>NW_026562428.1:857500-3797989 GCF_027474105.1 Poeciliopsis prolifica
ACTTATTCAAAACTTAACCCTTTGTGATCATCGAGGGTGACTAATCTCTCAGTTGGTCACACTGGCTTTAATGTAGGTGTAAAAGATTGTGCTCTGAACATTAAAAATAGATATAAAACATATTGAAAATTAAGTTTTACTGTTCTTCCACATCTCTGTTTGTGTCAGCCCATCACACATTATGCTGCAGTAAACTTAAACACTCACAGTCACTTAAACTCAATGTTTTTGACCAATTTTGAGAAACATTTGCAGTGAAATCAGAAAAAATGTGGGCATCTATTGATTTTGTGTGAATTTTGAAGTTTGTGAAAAACTGGAGGGATAAAAAGCTGTGGTGGTCCAGATTTGGCCCTTGGGCCTTTGTTTTGACACATGATCTAGTGGATTGTGTAGGTTTCACTTAGTGATAGTTTCTGAAATAAATGGGCTTTTCAGTCATTTTCAAACTTTTTGAATGGGTCTTCAACTAGCTTAGAATTTAGCCTGACATTTTAGAGCATGCCACCTTTCTTGTCCAAAAAGCACCGCGCTAAATTTTCTCCGTTTCTCCGTCAGATACCTCTCGAAGCATTCCGACGTCCAGGACCGACCCGGATCCCCAAACCAAAGGGTTTCGGCTCTCAGAAAAGCGGCAACGGCCCGGCAGCGAACCCAGGGCCGCCACTGGCTCCCGGAATGGGGAGAGAGCCAGCCTCACGCACGAAGAACAGCCCGAACCCGCTGACTCGGAAACTGTGACGTCACCGACCCACGTGGCTGTTGTACTGAATTAAGTGTTCAATTTCACCAAATCTTCATCGGCGGTGCTCTAACAGTGACTACATGCAGCTGTCTACTGTCTGTGTTTTGTTCTATTGGCTTGTCTAGAAACACACTAACTACTGAAAATTATCTGCTGAAACCGAATTACTCGTCTGAAGAGAACGGCAACGACATGGAAAAATCAGAATAAAAGGAGTGGTATATGTACTTGTTAAGTGCAAAATTGTATGTATATTTTTATGTGTATTTGTATTTGTCTGTGTTGTGAGATGCAGATGAAGAAGATGGATATGGGACACAGAAAAACAGTGGCAATAATGTACAGAACTGATGAGTTTTAATGCAGCTCCTTCATTAAAATATGACGTGTGTTATTTTTCATTACAATAAAAACCTTTTATACACTGATGCGTCAAATGTTTACTACCTGCACCTCAATATGTGGAAAAATATCGGAATTAAAAGTCAAACACGGATGAATAGATAAATCATCCTTCTGATTTGTAAGTTTAATGTCAGGCTATTTGATAAAAATAATTCATTTGGAAGTATTTGTGGAATAATTTATTGTTGCGGGTATGGAACATCGCTAAGAAAATAATGAAAGCAATCAATATTGCAGCACAAATATGGGATTCTTTTAAGTTAAAATGCTCATTATTGGCATCACTCAATATTTTGGAAAATGTGAAATCAGTTGATGAAAACTTGTGAAGTTGTTTATCGTTGAGAAATAATAGCATGTTAAACAATGAATTACTTAATTTTGCAGAAAGAACTGCAACATTAAGTGTTGCATTAACCCTAACCCTATCATTTAATGATACCTTTGGCTTAAATTCACTGATGTTCTGTTGGGGAGGAGCTTATAGCCAAACGCAGCGCAGACAGGAAGTTGTCCCTCTCCTCTTCCCGTTCTGTCGCACAAACCCAGGAACAGCGCGGCCCGTCCAGGACGAAGGCGTGACGCACATCTGCAGTTGAGGACACACGCTTGCATATCACTGTGGTGCTCAAACTGAAGCAAACTGGCTTCTGTAGCTGCTTTTAGACTCACAGCGGGTGTGTAGGATTTCTCGGACATCCAGACTGCTGAGAGCCACAGAGACCCAGAAAGTGTGCGTGCTCCGGTGTGTCATGGTGAAGGGAACATGCTGCAACCGTCTCCGGGTCAAAACTAAAGCATCGCTAAACAGGAAGAGTCCCACGTCGCATATGTACTCAAAGGCCCTGATTGTGCAACAGACCAGAATGGCTTACTGTACAAACCGAACGCACACAAACAGACAGTCAGCTGGAGTCGTCACCTCAGTGAGTCTGGAATCTGTTCGTCTGGACTCCCGAGCAGCATGGCATCCTGGGTCATTATCAGCTGTCGGTTTCCTTCAGCGAGGCTCTGAGCGTGAACACATAACAAGAAGCAGTAGTTCAAGGTGCGACTTCAATACGTTTTCTAAAAGAACAATAGAGAGTCCTCTGACCGGACAGCCCTGGATTAGTTCCTGTGTCTCCTCCAGCCTCCTGTCTGCCCCAGAGTTTCTCTCCAACTGGAAAACACACAAATCATCTCCATATTTAGCTGGAACCTGCAGGAGTGGCTCTGTGGACCCCAGCTCCGTTACCTCCTTGATGAAGTCTCTGAGCTGGAGCATTGCGTTGAGGGCGGAGCGGAGGTCTGGGTGGTCCGGGTGACCGGGTCGAGTGTGTGAGGTCAGAGCTTGAAGCAGAGTGACATACTCCTGGATTCGCCACACAGGACACAGCAGCAGCTCCTGCAGGCTTCACACACAGATACACTGAAAACAGCAAATCATTTTAATACTTAAGTGACAAAACCTAAACGGATTTCCCTTTTCTGATGATGTCTTTAATGTTAGAGTTCTGTCAACGTTATCTCTGTTTTCCTGAGCAGGTTTAGCTCCAGGTGGTTCTGACCGAACCAGTGGACCACCCTGCAGACTCATCATCGCAGTGGATCAGACTGATAACAGTTGCAGACCCACTAACACCACTGGGGGGCGCTGGTGATTGGAATGTTTCCTCGTTCTCTGCTGCCACCAAGTGTCCCTGTGGGGATGGTGCGTTCAGAGTGACGTCAGCTTTCCTCCACACAGTTTTTCGTTCCATGGGCCACAAAGTTCAAATATGATCCAATGGAACTCAGACTCCTTCCTCTGTAATGCCCCCTGCAGGATGTGTGGCAAACTACAAATAAGTTTTCATCAACGTTGGCTTTTTTTTGATTTGGGGAGTGTCAGACTAATTGAAAAATTATTTTTTATGGGTACGTTAGTGTGGAATGTGCTGATTAACCTGTGTGCACGTTTACAAAATTTGTTGCCATCACACAAAATCATGCTAGTATTATCGATGAAAAAAGAAAACCCTGTCATTTGTCCTAAAAGCAGCATGTCTTACCTCAGCATGTGTGTCGGCAGAGTTCTGTCCGCTCTCTTCAGAAAAGCCCGGAATGCAGGTTTAGCCTCCCTGCACTGAAACACACACGTTTGACACAACTAGGCGAAGAAGAGTGGAGCCTTTTCGTCACTTTTAATAAGACGATACTGTCCTACCTTATCTATGGTGTGGATGGTGGTGATGTAATTATTAAGGTAGTTAGTGTAGACGTTCAATTTGGAGCAGAATTTTACAAACACATCTCCGACACACTGCTCTGCTCCCCAGTGCTGCAGCCTGGCCTGTAAATCAGCCTGAAACACACTAAAACACACACTTCTCTAAAATCTGACTCCAGCAGTGTGACGCTAAACCCAGCAGGCGTTTACCCGTTCTGGTGCAGGATCGACGCAACGGAGCCGAAGACGATCTGGATGTGGATGTAGCCGAGGATCGCTCTGTTGGAATTCAGCGCCGCCATGAGAGGCTCCTGGTACACCTCCACACGGCCATGCAGATAACAGAAGACATATTTACTAGTATGAAGAACAAGTTCATCAGTGCGAAAAAGAAATTCCACAATAATCTAAAAAATTAAACCATATTAAAAAAATAAATCAGAGGAAAAAAAACGAGCAAATCAACATAAACGCAATTTAAACTAAGAAATCAATAATCAACATCTTGATTAAAAAAATTTTGAAAAGTGACAACACAAAATAATAAAATAAATGGATATATATTGAATATTCATATCAAAGCCAAAAGTAGTGTAGAAATAAAAATACAGTAAGTACAGAAAAACTAAACAATGACTGAATAAATAAAAAAAAAATAAACATAAGTGAACAAAATTCTGTAATGAATTTATGAATTAATTAGCAGATATCATAATTCTATAAGTAAATTAAAATATTAGATTCTAAATTTTCAATTCAATCAAACAAGAAAAAAAGAACAAAACTCTAAAATTTTATGAAATATATTTATGAAAAACAAAACAAAACAGAAACACTGGAAGACATGAACATTTTCTGTTACCAAACTTTTTCTCATTTCTAAGTTTCAAGCTTTGGATCAGAAGCAAACAATCTTTGCTTTATTATAACGATCTGACCTGATCAACTTCGACTCGGTTTGTTGTTAAAGAGTCCTGGTGTTCTACCTTCTGCACAGCCCTCATCCTTCCCAGATAAAGGCGCTCGCTGAGGAGCAGCTCTCTTCCAACTGAACATCTCCAATCTAATGTTGTCTAAAGACAGAAATATTAAGACGTGGTTTATATTTGCTGTTCAGTCATATGAAAACAGAACAGTGTAAGAAGGGGAAACACCTGTGGTATCCCTGGTGGTGGACCTGGACATGATGAACCACCTGCTGCTTGGCTCCTCTCTCCGTCCTCTTTGCTCCACTTCATCAGGAAGCTGGACAGGAACTCCACCGGTCGGCTCTGAGGCAGTGAGGACAGGTAAGGATTCATGTTTACACCTTGTCGTTTGTTCTCCCTTCCTGTCTTACAGCAGTTCTCACCTCGTTCTGTCTGCTGAGAGCCGTAAGTCCTTCGGTCAGAGCCTGACTGAGTTCCCCACACACACCAAGGGTATCGAGGGAAATGTTCTCCCACAGGAAGAGTCCTAGAAATGAACCTGACATGAGTTTAAAGCTTAATCGGAGTAAAGCTGTGTCCTGATTGAGTTCAGAACTGACCCAGAGCTCTGCCTCTGGCTTGTAGACTAGCCTGTTGAAGCTGCAGCTCCAGGGACTTCCTCAGCCGGACCAGAACCTCCTCCATCCATCGGGCCTGTCTACACCAGCCCAACAGCACGCTGTGAGTCACGTAGCGTAGAGCTGGAGCTGCTGGGTCCTGGTCGCCACCAGACCACTCGCTTAGGACTGCGAGTGGCACAGTACATCAACGACGACAAGAAACTGCAAGCAGAGCTCGACTTTAGGAGTAACTCACTGTTCTGGAAACTTCCTGTGGCAAAACCCAAAGGAGCGCGAACTTCCAGACCAGTCAGATCGGAGAGACTCCACATCAGAGCGAGTCCCGACACTGTGACAAGTCCAATCACGAGCTTAGACCTTAGAATTACTTGAGAAATTAAAATGTTTGAAAATTCAAACAGAAGTTGTACCAGATGCAGCCAGCGGGCAGAAAATATCAACCCCGCCTCCTTCCTGACCAGGTGCCACCAAGCCACACAGTTTTACCCAGAATTCCCGGTGATCTGGGGATGATAACGTCCTCTCAGACAGAACACTGCCTAAAAGATACGGAAATTAGAAATACCACTCAAAACACAACTCATTCTTTGTTAGTAGCAGCTAGAAAGAAACGCACAGTCCTATGGTTCCTAGGAAAGTAAGTAAATGAGTGACATAATTTTGCAATCTATGCTTACTGACTCCACAGTGATCAGGCTGAAACTGATGGTGGATTGTAACCAATCTAATTAATTTAGCCTCAACCAGGAGGGCTGGCAGTGTACGTTTGAGCATCGTATTCCCCAATCCAACGTCTTTCTGTTTGGCTTTCGAACCGGTCAGAGGAGTGCCAGAAGCAAAGGACGTGGATTAGCAGTTCTTGCAAACAAATGATGGCGTCATCCTGAACGTATTTCTGTCATACAGCCATAGTCTTCAGTAAGTGGATACATCTTAATGGTGATATAATACTCACTACAGTATCACTGAGATGATTGGATGACAAAAAAAGGAACTAGAATGGCTTTTAAATGGGTTGGCTTTAACTGTCTGAATAAAACCTTAATAATTAAGCCCATAACTGAATAAAATCAAGTGAAAAATAAGCACCTGCAATTCCTTTGCTCTGGGTATTCCACCAATGCAAGAGAAAATGTTTGGTTCTTCTTTCAGCCGGAACTCGGACAGACAAATATGACCAACTGATTCTTAATGAAATCTCACCATTAACCAGATGAACCTCCTCTGTCCCTCCTGGAACCAAAAGGCCGAGCCTTTGCACTCGCTGCCCTGAAGTAGCTCTCTCCATCTGGTTGAAGAGAGCCGAGAGAGTCCATCTATGGTCATACAGGACCACGGCCACTCGGGCCTTCACACCACTGAGCACCACCTGAGATCAGGAGATGGAGGGAGCCAAAGGACATCTTCTCAAACCTGCACTCCAATGGAAACCTGAACGTTTTTGGGGTTTCTTTACCTCATAAGCAGGAATTTTGTTGGAGATGAGCAGCAAGATGGCAGCAGAGTCAATGAGGGGGAGAGAAGTTGGCGCCGTCTTCGCCTTGGACAACCTTTTACAGCAAAAGAACGACATAGAAAGCAGAATCAGTTCATAACCTTTCAACATGTGACCCATTTTCATAGTTTAATGCGAAAAGGATTACGTTGGCGTGGATGGCAATCCGAACTCTGTTTCAGTAGAAGCTGGAACTGAGGAGCCTTTGGGTTGAGATGCAAAATGTCTTCAAGAAACAACAGAAGTCTGGTTCACGTCTACTTCACCACTTGGGATTGAAGCTGAAGAGTTCTGAAATTGTAGGATGTTGTATTTCACTGAAACTTCATCACCTGCTAACTTCATCCAGGTGTCGTCTTCTGTGTGGACTGAGACTGGCGGTTGGAGACTCAACCTTCTTCATTGGCGAGGAGAGAGAAGACCAAGACCTAACCAGCAACTCTGAGCTGGACAAGACAGTCTGTGACCTTTCACCTCTGGTTCTGTCAGACTTTGGGTTAGAACCCCATGGTCTCCTGCTAATCAAGGCCAGTCCTGTTAGATATCACAGACCTAAACCGTCAGAACAGCTGATGAGAAGTGAGACGTTTACATGTCAAGGCAAAACTCAGTTTGACAAGTAATTTTATGTTCGACAAGACCGAAAAACAAAATGATACATATGATAAAGTTGTTGCAATCTACTGTATGTACTAAATTTGTCTCAGCCTGCCACCTTTGCACCTGTGTTCACATTACCCCCACTTCCTTCAGTCACTCAGAACCTCTACTCACTCTTTTCCTCCTTAAGGGCCTCTTTGAGGTTCTCCCTAATCCTCTTCTCCCTGCTCCCCTCCCCTTCCTCCTCCTTCACCCCCAGGCGTGGCTGGTGGAGGGTCCCATATATCTCGTCCGCTTCCAGAGGAGATAGCCGGTCCGCAGTGGAGACGCACGAGACATAGTGGTTCCTCCAGGCTCCAAACTCCTTGTCTCTTGGCGCGTAGGGAAGGAACCAACCTCTCTTGATACACCGGCCGGCCCAGAGACAATCCTGATAGGAGACACGAGGGAAGGTACGTTAGCCATTCGCTAAACATGCACAACAACTTGAACACTTTGTTTCATGTGCAACAACATGAATTGATGATGTTACACATGTAGGGATGGACTGATGGATGGGCTGGTATCATAGTCTAGAAATGGTTTAAGACTTTCTGTTTAATTTCAAATGTCTTGTGAAAAACTTCCATCCTGGAATATCCACTCACCTGTTCTGCCAGGACCCTCCAGTGCCAGCTGACCTGGGCGGCACTGCAGAGCTCCCGGGGGGACAGGAAGGACATGATGTAGAGGGACAGACACCGAGGCAGCACAGCCGTGAAGTCCAGCCGGGTTACAGGAACCAAGTCATTGAGCAGGTTTCTGCAGTGCCTGGGTTCAGCAACAGGACCAGACTGCAGGCTCAGGGTAGGACTTTACAATAACACGAATGAAGTGTTGGAAAGAACCTTACATAAGCTGCGCCTTGGTGCAGCGACTCAGCAGGGCCTGCAGGAGGCGCTTCCTCTGGGGGTCCGTCCACAGATCAAACCAGTGCAGCAGCAGCTTCACACGCTCCTCAAACAGCTCAGATCAAACAGGAAGCAGACGGAAAATGAAGATATCTAGTCACAGCCAAACACTCTAAGGAGGGGCATCTGGACTTTGACTACACCATTTGTTGAATTATTTGGAGGAATGACACTCTAAACCCAGCATCCATGGTTTGTGAGGTGAAATGTGAGATGTTTTAATTTCATAATAATGTTTATAGAACCAGGTATTTTAAGCAAGAGTTTTTAATTACACTTTGATGTATGGTATGAGGTATATTGCCAAAAAAAAACAACATACAACAATTTATTCTTTCCTGAAATAAAAATCATAGACAAAGATGTAAGGTTGAGAAAAATTCTTGTTTTCACAAAATGTACAAAAATTCACTTCAGATTTTGTTTGTTTGTTATGATTACACATCTATATTCAGCCTAATTTGAGATAGATGGTGGACCATATTTTTCATTTTTACACCAGGCAAGAATCCAACATTTGTTGACGTGATCAACCAATTTCCAATTTCTATGCAAAAGAATGGATATAAATATAGTCATTTAGTCAGATTCAAATTCAAACGTGTCCCTTCCAGTTTGATATCTAAATCCAGGCTTAGTTTAAAATGCTAAAGGAAGCCAAATTGATTTCATTAAGTCATTGCAGCCAATGGCTTTGTCCAAGAAACAGACAAGGACTTGACTTTACTGTGCACACACAGACCCTGACCAAGCTCTGCACTGGTGGCAACCAACTACCTTTTGTTGAATCCTGTTTGGCAGACACATGAGATGAAGTGAAAGAACTACCTGCAGGTTGCTCTGCTTGTTGCCCAGGGGCGTCCAGCTGCTGAAGCGGGTCTCTCTCGTCAGTTTGGGGCCCGCCTGCGGCTCCTGGTCCGGCCCGCTGTGCTGCCACAGCTTCACCGAGTGAGGAGCGCCTGCGAAGTCCATCACTTGAAGCTGTTTCCTGCAGGCCTACTGAAGCCAAGTGGATCTGTGTGCAGGGAGAAACCATGGAGACGAGTCAACAAAGGATGAGGGCATTCCTTTACACAGCCCATCCCATCCTGAGCCTTAATAACTGTGTCTCTTTTAAAACTAAAGCAGTTCAAACTTTAAATGGAACTTAAAACTTATTACTATAAAAGCTCACTTTTATTTCAAGTAGTTGGTTTCCTGCACTATTTTTCAACATATTTCAAAATCTTTCAATAAGACTCTGAGGTCAAACTCATTGTTCTGTTGTCACACCCAAAGATGTACATAAATGAACTTGTTACTCGTTAATTTGTTACATAACTCACTTCCACACTTCTATTAATACTTACAAACAAAATTTGTGTGATTAATGAGGTTAACTTATTCCTGTGTAAGAAGTACTGACATTGAAATGCTTACAACTGCATTTTGCAGATGCTGGTGCGTTTTACTGTCAGTAAATACAAAATTCTTGTCCTTAAAAGTCATTGTAATAGTACAAACATTGTACCCCAGAAAAAGTATTTAATCAAAAGCACCAAATTATGACATTCAACAATATAATGTATGTTATTTTCTGACATACAGGGCATAAAATACACACACACACACACACAAAAATAAAAATTCACCCTTTTGTTTTTTTAAAGATCTTTATTACAACTGACTTTGAGAAAAAAATACTTTCTTACATGACATGACATTTATTAAATCAATAAAAATAAAATCAAGCAAAAGGCTAAGTGTGAAAACACCCCCATCTAGTGGTTAAAATTAAACATGAAAAAAATCTGATCCAGTCAGGTAAACCAGTGTTTGCCAACCCTGGTCCTCAAGGCATGTGTTTGGCATTTCCTTGCTTCAGTCCAGCTGATTTCAATTGATGACTGATTAACAGGCATTTGATGAACTGCAATCAGTTGACTCAGGCACATTAAAGCAGAGAAACCTCTAAAACATGCAGGACAGTGTACCTTGAGGATCAGGGTTGGGCTGATGTAAACACGGCAAACTAATAAGGCAAAAAGAAACAAAATAAGGCATGGCTGTGATGTTATCATTTGGATTTGTGATTATTCTTCCAGCATCAAACTGACCCGTCAGAAACATTTTGCATGTTCCATTCAAACTCTGAATTCACTGAATTTTAGTTGAGCTAGTTTTATATACCATCTTTGTTGTTAAATCTGAAGATGAAATGATAACAGTCTTATCTTTTCAATGAAAAATAAGAATCTGGTGGGTTATAAACCTATGCTGCTTTCACAAATGACAGGATGCACCAAATATGTAAAATATAATCAATCTGGAGATCTTTGATCTCCGTGCAACTTTCTTACAAGTATTATACAATAAATAGAAAACATAAGTACCTTATCTTTAATATAAGAGACATAGCACTGTTAAACCCATCGTTTTGAGCAACTGACTGGTGCAGTGAAGCTAATCTGAAAATACATTCGACCTCAGGCGAACTTCCTCCAACTCCGCCTTGTTGGATTGCCTACACGTGGTTTCAGGAGAGGTAATGTGGGAAAGAACCAAAGTCACACGGCGGCCATCCTCGGGATTTCTTGAGTGTCCGTTAGGTTCAGCTTCTGGCTGGAGGGGCGGAGTCAAGAAGAGGAACAGGTTCTCAAACTCTTCCTGTCTTCCTCTCACGCTGCTCAGACCAGACATCAACACAAGCTAATGGATTCAGATGAAACTTAAGCCACAAGTACCCACTAGAAATACAGTAAGTAGAATGTTTAGACATTTGCCTATGCAGCGGACCGCCACCTATTCATGTTTCAGTATTCATGATCGTCTGCAACTTTTAAAGTGTTGCACAAAGAAAATCCGAGTGAGGCGAGAGAATCAACCAGGTTACGCAAAACAGAATTTGATCAGATGTTGACATTACAAATGGCTGCAATGAACAATTAGTAGAGGTTTCTACACATAGTGGGACAATGGAGGGAGTTTTTCAGCAATGTGTCGCTCTTGGGCAACTTGTCATTGTCATCAACTCGGCAGCTGTAAGCATTTTTACAGGGCTTCTGAACTATTCTTGCATTTTACTAATTCACCAATGACTGGAGGTCTTTATTGCTGTCTTGGGTTTACAAAAGCTAAGCTTCCTTTGCCATATCAGTTTCATTATGCCTTCATGATGAGTATTCAGGTATCTTTTGTTGTGGAGACAATTGTTTTGAAATATCGAGATAACTAAATGCCTTTTGTTAAGATTAAAGTTTAACTTCCTTTTTAACTTGGGGTGGTAAAACCTCAAATGTAGTTTTGTTGAAATAAACATTTGCATTTCAACAAAAGGAAGAAGGACCAACAGTTTCTAACCATTGCAAATTCATTCAAGAATTTACTTTGTGTCCACAAAACGGATGTTAAATCAAAATCCTTTAAAAGGCAAGAAGGAAAAACAACTTTTCGGAGAGTTTTTCATGTGAAAAGGATACATGGAAGAACTGAGCTCCTCGAGCTGTGGAGACAAAACATTTATTTAACATAATAGATATTGCGAAACTAATATATTTGCACTTGCTGATGAATAAGTAGCTAAATTTGAAGGGCATAGTATCCATTACCATCCAGAGTAATTTGAGAGTTTCATCAGCAATAATTCAGGAGTTGAACACCTCTATGCACCACTGCTTTAAGGTTTGGGATCAAGTTCAAATATTATTTTACACTGAAAGAAAGCAATAAATTATGAGAAAATATGTGGGAGCGCAAGCTTGGTGGCCCATCAGGCTTAAAATGCATTGTGGGAAACTCTGGACGCATAACCATGGCAACAGGGTGGTTTACAACAGGGATCAGCTGATCAACTAACCATCCTCTTCATGAAAAACGGGTGTCTTCAGTCAAGAGGGGTCTTCAAATTCGCTGTAAGATTTTTCCTGCTCACACCTCACCGTCTGCAATAGCTAATTAAGTGAATTACATTTAATTTCTCTTTCGGATTAATAAATTAGATGTGAATTTGAATGGAATGTATGTCTTCCTCTGAAACTGTGCAGGATTGTAAGAAATTGCAAAAATTCTTGCAGTTGCCTTGGTACACCACAGTGATCCCAAACATTTAAGTAGAAGCTCTTGAGAGATATGAGTAAAATTAGATTCATTGAATTTGAGCTGTTTAAAAATTAGGCGCTTCATTAAAAAGCAAGCAGCCTCACGTTAAAAAGCAGCTTGTCCATGTTGGTGTCGGAGGCCGTTTTCCACTGATCCTCAGGCATTTTCTCGACTTCGGCATAAAGGTCAAAGTGCAAGTGTGCCAGCTTCTCCTGCATCTCTCTGATCTGTTCCATCTGATCGATGGAGCACTCGTTGCCTGAGACAAGACGGGATCGTAGCGGAATATTAGAATATATTTGTATCAAACCTGCAGGGTTCTTCCGCTGTGAGCTTACCAAAGGCCTGTAGCTTTCCTGAGTGGAAGTCGTTGAGCAGACTGAGCAGACCTTTCTCCATCTCCTGGACATCGGAGACGTCTGTCAGGAAAGAGTGCTGGATGACGGGTGCTGCCTGGCCCTGGGTCTTATTCCCTCCCACAGCTTGTGGATATCTTGCCTTATTATCTCTCACTCCCCTGCATTGATAATAATAAAACATACATTTTATTGATTTTTTTTTTCTTATTTCTGAGAATATGGAAGACTACCTCCTGCTCTTATTTCTTTGGCTGGAGATGCTCCCCATGCCGGCATTCCTTCCCCGGGAGGAGGAGCTGTTCCTCCGGGATAAGCCTCCAGTCTGAGCCGCAGGGTTGGTGGAGCTCCGGCTGCCCTTGCGCTTTAGCTTCCGATCCTCCATAGCTTCATAATACGTTCTCTCTCACCAGCTGCAGCTAACACCGACAGCGGGCAGCAACCGGTTAGCTGAGCTAAACCAGCAGATAACAAGTTAGCTTAGCATGTAGCTGTCCCGTTAGCCCCGAGGAGAGCTAACGGAACTATTTGGCGTTGAGATAAAAACCGGCAGCAACCGGTCAGCTGAGCTTAACCAGCAGATAACAGGTTGGCTTAGCATGTAGCTGCTCCGTTAGCTCCGAAGTGAGATAACGGAACTATTCAGCGAACTCACGCCGAATAACATTACAAAACAGCGAATATAAAACACGGAGAATTAAAAGATTAGCCGAATATTTGAATATTTCACGCTTACCTCTCTAGCTACGTAGCTCACGGCTGCAACTTGCAGAAAAACTTCCTGTTCGGACGCCGCGAGCCCGACCAGGCTGCGTTCCAATTCGCTCAGGACGATTATCTGCGTCAACCCGCAACCTGTTTGCGTTCACGCCACCTGCGCTGAAAACGAGGGCGTTTAAATGTTCATGCGACCGACGCTGAAAGTGTATTTATGGCACTTGTAATACTTGTGCACTTGTAAAGGACTTTCGTCTCCTACGATGAAAAAGAGTCCAGCAGGACGAAGCTGAACGCTGCCCAATAATCAAGTCCATTACGAAACTGTTTATGTATCCCCAGGTAAAATTTTGGCTTTTTTTTTTTTTGTTTACTATAGGTCAACTTGCTAGCGATCACCTTCATGCTATGGTTAGCATGACAGCCATTACCTTAACTTGTTAGAAAAGTTAATGTTATAAACTGCAGCAAATGAAAACGTTAAAACATGCACAACAAAACTTGAGGAATTACAGGAAGCCATTTTTTTATACATGGCAGCATGTGTTGCAATTCTACTAATAGGCTGCAGTGGCGTTCAGACACTGCTAGAGGGCGCCACACGAACACAAAATAGAGATTCCTAATTCCTCCTTTATGTACTTTAATAACTCAGAAATCACTACAGTTGAAAAACGTACTTGAGTAATCAAATTAAAAGTGCACGAAAAAAATACCAGGTAGCAAATAACACAAAAAATATAATTTATTTCAATCAACAGAATTGAAATTGTTTTTGGGTTTGTTGTGGAAAATGGACCAATAAATTATCGTAGATACAAAAAAAAAACAATTAGTATAAGAGGCCCACAGCTTCTACTTTTTTTTAGGTTGATATTTTTGTCTTTTTTGGGCTGTAGGGTTTGCTTTGGGTGAACGCAGGTAATAACTGTGATTTCAAAATTACAATTTATCAAAAGAGGTGGGGAAGTTTGCGTCTGCATCAATCAACTGTGCTTACAGGTCAGATTTGGTCCAGTCCAGAACTGAGTAAATTCTGGATTTACGTGTGTGAAACTCGAGGCCCGGGGGCCGAATACGGCCCATTCTAACCATGAAGGCGGCCCTCTAAACTCCACATGACATCAACAAGTTCTTTCAGTTTTTCACATATCTGCAAAATCCACACAAAATAAACAAATCTCCACATTTTCTTCTGATTTCACCGCATATTTTCTCGAAATTGGTCAAAAACATTGAGTTTAAGTGACTGCAGCCTTACTTGATTCTATATAAAGTTGCCAGTAATAAAAAGTCACACTTAACATCATACATATCAAACATATTAATGTACAAATATAGAATTTATTTATTTAACACATTTTGCACAAACATGACTTTAAAGGTCTGGGGGGGAAAAAGGTAATTACTTTTATATTTCCACCAGCTGAATAGGATGGAGGCAGAGGATCTGAATTTGACAAATTTTTGTGGGATGCAGAGAGCCTTAAATGTGAAAATTCATCCAAATATCGTGTCCCGAATATATTTTTGTGGCTTATTTACTAAAAAGCTCCTAGATTTCCTGCTGAACAGTGGGATATCGGTGGTTTATCTCCCGCTGAGTGAGGTGAACCGGGATAAAATGTTACAGATGAAAACATTTAGACCGTCGCCTCCATACAGCCATTAACTCGCCGAAAACAAACACACTCGCACACACACCTTTTCTCTCGTCAGTAATTGCAGTGTATGCGCTGTTTGGAGAGCCTGTCGCTGCTCCCCGCTACTTCCAGTCAGTTCATTCTTTCCTCGTGTGCACGGCTGCTTTAATGATGCGTTCGGAGCGGGGACGACATGTTTAATTACACGCCTCGCCTTTCTGCGACGCGCACGCGGAATCGTGCCGGCACTTTCCCCAACAGCCGCCGAGTGAAAACCAGGCTCTTTGATGCGCAGCCTGCTTGTTCCCACACAGGAAATCTGTGGGTTTGCGCCGCAATCGGTGCAAGCAAATGTCAACTCGGTCAGGAGTGAACGCAGGGGGAGCAGGCCTGATGTGGCCTTAACCTGCACGCAGAGGGAATTTGGAGGATTTGCATCGAAATTCAACGTCCTTCCATTAAAACATGAAAGCATATATAATCATGTGAATAAATAGGGAGGTATTGGATAAGAATAGGACTAAATTTGATTGAAATTGGACATTTTGAAAGTGGAACTAAAGCATTAAAAATCATTTGGCATATCTGGCCAGGTGTTTTAACGCTGATGTGTCATCAGTACTCTGGTGTCAAGATATTCCACAAAATGCGTTTCCGTTTTCTGTTTTTCATCTGCAAAATAAATAAAAAAATCTCAATGCGGATAAGTAAAAACTCGGCATAACTCAAAGCTTTAGGAACAACACTCTTCAGATTATGTCAAACAAAATGGCTCATTTGTTCTAAGTTGCTTTTTTTTAATTATTCTTTTACTTCATGTTCATAAAAATGTTTTGAAGGATGCGATGAACAGAATTAATCCGGATTTTTAGGATTGATTTGAAGAATTTGGTTTCATACTTTTCATTCCGGGGAGTAAATATGATGTGATGTACAGAGGCTGCATTCTTCAAAATGGGAATCAGAGGCAAACAGCAATTTCCCTTTTTGACTTGGTTAATATTCTGCATCTGGAGAAGCAAAAACAAAACGTTGAGGGCTCAAAAATAAAGTGCCCCCCTACCCCCGCCTCCTCCCAGTGGCCGCTTCCTGTCCTCCCCTCGCCACTCTATAGAGGGTCCAATTGACATTTGGCCGTCCTCTGCCTCCAGGGGGTCCAGGAGATGCAGACGTTTTTGGCAGGCAGGCATAGTGAAGCCTAGGGGTCCTGACAGGGGACTCCTGGACTAAGAAGAGAAAAAAAAAAGACAAACAAAAAACAAAAACTGAATAAATAAAGCAGTTGCTAACTCCACCCGCAGTTCGAAACACTCATATTGTCTTCGGGGAAATCCGTTAGTAAACACAGAGACACAAAGCTAACAAAAGCTCAGGGACGTTTTTTTGCACCGTAGAGTTAATTTCACTGAGGCTCTGTAAGAGTCATATGAATGACATAAGGAATAACTGATATGACAGGAGCACGAGGCTTTGACATTTTGCTGGTGGGCGTGTCAATGTGGGCGTGGCTGTCACTAAGTATGAATGGGAGGGTCACTGGCCTGCTGGCTTGCGGTGTGTGAGGAAGCGGGCAGCTCAAGTCCTTGTAAAGTTTGGAGCATGACGGTCATCGAAATGGAACAAATCGATAATTGTGACAGAATGAAGACGTGGCCTGGAGAAGAGCGACATGAGGTTCCAAGAGTGAACCCAGTGCGTCTCTCTCCATTACTTTATAGTAATAAAACGTGTTTATTATTATTCACTCTTTGGTGCAAAAAACAGATCAGTATTATTGCAAAAGCAAATGTTTCCCTGAAAGATCGGTGTCTATTTACAGTAGGTTCATCCAGATGGATGGTGCAGTGTGCCGCCGTCCCCTTTGACCTCTCTCCACTCTAATCGGAGTGATAATACGCCGGTCATGGAGGCAGTGGCGTTTGGTGGGGTGGGTGGCGGGACGGAGATGTGGGGGCTAATTGCGGGGTGTCGTCGCACGTTCGAGTGGCGCTGCCCACCGTTTTCGCCTCAACCGTAATTACCTGGCAGCGGCCGCAGATGTTTCGCGCCATTGTCGAGCATCCGCGGCTGGACGGACGGACGGAGAGATGCTGGGGGGAAGAGGGGAGGGCAGAGAGTGAAAGAGTGAAAGACAGGCGGCTCTGCCAAGCAGCTGCAAACTTCTGCACACATGCAAAGAAACGGCAAACAGACCCCCCCGTCCCACACACACACACACACCCGCACGAACGCACACACACTCACGCACACACACACACAGACACACACACACACCATTTATTCATCACCATTCTTTTATTCATCTCTTTCAATCCATTATCAAAGCAAGCCTTTTATATCTGCACCTTGAGTGTTGATAGCTGATAATAATTTGCGTGTGTGTGTGTGTGTGTGTGCAGGGTGCAGCCTCCCCACTGAGGCAGAACAAAGTAGCGTAATAACTCAGACACTGAGCTGACCCTCTCTGCTGCTCTCAAGTACACTTAATGGAGGAGTGTGTGTGTGTGTGTGTGTGTGTGCGTGTGTGCGTGTGCGCGCGCGTCTTGTACATATCTCAGTCGGCTGCGTTTGAATACGACTGCACGCACGCACCCAACTGTATGTTTGTGTGTGTTCAAATTACTGATCCCTCCAGGGGTGAATTGTTATGGATGCTGTTCTGTTCAAATTACAGTTATTTGTTTCCTTTAAAACAAGCTAATTGCTGCATAGCCGCTCACTCGCTTGCGCGTGCGCGCGGACCTGTTCCCTTCCTTGTTCATTGTTTGTTTGTGTCGCATTGCAGACCCCTCCAATTTCTTTAGCATGGACACGTTTTCACTCTGGCGACAAACTCATCCTGCTGCAGCTGCTGGGCTGCAATTTGACTTTTTGGCCAACTGTTTTTGTTTTTTTTCCCCCCAACACTAAGCGCCTTCTCAAGTGCTTAAAATTGATCCATTTTCTGCCTTTACTTAAACAACCAGAATGGAACAAGTGCCTCTGAACAACTATTCGACCTTCTCGTTTATTGAGTAAGCAAAAGATGAGACGGTTATTACTCGACCACCGTAAGACGTGTCTTTTGGCCTGCAAGTTATCCACAGAACTAGGAGTGCTGTCATTAATTTGGCAGGTTTAACTCCTATTGGGACGATAGGTTCCACAGAAAAATGAGCAAGTAGGTAAATCCATGAGTTCGCATCGCGAACCATGACCATAACAGGACATGTCTCCAAAAAGTTGCCCTTAAAAATGGAAATATTGACCAACATATTTGACTTGCATTTGCTTGACGATTATAATCAATTGATTATCATTGATGACTGTTTTTATGATACAAAGCACTTTGAAAGGCCTTGTTGCTATACAAATGATTATCATATTGGTAAAAGGATTCGTCGCTGGCCACAGAAACTCATCTCGATACCTGCTCTAGTTATGACGAGCTTTGGGCCTTGCCCTTTTGTAGTCTGATATCAGAAAAAGCAAAGGCATTTTTCTAAATTTTGGCTTTCATCCACACAAAAACTCTGTTTTATGTCACTAAAAACAACATTTTTTTTTTAAAACTGACCAAAATTAATATTTCAGAAACTCCATGTTCGTGTTGTGTCCGTGAAAACAAAGTTTCAGAATGATGATGGTCAAATAATGCGCCAATGTAGGAACATGCTTGCTTTGATATGATTCCCAATCGTGTTTTATTAACTTTATATTCTACCACGTTATTCAAGAGTAGTTGGAACTACACATCTGTCCACACAAATGAAAGCGTTTGATTCCTAACAGGAAGTTGTGGTTGTTTTTGATGGATTCTGATTGGCTGGTCAAAGGTTTTAGTTCAGCACTGCTCCGCCCCCTATGGGTTTGGGGTGCGTACGACTTTCTGAATACAATCACGTGTATATGATAATATTTTTGCATTGTAGCGGAGTTAGCTACAACTAAGATAAAGTTACTAAGCACAAGTTGTTGACATATAGTAAATGTCTTGGAATATTAATGTAATTTATTCTACTTTATCAATAATACACTGAATCTCAAGATAATGGACGGATTGTTACCTAAAAATATGTAAACTAGACTCATTCAGGTAGATGTAGTGTGTGTGGAACTTTATAGAAGACTTACTTTTGAGTGGGTTAAGTGTGTGTGTGAGTGTGTGTGTGTGTGTGTGGGTGTGTGTGTGTGTGTTTGCTTCAGTGGGTGATAAGTGGGACATCTCAGGCTGTCAGGCATCGTACTCTGCCAGGCAGGTGAGCCAGTGCCTCTTTCTCACATACTCTCACTCAAACACAAATGCACGCTCTTCTGCCAGCTCCTTCACGTCTGCCTGTGCCAGGTACGTCCCATCTTTGTGTGCGAATAAAAAGCTCCGCAGATCTGACGAGGAAGAGGACGCGCACACACACGCCGGCACGCAGAGGCACACACATTCTCACGGGGGATGAGAAGAGAAAGGCTGAGCAGAGAAGAGGGGGAAGAAGAGGTGGCCTCTCATCCCTCAGTCCAATACTTCTCCTCCTTTCGTTTGGTTCCATTCATTCGTCAGTTCTTTCCGTTTTGTGGCGTTCCATGCGCCGCCGCTGTCCGTCCCTGCCCGCCACTCTTCTCCTGTCCTCTCTTTCTTTGCGCTCCATCCTTTTTCTCCCTCACGCACCGGCTCCCTTTCTTTCCGATCCATCCCCTCCTTTCTTTCTTCTCGCCTCGTTCCAGTTTTCAAGAGCTGTTTGCTCTGGTCACTGCTCAGGGAGTCCGCAAAGCTGAAGTAGGCTCAGAGTAACACACACACACACACACACATACGCTCAAACAGACAGAAATGAGCCTCTTTCTTTTACTCCAATTTCAATTGTGTCTTGTTTGCTACCTGCAAATGTCTCTACCTCCTCCAGATCCCAGAGCTTATCTGTGCACGCAGCCTAGAAAGCACTATGAGAACTGGTCGGACATCATACACATTCAAACACCAAGCATGCAGAGATAAGCCTCCCTGTTCCTATCTCAGTCGGTAACTGAACGCAGCGTGCCAAGGAAAGTTCAGCACACAGAAGTTCAAACTAACCGAAGAGGAAGCGATTTGCGGTTCCTGCATCTGCAAAACTCGGTTAGAGACGTCGTTCAGGAATAACGGCCACAAAAGAAATATCGCCATAAAAACCCCAGGACTTCAAAGAGTTAGTTGAGAGTTTTGTTATTAATCATATGTCTACTATTTATAATAGAAACTGCTGTATCATTAAAGGGTTTTAGTAGTTAAATAAGTCTGAAGCTAGCTGTTAGCAGATATCTGAAGTCTGCTTTGACGATTTAAAACAATGTTCAGTTTACAATTTCATCTTGAAGCTGTTGTGTCCAGACAAACAATGTTCATGTTTATAAAAGCTCTCATTAATGTTCCATACACACTGAACAATCAGAAGTACTGATTAAAGCGGCAGTATTATGTAAAATTGACTTTTTTGAGCTGCACATAATGTTCCAATGTTGTTCCGTCAGATTGTTGCTCTGATTCTTCGAGAAATCCTTTCATCTCCCATGGCAACCATTCAGCTGTTCAAAACCCCTGGGTGGACCTAGCCCCGCCTTCGGATGCAGCTCCTCCTTGCAGTTTGCGGTGTATATCTGCTGGGCTCACTATAAAAGCTACTTATCAGTGGTAAAAAGGTTGTCAAAGGGTTAATAGAGGGGCCATGTTGAGATGACTTTCTGAAGGCAAAGATTCAGAAAGAGCAGGAGTTTTTAAAGAGACAGGCCTCAATTTAATGCAATTGACTTTGTAATTGCATTAAATTACAAACTCAAATTTCTTTCAAGTCATATTTGGCATGAACAGCATTTTTGTAACAACTGAAGGTAACGTAGTTATTTGATTGTGTTAGAAAATGTCATTACGTGCCTGGAAAATACATATTTGCAATTGTTGGTTCTGGCTTGAATACGATCAAATCAGCTGCACCCTCTATGAACACGTGCATCAGCATCCTCCTCTCTTTTGTTTCCATCATTTTTTCAGCATCGCCTCCATCGTTGCACATTGATTCTGCTGCTGCTCTCCAGGTGTGCCGTGACCTTTCACATCTGCCGCTCGTTCTTAAAGACTTCAAGAGCTTGAGGACGATTGAAGTCTAATCTGTGACATCCTCTGAAGATGTGAGCATGCTGCGTGTTTGTATGTGGGAGTACAGGATAGTTGCTTAGGACCTCCCATTGGTAAGGAACCAAAGGTCTTTGGGGTATTAGAACAGGAGATGAAGGAGTCACGCCACACACACACATATGGGAACACAGAAATACTTGCGCAGAGATATTGTGGTGTCTGGGTGACCTCTTGGGGAGATCAGTGGCAAGGTGTGGCGAGAGAAGCTGTTTGAACCTGCAGATCTTAAAGACCACACACAAACATCGGAATACTAATCTTTGGGAACTGGTTTTAATCAGCAACTGATCTTCCTTCTACTGAAGCACTTTTACACGTGTTAGAGAGGGGAAAGAAAGAAGAAGGCGTGACGATGAGGAGTGGTGGATAGTACAGTAGGAAGAGGAGGAGATGAAGGAGAAGAGAGGAGTCTTTAATGTGCATGGGTCTTGTAAGGTCAGACAGGGACTGGGGAGAGGGGGGAAAGGTTACCGCAAAGGTTACCATGATTTATTTAATCACTGATCCATCGAAGCAAGTACACACTTTCCTTCTCACACACACACAATCATTTCCCGCACGCCTTACTAACCAACATCCACAAAGCGGAACAGCTTAATCATCTGTCAGGCTGAGAAAACGAAGGAGGAGAGAAGGGAGACGGCTCTGTATTCTGCCAGATTCTCACCATTCGTGAGTCGGTCGATGGCGTAGCGTTGATGATTAGCCAAACCAGTGTGTTGGCCGTGTTTCTGCTAAGTGCTTCAAATCGAGTGACAGTTGTAACGGGGGACACCCTGGCTCGATAGGTAACCAGATCAGCCCAGTTAATTGAGTGGATGATGTGTCAGTTGAGTTCGCCGACCAGCCGATTGGAATGTTTCTCATGAGTTTCACTTCTTCATTAGACCGACTCATCCACACCGTGAGACAGCATTGATTTAAGATCTGAGTCAATGATCTGGGTGGTCAAAGAACTGATCAGATGACCTGACTTTAGCCTGGGGTCCTTTTGTCCAGAAAATAATTACAGACTGGACTTGGATGAGATTATTTTACGAAAAAACATTTCATCCCACACCGGAAGCCCCTGTGGGTGTGTACTGACGCTGAAAGGAGGACCTGGGTGCCAAGGTGTCAGCTGGAATCCCCCACCGGGCTGCAGGTCTGATTCGGAGCGGTCTGGAAAAATCCCAGGCCATTTCGCTGTTTCCACACGTTGTTATGTCACAGCCTCATTCCCAAATGTGAAAAAAGCGTGAATACTTCCAGGAGGCACCATATGTCTAGAAAAGTTTTTGCCTGGAATTTCAGTTTTTTGTTTTTTCCCGTACAGTGAAGGTTTATTTTTTTCAATTCCATCCAACAAAGTCAAATAAAAAAATAAATGAAAATCCCTGAAATTTTTCTGTATGTATTTATTCTGCATTCTCTTTAGAAGTCCTCTTTTGTCAGCCTTCCAGGGTATTTTTGGCTGAGCTTCCGAATTGTTTTTTAAGCTCTACCTGCTTTTGACATGAGCTCTGGGTTTCCTGGAACGCGTAAAGAGGCAAGGAAAGACTAAAGAGAATAGCATAGTGGTGCCTTCCCTGTGCATGCGAAAGGAGACTCATGAAAAATGGACAACTTTCGGGGTGGTTCATCTAATTAATGTTAACATAAAAACAAAATCTCTGCAGCTCCTATCAAATCACTCGGCACAGATTGCATCCAGACAAGACAGAGGGATGGATGGAATGAGTGGATGATGGGTGGATTATAGCGAAGCACTCGTATTCCTGCCTTTTGTGGTGGAGAATGCCCTGAGGCAAGCTTTAACAGAGAGGAAAAGACCGACATAGGAAATTAGGGACAGGGGAAAAAAAAGATCTGAATTATTGACATTGCCTACCCCCATCAACACCCCTCTCATCCCTACATGTGTCCCTCTTTCTGCATCACTCTCAGCAGCCTTGCTGGAGGCCCCACCAGCCCTTCACAGGTGCAGGGTGCGACCTTGGTGGCTGCCGTGTCGGTGTTAACGAACAAGAGACCAGCCATATGGGTGAGACAGAGCGGGGAGAAGCGATTCAAAGAGGGAAGGATCTAATCCTTGATTTGTCTCAGTGTCTTCTCACCCCGCTCCTTTCTCGCTCAAACAAACCGTCTGGACTACATATGTGCTCCTTCATCCTTCTCTTGGCCAGGACCAAGGCCAGTGCCCCTGCCACCTAACCCAGGGCAAGGGCTGCATATGTTGGGAAGGTGGGTACTGCAGAGGGGGTGATAGATGGGCTGGGTGGGCAGATGGCTGAACCCTACGGCCTCCACTGGTGTGGCCGGTGGTAAGAGTGTCCGCGTGTGTTTGGAGGGTGGGTGTGTGTGTGAGTAGGTGGGAAGGGTGTCCGTCTGTGTGTGAGTGTATAGGTTTTCTGCTTGAAAGGACGGATGGAGGGGCACCAGTGCAGAAGGACTTCTTCTGGTGACAGAATGTGAGGAGAAGACAGGGAGGTCAGGGGCATTGCTGCAGACCGAGTCTACAGACGATTCACTTACAGCTTAAATCACTGATTTAATGCTACAAATTTCACCAAATTTAAGGGGTTATAGACACTTACTGGTACTTTAAGAAAGCTGATGGATTTCTTTTATTATTCAGGAGCAAAAACATCTACTTTAAAAATTATTTACCATTATATTTATCTGCAGTACAGCTTTATACAACTCCTAAAGCCTGAGCATAAAGAAATCTGTCTCTTAAGAATGTTTCCCACTAGCATGGCCCAACTCGACTCTACAAATTTCCCTTACAATTAAATACCAGCTCTACCTTGTCATATGAACAGCCCCGAAATCTGAAAAGCAACACAAAGTGAGCTGTATGCAAGACACAAGTACAAGGTGATGTTGAATGCACCCCTTTCCTTCCGATATGCTCATTCGCTGTTGTGAGTTTTTACAAATAACAGCTCAGATTCATGCAACAGAGCGGCTCCTGAGATAAAACCAGTGGCTCCACCCACTAGTCATCAGTCTTCTGACAATGCATTTGTCTCCTGTCAATGAAATTGCCAACAACAAATCCCTGGCTAGACCCCCACTTTTGTTATCCTAGCTAGGTGGTTTCAAAAAACAGTTAGGGGTCCGCAGATTAAGACATATCTGGCCGGGGCTGACTGGGGAAGAACTGGTACTGGTTCTGATTCTGAGTCACATGGAGAAGCAGGTCAGATCATACTCGGCTCATTAGATTCGGGTCTTGGGACTGAGAAGGCCTTCTGTTGTTTTTGTGTCTGTTGAATGTTTTCTTAGTTTATTTTTTAAATTTTTGCATTAGAGTAATTTTTTCACAAGTTACTCTAAGGCAGGTTTTTCTTCCATCTCACTATGTTTTGTAAAAGAACAAAGGGGGTTTAAGTCAACCCATCGCTGTCACACATCCCATCCGACTCTCCAGACGAGGCACTCTACTTATTTTTGCTATTATAAAGATCATAAAGATTCACAGAACAACTCTCATTTCATTGTGCAGGGAAAAAGACATCCCTGGACTTCAAGTTAAATGCAGTCCAAATGAAAATGAAAAGTTCTTCAACTGAAAAATCTCTGAATGCAAAAAAGAAAAAAAAAAAAAACACCTGACTAGTTTGTGAATCCACTTCTCAAAGAAACAATTCATAATTATCCAGACACCATAGTGAGATGTTGACTAATTAAAATAAGCCTAACAAACGCAGCGAAACAAAAACGGTGAGTAGAAAAAAACATCTCCCGCCTGGTAAAATAAACAGCCATCATGAATCAAACCACTCCAGTTGTTTATTGCCAACATTGCAGCTCGTCAATTACAACCGCCCGCTTCGGTGAATAATCAAGTTAATCATGTCTGCTCCTTGAAGCTGAATATTTCCTCAATTGAATTTATTTTCTACTAATCAGAAGAAGTAAATTTAGCGTCCCGTAACCACAGGTAGCTGTGGGATAAACTCTAATATTGTAATTAATATGGTGAAGTATTTCAGCAGGGACAATGACGGGTTTGAATGGAGGTCTAATGAAATGGCACTGCAGCTTAAAGCACTACTTCATTCGCCTGTTTAGAATAAGTATTTATCCAAACAGTCTCTGTTGGATTTATGCCGTTGTAATTTGACAAACATATACGTGTGTGTGTCGGTGTGTGATGGCGGAAATTCTTTCAAAAACAACAAATCCACCGATTTTATTTGTTTCACACTGATGCATAATTGTGAGAGTTAAGTGACGCTAACTCCCACCTGCAGGTGGCAGTATTTCTTATTTGTACTCAGCCTTATTTGGTGATTTCGAGATATCAGGAAGAAAAATGAAGATATTTAAGTTTGTATGCATAATCTTTTTTTTTTTCTTTCTTTTTTTTTTTTTTTTACTGTATGTAGATTTTGGTCAGGCTTTAATGATAAAAAATATCCAAAAAAAATTCCTTATAAATATTTCTAAAATGGCACCGCAACGTCAGTGAATTTGATTGCAAAAAACAAAAGCAATAATGAAATCTAGACATCATCTTGATGGTCTACTCGCTAAATACTGACTTACAAAATGGATTTTGAGAGAAAATGGACAGTTGGAGCATCAACCCTTCTCTGACATTCTGAAAGTTTTTTTGCTTCTTGAACAGAATCCATAACAGAGTGAGAAACGTCCTTGGCATTCATTTGCCTTTTTTCCCAACATTAATTCATGCAGCCATGTCTGACTGCATGTTTGTCGACGTGTGAGCATCCACGGCCTCTGCCACACTGACGCCTGCCTCTCTGTCCTTTAAGGAGGAGATGGAAAGCCTCCCTGACGCCCTTTACGTGCTGCAAGGAGACGGCAGGAGAAAAAAAAGACAGACGGGACACAGAGGACATCGCTTTTGTCCTTCGTCTGCCCCAACAATCCTCCGCCTTCTGCTCCATTACGGATGAGCATCGAGTCCCGAAGACGCTCGCAGGTATGACACAGCTGCCGCGCTCTGAATCACACCGACACACACATATACACACCTTGCAGGTATGGGCCGGCTGCCATGCTCTAGATAATGGACTGCTGAGGGTGATGCTTGTTAGCCGGCCGCAGCTGACACTCCAGACACACAAGAGGCAAAAGCCAAAGAACGGAGCAGAGAGCAACTAAGGATACAGAGGCGGCTCTGTTTGACCCCTCGGTCTGAAGCGCTTCATGACTCTTTTCCATTTTTTCTAACATTTTTCTCTCTGTAAGGCAGATGGATTGGACCGCTGCTCCTGATGTCTCCATTAAAATTACATTACTGGCTGTAAAAACCTGAGCTTTGGCTCATCCAGGAGCCAATTCATGATCATTTAACTCGCATCTGTTTGTTAGCTTGGTATTTATGATGTACTTCGTGGGCCGAGAACCGTCCAAACCGGCCTCGTCTCATCAAAAAAGGTTAACCACACGACGTTCTATGTCCTTTTCTGTTTCTCATTTTCTTTGCTCCCGTGGAGCAGCAACTCGTCTCAACACGCCCAAACATAAAAAGCACCAGTGGTGACTCGGCAGTGGTCCCAGATTGTACCTTTTTTGGCCATGGCAGAGACGAGTGTTCAAATCAAAATGATGTCGAAAGAACAGACTTGAGACTCGTCCTACACTGGGGCTCTGTAGACTGAAGACTTGACTCTCATTCAGAGTCTGATGAAAATCATGATCTCATCTAAGCTGGGGACTCAGTCATTTGAGTTAATGGTTAAATGTCTACCCACAACCTTCAGTGAAGTCTGGGAAGAAACTTCTGAAACTTCTGGCAAGAAACTGAAAAGGTGTTGTACGGCGTACAGAACATTGCTCACAATCGGTTTCGTTAATTACACTTTACCATCCCCAAATTTTGACAAGTTTGCAGTCACAAAATACACACTTCTAAAGACACACACACACCCACACCCCACCGTCTCCCTGAAGGTCAGTCCCTCTGACAATGTCCGTTTGAAGTAAGGACCTCTGTAGCTAGCTGCTGGAGGCCTCAGTCAGTGTCAGGTGTGTGTGTGCGTGTGTGAACTTCAACAGACGTGTGCTTGTGGACCTGTGTATGCCTGCAGTATTACATGTAATCACACAAATTAAAACGTTAGATTTAAATATATGTAAGTAAGGGAATGCAATGTTTCTATTATGGGTTACTAATGATTAAAGTGTGTGTGTGGGTGTGTGTGAAGGAAAGACGGTGCTCCTGAGGCAGCAGTGTGTCTGATACCTCCTGGTAATGGACCCTGATGGCCGTGGGCAGGCCTCCGTGGAGCAGGGGTCTGGATTTGTCTCTGTGACCCCATCCTGCTGCCCTAACCCTGGGAGGGGAAGCCCTGAGGGGAGGGGAGCCCAGTAGGGGGCCGGGGCACCATCAGCATGCATAACGCTCAACAGAAACACACACTGTTAGCCTTGTCAAGTGGCAGCGGAGGCCAGGAAGCTTCTCGGACAATCGGCTTGTCTTTTTGGCTTCTTTTTTGAAAAAAACACAACTACTGAAAACTATCTGTGTTTTTCATTATTTGGGGAGTATAGGGGAGAGATCGGTCTTGTCTTTAAAGTGTTGATAAATCAGATGAATGATGCACACATATTAACACCGCTGATTATGAGCCCTTCCCAAGGCCGTATTTAAAATGATCGTTTTTGTGGGCTGGATTTCTTTCTGGACGACTAAAAATGCTTTCAAATCCCGATCTTCTCATTCTGGTCGAAAACTCGCATTTTATGAGCCAAAAGACAAGAGAATTGTTCTTTCCCCATTTTTTCCTCTCCCTCCAAGTAGGTGAATGTCAGAAAGACGGGAGCGGTTCAGATAAACAGCGCTCTCAGGGGAGAGGTGACCTTTGAGATCACAGTCAGGGGGATGGAGAGGAGGGAGCAGAGGGAGAGGCCCAAAAAAAAAAAGAGGTTGAGTACAAAGAGCACAAATCAAGAGAACAAAGGATGGAATACCAGGAAGACTATGAAAAAGGAACACAGATGAAATATTTCAATAAGAAAGAGAAGCTTCTTAAAACTTGTCTTGTTGGACTTTGACTGGTCCACTCTAGCATGGATATTCTTTGTGGCTCTATTCCCGGTTTTCTTCTAGGGTTGTCCTCCATTCAGCTCGCAACTCTTCTTGTGAAATAAAACCGTCTCTACGTCACGATACTGCCATCGCCATGTTTATTCATGGGGACGGTGTGTTCAGTCTTCAACTTTGCTCCCGTCTCACCGGAGCGCCATCTATTTGTGTTTGTTGTCTTGTTTCCTTTGGTTCCAACTTGATCCTGGCAACAGTAATAGTATCCGGCCAATTCAGTTCACGAAACCAACTAGCGAAAAGGCTGCGATTCAGAGAAGACCATTCAATCCCATTGAGTCATTATTGTTCCCGTTAAATTTAAAATGGTGCAAATTGAAATTACGTCAACTTTGAAGAAACACTTTCTTCAGTAAAAAGTTTTTGCGCTGGGATGAAGTCTCACCCATATTGAAATATGTTGCAAAACACTTTTTCCGCAGCCACTTGTTACCACTGGTGAAAACCACAAAGAAGATGACAGGAAGTGGTTGGAGGATGATGGATTTTTTTTTTCTTTCACCAGATTTCTGCCAAAGCTCTCACAGCATCACAGTTCGTAAAAAGTTGTGCGTCATTCCAACGTGTTGAATCCATAGCTCTTCTGTAAAATGGCCGACTACAAAACGCTGCACACATAGCCACATAGCCGCCAAGGTAGGCGGGGCTTGTCCCTCCGATGCCTGAATAAGATACCATCTCTGATTTGCTGATAGATGATGTTGCTGACGAAATTATGACTATATCAGTTAGACAGCTGGTTATGTCCGTTACTGCCGGGCTTTGTAATAACTGAACAAACTCATTCAGTGTGATTTCATTTTATTTCTGATTTATTTGAATAATAAATTGGAAAGTTGTGTCTTTCTGACATGAGCAGAGCACAGTCAAAGGTTTGCACATTTGTAATGGAAAGCCTTTGACTAAGCTGAACGGATTCATACTGGGACGCAGCCGATGAACCGTAGTGAAATTTTTGTGGCTTTTCTGCAAAAAATAGAGAAATGAATTGTTTTTCCTTCAGTGAGGGACACAGCAGGGACGAGTCTTGTCTCATCAGCGGGGCTTTGCCTCGTCTCCACAGGTAACTGCCATAAGAACGAATCTTCCTCACCTTCCGAGTTAGTCGAGAAGAGAACTGACGCCACGCATTCCTTCATCGAGCCCGATCCTTTCCGCTCTCCATTCCTCACTTCCTCTCCTCTTAAACTTTTCTTTCCTCCTCCACCTCTGTCCTACCCTCCTTTCAGTCTTCTGTTCGATCTCTCTCTCTCTCTGGGCTTTTTTTGTTGTTGTTGCTGCTTCTTCTCTCTCCCACCGTGGCGGGGTGACATCAGTAGCCCTAGGGAAGTGCTTCGCTGTGGGAAGGAGCCTTGGCTTTAAGTGGCTCTAAGTGGCTCTTGCTGTTTGTCTGTTTGGTTGTTTATTTTCTCCTTCGCTCACCCTGGGCAGGGAGGAGAAAGGGACACTTAGCGTCGGGGAGACCGCAGCGTGGCCAGGCGGGGAGATTGAATACCGCTTAGTAACCTGCGGAGTTCGCATGTGAGGCGGGCACAGAGAGACAAAGTGCAAGTTTATTATTGCAGTTTGTCATTTTATCATTAGAAATGTTCTAAAAGCGTCCGATGGCTAGTGAGCATTTTATTATTTCGCTGTAATTATAATATGTGTGCGCGGGGTCGTGTGATCGTATCGACGGAGCCGAAAGGTCCAGGTATGACCTTCCAAGATGACATTATTTGCCATTGATTGCCTCCGGTTTCATGGGTTTTTTTGCCTGGCTGGGAGTACAGCGCCAACAATCGGCCCCTATTGTTCGGTTTTTAAAGACAAACAGCCACACTGAGTCCATTCATAAAAAAAAAAAAAAGAAAACGGTAAACCAATTAGGCTCCGGTCAATGCTGCAGATCAGAGCCGAACGTTTCAGCTTGACCAAGGATCAAGGCATCATATTTTAGTTCTATTATTTAACATAACTAGGGATGTATAGATGTAGACAGGAAGCTGATGCTGGAGGACACTTAAAACCTTCAAAATAGCAATGTGGGCTCGACTCAAACTGTATAACTTTGGAACAACCCTGAACCTTCCAACTGATTGAATATTCTCAACAGTTTTCCTGACTCTTGTCTCAAAAATCAAGATAAATCAGATTAACCGGGTGGAGCGCAGCCCCAGAAAAAGCCGTGCCAAGAAGTTATTCGCTTCAAATTAAACCCGAACCTTCGACATAGCAATAATATCATATATTTGTTACCATAACTAAAAACATATCAATCATCTCATGTATTTATTTCATTTATTTTCAGAAATCCGGCTCCATAGTACAACGTCGTGAGGTGATGGATGCATTTGGATCGTCTGCTAGTTTCTCGGGAGATGGACAGCACTCTATGCCAGGATCGCTGTCGTCACGTTACCATGAATTCAAACAGCAGGATTCGTTTGAAGATTTTGTTTTTAAAGAAAATGACTCATGAAGAAACATCAGCAAAAAAGTGAAACGCCTGAGATTCTTCTGGTGGCGGCTCTCTGTGGTTCCAGGTTTCTTCTGTTAGCATTTTGCGGTCTGCTTTCAGGGTAAAGTTCGTCAGTCAGTCAAGCCAGCGTATTGGTTACATTTGACAGAACATCTCATCTGCTCTGTCCATAAATCTGAATGAATTAAAATGTCCAGGATGACTGAAATTGGCGCTAAATATTCATGAGTCAAAACAGGCCGGAATCATGTTTTTTTTTTTTACAATTAAAAATGTCAAAACATAACCTCATTTTGAAAGCATGTTAAGAATGACTGCTGGCAAAGGCAAGCAGCAAACGCTCGACAGCTGAAACTCCGTCCTTTCAGTTAGTTTCAGCCGAAAGTAACTTTTATTAGCATGATTGCATGTTTTTTCCAAGATGAAGGCAAACAGGGCTCTAATTTCTCTAAGTGCTATGTAAGCATGAGCAGCTAATTCATGCGCGATGCCAGACAGCATGTGCTCGTACGTTGTGTGCGTGTGCGTTTCCAAGGACCGTTGCGAGTGCATCTTACTGTGTAATGCGCGCAAGGCCAGGCAGATGTATGAAAGCCCCCCAACCATCCCCAACCCCTCTAAACGGTCACCTCACCTCACACGTATCGGCGCTCGCTCGCCTCACAAATGAACACTTCCACATGATAATGAGGATTACCTGCATGGCCTCACTCTGCTCCTCTCGTCCCTCTGCAAACACAACCAAACACACGTTTGCGCGTCTGTCCTTGTGCTAGCCTCCCTCTGTCGTTCTTTCTTGTTTCCCTCGCTTCCAGAAACACTCACACACACACACACACACACCTCCAGTGTCCTGACCGTCTCAACTTGAGCAGCAAATGAACACAATTAGCCACGGCTCCACAAACACACATCGGGGTATTGTTCTGCTCGGGCTCAGACCTCAATCTCCAGTGGGACCTTGTGAGCCTATGCGAGTGTGTGTGTGTCAGTGTGTGAGGGCAGTCGAGGGGAAGCGTTGGCGAGCCCAGCTGACAGAAGGGGCTTCCAGCCCTGTTTCTCCCCCCCTCAGAGGTTTCCACGACGATGATCAACTCCTCGCGCCTTAGTCCTTGCTGCGCTCGCCTCGCTACCCTCACACACACACACACACACGCACAGACACACACACACACACACTCTTTGAGCGTTTGGCTTGAACTCATTTCAAACACACTCCCGGCCCCTTCGGTCAGAGCCAGATGTTACAGGACGAACAAAGGCACCGAGTCACAAGTTACTGTTGGCGACAGCAGGTTGGGCCCCAGGTCATTATTAGCACACACTCCTTCAGTTGACCGGCTCACTACCCGGCACATCCACCGAGCGCTCGCCGGTCCTTCCCCTTCAGCGGCCGCGCGTTCTGCCTGGATAATTGGAGAGCAGGTATCCGTCTGACAAGATTTCTTGCAAGAACAGCCACGCGACCGGCTGCCTAATTGCCTCACTTTAAGGTGCCTCCAAAGGTACCGGCTCCAGACCAGCAGCCTGTAGCACGATGCAGGAACATGCTGCAGGCTACCATCAGCCTTCATTCAGTTCGGGCTGGTCGATGTTGGCGAGGGGTTTTCAAAGGAAACATTGGGAAATGCAGAATTAGTGTTGGTGTCCTAGGAATGCTGTTGGGATGTTGGTGATCCAATCAATTCTGCTGTATGTTTTCCACCACTGTATACATAAAATGATACTAACGGATCCATAAAGCAATTTAAATAATGCATGATGCTCTAGCTATGCGAGTTCTGTAAAACGTCTTATCCTGCAAAGTATTTGCGGTTGTATCTGCTGCGGATCCCGAACCATCAGATTCTCAAAATCATTGGCGGAAATCAAATTAAAATGTAAAACACCTGCACCTGTCTTGACTTCTCACACACACACACACACACACACACACACAACACCATCAGTGTGATCATGTTTCTCCCTCTAACCTTTCTGTAAAGTTTGCGACCGGCGGAGACCTTGCAGCATCTCCTAGCTTAAAGTGACGGAGAGCTGTGGCACGTCTGCCAGTCTGACTCCGCTGTGTTTACACTGACCTTCCCTTCAATGGGACGTGCTGCTGGAGTGCCTCCGTAGCTATGACAACTGGACATTTTTTAGTGGCCACTCCAGCCCCTCTGTCTGCATATAATTAAGCGTGTTCAGATGTCAAGGCCTTCACACGCCAACAACACTTCAGAGCACAGGCAGGTTTTGACTATTATTTCATTATTTATAGCTGCTGTTGTCATTTATGTTGGCTGCCTTGCTTTATACACATAGAACCAGAGTTCTTTACTGTACTAAAAATGCAGCCATCATGGAAATTAGTCGGGATTGTTTTTGGATTGCTTTAGAGGAACAGTCAGAGTTTGGAGGGAAGTTGTAAGTGGGAGAAAAGTTGCCTCTTCGTATTGATACGAGGAACAAGCTGGATTTCCTGGTTCATCATTAAAGAAACTGTGTGGTTTTATCATGACAGAATCTGAAAGGTTAAAGGGCTGTAGATGCTTTTCCAAGGTGATGCATGAGATCTTTCTTTTTTTTGATGATGATGATGATGATATTTTCAGCAACTAAATGAGCGCCTCGATTGATTCTGTGTCTTTTTCAGCCAAACAACCCGTGGATTTTCCAGGGGTGGAGGTCGTCCTCCGTTCTCTCCTGCCGGTGACGATAGAAACGAGCCGAACCCTCTGAATCAGAGCGGCGGCATTTGGAGCGAGCGCGCCGACGCCCACACTCAGACCCGCCGCTGCTGCTGCTGCTGCTGCTGCCACATGCGGCCAGACGCGTTCACTCGTCTGACTGTTCCAGAAAAGACGCCGGCGCGGTTCTGAGTCTTGTCGGGGCTCTAAATGTCCTCTTCCGTTTGAGCCCCTGGCTGACCTTCTGTATTTTTCATCTCATGCCTTTTTTAAATTTTTTGTTTGCAGGCGCTCTGTTTTCTTTCACAACGAATTCATTTTGTTAAAACGTGAAAAGTGATCACCTTAAATTCCACCTGCACCTGAATCCAAAGTCCAGTTGTCTCCCCCCCCCACCCCACCCCTGCAGCCCTCCATTCTGCGGCAGCACTGCCAGCTTTGTTTTGGTAAATTGCTGCAGCCATTTGCATACATCTGTTCTGTTTATAAGTTCACATTGTTTTAATCTGGAAAATATGCTAATGCTTTTTGTGAGGTAGGTGTCTTGTATAACGTGTGTGTGTGTGGGGGGGGGGTGTGGGGTGTGTGTGTGTGTGTGTGTGTGTTGTAATAACAGCAAAGGGTGAGGGTGACGAAGGTGAGGGAATGTGTCAAATTAGTCCTCACTGCACCTTTTGGGTCCATTTGCATTTGTTTCCATGCCGCCAGCTCAAGTGTCGCTTCTTGATTAGCGCTAAAATGAGGTTTTGCAGCAAATCTTGACCCGTTGATGCGATTAACTGGGAGTGTTTCGAAACGTTTGGTCTTAACTGGAGATGATGACGTATTAACCCGGGGAGAGAGCAGTTTTGGCACTCGTTGTTTTGTTTGTGCAAAATATACAAGGGGGAAAAAAAGTAAATAAATTTCGGTTCTGTTACGTTTGTAGAAATAATGTGACTTGAGATTTTAATTTTTTGTGGAACTTTTTCCACATAAAGTAAGTTATTATTAGGATTTTCAGACTAATACAATGAAACTATGACTATTTTACTATACAAAAATAAAGAAAATGTCCAGTAGGTGGCAGTAGTTGCATTTTAAGTCAGACCCTTTTAAGCATCAACAGGAAATGAAGGAATTTGACTAATCAAAGTATTAAAAAGATCCACAATGCATTAGCCATAGATAGTGGCCATTTTATCACCGTTAGCTGATATATTACTGTTTATTGTTGTACTTTAAAAAGTGAGAATACAATTAAAAATACATTTCGCTCAGTTAGCGTGTCTTCGTGGGTTTTTCTCTGCGATGTGGAATCACAATAAGGGGAATTGTCTCCACCTACTGTTAAGGCATGATAACGACAGTCCGCTGACATTTGAAACGCATCAAAATCAAACTGATTGAAACACTTTCACAAACTCTCACCGCTTTGTTTCCCGGTGTGTCTCTACAAAGTCTCAATTTAAAAGACGACAAATCATTTCCATCATCCCTACCACTTGAGAATGAAGCAAAGGTCAAAGAGCGAGAGACGAGAGGTGAACCGATTCGGCTTTCATTCAGTCACCGGTTTCCATTTGCGTTTTCTGTTCCACGCTGTAAAGTAACTCCTTTCTCCTGTTCTGCTCCCCTGCCTTCAATTAAATGCGTAGGCGTTTTATCCTATGATTAGTGTCTTGGTTGTTTCAGTGGGTAGGCTCATTATCCATGCGCCCCGTTAGTAAAAGCCTTAACGATGCCTAACGAGACGTCTAATCAGACGGGTTTTTTAGCCACAAAGGGCTAATTGCAGCTGTTGCTTCTGTCCTCCACGGAGGCTGAAAAGAGGCAACGGGAGAACCTGTTTGGATTGTTGGCTAAAGTGCACACACTATTCCAAAAAAATAAAAAAGGGAAAGGAACATCAGAAGCGCACGCAGCATTTATTGGCTGTTAAGAGCGATGTTTTTGTTTCACAGGAGGGAGCCTCTCTGCAGCAGCTCGTCATCGAAGAGCTGAAAAGGCCGGATGCGGGATCACAAACGCGCACAGACACACACCTGACACAAATATACAGCGAACCAGGCAGTCGCACAATGGACCGACGTGCGCGTCTGTGTGCGTTGTAAAGCGGATCTCTTTGTTGATGCCCTCTCTGATTCCGTGCCAACATTACATCCATCTGTCTCCGCGACACACACACACACACACACACGCACGCACGCACGCGCACACACGCGCGCGCGCGCACGCGTGCCGAAAGCTGTTTGTTCCGCAAAAGAGGAACTGCTCACGTTTGCCGTTCGTGTTATTGTTCCACTCTGGCACCAAATTCACCAGAAAAAAAAAATCGATTGCAAACGCAACTGTGGTTTTCTCCTGAACTAAACTCACAAAGCGTAGAACGTCTTAATAAAGCATTTTTAAACGGATGTCTGTTTCTCCTAACATTCTTTAGATTGTGGGATGATTCAAAAGCGTTTTATTAAGATCTTTTGCACTTACATCATGCTATTCCTATTTAGCTGATCCGACAGGTCAGGCAGTAATCCTGGGTGTATTTGGGGGAAAATGGGTAATTTGTGATTTAATAAGGATAAAAATGCATCACTTCTACAAAGGACTGGGTCACACCGTTCCTTTAATAAATACCTATTTTTTGTTTATAACAATTTTTTTCCTTATGTGACTTAAAAATATGTTCGATGACCTGAAATGAAAAGAAAAAAAGCTTTAATAGGTCCTTCACATGATTATGAAGGTACAGTAAAGATGTGCTGTCTTATTAAGACGGGTAAATAAAAATCATTAGTAGGAAACTGTTCAGAAAATTTACATAAAATTTACATTTTTAAAATAGATATTTGTTGGTTCAGCCTCTATAATTTTCCTGCTTTAAAAAATATTGAAATAAATCAGAATGTAAAGCCATTGATATGAATATGTTTTATTTTTCTTTTTTTACTAATTAGATAATCACGATCTAATCTTTTCCAGACGCTTTGGGCCCTGTAAGGAACCTCAGCTCGGCTGCAGTTGCTCCGTTTGGCCAGTAGGTGGGGACATGTCCGGCCTGTTGTTTCAGGATGGCTCTGCTTTGGAGAAAATGTCACATTCCAATTAGTTAAAATTTGACAGATGAAACAAATGTCTACCTCTTCATTGCAGCCTGAAAATAAGGGTTTAAAAAAATATATGTAAAAAGTCAGTTGTTGAGGAGGAAAAAAAAATCTGTCCACATCCTTGATATTAATGACTTTGTGCACATATGAAGGAAAGTGAATCCCCCTCCTGAGGCCTGATGGGGGCCATGGAGGCGTTTCTCCGATGGCATCTCTTTCTGCGCGTGTGTGTGAGCGGCGCTCGCTGTGTTCCTCCGTCGTTCATGCCAGGAAGTGTGTGTCTGTGTGTGCTGACCTGATAATCTGTGTGCTTTATGGAGTACTGTTCACACATTGGTCTCCACTCTGATCCAAAACCCAAACACGGCGGCCCTCCTCCCGCCTTTATCAGGCCCCGCACGCTGTCTCACAGGTGGAATATCCCTCCATCCCGTGATTAATAACTCACTCTTTCTCCCTCTTTGTTCGAACTAAATGTAAAGGGGGGAAAATGTAATCCTTTCAAAATTAAATTTTGCCCAGCTATGGATTTATTGAAGTGAGTTTTGAAATCTCAGCTAAAAATGTATGTTTTTTTTCTGTTCGCTTGCTTGTTTTTCCGTCATTAAAAGAACCCGTTTCTGTGTCTGCTTCCTTTTCCCAGGGCCGGTCATGCTAATCGCACACCGAATCCCAAACTCAAACACCCGTTCTTTATCAGGAAACGCACTCCCGCATAATCCCTGCACAACGGCACCTGTCCACATGTTTGTGTTCCCTCTCCTGTGCTAATAAGCGATGTGAAGTAGCCGGCTAGCTCTGGATTTAGCAGATGCATATTAGAAATGGAGGAGTACACAGTCAAAATAGTCTGATATTTTTCCATAGACAATGTAAAAGTAAGCAACTATAATCATTAACAGAGCACATTAATCTTGTGCTACACTTTGCTGTCTGAACTGAGGAGAATCTACTCAACTCAGCATGGCGGAGGCTTGAAAATGAAATGAAAAGCCCCACCTTTCGAATTTAATTTCAATTAGTTAAAGGCTTTTAAACAGCATTAAATAGTTTTTTCTAGTCAGTCAGAACACAGCAGTGTCATAATAGCTAAAGCTAGCTACCCGCTGAATTCCACACCCTTGACTTCAATACCTGCATCAATATGCGTTACATATTGAACGTCATGCATGTACTCCAAAAATCTGACAGAACTTCCTGTCACAGACTTTCCTTTCTCTCCCACATGTTGTGTTTTCAAGATAGAAAACGGTGTGACAGGAAGTCTGTTGGCTAACTCCAGTCAGCCATGTTTTTAGTAACACAGGCCAACAAACCAATTCAGCCAAAAAGACACTGAAAAATACATGAACTTGCTTCTGGACATTTCGTTAAATCATGACATCCCGTTTTTACTGAGGGTCTGGTCCCTTACTCGTTGGTGGGCGACTCCCCCTTGTGGTCTGGAAGACTTCAATTTTGTGGCACAAGTTTGCAGAATTTTCTCGTTGCTGTTGTTTTTGCTGTTTGCACTATTTTGTGACTGCATCATTTTTCCTTTTGCAAATATATTTTGTAGTTGTTGCATTTCTTGTTTGCAGAATTTTCTGTTGGGTTTGTGCTTTTGGGGTTTCCAGCGTTGGTGTGTTCCCGTTTGCCACATGTTTGCACCTGTCTGTCGTTTTAAACCTGTAAGGTGTCGCCACAAGAAGTAACAGGTATGTGTTCATGTATATTTATGAGTTATTCGATTTCAAACAGTTTTAAGGATCATTTTCCAGGAGTGTCGAAAACGAATTCTTAATGATTAAATGGGTCGCACCCAGGTTTCTGTGTCGATGTCAATTACGTCTTTAATTAGTGCATGTGTAATGTAAATACAATCTGTGTTGATTGCTGCTCTGCCTCCTGTCCCGAAGTAAAACAGATTTTCTCCCTCATTAGGCAGTCACTCCTTCAAGTGCCTCCATCCCCGAGGACTTGCCCCAGACGAGCCGAACTGTGTGCACGCTTTGGGGGGGAAAAAAACCCCAAAAAACAAAACACTGAAGCATATGCGTCCATGTGTTAAGAAATGTCCAAACACCTCTTCCAATAGAGACGAGGCAAGAAAAATATTTCTTAACATTTTAGGTGCCTCATAGCACCAAGTTCTGCTCTCCTTTACCGCATTGCTCTTTAGCCGCCCCTATTGTTGAAGATGTCATCATTTGTGTGTTTGCCGTTATTCCCAGGGCCGTGCGTGAATGTCGAGGGGCGCTGCTTGAATAACCGCGTTCGGTTTTCTGACAATCCAACCTGTCAGAAAACGGTGCGGCCATCTTCACAGGAAGCCTGGGTCCAGGTGAGCGTCCGCGTTGTCACGGAGGCGTGCTCAACATGACGCGAGCTGATATCAACGTGCAAACACAGCGAGTCGGGGTGACGTTTTTTTGGGGGGGGGGGGGGAAATGGCAGCAGATGCAAGAAAAAGTGAGGAGAGAAAAAAAAAGAGTCAGAGGAATTGGGAGCGATGCCATGTGGTGCACACCTGAGCCCTGAGGAAAGGGGAGAGAGTGGAGGGCTGCCGGGTGGGTGGGAAGGGGAGGAGGAATCAGTTCCACTACACGCTCATTACCACCAATTCATCTGGAAGACATCTCTGCACAGATCCACTCCTGGCCAACTGAAGCGGACTGGCCTTCAGCGCTGCTGTGCGAGTGAGATGATCAGTTGTTTGCGCGTACACACCGAACGAAAGCAACAAACGTACTCATGCCTTCGATTATCTTCAGTGCCTTCTTTCGTTTGCAAAAATGATTTAATCCGAAGAATTAGCAGATTAGCTTGAACTTGTTTTTATTGCCAAACACGATCAACAGTCGATTGTTTAACTGTTGCCTAATGAATCTAGCTAGAAAGTAAACATCTGTGAAGAAATGTATTTTTGAGAATGAACATAATAAAACAAAGCAGCTTTCATGTAACACTAATTTCCATTTTGTGATGAATTCCATTGGACCCACACATCAGAACTTTATCCAGCAATAAATCCATTAATACAGTTTCAAATTGCAAACTTTATGCACTTGCATATTAGCCCTAAAAATCAAAACTGATGTTGCTTTATAACTTTAAATGAAATCCGTTGAATTCTTCATCTCTTCGTGCTTTAAAGGTTGATCTGGACTCAGGTGCCTCAAGATTTCAATTTTTGTCTTTCTCACCATTCAACATCTCGTATCAAACTGCTGGAAAAAGAAACTTTAAGATAAAACTCTGACATCTCTTTTGTATTGAACCTGGTCTTTACTTAGAGTTTGAGACGTTTGTCTTTGCTGACCGAGAACGTCATTTCTACGGAGGTTTTTCGTCAAAGTGCTTGGTTCTCTTGGCAGTTCACCACGACGCCTTCAGATTCATCACAAATCTCAAAAGTTTGAGTCGTGACATTGTGCTCTACCGCGCATTGTCGGCCAGTAAATATCCTCTTTTTGAAGAGCCTCAAACCTTGGCCTTCAACTCCGGACACCTTACACGATCATTGACGACGGCCAGGGCTGATGCCGAGTTGAGGAAGAAGCCTTCAAGCACTTCACCCGTTATGCAATGATTAATTCAGCTTCTGAATTCGCTGCACTTGAAGGAATTTGTTTCAACAAATTCTTTTAAATAGTCAAAGTTCTGAAAGCAAATGTTTTGATTACACTCAAGAACAATTGGAAAATGTTCTTGAACCTTTTTCTGTTTCATTCATACAGTTGATCCAACGAAGTCACCGTGATTCAGGACAAAACAGCTAAATGCTCCAGTACTCTGAATATGCTTCCAACTGCTTATTTCAATGTTCAAACACCAAATATGCATGAATATTATGCATGGGGTTTACAGTCCTATACTTCTGTTGTAGAGGGGAGAGCCAATCAGCGCTCAGGAAAGTAAATTGCACTCCTGGATTGGCTGCTTTGCAAGTAGCACCAATATTTGCAAAGCAAGCGTGTAGTCCAAGTGCTTCAGCTTCCTGACCGCAATTTTTTACAGATGTCTTAGTTAGGACCTTTGATTAAAAACGCCAATTGGTGGGTTTTCCATAACTAATTCATTCTGGGCGACAATAAACAGATTAAACACAAAGAACTAAGACAGTTAACTGACGAAACTAGTTTCTCTTTACATCCAGGCTGGGTTAAATACATTGGCCTCTACTGCTCATGCGGGACACTTCGAGTCGTTTGCCCATTCGCAACGCAATACACATGCATGTGGCATTTATTTGGAAGTGTGAACGGCCGCGACGGAAACATCCGATTTGACAAAAAAAAAGTGTGGAATTGGGTCACTTCAAGCTGCAGTGTGAACGCAGCCTCAGACGCACGTGCACACAGATGCACATCCGTAGCATGGAGAGGATAGAAGTGACCTTGGTCCAGCTGGGGGGCTTCAGCAGATGGAGGGAGGAGGCAGAGGGTTCTGGCACATTACTCTGGACCACATGCACGCTTACATTTACACTCCTGGACAAACGCTTTAGCTGCTGGGGTGACATTGTTTGCATCTCGGCGAACGTGTATCATCGTCATCGGGCAGAAACGTTCCGAGTCCGGAATCCCAATACCTTTTGTTTGAATTTTCGTAAGTTGTGTTTTCGGGAAACGGACAATCTTCGCAGCAGATGGGACTTCGGACATCTGCTCGGGCCATTTTCTTGTTGTCGTTTTCCCCTTTATCTCCCTTTAACAGACGCACATCAAATCAAGAATAAAAGTCGCCTATGGAAAATTGTTTGGGTGACAGAAGAATTCATAAAAGGCCATTTGGTCCCGCTAATTTGCGGTGTTTATGTGGGACAATTTCTAAGGAGGCTGAGCGCGAGGGAGGGAAATGTGTGACTGCATATGTCCCTCCAGATTGGGACAGCACATTAAAAAAAAAAAGCAGCAGCTAACAAGACGAGAAGGTAGCTGAGCGCAGCGGGAGGAGGCAGCGCAAAGAACAGGAAGGAGAGGAACATTTGTGAGGCAACGACTCTCTGGAAGGGGAAAACTACCGGCCCACCTGTCTGCCCGGCTGCCAGCTGCACACACACACACACACACACACACACACACACACACACACACACACACACACACACACACACACACACACACACACACACACACATGCATCAACAACAACACACATTATGAAGTATGATAGAGAGCAGGAATGATTTTTATTACATTCGTAAACTTTATTTTTCAAAAAGTTGGAATTCACTCCTGGAATTGGTTGAAGATGCGTTTCCTGTTTCTAACTTAGAAAATGGAGCTTTTACAGTAAATACAGCAGACTTATTATAGATATCAAACTTCATCAAAAAACTACGTGTTGAGAACTTGAAACCTTTCTTCCAGGTCCGTGTGGAGGTGAAATCACAAAGACAAGCGTCTCTGTTCAACTTCACAATCAACCGGAATTTATATCAAGGGGATTTTTATTTCTTACCTGGCCTCTCCTCTGATCTGGTGCATCAAACAGCAGATTTTGGTTCCAAAAATTAGCATAATTCATTGATCCTTCATGCTCCTCGTTTTCTATTCACTTTCAATCCTTTTTGCTGCAGAAATAGCTGGAATGATTTAATTTAAAAATAGTTTTAATCCAAGGAAATAGACCATCGTAATCCCATTAGAGAGCAAATTCAGGTGATTATTATTATTATTATTATTATTATCATAAAACAACCTGGGAAGGTCACAAACAAGAAACAAATCAGAAATTTTGAGAGAGACATTTTGTTTTGGCTAAACAATAAAGCCCAGATGAACTGGTGAGGAGGCCAAGGAGAACTTTACTTTGAAAAACCCAATTCAGCATTTATTTCAAAATAACTTGAATAAAGTTTGAATCTGCTTTTGTTTCGGATGTTTGCATATCTTTCTGCAACTTGTGAGCTTTAGAAAGTCCCAGGCAAGAACGCGGGAGGTCATGTGAGGAATTAGAAACGCGCGTAACCACGGCAACATGTCAAAACCTGAAGCAACGACAGGAAAGCATTCAGGTGAAACGAATGCAACTCTTTGTGCCAGTTTAATTTGACCTACTTCAGACAAGATTTTGTGACTTTGTAAGGTTGTCCATAAATATTTGCGACTATTGTGCCATAGCGTTAACGCAAGCGCGTCTGCCTGCGTTACGATAAATCGTAAATTACATATAAAAAGACGCTTGTAGCATGTTACCTGTATCTTTTTATAGCTTTGATGTTTTCTGTTTCGTTAAATATTTAATTGCAGTCATAGTGATATCGGTAGGGTGTTTTGAATACGTCAGCAAAACTGAGTGTAACGTATCCTGACAGATTTGACAATAAAGTCAGCATTTCAACATAAATATAAAGTTTCACTTTGGACTCCTTATCCTTTGCTCTGTCCTGTTCTGGCGCCGTTGGCGTGACAGGAAGCGTTTTGTAGGGCTGCTGGTGCAGCTGTGGACGGGTTAATTTGTAAGCACAAAGTGCTTTCGGCCTCTGGCAGCCCTCCAGTCTCTTATCAGTGACGAAGATGGAGTTTTGACGCACGGAGAAACCAGAGGCTCTTCGTTTTACTAAATGACAAACAGAGCAAAAGAACCGATGAGTTATCAATGAGTTATCAATGAGTTATCAATGAGTAAATATGAAGAGTGGAAAAAGATGTGAAGATAAGAGTGAAATAAGAGTGAGACAGAAAACCCACAACCTAAAAATAAGCAAACAAATCTCTCTTTTTTTCCACTGCTGTAATATTGAATGATTTTTTATGTCTCATTGGATGCGTTTCCTCTATATTGCAAACACACACGCTCACACACTCCTGCATGTAGAATCTTGTAGTGCTGCTACAACACATTTAGCCTACATTTACCTGATTAGCTGTTTTTATTTGATATAATAATTACCATGTCCGCGTCCGCCGTACGGAGCGTAATGGTCTGTGTGTGTGTGTGTGGGTGTGTGTGCGGTGTGTGAGCGGGTGAGTGTGCAGTGATTATGGGAGCTATTAGCGGCTAAGTGGACCGGGGTCTGGCAGCGCGCCCAGCCTGTTCCCTCTGGAGGCAACAGAACCGTCTTAAGACGGGGAGAAGGAGCGGCGCTCTGTCAATGTTTGGTTTCGGCTCCGCCGACGGGTTTCAACACGTGTGCTGGGATGTTTTTTTTTTTGTTTTGTTTTGTTTTTTTTTTACTCTTGCTGAAACTAGTGCCAGTGGAAATGAGTTGTATTATTCAGAAGCTGTAAGCGTTGCAGCAATAATACTACAAATACATATGAAGACACTACATTTTGTGCGTCCAGTGAGACTGAAAACAACTCAAGAGGTTAAAATAATGATGAAAATTTAAAAAGAACAAAAAAAAAACGGGATGTGACTGAAATTTAACAGTTAGTTCATAGAGTCAGATTTGTTAAATCCATCCATCCATCCATTTTCTTACACCATTGGACACACCATCAGGGTTGTGGTCTCGGACCCTTGCTGATTATTGGTCCACTATAAATGTCTTGTCATGGAGTAGCAGTTAAGCTACAAGGTAGCAAATAGGAAAGTAGGAATAATTTTTTCTGGGCTTCACTATGTGGGGATAATCACTGTAATGAGTTTATTTTTGTCATTTTAATAATTTTTTTCTGCCATTGCAATAACAAAAGCTTTTTGGCTCATGTGACATTTTTGTGATGTCACCGTCGCCGCCACCTTTGGGGGAAATTAAAAAAAAAAAAGATTACTTATTCCTTCGAGCTCACCCAAAGTGAAGAATCAAAGATGGACCTCCAAACTTGGACAGAACAAGCCAAACATCGAAACTTCCAGAGATGCACCTGCTGGTTCTACACACCAAACACACACACACACACACACACACACACACGGTTGTGAATACAGAGAAATGTCACCTTACTCCTGCAAGCTGTTAGCCAGCCACTTCCATGCCAAACCACACTGCCCCTCTGGAACATGGAGAGAGAAAAAGCTTGCGTGTGTGTGTGTGTGTGTGTGTGTGTGTGTGTGTGTGTGTGTGTGTGTGTGTGTGTGTGTGTGTGTGTGTGTGTGTGTGTGTGTGTGTATTCTTTGGACAGCTCTTTAAAGTAGAGAATTGCCCGAGGCAGAGTAGGTTGAGCGGACGAAGACAGGCAGATAATGGAGGGGCATCCGTGTGCCAAGGACTGCACCTCAAAGTCACACACGCACGCACAAATTGGTACAAACGAGCACACACACACACACACACACACACACACACACACACACACACACACACACACACACACACACACACACACACGCACACACACACACGCACACACACACACCCACAGTTGAGTCACACACATCCCTGCCCTCGCTATATACGTTTCTGTCCTTCTGTGGTTCTATTTATCATTTCTACATTTATCTGAAAGCTTTTCTAAGATGTCTCTTTCTCTCTCCGTCCGTCTGCCTCGTTTTTCGCTTTCCTGCTGTTTGTCTCTTGACTTTTACCCTTTGCCTCTGTTCTTTCCCTTCTTCTCTCCACTCATGTCATATCTCTCTTCAATTCCACGTATCTTGAATTAACTGCAGATAGCCTTAAGTACCCCGCGGTCCGCTGCAGATAGGCCCTTATTCCGTGATGGACAGATATACAGTAAGTGGGAGGGATGCAGCTTTGGAGGCCTTAATAGAGAGTGTGGAGTCAGAGGGCGAACGGGTGATCACAGCACTGACAATTTCAACATTTCTGGACTGCACTGGACCAAAAACGCAATTTGGCAATTACTTTTTCACACAGTGATTAGCTCAGTATGTCTTCATCATCTACAAACTGCATTTACTTTGTATTTGTTCGGGTTATCTTAGGGTTAGGGTTTGCAGATTTTAGATGGCTTTAAAACAAAATAAGCCAAGAAGCGACGCTCGAACAGGTCAAGCCAACATCCCGGGTAGAAGAGCGGTGAACGAAAATGTTTGATTGATCGGTTGTGTCTGTTTTCAAGGTACTGGCGGCTTCCTTAGCATTACGCAGTCATACCTGGAGAGCTGCTGGACAGGCAGTTATCCTTCAGTGTCAGTGACTGATGCCTCGGCTGCTTTATTAGTAAACTCATTAATTAATATGTTATACTGAATAGATAAGGAGGAGATGAGACTAAAAAGCAAAAACGATCCTCATACTACTTCACAATCATGATGGATTCTGCATACAAGGTGAAGGAAGAACTTTATTTTTTTTTTAAATATGTATATGAACACATGAAGAATCAGCTCCCTGTTTTATTCAGAATGCCTCACAACCTTGAACTCTCCGGAGGCAAAGACAAAACTGTTGCTCCCCCTGCACGTCACCGGTCACTGTTCCCAGCATGCATCATTCAGCAGGACGCCGCTATCGTGGCGAGCGACTGCCTCAAGTCATATTAAAGAGTAACAACCAAGAGAAGCGACGTTCACCATGAAATGCAGATTCGGTTTCCTTCACGCAGCCATGAATTAAAGAGCCAGGTTTTTTTTTTTTTAAAGGCTTAGAGAGGCTGCTTGGATCAATGACCGGATCAATGACTCCACACATGGGAGGAAGGTCACTGACAGGCAGAAAACAACCATCAACAAATACCATTTTGTTTTGTTCGCATCGATTCTAATAGATTTTTTTTTTTAAACTTGTGGTTTGACACCATGATCAAACCCTGTAATGCGTCATCGTCCTCAGCGAAGCCGGGTTTTATATGAACCAGATTGTAGCGTCTGCTCAAACCAGTTTGCCCCTCTCCTGTGGGGGGCGCTGCAGCATGAACCACTGAAGGAAATGACTCAAGAACCTCTGAAGAAGACACTGAACGCAACTTTCCTCTTCACAAATCGCACACGTTTCTTCGGCAAAAGACCAGGAGCCGTTTGGTTTGGTTATATTTACCCAGAATGCCCTGCGCCGTAGTTCACTTTCTGCTATCGGAATGGCCTTCAGTCCACTTGAACCGTACCTCCCCAAACGAAGCGGACGTTTTAAACATGGCTGATGAGAAAGCAGCTGATATCTAGCTAGAGTTTTGCCTGTCAATGGCTCCAAAAAGCCTGCAGTCAATGCACAATTAGCAAAGGGGTGTTGAGTCAAATGTCAAAGGAGGCTTATGTGTACATTTGAGTTTTTATGTACAATTTTGATAATGACCATTTCACCTGGGAATAAAATGGTTCAAATAAATCCTCAAAAGCCTTAAATATGACTTCAATGCTGATGATTCCAACCTCCCTGTTCCTGTCTATACATTTATGTAACTCCCCCTCTTTCGCACATAAAGGCACAGACATAAATGAAACAAACATCTTTTTATGAGTTTCTGCCGCCAGTCCTATAATTTGCGTCCCCTCCTCCCCCAATCGGAGCTGGGAGAGGCGCCGCGCTCACCTTTGGCCCCCGTGGCTGCATCTGATGCTCTAAGTGTGCCGCCGCGAACACGCTCCCGTCTTTGTCTCCTCCAGAGGAGAGCGAGGTGCGTTGCATTAATGACTGTTTTACGGGTTCTTGCTATCCGAGTCTCTTTTATTCACGTTGGCCATGACGGCCTAATATCTGCCTGTCAAACAACTCCCATTCACTCCTTTAACAGACTGGAGACTGATACTTAAGACACAAAAAAGCCCACACCTACGTATCCTCTCCTCAGTAGATTAGTGGGTGGTGAAGGAGCCACACTGGCCATTATCTGCTGCTCTTGCTCCAATCAATTACTATTCATTTATTCGAAAGGAGTGACCGTGTCCTGATCTGAAGAGGTGTTCCAACGAGTGTGTGCGCCTTGCGGTTTATTCCAATCGTTTTCACAAAACTTTGCTTCTCCTCCTACCTCTGTCACGTTCTCCTTTGTGTTCACTTTATTTTCCCAGCTTGTTCCAGTTTCTCAGTTGTTCTCCCCTAACTTCCTTCGACGAGACGTTGCCGTCCGTCTTCATTCGCCCTTAATCCTTTTACATACCTGAAATGCAGTTTTACAGCAGGGTCATTTATCAAAATGTCAGAATTAACGGCAACAGTAATTGGGACTGAAATCGTTTGTTCTGTCAGAGCAACGGAGCTGGAATTTCAGGCAAGAAAACATAAACCTTTCAATAGTTTCATCTATATAATTATTATCATTATTATTAAGGCTTTTCTGATAAGAATGCAATAGCGCTGCATACAGTCATCTGCTCTAGACATCCATTCTCCCAGTCTAGACAGAAGAGTCTCTGCTTCATAAAACACGTCGATTTTTTTTCTTTTGTTTTCAATTAACCCATATTCTGTTATTCCTGTCACTATAATACAACAAATAATTGAATTGTTTTCACTGAAAACCGCAGAAAATACGCTACAATATTTATTCATCCAAATAGATCATAAAACACTGCAGTGACTTTTGAATCAATAGCGAGAAAGCAGGTCTTAACTGCTTTTCTAACTTCCTGTCAGGAGTAGCTGCGCTATGAACTAATGCTAGCTCACATGTTTGCTGGATGCTACTTATCATGGAGATTTTCTTATTTATGAAATGTCAACAGGTTCGATTGACAACCTTTTGTCACTCCATCGTTAACATATTTTTATTCATAAGGCCATATTAGGACTTCTTGGAGCAGAAAACTGCTCTAAATATTTTCAAAACTTTTCTGCATGCGTAATTTCATTTTTCAAAAATGTTTCTATTCTAATATAGAATGTTCTGTAGCCTCTGAGCTGCTGCCAGTCTTGACCAAGATTCTCTTGCATAAAACTATTTTCATCTCAAAATTAAAAAAGAAAAATCATCTTCATTTGTTGTACAATAAAGGTTAAAAAAATAAAATATTCGTCCTATACTTGCTTCTGGTGAAATGATTTCTATTTGATGCTACTTTTCTGCATGCCTGTTGCATCTATCTGCGCTGCAGTGCTAGCATGGCTTTACATGGATTCTCACAAGAGCCTGAATAACCGCAGAAAAAAATTCTAAAGATGGACAAAAACACAAACCTGAACCCCCTGGAGTGTGCTCACAGAAATTTTGTAACATTCTTAAGAAGTACATTTGTGAGGTCAGACACTGATGTTGGCAATGTGTACTCCACACCTACCGATACGTGTACAGACACAAACTTTAATGTGAATAATCCCAGATTTCTGTCAATAAAGCTATAATGTGAACATTACAAACCCTCACACAACTAGACAGATTTTTATGAAGTATTTTTCCCCCAGGGTTTCATCTGGCCTCTTTCTTTCCTTCTTGATAAAACGCAATTTCACTAAAACGTTCAACCTCGCTTCATCTCCCCCCTTTATGCTTTAACCGTCCTTTCTTCGTTTCTTCGAGGCTACATAAGACAGACCGCCCTCTTTTCCATTTCTCCCCCCCACCACCTCTCTTTTTTTTCCCACTCTCTGCCCCCTTTTATTGTAAGAACCAACAAGTCTGTCACACAGAAGGAGGTCACACTTCTTATCTAAGCTTCATAATGGTCTTGAAAAGAGGAGAGGCACGCATTGCAATAATTAGCAAGCCACTGGACAATAGACGGTGCATAATCAGTATGGAGATGTATGCTGTCCACCCCGCTCCTCTAAACACTCACTGTATTTCTGTTTCCTTGGAGTATGTATTCATCTGAGGGGCTTTTCATTTTCTTTAGGTCTTCTGATATATTGCATTTTTGTAACCCACCACGCTGCAGTTTTTCTCTTTTTTTCCCCCAATCACTTTCTGCCCTGATTTTGTTCTTTGGTTTTCAGATTTCATTATAATAACCTCGTTTCACTTAGAAATTGACAGGCACGCACAAGAGTCAGACAAAGCCATAGTTTTTCTTCGGCGTACAGTAGGCTCAGCGCGATTCTTTATGTATTTGGATGGTGGAATATGTAGATCCCCAAGGTAAAGAGACTGTGTGAGTGGTTCTTCCGTACTTTCTGAGTCTGCCGCGGTGCAGGGTCAAGAGCGACGCATCTGCAAATCGGCTTCCAAACGGCGGCAACTCCACTCTGCCTCCTTGATGGTCAATGGTTTGGCTTTGCACTTCCTTTTCATGCAGATCCTCAAACGGCAGCATTGTGGCACTGGACGTTTGCATCAGACAGAACATTAGGTGAATTATTCAAAAATGAGAGCCATGTTTTCTTAATCGGTCTACAAAATGGTTGAGGCAGCGCATGTCTCTCTCAGGCCTCTTTTATGAAATCAAGGCCCACAGGTTTCCTTGAACAGAGCTTAAGGAGATCCTAATGCTTTAATTGATAGTTTTATGTGGGCGTACAATCATCCTTAAAATTATTCTAATACTGTCCTTTCCTTTCCCATTGTGTTTCTGCTATGTATTTAATGGAGGCTGCCTTCAAAAATGAAAAAAAAAAAGTATTTTTTTTGACAACCTGATTTCATTTGAATGTAAGATAGGAAGGCAGGTACAGTGCGTCTGTGGACAGCACGAAACATCGTCAATACTGGTAAACATGACAGAGAAACTCCAAGTAGCCCAACATAAAAACATTGCTGAAAACCTACGTTCCACGTATTCTGGTCGAGTTGCTTAATATTAGAAGATGAAAACACGCTGGATTTGCATTTTCTTCTTGGTGAGAGTTTGATACAATCGCTCAAAATGATGTAAGACAATTACAACACGCTGTTTGTGGGAAGATGGGCAGAGCTAAGCAAAGACCTGTTGGAAATCCAGCCAATACCAAATACTAGATTCGTGTGCTAGAATGGCCCAGTCAAAGTTCAGACATAAATCCTAAGTAGACTTTCCCAAAAGACTTGAATATTGATGTTCTTCATCTTACACCAGGGCTCAGAGTTAAAAAGCTGGAGATGACACACATTGGCAGATAGATTGACGTTATTTTGCTCGAGTTTTCGGGTTTTGCGAGCAAACGCTTTCATATTTGACGAATAGATGAATAGTCGGGGTCACAAATTATTTCCAGTGAAGCTGAAAAGTTTAGGAACCATTTCTAAAGCCTCTTTTGAACCGCAGTCAAGTTCATTTCTTCTGAAACCGATCCTAAAGTATAGAAAGGGAAAAATAGGCCCAAACTCCACGGCCAACGTAGTTTCGCCTCGAAGCGGAAAAATGCAAAAGCGACCTATTCAGGAGCAAATAAATAAATTTCTGCATTTTTCAAACAGGAATTTACAAATAATGAAAATTTTTGGGAGATTTGTCATTTCAAAGAGCTGGGAGTTATGAAATGTCAAGAGAGAAAATATGATTAGTGTGAAATAATTAAATGGAGAAGGTTACAATGCTTGAAAGATGCATCTGAGGGAATGTTTTCCCTTAAGAATAAAATACAGTACAAAACTTGAAAAGAATCAAATGTGAATAAATCCAAATTAAAAGAAAAAAAAAGACTTTGGTATCTTTAACTTTGAAGGCACACTGTTTTGAAGAGAATAATTTTTCCTTCTCTTATAACATCAGACACGAGTTTCATAAAAGAAGACCTCCATGATCGAAGGGCAATTAAGGAATTTGTAAAGAAACTTCAAAATAAAAATATGGAGCGCCCTATTGAAAGTTGGATGTCTTCCTTTAATTGAAAGAGAAGGAATGATGAAAAAAAAGGTTAATTAGTTTCCTTTCTGCTATTGGTGACCCTTTACAAGACAGCAACAATTTGCATAAAGGCGCAGCTTTGTGTGTTTAGGACTGAACCAAGGTCAGCACCTTTCTGTTTGTCTAGCACTACGTTTTTAAGGGCTATTCACTACTGACTATTGTACGTTTCAAGTGAACTTGAAGTTTCCTTGAATACTTCCATTAGTGGAGATGCATAGTGTTCATACAGGACCTTTATATGTGACAAATTAAGACTCCTATTCAAGCTCTTTACATAAATTCTGCATAGTGTGTGGTTTGATTATTTCTTCTTCTTTTTTGTGCATATTTCTTTTTCCTAATTTGCATAGGGAGTTATTAATTTTCTCAAAGTTAATGAGTGGACAGCTGAGAAGCCGAACAGGATGCAAATAATAACATTTGAGCCACAAAAGAGGTGAGAGTCCCATTCACTGGGACAGGAGTTGGGGTAAATATGCACAGTAATTTATATATCACTGCTCTTTAATTATGACGCTACACACAGAGCAAGTAAGAGGAAGACGAAACAATGGGCAGATGCGTCGAATTATGTCGTACGAGTGAAATATTTGAAAGAACGACAAAACCAGGCAGCCGAAGCGTCGAGTCGGGCTTGGAGAGCCGAGGGAACAGAAAAGAACGACCGATTATGTGCAGACACAAACGCGTGCTGGCGTGCACGCGCCATCTCTCAAGTGTGTATTTTTGCAATTGTCATTAATTGCGTAACAAAGTCGATCCTCGGTAAATGGCCCCTGCAAGAGATGAAAATCTTGAGTAAAAGAGAAATGAATAGATTCAAGGCTGAGCTTTTTAGGAATGTGAAGGGGCTTCTGCACGGAAGTGTTTGTGAAACTCGGGAGGAAATAATACGCCTGGTTCTCCAAACTGTGCAGAAACCTCAATTAAAGTATTCCATTCACAGATTGAGTTCAGAAAGTTATGCCAGCTTTCCCTCACGTTGCGCAGTAGAGATTAGTTCAGTGGTTTTCTTATAATTGAAAGGTTGTACGTGCGATTCCAGCTACTGTCATTTGTTCATCAGCTCTGACTGATTGCCTGTTGAAGGCTGGTTCTGTCATTTTTCTGTGGATGAGACAAACCTCACAGAAAACCGATGAAACAGGACAGACAGCAGATGACCAGCAGCTCCTGTGGTAGGTTGCACTTCTTGAGTTGCCATAGGAAGTACTGGACCTTCTTCTGAATAGTGTCTATGTCTGATGAGCATCTCAGGTCACCGAAATGGGTTATACACTTGTTATTAGGGGATAGGTAAAGGTATTTATTTTGCCAGAAACCACAGTTTTGTTTGTGTCTTTCCTTTGTTTTGGGAGGTTTTCAGAGTAAAAATATTTTCCACCGCCCAAAACCCAACCTGCTTTGACATCCAACAATTTATTCATCTCAGAATAGGATTAGAAGAAATAAAAATGTAAAGTTTAGGCACATAAGCGATTATACTTTCCACACAAATACTCCTGGTCTTCGGTTCGTCCCTGAACCTACATCGGAAATGTAAGTGGCCGTCGTCCTCTATAGAATACAAAGACACTTGACACAGATGAATTCATTGAAGACAAAATTTGGATGGATTGAGAGACAAAGAGAGGGAGCTCTTCAGAATAGGAATGAGGGGTGTGAGGAGTGGGTATGGAGTGGACAGATGTGCCCTAATGTGTTTTGGCCCTGTTCTCTGTATGGACAACATAAGTACACACACACACACGCACACACACAACAGTCCTGCTGTCTATGACTTCCTATTAAACAGAAAGATAAGGTGTTTTCCTATGTCACGTTTTACTCTAAAGGTCCTTTTCTGCTTTTTTGACGGTTATATCAAACACATTTTATTATGTATTGAAAACAGCCATTCCCAGTTTACCTTCAAAGAACCCTAATGTGTCATCTAACCGTCCGGTGCATCCTCGGCTGCTGATTTCAGCCAATCAGACAATTAGAGAGCTGATGACCCATCTGTCTTCATGATTGGCTGACGGATGTGTGTGTGTGCGCGCGCCTGTTTTCCGTGAAAAGGTTCTGACGAGCCCCCAAACACATCTAGCCAGTGACAATTTTCTTTTGTTACCCGCCACCGCTGACATTTTCCAAGAGACGCAGAGAGCTAATGCGCACCCGTGAACAACTTAATAACACTTGAGCCAGTTTGCCAACTTGGAGAAATGATTTCATTCAATTAGATAATTCTACCCCCTCTTCCTCTCTCGCTCGCTCCCTTGTTCTCCGTAATGAGTCATTTGTGATATAATAGTCACATAATGGCTTGAAAGCGGGTTCGGTAGGAAAAAGACAGATGTAGTGTGAGTAAAAAGTGAAATGGTGAGGCAGAAGAGGCTCCGGAGTCGAGACATTCAAGCTGGTGTGTGGCACTATGGTTAAAGGAGCCGTGTATACGCTGGCCTATAGGAAACACTGCGCACACATATGGCTTTTACTCCATTTGCTGTCCATTAACAGTGTATGGTGCTGAGCGATAGGAGAAGCGATAGCATCTTCTCTGATGGCATCTGTTATCGAAGTACACACGTCCTTCAGGCGTCCATTGCGCTATCACTCCTCTCATCTCTCCTCTATCTCTCTTACCATCCTTCCCCCTTGTCTCCTGGTTTCTCACCTTGCTTCTCCTTCGAATCCAAACTTCTTGCCTGCCATCCTTCCCTTCTGACAGCCTCTTCCTTTATGCATCATTGTTTTCTGTGGATGTTTCAATGGTTGTCTTTTTCAACACTTATCGGTACGGTTATAACGATACATCCAGCTTACGACAACAGTTTTGAAGAAAACGTACCTTCAATCTGAGCATGAGAAGGGAGAGGAATGAGGATCTGGGTGCCACAAGGACCCGCGTCGGGCTCTGCTCCCTCCTCAGCACATTCTGATCATAGTCGATCTCCTACTACCAACATACAGACGATATTCAGTTATATATTTCATTTAAGCTGTTTATGGGTTGAGGCTCTTTCCAACATGAAACTTTCCACAATTAAATGAAAAATAAAGCTGAAATACTCATCTTTGCTCCAGACAAGTTTGTTCCTAAAATCTGAGATTTTTCTTGTCGACTCGCATGGTATTCCAAATATTCTGTTGGGAATCTTGGTGTTTTCTGTTTTGATTAACATTTTAGTCTTGGGTCTCTGGTTTGCTCTTGGTTTCAAAATCTCAGGAATACTGCTAAAGCCTCTCCCATACTTCATCCAAATCCAAACAGTCATCCTGAATCAGTAGAGTCTGTCTAATGAAGGTTAGTAGACTGATATATTATATTGCAAAAGGTGTCAGATATGAAAAAAATGACTTGTGAAGATCTCTTGAGACGCCTTCATGTTAACCAAGGAGAAATGATTCTTTGTCCCAAATTAGGATGTGGCCATGATCTCACCTGAACAACTTTAACAAGTTTTTTTGTATTGAACATGAACATCGAGCATTTCCAGGAGAAAGCAAGGGAAAACAGACAGTGAAAGTACCTGGAAGAATGTCAATGGTTTACTTTTTTTTTCCACTCAAGAATACAGCAATGTACGTCATGTATAAAAGTTACCTTGAAGATCTCAACAGTTTTCAGATCTTTTCATAGGTAAGTGTTTCACTAAAACCTTGAGCTGGAGTTGCAGAGCTTCTGTTTCACTTCTTAATTACTTTTTTTTCCCACTTGTTGATGATAACCCTCTAAGTAAAGCAATCCCCAGTGCTTTGAGAAACTCTATGTTGTAACACGCAGACGATCTCTTCCCTACCTTGTCCCTGATCTGCTTTAATCAGCACTAAAAGATGACATACTGTGTTCCAGTTTCCAATCGGTTTCAGCATGTTTCATCAAGTGGTCTCTTTGGGTAAATCTGAATTGGACAATCGCCCTCCATCAAGGATTTCTGCTAAGTACAGCACTCTGGTGAGAGGCGGACGGTGGTAGAAGACAGCTTCACTCTCTGCCTCTTGTCTCTCCTTATCTTTCTCATTTTCTTCCTCACCTTTGCTCACACAGACCCCCACACACACACAAACGCTTACATATACATGCTGCTTCTCCAGGAAGCAATCAAGCCCTTGTGGAGAGGTTGGAGCAGTTCAGATGAACGCTAAACTCTGAGTGGTTACTTGAGTCAGGAGGTCATGTCTTAGCTGCCACCCACTTCTTGCCCCTAATCATCCTTCATTACCGTATTTGCACACATCTCTCTGCTTGTCGAGCTTTGTGAGTTTTCTTCTGCATGTACATGTTTTCTTGCCTTTTTTCCCCCCCCTTTTTCTCTTCTACTTGCACTTGTCTCCATATAAATAGTTCCTATTTGCATATGAATGCGGTGGCTGCCAACGTGTGTTTTAGTGGAGCATCTTCAGAGAACTACCAGTGCCAAAGGGTGATGGAGGAAATGAGAGGAGACAGAGACAGGGGAGATTAAGGAGGTGATGGGTGAGGTAGATGATGGGAGGGAAGGAGTGGTTCAGGAGAGACGCGTTGACATGAGGGAGACCCTGCAGAAGAAGTGTCATGAAGGAGGAACAGAGAAAGAGCTCTTGAGAGAAGAATTACTTAAATGTCTTCTGTCTGTGTGTCTTTGCACTTTGAATGAGTTTTCTTGTTGATAAAGTTTATCGTGGAATACATTATGTAACTCTGGTTTGTTTTAAGGGATCATTCACACCAAATGACTGTATTCATCCAAACAGATCAGTCGACTTTAGACCTGAGTCCAAATTTCCTCTATGCTGTCTCAAATTTCATACCACAAACAAGCAAAAAAATCCTTGAACTCTAAGTAAAGGTCCTACATAATAGCTGATTTAATCTGTTTTTAGGGTTCTTAAGGTAGTGATGAAGTTAGCCCACTCAAACCCCAATCACAAGTTGGTCTAGCAGAAGAGGTCATCTTCTGCTATTACTCTGTTTAGTAGAAGAAAGCCATCTAAATCCACTCACAAAATCAAGGTTAGCAAGGAATTTCAAATTAGGACCAATTGAGACAGTGAATTTTCTTTGTATTCAAATGTTGGCTCCCTCAATGTGACACATAAAACGTCGATCGTGGCCAGAACACACAAGAAGTCACTACAGCAGTACTTGAAAAGCACATAGAAAAAAGGCAATTCAAACAAAAACCCTTGTCAGGACTCATTTTCGCTAACTTTAGATCAAACATTGTGAAAAAAAAAAACAATTCTATTTACCCCAACATCCTGAACTCAGACTATCAATTGACAGCAGTGAAGTAGAGTAACCTAGGTCCATGCCCTTGTCAAGAGATGTCAATGAACACCCTGAGAGACGAAGAACTGAGACAAATAGAAGGGAGAAGAGACAAAGTGATGATGGATGATGGCGGCGTTGAAGGCAAAAGACAGAGTGACTGATTGAAAGGGAGGCGGATGAGAAGAAAGCAGCAGGTGACGGGGCAAAGACAATGCCAGAGGATCAGGTGTGAACCGTGTGGCAACTTACTGGTGGGAGAGTCTGAGCTGTGTTGTAATACTTTGGACTGTGTCAAAGACAAGGCATTGTGTGGGTGCATTTCAGAGCGAAGAAGGTGTTGAATTTGACGCGTCTATTTGCAGATGACAGAATACTCTCTCACGTTGACAGCAGGAAACAGAAAAACGTCTTTCATCAGTCTCTTGTCCCTCAATGCTCGTCGTCTTTCTCCCACTGATCTTTCGCCTCCTTTACGCTGCAGGGGCCTCTTCTTTGACAAAGGCATAAAAAATGAAGTCAAGAGGAGGCACAGACTCCAACTGGAAGAGCATCTTGCACAAAGGCAGGGGTTGGCCAGCTTGCTGAGAGATCTTTTTTCCCCCTTTCTGTTGGAGGGAAGGAGGTTGAAGGACAAGCTCTGAAGTACAAAGCGTTTGAACACCTGAATGTTAAAGCACGCCAAAAAAAGATTATGTTGGCATCAGCTAAATGGAGTTGCACTAATGACCTAAAGAGTCAATTTGGCAAATTTCTTGAGGAAAGAAAACTTGTCTCTTCATTCACTCAGCCAGTCCTCCACTATCTTTCCCTTGTGGCCATCTTCAAACAATCCTTGACCCTGAGGATCTCCAAGACACTTTCCACAAGCCAAGTACTCCCGCTCTCATTCTGTCTTCCTGTCACTTAAATTTGGTTTACCCAACACTACCCCACCATGATCTGTCTCTGTCTGGGGGTCATTGTCACATACTTAGTAGCATCCCAGGGGTTTGGGTGTATTAGCTCTGTCGGGACCTTCTTTTTACCATCAGTGTTTAAGACAAACGGCAATCAAACAATGTTTTTTTTCAATCTCCTCCTCTCCTCTTTCCACAGGATTAAGTCCATTTGTTTGTTTTCCTGTCCTCTGCGGCGTGTGCTCGTTCCCTCGCCTTCCATGCCTTTCCTTCCTCTTTTCTTCTCAGCTGCTGGTGATGTTTTCCCAAAGCACAGCAGTTTGAACTTTGACAGCGTGTGCTCGAAGAACAAAACGTCACTTACAGGCTTTCCCTTCCGTCTTTGGGCCACAGATTTTAATAACACAAAGTAAATCCCAAATGGAACAAAGAAGGATTTGGTCTTACATCCACTTGGACACTTAGTGAATTTAAAAATACCTTTGAGTGTCTCGAGCTTAGGATTGACTGCTTCTCTTAGTAATAATATAAAATGTGTTTGCTCGATGTAACTTATTGGTTTTAGAGAGAGCATTATTATTGGCAAAGTGTAATAAGGTCACTGCAGATCTGAGAGAGGACTGTGGATTTATAGCAGTTGGTAATGTCTCTTGAAGCAGATTTTGAGACAAGTTGAGCAATAATACATACTGATGTCACACTGAACAAGGAGAAAGTCTCAATCTGTCACTGTCTGCTGAACTACAATAAGGAGAAAACAGAGCAATGTTTGCAAATCAAAGCTTATTTGTATCTTTTCAACATGGAAACAAATATGTATGTCATAACTTTCAAACCTAAAACGTGACAATATTGAACAAAGCCCTAAAATTATTTTGGTAATAGTGTGAGTCTTTTTATCAGGTATATGTAAACTACTGGTTTTGCCTGTCACTCCTAAATTAGAAATTTATAAAAACATACATTAAACTTTAGATGTATTCATCCAGTTTTTGATACATTTATCTCGAGTCTTTTAGCTAATCTTTCCCAGGATTGCCGTTGAAGGGAATTGCAATACAAAGCAGAGAAGCTTGCACTTTGAGGTTTTGACTTTTTTAAACAAGATCTTTGGCCCCCTTCGGATCAACTGCTGAGTGAATTTAAAACAACACAATTTCCAGGTTTTTCCCGTCAATCCCTCCAACAAAACAATAAGAAAGGAACCCCTCCCCCTCTGCTTTTTCTCTTTGACTCTCTGAGTCAGTTGGAAGGTATTATTCCAAAGAGAATAAAAATGTTCCCACAAGTATAAATAGAAACCTTGAAGAGTCAAGGTTGGAGATGCAAACTTCTTTTTTTTTGTTTTTTTCTTTTAACGGAATCCACCTTTTAAAACCCGTCTTCGTTAGTGAAGTCCAAAAACCGCGAGCCGGGGAATAAGCTTCCACTCATGCTCGTCCATGTTTTCCTTCAAACGGCGAAGAGAGAGGCTGCCTTGGCTGCTATTGCGCTGGAGAGACAGAGATGTGTCAGAAAACATGTGCTCACTCGAACACAATAACTGTCTGTTGAAATCCTCAAGAGGACAGAGGTGGAGACGCCAACTTCTGATCTCACCTCGCGTATAAAAACATCAAGTTCTTAAGTGAGAGATTACGGAAATTTGACCATAACGCTTTCTTTCTTGTTCTCCGTTTACTCATCTACTTACTCATCATTATTACTCGTCTCGAAATAATGAAAAAATAGACACGGCTGTCAACTCAACACTTCCTGTATTCTCACGGCTGACCTTGAAGTGACCTGGAAGTATTTCTCACCGATGAAGTCTGAGGAACTCTTCCTGTTTGCCGTCTCTTGCGAGGCTCAGCGACCTTCTGCGTGTCGACGCACGGAAGGCCATGAAGGCATCTTTTGTCTGCAAATCCCTGGAGAGAGAAAGAAGGAAAGGAAAACATGTCCGACATCATCATCCTTATTCCAAAATATGGACGATGTTAACCCTCCCTTGATCTTCTGACCGCTTTTAAAAAACCCTTTAGGTTGCACCTGTCTGAAGCACATCAGTCCACAACGAAGATATTAATGAAACATCTTCTCACCTCAAACAACTGTCTGTCTATGTCTTTAGCATTTGCTTGCTAATCAATTTTTCAAAAAAGTTACGATAAATGAATAATTAGATGGATGAATTAAACCTAAAGGTGGCGTCATGGTTGTGAACATGTGTTGGCTTCGTCTTTGCAGGGAGTGAAATCTGTGCATCGGGGGCAGCAACTGGAGCGAAGAGCTTCACTCCAGAGGCCTGTTGGGCGACGAGGCCTGGGGCTTGCCTGGAGGCATGGGCAGTCTGGAGGAGCCCTTAGCTGGGCAGCAGCTAAATAAAAGATGGGAGGGAAGTGTCAGTCTGCAAGGCCAGGAGCGGAGGGAGCGGAGGGAGGGGCCCTCACTGGCTTCATCTGAAGGAAACAAACTGATGTTAGGTTTGACAGCAGAAAGATGAAAAACAAAGTCTCTTTTTGGGCCTCGATAAAAACAATATAAATATGTTTGCAGAGATCTGCCATAATCAAAATAATAATTTTTGAGTCATTATTATTTTTATGTACAAACACAACATTCTTATTGTAAATTGAAAATACATCCATCTATATAAATCAACTACTGGCGTAAGAAAGGTTCGTAGAGTTATTCGGTTTCTATTGTTTGAAATACAAACAATATTACCTTCAAATTTTGTCGCATATCAAATTTTTTTAAGTCCTTGACGACACAATCAAAATAAATCCAGAAATTGAAGTCTCAGTTTTTAACCTAAAAGATGACTAAAAATAACAAACAAAGGGCATATAAATAAATTAACAAATGTTTAAGAAAGAAAAGTTACTCTGACGTCAAAGAGACTCGGGTCCCAAACAGAATTGATAAAAAAAAAAAAATTAAAAACACGCTACCTAAATGAATGTTTTTAATATATCATTGTCAATCTAAACTTAATATTTAACAATTAAAATCATTGTTTTAATCCCTGGCCTCCTGAAATATATGCTTCCAACGTCCGTCAATATTAATCATTTGCCTCAAATGGTTAAGTGACACAGTTGCAAAGGGTTAATAGTTTGAGTCATGCAGAACTGATGTGACAGTTTCCATAGCAACGATCAGAAGCAAGACATTCCCTCAGAACTACAGTGAGCTCATTGTAGTTATGACCTCGTCTATGACAGATCGATGTCACAGACCAAAGAACATCTCAGGTTAGAAATGCTTCCATCTCAAAACTTCAGATAGTAGACAAGCAGCTTTTTGACCAGAAGCACTGCGATTTACAAGGATTTTTAGAATGGAAGAGGTTTTGGCCACAATGTTTTTTCCCCTGAACGTTGGTGCTGGATATTTGATTACCACAGGAGTGAGGGAAGTTTTCAACAAACTTCTGTCTGGTGTCAGTTTTGAAACAAGTACCTCTCAGGACGAGGGCACAGAGTACGATGAATTTGATGCCGATCCTTTCAACCATCCTCCGGCAGTGAAGCAAACTGTGAGTTTTCATAAGACAATACTCCTGAAGAGATCACTACAGTAGGAAACAATTTATCCAATCTTTCTAAAGGCGGTGAAAAAAAGACAGTCGAGTGATGAAACGCTGACAAAAAGCCTTTCATCAGAGGCCGACTCTGAAGTTGACTTCACTCTGATGAGAAAAACATCAGAAGACTGGACCCAAGAAAAGAGCTCTATCCAAGGAATAGATTTCGCCAAGAAAAGAGATCTTTGTCAATCAACAAAGGTTGTAAGATTTGCAATGAAGAGGGAAGACGTCGAGCTAAGAAGAGGAAACATCTGCCCAGATGTGAGTCTAAAACTTCTTGTTGTACCGCATTTTGACACCCCAAGTAGAAAACCCATTTCAGGTCTTGGGAGATGGAACGTCACCTCTCTGGTGGGGAAGGAGCCAGAGATGGTGTGTGAGGTTGAGAGGTTTCGACGAGAAATAGTCAGTCTTACCTCAACGCATGGTTCTGGTTCTGGAACCAGTCTCCTTGAGAGGGGCTGGACATACTTCCACTCTGGAGTTGCCCATGGTGAGAGGCGTCAGGCAGGAGTGGGTATACTTGTTGCCCCCCCCATCTCGGTGCCTGTACGTTAGGGTTTCGACTAGAAACCCGAAAGTACCCCGAGAGGGTAACCTTCCTCCGCCTACAGGTGGGGTAATGAATCTTAACTGTTGTTTGTGCTTCCGGGCTGAACAACAGTTCAGATTTCCCACCCTTCTCTGAGTCTTTGGAGGGGGTATGGAGAGTCCCCCACCTGTTGACTCCCTTGTTCTGCCGGGGGACGTCACCACTCACATGGGCAATGACAGTGAGACCTTGAGGGGTGTTGTCAGGTGGAACGGCCCCCCTGATCTGAACTTCAGTGTTGTTCTGTTGTTGGACTTCTGTGCTCGTCACAGGTTGTCCATAACAAATACCACATTCAGGCATAAGGGTGTCCATATGTGCACTTGGCACCAGGACACCCTAGACCACAGCTCAATGATCGACTTTGTCATTGTTTCATTGGATCTGCAGCTGTATGTCTTGGACACTCAGGTGAAGAGAGGTGCGGAGCTGTCCACTGACCACCACCTGGTAGTGAGTTTGTTCCGGTGGTGGGGGACGATGCTGGTCAGACCTGGCAGGCCCAAACGGGTTGTGGTCTGCTGGGAACATCTGACAGAGTCTCCTGTGAGACAGAGCTTCAACTCCCATCTCCGGCAGAAGTTTGAACATGTTCTGGGGTTGGTAGGGGACATTGAGTCTAAGTGGACTATGTTCCATGCCTCCATTGTCGAGGCGGCTTATTGGCTCTGTGGCCGCAAGGTTGTCGGTGCCTGTCGCGGCTGCAAGCTTTGAACCCGTTGGTGAACATCTTCGGGGAGGGATGCTGTCAGGCTGAAGAAGGGGTCCTATTGGGCCTTTTTGGCCTGTGGGACTCCAGAAGCAGCTGATGGGTACCGGCAGTCGAAATGGCATGTGGCTCGGGTGGTTGCTGAAGCATCTTTCTGATTTGTTTTATTTGTATTATTCAACCAAAATTTTGTTTCCCTGTTAATTAGTCAAATAATGTGAAAGAAGCTTCAATATTTAATTTAATGAATGTTTACAATCATTTATACCCTTCCAATGAAAAAAATCTTTATTTACATTAAAGCAATAAAATGGTTTTATAATATCTGTCCATCTTTTTGCATGTTTCCATTATTATTCTATGATGTCTGGGAACATTAAAAATTTCCACTTTCAGGGTGGGTCTGGAGAAAAGGCAGATCTAGCCTGCTTGAGTCTGATGTTGATTACAGTTTCTTTAACCAAGTGCAGATAAAACATGGAAACAGCAAGGAGAAAATCAGAACTAAGCACAGGGCGAAAAGGTGAACGTGGAAAGTTTGAAAGCTTTGGGAGGGAAATGGTGAAGGGCAGCAGCAGGAGACAGAAACAGATCTGGTGCATGTCCTGTGTTAGTTATCTCAGTCTCTCAGTGTTAGCTGATAGAATTGAAGTGTTTAGTATATATGCTAATCATTCACACAGGCACAGGATTATCACTGAGCTCTGCCAAGAGTCGCCTCACTCCACCTAATCCCTCCATCCACTCCTCTGGTGACACCTAACTCCTCAACTTCCCACTTAACGCTTGTTTATCCTGCGGCTTTTTTTTTCTCTCTTCATCCATATTCTCGTTCTTTTTCTCCCTTGGCTTGAGGAGAGAGAGGCGGTGGGTTTTTTGCCGTGCAGGCAGATCAAGTTCAAACTCAGAGGTTATCTGGCTAATCCAGAGTGGGCTCTGTGAAAATATTTCACGAAAGATTTCTGGGAAATGGACAGAAACCACAAGCATTTGCATTTATCTTTTGGTCTTCCTGATGAGCTGATGTCTCAACTCCCATTAGTGGGGATGTTTGAGATGGAGGGTTGGGTGCAGCAGTGTCAGTGGACACTGCCCTTCCAACGCAGCAGCGGGGAGCTAAACACTTAACAGGGCTGGACAAGCCAGCTTCTGGCTGTGTTCTGGAATTATCAGTAGCCGTGAAAGTGGAGGTCAGAGTTGAGGTCATTGGAGACGGGACAACGTTTTCTGGTAGTGGACAACAGCAGCTGGTGTGTCCGGTCTGAAACTCTAAAATATTTCATTCACGTGGAAAATTTTTATTTTAGAAATTTTATGGTATGTTTTCTGTTTATCTGTGGTCATTTTTGACAGTTGGTTAAGATGACTTCTTAACCAACTGTCTTCAAATATTGGTACATCATTAAGGATAGTAATAAAATCATACACTTTTGTTGATGTGTTTATTAAGCGTACTTCAGATGGAGGGATTCCAGAGTGAATATGAGGTAGAGCCACTTTTTCTCCACAACAAAAGGGGTCATGTGATCAGGATGGCCTTGGTCGCCTCCCTTTGAAGGTATCTCCCACTGGGAGGAGACCTAGAGAAGACCAAAGACCCACTGTAGGGTTAGCCGTGAGAGTGGAGGACAGAGTTGAGGTCATTGGAGACGGGACAACGTCCCATCCCATCCTCTGTCTGGGATGGGAATGCCTTGGGAATGAGCTGGAGGATATTGCTGGGTAAAGGGGAATGTCTGGGCTTCTCTCCTGGACTGCTGACTGCGTCACCCAAGCGAAGATAAGTGGTAGACGACAGATGGACTAGGGATAACTTGACGGTACTGTTGAACAATGAGGAAGACCTAACAAGCAGAAGCAGAAGATATTAAAGAAGGTAAATAACTGAGTGAATGTAGACCAGAGTAGTGCATAAGAGAATTCAGTGTGTTGGGGAGGAGAAGACCAAGATCTGCTGGATGAAATCAATAGAAACTGAAATGAGGTTGGGATGGACAAGGACAAAGTTGTTGGCCTTTTGTGTCCAAAAACCACAAGAATCTAAAGGAAGTGGATCAAAGAAGGTTTTAATTACTGCTGTGATGAAAAGATCAAATGTTTAAGGGTTACTGGATAAGGAGTCTGGAAAAAAAGAGGAGAAAGAGGATTGGACAGACCCAATGTAAGGTACTGATACTGACTGCTGCCCAGCAACCATGAGATGGCATCTCCAGAGGAAGGGCTTAGAGACCATTTCTTTTTACATTACAAGAGAAAACCAAACATCAAACATTAAAAAGTGGAATATTTTCTATGTGATGCACTGCAGGAGGCTTTATAAGAATCAGGAACTGTTTTTCCATCAATGGAATTTTCAGGTAACATCAATTCATGCTTCCTATGTGAAGAAGTCTGGCAAAAGAACAGAATGATGCATTTCCTTTGGATCTTCCTGATTTCCCTTTATGCAAAATCAAATAAAACATTTGTGGTAGATGATAGGAAAGGTTTACAATGATTCAGCATGCTGCAGCACTTTGACAAGCAGCTCACGGCCTTCCACCTCGGTGAGCAGCATCTCTACAGTTATCTCCCTCTGGTTTGGCATCTCTCTCCTCACCCTCCCTCTTCCTCCATCCTTCTGCCCACTGCCCCATTTCATTTCCCTTTCTCTCTCCCTTTCGGCCGAGCTGTGCCTCTTGCCCTCCTCGCGGTTAGCAGCAGACCACAGCGAGGTCGTGGTGTGAGGTCACCGGCGGTCTTCTTGTAGCATATGGATGCACTTCCTTCCAAGAAAACCCCGGCCAGATGAGACCACACACGAGCACCAACACACACACAGACACGCTGAAACAAATATTCAAAATATTCCAGGAAAACGGTTTGAATCGACGCGCGATAAATTTCCCAGTGCGGGTTTGTGGGATTAAAGAAAATCAGAAGCTATCTCTCATCTTGCCTGTGACCCAGGGGATCACTTGGAGTAATCTTGGTGTTAAGAAACGCACATCCCGCAGTCAGTGCGCCAGTAATCCATGGAAGACAGTCGACATGGCGTACACAAACCCACACTCCATTACACATGTGAGCAAACAAACACAGAGTCTCCTAATCTGGCGTAAACCAGCTGACTTCTTAAGGCGCACTAAGCGCGGCGGACACGCACAAGTTAAGTGGGACTGAGTAATCGCTCGCAGTATTCAGTGTGAGGTCTTGGACACGGGCATGTTGGAGCATATGCAGGAGTACGCACACACAGAGCTGGTAATCTTCCAGCCAGCTGAAGTGTAATCAAGAAGGAGACAGCCATATGTCTGAGGGTGCTGAGCTCTGCCCTCGCTCTTTCGCACCACTTCCTCTCCGGCTCCGCGTCTTTACCGTACACCTCTCGTGTTCTTCATTCTCCGTCTGACTGACCCCTCCTTAGATCACATTAAGTCTACTTGCAGATTGAAATTAAAATTGGAATAAAAGCTGAAGAAGGAAGGGTCTGATTTGTGTCTGAGCTTTCTGTTAATCCTTCCAGTTCGGCACTTGTCTGAACATTTCCTTTGATGCCATGTATTGAAGAGAGTTGGGTTTGTGTGTGTCTCTGTGTGTGTCCCTCGTCCCCTGTGTGGGGACAGCTGGTGTGGCCGGTGACCCTGGCTCTGGAAGGAAGCCCCGGCGCTCCTTCGTGTCTCCAGCTCCGGCTCAGGCCGTTTCAGTCCTCAGATTTGAAGATGACGGGACGCATGCGCCTCGCCTGTTTTTGTCAATCAACTTTTAAATGGTCTCTGACTGCAAAGATTTAGTCCCAATTCCATAAAAGCCAAGTGATTTTCCATGTCCTCCTTCTATCTATCCCTCAATCTGCTCGTCCATCTCAGTTTCTTATCATCAATTTTTCCCTCTAGTCTTTTAGCCTTTTCTTAATCCGCTCCCTCTGTCTGATGAAATGACCATATCTAATCCCTTGGGGAGCGTTGTAACTGTATTAAGACAGTAAATCCATGTCCTTACAACTGCTACAGATGTCTTTCTTTATTATCTGCTCTCTGTTTCTCTCGCTTTCTATCGCTCGTTCCCTCCGTCTCCTTGCAACTTCCCTTTTAAATCTTCTAAATCTGCTCTTTGATAATCCTCTGCCTGCTTTCAACGTGCTGCATGTATAATCTCACGTTATGTTTTGGCAGATTTGATGTGGGCTTTGTCTTCTGTCTTTTTTTCCCCCCCATAATTCTTTGACTTTTTTTTCTCCAGTCTTGCAAATGTTAATAACCAAACGAGCAGTCGGCCTGTCCTGCCCTCAACCGGTTTCCGTGATCGCCACAGTACTAAAGCTTTCCTCATCAAAAGCTCAGTGACATCCAAATACATGGGATGGACCTCAGCATAGCATTTGACCCAGTTGACTATAAGATCTTGAAGCAACAGGAGAGGTTGGACTGGTATAATACTTGACTTGCTTGAAGAACATGGAGTCAACTTTCCATTGGAATGAACAGAAGTCACATGTGGGATGCCCCAAGGTTCCATCTTATTTTATCGTATTTAACATGCATGTTCCTGCTAGCTAGAATTAGCTACCATAGCTAAAAAAATTGAAAAAAAAATGTTTTGGAAAAAAAAAATTCAGAAAGGCCACTTAGGGGAATCAAGAATAAAAGGGGCATGGGCTCAAACTCCCTTCACCCCCCTTTCTGCACGCACCTGACTTGGAGGCTTTGTCAGCTATATTCACGGCAAATATTGGTTTCCAGATGTTGTCAAATGGTATTTTTAGAAGAGCGTAAAGCTGCCAGGTTAGAAGTTTCAATACACAGCATGACATTGATCGATTACTTAGGTAGTCTTTTTTTTTTTTTTTTTTTTTTTTTAAGGATTTTTTTTCTGCACTAGTTTATTTGACAGCAATCTGACTTTAAGGGGGCAGAGAGCGCGGAGCGGGAGAGAGAGGCCTGATCCCAGAACAGAGGGTGGGAGTCAAAATTTTCAGCTAATAATTCAGAGTAAACAGAAAAATACACAGATTTGTGAAAACTGAACCATGAGTATCTAGGGGTCCATTGAGCTGCAAGTGTCTCCAGGTTTTTTCATTTGTCCCTTCCCTTCTCATGCACCATGACAGTGAGCAACCCTTTGACACGAACACTTCCACCTGCAGGAGCTCACATTACTCCTTCCGCCTCTGTTACATCCAGATGTGTCTTTTCCTCTTCATTACACACCTCTCCTTTACTGTGGTGGAAGCTCAGCATGTGCTGGTTCAGACCTGGAGACTTTCCAGGTGTCGCTGCCGGCCCTCTGATCAGACAAGCTGAAGAAATGCTCCGCGTTTTTCTGCTCCTTTGACTCCAAGCTCTGCTTCACCACGGGAGCCAAAGACGATACGGTGATACCGATATGGCGCAACCAACATAATGAGGCTCATGCTGCTGAAGAAAAACATTAAGGAAGACAACCAAACGATGTCTAGAGGAATTAGCCCTGGATAATGAAAAGCAGACGAGTCACTGACATTAGCCTGCTAGCATTAGCACCGGCCAGCATAACAATTTCACCAAGACCTTCAGCTCCAGATGCAAGATGAGCTGTACGATTCGCCTCCTCAACAAATATTTGCTGGTAGTAAAGGCACTTGAAAATAAATCATGTATTCTTTGAGCTGCATACTCAATAGAGAAATAACTGACTAGTTCCTTCAAACACATGAGGTCTATTAGAGACATCCAGTTATGTCCAAATGATTAGGGGAGAATGTGTTTGTTGTTTGTCCCTTTACTGCCATGAGGAACAGTCAGAACATAATTTTTTAACTTTAATTGGCATCATTGGGGTAAATTCTGTTGTAACTTAAAAAAAAAATCTGACTTTTAACACTATTCACAAGCAAGGATCATTAAAATAATCTGTAAAATGGCAAAAAAAAATAATAAAATAAAATAAAACTCAACTACAATAAGTAAAATTATGAGTGTAAAAACAATATTGTAGAATATTGACCTCAATCAAAACAGAGGGTTGGTTGGTCGCTTTTGCTTCAATAGTCAGGAGCACCAAACGAAAAGTCTGTGCTTTAAATCGCTGCCTGTTGACGTTTCAGTTTTTGTGAAATTGTCTTTGAATGTGACTGTAATTTATTTGTGAAAAATTGGACTATTTGTTCGAAGAGCATTTCTAAAATATTCAAAAGAAAATGCCACCTGGGAGACTGAAAGCCATAGACACAATGGTACCTGACGAAATTCATAATAATTTTAAACTTCTGCCTCTGATTCCTGTTTTTGAAGTGTATTGGAGAATATTTGATTTGTTAGACCAGAATGTGCAGCAGAAACATTCCTGTTTCTGCAGCTGGACAAAGTAAAACACTTCAGAGGAAGGTTCAAACTGTCATTCCTGCTTGTTTTGATGCTGCATGCTGTCGACGAGGTGTGTCCTTTCTCCATTTTTAATATGCTGGCACGTCAGCGCTTAATCACAGAGGAAACTCCTGGTGCGCTGCCAGTCTGTTTGTTAAAAAAAGAAGAGACTGTCTTTAGCCTTTTATCAGAGAATTATTTCTTTAACGAGGCCTGTGTCGTTTTAAAACCCGAAAATATGGTTTTGAACACACTGCCCTGGTGACTTCCTCAGAAAGGTCCGGTATAATAGGAGTTGACAGATTTACCCTTCCTGATGTTTAACACAGTCAGAGGATGCATGCCACACCTAAACTATCTGGGTGTGTGTGCAAATCTACACGTCTTGTGCACTTTGGAGGCTGTAAGTAAAACCTTGTGGTTTCAGCACAGGAAGCGCGAGCGTTGTCTTAAAACCTGCAGACAGGTTGGTGGCCCCCAGGGGACAGCAGGGAACTGCTTTGGAAGGTATTGTTCTACTATCTGGACAGTTCAGATCAAGTTCAGCGTACAGTGAAGGCAGTAAAGCCAGGCTTCTACTCACAGTTAATTGGTCTAATATTTACGTTGTTGTTGGACATTGAAAATCATCTTTAATGGCATTTCCTGAAAAGCAAACGTAGTCGTTATGGAGCTAGATCCAACGTACTGTAAAGTGTAGCAGTTTGAGCAAAACCAAACTTCCTGTCAGGTCAGACACCAGTCCAAGCAACTTTTACTTCATGGGTCAAAGGTCCAGGGCAGGTGTGGGATCAGACCGCAGCTGCATCCGCAAGGTCATGCGGAAAGAGTGAGGGTGGGTCTGAAAGTTTTCAGAGACCCGGAACGTTTCGCAAACAGAATTCCAACAGAACACACGTCGCTTTTCAGGCTTTTACTGTGGTGTTCTTCACTGGATTCATTCACTTTAATGTGAACATATTCTCTTAGAAGTCAGCAGGGAAGAGCGGAGGAATACACGTTTGTTTTATGCTTACCAGACACACACTCGCACACGGAGACAATTAATCATTGATTGGAACAATTTCATACACTCACAAACAGTGTTGGCTTGAAGTAAGAGGACAAAGCCTTGTGGCAAGGTCAGCACTCAGAAAGGGAGTGTGTTTGTTTGTAATACCTTGTGGGGACCATTTTCCTGACACATACTACATTGTGGGGACCAACTGCTTCTTGTGTGGACTGTAGCCTAACCCAAAATGCTGGTTTTGGGTCAGGGGTCAGTGGGTGTGTGTCTTTTGTGTGTGTGTTGGTATTTATGGTTTAGCCTGCCTTTTGACCTGAATTCGTACTTATGTTACGAATTGTTAGGAGTAATAAAGGAAAGTGCCAATGTCCTCATAAATCAAGGAGTGTATCTAAACAACACTTTTTCTCATAAATCTAAAGTTTTATAGGAACTATGCCAGTGTTTGCATGATGTGAACCATGTATTTGTTCTTCTCAGTTAATAAACAGAGAAATATCTAACTTTCTTTAATTGTCCTCCTATACCATGTGACCTGAGTTTTGTGTATTCCATTGTATAACACTGTGCCAACTGATTTTAGTGTATGAATTGCACTTTTAAACACATTTCAGTCAGACTTCAATTTGGTCAGTGCTGGTGAAATTCTAATCTTCTAATAATATTCTAATAATTAGTATTAGTATTATTAGTATAATATTCTAATATTCAACTTGTTTCTTAGTGCTCATCTTTTAGGTTGTTTCAAAACACTTGGGTTCACCACCAAATTATTTGGTCTGCTACATCAGAAAATCTTCTGTGGGTATAAAACAATCAATCTTTCTTCTTTTTCACAGAGATTGGAGGAAGAAATGTCTCAAGGTCCTGACTGTACTCAGACAACTTCAAAAGTTGGAAACATAGAACAGGTACAGTAGTTGGGTTTTCATTTTGAATTTACCAAACATTTTGGCTGCATTTTGGTTTCCTCTGTGGCTGCTGGCTCTCATAGAACACACTTATTTAAGTGAAGATATCTCTGTGAATTAGTCAAGGGCAGTATGATGTTGACTTGTACTTATTTTCTATTTCAGATCAGACCTGAAAATTACCAGGATCAGATGACAACCAGTTTTCCAAATGAGACGGATCCAGTCCTGGATTCACTCCCTACCAACTTAGAGGTATTTTATGTTTAAGGTGCAGCTTGATGATGTCAGTCAGCCAACCTATTCAATTTCAGTGTGTCTGTGTGTGGTTTATCTGGACATTGGTTTGTAAAGACAGTCTCATGTGATGGTTGTAAGCTCCATGTGTGTATGTGTGTGTTTCAGGTCATCTGCCCCAACGTGATACAGGAGGACCATATTGTTTATGGGGACCTTGCATTATTGAATTGATAAAAACATGTTTTGTGACTTTGTGAATATTGGTTTGACCTCTTATAAATGTTGACTTGGCATCACATCATATGATGGGACAGAAAAGGAGATTTTTAAAAAATGTTGTCACTTAGCTTTTGTCAACAACTTAGGCGGATGTGAGAGTGCTGTACAACGCAAGTAATAACCCTGCCAGAACACGGTGTGCTAAACAGTAAAACATACATCAACAAAGCTTTGAGGCAGAGAAATTTACCTCAAGGAATTTTAATAATGGAGGTACCCAAATCACTCAAGGAATCATTTCAGCCCTAATATGCGTGTGTTTATATATATACATATATATATATATATATATATATATATATATATATATATATATATATATATATATATATATATATATATATATGTGTGTGTGTGTGTGTGTTTAATTTTATTCCTTGTAGTGTCAAAAACATCACCTGATGTGCACAACAGTATCCTCTTTGCAGAAGTGTACTCAGTGTTTTGGACCTTGTTCTTCATTCAAGTGGGTTGGCTACCAGTGCAAAGGTGAGATATTTAGTTAATTTGTACCATGAATTAATAAATTTAATAGGATATATGTCTTTGTTGAGCTGTCAACCATGAACAAATTAGTTTCAGCATTGAGTATATAGATTTCAATTCAATGCAATTGACGTCATCATGGTCACTTTCAAAGCAGTGAATATTTTCAAAGTACCTTCACCCCTTTACCCTTGATCTTTATTTAAAACAGAACATAAAATTTTATCCAGAAAATTCAATTCTGCTCTTTTGAAAAAAGATAATTTTTAAATCCATATTTAACTTTTCCGTCTGATCTTAAAGTAAGGGGTGATGGTTTATTTGAGATTTTGGATTTTATTTGTCTTCTGTGACAAATTTGTCTTTTGTTTACATTTAATTTTTTTTTCACAGGTTGTTCAAAAGTCTGGCATTCATACTGCCTCAAATAAATTACAAAGGATGACAGAATATCCACATACACTTTTTTTAGCTTTACCTTCTCAGCCTCTATTATAACATAAATTATATTTTCCACAGTTTCAGGCAAAATAACTTTTTAAATATTGCAGAGGTGACTCCTCATCAGATAGCAACACATCTATCAGAAGTGACTTAAGGATTATGTGTGAAAAGAGCGGTGGGCTCTCTAACGTGACAATGACCCAACATGTAGCCACTAATAGACTGAACACTGTCTGAGGATGAAGAAAGTCCAAGATAGAGTCAAGGCTCAATGATATTTAGGCTATTTACACATCTTATAGTCTCGGACTATCAGTTCAATTTTCAGGACCAAAATTGTAACATTTGTTCCATCTCCAACTGCTGTGGTACTCATTATTGTAATGAGTAAATAAGGCTCATATCTGGGCATCAATATTTTTTTCTGTTTTGATTTTTACATTCTTAATCAGATTTTTGTTTTTATTCTACAATCCATTTTTTATATGTATAATATGTATAATGTCTTCAGTTTGTGTTTCACATATAAAAAGCTTTAGACACATCATTAATGACAGGCCATATTGATGTGTGCTGTTCTCAGCAACATTAGAATCCCAGATAAATTTATTCGCTAAAATGTGAAACTGTGAAAGTAAATTACATAGGCTGCAGTATCTATTTTAAATTTATTCTTCTGCATTGATGTTTCTATTTCTTAGCTGTAGCAGATGAGAAAAATGAAATTGTTGATTATTTTTAAAAGGTTGGTTTGATTGGGGTTTTTTTTGTTTTGTTTTTTTTGCTATAATATTTCAAGCCTGGTAAAAAGAGGGGGCGGGGGATGAACCAGGAGCTAATCAAAGTATTTGTGCCTGAACTAAAAAAACTCCTGTTCACTTCAGGCCAGCTGCCTGACTGATGCCTCACAGCAGCGTCGGACACAGCACAGCTATGGGCAAAGAGAAGTGAAGGGCGCTGCTCGCTCAAGGCGAACCCAGTAGGTAACTAACATGTACAGCGTTAACACACACAAGCTGCAGCTAATGTTTGTCGTTTCTTTACTTTTAACGCTGCAATGGCTGCTTCAAAATCTTTAACAAGAATTTAAAATCTGGTCTGGTGGGTAGAAAAAGTACAAAAGTAAAATATGCAAACAAAACACATTTAGATGATAGAAAATGAAGATAAAGCTGTAAGGTAGCCATTGTGATCTTAATGTTCAGTCTGTTGAATTACTGTGTTTAAGAAAGCCTGTTACGGTCAAATATAATAATAGTAACAATAATACCTGAAATATCATCAAATCTACTAGCCTCTTATATTTCTCCTACTTTAATACCCCTAAATAAAATCTGTTGCATGTCATTGATTTTAGATTTTACACTTTCACACATAGGTTCTACTTTATTCAATAATGTTTCATTTTTAATCCTAATGAATAGTTAGACCACAGCGTAAAATAGCTTCAGCTTTTGAGAAGTTATTCAAATGCAGGACAAGCCGTTTCAGAGGAGCATTGTTGTCGTTTGTGTTGTTGGATCTGCTCTGCACTGCTCCTGATGTGGTCGATAATTATGCTAATACGAACGGCATCGCTATAGCCTCCGTCAGTTCATCATGTCACCGTCTCTCACGCGAACCCAGACACTCGGCAAAATGTCAGCGCCCACCTCGCACCGCCGTGTAGAAGAGAGATTGCTTGAGATAAAGGAGAGGTAGCCTCAAGTGTGTAAAGAGGCTCCCTCAAATATGCTTCAACACACACACGCCGGGCTGAAATATTAATTAAAGTTCATTGCTTCAGTAATTAGCAGGGCAGTATAATACCAGTTAGTGACTTATTGCCCCCCCAGGTTCAGCTCTGCATCGAACTTTAATTGAATGAGCGACATTAAAAACTTCAGGGGCCATTTGGCAAGGTTGACTAAACAGTCATAAACAATAAAGGATACACTTGAAGCATGAAGGAAATTCTTCCTCCTTCAGCTGAAGGAAATAAAAGTGAACCTCATGAATGGAGGAAGATAATCTTCAGGTTTTCCTCAAGAAGATGTCATGAATGTCATCAGGTCTGTTGGACAAAAGTACAATCAAGGTTTGGCTGTGCTAAACACGATTGGTGGAATTTGTCAGGTGTTGGTAGGTTTAAACATCAGATTATTTGTACATTAAAACCCAAGAACTGACAGAGGGTGAACTTTCTTTATACCTTCACTGTGTTTCTAAAGTGTGGAAGAATGGAAGTCCATCTTTTATAGCTTTCAAAGGCAATGAAAATACAGAGTACACAGGATATTAGCAATAATTACACCAAAGGCTCCATCCAAGAAAGAGACAAAGCTGAACACTGAAGTACTGGTTAAAAATTATTGCCTACTTGGAAAAATATAAGTCAAAAGAAAAAAAGATTTTAAATACATACTTTTAATTAAATCAAATTTTTGTTTGTACTGAAATTGAAAACTGTGTATACTTTATTACTGTCAAGTTTGCATTGTTTTCTGAACATTTTAAGTCTAAATAAGTCTGACTCTCCCATTTTTTTTAGATTGTTACATTGTAATATCCAATGCATTTAGCTTGTAATAACATCCCCATCCACAATTATCAGTTTTATCATCAGTTGATTATCTAAGTCAGCCCTTAAAATAAAAACATACAGATGCGTTCAGACAATGACATCCGCTGCCAACACGATGTTACAGCTGCGCCTTTGTGCTCCTTTAACCTTGAGGTCTGCAGGCGCCCAGCTGTGATAATCTCCCTTCATTACTGTTACAGGACACACACACAAAACACACACCCACACACGCACTCTTTTGAGACAAGCATCAAGAAAAGTCCCCAACGTTTGAACAACACACACCGTTGAAACACAAATAACACCAGCACACGTGTACACATGTAATAGGTGGAGCATTTAAGTTTTTTTTTCTTCCTCGCGATTGACTTGAATCAGCATTAGTCTCATCAGATAGCTAAGCAGAATGTGTGTGTGTGTGTGTGTGCGTGTGCGCGTGTGTGTGTGTGTGTGTGTGTGTGTGGGTGTGTGTGTTATTGGCTGTCCTCTGCCTAACTGGCTAGACGGACACAGCCTCCAGGAATGTCAAACCTCCAACCTGCATTTTGATGTGGGCACCCGCAGTCAGTTGAACAACATTGCCCACCGCGGGTAGCCCACTTTGAGCGCTTCAGTCTGAGTGGCAGGACATGGACTTTATGGAAACCAGAAAGAATAGACGTGTCTGAGGCCTGTTTCAAACTTTTTTTTTTTCATGAGACATTCTGATTGTTTTGTGCTAATTTTCCAAACGGTCTTGCATTTTATCAGGTGTCACGCTGCAGTGTGCGTGTGTGAGCGCTCTTTAAGTGCCAGTGACAGTGGCTTGGCAAGAGATCTGCACTGCCACTCAGTCACCCCGCTGCTCTACCTTTCTCTTTCATTCGTGCTTTTCCTTTCCTTTCATCCCTTCACTCCCTCTGTGACACAACCTGTGGTTTTTGAGAAAGTTTTCAATGATTCGTTCTTTCATCTTTTTGCGCATGTGTGCTTGCTTGTATCAACTGCTCTGTGTCTGGATCAGAACCAAAGTCAAATGAACGCTGGAAGTCATGAATAAAAGTCATGAATTAAAGACACAATGGAATGATAACTAATGAGTTTAAAACACCAAACCCTTTAAACACAAATACACAAACCGAAGGTTCCAAAATGGTGACGAAATACAACTTAATTTTTTTTTATTTAATGTAATTCTTCAGACAAATTGAGACATTTAGTGTTGTGTCTATTTTACAAACATCTGGGCTCCACTCTAGCTATCTACTTACTTTATATTATACCTAGCAAGGAAAATAGCTAGCTAGCTGGTAAGTTTTGTCCAAGCCTGTTTCATTAATTTGTTTAGGTAAATGATTCAAAGCTCAGATTTTTGTCTGATTTTTACTGGTTAATTTCCATTAAAGCTGGAACAATACTTGAAATGGCAACAGATGAAATGAAGTCGGTTACATAAGGAATACCTTACTTAGAGAAAATTGTCAAGGTTAGCTATTTCTCTTTTTTTTTTTTTTTACAAAATCTGACTACTTTTCTTTAATCAAAATAGTGCCACTTTAATATAGTGTGATTTATTCATATTTGACAGCAAGAACAGAAATATTATGGTTGTTTTACAAGTATACATGTAAAAGCTGGCTAGCTACTTTACGTAGCTAGGGAAGCTACCGAGCTAACTCATTGCTTTTGCTGAGATCTGTTTCATTAGTTTTTTGGGTTTTTTTTTTTTACTGTTTCTGTTGGATAAGTTAATAACTTTAATATACACACTTTGGTTAGATACAGGTGTGTCAACAGGAACCATAGTGCTGAGCTTTGGCTATACTGGTTTAGTAGCAAGTCCAATTTTACAAAAGATTGGCCAAAACAAAATGCGAGTCAGTTTGTTTCTCAAGAAGACCACAGACAATAAAGAAAACCTGAAACAAAGATCAAACTGTATATATGTCAGTTTAAAACTGTGCCCTATAACTATCAAATATTCATACTAATGTATGAATATTTTGTTCATTTTTAAACCTCTTCAAATTTTAAACAATACTCCTGAAGAGGTCACTGCAGTAGGAAACAATTTATCCAATCTTTCTGAAGGCGATGAAAAGAAGACAGTTGAGTGTGAAAACTCTGACGAAATGTCATCAGAAGTCAACTTTTGCTCCGACGAGAACATCAGAAAACTGGACCCAAGAAAAGAGTTCTATCCAAGAGGACAATTTCACAAACCTTGGCCAACCATCCAAGGTATTAAGAGTAATTTCACTTGGCTGCGACATTTGCAATGAAGAGGAAAAACGTCGAGGTAGTAGCAACTTCAGAAGGGAGGTCCAGACTTCCGTCTTCAAAGGTCTTTGCTTCATAAGAGGATATGAACGTTTAAATCAAGTCAATCCTTGTTCCAGACTAAATTCAAAAACAACATATTTTGAATATAATTTTTTTTCTTAATCCACTCGATCCAAACCTTGGATTGTTTTTTGTATGAGCAAGAAAAAATTAAATGTCTCATTACAATCGGCTTTTTGTTATGGAGTACCTACTGATAAAACAACTTCAGTCAGATGTTGCCTTTTGAATGACATATTTCTTTAAGACAGCGTTTTTTTGTTCTTGTGTTTCCTGAATTATAGGCCTCCTATTCATGCAAAAGTGCCGAGGTCCAAGGACTTGAAATGTGGTCAATGTCTGAAAGCCCAATTTTTTTTATTTTTTCTACAAAACTGCTTTAAAATACAATTGACAAAAAAAAAAAAAAACTGCGGCTCCTTGGAAGCAAAACAAAAATACATGAGGGTCTTTTGAATTGTCTGTGCGACGCAAATTAACTAATTGAAAGTTGGTTTGAAGCAGTCTTACATCTCCTGCACAGACTCCGTCATTTAGAAAGAAAAAATGAGCCTGCTCACAATTCACAGCTGGATAAAAAGAGCCCACATATTGAAAAAAATTATTACAGAAAAGCATAAAAGACAAGGTAATGACCTAGACGCTGACAATTAGAAAAATCACGCGGGGGGGGGAGAGCAAGCAGAAAGCATTGTGAGCTCTTAAGGACTCTTTTCTTACTTTGGATTAAAGCAATTAAAATATATATATATATTTCTTTAATTTCCAAGTTCAAGACAGAAATCTCTACCTTTTCATGTATTGATTAAAAAAAAAAGTTAGAACTTTTTACACCAGCAGGAACCAAAACCTCATTCTAAGTTTCCTCCAGAGATTTTATTGATAATTTAAGGACAAATTAATCTACATTAAACAAAAAAATAATAATAAAAATAAATTGAAGATGAGTGAAAAGAGCTAGTTCAATGTACGTCTACTTAGACACAAAACATCAATCTTTTCTCAATGTCCCTCTGCCCCTGTTGCATCCTTGGAAAGCTTTAATTTTCCCTCAAGTGGCTGCCTCCCATCTCCTGGAAAACTCTCCACAAGGTTCCTCCCCTCTGAGAGGATTCATCTCTCCTGAGTTTTAAGTATCTCGTCTCTTGGTTGCCTCAAGGTCGCCATTTGTTCCGCCTCTTGAGGGTCTTGATTCAAACAAATAAGAAAAAGGAAAATTCATCTCAGGCGGAACACGAAGTGTTAGGGTTGCGTGTGTGTTGTGGATGAACGCGGTCATTGTGTGTGTGTGTGTGTGGGTGTGTGTGTGTTTCCAACTGCAGTTGGTAGAGCAGGAGCTCAGCTGCTCCGGTCCTGCACCCAACGGGACAAAGCGAGGGATGAAAGAGAAAGATGAAAGATGAAGACAGAAAAAGTGAAGGACCGTTGTTATTTGTCTGGATGTTTGTGCATATTTTATCTCCGTGGTAGCTTTCAGACACCTCCACCTTTCTGAGGAGATTTAAAATAAATGAATATCTGACCTCCAACACAAGGAAGATCGGACGCATTTAGAGCCGAAGAGTAATGAGAACAAGAGATATTTCATCCCTTTACTGCCAACCGTCCTGTTTTATCAACTGGGGATGGATCACATCTATTATTCACTCCATTTGGCTGCCAACTTTACACCAAAATAAACCTCCAGCCATGCTGCCCCTCCACCCGTTCACAACGCTCACCTTTTATCAACTGCATGCTTCAATAAATACATTTCTTTTGTCCCCGTCTATCCAAACTCCACTCGTAAAAGAGGGGCTGATGCTGACGGGTTTAAATTTAATGAACTCTGGGAGATTAAATTAAATATCTTTTATCTCCTACTTCACCCAGAATTTGATCCTTGGTGAAATATTTTGTCACTTAATCTTCTGTTGGACGCATTTTCAGGAACATCTACACATCACCGCAAGTATTCAGCGCTACTGACTCAGATTCCACCAACATATTAGATGTGTATTGATGATTTTGATTATGTCATTCATCAAAATGTAATGTTTATCAGTTGTTGACTGTATTGTGTTTTTTATGACTTTGCATTTTTTGTGGTTTTATGCTGTAAAGCACTTTGAACTACCTTGTTACTGAAATGTGCTATAGGAATGAACTTTGATTGATTGATTGATTGATTGATTGATTGATTGATTGATTGATTGATTGATTGATTGATTGATTGATTGATTGATTGATTGATTGATTGATTGATTGATTGATTGATTGATAGACTTCTAGCTTATAACCACTTTAAAGACTTAGAATTCTTTTAATTTTCAAACAACTTTTCAATGCTCAAGATCTCTTGGGTTTCATTTGGACCACATTAACTTTTCTCATTCCATTGTATTCTGAAGATGTTTGATCAAATCTGACCCTGAAGTTGAGGCAAGTATAGGCGATGATTCAATGACTTGATGTTCTCTGTTAAGTGTCGCCTCCAGATGGCCTGAAAGTGACACCGCACACACTCATGGAGGGCGCATGCATACATACAAATTGCTAACTCACCCCCGAGGCTCGTTTTAACCGCGTGTCACACGGGGATCAAAAGCAGAGGGAAGTCAGTAAAACCAGAACCATGAAATGCAACCAAAAAAAAAAAAAAGGAGGAAGAGATGTAATTAATAAGAAAGATCACTGTGACAGCTTTACATGCTGAGTTTGTTTGGAACTCCCTCCGACTTCATTGGAACGTTGGATGTTTCCTGTTTATTTCCAAAAAGTGAAGAATTCTCAAAATTCAGGGCTACTTGAGCTAATTCCAGGTGAGTGAGTGCAGCTCGGGGAAGGAGAAGGTACAGACATTATTATTCTATGTCACGGTACATACTGATCTCAATTTGAGTTTATTATGACGAGGTGAATTGGACTTTTAACTACTTCCATTCACCGCTGCTTAGTTCTATATTATTGGTGGCCAAGGCAGGTAGAATTTAGGATGCTTGCAAGCCACAATTAGTTTTAATTAGTTTTAATACTCCAAGGAATCAAACCTCAGCAGGAGTTTCCTGTGTGTTTGGTATAACAAATTGAAGAACTGGGCCTTTCTTCACTGTGTGGGAGAACCGTTTCTCATTCGTAGGAGCGCTCTGACCTTTCTGAGCTGGAAAAGCCATATAAATACTAAATGACAGAGCTAATTGTTTCACCCCAGAGTCCATTCTGTCTCTCCTGTTCCTCTTTCTGCCAACCGGTCCCTTCCATCATTTCTTCTAATTTCTCTCAATTATTGTCTCCTTCTGCTCTCTCTCTCATTGGGGTGTATTTGTGTGCGCGAGCGCACGTGTGTGTGCCTGACCTTCCTGAACTGTATGGCCATTTATGGAGATTAGATAAAGTTGCCTGACTCATTGGCATGCATTAAGCGGAGCACAACACTCATTTAGGCGCGCACACACACAAACAGAGCTGCACAAGAAGACCATCTTAAATCAAGGATATAGGAGCAAATTAGAGGTAAAAGCGCACTTGGTTTTTCTTCTTTTGTGAGACATCATCTGTTTTTCAAAAAGCCATATTCCGCGTCCTTTCCCCTCCCTCTAATGGATTTTTGATTTTTCCCGAGCATGCAACACAATTAGCTCGTCTTTCTTTTTATTAATGACACATTTACTCTTTTCTTTTGCCTCGCGCTTGTTTATGTTTATGTAGTCTAAATTGAGGACAGAGGAGGTCTTAAAGTGCATTTTGCGTGTGTGCGTGCGTGTGTGTGTGTTCGCGACCATGTTTTGCATAGGCCATTTTACTATTTTTGTTTTCTAAGTGTTTATGTAGAAAAATGGAAAAATCATAATGGAAAATAAATAACAGAGAATGACTTTAACCAACACATTTCTGATTTTTAACATCTTTGCCAGGCTGTAGCGAAGTTCTTATTTTCATGCTTTAACCATAAAAGCATTTAAAGTTGCAGTCACGTCAATAAATAAAGGTAATATGGGAATTGTTTGGCTCCTCATGCCATCCTCGATAAAAATGCCTCCAAATAAATTCATTATCTGTCTCATTAACACGATCCTACACAGGGAGTTTCAGACAAACTCAAACTTTAGATTTATTCCTTGGAAATATTTCCAAATCAGTGCAATATTATCATTTGTTTTACAGTTAACAGAGCCATAATGATTAGAACTTCTTGAAAATTACACATACATGAAATATTTTATGTTTTGCCCTTCACTTCTTTTAAGCTGAGGAACATTTAATTATAATTTGGATTATAATTAATTAGCGGGAGTATAAATGTGTTACCCAGGCAGCCCATCCAGGACGTTATCTCACTGATCTTCTTCTTCGTTTGTGTATAACTTAATAAATTCATTGAAAAACTAACAAAAAAAATGTTTTTGTTCACTTTAGTTTAGCTCTTCATGGTCCTTTTGATATTATTATTTGAGGTTTTTGCTGTAATTAGGATTGTCTTATTGCTTTCCTTTCTGGCTTTTGTATTAGTAGTGTTTTTCAGTTCCCCCTTTCCTCCCTGTCGTGTTCCCCAGCAGATTTTTTGGGATTTTTCTTGTTTGATGTGAATGCACCATCAGAATGTTCAGTTCCACTGGTTGTCACAATGACATCAGCAGTGATGACGTAACTGTTTGATGCATCGAATGAATCTCTCTTGAGTGTTGCACACAGACTGTTTTAGTGTAATTAGAATTGCTCCCGTTTCAGACTTATAAGTTGTAAGTTATGAATCTTCGACATGAGCATTGTTAAAATGATTTGAAGGCAGAATCAGCCCAGTACTGGTTCACGTTCTCAGGTAAGAGAGGCTCACCTGGTAAAAAGTTAGTTATTTTTGGTACTGGAATTACACCGAAGATAAATTAGTTTAATCAAATCATGTCATGAATATGTGTGCATGTACTCCTTAAGTCCAGGGGCCTACAATGCATTGCTATGACAGGCCACAACAATTATGGAAATGTTCTTCAGGTGAGAGAAAGCCGACTTTGTAACCGTCTTTATGTGACTCTGAAGGTTCAGATCGGAGTCCATCACTATTCCCAGATTTTAGGCCTGATCTCTATTTTCTATCTGTAATATCTGACTCTATAACTTTCCTCTTTAGGTCATTGGTCAATTGTTGAGTCAAAGATAGTTATGGCACATTAATGCATAGATTTGATCTAGTCAATAATTGAATAGGGTCTTAGTCACCCGGTGGCATTGTAATGTAGATCTGTGTATCATCTGCATAATTATTGTTTGTTGTAATTTAATCTGACCTAATAATAAGGGGCCCCAACGTGGAACTTTGGGCCTGCATGTGATTTTAGTCAGGGCATTAGGGGTAAATACAACCAAGACAAACATGGTTCCGATTGAGAATTTATAGCTTTGCGCTTGCGGGAGCCATGGCTCTTCTGTGACCTCATTGATGAGTCAGTGAAGTTCTCTTGAAGTCACTTTGGTGGACCAGCTACTTCCTCGGAAGGTTTCCCATCGTTCCGTGTTTTTCCATTCGTAGAGTTCTGAGTGTGGTTGGGTGAAATTCTCGGAAGTCTCACAAATCTCCTCTTGTCAAATCTGTATTTACTTTGAAGTAATTAAACACAAACACTTACCTGCACATACACATACTTCCTCCAAGGTGAAATCTTTTCATTAAAAAAGACAAACACGGTGAAAAACACACTGAGTTCAATGCATTCCGCATGTCTATTAATAATAGAATTTAATTAACAACTATTGATAAGCTTTGGTTGTCTTAAGGACATGTTTGTTTGCTATGGATATATGTGGGTGGGTGGTTGTCTGTGTATCTTAAGGACCTGCTCATTATACAATCATTATGCAGTGATCTTCTTGATTCGTGAACCATGAAGAGGAAACACACACACACACACACACGCACGAAGAGTGTGAGCTCCAAACACAACATGTTGACAGATTAGATGAGAGTTTTTAATCATTTTAATTAAGCCTAATTGTTATTTGTTGAATATGTGGCATTTATGAAGTTCACAAGGATATCCAAGCAGATGACGGAATACTAATTAAAGTATCAGAAAGTGTGCTTAAAGCAAGAAACTGATAAGAAGCAAAGGAAAGTCGCATTTAAGGCATCCATGAGAAGACGATGCACAGTGACAAGCTTTATGGGGACATTTAAATAATACACTCCTCTTTTCATTGCTGATGAGCTTTAGACTTTTATTTGAAGTTAATCAAATAGAAATGCTAAATGTGCTTCTTTTATTCCAACTGCCATGTCTTCCAGCTTTCATCAGTATAAGTTTATCTCATGTAGCTGTAGCAGTTACCTGGCTACAGTATTTAGCTGCTCTGTGCTAATACTGGCTAATTTTGCAGTACTGAATAACAAGACATTTGCATCTTCATCACCATCATGCAAAACCAGCTCGAAACTGACAGTGAGGAATTCTGCTGCCCAGTAACTGTAGCTCTTAAAGAGACAGCGTCTCAAAAAGCAAACTGCTCCAGTTCATCCCTGAACTGAAAAGTAGAACATAGTGTATATTCATCTAGTGTGCTTGCATTGCTACTTGCTCTAATTTCAGCAAAAGTCCTTCGTCAAGAAGACATGTTAGTCCATGTTGTATTTATAGATGAATTGACGATTGAATGTGAAGAGTTTTGTGGTGAAACAGCAGGACTGCTTTGGAATTCAGAAGTTGAAATTGCGCAAATGCTATGAAGCATTTTGGTTGGAAAGACTATTTTAGGAACATTACATCTCTGCATGCACACACACACTAGCTCCTGACAAAAGGACTGCCTTCCTTGATGCACTTGAGGGTAAAATAACTGTCTCCACACACACTTGCTTCCTTGCACCTGAGTACACACAAGCAAAAGGCCACAGCACCGTCTGTTCCTGCCACACACACACGCACGCACACACACAATCTCACAGCAAACTGCCCTCTTACCTCATAATTACTGTTGTTTTCTGATTGTGTGCTGCATACATACAGATTTCTGAAAAAGCATACACGCCGTCGGATGGCTGGGTGTGAGCCGATGTGCCGTGGCTCTAGTAGCGACAGGTCACCAACGTACTGAGAGATAAGAGGATGCCAAAATCCTCAAGACCAAAATCTACAAAACCATTGTGTGAGCCGTAACTGTCTTTGGTGTGACGTGTTGGCCAGCTATGATAAACAAGCAAAACCTTCAGCATGAAGAAGATGAAGATGCTCAGGCAGTCACTCAGATTGTCCAGATATAAGACACATATTGCCTGGTGTGTTCATGGGAGATTTTGTAAATGATTTTTTTCTTTCTTCAACCACTTTTTAGAGCATGAAACATTAAATTAAGATTAGCCGGCGTAGCCACGCTATTCCCCAGTCTCTAGAAAGCTAACACAAGTGAGCCTGTCATTAATCAGATTGCAGATTAGCCTCCTGCGACAAGAAAGTATAGCCTCCTCTGGGTGTGCAGTAGTTGTAATTTTGCTGCTGAAACTGCACCGTAAACACCATGAATGAGGACGAGAGACGAAGACTTCAGGAAGCTCAAAGCACCCACCCAAGAAGCATTGCTGCAACAATGAAAAAACACTTTTTGCACTAAGTACAGAATGGTTAGCTACTATAGATTTGCTTGGATTTTTCAACTTCGGCATTGAAGCTTTATTTTGCTTTACATCTGTGTGTAACGTAATGGCTAATTCACTTTCGAGGGTCTGATTAAAAGATTCTGGCTATTATGCTAAATGTAAGAATACAGGTGATATAATATCTATAAATGTTTATGATTTCTACGCCTACTTGTTGTTTTTTCCATTTTTAGGAGGGTCAAAGCATTACTTCGGGGCACCAGACCGTTAATTCTGTGTTATTAATAGAAGATCATGGAGCAAGAAGAACATCAGCGCCACGTTCTCTCATAAATGGAGATAATTATCTTGGCATCATAAAATCACACACACTTGAATCTGTGTCCAATCAAACACAGTTATAGCCATTTTTACTGCTGCTGCTGTTCATGTTGGACAGATGTGCGCGGTAATGGCATAGAGCGGGTGTTAGAAACAAACATTATAGATAATGTCCACGTGCATATCCGAGTTAATCATCAGAAGAAGTCTTCAAGCTCAGTTTCCAGGTTGCCACCTTACCCAGGGAAGCGGGTGTGGAGGTCCGCTCACCCGCTTACACACATTTATCATATTTAACACCTAGTAAGGAGGCCTGGTGACCCGAAAGAAACCGCAGACAGCTTGAAGATGGCGGGAGGACGAGGAGGAGACGGGCTGAAGACACAGCTGTTATTAGCTTTTCCGCCAGACGGCGGATGAGACGGAAGCTGAGACAGTTGGACTGGAGAAGGAACGGCTGGACGGGAAAAGGGGGAAGATGGGAGATCCTTGGAGGGAAAGGAGGAGATTGTGGAGCATTAATAATGAACGGCGGGTCCTTGGAGACCGTGTTCACACATTAATAATGAATCACATTCAGCTGGACGGCCAAACTCACATCTCGGCACAACTTAAGGGGAGAAACAGCAGAAAATTGAATGTAACGCTTTAGGGTGAATTTGGTCAACTTTTTACTTTGTAAAAATATTCATATCACATTAAAACCTTAAACTTCAATGCAATTTATTGCATTTATTCAACAACATAGAAGTAAATGTGAAGTTTAGGACAACCGTGAACTAAAATCCAGTAAAATAAGGACAGGTATATTTACTTGTATGGCATATTTTAGCTGCAAAACAATTCAAAGAGGATTGCATGATGAAAACTTAAAACAGTACAATAAATGACCCGGACTAGAGCCTAAAACTAATGATGTTCCAGCTATTATTAATCAAAAGACATGTTTAAAAAGTGGGGGGCGTGGAGGGAGGTTTGTACAGGAACTCAGTGTTTTGGCAGCTTTGCAGATTTTTTTCCAGATCAGTGAACTGGAAGCTGCTTCTCTATGTTTGGTTCTGGTTCTGAGGATGCAGAGCAGATCAGATCCAGAAGACCTGAGAGGCACATTATCACTTCTTGATGATGTAAGGTAGAGCTGTGCATCATTTCCATAATTATGCTAACTTACCTGTTATGAGTTAGTGGAAGATGTGGATATGAAATGATAAAGGAAACCTTTATTAATGTGAATTTTTTTTTTTATCAGACTGGTTTCACTTTGAATCCACTTCACAAAATCTTGATAAATTATTGAAAACATTTGGGTTGGCATGAAATGTGGAAAAGTTCAAGAGATTGGAAAAACTCTTAAAAAACTATAATACAGTAAAATATGTATTCAAACTAAAAAAAACCAGCAACTCAACAGTAGGTATATGTTGTTCAACTTAAATAATAACGATCATGAATGGCTTCCAGAGTGGGAGTTGAAACGGGCTGCTTTCGTAGATTACCCTGCGGCGGGAGCAGATACGGCGAAATGATTCCTAAAAGAGGTCAGGGGTGGAGTTCGAAACGTTCCCAAAAAGCATGTTTCTGCTCACAGTAATTGAAACAAATGAACATGGAGAGTCTGGTGTGGACTGCCAGCTCCTGGTTTTACCCGGAGAAGGACGCAGAGACACAAGCACACATTAACTTCTCAATTACCTCATTTTCCCTCTTCGTCTCTAACATCTTCCCATCGCTATTTCGCACACACTCACTCCCTCATTCGGCGTGTACACACACTCGCGCGCAAGCAAATGAGCTGCTTGCTTAAAGCAAATGGGCGGCCCTGATGTTGATTTGCTGCCATTTGCCAACAAAGACCTCAGCTTGTTGCCCCTTCATCCCTCTTTATCAGCCTGTTCTTCTTCCCCTCGCTCTAGCTAGAATGGGTGTGCAGCGCCGAGAGATACACACAAATGGACAAAACGTGTGTATTGGACATTGAGAACACACACACACTGTTCTGGGTGTATAATTACAGTGAGTGAAGCAGCACGGAGGAATAATTACATAGCCTGGTTCCTGTTGTTGTTTCCAACAAATAAACCAGTAAACAAACAAGATGGAGGGTGAGAGAGAGGTCAAGGGATCTCGCATCTGTGCGCCTTCCGTTTTGCAAACGTTTGTCCGTCGCATCACCTGCAGCATCGCTGGGAGCACCGCTGGTGCAAGGCTGCCAAAGGTTTGTCATGTGAAAATTTCAGAGTTTTCTGGAATCAACTTTCAACTCCAATTATTAAATATTTCGTGTGTGACAGGTATTTCCAAAGTGGGCAGGTTTCGATCGTGGAGAAACAGAACCAGGAAGGAAGGAATACAAGGACAGAAGAGGATTTATCCACCGATTAATCAATCAGATTGACTGATTGATCAATTGGTTGATTGAATAGACGAAAGAGAATCAAAGAAGCAAGAACACAGGAAAAATACAATGAAAAAGGGAGAAAGGACACGAGACAAGAGGAAGTAAAGGTCAGCTCAAAACACCAAGTCTTGATGCTAGCTTTGCAACAGTGACATTACCTATCAAACGCTGACGTTAGCCATCAAATGCTAATGCTAGCTATCAAACTCCAAGAGTGGAGATATGGAATGTGACCTTCTGTGTGCTAACATGGTTTCCATTGTGACTATTAAAGGATTCTAAGGCATATTCGGTATTTGCTCAGTTAAAATACAGTTGTTGGTCTTTTTTACAGATTCCACCAATTCTTTGGCATTTATCATAGAAAGTTAGACGCATCAACAGACAAGTGAACATTTTATAGTTGTCGTTTCGCTGGAGATTTATTGAGTTTCATTTAACAGCATCCTGGGTTTCCACTTTATTTTGGGGATTTAGACACACTTTTTAATTATGATGCCATTTCCTCCTCTCTGCCAGCAGTTCCACTTCCTTTGCTGTCTCCAAACTTCTTTAATGTGCTCGCAAACAGAGAGTTTCCTAAAGCAGCCGGTGCCCAGGCAGTCACCTGCACTGAAGGGAAATGGAGTGTGAGGTTTTTACTGGCGCTGTGATTACGGGGTACGGCTCAGGAGGAAATGTGTGTTTAGTTTGTTTATGTGCCATCAGACAGCAGGTGGCAGAGTCAGCACAGCACCTCTCGACCCGCACCGGTTCGAGGGGTGTATCAAGGTGCAGGGCAGAGGGGTGGCGCCAGTAAAATTTCCATCCAGACATCTCTAACAAGCAGACGCCGACAGATACGTGTGTATTTAGGTTCGACTCCATCAATCCTGTTTTTTCTGGTAAAAATCGGATTCAACTGCGTGTGTGTGTTTGTGTGTGTGTGTGTGTAGGCTGCGGAGGGTTATCCCACTGTGTGAGATGGAGAAAAAGCAAGGGGGAGGGAGGTTCTCTTCCATGTAGACAAAAAAAAAGGCCGACATGAAAAATGGAGGATAAGTGAGTGCGATGTGAGGAGGCTTTGTTCTAGTGGAGGGCCGGGTTCAGCGGCAGATGAAGAGCTATCTCTTACTGCAAAATCACAGCTCGGCGCAGGTCTCTGCCTTTCATTTGTTTGCTTTTTATCCTTGGTTCGAACTCCCAGTCTGATTATCGGTGGTATTCTATCTCTCTCTCTCCTGCTCTTTATCTTCTTTGGGTTTAATTCAAACTCACCTTCACTGTTTTTCATATTATTTCCTTTTAATTGAAGGAATTTGGGACCACTTTCCTCCCCAGCATTGCAATGAGATTGCTCTTTAGGCGTCTCAAACCAGGCTGAGGTCTTGCCTTTGACTAGGCCATTGCAACACCTTGGTTCTTTTCTCACCTAGCCATTGTGTTCTGGGTTGTCTGCTATGCCTGGACTCATTATCCTTTTCAGAACCCAGATCAGGTTGCGTTATGGTCCTCTCAATGACTCCTTTGCTGGCTTCACTGTCATGCTGCCGTGTTGCAGATCATACAACAAATTTAATATCAGACTATCATAATCTGAGAATATACAAAGAGTTTTTAAATGGCTTCATTCAGTAAGGGACTTCTCACTATGTGAGAAGCAGCCAATCAATTCCTTGGCACTGACTAAAGCAAGCTAAACAAGACTTGGGCACCAAATATAAAAACATAAAATTTTAAAAATGCTGCTTTCTTCTTCACAAATTATTAAACTAATAAATGGTCCAATTAACTGTTGGCTTACTAGTGAACCATGAAATAAAAGAAGTTCAGTCAGTATTAAAGTGATGTTACTGGAGCTGTGTTGAAGTGATGGGTTAAACTGGGACACACAGTGAAACAAACTCCCAATTCTTTTATTCATGAATGCATTAATCTGCTGTGACTTATTTACGGACAAAGCGTTAATAAAGCAGGTGTTTGTCAAACTGTCCAGAGCTTATTCTAATGAACCAAAGGCTACAGCCGTAATGCCTCATGTAAACAGGGCAACATCATTACTCTACAGTTTGATCCCTAAAGCGATGGCTACTTAAAACCTTGCTGAACTCCTGAACGTGATTGTGTACAAAACAGAACGGGTCAATGAGCAGTTATTCAAAAATCAGCTTTCACTGTTTTTGCTTTTTTTTTCTGTCTTTTTGCTCTGTGTTATTTGTGTTTGTTGTTTTTTTTTTTATTCTGCCTCTCGTCGTCCCTCGTGCTTTCGTTGGCTCTGATTTGGGGCACCGATGAAAGTATTTTGAGGAAACATGCTGATTTATTTCTTTTTTTTTTCGGTTTCCACGGGGACCCGGGAAGCCCAACAGCGTCAAAAGAGGCTTCGGCCAGCATCGCACCGCCGCTCTCCTTCTTTCTGTTCATCCCGCTGAATCTCAGCTCATCTTTTAAACACTTTTCTCATTTCTTTACGTCCCACTTTGCCGGCTCGTTTGTTTTTCCTCATTCATCCATTTGAGCGGCTCCATTTCTCCCGCTCCCCCTCTGCTGTCCTCTTCCCTCTCACTCGCTCTTATTCTGCCGTCACCCTTTGTCGTCGTCTGTGTGTGAAGAGCGGCGATAAATAAAGACAAACAGGGCGGATTTTGTTTGTGTGTTCTTTCGAGAGGAGGACGCCGGCTCTCTGATAGCATTGTTAGCCTCTCCACCTCTTCTCACTCCACTGCACAGGCTTTCTTCTCCCCCACCATCCCTCCATCCGCCCTGACCCGGAGCCAGTAAGGCAGCTTCGAGGCCAAGTTTGGGCCAGGACAGGGGCTCCGCCGGGGGGCTGCAGGGAGCATCGTTGCTGGAGGCTGAGGACGGGAACCGAGCCAAGCTCTGGACCCCGGGCCCTGATCTGGCGGGCCAGCCTGCCCACAACAGGGCCTTGATGGCTGGACGCGGCGTAGGGCAGAGCGGGGAAGCGGAGGGCTGGAGGTCTCAGCAGTGGCAATGGCAGCAGCTAGATTAAGACCTTTTCTCCTAGAGTCACCACAACGGACAAAGTCTACATACACACATACACACACCGCCTCTATTCAGCTTCATCCATCAGAGACAGAAACGCGTGAATAAGCTCGCGAACGGGTCGAAGCTTTATAAGACTGATTAAAACAAACAAAAAAAGAACATACTGAAGGAAAGAATAGAAAAAAAGTGGAGATGAATTAGTTTTGTAGTGAAGAAAAGGGAAAAAAAAAAGCATGATCAGGAGGAGGATTTACGACAATCGGCTTTTGCCCGTATGTCGGTTGGGAAAAGTTGGGAAAGAGCCAAGTTTGGACAATAAGTCAACAAAGAAGTTAATGCAAAAGACAGAAAACAGTAAATGTAGCATAATGTAGACTGCCAGCATTAAGTGCTATCCATTTAATATAATGTCGGTTCTCTGTTTCGAGATAGAAGAGGTTGAACAGAATTGCTTTAGCGGACTGTGTCTCATGAACTTGCTTTTTACATTTTAATGTAATAAGTAGCTCGTGAGTTTTCTTGCAGCAAGTCTTCACATCCGAGACAATTGACATCATCCGAAAGGTCAAAGGTCAGACCGACGGAAGTGGAGATTAGAAAGAAAGAAAGCAGGCATATATCACAACTGCTAGCAGATGGTAAAAGTGTGAAAAGTTTTCGTGGAGCTGCAGAAATGCGCTCACCTTTCTCCATATCACGGTTAGCACCAGTTGTCCCAGCTGGAAGTCAAGCTGCAGAGTAACACTTTGTAACATCACAATGACTGTTTAAAGCTGTAAAATATATATTATATTCATGTTCTTGTCGATGCATATCGCAGTGATCAGGTAGAATGCTGCAAACCAAGACCCCGCAAATAAAGAAGTTAAGCTTTTTTTGCATATTCTTGCTAATGAGCACCATTATACATTAATAATAAAATGCTTTTTGTAGTCTTTCACTTAAATTCAGTCACTTTTGACAATCCTGGTCAGAAACTTGTAGTTTACCAGCAAAAGCCCAGCTTTAAACCAAACAATTTTAGGCTGTTAAACCTTATTCAGGTAACTTACAGTAGAGCTGCTGAATTTTTTTATTTATTTATTTTTTTGCCCTTGATAATTTACTGGAGTTTTCTCTATTTTTCAGCACATTGTGAGACTTTTGGGACAAAAGAAGACAAAGGCAAAAAAAAAAAAAAAGGAGTAGATGATGTGTCTGAAAGTTCACCAGTATAAATAAACCCATATTCATTTCTCTTTGTGTCTGCTAATGTCCATGCTTCTGGTCACAGTGGCGCTCAGATACCTGGTAATGCCTGCAATAAGACCTTTTTACCACCTCTTACCTCTTCACCTATACCCCGCTCTACTTTTATAGTCCACGTGTGTGTGCGTGCACGAGTGTGTGTCTGCGTCGGAGCTCTCAGAGAGGACCCTGGGACCCTCCTCAACAGAGAGAGCTTTTAGCTCTTCCTCGCTAATGTCCTGAATAATGGCATCTTGATGGAGACTGAGCGCAGGGAAAAGAGGTAGAGGAGGGGAGGGTAGGGGGGACGGAGACAGAGAGAAAGACAGAATGAGAAACCTACGGCCGGGTGTCTTTACCCGCCGAGCGGGACCACCATTATTCCCTCTCTCAGCCCTTCTGGTTTCATTATTCCCTGTTTGTGTTTTTCAGGATGATCATCCAGACATTTTGGAAGGAGTCCCTCCCTCCCTCCATCCATCCTTTTAGCAGCTGCAACTTTTCATAACAATGTGGCATTATGTTGGAAGAAAAAGCTTTCATGTTTCAGCACCAAAAAGTTTCACCTGGGCGTAATAAAAAAAAAATGTTATAGTAACTCTGGCTCTGAGTGCTAAAAAAAACACAAAACAGGAAGTAACATGTGCATGTCCTTCTTGAGTGTGCGGCTGAAACAGAAACAGGAACTGGAATGAAACAACTCAGGACTTACAAGGTAGACGGCGCTTCCCGTTTTTTTTTTTTTCCTCCCGCGACGTCGACACACGCAGAGCAGCTGCTGGGCTGTTCTTCTTCTTCCCGTGTTCCTGCCACCCCGCTTTTCCGCCTCATCGGCTCTCTCGGCTCAAATCGGCCCGTTAGCAGCAGCAGCTAACGGCTAATGGCGGCGGCTTTTCATGTAAAGTTTAGTGGAAGGAAGAAGTTTGAAAACTAACTGCAGTATTGGGCTAAATGAACTTTCCAACACTTGGAATGCAATTTATATTCTTAAAATTATGTTTTGTGAGTTCTCTTCAAGAAGTGAAATAGATATTTTCTTTAGATGTATTTTCGATTGTCAGTGTTTCTTTTCATTTTAAAACCCTTTTGACCAAATGAGAAGCTCTGCTTCAGTCGTCCTCAAAAAGAAGAGATGATGACGACTGCATTTTGTAAAACAGAAGAAAAAAAGAATATCTATGTCCAGTGAAGGATGTTACCTAAATGATTTTCTGGATTGTTCTGCATCAACACATCAAACAACCTACTTAGCTCATCTGTAATGTCAAGAGGAAGACGGGAGACGCCGAACAGAATCTTCTGCTTCACAGAATCTTCTGCACTTTGCCGTAAGAAAGTGCAACAGAGTTTTTCCTTCCACCAAATTTTCCGCTAATCTGCTTGGAAACGACGCTCTAAACACCCAGCGATGACCTTTCCTGCCTCCTTCTCTGGCTTCCCGGCTATGACATAAAATTTGGGGTTTAAAAAAATAAATATATAAGTTTTAATTCACTGCAAAAACATTAGAATTAACAGCTTGGAAAGAAAAAAAACTGTTTGGACTGAATTATGATAATAATAATAATATACTGAGGTGCTCCTGTGTGAGTGTTTGCCAGCTGAGACTGGAAGGTCAGTGCGTGTGTGTGTGTGTGTGTGTGTGTGTGTGTGTGTGTGTGTGTGTGTGTGTGTGTGTGTGTGTGTGTGTGTGTGTGTGTGTGTGTGTGTGTGTGTGTGTGTGTGTACACAGTTTGGACAGTTTAGAAATTGTTTTCTCTGCGTTTTACAAATTGAAGCGCACACACACTCTCACACACAGCTCTGATTTCTTTCCTTTCTCTGCATAATAATAATTTGGAAAAAAAAAAGACATATTTTTTATTTCATTTTCACAAAACCGACTAAAACAATTCCTCCCTCCTCGGCCTCACATGAAAACCATTTCCGCCCTAAACGAGGAGCATCTCTGACCTCAGCATCCGCGCGTGTTTGAAGCCGCAGCATCCACGCCGCGTCACTTATTAAATATGAGCCATAGCGTTATGACCGCAGAGTATTTAAGGGAAAACAATCGGGGCCTCGACTGGAACATGCCTTCCGTTTTGAGGTTCGTTTCGGGAGCCGCTCCTGCGTCTAACGCTGCACGAATAATAATAATTGTTATTATTGTTAAATAAAAATGTTTTCCATTTTTATTTAAATCTTTAAGAAGTTTGAAGCGGATTGGAATGTGAGCCGCCCTCAATTTTAGTTGAGGGGGAAAAAAACTAATTAATACTTTGAAAACTTTATAGAAATTATTTTGTTTTGTTATATATAAAAAAAATAAAAAGAAATGAAATGAAGCCGCGGAGTTGGGCTCGCGCTGAACGTTTTTTTTTTTTTTTTTTTTTTTTTGCTGGAACGTCGCGCGCCTTTTCACGTGCGAAAGCCGCCCGCGACTGACGCGCGAGCTCTGACAGTGATGGCACGCGGAGGACCGGAGCGCGTTTATTCCAAACGGTTTTTATTATTATTATTATTATTATTATTAGGCTATTTTAGGTCTGGATGGAACTTTGAAAATAACATATTTGATTTTTTTTTCTTTTTTAGTAAAAAAATTAAGAAATTACTGGGGATGATTAATAAAATCTTATTGGTAAATTAACTTTTGTGTTTTTTTCCCCCAAAGTTATTCCCTTATATATATATTTTTTTTTTTAATTTTTTTTCATCTGTCTCCATTCATTTAAACTCTCCGAATTCGTAAAATAAAAAATGGGCTATATATCTAAAAAAAACAAAACAAAAAAAATAAACAAATAAATAAATAGTTCAATAAATTGAAACAATTTAGAAAGCGAAGGTCGATATTTTAAAAATGTAGGATGAAAGTAAAAAAGCTGAGAAAAGCAGATTTTTTTATTTATATCACTGTTATGATTTCTGGTGTCGTAAAATGGCTTTTCATGAAAGCTGACTATATCTATAATTCAACGTCAGTTTAAACAGCTAATAAGTGAATGAAATGAGGACGCCTCAGTTTACCCCTCATCCTCTCTGCGCGCCTTCTTATAAATAAAATCCAGCGTCCTCCCCCCCCCCACCTACCCCCCGCCGGTTCCTCGTCCTTATTGGTCAGACGGAGCCGTTACCTCACTCCGGGGACGGTGACGCAGCGTCTTCGCGTATCCTTCTGTCTTTTTTTTTTTTTTTCTCTCTCTCTTCTCACCCCCTTCCTCCCGTTCCTTCTTGTTCCTTTACGCGGAGAGTCCTCCAGTCCGCTCAGACGGGATAAAGAGACGCGGAGCCGGCGCAGGGGTGCGCTCGATAACTAAACACTTCCCATCCCGGGAGGAGAGCGGCGCGCAGGAACACACGCTCTCTCCGTCTCCGAGCGTCTCCTGCTCTCTCTCTCTCTCTCTCTCTCGCTCTTTCTCTCTCTCTCTCTTTCTCTCTCTCTCATTCTCCCTCTGCGTTTCGCGCACACACGCGCGCACACGCGTCCGTCTCCACTTGGCCGTAGTAAATTACGGCGTTGATCTGAAAGGGCGAGCGTGGATCTGTCTCTTCTCTTCGCTCCTTTTTGCTCGACGGAGGGATCCGGGGAGGCGCGGAGGAGAGAAGTAAGTAGAAAAGCTTCGTCCGCCGCCGCTCAACTTTTACGCTTCGCTCCCGTTTTCAGGTCGTCCACAAACGTGAGCACAAAAAAGAAAAGAAAAAAAAAGACAACCAAAATACAGATCAAAGTTCACAGGCTGGCTCTGATCCGCTGTTTTCTTCTATGCATTTTGTTTGACCTTTTCCATCTGTTTAGTGTTTCAGTTTGGATCACTAACAGAGCTGTATCAAGTTCCCCTCTCAGCTGGCTTCGAGATTAAGACAAAAATGCAAAGAAATGTGTTTGCAGATGAAAATGTGCGTACGGTGTCATTATGGTGTCACTGTTGTTTGGAACGCGAGAAACGTCCCCGGGTCTCCCGTGCGTAAAACTCCGGGTTCGGAGCGCACGCTGACCTGGACTTCAGATTCCAGACTCTCGTTTAATTTTCGGTGAAAAATGTCCGGAGTTCTGAAAAGTAGAGTTGCAGATTCGACTGTCAGATTAGAAATGCAGAACAAAGTGTTGATAAAACCTTCAGATTCAACTTAATTCTGCTCCTGCGTTCCCTCCTTACATGTTCAAATGGTCATTTCTTGCATTCTTCCAGTCTCACTTCTCATTTGCAGAGATGTTTGTCCTGCTATTTCCATTCAGAGCAAAACTCAAGTTTCGGTTTTGACACCAAAAACCTCACTTGCGCGCCCCTCTCACATCTCCTTTTCAGTCAGCCTCACCTTTAAAGCTTCCAACTTTCATCCGTGTGGAGGAAAAAAATGTGTAAAGTGTTTTGAGTTTGAAGGAGACGCCTGCTGTTTTTTTTTTGTTTTGTTTTTTGTTTTTTGTGATCTGCGCTTTCCAATCAAGTGCGAGATGTCACTTTTAGATAAATCTCGGTTCAAACAATGCAATGTGTGTGTGAATGCATTCGTTTTATTCAGCAATAATGTCTTAGAGAAAATCTTTGCAGGAATGCATGCTTTATTTTGTGAGTCATTTTCCTACAATGACTGACCGTGAAATCCTTTGCAAAACAGATGCAAACTGTGACACGGACAGCGCTGCTTGTGTGTGTGTGTGAGTGAGTGTGTGTGAGATGGTAATAACCTGCTTCCACAACAGCTTCAAACTTTTCTCCCTCTTTTCAGAAAAACTAAAAACAGGTTGGAAAGAAACATTTTGTCATTTGACGAAGCTGAACATTGACAGACGAAACCGTGAGGGTTTCAAATATCTGTAAAAAGGTCATTGTGGCTGAATAAGTTAAAAATGTATTTCTTAGACTTCAAGATGTGCTGGTGGTGGAAGTTTCTACCAGACAGGCCAGTGTGTGTAAGAGTCCAACAACATACGGTAGCCCTAACTGCCCAAAAAGGCAATAAAAAAATAAATAGCATGACAAGTTATGAACATACCGAAACACTTGCAGTCTTTTACTTCAAATCTCAACATGAAATTTCAATCTGAAATCTGTTAAATTTATATGGAATGATATTCAACATCTCGGCTCATTTACAATAAGGCTGATTGTCGTAGATGTTACTTTTTGTCTTGCTGTTTGGATCGTCTTCTTTTTTCCTTTCCCCTCTTCATGTTGTCACTTGCAGAAATTCAAAGTAAAATTCACTACAAGTGAATTGTTTTTTTTCCCCTAATTTCAGAGTGGAAAAGGATTAATGGGCTGCGTTGTGAAATTTTGCTGGCTAAACGTCACTTTGACCTGTCTCGTTTGCTTAAAAAAGGTCCAATGTCCATCTATTGGGAGACAAACAGAAAGCTGGATTCACCTCTTTACCTCCAGAGTAAATTCTGTCAAAATAAAAGTTTTACTTAACTGATAAAAACAGACCTGTTGAACCTGAAATGCTGAGATTCTTTCACTTGCATTTGGAAATAAGTTACTTTGCAGAGGAACAGTAAGAAAAAGCTTGTTTTTATTTTCATAACTGGAACAAAACCTTATATTTGGTTTATGTGTATAGAGCCAAGCTGATTGATATTTTAAAGAGTTGGTTCTCTTGGGTTATTTTTAATAAGAGCAACAAGTTCTTTCTTCACTGATAAAAGTGACTCACCTTTGGTCTTCTGAGTTTTTTCTGCCCTTTTGTCTCTTTGATACTAACTACAAATTCCAATTTGTCTTGATTCTGTTTCTCAATGACCAGGCTAATCCTCTCACTGTCTGTTTGACTGTGAGGCCCCGTGGACATGCCTGTTTAGCTGCCCTGCGTGATGCCTGATCATGACAGCACCACCCTCTTAACCAGACAAACCAAGCGCAGACGTGTCGACATCGGGGTGAAAAGGACTGTGGGTAGCGCGATATTTCCCCGTGCCCGGGAGACCCTGCTCGAAGCCATGAACCAGTCGCACGGCCCTGATCAGGACGGAGATCTCTCCCTGGTGAGTCACGGCCACGGGGCCGCCAACGGTGACGGAGAGAAGACAAACGTCCTCAGAAAGCTGCTGAAAAGGGCCAACTCTTATGAAGACGTCATGATGCCTTTTCCTGGGGCTACAATCATCTCCCACTTATTGAAGAACAACATGGGGAAGAACGGAGGGAGTGACTCAGGCTTTCAGGTACAACTTGATCTGCAGAGATAATAATAATAATTTTTAAAAAGTTCTTAACTTTAAAGTCTGAATTAAGCTGCTGTTCTTTATTGCAGGGTAGTGGAGCTCTGTCCAGTGGAGGTTCGGAGATTCAGGCCGAAGACGCCTGCAGTAACTCTTCACGGGACAGTCCATCCGACTGTCTTTCCCCTGGTCCTCCTCTGCCTCCTCCATCGTCCTCTAACTTTGGACGACCGTTGCCGCCCTCGAATCACATTTCTCACACCTCTTCTCAATCTTTATCCTCCTTTGACTTGGACCGACTGTCGGACGAGCATCTCCGTGCCAAGAGAGCCCGCGTGGAAAACATCATCCGCGGAATGAGTCACTCCCCATTGGTCCGTCCCAATGCCGGTGACCACAACCAGGAGGGCAATCGTGAGAACGAAAATGGCAGCAGCAACAGTAACAATCACAGAGGAGAGGACGGCAGTCATAACAGCAGCCGCGGCGGCGATTGTCCTTCCCTCCTCAGCTCTCCTGGTTCGCGAGGCGGTGTGGTCGGCATCGGCGAGGTTTACAGAGAGAATAAGAGGAAACAGCGTCTCCCACAGCAGCAACACAGTTTCACCCAGCTAGTTTGTTCCAGGCAGGAGCAGAGACAGGAAGAGAGAAGGCAGCTCAAACTACAACTTGAAGACATGCAGGTAACTAGATCTTTTAGTATAGATTTCCACAAGTGTTTACCAAATTGTTCTCTAGTAGAATTCTTATTCTTATAGCAGAATTTGAGATAATAAAAAGCTCAACCTATGTGTTCTTTGTTGTTTCTTTGTTCAGAAACAACTGCGTCAACTTCAAGAGAAGTTCTACCAAATCTATGACTCTGAGACAGAGGAAGAGGAAGAGAACATAGTGAATGGAGAGGTCAACCAAGGAGGGGATAGAGAGGAGGATGGCAACCTTTCAGAGGACAGTATCCGCTCTGACGGCCTGGAGGAGAGGCACAGAGACAGAGGCCGGCATAACCATGATGATCTATCCGAGTTGGACCCGGGACTTTTCCTGGACAGAGCCCGAGCCCTCCTCCGAGAACAAGCCTTGATAGATGGAGAAATGGAGGAAGATGCTGACAGCCGGGAAGAGGAGGAAAGAAACGGAGAAAGGGTGATGAAGAGGAGAGGGGTAGCAGGAGGAGGAGGAGGAGGAGGTGGCCGGCAGCTGGCCGAGACACTAAAGCAGGAGCTGAACTGTGCCGTGTCACAGGTCGTTGACACTGTCGTCAAAGGCTTCTCCTCACCCAAGCAGAACACCGGTCACCATCATGGCTGCCACAGCAGTACGCCAGCTGCACCTTCTTCTTCCTCCAACTCATCCTCATCTTGTCCACCTCCTTTCGGGCCACTGCCCTCGCTTACCCCAGAGTCTCGTTTTGGTGGTGGTAATTTGGCACTCAGCTTGAATGGTGAAGGCAGTCCCACCCCTAACTATCATTCCTCCAACCAGAGGCTGCATTGCTTTGGGGATGTAATTGTCCCTAGCCCTCTAGATTCGTTTGGTGGTCTGAGTAGCAGACTTAGTGGTGTGCCAACACCCAACGATCAAACGGAGGCTCTGCCGCTTGTAGTGCGCAAGAGTGGGAGTGCGGTAGAGACCCCCAATGCTTCTCTTCCTCCTCCTCCACCTCCTCATCATCCCTCCCTCCACCCATCTCCGCTCACAGCTTCCCTCGGCTTTAGCCCGCCATCATTTCGCCACCCATTTCCTCTCCCCCTCATGGGTTACCCTTTTGGGAATCCCCTAGGATCACATGGGGCTGGAGGTGGCTACCCCTCAGGACCAAAAGACCACAGTCGGGTATCCCCCGACTCTATGGACATAACCCGGGAAACTGTCAGCCTCAGAACCAAGATGGCATCTCTCAGCGGGGCCCACATGGGCCACCATCACCACAGGCAGAGCTCTCCAAGCCACCATGGACCAGAGGGCCTGTCACTGTCCCTCATCAAGTCAGAGTGTGGAGATCTGCAGGACATGGCTGACATATCTCCCTACTCAGGCAGCACTGTATCCTTACCATGTGTTACCTGAATATTGAAGGTAATGTCTAAAAACTGCTCTTTTAGTCGAGGAATATGGTTTGGATTAATCGAGAAAAATTTTGTTTAACAATCTTTGAAACTAAATATTGTAAATTAGGTATGCTAAAACTTGTGAGTTTCCCATCGTCACCGTTAAGAGAAAATTTGAAACTAAATTTCGGTGAATAAAACAATTCAGTTGAGCTTTTGAAACATGACATAAAAGACACGGCCAATACTAATTTGGAAGATAAGCCACAAAATTGTAGCTATAATCCTAGATATTATTATTTTAGCTCTCTTGTCCACAAGAATCACATTTTTCATAATAGAGCGGCAGCAGGAGGCAAAGTGACAAAAAGTCTTTAATATCAATTAATCTGCATTAATTGGCTGCTGCTCTGAGCCTCTTGTTTCCCTCAGTGAGTGGGGAAGATGAAAAGGGCGCACCGGGTCTTGCAAGAAGGGGAAGATTAAACAGGTCGCACACTGCTCTCCAGAAGCCCTTTTAAGTCTGTGCAGCAGGTTGTGTTGTTTAAAGGTGCAGGGAGAGGCTAGTGAGCTCCCTCTTGAACATGCGCGCACACACACACGCGCACACACACACACACTGTTTGCACTGTCTGAGACACTCGGGTGCTGTTAGGTTCTCTTTCATCACAAAGACTTTGTACATAAACGCTCAAAGCAAATCATATTTCACTTTGTCTGAGTGCATGTGTGTGAGGTAAGACTTTGTTCACAGGCGCTCAAAGCTAATCATATTTCAAAGAGTATGTCAGAGGAGCAGGCAAACGTTTGGCTTTATTGACGGCAGCTTTCTAAATTTGCGCATATCAGTGTTAAGGAGAAGTGTAATATCTAAAAGCTGCACAGTTTCCTCTTTATCGTTTTTAGCTCCATCTCCTCCCTGCTACCATTTCGGAACCCACCCACTCACTTTCATTTGTTGGCCCTTCATTTTTAGTTGCCTGGCAGGCGTGTGTGTTTAGCGCGCGCACGCACGCACGTGGGAACACACGCCTTGCCTTTCATGGCGCGTGCATGTCGACAGGTGTTTGCAGGTAGCTGTTTATCTTTTCGTTCCTAACCTTTCATATGGAGAGGGCTTCTCCCGGCCATCTCACTTTGACTCACACAAGAGAGCAAACAGGCGCATGTGCACAGACGCGCACGTTTGAACAACAAAGTAAAGAGAAAAATAAGACTTTGAACTCGTCAAATGGGTACTCCTTGCAGCTGTGATGGGGATTCGATCACAGTGTCGCCTTCAAAGCTAATTTAGATGTTGCTTTCATTGAAAAACAAGAAAATATTTGACACGGCTCTTGATCCTCTTGAGCCGTTTCATACCAGAATGCCCCCCTATTCATTGTTAAAGAAAAACAAAATCTTTGAAATGGATTATTACTTCAAAGACACTGACTGAGCTTTAAAAAGATTTTTTTTTCTGATAAAATTGCTCATCTTGTTTGTTTTTTTTATCAAAAAACTAATTTTGTTACAACATAAAGAATAGAGCAGATTTTAACTGATGTGTTTATAATAATTAGGAAAGTAATTAGGAGCTCTGATTTTTAAATGAGCAAAATTTGCAATTACTTCATGCTTCTGTCTGTAGCTTCAAGTGGACGTAGCTCGATGTTGATAATAATAGATATTAAATATATGTGGAGTGTTTTTCCAATTTGAGAAAAGCTAGCGAAACAAATGGAAAACCTGAAATGATATCATCATTCCTGTATGCCCTATGAAAGCCGTTCCACGCTAGTGCTAATTTTTGTCCCCACGTTTTTTGTTTTTTTTACATATTCCCAAATTCAAGACCGCTAAATAAAACCAAATGCTAAACAACTAATGGTTGACCGAACATGTCAAATGAAAAGTAAGCTAGAACTCTTTTGATTCAACCACTAGCTGGTATGCTAGTCGCTAGCTAAAAATTCACTAGCTAGTGTGGAAATTTAAGGACGTTTTTCTTTGGAATCATTAACGTGGAGCTTATCGCAAACGTTTCGGAAGATGTAAAATTATGCGATTTTCCTCTTCTTGTCTTGTTAGACAAATTTGTAAAATAAATAAATGAATAAATGTAAGCAGACAAATTCATACCCACACAAATCACGCCATTCTTTTTCTTGGTCATTAATTGTAATTATTTTCTCAAACTGAGCAATGTTGTGCAAAAAATATGTATTTTTTTATATTTTAACTAAGTGTTGTTGAAACCAGCATTAATCAAGGTACAGACTGTTGCATCAACAACAGACAAACAATCTATTTATGAAACCAGTACAGTGAACACTGTTCGACAGAAGAATGCCGTTTCCGAGTCGAACTGAAATGAAACTGCATGAAACCTTTGCTGTAGTTTTTGAGGTTAATCTTGTTTATCTCAAAAAACAAGATTTTTTAGATGAACAAAAATTCATGACATACAAGCGGTGAATGTGCCCATTAAATTTATATACTTTAAATAATCTTTTTGTACCTGAGAAAGTCACACGTGAAACATCCAAAACTGCAACATTTAAAATTGCGTAAATTATCAGCCGTACGATTAATTACGTTAAGTTGCGGATTCTTGGTTGCATTTTGCAATGGTCATCGTTCACCTGAAAGGCTGTTTCTTGCAGTGAACACTCTCAGGTCTGTGTATCTTTAATCCTTTGTATTGAGCTGAGCAGATGTCCTCCATTCATTTATGAATTTATCCCTCCACCCTCCCTCTTTGCCTCTCAGTCCAGCTCTTCCATTGACACACATAGACACACACACACCTGGTAACAAGGTCAAGTTACCGCTGGTATGGTGAGCTCTGCACAACACTCACAGGCTCTTTGACAGATATGCATTAGGCTAAACACAAACCAATAGGAAGACAAAAGCAAATTGGGAGGAAGAGGAATGGATGGAAAAAGAACATGTGTGTTGTTTATTCACCAACTCCCTTTAGCTACTATTACACCCAAAAAAAAACAACAATGCCACATATACTCTTTATTCATTATATCGTCTCACGCTTGTTTACTCTGAGGCTCATTTTGTTTGTTTGTGTCCCAAGAGAAAAAGAACACAGACATCAAAATTCTGGACAATATGTACCGAATGAGCACATGGTGACAGGTTGGTATGAATGTTAACAATGAGATTGGTGGTGTGGTGGGTTGGGGGGGGGGTGTTTGTGCCGTGCCCCATCCCTGATGAATCCAATGCTAAATGAATGATGGATCACATTGAGACTCACTTCTGGTCTAACATGGCTGCTGCATCACGGCACTTTCCAGATGTCGCGTATTTATGGTTTGGATCATTGGCTGGGATTTTTTTGGGTTTTTTTTTTTCGGGGATGCCAAATCTCTTAAAGATAAAAAGTACCAAATGATTATGTTTTCATATTTCACTCTGTCATCAGATTTCTCCTTTTCCTGTTTTTTACCCCCACTAAATAGTTGATGCCATTCTTTCCTTTTTTTCCAGCTGTACATGTCCGTTGAGGTTTTCTGCGTGTGTGTGTGTGTGTGTGTGTGTGTGTGTTTCTGTGTGCTAATTGACCTTGTAGGGGGCTCCATTGATTGCCTCATCTTCTCTGATAGATTATAGGCCTTTTAATGTGGTGGGGAAATGGCAGCATGGTGGGGCACAGCTGTTGTCTCCACACACACACGCGCGTTACCACACACACACACTAACACTGAACACACAAGCGCTCGCCGCCCCTGAATCCAAGGCCCTCACAATTATTATTTTTGCCGCCGAGTCTGTGGGACGGAGGGATTTGTGGGGTTTGATCAGAAGCCAGCAGGTGCTTGTGTTTACTTTGGGTGTAAACTACTATATTCATCGCAAGACCAGGCCCACTTTGCTTAAATGTTCCATTTAGCCCTAAGTAAAATAAAAACATATATATCTCTAGTAGGTGGAAGTGTGTATTTTGGTGTCTGCATTTGCAAATTTATTCAAAATTTGAAAACCAGTGATGCAAGTGTTCTTTTAGGAAACACACGTTCATCCAAAACAGACAAATCTCTTTACTTTGGCTACTTTTACTGCTTTGGGTGTTTTCTAAAACTGTTGCAGTTTTAGAAAACTGTCTGCCTAGTGACAATTTGTAGCAACCACCATGTTTCTATGTCATTGTTCTTCTTGATCATTAAGTAAACACACCGTTGGCTAAAATGTCTTTTCTTGCACATGCCAGATAGATTCTGCAGTAACAATTCCAAATAAATGTTCAATTTTTCTTTTTCAAGTGGTATAAAAAATGTCACCTGCAAGCTAGATGTTTCCTGTATGGGGATTGACGATGTGCAGTGGTCAGGGTCAGGGTTAGGGTTTTTAGTTTTGCAGTAACAGCACCGAGCTGCGTAATTTTGAATGCTTTTTCTTTCTTTCTTTCTTGCTTTGCTTTTGTGTGTCCCTCACCGTCTCGCTCCATCGCTGCTAATAGCATGTAACGTACGTCAAAAGCTTGTTGAACGATCATCCAGCTGGAACGCTGCTCTAAAATTTGCCTCAATGAATTTTAAAAATTGAGGTTCTTGAATTGTTGCAGCTTCAAGTCCATTTCTATCATTTCCACATAGACTACTGTTTTTCTAGCTAGCTATCAAATGCTCATACAAGTTAGTCTTACTAAAAAAAAATAATAAAATGTTTTTAAAGAACTTTCTGTAAATTTTCTACTTTATTGTAATAATTTTGACATAAAATACATAGAAAATAATGGAAAATCGGAAATTACAGGCATTTGTCATGTGGCTTTGGACGTTTATCAAATTCTGTATTGAGCTTTTTTTCTGTTATTTTAAAAAGAAAAGCTGCTTCATCAATAATTATGCAATACATTGAACTTTAGTAAATAGCAATGTCATAATGGGCTATTCCAAAAAAGAACTTTTATTTTCACCTCCATTTATTTCTTGATGGAAGGTGAAATTTTTCGTTTTCCCTTTTTGACTGCAGAAGAAACAAGCAGTTGCCTCCCTGTGTTTTTATTTTAAAAGATTCTGTAACGTCAGCACGTTTTGGCGCCTTAACTTGTCCTGATTCAGATTCAGGAGGGCTTGTCTCCAAACCATCTGAAGAAAGCCAAGCTGATGTTCTTCTACACTCGCTACCCTTCCTCCAACATGCTCAAAATGTTCTTCTCTGACGTCAAGGTAAGACCCGTTTCTTTATTTTTATCCTTCTTCCCTTTTGAAAAAGTCACTCTCGTTCTTTGGTGGCATTTTTTTTATGTCTTGTTTGTCCTTTCATAGTGTCTTCGTTTAGAGTGGCCTTAAATGACATTTAATTAAAAACGCTTCCGTAGAAATATTCATACCTTTCAGATGTTTCTCATTTTGTCTTTGCAATCATCACATCTCAGTGCATTTCCAGCTGAAAATGTCATCTTTGTTTGCACATCTAGTTGAGGAGAGTGTCTTTAAAAATGTCTAGCAAAGAAATTCTAAATTATATGTGAATATTAGGGAATAAATAGTTAATTTGTTCAAAATTCTTTACATATTAACTACATATATTTTCACGTGTTACAAAAGTAAATGCAATTAATTGTATCTTTAGTTCCAGGGGGAACCTTTATGTTTGCTTATTTCTGGTACAACAGTAAATCTGATGCACAAGTGGCATCCGCTCACAACAAAGGGCGTTTTTTGAAGTGAGAATGTTACAATCAATTAATTAGAGATCCTTCAAGAATTTGCTAAATGAGTTTTATGAAGTTCAACCACTAATAACTCTACTTTGATCTAAAAGATTATATTAAAGCTGTAGTTGTACTTTCAAGGAAGTGTTAGCTCTGTTTTTAGCTTCATCCAATTGTCTTTAAACTTTAACATGGGGCGACGATTCTCCTGTGACAAAGTATGCCCACGCCATTATACTGCCACCACCGTGTTTCACCAAACCTTTCAATTATACAGACACTAAATGAAACAGAAGGGATGAATTTCATGAGTTTAGCTCATGAAATTCAAATAAAATACATTTGAAGTTTGTGGTTGTAAAATTGAGAAATGTGCAACAGTCGTAGTTCAGTTTGCAGGACACGGCATGTTGTTTATTATAATTATTCCTAACTTTTTTGATAAAGTTCCATCGTGTTCAGATGAGCTGGATCTGAGTGCATGTCTGCGTGTGTGGGCGTGTGTGTGGGCGTGTGTGTGTGTGTGTGTGTGTGTGTGTGTGTGTGTGTGTGTGTGTGTGTGTGTGTGTGTGTGTGTGTGTGTGTACGAAAACTTAGAGCGCAGATGGGCGTTCCAATCTGGCATGTTTTTGTCACATAATTAGAGTTTCTGGCCTTAATCGGGCTTGGGTTAGTCAGCAGGGTGGGGGCGAGGGGGATAACGCCCACTTTCCCTCTCACACACTCCCACACACTCCCACACGTACTGTAGAATAGCTTCCCCTGACACACACACTGTGACCTGAACCTTTTTGCCGTTTTCACTCCAAACACACGCAGCTGCATCAGCGCGTTCGCTCTCGTCGGCACAATTAAAGCCGAACCTGGAGAAGCTGTGGCTGAGCAGGAAACACACTCCAGAGATTAGGCTGAGAAAAATGTAAAGGACCCCCACGAAGTTTGTCACGGGGAGGGTGAAAAAAAAAAAAAACGACCAAAGTGTGTGCAAATGATTGCATGTTTGGAGAAAATGACAGAGGGATTGTGGAGGAGGATGAGGGGGGGAGTGAGGGATTGGGGGATGAAAGGGATGACAACAGAACTGGAGCTATAAAACAAAAGCGCTGATTGTTTGGTGTTTACAGGCTGCTACGGGTTTTGCAAAGGAGCATACGGCTCCTCGACAGATTCAGGACGCTCTATTCAAATGAGCAACCACTCTCTCTCTCTCTCTCTCTCTCTCTCTCTCTCTGTCTCTCTCTCTCTCACACACACGCTCACACACACACCAGCTGCTCTTTTGGTTCATGTCTATGGTGACCACTTCCTCGTGGGAGTTCCACATCCTCATCGGCTGCCATGGGATACCAGGTTGCCAAGCAAACTCAAGGTTGCTAAGCTGACCTACCGCGGGAGAGCGAGGACCTGCCGGGTCATCAACCAGGAGTCAGTCCATTAAGTGATTAAAAAGCTGCTGAAAGGGGGAAATTACCGAATTGCAAGTAAAGTGAAAAACATCAACCCAAAATCCAGGTAGCATAGCAGGTCTGGTAAGAGTTCGATTAAAATAATTAACATTTATACAGTTATAAAACTTGTGAAAATAGGTTTTCGTCACACTTGAAATTAAAGTCATTTTTGATGATTAAACTACAAGAAATAAATGAAAAATGCACTAAAACACTAAAAAAGAAGTCAAAACCTTTTTGCAGAGATATGAATCCATAATATTAGATATGATTCTCATAAATTCACCTGAATTTTGTCAGGACATGTCACGTTTTTAGTCCATTTTTAGTTTTTGTTTTCAAACTCAGGTGAATTTACAACAAAATGGCTTCGAAACGCAGCAGGCGGAAACATAACGGGGATGTATTATTTTATTTTTAAACAAATATAATCAAAACATAGAAAACAACTAATGACACTCATACCAACACTTATATCATTCTTTAATCAGATTATATTCTTAAATTCCAAATTAAGTTGAGTTTTGTTTTTGAGCAATGATGTCATTAGAACTATGGAGTTTATGTATTGTAGATTGAAATAATATTAAAAATTGTAACTTTATCTCCAGATTGAGATTCAATTTCTTAATTGATATGTAAGGAACAATTTACATTTGTTTTAAAAACCAAAAAACATGCTTAAAAATGTTCCTAAATTTGAAAAAAGGAAAACAAAAAATAAAAAAGTAGGTACTGCTATAGAAAATAATCAGTAAAAAGGCAGGTTGTGGACATCTGCTTCATTTGTATCACAGTAAAGAAACGGACCACCAAGAAACTGTCTCTGTAGCAACTGGCTTCATCGAATATATAGCGCCACCTGCAGGCAAAAGTCGAAACAGTTTGTGTCCAGTATGTGTGGGGTCTGTAGAGCTGTTAGCTGACCATTTCCTGACCTCTGACCCATGCCGGTCGTGGGTGGAGGGACCGTCGGTGCTGATGTTTGTTGCAGTCTGGACCTGGTCCGGTTCTGTAGATGCGATGATGATTAAGAACACACACTTTGTCGTTGTTCAGGAAATAAAGTCTCTTTGCAGTTTGTGTCTCATGCAAATCAGTGTTTATACTGAACTTCAGTTTTAATTGAGTCATAATCCCAGTTAATCCATTTTATTTATGAGACACTTTACAACTATTACTCTGCTTAATGAAAAAAAAGAGAAGAAAACACGTAAATGGTGGATAATCCTATTTGTGACAAGTGAAGCTTTTCTTTTTGAAGACAGTAGATAACCGTCTGTGTCCCGTTTAATTGTCCCACCGCATTCATTACCAGAACTCTGAAATCCGGGTCAGTGTCTCTTTCCCGTTCCCTTTCTCACCCTCACTCCGATTCCGACCGGCGCCCCCTCCCTCCTTCCCAGGGAACAATAAGTAGCATGTGTTAGAACGGTTCCCTGTAAGGGAATTAGGCCCTGAATGGCTCCACTAATTGGACTTGAATGGACTTCGTCTATGGGAAACTGGTTCTTAAAGATGAGCCTCTTATGTACAATGACCTCCTCGCTGAGTGTGGGAAGTGGGTTGATCTGACGGCTGTTTCGAGCGCAGATGAGCGAGCGTACACACACACACACACACACACACACACACACACACGCACATACAAAAAGAATCCCAGACCTCTTGCCTTCTGACCAGTCACAGTGTTGGTGCGAGACGCCGGGCTTTGCTGGTGTCTCGCCTTGAGAGAGTCAGTGAGAGTAATTAAGACCTCGTTAAGACTGGAGGAGGATTAATTAGACGCTTTCTGGCTCAGGGAGCTCCTTCGAAGTCACACGCAGCTGAGTGTTTACACTCACACTAAGTTACAGGCATGCGGCGAGCGTGAAGCTGTGACGCATTTATCACTCCTGCCTCAAGAGGCTGAAGTGACATCTCAACATATTCGCCTCAGTGGGAATCAATTAGAGTCCATGCCGCCGTTTAGCCGTCCTGTCAATTAGTTGCATAATAAGTTACACAGCCAATTTGACAGTGCCAGGAGGAGAACGTGACGCGGCTTGTCCATACAGATTCAACTGTACCCAATGCTCTACATAATGCTTCCCCTGTAATAGTTTTCTTTAAAAAAGGCGTACCTTTATCATTTGTGTGGTTGTCAAATTTTGCGTTTTGGTCACAATGGCTATGAGTGTCTTTGGAGGACTCAAGCAAACACACACTTGTGGAGTGTGTCCGCAACCCTAATACATTTCCTTCACCTCCATGTCTTCAAACTGTCTGATCAGGCCAAATGTTCAATGCCCCTCTAACCCCTTTGCCATGTGGGGTTTCACCAAAGACTAATGTTTTCAGTTGGAAAAAGTTTGGGAGTCAGTCTTGCCTCAAGACTATCCTGAGAAATGAGTAATAGCTGAACGAGTTATATACAAGTGACTGAGGTTAATTTTTGTCTGTTGGGTGTCTGGCCTCTGTCTCCAGCTCAAATAATTCCTTTGAGTTGAGTCATTCATTCATTCAGGATCCTTGTTGGCACCTGCTTTGAGACCCTCAGGGTCCAAATTCGAGTGCATAAAATCTAGAATCATTTTTGGGAATCCCCAGAAAGACTTAGAACCTGTTGCTGGGGTGACAGATGTCTGGCTTTACCTGTTACCCACACGGCCAACTCTCACAGAAGGGAAACGGTGGATGGCACAGCCTCAAGCAGTGGTCCATGTAGGACTGGGTTTTCTGAGATTTTTGTTGACTGAGCAAATTCTCTGTCTGCTAAAAAACAAACAAACAAAAATAACTTGCTGACCTACGGTGTTTTTAGTTGAAGTGGGCATATTCTTAAAGGATGCGAGTGTCTGCCCTTCAGTTGTGGCCCCGGGGCAATGACAACACCCACTGTCAACAGAAGAAAACGGGGAGTCAGGCCTCCCTGACACCATCTCTGACACACTCCCTTTACTGCCACTTCATCGTAAACATAAAATGGCATTCCTCAAACTCAGCAATTTGCCTTCTCACCACTTCCATTATCTTTCTTTCTTTTGTTGGTTTTTTTGTTGTTTTGTGCTGTTTGGGGGCTGGGGGTGTTAGTGGGAGAGCAGTTTGGTCAGTTCATGGCGCATGTTTGAGCAGAAACTCTACATGACATTTGACTTCTGAGTGGCTTCCAGTTTTGTGTCTCAGGACAACAAACTTTTCCAGCTTTTATTTATAGAGAAAGTAATTAGAGTTACAACAATATATGATTCCAATCTCAGAATTAAGAAACCAGATTGTGCAAAAAACTTATGTCATCCACAATGATCTACAAAAATCTGACTATATTGTTTTTTCCACTCGCAAAATAAATGTACTCTAATTAAACTCTTTTTTTCTTCTTTTTTTTTGTAATTCCAGTGTGAGAAGATGCTGTAGAAGTAAAATAGATGTATTTCCAGGGTTTTTAAATCCATCTGTACCAAGTTAGTTGTTTCTAAACAACTTGTAGGTCAGAAAAACTACCCAACCTCACACTTTCCCCTCCTGTTGCCCACCACCCGCGCCCCCGCCTGCAGTTATGCTCCATTATGTCACCCCCATGTGACCACCCGCAACAAAATATCTCTTTCCCTCATCTCATGCCCTCTGTGCATTCCTTTTTTCCTACCATTCATCCCTCTGTCTGTTATTCGTCCCAGGCCCCCCGCGGACCCCCCCCCCCATCCCTCATCCCTGTGAGACAATGTCTTGTAACAATACAGAGCTTAATCTCCGTGTCAAAGCAGTTTTTCCCCTCCAGCGAACACACACACACACAAACACACACATGTACTTTCACTGTTTGTTGTTCTGCACATTTTGCTTCCACTTAAGGAGAGCTAGCACGCTAAAATGTTGTCAAACTCCTGCCCAGTAATTAACAGTGGATGTGAAGTAATTTAAATGACGTAAGCATATATAAAACAGAACCAAATCTTGAAAAAATTTTCTTGTAAAAAGAACATTCCTGTTTTTAACTGACAGTCCGTAGCATTAAAGTCTTCGGTCATTCCAGGAGAGTCTGTGTTCCTCCATGTCTCTTCTTTCTGGACTCTGCTGATCAGCAGTTTGTTGTTTTCTCTCTCTCTCTTCACGGCAGCTTTTTTTCTAGGACAATTAAAACCGTCTAAGCAACATCATGAAGCCAAAACGAAGCTCCAACTTCTCTTATTAGAATAAGAACGTCGTAGAAACTTCATCGAACCAGATAACAGACAATGGAGAGTTTGCACAAAAAAAAAAACTAGCTCCATTTTAAACTCTGCAGGCCTCATTTAGTACGTTAGACGTTAAACTTGATGTTTCATGCTTACTGTTAGGCATGGTGGTGGAGGAGTGATGCTTCAGGTTGGCTCAGAGCCGTTGCTGTGGTGTTCGGCTCTCATTACATCTTTCCCATATTTAGACTCAAAAAAATAAATGAGTAAAATATTCAGTTACAGGTATGAGTTGTTGTTGTTTTTCATGCCGCGAAGCAAGAAAATGATTTGCATAGAAAATCGACGTTGCCAGACAAAAAGCAAATTCCCAAGTTCATGCATAGCCATAATCAGTGCAAGCAGTCATTCAGCGGCTGGTTTGCTGTCATGCAAACGAGGACGAAAGCAAACGTCGAGTTATGACATGATACATGATACAGCAGAATACATCGGATAGTTTTATTTAAATTTGGTCCATAGGCATAAGCCATTACTGGTGAGTGAGGTCCTCGACCGCGGTTACAGAGAATATTTTTAATTCTGACGAGTTATTTTGGGAAATTGACGTATTTGATTTGAACTGTACACATGTATTTTTTTTTTTTATCTCCCAGTTCAATCGTTGCATCACCTCCCAGCTGATCAAGTGGTTCAGCAACTTCAGAGAGTTCTACTACATCCAGATGGAGAAGTTTGCCCGTCAGGCCATCAATGAGGGCGTAACCGCAGCCGAAGACCTGACGGTGAGCCGGGACGCAGAACTCTTCAGGGCCCTCAACATGCACTACAACAAGGCCAACGACTTTGAGGTAAGACCGGATGTCATGCGCTTTGGTTTGGTCAGGAGAACTGATGGTCAACCCAAGAAAACAGCCCATCAGTCTATGGGTAGTTCTAGTTAGCAGGAGTTTAATAAATTACACCTCAACCACATGTCTCAGCCATTAGCCAGTCACACACACATTGATGATTTGTCAGATGCATCGGCACCACCAGGCCAGGACGGAACCAGGGGGCTTTTAGGGAAGGTCCACGGGCTTTGAAAAAGACCTGGTGTTGTATTTTAGATCTGAAATCCTCACCTTTACCCCTTTCACATAAGGGCGACAGATTTCTACTTCAACTCAAATGGGTTTTCGAGCGCAACTATGATCGCAAACTACCGTTGGAATACATCTGGAAGAGCCTCCGCTCATCCTGACCCCTCCAATTAGTGGAGAAGCTAACCAGTTTAAATGGACTCAACTAAGGAATCTGAAATATGCAATGAAGTTTGTGGTACAATTGACCCATCCTGGAGAAGTATGGTCCAGTAAACCATAAAAGACCTGTAATTAAATGTGTTTTCCAGTTTCTCAAGTAGCTTCTTCAAATGTATTAAAACGCGTTTTGCTGAAAACTGCCCTCCACCAAGTCAACCGTTCCCTTCACGATTCTGCTGAGGTGTGGATGTTGTAATAATGTGTGTGTTAGCGTGTGTGTGTGCGTGTTCGATGAGGCAAAAGAGGACGCCGCTCTAGGCGTCCTTGTCAAAGCGATTTGCAGAAGTCACATCCCCCCCCCGCCCCTCACTTCTTCCCAGCCAATATTGGTGTAAGGGGACCTGAGGGCCCTTAAACTACGCAACGTAACATCAGCAGCATTTAGATGTCCATTAGCGCACACCTTCCCGCTGACACATACACTTGTCTTTTTTGCTCAGCGACATGGGTGTTGAAGCTTAAATGCAACAAAGAGGACGATATGCAGACAAATTAGACACACACACACTCACACATCGGAGCGTCCTACATATGTGAAGATAAATAGGAAACGCTTTGCATGCTAAGAGTCAGGTAGCATTTCACAGGTGTGTATAGAAAGGCATGACCAGGAAAAAGACACACACATGCAAATTGCTTTTGTGTTTGTTTTGACTGGTCAGCACGAAGGTTATTTTTAGGGTTCAAAGGGAATAAGTTCAAGCAGAGGTCATAAAGTCCTGCATGGAGATTTTTTGAAGAAGCTTCTAAAGCTCGTCTGTGTGTGGAATCAGGTTTGACTCGTAATGAATGCTAACTAAAGACTGACTGAAAGGTAGAAAAATCAATACAGATACTTGCAGCTGACAGCCTAATTTGCAGAGCTACAACATGTAATTGTAATCAGAGGATGCTGATAAGGACATCAGGAAAAGGTTGCGAGCGTCCCCCAAACTGAAGGTACATTTACTTTGCCTTCCTCGACTTTGTCGCCTTCACCTCCCGTCTTCCTCCCATCCGTTCACCTTTAGGGAACATTACTGGCTAGGGACTGTCTTTTCCTCTCCTTCCCTCTCTCCATTTCTCTCTCTCTCTCTGTCAAACTCAGAGGCATGAAACTGGAACCACAGCCGATTCAGCAAGTCTCCTGATGTACACACACACACACACACACATAAGTCTTCTCCTTTTGCCAAATTTAGCATCGTCTAACTTCCACCTTGGTTTGTCCCCCATCATGACTCCCTCTCCCCCTTCTTTTCTCCATCTTCCAGCTGAATGTGCCCTCTAAGCACAATTACCTCCTTTGGTTAAGTTTTGTTTGGTTTTTTTCCTTCTCTCATCAAGAATCTTAAATTGACTTTTCTTCAAGAGTTTTCTTCTGGTCACATTTTTGAGTCACCGCTGATGTTCATTCTAATAGCTAATAAAGTCAAATATAAACTGTAAAACATGATTTCTTCTGCTTTTTTAGATGTACAGTCAGATTTTTCTTGATTTGTCTAATTGCAAATTGCAAATTGTTTTGTGAACCGGGACTCCAAGTCTCTGACAACTTGTCTATTCACAGATTTTTCTTTTTTCTTGGAGCATTGGCAAGAATGCTTATTTTCTGCATCTTATGACCATAACTGGTCTGAATGTCGACTGTCGGTGAAAAGCTTTCTTGAAAAAGATCTAGATCTGTGTTCAAAATGGCCCAGTCAAAGTCTGACTGAGAATGGAAGGTAAAGACCTGAAAGATGATGTCCACACTTTGGAACATTTCGGTCTTAAATGTCCATGTTAGTCAGGTGAAACTCTTCCTTTTGGAATTGACAGTCGCGAGAACCGACTTGAACACGGAGCCTTTCTGGTTCCAGAGAAAGAAGACTTCAGCGGACACACTTGGACAGCATTTTGAATTCTTAATTCAGAGAGAGTCTGTGTGCTTCAAAGTTGGCGTAAACAGGCCTGAGTAATTATAGCAGCTTCATTAATTACCACCTCTTCAGCCACATTCTTTCTACTCTTCTTTTTTTTATTTACCTCTGTCTTTCCATCTCTCTTTCCTTGCTTGCTCCTCCTCTCCACTATTCTCTGCTAATTGCTGCTCTTCCCACTGAATTAATGAGGAAAAGTGGGAATTGTCTCATCTTGCCAGGACAATCAGGGAAAGGCGTTGGTATCTCGTTGTGCCAAGAGGAAAAGAAATGTTTCCTCTTTTGATTCTCCGTTTGGTTCTTCCTAGCAGATTGCCGAGCGGCGCACCTTCGACTCGTCGGGGTTAGGAATGCCAGATTCCCATATGCCGTAAACACGGAGCGCGACGATCCAGGCCACGGTATTCCGCTATGTGTGCCGGGTCAGCGGGGACAATGAGACATTTTTATGAAGCCTTCTAGAGGACGTTCTCATCTTTCCAGTTCAAGGATCCTCGCCGGCTCTGTCAGCACCAAATGACGGCACAGCTGCGCCTCACACACACAAACACACACCCACACACACGCATACGCATCCGTCGGACACACAACGCCGGTTGTGTTCATCTGAAAGCGCAGATATCCTCTCCCTCGAAGGCCGGGTGTGGTTGCAACCAAAATCTGCCCTTTGACTTTGCGTCGCACACACACACACACACACACACACACACACACACACACACACACACACACACACACACACACACACACACATATGTGCACACCTGGAGGCCAGAGTGGTCACACACTCACATTTCAGAGCTATCTGCTTTCATAAGCTTTGCTCTTCGTGAAAGGCTGAACTTCTCATGTCTTTCTCCACCGATTTAGAGTCTTTGTCATCCCTTTGCGCTTCTTATTCATGCCGTCACTCATCTTCTTCCCACTTCCTGTTCATGGAAGCTCCCCGGAACAGAAAGCAGGCTAAACTCCACCCAGAGGAATCGCGTCTGAAAGTGGGAGCTTTTGTCAAACAAACGGATACACTCAGCGATGAAACAGTGGGACCACACTGTTTAGTCTGCTCCATGCATTTGCTCTTAAGTTTGTCCTTTTTTCCCCCTCTGCGTCTGCTGTCCTTTCAGTCATAACCTACCCAGAAGGCATGGCTGTAAAAGTGTGTGCACACTTGACGCAACGGATAAGCCCTTTAAAAGAAGGTGAACCTCAAAGTCTATAAAGATTTGTCCTCCTTTGTTTCAATCTGCACTTCTGAGCCCAGCGCTCCTCCTGATTACTGCTTTCATTAATCAGGTTGTGAACATTGTGTGAGAGGAAGCCGCTTCAGTTTTCGAAATCAAAGCAACGCGCCAGAAAACAACTGCAGGTCACGGTTGCAGTTTAAACAGGAAAACCAGCAACAAGTCGCCAAAGAAGAAACGGAGGGAAAAAAAAGATATAAACCATGTTGGCCATGTCTTCTTCCTGCAGAATATTTAAGATTGAAAAGTCGAACCTCTGAAAGGATTTGATCAAATCTCCAAGTATGTAATTTTAGCTGAAAATGCTGCCAGATTAAGCTGATTATTTGTTGTTACATTAACAACAAACTATTTTGGTAAGAAGTAGTGGTCATTTGGTTAACAGTTGTTTTTTGATGTGGTTGGGCAATTAAAGAATTGTTGGTCTTCTTGATGCCTGTAAGTTAAAGTCAGAGGAGGTTTAAACATTTAGTTACTAAAACAGCCTTGATGTTGGGAAGTAAACACTTTGAAGTGTGTGAAGGAATGTCCATGTTTTCCAAGAGACACCAGCTTATAATTCCCATTAATACCCCCTTGACTTCGCCGTCAGTCAATAAAGTGAAGAATGCTAAATGAGTGAGAGTCCTTCGCTGCGTTTGTGCTCCACACAGAGCGGCATGCTGCAGAGAATGCCACCTGCCAGTTTCTGTCACTATAATTATAGCTATCTGCTCGCAGCGTGTGTGTGCGTGCGTGTGTGTTAGTATTCCAGCTGAGAAGACGAAGGCATCATCTTTGTCACCGAGCCTGATTGGAGTCACGCGGGGAGGTTAGGGGGGTGCGAAGGCGTGCGCTGGTGTTGTGCTCGCAGTGATTCCCTTTTCCCTGCCCCAGCTGTCTCCTTAGCTTCAACAATAGGGCTGCTAACAAAGAGCCGGCCTTCAGCCTCCATCATGTGATGCTAGCGGTCTGCAGCATCTCGGTCAGATGACCCGACCCATTGTCCTCCTTCGGGTGACACACAGGAACGCTCACAGAAGGAAGCAAAGAGGGCAAACCCTAAGGAAGCGCGGCACGCGTCAATGGAGTCCCGCAGAGAGACACGGAGGCGCACCAGGTCGCCGAGGGGACAGACAGAGACACAATCTGAGGACGCAGACCCTTCCTTCTGTCACATGCAGTCGGAACAAAGACGGCGTAGAAGGCCAGCCCTGGTGACAGTGAGATCAGTGAGCGACTGACAACACGTCAGCTGAGAAAGGAAACGTATTGCTCGTGTCCTGGAGGAGCTGCTCCTTCTCTTCCTACAGATAAAATATTTTCAGATCCACTTAAACAGCTGATCGCTGTCACTCAGGTTTTGTCTGTGGGACGGCTGCTGTCTGTGTGAAATAACAAGTACATCATGTGGAGCTGATGATGCTCGCGACTGTTCACTTAACAAACATTCAGAACGGGATGTGTTGAAGGTTTCAGACTTTAAATATGAAAGAACAGGAAGGAAGGAAGACGGGAGAAGAAAAAAAGGGATGCAAGAAGGAAGAAAAAGTCTATTAAGGAAAGAACCAGTCAGTGAAGGAAAGAAAGAAAGGAAGAAAGAAGAAGGGAAGGATTTAAGGAGGAAAGAAAGACGGTAAAAGGGAATGAAGGGAACCACATCTCCAAAAGTAAATGTCGGTTTGGATTTATTTGGTGTAACACCAGAACTTCCAGCTCGGGAACGCGCTTCCTGGTTCCCTCCGTCTGTTTTTGTGTATTTTCCTGCCAGGGTGAGTGTGACTAACGCCAGGTCTGATAGCGGCGAGCGCAGAAGAGAGATAGGGAGAGGAAAAAGGAAACAGATGCCTGAGTGTTGGCGCAGAATTGACACGTTCACTTTAGTCCCAAACACACACACACACACACACACACACACACACACACACACACACACACACACGTCCAGCATTTGACAGTCCACAAAGGGGCAGCACATGAAAGAGTTCCAGTATTGTCTCCATGATGGAGAAATACTCAGCTGACCAACAGCGGAGCAGACCTCAAGGCCACACAGCCAATGAATGAAGAACAGGTTGACAGTGCATCACCGAAAATTAAAAAGAGCAATAAACATATGAAAAGATGCGAGAAACTGACAAGAAATCAGGAAACCATAGCTCAGCTTCCTGTTTAACGTCATGAAGAAGGAGCGACGGGATGAACAGAATCGATGAACAACAAAATTCAGCAAACATGCAAATGGCAGAGATCATTTTTTCTTAAAGCCGAATATCGTGTTGGTGTTGCACTTTAACATTTCTGTGTTGGTGTAGCGCTTTCATGTTAGAGTAACGTTTATGATTAGGTTTAAACAATTAAACAGGTTAGTTTTAAACAATTAACCCTAACCTGGTTAGTTAGCAGCCCACTAAGGTTAGGGTTAGGAGTCCAAATACCAAACCTCACTAAGAAAATTCAGTTGGATGTTTGTGTAAATGAAAAAAAAGTGACAGGAACGTCTTTGCCGAACTTTTTTTTTTCATGCCTCAATTCTTGATTCTTTTGTTCACATCTTCTGAAATGAAGATGTTTGTCTTGAGCAGAAAACGCACCGAGTCTCTGATTGTTGGTTTTCCTCTGTGACCAAAACGACCAGAACTCTTTAAACGTGAGCTTTGGTAATGAAGCGACCTACTTATGAAGGACCCTTCTTTATCCTAAAATATTTTTAGTCCAACCGTGGCCCTTTGTGCTCGTGACCTGCTTTGTCTGAAATAAATAAATAAATAAATAAATAAATCGCTCCTAAGTCAGTGAAGCAGACGTCACTGTTGCCAAGTGCAGCTTTGTTCAGTTTCTGTCCCCCCCGCCGTTTGCTTTGTGACTCTTCAGGTGGCGCTTTTTCACCCCACTGCCATTGTTACCATTCAGATGAACAACAGTGATTTCTGAAATTGCTTTAATAAAAAATTAAATAAAATAAAGTAAAAAAAAACTGATTGGATGATTACATTTTTCAACACAAGAATCAAAAAGCACAAAACAGACGTCTCAGTGGGTAGCGATTTAAAGGCTCCTGTCCTCCTTGTCTGTGTGCCTGTGTGTGTGTGTGTGTCCGTGTGTGTGTTTGTGTGAAGACAGAGTAATTGAGCCTCCCCTCATCCAATATTTACCCAGCAAACCAGAGCAATCATGCGAATTATGTTTACTGGAAACAAAGTGTCTTTCTTCCTCTTTATCTTCCTTTTTCTTCCCTACTTTCCCAATTCCTTCCTTCTTCTGTCGCTCTCCTGGCAACTAGACATTATATCAAGATCCTGGCCAGGAGTTAATCACACACACACACACACACACACACACACACACACACATAGAGGGAAAACAGGCCCATCTGTATTGATGATGGCCTAATTTAGATCTTTTTATTGGACTGATTTACGACGGTTGGACAAATCTGGGCATCTGGAATCCAAATGAGAGTGTGTGTGTGTTTTGCGTGTGTGTGTGTGTGTGTGTGTGTGTGTGCTGACACCCAACCTGGACACTCAATATCCTGCTTGCTTAACCTCATCCTTCCAGCTTGTGTTTCCCTACGTCTCTGTGCGAGTCAGCGTTGTCCTTTTGGTCTTCTTGCTTCAGCACTTTGAAACGTGTCGTCCTGTTGGGTTGGGAAAACAACACAAGAATCAAAAACGACCATCGGCTTTGCTGATGGACACCGAGGTCCATCAGCAAAGCCGATGGACCTCACGGTCCGTCGTTCGTCTTCTGGACTTCCACTTGGGTCGAAATAAAATGAGGGAGGAAGTGAACAAAAGACGTGGTTTGCCCGGTTGTAGGATGTGATGCTGAATACCGTGTTGGTGTGTCAGGAGACAAAGGTTCTCAAAGGCATCTTCAAGATCAAGCTCAGGTTTCAACTTTTATTTGTCCCAGTGGGCAGTTTCACAGCAACTGTTAACAGCATCTCCACTTTGGAGCCTTTTATAGATTACAGGAATAATTTTGTGACACCAGCAGAGGCTTGATGGTCTAAATTTGCTTTCAGTTTTACCATTTTCTGGACATTTCTTGCTTGGATGTTTTCAGCTCCAAATGATGGTTTTTGATTGGCTACCAAGTAAAGAGCTGTGTATGCTTATGGGACCCAAAAGATTGTTTCCTTGGTTGGTTGACTACTTCGTGGACCTGGACTCTCATATCAAAGGCCCTTGGTGTGACTGACTACAGCCAAACCAAAAGGCTTTGGTTGCTTTGGTTAGACCAAATTCATCCAAACTGTTTAATAACTAGGATGAATTTGAATTTCTTTTTTTTTTTTTGCCTCAACATAACATTTATTGAAAATTGAATTGAGTTCTAATTTTAAAAAAAATAAAGCTTTAAATATTAAGTTTCAAAATCAGTCATTTCTTTTAATATTAATTTGTCTTGGAGAGACAATGAGAAGTTAAAAGCCTCAAGACTTTTGTGCACATTATTAGTGCACATGAAATCAATTCAGATGTTCACTTTGAGAACCCAGACTTACCTCCAATCTGACGTTTGGGGATGTAAATCAGACCATCATCAGCAAAGAGGCTTATTGGGATGAGCACTTTAAGCCAGCGATTTGTAAAAGTATGTGTTTGGGGTTTTTTTTACACCATCAACATTGTCATTTGGATACAGTGTTATAACTCCAGGTCTTAATCAGGGACTTTAAATTCCTGTCTTGAGTATTTTCAAATATATTTCAAAAATGATTTTGAATATCATTGGTGCGCTGATTGCAGTTTTCTGGCTTGCTGTAGATTGTTGAAATTTCTGACTTTGATATCATTTTTTGGTGTCAAAAGTCACTAAATATTGTGACAAAGTTGCTGAATTGACAACAGTGGGGTAACTATTGTTCAGACGTGACCTGGTGGGCGGGTCTGCCAATCAGAGCAGAAGAAGACTGATTGTTAGACAAGATCAGTAGCAAACATTCAACCAAAATCAAGGAGCTGATTTATCACTGATGTATCTTCTCAATTCTTCTTGGAGTACTTTATAAAAGTTTAGCGCAATTTTCCAAAACCTCCAGCTTGCCAGTAGAGCAGCTGAAAGCTGAGTGTTTTCAGTAACAACCTTATCAAGATTATGAGGTTTTCACTGCAAACACTTCCAGAGAACTCAAATCTACAAAAAAAAAAGCTTCAAGGAGACGCCGTTTGCACACCTCAAACCAACACTGTAGATATCATCTGAAAGTTGTGTCCAGAGCATGTGTGTTGTGTGTTTGTGCGCGAGTGTCTGCAGTGAGACAATGACAGAGAGCCTCATTGAAATAACAGTGGTCTCGGGGGGGAGGCAGCTAAAAAGAGAGGAAGGGTAGGTTGGGGTAGAGGGAGTATATGAGAGTCCAGGGAATCATTTAACTGTTGTGTGTGCGCGCGGAGTGATTCATCCGTTCTGGTGGCGACTAACCTTGGCATGTCCTGCCACGCGTGACGGGGTTACACTCCACTGTCCTCTACATGTGTGTGTAGGAGTTTGTCGGGTGTATAGGTCATTGTATTTAGTCTGGTAGAGTCAGCAGTGTGTGTGGGTGTGTGTGTGTGCATTAGTATGCAAAAAAATAAAATAAAGAAGGAAATCATGGTCAGGTTGTTTTGGATGATCTCGCCCTTGGGAGTGAACGACGTATGCGTGCTATTGTCCTCCTGTCAAACACACTGTTAAAACACACAAACACAACCCGGACAGATGTTCACCTGCCTGTTGGACGCTAGCTGTGGCTCATGGAGGTGGTTTCTTCTGCCTGTGTGTGCAGAAGAAACTGAGAGGAGTGTGTCTCAGGGAAGTTCTGGAAAAAATTTGGAATGGTAGTAGATTTTCTTCAGTCTATCAATCACTCGTCTCATTCGAGGGCTTCTGATATTACCTTCATACACCGTGCGCTCCATCTATTCACAAAATACCAAGAAGTGAAAGAAGACATTCTCACCACAACATTTCCTTTTAAGCTCAAGTGTTTTTGTTATTCCTGCGTATCCAAAGATTTGGACAGGTCCTCCCTGCTGGTTGTGATTGTTTTATAATAACACAAAGTCTGTCAAGAAAAGCTTTCCTTTTTTTGTTTTGGAATCAAGCAAACTTGACGTCGGACAATGTCACTTTAATGACATTGTAGCTGAGCAGAAAGCAGCTCAATGAGACGCAGTTGGTCCTTCGGTCACCCATGAAAATCTCTTTTCTTCATTGCAGTCAACATTTCACAGACAAGTGATGTTACTTACAAGAAAATACATTTTCCATGTAATTACACATTGTCTTTAGCTTTGACGGAGACCTTTTGGAAGCGGTTAGTGTTCGAGACAAACGTTCAGCCTGTGCATTCACACTCCCCTACGCTTTCCGCCAGGTTCCCGATCGGTTCCTGGAGGTTGCCCAGGTGACGCTCCGCGAGTTCTTCAACGCCATCGTAGCCGGGAAGGACGCCGACCCGTCGTGGAAGAAGGCCATCTACAAAGTGATCTGCAAACTGGACAGTGACGTCCCCGAGGTCTTCAAATCCCCCAACTGCCTCCAGGAACTCCTCCATGACTGACTAGGACGAGCGAGGAAACCAGGCAAGAGGAACAAACCCGCCAGGACCGTCAGGTCTGAACTGAACGTAGAGCGCGCTTCTGTTCACCGGAGGATCTGAAGACAACACTGCCCTCTATAAGATTTTATATGAAGAGTTGCTCCTCTTGAATAGCAGGAAAGGGCTCACGCTCAGTTTTAGATATTCATGTCTGGACTTTTGGAGTTTAAAAGCAAAAATGTGAGCAACTGATGATCCTCCTTGCACTTAAAGAAAAGGTTTTGTTTGAACTTTCTCCTCATCCTTAAAGATTAAAAAAATGATGAAAAGGATGCTGGACAGGAGCAAACTAATAACAAAGATGATAATATATATATATATATATAAAAACAAAAAAAAATCTTCTTATTGTGGATGGCTTTGAGTTACATGGATGATTTTGAAAAGAAAAAAGGTGTAGTTTGTGTATTTTCTCCTCCTTTGTATATGTCCCCATCCATCATGCACACGTAGGAAAGCACAGTAGCATCCTGACCACAGAGCGCTGCTCATCTTAGAGCATCAGACACGTAAACACGTAAATCTCTATAATAATATCCATGCCCAAAAACTTTGTGTCAGTCTGTCACGTAAAAAAAAAAAAAATCTCATTACAATAAAAGTTTTTCTGACTGAACGTGATCAAACCTGACGTTCCAGGGGTGTGAATACTTTCTCAAGCCACTGCATTCCAGTATCTAAAAACGCTCTGTTTGTAGAGATTACTAAAATTCTTGATTTCTTGAACTTCAGTTGTGGGTTTGATTACTTTGCTAAATGTGGATGACCTTTATAAATGAGACAAGAGGAAGCCAGCGGACTATTTTTGTCTAATATGATCAAAAACACATCGTGCCAATAAGCATGAATAAGAAATGTTTGCATATCGATACTACATGTATTTTTCACATCCATGACTGAACCGTTGACTTTTTAATTCTAATCAATTCAACTTATTTTACAAATTCCCTTAGAATTTGAAATATTTATGCCACACAGTGGCAGACATTTTTAATAGAATTCAACATTGTGGCAGATTTTTAATGTTGCAGATATTTGTGTCTCGGATTTGAAGAGTTCCCAGAACATCTTCACAATTCACACGTTCCAAGAAATGTGTGAACATTCGTCAGTAAAACCAAGTTTTTACCGACGCAAACCTATTCAAATAAAGCACAGGAAAAAAATTCAAATCTTTATAATATGTATTTTTTTTTTTTTTTTTTTGCTTTTGCAGTGATATCCAGTGTCTGATTGAAAAGCCCTCAATTAATCAATTTGACTTAATAAAGTAATAATTTCCAAGGTATCAATGGCCCATACTGTCTTCTTGTTGCTAACAATGCTAAAAATAGATATAAAAACCCCAAAAATATGTATAACATATTTATTATTTATATTAAAGATATAAATAATACACATCAGACATATATGCCTTTCTTTTAATTGTAACCCTTTAAATGTTTTGGATATTGAATGGTTTACGCATCCATTTCATACACACACACACACACACACACACACACACAAATACTGTTTACTTTCTTTATAGTTGAGCTGGTGCAAAATAATAATAAAAAGAAAAAAACTCACAAAACTGTTTTTGTGTTTTTAATTAAAACGTTACAACATTTTGCTGCTCAGGCAGCCGATCTTGAAGATTTTGGTCCTTGTGATGAAACGTTCCTGTTTAGCATTTTAGCCTTTTCGTTAACTTGGAGAACATTCAGCGCACTTAGCCTTTCCCTAAATTCATTTATTTCAAATCCTTTAATCAGTTTCAGTATGTAGCATACATATGTAGGTCTGCTTCCAATAGAACCGACCAAAAGACAATGCAACTTACCATAATCAAATTCTGTAACAAATAAATGAATGAAAACATTTATTTCCGCTTAAATTTCACCACATTTGTGTATGAGGCCCAGAAACAACTAGACAAAACTTCTCAGTTGTTTCAGTGGAGTTGATGCAATAAAATATTGATATTCATCTATTTAAAGGCGCCATTTTGAATAAAATTAATAATTTCACATGTGATGTTTTTTATTGGTAATGTTGATTTTTGTGATTTTTTTTTTTACCATATGATATCATCAGGTGTGTACAAGCACCAGATAAGAAGATATAATTTATCTGTCAGAGTTGGTCCTTCAACAAGTTTTCTATTGCTTTGATAGATTTCAAGTCAATGTGATAGTACACGCCCCCTTGTGCTGAGAACAGGAAGCACAGATAACACGGTTTGATCAAATGATTTCCTGCATGTTGGAAATATGCTCTGATTGATTGGTTGACAAAGTTGACAATATTTCTAACTTGTATAGATTTATTAATATTTCTGATCACTGATTTTGTCTATAACAAATAATTATCCGTCTTAACGTTCTTCTGATAGTGATGATCATTACTGATGCTTGCTGCAGTGGTTTTAGCCATTGTTTCTCCATCCCACTGTGATGTGAAATAAATTATTCTTTGAAAAAAACAAACAAACAAAAAATAAACATCAGACTGCGTTGTTTAGAGTTCAACATGTGGACCCTTCATAAAGCGCCTCACCATCCGCTCAAGCCGTATCCAGGCAACGCAGCAACCACTCCCCCTCCGCCGGTGCCCTCTCTGGATTCTGCGTGCGGACATGTGATCCCTTGTTGTTGCTGCTGATGAATTGAAAAGAAGAGCGCCGTGTGATTATTGTCAGCACAAAAGGCTGAAAAGCTGCTGACGCCTAGATTAGGCGGCACAAAGAGTGCAGTAGGGGCTAACACTCAGACACACACGGATGAGGCCTGGCTGCCCTCACTGCCCTCATCTCCTGCTCTCCTTCCTCCTTCTCGCTCCTCTTCAGGTCTGAATGCACTGTCTTCTTTTTTCCCCAATAAAATGAAAGCAGCTAAAATCTGAAGAGCTCATTGCTTCACAGAGCAACACAGGTAAAAGCATCGTTAAAGGCTTAACGGAGGAGCCATGTTGCAATGAAGACGTCTGGAGTTTAAAGACGAGCAGGAGTTTTTAAAGACGTTACAAAGTCTTCTAAGTCACGTTTGATACGTGTAGCATATTTATAACAACAGCTACTTTATTGAGCTAAAATGTATGGATGGATGGATGGATGGATGGACGGACGGACGGACGGATCGATCAATCGGTCAACGGATCAACCCAGATATCTGATCTTAGGAATAAAAAAAACACACAATACAAATGAGCGACTCAGCTCCTCTCAGTAAAACCAGACTATAAGGATGTGCTGTACTTTACGTATCACTGGCAATGTTTTTGATTAGAACAAGAGAGACTGAACAGAAGGTGGGGGTTGCGCTGTATGATCACACACACACACACATGCGCGCACACACACCGTCTGGCTGCGAAAACACATCTGAGCAGTGCAACAATAAAACAGCTGTGTTTGTGTTGGCATGATGATTGTTTCAATCTCAATCAGCATGTCATAAACACAAACACACAAAGACGCAGCATGGCTAATAACTGCCTTTATTATAGAATATCTCCCTCAGTCTAACAAATGATAGACTGCTATAGTAATTAATATAATTATAGTTTCCCTTTTTTTTCTTTTGCCTTAATGTCTTTGGAGGTTTCTTTGAACTGCACTGTACAAACCGTCCTCTGATGACCTGGGGCCTCATGCTTTACGGAAAACGTGTGTGGCGCCATATTTTACGCGCAAGTCGACATGAATAAACATTTTCCTTGCGTAAATAGACGCAAACTTTTTCTGTGGACAGAAAATTCATATCGGCGTCAAAAACTCACCTGAATACACTGAAGTGTGACTGTTTAGACCAAGAAGCATCAAACCCGACGTTTGTCACGAGGCTCCAGAGCTGGACTCTTCTTACACATTAGAGATGAAATCTGGATCTGTGACAGGAATAAAACAAAGCTAGCTAGAAAACAGTCTGATCAAATCAGAGGAATTGCCTACAAAACCCAGAATCTGCAGTGACCCCACCGCAACCGCAAAATAATCCTCCATTCTACTTTCATCATATGTTTGTCTCTATCATCCTCATCAAAAGCTTAGATTATTTTTCTGAAACAATGTCTTTAGTCTCTCTTGTTTTGGGAACTTTGTCTCTTCATCGCATATGGACTGCTGAGACACAGACAGGGGGCGGCGGAGTGCGGCATGCAGGGTAAGAGGATTGGATTGTGCTTTTCATCAGAAGACAGCCAGCATTGCTTTGTTCACCATAAATAGATCTGATAGATGATGATAGGAACAACTTTTGAAAAGGTTGGAAATAAAACGGTGGTACGCTAATATCTCATGGATAATATGGGAGAAATTCAGCAGGATAAAGAACATTTAAACAGTATCGTTAAGAGAGAGGTAATTTTCTTAAGGTCTTCAATTTTAGGAAATGCTTGCCCAAACCATTTTGCAATAGAAAAGATGAGCACAAATAAACTAAATATAAAAAGTTTTTTTTCGAGTAACAAGAATGAATGAGAGGGTAGTCTTCCTCTGCCTACAGGTGGGGTTACGAGTCTTAACTGTTGTTGAACAACAGTTCAGATTACCCACCCCTTTGGTGGGTAATCTGAGTCTTGGAAAAGGCAATTGTGGTCCACCATGCGGGCTCTCCAGAGGGGGAAGCAGTGTAGCACCAACACTTGCTGCACCATCTTGTTGCAAACCTTGAAGGATCTGAGCTTCCTCCAGGCTGCTCTGTCCTTTCTTCACTGTTGTGTCTCGGTCCATTCTGATGTCCAGATGAACACCCAGGTGTTTATGTTCTTCAACCACCTCCACTTCTTCTCCCATGATGAAAATTGGGTTTGATTCGATCCTGTTCCTCCTGAAATCAACCATCATCTCCTTTGTTCTCTGGCTTCCTGGCAATAAATGACAGTACTGCTGTACCAAAATACAATGTTTTCAGGCGAGAATGTAAGTGTGTAAGTCTCAAAAATCTGCTCAAAATCTGCAATGTTGCTCTGATGTTCTCAGACGTGTCTACTCCCGCTGTGTGCCCTTTTTTTTAACTTTGAGCCCCTGCCCCTCCAAAGGCCTTTGCACGGCCCTGACACAGCACAACTAAAGATTTGATCTCCTCATGACATGTCTTCAGAGGACTGTCATGATTCTGGTTTTCAGCATCGTGTCCATTTTGACCAAGGACACAATGAGCAATACAGACAGAGCAGGGGGGCGACCCACTGGTTACAGGATAAACTCTTACCACCTTTGCCCCCGAGAATATTTCCTACCTCCAAGGTCACACAGCTCCCAACCTTGACATGTTATCAAGGTTGGGCCATTTGGGTCATTAGCAGAAAATGGTCTAGTCTCCAAAATCAAAACAGATTTCAGCATTTACTGCAGTCGTCCTTCATCAGGAGCCTCTTCTGTTCTTTTTTGATTTCGATCAATCATATTATGTGGCCAGAATGCAAAATGAAAATGTTGGTGCCTTCGAATGACTCAAAATGGAATCACTTACATTCATGTTTTGAAATTTAAAGCTCTATTTGTAGATGAGGAAATAAAGCAAACTGCTATTCAGTCATTTAAATGTTGTTCCTCAAAATAAAACAGAAGGAGAAACAGAGACAGGTTGATAGAGCCTGTCGTTGGTTACTAAAATGTTAAGTAACATGAGTGTTTTATAAATTTGTCGGCTGATGGAACCCCTGGCATTCCTGAAAGCTCCTCATTGACGGACTTGATGCCTTTATTGGATGCACGACGCATGGCTCTCTCCACAGTTGGTACGTCCAGAAAAAAGCTGCGAGTGAGTCCATCTATAATCATGTATTAACGTTCATGCATGGCCTCGCGCGTGCGGTCCGCGTGAGGCTGTATCGATCACCTCACCCGATGTGTCCTCTTGCTCTCTGCTTGGTAGAATTTCACCATCGCAGGGTGTCCAGAAGCTGCTGTCAGGACGTCGAAGCCGATGGGGAAAACATCATTCGATTAGCAAAAAGTTGAAAAGCTCTGACTTCAGCTGTCAAACTTTCATCCGGTGAAAACCTAAGATCAACATTTCGTCTTGGACGGCGTCCCTTTGAGACTGTATGACGTCTGCACAAGATTTCTCTCAATTTGTTTGTTCAATTATTACTTTACTTTTGTGTTTTCTTTCACAATCTCGCTTTATAAGCAACAAACCTAACAATGATTGTCCTCTGACAATCTTTAAAATAAATTGTACCGGTAGGTTTTAAATGTATCTAGTTCTCGTTAAATGGCTGTTAAATTGATGTGACATATTTACACATGTCAGAATCTCAAATAATCCTTGATCTTCTTCAGATGGTCCCAGAAGAGTTGAGAAGGAGGCGTCATCTGCCCAGCAATCCAACTAAACAACCAGATGGGCTTAAAGAGGAGCAACAAAAGCAAAGGTACTGGATTAGCAGTGGTTGCCAACAGCTGATGATGCCATGTAGGACACGTTACTGTGGAATATCGTCTCTGCCGTGACAGTGACGAAACGGAGGTCTCTCCACATTTGTTACAAGACTTGACTGCTGTCACCGTCTGTCACCGTCCACAGGGACTCTTTGGAAACACTTGGACGATATGAGTTAAGACAACATTTAATTTCCCTTTGGGGTCAATAAAGTATGTGTTGACATCCATTGACAACCGCGCTGCCATTTCAACCGACAGGAATACCTTTGGGAGGCATCGCATTGTTACGACGGCTTCAAAGAAACAGCTCCTCGTCCCGTTGACAGTAGGGTGCAGACACTGGCCATAAAGATTTGATGTAAGCCATTCAAGAATAAAGGCCTCAGTGACTTTGTGGTATCAAGTCACAGAGCCAGACGCCAGTCGGTTTGGCGATCTCTGTGTGCGTGTTTGCCAGCAGAAAATTGCAATGAAGCACCAGTGAACATCTGGCCTGTGTGCCAATGATTGGTTAGGGAAGTTCCTCAGGATATAACACTTGAAAATGTCTTGGCATGTTCATGACAACAGCAGTGCGTGTACGTGTGTGTGTGTGTGTGTGTGTGTGTGTGTGTGTGAGTGTGTGTTAGAACATGGAGTTTATTTCCTGTGCGTGTGTGAGGGGGATTGAAATGTAACAGTGCATTTATGCTAATAGTGTTATGTTCCTGTGCGAGTGGTGATTGGGAAGAAAGCGTGTTAGGTTTTTTTTTTTTTTTTTTTGCGAGCAGGCAGCTGATTCTTCCCTTGATTACTATTTAGATTTCTGCTCTGCTTGGGTCTATCTGTCCATAATTGTTCCTCCTCTGGAAGTTTATTTTCTTTGCCTAATGGATGATAATGTTTTTTTCCTTGGGTTCAGCAAGAGGCCAATTGAAGTCGGTGACATTTTTCCTTTCCAATTCAAGCTATCATTTGGCATTTTATCCGTCTACGTGCTGCAGTCGTGTCTCGGTGCCCGTGGAGAGGAGGGGGCGCCGGCCCACCCTGGCAACAGCCGCCCAGCGGAAGTGGCGAGCGGCAGGCCGTGGAAGATGTGACAGGGTTGTTAAAAGTGTTGTTAAGAGAGCGGCTGGCAGCTGTTCCTGACAGGTTGGGGATGAATGGACAGATGGTGTTTGATTAGCGAACAGACCGCTGATGGAAGTAGATATGGTGGGACAAACGAGGGAGGGAGGGATGGATGTTGCTTCAGACGGAGGGCAAGGAGTGGATGGATGGATTAGTAAGGAAAAAGAAAGTAGAGTATGCAAAATATTTGGATAAAATTACCCATTTCCCATCCATTCATCTGGTAAATAGTCTTGTTTACCATCATTCACCCATTTGTATTACCAACATCATCCATCCTTCTGTTCCTTACAACCAGTCTTCACAGGTTTTATACTTAAAGCTTGAGACATGCAAGACGAATATTTGCTCTAGCTTCATAAAAACCTGTTGTATTTGTACAGCAGGTTGCTGTGTTGTCCATTTTGTCCATTTTCCCCTCAACAGTCTTTATAAAGTCACTGGGCATAAAAAGGCAAAAACTGCAGATTCATAAAGAACATTTGAAAATCTTTCTGCTGTCCTGTAAGTTAGCTCATAGCATTACACTAAAAAATAAAAAAAAACACACACACCACAACAAACAGGGACCTGAAAGACCAATGGACCAGACCAGACGCCACAAAAGCAGGAAGTAGACTAATCTGCAGAGCATTCTGGGTAAATAAAACCAAAATGAAGCCGAGCGGCAGAAATGGCTCTCGGTCATTTACCAAAGACAAAAGAGAAACCGTACAAATCGCTAAAATCTGACCAAACTGCATTTTTGTTCACAGTTTGTGCAGCAGGAAGTTGCGCTCAGTCATTTCCTTCAGTGATTCCTGGTGCAGCGCCCCCCACAGGTCAGACAGTGCAGTGTGAAACCTGGAAATGTTGCAACATTAGTCCCCAATTGAATTGAGTCTTCTGGACTGTCAGCTGTAAAAACACCAATTTGAGTCTAGAAATATAGATGAGAGTGAGTTCGCCAAAGCAAGCTAAGCTGCTAAGCTAACTGTCGCTCATGATAAAAGACTCCTTGCTGTTAAACTCTTAAGTAATAATCCTCTCCTGTTCAAACAACTCCTATTCTAGATGGGGAATGTTTATGCAATCTGGACATTTTTATAAATGCAACACAGAAGGTACACAATAATGACTTTTCAGGCAAAGAAACCAACATCTTGATGCAGAAATCACTGAACGCCACGCCATGCGAGCATCTGCTATCTAAACAGTAATTGCCTTCATTCATCTGGGTGCCATCTTAAAGGAGTGATGCAAATGAAACCTGCTGAGGAGACTGATTAAATTCTGTCCAAAAAAAGCAAACAGTGATCATCAGATCGCTTTGCTTCCACCTGCTTTAAAAATAACTATATGTGTTGTTGCAATATGTAGAATGCAACACTGTCAAGATCCCAGAGCTCTTTATTTTTTATTTATTTATTTAACTGACCTCAATTGTAAAAAAAAAAGATGTGAAAAAAAATCCTGTTTCATCCACAGAAGAAATAAGTTTTTTTTATAATAAATCTTTTATTCCAAATGATAAAAACTTTGGGTGGTGCAGACTGGGATGTGAGCAAACTGAAAAGATGAACTGAAACTAGGAACACATGGCAGGAATTACAAAAAATCTTTCATAAATATAATCTGAGTTAGAGCTTTTGGTGGCCCGGGCCTTAATCTCCCTAAAGACCACAAAGTCTTCCTCCACTAATCCGATTCTTTCTCATCCTCAGCCGCCTCACCCCGTCTGTCATTCAGTTTATACAGACAGAAAGTAAAGGAAAATGTTTGTCACTCACTTATAAAGACAGTCACCGAAATTCTCTTCCTGATCATTAAGAATCCAGTTCATTTTATGCTTTTCTTTATTTTCCAGGATTATTTTTGACAGTGCTAATCTGAAGGCCGCATGAAGTTTGATGACCTCGGTCTACACTTTACTGCTGACTTGGTGTCATTCCTAATGGTTTCCAGTCTGGGTTCTATGAGGAACATTCAGCCTTGAAGGCCATTATTGTTCAAGGTTTTGGAACCTTGAAAATATGGAGGTTTGCAACGAGCCTAAATGTAATACTCTGTCTGTTCTTGACAAATGTTTGTAGAAGCCATCTACGTGTTTCATATATTTTATAGATTTGTGACCACAAAAAGTGATTTTTAAAGTCTTGATTCATTGGTGGTCAAAGATTTTCTATCTAGACATTAAAAATTCTCAGAGGGGGGGCAGAATTTTTTTTTCCCTCAAAAACCAAAATGGCCGAAGCAAGCGTTTGCTGGCGAGTGTTTGCTGGTCCATGAACGCAGCCCCACATCACCCTCAGCTTCTCCTTGAGAACTAAATCTACTTACGATTGTTTTTAAATTCCTCGTTCATATATTCCTTACCGTTTTCTTTAATTCAAAGCGACAATCTAGACGTTGTAATCCATCACGGATTTAACGATTTCCCCACGCGCTCCGCCGCCCCGCCCACAGCCAAATATTTGGAATGATTTAGGACTCTGGGTCTGACTGGACGGGGATAGAAAGACGGAGACGAGAGAAAGGGAGCGAAAGAATCACGGAAATTGAATAAAACTGACATGAGAGGGAGAAAAGGAACGCAAGGGCAAAGCTACAGAGGGACACGATCAAAGAAGTCTTGTCCCGACAAGGAATAAAGCTGTAATATTCATAAATTGTGCTCCCCCCCACAAACCATTCCTCTTATCCATTCTGCCTTGATCGTATTAAAAAAATGAAAATCTTAAGATTAGAAAGATTGGAAAAATTGAATTACGCCAACCACACGGGGGCCCGAATGGATGAGTGAGGGCCAAATCTTCATCTCGGACGCAGCGGAGGAGGAGGGGGGGAAGGTGAGTGAGAATAATGAAAAATGAAATCTGGAGGAGGGGGGTGGGGGCCAGAGCTCACAGATACAGGAGAGGATAAGAAGTCAGGGTCAACACCTCCACCGGCAATCAGCTTCCAATCTCCAATCCAGCAATCAGTTTAAGCCCTGAAACAGAGGGGAACGCTTTCTGTGACCTTTGACCTCTACTCTTTGAGCGGTCTGGTGGTGATCCGGACAGAAATTTTAAACGTTCATTTAAAAAATCATACCACATTAGATATCCACAGACTTTGTTTGTTGGAGATCGGCAGCGTTAGTCCCCAGTTGCCCTGCAACGACAACCAAGAACAGACGCATTAGGGAATATGTAGCACCCTCTAGTGGTCAGAGCTCAGTACCGCAAAATCGTCTGCTACAGTAAATCTCAAGTTGCAGACGGAAGCAGCTATCTTACTGATTTTAGTCGGAACTCAGACAGCAACAGTTCTGGACCAGCTGCAGCTGGAGGGTCGTGGTTTGAGGCAGACCAGTGAAGACACCGTTGCAGTAATCAATGCCACCAAAGATAAATGCATGGATGAATTTCTCTTCATCATCTTCTCTGATGAAGATGAAAAAGATGGAGGCAGGGATGGAGCAGGTCTCCTTTAGTCTCGGGTAGAGACTAAAGTGTTAGAGCCTGGATCGCAGGATTCTTTTCAAGTTGTCTTTGCCATGAATATGCAAACATCCAGATTAATATTCATGTCAATATTTGGCTGCTATGAACTGCTTCCCAAGACATTCAATATGTGCATGATGTTATTTTTATGTGATTTAATTCTGAATGGCTCCTTTTCCACTCCTTAATAAAGGAGTCTTAACCAAGAGAAGATCCCACCTCTTATGTATTTGACACAGTTCACTTCAAAGCCCAGCTTTCTAGAGATTGTATCTGAAACATAATCCATTATGAATTTAATTATGGCACTTTATGTAATGTTTTGATTGTTGAATCAATGTTGCACCACTTTTGTGTGTTTTTGTGTGTTTGCTATGCTTTGAAATGTCTTGTTGCTGAAATGCAAATGAAACTGTTATTTACCTGCGTTTGTCTGTTTGTAGTTTCAGGTAGTGTCCACTAGATGTCCTCACAGCTTCATTTTTCCACATCAAGGCAAATATGCTTGCATCTCTATATTTTGTGTGTACTTTTTTAGAGTATTAGAACTATTTATTTTCATTAGTATAAATAAATGTATTATTGATGTGTGTTTATGTAGCAGCAGAAAAACTGAGGAAATAATTCCTCTATCCTCTTCATCTGCTACTACAGAGTAGTAGAGGAATAGATCAATGAACCACCAGGGGGCGACAGTAGCCTCTTCTCTCTCTCCGCTCCTTTTTAGGCCCAACAGATCAGTCCAGTTATTCACAAGCAGCTGTGAGCGGATGCTGGAGTTATTTCAGTATGATGTCACCAGCTATGTTTAGAAAGTTACAGGAGGCTCCAAGCATGATTAATGCTGAGGATGATTCAATCAGTTCACGGAAGACACGAGATGGACATCATCAAAGCACAAGTTGTTTTTCATTTTACCTCTTTTTTCTTCTTCTTCTTCTCTTTAAGGGAAGCAGTAGAATAAACCGGGCAGTTGGACAAATGGAAAAAGTTGAATCCGAGCTGAAAACGTCAGATTGGCCGACAGTTGTCGTGAACCGTGAACCTCGTTTCCAATCATTAAGTAAGTTTTCCTAAACGGTTTGTCGAGTCAACTCTAAATCTGCATTAGAAATCCCATCAGTATTTTTTTTTTCAGACTGCAGTGGCAAATGACTGATCTAGAGTAGAGAATTTTCACAGGATGCTGGTCCTGATGCTCCTTTTAACAAGCAACAAACTTCACACTCTCTATATATAAACGTGCTAAGGGAAAGTTGCTGAATTTCAAGTCATCTAAAAACAGTTATTTGACTGTCATACAGGATAACAATAAAGATGAAAGAAATTCTGCTTCCAGAAGCCTATCATAGCATATTTATCTGATTCTCTTGATCTCGTTTTTAGTTTGATTTTCTTTAGAACTGAATTCTTTTTGGATGTCAAGAGGAACAATCATAAGTCAGTAATAACAGCTGGGAACTACTGGACCCAGACATTTAGAGACACATAAAGATAAATACAAAGTCAGCCTTCTGTCACATTTCCATATACAAATAAACTTGACTTAAGGTTAAAAGCCTAAATAAAGGAAGTCAACGTGAAACCGGAGAGGCCCGGAGATATTTTTGTGTCGTAAAAAATATCATCGATCACTTGGAGAAACGTTGGAGACATAATGAGGGCATAATTGTGAAAAGGCAAGAAGCTGGTGTTTGACAGCTAGAGCCTCCATTTAAAAGCAGGGGCATAACGGTTGCTTTGTCCATTAATCATTAAGTGTTAATGGTTGTTACAAGCAGGACAAAGATGGTGCAAGATGGTGCAAAAAGATGCTTTGTGAGGCTTTTTGAGTTAGAAGACACTAAAAATGAGGCCCGGAAGGAAAGGAAGAGAAATTAATCACACTCTGATGCGCTTCCTTATGGGCACCAAGACATCTATATCTGAAAGCACAAATGATGTTATAAAGACAAAAACATCAGATATCTAATCAGTTACCTCCCCCAAGCACCAACTATCTGCATTGGACTGGAACCAGCAGCTGCATCTGGTTTCCTTCACGGGGAAACAAATGATCCGACCCTCACATGAAGGAAGACAGAATGTAAAGAGGCAGCTGCAGAATGTCACAGCGCATCCAGCACATTTCCACTGACAGCAATATGACCAGGAAAATGAACATGTCCTTTGCTAGCAAAACTTTGGAATGATTCAGTCGCTCTTGGTGTGGAAACTTTCTGACATTACATGGGCCTCGGAGCAGGTGTACTTGAGAGGGGAGATGTGCCACCAGTGAATTGAGTTTCCTAAATCTGCTGGGATTTGAAGCCGGTTTCGAGAAAGGATTCGCCTGATTTCTACGACCTATATCCAGATATCTCACCCTTCTTCGCCCTGCGAATCAGTCAGACTGAGCAGCCTGCAGCCAACTAGTTCCACAGAGCACATCTGTTAACGGTCGCTCCTTCTCTTTTTTACAACTTGCACAGGTTAGTTTTAGTGACTGTGGCGAGTCCCAAGGATGTTGTTTTAAATTTGGGCTAAAGCAACTTATAAAACATTACCTAGTTTTCTTCCCCAGAATCAAACATCACAGCTATTTTACTACCGTCAAAGAACTTTGAGGTGACTCATTAATTGAATGCCCACAACATCTTTTAGATGTTCTTTATGCTAAAGATTTTATTAGTAAAGCAATTTTGCAAGGGTCAGTGCAGCTTAATTCAGTAGCAGAAATAATCAAATAACTAAAATCAGTCATCTAGAATATCTTTCCCTAATGCTGATACTAAGAACTAAAAAGGGAACCTTTAGAGAGACGGACGGAGTTTGGTGTTCGGAACCCCAGAACTGGATCGATGATGAAGAAGGTGTTACAGCAGGAAGATCTCTGTTGGTCTGATAAGTTTTCATCTCTGCTTTCATCTCTTTATCTTTTCCTTGATCTTCATCTTTGTCTTTGGGGTCTGAACCCAGCCGATGAGAGAAGTGCGATTTGAAGCCACATGTTGTGGGGGCGACGGCTCTTCTTCAGCTGCTGAGTTCTTTGTCCATCTCGGTCTTGACTCGAAGCTGGCTGGAGGATCCAACCAAAGATTCCTCTTTCTATACACGCTGACACTGTTCCTGTGCTTTATTGGGTAACTTGTTTGGACAGATGAATTCATATCATCTGTTTATCCGTCAGGACAAAAGGTCTTAGAGGTCTTGTCCTGATGTCTTGGCTAATGTCTCAGGGTTGCTCAACGTTCCTCCCATGTCTCTGACACGTCGAAGTTGTTCAACAATCTACATCTTAATAAGGCGTCGGTCATCTCTGCTTTCCCATCAGTCTCCATTTGACCCCTAACCTTTCACCTACTATGGAAACACATCATCAGTGATCTTTAATAGCAGTTATTTCAAGTTCAATGTTCAAATCACATTCATAACCCTTTTAGTTTCTTTGATTTAGCATTCATTTATAATTTTATGATAACCCCAACCAATTGTTATTTCTTCTGAAAAGAAACCAGGAATAATCCATTCTTGTAATTATTTCATACCAAAGTTACAGTTATTTGTTTTACTTGTAAGTTTTCCCACAAGTGTAAATTGAAGTATTGTTATAAGTAAAACAATATTGATATAAGTACTTTACTTTAAATCTTTTCTAATGACTTCAGATTTCATTCTTTTAAACTTTTATGCTCAGCTATTTTTAAACAGCTGCAAGCTGGAAAGTTCCTTTCTGTTTTTCAGGAAACCTGCTCTTCCTGTCTCACTATGATTTCTTATGATGAGATTGAAAAAATAAGTATAATTAAAGCTAAGTTTGCAGGAGACAAAAACAACACACACAACCAGATTCATTTGATTGCAGTCTGGATCTACTGTCGGATCAAGATTTCACTCGTTTCACTCAAATCTCCAGCGCGGGGAAGCGAGACGATGTGGGATTTTCTCGACGAGGCCCATTTGATTGGAGAAGTGCTAAGAGCCTCCGATCCATCCTAGACGCGAGACTGAAACGTGGCGATGCAGTGCTGGAATTTTCTGCTCTGCATATGACTAATTTTTCCATATTAGTCATATGGAAAAATTGTTTGCCAGAGATATGAGGGGGGAACCATATATTTTAGCCACCTTAAATAATCTGTTCCCCCCTCAATAAAATGGGAACAAATTAATTTACCTGCAAATCCTTAACTGTGAGTTTTACCCTCATCAACAACAATAACTCCTGTGATTTTGGAGTTTTGTCAAACAATTGAAAAAAGCCAGATACCACAGTATGTCGTCGAGAAATGGAAAAAAAACGACATACGTTATAAACTGCAGCAACACGTTATAAACCGAAACCTGAGCGTTGCTTCCTGTGCAGCTCCCACACATGCTGCTGTTCTTTGGGATGTTTTCGAGCTGCAGTGCAGCAACGTCCAGCGGCATCAGGAGACCAGCTGACTCAGCATTGGTTTCCTTTCAGCGCGGCGCGGGTCAGAAATGCCAGCGTTCTCTCAGCAGTTGCCGCTGCGGGTTTTACTGCAGCCATAAAAGCAGACAGGCCGCGGCAGAGCGCCGATTTACGACTTCATCAATCTGCTTGGGGCAGAGACACCGCCTGAAGCCAGGCTACTTTATCTTCTTTATATCTTTGCTTTCAAAGAACTAATTCTGCGTGTCCGGAGCAGAACAGGAAGAAGCAAACAAAAGAGATTACGTTTTCAGATATCTTGGTTTTAGAGGAAAGCAAAGCCGTGTTATTTCTGTGTTTTCTCGGCAGAACCCATCAGACCATCAGTAAATGGATTACATTTGGAAGACTTGTCCAATCAGACAGAGCGTCCCAATGCACCAAACAGAGTAATGGGAGTTTCCTGCTGATGAGGGACTTTTCTGCTTTTTCTAATAAGCCACACACACACACACACACACACACACACACACACACACACACACACACACACACACACACACACACACACACACACACCACAGCCTTCCTGTTAATGCATCTGCAATGATCTCATCACAGTCTTTAACAAAAAGTATTCCAGGTGAAATGTTTCATGCAGATTAGCTGTGTTCCAATTTTTTATTTTTTTATTTTTATTTTTTTCAGGATCCATCTGACAAAATGGTGGAAGGGTTGATGTCACACAGCACTAATGTAAAGAGGAGATAAAAATGCCAAGAGTTCAGAAAGCAAACTTTCCCATCCACTGGTTGATCTGGAGCTAATTTATGCCAAAAAGCTCAGAAGGTTTTAGAGCGATGTCAGAAATTTTCTGGGAATAAATTTCCAAATGTCTGAGTTTGGAGGAATCATTATTCAATTATTCAAAACACATGCAGGTTTTGTTTGTTTGTTTGTTTGTTCCCATGCAAAAATGACACAAAAGTAAATTAAACTGATCAAAATACTCAACATTTTTGTTTATTTATTACATCTTATTAGCCAAAATCTGTCATTTTGGCAAATTTTCAAGTATGCTGAGCTTTTTTCTTTCTTTTCTAATTTGCCACGTGTTCAAAATTGGAATATTTTGAACGTCGATATAAAAGTCATTTTTGCTTCCTCTCACTCTTGGGCCTCTTGGGAAATTTCTGCCACTGCAAAGACAAATTTTAAACCAGTCGGTGGACTAAACTGAATCGAAATCATGTCTCACGACATTGTCATGTCAGCAAAACAATACGTTTTACGTCTCGACATTTTTATTCCCTCCGTTTGGATGAAATGCCGAAGTCAGTCTGCTGGTTTGCAGATTGGAACAAAATCTCTGCAGCAGAATCCTTTTTCAAAATTGTCCTTATTTCTTATGTGTGCGCGCATTAAGGCGTAAAATATGCCAATGTGGGCAGCCGTGTGTGAACATGAGTAAGCATGCATGTGTGTGTGTGTGTGCGTGTGTGTGTCATGCTCAAGTGTCTCAGCTGCATCCTTCACTTTCCAATGTTTTTTTTTTTGTTTTTTTTAAGCATCTCCAGTGGAGCCCACATGCATCCAGAGATCAGCTGAGGCCTCTTCCTGCAGCTGGAGGTCAAACAGACGTCAGAACCGCGTCCGGCCCGTCCGTGTCCACTCAATCCGACGTGCGGCCGACGCCTCGTCCACCTGGCGCGTCCCGTCACAGAGCATTTCTGTCAAACGGCTGCTGCTGATTGGAGCCGACGTTTATTCACCGTTTCTCTTCTGGTGATTCGGTTCTCAGAATAAAGTGAGAAAGTTGTGTTATGCAACATGTTTTGTGTGTCTGCTTATCTTATTTTGGAACTTTTGTTGGAATCAATCGATCGATTGGGGATTATTATGGTTTCTGTCTCACTTTAACTTTATCTGTGTGAAGTTGCTCCAATGCTTTTCTGTGCGCAGAAATTTATGGTGAACAATGCAAAATGTCTAAGGGAATGAGAAGCTCATCCTTCTCAGTCTTTGGGAAATTTTTAAATAGATCTTTTTTTGTCGCAAAATCTAAACCACAATTTTAAAAAAATAATTTTCACACTCCTTCTCTGCAGATGCGCCAAATCTGCAACAGTCCCTCGGTCTTCCTCGCTCTCACCGCTTGCTTTCATCTCAGTTTCCTCGTCTTCCCAAGTGTCCCATTTCTCCCCGCTCTTGTTTTGCTCCTCCGTCATCCCTCGCTTTTCCTCCCGCCTCTCCTCCTGCAGATCACACACCGTCTCCCCGGCTCTCCACCCGCCGCCATTCATAATTTATGAACCCGGCTGTGAGAGGAAAAAAGACGCATCTGCTGCATGAAGAGAGCCCTCAGCCACTGAGTGGGTCTCTGTTAGGCTGCAGTCGTGCTCACTGAGGCAGCTTCAGACCAGATATCTAAGAGAAACATGCATGAAGACCAAGGCGTCCTCTCACGCTGCTGCTGGGCGAGCAAGATTTGGAGGAAAGTCCTGCATTGTGCATGGAAGTGTCTCACATTTCAGAACGACCTGAATTCCCAGTTTTTGTTGACGTATGAGCAAACACATTTTTTTCAAAAAATGTATTTTTGAAAATGCAAAATATGTCAAATTTGTAAACTGATTCTTTTGTTGTTGTTGTTGTTTCACTTTGTTTGATTCGAGGTTTCAGGACATGCAGGTTTTTACAGAAACAACGTTTCTTTTCAAACAGCTTCTTAGACTAAAGCTTCAGTCTAACTATATTCCTAATTTTCTTAATATTCTGACCAAAGATTTTCTCCAAGATTCCAGAAATCAACCTTCCAACAGTTTTATTATTAAAACTAGAGGAGATCCAAGCTGTTGAACTGAAACCAGCAGAATTATTTATAGTGTGATTTCTGAGGGCATGAGAACCTTAAAGGATATCTTCGTAACAGGTGAACTGATGTTGTTTTTCAGCTGGTCGGTTGTTTTTGTCGTGTCGGCCTTTCAGTTTGTTTGGGAGTGGAGGGGCTACAGCGAGATCTGGACTCTGTGAGGGCGTGTCTGAGAGCCAGGATGTCAGGAGGGAGCGAGGCGGGGTGAGCAGCTCTGTCTGCTGCGATTGTCCATGATGTCCATGATGCCTCTGGGTTCCTGCTAAACACGCGGCCGGCGGCGAGGTGAGGGAGGCGCCTCCTATAAATAGCCTCTCACTGCTCCCACACAATCGTGCATAAAACCGACAGACGCACGCAAAACACGTGACGATCTGGGCTTTGACAGGGACACTCTTTTCTTTCTGCTCCCTCTTTCCCTGTCTCTTTGCTTCTCGCTCCCTCCATCTCCTCTTGGCAGTTCCGCCCCTTCTCCTACTTATCATATGCTCTCAAACAGATGGCGGATATGATAATTACCAGGCTGACGACACAGTAAGTGAATGTGCCCTCTCTGTGGCTGTGAGACATATGCTTTTTTCACAATTTTGACGTTCTAACTACTGAGTTTAGCATTATGCAGTGACTCAATGAAACATGGAACATTTTGCCTTTTTGTTGTTCCTGTAACATTAGAAAAACATAGAAAAATGCAGGATTTTTATAGTAATTTAAATCCAATTAGCTTTCAAATGTATCTACGATAAAGAAATGTGTTGGCATCATAATACCTGTTCTTTTTCCACTGAGTCTCCTGTTGCTTTTTGTGCTCTAATGGCTTTTTTTCCCCTAAAGCTACGTAGCGATTAATAAGGCTGGATTTCACAATTAAGCATGAGAAATTGTGCTATTTCTTGTGCTTTCAAATTTAATGAAGCTGCCACAGCGTGAAGCGAATGATCCCAGAAGAGAACGAAAAGAAAGGGTTTCCCTCAATCGCTTCTAGAAGCACAATTGATTTAAGTGTCAATTCCAGCTGTGGGTGAAAAGAATTGACTCAAGATTCTTTCGGATTTGAATGAATTCAATTCAAATTTGGGTCGTCTGGTTCCATATTACATCATGCTAATGGAGGAAATCTGTTTAAAGACTTACATGCATATAAAAAACATAATCATTAATATGCTAATTCAATAAAATGAGCAACAATTTAGATAATGACACAAAACTGAATATTAGCACGATTAGCCTCTCTATTTGCAAACTGTGTCTTAATGTATTAAAATCTTTACAAAAGAATTAATAGCAGGCCAATGAAACATTCAAATCCTAATTAGAATTTAACGAACTGAGCTCAATCCGCTCAAATGGATAGGAAGAGTTGCTGGATCTCGCCGTTGTGTGAAAGGGCAAAAATATAAATGCTTTATACTCTAAGTGTTGCAGAAGACAACAGAGAATGAGTCACAACAGCAGTAAATGAAACACTTTGTACAGAAAAACCATGACATTTGAGAAGTTCTAATTGTACTGAAGGAGGGTTAGGGTTAGGGTTAGGGGTTAGGGTGATCCCATTCGGGTGATCCCGTTCTGAATGTAAAAAGTTCTGCGTCAGGCCTGAGAGGATACCCTGCTCTACTCAGATTTCTGCTTTTACTTGACTAAGCGCAAACAAAAAGCAGACAAAGCTGCTCCTGGTCTCAGTTTGTGTCCTACGCTGACATGCCAGCGGAGCTGCCGGGACGTTTTGGCTCAGTAATTACAGCGGGGAACCCCAGAACACAAAGAATTAACCAGGATGGCAGCGCTTCCTGTTCAGCCTGAACCCAGTTACCCAGATAGAAATACAACACCTAGAGTGACTTTTTTTTTTTTACCTTAATATATGCAATAAGGCACAATAAGAAAAAGGTTCCTTTACAGTTCATTTAGTGTTCAAGTATTTCGAGTAAATGATGGATAAAAACATACAAAACTTTACAACTTTTTGAACTTTTAGGTTCCTAAGAGCGTCAGAACGACTGCAGACTTTCTGAGCCGGTTCAGAGGAAGTGAACAAAACAAAGTGGAAACGTAACTAAACTTGATTAGAGGTATATCAGCTGGAGGGAAAAAAAATCTCTGCAGTCCTTAAAGTAATCCGGCTAAATAAAAAAAGTCCTACTTCATTTATCCAAACTAAAAGTTATGTTACAGATATTTTCATTATGCATTTCACGAATACTTTTAAAGAAAATAATGCTATTATTTGTGGAGAATGGATGATTGATAGAACATTGTGTTTATTTAAAAATCTTTAAAAATTGACAATTCATGAAGGTTTGGTCAAAGTGTAATATTTCTGCAAAAACCTCAGATGTTTTTCAGCATTTTAATGATAGTTTTCATATGATTGTGTATCAAACGCACAAGTGGTTATTTTACTAATTTGCCAGAGTTTGAATCAGATTCCATTTTAATAAATATAAAAATCTTGTGAAAATGCCTGCTAAGTGATGAGAACCGATCAAAACGCAGTCTTCTTTCAGATACATAAAGGTATTGAACCAAGTTGCTTTTTGATGGAAATGTAAATTATTAATATGTCCATTTAAAAAAAGGAGCATTTGATAAGCTCTTTGAGTTTCGTTTCTACGTTCCAACTTTGTGTCCATTCCAATAACGGCTGCGTTGTTTTGGTGCCGCAGGCATCGTGCTTGGCTTCCCCACCAAACTGGACTGCCAGCTTTCAGCCAGCAGAAGGTTTGCAACTTTACTGCGCAGCAATGCGTGTTTGAAGAGAGGACAGAGTGTGCCGGGAGGGACTTTGCTAGATTGTGTCTGCTCGTGTCTTCTGTTGTGTGTTTGGATGGGAGGGAGAGAGAAGAGAGAGAGAGAAAAAGAAGGAGTTGGCGGAGGCAGTGGAAAATTCGCCAGCCAGGGACGGTGACGCTGCCGAGCAGAGAAGAACAAACTACTTCCTGAAAACCTGTCCAAGAATGAGTTACCAGAATACAACATGAGACTCAAACCTTTGTCTGACAGAAAAATAAGACTATAAATAGATATTTAATATGATTGAACTTGCTTTTAAATAAATACATTTTACACTTCATACTTTTAAGAATCAGAGATTTAGAAACAAATTTACAAAATCAAATCGCCATCATGTAATGTACCAGTTTGATGCTATGAAGCTTACCTACTGTCTCATTCATTGTGGCGTTATGGCTGGAATATCGACTTCCCCTGTTTTTACATTACATAAAAATAAAGCCAAATGTCAAATCATTTAATGTTTGCTTTCTAGTTTTTCCGCTCTCTTGTGTTCAGATGATGGCAGTGACATCCACCCAGTGGGACGCTTTGATGCTAAATATGTCATGATGTCTCGCTGGGAAAGGGATAAATTATTGATAGAAATCTGAACTGTTTTTACCTCGTATTTGCTATTTATTGTTATTTACTATGGTTAATCTATGCAGTCAAAATAATGCCTAATGTACTTGCTACTGTTAGCCACTTAGATTAGCATTTGAACTATTTGCATTGCTCTGAGTTTGGCCCTAAAGTTCCTGCATTCCTGTCTGATTCTGGGAACAGGGAATATCTTGATGCAGATGAGATTTGTTGGAGAACTTTCTCCAAAAAATTTCCAAGCTCTTTGGAAATTTCACTCAAGAACTTGGTTTTTGCGTATTTCTTAACATAACGTTTCTTGCAAAGTCTAAGTGGCAACAAAAAAAAACAAACAAAACAAACACTAACAGTTGCATCCAGAGCAGATAATCATATTTATCCCCACAATATGGGGGCACATTTTCCAGTTAGTTACAAGAAAACATCTTTGGACATCTAGAAGGAAAGAAATCAAAAATTCATTTTGATGTTCATAAAGCAATAACATAAGATTGTGATTTGATGCTGTGTTGATCTGTTGATGTTTCAGATGTCAGATGTGTCCATGGTCGCTTACACACACAAACAGCTGTTCAACACACAAAATGACAAACCATACAGTCCCACTGTGACCTATAACTAAAACATGGTTGCAATGGAAAAGTCTGGTCAACTAAATCTTTATGATAAGGAAGAAGTTTTCGTCCTGCTTTTCATTTTTCTCCCAGATTCAGAACAGACCCAGACATCTATTTCTGGACAGACATGTAATGCAAAGCACAAAGAGCAACAGGAAAAGCGGCCCAGTCGTTGCTTTAGGATACATTTTCTGGCTCATTGAGTTGTTTTAGAGACGGCTGGCAGCAGCCGTTTCAAGTCTCGGCCTCCAGCTAAAACGACAAGGAGGCCAATAAACTCATAAAAACAGTCACTGTTCATTTGGTTCATGTCCACTTGTGCTTCCTATTATATAAAGTCTCTGTCAAGCAGATTGTTTTTCCACCAACAAAGTAAACGCTGATTTTTTTTCAGCCTCAGCTGATATGTACACAGAGTTTTCATGATTTCTTTAGATCACTTTTTCCATTTTTAAAAGTACAATTTCCACATTCTGACAAAACAAAACCTTTCTGAGAGCTGTCACGTTTTTTTTTTTTTTTTTTTTTTTTTTGCCATCTTTTGTGACATCTGTCATCCCACACTGACCCTGTCTGACCAACACAAAATCCTCAGAGAGACCAAGAATGGGAGTTAACTGCAAATCCAGCGCACGCACACACACACACACACACACACACACACACACACACACACACACACACAGAGCTATCACTGGGTCAGTCGGGAGACACGCAGAGCTGAAGTGTTCGCTGACACAGAAATCAGCTGCAGAGACTCGCAGTCTGTCCTCATCCTGCTGTCACAGACATCGGGTGTTTAATAAAACCTGATTTTTTGCCTCCTCATATTGGTAACTTTAACATACCTTTTATATATTAATATATGCAAGTATATTAATATTTCCATATGGCTGTGGGAGTCTGGGACCACAGCTGCAAAAAGAAATAGCTAAGAGATCCAGGCTTCCTCTAAAAAACATTCAAACTGCCATTTTAATAGTCAATAAAATAATCTTTCTAGATTATAAATCTTTCTGTAGCTAAACCTCCATATTTGCTGGACTTCTTCGTTATGACGGCCAGAGCAGTTACAAAGCTGAAGTTTTCTCGCAGAAAAAGACTTCATTTTTGAAAAAACTAATACGCCACTAAACATTACCAAAGTACCAATGTGGCAGTGGGGCCTAAATACCAATATGACACAGACTGACCACCAACAAAGATCAAAACCCAGTACAAATTAGTCCAAATTACACATAACTTAAACAAAACACTACGAAACTAATCTCAATGGGCAAGAAGTCATATTGACGCAACAAAAATTCTTAAGGAAAACTTGTTTTATAATATTCAAGCCTGTAAGAAGGGCTTGAATATTATAAGCCCTTCTTACAGTTGCCCTTCTTACAGTTGCCACCATACTTTCTGCTTTAATATAATTATATTTTATGTCTTTTTCTTTAGGATATGAAGGCACCGCACACCGATGTCTTTCCTACTGACATTACTGACATTAGGAAGAAAGACATTAGTAGGAAAGAAATAAAAATACGTCCTAATTTGGACTATTTCTGAGTTATTACTCATCTGTCAGTTTTGAGTGTCTCCATTGTGCTGGTTGTCTGAATGGTTTAAAGGGCACTTCCCACACTTCTCATGTTCAGTTCCATCTCAACCTCAACAGCCTTTCAATCAGGTTTTTGCACCAAAGACTTAATAAAAATAGACGTTTTATTATGATAAAACTAATGGTTTTCATTTCTTTATTCTGTCACTTTTGAGCAGATCTGAGAAGCAGAACGGAGCTGGATCCATTTCAGAGTTGCGTTTGCAGCTCCTGCCAGCCTCTTCAGTGACCTAGTTTCTGGTGGCGTAAACACGCCCAAACACTTTGACTTGAACAGAGGCGAGCCGGCCTCCAATCGCTGCGTTGCTCATCGTTCTGTTTGAAACGTGTCCCAGTTTCATCAACTTTCCGAAAGCAGCCAGTCGGCTCCTCTGGAATTTACTGGATTTGCTAAACGTTATAAAATCACATGTCATTATCAAGGAGGTAATTATCTTTTAAGAGCTTTTGACAGCATCTGCGGTCTTTGATGCATCTATTTTCACATCCAACATGTGGAATCATTCGCATGTTAGTCATGAAATGACAGAAGTTTTTCCTCAAAGCTTTGATCAGACTTTCATCCAGGATCACATCAAAATTGACATCAACACTTGTTCATTTGATCTTGATCATACTCACTGAAAGAACAATTTACTTCCTTTTCATTACAAATGAACCGATATGAAAATTTGGGTAGATACCGATATCCGACACTTTTGAAGAAAATAAGATAACATAAAAATAAATATTGGTTGTTGGATAACATCGGTATTGGCCCAGTTTTATTTAAAGGACCGATACCGATATTTTTAAAAATGACAAGTATCAGCCAATACCGATGTTATTGCAGATATATCGCGCATATATCTGCAATAACAGTCTTCAGTTCCATTTCCATGTAGATTAGGATTTTTAAAGCTGAGCTGCATTCTACCGATGAAGAGAATGACCACGATCTGTACCGTGTTCCACTTGAAAAATCCAGCAGGTTGTCAAGAAATATTAATGTTGCATTACTGCCACCTACTGATATGGAGTGTAATCAAAATGTCTTCATTTACACAAGAGGCCGTGAACCAACATTGTTTTGAAGAAAACTAAAATGAGAATATTTTTACTCTCCGTTTTCCTGTAATATACTTATTAAATTACATTCTTTTTCTGAAGTCCTCCAACATTGTGAATGTGTTGCTTTGGTTGTAAAGCAACACATTCACAAGTAAATATAATTTAAAAAAGTACAGGAGACCTTTTTGGGACCTGACTCGAGTGCATTTTTATTGAACGTTCATAACTGTTAAAAACATGTATAAAATTGGTCCTGTTTCAGAAACAAGGCACGCATAGTTATGTCAATGTTCAGTGTTCATGTCATCATTAGCATTATCATTTATCATCAACATTATTGTCATCAGCATTTTTCATCTCAGTATTGATCTAATAGTAGTATCAAGCATTCCCTAATATAAAAACACGTTCCAATTTATTTGTCACAGAGGTTAAAATTTTTATTCCGAGCAGCAAGACAATATTCATGCAAAAGACAGGAGGAGTGGAGGACAAGATGCGAGCGGACTGGACTGGACCTTTAGTAGTAGGTCTCTCGTTCCACCCAGCCTGGAGAAGACAGGAAGCAGGAAGTTCAGCTTAGAAACCAAAGAAGGGATCAAGAAAAACTGAGGGAAGGTTAGAGACTCGCCTCCTGGGCTGCGTCGGAGGATCAGTTTACGGATTTCATCGTAGATGAAGATGAGCAGGGAGTACGGGAAGGCGCAGAACCACCAGTTGGGTCTGGAAGACACACACACACACAGAAGAGATGAATGGGAAGCTGCAGCTCCGGGGGACGGCGCTGCCGCACAACGATCCGGACTCGACCTGTTGGATCACTCACTCGGTCTGTTCAGAGCAACATTTAGAAATTCATTTGTTTCTACAGTGGAAACCTTGAAAAACATGAGCAAGGGTGGAAGGAAAAAGAAGAGGACGGAACGAGAGAAAGGAAAAAAAGCAAAAAAGGACAATGTAATGTTCCAGACCTGATTCCAGACTCTCGCTGTAGAAATCCTGGATGAAAACACAAGTACTCACTTGAGAGGGTACATCCTGAGGGCCACGTCCATGCCTGGGCAGTAGGAGAGGAAGGCAGCGAGGGCCGTCTCCTCAAACAGGCCGAAGATCAGGATCTTGTTCCTGAAATGCAGAAACAGAAAGTCAGGATGACCCACACGTGGTCTGCAGTTACCCAGAGTTCAGTGCTCTTCCTCACTTCATGCCCTGCTGGAACACAGAGTTCCTCCTGGTCTTGCAGATGATCAGGTCGGCCCACTGGACGATGACGATGCTGACGAAGAACGCCGTGTGGCAGGTGAACTCCACGATCTTCCTCTGCTCGTAGGTCTGGAACCAAAGCAGGGTCAGGTTTTAAGAAAGACAAAGCAGCTGGACCGTCCCCCGGTTCGTCCCGTCAGAGAGCGGCCACTGACCCACTGCTGTCCGTAGCTGTCCTCCAGATCGTTGATGTACTTGTTGTCCCAGTTGACCCGGATCCCCACCAGGGTGGAGGGCAGGAAGCCGTTCTCAGCCAAGATCACGAAGTAGGTAAAGAACCCGGCCAACGCCTGGATCATTCCTGCAGGGTCAGAGGTCACCACAAGCTGCTTAGGCAGTCTGTCCACTCGGCATCAACCATTCAGCCCACAAGCTTGTGAAATGGCTTCCAGAATCACAGAGATGTGAAACTTGAGGTAAATGTCATGAAATAAATGAATGTCTAATTCAATAAGATACATTTGAAATAACCAATCACAATAACATTTAATCTGAGTATTTTTGAACTGAAGGGAAGGAAAAAGATTTTGCAAAACTATATAGTTCTACAATTTCTAAGAATATATATATGTTTTTATATATTTTAAATTTCACAAGTTTAAATGATGTCTGAAACATTACTATTTTTAAAGAATTAGATGTGATCAGAATACTGTTGAAAGGGGAAAAAATGTGTTTTACTGCAGCTTAAAATAGTAAAACATATTTACTATTGGCTTTATTTCAATGAGCATTAGAAGCAGATGTCTGTATCAGAGCCGCTCTGTTTATGCCGTTACTCTTCTTGCCATCTCGGCCCAGACAGATCGGTTTCAGAAGCGTCTATTTACCGATTTGTCCGTAGGCGATGCTGATGAGCCTCTCGTTCACCAGTTTGTCGGTTTTGGGGTTTCGGGGCTGTCTCTTCATGATGTCGCTCTCAGCTGCTTCATAGGCCAGGGAGATGGCAGGAACCTGGATGAGACGGAGAAACATGCAGCTTCAAAAAGAATCATCTTGATCTCATCAAACCTACAAAGTTCCTGAAGAACTCACCATGTCTGTTCCCAGGTCGATACAGAGGATGGTGACGGTGCCCAGAGGCAGAGGGATGTTGGCGATGATGAAGAAAAGGAAGGGGGTGATCTCGGGGATGTTGCTGGTCAGAGTGTAGGCGATGGATTTCTTCAGGTTGTCAAAGATCAGACGGCCTGACCAACCAACATCCTGGTTAATATTCTCAGGCTGGAACAAGCAAAACCTAACTTTATGTGTTTTCGCCCATCTTACCCTCTTCCACTCCGGTAACGATGGAGGCAAAGTTGTCGTCCAGTAGGATCATGTCGGCCGCCTGCTTGGACACGTCGGACCCAGCGATTCCCATGGCGACGCCGATGTCGGCTTTCTTCAGAGCTGGAGAGTCGTTGACGCCGTCACCCGTCACCGCGACGATGGCCCCCTGCAGCGTAAGCAAGAGTCCTGCAGGTTCAGAATAATTCAGCTGCAGCTGCTAAATAAGCTGAGAGTTAGCAAAAAATATGTTAACTGAACTGGAAGCTCATCAGATCAACAGAAACTAATTCGGAAAAATAACTGCGACTGAAGCAGAGGTTAGGGTTAAGTTAGGGTTAGGGTTAGATGGCACACTGCTGTTTAAATGTGAATATTATGTCCAATATTCATAGAGCAGATTAGTTTATCTTGAGTTAAAGTAGGATGTAGTTATGCTGTCCTCACACTGCTACTTTGTCCTACTACTCTCCAGGTTTTCACTTTCAATTTTTCCTAATAAATATTACCATCTTGGACAATAATACATACAGTTTTAGAATAAAGAACCCCACATAACCAGCCAGACTCCAGCAGGTCCATGTCTACCTGTCTCTGGCAGCCCTCTACAATGATGAGCTTCTGCTGTGGGGAGGTCCTGGCGAAAACGATCTCTGTGTGGTACTTCAGGATGTCGTCCAGCTGCTCGGGGGACAGATCCTTCAGGTCGCCGCCATGCACAACACAAGCCTTGGCGTCCCTGGATGGAAACGTTATTACATCAGGTCGTTTATGATCCAATTTCTGAAGCCAAATTTAAAACAAACTGGGACCAAGAAGACAACCCTGAGGTTTTCCACGGATTTTGCCAATTATATTGTCCAATGACAGTACCTTGGATTAACTTCATTGATTGGAATATTCAAACGTGCAGCGATGTCCTCAACTGTCTCGTTGCCTTCAGAGATGATGCCAACGCCTTTAGCGATGGCCTTGGCTGTGATTGGATGATCCCCCGTTACCATGATTACCTGTAGGAGGGCAGTTTTTAATCATTATGTTCGGAATGTGAAATGTCTCCACTTGGTTTTAAAATGTGGCAGACCTTGATTCCTGCGCTCCTGCATTTGCCCACAGCGTCCGGCACGGCGGCCCGGGGCGGGTCGATCATGGACATGAGGCCCACGAAGCACAGGTTCTCGATGGGGAAGTTCACCTCTTCCGTGTCGAAAGCAAAGTCGTCCGGGAACTGCTCGTCAGGCAGGTTGAAATGACAGAACCCGAGAACCCTTTCTCCTAGACCTCCCAGCTCCAGGTAGGCGTTCTGGAACGCATCCTTCATCTCGTCGTCCAGAGGCTGCTCTTTGCCTTGGATCATGATGGTGCCGCAGCGGTCCAGAATCCTCTCTGGGGCTCCCTTCATCACCAACAGGTGCTTGGACTCTGCTTCGGCTCCAGCGTTCTTATGAATGGAGAGCTAATCATGATAGAAGACACATCGAGAACGTCACGTTTTCCCACGTTTCGTTTTTAAGCTTTGTGGGGTCTTGACAGGTTGTTTTTGTGGAGTTTTCTCATGTCCCACCTGGTACTTGTTGGTGGAGTTGAACGGGATCTCGGCTACTTTGGGGTATTTCTCTCTCATTCCTGCCACCGATCCACAGCAGAGCTCGATGCACTTCAGCAGAGCAGACTCCGAGGCGTCGCCCGCCACATCTCGCTTTTTAACAAAAACAATCATCAGAAACATCAGTGACACGAAGTCTCTGTCTTCCTACTCCCATGCTATTTAGTTAATCTGATCTACAAGTTTCAGAAAAACATTTTTTTTTTCAGTTTTTTTGCCGTCATAATTACAGTGTTTACCCTCCATACATTACATAACAGAGACTTAAAGAAAAACAATGAGCCGTGACAGACACAGGGGTAATTATAACGGCGATTATCTCACACACACACACACACACACACACACACACACACACACACACACACACACACACACACACACACACACACACACACACACACACACCTTGGTGTTCCAGAGTATAAAAACAAGCTACAGAGAAAAGGCAGACTCTAGAGAGTCTCAGAGCCCAGAGACGGATATTTGTGTTTGTGCTATTAAAGGAGGAGTTCAGACACAAACTTGTTTCTAACAACAAAGCTTAAATCTGTAGTTCAATTTAAAAAAGAAAATACATTCTTTGTTTTGTGCTTGATTAAAATACAGGACATAACTTCTAATACATAAGGGTATTTTATTAGGGCATTGTGTTTTATTTGTCATTACCACATTGTACTAATTTTCTGTTTAAAAATTCAACGTTTCCAAGACTAAATTTTTCCCTTTATCTGCTGGTAGGACAGTATATAAAAAAACAAAACAAATATTTTTCTTCTACTTTAATGTTTAGAAGCAGACCGACTCCATGTTATTTTAATCCATTTGAATTTCTAAAATATATATCAGTATTTACAGAGAACAGAAGTCTATCAAGTAGAACAGGACTGTACCTTGAGGATGGGAACGTTGCTCTGCTCGGCCAGGAAGACGGCTCGGTTGCAGAGTCCGGCGATCCTGGCCAGAGACGCCCAGGTGGCCGAGCTCCGGTCAAACGAGGTGCCGCTCTGGTTCTCGGTGGTGTCGGCTTCGTGGATCTGGTTGTCGAACCACATGTGGGCCACGGTCATCCTGTTCTGGGTCAGGGTGCCGGTCTTGTCGGAGCAGATAGTGGAGGTGGAGCCCAGAGTCTCCACAGCTTCCAGGTTCTTCACCAGGCAGTTCTTCTTGGCCATACGCTTGGCAGTCAGAGTCAGACACACCTGGAAACAAAAACCAGATCCATCAAAACTGATGGAATATTCTTGACGATTGTCGGATAAGAGGACAAAGAGCCTTGTAGACTCACAGTGACTGTAGCCAGGAGACCTTCTGGAACGTTGGCCACGATGATGCCAATGAGGAAGATGACGGCCTCCAGCCAGGTATAGCCAAGGATGAGGGAGAGGACGAAGAAAGACACACCCAGGAAGACGGCCACACCGGTGATGATGTGGATGAAGTGCTCGATCTCAATGGAGATGGGTGTGCGTCCCACCTCCAGTCCAGAGGCCAACGTGGCGATCCGGCCCATGACGGTCCGATCTCCGGTGCTGATCACGATGCCGCGAGCCGTTCCTGTAACCAAGGTCACGTCTTTGACTTAAGCTGACTGATAAAAGTTGGTGAAGTGCTTGGAAGACTTCTGGCCTCGTTACCTTCAACACAGTTGGTGGAAAAGAAAGCGATGTTCCGGGTCTCCAGCGGGTTCTCATTGGAGAAGTCTGGAGTACGAGTTTGCGGTTCTGATTCGCCTGTCAGGGACGAATTGTCCACCTGAGCAACCAGAACACACATTTAGATTGAACAACAAGAAAACAAAGACAAAGGGTTCACTTTCAGAGATGGAATCGACTTCCAATTATTTCAAACCGATGTTCCTCTGCTTTGGGAGTTATGAAGCTACAAGTTCAGTCAAATGTTGAGAGAGAGAAATAAAGAGAGAGAGAGAGCGTCAACCTTGCAGCCGTGAGCAGAGATGATCCTGAGGTCAGCTGGGATCCGGTCGCCACCCTTCACCTCCACCAGATCCCCGACCACCACTTCCTCAGCGTTGATGCTTTTCTTCTCTCCGTCGCGGACCACCAGGGCTTGCTGCAAGACCACACCTGTTAGCTGGTACATTCCCAACATGAGCACATAGATGAACGCTATGCTAACAGAGACACACCTGAGGGACCAGGTTCTTGAAGGAGTCCATGATCTTGGAGCTCTTGGCCTCTTGGTAGTAGGAGAAGCAACCAGTGATGATGACGACAGCAGACAGCACAACCCCCAGGTACAGCTGCAGACAGACACAGCTGTTAGCTCTTAATAGGAATCCTCCCAGGATTTGAAGGAGGTTTTCCTACGTTGTCGTTTGCGGGTTCCTCCTCCATGGCGGCCTGGATCCCGTAGGCCAGGAAGCAGAGGACGGCTCCGGTCCACAGCAGCATGGAGAAACCGCCAAACATCTACAGGAAGTCAGAGGATTAGAGCCAATAGATGGAATCCACTCTAAAGTCTCCGACCAGAGGGATCTAGTTTCACCTGTTTGCAGAACTTGACCCACTCTGGCGTGGTTGGAGGGGGAGTGAGGGCGTTGGGTCCGTCCCGGGCCAGAATCTCAGCAGCTTTAGCTCCAGTCAGACCCTGGAAGGCAGCAGAGTCCCGTCACACATGGCGGGAAACTTGGTAAGTTTCATCATCACTCTTTACAACACAACGAAACATTGTCAGGTCTAGAGGGGAGAAACAGGGCTTCAGGGTTCAGCTGCAGAAAGGGGAAGAATCTTTACGGAGGAGGAGATTAGGATGGGAGAACATCAGGACAAAGGGTCACAATATTCACCAATACAGGCTGAACTTTATCATCCTTAAGATTGAACAATTTGTGACCTTTTGAGAACTCGGTGCATCCTAACTTAACTAATCTCTTAGGTTTTCCTCTAAATTTTGGACATTCTTTAGTTTGAACCTTTCACCAAGCATTCTTAATGTAGTTTTTCAGAAAGAAAAGTTTTGGTTTCTTCTAACTTTTGTTGCAAACCATAAGAAATATTTTATTACTTGAAAGTTTTAAACATACAGAAGACGTTCAACCAAATGTCAGCTATCAAACTAAAAAAAAAACAAAAAAAAACAACTCTTTTGCTAATCTCAGGGACAGGTGTCCATGTGTGGGACATTTGTCTCACTCACATTGCTGAGGTCTGTCCCATACTTGCGTTGGAGCTCATCCAGGTTCAGTTTGTGATCGTCCTGCAACGAGAGACAAAGTGTTCATGTCTGGGTCCAATGTAGCCGACGCTGGTGACCTTTGCAGGCCACTGGGAGCGAAGTGCAAACGGAACAAGAGCCTGAGCAATCAGAGCAAGGCGTCCTGCCGAGGCGGGACACTCACCATGTCCACTTCCTTCTTCAGCTCGTCCATATCCTTCTCCTTCTTCTTTCCCTTCGCCTTCTTCTTGCCGCCCTGCTCCGAGGTGGCAGCCAGCTCATACTGCTCTCGTCCTTCCTGGCGACACGGAGGAGAAAGACCAATCAGGTGGGGTCACACCTGGTTTTGTCCAGGATGCGCGCCGCGCCATCGAGTACAAACGAGCGCAGACACGACGGAGTATTTTAGGTCTGAATGAAATCCTTTTAAATATATATAGTTTCTGTTTAGCTTTTGAACATCAGCAGAATTATTTTGCAATCTAAGAAAGTTTAGTTTGAGTTTATTTCACATTTTAAGTAAGAATACAGAAACACAAATACACTTGAACAGAAAGGGTTAGCTCTAAGTCTCAGAGTGACGATCGGTCTGGAACATCAATGCTTCATCCTGACAGAAGGTTAAACTAAACCGTATTCCTTAAACACTGAAAACTTCCCGCTGGTTTGCGATGGCGGACTTAATGTCCGCCATCGCAATGTCAGCTGGGACACAAAGCAACACTCTGCCTGTTGTCTGTCCCTGTCTCCCTGCCGTCTCCCTGCTGGCGTCCTTCCTTATCACCCGCCGTCCCTGCAGCTGACAAAGCAACAAAGCCTCCAACACAGATCCTCCTTCCAAGCAGCTGTGAGGAAGAAAAAGAAACATTTTTTTTAGTGAACTTTGCTTTGAAACTGACCCCTGGCCTATTTCAAAGAACCTTTATTTCTCCAGCATGAGACGATCAGATCGCTCTGTCTGTCTTAGTACCTCCAGCCGATCTCTTACAAGGCTGCAATAAGACCACTTATAGAAGCTTAGAGTTGCTTTTAAGGCAGCAGCAGATGAATGTATGGTTGCGCTGGTCAGGTCCTACAGCTTTCAATAAATAATCGCCCAAGAATCAACAGATTCCTGCCCAACTGAATTTATTTCAAAACGTCCACATAGATGCTCAAAACTATTTTGTGCAAGCTGTGCTAACAGACCAAATGGAAGTGAAGTCGTTCTCATGTTAGTGCGAGTTTGAGAGCGAAACGCCAAATACTAATGAGGAAATGTTAAGTCAACTAAGAAAATATAAGAAAGACAAAAAGAACTTCTAGAACTTTATGAGCCCGTCTCTATTGGTGTCAGTGTCTGGGTCCAAGCAGCAGATGCCAACATCGATCAGGAGTTAAGGCTCATCAATAATTCAGCAGCTAACAGGGAGTTGAGGTGTGAGGCTGGTAGCAGGGGGACGGGGCTAGCGGAACGCCAGCGGACTGCTAATGAGGCAGCTGGGCTCCTGCAACCATGTTCTTCTCTAATACGACAAAACAACCAAATATGGACATCCTGTCCTCGGCCCAGTCATGGAAAATGCTAACTAACATTGTTTTTCTTGTGTGTGTCTTTTGTGTGTGTGAACCAAGCACAAACAGCCCGGCAGGCCAAGCTGGGAAAGCACTGGGCCTGATCTTCGGCTTGGGACCGCTGTGTGCCCCCTGGGGCCCATCAGATGGGGCCAATCATCCACATGTTGACTGGAACAAACCTGATTCTTTGCATTCAGATGATTCTACATCTGTTGCAGTGCTCTCTGTCCCTTAAAAGGTTTAATTTTACTCCAGTTTCTACTGCAAATATGTCAGTACACTTGAAATAAGATACAACTAACTTACAAATAATATTTCATCAAGATATAAGAGCTTGTTTTAAGTCAATTCTTTCATATTGACGTGTTTTTGAGTCACAAAACGTTTAAAGTTGGCAGGAAACTTGTAAGCATCACTTGATAATTACGTGTTGTTCAAAGAGTGAAGATTAATACCTGAACACAAACTATAAAGTCTTAAAAAAATGCAAACATTTTAAAAAGACTTGGAGGTGACTTTTGAACCAATCAGAGCCTCCGTCACTAAAACAGATGTAAACAGCAAAAAGCGGCTGAGCTCCACGTTCAACCAGCAGAAGCGGGGCAGGCATGCTTTCTGCTCAGCGGCCTCCATCATGGAAACATTGCATCATCGCTCCTTAGATAAAGACCCGCCGAACTACAGGCAGAATAAAACTCGTTTTTATGTCGACCAATCACCTTCCAGGAACCAAGACCACAGAAATCCCCTCAAATCCTGAGTGTAACGCAGACATGTGCCATCTGACAGTCCTAGTTTCAGGGACAGTCCCTGTGAGTAAGAAAAGTGCATGCTAGTGTTGATTTAAACCAAAATCACATCATAAGCCATTTAAACATGAACCAATCACAGCTCAATTACACCGACTACACTATGTAGGAAACACTTTTCCTCTGATTTCAGAAACCTGCACAACCTGAACTTGGTCCGTTATAATCAAGCACAGCGGCAGTCATGGTAGTAATGTGAAAAGATAAAAGTTGAATAATTGCACTGGAGAAGTTTTTTTTTTCCTCTAGACACCAATTTACAACAAAACAATTTGTCTTATGTTTTTACAGGAATCAAATATTTATTCTGAAAATGAAGCTAAAAATGCTGCTGTCAGCTAATCATAACAGATTTAGGAATGAAAACTGGGCCAAAGTTTGGTGAATGGTGAGCAAAAAAGCATTTTGAATTTAAAATAGATTAAAATAAAAAAAGGTAAAAAATAAAAATAATTGGAGGGAAAAAATTACTATATTTTAATTGACTGGAAAAAACAAACATAAAATGTAATCAGTAGAGTTTATTCTCTAAAACTCAAAATATACATACATTTTCTGCTCACGCCCAGAATAATTTTGACACACATGTGTTGCCATAACTTATGGAGCAACAGTTTCTCGTCTGTTTTTGTGGGAATAAAATTCAGACAAATTTATCCAATCAAATTTTTGGGTCTGTTGTTATAGTCCCATACAAATGTTTTCTTCATGCAGAGCTTTCATTAAAATGAGACAACATGGCCTCCTTCGGAGAGAGTCGCGGAAAAGTCAGGACGTAATGAGGATGTTGAGATGGTGACAATGTTGGATGAAAAGAGTAAAAAGATGAAAGACAAGAAGATGAATGGAAAGAATGAAGCGTTAAAAAGTCTTCTGGTGAAGCCTACTGTACACCCAACAATGGCTCTTTGTGTAGCTTCCCCCGTCCTGCAGTTACAGCACAGGCACCGGGTTCAGAACCCGGTTCATGTGACTGTTAAGACCCCAGGCATGTGGGCCCGCTTCATCCAAACACCAACAAGCAATTTATTACTGGAGATCTGCCATTTCCAGCCACTCCGGTCTCATGATGTGGAGATTACAGTCAGAAATCCTTCATAATAATGTCAACTTCTCCAATAACTGGATCGTGTTGCAGAAAACTAAACCGCTTTGGACAGAAAGACGGGAATGATTTGGATCTGGACGATCAACCGGCTCGGTGTTGTCAAAGCGCCTCACGTTTTCCAGGCAGGATTCCTGTTAGCGGGTCTTTCTGGTGCCAGGGTGTTCAGCCAGATATACAAGCTGCTCATTGAACTGTATCTCGCTCACTTCCAACACACACCGACTCTGGGACTTCACCCGGTTGCTAACAACAACGATTACCCCTCGTCTCTGGATACATGAATGGACAGAATTCTCCACCTCTTCCTCCTCCTCCTCTTCTTTCTTCCCAAGTCCACTCTCCCACATCTATCCCTCCATTATTCTCCCACTTCCTCCAACAAATCTTTTCTGTTCAAACAGTGAAAAAGGAGTGTGTTAATTTACACTGTTTAGAACTCTTTTCACGTCCTCTGCAGCTTCCAATTTTCCCCGAGCGGAACTAAAGTGAATGAATGAATGAATGAATGAATGAATGAATGAATGAATTGGCCAGCTTTCTGGAAACCTGTTGGGAAACTAAACGCCTGCAAATCGCCAAGAACCCAAACTCACTACCTTTATATGACTTTAACGGAGTTGACTGTTCTACAAGTCTTTAAAAAGAAACTTTGCCACAAAATTTGTTGAGTTTTTCAAGCCCGCTTGACCTACCATTTCCAAGTTTTCCTCCAAGAGTTGAAAGCCTTGAATTTGACAACCAAATATCCAAAAACAGGAAGAGGAATGCTGACTAATCAAGTTCCTGACCTCAAAGTCTTAAACCACCTCTTACATTTTCAGGATGTGTGGAGAGATCAGTGGATCAGTGAAGAACAAACCATTGTCTCTTTGTACTGCTAAAAGTGTAGGTTGTAAAGGATTCATTCTGAGGGGGATTCCTGTTGAGGTGTTCCATAGAAATCCCAACAAGGCAAAGCAAAACAGGCTGTTTTCTCAAAAATCCAGAATGGGAAGACCATTAGGATTGCAAAAGAGAATCTTAAAAACTTTGCTTGTGCTGAAAGACATGAGAGTAAGCACTTTTCGAATAAACTTTAAAGAACAGACAGACCTCTTGAACTGGGTTTCTTGGTGTTGTGGGTTTCTACGCAAAATCAGGTGAAAACATCTAGAAGAATAATGAGGGATGAACTGACAAATCAGCTCATAAATTTCTTTCATTTTGGAAGATTATTTAATTGTTAAATACTCATGAAATTGAGCTCATCATCCAATCTCATGTACCTCCACAAAGGTCCTAACATTAGACAATCCATCCTTTTGCTCTGCCATGAGAGCCAGCAGACTGACCTCTACCACCAGGTCACATCTGGCTGTCTATCCGATCCAAACTGAAAACACCGTACAAATTACCAAAAAAGGAGTTACAAAGTTAGATTGGTTGGAATATGAAGTTCTTAATGTAAACCAGGCACTTTGCTTTCAAGAATGAATGAACTTACAGAGACTTCCCCTGAGGTGGGAGTCCCTTTGAGATTTCTTTGACAACTCCAGTTAGGAAAAAGACCAAGAGCCAGACCAAATGGATGCCTACTCAATCTGGACCAAAATTTAGGACGTTTTGATTGGAGGTACTGAAGAATGAATGGCTGAACGATGGCAACGAGACGGATTACTTGAAAGGGAAATTCAAGAGTCATCATGAGTGGGGAACCAATGTAACCTGGGTAATACCAAGCCAAGAAGCTTGAACGTTTTGATTGCTAGAATGTTTCCAGAAAGTCAGAGTACCATCTACAAAACAAATGGATTTTCAGGTCAAGTTCATCTTGGAAAAAGTCAAGAAGCAGATCTAGCAACAGTCAAAAACATATAAACAGGTTTGATTTTGAGAAAGATCCATACACTTGTGGAAATACCCCATCTCCAAACCAATCTTGGTAAATTTATATGTGGAAAAGGTGCAAGTGGATCTAAATGTCAAATTTCCCAAACCCAGGAACCGAAACATTGGCAGACTGAATTCACCTGGAAGTAATTCCTACCCTCTAAATCTAAATGCAAGCACTCGCAATTTCCGAGTACATTCAAATAAATTTTATATTTAAAAACCAATTACAGAAAGAAAACATTTTAAAGGCATTTAAATTGGAAATATCTACAACGCACACCTTTTTTCTACCTCTTCTCGTTGTCCTACTGGCACAGCATCTCGTCCTACATGTCAGTCTCCCATAACGGCTCAAGCATTTAAGAGCTGGATTTTATCACCTCTTGGATTCGTCATGGAACATTTTTGAGCTTCTCATTCAGCAGAAGAATAGAGGGAGAGGAAACATGTAGTTCTGACATTCGGAAAGGAAATGTTCCACTTTCTGTTGATCAACAGGCTTGTGGGACAAAAAAAAAAAAAAAGTTCAACAAAGCAAAAACGTTTAACTCGGATTGTGTGAGGAAAGGGGAAGAGATTGGGAAAAGGAGGAAACGGTGACTCGCGACGCAATAATCAGATGAATGAAAACACAACAGTAAGGCAGCGGGAGCTACAGATGAAGGTGGGAGAAAGAGGAAAGAAGTACACTGTGTTCTGAAACAGACAAGGGGCAGTGTGCGACAAAATCCCGTTAATACACGATGACTGCCGAGCGGAAAGAATGTTAAATCCTTTAGAAAGGGGAAGGAAAACAGGTGGAGAGAGAACAAGGGGGGAAATGGACTGAAAACAAATAAATGTGAAGGTCCAGTCCGAAGCCCCTTTGGCTGAGATTAGAAGTGGCCAAAAGACCCCGGAAAAATAAGCAGCTGAAGGGCTTTAATCTGGAACATGTTGTTGTTTTAAAGTTCCCTTTCTCTGTTTATTTAGCAGATTATTCTACTGTGGATTTATTTGTTCTTAGTCTACTCTGGAACTCGGAAACTACACGCAAGGACATTTCTCATCAGCCTTCAAATGTACAAAAATATGAAGAAAGAAAAGGCATCGCCACAGAGTTTTCTAAATCCAGACTGAATCATGAAAAATACTACAGAACACAACACTGTGGCCTTGTTCCGAGCAACCAAAGAACAGAAATAACACTATCTACTCCCATATAGCCAACATTACCTTTAACTAGTTCAGAGCAGCTCAATCAACTTTCATAACAGGCTCCAAGAGCAAACATCTCCAAGTACAAACTGCCATCAAAGAGCATCTCAATGAGTAGAACTCTAGATTATACAAGGGAATAAAACTGGAAAAATTTTCCCACTTCACAGTACACTACACTTGGTTTTATTATGAACCAAAGTTGCAACATTTCTTCCATTTCCAGCTGCTGTGCTTCTCTCACACCACACAAACCCTTTGAAAAAGCTCTTCTACCCCTTTCCAGTGGGGGCGCTGCACCAAGAACCACACGTAAACCTCAGAAGAAGTCACAGAGGGCTACTTCCTTTTTCATAAAATGTAATCAAAAATAGAGTGGCAGAAAATTTTTGTGGTTGTAGGATTTGTCTTTTGTCGTTATTAAAAGACCACAAGTCATTTCTCCCACTTGTACTGGACTCTTGTGCTTGCTTTGGCTGTATTTACTCAGAATGCCCTGCGCTATAGTCCACTTCCTGTCCGGAATTCATCTAAACCAAACCAAGACCAAGGTGCGTAGGTGGACCAGAGTTTGCTTTTTTGGTCTGCATTAGAGTTCGATTAAAGATTCACACTTCCCCAAATGGATGAGACTTTCTCGGCAAGCGAGCTAAAGTTGGATTAAAACGGGCTAAGTGGGGCTGATGGGAATGCAGGTTTGGAGTACTAGCATCAGTACTTTGTTTTGGTAGCTCATTCAGGTGACTGATTAGTTCCAATGCATTTCCATCCTCCATGGCAGTCTTTCCCACTGAAGCCAAAATTGGTTAAATTTAGCACATATTATAAGAAAACAACAAACTTCACAAAAAACAGTAGGGAGGACTGAAAAATCTATGCGATTTAAGCTCATTTGAATTAAGTTGTGATGTATGAATTATTCAGTAAACCCCCCCCTCAAACTCCCCTTCCCTTACGACTGCTGAGCACTGGGTCTGCCCTCATTTTGTTTCAGATCTTATCAGCGATCTACTTCACATCTTTCGAACTGAAAAACGCTGTTGATTCGGGTAACGAGACATCCAGCTGCTTGGGTTTAAAAAAAAAGAAAATATTACGTTTAATCAGCATCTTGGGAGGGTTGATGGGCAGAACTATCCGCCCTTTCTCCTGCAGTCAAGTTCCTCAACAGTGGCAATGCGGCAACTGGTGCCTTATGTCTCAACCCCCTCCACCCATCTGCTTGACACCTCCCTTTCCAGAGCCCCCTCCTTAGCTCACTTGGTTTAGTGTTTTTATCGCCCTGTGTTGTGGAGAGGTAGAGGAAACTGCTAAAAGAGCAGCGAAGAGGGAAATCTCATTTTTAAAACAAAGTAGAAGTCCAAAAAAAACAAGGAGGTGGGGGTTGGGACACATCGGGAGTCTCGTCATACCCAACAGCCCAGATCTCCTCGATTATAGCCAGACAAGTTCTCATCCTTCCCTGCAACGAGGCGACCACCTCGTTCACATTTGGCTGTGTTTACCAGAGAAGAAAAGGAGGGGAAGCAGAGAAGGAGAAGAAGGGGGTGCTATGGGAGAACATGGGGGATGTTGGATGGGGGCAGGGCATGACTTTCATCTCATTTGGGAGCAAGCAGCAGAAGCCAAAAAACTCAGGACGAGAAAGCCTGAAGTTTTTCCCCAGAACGAAGATCTCCGTCTTCACATCTCGCGCCAGACCGGCTCGGATGTCGTCCCCGGCCGCCACCCACTTCCCAGTCTTCTCATCCCCACCGGGGGTAAATTTGTATTCCGCAGAATGGCAGGGTGTGGCGGCAGGGATCAGTTTCATCCTAAGGCGATTCAAGTTTATGGAAAACAGAAAGGAGCCAGTTTTGATGAAGCAGGATGGTCAGAGAACCTGTCTGATGGATGGAAATTCCTAAAAACAAATTGAAGTTGAAACACTAAACTGCTGGTAGGAAATTTCAGTCAAATAAAATCAAATAACGTTTTTCTGACTGTTTTTTTTTTTTGTTTTGTTTTTTCTCTATATATATGCTCTAAATAATCAATACTGCAGAAAAGCAGCCTCCTTACAAGGACATAAAGCAGCACAGACAAAAAAAAAAACACACACACACACAAAGTAAATCACCTCAAAATTTCAGACAAGCAAAAGAAACAAAAAACTTATAGAAGTAAGACTTTCAAGAATAGGAGCCACTTTCATCATTTCTATTTTTTCTCTTGAAAGGAGCAACTAAAACTTCTGCCCTCTACGCTATTCGCCCGTTATTCTCTCCATCCCAGCGGCTTTTATTTCCACTAAATCAGACCAACTTTGACAGCCAAAGGCGGCCGGAGAACAATCCCGTTATGTAACCCGGGATTGGACCGTCTCTCCTCCTTCTCGGGGAAAACGCAAAGGCTCGTCGGGCACCTCCAGCAGGCATCGCCGCAGACAGCCCCACACGCGCCCAGTTTGGGGGGCTTCCGCCGAGGTTCGAAACGCGGAAACAAGCGGGCACTTTCCACCCGAAAACGCGGCTCGTCTTTCAACACGTTGGCTTCTTTTCGCGCGACATCTTTTTTACAGACACTTGTTAGAATGTTGCCTCGACTTTCTAAACCGCCTCGTTTTTCTTAAGGAAATAAAAATAGACATGTACTCACCCCTCTTCCCATGGCTGCAAAAGATTTATATTCCCCTCTTCAAGTAAAATTGGTCAAATAAAGCTCCGCCTTAAAAAAAAAATATATATATACAATAAAAAAAAAATATATCAAAATAAAATTATCTCTTGGTTGCGCTCGGTATTTGTTTTATTTTTTATTTTTATTATTTATATATATATATATATATATTATTATTATTATTATTGAATCTTCAGCACGTGTCACTCCTTCAGAGCACACATCCGAGCTCGCGCACCGCGGCGGCAGGACCTCTTATAGTTGATGTTCCTTCCTTTATGACGTCGACACCGTTTGCCATGGTAACCTCCTCGGAAAGAGGCGGGGCTTCCTCCATTTCTTTTCTTTTCTTTTTTTATTTGATTCAAACCATGCAACGCGTACACATGGCGCATAAATCATTTATGGTAATGGAATCCAGTTTTTTTTTTTTCTTTCAATATTTGTTTTGAGAATTAATTGCTCACAGCTTGAGCGATATTCAAGTTAGTTAGTAATTCAATAGGCTACAGAAAATTCAATATCAAAGAAGACAAGCTGACTTGGGTTTCATAGCTGAAATGGCTGAGATCTGAATCCAAACATGTGGATGGAAAGTCGAGTGGAAGAAAAAACTCGGTTAGACAAAGCTGTTCAAAAGACAGGGGTGATCACAAACACGAGAAGCATTTCCTGACTATGATTCAAGGGTGGCTGATTGGTCCAAACTCTTCCTATGAGATTTCCACATTTGTGACCATTTCTTTTTACAGCGTTTTCGAACAAAGGACAGAGGACAATGGGATTTAAAGCCAAAGTGACCACATTAATTTGACCATCTGATAACCTCACCTGCTTTTGGGTGTATGCATGTTTCACTAAATAAATAAAACCTTCAAACTAAAGTGTTTAGCAACAAAATGCTCTCAGGATTATATTAAAACAGGCACAGGTTAAAAAAAAACTGCCAGGAAGACAGTTCAGCCAACACACTGTCGCTATGCATCTACACCTCTCCCGGCCGCACAGCTGGGTGCGCAGACACCTCCTTCCCCCTGCTGCTTTGACAAGGTTGTTGTGTGCCGATAGCGGGCAACTAACTTCTGCAACCTCTCAGCTTCTAAATCCAGAGCAGATAAGGAGGCAGATTTAGCCCTGAAACAGAGAAGACGCACCACTAAGTGTTTCTTAGCCAGTAGGTAATATTACTTTCTATAGGCTCCTATTAACTCTGGAGTACCCTGAACTTGTCCTTCTCTTTGTGTTCTTTTAACACGATGCAAAATAGCTCTAGTATGCTCCCTGACCCAAGGTCCATCTCTACAATGGTTAAATGATCCATGCTGAGGGGCCACAACTGGTTTGTTCTGTAGTATGGCAGCAATACCCTTGTGGCGATTTGCATGTGTTCCAGGAGCTCTTAAACCCTTTGGTCCCTCAGTACAAATGAGAGATTTAGGCTTTCATCCCTGGATCTGCTGTAAGCCTGAAACAAGACGCATTCTGTCACTTGTTGCATTTTGCTCGGCTCGCGGCGAACTTCTTGAACTCTGCGGTTAGTTTTTGAAATTGCCAGGCAAGTCTTGCATCGTCATCCACTCCCGCCTGCTGCTTCTGACAAGTGACCTTCTTACACAGGTCGAGCCATTTGCCACAGCGCTATTGTCTTCTGATGGGTAGACGTGCCACTCAGCGCCATCCTCTCTCACATGTAATCAGGCAGCCTTGAAGACAAACCTGACAAGACAAACCCAAGATAGATCCAACGACCAAAGGAAGACTTTACTGCGTCTGTTTTCTGTAAGAGACGCTGATGCATGATTTCTTTGGTTGTGCGCAGAAAAAGCAGGACTAAAAACACAAAACAACAGGTGGGCCTGAAAAACAGATGGACACGCAGCAGAGATGCGACTGCATTGTCACTGTGCACACAGGCTCATCGACATGCATCTGCATGCAGACGTAAGGAAACCTCCCTGTTTTTGGGCAGTCGAGCATGTGTCGAAACTGTAGCTCACGTGTCGCCGGCGTTCTTCTAAAAATGGCCCAGATTTTATTTAGATGTTCAAGAGGAGAGAGAGAGTGAACTCTCAAATAGGGTTGCGATGGCAACAAGCACGTTCAGTGGGGGGAAGGGAGGATTATGAGGAGTGGGGAGTGGTGGTGGTGGTGGTGGAGGGGGGATGTTTTGGGTTGGGGTGGAGGCATGATAATGTTGGTGTCTGTTTGCAATCGTCTTCCTCCAAAATGAGAGAAGCTGAATCCAAGAGCCGCATTTTTGCGATTTCACCACGCATTGAGAAAATGAATTGAGGAAACTGGAGAAGCCCATAAATCTGCCGATCCCCTGCTCCCACTTCTTCCCTTCCTCTTTATCACATCGACTTGCTTCCTTCACCATCCATCAACCTCACTCTCTCCCTTCCGTCTGCCTCCCTCCGCATCCCTCTATCCTTTTGTCTGCAGATTCTTCTTGCCTGTCTTGCAGCGGCTCCCTCTCCAGCGAGAGAGAGAGAAATCCCATTGGCTGCTGGGAATATTCCGCCTTCCACAAATGGAAACCCGAACGGTTTCGAGGGATGATCGTGGTAACGGCTCAAGTGCTTTCCCCTCAAGTATGTGAACGGCGAGGCCAGCCATGTGCTGGCAAGTTAGCATGATGATGGAGAGCTATCTGTGCAGGTGAAGAGGAGGAGAGGGGCATTCATAATGGAGGGTCCCCTTTGCATTGGCGGTCAAATGAGCAATGGTGGCGCACCGACACAAACAGACACGCTCAGACATGGCTGTGGAGGAGAAAGATAAAAATGGACAGAAGAAAGAAAGTTCACTTTGAACGCATTTGTGAAAATAATCTGTTCCAAACTTTGGAACTTCTACATAGCAAATATGGACAGATGGATAAAGTCAGTGGATGGAACAAAAAGGCGAGTGGCTTCAGGGCAAATGTTAAGGACAAGTTTTATTGGAACAACAAATAAATTAAGAGACTCTTAATTTATCCATGCTTGGTTTTCTCTTTGTGCTTGTTGGCTGTGGCATTTCAACCAAATATGTAACATGGCGGCGAATGAACGATGAAATATGAGTCTTCTTTTTCTTCTGGCCCGACTCAGTAGTACGTCTCCTGCTCCACCCAACCTACAAAGAGAGGAAACGCAATAAACTAAACTTTATATCATACAAGTTTTACAGTTAGAGGCCGACCAGCAGGGGCAGTCGAAAATATTCTAATATTCATCATTATTTAGACCCCTCATCTAGATACATAACGGAAAACAGGAAGGTATTTATAGAGATTAGGATACAACCTAAGGTCACAATTTATCCTAATTTGTTCATTTGGTTCTAATGATTTATATGAGAGCAAAACTGCTCCATCATATACAAAGATACTTCAAAATAATACAAACTTCACATCTTTACAGTATGACTCATACGCAAAATTACTACTTTCTAAGAGAGAACAAGTGACTAGTTAAAGGAAGCGCAAGTTGTTGACCCAGTAACACAAAGCTTAGAGACGCAGGGCCAGAGGCGGGGTGGGGGGCGGGACCAGAGGGGTGGACATATTTGTATGGAACCCGTTGATAGCTGCTTGTATTTCTAGTTTTTTTCTTTTGACTTTGTGTGACAGATCCAAAGCTGCGAATGCGTCTCTTCGGTAGAAACTGGAAGGATTGTTCAAGCTAAAGGTCCCGCGGGACTAAACAGCGTCCGGCTGCAGCTGCGGCTTATTTTGATATGCCGACGCGAGAGGTCGGCGGCGCTCAGAGATCAGAGCCGCGGGGCTCAGATGTAGCGCTTCTGTCGAACAAAACAAAAGAAAGCAGTAAAAGAAGCAGCTGAATCCGAACCAAGCCCTGTTGAGCCTTGTGGGCGGAAATGGGCACCGACAATGGCCGGGTTGAGGGTTCTACTCCCACAGAAGGGGCTGTCGCCATCCTTGTGTAAGGATAAAAACCTCCTGGCTTACCTCCTGGGTTGCGTCTGAGGATATATCTTCTAACTTCATCATAGACGAAGATGAGGAGGGAGTATGGGAAGGCGCAGAACCACCAAGCAGGCCTGAGGTATCAGACAGACGGCAAGAGAGAATTAAAAACCAGAATGTGAGAAAAAAAAAAAAAACAAAGCAACAAAACACAGATCAAAGTTTGTTTCAGCAGAAAGATAAGCAGAAGGAAGATGATGTGTTCTTTCTGCTTTCTGTTTTTCCTCAAAGAATCTCATAGAACTAAAGCTCTTCATCCTGCCTCAGAAGTGGAAATTACTGGAGCAGAGACACAATAGCCACTACTCTTTATGGAACACATCAAAGAAAAAAAAAAAGCATAACTACTCTTAGTTAAAAGCCAGCCCTAGAAAACAAGCATCTGGAAGTGCCTTCAGAGTGGATTAGAGGATAAGAAAGCAGAAATTAGCAGAAAAACAGCGTTATTAGGATCACACTTCATAACAAATTGCAATTAAGAACAGGGAAACGGCTGAAGTCATAAAAGCAGAAGAATGTTTGATTGAAACGAAGTGTGGTTGTGTGATTTACTCACTTAAGAGGGTACATTCTGAGGGCCACGTCCATGCCTGGACAGTATGACAGGAAAGCAGCCAGAGCCGTCTCCTCAAAGAGTCCGAAGATCAGGATGCGGTTCCTGTTGGAGGAAAAAAACGGCACATCCAAAGATTTTATTCCATGTTTGAAGTTTTAAAAGAAATTGGTTTCTGGTCTTTGGTATGACCTGAGGACAGGGTTTATTTCTCCAGTTATATGAACCACATGAAATGCTTTGTCCACTTATTATTAAATGCCTGCAATATTCCAACGAAAGCTGTTGCAGACCTAATAATGAGTTTTTAAATGCTACTTTTAAAATAAGAAATAAATTCAAATGCAATGCTGACTTAACTGAACATTAATGCATCAGTAGAAGTGTTGTAATCTCTGTTTTGTCTTTTTTAGCACTACTATTAGTATTAAAATGATGAATTTCAGTGGCTTCAGTCTTAAGCAGGTGCCAAATCTACGTACTTCATTCCTTGCTGCACGATAGAGTTCCTCCTGGTCTTACAGATGATCAGATCGGCCCACTGGACGATCACAATACTGGTGAAGAAAGCTGTGTGGCAGGTGAACTCAACGATCTTTCTTCTCTCGTACGTCTGGAGCGCACGAAGAAGGAAAAAAAAAAAAGAGTTTACAGATGTGAGCTCAAGCCGTGGCTGTTCAGACAGACATGATCTGGGAGACCGACCCATTGCTGTCCATAGCTGTCTTCCAGGTCATTTACAAATTTGTCATCCCAGAGGACTCTGATTCCTATCAGGTCCATGGGGAGGAAGCCATTTTCAGCCAAGATCACAAAGTATGCGAAGAACCCAGCTGTGGCCTGCATCATACCTAGTGAGAAGGAAAACGGGTATTAAAATCACTCCTTCAGTGGAGAAAGATTCACAAATATGTCAAAGCTACTCAGGTTATTACCAATTTGTCCGTAGGCCATGCTGATGAGCCTCTCGTTCACCAGTTTGTCGGTTTTGGGGTTTCGGGGCTGTCTCTTCATGATGTCGCTCTCAGCTGCTTCATAGGCCAGGGAGATGGCAGGAACCTGGATGAGACGGAGAAACATGCAGCTTCAAAAAGAATCATCTTGATCTCATCAAACCTACAAAGTCCTTGAAGAACTCACCATGTCTGTTCCCAGGTCGATACAGAGGATGGTGACGGTGCCCAGAGGCAGAGGGATGTTGGCGATGATGAAGAGGAGGAAGGGTGAGATCTCAGGGATGTTGCTGGTCAGAGTGTAGGCGATGGATTTCTTCAGGTTGTCAAAGATCAGACGGCCTGACCAACCAACATCCTGGTTAATATTCTCAGGCTGGAACAAGCAAAACCTAACTTTATGTGTTTTCGCCCATCTTACCCTCTTCCACTCCGGTAACGATGGAGGCAAAGTTGTCGTCCAGCAGGATCATGTCGGCCGCCTGCTTGGACACGTCGGACCCGGCGATTCCCATGGCGACGCCGATGTCGGCTTTCTTCAGAGCTGGAGAGTCGTTGACGCCGTCACCCGTCACCGCGACGATGGCCCCCTGCAGAGCAAGCAGAATCCCATGGAAACACGGCCAAACATCCGCAGCGATATCTCCGTCATCTTCGCTGAGCTGAAGCTCACCTGCCTCTGGCAACCCTCAACGATGATCAGCTTCTGCTGGGGCGACGTTCTGGCGAAGACGATTTCTGTGTGGTGCTTTAAGATCTCGTCGAGCTGATCGGCTGTCAGCTCTTTGAGCTCACCGCCGTGAACGACGCAAGCTTTGGCGTCCCTGTTGGAGAAATCGCAACCGGGTTTAGCTGATTTCTTAGATTTCAAACTCAAAAGTTCAGAGATCTGTTGAACATTGGAAAAGGGCATTGAACCTTCACTGATGGTCTCTCAAGCTAAAGTTGCTGACAGCAAGCTCAGAGCCAGACTCATTTATTTGGCTTGCAGTGAATGGCTTGCAGTAAAAGCCTTTTTGGCTAAGTGCTTCGTGCAGCTTTGATAGCCAGCATGATTATTATTGCTGTTTTTTTTTATTATTGCCACAAGAGGAATATTGATCAATAAGATGACTGACCTGGGGTTGACCTCTGAAATGGGAACGTTCAGGCGGGCGGCGATGTCCTCAACTGTCTCGTTGCCTTCAGAGATGATACCAACGCCTTTAGCGATGGCCTTGGCTGTGATTGGATGGTCGCCTGTCACCATGATTACCTGAAGGGAAGGAGGTTGAAGGAAAAGTTGAAGCCACATCTCTTTTTCCAACCTGAGTGAGTTAAAAAAGAGAACTTAAAGCACCTTGATTCCTGCGCTCCTGCATTTGCCCACAGCGTCCGGCACGGCGGCACGTGGCGGGTCAATCATGGACATGAGGCCGATGAAGCACAGGTTCTCAGTCGGGAAGTTCACTTCTTCAGTATCAAAAGCAAAGCCATCTGGGAACTGGTCGTCAGGCAGGTGGAAGTGGCAGAAACCTGAAGAAAACAAAAGTCGTCATGTGAACACGCAGCTCTCTCCTCGTGTCGCTTCAGCAGAATCAATCCTTACCGAGAACTCTCTCTCCTAGACCTCCCAGCTCCACGTAGGCGTTCTGAAAAGCATCCTTCATCTCGTCGTCCAGAGGCTGTTCCTTGCCCTGCAGCACGATGGTGGAGCAGCGGTCCAGAATCCTCTCGGGGGCTCCCTTCATCACCAGCAGGTGCTTGGTTTCTCCGGGAGTCGAGTTCTTGTGGATGGACAGCTGTTGGAGAAGAAAAGAAGCTGAACCCAAGAGCCACCAATGTTTTATGCAAAAGCCTATAAACTTTTACAATGTAGTAAGAACTTTATTTGGCTCATAAGGAATGCACCAGAGCTGAAGTGAAACAGGCAAATTATTTAGACCTGATTGGATGGTTTACCTGGTATTTGTTGGTTGAGTTGAATGGAATTTCCGCGACCTTGGGGTACTTGTCTCTCATGTCCTTAACAGGACCGCAGCACAGCTCAATACACTTTAGCAAAGCAGCTTCAGAGGCGTCACCAGCCACATCTCTCTGTGGGTTGAAGTATAAGAACAAGACAAGAACGGTCAATTTGAACTACAGGGTGGGTCATAAGTGTGAAATGTACATTTCTTTTACATTTCAGACACCCAAGAAGATGCGATTGACAAAAGAGCAAAGAATTGAAATTATACTGATGGCTGGATGGGGAGTCAGTCGCACGGTTGCATGAAACTTTAACAGAAAACATGGAACGAGCGTTCACACGACAGTGGAAAAACTTATCTGCACGTTTCAGAAAACTAGAAATGTTGCAGATCAGCCACAGAGTGGTCCAAGGCGTGCAGCCCAACATAAAAACAGTTGCCCAACATAAAATTTTTATTTTTTCTCTGTATGGAAACTTCTGGCCCACCCTATATATCAGTGATAAAAGTAGAATATCCTCAGGCACACTGGTATTCCTGGACTTCAATAATAGTAAGTGCTTCCAATGACAATTGGCTGCTCTACCAGTTTGTTGGATCCTAGAAGCCCCTATGCTAAGTCATAACTCTGCCATGCTTTCCACATGGTCACACTATTTCTGATAATACTGAAAACGATAATTCAACAAAAGCCACTCAGGCTAACAACCGAGACTCAGAGATGTCTACATGCAACATCAGTTCTTCACCTTGAGGATGGGAACGTTGCTCTGCTCGGCCAGGAAGACGGCTCGGTTGCAGAGTCCGGCGATCCTGGCCAGAGACGCCCAGGTGGCCGAGCTCGGTCAAACGAGGTGCCGCTCTGGTTCTCGGTGGTGTCGGCTTCGTGGATCTGGTTGTCGAACCACATGTGGGCCACGGTCATCCTGTTCTGGGTCAGGGTGCCGGTCTTGTCGGAGCAGATAGTGGAGGTGGAGCCCAGAGTCTCCACAGCTTCCAGGTTCTTCACCAGGCAGTTCTTCTTGGCCATACGCTTGGCAGTCAGAGTCAGACACACCTGGAAACAAAAACCAGATCCATCAAAACTGATGGAATATTCTTGAAGATTGTCGGATAAGAGGACAAAGAGCCTTGTAGACTCACAGTGACTGTAGCCAGGAGACCTTCTGGAACGTTGGCCACGATGATGCCAATGAGGAAGATGACGGCCTCCAGCCATCCATAGCCAAGGATGAGGGAGAGAATGAAGAAAGACACACCCAGGAAGACGGCCACACCGGTGATGATGTGGATGAAGTGCTCGATCTCAATGGCAATGGGAGTTTTCCCTCCCTCCAGACTGGAAGCCAAGGTGGCAATGCGACCCATAACGGTTCGGTCTCCGGTGTTGATGACGATTCCTTTGGCAGTTCCTGAACATCAAGAAGGAATGTTAGTTTCAGAATGTTGCCCAGCTGCTTTTCCTGCATGTCTCCAAACTCGACATCCCCGCCAAAAAAATCCCACCTTCATCATAAATATTTCTAAGGGCGTGAATACCTTCAACACAGTTGGTGGAGAAAAAAACAATGTTCCTGGTCTCCAGTGGGTTGTCGTTGGTGAAATCTGGGGATCGGGTCTGGGGCTCTGATTCACCAGTCAGGGAGGAGTTGTCCACCTAGGAAATCAAGTAAGAATAAAGCTGTTTTGTTTTGCCGTGCTCTTGGGACAACTGAAAATTCCTGCGTTATAGAAGCAGCTCAGGTATTTCTGTATATATAGAAAGTTTATGAGCTTTTAATTGAAAATATAAGTCTCCTCACTCTACAGTTGACTGAAAAACTTTGATCAGACTGAAACCAAACAGAAAACCTGAGTTGAAACACGAGAGAGCACCTGGTACGGTGGGAACCCCTCCACAGAGACCCGCTAACACCAAGGTTGCCTGTAATTGTACGAGAAATCTACACTGATGACACTCACCTTGCAGCCCTGAGCAGAGATGATCCTGAGATCAGCAGGAATCCTGTCTCCACCCTTCACTTCCACCAAATCTCCGGCCACCACCTCCTCAGCATTGATGCTCTTCTTTTCCCCGTCACGGATAACCAGGGCTTGCTATGACATCAAGGAAAGGTTTGAAGTAAGATCCCCGAGTAACAACAAGCAGCCATGTGGCAGGCCGGTGGACGCAGGAAGTCTCACCTGTGGGACCAGGTTCTTGAAGGAGTCCATGATCTTGGAGCTCTTGGCTTCTTGGTAGTAGGAGAAGCAACCAGTGATGATGACGACAGCAGACAGCACAATACCCAAATACAACTACAGGAGGACAGAGAGGACTCTTCATTTAGACTCTGGCGGACCGGAAAACGACTGCAGAGGACAGTGAGAGAAATCTTCTTACGTTATCGTTTGCTGGTTCGTCTTCTGAAGCAGCCTGAATACCGTAAGCGAAGAAGCAGAGGATCGCCCCAATCCACAGCAGCATGGAGAAACCACCAAACAGCTGGACGGGAGGCCAAAGCAACATTCAAACAACCATCTCTACCGCATGCAAACTCTAATCTAAAAACACATTTGCATCCATTTAAATTGTGCCAAGCCTCTTGTTAGCTCTTACCTGCTTGCAGAACTTCACCCATTCGGGTGTGGTTGGGGGAGGTGTCAGGGCATTTGGACCATCTCGGGCTAGAATCTCTTTTGCTCTGGAGGCGGAAAGACCCTAAGCAGACATAACGTGAAATTAGCTTCTAATTTCATGCAGCTCGATGTAAAGCATTCTGTGCAAAAACACGGTGGACTTAGATTCAGGTTTGACGAAAGTCACATTTCAGCCTTTTGAGGTTAAAAAGTCTAACCTGACATTTCTCTAAGCAGATATTGTCAGCCCAGTCAATAAGGACAGTGTTCCTGATGGACTGAGTCTTTGCTTTGAGAAAAACTCACACAGATCACATTTTAACAGATGATCAGGCGTTTAGCCTCTGTGGAGTTGAATATTGCACAATAAAAAAACGTCTCCTGAAAACAAAATGTAGGATTCCTTTTTTTTTTGTGCAATGCCGCGCTCCCGCTGCAAAACAGGCTTTATCGTTTGGGTTAATAGACACTTTGGTAAATCTTCTGCCCATGCACCACATTGCTACTCTGCAAGATAATTACATGAGAGTCTGCTTTCAAGCGCGCAGACAAACACGAGCTCCGCGCAGTGTTTGTCTGCGTGGAGCTTGTACTCTGGCCTCATCTACCTCCTCGAATCCCGATAAATCCTGCGTGCAGAGAGCTCACCCTTGATAGGTCCGTGCCATATTTTCTGTGAAGTTCATCCATTGTGAGCTTGTGATCATCCTACGGGGGGAGAGGGAGAAAAAAAAAAAAAAACACAAAGAAGAGAGAATGAGATTGACAGACATTGCGTCAAACAGGCTGAAAATCCCTGTCATTTTAAAAGCGCAGATATTATCTCCTCTGAGGATTACAGAATGTGTTGACGCGGCCTCCAGGGAACATAAAGATGACGTCGCCAGGGAACAAAGGTCGCTAGACGGATCTGACGGATTATGGATGCGGGTACGGATTGATTTTTTTTTTTTAAGATTAGGCAAACATTTGAGTGAGGATTGTGAACTTGCAGTCAAACATGAACTGCAAAACAACCCAACAGAACATCCAAGTCATTTTGGATGTTCTGCTGGCTTATATCCAGCAACTCATCTTCCATTTTGAACCAACGTGTGGGAAAAAAAAAAAAAAAAAGTTTTGCGCCGCTGCGGTTTCTCGAGCTGAAAAAGCAAAACGTGTTTCAGCAAATGAACAGCCAGAGAGGCTGACACATTCATGTGCCCACACAGTTTGTTTTTTTGTTGTTGTTCAATAATGCCCACAGCGGGTGAATGAACAGAAACTCCTCCGATGTCATTTTGGATGAACTGCAATCATATCTGACTTCCAGCCTTCATCTCGGTTGTGCTGTGAAACGAAAACGGGTTTTTGTCGTCTCCGTGAAAACGCCCCGAGTTGAGATGCCCCCACCGCTTTCTGCGATGACATCACGCACGTGTCGAAGCTGAAAACATTGACACATCTCACTGAAGTAACTGTCGGTGTGAGTCACACGGAGCTAAAACGGGACAGGTTGCGTTTACCCGTTCACAAGCAAATGTCAAGAATACGTTTGAGAGTAAACACAATGCAAGCTGGAAGAGTTCCATCGTTTCCAGCGTCTGTTTTAGCATTTGCATTTGGTTAGCAGGCTAAACCCATAAAGAGTCAACAGTAGAGAAAGCCATACAGTTTCAGTAAGTAGTCATAGGCAAAAAATATTGGTATTGGTATCAGTTATTGGGCAAATTAAATTAAGTAAATTGTCATATCGGAGATATCTACCAAAATCCAATATTGTGCATCCCCAGTTCTATTTTAAATACATTTTTGAACATCAATCAACGTCCCACATAAGACGATGTATTCATTATTTTTGCAAACGTTTCACGCCTGTCTATTTCAAAACCCAAAATGGATATAAAATGGTTGTTTGTTTTTTTGTTTTTTACAAATAAGAGCACATTTCTTATTGTAGTAGTTGATGATCAAAATTATAAGTTGCCTTTTTTAAAGAAGACAAAAAAAAAAACATCACATATTGCAGATCGAAGTAAGTTGCGCAACCTGTGCACTGGCCGCTAATATGGCAACAATGCACAAACCTCTGCAGAGAAAGTGAGCGGTGAGCATTCGTCTGTTGTACTCTCATTAATAATTAGTATTATGTAAGCAAGCGTGCCAAATGTGCCATGGCTAATATGTTATCACATGCTCCAAAAGTAGCGCCGCTTTTTGTTCCCTTCTCAACAGGCCGGCTGAGGACGTCACGCCTGGCCTTCTCGGGTTTCGGCCCGGTTTTGATGTTACATGCATGGCCGACCACGAGCTCGCCGATAAATCCCGGGTTGAAAATTCCTGCTGCTATTTAAATAAAGGAAGCCTCTCTATTTTTAGCAATCAGCTGTTTCGGCTCAGACTTTGCCACATGTAGTCAAATCAAAGGCTGCGTAATGTTGCCATGGGAATAGCCCCTATTGTCTTCACTGGACTTTGATATCTCTAGTTAATTGTATGACGGGGCAACAATCATTAACATGTCAGCTGGATGCGCTTCTCCAGAGAGCCGTCTGTGCTTTTACTGCTGCTCCGTAAGCCGCCATTATTCAACCACAGACCCGATCTGGAATCACTAAGACATGACAATAAATCACTCTGAAGCGTTTAGTTGGACTGGAGGAATTTCCGCGTCTCCGCTAAAGCTGAGGCATGGCGTTAATTGCAGCGAATGATGTGCCAGATTGGAAAGATCAGAGGAGATCGGCGATAGCGTTGCTATGACATTAAGATGTCCTTCAGCTTGCGGCAGGACTTTGAGATCTAGTTAAGATGTTCAAAGGACGATAACCATTAATATGTCACCAAGATGAGTTTTATAGCCGTGTAATTCAGAATGATGGCTGCAGAAAGGCACTGGGCAAGAATTTGTGTTGGACACTTCATGAAATAGACAGAAATGACGGCGCCTTCCAAAATGTCCAGTGGTCAAACATAGCTGGGGTTAATCAAACAATCCAACCCGGAACAGCTTTTAGAAACCGAATGCATTAAGAGTCAAACATCAACTTATTTCAACGGACAACGTTTGATGTTTGAGTACATTTAGAAATGACTGACAATCTACTTCAATCTGTCGACTATTGATATCCAACACGTTTTGGTTTGATTAGTCGATTGAGAACAACTTCTCGTTCTCAACAATCTGTTCAGAAAGCGTTAAAATATTATAAACCGGCATATAATCCGGTAGGAAACAGAGAAATATCATGGAATAGAAAAAAAAAAAAAAATCATACCTACTAAATGTACTATAATGCACGTCATATACCAAGGTTTATTGATCACAAACTATGGTTTTCACTGAGACGATATTGATATCCATGAACTGAGCTTTGCAAACTGATGATGTTGCAAACGCTTGATTATTGTGGTGATGAATTTATTCAATTCTGAATATTGTTGGAAATCTTGAAGGCATGTTGATAATCACGCAAAAGAAATGTGAGATATTTAGAAGGAGTGAGGCGGTCGGGCTGTGACCGTTTCTCCTTGACCTTGTGAAGGACACGACGGTCGGGTCGTTTTGGGCGAAATGCCTCTGATCCGCAAGACATTTTCCCTCTTGCTCTTTAAGGCGCCGTCACTACACTTTCAAAATGTGTCATGATTTTGTGAAACTCTCTCCTAAACTTTGACTTCCTCTTTGACCTTGGTGAAAGGACTTGAGGGAAAAACGCTGACACCAGTGGAAACTGGCCAGCCGTCCTCTGATCTTTCCGCCCTTCTTAACCTTACTGTGTCCACGACTGGAAAGTAAGATTTTAAGCATGTGTTAGAGGCTGATTATAGACGGAAACTCTTTAAGAGCATGTGACTGCATGCGTAGACGTGCAAGCAGCAATCTGTGTGTCTCATGTGACTGTCGGTGAGGTTTGTGTTGGCCGTCACGGTTCATCCCTGCGATCGCTCAGCCCAGCAGGAAAGTTGGCGTACTCACCAGATCCACTTCTTTCTTCAGCTCGTCCATATCCTTCTTCTGTTTCCCCTTCTTGTGCTTCTTGTTGCCGTGTTCTGACGTTGCGGCCGGCTTGTAATCATCCTTCCCTTTCTGGATTGGGGAAAGTGAGACAAAAACAAGTCCCGGAATAAGAGTGAGCACATGTGGGAAGACAGCTCCGAGGCTCCAGCTTGGTTTTTCGCGAGGAAGCGCCGAAAGTATTCCTCTTTGCTGTGCACACAAGCTCGCGTGTTAATCATTGACTTGCCTCCAACACGTTTTGGCAGATCACAAAATGACCTCACACTCCAAAAGTTTTCTAACAGATGAGAAGAGGAGAAAAAGTTGCAATACTCACTCCGAGCCCCATGATTGCAGAGCGGCTCTGAGAGCAGTCGATCCGATTCTCGTTTTTCAAAACGTCCCCACTCCGCCTCTTTAAGTTTCCCACACAGCCACTCGCAGCCCCGCTGTCTTCTTCACTCCCAGAGCAGAGAAGATGGTCCGCTTGCCATTAGCATACGTTTATATCTGCAGCTGGAGCCCTACCTGCCCCACAGGGGGAGGAGCTGTGGGGGGATGGGAGGCAAAACTCAACAGGTGAGTTGCAGAGAGAGGCGGATCCAACTCAAACGTATGGGGCCAAAGAAGAGGAGTGAATATTTCTCAACTTCCCTGTTCTGCTCTTACTGCTTCCCTCTTTCTTTTTTCATGCTATAATTACCCTCTGCTCTTTCTCTAATTAAATTGCACTTTTTTACACAGTTTTTACCCCCACCGCCGCAGGAAGACCAGCGCAGCCGTCTGTGTGAGTCCGTTTACTCTGCAGACGAGAACAATCAGAGAGAAACACACACACACACAAAATGAGAGTCAAGGAGATAAAACAGCAGCAAGAGATGTGAAAGTCCACCTCAGGTTTGCATTTTATAGACTGAAAGGCTTTCTCCCAAAACACTGGAGATAGAAAAGAAACCTAGGTTCAGATAAACTGTTGCACAGAGCAAAGATAACATGAGGAATGAAGAGGGAGTAATCCACAGAGCGGTTAGCTCTGCCTCTCTAAGGTCAGTGTGTCCTGTTGGGGAGAGGGCACACACACACACACGCACACACACACACACACACGCACACGCACACACACAGCCAAGAAAATCTCTATTTGCGCGAGGATTTCTTTATTTTCATCAGAAATCAAAGCATGAAAAGTGGATCATTTCAGCGTCGCCTGTTCGCGTCAAGCAGTAAACCTTAAAGTTTAACAGAGCAGGTTTCATGCCCTTGAGCAGGTCAAAGGAGTCAGCTGCCAATCAGAGTTGGAGACGGTGCGCGATTTGTGAAGGCGGCGCTTCAAACATGCTTCCAGTGAAGCTTAAAGCGAAAGCTATTTGCTTCCAGTGAAGCAAACATGCTTCCGGTGAAGCTCAAAGCGAAGGCGGGACGCCGCCGCGCGCGTCCCAGCCGACACGGGTGACCTTGAGGGTGCGCTCTCTTCCTGTTCACCGAAACTGGCGAGGCTGGAAAGTTACCCTGAATGGCGGTGCGGCAGAGGACGCCGGGGTGTTTTGGAGTAAACTTCCAAACTGTTTGTACTCATTGAGCTATGCAGGGGGACAGGAGAGCGAGGAGGAGTCGGAGGAGGAGGGAGGATGATGTGAATACAGGAAATGTGGTGAAATGGAACAACTGCAACAGAAGTGTGAAGGTAAAGACTGAGAGAGGATGTGAGCTTGATGTGCTTTTTATCCCTATGACCAAAAGAATATTTCATATTTGGACACAAACATGTCAAATATTAAGTTACATGATACATGCTGAATTGAACATAGGTACTGGTTCATTACATTCCATGTACAGTTGACTGCAAATTTTTCACTGGAATGCAACTCCAAATTATATGCAAAAAAAAAAAAAAAGTAGTCACTAATTTGACAGATTATTTTTGCAGAGGACGTCTAAAATATTCAAAGAAAAGCGGTGTGGGAATCTCAAAATACTGAGGCACAATGCCACTTGACACGCTGGTGCAAACACTATTACTCTGCAGCTCAACGCTCACAGTCTGCACAGCTCAACTCGCAGTTGCACAATTGTGAAAGAATTTCTGTTTACACTTTTGATTGTTGGATTCACTCCAGAGAACGGTTAGAAGTGTTTGGGAATTTGGCCTCCCACGCAGAGTCGGAGCATTTTCACGAAACCCAAAAGAGCAAATTATGACTGAGTGGCTCCCTCTGAGCTTTCATGCGGCTTACAAGGGTTTAAATTCTAGAATGAAGGTGGTATAGGTGCTTGTTTGACACAAAACAGAGTTCTGCTGTATATAAACAACGTGGGAGCTGAGGACGTAAAACGTGGCCTTTGCAATGTCACAGTAGAAGCCGGAACAAGGAGTCATAGAGTGTTATTAGGGGAAACATTACGCTGGCGACACGGCGCTGATGTCAAACGTGAAAGATTGAACACCAGAGCAGAAACCTGTTCATCTCCAATAGACATGTATCGTATTCCACTGAAATGTCCCGTGTCGTTGTCTCTGAATGAGTCGATGCGTCCTTTCAAACAGCAATATTTAAAGTTTTCCCTCGCCTTTTAAACGCGTCCATAAAAACGGTACATTGTAAATGTTTCACCTCCTGGTAGGCTGGACTCGTCGTCCTCTAACTGTCGTGAACTTTGGACCCGGAGGGACGCCTGAGGCGTTTAAAACCTTTCATGATCGAACCGAAAGCTTCTGGAGACCTCGACTTCTTGGAAGCTCGTAAATTTTCACTCACAAGCAAATAAGTAATTATATGTGAAAAATAGAGACAAAGTGTCCTGTGATAGACTGGTGACGTCTGAAATGTCCCGCTGGAGACAGGCACCAGCACCCCTCCTGACCCCACTGGGGACATGGGTGTTAAAACATGGATGGGTGGATGAAATTAGAGACAAAGAATCACCGACATGACGTAAATGACATCTATAAATGATCTTTTACTGGATGTGAGGGACATATTCCAATAAAGTCATAGACCTTCACCTTACAAGAACCTACACCAACCCTTTAAATCTGCATCCTAACACCAACAAATATATAGTGAAGCAACCAGGATCACAACCAAAATACTGCATGTGTTTTACTCTCCTAAAAGTCACAATAATGATGAATATGTTAGCTTGAAAACAACTAGATTAATCAAAAATGCCTAACCTTTAGCACAAACAAACAAAAGTCCATGTACATACCAGTGATTGTGGGGGATTTTAGGTGGAACCTGACAGTGAAACTCAAGTTCACATTGTGACAATTTGCCCTGTAAAGTTCTCCCTCCCCCGCCGGCTTGAGACCAGTCTGAAAAAAACAAAACAAAAACAAAACAAAGAGCAACTGTTTGCAGATCGGCCATCATGAGGTTTCAACTAAAACTGTGACATGCTCACTCTGAACAATTCTGAACTGAAATCCAGTCAGAGTGTTTTTAAGCTTTGTAGATTTGGTCTTAGGATCCTGCAGGACGCTGTCCACACCAACCAGATGAGACGCTTCAGGGGTTAAGAGATGCTTAATTAACATCCACTGCATCAACTTCCCACCATTTAGTTAGGATTTCTATGCCAGAATACAGTTTAAACCACTGCATTTCTCATCACGCTCCATTTTTCAGTCAACTGGAACATTCTGTACCCAGATAAACTCCCCAAAGCGGAGCAGGTTTTGTTGCATTTTGAGTTTCTTTGGTGTCAAATCCCCGTCGATGTGGCCGACCCCGTTTGTCCCCACTGCCAGACGTGAGGACAGCAGCCAAAAAGGAGAGAGGGCGGGGATACAAAAACTGTCCGAACCGAACTGCTGTGGGAGGTTTGGATTACACATATTTGTGGCGTTTTGTGCGGTGAGAGAGAAATGTCTTGCGCGTCGCAATTTCCCCGACAACAAACGGTGAGTATCGCTGACTGTTTGTGCTACTTGTGTCTGGTAGCACCTCTAGTTCCCACACGCTGGTTACACTAATGCTCCCTAATTACACCCTTCAACACGTGCTGCTGAACGGGAGGGATCCAGAAATGCCCTGCAGCAAACTTCACGACGTCAAACGTGGGTGTTGGTTGAATTCTTCAAAAAAAGAAAAGAGCAACATGTTTTGTTGGTCTGAAATGTGTCTAGACGTAGCAACAAAGTCACAAAGTTGGTGACTATTGTGACATTTCTAATATTGATATTAAAAGCATGTTTTTCTCACATTTCACATCTTTGTTCTCTGATTATTGCCCAAAAACCAGAAAACACAGATGAACAGAAGGGAACTGCAGCAGCTGAACCCAAAGTATTAATGAATCCCTCATCGCTCAACCAGGTTAGAGGATGCAGGACGGCGAAAAAGAAACAGAGAGAACCCTCCCTTCTATTTATAGCCGCAAATATTCGCCAGAAGCCCAGTTCTGACTGGGTCAGCGTGAAATCAGTATGATATCACAGGGGGGTAAAAACTGCTTCTTGACAGGCAAATATTCCATAGTGAACCAACCGACGGATCAACGTGTAATCTAACTGGGCAACGAGAAGGGTGCTAAACCCTTTGACATGACAGAAATCCTCAACGGGTTTTGTGTCGGCGCTTCCGAACCTTCCTGCTGGAGATGTTGGTGGAGAACGAAACTGGATTTGGACTCTGGTTGGCACTGAGCCGCGAGACAATGACACAGATCGAGTAATCTCTGTGGGATCTGTGTATCGTTGATTCAGACCCGCACAAACACACGGCCAGAGCCGACACATCCCTCTAATCTGGCCCGGGATTAAGGCTGCAATTAGAGGAATGAGAAAGAGAGACGGTGGGAGGAAGAGATGGGTTCTGATGGCGGAGTATGATTCTATTTCCAATTTAAATACTCGTCCGCGCAGCATTTTCTACTCCATTTGTTTACATTCAGATCATGTTCATTTGGAAGCTGTTATGCCGCATCGAGTTAAAGTGACTCTTCTTGCCAAATCCAAATCGTTTTTCTTCAAGATTCAACGAAAATGCTGACATTCTGGCTTCAGAGCTGTGTTCACGAGCAGTTCTATTTTACCCACATAAAATATGAAACAATGAAGGAAAGATGGGAGAGGGAAAAAAAAGGAGTCACTGCAGGCACCACCACCCAAGCCAGGCAAACTCCTGGCAAAGGCAACAAAGAGCCACTGTGTCTGTTCACTCACTCAGGCAGCAGCACACAGTGCAATGTGTGAACCTCAATGAGAACGAAGAAAAATTTACTGACAGTAAAATGGCTACCAAACGCACAAAGTTGCTGAAGGGTGTTCTACCTATTTAATTGTGAATTATTGACATATTATACATGTTTTCTCCTAAAAAAAAGAACAAAAAATCTGCTTTTACTGAATTGTCGTGAAGAATAAACAGTAAAGCTTTTATAGTAGCCAAATACTTTTTTTTTTTCCTTTCACTGCCACTCAGCTAGAAGTCAGGGTGGGTGTGCACACACACACACACACACACACACACACACACCCACACACACACACACACACACACACACACATACACACACACTTCTGGGTGAGTCAGAGAGTCCAGAGTCCAGAGGTTTCCAGGAGGTGACGTCTATCAACACCTATCAAACACAGCAATTCTGACAAGGCGAAGCTGGGACTTCACTTTGCATCACAAATCAATATCGGTTTCCAGCCGAGACGGCAGGTTTCTTTTCTGGTTCTGTATCGCTGTAAACACGCAGCGCTCTGCTCGCTGCGGCTTCAGCCACCAGAACGAAAATGCAAACCTAACCTGAGGTTTCCCAACCCCACACGACACTGAAAGATGTCATGTGGAAGAATGAAGCTGTAAGAACGAAACACCAACTTACAGATTTCACTGAGCCGCGTTCAATTCAAGACAAACGTCTGGACTTTCAACACTTTGGTGCATCGAGAAGTTCAGGAAGTTGGCGATAAAACGCCAACATGTCAATGAGTCATTTCCTCTCGGCAGGTTTTTGCTCAGCAGGGCCTGCAGCTTTTCATGTCAGCTAAGGGCTTTCCCGAGGAAGGATTTCAAAATAAAAGCTTTGCCTGTTGGGCTTTGTTTGGTTATCAGAAACAAGGGGTTCAGAAGGTCACTGCTGGGGAAAAAATAAAAAAGCTTCCAGTAGGTGGAAGTTGGAGTTACTGAAACATGTGCTTGGAGGTAATGTTTTCATGTCTGCACAAGATTAAAAAAAAAAGGGGATTTAAAAAAAACTCAACAGAACAAAATCACTTCACACAATAACATGATGATGGTCCATGTTCTGGGAGTCGGGTTTGTGTTTTATCTCTGCATTTCTGCTGAGGTGGTCCAGTCATGCGTTGTGCTCCACAGTCACAAACTGGAACACGGAGGAGTTGTGGAGGAGCGTCTGTCTGGAGGCAGCGTGTGATGTGTGACGGAGCATGTGGAAATCGCTGACAAATGAAGAAGACTCAAGCAACAATTGTTGCGCTTTGTGAGCCAGATGCTAATTTTATAGCTTTTAAGATAGAAAAAAAAAGTAAAAATTTCAGACCTTTTGGTTTTAAACCCTCGTTTAACCTCAGATTTATGATCGCTCTGATTTGAATTCATCTTGAAAGTACTTCAGTTTGCTTGTTACAGTCGCGGCTTCCCAAGAGGCTCATCGTTGGTCTCATCTGAGCAGACGTCTCTTCCACAAGCGTTCTGTTAAAGTCTGTTAAGTTTTCCTTTGAAAATGTCTGACAAACCGTTTCGCTGTAGAACACACTGCAGTCTGTGGCGACAGAATGCGAAAAGTTTTAAAGAGGATTGTGATTCTGGAACATCGGCTCGCTTCTGGGGACAATGTCAAACACCGAGGGAGAGCCGCGGAGGCCGAAGACAGGAAACTCTTCTTTGAAAATGTCTATTTAAAACAGGGAGGGGAAAAAACAACTATTCTATGAATGTGGTATTGTGGAATGTTGCATGGATGCTTTAGCTTGCTGCCGTCTCGCTCTGGCGTTCACCAGAACTTCACTACGCCAAGCCGACAAGCTCAGAGCAGTCAGGACCAGGGAGAAAGTCAAATAAGGGACACAAGGAAGTCCTGGAGGGAGGAGTTGGACAAACTGCTTAGGAGGAGGAGGCTTCTCACATGATGGGTGGTGGCGAGTCGGTTTGTCCTTGGAAAGGACGCCGGTGTCCCGACAAATGCTTTCTTTGTCTCCCTCGCGTCTCCTCCCTCCGTCCTTCACCCTCAACTTTCCACCTTTCCGTGCTCACGTTTCCAGCCTGGCGAAGCGCCGCGCACTCGCAGCCACTTCCTACTCTGGAGTTCTTTGCACACTTCTCCAAGAGTTCATTCACACACATGCTCACACACCTCCCCTCTCCCCCCCATCACCATAGTTCTGCTCCAGTACACACACACAGACGGCCGCAGAATTCCTCCGTCGACTCCTCCCCCCGTGAGGCCTTTCCTCTGGGGCCGTCACAACCTTCCCTCATGGAAAACTACTAGTGCACACAGCGCTGGCGAACACAACCAGGTTTGTGTTAGCAGTGGAAGACGAGAGAGGCTCTCCGATTGCTTTAATTGATCTCTTATCAGAATCCAATCCTTTTCTTCATCAGTAGATCAGCATAATCAGAAAGTTGCGGTTAGCGTCCTGCCCTGCCTCGGGCCTAACAGTGCCACGGTTCCTCCTTGTCTGTGATCAGATCCGGACTTTAGGTGAAGGGTTTCAGTTCTTCCCAGAGTTACACCCCCCTCCTGTAGTCCAAACTGCTCTCATTTTCTATGTTTGTGCTCGCTGAAAAAAAACAACAATAAAAACCTCCCACTTACCCGAGGTCATCTGTCTCTGTCAGCTTAAAAGCGCATCATTATTTTTTGATGAAGAAAAGAACTCCAGCATGTTGGGGAACACACAAGAGAACTGTTACAGGTTCTGTTTCTACTCTGGTGTTATGATCAGACGTTTGTTTCCACATGAGAAACTCTTGTTCCAGAAGAAGTTTGGCTCGCCGCGCCTCCTAAACTTGGTGTTTAGTCGAGAACTGACACCTGCTTCCATCCATTTTTGCAACCAAGTGCAACATGGAAGAAGAGTGTAACAGATGTAACACCAATGTACTCTATTTAGAGGAACATTATTGGATCACAGTCACAAACAAATGCTTTTTTTCCCCCCTCTTCCCCTGCAACACCGAACAAGTTTTCAAATATTTCTAATCACCGCCGTCCTAGTTCTCTTCTTTTTGCCACACAGCACAAAGACATTTATAATAACCATTTATTCTGACACCTGCAGGCTGAGTTCAGCTATTACAGCTTCTTGTAGAGCCACAAATGGCGGGAGATGTGACGGTCTCACATTCCACGCCGTCGGATGGAAGAGTTAAAGATGATGAGGATTTACGCCGAAGGAGGCCGTGGGGCCCTTTTAACAACCAAACTGTAGATTAATTTCTTGAATGCACTGAAACAAACACGCACACAGGATTGGGATAGAAATAGGTTTGCTCTGGGAACCTCTAGGGGCCAAAATGAGGCGGGCTGCAGAGTAAAATGATTCCAGATCCCCTCTGAGCTGCTGCCCAGGAAAAGAAGCTGAATTTAGATTTGGATTCTGCTTACTGCTTTGCTGGGTCACGGTGCTGGACACACGTGTTCACACGCACACAAAGCCCCACACACACAAACAGAGAGACTGAGCGGCATGGATTTCTCTCTCTGTCTCTTTCCGTGAGGCCTGAGGGAGCAATCTTAGCCTCTTAATGATGACGGAGGCAGAGTGATGGATTTGCCGCGGTGAGCCGGCCGTGATGGACACGCTCACTGCATGCAAACACACTCCGCAGAAACGGCCCGTTCAAATCAAGACATGTCTGTCTGATGCACCGACTGCCTGCTTCTCTGCATTTTTATACTTTTGTGATTCTGGAAAGAGAAGAAGTTGGTTTAAGAAGAAGTGGGTCAGCTCCTTTGGCAGAACACTTCATGTTGCAAAGAACGGTAAACATCTTTTCAGAGTCGGGTCCTCCAACTGCAACTTCCTGCTCATCAGCCAATAGCGTGCCAGGTCGTTTTGCCTCTAGACATTTCAGCTTCTGAAGCTGCTTTTGCCTTCCAATGACTTTCAATATGCTTCATGGAAAAACCTGCAAACAGGTAGATTTTCTGTGAGTAATTTGGAGATCAGCAGCTCAGCAGAAAAATCTATGAATATTGAACCATGAATGAGCGGGGCTTCAAAGTAGGTGTTGGCACATCGTCAAAATCCCAATAAAAATGCATTTTTCACTGCTGAAGGAACGGGACCACTGTAAACAGTGAGTAATTCTGTCACATCTCATTAGTTCCTACTCAAAAGTATCTTTGTGACGAAAAATTAGCATCTTGTGATATTCACAACTCCCCCCGGCCGCCCCCACCGCCCGCCTGTCACTCCTCTCGCCAATGAAGCCTCATTGTAAACAGCCGTGGCGTGCTGCTGCCGTTTCTCCGCGGAGCTAGAGTTGTGCCGGCTCTGGCTCCAGAGGAGATCTGGTTTGTGGTCACTTGCGAACCGTACAGAGTGTGGAAGCCTCTCATCTTTCGCCTCATTCGCTCGGCCAGGTTCATGTGCGCTGGATTCCCTGTCGGATCATTTATTCACTCTGCTGACTCGCAGGCATTTAGTGAATCGTGGAGCAGCCTCAGATTAATGCGGTGCGCTCGTGAGATGTGTTATGCAACCATCTTGTGAACTGGCAGAGATCGTCTCGTCACTGAACCGTCTAATGTTACAGCATGGAGGATGTCTTCTGTCAGGGAGGTGGGCTAGGCTTAGATTTACTCTGATTTCAGTCAAGAAAAAAAAAGATAATTAACAGAGTTATGACAAATATTGTAGTTTTATCAATTGAATTGGATGCATTCCTACTGACTGGCAGTATAATTAAAGAATTTCCTCATTAGAAGTTAAAAAAAAAATTTTAATAATAGTTTTTTGAATAAGTATTTAAAAAAATATATTAAAAACATTTTTTTTATATTTTAAATAAATACTTTTTAAAAAAAGTTTTTTATTTAACTTGTTCACACTGAGATGAACTGTACAGTTTTGTGAACTATTGTTAAAAACTATATACGTCTATGTGACAGGGTGCAGCGCCACAGTACACACTGCAGTAGGTTTGCAGAACTGCAGTCGCCGCGTCTCCCATCTGCAGGATGAGTTTTTGTCCGCCCGAGTCGTCATAAACATGAAAACGACCAAACTGTTTCCCCCAACAAGAAACCCACTGGAATCACGAAGTCCTGACGTAACAGGAGCAGGTTGTCTGGCTCTCAGCTCTGTTACCGCTCAGTGCTCTTAAACTGCTGACCGCCTGACCTTTGCAGAACGCACACGGATGAGCAGAAAACACGGCATGAGTCCAGCACAGGAAAAGCAGGTGTTGCCGTCTGTCCAACTTTCGTGGTTAATGTCGGCTTAAGATGCTTAATGGAGCTCAGCAAAAGTTCAAGCAGGAATTAGTATGTTGTTCAGCCGCACAAGGGCTTTAATTCTTCACTGACATTCCAGTTTTCAGTCCCCGAGGAAACAACATGTTGGAGCAGTTTCTGGACAGCACTCCTCAACACACATTTAAAAACGAGTGATGCTACAGCCAACAATAAGTGAAAAGAAAAAAATCTGCATTTTTCCCCCACCACTAATGAAAACTGGTACTATAAATTTCTGCTAATATACAGAATTTCACAAACACAAGGTGCATCTTGCAGAGCTAAGTCCTGGCATGTTGCAGAAGAAAACAGACATGTCGTCGCCTGCCACTGGCGGAGCAACCAATCAACATTTAGAGATTTTTTTCTTTTATTTCTACACCCAATCAGTTACAAATTCAGAGTAAAAGAATGTGTGAAAGAGGAGCTCCTGTCTCCAGTTTTTTGTTGTTGTTTCTGCTGAAGGAGCGAACCTTCAGTTGGATTGCATCAGTGCACTCGCTCCGAGTGTGCCTGTTTTTCCCAGAAGCACTGCTAAGAGGAGTAATGATGGCTTCGGCCTGAGGGAAGTCAGAGTTTCGCACCCTCATTATCTCTCCAAACTGGAGCTGCAACTTGCTGGAAAGTGGGCCAGAGCTGCTTTTTATACACAACAACAAAAACGCCGAGCGGAATGTTTTGCATCCTGTTTTCCAACTAGATTCTATAATAAGACAATGTTCTATTGCTTTAATTGCAGATGAAACACAAGTCAGCCAACTAAGTTAGTATAATTAGTTCAAGAAATGAAAGCAGGGCACGTCATAATCTCATTAACCGTTGGGTTTCTTTTAAGTTTAGGTGGTTTAAAAAATACTTCCTGGCTCTGTTTTGTTTCTAGAAAACAAAAATTATGCACTGTTCTATTTGTGTAGCCATTTTTACAAGTCCAGACTAAAATGTCGCGTTTAACCATTTCCCCGATGAAGAGTTATTAAAGGTAGTTTCAAAAATAAATAAATAAATAAAACCTTGAATCTTCTAGAAAGTTTGCTAAAACTTTCTTTGAATTGGTAATGAATGAGTTTTTTGTGGTTTTGTTGAGAAACGCTTGTGAAATAATTCCTACAACTTGGATGGAGCTTTATGTGGTTACACCAAAACAAAGCGTTGTGAAACGGGGGGGAAAAAAGGAAAGAAACATTTTTCACACACGATAATGATCTGTGAAGTTTGTCACTGTGACATCAGGAAAACGTGAAAAAGCTCAAGATTAGGATTAGGGTGAAAAGTGAATATTTTACGCTGCCGTTCAGCAGAAAGAACCAGACGAAGGTGAAAGAAGCAACAAGTCCCCTGAACTTCCTCTGCCTTCGAAGCACAAGGTGTCAGACGAGGGTTCATATGGAGGACGTGTGTGCGCACGCACTCACAAAACGGAAGCCATGGTTACTGTATCCCTGGCATCGGAAGCGGGCTTTAAATAACCCTCCCGTATATCTGTGTGTCTGTCTATCAGCGGGGAGGTGAGCGTCAACTTCTGTCTATTCTGTGAATGTGAAATCTGTCTGCCTGGAAAAAAGCAACACACTTCTCTTTGACTATCTGTCAATTACCGCCTATTTCACACACTCCTTGGATAACAAGATACCAATTAGAAGCCTGGGTTAATTAGGGCTAAATAACACTCAAGGCGCAGCTGTATGTCAATTTAAAAACATGTGACTGACGGGGTGAGGTATAGTGGTGGGGATCCAAGCAGAAATGTGTCAATTCCTTACGCTTCCTTTTCTGTAACTATTACCTACATAAGTGATGGACGATGAAGAGACTGAACGGTAGCAGGAAACATCTCAGAGTGTGCAGCAGATGGTCGCCGGCGGCGGCTGAATGACGTGACGGTTTCTACAGATCACCTCACATCTGCCCTCCCGCCCCCACGTCCCACATCATGTGATCGCATGTCATTTCCATGCACATCTGCCCCTGAAGCCCTCTCAATCAACGATGGGGCTTCACTTTGCAGCAGATAGCGCCGCGCTGCACTTCACTCTCCCAATGAACGTGCCTACTCATAAACGCAAGACTTATTTACGGGAGCATGAAATGTGGCGCCACTGAGAAATAATGGAACGCTATAAAAATAGCGGTGCAAAACAATTGTGTAGGGCTCCTGCTGATGCATGTTTGAGTAATAAAGTCTTGTCAAGTATGTTCAGATTTCAGTTGACAAATTTGACAAATTACACCAAACAGTAGTCAATAGCAGAACAAGCTGTTTAGTGAATTTATTGCCAGATCATTTCTCCATTTTGCCAACTCACGCAGTATCAATCGTTTGCGATTCCTCATGGATGATCGGAATCGCAAAATCACGTTTACCCCACTTCTCGAAGCAGATATAAAACTATTTTCTTTTATTTCAATGTGCTTAAAGGTGCAAGGAGCTACAACAAAAAAGCAGCAGGTCTGTCCATCTTCTCATCAGGGTGGGTTTCTTCACATCTGCTTCTGATGATGAAAACTGCTGCAACATTCACCAACTCAACTTCCCGCTCACATTTTTTGTAACAAATACAATATGAAGCAGACTTAAAGGCCAAACCCGGGATCAGGGCTGTTATCAGCTCCAAGCAACAAACTATTAAAAAAATACAGGCCTGGATTTATACTCAATACAAGCTTGAAATGTGGACAGGTTCAGAGTAAACTCCATCAACAAGAGCCAAATCTAGAAAAGCTAGCTTTAATGAAACGTTAGCTTAAAAAATTGAGCCTACAAAACATTTGATGATTACACATGGTATTGTAACGCAACACAAGACGACACACAAAGGCATCCTGTGGCAAAATCTCTGAAACAGATGTTAGCTTTAGCATTACTAGCTGCTAACGGCTAACCAGTTCCTGCTGGTTTTGAGGGGTTTTTTTAAGCTTAAAAAGCGTCCATTTTTCTACAGAATACCCAAAATGTTGAGAAACAATTTCAAAGTGGGAGCTTCTGTATTTGCCTTTTTTTGTATTTGAGTTGTTCTCCAGAAGGGCGCTATGTTTATTAGCTGACAGCGCCGCAATGTAGACTTTGTCCCTCTGCAGAGATATTTTATAAAACAGTGAAGGATTGTAAGACAGCTAATTTAGCTAATTTGATCCTGGAACAGCGTTTGATATTACCTACTGTGGGCCCCGCCTTTTTTGTCTTCTCATTTCTATTATAATACAAGAAAATGGCTACAGCTGTCCAGAATGTTAACAGAATCAAAAACGAGCAAATTTTACAGTACGACTTTTTCTGCTAACGACACTTTTGACCAGATTAGGAAACAGACCTCTCAATTATGCCAACAGACCGACGAGCGCACAAACAAAGCACAGAGATCTTGTATAAACTAAGCATTATTTTTTTGACATCCTTAGAGGATGCTGTTAAAGGTCATACTCTGGAAATCTCTTTTTAGAGAGACCCGCTTTATTTTTTTTTTCCACAGATGTTAGTATTGAAAAAAGAAAGCCCTTCTCCTGTCTTTCCCAGAATCCATTGTTGATTCTCGCAGTGTGCGTGCAGGTTACATGTAGAAAGGGCGGAGCTAAAATGTCAGAGGTCACTCCACAACAATTTTTTTTTGTTTTTGCTCTTTGGTCTCCCATCTCTGTGTCCTTCTATCCTTCTAGCTTTTCATGTCCCTCCGGCCCCCTTCTGTTTGATCCCTGCTGTATGATCCGAGCTCTCTTTAATGACGGGGCCCGGCGGTCCCCGAGCGTACGTGAAGCAGGACACGCCGTTTCTGGTCTCGGGGGGGCTTTGTTCTAGGACCACAATGTTTTCACAGCTTGTCAGATCGGTAGGAGTGCTGCGAAGGATCTTAGTTCAGAAATGAAGCGACATTAATGTTCTAAGCACCGTTTTATTTTGGCTTCTCAAAATTGGCTGTGGAACATTTTAAGTTTACTGGTACATAATGGCAGATCGTCCGTCTCCCTTCAGTGATATCAAGGGTCAGAGTTATAAAGCTGTGAGGTCAAACACTGGAGCTCATTTTGTCTCTGGTTCAGTGATTCAGCCATGGTGAATGTTTAGCGCCATCTAATGGAGCACATAGGAAAAGAGGAAAAGTCAAAACTCTTAAGGTTTTTTTCTTTTTAAAAGATTGCAACCTTGCCAGATGGGCCAAAATGTCAACTTGGGTTGACAGTGGGACAAGTTTAATTTTTTATCTTAGAAAAACTTGCAAAAACTACTTCATTTTTACCTGCTCAACAATAAACTAAACATGTTATGTTTTAATTTAAAAAATGGATTTTTATAAATCACCGTAGATTTTAGAAACTTAAAGTTCACCCAGTTAAATACAAGACAATATTTTAGCTCTTTTTTTTCTAGATATTTTTGTGTTCTTTCAGCAACAAAAACAGTTTCTGTGTCACTTTTGCTTCAGTGTGCCAAGAGTAAATCTCAGTTAGTAAAAGTCAGTGGATGATTGTGATTCTAGTTACTGCTAAGTTAAATTAAAAGAAAAAAAATATGGCAAATGAAAGATGAATATTTACATTTTCCAATTCATAAAGATTTTAATTTGCCTGCATTTTTAGTTTTTATTATTGTTTTGAACGGCAATTTGAATTTTGCGGCCCCTTTAGGGCAAAACTTAAGTAACACCATGCCACAAAAATTTGATTTTTCTCAGTGAGCTAAATTTGTCTATTTCTTAAAGTGATAAAACTAAATAATGACATCCATTGTTTGGGGTCAGTTGTATTCAATTTTTTTGGTTTAGAATGTTTTGTATGGGATACAAAGCACACTTGCTTTGAAAATTCAATCTATTTTCTAAGATTAATGGAATATACTTCTGAATACGTTTTTGGATGGATGAGCTTTTCTTAACTATGGGAATGAAATAAACAAATAATGTGCTGTTGTACAGAGCATTTTACATACTAAGATTGTAAATTGTCTGTATCTGAAACTACCACCTTAAAAATAAAAATAAAACAACCTGAAATTCTTTCAGAATCAACTACTTGTGCTGACGGGCCTAACTCCTGCACAAAATCATTAAACCTTCATTCAGTACCCCTACAGTACAGAAAACTGGAATCCCTCAAAAGTTGGAAGTCCCAAAATGAGTCTTCCACTCAACACAATCCTCAACAATGACAAAAACTGATTAAAGCTATGACTCATGTGTCTCAAATTTAGCCGTTGTATGAATGGAATCCGGCTGACTGACAAGTCAGTCATGAATGCTACAGTCCATCAATCCCCTTCAGTTCTTCAAACAGAAACCTAACGCCAGGACAAAGCGCGATCTGTCGATGATGCGGTCATCACACAAAACAGCTGCCAAGATGACTGCAAACATGGGACTGACAGAGAAACCATAAATGGAGCTAGTATTGTATTGTAGTTCATCAAATGGCTGATCAAACATCACATAAAACAGAACTCAAAAAAAAGAAAAAATTGAAAAGTTGTTTTTTTTTAAGACAACTAGATTAAGTGGATGTTTCTAGATGGAGTGAAGTTATGACCTGTACTGAAGGTCAAAGATCTCAGTGGTCCATTTGCAGTGCGTATCAGCAGCTTCGCTGTCTGACACACTCTTGAAGCGATAGCTGTGGTCTGAGAATGCAGGAGGGAACGAATCAACACCAGGAACACAAACGGTAAACTGCTTAAGTACCGACACTAGAGAGAAAGATAACTTGCACCAAGGCAAAAACTAAACCTCAAATTATAAAAACATGAACCATGACTACAGACAAATCAACAATTTTTCTCCGTTGAAGAAAAACTCAACTAGCAAGAAAACTCATTAAGTGCGTTGATTTCTGTATGAATATAGGAGACAACAATGGCAGAAAACTGTAGTTTCCGTTGACATAATCACTGCAAGTGGATTGTTTTGCATCGCTTCTGATGGATCCCACTGTTGTACAAGTGAAACTTTGAGTTTTTCTGTCCATTTGTGGCTCCTGGTATAAATTTGTGCAGCCTCCAATAACACTTTGTCACGGTTCTGGGCTGCTTTGGGTTTCGTCTTACTTTAAACTTTGATCACTTACTTCCTTTCTCTGTAATTAGTTCCTGCTGTTCCTCATTTGATGGTTCATTGAGAGACACCGGATTAGGCCAATGGTTTAGAATGCTTGTTTTAATTCTTGTTTTAGAATTAAAACAAGCATTCATGTAGAGTCCTAAACACGGCAGGATTGATCATAACTACTTCTTCATTGATTTTGAATGACTGTGTTTCCTTTCTCTTCCGGTGTTTAGCTAAGGATATCTTTTGAACTGTGTGATCCAATGCAGGACTCTATCTTTAGTGGGCTGTTGTCTCTGAATGGAGAGCCTAACTTTATCTGACCCTGCGTCATGAAAGCTGTTTGTTATTTTTAGGAGGGGGGCTTGCAAGTGGCAGCAGCTGCAAAAGCATTTAATGACCCTCTCCATTCTGGCCCTCCCTCTGTCACTTTAGCTGTTGGACAATGATTGAATCAGAGCTGAGGCGTGCACGACGGACAAAAAAAAGGGCTTGTTTTCCTTTATGCCACCTCCAACCTTATACCAGCAAAGACAGAAACGAGCGGGAAATGACAACTGTGACTTTGACTCCACAAATGTGAAAGGAAGGTTTATTTTTGTCTCTTACATAGAAGCTAAAGTGACCTGAAGGTGTGCTGAGCGAGGACCAAAGACGAGCAAAAGCTTTCAACAGGAGGCAAACAGCGGAAAGCAGCTACTGGAGACAGGTAAGTGTTGGGTGTTCTTTCTCAAGTCGGAAAACAGTTGAACTCTGGTCCGCCAAGAAAAAGGCAACAAATATCATTTCGCCAGCTGTAATCTTTGCAAGTATTTGAAAAACCCCACAAAGCACTGCCCACCGGTGCTTTAGTGCAAGAGTATCCGAAAGGCATCCTAGAACAAATTTGCAGCAATCTGAGTGATTTTGGGCGACTTTCGACCACTACATAAGAATGAATTCAATTTTTTTGCCTTACACACACAAAGAAAAACCTCAAAGACAACACAAAGCGTCCAAATAAACAGTAAACATATGTATAAGGGCTCAGAAACCTTGGTCCATTCCAAATAAAATGATCTTACTGGACCAATACGACTTTTGAAATCAAACCTTTAATTTGAGCACATTTCTCCAATTAAGTTCTGCATTAGAAAATAATTACATTTTGTACACTGCTATTTAAAATTTCACAAGCTTCAACAATGCTTCACACAGAAGCATCTAAAACTATCCAAACATACATAAAATAGATTAATTTAAAAATTCATTACATTAGTTTGATGTATTTTTACCTCAAATCAAGCTATTATTTGTTTGTGTGAAAACACTGAACACTCACAATAGGTGTTGGATTTTTCTTTTTTGTGATGCTATTTCAATCAAACAAACATTGTGAAAAGATGTATTGATATTTTCATTAGGAAAGAATGATACTGGTGAGCTCTAACCTTGCAGTCAACACAAAAACCACCCAACAATTTAGAAAACAGACATGAACAACCCAACTCATCCCAACTGTTTTTAATGATCAGTACATCAATGAGTCAGCTCTGCTCTTGTTAGTCACTGCAGGTGTGATCCCCAGTTTTTTTTTCCCCCTACCGCGACACATGGCCTCATGCTTCTTATTTTGGAGTACTTTATAAATACACCGTCAATGAGCTACAGCACCAACTGTGGGAGAACCGAGGGCCGACTGCGTTTATACTCAAAGTCTAATCCACTAAAACGTGATGCAACTCAAAAATACTTAAGACGGCGAGCTTCATTAGCTGCATTCAACCTTTTGTAGACTGCTATGGGTCTCTTTTATTCTTTGTGAAGCCCAAATCTAAAAGGCATTCCCTGGATTTGTGACAAAACTTTAATTATGCGGCATTCACAAAAGCAGATTTTCTACTAAAATGTCTGTTTCGTTTACCCAACAGCTTCTCACAGAAGATAAGGATAGAAAAATTTGGGGCAAGACCTCTTTCATAACAGTTGACCTCATCATGGATATTCTTGGAGGTGCACCTCGTGTTTTGGGCTATCCTCGCCCTGTTGTGGCACAGTTTGGGGCAGACGCAACCCTAAGGTGCCAAATTGGTGGAGACCCTCATCCGGATGTCATCTGGGAACGTAAAAACATTCAAATTCTGTCTCAGGGTCGATACAAGATCTCAGAGGAGGGAAAAACATACTTGTTGACCATTACTGGAGTTACCCAACAAGATGCTGGTCAGTACATATGCAAGGCTAGAAACAGCATAGGAGAAACCTATGCAGCAGCCTCACTCAAAGTGGAAGGAGAGCTTCTTGACAATAATAGAGAATCGATACAATCAAACAGTAATGGCATAAAGGAAAATGGGGAAGTTGGTGAAACCCTAAATGGCTACAACATGGTGCAGACAGAGAAGGAAATGAATGGAGACAACAAGTGGAGGAATCAAGCAAATGATCAACAGAAAGAGATTGATTTAACATCAAATGATAAACCAAGATTCCTCATCAAGCCTTTGTCCCTGCGAGTTGATCGTGGAGAGGATGCCGCCTTCTCATGTAAAATCTGGGGCACGCCTTTGCCTGAAGTGACTTGGGAGAAAGATGGGAAGAAGCTCAACGATATCTTTGAGAACTCTCACTTCAGTGTGAGCATTCAAGACGGGGGCTGGTTTCAGCTCAAGATCTACAGAACACGCATGCCAGACAAAGGCGTCTACACCTGCAAGGCCGTGAACTCCTATGGCGAGGCCTTGGCGGGAGCTATCCTTCTTGTTGAGCCCATTCCAGAGCGAGAAGACAGTAAGACGTCATCAAACAGTCATGTCGGCAGTCAGAGGTCACCCAAGCAAAGAGGCGGGCGGTTCAGTTTGTCAAAGCTCGCCGAGGAGCCGCCCATCAACACGTCCAAAGTCAAAAAGTTTGTAGTGTCAGAGGGGAAGCATGCCAAGTTTCGGTGCTTTGTAACAGGCAAGCCCAAACCAGAAATCGTCTGGAAGAAAGACGGGGTTCCTTTGGAACCTGACAGACGACACTTGGTATTTGAGGATCGGGAAGGCTACTACACACTGAAGGTTCTCTACTGTAAAATGCAGGATACAGGGCTATATGTATGCGCCGCATCAAACACTCTGGGAAACACCCTGAGTGCTGTTCACCTGACTGTGAAAGGTAAGTAAAACATCTTTGGATTCTGGGAAAGGAGGACAGTGTTGCATTTTGTCACAACTTTGATTAAAAAGAATTAAAAAAGAAATGCACTGATTTAATTTCAAGTGGGTAGTGATTCCCTCATCTCAATGGATCATCTTGAATCTAGGAATCTAGAGAAAGTATAGACAACCTAAAGCAAGAATCACTGGGAAGATGGCAAAGCCATGCTCCATAGCCATTGGTCAAAAGAGCAAACACAGCACACATCATGGACACAGTGATATTTTTAAAACATAAAATAATTAGATACATGGAAAAACACTTAGCAGGGGGGCAATTTAGCAGACAGATACTTACTAAAGAGCACAATTAAGGAAACATGACCAGTTTGATTACTCAAACACCTAAGGCAGGAGAGTCCAAAGTTTAGTTTGGTAATTTTGTATGATCAACAAATGGAGTTCAAGAATAGTCCAAATTTGAAACTTCAGCAAATAATAAATTTTTTTTTTTTGCATTTGTCAGAAAGAGATCTTTAGAGAAAAAAAAATTGCAACTGGAAAATGTTAGTTTCAACTCAGTCAATAGCCATAAACCTACTAGCTTTTTTAGAAACGTTTAGGAGAGAATCAAATGAATTAAACTAAATCATACTGTAATGAAATCAAAAATAAGGACTATTAAACTGGAGCAGTCAAGAATCGATCAATATTACCAGTTTTAAATTAAAGTGGTTTATGCATATAATAAAAATTTTAACAAGGAATGCACCGATCCCAGTTTTATGGCTAATAAACAATGTTTAATAAGCCTGATCTGCTGACTCCAATTTTTTAAGTGTGACAATATAAATGTAGTGACAAAGTGCCTAAGTTGAAACTATAGACAAGTTCCATGTTACTGTTTACATCTGGAAACGTTGCACACGAATAAAGGCATGGTGTATAAAGGGACACAGGAAAAAGTCTTTACATTGCTAAAAATTCTGATTTGTATTATTTCGATGGTCAATTTTTTCCCATTCTTATCCAGACTAGAAATATTATCAGTTTGCAACTTTTTCAAACTGTATGTGAAGCCATGACGTAAATTCTAATATACCTGCAACCTCCTTTGTTCCTCAGGGCCTGCAGTGCGGTTTCGACGGCCATTAAAAGACGTGGAGGTAAAGGAGAGGAATGTCGCTGTGCTAGAGTGTGAGGTGCCTGATGAGACGATCCCAGCTGCCTGGTACCTGGAGGACCAGAGATTGATGCCTAGCAGTAAGTATGGGATGGAACAGAAAGGGACCAGGCGAAGACTCACCATCCATAATGTCGGAATGGATGACGATGGGGTTTATCTTTGCGAGATGCCAGAGGGAGCAAAGACCATCGCCGAGCTAGCAGTAAAAGGTAGGATGCATGTAATGTCAATAATCTTATTCATAATCTGTTTTTGGAATAAAAGGAGCAAAGAAAGGACAATAAAACATTTCCGAACGTACAGGCACAATTGTTCGTAAACTACCTCGGAAACTGGAGGTGCTGGAAGGCGAGAACGCTGCGTTCTGCGTCGAGGTTGAGAATGATGAAATGGAGGTCCACTGGTTCAAAGATGGTCTGATGCTCCACGAGACACACCACACCATCCTGAAGGCTTTCGGCAAGACCCACATCCTGGTTTTTGTCAACTTGGCCCATCATGACTCGGGGGTTGTGACGTTTGTTGCAGGAAGATCTAAAACCTCATCACGACTCAAAGTCAAAGGTACAGTCTACACGTACCTCTGTAATTTTGCAGGTCCAGCAAAATTAGCTGGACCTGCTGTTGGAATGAACTTATGGAGAACCAAAGGAAAAATCAAGTTAACGCAGATCTTAACCTTAATTTGCAAATTTACTTTATGAAGAAATATTCTACCATTTGTACTATGTATGTGTCAGTGACATGCGGTGAGGCACTAAACTTAATCAGATGTACAGACATTGCATGTTGTGATTTACATAAGGAAATTTAAAGCATGTGCACAAAGTTGGAGGGCAACTGACAACAATGCCACTTTGTTTTAGGATTAAACACTTAAAAAACATTCAAATAGTTTGAACAAAAATAACAGTTTATTGCACCAGTATGTTTTCAGGTTTATTGTTTATTAGTAAGTGATTGCTGTGGTAGATTAGCTACTACTGCTATTAGCTAATATAACAGTAGTTTGGGGGTCTTAACACATACAAACTGTTGCCCACAACACACACATTTCATTTTAAAAAACTACGCAAAAACATTTTTATTGCCATCTTACCTTAAATTATAAATAAAGCTCATTCTGCACAAATTTCTCTGTTCGTCCAAAGCCAAGTGTGACCTGGTTTACCGTGCGGCTAGCTCGCTGGGACTCTCTTTACTCTGCAGTTGTGGAGTCACAAAACCGACGTCTGGGATCACGAGCGCCCCCTGCCAAGATGCAAGAGAACTGCCTGCCGTCACCTCAAATCCGTTCTCTGCCGTATATGATCGCTCTTCAGTACAAGAGTCATGTTACTCACACTGTTGGTGACAAAAAAAAAAAAAAAACGCTGTACATTATATGATTAAGCTAAATTATGAAATAATTAAATGTTTTTAACCAATTTATTGGAGGAACAGCTCACTGCTGCCTCAACAGCCGCACTTCAGGGCATTTGAATGGGGAATTGCAATAATAAAATAAAATCAGCCATTTTGAAGAACAAATGATTAAAATTGGTTAAGCTAAATGAAAAAAAATACTTTATAGTACAAACCACAGGGGCAAATGGCAATATAAATTATTTTATCATTATGTTATTTTTCTGCCTCGCGTGACTGCATGTCACTGGTATGTATGTATGCAAAATAAAACGATAGATGCCGTTCCTGCTATAAGATACAGAACTACAACCACGGACTATGTACAGTTTTTCCTGTGTTCTGCAGCAACCAGACACAGCCCGCCAATCTGTCCTGTGGGCATCAAAATGGACATAGACCGGCCCAACAGTGCTCTCCTCTCCTGGGTGCCTGCACCCAACAGCCAGACTACCACCCGCTCCGTGTTTGTCCTTGAGAGAAAGGAGATTGGTTCTCAGGAATGGCAGAAATGCTTCACTTCAGAGACTGTCACCTCTGCTGAAGTTTCCGGCGACACTGTTCCGTGTGAAGGCGACTACCGTTTTCGAGTGTGTTGCATCAATAAGTACGGACGCAGTGGCCATGTGGAGTTCCCCAAAGTAGTCCATCTTGGTGAGCAGCATACCTAAAAGTATATTAACATATTTCTGTAAAAAAAGACAAAAAAATATATAAATGCATAGTATTGCTGATATATTGTTACGCTTTTAGTCCCAGGCCCCAAAATTCATAAACATCTCCAAGGGTGTGAGGTGATGGAAGGAGAGGATGCTCAATTCTCCATCGAACTGTCCGCACCGATGGTTGGAACATGGTTTCTGAACAGCTCCCAGCTGCAGCATGGTGGAAGATATTCAGTGCAGTTGAACCAAGCAAAGCACTCTTTGGTGATCCATGAAGCTGGAACCGCTGATGATGCAGCAGAAATCACATTCATCGCCAATGGAGTGAGGGATTCAGCGGCGCTCAAGGTTAAACGTAGGTGCAAAAGGCTGCAATATTCAGTCATCGTGTTGGTTCCCAATTCATGTGTTCATTTCTCTGCAGCTGCTGTATTCAAGTTCATCCCTCTGTCAGACCTGGAAAGCAGCAAGAGAGTGCAAACCGGTGAGGCCATTGTGCTTTACTGTGAGGTCACCCATCCTTTCGCTAAGGTAACCTGGTTTAAAAATGGTGAGGAACTCCAAGTGAGCGATGGGCTAAACATCCAATCAGACGGGAAGATGAGAAGGATTGTCATACAGTCCGCTCAAGCATCTGACTCTGGAGTTTACACATGTCAAACTTCAGGGGATGTCATCAAATTCAACGTGGACGTTGAAGGTTGTCTACTTTCTAGCAAATGTTTTTCAGAAGGTACGTTACCGTTTGTTGTAGCCGCTGTAACAATCCGTCCATTAATCTCATGTTGTTCAGGACCTCCAGTAGAGTTCAGTCCAGCCTCTCAGGAAGAACTTCATAAGAACAGCATGGAATTAGACCCTGTGGTTCTGCTTTGCCACGTCTCCAGAGAAGATGCCGAAGCTGCTTGGTAGGATAATAAAAATGTAAACTCTTGAAATAAAATAGTCCCAGCTATGGTCTATGTTGTGCATCATCTTCTACACATCCTTCTTCCTCGCATTCATATTTTTGCTAATTTAGGTTACTGAGAACCTTACTATTGAGTATTATTTTACAGTTTGCATGTTTTTTTGTCTAAATTAGGTGAATTTATTGCTAGATCTTTCTTTCATTTTGCCAGATAACATAGTACCATTTATTCCTAAAACAAAAAATTACCAGCCAATCATGGTGATCGATTTAGAGGTGATCGGAATCTGCAGGAAAAACTCTGATCGGAGCATCCCTGAGTGAGAGAGATAGCATATAAAATAATTTTTTGAATCCAAGAACATTTCTATTTTAAACAATTGAGAAAAGATTAATTTGATTTTACTTCCAACAACCAAAAAGAAGTTGTGTGTCTAGTAAAATCTGGCTTCGTATGTATTTCCCAGGTATAAAGATGGTTGTGAGATTCGGGCGAGTGACAACATTACCCTGCAGGTGGAGGGTACCATGAGGAGGCTAATCATCCGATCTGCAGAGGCTTCAGATGCTGGACATTACACTTGCAAGTCTGGGAACAACAGCTTAGAATTTACAGTCAATGTCAGAGGTATGGCAACTTCTGCTGGTTTCCTTTATATATAAGATTAATTAGTTCACTCTGATGAGAAAACTGAATTTGTGCGTTCATCTATTTCTGAAACCCAGAGCCTCCAGTGACCATTGTTGAACCTAAAGATGACATTGTGATGACATGTTACTTAACAGAGGAGATCAATTTGCAGTGTGAGTTATCTCGGTCCAACGGGAAGGTCTGTTGGTTTAAGGATGGTCAGGAGGTGCAGGAAAGCGACAACATCCAGCTAAGATCGGAGGGTCCTTACAGGAAGCTCACCATTCTCTGTGGCTCAGCGGTGGATAGTGGAGAGTATGTCTGTGAAACAGATGGAGACTCAATCTTCTTCCAGATAACTGTTACAGGTGAATCTGTAATTGAAATATATTAAAGAGATTGCAATAAAAAGGTCTGAGTTGTATATTTTAACTATCTCTTTCCTGTTTTAGAGCCTCCTGTAAGAATCATCTCTCATTGTGAACCCGAGGTGGAACTCACCCATGTTGCACCAGAGAGACTGGAACTGTGCTGTGAAGTGTCCCGGGTGGATGCTCCAGTTCGATGGTACAAAGACAGTTTAGAGGTAGAAGAGAGCCCCAACTTGATACTGGAAGTAGATGGGGCCCAAAGACGGCTAGTTATACCTTTAACAACTGTCAGTGATACAGGAGAGTATATATGTGACACTGAAAATGATTCGGTTGCCTTTCTTGTAAAGATCACAGGTAAGTATAAAGATACTTAGTCCAAAGCCAGTACCTTGGAGGTGATCGTTTTTAACCTACTTTTACTTTGTCCCTTTTATTTAGAGCCACCTGTGATGTTAAGTCGACCCAAAAACTTGACAGACAAACTGGAAAGTTTTGCTGGTGAACCAATCATTCTAGAGACTGAGGTGTCACGTCTAACAGCAGATGTCAAGTGGCTACTCAATGGCAAAGAAATAGAGCAAAGTAGTAATATCACAATCACAGAAGATGGGATCTTTCGTCGTTTGACCATCAACTCTCCCACTTCAAATGATTCTGGGAAATACACTTGCGACGCTACAGATGATAAAATTGATTTCCAGGTGAAAGTTTCAGGTGAGAAGCGAGAACTGACTGACGTTTTATGACCCATGAAACTATTTTAGACCACTGTGTCTGTATTTCCACAGAGCCGCCTGTGCAGATCTTGAGAAAGTGTGAGATCAAGACAGATCTAAAGTTTCTAGTTTCAGATGACATTGTTCTTGAGTGCGAGCTCTCTCAAGCTAATGGAAACGGTAAATGGTACAAGGATGGCTGTCGACTTCAGGGTGATGAAAGGTTCTGTGAAGAGGAGGAAGGTGCATTCCGGTCGCTGGTAATCCTTAATGCAGAACTCAAAGATTCAGGGGAATATTTCCTAGATGTTGGGGATGACAGTATCAGCTTCCACGTTAAAGTAGAAGGTAAAATTCAAATAGCCGTTACCTTTTTTTCCTATTATTTGATAGCAAAAATCCACAATACAAAACTCTTTTGCCCTTAGAGCCTCCCGTAAGCATTGTAGGAAACTCATGCGACCCTGATTACCAGGAATTGATGGAAGGTGATGACCTGATATTGGCCTGTGAGTTGTCCCGTGCTAATGCCCCAGTCCAGTGGTACTGTAATGACAGGCTTCTCACCAGCGATTCCCGTACCATTATTGAATGCTATGGAAGTCTGAGAAAACTTATTATTTCAAACATCCAGCCTTCGGATTCTGGAAAGTATGTGTGTGATGCGGTGAATGACAAGATGGTCAACATAATCCGTGTTCAAGGTAAAAACTGCAGATCATAGCTTATTAGGGTCTATAGAAACAGCAAAAATCTCAAAAATAACTGACTTTGTGTCATCTTTCCCAAAAAAGAAACTCCGGTTACTTTTGTCAACAAGGAAGATGACGTGGTTGTGACGGGTTACGAAGTTGAGAGCGTGACTTTAATGAGCTACGTGTCCAAAGAAAGTGCGGTTGTACGCTGGCTTAAAGACTGGACACCAGTTGAAGGTGAACGCTTTCGAGAACTCATTGACGGCCATAAACGGAGTCTTACCATCCAACCTTTAAGGCGGTCTGATGCTGGTGAATACACCTGTGATGTCAACACTGACCAGATGCACTTCAGTCTACTAGTGAAAGGTAACAATCAATACTTCCAAAGAAATACAAAGACAACTTCCTATTAACCAAAAAGCCCAAATATATAAAAGGTTTGTCACCATAGAAATGAGGATAAAATTTGTGCGACCACTCCATGACACCATGGCTCATGCTGACGGCATGGTGACCCTGCACTGCGAGGTGTGCAAACCAAAAGCAGATGTCCAATGGCTTAAGAACGGCGTAGAAGTGGTTGGAAGCAGGAGATTCTCCATTCGAGCAGATGGTGTTGAGAGAAGTTTGACCATCCATCGTTTAACTCATGAGGATGCAGGGCAGTATACCTGTGAATCCAGAGATGATCAGACCTCCGCAACGCTAAGAGTGGAGAGTAAGTATTCAATTTGTGTTTCTGGCTTTTCCATGCGAGTTAGCAGCTTCATTCACTGCCTTCTCACTCTGCAGTGCCTCGAGTTGTTGAGTTTCTCACCGAACTTCACAACACAACTGTGCTAGAAGGAGAAGATGCCACCTTCAAATGTGTTGTTTCTCCTGAGGACGTTTCCTTGATTTGGCTTATGGACAACGAACCAATGACTTTAGGGGACCGCTTCCAAGTCAGTCGAAATGGATTGTGCCACACCTTGGTGATTAAAAAGTGCCAGATGATAGACTGTTCTAGGATCACAGCAGAAGCTGAAGGAAAAGTGAGCAAGGCTAGTCTCAAAGTTCAGGGTAAGACTAAAGGAAATCTATGTATAATGTTAAAGAAGGCTGAATGTGAGTCTGAGTTTTGTTTCTCCTCACGATGTTGTAGAAGCTCAAGTCATGTTCACCAAGAAAATGGAACCCGTGACAGCAGAGGAGTTTGAAGAGGCTACCCTAGAGACAGAAATCAGCCTGGAGACCGGTGAGGTTCAGTGGATGAGGCAAGGGGTGGTCATCCAGTCCGGTCCTCGTCATATCCTGGCCCAGAATGGTTGTAAAAGAAGCCTGACTATCCACAACCTGAACCTGTCAGACCGAGGAACATACCGCTGCGAGACCCTGCATGATCGGACACAGGTCAAACTCAACGTAGAACGTAAGTAGTTATTTTTGAGGTATGGAAATCTAATTACCATTTGTCTTACTAACCTACCTAGCCTTCGGCTAATAAGTCTCCATAAAGAAAAGAAAAAGAAAAGTTTGTTGTAGGATTTTCCTCTCAAATAAAACCGTTACAATAAACAGGATTTATTTGTATTGATATTCACTGCTCTTTTCTGGAAATGGTGTTTCTTCACACATATTGTAGGTGTTTTTTTTTGTGTGTGTGTTTTTTTTTTTTACAGTGTGTCACAGAGCAAAAAGATACTAAGAATACCTCAGCCAGACTTCCAAGTGTGAAAACACAGATGGAATATTATATCAGTGTGCATGGAGCAACACCATCAAAATAAACCCCTGCTGGAAGAGGCATTTTTGTAATCCCAACAATGTCTAAATTTAGACCACATTGTTCATTGTGACACACTAAGTGTCACAGTGAACACGTGTTTGCCAAAAAGTTTGTTCAATTCTCAATGTCAACGTCAAGCTGTTATATTTCCTTGACACAATTCCACAAAACATTGTCCTTCTTCTGCATCCCTGTATTGTTAATCCAGCCCGAAAGATATCCATCTGTAAAGGCCTAACGGATCAAGAGACGTTTGAACGGGAGACTGCCTCCTTTGAGGTGGCGCTCTCCCACACAGATGTGGAAGGCATCTGGCAGAAAGATGGCATCCGCGTGAAGCCAAACAACCAGTTTAGGGTGAGCATCAATGGGCTAGTCCATAGCCTTACCCTGACAAACTTAACTCTGGAGGACACAGGCACCGTCGTCTTCTCGGCCGAAGGAGTGCGATCGACTGCAAGGCTCACAGTTAAAGGTAAATGCAACCTAGAGGGGTCTGGGTTATTATTTTTAGTAGGTCACAACTGCAAAAAGAATTATTTGGAGTTACGATGGTTCGGTGCTGACAGGCTAATCAGATTATATTGATTGACAGAGACACCTGTGGCTATCCTGAAACCGCTGGTTGATGTTCGTGTGGAAGAAGAATTTCCAGTCACTCTTGAGTGTGAATTCTCCCGACAAAATGTTGAAGTCCGATGGCTTAAGGTAAAGAAAAGAAAATGATCAACAACTTGAATCGTTTTTGTATGCAAATAATTCTGTTTTCTTCCCTCTGCAATTTAGAACGGAAACGAGCTGAAGCCAGGGAAGAACCATCGGATCTATTCCATGGGTCGAAAGCGGTTCTGCCAGATCCTTCAATGCTCTGTTGCTGACTCTGGTTCCTATACATGTGACACAGGCGAAATAAGCACCTTCTGCTCTTTGGAAGTCTATGGTATATTGAACTCCAACACTAGAAGCACTTCAGCCTTATTCTTGAACATATTCTTCAATCATTTATAATCAAATGTCGCCATCTAGTGGTCATTCTTTTCAATTTCATCCCTGTCCTCAGAACACAAGTTGGAGATAGTACAGGATCTTGAGGACCTTTACATCCAGGAAGACCAGAATGCTGTGTTTATGTGCGAGGTCTCTGTGGAGGATGTGGCTGGGGAGTGGTACAAGAATGGTCACAAGATCAGATCCAGTAGCACCACAAAGATCCGCACAGAAGGTCAGAAATTAAACCGCAGTTTGACTTTGCCTCTTTTTACCAGCTGAAATGAAAACGTGTCGCCTTCCAGGGCCCAAACACTTCCTGCTGATATGCAACGTTAAAACTGAGGATGCTGGAGAGATCCAGTTTGTAGCAAGGGATGTCAAGTCAACAGCCTACCTTGAGGTAGAAGGTGAGCTATTTTTTTAAAATAACGTCCGACTTCCTTCGTGACACCAACTTTATATTTTCCCCGTTGGAAATCTAAAAAAATTGCAATTTTCAGAGCTCCCAGTTTCCATTGTAAAACCGCTGCGAGACAGAACAGCCCTGGAGAACCACCGAGTGATCCTTGAATGCACCGTTTCCTCCCCGCGCTGCAGTGCAACTTGGTACAAAGGCAAACAGGAACTGGGTTCTTCAGATAGGATGGAGATTATAACAGAAGACTGTTCCCATAAGCTAGTAATCTACCAGGTTGCTGTGGAGGATGAGGGAACTTACAGTATTGAGGTTGGAGAGCATACATCCAAAGCAAAACTGATGGTTGAAGGTAAGCTGCATGAAAAGCAACATACATTTTTGTCAGATTTTCTCTGCTAAAATTTCATCGAATCATTTTGTTCTTTTTCCGTAACACGCTTCAGCCAAGGCTCTTGTGATGGTGAAAGAACTGGAGAATGTCCAGGTAACAGAGCCAGAGTCCGCTTCTTTCCAGTGTGAAGTCTCCGTCGACATCAGCAAACCCCCAGTCTGGACGTTAAATGGAGTGACCCTTCGCTCGTGCCCGGCTGTCCGTCTGGAGGACCACGGGACGGTCCACAAACTCACTCTGAGGGACACAAGCGTGGACATGAGTGGGACGGTCAAGTTCACATTGGGCAAAGCCAAAAGCAGTGCCACATTTACTGTGATTGGAAAGTAGGAGGACTACAAAGTACCTCTTGAAAGCAGAAAGCAAACAGGAATCAAATGGCGAGAGGCCAGTTTGATAAAAACAGATGTCAGTAATTGTACCATTTTTATAATATTTACATTTCAGTATTTTTAGTTGATTTTACAATAAATTATTACATTTCAATGAAAACCAAGCAAAATAAAAGGTGATGGCGCGACTCAATAAGTATCATTTTCTACCAGAAACAAATTCCTAATGTAAATTCAAAATACTGCTGATGTTGAAGCAACTATTCTGTCTTCTTATATCCATATTGGAAAAACTTTGACTGCCTGGCAAAATGAAGCTGAATTTTTTAATCTGGAATTTCAGATGACTCAAGAAATAAGCTTATGTTTGAGAAAGTATTAAAAACTGTTGCCAACGCCCGTTCACCAGCTGAGAAATGAAACTTCCAGCCTTCATATCTATATATATATGTGTGTGTGTCTTTTTAAAGTTATAGAAACTGAAAAGCAGGAAATTCAGTTTCAAGATTGTCCAAACCTTCACCCTTATTTTAAACAATATTGTTAGAATTGCCATTTCGAAAACTACGCTGATGAAACGTTTGGCTCATTCGCCACAAAACTGCCTTCATCGGCCATTTCAGCCACCGTGTTGCTTTTTGTCGGTGTTGTGCAGAACGGTGTGATCCAGAGCTGTAGCTTTCGCTTGTGTTCACAATAAATCTCGACAACTGCAGGCGTCTGGTTGATTTTCAGAATGTATTTGCATTTCGAGGTCGAAGGAAAAGATGGAAAATTTCAGGCGGGAAAACTGTTTCGTCAGAATTCCGTTTTTAAAACACGTTTCTGTGATTCTCTGATCCTCTTGAACAGAAAATGCTTTACAAAGTAGCACTTGGACCATCTTGCAAATTAGCATTTATGGAAGAGAGAGAGAAAGATGGCAATATTACATACAGTCATACATGATTTGGTATGAGAAAACAACAAAAGTCAAAAATTAGGTTACATCTATTGAATCATGAGTACAGTAAAATGAATATTCCATATATATTAATGAAATTTGTTTGCTTTATTACGGTGCAAAACAACATATACATATCTATTAATGTGTAAGAAGTACAGTATCGGCGAATGGGCCCTATAGTGACGCAACACTCAGAAATGTAATCAGATGACTAAACGACTTCATGTTCCTATAAATACGTTGCCAATGAATTGAAAACAACGTCATTTCTGAATCTAACACGCGTGACAACGGCTTACACGGAAAACGCGCTTTAAAACAGTTACCCTGTTATGTGCCTAAAACAGTATCTGTGGGCGGTTCTGATCCATATTCTACCGATATACGAGGTATCCAACCAAAAAAAAGAGCCGATTGGAAAACACACTAAAAATATGATGTCAAATGAGCACTCCTTGGTGAAATAAGAAATAAAAATAGGCAAGTATTCAAAAACAACAAGCTAACTTTGATTGAAAAGTGTTTGTTTTGCTTTCTACATATAAAAATAATTCAATAGCTCTTAATCTCCCTGCCCCGTCTAAAGCCTGCCACCCAGGCTCATAGTCTCACCCGCCGTTTTCATTCATCAGTGTCAATACAGGCCATTGTCATCGCAAACGTGGAACAGCGGATTGCTGGGAGACCGCGTTGCTCTTCAGGAAACTGATCTCCAAGAAACTAAAACTGGACAAAAAGAAAAAAGAAAAAGAAAAAAAAAAAAAGGTACACGTTCCAGCCTTATATCAGCTCTAACTTTGTCAGCAATCGTGTACATAGTGATTTCCTACACTTCCCACAACATCTTTAGCAACGCTCAATAATATGTATATATCAAAAAAAACAAAAAACATAAGGAGTGGGTGTTATTTTCTGTGATTATATTTTCAATTCAGAGAACGTTAACATGGCTGCGCTACATTACCGAGTTAATATTACATCCATTTATGTCCAGAAGATGAAAGAACTTCAGCCAAGTAACAGAACCAATAGTGTTGATTGGCTTCAAGGTGGACTTATCCCCTAAATCTGGACTGAACCAAAGCATTTATCGCGAGAGATGGCTTCACGCTCCCCAAATGAGCATCTTCTGACAACGTCGCACAACTTGCCTCCGGGCTACAAGTACCGCTTTGGGACGTAAATAACTCAAGGCTACTGTTCCGCTACAACAGAGCTTTAAACACAGTCCGCTAAACCAAAGTTAAAAAGAAGACAATCGAAGGTTCATGATTTGTGCACGGCTTTAAAGCAAGGAACAAATCCGACACAGTTGTGACGCACCGTCAACAGGGACTGGTTTCCACTGGGTTGGGTTTGGAAGACAGTTCTGGTCCTCTGAACTCAATTGGTCATGGCGCTTATCAACCCGACAACCAATGAGAGCCGCTCTTTCTCCTGTTCAATCAGATCAAATCTAGCCTGTTTAAAAGCATAAAGCGGTGGGGAATTACACAGCAAAGAGATCAAATTTGGACTATTATGCTATTTTCTAAGCAATATTTGTGCACAAAAATCATCAGTTTGCACTATAGACTACACATCAAACAGTAAAGTGCCGTCCAATCACTTATGTTTTAATATTTTAAACTCTCCCAGCTCCGAATATAGTTAACTTGAACGAGATTTTATAACACTGCCTTGATGGCTCCAAAACGGCTCGAAAAACCAGGCTCAAATAAGCGCTGGTCCGACACGCTGTCAAGATGTGAAGGCCCTGCACGGCTTGGATGGAACGCGTGTGCTTTCATGTGAACCTTTAAAAAAAAAAACATTCCTTTCAAATCAGTTTAAAGGAGCATCCCGTGGAGAAGTCAGCACCCAGGTGGAATCCGGAGGATTCGTGGCTACGCTGTGGAAATGTCATTACGCGTTGGTTCGTGTTTGACCAGAAGGTGGCAGCGCCGGTCAGGAAGCCGGTTGTGTACTGGGAGGGTGAAGGCTCTGTCGGCTGTGTTCTGGTGGGCAGTGATAGGTGGAGTTCCAACCTCGCTAGCGCGTTCACCTTTTTCTTCCCCCCTCGCTTTCTGTTTTGTTTCTACGGCGTTTTGTTTCCACGGCGTCGAGGTTAGCTTGGAGTCCCTTGTTGCTTGAGGACTGTGTAGACGTTGTCCACTTTGCTCAGCCTCTCGAAGAACGGGATGAGGTCCAGCAGCTCGGTGTCGGACATGTCGTCGAACCACGAAGCAACGGGAACCTTTACAGAGAGAACATGTAACGTCACTCGATGCAGCTGTTGTTGAAAAACAGGATTAAATGTCCAGAAACGGCGAGGGACACTCACTGCGTTGTCGGGATGGAAGATGTAGGAGGCGGGGGAGTTGTCCACGATAATGACTTTGTTGAGATCACGACCCAGGCGACTCAGGTCCTTCACGTAATTGCCTCGGTGGAAAACGCACGACTCCCTAAAGAGGCGGCAGCGGAACGCGCCCCACTTGTCCAGGAGGTCAGAGACGGGGTCTGCGTACTGCCGGAAAGACACACTCAGATTTACGGGACCCGTTTACGGACGCTTGGTTTGCAGCAGGCGATGATCTCAGAAAAGCGTCATCAACAAAACCAAATATATAACCGAGGAAGTTCTCCTACTATCAAATTTGTAATTTAACACAACTTCAAAGTGGAAGTTGTTAATTGTCCAAAAAGTGAATTTTGCAACGCAAAGACAGAAAGACATGAGCAAAGGTCAATTGTTCAGCAATTCCCAGACTCTTACTGCAAAGTTGATGCTAATCTCTCCAGGAGAAAGGAATTATTCTCCAAACATGTTTGGCCAAAAAAAAGATTTCCACACATAAATGATTTTTCAAAACTGTAATGAAGAATGAGATGGAAATCCAAAGCAGAAATCTTAACATCTCTCTAACCGCACAAGCAGACAGATTTAAAGAGGTGTGGCAAAAGCAAATGAGGAGGATCAGCATGTCATGACAGACATGTAGTGACAGTCTTCAGTCAGAGGCCTCTTATAATGTATTGTAAGACTGACTACTACAGGAGATCCTTTCTCCCTGCAGCTTTTTGTACTTTATTATAGTCACAAGTTAACGCAAAAATTATGTGGAAAGAAAACTCAAAACATTGCCAATCACTTTGAACTACGCCATGTTGCATCACCTCTGCCTGCAAACGTTTAGAAATACTTCCTGTTCCTGCTCGACAACATTATTTCAAATGTTCAGCCGCCTCACAGAGCAAACCTTTGACATGTTTCCATTTCCTAAAAGAACTTGTCAAAGGTCTGCAACGGATTACCTTCCAATTAATGAACTGAAATGAAAAGTTACCTTTGCTAAACTGGCAGTGAACAGGACACACTCGAAGAGCTCTCCCATCCGCTTCAGGAACTCGTCGACATGCGGCCGCTTCAGGACATACACCTGGAAACACAGGAATCCTCAAATCGGCCTTGTTTTCTCCGAAAGGCAACATGTTTCTGCAGATTCCAGCCGACAAGAGCCAAATACGTCTGAATGCAAAATGCAAAAAAATCAAGGTATGTGCATAGATGGCAGTCAGACAGCGGAGGTGAGGCGCTGAGGTTCTCCTGAAGGCGTCGGCGTCTGAGGCCGGCGTTCCTGAACCAAGTCATCCGGAACAGGCTGTGCTTGTCTGAACAAACCTATCCTGGATTACTTGAATCAGGCCCGGAGCCACGAGGCACGTCATCCCGCTCCGTCGGTCGCTTGAACTCAAGACGACACCTGCAGACTCAGCCAGTCGGAGACGAAAGAGCGGCGTTACCTGGTGTACGGTTCCATCTATTTCCACGGGAATGATGAAATCTGCGTTGTTCACAGGCTGGCGGAGGAGACAGACAGGGAGACGTTGGTAAGCAAACATCCAGTGTTTCTGTAAAGGCTACAGCATTGGCTTTTGGAGAAAGAAAAACACTGTGGCTCTACAAACACTCTAAAATAGAAGACTGAATATGTCAAGAGATGGACGGGAAGGAAGAAAAGAAGGAACAAATGAGAGATTAATGAATGAAAATCAGAGAAAAAAGGACAAAAGGAAGGAGACAAATGAGGAAGAGACAAAAGTAAATATCTTTCAATATTCCTATTCCAGTAATCCAGACATAAAAAAAGGACTTGAATCAAATTCCAGACTTTTCCAGACTAAGCAGGAACGCTGCAGTTGACACGATGCATTTCTGCTGACATGTCAGATTTGGTTTTCTCCTAAAGTGGAATAGAGGTCTCACGTCCAGCTTGTTTATTCAACTGAAGGCTTCCACCTACGTGTTTTGACCTTTGAACCTGCTCTGAGCTCAGCACCATCCGACCTTGGGGTGGATTTGCTGGAAGGTCAACTTCCAGGAAGACTGGCAAACGTTGATGCTTTCCACGAACTTGGGATATATCGGCCTTACAACCATTCCCACAGTGATGGACAGCAACAACTCTTATTGTCACGTTTTGGTTGCACCCACCTTAAAAGAGCTGTGAACTAACGTCTCGTCCAGGTCGATCACCACGCAGATCTTCCCAGCGTCTTTTGACTTGACTGGAGGCAGCAGTGGCTTGACCTGGACAGAAACGCACACGTTTGACTGCGAACCCGACGCCTTGCACTCCGATTCAACCGAGGAGGAGGTAAGCCCACCTTGGAGACCGTCCCATTCTCCTCCACCAAGAGAGGAGCGTTGTTGTTGACGGGCAGGGGTTCGGGCTGGTCCCGGCAGAGGCAGCAGAACAGGCCGGAGAACAGGCCTCTGCTTCGCGGCTTCTTCGATGACGGGGAGGGAGAAGAGCCTGCAGGAAAGACAGGGTTGAACACATTGAACCATTTTTGTGGTGAATGTCATAAGTGAGGTATTGTTAGGCGACCTGCTGATATTCGGGTATGATGAGGAAACACACCCACTATGAAGTCAGCTGGAGGCTAAAATAAAACTTCCCCTCTGGTAACCTCTGTCCAACTGGAAGCAGAAACAAAGAAAAGCTGCCTTTTGGAGGCCTCAGGTCACGTGACACTCATCATGACTTCTTTTGTTTGAGGCGACTTATTTTTGGCTGACAGTGATGCCAGTTGTTCCATTGTTAAAATTGTTTTGTTTTGTTTTTTTTAAATAACTGTCTCCACAGACTTGGTAGTTGTGACACAAATAAACACCTGCCTTGAGTTTCCACAGATCGATTCAGAATTTACGCCAAGACCACGCCCTCTTTTGGGGGCGTGGTCTTGGATTTATGTAAAATCAAACATCTTTAGGCTTAAATATCAGGGTGTAGGCCCTGAAAGGTTATTACTTTCCCAACAAGCTCCCAGTGAAGACGTCTTGCTACAGTCAAGACAACCAATATCAGTGATGTTTGGATCTCCATAATATAAAAAGATGATACCAGGTTCACCAGACACTCTTTACCACCTCAGACCTAAATCCAATGGAAGACACATGGGATCTGGTCAATCTGGAGATGTTATCGATGCCAATGTAGTTTCTTCTTCGTATCACGTTAAAAGTCTGTGGGGCTGAACTCTGACCTCCATCCCTCCCAAAGGAAAATTTAGAGAGAATTGAGACTTCCAGTAGAAAGTCTTTAATTGAATTCATAGCTAATTAAAGCCAACATATTGTTGGCCTCAAGTCATAATTGCTTATCTTAGTTACAAAGTTTATTCCTCCTCCTGTCATCCCTGTAATTAAACATTTCTCTGAATTCTTTTCTTTCCTCACACCAGACTTTGCTTCCATCTCTGTTCTCTCGTTCCATCCGGACGTGACCGCGTTACTAACACACAAACCTCTGTTGTGGTGCTCTCACGCCTCTTTCTCTCCCTCCTCCCCGCAAGCCCCCTCCATTTGTGGATTCAAACCAACGGTGTGACCCTCCGCCGGCCTCTGCCGCGCGCAGGCCAAAACAGGAAGAGGAAACAGACGGGTATCACTGGGAGGAAGCTCCTGGCCAGCGGGTCTTAAGAGGAGCGACGCTACTACTGTCCTACGATTTCAGGGTTTGTTTTCCTTGTCATGAACAGTTTCTTCTGTGTTCCTGCAAATTCAGTTTCCTCTTTACCCCAAACAGAAATCAAAGCTGTAATTTGCAACAGATAAAGCATCTGATGCAAGAAACACACAGAGGAAGACTTATGTTTTCTTATTTCACTCCTTCGTGTCCTCAGGATTTCAGCTTCACTCCCATGGCCTCATTTGCTCTCAGGAGTCTTAATTCACTTCAGTGTTCCCGCCTCCCCACACCACCATCACATGCCTTTCTGCAAGAAAAATGTCCAACTGGGTGCTGACTGCAAAACACAGAGCATGAATGAACTTACAAAAAAAGAAAAAAAAAACTGAGGGGGGTCTGTGAAGATGACAAAGAGAGAGCTAACATGTAGCGAAGCGGAACGTGCTGGAGGGATTTAACGAAGAGCAGAAAGACCGATGGGTAAACCTGAAGCAAAGGCTCTAGGTCAAGAAAGAAGGAAAAACTTTCAACTCAGATTATAATCTGAATTTTTTTGATGCGTTAAAGTGAAACGCAAACAGGAAGTTCATAGTCCATTGGTTCTGAATCGATCAACGCTTTCGGTTTTCTTGTCCTGCTCGGCTTATCACCTTGTTGCAATTTGAGTCGGCTGCAGACCAAAATAAACTCAACGCATACTTCCAGCGCAGCACGGAGGCGCTCAGCAGCTCTTCTGGTGGAACCAAAGTGTCGCCCTCTGGAAAGATGGCGGCTGGAATGTCACGCAGCCAGATGAGGCAGAATTCGGTCGTCGCCTCTTTACGTCTCAGACTGGCTGATGTCAAGACGAGTACGTGTTTCATGAAAAGTCAGAGAAGTGCAGGGTGGCTTTTTGTCTCCAGGAGAACATCTATCAAGAATACATGAGGGCATAAAGTTGTGTTGTAACGCAGGTGTTTCATAACAGAGTTAAGTACCAAATCTAAGTCCAATACGCCTCCCAGAAACCCTTCAGCTCTTTTAATGAGCTCAAACCGCTTCAAGAGGAGCACCAACAGCCTTCATTTGCGTTTATATTGCTCCAAATCTTCTAGTAAAAGTCCCGTAATTGTTATTTGAATAAAAATTTTTTGCAGCATTTTACAATCTTAAAAAAACAAACACACACATTAAATACATCTCATGTGGTTTTCAACAAAGATCAAAGAATCAAGTAAAAGAAAGAAAAAAAACAAATTAAAAACTGGAGCTGCTGTTTGGAGCCAAGCAGAGCTGGAGACACGGAGACACGGAGACATAGAGGCTGGGAGGATCCCAACAGCCAATCGGAGGACACTTCACTACAACATAACACCGATATGAACATCAATATCTATATCTGAATATGGCTCTAAAAACTTCCCGGTATTATGAACATTTTTTGCGACAGTTCATCGCATCGCCTACATTACCTCAGATAAAATCCCCACAATCCCACACTGCATCACCGACACATGACCAAACTAACGCCTAATATGGACAAGGTGGAAAAAATGTCAACCGCTTCTCAGACCACAACCGATGTGTTAAACAATGATAAACATCAATATGTTAGTGTCGATATAGCACGCATCCCTACTTGATAAACAACTTTTTTTTAATTTTTATTAATAATAATGAATACAACCTAAATGAGAAATCCATGGAGAGGCCTGGACTTTGACTGGGCCACACAACACTTTTTTTCCCCCTCTTATCCAGCTTGAGCTCACAGATAATATTACATCTGATTCAAGATGTGAGATCATCTATTATAAAAAAAAAAGATGCATATTTTTTTTTTAACGCATCAGATAAACGAGTTGAGCTGCAGAACATTCATCACCACACCTCCTCCACCGAGCATCGCAGCGAGAAGAAATCTCCCCGTCGCAGCAGTTTCCATTTCTATTCACTCGGTGTTTCATTTCATTTCTGAGAATTTCACGTTCTGACTTTATTGTGAGCTTGCAGAACTCGCTGCCCTGGAAGAGCAGGCACATGGATTTTATTGAGGGATAACTAACAAACTGACTAACAGTAGCGCATTAAGCACAAATTCTGTTTTATGAAGTCAGTTAATGTGTTCTGGTGATTAAAATGCTCGGCTGGATTAAATAGTTTCTTCAGCCCGGCATAACTGAAGCCTGTCATCATTTCCCTGTAATAACCCACATCGTCTCCTCATGATTTTTTTTATTTTTATTTCTGCCTCTTCATGCTCAACGTCAGATACGTCAGCTGAGTTCATCTAACCTCCTAAAGTCAGCTGCTGAAATCATCCCTGAAAGCATTAAATGCTGACAGAACTGATGATGCCTATTAAAAATCTGTTTTATTTTAAAAAGCAGAAAATAAATTGATGTTTCTGCAGCTGCGGAGAAAATGAGGACGATAAAAGGAAATGAATGAAGAAACGTTTTTAATCTAGATATATGATTTAATCAAGGTATTAGCAATTTTTCTGCTCTTCATCAAATATTTGCTCTTTAATTCAACACAACGGCACTAAAACCAAGTTTTATTTTCGATAACTCGTGTTTTTATTTGTTTTAAAAGTAAAAGCACAAATCAAAAAGCGGCTCTATAAAAACGACGGCACATTTCCTACAGAGCCGTTCATCGAAAATGACGTTTTATTTCTCCAGACGAGCTTTATGCCACTCGTCTGGGTGGAAATGTCCCTTTTTCAGGTTTCAGGCTCAAACATCGACATGAAGCGTCATCCAGTGGCTTTAATGTGAGCCAACATTCCCAACATGCATCAAGGCAACGTTACGTAACAGATTCAGCTGCTGCACATGTACAAGAAGCACACACACCACCACTAAACGTCTGCTCATGTTTCACCCGAGCCTTTGTTGCCAAAACATGCTCTTCTTCTGTGGTGGAGGTCTGATGTGCCGCTGAAATGCCAGCGTCGTCGTGGGCCTGCCGCCGACTCCAGGATTATCCAGGAACCTGCGCAGCTTCTTGCCCCAGCTGGGAGTTAATGTTCAACTGGGACAACTGGAGCTTTACAGTTTGTTCTGTTGGGAGATTTTCTCTCTATGTGTTCCCGTTTACCTGGGAAGATCCAAACTCCCATTTCTTTTTCTTGCACTAAATACATCAAACTCCAGGTATTTCATTCAAATCTACAAATAAAAACAAAGTCCTCATGTATGCATTGGACTCTCCACACATTTTCTCTTGCATGCCACACCATTGCACCCTCTAAGGCAGCCACCAGGTCAAAGGTCGACGCCAGGGCCCGAAACAAACAATCAATCGCGATGAAGATGAAAGTTTTATTCTGAAAACCAGAAGCGTCCTCGTCCTGACCGACAAGTAGGATGATTTGTTCGGCGTGGTCAACGAGGATCGGTAGGAAACTCCCGCTTTCCAGCGAGTGACGTCAACGTTTGTAGTCGGTAGCATCTGCGTCTCCAACCGGAAGTCAGGCCAAATAAACAGCATCTTTTTGCTGAGGATTACGAGGAATTGAAGAACTTCATGTGAAAGGAAAGAACCCTGCTACAACAGCAAATGACAGCAGAGCCACTGAATGCATAATTAGTCAAAAATATACATTTCCAAACCCTTCTTTGACTAACAATCGCCCATTTTAAAATTGATAATGGTATTTTCTACCATCAAAAAGTTGAAACACTTGACTGGATACCAAAATTAATTTATAGTATTTCAATGCAGCGTAATTAAAAAGATTGTAGCAGTCAGACAAGAAAACAGAATCGGTAACTGAACTCATTGGTTCCTGATCGGTGTGATCGATGACTGAACAGACTTATGAACGAAAGTTTCCGTAAGGTTAAAAAACATTTATTTTTTTGCAAATTGGTCTTCAACCATGATGACTTGGAGTCAAACGCCAACAGCTTCACACTTTTTCCAGGTTTAGGAGTGTAAAGGATTTATGTTGATTATTTACGGAACATTTGTGAGGTCAGACACTGGCGTTGGACGAGAGACTCGACCCAACTCTACCTCGGCAAAGGTCGAAAAATCAACCACGGCTGCAGCCCACCAGGTCTGTCAGTATGGAGTGACTTTCTCACTACATTTAGTCATAGTGACAAAAAATTGGTATCAGCTAAAATCGGAATTGGCAAGTCAGATGGTAACCAGCCTAATTGAAGGTATGGAAGTGATTGGAACACTGGAAGTCAATACTTTGGATGGTCAATCCAATATTTATGGATTAGCCAAAATATTGGATAATTTTGAGAGCCAGCTGAATCAAAGACCTGGATACACTTTAACCTGATTTATTAAACTAAAACAAAACTATCCGTTTCATTTTTTTTCAGTGAATACTTGTATTTTGTAACCCCTTCCACCACTAAAAATATCCACAAAAGAAAACTGGATTTTCCACTCTTCTTCGTCTGCATGACTTGCACACAGAAGCCTGATATTTCTGCTTAACTAATGCAAACCATCCCAAACATTAATATAAGACCTTAAAATCATATATAAATACTTACTCCTCATCAAAAAAAAAAAAAGCTGAATAATTTTGTATTAATTTTAAACATCTTCAATTGAAATAGAAAAGAAAAATCTGGAAATATTTGCAGTTTGCACTAAAAAAAAAAAAAAAAAAAAGATTGAGATCGGATGCATATTATGAAATGCATAAATGCAAATAACATTTGAATAATATTGGGGGTATTATGAAACTTTCACAAGTTTTTGCTTTAATTCAATTAAATTTATTTACAGTCTGAGGCTTAATGGTGTGTAGTATAACATTAGATTTTTTGAAAGCAACATAGTGTGATAGTTTTATTTGAATTTATTTTGCAAGATTATTATGCAGATGCAAAAAAAAAAAAAGTGACACGTTGGGTTTGATGTGTGTGTGATCGTCACTTCCTGCAGTTTCTGTCAGGGGCCAAAAGGGCCGCAGCGATCATCTGTGTCCACACAAACACCCAAAGTGTCACAGTCCCCATGTAGACCACGCAGCTGCAGTGGAACGTCAAAAAAAAAAAAAAGAAGAAAAAAAAAACTTTTTCCTGACATGACAGTAGAGGAATCCCCCCCTCTAAAAAAAAAGACGCTCACCTCTCTCTGACGCGGCTTTGCTGCCCTCCTCATCCCGGCTCACTTGGGTGATGACTGAGGACGGGCTGTCCATCGCGTCCCAGTCCCCCAGTCCTCACGCCTCAAACTTCTGGGTTGTTTCGCCGACTACTCCGCCGCTGCTGCGTGAGCCGAACATGTACGAAAACAAAACCGAAAGGCGCCGGAAAAGTGGCCGAGCCGCCGCTTAGAGCGCGTCCATTCGCACCGCCGCGGGAACCACTCGCTGAGCCGCTGACGTACAGTCCCAAAGTCGGCGAACATTTGTTTTAAAGAGTTGGCAACTTTGATTCAATATGGTGCTCAACTCCTGCTCGCAATTTCAAGATACAAACATGGAGGTTTCAAGGCGCCCCGCTTCCACTTAAAGCGGCGCAGGAAGAGGGAGCCGCCGACGCCGACACTCCGCCTCGCCGCGTCGACACATTTCGCCACGGTCCCTTAAACCGAACGGGACGAAAGTTGGCCCAAAAGTTACACCGTGTTCTTTAAAGTTCGAAACGCTCAAAGTACCGTCACAATATGGCCGCGACTCGCCGTGGAAACTTGTTAAAGTGCGGCGGAGCGCGCGCGGGAGAGAAGGCGGCGGTCTGGACGTGACGTAGAAAGCCGAAACTAAACGAGACAGCTAGTTTGTGCGCCGTTCAGTTGTCGGCGGGGTTTGGATGTTTAGGTCGCTGTAGGCTGCAGCTTTACAGACTGCTTCTAAAAACAGCCTCGAGAGCAAAACGTTTTCAAACTTTTTTTCGCCCTTTGAAGTGGCAGCAGCTCAGGAACGCCCAGTTCGGGTCTCCTTGAAACTGCCTTCAGTAAGGGAGCGTCACCAAAAAGTTCCTTTTTGCCGTCAACAAAAACAGTTCCCGTCATTTTATAAATGAAAAAAACATGTATGCAGAACAATATATATACATACATATGTATACATTTTATGTTTGGGCAAAAATAATTTCTTTGTATTCTTTACAATTTAAGAATTTTGTGGAAAAAAAAATTAACTGCAAAATAATTAAATATATATATATAGGCCTACATACATGGACTGGCCACAATTTTCTTTTCTTCATATAACTTCCTCAAGTCTAATTCTCATATATTGTTTATATATATATAAACAACTATAGCAGACATAGAGGACAGTTACAAGTACCTAGGTATACCACAAGCAAATGGAAATCTCGATGAGGCCACAAGGAAAGGAGCCACAGCTAAATACCTCCGACGAATAAGGCAAGTCCTGAGAAGCCAGCTCAATGGCAAGAACAAAATTCGTGCGATAAACAGCTATGCCTTGCTAGTAATCAGATACCCTGCTGGAATAATTAGCTGGCCAAAGGAGGAGATAAAAGCCACAGATATTAAGACTAGAAAGCTACTAACCATGCATGGAGGGTTCCATCCCAAATCCAGCACCCTGAGACTGTACACGAGCCGCAAGGAAGGAGGCAGAGGACTAGTGAGTGTGAGAACCACTATCCAGGACGAAACAACCAAGATACATAGATACATCAGGAAAAAGGAGCACGAGAAACTGGAGAAATACCAGGGCCTCAGGGAAGAACTGGAGAGGGCCTAGAAGGTGATGACCACAGTGGTGCCTGTGGTCATCGGGGCCCTCGGGGCAGTAACCCCCAAACTGGAGCAGTGGCTACAACAGATCCCAGGAACAACATCAGACATCTCAGTCCAGAAATGTGCAGCAGTCCTTGGCACAGCCAAGATACTGCAGGACCCTCAAGCTCCCAGGCCTCTGGTAGAGGACCCGAGCTCAAAAAATACAAAAGCTGTGCAAAATCCAATTTCACCCTTACCTTTACACAATCTATTTTATAACCATTAAATCCATTGCAGATTGCCAGAATTGGTTAATGTTTAGGTTTTGTTTTTTTAAAGATTTTTTTGTCTCTATAGTGGCCTTTATTTAAGTGCAAAGACAGGAATGTAGGGAAAGAGAGAGGGGGGAGACAGGTCATCAAGCCAGGAATCGAACCTGCAAGGGCCGCATTGAGGACTAAGGCCTCCTTATGTCGGTTGTTCTCAACCCTTGGGCCTCCACAGCACCTCCGATGTTCAGTCTTTTGAATAAATTATGGACAGACATGGTGATAAAAACCACTTTGAATTTTCTGAAAACTAGGATCAAGATTGATGGGATTGGGGTCAAGTATGCGCACCTCCTTACAGCACCCAATGACGAAATATGTCGAAGAACATACCAAATGTAAGCAAGAATGATTTATTTTCCTTGTTATCATGGTAAATGGGCTGAATTTGTGTGGTGTGTTAGTAGCATAGCTAAATGACTGCCGGATAACTTCTGAGGTCAGAGAAAAATAACGTTTCGATCATATTCTCTTGCCATTCAGGGCGTCTGTAGACCCCAACCGCATTTAGCAAAACACGTAATATTCTCAAATGTATGAATATTTTATTACATACTATCTCATAAAAACATTTTCATCTTTTTCCACATATAAACACCGCAAATGGGTACATTTACAAATCTTGAGCCATCCAAAGTCATACAAAAGTCCTGATAGAGCAATACATGAGGCATTCTAATGATACAAGGACTCCATGAAAATTTGCCTAAATGTGTTTATGGATGAGTTACCTCTTGTAATGTCCGGACACTGCAACCAGCTGATGAAGACACACATTAAATATGAACATTTTTGACGTTTACCCCGAGGCACCGACTGGACGACCGAGATTCAAGCAACCAGATCTACTGACCTGTAATACTGACAAACTACGGCAACTAAGCGTCACGTTACACTTCATAGAAAATCTACTGTTCACAGCTGGATCGCGATTTAGAGTTGATCACAGAGCAAGAAGCTGCACGACAGATTCTCCCCTAAACCGTTTCCCTTGAGACTCAACGTCAATCACAAGCATCTTCCTTATTTCTTTTTTTTTTCTTTTTTTGCCTTATAGTTATATTGAAAAGTGACTCAAGAATGTGCACACACATGCAAATAAATTAACATGAAAAAAAGTAAACATATTTTAAAGAAGGGGGGGGGAAACAATGTTTTCGGTGTTTTAAAATGAGACAAAATGCAGAATAAGTTAGCAGCTTTAAAAGTGGTACATTAGCATGACGATTACCACCAAACTGCATGCCAAACAAAATGTGTTTTTAAGACAAAACTACTAAAGAAAGCATCTTGGTATCAACAGTGGTGGGCAGCGCTAACTGAAACGTTTGCTACGCTAAACCCAAAGCCCTAACCGTCAAGATTAGCTCCGCTAAAGCTAACGCACTGCACCGACATTGTATTTAGTGGAAGCTAATGCTAAAGTGCCAACTTAAATTTTGGTTTAGCATTAGCTTGTGAGTACAACCTTCAAGAACCGATTTAATTTCGACATAATTTCCATATTCTATAATTCAGTTCGGTTTTTTATTCGTGCTTTTATCTCGTTCTGTGCTGCATATTATTTTGCTCCTGCATGTTTCTCGTTTGCTTTAAAGTGATTTGATAAAACGAAAACGAAAATTAATGTTAGGAGAGGAAACAGAGTTGGTGGCAGACGTCAAACTGAAAGTTTACACAACAACCAAATAACTGATCTGGAAATATTGTCAAATAGCTAAGTGCACTTGTCTGGGTTAGCAAACCGCTGAATAAAAAATTTGCTCCACTGTTAGCACATTAGAGGAATTGCGCCCACCACTGGATATCAAATGTGGGGCAACTAAAACTGCAGTGTCAGAATTAACAAACGACAAAGAGGCTAAAACCAAAAGTCTTCCTGTCCTTTTAATACAGTTTATAAGGAGTTTATGAGTTGAATGTATTCTCTCTGGTCTGTTGAGTTTTTATTTGTTCCAAAGTAACACTTGGACTCCCGTGTGGGTCCAACTGTCTGCCCGTGGTGCTTGGTGTCAGCAGTGGTTGGGTTGGGGTGACTCCTGCCCCGTGTTCACTTGGGGCCGGGTAGGTGTGGCGCGGTGCCGGATGCCGGGCTGCGTGGCGAGCCCTGGTAGGTGCGCAGCAGCACCTTGTGCTTGGTGGCGCTCTCCATGCGACAGCTCTGCTGCTCCACCAGGAACTCCTTGAGTCGGCCGGAGGTGAAGGTGAGCGTCTGCCTCCGGAGCTTCATCAGATATGAGTCCTGCAGCCAGGCCTGGGTGAAGCAGTCCCGCGTGGTTGGACGAGCCCTGAAAAATACGCAAATGCAATTGAGGATCTTTATGCTGATAAATCCTACTGTTTTTTTTTTAATCACGTTATGTTGAATAAATGAGCAGTCACCATGGATAACTGCTCAACATCTTCTTGAGAAAAACTGAGGCACTTTGGGAAACATTTGGGTAGAGTTTGCTAGGGTCAAACTTGGCCATCAGGATTTTAGATTCAACTTGCCGAGGGTCCTTATCTTCAAAGGGCAGTCGACCACTAAGCCTGAAAGAAAAGAACAAATAATATAGAAAGCTTGACAGCAGCTACAGTACAGAACATCGTATCAAATTCAACCGTTAATATTTTATGGGCTGATGGACGATTTGAAAATTCAGAATTAAAAAGCATTCCACCTGTCCAGGGGATCATCTCCACAAACTGTTATTCCAATTCTCCCACATCGGGAATCCAGACTGACCTTCCAAACACAAACGATGACTTTAAGGATGCGACGAAACTTACATGATGTAGGTGACGACTCCAACGGTCCAAATGTCAGCAGGAGGACCGACGACTTCCCCTTTGACCATCTCAGGAGCTTAACAGGAGGAAGATGTTTGCGAGTCAAACTGTGCTTTTGTTTTGAAGTATGGAAGATGAGTTGTGACATTGATCCTCACCCATGTATTCCAGGGTTCCTTCCCCTGTGCCCTGGGGTTCCAGGTTGAGGGGATTGAAACTCTGAGCACTGCCAAAGTCTACAATCTTAACCACATTAAGGTTGGTCACCAGGATGTTCTCAGGCTTGAGGTCCAGATGGAGGACTCTGCGGTTGTGGAGGTACTCCACCGCCTGGAGGATTTGAACCAGGTAGCCAACTACATCATCCTCCGAATACCGAAACCTTAAAAAAAAAAGAAGCATTTCAACATCTGCCTGAGTCTATAAACCTCAGCTTGATATTATCCTTCCCACCTGTCAGTGAGGCTGAAGAGCAGCTCTTTGCCAGTGCAGTACTCAGCCACCAAAACCAGGTACCGTGGTGTGACATAGGCCTCGTGGAGAGCCATGACCTTCTCATTGTGAAGCGACTTTAGGATCTCGTACTCCTTCAGCACTTTCTGCTTGCTCTCCTGGCTGTAGGGAATGATTTTGGCCATGTAGATCTTTCCGGTGGCGTTTTCCCTGCACTCGCGGATCACCCCAAACCGACCTCTGGACACAGGAAACACAGCAGCTTCAGCTACAGGAGCTACAAATCTGCTCCTAAAATAGGAGGTCCACCTGTTTAACTCAAACAATATGTCAAAAGAATATATCAAGAGTATATCAAAGACATACACAAAGTTGTAACTCTTTGAATTACAACACAAATGTGTTGTAACATTTGATGTGAATTACAACACATTTAATTTCTATTTGACAAAAATACAGTTTTTTTCCACAAAATTTTGAATTCTAAATAAATAAATTATATTAAACATGAATATTTGGAGGGTGTTTCATGGAGTATTGCAGTTGCATGCAGTTGGATTCTGTCTAACCTGGCCTTCTCATCCAGGAAGGTGTATGGTTTCTGTGGAACTCCTTGTCTCAGAGCAGTAGAGGGCGTGCTGCGTCCAGATGGGGTGCCTCTGGTTGGGGTGTTGGCACCCTCTGCAATGGGGCTCAGGCTGGAGGCCTGGAGGACGGGTGGGGAAAAAGACACCGGAGTGGGAGCTACGTGTACCGTGGCAGCAGTGGTGGGGACGTAGCTGGGTATGGATGCAACCAAAGGTTTGGTAGGGGTAGAGGGCGGGCTTACAAGAGGAGGCGGGGTCTGGGTCATAGGGGTCACCACGTTTATCGGACTCTGGGGCTTAGACAAGATGAAGGACGGAGAGGTTTTGACTGTGCTAGAGGAAGGCAGAACGCTGCTTTGCTTTTCCTCTGGGGTTATGCTAACAGACGGTGACGGAAGACCTATGGGAGGGTCAGAGGTCAGGGCAGACGGCGGAGGAGGAGGTGGAGAGGTTGAGAAGGTGGAGGTGACTTTGACATCTGGGTTAGGTTTCAGTGCTGGTTCAGGTGGAGTTGGGACTATTTTTACTACAGCAACTGCAGGTGAAGCTCCTCCGTCTGCACAACAGATACAAGACAATCGTCACTGGGAGATATTAGCCTCATGTTATGGAAACTACATCTGCATTTAATATCTCAGAAAACTGGGATAAAACAGGAGAGAAGATGGAGGATAACTTCATGATACTGTTTCTTTCGTCATGGTTATTACTCTAATTTGTCATTTCCACTTCCTGTATCATTCCTGTATCGATCCACATTAATAATAATATTAGTGATTGTCTATATCAAGCCATAAACCCACCTGTTGAGTCCAGGCTGACCGGAGCAGAGCAGTTGCTGTGAGGACCTTGTCCTGCCTTGTTGACGCAGGACACTCTGAACCTAATGGCCCCCCCTAGTGGCAGGTCAGTGACATTGTAGTAACAATCAGCTATCCCAGTGGCTACAGTTACCCAGTTGGGATCAGCTACAGAAAAACACAAGAAATGTATTTTAAAAAACTCAAAAACTTACAGTGATAAAGCAAGCTGCATGAGCTCAACAAAAGATTAATGAAGATCAAGCTTAGAAAACATCTTGCAGTTCACATTATGGCCACTAGGTGGAAGCGTTGGCATGCTTGTCAAGTAAATAATTTGCTTAGCATCTGTCCCAGTGTCCAATTTCCTCTTAAGACGAAATGAAAGCAGCTTGAAAGAAACGAGAATGAAATGCACAGAGAAACGTAGAAGAAAGGGAGGAGGAAAGAAGGAAGAAGGATGGAAGGAAACAAAACAAGAAGACAGGAAGAATATAAGTCAGATGAGTGATAGATAGATAGAAGAGAGGACAAACTGAAATGGAAGGATGTAAAAACAGGAGTAATGAAATAAGCAGAGAAGATAGAAAGTACACAAGGATGATGGCAGGAGGCCAAAAAGAAGAAAATTAGACGAAGATAAAGAGACATAAGGAAGGAAACAAGCCACTTGAAATATTTTAAAAATTAGAGGCTGAAACCACATTCCAGACTCTTCCGTTCTGCCTAGCAACCACAAAGTGTCTGTATCTGCAAGCAGCGCACTCCAGCGCCGACGCAGAGTGAAGACAGAAAGCTCTGCTAAAACCATTATCCAGTTGGAAGCTGACTCATTGGATGTCATTAAACATTCTTTATGGATCGGGGAGCTCATTTCCCAACAGAACCCTTCATATTCAGAGCCTGTCAAACACCAGCAGCTCTGGGCCTGAGATGATTCACTGTCTCCCCCCTCGGCCCCCTCCTCCATGTTACTGACAGCGGCACGCAAATAAAACGGGCATCTCATCCCAGACCCTGCGAGGATGCTTTCCGACTCGCTCACCTTCACTTCTCCATTCCAGAGAGTAGCTGCAGGGAGATTTTGTGTCCGACGGCTTCCACAGAACCAGAGCCGTGTTGTTGTAGGTCTGAGCTACTTCAGGGGTTCCGGGTCGCTTTGGAACAGCTTGAGTGAAGAATGGGAGAAGTGATGGAGGGAATAAACCCCGCCGACAAATCAGGCAAGTATTTATTCTTAATAAAGGCCACTAGAGCCAACAAAACCTTGAAAAAAAAAAAACCTCCCCAAAAAGTCCAATAGTGAAATTTTCTGCAATTTCGAAATGAAACCTATTTTCTTTCTCCTGGCACACACTTAGTGAAAGCAGCCAACATTTAAGACAAGCAGTTTTACACCAATTACACTGATGACTCATCAAAGGACAGGCTATTCAGAGATAAGCCTTATAAATATAAGTCTACAGCTCAAAAGTACCGCAGTAATTACTACATTTCAGGAGCTTATAAGTTCTTTAACTTCGGCTGACGCCAATTTTATCTGTAGAGCACCATTTATACAGAAATCTGATTTATGTATAAATACTTGATTTATTAAAGTAAATCAAGCTTTACTTGATTTATTTTAATGAACAACAACAGTGTATTTTGATCAGACTGATTGTTTTCCAGTCTTATGTTTTAGTCTAATTTCCATGGTTTATTGTTTGGATATGAGCCACGGAAGATAATTTCAATCATCATCAATACAACAGCAAAAAAAAGAAAAAAAATTGTTCTAATTAGGTACTAAATTTTGTGAAAGTAAAACTCCATTAGGTTAATCTTCCGTACAACTAATCTGCTGCCGTTAATATTCTTGGCATTCATACCAATCTCAGCGCAATTAAAATTCAATAATGTAAAATGTGCCATTAGGAAAATGACTGTATGTCTTTGAAATGCAAATATTGCTCCTCTGTGAGGAAAGTTCAGCATGTTGAAATCTGCAAACTCGTGCATGCATTCTAGAACTCCCCAAGCCCCAATCTAGTAGCATATTCGCGCAATGTATTTCACTGGCTTTGGGAAAACAGAAACCACTTACAAGCTATAGAAAGCGTGCAGGAGGTGGTGACGGTAGCGATTGGGTTGGTAGCGACGCATTCGTACACCCCAGTGTCTCTGTGGCTGCACTTCTGAATAGTAAGAAGCTGCCTGCCGTCCGGGTGGTTCAGAAGCTTGATCCGGTTGTCCGTCACCTCTAACACTTTCCGATCTGGAACGTGAGAAAACGGGAAAGAAATCAGTCTCACTGTTTGAATGGATTTCAGTTGTACAGATCAGTCTCTTCTGGAGTTAAGGTTACCCTTCATCCAGGTAATCTGTGGGTGTGGACTGCCAGCTGGAAGGCAACTCAGAGTCACAGCTTCCCACTCTAATAGGACATGGTCCTTTAGTTTGATGTGGAACACCGGAGCAAAATCAGAAGCAGAGCGGATGAACTGCTGGCTTTTTGTCAGACCTTCCTCTTTGGGTGCAGTTGAGGGTAAGTCAGATTGGGAGGGAGTTTTGTCTCTCCTGGGCCTGGTTAAGCCCCACCGGTCCCACCGCGACCGTCTGTCAGTCTCCATGGCTTTATCGGAATGGATACTAGAGTTAGACTCAAGGGATTCCTTCGATGCAGCAGCACCTGTTTGTTTTGCCAGCTGATTTTCAGGGATACCCATCCCTTTGAGTCCTCGACCTTCAGAATGGGAATGACGGTGCCGAGCAAACAGAGGTGTGTTCCTACCCTCTCCGTCTACTTTCCTTTCTTCTGATTGACTGCGGATTTTTGAGGATATTCCTGCCACTTTGTTCTCAAACTTGTGACGTATTGCAAGAACAGGGGATTCCGAGACCTTGTTGAGACCCCTTTGCTCAAGGTCTTTCTGACTACCTCCAGCCTCTTTAGCCTTCCTCTCCTCTGACTGACTCCTAAATTTTGCAGAGATTCCCGCCACTTTGGACTCAAACTTTCGTCTCATGGCAGAAACCGAGGACTCCTCAGCTTTCCCAGATTGTCGCTCTTCAGACTGCTTCCTTGCTTCAGAAGCATCCAGATCCTTTGTGTCCAGAGATTTACTGCGACCAACAACCCATGAAACCCTTTTACTTACAGCAGTTTCTTGTACATTTGGTTGCTTTTCCTCCTTTTTCTCAGTAGATGTTGATCTCTTGCCTTTCAATGAAAACCTCCCAATCAAACCAAGGCCTGTTTCCTGACCTACCTCTCTTAAGTCTTGGACAGATTTAGATTTCTCTGGAATTCCCTTGGATGCCATTTCAAGTGGAGCCCCTCTCGGCCCTGGCCTGTAAATGTCCTCACCCCCTTCAACAGTCTTTCGGCTCAACACAGGGGATTTCTCCTCAGACTTGTTTCTGGTCAGTTTGCGGATGCCACGGGTTAAGGATGACTCACGCTTCTTAAACTTGGCCTCAAAGACTTCCACTGAATCAATGTCTTTGATGTCTGTTCTGAGAACGGGTTGGCGAGGGATGATGGTGAGATCGGGGTTTGAAGACGAGGGAGGAGAACCAGCAGGTCTGTCTCCTGTTGCTACTTTGGCAAATACAGCTGGATGCTCAGGTAAGGAAGATGCATCTGAGAATTTTTCATTCATACTTTTTTCTTTCTCTTCTATAACAATTTTAGGAGTAATACTAGATGTTTCAGTCTCTACTTTGGTCCTTTTCTCTGTTGCTTCATCTATATCTGAACCTTTCACATTGCAATTGTTTTGCTCTTGGTCCATTTTTCCTGTTTCTGGAAGAGCAAAGGAAGCTTTTGCTTTGGGTGAGGTTGATTCGGACTCCAGTGTTGCTTGTTCAGTCAGCGCAGACATTGAAATAGCCTCCTGCAGCTTCTTCCCTTCTGTCGGAGCACTGGAAGCAGATGGAATCTCTAAGGGGGCTCCAAACCTACGGTGCAGGGACATGGGCTCTGAATCCCCCTGTGAGAAAGAAACACTTTTACAAAAAACTTTGGTCTTTGGTGTGTCTTCTCCTGAGCTTTCAGAAGATGCTGCTCTGGTAAGTTTTGAGGGTCCTGCTTTGGATCGTCTTAAACTTCTCTCAAGAGATCCCGTCTGCCTTTCCTCATCTATGCCAAGGGTTTCAAACAGCGGCCCCCGGAGGCCACTCATTTTTTTATCAACGCTTCCTCCCCTTAGCAGCCGTTGCCTCATTAGCTCTAGTTTTAAGGTGTAATCTTCCTGACTTAACTTTGTAGCTCCTGGGCTTGGGCTGCGATTGGGCAGTTCCATAGAAACAGCCTTTTTTAGGCTCTTCGTTCTTGCCTCTGAGTCTTCATTTGCATTTCCTTCCTCTGGGTCTATGTGGAGAAGTAGAGCTGAATCAGCAGAGCTGCCTCTCCTCATGGTAGCCCTCCTGGCTCTTGTCTGTGTTTCATTAGACCCAGTGCCTGATCCTTTCTTCAGATCTTCTCGTTTAGCCTTTCCTGTTCTCTCCACTTCATCTGTAATATTTTTATTCCCCTCTGCCGTAGAACCATCTACATCCATATTTTCCTTTGTCCTTGTACTATTAACACAGACGGTCGGCCATCTGACATCCTCGTCCCCTGGGATCTCATTAAGCGAGACCCTGGATCCAGAGAAAACCATGGACAGGGGCATCGGAATAAACGGAAGCTCGTCCGCATCTGCTTCTGAATCGGACGAGGAAGAAGGAGGCGGGGAGCCTTCCTTCAAATGACGAGCAACAGCGATGGAAACGTGGCTGGAGGAGTCGTTGAGGAGCTCTGGGATGGATCTTAACGCCATTTTGGATTTATAGCTGATAAGGGAGCGCTGGAAATAATCAACACAAAACATCTGGAATCATTACATCTGGTGTTACAACAACAAGAAATCTGTGTTCGGTCTTTGTTGTAGCAATGCTTCGTGGAAATAAATTTCATATACTACTGGACAGTTTGTAAGGACAATGCATTTGTGGGCGAAACAAGCAAACTTAGTGGAATCACAATCTGACATCGGTCTTACCTGCCAGCGCCTTCTAGCAATAACCTGCTTTAGCATCGCCGTGCTAATGCTCTTATTTGTAGGTGACTGCAAGGCAAACAGGGGGGATTGTAACTGACTTTCAGCAAAGACAGCAATAAGTCTAATAAAAGGAATTAATTTAAAAAATAATGGCTCACCTTGAACCAAGGATGACGAAGGCACTCTATGGCATTTGGCCTCCTGAGAGAGGAATGATAAAGACAATATCCGTTCTGTATATTAATAAAAAATGGGCACGGTTGTAGGTTTTGAAAAAAATCTGAAAAGTGTGGCATGCACATCTGCAGACCGCCAGACTGTATCTTTTGGGACATACCTTTACAAACTGAGTGCCCAGCCATTGTAAAATGGATGCAACACGTTAAGATTTTGGTGAACAAGTATGGCCACAAATTCTCAAACTGATTTTGGCTTGGACTTTGACTTGGCCATTGCACTACTTCAATCAAATCAATTTAGCGCCAACACCTGGATTCTTTCTACTTGCTGACTTTAGAAGGCAATTGTTTGTACTGGATTTCACTTAGGAGTTTTCCTATTTTAATAGTTCAAACACTAAATATACCTAAAGATATTAATTGTGGGAACAATCTCAGTACTACCACAGAAAAAAAGCTAATATCTTCACTGATTTGCTCTTGGAGGAACAGACAATCAGTGCTGAAGAAAATGACTGGCACTCCTGGATTGGTTGTTTTGCAAACGCAAGCCAATAGCATGTCAGGTAACATTATCTTTTGAATATATTAATCTAGCCGAAATTTTCGCGAATGATTTGGAGTTACCTTCCACCAGGAAAATCTGCAATTAATAAACTGTGAATAAACAGGGGTCCACTGTACTGGTTTACCAGTATGATACTGGAGGGTATGCCTTTAAGGCATGAAATTCCATGATGGCTCTGATTAGAGCTACAAGATGCTCACAGCCTGTCCACCACCAGAAGCTTGATGACGAATCCTTTGGCCTCCTTGCAGAGCTCTGAAAACATGCCCTCCTCGAACGCCACGTTGTAGTTCCTGATGTTCAGCGCGGTGTCTCTGTCATTCTCACCGGCAAACGGAGACACCCCAGTCAGACTGGAATCAGAAGACGTTTGGGATCTTTTACTCTGAATTTGTCGTATTTCAGGACTGAACTGGAAGCTCCAGAACGTACCAGAGATAAGTGATGACTCCGACAGGCCTGTGGAGAACAGGAAGCAGGTTACAACATGCTAATCATGCCAACAGAGTGAGGAGTCATTTATCTAGATTCAGAGACAGCTGGCTTACCATATGTCTGTGGCTATGGAAACTGGAGTTTGGTTAATGATCTCTGGAGCAACGTACTCCGGTGTGCCGTATTTGCAGTAGTAATCCTCTGAAGTGTCCAGTTTGATGGCATTCCCAAAGTCACATATGCGGATGAGGTCACTACCTGGACTGGCCATTAAAATATTTTCAGGCTAAAGAGGATTTAAATGCAGACGTAGAATGATTAGGTAGTGCTAACTGACTTATAGATGGATACATTGTTTGTTGCTGTGGTTTCTTGGTTTTGTTTTCTCTCTTTCTACAGGCGTACACTTCAGATGTACCTGTAAACACAATAAATAGCATTTGGGATGCAATGATACCTTCACGTCAAGGTGAGCGATATTGTTTTGGTGAAGATATCTAAGCCCCTCCAAAATCTGCTGGACACAGCTGCGAATCTGCGGGTTGGAAGACGAAACGGATAATCTGTAAAGTCGGTTTGCATAATGTCGCTGCAGTGCATCGAGCAGAAGAGCACCAACCAGCTTCTCCACGACGGTCGATTTCTTGGCCATCCTGTCCAACATTTCTTCGTGACATCTTCGCACAACAGTTGAGGGAAAACCTGAGCCGAGAGTCGACTTTGTGAGAGAAGGATTGCAAATGAGCAACACTCCCACACATGCTATCTATTGCTAATTCCGCCCAGCAGCCGTGAGTCAGAGAAGAGAAGCTGGGCTGCTTCATTCATGCCTCCAGGGAACTGCAGAGCGCATCGGAATCAATGGTTTCCAACCTTTACAGAATTATTTAAGTACACTGTTAATTTGGAGGGAATCAAAAGGATTCCTAAGTATCACTGGAGGTAAAATAGAGGATATCAACATGCTCTCTCCAAATGCAGCTCAACATTAAGAGGCGCAAAGGATTAAAGGATACAATTCTGTGATGAGCACCACTATGTTCTTCTTCTCGAAAGCATCATGAAAGTAAAGGATGTGGTTGTTGTCCAGCTCAGAAAGCAGCTCCATCTCCCTGAGGGCCAAAGCTTTCCTCTTTCCTCGGGCCGAGATGAATTTAGCCGCAAAATCCACCTTTTCCGACTTCAGCGTCGCTCTCTTCACATAGGAGAAGGCTCCCCTGTTACAGAGGCGATACAATTAGAGACGGACGATGGACAGAGTCGCTCAGAGTGGCACCTCTCTCACCCTCTTCTTTGGAAATTCATGGCTCGACAACAATAGGAGCTTTTAACTACTAATAGCTGTCAGAGGAGGTCTGCTGTATAAGTTAGCAAGCTAAGATGCTACAGCTGCAGTGTGTAAAGCAGCAGAGTGCAGGCTAGCCCATAAAACTGAGAATAGATCCAGTTGGGATTTTACACTTCTGATACTTCTTTCGAGATGACATATTGATTGAACCGATACTAACTTCCCATTTTCTTACTATTTGTGACTGAAGTAGAATTTAATATTCAGTTTTTCTTATTGTTTTACCTGTAAACACCGTCAACCTCCACATGTTCCTTTGCCTTCTGTACCTTTGTTGTTTCAGACGTTTCAAAGCAAAAAAAATAATCAAATATCACTGACAATGCTATTGTTACTAATAAGAAAAAAATAAGTTTAACAGCAGTTCAATGTTGTTTAAAAAGACAATTAAAAAACATTCATTTTATAGCACTGCTGCAAAATATAACTTACTGCCTGGAGGAGGAACTGCTTCCTGAGAACCGACCAATGAAATGCTTTCATAAGCAGAACAGGTCAATTTGCTCATTCCATCAAGAGTTTTCCTCTTTTTCTATGAGTATTTCATTATTTTTCTTCCGTTCAAGGAAAATAAAGAATATCATGTTTTGTTTAGCCTTTTTGTTTTGTTGTTGTAAGAAAAAAAAAAAAAAGAATTTTTTTTTTTGCCAGTCGAAAATCAGCTTTGGTCTGTTTTCCGTTTTCAAAGGCTTCGCCGATCTCAGCAAACGGCCGTCTCCACCGAGGCGACCCAGAACAAATCATCTGCCAGCTAATGCATTCACTCCACAGAGGATGGTGAGTCATCTCCCTTTCTGTCTGCTGTTGTTAAGCAGGTTCAAACCCATCCCCTCTCCCACCACCATATGCAGCCCCCGCCCCCTTCAGGCCGACCCTGAGCGCTCACACAACTATTAACGTCAGTGCCCTCGCCATGTCTGAGGGGAGCTGTGTGCCTCCCACACACAGGCACACACACACACACACACACACGCACCTCCCTATCTCCTTGTGAACATCATAATAATCCGTCAAACGCCGCATCTTCCTCAGAATGGTCCCCTCGTCCTCCACTGGCTCGGCTGTCGCTTTTCTCTCTGCATGACGCACAGACACAGGCGTTTAATACAGTGTGTGTGTGTGTGTGTGTGTGTGTCAGAGCAGTGACAGATGGTTTCATATTATAGCTGCAGAACACCTTGTGGTTTCTCCCATATGGAGCAGATTTACAAAGCAATTTCCAACAACAACTAGCTGACACGGGTAAAATCTGCTGCAGCACAAAGACGGGCTCTGGTCTGAGCTGTGAAGCTTCTCTGTGCTTTTAAATCCTGTCGTTTGTTTTCAAGCGCGTTTCGACGTGGGACTTTGCACCTGTGTGAACCGTGAGCTCAGCCTTGCAGGACACGGAGCCGGCCACGTTCTTGGCGGTGCAGGTGTACACGCCTGAGTGCTCCTCCGTGGCGCTCAGGATGACCAGCGAGTATTCCGGGTCGTCGTACACGAACGTGAAGTGGCCGCTCTCGGAGAGGAGGAGGTCGTCCTGCGGCAGAGCAACGAGGAAGACGAGCTGGAGCTGACGGTGCCAAAATGTATCGAAAGTTTCCAAAAATGTTACCTTAAACCACAGGATATCTGGATCCGGTTTCCCCTCCACCACTACAGCCAGACGTGACGTTTCCCCAACGTGCACATCCACGTCCTCCATGATAGATTCAAATTTAGGAAGAACTGCAGAAGAAGGCAAAGAGGTAAACAGTCGCGGTGCAAGATGTTTTCTGACTTCCTGGTTAAATGCTGGAGGTAGCTGACCTGCCATGGCCAGCTGCAGTGTGCAGAGGTCACTGCCAAACTGGTTGCTGGCGGTGACCACCATCTGGCCAATGTCAGAGGTCCTGACCCGCTGGATCCTCAAGGTGTGCTGATCGTCGTCTGGCATGCTCATCTCATACACTCCTAGTCTGTTAATCAATGCAACTCCCCTCCTGAAGGGAGCAGAGAGTCTTAGCGCCTCGACTTTCTTCAGAGATGCTAAGAGATGCTAGCAAGGCTGTTAGCATAAACTTTTCCCTCAGCGATTTTGCTCATTTTTTGCCACAGAAATTTTACAGCACCTTTTCCAGGTCACCACCGCATGCACGTGGTTCAGCGTGACGGTGACGTTAGCGGGTTGGTTCTCCACCACAAACACAACGTCGGGTTTGTCCAGAATAACCGGCGCCTTCCTCAAATATGGCCCTGGAGACGGAGACGGTTGAACAGCATGTTCTACTTCTCCTCAGAGCTGATTTGGCAGCAGCAGGAGCAGATGTGGTACCTTTGTCCAGCAGCTGGACCAGATCAGTGGAGGGGGATGGTTTGCTCAGAGTCTTCCCGGTCGACGTCAGAACCCTGAAGGCGTAACGGACTCCCTTGGACAGGGAGGTGACAGTGTAATTTGTCTCCTTCAGGTTAGATGCCGCAACAGACCACTGGATGGATCCCAGAGGCTGCTGCTGGACCATGAACAGCAACGAGCTGGCATCTGCAAGTACACAGGCTGTTTACGTACGTCATCTGGGTGACAGCCAAAGACAGTGAGGTGCTTACGATCCAGATATAGACATCAAACACATGTGGGCTATAATTGGAAATCTGAGGCTAGCTTACTTTTAAACCTAAACCTGTGGTAGTAAAATATTTATAGGCATTCTTTCTTTGGATAAAACGGTTCTCAGAAATATGCTGAGTAAAGAGCCTACCCAGTGAAGGGTCGAGCCTCTTCGGTCTCTTCCAGCTGAGGGTTATGGTTTTTCCTGTGATGGCCTCAATAACCGGAGGGCCATCCGGAGGGTCAGGAACAATGTCTGATTGAAATAAGCAAAACATTAGAAAGAAATCCTGAAAACTATTCAAGCAGAACTTCAGAACGCTCCCTACCCGTAACGTAGAGGTGAGCGTAGCAGGCCGACTTGCCCACTTTGTTGGATATGACCGCCTTATAGACGCCCCCGTGAGCGTGGCAGGCGCCCCGGATGACCAGACTGTGGACATCCCTGTCTGGAGAACACATGCAAATTTCTCCCTTACTTCCTGCAGGAACGCCTTTTGATCGGTTTGTGATCCGGTCGCCTGCTTACGCTGAGTCATTTTGCGCTCCTCGCTGCTCTCAATGCGTTTGCCATTGTGGTACCAGGCGATGGTTGGGTAGGGCAGGCCGGACACTTTACATTTCAGCACGGCTTCCTTCCCTTCGATCACTTCCACGTCCGCCAGAGGCTTGACAAAATCTGGCATGGTTCTCCTTTCCAACTCGTTTTCCAGAACCTCGGGCTCCTCGGGGATGGATGGCATTTTCTCTAACTTGGCCCTTGAGACAGATCGTGAATCACATAAATTCACAACTTTCAAAGGTAGAGCAGCGTAAGGTGTTATAGGGGAATAACTTCTCTTACATGTGGGAGGAGATGGCAGCCCGTGATTCCTGCACATACAGCTCTGCAGTGCATTCGGACTTTCCGTAAACGTTCTGAGCGACTGCGGTGTAGAAACCCTCCGTGTCGCTGCTGACGTGGGAGATGACAAGTGAGTGACGACCTCCTTCTTGAAGGACGCGAATGTTATCATTCTCTTCCACTCGTGTCTCTGACAGAAGTTGGCAGTGAAACAGAACATTTAAAAAACGTTTTCTTTGATGAGAAGATGGCGGCGGGGGGGTTCTTTTTTTTCTGTTTAGAGTTCAGCATTTCGAAATTCCAACACACACAACCAATATGAAGCTCCTTACCAAAATGCCTCCATGTGACTCGCGGGGCAGGTGATCCGCTCACCTTACAGTCAAAGCGCGCGGTGCGTCCTTCGATGACCTCCAGGATGTCCAGTTTACGAGTGAACAGAGGTTCTCTGGACGGAGCGACTCTCAGGTTTGCGTCTGAGGTCAGCTCCTCTGGAGGCAAAAGTTGTTCTTTGGTAAATGTGTTTTGTTTTTCGGGGGTTTTTTTCCCTAAAAGTACTTCTTTAACTTCCTTTCTCCTCATCAGCGTTTGGGCTTTACCTTTGGCAGTGCTCAGTTTGCAGGTGTATGTCCCACTGTCATCCTCGTGCACTGAATTCAGCATTAGGCGGCACCTAAAAATGCCCCGGGACAAAATGAATGACCCGATTCTCACTGCCGGCCCAACACTATCAGAGCTATTAAAAGGTTCTACAGCCCATCAAAGCACAGGAATTATGTAATATGCTACTTTTTTTCTAGCGTTTGAAAAACGTACAAATGTCTCCGCCAAATTCCAACCCACCTCTTCCCATCAAAATGCATCTTGCAGTTGAGCAGTGCTGGCTGGATGAGCTTCCCGTCAGACAGCCAGTCAACCTCCACATCTGGCGGCCCGGTGATGTGGCACTCAAAGATGGCCGATTCCCCGGCCTTGACCGCTACGTCTTCTGCTGCTCTGGTGATTCTGAGCTCTGTCGGAGCAGCTCGTCCAGAAAACAAACCAAAAACGAATAAATAAATGTAGCAGTAGGAAGGAGACATCCACACAACCGAATCTGATCAAAAAGTGCTTTATTGCTCACCTTTGACTTCTACTCTGCACTCCACCTGCTTGGTTCCACAGACAGGGTCACGAGGGGTCACCTTTAAATGATCAAACCTCGGTTAACTGAATGGCTCCTCAAACCCCCCCCCAACTCTCTGTGCTCTACATCCAACAACAAACTGAAAAGATTTCAGTTGATTTAGTTTTATGCATAATTCTTACCTGAAACAAGGGAGGTTCCCTGAAGGAGACGCCTTCATTCAAGGACGGTGAGTCTCCAACCTCCATCTTCTCCTCCTGAGGACTGAGATATTCTTCATCCGACTGGACTGGACCGCTGACCATCACGGCTGGAGATGGTTTCCCATGCTGCACATGACCAGGTTCTGATAAATAAACATATTTGTCAAACGGCGACATGGAAAATATTGTGAAAACATTCAGAGAATCACTTTGGCTTTAATTCGACAGCAGACGGTTATGTCATTTAACTGCTGAGTCATTACTGAGACTTAAAGATGCAGACATGAACATCACACACAGGAAGTGAGCTGAGCTGAACAGAAAATGGATCAATCCCCCGATCCCTGACCACATCGTTCCCTCATCCCCACTGGAAAAGACTCGTTTCGAGCGCCTTCTATTCGGGGTTTGCTGCTGTCAGAAATGATTCCCTGGAGACGTCGACACTTTCCACTTCAGCTTCGGCCTCAGTTGGTGCATATCGAGAAAAGAAAGGATTGTGAAGACCGACACCAAAACAGGAGAATCTGCTGGCTAAGCAGATTGTCCTGTTTAGGGTTAGACCTGAAACCTGAAAGGAGACGGTCCTAGATGTGAAATACCCTCTGAATGCTGTAGTCGGGTATTCTGTTGAGTTGTTGATATTACAAAGGAAAGAATAAAACGACCTACCTAGACTCAGGTGTCTGAGAGGCGTCTGTGTGCCGGGCAATAAATCCCACAAGTATTTATGTAAACCTGCCATCTCTTATACAACTGTAACAATCCCTTTGCACATTCATCATCTGTTCTGTCCTTTATTTCCCAGCTCTGTCACATCCACGTTACCTAACCCACTGAAGTCAGGGCAGAGTGGATAAAAATAGAACAATACTTCCCCCGCGATTCAAGACTTTCAATTCAGGTCTGGATTTTGATGAGACAAAAAAAAAATAAATGGATATGACATCAAGCTAAGATGATGCACAACAGCCCCCCAAATAGTCAGTCTGCTCCATCACCAGTGTGAAACCCGAGGTGGCGAAAACCTTCCCTGATCTCAGAGGGACATGAAGTAGACGGCAATCTCCCGAGAGAACAAGAGGCCCGGCTAAAAATACCCCCGCAAGCCAGGCTCCGCTGGCCTAATATGGCAGCCGAGGCCTGGAGCCGCTGGCTCACGCACACGCTTCCATCACACTCAGTGCAAGCTCTGCACAACACCAACACATTGTCTACCAACGGCACATTTACAGCAGAAATCCCTTCTTGAAAGGAATTTGTTTTGCTTAATCCTGACCCTGAATGCCAAGGCTGCCTTCAAGTGTCTGAACAAATTGAGAGCAGGAGGCGAGGTCGGGCTTTTATTTTGAGTGCTCACTCTTTCTCTTCCTTGTTGTTTTTTGGTTTTATTGTGTTCCCACCTGGACGGATGGAGAGGGTGGCTCTGCAGGAGGAGGTGCCCGCCGTGTTGGCTGCTGTGACGCAGTACGATCCGGCGTTCTGCGCCCTGAGCTCCTTTATCAGCAGAGTGTGCGTCTCGCCTTCTGTCTGGACTGTACAAAAAGCATCGCTGCGCAGCTCTACGTTGTTCTTCCTCCATGTCACTGAGGGGGGGAACAAAATGTGATGGAACAAAAAGTGATAAAATCAGCAGAGGTGTGCAAAGAATGAGGCTCATTTTGTTATTCACACACATTTTTATGAATATTCATGTTCTTCCTGTCCTGTTTGCAGAAAGAAATCATATGGACGGACGGACGGACGGATGGGGCCCAGCATGTGGACTGTGCTGTACCTGTAATTGGTGGCTTGCCAGTGATAACGCAGTCCAGTTTGACCTCTGAACCAGCTGTTGCCGTGGTGTCCTGGAGAGGCTTCACAAACCTTGGTCCCTCTCCTGGCTCTTCATCAGCAGACATGTAGGAGTCATCAGATGAGCCTCATAGAAGACAAACAGGAAGATTTGGCCCCAAAATGAGTCAATGTTATTTTTTTATTGGTTCCAGTTTGGGTTTTGAGGCCTTTAAGTCAAACAGATTACACTTTACCTATTCCACTATTTTGATCATGTCCGTCCCAAGAGATGCACATTCATCCTTTCTCATCAACATTAAGTTCCAGCAATTAGATTATTTGCATCGTTTAGGACATTGGTGCTATTTTGGTTCACATAAACTTCAAACACACCTTTTTATCGCTTAAGGTCGGTGACTTAATGAACCAAACCGCAACTGTGACAAAACTCCACTGTCTATTTCTGTAATTATTGACACTTTGACCTCTTCAGACCTGCAGTAGCGCAGGATTACCTTACAGACTGTACCAGGAACTTCACACTTGGACATACTGGCGTGCTTTAAAACCCAGTTATATCATTTCTTGATGTTGGGGCCACCACTGAGTCTAACCAGCAGAGACAAGGTTGGCATTTCAAACTACAAACATCCCAGATTTAAGCTGAAGTGGGTCGGAAGGTTTTGGTTTGGCAGTAAAATCTGGCCTCTGGTGTTGAAAAGGTAGCCAACATTACCATTTCTGTACTGAAATACTCGGGAGACAATTCAAATATTTTTTGTTTATTTTAAACATTTCCGTTCTGGATTTGGAAAAACATTGAAGTGTCTCATTAAGACCTACCTTCCTCTGCAGACATTGGCTGTCCTTGCTTGGTTCTGCGTACCCTTCGTCGGGTTCGGTGTTTGCCTTTGTTGTCATCTGTCGGACCTTCCTCCTCCATGGGCTCGTCCTCCACCAGGATGGTGGGGATGCTGACTTTCAAAGCCAGAGAGCCCCGTCCCACCTCAGCCCTCCTCTTCTTCAATAAGGGGCTAACCGCAGGTGGGAGTGCCGGCGAAGGCCGGTTGGATTCGGGCGGATGTTGGGACAGCGGTTCCACCGACAGCACAGGGGACGATCTCTTCCCGGTTGGGTTTGAAGATCCGTGATGCGATTTGTTTTCCATCTTGGTGTCTGTGTTTGAATGTGTTCCCGGATCTCTGGAGGAGGACGAAGGCTTGAAGGAAGTGGGAAGAAGTGTGTGTTTGTCATCTGCTGGTGAGCTCCGAAGAGTTTCACTGGGCGGATGGAAAAAGAAACGGTTGCATAACACTTACAACTGTGAAGAACAATATCCATGACTACAGCTTGAGAGATTTTATGAAGAAAACATCTTCAGTGCCTCGCAAAAGTGTAGCGTTCTTTTAACCTTCCACGTTTGATCAAGTCACAAACATAGATTGCCACCTCGCCGAAAGGTCTAAAGTGTGAGGAAAACTACATTGCTGCCACTATGAAACAAGGTAATGAAACAAGGTGGTGGCAGTAACATCCTATGTCTTCCTGTTTGAAGCTTCTTCAGACACAAATATGCAGTCAGAGCTACAATATAACGGTTTAGAGCAAAGCATATGTAGGAAAGGCCTAGACAAAGCCCCGACCTAAACCCAATACAGAGTCTTTGTCTGTTGATCACAGTAAGTAACCTGAAAATAAACTAATGTTTGTGACAAAAGAGGATTTGAAGACTTTTGGTTGGGACAGTGTAGTTAGACAAACATATAAGAATTAAAACATCAAATCTGCTCAAACCTGTTTAGACTCTTCCTGGCTGCTGTTGCCAGTGGTTGTCCTGGCAACTGGTGAACTGCTTCCGTTTCCATGGCAACCGCGCTTTTCCCGATGCTTTCTCCAGATGAGCCTCCAGGCGTCTGTGCCACATTGTCCCAACGAGGATTCTCCCTCCGACGTTCTAGAGGTCCGCCGGGGAGCGGTGCAGGAACCTGGGGTGTCCCGTCCCGATCCCCCTCCAGAGCCCGCTCCCTGGCCTCCAGCTTCCGCACCACATGCTGAGGAATGGGCTCTATTTTCCCCGAGTGGATCCTTTCCTTCTGCGACAACTGCTCTGTGGAGTACGCCTTCTTCAGGCTGGATTTCCCCACAAGTTTCTTGATCCTCTGGAGCTCCTCGGCAAACTTGTTCTGGTAGCTCTGAACCCTCTGGGAGTAGGTGGTCTTGTCCTCCAGTGAGGAGGCCCGCTGCTGGAATGCTGCTCTCTTTTGGGCTACTCCCTGCAGGACTTTCCCCTCCTCCTTGCCGGGGCCTCCTGTCTTCTTTCCGCTGTCATCCGAGTCCACGGACGCCGCCCCTCCTGGCAGATCCACACTCCTCCTTCGCTCCTCAAAGGCCCGCACCTTGTCAAAGATCTTGGGTCCGGCACGAGCCAGCTTCGGAGTCATGATAACGTTGCCAGTGCCAGAAGTCTTAGAAGCTTCGGGCTCTTCAGTTTTGTCTTTGTCAAGGTTTTTGATTAATGCTGGCTGGGCAGAGGATGGGAAGACATGAGAGGAGATCCCCCAGGATTCCTCAGGAGTTTTGTTCCTACAGGAGTGAGGATTTGGGGGGAGACGAAGTTGTGGAGTTAGAGATCAAGCAGTTTTCAAGGATTTGTTGGAGCTGAGACGATGCTGATGAATGTCTGTTTGAGTATTTCAAGTCCCAGGTATCTTACGTCACAGTCAAAACACAGCAATGTGAGATTTTAAAAGAAGCAAATGATAGACCGGACTCCCTAAGTGTCTACGGTAATCCAGAAAGAAAAAAAAACGTTTTTAAGCACAAACTCATCCAAAAAGCGAGGAAAACGACTGAAATCATGCCCAGAAAGAACCTGAGTCGTTGACTCGTGAAAACATTCATGCTAATAAGAGCAAAGCATGCATGTCACCGCAAACTCAGAGAGAATCCAAATGTGAGCTCCTGCTCTAGAAAACTTGCAAAACCACAGTTTTTGAAAAGCCCTAACCTGTTAGAAATGAGTCAAGTAGTACAAATGTTGCACAACATTTCTTCCTTAAAGGCTTGAATTAATATGTACAGCATGAGTAGAGATAGAAGCTTCAAATGAGATGAAATCAAACCACATATCAGACAAGTCAAAGGAAAGTGTGATCAGACCGAAATGAAGGCAAGAGAATGGAATGAAAGGAACAAATGGATCGATGGAGGATAGAATACTGTGCAAAGTGTCAATTTGGGATTTGAGGCCAGTCCTTTAGTGGAATCTTGGAAACAGAGAGCCATGTGCTATAAGGGCATGGAAAATGTTCTCCCTCTGTAGAGGCTGAACATGCTCCCATAGTAGTCGCTTCCGACAGAGACACTTTCCTCTGACCCCTGCACGGGCCGAGCCAGGTTAGCATGAGACGCCCGGATTAGAGGTTCCACGCCCAGGTGACGGACGGGGGCCACCCCCTCAGCGGGGCCCCCGCCGAAGCCTTGCCTTGCTGGGTTTGTGGGGTCCAAATGCGGCCCCGGCGGGCGGGAACCCAGAGCCCGGAGCTCCCGCTCCACCACGGGGTCGTAGGTGCCGGGGAGCGTGGCTCTGCGATCCGAAGCGTCCGGGTTATAGTCCATCATCCGTCCTCCTTCGCCTGCAGTCAGAGAGCGAGAAACTGGATGAAAACTGAGGCCTGGGTTTCATTCAGTTCAATATCATAGTTCCCAACAAAAGAAGGGAAATCCATTCATTCCGTGTTGATCCTCGTTATAAACTTGCAAGAAATTAAATCTTTGCAAGAGATTTTGTGGCGATTTGTACTAATTTAGGAACACCAGCACAGTGTTGGTTTCAAATATCTGTTATCCAATTGAATTTTGCCTCATCGCCATACCTTCCTTATGGCAGAGACACATGCATACAAGGTGCTGCTTCCTGTTGGAAACTGGGGCAGTGTGCCACACCATGGCATCACAAGGGATTAGTACGTATTGGATTTCACCCGACAACCTCCATTAAATCTATCAATCCACACTCAAGCATGATTTGGTACAAGTGTGCTTTTGGCTGCTCTTCTGGCAGGGCAATAAATCCTCAAGAAAGTGACTATAAAAAAATAAAAATAAAAAAAATGTTCCCAGAGATGTTAAATTTGCAAAGACTGCAGTCTGGAACAACGTTTCGTGAACAGTGGCGGCTCGAAGCCATAAATATTTATGCGTGCAGCGCCAAAAGGGAAGCCGAGATGCTGGATGTCTGGTTTTAAAAAGTGTTGGAAGTGGACAAAAGCATGAGAGGGAGCTAAAAGCAACTAAATACCCGATGGTCCTTTCCGTCCGGCTTTGTCTTGGTGCCTCCCGGGCCCTTCCTTGGTCTCCATCTGAGGTTCAGTGGTTTCATCTTCTGTCGTCTCAGAGTCTGAAATCGTGCGACAAGAACAAGAAAATTACACAACTTAAAAATAAAAAGCACTTTTTTTGTTTTGTTTTTTTATGGTTCCTTCAAAAGAGTCCTGAATGTACATGAAATGGATTCAAACCAAACTGTAACGAATCCACAAATAGACGCAAACACGAAGTGACGAGATGCAGAGTTTATATAGCTGCAGCTAAATGTAGCTGCATGAAAACTGGAATTTTATTAAATGTAAAAAGAAAAAAGAAAAAAAAAAGCCCATAAAGTTGAGAAGTAAAGCTCAGATCTTTATGATCTTTGAACTGATGGGAGAATAAAAGTTAAATAAACCATCTAATGAAGCAGCTAAAGTCGCTTTTCAGGCTTGTAGTGTTTAAATGCCAACTCGATGCCAACACAGTCTGAAAAAAAAAAATTCAGTATCTAACTATATTGAATAGTTATAGTTCAGTAACAAGAAATAACGAGACACAAGAAATAAATGTAATGAGCCAGAATCATTAAGAAAAACTGAAACCAAAATCATCTCATCAAAGACAAAAGTAACACGGAATAATAATAAAACTAGAACCAAATAATCAAAACAGCCCAGAATCTGACAGGCTTGGCCAGCCAATCGGCTTCTTAGGCTCCTAATGTTATTGTACGACAAAAAGCAAATAGAAAATAGCTCTTTAATATTTCAACAATATGTTGAAATATTAAAGGTTGTCGATAAATATTCAGGGCCACAATATGTGCCATGGTAATAAAAAATAAAAAAACAGCCCACAAGTTAAAGGTCAGTCAGTCAAAACAATGATGGATGGATGGATGGATGGATGGATGGATGGATGGATGGATGGATGGATGGATGGATGGATGGATGGATGGATGGATGGATGGATGGATGGATGGTGGATGGGTGGATGGATGGATGGATGGGTGGGTGGGGTGGGTGGGTGGGGATGGTGGATGGATGGATGGATGGATGGATGGATGGTTGGATGGGGATGGATGGATGGATGGATGGGTGGGTGGATGGATGGTGGATGGATGGGGTGTTGAGGTTTACCATAGCTTTGCTTTCGGCAGGAGCGGAAAACTTCGCTTCCATAGTGGCAGCAAGAGAGGGCAGACGGGAGAGCACCGTTACTATGGAAACCAGCATCTCTCTCACCCACACGACCAATCCTCTTCGTACCCATTAGAGTCTAAAAATCACCAGCCACACTGCTGGGTGGCTGACAGATATGTTTACTGGTTAGAGAGTCTGCAGGAGAGGAGGAGGACGACAACCACAAAATGGGCTGCACCTCATTGCGCCTCGCAATCGAGTCAAAAATCCCGACTAGATCATTGCACGACTTCAAGAAAAAGAACAATCGCGTTTAAAAAGAGCGTGCCTTTTATGGCTCTGAGTGTGCAGATCCACCTGTCTGAATCTCATAAAGTTAAACACATTGCAGAGAGAGCAGGGAAAACTGCCCCGACGCTGAAGGTAAAGCGTATAGCTGGGATTGGATTCTGAATGAGATTCGGAGTTAAAGCATCTGCTTTTGGTTCGGGTCATCAGTTGCACAAACATTCCCAAATATTATGGCACGAATCAGAAGGGATAGATGTTTTCCACTTGAGGATTGTGCTTTTGCAAAGAGGCAGCAGTGCGATACAAAAATACCATTTTGTGGGGGTGGATGTACAACTACAAAACCCACTTGTGTGCAGCTAAACAGCAAAACATACAAATAAACTCAGGCAATAAAGAGTTTCATATACCAAATGATAACTGCTGGAGGAAACATCATGCTGATGAAGGCTAAACCGAGGAGAACAAAAGGCTACAGTGGTTTTCCAACAGAACGAAAGAGAAATAAACGAGAAAAAGAAAGAAAAGAAGCTGTAGGTGCGGAGAATAAGCTCATACTGACAACACACCATGGGTGAATCTGCCAAATGTCCGGGTGGAATGCCCAGTTCTCTGAAACAACACACAAAACCACAATGTGTTAGTCAGCAAATTACTTAGAACTAAATATGCTCCTGTTTACAGAAGTGGAAAGAGAGAACACACAATGAAATATTCAGTAATTTCAATTTTTATGTAGATATAATTTTTGACATCTGCCTGAGGAAAATTTCCCCCAATCCTCACTCTCAGCTATGAGATGTTTTTGCTAGCAGGTAAGCTAGCACTATAGCTTCCAAGAGTAAGCTAGCACTATAGCTTCCAAAAGTAAGCTAGCACTATAGCTTCCAAGAGTAAGCTAGCACTATACCTTCCAAGAGTAAGCTAGCACTATAGCTTCCAAGAGTAAGCTAGCACTATAGCTTCCAAGAGTAAGCTAGCACTATAGCTAGCTTACTATAGCTATAGCTTACTAGCTATAGTGCTAGTAAGCTAACACTATAGCTTCCAAGAGTAAGCTAGCGCAGTAAGCCCTCAATATGAAAAGGAGGGATTGAACATTAACACTCTGTTTTATCTTTGTTCTTAACTCTTACTTTAAAGCAACAAATAAAGTAGTTCTTTATCTTGTTCTGTTGTGTTGACAGAATTCACAAAAAAAAAAAAAAAAAAAAAAAAACAGGAGATGTCCGGTTTGATTAGCTGGCAACAGTTTGTTACAGAATCCGCTACATTTAAATTGCTTGGTGTGGTAGCATAGTTTTTTTTTTTTTAACTTATTTTACATTTGACAGAAAAACAAAACCAGCAGAAGAGGGAATAATTTCCAAAGTGTTCTTGGTGCCAGGATTAGCCAGCATTAATAAGCTTCAATAAACAGACACCTGGAATAGATTACTCAACACTGAATACAGATTCTTTTTTGTACAGCTCTGCTGTATTAGCAGCTTCAAATTCTCAGCATTGGACATGCGACTGTAAAAAGATCAGATGAGTCCCTATAAAGCAAACGAGAACCCAGTCCTCCAGGCTGTAGCTGGGTTTTTTTTTTTTTTTAAAGAGCAGCCATGCTGATAAAGCAGCTGAAAAGATTCCTTTCTGGCCAGGCTGTCAATCAGCTCCACAGAGAATGACTCACTGCTTTTCAGTGGACAGAAAGCAAAAGTAGCAGAAGTGAAATGACTCACTTCACACTTATCCCCCCCGCACCCCTCACTCCAGTCCCAATGATTGCTGCTTTGCTTTTTGAGTCGTTCCAAGTAATTTGATTAACTGCCGTTTTGACACATTCTCCTATAAGCTTCTGTCTTTGTCACGGTTCCCTTTTTGTTATGTTCCCGAAGGGATCGTATCAGCGAAACCCAGCCTCGGATTTGGGAACATTTGGATTCGGGTTGTGGGGGAACAATCCAGATTCTGTCAAGTAGTGGAAGAGCGAGAAAGCACATTTAGTCTGGATGAAGAAGCAAAGCGAGCTTCAGCAGCATCCTGACCCGCCGCTTTTGCTCACTTTATCCTTGTGCATCGCTGGCCTGGTTCCCAAGTCTCCACAGAGCGTAGCCTACTGACACACTTTCTCATCTGCCCCAAATTTGTGAAACCTGAGCAAATGAATTAGTTATTATTGCAACAGAAATCTCTAAGGACTGCTGATTTTTTCATGTTGGGAAGTAGAAGCAGGAAATGTGGAATTAAGACCTTGGAGACAGACTGTCCTTTTGAAGGGGACGGCGCGGGGTGTTGAACTACCTTCCCCTTGAATTTCAGTTCCTAAACCAAGGTTTTTCTGATCACAACATTCATCCACCGTTTCAACACTCGTGCTTTTCTTTTTTCCCCCCTCAGAACGGTCTACATAAACCCCCAGAACCTTCCCGAAAATCAATCGTTCAATTCACATTTACTTTAATCTGTTTTCGATTAGAAGCACACATATAAGGAAAAAGGGTGTGGCATGTCTTTTAAGAATTATCCTAAAAATGTATCTATAAAACACAACATTGATTGATTGATTGATTGGTATTGCTCCAAACAAAATGAAGCAAACTCACCTGAAATCTTTTCTTGGACCAGATCTTCTTCATCTTCAAGTGGCCCCTCGCTTCAAGCAAAATCAGATTACCTGTGGCTCCAGTTCACAAAAACAACCTTCCCTCAGAAAAGAAACGGAAATGAGGAGCTGTCGGGTGTGGTGTGAGGATCAAGATTTGAGGAGGGGGGTACGAAATAAAGGAGGATGCGGCTGTGTGTTTGTGCGTGGGCGTGTTTCTGCTCCGATCTGGACGCGAGGCGGGGAGAACGGCGGCGAGAGCAGAGATGCTGGTGTCTTTGTGTCCGAGTGTTTATCTGCGAGGAGCGTCTCTCTGTGACGTCGGGGGCTGCTTTCTCCATCGACCCCCACTTTCTGCCTGCTCTCCCTCGTTCGAGGGCGCACTTAAAACAAGACGGGGTGGGGGGCCGGCGAGAGGCGTTGGAGGGAGGCGGAAATCACAGCCCAGTGCGTGCATGGGTCTTCTCTTGATTGCACCGACGAAAGAGGAAAAATGCGAGGAGGAAGAGAGGAGAGATACAGAACACTGGGATGCACTGGAGTGTGGGGATGTGTTTTTTGCCGGGTGGCAGGACGGAACGGTGGGGATGAAGAGCAGTAATGGGGAAGGGGAATTACCAGAGAATAAAAAGGGGCCAGATTCTTTCGAAATATAGATTCAAAAGAAACCGCTTCACCAATTCCCTCTGAAACCTTCTTCTCCTCTGGCTTTGTTGTCCAGCAAAAAGCAGAAGTCATCAAATAAGCATCTACCATGTTTCCTCTCTGTTAAATTGTAACTAGTGATAAGATCACAGTCTGAGGCATCTGGAGGAGTAAGCAATTATTGCAAGCAGATTCCATCCCAAACTCCTGGTGGATTGTTATGAAAAACAGATCAATAACGGTTCAAATCAATATGGAGGAAAACTAGTGAGACACCAAAAGAAAAAGACATGGCCCGGTTTCACAGTGAGGCGCAAACCGATTTGCTCATCAAACAAGGTGGCGATAAAATCCACGAGGTTTGTGCTAATCGGGCTGCAGGATGCTAATCAAAGCCTGCAGAGGTGGGAAAGGTCAAGTGCAAACTTTTTTTTCTGCAGTGTGAAACAAATTGTTGTTGATGACTTGATGTTAATCAGGAGAACAAGCTGAATTGGTATTACTGAAGTATACAAATTCAGAACTCCCATCATTCACTTTGCTGAACAAAGTTGTTTTCCGCCGTGATCAAGTGATTTCTGTTTCTGTTTACGGTCTTGTAAACACAGGATCAATGCGAGACTCGCTCCCACCGTGAATCAAGAGCCGTTCTGCCGACCTGCATGTTTGCTCCAGTCACCAACTCCATCCTGTCCGTTTCTTTTCCCTGGAAACGGATTTTGATTTGACCGATTCGCCGGATCCTCCTGCAGATGGAGCGAACCGCAGCCTCCAAATGTTATTTTAACCAACCCCCTCCTGCTTACCTCCGTCCTCCTCCATCCATCAGCAGCCAGAGCCACTCACTCCAGCAGAAAGTCAAGCGATCAATACCAATGCTTTATGCGTGATATGGGATACACCCCCAAAGTAGCAGTTCCAACGCCCCTGAATCAATAAGCCCATCATAACACACGCATCGGCCAATAAAAGACTAATGTGCCTGCAAAGGGCAGATTCTGAGCCACAACAAGCCAGTTTTAACCAGTTTCTGACATGATATTATGGATGGCAGCCATTAAGAGAAAATAACTTGATTTCTGTGTCATTTATTAATCCCTGAATCTGAGAGCAGCACTTAAGACGTCAGAGCCACAAGCCTGCTGCTTGGAGGCAGAACCGGCCGGGAGACGAACCGAGCCTGAAGGCGGGTCCTGACAGGCGCAGTTAGCAGTGCGTTACACTTTCATTCGCTTAAAACAACAAGGAGGGGCATAGACTTCACGGAAAGCCATTGATTTAGTGACCGGGGTTGCTTTGTGAGGAGCGACTGTGATGGAGGCTTTCCAGGCACGCGGCTTTATCAGCGGCAGGCCTGCCGTAATCTGTGCTTTTATGTATTTCCCATTGTATAACACAATAAAGTAACTATGTTACCTTCAGTTATGAAAACGCTGAATGTATCAAACATGACTTAGAAGACATTTGACTTTGCATCAACCATGTCTGACGCTTAAAAACTGGGCTTCTGTCTCTTTAAGAACCTCCCGCTCTTTTATGTGATCACAACGGCGCTTAGGAGCTCAGCAGTTGGGCCATTGGACTGGGTGTCTGCTCAGTGCTGCCGCTGGTTTGGAGGAGTTTGGGGTAAATAAGTAACTCATTGATACAGCCTTTATATATTCAAAACAATTATCCAAATGTATATTTGTGGCCTTCAATCAAGCTGACCCTTTTAGTGAATCCATCAAACCACTGAAAACGCAACGCTGTCCTTCAGCTCAGCATACAGTGAAAGCCAGCTTTGAACCTCAGAGTGGCAGAGGCTGCTGTTGATAGTGACAGTGCAACCCGATGCTACCACCTAATCCCGATCCAATCCCCCAGGATTCCTGTGGATGGCCGCGTTCCGCCAGAACACAAACACACCAATTGCTTCAAATGTTGCCTCAGCTGAGAATCTTATCAGGCGTGTTGCAGCCCTTAATCCACTTTACTTTGATGTGTGCAGAATGTGAAATCATCTGTTGGTCATTTCTATTTCCATTGTTTCAAAAGCTCACAAGTGAAGAGATTTTTAAATCGTATCCAGTAACCAAAACGGTGAGGTAATATCTGACTGCTGTCCCACTCACCTCTCTGTTTCTTACTTCTTGGCCCACTCAAGCCTTCACCGGCGCTCCTCAAAGACTTCCGTGCATCCAGCAGCTCCTTCCGGAACATGACTCATCTTTTTCTCAAACAGGACAAAACCTTCTGTCTCCTTCTTGCCACAATAACCATTATGTCCATCGGTGGCTTCCTTTAAAAGTGACTTCAAGGCCGTTTCTCCTTCACGCCGTCATCCTTTCTTGCCCTCACCTGAAGTCCCATCTCTCACAGCCAGCGTTAGCGGCTCTATTTCAGGTCCAGTGTAGTACAACCCCCCCGAACCCCAGACCCACCCACAAAACTGTGAGTGCTTACAGAGTAACTGAGTAATCCTTAAATAAAATATTCTATTTTCTTAGATTTCTACATCAAGCAGAGATAATGGTGATCATATTAGTTCTAGGAAAAGTGTTACTGTTGCAACAAGGTTTTCATACAGTTAGATTGTTTTATCAGAGAGGGTGTGAATTTTCTAGATTTGTAATATAAAAAAAAATACAAGAAAGATGTTTTAAAATGAAGATGTGTCTTGATACATTGGGAAACACGTGAGTGATAATTCAGTATATAGTTTAGATATTCATAAGCCACAAGCCGAGCATAGAGCTGGAAGAGTCATGGTTTATTCACACGTGGCACATTCTTCACATCTCGAATGACGAGACAGCGATCAATCGAGTAGACTAACAGAAAGAGATTACTGTGTGATCTTGATGATCCACGGTAGAATGCGTGATGACACATCAATCTGCCGTTTCATACGAGAAAGTGGAAGCTGAAGCAGAAATGGGCCGTTCTATATGACCGCGAACAAGATGATACCAGTAACTCCACGGAAGACTGGCTGAAAACCAGGAAATGAGAAGTCCCGATCCCAGCCAGCGTACAGTTCTTGATCTCATTGAGACGTGGTGGATTGCACAGCCCACAAACCCTTCAAACATCTACAGCTGGATGTGAGGAGAGCGGGACCTTCCTCAGGTTGTTGTCAGAGACGGAATGAAAAGTTGACACGCAGAAATCTACCGACTTGTACGCATTAGAAACAAGTCCTCTCTGCCACCCTTCAAGAATTCACACCTTATTTTGAAATGGACAGAAAATAGATTCAAGAGTCGAGTTCAGACAGCGAAAACTAATATCACATGTACCCATTCCCAGGAAAGACACAAAGACAGTGGGCTTGAGAAACAAAGATAGACTCAAAGACAGAACAAAGGACTCAAGGATGAAAGAGATGGACACAAGCAAGATAGGAAGGAAGCACACAAGGACAGAAGGAAAGACAGCATAGGAAGGATTTTGTGAAGTAGGAATGACTTCAAGCCTTCAAATCATTGAAGGAGTGAAGTACTTCAATGACTTCAATTGTTGAAGTCATTGATTGAAGTCATTGAACACTTCAATTCATTGAAGATTGAAAAGAAAGAACAGTAGAAGGAGTGGAAAAAGGAAGGACACAAAGAAGAAAAAAGGACACAAGGATAAAAGGGAAGACAGTAAGAACTACTCAAGGAAGTCACAAGAACAGAAGGAAGAGCAGGAATGGCTTGAAGATTGAAGGACACGAGGAAATAGGGAGGGAATTAAATACTGAAGAAAGGACTTGAGGGTGAAAAATGGAGTTCAGGATAAAGAGAAAGGTTAAGAGCAAAAGAGGAAAGTATAAATCTTATGTCTAGAACTGGAAAGTAGCATCCAGACTTTTCCAGACTGCAGCTGAGCTCTCATTCGTCCTCAGACTGACTCTGGGTGACGCTCGGCTCTTCAAACCCGACCCCAGCAGACACACCAACAAACATCACGGCCTCTTTTTCATCACGCTGATCGTGACGGAGTGTGACGGTAGGCTATAATTATGTGCCATTGGAGAAGCGGGGGATACGGCGGCGGCCACACATATCACCGCAGCATGAGCGTCGGGAGCTGCCACGGCACATACCAGTCTATAAATAACCACAGGCTGAAGGAGAAGAGGGAGAAGTATGAGGCAGCCAGGGGTTGGAACAATAAGAAAACAGCTAAAGCCTCGGAAATCGATGTAGCCGTCCCTCAGCTGCTGAATTAAAAGGCAGGGTTTGGTCCAAATTGCTCAGAGCAACAAGTGAAAATGGACAGACTTAATAAACTGCCTTTGAGAGAATAGAACTCAGATGAAAGTTGCATTAAATTATGATTTAATTTAATAGACAAACACAATGTAGCACTTTCATTGGCAAAATGTTGCATTTTGTCCACATAGATAAACACGGTGGTGGCAGGCTAATGCTGTGGTGCTTTTCTTCAGCACAAGGAAGCTGGTTGGAGTTAATGAGAAGTATTTCTGAAAGAAAACCTCATAAAATGGCCTAGTCAAAGTCCAGGCATAAGCCTAATTGACAATCTGTGACAAAGATTGTTTGTCAAAATGCTCAAAATACTTTGAGCATTTGGACTCTTAAAAAGCGCTTACCTTCACCTAGGTCCATAACAGCCAACACTGCGCTACAGCTTGCCTCTCCCAGGTCATTGGACGCCACGCAGGTGTACAGGCCAGCGTCGTCCGTGTGGCAGTCCCGGATCCACAGTCCTCCTGAATCTTGGGCTTCTGAGGGGGGAATCGGCTCATCGTTGTGGTACCATGTCATCGAAGGTTTAGGATGTCCTGACACTGACACCCTGAGACGGATATCACAACCTGTTCCCACTGCAGCCTTACGGAGCTTGCGGATGAAAACGGGAGCTGCCATTTCTTGAGATCCACCTTCATGATTCTGGAGATTTTGTGCGCCTTTGGTTTTGGCCTTCTTGGAGGGGACGGTGGAACAGGGACTCGACTGTGAGCGGGCTGCCATTTTGATTCCCCTCGGAACCTCCTTCCAAACTTTCCCACTTCTCTGGTTATTGACAAAGGTATCGAAATGAGTTGCATTTATTAAACATCTCGTCTGAAAGACTTTGCTGCTTTAGGCATCTGCTTGTCTTTATAGGTGCTGAAAGTGGACCAACACACCGGGATGCTGCAATGACCAAAACACACATACACTGGCTTTACTGTGCAATAAAGCAACATTACTCATCACCTGAGACTGGTTACTCATTCAGACTAAATTAATGAGCTTCCTTCTGAGTCCTTACAATCAAAATTCCTTACAAGTGAACTAAGGAAGTTTGTGTTTGGTAGATTTTTTGTTTGTTTGTTTGACTCAACTTTCTTAGTATCCTTGAAAAAAGGAAAACCCAATTATATATATATATATATATATATATATATATATATATATATATATATATATATATATATATATATATATATATATTTATTTATTTATTTATAAATTTTTTGTTACTCAATTTTTTTGTCCCAATTCCATTAGGAAATATTTATTTTAGCCATTATGGTAACATGTAGATTTTAGGTAATTTTAGCATGCAAGATGACTTTAGAATAATTTTTAGCAAGGTTTGAATAAGTAGAAAACAAAATGCTATTAGCACTGTAAATGTGATATGTAAATAGACCTACTTAGCAGTAAGTATTGCTGCTAGGTATAGCAGCAATATTTGCTGCTATACTTGCTATGTAGTTACCACTGTTAGCCAACATGCTAATGTAAAAAGGTTACATAATGTTGACATTTTAGTAAGTGTTACCCATTTCTTTCATTTGTTATTCTGTAGCTAGAACTAATAGCAGCGAGCAGCTTGTCTTAGCCCTTCCCACATTGGCAGCACCTGCTTAAACTTCTGTTTCTCTTGACACAGAATATTGGGGAACAGACTTCAAAGAAAATTCACGTGAATTGTTTACACTAGCTTTAGCATGCGTGATGCTTTTAGCCTCGTACATGACATAATAGTGCACTTAGCAACATGCTAAGGTGAGCGGGTTAGCTAATGTTGACTTTTTAGCCAACCAGGTGTGTTTTAATCTGTTAATGATATGCGGTTGGAAATGATAGCAACAAGCAAGTTGTGTTGGCCGATTTGACATTAGACATTTACACTAGCTTTAGCATAAAGGATGCTTTTTGCCTTTTAGCTAACTTGCTACTGTTAGCCAACCTGCTACTGTTAGCCAACTTGCTTTTACAACAGCAGTAACAATGTAAACTCAAACTAAGGTGAGAGTTATGAAATGGTCTACAATGGAATACAGACCTCTGTACAGTAAGCTCATCTCATTGAACATGTGATTTAATCTTCAGTCGGCATTTTCCAAACATCCTCCAGGCTTTCATCACAGGATCTGTAGCAAACTGCAAATAGACAGGCTGACGGGTGTCCGAGCTCCTGACAGGTGGATTTTCAACCTTTTAACCTTTAGCATAAACTTGTTTGGTCAGAGGAAACTGGAAACCCATTTAGTCTGTGCTGTGATAGTTTACGACAAACATATCTCGATTGAAGTTATTTTATTTGCAGCATTACATTAACCGCCATATATTATGTTTGTGTCAAAATGAAGCACACAAGGAAAACAACTAAAGTGAACAACTATCAGCAAATCGAGTTCAAAAGATAATGCCATTTTAGTCCTTTACTGCTCATTCTACCAATATGGTGAATCAAAAAGTAATCTTACCTTAGTTTTGCTCCAAAGGCTGTAAGAAATTCCTTTGGACATCCCCACGAAGTCCAGGTTAGGGTAACAAGAGCCAAATATTTCATCTCAAAGCATTTGTCCTTTAGGTGTAAGTCCACCTAAGATCATGAAGCATTAGCAGCCACTGCCATGGTTCCCTTAAGCAGCTTTAACCCTGCTGAAGAACTCCCAGAAAGGGAGGGAGGTCATTTCCCTAAATGTCAGTCCGCTCAGGCCTTCTGTTTTATGTCGTTCCACCTTTAAGGACTTGCTGAAAGCGACACTTTGAATCTTTTTAGGCTTCCAGGTAGTTAAATAAGCTCATCTTAACCATCTCCCTTCAGTGTTGAGGCATCACCCCCACCAACCTCCATCAGGTTGGGGGCGACAGCTGCACATATAGGTCACATTTCTTGGACTGCCTTTTATGACCTACTCTCTCTCACACACACACACACACACACACACACACACACACACACACACACACACACACACACACACACACACACACACACACACACATGCACTTCCAAGCCTGTTAGATTGTACAGTACTTGTGGGGTCTGGGTGTAAGTGGAAGGTGGAGACAGTCAATGTGGGACAGTTGGAGTTTCTACAAAAAGAGAACCTAAGAATAAAGACAGTACTTTGGGATTCAAAGGACAATGATATAACTTAACTTAGGATTGTTTTCTTTCCCCTCCTTGCCATTTATATGGCAAGAAGGTTGATATGCAAGTTGACAACCTTTAATAATTTATAATACAGCCATTATTAGCAACTGGTTAGTACTGTAACTTTTTCCACCTTTCATTGAATTCTAACCACAAACTTCAAAATGAAGAAAAGTTGCACGTGAAAAATACATACAAATATTCAATTTGTTTTGGTGAGTTTAACCCTTTAAACATATCTTAACATATGCCCAGTACTTTTGTGAATAACTAAAAAAATAATAATAATTTACAAACACTTGTGTGTGACATGCACACACACACACAGATTTATTACTGCAGTAGTAAAGAACCCTTGCAGAAAAGTAAAAAGTGATCAATATTACACTCTCTGAACAGGAACAAGTTGCACCATCTGGGGGGAAAACTGAAGAAATAATTGTTGGGTTGAAGTTCAAACTGAAATTTCAACATAAAGGAATGTTTTAAGTATGCTTCAACAAGTGCGGTCCTCGCCTATTTTATTTGTATTCTTTTCTGATAGGTGTGAAGGGTCAAGGAGAGAAAGGGTGCAACTCCAAATATGACCACAGAGGTCGCTGTTCAGCAACATTAGCTAATTCTCACATCAAAAGGCATTTTACTCAGCTCTTATTTCCAGCATTTCCATATATTTGAACTTTGTCTCAGTTTTTGAAATTATGACAATTGTTAAAATTGACGTTAAAAATTAGTTCCACACTGAAAAAAAACAAAATATGTTCTATCAGCAGATAGTTTCCTGAACAAGATTGCGAGAAATCTGAAATTTCAAAAAGCTGATGAAATGAAAAGCCTTTTCTAAACTTTTTTTTTAAGTGATCAAATGTATGCTTAAAGCAATCATCTTACTAATATTATACAGTAAAAGGATGACGTCTAAAAAATAACTGCTGAAAAGCAAACACAGTGTAGCCTCTCATCGCTCAAGGCCACGCTTTGCTATTGTTTAGAGACAGAAAGCTCCTGCCTGCAGACAGATTAGCGGCTGAGCCCAAACAACAACGTGTGAACAGAGACGGTCTCACAGATTCGACATGATGTCCTGGTCCGTCCTCGTTCTGGGGCCTCTCTGGATCCAAGGTCTGCTCCAGGTCTGCACTACGGAGAAGCTGCCCAGAGGGGTACTGGTGTCCTGGTTCAGGAAACGGGTTCTGGAAGGCCTGGGCCTGTTGGAGCCTCCGGCACCTGCAGCACAGAAAGGAGCAGAGCCAGAGACGAGGCAGTGGGAGGGGAGGGTGCCCAGGACTAACAGAGCAGTCCGGGTCAGTTGGCAACCCGGCCCGGGTCAAGACAGATCTTAAGTGATTCTGTTTCCAAGTCCAGGTGAAAATGATTCATGTCCTATTAGAATGAGTTTACCAGTTCAAAATGTTGAGTTTAATGTTAAAAACTAAAAGCTTTAAGATACAGAAGAAATTAACACATCAATACATGAAATATTTTCCAGCTGCACAGCTTTTCTGTGATGTCATGGTTGTGCTTCATCAGATATAAATGTTGGGCATCATTTGGTGTTCAGTGATTCGGTTTTCCTTTTCCCAGAAGGCGTTGAGCTGTTTGTGTATCCAGCGGGTTTTATGTTCATTTCTATCAAGTCTCAGCACAACAGCAGATGTTTGAGGACAGAATTAAACCTTCACCCGATTTGTATTCAGACCTGTTATGCCACACCTGACCACCAGATGTCAGTAAAAGCCCGATGTTTGATTTCAGATTCCTCCTGGATCCTGGCTGATGCAGAAGCGAGAGGAAACTGCGGCGGCGCACCGTCGTATCGCTTCCAGCCGTTCATTCCCTTCCAGGTCACCGTAGTATCGTCAGCTCGCTTCTGGTTCTACGGTGGCCCAGCAGTGAACGCTTCGCTGCTGTTTATGCTCACCTTTGCACAGCGGCGACTACAGGCGGCCCGGGGTCCCGCAGCGATCAACCCCGACGGCTGGATCACCTTTGACCTGGACGAGAGCGTCCTGGCTCCTATGGTTGAGGGTCCCTTCCTGCTGCAGCTCCAGAGCTCAACGGGTCAGCGCCGCTTGACGAACCCAAATGAGACGCCGTTTCTCCACCTCCACATTCAGCCCAGAGTGCCTGTCTGCTCCCCCAGAGGGGCCCCGGTCAACATCCTCTGGTCCCCCGCTGCCCTCCGCCTCCTCCAGCGGCCCTCCCATGAAGGGCCACAGCTCCGGGACTGCCGCAGGGAGCAGGTGGAGATCAGCTTCCAGGAGCTGGGGTGGGACAGCTGGATCGTTCACCCCAAAGGACTCACCGTCTTCTACTGCCGCGGGAACTGCTCGGACCATGAGGTCCCTCGGGATCACCACTACGTCTGACGGCGGGTACTCGTTCAAATACGAGACTCTGCCCAACATCATGCCTGAGGAGTGTAGCTGTTTCTGAACATGAGGGGAAGGACGGGCCCCTGGTCACTTTATCAGGAAATATTAAAATACTTTACAAACAAAATATTTCGGTTTCTCAGTGTTGCATCCAACATAGGTTGGTAGGTAAAACCCAATTAAGATCCAGGTCTCATTTAGAAGAGGGACCCATACATAAAGATAACCTGCAGATAAATTTATACAACAATACTTATTTATATTAAGAGGATTATTCTGAGAATTAAGTTTTGAGTAGAGAATCATTAATAGAGCTGCAGCCATTTAAGGTTTTGTCCATATGGATCCGACGCTAAAAACTTGTTCCAAAAATCAAATTTTAAAAATGGAATTTGTAGAACAGATTGATGAAGCTTCATACTGTAAATCAAGTGTTTTGTGTTGCAAACTTCATAACTCCATCCTAATTAGATCACCTTTGAGATTCAAGTTAAATCTTAGCCCTTCTAAAAACTGTACATCAATGTTGATTCTACATGTAAAAAAATGAAGAACGCCATTTAGATTTACAGCACAGTGATTCACTCTGCATCGTTTCCCCGCTTCCTTTCAGCTCAGGATGAGGAGTTGAGACATAGCTCAGCAGAAATCTCTGAAAATGAAACAGTAGTCAAGTTATAAATGTTAAAATTTCAAAGTGAGAACTTTTTTTTTTCCTTCCATGGACAGTACATTTTTTAGGCATATTTAGAGCTTACAGCATGGTGATTTCTACTCAAGTTTGGTTGTGGAAATTAATCACCTGATTCAAACAAAATAGCGTCGCTTTTCTCCCATCTACCCACTAGATGTCACTGTAGGGCATCATTTGCTTCATTTCAAATGAAAAACAGTCGAGAAAAATTGTTGGTCGAAGTTCATTTAACTTCTTAATGCAACAAGAGAGCTGGTTCAACTCTATGGACGTTTATCCAGAGAGAAACAAACACTATGGGAGCAGAGAATTGACTCAAATATATTTATTTACTCTGACAAAATAATCTCTACAGTTACAAAAACAAAACAAAAAACAAAAAAAAAATCTACAAAACTTGCAATAGGAAAAAAGTCAAAGTATTAATCATAAGAGTACCATTCAAAACTGGAATGTTTCTTGCAATCGACGGAAAGTGATATACAGAAACGATCAGTCTGCAGCCGAGGGTTGAGAAGGTAACTATGAAGCTATGGAAAGTTTTGAAGTCCTAAAGCTACAGATCAGAAATCTATTGAACTGAACATGATAAATGACTCCGGTCTGTTCAGAGCAGTTTCATCAGGATGAACTTTTGGCAGCTTGAAAGGGAAAAAAAAAAAAAAAAAAATCCATCTTCTCTGAATACACTGGAGGAACTCTTCTACATTCTACTAGTTACACTGAAAGCTGTTAAAATGAAATTTTAGATGAAAAACATTTCCCATTAATAAAGGATTCAAGCATTGCCCAGGTATACATTTTGGTCAACTGGACTTTCAAACACATATACGTACCAGTTCTGTTGTCTTGGCCAGGATGGATTAAGAAAATCTTGCAAAGAGAAAAAAAGATACTGCAGAATCCAATTGACATAGCCTGAGGTTGTGTCATTTAGGAATCCAAGAGCAACAAGCCTCAACATTCAGTGGCAGTTTATGAGAGAAAAATAGAAAGCACAAACTATTGGCTCAGCCAGAGGAGTTTGGAGCTTTAAGGTCTTAGCTGGATGAGGATTATTGCATGGCTACAAATAAACAGGATATGTGTAAAGATCAGGGCTTAACTGAAGGCACAGTCTAGGTTTGGCAAGCAGAAAAACTCCACATATGGCAGGCTTTCAAGTTTACCATCACACAGATTCTATCAGCAGTTCCTCTGCTTTGCACTGACCACCAATACTGAAAGGCACAAATCTTTCATTCACACAAACGCATTCACACACAAACGCACACTTAGGTCTCCCTCAGTGGTACGACTGCTTTCCTCATGTGTGCTTCCTTCCCGTTCCAACATTTAAGGCCAGTAGGAATGGGAGGACAAGACATCTGAGGCAGGAAGCACGCTCAGGCATGTATTCCTAGGAGGAGGAACAAAAACAAAACCAGTCAACAACTAAGTTTCATCAAATCTGGACTCAAGAGTTAGCTCTTCTAAGCTACCTCCTCTGAATCAGTGTTCACTCCATCAACAGAAATTATGCCCATAAAAATTTCTTCCAATTATCCTGATACATTTGCCAATTGTGCTCAGTCTTAGATCTGATCTTGGTCCAACTCAACGTGTGATAATTACCTTTCTCACTCGACTCTCCTTGCTTTTCTTGTGCGAAATTGAGGCGGTTCTGCTCAGCAGCTGTCTGTACAGCTGTATTCACCTCCGGGCTGCTGCTGCGTGAGGGGCTTCCTTCATCTGCCTGGTATGCAAGATCCAGATGCTGCTGCGCCATCTTCAGATGCCTCCTCAGCCGCTCCAGTTCCCTGGATGATGGACCCTCGTCTCCAAAGCTCTCTCTGCCCGAGTCACCCATTGGCAAGTCCCTCAGCTCTCCTTTTAGCTTCTCCTTCTTCATGGTGGCGTGGTATCCTGGCGGGGCCGTGGGTAAGGAGCGGGACGAGGGCGGACGTGGAGTGCGCCGGGAATTAAGAATGGCACGCCTGCGGAATGTGTCACGGATGCCACCGATGCCCAAATGGAGGATTTCCAGGACAGTGAGGAAAAGGCAGAGGAAGGACACAACGTACATCACCAGCAGGAAGATGGTTTTCTCAGTAGGTCGGGACACAAAGCAGTCCACCGTGTGTGGACATGGGGAGCGAGTACAGATGTAGGAGGGGATCACCTCAAAGCCATAGAGGAAGTACTGGCCAAAGAGGAACGCAATCTCAAAGGCAGAACGCCACAGCAACTGGCATACGTAGACTTTCATAAGTCCATCACGCAGAATCTGTCGTCGACCATCATGCTTCGTTTCTGCACCATGACAGAAAAAAAGCAGAGAAATGGTAAATGGACTGAATTTATTTGATGCTTTTCTAGTTAACTCCAAGCATTTTACACTGGAGCCAACTTCAAACATTTGCAATGATGTTGTCCAGGAGCACAGCTACACATCTAGCAGGATGAAATCAAAATTGAACCCACAACATTTGGATTGAAAGGCGGCTATACCAGCCGAATCAGGTACCCAGAACCTTCCATCCCATCAAAAGGTACTCTGTCTCCTTCAATGCATTCTTGACTTGCCTTTTTCTTTTTTTTCTGGCTTGTCCGGTTCAATCTCCTCAGCAATCATGGGATCCTCCTCTCCGTTGTCCTCTGCTTCTTCATAGTCCCGCACCGCTCCACGGCTGACTATAGGCATCCTCTTCTTCTTGTTCCGAATGGGACGGTAGTCCGTGTCATCCATGCGAGCGATTTTGTGCATGGCGAAGCCAAGATACATGATTGTGGGAGTGGTGATCATTATCACCTGAAGAAAGAAAAGGCACAGGTCAGAGGGGAAAAGAAGCACCAAGTCAGACTCCTTTATATTGGACAGGCTACCTGAAAGATCCAGAATCTGACATGTGAGAGTGGAGCAAAAGCATCATAGCACACATTCTCACATCCAGGCTGTTGGGTGTTGCAAACAAATTTGCTCTGTTCATCATAGTAGATGGTTTCGCCACCAACGGCTGTCAGCACGATGCGGAAAATGATCAGTACAGTCAGCCAGATCTTCCCCACAAAGGTGGAGTGGTTTGAGATTTCATCCAGCAGACGTGTCAGGAAGCTCCAACTCATGGTGCCGAGGAAACCAGAGCACTAAGTCAGATCTGTGGGAGAAACAATGCTTCAATATGAATATTCATGTCTTTTCTAACTAACAAAACAAACTGTTTCGCAGGCTTTGTGCTGATTCTGCTTCCTTTTTTAGGTGTATAACATTGCAAGAGAGAACAGAGTATGAAGCTATTTAGAACTGATGCAACATGCTTTCCGCAATTAATTCCTACCGTTCCTTCTGAAGTCAACCCTTTGTATCAAGACCTCAAGTGTTAACATGTCTTAACAGATGTTTACTGATCTGATATACTTCCACGCAAAAAAAGTGAGGGGGAACTTATACCAAGGCTCTCACAGTAATAAGCTTGCGATTGGTCTCTCCACCTCACTACAACAATCGATCGGATTTCAACAGACCTGATTATACTTGTCGACTTAGCAACAGAGCTGAATTAATTCTGAAAATTGCTCATATTCAAATAAACTGGAAACTCCAAGACCGAGTTAAGCAGCCGACCTTCATGTCCCAGATTTGTTGAGCGCAAAGGAAGTGAGACCACTGACACCAGTGGCTTCATGAAAGCAGCCTGATGTAGAGAAACTGACCACAAGACTGAAGTATCCTTCAGCCCAGTATGTTGAGCTACCACTTCAGCGAGTTTGCTGCCAGTACTTAATTTCACATTAGGAACAAGAATCTATGAACTGAAATAAAGAGGAAAAATGTGTTCTTATAGTCCATTTGTAACAGTTATTGAAAAATACATTTCAGTCCATTGGAACCACTGTTTATTTCGACTGCATTTGGACCATAGTTGGAGCTAAACACTTGTGGTTTCCAGCCATGAAAAACTTGCCACTTTAGCTGGTCGGCTGGATGGATAATTGAAGTTTGAGTAAATAAGACAATGAGAATCTTTTCAGTTACATAGAAAGTCCTCATCCCACCCAGGGATTCTCTACCAACACCACTTAGATTTTGAACAGCATAGACTAAAGTATGAACTGTACAAAGAATTTTGGTTTAAAAGTTTAAACCCATCCAATAGTTTAATTCTAAGGAAAAAAAAAACTTCTACTATTTGGGTTTTTTACATGCCCTATGACACCAGTTACTTGGAATCAAACGGGGTTTAATTGCAAGTGACCAATTGCAGCTGGTCAATAAATTTAGCTCCAATAATTTCAAATTCTGACCAGACTCCAAATCTAAAACCAATTAGAAATATGTACATAGCTTTGATACATCAGTATATTCTTTTATTTGGAGGTTATTGCTCACCTTGTTCTTTTGATTCTAGTCACCATGCATTTTTACTTAGATCGTTAGATTCTAAAAGAAAGGTCTCAAGATAGTTTTCAGTTTGAGAAACCCCTGAAGTTTATAAGAAAGTTATTTTCACCCAGTCCTTTGGTTTTAAGTTGCTTTTCTAAATTACGCCTTGGGAAATTATTCTAATAAAATCCATTTGTCTCTACACATTTTTTAAGATCCTTAACCGAGAAATCTGGCTTTGTTTTGCCAGCCTATAAAACTTAAATCTGAATATTTGGGGGTTTTAATCGTCTTGTTGGACAACAGAAGTACTTGGAAACAAATTGTTGTTTTCCCTCCCCATTTTCTAACACTTTATAGACCACATGAATAACAGAGCAAAGAATTTGTTCCCAACCATTACTCAGCTAGATTTATAAGCAATGCCATTACTCAAACACCCTTAATTGGGGTTATAAAATACCCCAAACAACATCAAACTTTGAGCTTTACACGTCTGAACGTTTTCTTTCTTTTTTTTTTTAAGAGAAATGTACATGGAGTGAACAACAATGACTGATAAGAGATTAAGCCAAGTGCTTTGTTTTTCTCAAAGTTCTATAAAACTGAGCATATTAATCTTGTTGGTTAGGGCATAAAAACTTCTGGTAGCAGTTTAGTAAACCCACAGTCTCACTACTAACTGGCATACAAAGCTTAATCCCAAAAGAAACCCAAGAGCCCACCAGTAAACTGCAGCCAGGAGACCTGCTGTGGCTTTGGACGGCAGGAATTATTGTACTGAAGCAATGAACACACTCAGGAATTTATTTACCACCTCACAGCCCTGTAATGATGTCATTAAATTACTCTAAACATGGCCAGGATCTACAAAAGAACTGAGCTTGGACTTTCATACTTCATTTTACAGAAAGAGTGATTCATGTTTAGTGGAAGGCAACTTCTCAAAGTAATCAAAAGTTTGTACAGTGTTCATTGAAAGTCTCTTCCCATGCAAGATGAATGGCACCAACATGGATGAAGATTTCCTTTCAAAAGGAAAAAAACAACAACAAAAAAAAAACAAAAATGAACATGCATATTTCAATGACTCACTGCAAAAAAAGCCAAGCTACAATGGCTTCATTTGTCAAGTCCACCCCTGTAACAAACTCCCACCTTCAGATGACGAATTGACCAAGCCGACTTGCCTGAACCTGAGTTGCCCGCTGGAAAAATCTGGAGCTTCCAGGAGACTAAAGCAATGAAAACAGTCTGTGGAAATTATGGCTTTTGAAACCCAGACCTACAAGCCTCCTCCTTGCAGAGACATCGTGTCATTAAGTCAAACGAGCCCCGGTAAACAGCGGGTCTTGCTTGTGGGAACATGCAAAGATTTTTGACCAAACAGCACCTTGATGACCTTGAAAGAAAACTTGAGACAGAAACAAGCACAGCTGCACAGTACCATCTGCTTTGCTCTCCAGACTATATGATTATAACTTACATATGTAGCCGTTTTGTCTTGTCCTAAATCTGTTCAAAAAAAAAAAAAAAAATCATGCGGTTCATGCATTTAGCCTCAAATGACCTGATCTGACTCACTGTGAATGGCTGGGTTACTCACAGCTAGTAAGGGATAAAATTTAAAAGCCTTTCTGGCAGCAACCAAAGCAGCTCCTCTCTTTAAACCTCAATTTAAGAAAACACACCTCAGATATTAAGCCTATTTTGGTTCGGCGAATATGTCGAAGAAAAGCATCTTTTCTTTTATTTTTAAAAGAAGGTTTTGAACAGCCCCAAAGGTTTCTCCACCCATACAATTAAAAAGGGAAAGCATGCCTAAAGCAAGAGTTAAAAGGTGACAAATGAGCGCAGAGAGGCTTCCACTCTATTTCTGTCATGCAAAAGACTCAAGAGAACCTGAAGAATTTCTACTTGCTGAACTTAAAAGAAAATGTGAGACGTCGATTACACAGATGAGCACTTTTCGGATTTAGAGGAGAAAAGGCCAAAAGAAGAAGCTGATAGTTGATGAAAATTACGTCAAGACTTCCAAAGAACAGAAGCTGCAGACAGGACAAGGGCTCAGCGACCTTTTCCACAACTCACCTCCGATAAAAGTCAAAAAGACGCACGCCAAAGGCAGCGGCTGATAGACGAACAAATGATTTGAGTTCAGATATCTCATCAAAACAGTCCAAGAAGTCATGAATTAATTCTAGAGGATCTCAGCAACTCCGATGACCCCCATGACCGAAGGCATCTCCAATCAAACAGAAGTTTTCACCTCAGTTCCGTCAAGCAGAAAAATCAGGAGTACTTGAACTCGACTGCCAGAGTTTGACACGAGCAGGATGAGGAGGACGTGTTCGTTTTCTTTTTAGAGATTTCGTCATCTGAAAATATTTGTCTCAAACTTGACGTTGACACAAAAAGCCCCTTACCTCCAGAAGCACCAACAGCTCACCATCCACCAACGTACAGGACTGAAAGTCTCGAGTAAACGCAAACGCCGCCACCTCCCACCAGCACAAACAGAACTTCTCACAGAGTGGCTCATTTGCCAGTGTGGGCAGTGATTTAACAGCTTCTCTGCTTCAGGAGTCTCTCGGCTCCAGGATATTGTGGGTATGCAAGGAGGGTGGGGGTAGACCGGAGAAATTTTGGGCAAAAGATCTGGACAAAAGCAAAAGGCGAGTTAACATTCCAGCTTAACCAAAACCAGAAAGCTGGAATTGTTAGGGTTCACAGAGCAGAGAGGACACTTGAAATCCCTTTCAGAACACAGGAATCTATGGCCACCACAGGGTTTAAAAAACCCACAAAACTCATCCTGAAGGCAGCTTCTTAAAATCCTCGTGACTGCTCTGTTGTAGTTGAGAAAGCACAAAAGAGAGAGAAGAAGAAAAAAAAACAACTAAGAAAACCTCCAAGAAGCATGAACACGCTTTGCTGAGTCAGACTTGGATGTTTTGGAAATTGTGGCATTCCAGGAGGAAAAACAAAGTGCTGCCAAGCTTTAGTGGGAGAAACAAAAAAAAAGAAGAAAAAAAATTTCACTGACTTAAAAGAGGAAAGTGAACCATAAGTAGCAGCTAGCTTAACCTACTTGTTAGCGAGATATTTTTATTATTATTTTATTTGTTGTGTTGCTATTACACACTCAGTCAGCTAAGAAAAACATTCATAAACTTTTTTTCCCACCATTGATACTGAAAAACACTCACCGCTCTGTGACACGCGCAGCTCCACAACTCGCCACGCGAAAGACAAAAAAATATATATATATATAATATATATATATATAACTCCTAAAAACGTGCTACGGTTCCACTAAAAACTAGCCAAATTGTGAGGAGTCAACTTCCTACGGCTGAAAACGCCACGGCGGAGCTCTACGTCGAGCGGCGGAGGAAGCTAAACCGTCTGTCTGTCGGTGCCGAACACTCACCGTGTGAGCCGCAGCTCCGCTCCGCGCGCCACTTCTCTCCTCTCACTTAATTGGCTCACCAGGTTTTTCTAATTAACGCTCGCTCGCGCGCACTCCTTCTCTCTCCCTCCCTCTCTCTCTCTCATTGACGTCCGAGCCACGCTACGCTAAGAACCCGTGCGGCCCGCACTGACCCCATGCGTCGGGGTCCCGAACGAGAGGACAAAAAGGAGAACTTTGGTTTCCTCGAGGCTCCTCGCTGCCCTCCTCCTCTTTCCTCCCTCCTCCCTCCTCGGCCCCATTCAAGAAGGAGGCCCCTCCAGTGAAACCTGAGATCCGCGACACTGACTACCGTTCTGCCCCGCGTGACAAAAGGGCCACGAGAGTCCCGTGACGCGGCGCAAAGTGTTGCCGTGGGATTTTATTTATTTATTTATTTATTTAGTTCGGTCTCCAATCTGGGACACTGCTTCAAACTTTTTGTTCATTTAAATCTTTGAATGTTAATAACTTTAAAAAAAAACATTATTATTATGATTAGAACATATGTGGAAAAGACCAATATAACATGAACTACAGCGGGTGAATTGTTTTTCAAAATGTTTGCCATAATGCAAATTCCAACAAATAATAAATAGTGCTTTAAAGCAATAGTTCATTTTAAACAGCCGCTTTGTTTCTATAGCAACAAACTGTGTGATGCTAATTTAAAGATGTTACTGATATGAAAAAGTAAATAAAATAAAAAAAATCAAAGCTATTTTCTTCTCTTTTTTTTTGTCTGACTCAGTCACCCAATAGCGTTTTACCTTTTCTGACTTCCTGCAGCTGCTAGCTGTGGTGCAGCGCTAATGCTAGCTTGTAAGTATTTATTTTGGTTTTGATAAATGTTTTTTTTTTAAATTCCTTTAATTTTACAGCAGTTTGGCCTGTTTTTAACATCACTTCTAATTCTCCCTGGTTTCCCTTCATGGTCATTTCTACATCTGCTGGTCGCGCCCTTTTATTTGCTCTTTTCTCCAGGTTCGTGAGATCTACAGTAATTGTCCGATGAAGCGGCGCACACGCCGAACAGACTGCTCTTATGCTTTATTATTTAAACAACAAAAAGTCTGAATATATACACTTAATTGCCATCATCGTGGATCCACAGGCTGCAATAGCCCCGCAATAAATCCGGGTTTTATGAAGGTTGTAATGTTCACTTTTGGATTTATGATTCAACTTTATAGCAACTGTGGAGGCTGTTGAGTTGCTTTGCTGCGTTTAAAGAGTTGCACGCAGTGAGAGTTGTGCATAATATTCTGTCTGTCCTCCAGCTTTAATGGCCTGCACAAAAGACACAACAAACTGCAGCTTCCAAGTTGCTCTAAGCGTAAACATCATGACCTTTGACAGGTCATGACCTTTGACAGGTCATTCAGGGATTTGTAGTGATGCTGCAAAGCCGGCTGAGCAGCGACATGTTGAGTTCAGGTAAAGTTTCACAAATCGAACCTTTGCAGCTCATGCGTCCGTCTCTATAGATCGTGAAAAGTACCCGCATTCACGACTTTCGGCTCCGGCAGGACGGTGATCAAGAAAGAAATGAGCCTAGTCAAAGTCCAATCCTGTCACATGGCAGCAGAGTGGGTCAGAATTTCTCCAGACCCGGATTAATAAGGTCTACTTGGTTCTATTAATAACTAAAGTCGTCATATAGGAAGATTTTCCACAGAGAGCAAGAGCTGTGTCTTGTAACTTTCGATCCATCTGCATGTGGAGGAGCCGATGTTATGCCCCGGACCGCAGCTTGGCAGCCCACCGGTCTGACGGAGGACTGCGTGACTGCAGCTTTTACACGCGGAGGCCCCACCGTCCAACAATCTGCTCCATTCTGGCATTCAACAAAAACAACAGATTTCTCACTGTCATGCACGGCGCAGCTGTAGCGCTCCAGACCGAGGAAGAGAACCTGAAACGTTTGGAGGAGGCGGCGAGGAGTCAAGCCGGGCCAGATGTCTGCACCGGGCCAAGCAGCCCCGCTTCCTGTCGAACCATCAATCCTTCTGCTCTCTGATAAGCTCCGAGTGAAACATGAACTTATTCACCTGCATCTCCTCTGTGCTTGCAGGCCTTGGCTTTGGATCAGCTATGGAAGAAGGGGGGAAAAAAATACAAAACGGGGGAAAATTGTGAGCCACAAATTGGTTGACAGGGTCGTGTGAGGTTCTGTAAGGGCTTAAAAAATTCCTCCTTACACCCCTGCAGAGAGAATATTAGCTGCATCATTAAGGGCAGGACTGACTGATATGAGGTACTTTTTGATTTTTGCCCACCCGCGCAGTACGCGGCCTCTCCTCACAGCAAACACACGTTGCGGTAACGTTTTTAGTATCGACCCGGATTGCCTATTTCCTCCTAAAAACATAAAAGTGAATGACAAATTCGGGGCATGCAATCAGTCTGACTCATGGATTTTTCGATGCTGAGTTTTTAGGATCATTAATTCCACCAGAGCCAGCCAAATAAAAGAAAAAAAAAAAAAAAAAAAAACATGCAGCATTTCCTCACTTGCACTTTGTTCCTGGGCGGATGGCGGAGGCCCGGGAACGGTTATTTAGATAATCAAAAACAATAAAAAGGCAGAAAACACAAAAGAAACACTTACCACATGGAGAAAGACAATAAAACTGTGAAATGCATGGCTTAGCGTGGGCATGTGGGAGAACAAAAAACGGTGCCAGATCAGAGCCATAAAGTGGAATTAATGATGTACAGTATGCTTCACCATTAACTTGGTTTTATGTGCCTTCAATAAGAGCTATTCTTTCTCTTTCAGGTAGGAAAATAACACATTTAGACTGCTGCAATTTCCACTCTTCACACACCTCAACACAGAAGGAAATACAGTCATATTATGGCAAAAAGGTGTACGAGAATAAAGTCATAACATTATGAGGAGAAGGTCATATTACCATGTAATATTACAAAAATAGAACAACAATGCAGCTGTAACGCTACGAGAACAATGTCGTAATAATACAACAATAAAGTTGTCGTATTACTACTAAGTCAGTAAATGAGAACAGTCATAGTTTGAGAATGAAGTCAAAATATTATCTGGTTAAAATAATAGGTTTCTTTTTAGAGGTGTTTCAGTCATGCAAGGAACAATACAAATAACCAAAAATAAAAGACATTTTGTGTAATTATAAGAAATATAAATGAAGCCTAAATATCGCAACTGCAACATAAATGTTCAAATCAAAACATCATAACAGAAAAATGTAACAATGGCAATCTGGAGATCCCAGTGGCAGCCTGTTGGTTTCCTCCACTTCCTGTCGGTTCACCATGACACAAACCGATACGGTGGGGGGGGGGAAAAAACAAAAGTCGACATTGTAAATGAAAGCACTGGTGCGAAAGGAAACATGGCGGAAGCTGGAAGAACATCCGTGTCGGTCGTCTGCACACATCCACGTCTGCGGCCGGAGCGGATGTTCTTCAACCGTGGACGACCTTCAGTCCTGCACGGAGAGAAAAATCCACCGCAAAATTGAGGGGCTTGTTAATTGCGTGCATCAAACCTCCGGGAACATTGAACGCAGGCCGGTCTCGGGTAAGTGACGACCAGTCATTTGTGTGCTGCTGCTCACTGGGGTATAGGGATGGGGGTGGGGGGAGGGGAGGTTGAAGCTGAAGGTGATCCTGGTCTTCTGAAACATGTGTGCGGCATATGCTCTGCCTCAGAAATATTTACACCCACAGACTGGGCAAATATGGCTTTCAAACAGCTGGGCTTGGACCGAACTCGGTGAAAAGAAAAACATTTGGTACTAAGTGACCAAAGAGAACATCTTTGTTGTGTTTTGACCTCAGAAACCGGGATTTGTTTCGCAGATCCTTTATTTACTCATCGTTTCCTCTGTAGATTACCCAAAACTTTTAGGGTCTAGGGACTTTTTTCTCTTTTCGTTTAGCAGAGGAAAGCAAAAAAACAAAACAAAAAAAAATCACAAAACCATATAAACTCATTGCTGAAAGTCACCCGTATCAGACATTTTTATGGAAGTATTAGTTGCTGTCTTAGTGACGCAGTCTTACGATCCCTAATTTGTCCCAAACCTTAATTGGAAACGCAACAAATAAATCGAATCTGAGGAAAATGTCGAAATAAAAGGCCTCGTCCAGGTCTCTCGTCGATGCTTCGACCAGGAATAAGGAACACCACCCGTACAAGTTCCATCAGGTGAAGACCAAAATTCCAGTTTGGAATTTGGCTTCTGGAATATTTGGAGACGCGGCAGCAAGCAAGAGCGGACATGCAAGTAACGAGGAGTAAAACTGTTCAAATGTAAAACGTGATGATTTATCTGCGGCTGAAGGAGGAGAAAAGGAACTTCGTTTTGGAGAAATTTCAGCTCCGGGTATCTTTTTTTTTTTGCCCCTCCCGATTTTCAGGATCGTCAATAAATAAAATGCGTCCGTTTCGTAAATTTGCAACAGGAACTCCGCAAAATTGTTCAAGGACACAAACAAAGACAACTTTTGTTTCTTTTGTATCCAAGTAAACACATTTATGAGACATTTATACAAAAATAAAAGTGAACATTCCGCAACAACAACATAAATTAAATTAGATTTTTTCCTGATCTATTTCATATAAACTCTTAAGTCACACCTGTGGGTTACATTTTAAACAGTACACAAGTCCATTTATACTCCGACCAACTATAAGACCCTAATTGGGGTCAAAGGTTTACTTTAGCCGCTCCTCGTGTTGAGGCCGGACACATTGAAAGCCTCCCTGCCAATCATCCCAGTCGGAGGAACCTGCCCTACATTGGCGAAGTTCTACAGGTGATCCAGAAAACACGACGTGCATTTAGGCGCATCGCCGAACGAGGACGTCTCGTCTTCACAAAGGAACAAGGCACACTTCGTTTCAGCTGTAGAAAAATCCACTGGGGATGATGGGGGGGGGGGGGGGTTTCCTGGAGGAAAAATTATGCAAGCAGAGCTTTTTTTTTTTTTTTAACAGGCTTGTGTACCACATGAATGAATGCAATCATTTCCAAGCTCTCTTGGCTTGAAGCAACAAGCGTAATGGGAGCAGACTGAGTGCAGGGAAAACAAAAGACGCAGACTCGCTCAAGACTAAAGCCTCAAACTCTGGCTTTTGTTGTTTTGTTTGTTTGGATCCATTACGACGGCTCGTCTTGCAGACTCATGTGCAGCTTGACTCCGAACATGGCCTCCCACTGTGCCCTGACCCAGGACAGCAGACCCTGGAGGAGCTCGGCGCTCTCCGTGCGCACGCACCACGTCTTCTCCTGTTTCACAGTCTGCAGAAAAACAAGTGAGAACAGACTTTGAGCTTTCATAACATCCACAACTCAAGAAAATGACCGACCGAATCGGAAATGCGACCCCAAAGATCGAGTTGAAGCGAGGACGCTCCTTGCTCTTCGCCGTTTCTTTCTGCTGAAGCGGAAGAGTCCGAGCGGCGGCCGTCGTCTCCGCGGGGTGAACTGACCTCGTCGTAAAGCTTGGTGTCCATCCTGAGCGGGTCCGAGGCCCACAGCAGAACCGAGCTCACGCAGCTGATCGGAAGAGTTTCCAGGACGACGGCGCTCCCGCTGCACGGCCGTCCGTCCTCGGGCGCCGCCAGGACGCTTTTCCTCCATTGGTGATCCTCGTCCAGCAGGTAGAGGGTTTCTCTGGTGGCCAGCACAGTCTGAGGCAGCCACAGCTCCTCTACGGAAAACAGTTTTAGACAAAGTAGGAGATTAATCTTACTGTAAAACCCAACGATCCTTCCACTTGCTGTCAAGACGCGATAGAAATTGCGTCTCGAACCTCTTGGAAGTATCAGTTACGGGTCAATGATGGTAAGAGTTTTAGCGTCAGAAAAGAGGTGGAGGTGAGAGGCAGGTCGGGATACGTCAGGAGCCAGCTGAAACTCCACGGTCAGGCAGAGTGCGCCGGGCTGCCGTGCACCCTACAGCCCCGACACATTTGGTCCCTAACCACATGCATGCAAATACAGTCATCTGTCAAGCCGCTGAGTCTAAACAGTATATTTCTGCCTCATTTATTGGCAAAGGTCAGCGGGGCTTGCTGACAGGCGGCTCACGTCAGCGGCTGGCCACAAATCACCTCCTGTTTTCCATATTTTTTGGCTTTGTCTGCCATAAGTTGGAGGGAAATAAAATAATGTACCCGTTTTTTGGTTCGTAAGCCTCTTTATTGAGTCAATTTTAGGATTACAAAGGATCACCGCAGCGCAGCGTCCATCCAGCTGGTGTTTTTTTACTCCGTGTTCCTTTGGGTTCCCACGCATTTTTCATGACAACGTTCCACACGTTTCCACTCTCACATTTCCAGAGTTCTAGTGAGTTTTCAAGCCAAGTTCAAAACATTAAATTGAAAAGTTCACTATGAGTTTATGGTAGGAATTTCTCCACTGGTCAGGATTTAAATATGGAACCTGGGGAAACTGGAGACTGGAAGGAGGGAGAGAAGGAATGATGGAGGGATGACTGGGTGTGTTGGTGAGCAGCTGGATGGATCCATAACTCACACATTATCCACCGAAGCATCCAACAAAACCGTTCATCTGTTATCCAACCAACCATCTGTCCATCCATCATCCAACCATCATCCATCATCCATCCATCATCCATCCATCAATCATCAAACATCATTGATCATCCAACCATCATCCATCCATCCATCCATCCATCCATCCATCATCCATCCATCCATCATCCATCCATCCATCCATCCATTCATCCATCCATCCATCCAACCATCATCCTTCCATTATCCATCCATCATCCAACCATCATCCATCATCAATCCATCATCCATCCATCATCATCCATCCATCCATCCATCCATCCATCCATCCAACCATCATCCTTCCATTATCCATCCATCATCCATCAATCCATTATCCAACCATCATCCATCCATCCATCCAACCATCATCCATCCATCATCCATCATCCATCCATCATCCATCCATCCATCAATCCATATCCAACCATATCCACCATCATCCCCAACCATCCATCCCATCATTCCATTATCAATCATCATCCTCATCCTTCCATCATCCATCCATCCTCATGTTTTTCAGTTTTTATATTTCATCTACATCCTTTGAAGTTCTCAGTACTATTTAAATGGCTGCTAAATATCAAAGTATTAAAAATCACACAAGATTTAACATGAAGTCATGGTTTGTGACTTCACTGTCATCCTGAACATTAAATTTTGCCTCCATTGGAGGAAAACGGCAATAAATTTCACAGCTTTATGTCATATAATTGTTGCAACGTGGAAAGAGAACAGCTCAAATAAACCATTAAGAGTCCAAAATGTATATAATGTCCGCCTGTGATGGTTGAGGGTGAACCTACTGGCCAGAACTGTGCACTCGTCTGCAGTTAATTCAACGGGGTTTACCCAGAGGCAAACCTTGCATGTCGATGCACTTGACGTGTGTCCTGAAATCTCACTGTTCCCATAACAAACCAACATCTTGCAAATGGGCCTCAGAAACGGGAAAAAGTAGACAAAAAAACACGCCACTGATGAAAGCAGATTTTTCTGAGTGATAACAGAGGAGATATCTGGCAGAGACAGAGCGCTTTGTCTGAAGATCGTTAAAGGTTTGAGAGGGAAAAAAGAAAAGAAAGAGAGGAAGAAAAAAGAAAAGTCACCTCGGCGGACAAAAGCCAGGATGTAGAAGAACTGCAGCTGTCCGTCCTCCACATCTGCCTGGATGTCTTCGCACACCAGAGGCCTGACGGATCAAAAGAAATGCGTCATAAATATTCAGACACGTCCCACAGATTCCTGTGCTAAGATGAGGAGCTGGCAGGTGCCGCTACGTCAGAAAGATGTCAGCACCAAAGCGGCGCGGCATGCATTCCGCATTAACTGCAGAACAGAGGGGATAATTGACATAACAACGGCTGACAGGACGTGTGTTGCGCAAACACTGGGAAGTGTGTTTTGAGACTGCGGTTTGCTGCCTCGGTAACACATGAAGGAGCCGCTTGGGTTGGGCTCGTTTTTGATTTTTTTTTTTTTCCTTTCTTTTTGCTTTTTGATTATTGAGTCGAGGAGCCGATACCAGATGAGAAGCTGAAAAAAAAAAAAAAACGTCCGGCATCCATTGTGTTTGCGCATGGATGCTCCAGCGGGCTCCTTCGGGACGGGGGCCGGAACTCGTCTGTCAGGAACTCTGGAGGGGTCGAAGGGCGGGGGGGCAGGGACGGAGTGGGGGAGCGTTCAAATCAAATGAAACACCTTTCCGTCAAGCCTGCTTTGTGAGTATACACAATCTGTCAGCAGGAATAAAACCTTCGATTGTCACGAGATGTTGAACTTTTCTTCCCTGAAATCATACTTTTTTGATTAAAAATCCTTTTTTTTTTTTTTGTTGTTGTTTTTTTTCCCCCTCTCGAAAAAAAAAACAGGAACAGCAAGAAAAGCTTCAGAGGGGGGGAAAAAAAACCACACCACAATTAAAAGGTGCAAAAAAATTATTGGTGGCGATTACAAACTACTCGAGGGGGGCAGGCGCAAATGCTGTGCAATTTGCAAGGGGAGACACATGTTATCAATTAAGATGCGGTTTACCAGCTAATTTAGTGAGCCTGTTTCACCAAACGGAGTCTGAGAAAAGCTGATCGTAATCAAGTAAAGATGTGTCAGAAATGTGCAGCTTTGGAACTTCTCCCCTTATACTTCACGGCTTGACCGCATACAAATGTGCGCGACGCTGCTTCGCACCACATCTGTCAGCGTTGACACAAATAAAAGTCAAGAGACGGTGGCGCGGCAGGCGGCGCTGGCAAACGCGTACCAGAGGTGGTGCTGGGCGGACAGCCTCGTGGTGGAGATGGACTGCAGCCTGCTGTCAGATTTGTGGGCCATCTCACGGACCATTCCTGGAGGAAAGAGTGAGAAGAAAAAAAGAAAAAAAAAGTTGTTACAGCCCTGAAAAAAAAGTCCAGACGTTTCTGCAAACCTTAACTGTTTCAACCAGTTCATGGAATGTTGAAGACGTCCCTCCCGGTCCTGTCCTAAGACATCTTATTCTCCTCAGCTACAGCCACTTGGCTTATGGAAAACCACGAGCCAGACTTCATATTTCACTTACTGCCACAACGGCTTTCTTCGGAGGACAGATTTATGGAGTGATAGACTACTAGTGTCTTGACAGGAGTGGTAACAGAGGAGATATCTGGATATCTGCTTGAGATCTTAGTTGTCAAGAAGTTCTCTTGCCCGTACTAGCCCCCATTTCCTGTTGGACAATGGGGAGACATGGGAGTACCCAGAGAGAAAGACAACATGCTAAATCCATCTAAGGGTTAGTGTTAGACATCTATTCCTTCACTGTTTGCATGTTGTGCTTCAAGAACAACACGACCTGACGTTTTGAGAAAAAGAAACCAACGGAGGTCACCAACCAGAGGTCACGCAGTTCAACGTGTCGTTATTGTGTGCAGAGCTCGCAACAAATACAAGTTCTGTTTCAGAGATGTGCAGACATGCACATTTGTGTTTCTGTGACGTCGTTTTCTGTCCAGAATTCCAAAGAAATCCCAGATTTTCCTTTCCGACTCATTCAGTTGCCTGAACTCAGATGTCTGGATTTGGTAGCCTTCTGAAAGCCTATCGGGTTTGTTGTTGTGCGATCAGCCGCTATCTGGACCTCATTTCATTTTCCATCCTCTGTAATGAACTGCAGCCCGAAATCAAACTTACATTCTTCTCTAAATATTGTGGAAAAGCGGAGTGTGTGCTTTTGTGTCCTCAATGGCGCATTCATCACTCAACCAAAAATTCCAAAACAATTCCAAAACCAAAGAATGGAAGGCCTGAAGTATGAGATCTCCGAGGACGTATCTAGAAACCAAAAGATTTATTAAATAACCACAGGAAATTTAAAGAAAATGCCCCGCATTCCTTTTGGAAAACATCTAAAGGTTCATGGCTTTGCCAGAAAAGTGAGCAGCTCAAACAAGAGATGTCACACACACCCCTCTACTAACTTTCACGAGGCGTTCGGGTTCAGGTGAGACATTTCAGCGCTTGTTTACGTTCGCCGACACGGCAAGAGGGAACAAGCCAAGAAAATGAAACCAGAGTGTGAAAGCAGATCAAGGACCATCATACCCCACAATTCACAGGGCGGGAGGCCGGAGTGGGGGAGGGGTGGACTCCGACCGACAGACCTTCCGCTATTGTAACTCCAACAAGAAAGCCAACTCCAGTTGCAGGTGTAGGGTTTCACCTCCGTTGAGTCTGTGGGTGGGAAAAAAAACTGCGGCGGCGAACAGGATCCGCTGGGTCACGCCAAGCAGGCGTCAAATGTTGGTGTGAGATTAAGGGTGACAACAATACGGGGTGGAGGAGACGTCTCCAGCTGACAGGCTGAATGGATGAGACTTTGAAAGGAAGATATAGGGACACGAAGGAGGAGAGGCGGTGGAGTGAGTAAAATGTGGTCTGCTTCAATCTTCTGACGACGATCTGAAGGAAAGAGTCGTTTTTGTAATAGAAAACTACATTTAAATATATATACTAATGTTTGTGGACTCATAATGTGGTTAAGAAAGGCAGAGTTTATTCCCAGGCTATTGACTCTTTTATTGGCTCGGATCTTAAATTAAGGCTACAAGTGATTCTGGTACCAAAAGGAAGGAACACGCAAACAAGTGTTTGAGTAATAATGAACATGTGTGAACTGTTTCGAAAATTGTTCTCGGTTTAAGCATCTCAAGCTGTTTATAAAAAATAAATACATTAATTAATTAAGATGTAGTTTAAAAAAAAAGGCTGAACCAAATGAATAAAATCTTTCTTTGACCTCAAGAGTACCCTATGGCATTTGTACTGCAAGATACAAATAGCAGTACCACACTAGAAGATTAAATAACATGTTCACAAAGACAGTTCGCGAGGTGTCATCCAAGACTGGGATCACGCATAAGCAAAGGCGACAGGCGGACAAAGTGTTTAGAAGCAAGCTGGCAACGACCGGAGTCTGGATGGGGCTCTGGCGAGCGTCACGCCACAGCATCAACACCGACGCCCCTGATGCTTTTCACACAAACGTAAACATCGCACCACCACTCTGTACGTCAGCCGGTCTCCCGAGAGCCCGCTTTCTGACGGGGGCCGCGAATCCATCAAATCCCTCAAGACAAACTCGACTGCAAAGCAATAAACGGTCCCAAATGAGAGAAAAATAAACGATGATGAACCGCTCCTTGGGCAGCAGCTCCCATGTGCCACGTGTTATCTCTCAGGTTTCAGCTGAAGCTGCGTCAGAGCCGCCAGCTCCAGAATGCCGTCCCGGTTGCGACCACATCCTTTCCGTCCTCTCTCGCCAGCGAGTCCACCGTCATTCCAGTTGTGGTTTCAAACCGTGCCTGCTGATTTAGGCAACGGGACAGGGGCTTGTTTTGGTTAAGCGTTTCTGTACTTCCTCTGGCAAAATCTTTCACCAGCTGTACTTGGGGTCCGTTTGGCTGGAAGAACAGAGAGTCATCGGCGTAACAACTCCACTATCTCAGAAACCAACGTATAGCTGACGTTTGAACCGGAAACATCTGATTTCTCTGTGAATATCTGAGGGTTTTGGGTTTTTTTTCTTTTTTAAAACAAGAATTCAACAAGGGCCTCTGTGGTCTTGTTGAAGGCAATCTGGAAGCATTTTCAGCCACAATGAAATACAAGAAACTAAATGAGCTGTTTATGGATTTAGACTCTCACAGCAGAGAGGGAGCTTACACAAAGAGGGAGGGGAAGAAAAGAAAAGTTAGTTTTGCTGGAAGTGGGAAGCAAAACTGGATAGGCTTGCAGACTCGATGTTACCTTTGTTTAGGCCGCTCTCTACATCCTCGGTGGCGTTCATCACTTGGGCAGAGAGGCAGCATATTAAAAAGCTTTCTAACAGACAGAAAGCAATGTTTCAAAGGCCAGAAACTGATAGCATCAGCTGGTTTTGAAAAGCTCCAGCCGGCGCCATTTCCGAGTTGCAGCCTGATATAGAATCGAGTGAAAAACACGAGCGACATCAAAGCGAGCGGCGGGAACCGCAAACTGAAAAGTCGCACTAACCCGAAAGCACCAATCATAAACATTAGTTGCGCCAACACTAAAACCGCGATACCAACATGGCATTTAGTAGAAGGTGATGCTAAAGCAGAAAATACAACCACAACATGTATATTCCCTTCAACAGGGTCAGGTTTGTTATTGCACACGTCAGGATGTGATCCTCTAGAATACAAAGTGAGGAGAGAAAACTGAGCTGCTGTGTAAATCATCTTCACCCACTTCAAAATAAGAGCCCAAACACAAACGACTAACTACTCCAAGAATTCATTAGGCAAAGCTACGATGCAGATGTTGAACTTGATTCAAGTAGATTATAAAACAGCCACATAAGTTAGAGGCTAATAAAGAGACTGATGTTTACCTGGAATTAGATCAATTTTCAGGGTATTTATATAAAAAGATTAACTTTCAGTTTATTTTGACTGTAAAAAAAGATTGCCAAAAAATTTTTGATTTTTTTTTTTTTTGTTTAATTAATTGGTTTTCTCCATTTTTTGCAGCGTTGGTGTATTAAGTTTCAGGGTAAAGTAAACATAATTATTAAAAGTTTGTCTTTTTTTCCCCCCTGAGGTATTTGACATTTTTTAGAAAGAAAGTGTGAAATATATTTTGCACACATCTGCACTCTTTACGGCAACCGACCAAGGAAAGCAATCAAGTTGGCAAAAATACTGTATAATATTGCACCAATATTATATCAATAATATTCAGTCACTTTCAGGTTGACCTCATTCTTGGATGATATCTGATGTCATTTTTTTTTTTTTTACATTCCAGGTGGAAAAAGAGTTCTAAAGTGAGCAAAGAATGCTGGCATTTTATCAGCGGTGTGTATACTTCTGAAACCCACTGTATATTTGTGTGCTCCACGTTTGCTCCAGATTACTTTTCCATACGTTCCAAAGATTTCCTGTTTTGTTCCCGACCTCCACATTAATTTTCCATATTTCCACAGACTGAGCCCTTCCCCCGTATTGTAATAAAACGTTTTCCTCCCTCTCCAGACGATCCAGTCTGGGCAGGATGTGCTCGGTCTGCGTGATGCCACTGCTGCCGAGGGGTCGGGGGGCAGGAGTCTGCGTCATGAAGCACATGTGCTGCAGCGGTAGTCTGTTGTCGGAGCAGGTTGGGTTTCTGCAGGGGGAACAAGCTGTTCTAACAGCCGACGCCAGCATTCCCTCCTAACCAGAACACAGGTTCTGGAATTAGCGTTTGGTTTTACCTGTTAGGAGGCCAAAGAAACGCTTGCAGCGCACGCTGTCCCTGACGAGGAGAGTATAGGCCACGCCTCCATCTGCAAACTCCATGTGGATGCTCTGGGACCCCAGGCCCACCTCCAGGTAGCTGAGCTCCATGATTGGGTAGCTGTCCTTCTTCTGCAGCCAGTCGGTGAGCGGACCTCTGCTGGGAGGAAACGCCACGCTTCATAAAACAAACCGATGAGCCGATTAAAAAGCCTTATGTAACATCTGACACTTTAAGGTGTGAATTTGTTGTTAAAGGACACAGAAAGGGTGATTCTGAGGAAAATCCTGAAAAAGCACCAGATCAAGTGTCTGAAATCTGAGGGATTCATTTCGTATTGTTATGACGCAGAAGAAAAGAAAAGACAGGAGAGGGAGAGTCAGCCTGGAGATCAATGTGTTTTCATGATGTGACCCAGAAACCTGGCCAGGCTGTGTTCATCCTGAATGGAGGGTGGGAAGATTCTCCCCTGTGAAGTAAACTGCAGTGTGGCGCCCCCTTTTGAATGTTTGGTCATTTTTGAATTTATTTTGTCTTGATGAGACAAAATCATCTGTTAACTTGGACCCCTTATTCTCGCAGGGGTTCAGGTTAGCGGCAAACTGTGAATAAATGAGACCGCCTGTAAAAAATGACCTTCTTTTCATTTGGGGCGCACCGATTGCACTTTTGTGACCGATCACCAATATTTGGAGAACCCAACTTGCACATTTCGATTTTGGCCAAAACCTATTTGCTGATACTTTTTGAAAATGTATTTGTATGTTTTTAGCTTCAGAAAGTACAAATGCAAATACGCAAACATCCTTCAAAATCTTTGGCATGCATTTCTTTTGTTTTGTTTTTTTTGTAAATATGCTTTCGTGCCACCAACAGATTCTTTCATTTCTGCAATTCTTTTGGTTCTGAGTACTCATTTAATTTTTTTACGCACTAGTCTGGAATATTTTGTACAGAACATAAATCTCCAAAACATCTCAATTTGAATCGGCAAAACAAGCATGAAAATTCCCAGTGGGGTGAATATTTTGAATAACGGAGCTCTAATAATTTCGTGTTGTTTAGGGAACAAAGCAGAAACGTTGCTTTACTTACTGCATGTCTGATGTCATTTCCAGAAAGTAAAACCGCTGGTTGGAAACAACCAACAGTGAAGGAACCTCCCCTGGCTCCCCATATTTTACAGCCGACATCTGTGGATCCAAAGAAATTAAAGAGGAACATGATGTTGTTGGATATTTGAGAAAAAAAAAAGGCAATAAATGACAGCTGTTTTCTTGGTGAATATTGTTTTTCTGATAGCGTCGTAATAAGGCTCATTGAGCCATAATTTCAACACTAAACCATTAACATCTGTATTTTCGGATGACACCACTTTCTCGTTGGGGGTTTAGAAAACAATCTCATCCGTTTCCCCCGAATAACACAAACCGCAGTCGCTGTCAGAGGCCAGATCTGCTGATTTGTTCCCTGTCGCTTTCAAGAGGCTGTCTGACTGGCAATCCAAACCGCAGCTGAACTTCAGGAAATTGCCACCATGCTTTATAACTGAACCTTTGAGCTCTTTGAGAGATAATTAATAGGACTTTTCAAAGTCAGAGCTGCCATATTTCTGCTTCAGATGTCTGGAAGTAATTTGGTTTCTGTGGTGAGGATTTAAAAATCTTCGAGACAATGTCTTACGACTCTTCTTTTTCACACAAACCTCTGTGTGTTCTCCCACAAACCTTGAGAAAAGAGTGAAGCTCCTCTTCCTCTTCAAAGACCTCCACATCCAAGAAAAGCTGCAGCCGATGGTCCACGGACTCGTAGTCCTCGGACAATAGATCCAAGTCACCTGCAGACGCGACAGGAGATGAGCAAATATTTTTCATTCATTCCCAATAAACACATATTAGATTCATCAATGGTGAGAGTTAGAAAAACTCAAATGTAGACTGTAAGATAGACAAGTTTGTTCTGAAGAATCACTGCCTAAAATGCGACTGTAAAAGGACGACGTGCAATGACAGATTTGGTCCAGCTGAGGGCGATATAGTGCACACGATGCGTCACTGACACATGGTGGACGTCAACAGTGATGAAAAGCTGTTGCTTTCGTTGAACTAATGCGTATGGTTAGCGCTTAGGGTTACCACAACTAACTTTTTAGCTAGCGGTTCCGGCCTATGAAGAAAATTCTTCTAATTAAGGGTTAAATGGAAGGATGGAGTTCCACAGGGTTCTGGGTAAGGCCCGTTAATTTTTTCTTCTTCTTGTGTGCAATTGCTTTCTTTTTTACCTACAAATCATAAAGTTAATCACATACATAAACTATAGGCTTCTCTGAGAGACATAAAATACTAATTATTGTGTGTTAATTTCCTCAAAACATGATCACACCTGTCAGGAAAGGGCTGTTCTCTGTGAATTTGGTTTGGCAAAACCAAATTCAGGCCTCCATAGTCCTGATCTCAATCCAATTTAACACCTTTGGGATGAATTAGACCAAACCAGCTCAGTTTGTCCCACATCAGTGTCTAACCTCGCAAATGAACATCTGGGGGTAAAAAAAAATGGATCTAAATATGGGTGCTCTTCTACAGCAGAGCAATAGAAGACATTTTGATTTCTAAATAAATAATAGATGAGATCGGCTTCGCATGGACGTATCGGCTGATCACTGATCTCCCAAAATGAAGGAAATTAGACCCAATTTATTAGTGAACCCTTAGATCTAAAGCCTTGCTGAAAATCTTACAAGAAGCTGTTCCAGCTGCACAGAATGCATTGACACCATTTAAACCACGCAGATTCATAACATCCAATTCCATAGTGATATTGGCCAAAATGCTTTATTTCTAAAGCAAACTCTGCACAGTTTCACTTGTCTATGGTCCAGATAAATTAGTTTTGCTTCTTGCCAAATAAATAGAGCTTCTATTTTTTATTATTATCTTCAATTCCCATCAAAAATCTAAAAGAAATCCTGGAATTTTAATTAAAAACGGCAGTCTGGTCTGTATTTTTAGCCAAACATAAACTAGAAGACTAATGAATGAGCAGATTTTTGCCTCGTTTTCTTCAATCCCTCAAATGATATCTTCCACTAATAGTTGAGGCAGAGATTTGGGGCTGCAGTGTGGGAGCACTTACTTGCATTTTTCATTTTTGTGTGCATGTGTGTGTGTGTGTGTGAAACTGCAGCCAAATTTTGCTGCAGCAGACCGACCGCCGCATTAGCCAGAGGCATATAAGAGCAATAAATCGGCAACAGAAGTTATCTGAGCGGTGATGAATGATTCCAGCTGATCAGAAATGACAGGGCAGGGACCCACAGAGGCCAAAATAAGCCAGCGGTCTTTCATTTAAACGGCAGAGAAAGATCAGATTTTCAAGGTCTTTGAACCTAGAGAGAACCGCTCCTCTGAAGGTGGAGGAGCAAACTTGCGTGCGATAAAGAGCACGAAGAAGAAAGAAAGGAAAACAAATCGGTCGCCAAAAAAAATAACAAAAACAGTTCGTTCAGGCTGTGGGATGAGTCGTCTTCAGAGTGACTCTGCGGCTTCACAAGGACAGATTATATGGTACTGCCTGTACTACATCACTACAAATTAAAAACAAAAAAAGATAAAGAAAGCCATCATTAGTACTCCTCGGCTTTCATCCCCCTCACCCCCCATCACTTTCTGTAATGACTCCAATCTGTTTTGCTGCAAATTTACCATGCGGTTCGTCCCAGAAATGGCAGACAGATGTCAGGGAGTCCGACGCGGAGGAACCCTCTGAGGATTCCGACGCGGTGCCGCTTGCCTCCGGTGTTGTTTGGAATTTTTTTTTAAAAGCCGAGGTGAGTAGGCAGGAGCCTGTCCTCCAGCGTTCAGGAGGAACAGCAGCGCTTGCCCCCTCGCCCCCAATAAAACCCCCTGGAACATCAAGCAGGAATTTGATCCACAAAGCAACAATTACCTGCTTTGTTTGTTTCTCCAAGCCTCAGACATGTGGGGATTTTTACATCTGTGTCCTTCCTGATGGAAGCCATTTGCTCGTCGAGACACTTCTTCTGTCTGAAGTCTAATTGCCTTTCCCACCGCCGCTCGTTTTGCGAGATAAGACGGACTGCTCCAGGAGTTTGGCACTTTGGCTTTATCGCGTTTAATTTGCAGCTTTAATTGCTTTTTTTTTTTTTTTATTGGATAATTAAAGTTGGCTAAACTTACACGGCTTCCTTAACAGCTCTAACAGCACCGAGAGCCGCAATAAAACAAACAACCGAACTACAGCTGGACATTCTGGTTCTCCAAATTCCTGAATAAACACCTAAATAACCGTCACTCTGCTGTTAATTAAGACAAAACAGAATATGAAATTGTGTAATGTTCAGGAAACCAAAAAAAACTGAAATTGAAAGAAAAAAAAATCTGTAATCACATGAAAAAAAAAATTCTTGAGGAAAATATGGAATCACTTAATATTTAAAGGAAAAATATAAATTTTTTCTTTAAATAAACATTTTTCAGGTCTGTCTATTCATCAGGCAAGAGATTATTCCCTAAAGAATTTGTTCCATTAGAGAAGGAATGCTACAACATACACACTCATGATTCCAGATGTTTTCTCCAACATCAAAATGATTTCGTGTTTAACTTTCTGCAAAAGAATTTCATTTTTGAAGCCTAATGGATAAAGCAGGGATTAAAAGGTGAAATCAGGTCTAACCCTTCGGGATGGATGGAGGCGCAGGTTCGGCAGGAGGTTGGGCTTGCGGGGGCGCAGCGCTGCTGACGGAGTAGTGGTAGCTTCCTGCCAGCTCCTCCTTTCCCTGGCTGTCGGTGCGGTCCGGGGCGTCGCCGATGAAAAAGGAGGTTCCCTGTGCCGTGACGAAGCTCTGCTCGGGCGAGGTGGCGGCGGAGTGCAGGAGGAGGCTGCTGCCGACTCGCTGCGCTTCATCGAGCTGTACAAACAAAAACCCAGGTCAGAGTAGGAAGTGGGACAGAAGAGCAGCGTGTTCGAGAGGAGGACCTGCTCTGGAGGGAAATCCAGAGGCTGGAGTTCATGCCCGAGCCGCGGCGAGCCGCTGATGGGCGTGCTGCTGCAGGGCGCCGCCTGATGGGCCACCTGGACCACATGGTCACTGCCGCACTCCGGACAAACACACACTGCTCCTGCACACGCACAGCAGAGCAACCCGTTGGAGACATGCCAAACACTTTCTGCGAGTACAAGTAAAAGAATCGTCACAGGATCTTTTTAAAAGAGAATCTGGGCCTAGTCAAAGTCCAGATTTTGCTCAGATCATGTGGTGTGACGTGATATTCCAGAGCCGATCTCCACAACACTCACCTGAACTGCCGTTGTTATGATCTGCCTCCGTTTGCTCCTCCCTGCTCTGTCCTCCCTCACCGTCCCGCAGCATCACTCCCACTCCGCTCCCACCGTCCTCCTCTTCACCAACTGCCAGGTGAGAGCTGAACTCTGACCTGCAGCGGAGGCACTGCAGGCGGGAGGACCCGGAACTGGATTTAGAGTCCCGCCGCTGGTTCTCCTCCAGCACAGCGGACAGGATGTCGCTTAAAACCTGCAGGGACATGATTCATCATGGCAGACTCGGTCCAAAGAGTCCAGCCTGTACACAGAGTACCTGCATGCTGGAACGCAAGTCCTGAGCTGCTTTCACGTTTTAGATGGCTCATATTTTTTCTTCTGGAACATGTGGTCATAAACATGAGTCAAAGGAACAGATCCGGATCAAGTGAGTAAAGGAGGGTGAACCTGTGCTGCCTGATGGGGGTCGTCATCCAGCAAAAGGTAGGTCCGCCTCCGTTTGGACTTGGCAATGTAGTCGAAGTGAAGTTCCACGGCAGGAAGCGGCTCCGCCGCGTCCTGAAGAGGAGAAAGCAGAGCCGTGTTGGGACCGTGCCGGGTAGGAAAGACGACAGAAATCTGCAGAGATGGTGGAGTGTGGTTGGACAACACTCCACATGTAGAAAGTATCAATGATCTGGGATGACGTTCCCAGATCATCCCAGGCTTCAGACAGTTGTAGAACAGAGCAGAGGTTCAGGATGGATTAGCAGAGTTGGACAGGTTCAAGGCTCACCTGTGGGGTCCAGATGGCCTGTGTGGTCTGGACCCGGGCCAGGCTGTCCAGCTCCAGCCGGGACATCTCCACGCCGCGCTGCGGATCCACCTCCACCAGGACGCCCTGCTTCACCCGCAGAAACACTTCCATCCTCTTCCCCTCCTGGCCTTCTCCGTCAGCCTCCTCTCGGTTGGGCAGGATGCCGACCAACAGGGGGCGACACAGGTCAACTGGAGAGACGATGGAAAAAAACAGACTTAGCGGTTGAATTTGAAACTTTCTGTCAAATTACAATAAAGCTGGAAGGATCCTGTTCTCCAATATTGGGGAAGTTGTACAGGCCACTGCCTGAAGGAGACTTTTAGTCTCAAAAAGTACAAAGGAGCTGGAGACAAACCCCAGTGGATACCGGAAGAGATTCCAGATGAGTTTCTCTCCATACCTCCGATTTCATCTTCTTCTTCTGGGTAGGTAGCGCCACTCGATGCCCTGGCAGACCTTTGGGACTCGGGGCTGGACTGGTGAGAGTCGGCCGCCTCCTGCTTCCCCACCGGGCCGTCCATGGTGCTGGTCTCCAGAGTGGAATCGGTTTGCTGGGCGTTTGGACTCAGCCACTTTAGCGTGGAGTCTGTCTCCGGATCGTTTGGCTCCGGGGACAGCAGTGGGAGGACTTCCACAGCAGGCGCCTGGTGACTGGGTGTCATGGAGGTGCTGACGCCGTTGGTTAGAGTCTGAGGGATGGATGGGCTGCTGATGGTGGTAGGAGCCCCTCCATCTAGATGATGCTGGTACCTCAGCCAGTCTTCCCCCAGCTGATCTCTGAAGCTGGACATGCGCTCGATCTCCTGTTGGTGAGGAAGAACAACGTCTGGCGGAGAGAGATTGGAGAACAGTGAGTGTGTTAGATATTTCTCCAGTAGCTGCTGAAAAGACGGTAGTCACCAACCCTGTGCAGAGGAGAAGGGTCTGGGCTCGTGGTCAGTATCGCTTGGTTCTGATATGCTGGCTCTTCGAACTTTGACCTTACTCTGAAACGCCAAACACAGTTACAACCGTCGTTGGGTTGTAGCCATTTTCTTTACAAAATGGCTCCTGGATTCACTCTTACTCTGGACTTCTTCTTCCTAAACCGGGACATCCCAACTTCGGCGGCGGTCAGGCTGTCACTCAAATCCCCCGCCCCGCTTGACGGCTCCTGGTTGCTGCGTTCGGGTGGGTCGCAGGTTGGCGCCACGGACGTCTGAACCTGGATGATCAGCTGACCTGCTTTGGGTAGAACCTGGAGACAATTGGACGGAAGGATGAACTGACCTTGCCTGTCTCTGACACATGAATCTGACTTCAGAATCAGAATCCGTCCCTGAACCCGGGGGCGGAAGCTAACATGTCGCGGCTACAGCCAAACACCCAGACTCACTGATAATTCAGAGGAGGACAGTGGGATTCCATCCAGCCTCATCTAAAAACAGACACAAAAATGAGTTTTAATGATGGAGCAAAATAAAAACGCTTCACTTTTAGGCGGCGTCTCACCCTGAGGCTGACGGCCTTCGGGGACAGGTGCGGCACGGTGCAGCTGCGGTGGCTCTTCTGGAAGTACAACGGGTTTCCCTCCAGGTTTAGCTGCAACAACACATCATCACATGATCCGACGTGGGGCTGGGTGAGGCCGTGGGGATAAAAGTTAGTGCCTTACGCTGGTGAGGCCGTGCAGCAGGGAGAGAGGTGCGAGCTGGGCGTGCTCCAGCAGCAGGTTGTAGGCCAGGTCTAAATGCTGGAGCGAGGACAACTGCTCCACACCTGCACGAAAACAAGGGAACAGAAACAAAACTTAAGAGCTCAACACTGGTTCTGGTGGTTTATTTTTATTTCTCGGATGACATCACCAGCCCCGAATGGGCTCCGTGACCTCATCAGCCAGCCTCTCAGTCTGGTCGGAGCCGCCAGAGTTTCAGGGCTAGATAAGAGACTCGGCGAGTAACGCCAGCGCTCTTTACCGTTAATGGTTTCCAGTTCATTGTTCCTGAGGATGAGCGTGTGCAGCTTGGCCCTGGCGCTGGGCCCGAGTGTTGGCGCCCTCTGCAGGCAGTTGTATCCCAAGTTTAAGTGTTCCAATTCACTCAGAGGCTAAAAAAGACAAAAACGACTATATATTAGCTTCTAAAACGCAATGGAGAGATGCTAAAATGAAAGAAAAAATAAATTCTCCACCTTTAGGAATTCTCCACACTCTTGGATCTTGTTATGGCTCAGATCCAAGGATTTCAGGACGTTTAGTAAACTCTACAAGGAAAAAGTGGACACCGTTGGAGAGTGACAGAGGATGCTGACAGTAGTAAGGATTGAGACGTGAGGGAGGCTTGCTCTCACTAGCGACTGGTCGAGGCAGACGATGGCGTTGTAGCTGAAGTTCAGAGTGTGCAGCTCCAGCCAGGTCAGCGCAGAGCTCAGGTCACCTCCACACAGAGAGAGCAGCTCCTGGCAAAAAAAGGAAAAAAAAAACAAACAAAAAAAAACACAGTTGCTTCGGAGACGTACACAGGAAGTTGAGAATCCAAACTAAACGTACCTCCAGGGAGTCGAGGCTCTTTGAGCAGGTGAAGACCTCAAGCTGGGAGTAAACTCCTCGGAGTCCCTCAAGGAGGTGTGCTGGGATTCTCTTCAGCTGGAGGAGAACAAGGAAAAAAACACATCAACAACTATAAAGAGTTCTACTTAAATCCTTATGGTTTATACATAGGACTATAAATTAAATTGGACCAGTTGCCTCCTTCTATAAACAAGTTTGCTGGAATTCTGTTCCCTTCATCCTGATTGGAGAACCACTCTAATATAAAAACTTGTAACTGCCTATCTCAATAGTTTAAACACCAAATGTACCTCACTATGCATTAATACACACATAGTTCATAGTTCTACAAGCTCTTGGAGGTTCAGGCAATCAGCACCAAGGGGAAAAAAAGTGCTGCCACTGCCAAAACCACAATCTCAAATATTTATGGACTACAAATTAAAAGACTGAAATGAGTTTAATATTTATATTAAGTGTGTGTAAACTTTGCATAAGAACTGCGTGCGAGTGTAAAAAATAAAGTTCATATTTTACCTCTAAACACTTGAGAGACTTGAAAGGGAAGATTTTGACCGCTGACTCCAGCCTCACTCCAGGCGGATGGATGAGCTGCGATTGGATAAACAGAAAGAGAGCAATAGGGTTATGGTTACATCTTAAAGTCAGACACCAGGGGGCAGCATAGCACTGACTCACCCATGTCTATTGATAGATTGTGCTTTGATCCAACCAGATGAAGTAATATTAGTCAGGATTAACTCAAGATAATACACCTTTATCTGACAAATATCTGCAAACAGTAATTTGCATACTACATAAAAAGAACATTTTCAACTGTAAAAAGTCAAATTAAATTCTCAAAATTAAATTTCAACCCTTAAATATCAATAAGCACCATTAATATATCTCTGGCCCATAGCATGACAGACTCATACTGATCCTTAAATTCACACCAGCTGCAGCCAGTCTCACAGAAACTTGGTCCAGTCAAAGCCCAAGTTCAAAATATGGTTTATATTGGGTGGCGTCAGAGACGCTCCACTGTGCAGCAGGGCTCCTTCACCTTGAGAGAGAGCGTCTTCTGCAGCACGTCGAACAGGAACTGCAGCTGTAACAGAGAGGACGTGTCGGCCGGATGGGAAGGAAGCGCCAGGAAGCCATGCTGCTGGCTCCTGGACAACAAATACTGCTCAAAGAGCCTGATGAGCTGCTGCAGGGTGCAGGCGGGGAGGGTCAGCGTGCTGCTGCCATCCATGACTACGTCACCTGCAGAGGAGAAGGGATTGAAATGAGAAAAAGAGAAAGAGAGAGAGAGAGAAATCATTGACTAAAGCCACCATCTCTTCTTCCTCGTAGAAACTAAAAGGTCTTTTAATTTCCTCACACCACCTGGTTCTGATTGGACTCAATAACCTGAAACTTGAGCTGCAGTGAAATTCATTGATCTCTGCTTTTTTTTAAAATACATATGTATATATTTGAACATACCATTATTGCGAAGAAGGGTGGCCAAACTCTGCACGAGAGAGAACTGGCCCGGGGGAGCCGCAGCCATCCTGTAAAATGTCAAAACAAGTGTTTGAAATCTGGACTACAACTGGACTACAACTCCCAGAACACACGAACAAGCCTGCGGTTTGTTTCCGTGTAGCTGCTTAATAACGTTTTCGAGGTAAATACACATACTTACAACGTTGTCTCTTCTTTTTTATTCCTTTTTTTTAACACTGTATCCTTAAATCTTCTACAATTCCAACAATTCGCTCTTCTTCAGGAGCTAACGCTGCGCTAGCTCCGCTGGCTTATTTTCTCCTGGGGACAGGCGAAATAGCTTACCTGCGCGGTGACACCGGAAAAACAAAGAGCTAACATCCGGTCCTCACTTCGTGTTTTGGATGCCAATTCGTAATATTTCCACGTCAAACGCCACACAAAAGCAACGGCGCAGCGGCGAATGCTAATGCCACAAACAGAGCTCAGTGGTGTTGATGTTTTTCTCCCTACGTCACATGACTAGGAGGCAGACAGTTTCTACGGTGGCCCTGATGTGTCAAAAGTCTCGCCCATAGATTTTTGTTTATTTACTGAAAACCACGATTTGGATATTTTATGCGAGAATCTGGTGGAAGTTGGAAGTTGTTTTTTTTTTTGTGCCAGTTTTTGTGGCCAAGGCCAAAGCATGCTTGCTCTGGATTATTATTTACAAATGATTTCAACTTTTGAAAAAGATAAGCAGCAATCTGGAAAAACAAAGTACAGTACGTAAAAATGTCTGTTTACGAATTATTTAATTAACTTCTTTATAATGCTGGATGATCTGGACAAAACAGATTCTGCACATTTTTGCAAAGCATTATGGCTGCAATTGTTTAAAAAAAAGTTTTTTTTAAACAGAAGAAAAAAAAAGACTTTGACATTTCTTATAATAATCACTTCTTCTTATATTGATCTATTTCATGGCTGCTATTGCGCCTACCCAGAAATGGTCTTAGCCACAATGTAATAATGTCAATAGAGAACATGAAGCATAAATCAATCTGAACCAAAACTTGTCTTGTATATATGTAAGAACAACAAGCTAGTTGAATTTCGACACTAAATAGGTTTACACCATAAAAAAAACCTACATTGGGATCTAATTCTTGTCCGATAACCACATAAATTCTTAACAGTGGTCATCTTTAATTGCAAAAACAAAACATCGCACCGAGATATGAACAGAATAAAATAAACTGTTCACTTTCTTGCCTTTTTCCCCTCCTCGGACTGCAAAATTTCAATTTGGGTTCTTCGCCATGTGCAGCACGGGTTATGGTAATTGGGGGAATAAAATCTGGAATTCACCGTGCAAATGTGCATTAAGCAAACTCATTAAGAGAGTTGTTTCCACAGGCCGTCATTCACTTTTATTGGCTGAAGCAAAACAATGCGGTTTCATAACAGACACCTCGTAGTGATCAGCATCGGCCAGAAAGAAACAAAGCAAACCAAAGTTCCCTGCTCCTGCACATGCATCCGTTGCTTTGCAGCAAGCGAACACATGGCATGTTTGTATTCTATTTGATTTTATCGGTTCGTTTGCGTCGTAAGTCGCGGCAAAGCAAATCCATGTCGATTTTTCCTGATAATAAAGTCTATTTTTGACCCTTGGAATGCCCGCTGAGAGGGCAAGGGCTAAAAAGAAGTAGAAAATAAATAAATAATAATAATAATTGCCATGGTTTGGATCTCACCCAGAGGAATTCAGCTGTGAGGATATTTTTGGATGAGAAGTGTCAAAAGCAATTTATTTATGTCAATTAGCCGTTTTGCTTTACAGCAAAGCCTTCATTAGATGCTAATTAGTGCGTTGTTGGTGTAATAATTCCTTATAAAGCACTTCATTTAGAAATACTCTTGTTTTAACTACAGTATGAGTTATTAAAAAAAATAAGAATCACACAAACCTTCTGCACTGTGGACTCTCAAATAGGGAGTTGTGGGTTTCTATAGATCTTTTCGGGGAGAAAATCTAAAGACAAGAACTCCAGCTTTTGACAAAGGCTGTGTGTGAATGCAAAAGTTATGTGAAAAACATCTGTGTGTGTGTGTATGTGCGCATGTGCGTGTGTGTGTGTGTGTGTTTTTAGGTGTACTGTGAATTACAACTCTGTAAAAGAGCATTGGAAAATTGGAGCAGCCGAGTTTCTACATCCTAACAAAGTACAACCAGCCTATTTTGATTAAAAACAATAAGAAGAAGAATAATAGTAAAATGCTAAATGCCCAACAACATTTCTACCAAAAACATCCATCTTATAAAGATTCCTCCACCAGTGGCTCCAGACTCCAAGACTTGGGATAGATTGGCCTTTTTGTCCAAACCTTACCATCGACAAGCATTGGAAAAAATGTGACAAATTTGTATCCATCGCATAAATGACACATTGTGATCTTGAAGGCTGAAGCTGCCTTGCGTTATAAAAAGCTTCCTTTATGAACGACGAGGGAAACATGCCGTGAGTGTTCCCCATTCATCACCGATCCTCCGGTCTTCCTCTATCAATGCAGAGTTTATCCAGAGTTTGTGTTTGTCCAACAATTCCACCGGGAGGGATTGAAGTAAATGACCTTGGTGGGAATCACTCTGCACACACTGGCGGACCCCGCGGCCTCTTAGGTCTAATTAGCCGGTGATCAAATCCTCGCTCTTCTAAAACAGCAGGCCTTCTCTCCTGCGTCTTTTCCATCCACGGTTTCACAAAATGACACATGAGGTTCCGTGAGCAAACAGCCTTCTCGGCATCCTCCTGACTCGCACCTTTCTCCCTCCCCGAGCCCCGAAGGTGAGCTGCAGGCGTGAGCGGGGCCAAATAACGTGAAGTCAGGGTGCAGCCACGACACAAAATAATCAGCATTTGTACCTGCGGTGTTAGGTTTCACATACCAGAGCTATTCCTGGGTCCCATGGATAAACACCTATTAGTGTGCAGCACTGGACGGGGTTAACAGGGGCTGTGTGCAAAACGGTGTCGGAAAATTCATATCTTTCACCAAATTAAATGTCACTAGATACTTACTGTTATGTTTAATACTTTTGTTGTTTTTTTTTTTTTACAATTATTTTTACTCTAGTCCAGCTATTCATGGTGCAAAAATAGGAAGTGAAAAACTTCTTTACAAATAAAAATCTGAAATGTGCGGCGTGTTCATCTGTAGGGGCCACAGCTAACAAATGACCAGAGGGGGCCAACACGGTAGCGGTAGCATCATTTCACCCACAAATCTGCGGCAAACAGAACTTTGGAAAGTCATAGTTACAGTTTCGCCGAAGCGAAGTGTGGAAGTGGCAGCATCATGCTGTGGAAGCTGCTAAGATTGATGGACATGCAAAAGACTTGATGACGGGAACGCCAAAGCCGAAGTGCTGCAAGTCAGGCGACGGAATGGTCTAGTCAAAGCCAAGATCTTGAGGAGCAGGAACCGTTGACTCGGAGCAGATGAAGAATCTGCCCATCAGTTTCCTTCGAACTGTAGAACTGGACGCCATTTTCCAGATGAAATCCCCTCACTGCAGTTCAAGTTCAAATAGTTTGCTCTAGTGGGAGAAATTTGATTTATTTTAAATAACTATAATAAACAAAATCTACCCCCCTCCTTTCTCCTCCCCCCACCATTTTATCCACCATCCCATCTATAAAGAGACGCGTTCCCTCTAATAACAGATCCCAAATCTGGGAACTTGTAGGACCCAGCAGCCTTTCCCTCCCATTCACGGCTTCACCTGTTCACATTTTCTCGCCTCCTTTTTTTTTTTTTTTTTTTTTTCCTCCAGTCGGGATTGTCTCCTGATCAGGCCCCCGGACGCCATGACCCCGGTCCGCACGCCTCCGACTCTGCCGCCGTGGCTCGCCGGCTGCAGCCTGCTGCTGCTGCTCCTCTCCGCGCCCTCCGCCGGCGCCTCCCTGTCCGAGATGGTGTTCCGCTGCCCGGGCTGCACCGCGGAGCGCCAGGCGCTCTGCCCGCAGCTCGCCGAGCCGTGCGCGGAGATGGTGCGCGAGCCGGGCTGCGGGTGCTGCCCCGCGTGCGCCCGCCGGGAGGGCGAGGCGTGCGGCGTCTACGCCCCGAGGTGCTCGGCCGGTCTGCGCTGCTACCCGACGCCCGACTCGGAGCTTCCCCTGGAGCAGCTGGTGCAGGGCCAGGGCCAGTGTCGGCGCAAAGTGGACGCGGAGACGGCCACTTACAGCCCGGAGCAGCGGGAGCGCAGCAGCAGCGGTCAGTCAGTTCACTGCAAAAAAAGAAAAAAAAAAAGCTCGATCGATTTTTAATGACACTGTCTAGACTGCAGCCTATTGGACGTCATGCACCGTCCAATAAGGTCAGTGACCTCTCTTAGGCATATAACATTGTTTTAGGACTAAAACGATGAGTTAAGAAGTGTTTTTGGAGAACTTCTATTTATCGTCATGCATTTAGTTTGTGGAACCATGTCACAGATGTGTGTTGAGTTCACTTCAGCCAGTTCATCTCAGCTGCTCTCCAAAACAGCTGGATCTCCAGCCTTTCCCCTCCCAACAACAGAGAACAAGTTGCCTGCTAAAGAAAGAAAGAAAGAAAAAAAAGAAACTCTCTGAAGTTGTACTTGGATCGAAACAGAAAACATTGAAATATTGACGTTTCCACAGGGGAGAACAGGGAGGGGACAGCAACAGGAATGCTAGAAGGCTTGCAAAGCCGGACCTTAAAGCTTTGGCCGGACGAAGCTGCTGGCCTGAACCCGAAAAGCAGTTTTCGACCGCAGGGCGAAGCTAAAGTGTGATGCTTTCGCATTTTTTTTTTGTGCGACAGAGAAACAAAATGTACTCCGACGCACCAAAATTAAAAAAAAAAATTCTTATATGGAATCTCACATTTTTGAGAAATGGGTGCAGAAAAATATGCCAATTCACAGATTTTTTTTTTTTTGGGGGGTGGGGTCTGATATATTTGAAGAAAGTGCAGCTTAAATAGCTAGCCGCTACGCCACTTGATTGGCCGATCCAAGAGCGGCGTTTCATTTTCTCGCTGCTAATTGGCTGAGAGAAGGACGACCATCCAATTCTCAGTGACTATCAAACAGAGGAAAGTAGACAGAAGGTCTCCTTCTACCACCCTGCCAACCAATCAAAACACAGAAACAGTCACTGTACTCTCAGTTGTACAAATGCCATAAAAGCAACAGAAAACTATAGTTGGTCATTTTCCCCTCTAGTGACCCCCAAACAGGAACCAACGTTTGCATCGTTGTGATACGACGTTTGCAGACGACAGTCGCATTTATTGAGGGGAAAAAGCTCCCGAAACTTAATAACCGGTTCTGCCGTTTGCAGGGAACAACTGCCATCGAGCCTGTGCAATAATAAGTAATGAGTCTCTGGAGGAGCGTTACTGAATCGCTTCCTGGCAGAAATGTTTTATCCAGCCACACTGGGGGATTTTTTTTCTGTTTAAAAATGTTAAAATTTTATCGTCATCCAAGTGCAGAGCACTATCTAGAAAGTAAAGAACTTTGTGCTTCAAGCTGAAGCAACAAAACAATTGATCTTTTTTTTCACATAACAGGGTTTCTGCATCGACTTTCTTCGTTTTGCGTCGATCCGAAGTTCTTGGCTGTGAATATTCTAGGAAAGGACGACGAGCTTACAAAAGCTCCGATTCATTCGATTAAAAGTAGCTTATTTTTCTCTTAAAGAGCTTAATAGTCAACTGTACAACAGGGACTCGTCTGATCTTTTGTCCTGTTATACAGAAAATCTGACACTTTAAAGGGACCAGACACTACTTGCCTAAGTAGTGCGGCGGGTTTAGTCAGATTTTTGTGGATTTAGCGTCGACTTTGCTCGATAAAGCTGCTGATTCGTATGCATATATGCTATAAATTAGAGATTACAGTTTAAAAGCCAGTTCTCATGCAGAGGTTCTGAGGTTTATATTTCTTTACCTCTTTGAATATTTCCTGTTTTGCCAAAATGGAGTATCTTACATTTAAGGTGAGGAAATCGATGTTTTCTTTTACGGTTCTGATACCTCAATTTGCACCAACAGATGACTAAACCCATTTGGGTAAAAGTGTGTTCTAATGCCTGGTATTCATTTTTATCCTCAAACGTCCTTCTTCACAAAGAAAGACATGTTTCACACAGGCTTTTCGTCTTTATGCAAAAGACTGTTTGATATTAGGCTCCCAAGGAAACCCACATCCGAGTGGGTTAGCTTTATCAGATCCAAGTGCTGTTTTGACTAGAACTTTACCGAGACTTCAGGAGAGATCAAATCAACTTAAAAAGGCTGAACCCTAACCCTAACCCTAACCCTACTCCACGGTCTTGATTAGATGAGTCGTAAAAACGGCTGGCAGCTCAGCGTGGCTGATGTCGACTGCTGATTGATCCTAAAAACAGCCCTCTGTCAGAGTTCATTTTCACCCCGCTGCGATTGGAGTCCATTTGAGTCGGCGATAATGAGAAAGAAAAACATGACGTTTTGCTGTTATGGTGAGAGTTGCCATGGAGAAGGAAAGCCGGAGGAAACAAAAGGGAGCTAAAAACAACCTGCGCCCTCGGCGGCTGGAGTCATTCATTGAGAAGTGGCATTCCTGTGTACCTGCGGGGTGTCCAGGCGGATCTGGCGGTGCCTGAAATAGCAGCGGGATAATCCCCCCAAAAATCCTGTCTAAAAACGGGTATTTGCACCGTCGTCCCCCTGAGGCGTCCACTCCGGTCACCTCCATGCCAGGAATCTCCACAATAACCTCCCCACCGTCCATTTTGCTCAGCGGTTCCTGACAACTTTACCAATGTGAGAATAGATTCAAAGACACTGACGATGATGATTCAGTTGATAGGTGAGCTGATGTGTCCTGTAGATTCTTACTTTAAGCAATCAATCAATCAAGTTTGCTGGATTTAGAGCTGGAACTCATGATCATTTGTTCAGTGTTGCCTCATGTTGCAGAAATGCCATGTAGAATTTTAATCAATATGTGTGAATAATTCTGACTTTCGGGCTGTGTCCTGTTTTGACACGTGACTAAAATATTTTTCCTCCGTGTCTGAAATTCGTTTCGGCTTCAAATCTAAAGCAACTTTTTGACATTTCGGTGATCGTAGAGTTAAAAGTCTGCATTTCGTCACTTGTAGCGCTTATCGACTTTTCAGTGCAAACAAGTAGGTTACAAAATTATAAAACTGCATCCATAAAAAAACAGATGCTAAGACGACTACTTGACTCTGGCCAAGTCAGTTGGTGGATGGATGGAAACCAGCAAACATTAGAGAATCATCTAACTCCTGTTTTTAAGCACCTCTGAGGCGTTAAACGGGTCACGTGTCGTTGCAAGGCAAGGCAGCATCGATTTGTTGTGGTTTCGAACTTTTTACAAGGCCTATTGGCAGTTATTTCAAGAGTCAGAGTTCTAATATGTTTACCTCCGAGGCGTTTTGGCCCAAAGAAGTCGTCTAAAAGCAGGCTTTGGCACGCATCCCCGCAGCTGCTTCCAAGACTGGGCAGAGCTACCTCTGCAGGCACCGCTAGATGAACTCTGGGGCAATTGTGTAGGACATAAATTAGCATGGGATCTGCAGCGGGCTCAAACACGCCGAAACACGAACCGCCATCCACTTTGACTCTCGGCTGCAAAGGAGAGGAGATCAAATCTTGGAGAATATTTCAACATTTTCGTCGAGGACGAGCTGCGTTTGTTCCTTTCTAGCTGAAAATGGGAAACAGTCAGACGGAGCAAATCTACGCAGGATAATTCATCTTCAAATCAATGAATTTCTTGTACAGCCACTGCAGGTTCTACAATTTATGATCTATGAAAACTGTGAACAAAAGAAACCTGCTTTTATTCTCATCTTGTGCTCATAAGCTGGATGAATTGTGACATATGATCATATAAAAAAAAAAAAGTCCCATCATTGCAGTCATAAAAAGTGCCAGATACCAGTATGAAGGTACACAACGGTTTTTAGGCAGTTTTGATTGACCAGAATCCGGACAATCGGACGGTGTCACCTCTGGCCTGTGTGCCACCTGGGAATTCGACACGGATCAGATACAGAAAGGAAGTCTCTCTAGGCCTTTGTGTGAGGATTAAGTCAAGCAGTAGACCGGACAGTAGGCCTGCTGCTCTGTTGACTCTGCTGATCCTCAGCCCACTGCTGTGAAGCAGCTTGTTCTGCAGAGGCCTCGCACCCCCTGAAAGTGGGGTGCTGACCCTCTGTGTCCGTAGAATCGCCCGGGACGGTTGCGAGTCGTTGCTCGGCACCAAGCGTTGGCGGGAGCGCGTCTGGAAAGTGCGCACTTGACTAATCGTCTCGGGTTTCCGGCGAAAAGACAGGCCGAAGGTCGAGCGCTTTGTGACTCTTGAGGATTACGTAAGCCAGCAAAACAAAACGGCGCCCCAGCTTGAGGGTGCTCTGTGTTTATCTGCTGGAGTCGCGGATCGAAGCACATGTGCAAGTCAAGACACACTTGGTTTCAATTGACCTTTGCCCCCGCTTTCCTTTGTTTTGCAAGACGTCTTCAAAAAGGTCCTGGAGAGAGCGCCGTGGAGCGTCACGGAGAGAACTCAAGTCCAACAACTCCAGATCAATTCGATGGCGAAAGGCGCCAGCGCCTTGTTATTGCTTAGTTTTCAATTTCCTTTTTTTTCCCCCCATTCCCTCTCAGATGTTTCGCGATCCTAATCCCAAACCGGACGTCACATTAACCTCTTGCAGGGCTCTTAGATTGGCTCCTCAGTCTACCGTTTCTGCTAAAACACACACTTGTTTTCACTCACTTTCCTCTAGTCGGCATGTTGGAACTTGACCTACATAACTCCGAACTATCCACTGCATGGCCGGGCGTTTGACCTCCTCTGCTGTCCTGGCTTTCCTCCCGCCTTTCGTTCGTGTGCCCAGGAAAACCCCGCATAGGCGAAAATGCGTGCTCTCCTGCAGAGATTCAGCAAAAACAAGCGGTGTTCTGGCACATTTATTTGCTTTCTGAAATATTATTCCTCGCAGCTACAGTGAGCCAAAATGGGCTATGTGAAGAATTTGTGTCAACTGGGATTTTTCGGGGTTTTTTTTCCCCATCTCTGCAAAATCAGCTGGTTTCCTCTTCCGCTCCTTTTTTCTGTGAATGCCAAAGTCTGCTTGGTTGTCAGAGGCAACGAACTGGGTCTGACCTGACGACCTCTAACTTTCAGATTGTCCCAGTGCCGCCGCTCGTTTCCCCTCCAAACATACCTTAATGTTCATCAGTAAAACCCAGTGGAATTCGTCTTCTAATGCTCTGATGTGTCGGATCAAAGGTGAGGCGCTGGAGCCGCAGCCCGACCCGGACGCCAGCGAGATCCCGGCCGTCCGAAAGCCCGGCAGAGACGCCGCCTGGCTGGGACCCAAGGAGAGCGCTGTGCGCCAGCACCGGCAGGAAATGAAGACGAAAATGAAGACCAACAAGGTGGAAGAGGTGAGACCTACTCGTCCGAAACAGGTGAGTGTCTGCTGAGGAGGACGACTCTGGGATGAGCCGCGTTTACCTTTCTGTCCGCAACGTAGAAAAATGATTGTTTCCAAGTGTTTCTGCTCTTGAACATTTCCTTTTGCTCAAGTTTTGCTGTCAATAACACTTCTTGTTTGTAGGAAATCTGTTAATGTCCCCCTAAACAGCGGAGACAATTTATGAATCGTATTGCGTTGGCGCCAATTCGCCGACGTTTCGTACGAATGGCTTCCTTTTCAGGTAGGCTGTCTGCAGCCTACCTGCTCTGCAATCAACTCTTTAAATCTTCCGCCCAGCTATGTTCTATTTTTCAACCGACACAAAGTCGTTCAGAGGCCAGATCTCGAACAGAACACGTCTTGGCAGGGCAGTGGGAGGTAAACCAGAGGCCGTTGGCGAGATTTGATACAATTTCTGGCAAGAATTGAGACTAATTTGCGCAAACCAGGAAGCCATTTAGCAATATTGTGTGTTTAATATGGGATTTTATAGTCAACAGTGTTCAGATTGCTTGGCAAACCTGAGCTGGTGTTGATGTGTCCTGGATTTATTTTAATGAGGTTTTATATTTTAATAAAAAAAAAAACCCAACTTGTTGTTATTATTATGATGATGTAAAAGTAAACCAGAACACACCTCAGAGGTTAGGGCTGCCTGAACATTTTGTTCTGAACGTTTCAAGCCTTTCACCGACGCAGGAAGCCGGCGGCGCCAGCGAAACCCGCACGCCTCTGTTTGGGCTTGAAACTCTTGTTTTGTTCTGTTCTTGTTTGCTCTCAAGACTCAGTGTCAGCAGGAGCTCGACCAGGTCCTGGAGAGGATATCCAAGATGCCCTTCAGAGATAACCGAGGTCCTCTGGAGGACCTCTATGCACTGCACATCCCCAACTGTGACAAGAGGGGGCAGTATAACCCTAAACAGGTGACTAATGTTTTGGGTTGTGCCTATTAGAAATAAGAAATAACCTACGTGGATGGGGTTCCCCATTGAAAGAGAAACCAGAAATAAAAACAAGATAATAAATAAAAAATGATCAAACATTCGGGTTTCTTCAGTCAAAGTGTTTTGGCGAATCTCGCCGTGGTTTCGGGGTCTTTTCCGAAGGGAATCCTTCCAAAACTGCAATTTTCTTTGGCGATATTGCAAGAATATTGTCAGCAATAATAAGATGAAGTTCCATGTGATTGGGGCAAAAAAAGAAAAAAAAATTGATGGACAGCTAGATGTTTTCCTGTTCCAGCAGCCGTTATGTCTCACTAAATCCACCCACCACTTAATGAGGCGGGTGGAGCACCCCTTGGATTGCGCTGCAGGTGACGGGGTGACCTTGTTACTAATTTTGTTACCTAGCAACTTTGCTCATTAAATGACTAACAATAATTTTAAAAAAAACTGAATAAATCATTCTGTTTCAGTGCAAGATGTCGCTCCACGGTCAGCGGGGCGAGTGCTGGTGCGTGGACCCCCACACCGGCCAGCGCATTCTGTCAGCCCCGGCCGTGAGGGGCGACCCCAACTGCAGCCAGTACCTGAGCGAGCTGGAGCCGCCCGACGCCACCCAGATCTGACGCGGCCGAGCGTTGAAAATAAGCCAAACTGTCAACCGCTCGGGAGCAACCTGAGGAAGCTATAAGCTACATGTGTGTATTTGTCTGCAGTCCGTCTATCGGTGGTTGCATCTCAAATCTTAGCTTCCTAAAAAAAAAAAAAGGTTTGGATGATGGTCACCAACTTGTCGCGTTCTGTTTGTGTCTTAGAGCCAGTGATTATGCTTTACTAACTGGAACAATGCTCAGAGTGCTTTGTTACTGGTGTTTTGTACTGTTTGAAAGAATGGAGAAGTGTGTGGAATGTTTTTCGGTGTCTTTCCGTGCTCTCGCTTGCAGATTAGGTTTTTGGGTGTGCCTCATTTGTGTTGCACAGTAAGTAGCGAGGATCTGACATGATAAAGTGCTAATGCAAAATAAAGTAGAAACCTGTTGAGTCTGTAATTGTCTGCTGTTGAAGTTGGAAAGAAAATGCTTGGTTTCGGTATGAAATTCTCCACTGCCCCCTATGGGTGAATCTGTAACACCCAGAAAAAAATGACCACGTTTTTTTTTTTTTTTTGGGCTTTTTCAGCAAAAACTGGATACTACCCGCATGGAAAATTACATTTTTGTTGTCACAAAACACTAAACATCTGACTTAACGTTTCGCCACCATAATCCAGTTTCCCACACAACAGGCTTTTCTTTTTTAAGTGAGTACAAGAAGTTTATTAAATAGTGATTTAACTTTAAAAAAAAAAAAAAGGAGTACATCAATTATAGGTGCGTTAAATATTCCATCAGAAATTTCACATTAATTTTTAGTTTCTGTGGCGTTCGTAAAGTCACCGTTTTGCGATTGAATGAGCGCGAGTCGACGGCAAAAGAGAAGAGCCTGATCAGGAAAATTTTTTTTTTTAAATAGGCTGATGTGCTACACGGCTGAAACTACATGAAACATTGCAATTTCAACAATAAAGGAGAACACAATCCTGTCCTTTGTCATTACATATTTAGCAGCACTTGACTGGAAGATCATGAAATTTGTCAGCAAATCCCATCCACACATTAAATGATTCCTTTTTTTTTTTTTTTAATTATTATTACTATTATTCCCTTTTTTTTCCCTTTTTTTTAAATGTTGCTTGGGTCGCCCTCTTTCAACCACACGATGGCTCCGCATGCAAATCCAGATTCAAAGCAGTCTGGGGCGGAAGGCACTTCATTTACGTACAAACTCTGCGACCTCGCTCCCGGCAGGACGAAGGGCCCGGTGAGCCCTGGGAGCGAGTCGCCTGCGGATTTGCATGCGGGGGGGCCTGGCCTGGCGGCGAGGGCCCTCCGAGTGGAAAGACGGGGCCTTTGCATACGATTTGTGTGTGGGCTCCGGTGGGAAATGCACTCTGAAAGGTTGAGCCGCTTCTCGATCCTGACGTCGAGAAGCACACACAAACGCACTCGTGGGGCATCCAAACATTAGTACAGGCATTTAGAAACAGTGACTGCAGCTCCGAGAGCCTGAAATAGAAAGAATTCGAAGTTTAACTGTACAATGAGCTTTTTTATGACTGAGGTTTTGTCCGTTTTGCTTATTTCCCCGAAAAAATAAAAAAAACTTTCCCTGATTGTGGTACAGAAGTTCCCAGAGTGTCAGAAATGATTCATCGAAATTGGTATTAGTGAAGGTTTAGTGGTAATCTAAACATCGTCTCAACTACCTACATTTTACCAGGATTGCTAAAAAATATATATGATAACCTGGGAATCAAACTAGTGACCTGTGGTGCAACAATCAAAGCCTTTTGATTCACTTTGCACGAATGCAGTCCTACAACATAACAGAAAAAGGTGTTTTTATCATATATAGCTGGGCATTAATGTTGAAAATCTCAAATATAACATCAACTCTGTTGAGGTATTTTATTACCTGACCAAGACAGATTGGAAAAAAAAATCTTTGGGTATTAAAATTTTGAAATGAGCCTTGTCTGCTAAACTAAGACCATAAAGAGTTTAAGTCAGATTAAATGTTTAAAAGTGGATTTTGTGACTCTCAAGTATCCATCGTGTTGCACCTGAGAAAAGCTGCTAATCGGAACAAAACTCACTCGTTTTGGCAGATGTCTGCTAGTTTGGTTAGCCGTGCTCCCTTCTCAACGATATCAGGAAAGTCAACTGAGAAGTATTGATAGTTAGCCACATTTCGAATATGTGTTGTCACCTTTTTCATCATTTCCAAAAATATATATAGTTATATGAACTGCAACAGACTTTATAAACGAAAGAAAAACTCTCTCTATGCATTTCTCGCCGATATAGGATATAAGGTTTGCCTCCTCTCTACAACAGACAATGCAGTCCATCACAATCAACAAAAAGTCAAAGTGTTTGTGCCATATTCTCCTGATTGTCAGTCATAAAGTGTGCTAGCTTGTTTGGCAGGTTTTAAGAGGAAGAAGTTGGGCTCTGGAAGCGGTTTGCTCTCAATCGCTGCTGTTGTTGCCGCTGTCAACATCTTTGCACTGCAGTTCTCCGCGGGGAGAGTTGCTACCTGGGATTTTTTTGCCAAAGCGGTCCACGCACCAGCAGACGCCTCGCTTCCGACCGCGAGACGGCTTGCACTGCAAGAGAGAAGAAAAAAAAAGAGAAGGTCCGATTGGGTTGGCTGCACACTTTTTGCGTCACTGAATGAAACTGGGAGCTTTAAGAGATGCATCCAAACCTGCTTGCGCTTGAAGAATCCCTTTTTGTCACAGTTGGGTACGTACAAAGAAACGCTCAGGACCCGAGAGGCGCCATGAATGAGATTATCAAGTTCTCTTTTGCAAGGCCCCTGCATACAAAGAGCGTTTGGAGGTTCAAACCAAACACTACATTTCACATCTTTCATTGTAAGTGGGCTGCTAAGACCAATGTGCACTACCAATTATGCTACCCTGGTTTGTTAGTTCAAGTTTGCAACGGCAGACAGATAATACTTTTGCATCGTCACTCACAAATTCCGGCTCGGCGTTGTCCAGGGCAGACGGCGGGAGCTCTCGGTTGTTGCTTGATCCAGGCCTGGCTAAATACTTCTTACGGTCCTTGGCTAGCCTCATGGCGTGAATCTTCCGACTGCTGATGTGATCTCCATATAGGGGCACCTTGGTTTCCACTGGGTCTGTATCACATCACGGTGATATTGTGTTTGGAAAGAAAGACGCACAAGAGACGGAGAGTCATTCATCAACTTGGAAGCTACGTTTACAATGAAACCCATTGTCACTTTTCAAATATTTCACAGTCTGATACTGAAACAGAAGTTGCTCGAAAGTTCCTGCCGTTGTCGTTTCGTGAACACGATGGGAAATATAATATTTGCTCCAGTCTTACTGACGGTTCATTTACTCAGAATTACTGATATGGACAAAGAAAGATTAAAAGTCCCATCACCAATTGTCCCTCAGAGCTGGAATATTAGTCATTAGCCAGGGCTTCAGAAGACGAGCTGAAGACGGGGAAAAATCAAGAGCCCTGCTAACTGGAGCTACATCTCTACATCAAGACTAAAATTAAAAGCAAAACTCCATACATGGGACCATGAGTGAGGAGAGTATCCATCTCGAAACGTGACAACACAAAGTGATGATTTCACTACAGCAGCTAAATACTTATTCAGCACAGTTAGTGGCGACAAGCCAGCTTCGGATTGAATGTGTTGACATAAGAGAGGACAGAGGCTACATTTATGGCATGTCAGGCTGCCAGTCTGGAGTATATGTAGACCAGGGCTTTTAAAACTTTTATAGCAAGTGACCTAAATTAGACATTTAGTCTCAGACTGGCACCCAGGCCTGTGCAAACATACTATTACCCCTGTCATGTGGCAAACCACCAGAAGCAACCACAACCCATTTTTGGGTCCCGCACCCCCCCCCCGAGAAACCTTTGCATACGTTGACCCTTTCATCTCTCTTGCAAAATGTTGGGGTGTCGAACACAGACCTCAGCACTCGCCCCGTTCCCTTATTGTCCCCACCCTCTATTCAGGCGACCGCAGCTCCTTTGCTGACCACAGACGGAGTGGATGTGGCTTTCTGTCCCTGAGACTTTTTCAAACGGACACATCATTTGATTTACAGGCCTGGACATCAGCATCGGCTGCGAATCGTGACCCAAGCGCTGGTTGGCCCACTTCCACTGCTGTGTCACGCGCTCGCTTCCGCTTCATTATGGCGACCTCTGATGTCATCGCTAATCTACTGAGCCAACCGAGTGATGAAACAAGGCCACGGCCTCCCTGAATACATGCCTCTTAAAACCTACCAAGCCCCCCCCCGAACCCCCTCCACCAATGACAATGGCCGATGACGTCATTCATCCCGTCGCTGTGATGATTCCCATTTTGTCTTCACTTGGGAAATTGCTGAGGCAGGTCATCAGCCAGTGTTAGTCCAATCAAGTCTTCACTTGCTAATCCTCATGCGGCTTTAATCTGATCTGTCATTCTTCCCTCTCTTTTCGCTGTAAAAGCTGGTTGTTGTTTTTTCAGGGCCATTTTTGGCTCAGCTTTTTTTCATTTGACATCTGGATAATAGGAAGGAACCGATCCAACTAAAAGACGCAACTAAATGTCCATGTCTGAAGCAATAAACGACAGCTGAATTTCAAACACGCTCTCTGGCTCGGTTAGGAATTCTCCTCAAGCGCCTTTAGTTTGAAGAAGCCTCCGTTTGGGTCCGGTTCGGCTTTTCCAGCAACGGTCCTGCACCGCAGGAGCTAAGTGGGAAGCCGGCTTACGGGCAGACAGACGGCGGGTATGTAAACCCACGCTCAGCCCGCGTTCTGCTGAATCACAGCGCAGCCTGACATGAAGAGGGGCGGAGGGACGACATGACGGAGGGAGAGGCCTAACCAAACAGCGGTGAGGGGAAGAGAAGAGGACGGTGCAGGCAAAACGGTCAAAAAGAGTCGGGATTATTAATTTTAAAAAAAAAATCCAATCAAAAATATTACATTTTAGACTTTATGTGACAACTAATTCCTCGCAAACATCCTTATAATTCAGTCAATTGTTGAATATGTCCGGCAGAGAACAATAAGTCAATATGATTTTTCAGGCGTATGAATAAAAACCTGAAAAAAAAAAAGTTGATAGTTTAAAGCTCAATAGAAAATAGAATATTTCAACAAAAATGGTTTAATGTTGGATTTAAAAAATAGCCCCCTTGATTAAAACAGGTGATTTTTATTGACTATAATTTAATACCCACTTTTTTTTACAGTGTAGAACCAGAAACCAAAGTGCAGGAACCCGAACCAAGAAGTTTGAGGTGGGAATGGAAAGAGAAAACTAATAGTAAGACAGGAGGAGACAGGAGGAGACATGAGGAGACATGAGGGGGGGACAAAGAGGGACGGTTGCCAGGCGGGCGAAAGAGGAGAAGATGCTCTGATGGCGGGAGAACAAAACAGTCGAGGTCAGATGTGAGGAAAGGCACAGGTGGCGGACGAGGAAGAGAAAAGATGAAAGAGGGCAGAAGTGAAAAGAAGGGACATGGAAACTCTTTCAGACCAACATCTGCAGCCTGACTGCAGAGAGAGGTCATGAGGTCACATGAACAGAGACTTCTGGGTAATACATATTTGCATGAACATGTTGCAATGGCGCCGCGTACCTTTGGGTGGATGCTGCAGCTTGTGCAGCTTCTCGTTGGCGCACAGCCCGCGCCCGTGCAGGAGCGCGTGCAGCGGCTTCTCCTCGCCGCTCTTCGGCAGGCAGCGGAGCCCGCGCGCGCACGGCCCCGTGTACACGCCGCACGCGCGGCCCTCCTCCAGGGCGCACGTCAGGCAGCAGCCGCAGCCGGGCTCCTTCACCAGCTGGCAGCCGACGGGCACCGGCGGGCACATGGACAGGGCTTTCGGGTCGCACGGCTCGCAGGGCACGAAGGACGCGACGCTCAGCAGAGGCAGCGCCATCAGGAAGAGGAGTCCCAGCAGCATCGTGCAAGCCTCTCCTCTTATGCAGGAAGATGAAATAAAAGCACGCAGAAAAAAAAAAAAAAGCAAAACCGCGGGTTGGTGCAGTGGAGGGAATATCAGCTGCGGCACGCAGGGATTCCTGTGCAAATCCAGATGGAGAGGCGCATCCACAGGTGCATCTGAAACCAGCAGCGAGTCCAAAATCCTCCAAAACTGTCCAGTCCAGCTCAGAGTGATGCTCAGTCCCTCCTGATTCCCTCTGCGGCTCTGCAGGTTGTTCCACCCGCACTGAGAGCAGAATGGAGACTCTGCGGCTTTGCGCTTTTTTTTCTCCTTTTTTTTGTGTGTGTGTATGAAAGAAACTGCCTCCGGCGAAGCCTATAAAGATGGGCTTGTCAAACAACGTTCTGGAGAGGAGGGGAGGAGGGAGGCGCACTTGTCAACTCCGTGCGCGGGCGATGCTGACTCCTCAGAGGGGGCGGGGCCTGCAGTGATGTTCCTGAAGGCTTCTTCCTGCATGGCTGCAGGAATTAGAAACTAAAGGCAGGTTGTCATTGAGTTGAATCTTCTCTTAGTTGAGGTACTAGAAAATAAAAACAACCATTCCGCCGCATGCACATTCTGCAACTTTATTCGGTTGCAGCCAAAAATAACATTAAAGTTTGTTTGCGTCCAACAAACAAGTAATCTACCTAATGCTTAGGGCTACATGCATAGATATATTTTAGGAAATATATGAATAATTCATGTGACCAGAATGTAAACTAAGTTCCTGCAACGAAATAGCCAAGTGAATTAGTTGTTTAGAATTGATTCAGGAAACATGATTAAGGGAAAGATAAATGTTTTCAAAGTTAGCAAAAAAGTAAAAAATCTAACAAATGAACTCCACTGTTGTGCGTGACCAGATTAGGGTTCCCACTGGACGATTCCCTCCCCAAGATGGCCACCTCGACTCCTTCTTTTGTTGGAGCTCAGTCGTCACATATGCAGTTTGGAGTTAGTTTTGATATCGCTCCAACAATATGGACATTTAAACAAGAACAACAACAACAACAAAAAAACCCCAGTCCTTACAGTTTGGTGAAGGTTAACTCAAAGGATCGCAAGAAACAAAAATGTTCAGTGTCTTCCAGAGTTGAGGGAGAGTTCCTGCCCAGGAAACGCTTTATAATTCCCCTCAGATATCATTCGGTTCGCTGTTCTGCCAAACTATTCCTGCTTTAAACATTGAGACATTCCAGCTCCACGATAACAAATGAACTCTCTGAAGACGCGCTCCGAGTTCCAGATCGCGCTCGCAGGCTGCACTCACACCGACCTGCTTTTATGACTTGGTGAGGTCCGGCGAGATAAGTGCTGCGCTCCCATGAGAGGGATCGTAATTCACTTGGTGTTTTGGCAGATACGAGGGCTTCGGATTGATGAGCGTGTTTGCGCTGCGAGCAAACGGTCTCCGCACGGTCCAACTGTTGACCCGGGCCGTCCAGAGCCCGTCCCGAACTCCGCTGCGAAGAATCGCGATGTCATTGTGTTTTGTTTGGGTCGGGTCGCCGTGTGAATCCGAAGTCAAGTGTTTGTGATTTCAATTAGCACTGAAACTGACCTTTCAAAGCCGCCCCGACTGAAGCTTTTATTCCTTTGTCCACTCGAGTTTCGCTTCCTCTTTGAAATTTTGTTGGCAAATTCTCTTCGGCTCACTCGACTCTTGTTTGCCTTCGGTGTTGACCTTTAGGCCGTATCGGGTGTCGAGGGACGTCACAGGCACCGAGGGGGGGAGAAAAGCTCGGTGTTTAACACCCGATCGTTTACGCCACGAGACTCCAGTCGAACAAAACTTCAAAAGACCAAGAACAAGGCGAGGGAAGGCTCAGTCAAAGTCCGAGAAATGCTTTTAAAGAGCCTCCAGAACGGCTGGAGACAAACCGGCCAGGAATTTTAATCTGGAACTCAGTGGGATGTTCTAAATGTTTTAGGCAGGTGTGGAAGGTTTGGGTTTCTGCCGCAGTCGAGCTTCAGATTGAATATGTGCATACATGCTAGCTGCAGGGTTGAAATGTTACCTAATATCCTAATAGCTTCTGAACTCAGCCTGGATTTTAATCCAATGTTACCTGAGCTCAACCTTAGTTCAAGGATGCTTTCTTCTTTTTTGTACTGTAATACCCCATTATAACCAGAGAAGGTGACTCTTTCTTTCTTTCTTTCTTTCTTTCTTTCTTTCTTTCTTTCTTTCTTTCTTTCTTTCTTTCTTTCTTTCTTTCTTTCTTTCTTTCTTTCTTTCTTTCTTTCTTTCTTTCTTTCTTTCTTTCTTTCTTTCTTTCTTTCTTTCTTTCTTTCTTTCTTTCTTTCTTTCCATGCAGTGTAAGACGTGCAGCGAAGGGTTCAGGGGCCTCATGTGTGACATTAAGGGACGCCGAGAAAATACCGGGCTTGTTTTTGCTCAAATCTCTGCTTTAGAAAACAACAACCTGACTTTTACTTCTCGGTTGTTTGAGTTCAGCCTTTGTTAAATATTTTGTTGGTTTTTTTTTTATCCATTCATAGTGCAATATCTCACACGGTGACGTGCAAACAAAGAAGATAAACGCTGCGTATTTGCAGAGTGGGAACAGTTAACCAAATAACTTTGTTGCTTTAACCAAACCAAACTCTGGAATGGTGCAACACCTGGGTCTTAAGGAACAAAGGCCTTGGATTATTCCACAATCACTCCTTTCAACACAGCTAATACTGTCAAGGCCCACACTTGTCACACTTGGAGTGATTAAGGACATGTTTTGCTATCCTAAAAAATTTCCAGAAGAGCTTTTATATAAAATGACAAATGTCAATGACAGTCACTTTGGACTTTATGCAGAAATTTCCCACTTATTTCCCTTGGAAGATGGCTCACCGAGATGATCTATCACAGTCTACGGTTTTCCTGGAGGATGTGGCAATATAATTAAGAGAGCACATTGACTCAACCATTCCTCTCCTCAAGAGTAAGATTCGCCTGTACAACACTTGATAAGTCATGTTTCAGTTGTTGTCTCTCGAAAGTCCCTCCAACACTGACAAAAATAGGGAACTGGAACAGTTACCAGCATCGCTGACATTGACAACTCAAGCAACGACCGGAAACACTCCAGGAACTTCTTTGATTGTGGCCTCGACTCCCGCGGACTATTAAGGTAAACGCCATAAACTGCGGAGAGTGTTAGAAGATTTACAGCCAGGAAATAAAGTGCGAATTAAAACCCACTTCCAGCAGCCAAGTGATGTCATGTTGCTGCTTCTTGCACGCTCCCCGCCCTGCCGGGGCCGGTTTCAGCTTCTGTGGTACCAGAAAAAACGCAACATGGAATGTATGCGACGGGCTGAGAGACGTAAAGTTTCAACTGATTGCCTGAAGAGTCGCTCAGAGTCTCCGGGTTTTAGGAAAAGTGCATTCCTCCAGGGAGAAATATCCAAATCTATAAAAAGAGCGTTTGTATCAAGTTTCAAAAACTCTTATGGGAAACTTTCTTCTCGGAGCTCTAATGCCAACAATAATTTTCAAGTCCTTAATCTCTCGGCCCTCTCGTCTTTGATTCCCTCCCTGTCCTCCGACATTGTTCTATCCGCAGCTCGACTTTCATTCCCTGACCTACTTTATTATCTGTCAAAAGACGCTAAAGCCGCCGTCGCAGTCGCTCAGCGAGACAAATGGAGCTGGAGTCAACTCGGACGGCAGCTAATCAAAAGCAGAGAAGAGATGCGAGCCGAACACAAAAATGCTTCGGCGGACCGATACGATCTCTGGGAAACGGCTCAGAAGTGTCGTATGTCTCCGATTTGGCTAGTTGCTGGGCCGACGTGCTCCGTTACAAGAGAAGAGATGACGGGAAATGTAATCCATTGTGAGGAGATTAAGTTGGACGGTTCTTTCACGGGTTTACCAACCAGAACCATGCATGTTCTACGTTGGAAGTAATACATCATCTTGTTAGATTAGGGCCTTCTGAGTCAAAACTTTCCAATGAAATGTCCAACAACAGCGCAACTGTGAACATATTTTGACTTCCAATGCAACTCGAGTTCAAACACTTAACGCCACGATGGAAACGATTCAAGAATGCGAGTTTGTATTTCTGAGAACTCCCGCTCCGTCCAGCGCAACGACTTCGAGGAATTTTCGCAGACCAAGATTCGAGGAACTTCTAATTATTGGACACCAAAGATCATCAACGTCAACATTTCACAGATATGAAGATGGAATTTCTCTCCCAACCCCTCTTAGGGATTCCTATTTCTGTTTTCATGTCACACATTTTGATAATACGGCCGCAACAAAAAAACTGAAAGGTACTGACTCAGGCACTGAAGATTAAACCGGACACAGATTCTCCACTTTTTGTGCGTGGAATCTATCATCAGTGGATTTACAGTAAAAAGCCCCAAGAATCCCCTCGTCTCAATAAATGTGTATGGACTTGATTCCAGGCCCTTTAATGATTGATGCTCTGGTGACACAGTCAGAGCTTACTGTAAGCAGCAAAGACAAGCAAAACTGTGCTGATCCAGCAGGTTTTACCCCCCAACATCAGACTCATTCATTTGGAGATAAAAAAAAAATCAATTCCCAGAATGCAGTCTGATTGAAGGGAGCACAGCCAGGACAGACCAACTGAGTTTCTGAGTAATCCACGATTGTAAGTCTTGGCGACAGCAACTGAAACTTGTGCATGTTCACTTTCCCTCACATCTGAGGGGGAAAAAAAATCACTGAGGAAGCTGGAGATTGTCTTACAGTCTCATGTGTTATGTCACAACCATAAACTTCAGTACGTTTCACAGCGATTCTATCATCATGGAGAACTCTGTGGTTTGAAAGAAGTAAGGGATGGAAAACTTTTGCCTTTTTGACTCTTTATGGTAGCAAACCCTCTGCTATCTAGCAACTGATGTGTTGCATGTTTGCTTTTAGTTAATAGCTGAAGTGGGTAAATCCCTGGAGCTCAGGTCCACCTGCAGAAGCTCCGGCTCTTTTAGGGGAAATTCCCAGGGGGGGGAAGGGGAGGTGAAGGGATTTCATGGGTCATGACCAAACCGTCAGATTTCTACTGTACGTTCGGGAAGTGAAGCACAATTAAAGCAGATGAATGACTGCACAGCATCAATGATGTTATTGTGTACAGGTCACAGTAAAGATAGGCAACAAATCATTCGTCAGACAGAACTTCCCTCCACCAAAACTCCCCTGCGACCCGAAACCATCTGGCTGCGGTCCGTCTGATTCACCGAGTTGCTCAGATGACGCTGCAACTTTTATTTCCACGACACAGAAACTGCAGTCACAAGCACCAGATTGCACGTGGGGGTGATGCGCGTTTGGGAAACGCGAAGCCGCAAATCAACAGGGAGCCTGGATTTGCGGAGAGGACTGCAGAGGAAGATGAGGGTCGGAGGAACTGAGGCAAATGATGCATTTAATGAGGGAGCGGGGAGCGACGGGGAGGCGGGGGGACGACATGAGGGCCCTCATGTCCCCTCATGGTCGCAGTGAAGGACACCATCTTGTAGAAAACGTCTTTTTGTTTTTCACTCAGCTTTGTGTGCGTTGCCCTAACTTTAGGAAAAAAACATACTTCTTTAGAACAAATCTACAAAATCCAGATCGTTTTCTGGAATGAACTAAAGACAGAAGGACGAAGGGACACAATGAGGCAGAAAGAAGGAATGGAGGACAGCAGGACACAAGGAAAGACGGGAGGAAGCAAAGAAGGACAAAAGAAAAGAGAAGAAGCACGCAAGGAAGGACAGAGAGAAAAAAGGGAATTTTAAAAGCTTGAATAGAAACAAAGAAATCAGAAACAAGGTTGGAAAGAGAGAGAATGAATAAAGGAAATGTGAGAAAGAAAGGAAAGGAAGAACGTAAGAACACAGGACAGGAAGCATGGAAGGAAAGGAAAGGATGAAAAGACACAGCCTAGACAGTTGAACGGGGAATACAGTTTGAAAATGTAAAAAAAATGTTGCAGCAATTTCTGAAAACTTGCAAAACAAATCAATTTGAGGCTTTTCCAGACTTTCCAGGAAGGAGCCCTGATCGATCAACATCTGACCGATCGGATGCTGATCGATCAGACGCTAGATGACTTGAGCTGCTTTTTTTTCTTCCTGAGTTTTTATGAAAACAAATGATATCTCTCAGTGAGACACATTTACCTTCTATTTAAAAGAAAGCCTGAACTTTCCTTGAGAGGCTTTACAGCAACTCCCATCAGGAATTGGTGTAAATAAACACATAAATAAATCAAAAGCAGGGACTTGAACTAGTCCCCAACTCCACCGCGGCTCTTCTAGAGCGCTAACGCCGGAAAACAGCAAAGAAAAAAAAAAAAAACATTTCCAGGAAAACCAGAGGCCTGGCAGCAGCAGCGCCGTCATCACTCATGTGAAAACGCTTTCTCAGAATCTGCGGTTTTCCGCTCGCATGAGATCGGCACGCAGAACATCTCCCGAGGAACGACGGGTGAATTTGGCGCTCGACTCTCTCCCGAGGAATCGCTCTGATTTACAGCCGGGAGCCTTCGGGCCCTGGTCCGGGGCCCCGGACACGCCGAAGCTGAGGTTGAGCTGCTTCACTGTGTTTGGGTCCAGCTGGCGTCGCAGCACAATGCAATAAGTGATGGTTAAGCTTCTGTAAAGGGTCTTTCCCAGAATAAGTCCTGCTGTGGTCTTTGGGGCGACTGTGACTCCAACAGACTAAACTAACTGCAGCTATGCAGAGCCAGAAACGCTCCTTTACTTCTTCTTACAAAAATAACATACTAATAATCCCCACTAGTGGATCATAAATACTCACCTATAGATACAAAAATATTACTGCAGAGATTTGCATTATCAAATGTTTCAGAGCTTCTCGCCTCCAGGCTGAAAGAAAAAAGGCTCTCAGTCGTCCTGTGTGTGTTTTTCTCTTGTAAAAATAACTTCGACCGACTTGAATCATGCTGCTTTTCTTCCACGCGACCTTGCAGTGCATCAAAGAAGTGGGATTGTGACTTTTGATCTCAGAGCAATAAAACAACCACATGATGAAATGATCCAGATTTGTTTTTTGTCGAGATCAAACCTTTGTGATCCGGGACGAAATCATTCACTGGAGTCATGCTCGCACACCTCTCTGTAACTTTTAACCGAGCAATAAATATGTCACCTTTTTGATTCTTGTGAACGTTACGAGGGGTGTAATGTTAAATGAGGGGTTTCATTTTGTTTACGCAGAGAACAGAATCTGCCCCAAAGTGAAATCGTTTTGCTGAAGACGCAAATGAAGCCAAGACTTTGCCCCGACTCATCATGGCTTTCCTTTTCACGTCTTCCGGCATCAATTATGTTGCATTCGTGCTCTTGCACGAACTTGTACAAACGCCGGTCCTTGTTCGGCACCTCGTTTTTAAGGTTTTGTACGACACTGTGCCAGAATGTGAGAGAAAAAGCGATGGCGGCCACAAACTGAAGCCGTTTGCGTCACTTATTGTCCTTGAAGAGGAGAAGCCGAGGGCAACGCAGCAAGCGGGCGGATGGAAAAGTTTCCATGAACGCTGCAGATTCCTATCTGGAAATGCGGAGATCGTCGCTTCTGCAGTTTTGGGCGTCAAGATGCGGAGATTGTGCCCTGATGACATTCTTCCAAATGTGCAAAAAGGGACTACAGTCACCTGACTGGCATGAAACGTGTTGACCTCTTTGTATCTGTTCCATCCCATTTACCCGAAAGCGTGTTGCCCATTTGCCCATCGGCTTCAGTCGGACTGGATGGATGGTGTCGGTGGACTTGCCTCAGATTTGGAGCAATTTCAGTGTTTGCAATGATGACGTTGTGCTTATCAAGAAGAAATTTCCAAAGCAACATCTATTGAAACTTGATGCTGAGAGACGTTCTCTCTCTCTCTGTCACGGCTGGAACAACAGAGTGATCATGTTGTTCTTGCAGCTTGTCCCTGACATCATCATCTTGTGTGGGATCCAACAAGTTTTCGTGCGATTGGTCAGAACTTCAAAGTGGGCGTGGTTAGTTCTCGGAAGAAGCTCTGCTCTCGGTTTCTCGCGAGGCATCGAATGTCCTGGATAGAAGGAACTTTGTTCTTGCAGGATTGGCATTAGCACTTTCAAATTAATGCCACTAGAGCCAAGAAAAAAAAACCTAGAAAAAAATGAGCAAAATTCCTGATAAATATCTTTTGTTAGCGCCACAAAAATTGGTGATTTTGACAGCTAAAAAGTCAGAAACAGTCCCAAAGACCAGGATGAGCATGTGTTGATCATACAGTGTAGAAGCTGAAATTTTGGATTATTTCAAGTACTCTTAAAAACAGTTACAAAGGTCACAATCAGCCTCTTTCCTAAGATGAACTGGAAACGTTCACAAAGCTGTCAGTTACCCACAATAGACCTGATTTAACACGCCACACGTTGGGTCTGAGCCACACGTTGGGTCTGAGCCACACGTTGGGTCTGAGCCACACGTTGGGTCTGAGCCACACGTTGGGTCTGAGCCACACTTCTTGACAGAGAAGAAGCTCTTCTAATCACTCAGGAGTTGACAGAAATGTCTGCAGCGTGAACACAGAGTGGATCAGAAGAGTGTTATATATAAGATGCTTGAACGTTTGCGGTTTTGCCGTAGAGCCGCTTCGAGTCAAACTTTAATCTGTTCTGTTTGTGGACATGTGAAAGCAATAGCTGTAGAGCTTTCCGGGATTACAGCTTTCGGCGCTGAAATATCTCAGGGATTATGCTGCATGCACTATTTTTGGGGCCAATTGGAGTGGCGCACTTGACCGTGGAGAGGACGCAGGATTATTCGGCCCTCTGACAAAAGGAGTGGATTACAGAACGTACAGCAGCACAACTCTTGCAATTGTGTACAAAATGCGCAGCTCAAACTTTTCTGGACAGCTGAGTCCAATTACGACCGCGACTTCGATTTATGCCACTGCGCTCCATTTTCCGGGGTGAATTTTGTCTGAACAGAAGCAGTCGTGAACATCAATTTTCTTTTGTAGTTTGGCAACGGCAAAGACATTGCCGGTCTTCGTTGGCAACGATTAAAAATAACGACCAGTTAAAGTCGGAGCAGGAGAAATGTTTGAGATATTTTACTGCTGGCAAAGATGATGCTCAGCTCGGCATTACGTTTGCTTAGCTCTATTCGCAGTTTAGCTGGCGTACGTCACGGCTAATCGTTAGCGATTGCTTAAGATCATATTTGATTGTTTCGCGTCGGACAATGGGGTTGTTTCTACCAGACTGGCGAGAGAAAAGAAAAAACGACTCATTGTCAAATATTTAAAGTTGCTCATCTTAAACAATCAACATGACAGGAAATCTGACTGTTTTGGGTTCCACATTGGGATCCAGAACAGATCAGCAGGGTTTGTTTGAAATAAATACCGTGGATTTATGGCCGTTTCCTTTTGCACAAGCATCTTTTTAGTGGCGCAAACTCTCACTAACGCACAGCGCTCTTCCTGACAAATCCATCCAGCTGATTCCGCTCAACCAGGCCAGTGAAGCAGAGTTTCCACTGCTCTCAAAGCAGCTTCCTTCCTCCGCTGAGCGGTGGAGCGAGCTACAATGAATTACGAGGAAATATTATCCTTTCGCCAAAGGTTTGCACCAACGCCAGTATCCAAAGCAAACAGATGCCGTGTGTGCCTTGTACAACTGTCATGCCAAACACAGGCCCACAGATCCCGTTAGAGCAGATCAGAGAGCAGAAAGACGGGATGTTTATTGTCATGCCTGGAACAACTCCATAATCCTCCCCATTTCATTTTCACTTTTGAACGGGCTCAGCCAACTAAAACGCCGCGTGAAAAGACGGACTTTGTTGCATTCGCTGTTGTACTTTGCGATTTTCACAATCCCGGAGTTTTCCGGACAAACTTGTGCATGAGGAATGCTTTCCGATGTGCTGCGCGACAGCAGATGGTTGAGTGGGAGGGCTGCAAGTTTGAAAACATGCATAACAACCTGTCAAAAAAAAAAAAAAAAAAGCCTGGGAAGGGAAAAGGAAACATCAGTGCTCTCTCAACAAAGGTACAAAATTCTTTTTTTTTTCATGAGAAAATTTAAAATACCAAGACAGCTATTCCACGTGAGTAAATTCGGTTTAGTCTGTGATGTTTAGCTGCATTTTATTTTTCATCACCTTTAATAAAAAACAAAAATGCAGAAAAGTCATGAAAAAAAACGCCACAAAATCGCAGAAAGTGTTTCTGGTCCAGTTGATGGGAAAATGTCTGAGTTCAGCAATAAAGAGGCGTTTAGTTTAGTAAATGTCTGTGAAACAGGTCACAGAGATTTCAAAAATAATAACAGACAGGAAGAGGCGAAAGCTCTTCTTTCTGCTTATTATCTTTCACAGCTGGGAGCTACTGAATAAAACTTTCAGTGTTGACACCTGGAGGTGCAGTTGTTGGTTGATTTCCCTCAAGGGGATGTCTTGACAGTTGTTGAGAGAAAAGTTGAATTATGCCTCTTTTTATATATATATATGTATATAAATATATATTCCTCCTTTCCAAGCCTAGTTGGGGTGTGAGTGTGTTGATTTTTGCAGACGCAAGCCTCTAAAGTGAGTGTGTTTGGTTTCCATGCCACGGCAGGAGTTTGTATCGCTGACGGGGTTGATGAGCAACGACGCTGATTCATCTGGGACTTTGGCAGCTGCTGAAATTGCTGAACTTTTGCCAGTTTTCTTAGCGGAAGCTTTTCCAAAAGAAAAGTGATTTTCATGGAGTTGTGCTACATGCTTGATAAATGAACCCTGTGTTTGTAAGTTCAGATTTAATGGTGGATTCAATATATAGCACTATGTTGCCTTAGTACTCTTTACAAGCAGTTTATTTGACCACTAGATGGCAGTTATCATTGGAGATGCCTCCTTTAAACCTGAATAAATTTTCAGCTTCCCCGCTAGTTTCCTATATTGAAGAAATGTTCACTTTTGTACCTTTTTCAGATTTGTGTTGTTTTAGTTACGGAGAAGGAAAGATGAAAAATGTAATTTGCAAAGGACAAAAAGCAGAAAAGTTTTAGGCTGTATTTTTGGATGAATAAAAATGTCATGCCCTTTGCAGGACAGTTTCTCTAAAATGAAAAGCGCCCCTTTAAATCGGAGGAGACCTGGAGGTGTGCTAAAACAGACAGTTTGCAATCCTCTGGCATCATCATCATTTCCCCGTGATTGCAACGAGAAGTGTTTGTTCCACCCTCGGATGAGATCGTCTCGAGTTTTATTGCCGTTGGCAAAATTTGCAGACTAAATAATGATTGTGTAACGGAATCTGGGCTGCCTTGTACAGGGAGACGAAACGTGGTGGTCATATTCATTCATGATGGTAATTATCTCTGCCTTTTTGTCAAGAAAAAGAAAACACTCCAGCAAATCCCGTTTCAAAGAAACGTTGGAAATACAATACAGAGACTGTGTTGCGATGATCCAAAATTACGAGGAGAGGTCAGTCCGGGTTCATGTCCGTGTTTTTGCTCCAAACGAGAGAGTCTGTTCGCTTGAATATTGGTGTGGATGGCTTCCTTTTATTCTCGATGCGTTACGGATCATGTTGCGGAAAATTATTTCAAGGATAAAAAGTCGCACATAAACCTGCCACAAGAATTTCATCTCTTAAAGGAAGTTGTTACAAGCATTTGAAGAGAAATGAATTGTGATCTCTACTTGGCTCGGACTGCAAAAAGAAAAATGTTTGCCCCAGGGTGACTCAAAATTTACATTTCTGACCATTTTTGCAAGGCAATAATAATCACAGATCAAACATCTAATAAACAGTGGACAGACCTCCTCTGAAAACAATCATACCCGCCTTATTTGTTCAAATATACCTTAACCTATGACTCAAAGACAACCATGGCATGAGATTGAAAACAAGAAGAAGAGTTACAGGCATGCAATGAACCCATTGAACGGGACAGGAAGAGCTTTTATTCTGATATTTTTTGGCTGGAGGTGTCTTTGAAATGTTGCAGCTCACTTTAACAGCAAGAAAAACGTCAGAGGTGAGCTAATTTAATAAGCAGTTCATTTGGCGATGCATTTATATCGTCATTGTCACATGAATTATATTGTGAAGAGCCATTAAGACCTCATCTCAATCCACCAATATCAATGGTTATTGGCTAATACTCAAGCACTTTCTCAATTTTAATAGTGAATTTTAAATTTGAGGTATAAATTGTAACATGAATGCAGCCAACATATGAAAACACAAACTAATGAAACTTAAACTAAAACTAAACAATATTTAACTAATAATATCTAATAAAAACCCACCCTCTGAACTAAAACTAAAAGATATGACAACATCTACCTGAATGATGACCTGTTTCAGAGTGCTTTAAAATCCCTGAGTGGGGTGCTAGTCTGCTAGGTCTCCTGTGTAAACAGAAACATTTTCAGATGTTTCTCCTCACTTCTTGTTCCTCACAAGACCAATGGTCTAAAAATCTTCATCATATGAACTCTCATTCCAGTTAGAGCTTGCTGATGTGACTGTTGAGGTGTGCAACGAAACCTGAACGTTTCCTTCCAGCTCCAAGTTCTCACTTGACTGGGAAGCCTCGGCGACTCTGCTCAGGCTCACAAAGCTGGTCCTACTGGGTGTAGGATCAGATCCGAATCTCTGCATGTCAAACTGAAGATGTGTCTGGACAAGCAGACTCGCACACGCACAAAAGCCGATGAGACTCCAACACACATTCGCTGTTGTGGAGAGATTTCACACGAGCGTGAAGCTAAAAGGGAGTCAGTGAGCTGTTGCGGGGACAAGGCGAGCCTCGCAGAGCCGGTTTTGGCCGGAGAGCAGCTGGCTCGTCTCAGGGCCGAGGAGTCGACGGCTGCTTCCTGACCGACATGTGGATGAGAAGCCCAGTTTCCACCCATATCAAACCTGAGCCCCCGGCTCTGTTATCCTGAGGAAAGCCTCGGGAGTGGTGAGTTGGTCAGAGAGCGGATGTGACAGGAGGTGGGAGTGTTTTTTCAAAGCAAACGAGCCAAACCAGGGCTTCTCCTGAGAAGATTATCCCTGGCTCAAACAGCCCGGTTACATCACTAATTCACTTTTCATAATTTCCCAAAATACTTCTGCTTAACATTGACTGCACAGAGAAAATCAGAAGACCAAGAATCTCTAGGCGTGAAAAAAGCATCAAGTGTTCAGCGCCTTCTGTTCTGCTGCGAGAGATTACATCTGTGACTGGTGTCTACTGAACAAATATGTAGTCAGGTCTCTTTGGGAAGTCGGTGACGGAGATGGAGCACAAACCTAAACAAGCAGGTTGATTTTTCCATTCGATAAGCAGGCGAAGGGAATTTTGCCCCCGTGTTTGAATATTTATAGTCCAGTGACATCTGAATGTTCAGGGGTCAGGTTTTTCCAAAACGAAGGAGTCTGCTCCGTGTGGGAAGGTTACACCTGGGTGAAACCTCTGGCAGACTGTTTGGCTCTGGCCGACCATGACCTTCTACAAAAATGCGTTCGCATAGTTAGTGGATTCGTGAACTTTAGGGTAGGTTCTAAGAAAATTCATCCCGAGATTTTTAGGAAAACGGCTCAATTACGATGTTTTCAGTCTATCCTATCTTGTTCACTTTGCTTCATCCAGACAGTCTGGACTGAAATGATGGCTTCCTGAAGGAATGCGCTCGATTGACGTTTCAAACATTAGAATTTGTTTACCCGATCGTTAATGAGGTTGTGACGGATGGAACGTGTGAAGGAAGGTGCGCTATGAAGCTTACCGGAAGTTCAGTTATTTCAATCTAACTGAATGTGCATCATTGTGGCATATCATGTTCAAATTTCCGATCTATGCTTTTTTTTATGGATTGGGTTAGGTTTAGGGTAGGGTTATTTATGGAACTATGTCACCTTAACTATAAAAGTCGAGTTTTCATCCCTCAAGTAGGTTTTTATGAGGAGTTCTTGCTTTGTTTCACCAAACTACAGATTTTTACAGTTACAAACAAGGGAACCTGCTGGAAATCAAGAGTATAATTACAGTCAAACAGAGGTCACCGTTAAATTCACCGTCGACTTGAATTGATTGTGAACGGCTGTGATGCCTCCCTCCGCTCTGCCCGAGAGGCGGCGTGCTCTGCGTACATCAGTGATCTCAGCCACTTCCTCCCTTCCAGCTCCTAATGTGACACAGTGAAACGAGAGCGGCGGCGCCTACGCCATCCGTCAGAGGGGAAATGTGTCATGCATATTTTGGCGTTTGAGCACCGTCTGCAGCCATGAGAAAGCTCGCATTTTCTTCGTGTTTTATATTTACGAGCGCCTTCCCTCATTTCTCCGGGCTCTAGTTAAGTAAGGCGAGACTCGCGCTTTAAACCCGGGCTGCTGCTCTGGAGCTTATTCACTTCAACGAAAGGGAGTTTCTGTTGTGTGGCTCTGAGGTTTGGACAGATTCAGAGTCATGTCTGTCCGCCAGGACGTTGCTGCTCTGAGTTTTGCTTTGAGTCATTTGTAAAAATCCATTTGGAAAGCTGCTCAGTTTCAAGTTTATTTATTTCGAACCGCGAAGCTTCTGAAATGCAGGAAATTCTTCTCTTAAATATGTGCAAGACGCAAACACCGATCAGGAATAACATGACTGAGCTAAAATAGATCCTTTCCAGGAGGGAAAGGATCCAACCTCCATTTTCACACTTTAAGCCTTTTAGGGCTTCCATATTGTGAAGCCATTTTCAAAGAAAGAAATAAAAAAGAAAAAAAGAAAAGAAAGAGACAAAGAAAAGAACAGATAGCTCCAATGTAACTGATCTGTATTGCTTTAATGTCTTTTTTTTCTCCTTAGGAACAGGTAAGCCATGACAGCATAATGTAAATGATAAGAGCAACAAAATCTGAGACTCTTTTGTACATCCAACACATTCATACAACAGACAAATGCCATCTGTACAAGAGGTCAAACAATCCGTTTTTTTTTTCGTTTTTTTTTTTTTTTAATTAGGCTACATTTGGTAACTCTTGACTCAAAGCCAACAGGTACAACGCAATCCAATATAAATATTTATTTAGGCAACATTTAATTATGGCATGTTTTTTTTTCTTCTTCTTCTTTCCAAATGGCTACAGATGGGAAGAAGCTTGTTAGTTCTCAAATCAAGCCCCGTTTGCCCTCCTCGCTGTCAATAAAGCGCCATTTTACATTCCGGAAAAGAAAAAAAAAGAAAAAATCGCTAACGCTTCAAAAAAGAAAGTGACACAAACGTGAACCAAAAGAATAAATAAGAATAAATAATCTGCTGACTCTCAAAAGAGACCTTTGGCAGTCGGTACGAAGCTTTTAGCGTCGCCGTGAGACACGTCGGACTGCATTTACTTCCAGCACCGACACCCATCGCGAATTTATGTCGCGCCTCCCTCTTGTGGACGGAAGTGCTTTGTTTGTACTCCTCCGATGCACAGCAGGCTTGTTTTTTCCTCAACAGGCGACGGAGGCAAGACACTGAGACCTCCGTACGAACAAATGGGAAAAAAATAAAAAATGAAAACTTGTAGCAGAGTGAGTAAACTGTGCATCCCGTAACGCTTGTGTGTGTCCTCTCATGTTGAGAAACAAATTCAATTGAAGAAATTGGAAACAGAAAAGCGATCTGGTGTAAAAAAAAAAAAAAAAAAGAGGAAAAGCGGCGCGAAAAGACGCAACGTGACAGAATCTTTGGCAAAATGATAAATGTAACCAGCATGAGTGCATATTGTGTTAAGCTTTGGCTTCTGAACTTCCTCTTTTTTTTCTTGTCGTTGGAAAAAAAAAGAAAACTCCAAAAAATATCTAAACTCTACAATGCATCTGCACACTCGTCGGTTTCTGTCCATGCAACTTGAGCTCATTCATGCCCCGCCTCTTTTCTGAGAGAAAGCAAAACGGACGGAAAAAAAACACACACAAAAATTAAACGGATACAATGAACCGAAAAAGAAACGCACATGTACAAAGTAATGTACACCATATTTTCAAACACATCTCAAAATCCTCAGATTTTGAAATTATTAGCCAAAATAAGTTTTTTTGTTGTTTTCTCAACCCATTTTGTCTTTATCGAGACTGTACAATATAGGTATATATTAGTAATCATGAGGGAACAAAGCAATAAAAAATAAATACTTTTTCGCTATGTCACCTTTCAAAGACGTATATCTATGTACATTTATACCAGTATCAACTTTTTTTCCCATTAGCTTATTGTGAATGCACGTGGTCAGCAAGCAGGTATTGCGCACAGTGTGTCGTTTTTTGTCCAGAAGGTAGCGAAACGTGAAATCTGACATTTAAAAGTAAAAAAAAAAAAAAAACTCACTTTGAACTATACGGTCCCAAAAGTAAGTCTGGCTCAAATCAATGACAACTGAGTTGATGTGACAAGCAGGCTAAAATGAACCGCCAACAAAAAACATCATAACTTTTGAGTTTCTGAAAAATTGAAATGAGTTCAACACTCAGTTTTTTTCTTATTTCCTAAAATGTCCCAAAAAAACTTTTTTTTTTTAGAAACACTGTGAAACAAACAGTGTTTCCATACTTTTTTTTTTTTTTGTCAATGGTTCTCAATAAGCATGTGAAATACATGCTTTTCTTCACTTTTTTTTCCTACGTGGCAATATAACAACATAATGGAAAACTAAACCCTAACTCTCTCTGGTTCTTATTAGTAAATATTTTTCAATTATTAATATAAAGAGGGGGTGACGGGGGGAGCAATTTGCATGTCATTTTATCGCATTCAGAAAACTTGTGAACTAAGCACATTGTGCGTTTTTACTTCTTTTCCTAAAAGGCAACAGAATCTGCATGGACTGATCTGGAAAAAAAATAAAAAATCTTAAAATGTTACTGTATGAATACTGTACTGTGAAAGTCTAAGCGTGTGTTTCGCATGCAGGCTGTGTTTTCATTTTCATCCAATATTTATTTATTTTTTGTCAACATCCTTTTTGCTTCGAATGTGAAACGTGGAATTAATATTCATGAAAGGAGCAAAAGTCGAATTCCCTGATAACCAGAAAGACAAAGAAAGAAAAGAAAATGAATCATTTTATGTATTTTTTTTGTTTGTTTTGTTTCGTTCTATAAGGTACTAAAATGTCAAATTTTGCAGCGTGGATTAAAAAGAGAAACCCAAAGCCGTACCGGGTCCATATAGTTCAGGCGAGTTCTGTTCTCGGCAGACACAAATGTAGAAATTTTTTTAAAAATGTTTCTTTCCCTTTGCTTCAAAACGTCCTGAATAGTTAAACGTGGGAGGAAAGAAAATAAAAATCAGAACTTGGGGCTTAAATGGAGCATTAACAACAGGAAATAAATAACTGGAGTTTTGACACAAATGGGACAGAACAGGACAAAAAAGAAAAAAAAAAAGAAATAAAAAATAAATATATAAACTTGCCATCATAATAGCTACTTCAGTATCTGTCAAATTTTCAGAACTCTGAAAAGACTAAAAAATGTCTATTTCATGCAGTTTTTGACAAGTTTAACTCTTGTATAAAGGTAGATATTTCTTTATCCTTTTTTTTTTTTTGCTTTGTTTTTTCTTTTTTGAAATTGTACACACATGGCAAAGAATGTTCTCAGTGATGGAGGTGCGTTTTGGGACAATAACATGCATAAAGAACAGTGCATAGGTCCAGGTCATTGGGCCGGTTCCCGGTGGTTTCCAGTGTGTTTCTGTGGCAGCGTCTTACAAACAGATCAGTTACTGCGAAGCAGGTGCTGATGGAAGAAGTCCAAGGAAGGACAAGCGGCGCCATCTTGTGGACAGACTGTCCTTGATGATGTCAGGCTGCTGTTCCTTTTTTTTTTTTTTTGAAGGATTGGATGCTGAAAGAATGCGAGCGTGGTTTGCACCGACACAAGATGACCCTAAAGGTTGTTTTTTTTTTCCTTTTTCTAGTAGATGAGGTCTGCTATGCACAGTTTAGATCAGTTATTTCACTGCGAAGCCCTTTCCAACACACAGCAGACCCATAAAATGACCTCAACGTAATTCACATTTACTTTTCTGGAAAGTAGAAGAACCGAGCTTAAAGATCAAGCTAACATGCATAACGTCTTCAGACAGTTTTTTTTTCACCCCCCACCTTTTTTTTTTCTGAAGAATCAAAGTTCAAGAGAAACCACATTTCTTTCATCGCGTCTTATTTTTCTTTTGTTTCACTTCATCTTTTAAAAAGAGAAAATATTAATGGCTTACTAGCTACGTCATTCTTGCGCTTGTATTGCAACTACCTTTGGTAAATCAATAAAACGAACAGGGGAAAAAAAAAAAAGAAATCCACAAGTTCTTACATGTTCCCGTCACTCAACATTACAATGTCGCGCTCCCGTCACGTGCTCGGCTCCACTCCACACGTCCGCTAGCTCCGCTCTGTGCCGACGCCTCCGGGTGGAGACGGCTCTCGAGAAAGACACGCCAGCAAGGCAGAGAGGAAAAAAAACAGAGAAGGCGAGAACAAGGAAATAAACCGACGAACGAAAAAAGGACAACGTTGAGTCCTTTTGCAAAAGACGCCAACGGTGATGGAAGATTGCAACCCGGCCACTGCCTTTCGAAGTCGCAGGGTTTCACCGCTTCATCGTCTTGGAGACGAAGCCGACGATGGCCGAGGCGGGCTGATCTGGGTCCAGCTCAGCAAACAGGTGGCTGACATTGTCCGTTGTGCTTCCTTGTTTCCTTGCGACGAACCCAAAAAGCCTGGAAAAGAAGAAACACCTTAGCTTGAACTCTAAAGTATAACAAAAACTCAGCTGTTGAAATGTGGACTTACTTTACTGATCCACCTCCTTCTTTTACCCATCTATTGAACAAAAATAGGAATTTTATGTTACAATTTGGTGGTCGTCAACATACATGCTGCTAATGTATGTTAAACAGAATTCTTACTTTCTGTCTTGGGGGTCCAAATCACAGTATGTGACTGTGTTAAGAGGATAATGTCGCCGGAAGAAAATCCTGTACCAAAAGACAAATGACCCATTACCAGAGACTTAAGGCCCACATGTACTCAGGCGTTCTTCACTCTGCGGACTCAAAGTGGACGTCTGCGCAAGGATGAATTTTTTTACGCCTGCATACACATACGCTGCTACGACCTGTGAGGACGCACAGCTGCGAGATTGAGAGTCCGTGCGCCTCGCAGAGTATTTAAGGTACGCCTGAATACGTGGAAGCCTTTATGCTATTATCGCGGCATTTATTAGATGTCACTGTTGTTTCCTTACTTTCTCTGGCTGTCGGTGAGGGTGATGCCCTGCATGGACACCTTGAAGTGGACAGTGGTGGCCGCTGGGAGTGGGTTGGTTGTCAGTGTCTGACTAATGGCCTTGGCGATGGCCTGCGGCCCCGTGAGTGACTCCATGTCCACGGAGTTGATGAAGAGAACATTACATGCTGTGAATCAACAAAATGGGAGCAGGTCAGTGTCAGCTGATGGAGGATGACTGGAAGAGCAGAATGTACTGGATGAGCCAATCATGCATTTTCAACAGTCAAATGCCGTTTCCCAGTGATCAAGAGCATCATCCAAAGTGCTTCAACAGAAAGCTATTGTACTTCTTGTTTCTTGAAGATCCTTCACATCTGATTCTGCAGTTCTCATCCTGGGTTTGGAATGTCAGGCTTCCGAGATGTAGGCAGAATAGAACCGATAGAACCGTCAAAATCCTATTAGTCATTGACCCGATGACCAATGCGTCAATGAACCACTGACCCATTGTTTGACTCATTGTCCCTTGCAAAATGCTTCTCACTACTGCCAACATCTTATTACTTTTGGTCACATATCTCAAGGTTGATGGTTATAAAATCATCAAAGGGAAACTGACCTCATAAAAGAGAAAACGCATCAAGCTGCTGGTTCAGATTTGTGGATCTAAGGGTCAAGGGTCAAGATCTACATAAAGTGGAAGTGCAACGCTTTGCTCTGAATTCCTCAATATTGTAGCTCCATAGACCCTTGTTTATCCCTCGTTTAATTTGAGAACAACTCGTTATGCTGGGTATTTTTGTAATACGTTTGTCCCCTTTTACTGTCCTTTTAGTGTGGATTTCCATCACACAGGTTTTAATCCCAGACAAAACGAGAAGATGTGAACTTGATCATAACCTGAAATAGGGACTACAGCAACTGGATGAGAACAAGAAGACCTTCAACAAACAACAAGTCAGTTGCTTTCTATTTAGGAATTTGGGAGGCTTTACACTCAGATATTCTTCTACAGTCACTCGCATGCATGTCTTGTCCATGCAATAGTAAACATCTTCAGGGATAATTTAAAGCCAACTCCATTACAGCATGTTCATAACTACAAAAAACATGCAAAACCAGTATTTACCATAGGCTTCCTCAGGAACCTTCTGAACTGTAAAATAAGGGTAACAACATTTAAGTCAATGTTTCTAGAATATATTGTCTAATTTTACTCTACGCATATGTGCTTCACTTTCTGTAAAGTCTTCTTTGCCATATAAAATAATAATAATAATAAAAACAGTTTCTAGAGACTTTGAGCAGTGCTTGCTGCCTTGTTTGTTTGAAGGTTTGTTTCCAGAAAGTCTCCCAATGCAGAGACTGGTTAAAAAAACACAACTAGTACTATGAAAAAACTGCATGATAAAGTTGCAGAATCCCTCAGAAATGCTAATAAAATGGACATTTCTACTCGCAATTTCCACAAATCCTTACCAGCTCCCTGTTTGAGAAGCTCAACAACTGGATCAGTAGGTGTAGCAAGTTCCAGCGCCTCTTCATTTGGATCTTTAGGTCGGGAGATTAAGTGGTTATTATCAGAAAACAAATCCTAAGTACATCACAGAATGAAGGCAACAATCACTTCTTCCGACATCTAAAACTCATGAGAATCAGACAGTGTTAGGGTGTTCCTGACCTTTGGTGGGGATCATCAGCTTGCAGGGTAGAGCCAGAGGAGTCATCGCATGTTGGTACACCAGAGCAGAGAGACATCCTGCAAATACACACACAAAATAATCTTTGTGTGAAACTGGACCGCTGGATTCAAGAACTCCCAACACAGGCAAAATTTAGGACACCCACCAAAATAGGGTTCATTGGGGCAACCTTTCAGGCGAACGCCTTTGGGGCTGGTCTCAATCAGGAAGTGCCTCACCAGCTCATTGGTCATGTCGGCAACTACCAAAGAATCATGTGAGTAAAACAGGACGCAAACTTCATAGAAGAGCTCAATATGTCACTGAGTTTACCTTTTTTGTTTTGCTGGACAGTTGGTGGGGGGCAGGCCACCTTCATGGCCAGACCGTAGGCTCCACGGAAAGAGTGGCTGTCCCGAATGATGAATGCCCCGGGCTCCCTGTCCTTTAACAGACTAATGGCTGAAAAGAGGAAGGAGGAAGTCACAATACATAGAAAAACACTGGATAAACCACAAGATATTCACTTACACTGTAGAAAATTCCGTAATATATTCATTCCCACTGTCTGACGTTAAATAAGACTGAATTGTTAGCAGTTAGCAGACAAATTCTGGCATTTAGTACATCAAAAATATTTTTAGTAATTATAATCTAAACAGAAAAAGTTTGTAATCAAATTAAATGTCAGACAGTGGGAAAAAAAAGCCTTGTGTTTTTTTCTGTACAGTATTTGTAAATCATTTGGTTTAGCGGCATTTAGAGCCCTCACCTTGTTCTCTGGAGATATCTGGCTTGTACCAGAACCTAGAAGTGTCCTGGACAAACTTAACATTCATCTTAATGTCTGGATAACCATCTGTTTAAAACAAAACAAACAGGAAAGATGATTACTGAGCACACAAGCCAGCCGCGAGAAAACACAACCCGTCCCGTGTCTCACCATAGATGGACTTGGAGACGTCTGGGAGGGTATGTGTGCCGGAAAGGTTTGGCGTGCTGCCACCGCTGGCTGGTGTCAGGTTCCTGTTTTCTGTCCTCTCTGCGTCGCCGCTGGACATGTGTCTCTTCTCTGGAAGCTGTGGGGAGACGGGGAAGGCGGGGGTGGGAGGCGGCTGGGCGCTTCCCTGACGAGAGGCGGCCCCCAGCTCATCGGGTGTGCTGCGGCCGCTCGACGCCGCGCGCCGCCCCATCAGTGGGCTCGGGGGGACGGCGGCGGTTGCAGTTTTAGGGTTTCGACCTATCAGAGGGCTGGATGGGGGCTGATGTCTGGTCAGGGAGGGGCTGGCTTGACCTAGGCGTCTTTGAAGGGCAGGGCTGGGAGGCGTGTTGGTGGCCACTGTGCGGTGCAGGGTGTTCGGGCTGCCGGGGACCGTGTGGACGCCCATGATGTTGACCTGGGAGCCCTCAGGGGACGAGGGTCTGTTGGTGTATGGGGAGGCGGGACTGTGGGGGGCGCTGTCAGAAGAACCAGTCCTCCTTCTGAAAAATAAAAACACATTTATGTTTTCCTGAATATTAACATTTCAAAATTCTCTTACAAACCGTGCCTTCCAAACGTGTTAACACCCCTTGAAATTGTTTTTTTTGCTCCAACCCTCTTAATGCAAATAAGGTATATTATTGCAATTTTATGCTATCAACCAAAACAAAGTAGTGAATAATTATAGTACACATTCCTAGTTAGTATGCTCAATTGGTTATTCCAAGTATATTATACTTATTACAGTGCAGCACAAATTTCTAAACTATTATGGCTAATTTGCGTCTTTAATGCAGTAACGCTACAGGAATTTGGTATTGAAGGCACTTTGCTGCCATCTAGAAGCCAGAATCTGTCTAGCATTCAGGTTATAGAACCAGGCTGTATCTGAAGTACTTTAACTATGGATCAGCTCACACAAATCTGGTCCATAGTTAGAGTCCATCGGTCTAGTTATGGTCCATCTTGACCATAAACTGGGCTAAATTTTGGAAATTGACATCATGTCTGAATGTCTGTCTTTTGTTATATTTCTAAATACAACCATTCAGTAACCCAACACTCCTGCAGGACAAATGCTATTGAACAAAGCAAAAAGTGCAAGAAAAATAGAATGAGCTGTATGTGATATAAGACAGTGCATGGAAGTTGGTTAAGCAATCCTGACCTACTGAAAATGCTTCTGTTCACTAAAATGCGGGAGGTCAGAGTGGAAAACCTCACCTGTCGGTGGTGTGGACAGGACTGCCGAAGGACAGAGGAGCTGTGAATGGTTGTGGTCTCGAGTCCCCAGCGCTGCGATTATCTGAGAAGCACAGGACAAAATGAAAACGGCGAACTCAAAAACAAAACGTTTACTTGCAATAAAATACAAGGTTGTTATAAAAGAAAACAATAAAAAGTTTGGAGAATGTGAAACTATGTCAAAGCAGAAGGGTCCCTACCTTGCTGTGCATTATTACAATCGGAGTCTGGCGGCAATGCAAGTCAAAAAGGAAGGACAGAAAAAAGAAGACAGGAGCTCAATAGGGAAATGTAGAAGGATGTCCAGGAGTAGGTATGAATTTAAACAGCTTTTTCAGCATTTTCACAACATTTTGGAGGAATCTTGGAGTTCATTAAGTCAGTTATCTGAGGGGTTTTTGAGTATAAAAGCAAAAATGTATCTCTTTGAGATCCTCAAAATTTTTATTTATTTATTTATTTTTTCAATACAACAGTAACTTTTATTTCTTTCGACCATTGGTGGTTTAAGGCCTTACATAAATAAAATTTGTTGCTATCTGAGTGAAATCAACATTTGTTTGACAATCAGATACAGAAAAGGAAAGTCTATAGTGTTGGTCCTTAGAGCACTGACCTGATCCGCCTTGTTGATGAGGTTTTAGTCCCAGAGCAGACAGAGGCGTCTTTGTCAAACCTGGAGTAGATCGAGCTAAAAAATAAATAAATAAATAAACCTTTATGTAACCCAGCAACCAAGTGTAAATTTTGGTGCACTGTCTATTTATATTTTTTTCATTTTTCAAAGAATAAATAAAGAGAAATCCATTGAAGTCAAATTTAAAATCCTAATTCAAAGAGTCAAAACAATTCTTACCGCTGCTTTCGAAAGAGGAACTATTGCCATGGCGACCAGTCTCATCATCCTCAAATGCTTCCCGGTAACTGTGCATCAGACCCTGAAGAAAAAAGCATTCAGACGGAACTTCTCAACAATCAGTATAATCTGAGAAAATACCATTAAGCACATCAAGTGTGCTGAATGTGCTTTAATATACCATTGTAGCGCTATCATAGATGCTAACATCCAATGTCTTCCTTAAATCCACTCTTGATACAGACAATTATTGCCAAAAAAAAATACAAAAATAAATGGTACTGCTGGTTTGGCTGCTTTGCAAACACCAGCTTCCCAAGTACTGGATTTACGTTTGATCATTTCAGATGTGGTCTACGAAAATAGAAAAATCTCCAAACACTAACCAGCAAATAGGCAGCAGTTTACTGTCTACTAGTTTGCCAAAAGCATTATGTCATCCCATAAATCCAGGATTTACAATCACTTCCATGGAAATAGTACTTTTATGAATTGTTATCCCTGCTTTATACTCCAAAGTCAACTGTTTGTTGGTTTCAATTGGGAATGACATCAACAACATCAAGCGCATGATGACAAAGGATGTGTGGCCTTCAGTTTAGCTCAAGAATATGTAGACAGTATGGATTCCCAAACCTTACATCATCTAAGAGACAGTGGCGAATGACTGCCTCTGAAACGCAGGTGAGCGAATGTTTTTGCCAAAATAATATATATAAAAAAACTTTCTCTGTCCACACTGCATGAAGAGATTATCTTTACTTTACAGTTACAGTTTGCTCTGCTGAACTATGCTGGGCTTAACCCAAAGATCGGGTGTCTGACTGTACCTCTCTGGGTCTTCCGCCCGGATTCAGAGCCAGATTGTTGGTGAAGTCCGGCGAATGAGACGCCGAGACATTATCATGACCGCTCTGGTAGTGTCCCTCGCTCGTGGTCCGGCGCCTGCCTGTCTCCTGCGTTGCCTCTGGGGTCATTCCTCTGGAACGAACTCCTGAAACCCACCAAGATATTCACTGCAGAACTCAGCACATGCTTTCTAGAAAAAGCTTGTAGAACATTTTGCAATTTGCTAAGCCACAAGCAGACAATCCACTCTGGGAGAACCAAGCTCAAATTCTTGATTAGAATTTTATTGGGCAAAAAGAAGAAGGGAGTTGAAAGTCAAATTACATGATTGGGGAAAATAAATAAGCGAGGCAGGAAAAAATACATCAACTACATGAGAAAATGAAAAGTAAGGGAAAAATGGACAAACCAGAGAAGGAATAGGAACGATGGCGGTCAGATTGTTGGGATGTCATGCTTTCACTGATGCCCCGAATACGAGCGTTGTACTCTGTTCCAGGGGAGGAAAATCAGGTGATGGAGGGGAAGCAGCAGGTGGAGGAAGAGCAGGGTGAGGAAGGTGCAGAGGAAGATGCAATGACGGCAAAAGGTTTTCCACGAAGATGGATTAAACAAAACAAGCAAAAAAAAAAAAAAAAGGAAAGAAATCAAATATGGAAATAAGCTTGGAAACCCTTCCTCCACTAGGAGGCGCCAGAGAGCTTATTTAAATGAAAGAACATTCTGAATGCGGATAATGAATGGAAGCTCCTGCATGCTTGGCTATTCTTACTCTTCTTCCCATCTCTGCTGTCACCAGCTTTACTTCGTTTCAGCTGCAGAGCTAATTTTATGTGGCCAGGTCAGAACTGCGGTACAGAACTCCACCGTGGATCTGGAATACAAACTGCTGAAAGCTGCACTGCTCACGTTCTGGTACACGCAACGTGAGTCTTCCTTAAGTCTCTGTCAGCACTTTGGAAGCAGTCAGGTAACAGTTGTATCACTTTAGTGACATAATGCAGAGTCCTGCACTAGTCCTATATTCTGTTTTTAGGATTATCAATGGTTTTTACAAGTAAACATAAAGAAAAACATCATACAACAGAGAAGCTCACACTTATACACTAAAACATCAATGTAAGTACATTGTAAACACCTCAGGTAAGCTCCAAGAAGGAAAGAGAAAAAAATGGAAGACTGAATCCTGATTTGTAAAATTCTCCATATTTTAGAATGTCATAGGAAAGTTAAGGCGTTTCAGTCATGCCAATCAAAAACAAAGTACACACAAAGTTGTATATTTTAAGTGCTTTTTGTTTAATTCCTTAGGGTTTAGACTTAATAAAACCCATGTCTCAGTTTCCCAGAACATAAACATTGTTTCAGAACACAGGTCCGCAAAGAATTCTGTCATAAGAAACCTTTTTTAATGGTTTTTATGGAATAATCTAAATTTTCTGGCTTTCCTTTAGTTGTATCATGTAAATACTGCAATCATAAAAATTAACAGAAATAAACACTAGAAATAAATCACTCCATTTGTAGTGAATTAATCATTTCAACAACTAACATAAAACCTGAATGCCTTACCAGCAATGCGGTGAGCAACCAGGCCTTCCAAGTTCAGAGTCTCCTCCTCTGCATCTTGCTCTCTTGGCAAGGGAGAAGAAGACATTTCCTTGAGTTGGGGTGTGAGGGTAGGAAGAGGAGAAGAAGAGGTGCTGTATCCTGGGTAAGGAGATGGCCCCTGTAGGTCTGGGGAGTGTGAAACTCTGCTTGTTGAGTTTATTAGTTTCTGGGGAGACTGCTGGTTGAGATTAGCAGAAGTATCAATGGGACAGTGATGGGTTACTTGGCGTGTGTGGAGGTAGGGCTCAGGAGTGTGTGTTGGTGTGGTGTTCTGGTATGGATAACCAGTGTTGGACCTTTGGGGTGAATATGTTGGAGACTCCGTGACGGGACTCTGGTTTGGCACTGCTGGGACCCTCCCAGGTTGCCACTGATGAGAGGTGCTGTTCATTGACCCCAAGTTGTTGTAGCCATGGATGGCAGAATCCCCTTGGTAGGATGGCCTAGCCAGGGTCTGGGAGAATGGTATCTGGGATGAATTGAGGGTGTTATCTCCAGGTGGTGCACTGTGGGACTTAGACATGTGTGAGTTGATTGGATCTAGATCAAGCATTAGCATGTTTAGTGCCTCTATGGATTGTTCAATGTCTCGCTGTGATGCAGAGGTTGGGAAATGAGGGAGGCTGTGGGTTGACTGAGGAGGAGGCCCAAAAGGATCATCTGGAAGACTATGCTGGTGCCAATGATTAAGACCTCTTTGAACTGCCTCTCGACTACTGGTACTCCTCTCAGGGGCCTTGGGCATCATTTTAGGGTTGGTCTCAGGGCTACTGGGTGGCTGATTCCCAAAGGACTGTGAACGGTACATTCCTCCTCCATTTTGGTAGTTGTTGTACCCCACCTGCAGTGATGGTGATTCTACAGATCTCTCCTGCATTGCTGTAGGAGTTCGTACTCCGTGTACTGGCATTTCGTTCAACTTTTCCCCAAGAACGTTTCTCTCAAGGTATGGCCCGTCGTTCTGGCCACCAACAGGTGTCTGTGATTGGTAGTAGAGGCTCGCTGGTGTTGCCTGACCCTCTAAAGATGAGAGTGTACCCAAGCTATCAACGCTGTTACCCTCTTGACTATTAGGAAGCTCGTCGTCAAGGATATCAGTTTCACGCTCCTCTGTTGAGGGTGCCCTAAGAATCCTGGTATGGCCCCCGTTAACATGCACTTGCGCAGGAACCAGGTGTCGAACCCCTCCCCCTGGACTGGTAGATGTAGACAAGTAAACCTGGCGCTGAGTTTGTGGCTCAAGGCCACTAAGAAGCTGGTCTAGTTCTCGTTTCTCCTGGGGGCTAAGTGTTGGGTGGGCTGTTGTTGAGTTGCTGTGACCTGCAGCTGTGTGCAGGGAATGGCTGTGCTCATCAGTGCGATCAGTCTTAATTGATGCGGTAGAGTTGCCTGAGTCACTGCTCACAGAAAGGGTATGATCTACAGCAGGAAGGGAGGTGTGGCCTGCCACTGGAAGGGACTGCTCAGTCTTTTGGAGGTGATGGTTAGATTGCTGCAATGAGCCCTCTGTATTCGTCAAGGGGTTTTCTCGGACTGGAAGGCCATTAATGGTAACAACTCCCTCCAGGGAGTCTTTCTTTCGGACCCGGGCATAAAGACTTCCATCAAGTGGACCTTGAGTATGACCAACATCTGAAAGAACAAAAAGGAGAAAATCAATGAAAAGTAGATGTCAAGGACAAGTACAACTTTATTCATGATTTGCTCTAACCAGAAGCATAGTGGCCACCCTTTTGCATCCAATGCTTGCAATCCAAAGATTCTGCATGTGTCCTCTCTACCAGCAACACAAACTCTTCAGCTCTATTAATAGCCAATTTGTAGTTCTAAAGGTCCTGTCATGTTGCGTCAGCACAGGCCCAAAGGGACCAACATGAAACAGCTAGGGTCCTGCCCTACAAATGGAAACATTTTAAACAGTGCCAGCTGGAATGCCTGGAGATGAACTTGGTGAGGAGAAGCAATTTTCCTCAGGTTGACTTCTGGCTGCTAAAATATATTAGTCAAGTCAAACTGGTTACAAACATTTTGGAGAACGTTTTACTTTCTGCTCCATTTGACTAGTTATTGGCTTGGGAATATAGAGCAAGTACCAAAGATATATTTGATCTATGTTTCACTTAGATTTGATAAAACTCAGTTTATCAGAAATTCCATATCACTGTTAACATAAAGAACCCTATTGATATAATTAAACACTAACCCAAAGTTGGCTTCAACAATACAGGTTGCATTTGCAAAGTGACAGAAAATATTAATGACACTGGCTCATATGTGGGATGTTCCAGATTGAGTGACCCCCTCTGGGGACAGATGGTGGATCGCTCGGACTGTAGCTATTTCAAAACCCATGTCAACAACAAGTTCTTGGATGCAGTAGCAACAAGAATAAGCGGCACGAGAGGAGACTGTAAACACAGTTTGTCCCTGTGGTTGCTCTACATGTTAACACATTATGAAAGTATAAACCTGGGTTTAGATTACAATTTCTCTAGGAATAGTCGGGTTTGGTCCACCACATAATACACTAATTACAGCCAGAACGAACACTCCTTCATTATACAAAGTAGTACTTTTAGAATGTAAAAACAAAATCACAACAATCCCATGCCGTAGTAATAAACTCAACAGAAACATCCTTCTTACCTGCACTAGGAGAATTTATAGATCAATGTATGATCCAAGAATATTTCCTCATTTTGAGGCAGTCTGTACATTAGTCGATCATTCGGCTCAGACGAACAAGACTTTCTCCCTGCGTCCTGAGTCACAACCTAACATCGTCTACCATGTGCTCCACTGGAGTGAGGTAGAACTCTACCACTGAAGCTGACAGGAGGGGTGAGCTGGCACTCGGATGATTTCTTACTGTTCCCGGCAGCTGGGGAGGGGACTCCACCACTGTAACCACATCCAGCATTACCCAGCCGTCCGGGAAGATATGCTGTTTCGGACAAACTGCGGACCCTACGCCAATGCCATTGGGGGTTCCCTGTACCACGTGTCAATAAAATCCAACTTATCTAATGCTTGCCTTTTTTCTTTACATTTAAAATATTTTTCAATGCACAAAAGTTTGTCGTTTTAATTTATGTGTAAAAAAATCGCATGGTGTATTCTCCACTATCCAACCTCTTTGGCTCTGTTTCCATCTTCTGACCTTTAGCAGGAGAGGTAGTGTCCTTGTTCTTGCTTATAGAAAATTATTTTTAAGTGGCAAAAAAAATGACTCAACTTAACTAGGGCTGGGCAGCTCAAGGAACACAACAGTGGCTCTTAAATTAACAAAAATATTAGCAGTAAAAGGAATCTGTTGATTTTAAGACAATTATTGCTCTTGAAAACATATTAAATATTTGATAAAAGTTACCGCATTTGGTATTGGTATAGAAAGTGAGGTGCTGACTAGTCATCTCCAATCTGAATACTGTAATGGGAATTAAAAGATTGTCTATTTTGTGAACAGCGACACATCACTGCTCCCATATTTTTTAAATGTAAAGCCGGATGGCACTACTGCCAGCTATTCTATGCAATGACAAACAAGCAGTGCTCTATTAGAATAGTACAAATACCTTTCCTCTGATGTCAGTAAATGACTGAAGCTCAGCCCAATTTAGATCTGTTGACTCACAGCACAAATAGCTAACAACTTGCTTCATTTTCTAGCGAATGAGTGCAACGTCTACAGCATCTTTGTGATTCAAAGAAGCGAGCTACATGTTGCAGTGCACATTTAAATACTTAAAACAATTCATTTTGCTTAGGTAAAAAAAAGAATAATTTACTTATGGCTTTGTCAGTATCTCGTTTTTATTAACATACACACCTGTGTGTGTGTGTTCTACATTCTTTCATGTGACAAGTGCTTTCCTCTTTTTGTGAAGGTGCAATAATTTTGCATCACATACAAAACCTCCAAAAAATTAATAAAAGGAGTGCTTGTAACAATTATATAAAGTCAAAACGGGTCCATGTGGTTGATTTAAATCTCTGTTAGGATGGACATGAGTTATATTTGTTTCATAGGATTTGGTGTTTGATTTCATGCATGCCTGCACACTTATAAATGCATATGAACACCCATATGCCCCCAGTATGTCTAAGAAAACCATTTGCCCTTTAAAGCTTACCAACGCTGTTGAGTTGTGACGTTTTACAAGCTCAGCCAAATTACTTTTTAGGCATCAATTGGGCCAGCAGAAAATCTATAAACCATTAAACTTTGTAAGATCTTAAACAACTTTGTTATTTAAGCTGAAGTTTTCCTTTTTGGCGTAGTTATGCCAAAAAGCCAGATACTTTTTTTGCCACATTGTTATTATTCGCTACTTGACCATGCATCACTTACTAAATGGTTAACAAAATAATAAAAAATTAATTGCTGTAATTTTAGTTTCATGTAGCTGAAAAAGAAATAAATGTAATGATTTACAATGGGTAACTAAAAGAGCTTGCTAATCTGCATCTCTGTTGATGTGCTTATTAGTTACATTGTAATTAGCCATGTGCTAACTAGCCTTTTTGGTTTATGACTAATAATAATAAGGCATTAACGACTGATAAAATGATTAATGTGCTAGTGAGTCACATTGTAATCAGTCATGTGTTAGCTAGCTTCTTTGGTTCAAGGGAAGAAATGTGGGGGGTTTTTCTCGTAATATTTGTCCATTATTATCCATTATTGCTGCCATGTCACTGAGTCGCTGGGTTGACTTCAGTTCTGAGAAATATCCCAGTTGATTCCTGTAAACATGACACATAAATCGATTTCAGTAACCTTAAGACTTTACCTTAAAAAAAAAACCATATTGTAAAAAAAAAAGACTACTAATGATCTCTTAATCTTCATTTTTGGTGGCGCAGCCAGAAAGAAACATTCCTGTGAAGGATGAGGTGACAGCCCATCAGTGAAAAAGGTGTCATGGCCGCCGTATCGGTGACTGGCACAAGGACAGCTTCTGCGGTTTTATATTTGCAATGTCTGCCTCTCAGTGTGTCTGTCACCGTCCAGCTGTCACGGTATGCAGTGACGTGATGCGACTCTGTCTGAGTCCGTCTCTGAGATTACTTTCAGGATGATGTCACCCATCTGTCCATCCGTCCGCCTGTCTGTCTGTCACATGAGTGGCTGTGATAAAAACCTACCCGCTGGACCGTCTGTCACTAACTGTGACTTCCAGCCATGTTGGACTCCCAGAAAATCATGAGACGCAATGAATTTTAGCGAAAATGTGCACGAAACTTATTGCATATGACAAAAGATTAAATGGAGCCGAGCGGGATCATATGAGGGTATTTGGTCTGCATGTCTGCCCCTGTAGGTTCTGCTGGCTCCCAACTGGAGTCACTTTCCCCCCCACATGCATCTGTCCATCCATTCATCTGTCTTTCCCTCACAAGGATCAGTCACCTGTCAAAACTCTGCATCTGCTCGCTGTCTACCTACATGTCGGATTCTCTGGGAGCTTTGAAGAACCAAATTTACCCCCAAGAGAAAGACTTCTACTGCCCTCTTTAGGTATTAAAAGCCTGGTAAAAATAGCTACAGGAAACACCAAATGTAGCTTCCTTCAGGTAGAAATCTGATTATCCTAACAGGATTTACGTTTTACAGAAAAAAAAATATTTTTTTAGGACACAAATACTGAAGTACACATCAGAAGCAATTCAATTTCTTGTTAAATGTAACTATTTGTAACTGTAGTCAATACATGAACCTTATTTAGACATCACTCATTGTTCCAGCTGTATGCTCATTTCTGTGTCTATGTCTGGACATCATTTGACCCTTTCATCGTCCTTTAACAAAGTACACTGAAAAACAAAAAATAAAAATAAGAAATCAGATTTCTAATTTATTGTGCAGCTGAAGTATTTGTTGTCTTTAATCATTTAAAGCAAGTACTCGTGCCAGATCTGTTCATATCGCTCCAAAATGGGAAAGAGAAAGATTTTTGTTGATTCTGATAAGCCAAGTAGTTATTTCCTAACTGATTATACACATATCTACAGATAGAGCAAATTGTGTCCATATGGATGTAAAACTGAGCTCTTATACTAAAGACTGTTTTTGTTTGTGAGAAGGTCTTAAAACACGTCCACATTTCAGTTGCTGAACAACTAGAGCCAATTTAGGTGGATTGTAAGCCTTGTCAAAAAAAGGAAAATAAAAAATAGCTCAGTGGTTCCGTTAAAAATCCCTTCCATTTTTCCATTACAAACTATCACGGTTGCAGAAAATGGAAATGTATCTATTAGACGTGACATCCGACGCATTCCAACACGACTTCATGGGACAAAACGACAAGCGGAGCGGCAGCAGGGCAGCGCGGCGGGATGCAGACGTGCAGTAATGAAAAGGAGGAAGTTGGCAGGATTTGTGGGGTTGATATGAACCTGCAGCTGGAACTCCCAATGCTGCCAGCGGGAGGTCCAGCTAGAAGCATTACGGACTCGGCTCGTATGGATAAACCCAACTTACTGAATAGACCTTTATTGATTAAATGCAGGCGCATTGCTTCCTTGCAATGGACTCAATCGCCCTGCACTGCATCTCAGGTTTTTCACCGTTCTTTCACAGACTCGGCTCCTCGTCGCTCTCCCTGTCCTGCAGCCCAAGGTCTCTGCACGCACCAATCAGCGCCTCTAATAGTTTTGGCGTACCCAAATTGCAGCCTTGCTCATAAAATGTTCCACACTCAAAATTGCTTGCTCCATGACTCATTTGGTACCGTATGGACGCCAAACACACAGGATGCAGCGTTGCCAAGGAAACATGGTAAACAGACATGCAGGCTCCAGACGGAGCAGAAAGTTGACATGCAGCATTTCTTTTTGTTTTTAAGAAAAATGTTATCGGACTTTTCATTTTACACCAGTTTATTGCACGTTTACGTCAGCAGCCAATTAAACTCCAAAATATGACTTTGGTTACACTTACCAGAAAGTCCTGCTGTCAGCTCCACTTCATGATTTCCTCCAACTTGTATTTTTTGAAAAATATCCCCAAACTTTGATATTGCATTAAAAAAAAAAGCCCTCACTAGCAACACAAAAACTGGGAATACTGTTCTGTTTTCCCCTTGGAGCCTCACTGTCCCTCGTCCCTCTCTGTCTGTCTGTCTGTCTCCGTCTGTCTCTAGGCAGTTATTCCAGACATGTTTGAGGGCTCAGCCCCAGCCAAATATGGGCGGAGGGCAGTAAACAAGGAGGCACAGTCTGCCTGCATCGTCACTGATCTACTGTACACTACACACACACACACACACACACACACACACACACACACACACACACACACACACACACACACACACACACACACACACACACACACACAAGTTTGTATCAACCGTTCAATTCTGGAACTGTATTTACACATAACCCTAACCATTACCAGTACATTCCTTTGTGTGACAAAAACAGAGCATAATTAAACAAAATGACATCACCGAGGCAAAATGAAGAACATGAAAAAGTTGGAAGGCGGACTAGAATTATGGCAGCTCGAGAGAGTTTCTTTAGCCGTGATTTAAAGGAAGTCAGTGTTTCAGCTGTTTTCCAGACGTTTGTGGTTTATTGAAGCTGAGTGCCGATTCGCTGTGTTTGATTGTTCTGGATGCAGAGCAGAACCGTTCGATTTGAGAGATCTGGAAGGTTGATCCAACAACAGCAGATTTGGATGCCGTTCAGTGATTTATAAACCAACAGATTTACATATTTTAAAGTCTGTTCTCTGAGCTGCAGGGAGCCGGTGGAAGGACCAGCCTGGTGCTCCTTCCAGAGGATGACCCAGTTTGTCTGTTTCGAAGCCGATTTGCTGGTGTTGGTAGTAAACAAGCCCCTCCGAGGCGCAAGCAGTGGCCTTCTGACCCCGCTGACCTGCAGGCTGGCAGCTGCTGCCAAACTACAGAACTGCCTATGAAGCGATGGAAACACACAAACTGTGTTGCATGCGCACAAACTTCAACAGAAAATCACAGCGAAAGATAAGTGATTCGATTTATTCACTATAAAAGATCGTTTTTTCCAACACTGCCTTGGAATTCTTTAAAATTGGTCACTCTGGAAGATTCAAGTTATTTACCCTAATAACTAAAATAATATTTCTAAAACTGCCTTTTGGGATTTTGATTAGCTCGATGAGCTGATACATCAAAATGTGATAAAACAGAGGAGATCTATAACCAGACAAAAACTCTGCGCTTTAGAAACCACTCTGACTCTTAGAGGTTAGAAATGCTAGTGCTAATGCTAACATGAAAAAAAAAGAGAAAAATGAGCAATTTCTCCTGAAAATTCAACAGCAGTTATAATGTAACCCTGGAAAGTCCACTGAGTTGAGAGGTTCTGCTCTCCGACCATGCAGACACGCTGATGTTCCTCATCTTTCAGGGATCCATTCATACAGAACCACTCAGGGATGAAGCGTACATTTAGCACCTGCACAAATAAACAGGTCTGGATTCTGCAAGTGAAGCCTGATAGCTGTCCTCTGAGCGGTAGCTTGTAAAAATAGGTCTCTCTGTTCGTTAGCCCGGCATAGCTAAAAAAAAAAAAACCCAAGTAGAGAAATAACTAAACGGATGAAGAGTTTAGTTATTTCTGAGAACGCTGCAGCCCCCTCTGCTGGGCCCGAACTGGGAATCCTGACAATTCCCATTGACCTTCTTTGCAACATAGAAGCAACCTCAACGGCTCCCCGGGGGGCGGGCATAAAAATGAAATGGCTCTTTGAAAGCTGCTGAAAACGAAACAAATAGCGCCTTCATGAAGAAGGGGAACGTGGTACAGGAAGGTTGGGAAAGGCTGCCAAGTATGGCTCTGCTGAGGCTCACCAGTCCTCCTGTCTGAGCCGGTTTTTATGGCCGTGATCATGGAGCTCATCATCACTGAAAGGAGCCCAGGGACCTGGTGAGATCATCAGATGAAGCATATTTCTATTCTATTCCGTTGTGCATGAGGTTTGCCACTAGAGGGCTCTGTTGATGAAGAACTTGCAGAACTCAGAGCTGCATGGAGCTTCCAGGTATATCATCAGCTTTTTCTCCGACATATTTAGCTTCTATTTAAATTCTCAAACTCCCGACGGAAACATTAGCCGTGAGCTCAGCACCTCGTTGGAGCTGATCCGAGTAGGTGTTTCAGTTTACAACGGTCCCCCCATCCGGGCGGGGGGGTTTAGCTTGTTGCAGGGTGACTGACGCCCCCCTATTTCTGCAGTGGCTATTTAAAGAACTCAATGACAGGACAGAGGAGGACAAGCAGGGGGTGTGGAGCTTCACAGGCAACAAAAATCTGGAGCTGGCTTCTGTTGCTTCGTTTCAGTTTTAATTCTAATAAGAATAATTTGGTTTTCGTCTTAAGAACACATGTAGTCCCTTCATTGGGGGCTGAAAGAAGCATTCAGGCCTTATTCTGAATTGACAAACTTTTGGTTTGAAGTATTTGCTAAAACATATACATAATCTTTTATCTTATGGAAGTGAATAATTAACTTGAATTATAAAGCTGAGGACTTTCTGAGAGAGAAAATGTCCACGTAAGGAGTGTGAGGACATACCGTTCTCAGTGTCCACTGCGTCCTCACTGGGATGGCTGAAGCTCTCGTACGAGTCCCAGCGGATCAGGGGGTCCTGGGTGTTGTAGTCCACAGACACACTTGGCCCGTTCTCCAAGTGGTCCAGACCTGGCGTACGAAAGTTAAAAAGCACGTTCGGTTGAACCGTCTCCTGATGGGTAAACGAGGCATTCAAAGTGGCTAGAAAAATGGAGTACCTCGGATTTTTTCTGGTCCGTAGGAGAAAACAAACTCCACCTTCCCGTACTCTGGAAACCTTTCATCTGTACGAACACACAGCAGAAGGCAGCATGCGTCTTTCTTTTCATCATTCTTTTTATGATCTCTTTATTTTGAAAGGATAGTATTTTGCTTGGTTCCATTAAAATGCAAAACATTTAAATCCTAATAAATCGTAAACGTGTGTTTTCATAAGATCCTTATTTTTATTTTGTCCTAAAAACAATTAGGAGTAAAATTTCAAAGCTTTGCTAATGTTATCTTAATTTGAAACTGTTGTTTATTACAGACAATAATCATATCAATATCTCAAAATAGCTCAAATTTTATTAAAATTGCATATCTCAATTATTTTATTTGAAAATGTAAGATGAAAATGTCAAATTTGAGATAGAATTTAAAAATATATATATATCTTAATAATTAATTTCAAACAAATTTGGAAGAATTTTTATCATGCAGAAATAAATAGCATTTCAAAATTTTAATGAAAATTATAAAGTAAAATAAAATCAGTTACACTTTATGGAACAATTAGCTTTTCAATAGTGCTGTTTGACCAGAAGAGGGCACTGTTGATTATGAAACTCGAGGCAACCTATCTCCTGCAGTCAGACAAAATTAAGCCATTGACTTTGATCTTTATGCCCAAGTGTCTTTTTTTTAACATGCAACGATAAAGTATTTTATGACTCATGCATATAATTTCACTACTAATAACAGATAATAACACCTTTGAAGGTCTCATCAAGCTCCGACTTCCCAAAAACGACCCCAAGGTCGTGGATGGCACAAGTGTGGAACTGGACCCTGAACACCACGTCTCTGGTCGGGTTCCTGTACCTCTTATGGTAACACTTCAGCTACGAAGAACAGAATATGAATTATTACAACATATGGAACATAACAATATAAGTATGAAAAGATCGCAGTCCTACCAGGATGTCTCCTTTCAGAAGCAGCCCAGGTTCTATGGTGATGCAGATACTGGTGTTGCTGTCTCCCTGCACATTGCTGCCAAAACCAAAGACAGTAAAGCTCTATCAGTTGGGCATCCCGCCAAGTGTTAGTTTCTCTGCAGACTCAAAGCCAAACCACACTGAACTGGAAGAAAAATGTCCATACTAGATTCCGGATGTGTAGACTGGCTGCATTGCCTGGTAGATCTTCAGGAACGGCCGGCATCCTGTCGAGAAACGGCAGCGAGACGAATGAGACGTGGTGACGAGCTGCGTCTCTCCTGCAGACCTTCGACTGGGAAACTCACCGCCTTTGGATTCAAAGTTGGGGATGCCATGCATGATGACGTGATGCAGGAAGAGTGGCTTGTTGTTGATCTTGATGTGTCCAGACAGGAGCCCATTGAAGTACTGCACATACCTGCAGACATACCATGGGCATCCTCAGTCTGCCCCAAAGCTCCAATCAGCTCCCCTGTCTCCATTCGCAGTAGGTGCTTGTTTAAAATGGGGTCAGTTAAGAGACCAACATGAAGAGACCAATTTTCTATATTCCAGTTGAATTACCTTTTAAATTCTAACCCAATTTCAGTCTCGGTATGACGTTGCTTTATTCTCTTTAGCATCCGATGGAATAGACAGATGTTGTACGGAGGGCTGCTAGGTGTCTGTTGAGTTAGTATAGTCTGGTTGTTCACGATGCTAATAATGATCGTACCAAAGGCGACCTTGACCTCCAGGTCTCCGTGGACGCTCATCCTCCTTGTCCTCCTGTCAGTGACCAGATGTTTTGGTTTCTGGGCAGTTCAATTAGCCTGACCCGAGATGTCACGAGAAACAGCGCGACAAAAAACGAAGGAGCCGCAGCTACACTATGATGGTCACTTACTTTTACCCAAAATATCAGTGAAATAAAGATGCAATTTAGATGTCGACGGATCATCAAGCAAATTCAATGCTCTCTTCCAGAAAAGTTTTTTTTTTTTTTTGTAGCTTGATCACTCCTGGCCAGGCTCCCCACTGTTCTGTGTTCTCTCTCCGTTAGAGGTTAATGGTGCTAATGCGCTGATAGTGGCACCAATTTTTCATTTAACGCTTTAGCATTTTTGCTAACTTTGAAAAACACATTTACTCAGGTCATCTTGGTATAAAAGCAACATTTTGTTGAGGATTTAAATAAATTTTAAAAAGTGCAAAAAGTAGTGAGATAATTTGTCTACAGTGAAACAAACAAAAAAAAAAAAAAGAAGGATTTGCAGGATGTCTCATTTTGATGATCTAAGGGTGTCTTCAAGTTAACTCTTCAGTGGAATTAATAATAAAAAGCAGTTATAGAAAATAAAGGGAGTTAATCATTTACCTTCTCTGTGACGGCTGACCGACAGAAAGAGCTTTGTCCTCGTAGAATCGCTTCATGGCAAACCTGTCGAGCGCCTGGTCAGCGCTGCATGGCATGAAATCACACACGTCATTATTCTAGATTTCAATTCAAAATCGTCCCCTTTTTTCTATAAGACAAGCAAAACTCTTTTCACAACTTTATAAAAATATACCCTGTGGCTGGCGCCCATTTTATAACATCTGGTTCTATTAAACATGGATGACATTTTTCCCTTGCAATGCCAGGAAAATAAACTAGCGAGAACAGACTGCTAAGCTAAAATATCACGTCGGTGTTTAATATTCAAGGCCTTCGTTTGATGGATTGTTACTCCTGTCCTCGCGTCACCCTAAAAAATGGGGGGTTTTAAGATCAAAGTACTCCAAAGACAGTTTTTGGAAAAGCGACAGCCTCAAATCTTCTACCGTCGCATTGTGAACTTCACACAGAAGCTTAGAAAATAAAACAAGTGCAATAACATGATGCATACCTTGCAGATATGTTGCTGTAATGCATATATGCAGCCACCACTACGCCTGTTCGACCTCGATTCCCCTGCAAAACCGTAGGACACCCAAGAAGACAGAGTTAAAGTGAAGTTCATGTTGGAAAACACTAAAACAACTTCCTGAAAGTTCAGAGAAGGATCACGACGAACGTAAATGACGGAGAGCGTGAGAGTTTCCTGCACTCTGAGGGGACTTGGAGGAAAACTATAAATATTACAACGAATCCAGACTCACCGACTGAAAGTAAAGGGAAATATCTACGATTTGGTGTATAAAGTCCTTGGGTAGTGTTAAAGGTGCGACAGTGAGAAGAGTTTGTTCCTAAAAAAAAAATTTTTAAATCGGCAATGTAAAAACTGGGCTCGGCAGGAAGCTTGATGATGCATTCAAGGACAATTGTTTTTATGATGTCACACCAGGCAGGAAGCAGTGTTTTGAGGTGTTGACTGAAAGTACATCCATTTCTGTCTGATGTCTACAATCAGCCAATCAGAAGCCATCAATGCCATTTCCCAAATCATCTTAGAAAGCAATAAGATAATTGACATTTAGCTAATAAAACAACAAAAAAACTTTTTTAAAGTGTAGCTGGTCTAAAACTGAAGTTTATTCAGATTTCAAAAATGGTTTAAAACAAATTAATTGTTTTAATTACTTATTGATTTTTGACAAAACATATTTTTCAAGGGAAAAAAAACATCTGGAGTTCATGTAATTTCAGTAAAATGAGTTCTAATGGGATATGTAATGATATAATAAATTCATAAATATATCTCAATTTATACATATTTTTATGGCTTAAATATGCATTCAGAATCTTTTATTAGTATAAAAACTCATAAGAAGTTTTTACAGATCTTTCTTCCTATCCTAAGTGTCTGTTCACCTTGTTGTGCAGCAGCACCACGTTGCGCTGGTCTCCGCTCAGCCACGTGTCCATGGCTTTGCACAGGCTGCAGATCTTGTCCAGCGCCGGAGCGTGATGATCCGGCCAGCCGAACTCCAGAACCTGAGCCGGATCAATCAGAAAAATGATCAGAAAGCGCGAGCCCATTTCGCTTTCCATGTTTCGCTTCACTCCTCTCATACGCGCGGCCTCTGCTTCCACCAAACCGCGTTCATACCTTGTGGTTTAAGTTGGTTAAGTCGTTCCGCTGCTCGCTCAGGTTGAGCACCTGAGGTAAACGAGAGAAGAACGACACATTAAAGTGGCTCGGCTCGCCGGGGAGCGGGTTCTGCGCCCGGACTTGTCTCACCAGGTAGTGCGCGCCGTGCTTGGACCGCAGCATGGAGGCCACCTCTTTGAGGTTGTTGGTGTAGCTGCGCTCGTCGGCGGCGGCGGGGAAGGAGAGGGAGATGATCCTCTCGGTGATGTAGACCAGGTCCACCTCATAGCTCTCCTCCATGGCCTGAAGCACGCTGTGCAGCAGAGACACACAGAGTTTTTCACAGTTGCTGCCACATCTTTGAGGAAAGTCCTCCATTCCTCTTGGGAACGGATGACAAACATCCAACTTGATCAAATCTAAACTCAAATTTTGTTCTAATTTCCTGAAGACAAACACAAAGCCTACTCTACAAATAGTACAAAAAGTGCAGCTAATTATTAAACGTTGAAAAATTGTTTGAAGCAGGAGCTGGAATATGTTGGACAAAGTGAAAATAGAACATTCACCCTGACTGCTTTCTCCGAATCTCCACACTTTTGCAGGACCTCGTCGATCCCTAAGAGAAACAGAAGGACCGAAGAGAAAAGATTCATCTGCAAACATCGTGTCACGTCACCTGATGATTATATGTACTAACAGCTTGCCGTAGTTTAAGAGGGACGAGTTAAGAAACAGTGAAAAAGGAACAAAGACTCATAAAAACATGAAGTCTCAGAAATATTAAGCATGAAGTGTAAAGTTGGAGAAAATTATTTTGAAAAAAAAAATTATAAAAGCAAATGAAACACCCAGCTGAGAAAAGTGAAAAATCCCTGAAATTTGAACAATTTAGAAAATATGTTCAATAATAACTATATCATTTCTTTTTCAGTTTAACACTCTATACAAACATTGTATAAATGCCATGAACACAAGCTCATAGATTTTAAGTGAACTACAATAAATAGAGAAAAAACAGGCATCAGAAGTATCAGAGCTGCATTGCTCAAAATATTTGAGTCCTGACTTTGACTAGGCCATTGCGCCATCTTCAAAAATGGAGTCACCATCCATCCATCAGTCCAACCAACCAAATCTGTCTATTAATCTATCTATGTAAGCCACATGTGTCAAACTCGAGGCCCTAAATCTGGCCCACCGTAGATATTTCTGTGGAGGCCTTTAATATGACAATAATGTGTTTAAATAATATTGTATGAATAAAATCAAAGCAGTTTTTAACTCTCCAGTCTTTCGCAAAACCACAGTCATAGAAAGTCTACAGATTCCTCATGTTTCTGTGGTTCTTTTATCAGAAGGTTTCGGCCCTTTCTTGATCTTAACATGGGTCCAACTTGGAAAGGGGCGGGTCCTGGAAGCTGAGGGCCTCATGCATGCCAGAACTGCCACTGCTTTCAGCCAGTCTTGATAAGTGATAATTTGATACATCATGTTGCTTTCTGTCTCCTGCCTTCTCTGTCTTCGTTTTGCATTTATTTGAACTTTTCCTCCCTCCCTTTCTGGAGACATTCCCCTCCAACTCCATATTCCATCCGAGTTGCTCCTCAGTGTGGAGAAACTGATGAAGAATGCCGAGAATGCGAGCGGAAAAACCAGCGACCCAATGTTTTCCCCCCGTCTGACGAGCTTCGTTTTGGTCCGCGGCGTCTGGAATTAAGAGTCTGGCTCATCTGGCCTCAGCGGAGCCGCCATGGTCACAGCGGGCCGTTTCAGCACCAAACCACCATGAACACATCCTGCTGAAATGAACCCAAGAAAACCTCCACCTTCTCCACAGACGCACCAATACCCCCAGGAGGAAATATCCAAATCAATCTGAGCTTCTATTTGAGAGAAAATGAAATTTGTAAATTTCTGTTGCTGAGGATGCAAGAAAGATAATAATTACTGAGTCTTTTTATTATTATTATTATTATTATTCTGCAGAGTTTTGTGTGAGTTTCTATAAAAGCTGGTGAACAAAGGGAACCATCTGTGTTTACATTGCTGCTCTGAGTCATCGCTGATCTAATTATTCGGGAAACATCTGACACAAACGCTGACTCGTAAGAAACAAAGGCAGAGAAGGCGAGGGATGTGAGACATCAGTGGCGCTTTCATGTCTGTTTGCTCTACTCTGGAGAAACTAAAGGGAAGAAAATTGTGTTTCAACACATGTTCTGTGTTTTTTCTGCCTTCTGCTTTACATAAACAGTTTTCCTTCCACATTAGCAGCACAACAAGGGTCAGGAAAACACCTCGGATCGTGTCGGAAATGAGTATTTATTAAATATTTGGACAGATCTGAAACAGTAGCAGCGTTAATGAATGAAACGACTTACCGGTGTATCTACATGCTTTAGCGGCAGCTGTGGAGTCGGAGGCTGCAGAGACAGAGGAAGGGTGAGCAAATCACTGACCTTTTTTCACCACAAGGAACAAACAACAAGTTCAGGGCAAAACAGAAAAGCAGAAATTGGAATAAAAGACTCAAAAGGTTGAACTTCTACTTTGGTCATCCAATTCCTCGCCAATGTTAAAGACGGAGAACAAAAACACAACTTTTCATGCTGAAAGCTTAGAAATCGGAAGACTGATGAATCTGCCGGTCCTCCGATCACCGTCCAACATTTTGCTGAGCTCACATTTTTCATGGAAGAGAAGGAAAACTTCAATTTCAAGCTCATTAAAATGAAAATGAGTTGAGTCTTTGCGCCACGGAGCATAAATCATTTTCTGCAACCCTTTGGAAACGGTAAAAAAAAAAAAAAAAAAAAAAGACATAAAATTGCTTATCTTCCACCTCCTGCAGCTTGGGGTTGGAGTTCCTTCAGACACTTGGAACTGATGAGGATGTGTCTCTTCAGAGAAGAGTTTGCCCCCCTCTATTGCCGCCCTGAGCATCTACCCATGCGACCAGTTTTAAAAGCCTCCACTCTCTCAAATATGAAGGTTTTTGTTATAATTGGTGGACTAAATTCATCGTAGATTAGTTATGAACTTTGTCTTTATTGTCTTATTTATATATAAGTTTTATATATGACTTATATAATTGTGTTTTTCATTCATTTTTTTTCTTCATATTCATCTCTGCCCACATCCCGACCACTTTTATCACCTCTGAAGCTGAACATACTTTGTCCGCTTCAGTCTGAGCAGACAGGAAGAAGCGCTCATGCTTATAGATGCCGACCTTTGACCCATTTGAGCTACAATTTTGAGGCCAGCAACTGTCTGAACATTTCCTCAAAGACCTCCGGGTTCGTACTCACCGGCTCACAGCTGGTCGCAGTCTGACATGATGTAGTGACCTGAAGACAAAAAGATAGCTGATGAGCGAGAAGAGCAGGCGCGTAAAGTCAAGTCACAGAAACAGCAAGCAGTGAAAACATAAGCTCAACACGACAGCAACACTTTGTTGCTTCAATCTGTTGAGTACTAATTATTATGTTGGCTTAATGTTTTTTAATATGGAAAAAAAATTTCTTTTTTTTTTCCACACCCAAATGGAAGCAGGTAATGTTTTGGATACGGAAAAGCCTTCATGAACAGAGAACCTGTAGCTAAAGTGAGTAACGTTAGCTACAGGCAAAAGGGAGAAACAGTAAGCAAGATAGTAGCTAAAACCTAACCTTCTTGTGTAAGCCACCCTTACGTTGCAGCATAGAAAGTCACCACATGAAGATAAAAAAAAGTTGCAACCAATTTAGGGCTGTCAACATTAATGCGATTAATTCAATTTCACTTAAAAAAAAACACAGTCTAATCCCAAGACGACAGCTCCTGTCTCAGAATTAAATGCAGAATATTTCTGATTCACCCAGGCTTTTATTTCTTCAAGACATTGGGACTTATGGATTTGATATAGTCGAGTACCATAATCCCATGCCATCTGGAAACATGTACAGTAAAAAGAATTGGCCTAAGCACTGAACCCTGTGGTACTCCACAATTAAGGTTCTTGTCAAAACACTTTGCTGTCCGCAACAAATTTTGAGTCCAGCGGAAAGTGGGAGTGAGTTCAACTGGCAGGCAGGAAGCCCTTCCTGTCAGTGAAAGACTGATCTCAAACATGACAAAAAAAAACAAAGAAAGGTGGAATGAAGGTGTTGGGTACATGGTACTCTACTGGTTGCTTGGTAAAATATCATCTGTCTGTTAGTATGTATGTCAGTACCTCACAAAAAAATATATAAAGCACACCCGACCCATGCAGTATCGCACATGCAATACACAAAAATGGTGGTTTTGAGTGTGTTTCCACTTCTACTGTGTTCATTGTACAAGCTAGCACTAGCTAGCCAGCTAATTTGCTAGGGCGGTAAGGTAAGAGTTTAAAACCCTTGTGCGACAAAATTAGGATTAGTTATGACCTCTTTTTATTATTGATTTCTGTCATGTGGAAAATGATCTGGGAAATAATTATAAGAGTTAGAGTCATAACTTTAACACTGCTGATTAGTAGCCAACAGGACAGAGTATGTGAAGACTTAAAGCTTAAATACCAAACACAAAAACATTTTTAAAGCAAAGCCTTTCTTGGTGCCCCTGGTCTGCATCCGTCTCCAACAGCTGCTCTTTTTGTGGTGTACTCTTGTATGTTTTGCTCTCTTTTTTGCAACCACTGTCCTTTCTCTGCTGTTTTTTGCTGCATAGCAAGTTTTCTGTAAACAGCAGTGCAGGCCTCCCAGCAAATGAGACTAAATGACACACACACGCACGCACTCACTCACACGCAAATGCACTACCGTGTGAAATCACAAGCCAGTTCCTGTTGCTAGGAAAAGTATCAGTTGTACCCTAATTTTACTGTCACCTCTAAGCTCGCAGGGTGTTGATTTCCTGATGTTGCAATGCAACATGACGAATCTTTTAATAGCAGCCTGGCCATCACCGGCCCATTTGGATGTCAGAAAAGTTTTCTTACATTACCCACGGCAAGTCAGTGGCTCCCAATAGTCTGGATCTCCCCCTGTGCCTCAAATCACTGATTATAGAGCACAAACAAGTATTCTATGGAAACTTATAGCTAACATCGGATTGTATTTACTTAAGTGTGTACAGATAAACACGCACAGGGGAAGTTCATAAGGGAAACAGAGTTGAGTGGGAGCCGATAACACCTGGTATCCCGACATGCTGTGAGCTGGCGGCTATTAACAACCACAGGGATGAGAGCGCGCTATCAACTGATAGCAGGCTCGGCCGGGAAGGAAGCTGCCGTAATTATTTACTGTGGGAAAACAAAGAGCTCATTGACTTTGCAATCAAAGTTATCAACAGTACTAGTAGCTGGATAAGACGCAATCACGCCCATAGCATGAGATTTGTGAAACTTAAGGAGTCGGTCGACAAGTCGTCGTTGGTGTGCGGCTTGCTCTAAAGGAACAAATATCCGAAACAGTACGAGAAGGTGATGGAGATAAAAGGGAGGGTCTGACCTGAAACAACTGCTGGATGTACAAAAAAGCAATTTATGTCCACTGCTGAGTATGGTGGGTGATCTGTGATGCTGTGGGTCTGTCTCTTCCTGAGGATGTAAGACCTGGTCTAAACTGTGGAGAAAACCTTTGAAAGAAATCAAAGAGAAGAGAGCAAAAGAGAGTTCCCAAGACTACTGAGTATCCAGACAGACTATATCAAAGGTCCAGCACTAAAATAATTTTATTTGAGGCTTTCAGGCTACAGTTTGCAAGAGGAAAAGCAGACTGGAATAGAATTTCTTGGACAGTTAAAAGTAAAACTGAATGATCTGGACACCATTACAGAGGTTAGGTTTGGTATAAATATAAAGAAGTCAAGTCATAACCTGAGCAGACGGAACACTAAACTCTGTCACTTTAAGGACTGTGAGGACTTTCCAAAATTACTTCCCAGCCAGTCAGGAGTGCATAGTGACTAGCAGACCACAAACAAGTCACAGAAACTTGAAAAGTGAGCTTATACTCTCATTGGGCCACAAGGGGCATCTGAGAAGGAATAAAACAAGAGGTCAAAGGAAAGACCCAAGGGGGGCTTCTGGAATCCTTGACTGGATAAGAGGCCCCATTAGGGGCCAAACAGAGGAGAGTTAAGGCCGGTCATTGTTCAACGCTAAAGGTCAAGTCACTCAGGTGAGATTCTTTCTACTTTAGAGCTTTTCTACCGAACATTTAGGTTTTGACTCCAAAGCTGTGACTTTCCAAGACACTTCTTGCCCTCTTGACCTGCTAGCTCAACTGTCACTGTGATCTCAGCACATCGACATGACCCTAGCTGATGGGAGAAAGCATGGGTTTGCCACCGTGCATAAATCATCCCACGGGTTCCACTAAATAAGCCCGCCGTTGGTCCGACCGCACTGAGAATTCCTCAGGCGCTCCTTTCTGCCCACACAAGAGCTGCTACCACACCGATGGCGGCGAGCCCAAGGAAGAAAATTCTTCTCTTTCTAAACTTCGGGGCCAAATAAGGACTGAAGCTCAACCGGGTCTTTATACATTGACTGGGTTTCTATTTTATTTGGAGGCAAATTTGGCGGAGAGGGTGTTCTTTTCCGTCTCGACACAATGTCAAACATGCAATACGTTTGAGATGTTGTTACGGAAAAAGGCCGATTCAGTGATTGCTTATAGATTTGATCTTCCTCCACCTAGGAGCAAAATACTCAATTAATGCAGATAGAACTATCTCAAAAGAGGAAGTTTCGAAAATGAATGATTGCACTAACTATTTAGTGTAATTTAAAGTAAAAAATATGACTTTTTGTTACGTCTGCTTGGTTGATATAACTAGTGTTCAGTGTCTACTAACATTATCTAATGACTGTGCAATAAATACACTGGTTGTTTGTATAAATGCATATATTTTCTCCATAATTGTCCCTGTTTTAGATGATTGATCAGGAAATTTAGACCAGTAAGAAGTTCAATTGTGGGCATAAATGTCACCTGTTTTTGTTTCGAGGCCTACATCATAATTCAAAAGACTAACCAAACACTACTTTTCGCTTGTTTGAGAATTTTTCTTTAGGATGTGTCTGAAAATGAGTCTCTTCATGAATGTGTTTGAAGAGCATATTTTCCTCCACCACTACAACTTCAACTCAGTACCGTATAACTTTAGTCAACGCAAAGCCCACAACACAACTTTGAGTCTGATTTGATCAAACAAACATTACTCAGTGTGCTAAGACTAAATGATATCAAATGAATTTGAAATGTTAGCTGTCAAACGTTCTTCCGAGAATTTAAAACCAGGAACAGAAGACCAAAACACCAGGTGCATGAAAAACTGGTAAAAAGTATGAATGACCATCGCTAATGGCCTTGATGAAGGCCATACATGGAGTGTCAACAGTCACAGATATAATAGTGAAATAAAAAAAAGCTTGCAAAAAATGTTTTTTTTTCTGCCATTAGCGCATAAGCACGAGTTTGCCCACCACTAGACAGTAGGCCCACTAACCAAAAAGAAGCAAAAAAGATTTTTACTTTTGTTAAAAATATATATGCCATTACATATGTCATTTCTCACAAATCCTCACACATTTAGACATACCAGGTGCTGCAGAGGTGGTCCACTCATTCCTGTGGTCATGGTCTAACACTCTTTGGCTGCTTTCATTCTTCAAAGTTGTCTGTTTCCCAAACCCATTGCCAGACTCTTGGATGTCACCAACACAGATTTGTTTTTAAAACGAGAACTAAATGACTACCACATGGCTAACACTCCATAAGCAAGCATGGAAATTGGTGACAAGCAGCGTTCGCGTCTCCTCTAAATGGTTCAGACAAACTTCGCCACGACTTACAGGCAGCTATTTACGACGTGATTCATCGCAGCCAATTGCCATGGTGGTGCAGCTATTATGAAGGCCGGCAAGCTCGGCACTGACACTGTTCCACCTCCAAACCGACATGCCATTGTTTGGTTTGAGAGCCGAGTGCGGCTTTCTGTAGTGGACACGCTAGAGGCCAAAAGCTGTGGATCGTGGAGAAGGCAGCTATTTGATCACCAAGTGAGAGCTGAGCAGGCTGTGGCTTGGCTGTTTTACCGCTGGTTACAGCTTAAATCACTAGAATAGACGACAAAACACACCAATAAACAGGGAAATGATGAACATCAGATGTGTGATTGTGGCTCACTTTGGATGCAGGTTGAAAACCACCAAATCTGAACGGCTGCCTTGAAATTTCATGCAAGATGAACATGACTGCATATAATCATAGGACATTTGATCTGGAATTCAGTCATGGGAGATTTCTAGTATTTGGCACCAAGCTGACAGAAATCTACCTGATTCCCGTTTCCTTTGTGGGGAAATAAAAACGTCTGCAAATTTGTCAAACTTTTCACAGCCGGGCTTCTGTGGACTGGCGCATGTTTTGGTCATTACTGGAAGGCGCTGATCGGCATGTCCCGGACAGCCCATCAGTTCCGGTTTAATTAGGGACGACGGCAGGATGCCATTTCTCGCCTGACCGCTAATTACACGGTGAAGGAAGGGGAAACGACTCCAAGCCAACATCAAAGCTACAAAAAAGCTCAATAAAACGACAAGAGCTGAGAACCTGATGTGTACTTTCATGTTTGATCTGACCGCCTCAGAGAAAAATATACCAGAACATGTTAAGTTACAGAAGAAAAACTCACTATTCTTCACTTATTGACAGATGTGAATCAGCGGTTAAGCATAAATGCTTATATAACAGTTTTTCAGCATTTATTTTGCGAGCCAGGGGAGCTTGCAGTTTTAACCGAATTTTGTTAATGTTTCACTTTTTCTGAAGCTATTCAGTCGTTGCAGGGAACTGTTAAGGCATAAATCTCTGGGAGAGTTAAAGTGAAGCAACAAATGCCCTTGAGATTTGGCAAATGAAAAAGTGCAGCATCAGGATGAGGTTAAGTAAAAAACATTGGCCAAAGACTTAGGATAGGATTAGCGCTACAACCATTTCTCTCTCAACTTTTGGCCCTTTCAGTGAAATCAATCATATTTTATTGCCATGCCTTTATTAGATTGAGGTCAAAGGTGACTGGACTGCCAGCATCCTCTCTCAAATGAGAGAAGCAGCACAAGAAGAGATGTGAAGGAAAAGAGTGGGAATGAAATTCCTCCTCAGCGATGCTACAGCCGATTTTCCCGGGAGAAGGGAAAACACATGTTTGCCTGCTGTGTTGACCAGTTGCTCCCAGTCTCTTGCTGAGTCCGCTGCCACAAATCACCGCTCGTCAGGTCACGAAAGGCTCCCCCCCCCGGCCTGTGAACTCAGCCTGCCTCGTTCCCACGGGAGAAACTTTCCCATGGCTGAGTCAGAGCAGCCCACATTCAAAACACCCCGAAGAAAACAAGGGAAGCTTCTGCTGGAGTTGTACACCATCTCGTGGTTGATGCCGTACAGCTTACCCACCCATTTTACCTGTTCTATATAAGAAACCCACAGAAAATCTTCGGTCAAAGCTGATAACGCATTCCAAAAACGCGCTTACCTGCCTGCCTGTACGCCGTCCCGCTCTGCCTTGCTGCTACTTTTACATACCCCCTGCCTTCACGCCCCTTCTAAGAGAGTCAAGGCAAGAAAGCGAGTACTGTAATGCAGAGACCGTCCTCCTCCTTCTCCCCCTTACTCCAAACAACAGCAGTAATCCCAAACGCGTGCCAGTAGAGCTACTGAACTTGAGTCTGCGTGAATGCGGGCTTGTCTGCTCAGCCTCTGGACTGGACCAGGATGCACTCGTTTTACTGCTGGCTTTGGATCCTCCCGTCAACTGCCAAGAAATTTCGAAAGGCACTATATAAGGCCAAGAAAGTGGCTAGGGGCTCCTTAAGACTCCGGTACCCAAAATGAGAGAGCAAAAGTCGTTCAGGGGCAGTAACTGTATCCCTCTGTATTCCTCCTTCTGCTCACACACTCTCCTCCCTTCTTACCCTTGTAGGTCTCTTTGGAAGCTGCTGACTCTACAGAGAGAGGGGGAAGGTAAAGCCTTCAACTCTTCCGTTGTTGTTTCAGTTTAGCAAATTAGGCCAAATATAGATTCACTGAATTGAAAATGCATTTGATGGAATGCTAAAAAGATCACGAGATCAGCAAAATGCCGAGTCCACGTTAGGTCCAGATGCACGCCGGAGTTTGTCCGACTTCAATCGTTTCTGATTGGAGAAATCAGAAATATTTCCTCCAAGGAGGTGTGGACTGTTGATTTTACCTAATTGCTAATGTTTGGCCGTAGCGTATGTCAAGCCTCGACTCGATGAGATCCGATACATTTACCAGCAATAAAATGTCTCAAACATTTGTCTTGCTCTGATTTTAAATGCTCAATCTTTGGAATTGTTGCCAACACAGACTGAACATCTTCACTCACTTCCTCTGATGCGAAACTACAGAAGCTTATAGATAGACCGCGACTCTAAAACAAAGTGGAAAGTCGACGTCGTCATTCACAACTGAATTTTAAATTCTAAATCAGGTTTTTTTTGTTGTCACAATTCAGAGACATTTTTTCTCATGTTTTTATCGCCTGTTTATCAATGAAATATGCAGCTTATGAAAATAAAACGGTTTTATTTTTTTAAACGCATTCAAAAGCCAGAAATGCGTGTCTGCTGGCTGTTACAAAGACCACCAGAAAGTTCTCCTTCTTAAAAGACAGATGTAGTCACCACCCTCTGGGTTTTTCAGCTCTGTAAGTGAACTTAGTTCTTGACCTCCAGATGATGACGGAGGTGAATTAGTCCATCAGTCATCAGCTAGCGCCTGGTTATTATAATGTTTATACCATTTGTCTGCCAACACTATCTCTCAGCTACCGGGTTGTGTCTGCGCTGCTGAAGGGTGTTGCTATGGAAGCATGCGGTGGCGGCTCTTTGAAGTGACGTGTCTCTACCGGGGAAACAGAGTTCCTTCTGTGTTGCACGGCCGAGGAATGAAGAGGTTTGGCTCTGGTTGTTCCCAACGTGTGCGTGCGTGTGCACGCGCGCCCCGTCGTTTTTCTTTTCTCCCTCATGGTCCTACCTTTTTCACTTTCATGCTTGGATAGGTGCTTTATTTATTTATTTATTTTTTTCCATGCCAACATTCCTGAACCTTCCTCAAACCCGTAGAGTTCTTAGTGCAGCTTTTGGTCTCGCCCCACTTTCTCTATTTTGGAAAATAAATCTAATGGAAATAAGAACCGTAGATGGAGAAAATATTCAAACATGACTAAAAATAAGTCATGAGTGGGCTTAATCTGAAGAGGGGATTTTGGGATCAGTGATTGCAGAATTTATGAATGTTCTTCACATAACAGCACAGTTATGAAAAATATACCCTTTAAGCCCATAATGACGCTTGCTATTTAATAATTGTTGGGACGCAGCTGCACAACGCACTATCTAAACAAACTATCTTTGGCGATAATGGCCACCATGTTGGTCCGGTGACAACATGGGCCTAGCATAACACAAGATAGCACACAGTTTCAACACAAGATAGCGCTTCAGCTTTATGTCAAGTTTTCTGCTAATCAACAAGCTAGAAGCATACTAAATAATGTGGGAAAAAAATATATATTTTTTTGCATCTTAAGCTAAAAATTTCTTACAAATTGTTTGCATTTGTATTGCGTAAACAGATACTGAGTTTTGCGACTCTATGCTGTGTTAGGTGTTAGTGTAGGTGTCGGCAGCAACATTAGCATAAATGCAAGCTTGTGGGAATGCTAAACCCAAGATAAGCTTTTACTGCTTCAACGTGCGTCTCCTTTACTTAACTGCAGACTTTTTCGACAAGAATTTTATTTTAGGGTGTTCGACATTCTGTGTCATGTACGTCAAGAGTGGAGCAGAAAGGGGGGAAAAAATGAAAGGCTTTGGAAATTAAAAGGCAAATTGCTGGTGTGCTCTGGTTTGGGTTGTGTACAATTCTTGTATGTGAAACTCAGAGGCGTTTTTTTTACAAAACTGATTTATAAAAAAAACAAAACAATAATCACATTTGTTTTTGCTTTGATGACTCTATTACAAGCATTTTGACTGTTTGGTATGACTAATAAAGTTCTATATAAGTACAGTCATGCTATTGCTCCGTACAATTCTGAATCAAAGACAGTTTTGTCATACGTTTTGTATTATATACACTATGTGAATTAAAATAATAGTTGCAGTAAAGCAGAAAGGAATTGTTTGTGTCGATCAACGTTGGATAATTATCAGCTCTTATGTCTCCGGCTCAATTTTAGCTTTTCGGGAATAAAGACGAGACAAAGGGTGCTTTAAACGGCCCAAAGTGTTCCAGCTATGTGTCCCCTAACAACACTGTATAGAGCATGTCATTTGCAAAGCATCTAATTAAAGGCCTCTCCCAGTTTCCACACATCACACGAGCGCGACTGTGGATGAAAATGTCAGGGATGCTTAGATTACAAACTGTTGACCTCAGTGTTTCACCGTTTAAGACTCCGAGTCAAACCGGGGCTCAGCTGTTTATGGGTCATGCAAGAAAATTCGAATCATCTGTGTTATCTTTTATTTTGTGCGATAAAAAATTGCGTCTTGGTTGGTGGATCCGTCCACACTTCATAAAGTTTAGTGGCACATTAAATTTGAACTCACCAACGCCGCAAATTTTAACCCGACCAATACATTTTTCTTTTATTTACTTTTATGTGTAACTAGTCAGCGTAAAGCCAAACGTATCAGTTTGGACATTATGCATTTATAGCTCTCTTTTTAACATTCTATTCGTGGATTGCGGCCACTTTGCAACCGCCGTGTTTCATACTGTTCATTCTCTGAAATATACGACTGTAAGACGTGGAAATTTGTTCTGTGGCCGAGGTGGAATGGGAGCACTGAAACGCGCAAAAAGTCAGGGACGACCGCATTCATTTAGCGAGGAACGCAAACATACAATAATTGTATTTTTTATTTTTTTAAGTGATAAAAGAAATCATTTTGAGACAAATTAATCTCCGGCGTTGACAAATATTTAAACTTCATGCATTCTTGCTGGTTTTCATCCAGCCCCTTCCCATCATTCCTCTCTCTCCCCAAGCTTCCCTGCCAAACCTCGCTGGTGTGTTCCAACCCACCAGCCCAGCGAACACGACAAACCACGGGAACAGCATTCCTGGAGGCTTGTCTGGGATAAATCAGGAGGAATAATGAGACCGGCTCTCCGTAGAGGGCAGGAGAGAAAAGAGAGGATGTGACCGACTGATGCTTGGCGAGATAAAACTGAGGCAGTGCACTCTGGGTATTTAATGCCATGCTGTTTGGAGGATCTACTTGCATAGTTTGGTTGCGTTAGTGCCAAGTTTTATGGCAGGTCAAGATCTACAAGATTTTAACATTTTAAATTAATTATTGGAATCAAGTGAAGCAATCTCAGCACTCAAGCATTGCTCACTTAAACTGAAATTAGTCTGAAAACACATGGAAATGAGAAGAAATTCAACGCAAAAATCTCAACTGATATTCCGTGGAGAAGAATAGAACATTCACCGGACGTTTGAGCTAGTAGCAACGACAAGGAGTTAAAGTTCTAATTAGACAGACATGTATTTGTTCCATAATGAGGATAAACAAACTTAATAATCTTAAGAAAAAATTCAACGTACAGTTCCTTATTAAATTGCAAAAGTTTGAACAAAACAAGTAATGTGAAGAGGTAAGGTTGGAAGAGCACAGCAGAGTTAGGGTCTTACCTTCACTTCACATTTTTTATGGCAGGACAGGCGGCACGCTGAAACAACAGAGGAAGGTTATCAATTCATTATTGAGTAGCTTAAAGACAAAAAAATACCAAAACACAAACATATGGATGGTGTGAAAGCAGAAGCATTTTTAGCGCTAAATAAGTTCCAGCTCCAATTTTGAGAGTGGGGCGCTACAACGCTGCCCTCAAGTGGATAAAAACAGCAATCAATTACTTTCTTTGTCTTTAAATGTTTGTTTTATTTATTTTTTTTACATTTGAAGATTTTATAGTGATTTTTTTTTCAACTGTCACATGATATAAAAATAATTTGATGGAGGCCAGGAGCTGCTTGTCCCGGTGCTGATGGATGACGCTCCATATGGCTGAGAGAGGTTTCTGGTTGCCTGAGTAGTAGGAAAACACTCCCAGCTTAAATGAGGTAAACCTGTGTCATGATGATGAATGAATTACTTAGTAGCTGTGCTGGTGAAGCACTGCCTGCTAATTATTTCAATCAGAAAGGCAAAACAGAGCGGAAACATTTAGCCCAGCTAGATGTTTCCTAAAGACGTCAAAGAGCAAAAATGGCATATGTGCTTTAGCGTAGCTACCTTTTCCGCTATGCTAGCCTGTTTCTTAGCTCTGCCTCGAACGACCTCACTGCCTCCAGTCATCACATGTCTCGCTTTTCCTGCCCCACTCCATCACACACCCTCCACTAAAAGCTGTTTGGTTTTGAAGAGCGAATTTTATTGTCACAAGTTTAGCCAATAAATGACCAAAATCGGTCAATTAACAAGAAAATGCCTGGAAGTTGAATGTTACGTTTTTCTCGCTCTGTCATCTTGAACAGAAAGGCGATAAATACAGCATGCAGGAGGTGAAATCTTGAAGCTCCCTGCTAATTTCTGGATGTAGTTTCTGTTGGGTTTTAGCTTGTTTTCTTCTGTATTTTAGGGTTTATGATAATTAATAAAAGAAGATGAAAGAGAACATAATTCTCTACTGTCCTCATTTTCTTTTCCTCTTCCATGTCTGACTCCTTATTTCATCTCTTCTCCCCATATTTTAGCTCCTTTGCCTGCCTCTGCCCTGCACCCCACTCCTCACCCCCTTTTCCCCTCTTTTGCCTCTTATCTAGGCTAATGCAGCAGCAGCCATGCTAATTTTAAACACCAAATCCTCAGCCAAAGCCCTTCACAAGCCCCATCCTCTTTCTCCTTTCTCTACACTCTTCATCTCAGCCTCAGTTAAAGCCACTGTCTTTGAGACGCCGTTGAAAAGTGACAGAGAGATCTACTTAAGATGTGTGAAAGGCGATAAAGGGAGAAAATGAGGAAGGCAAATATTTCTCTTGGAGGAACAATGAAACATTTGGTCAATCAAAGCATGTTGGTGACACGTGCATGCAGGAGTTTAGTCATATTTCTGCTTGATCAGAAAAGCAATATTAGCTAAAACTGTTTAAATTTGACACATACAATGGCTTTCAAAGAATCAATGTGTCTGATGTAAAGATTAGGCCAAACAGATCATCAGAGAAACTATTGATCTGGGTTAGTCAAGATCAGATGTTCTAGCTGGATGTTTACTGCCATCATCAGGACAATCCATATATCCATCTATTCATTCATTTATTCATCCCTCAGTTTCAAGAGTTGTTGCCAAAAGATGACTTTGGTAAAATAATCATTTTTGACAACAATAAAAAAAAGAGAAAAAAAAAGATTGAATCCCAGACACTCACCTTTACAGATGAGACCCTCCTTAGTGATGGCCTGCTTGCATATATCACAACTCTTTGCCTTCTTGAAGGGCTTCAGCTTGAAGGTGTGCGTGTGGACGCCCTCCAGCTCGTCGGGCTGCGGGAAAACAACAACGAGGAAAATACCAACGTTCAGTCCACAGATATTCACTGATAATTTCACGCATTTCATCACTGGACAGGTCGGGGCTCTGATGTCACTGGATTCCAGACGAAAAACACGCTCTGCATCTTTATATGTCTGATTAGTCCTTGGGGCACAAGCAGAGGACAACAGCTTCAGAGGGAATCTGGCAACCAAAGACAATAACACTGACACTATCGGAGGTGGTGGCTGCAGCTGTGGTGTGTTCGGTGTTTCTCTTTGTAGAGAATCCCCCCCTGAGACACTAAACACATCCATTCCACGACTTATCTCATTCACTATCAAAGAAGAACCGTTTTCAAGTGTAGTTTTCCCTGCCAAACAGCTGCATATCAATCCGCTCTGATTTGATTTGTTCAAAGTGTTTCATTCCTCGACAAAAAAAAACAATCAGAGAGCATTCGACCTGTTTAGCTCTCCTCCTCTCTGCTCTTGTGTCTGAGCAGCCTTCTTATGACTCATAGTAATGATGCCATTTCCTGTGTGTGTTTGTGCAGCTGTGCCGCTCTGGGCGCCAGGAGCCAGCGTCTTGTTCCAGCTGTCACCTTGACAGGTTAAATGAAGGAAGGATTCCCTCCGTGGCCGAGCCAAGCCGACTCAGCGAGTCGCCGCTGACGGGGGAGAAAAGCCGGGATATGTAACATGTGGTCAGTCAGCGTTGACTCTAGCGTCTCTTTCAGCAGCTTCCATGATTTAGCTTTCAGCTGAGTGAGACACTAATTCCTCCTTCACCGGAACAAACTAATGTTACAATAAATTACTCAAGCTACATCTTATAATATAATAAAACATGAAGAAGCGATATTTGCACTTCCTCCAAGTGTTAAACGGCCTCAAACAACAACAAGCCAACCATTACAAGGTTAATTAAATATTGATGCTGAATGGTACTCAAGGTCTATAGATATCACTTCTAGGATTTCTGACCAACAGTTGGTTTGTGTGTATGAGATTTTTAACATTCTGGCTTCAAACTCAGGTTCATTTTGAGAAAGCAGCTGAAACCCTTCAGCTTGCGAACTAGTTGATGAAAGTTGTTGCGCCATCATATTTGAGCTAATTTTCCCTTTAGCCTTTCATGTTTTCCCCCCATCCGTGTCCCACATCTAATTTGGCTCAGAGCTTTTTTTTTATTTTTTCAAAAGTCTGCTTCTCATTGTTTTACTTGCTTATCTGCCCACATCTTAATGGGTTTTGTCACACTGCGACACTCTCACCAAAGCTCCGGAGAGAAATCCTGACTTTGGCTACACTGAGCTGGACAGAGCATGTTAAAGAAAACGGCCTGCTAGAAGAAAGTTATCTTCAATTATTGCCGATTTTTTAGCTGTTTTTGAACGCTGATGCCTCTTGTGAAAACTGAAGGACTTAAACTATCAAGTACACAAAACATGCAAGAAGGAAGGATGAGGTTAGGGTCTTTTTGACAAAAAATTTTTGGTGAAAGTCTCTAAAAAAAACTTGGTGTCGGTTCAGTTCAACTGAACTCTGACATGTTTCGAATGCATATGAATCCTTCGTTGCTTTTGCTTTAAATCTTCACAATTGACACATAAAACAATAAAACAATCTCACTTCAAAGTCTGTAAAGCTTCATCTAATACTGAGAACTTCATTCAACAAATCTGGGTGCCTCGCAACAGAAACTCAGTTTTCCGTCTTGTATTTTACAAAAATTTGAAAAGTTTCTTTCTTCGGGGTTTATTGTTTATTCATATCCTTCAAATTAGTCGATATTGTTAAAAATGAATAATAAATATCCAAGTGCTTTTACCAACTCCTCCACGCGGTTTTTTACAGTGCAGGTCCAGTCCGGGTTTATAAATAGAACTGCACAGCCCCGATGTTAAAGATGACCTGGCAGAAAGCCACTAGAAAGCTGAACCAATCACACGCGTCCAGCTGTGTCACAGCCAGGTGCCGTGGTTACCTGACTGCTGTGGCAACCGGGGTCAATGCATCTCGTCGCAAATATTAGCTGTGTGTTTGCAAAGCTACATCTGGAATTTACCGTCACTGTTTAAATAAGATTTGATCAGATAGATTTCAGTAAAAAAGAAAACAAGAGGCAAATATGCTACATAGCTGATTATCTTAAATTTAGCCACAAAAAACAGCAAACTACAACTCTTTTCCTGTAATTACCAGTAATAATCTTGCTGCAAAAGTCACTTCGCGTTTTCAAATTTAACTGGAAACCCATGTGCTCCTCCCCTGCAGGCTGCAGGAGATTCCCAGGAGGAACAATGTACAGGAGAGTCATGCTGAGTGGCAAGGAAGTCGAAGCAGAAATGGATGCAGATGATGGAAAAAAAGAGATGGTTTAAAGGGAAAGAAGAGGAAGACAACAAGGAGAGAGTATAATTGTGTATGTGCGTGCACGTTCAGAGGAGACCCAGTGAATCAAGGCTCGCTGCTCTTCTCCTGCAGTTGCACTTAGCTAATGAAAAGCATCGCTACGCTAGTTCGACCGCGACCCCACTTAGAGCCGAAGAGACGGGAGGGAGGAAGTCTCAAAGGCAAGCTCCTTTCCCTCTGCCCAGACACGGACTGATATGAACCCAGTAAAAAGCCTTTTTCCTTATTTCTGTCTGACATTATATCAGTTAGGTCGATTTCTTCCGATCTATTTTCTGTTCGTTTTGAGCTGAACCAATCTCCATCCTCAGCTAAAGCGTGCCGTCATTGGAGGAAGGCGTAAACATGACAGTAAATCATCGTGATCCAGAGGAGCATCGCGCTGAGGTGCTCCGTCCCTCGTGCCCAACAATAATGTACATCCATGACCACAAGCTAACCCACAATCATTTTCATTCCCATATTTAAACCTTTTCTGTTCCAAGACTTCCACATATGGTTCTGTTTATTGCCCAGTAAGAGGGAAGTCTTTCTGCATGAATTGGGAGAATGGGTCTTAAGCACACAACGCGGGACATGTTGAAGTAAAGATGTGTCGTATCGTCTTGCATTATGAGCTCATTTGACACAAACCGTGCAGCCCTTCAAACGCTCAGGCAGAATTCTCAAACAGAGCTGTAAAGCAAGCACATTTGGGGAAAAAATACCACACTGAAGCGATTTGTTTGAGCTTGATTATGTTTTTGAGAGCCACAGGTGGCTGTTCGGCTGCACTCAACTCTAGAAAATGTTTTTAAAAAGGAAAAAACCCGCTGATAATTTCAGTCACTTGAGTTGCAGTTAGTGTATGGTTGAGTCGTGTAGAAAAAAGGCTGGAGATTGTGATGGCGTGAGGGACACGCCGCCAAAAGAGAGGAGTCCAGAGTCCGGACCCCGCCCGACCCGCCGGTCACCCCTCTTACTGGATGAAACCGCAGCGCAACACCTGCTTTCAATTTGGAGCGAATTGAAATTCTGTTGGGAACAATGCTGGCCTTTGTGAGACAGTGAGCTGCAGAAAACAGGAATAGCCAAGGAGAGAGTGAAGGAACCAGATTTCATAAAAGGTAGCCTACCCGGGTAAATATGTAGAACAATTCTTTACATGAAGATATATCTATATATAAGTCGTCTCTGTTGCTTTATTTCTTCTTCGTTCCGTTACACGTAAAAGCATTCCAATCATTTATACGTTCATTTTCAAATTTACATCTAAGGCATATTTCCCTCCATCTTTCTCCTCAAAATGGGAAAGTTGAGAGAACATGACATTCAAGTCTAATCTGGGAAATGGAGACAACAAAACTTCACCACGGTTTTAAAAAGTTCGGCTGTGAAAAAATGGACTAATTAAAGTCCATTTTAATGAGATGGGAGTGTGAGTTCCTTCCCTGCTTGTTTCCGTGCCATAAGTTGGCCGTTGAATGGAAACCAAAGTGGAACGGAACGTGTGCGGGTTCCTAAGAGCTGGAGACTTTAACTGGAATGTTAGCACTTCAGGTAGGTCAAGCATTTAAGAAAGGAAAACAAATTATATGTGGAGAGGCACATTCAAGTCTGAAAGACTTTGAACAAGTTACTGATTAATCCAGGAAGATTAGACAGCAATTAGAAGTGTGATCAGGAAATTGGACGGCTGTGTAAGAAGTAGTGGAACATGGAGGAAAAGCTCATCAGAAGCTACTAGAAAGTAGATTTCTACTTAAATAAAGCCACAAATTAAAGATCCAGCTGTAAAAGAAAAAGAAAAAAAAAAAAACCACTTGAGTCCCAAAATCACTAAGGAACAATTCACAGAATCCTGACTCATATTCAACAAGAACATAAAGACACAAGGAGAGCTTAATTATTCTTGTTATAAGCCCTTGGAGAACTTCTTCATTCTCATTATGACACATTAATGACAGGTAAAAGAATTACTGATCATCATAACTAGCAAGTATCATAACATAAGAAGGTAAGCTGGCCTCGAAATCTGATAACTTTCTGAGCCACAGGGGCAACTTTCCAATCTTAACCCAGTCATATTTGCAGAATTATTACAAATGGATGACCCAATTAAGGGCATCTCCAACAAGCTAAAGTCCAAACTTTGACAAAGCCACTCCAGACATCTGCTCTTTCCTCCCAGAGGTACTTGGTATCATTGTTCTGTCACATAACCCAAGTGGGTTTGGGATTAAAGTCAAACTGGTCTCTTCCAGGACTTCCTGCTAGAGAGCTAAATTTATGTTACCCTGCATCACAGCTAATCCTCCAAATGGTCAAATAATTAATAGCTGAATTAATCAGAAAACAGGTTAGAATGCCCTCAGTTGGAGCCACTTCAAGCATTCAGTTTTGCAAAGGTGGATGAATGTTCATCAGTGCAGACAGAGCGTGTGCACAGCAGAGCATGAGATAAAATAATCTCAATGGGTCCAAACTTGTGACACTAAGCAGCACTTGCATTGATTCTAGCGGACAGACAATTCATGATTTAAAGGGAGTAATTACTTTTTCACACTGAGCCAAATTGCTTTGGAAATCTTTTTTTACTCAGCTGAATGTCATTTTACATGAAAGCACTTACCTTTGAGTGTGAAAGCCTGACTGCAGCGGTTTGTCCTGTTTGTGCATGTGTGCAGTGCGATCGATATCAGGTTTAGACAGAGAGAGCCAAAGATCAATGTGCTGTGATCATTAAGTCTGGCCTGCTTATGATCATTGCTCTGCAGATAATGAACCTGGACTTGAATGCTGGCTAATGAGCTCTGCTGTTTCTGACTCTTGTTTCAGAAAAAAAAGAGAGAAACTTTTAAAACAAACACAAAGATGTAGTGTTTGAATTATTCATTAAGAAGTGTTACAGCTGATGTTCTAACACATACCGCAGCTTTTTACATCGTTTGATCTTGGGAAGCAGGTGCTTCTAACTTCTTAAACGTCTGCGATAAGATATCGGGATAGACGGGTCACGTTCAGTTGAAGGCAGATATTTGTAATTACTGCATGTCAAAACAAAAAATATTTTCACAGTCTGAAATAAAAATGAGGGCTTTAATGCAACGTCTCAAACACAATGCTTCTAAAGAAGCAATCTAAAAAAGTGAAAAGCAAACATCTGATTTCCAGAATCATCTGTTCAAAAATATTACAGCTTGGTTGATAATAGGGGAACACTGATTGCGGTTTTCTCCCGATTCCGATTTTGGCTGATACTCTTTTTTTTTTTTTTTTGTCTGAAATGTCACCAAGTATACCAAGAAAGTCGCTGAGTTTACAACAGTGAATTATTGTTGTTCAGTGCAACTGATGTTGCAAATGTGGTGAGCCGGTCTACCACTCAAACCTCCCACAGCAGAGCAGACAAAGACAGTGGTTGAGTTTTAGACCTTTGCTGCAGTAAATAAGAACAAGGAAAAAGATCAGCTTCACATACAAGTATAGGCCAATCACCAGTCTCCCAAAATTAAGGAAATCTGCGCCAATAAATCCATTAAAACAACAAGCATTATCCTAAACAGGCAGTTTACAAATCAACTTGTTGGTGCACTGAGACAGTAAATAAATTACCTTGTTCTATCTGAAGTATAACCTAATTCAAGGTTGTAAAAAATGATCCCTTTCTGATTTCTTCAGTTTTTGCTTTTTGTCACAATTAATCCTTTTAACTCAAAGCAAGTTTGTGATCTGCAAATTACCTTTTTCTAAAGGTAATTTGTAGTGAACAATCTATTACTAAATTACTTAGTGACTATTTTTAAGACTGATTCATCACGATTAATCAGGTCAAGCGCTCCAGCCTAATGGCAGTTCATATGAAATATTTTCCTGTGGGAATGTGCATTTACCGGTTCCACCAGTACTACCCAAAACATGCAGGCAATACAGTTGTTTTGATAAGAAAAGTACTGAAAATACAGATCAGAACAGCGATTCAGTCTTGATCTACTAGCTGAGTATTTCCTGTGGCCATTCCCATGTTAAAGCTTCACAGTTTTTGACATTTAAGACTTCTAAAGGCAGAGAGAAACCATCTCATCTGGCAGCTACTGAGGTATGTGAGCTGAAATTCAAACTGCAGTATGAGAAATGGGGGCAGAGCATCTCACAGTGCCCAGGGGAAGGGTGCTACAGCTGGGTTGAAGGCCAACTGATGGTGGCCTGGGGGTCTGCAGGGAGGTGTTGAGTCACAATGGATATAAATCACCCGGGGCCTCATGCGTAAAGCGTGCGTGCGCACAAAAAATGTGCGGCGGCATATTTTACGCACGAGTCGACATGAATAAAAATTTCCTTTGTGTCAAAGTTTGCGTAAATAGACGCAAACATTTTCTGTGGACAATATTAAACTACAAAACTCACCTGAATACACTGAAATCTGACTGTTTAGACCAAGAAGCATCAAACCTGATGTTTTTCATAATTTCCATATTTTACTGTTAGCTTATTATCCTCAGACATCCACACCATCTAAAGAAAATAAAAATAAAAGTATGTGAAAACCTAACAAGAATGTAAATAGTACTTTTTCCTCCGTTTTTATCTGATAAAAACGTAACGTCTTTTTGTCTGTGCGTCGAAGCGCATGAAAAGCATCTTTAGACTCAAATCAGTCTCACTAAAATTGGACCAAAGCTGCTGATTCAAAATAATCAACAGGTTTGATTATTTTTAAGATGATCAAGGTATATATACAATCGTATATTGTATATAAGTAGCTGCATAAAGGTGAGCCGTGTATTGAGGAGCTTTCGCTTTTGTGGAGAACATCTCCAATGGCAGGATTCAGAGGAAGCGATTGATCAGAGTCCATATTGATCTGCTGGGAAATATTGATGATGGTTTATGAGCGTCTAGATTTTTTTGTGTGTGTGCTGCATTTTTCTAAATTTTTCCATTCGTTAAGTTTTAGTGTGAAAACTGCGCACTCTTTTATGCATCAGTCCCCTGGTCATGAATACACAGAGCACTGTTAAGCCAGAGTGACAGCAAAAAGTCTCTGAGGAAAGTCTTCGCTCCGTGTTGGCCGTGCATTCATGCACAGTTACACAAACCAAAAAAAAAACTGGAGCAAGGAAGAAGCTCGAGTGAGAACTGGAACCAAGACAGGACATGACGTCCCATTGGAGATTCATGACCAGAACTGGGTCTGAGTACAATTCTGTCACTGGGAGGACATCAGCATCAAAAAGCCAACATTCACCTGTCGACTTCATAACATCATTAGAATGAGCAACAGAAAATGTACAAACAAACACTGGAAGCTGAACCAATGTGTGACCAGCTTGGTGAAAACTAGCTCCTTGTTCTACGCTGGAAACAACCATCAGTCCTGAAAAGATTTTTGCTGAATCCCTTGAAGGGTTTGAGACCAGAAACCTTTTAACTTTAAGAGAAAACGATCAACGCGGTTTCTGTGGTATTTTTATGGAACTCTGATGCCCATGGCCACACAAGGAGGATCCATGGTAAATTTATCATTCAATAATCTCTTCACTCAACACAAGCTGATTACAAGGCAGGGCTAGCATGATTAAAAAAGGAAAATGGAATTTCTCGAACACAGACACACGTGCACAAACTCAAATGGAGGTGTCGCACACAGATGTATGGCAGGCAGTAACTGTCCGATCAAAGCCTGATTGATTTTCAGAGCACTCTGGGGATTCTGGTCGGTCAATAAGGGACTCTGTTAGACAACTCAGGACATGATGGATCTGCCATACGTCTTGCCTGACAGCGTTGCAGCTGCCGTGGACTTGACTAGAACAGAGAATAGAAATATTTATTTGAGCTGCCTTGAAAATGTGAGGCTTGAGTTAAGTGATGGTGAAAAGAATTGAGGAATGTAAAAGTAATGACTTGCTATCCATTCAGGGAAAAGCTCATATAATTTGGTTACCCAAGAAAATGTTTTAAATATTAAAGTATCCTTAAATCATTGTCTGTACTCAACTATCCATGCCAGGTAAGCCAAGTATCTAACTCCATAGATTTGGTGCTTGTTTGGGACCTTTACAAAAGACTTCTGATCTCAAACCAGATATTTCAAAAGTTAGAATTTGCATGGTAACATTTATGTAAGCAGGCTATCATTATGACAGGTCTATTTTGCTTACTTATTGTACAGCTTTTGACTATTATTTTGCTACCCAGTAACCCCTGTTAGTTAGTGATCATTTTAAATAATAGTTTTGAATAGAAGTAGTTGGATGAATGTGGTATTTAGAGAAATGCCAGGAGGGTTAGCCTGCCAACAATTAGCATGATTGGCTAACAGAAACTACAGTGGATTTTGGTCTGTTTTAATAGAACCAGTGCAGAATTCATACTTTTATGTAACAATTCCAGAAAAAAAATATGAAAATGGGAGATAGGACACAATAAAGTCAATAAAGACAGTTTGTTCTCAAAGTTGAACTTCTTAAGTTCAACAAATTTCACTCCCTGGTAAATCACCTGAAAAAGAAAAATAGAGAACATCTCGTCATTTCAGTTAAGTTAATCAAATGTTGTGATTAATCCAAGTCTGACATTATGTTACATTGTTTTCTTGGTATAAGTAGATTTTATTTACTAGGCTGACCGCTTCAGAAACCCACTCCTGCAAACTGAACTTAGGTGAACACGAGAAGCAAATTGTTGAGTTGGGTTTTTTTTTTCCCCCCAATATTCTTTTGCACATGTCAAGTAAGTTCTGTTAAGCTGCTTTACATTTTATACAACAGTAATGAGCTCACAGATGTATTTGACCAGCGCTGTAGGAACTAGCTGGCATTTGTAGCTTCTCCTGTCAAATCTAATATTCTCTCTCAGTGTGTGGGGCTGATAAATTATTAATAGCATGTATTTGAGGAGCTTTCAGAGAAGCAGCTTCTCACACGTCACTCAGCCTCTCCATTCTTCTTCCTCTCTGTTGATGATGTCACAACTCCTAACATCCCTTTCCTGCTCGCCGTTCAACTCCTTTCTGCTGTCGGTCTAAAGGCTCTTGATGCGCTATTGAAGGCTTCCATCTGGACGACTCAAAGCTCTGCTTTGCACAGGAGTGTTTTCCTTCCACCCTGCCTCTTTCCACTTGCATCTAAATAGCTCTGTGCTCCACTGCAAGCTGGAGAAAAGTAGGGCAGATGCCTCATGTACATTTGTGTGTCCCATCATTGCATACTGTGTGTGCACATTCTGCAATCTAAAGAAACCATTAATTCAATGCTAAAGCTACCGGTAGATACGTAAGGTAAAGAGATGATGCGAAGTCTTGACCTTGTAAAGTGCAATCAAAATCTTAAAGAACATCTAAAAAGACAGACAGGGGTTAAAGGTCTTTAGCCCAAGTTGATGTGTGTCACAAATTTCAAGGGGTTGTTTGGCGTGTTTTTGTGAAAAGCCCCCGGTTCCTGAAGCACTCAGTCAGTCCCAGATAGAAGAAGGAGATTAAATTATACAGGAGAGCCCAGAAATAGCTCCAGTGCCGAGGCCGCGTGGACTCCAGACGCAAGAACACGGCATTGTAAATCGCCACAGGAGCAGTCAACTGGATTAGTGCTGCCCAGACCACCGAACGGGGCAGTCTACTATAAATTTGACGTGCGATGGGATGAATGGGAAGAGACGAACGGATCCTTGAACTTCCAAAGCAAATATGGGACAAAAAAATCTTTCATGCTTCAAGTGAACTCATTAGTGGACACTCTGTTGGGATTTCGAAAGCAACTTTTCATCATGAACTGTTCACTTCCTCAGAGTTTACATTTAAGCACAATCACCCAGTTGGACATGGAAGCCAACTGTGAAGAAATGTCCTTCCTAATTTATGTCCCTTTCTAGTTTAGGTTTGTTCGTCTTTCTGAAAATGTTTTACACAAAATGTAGATCTCTTACCCAGAACATGCAGGAGAGGCAGACCCAGGTCCTGGCCCTTCCGGCCAGAGCAGAGGGCAATGACAGAGAGACAGAAGGCATCCTTTAAAAATAAAAAATAAAAAAACCTATCCAAGCTCACAGCTAGACTCCACAGTGTTCCCAAAAATTCGGAGCGTTTCCACCCAAACCCTGGTTACACAAATCCATGCCAGCCGTTTGAGATGCACAGAGGAGTAACAAACTCAGTGCTGCTTGGCTTTACTCAGTCTCCCTCATGTGAGCGCCCTCCCTTCTCCTACTTCTTTAAGCTGTCCCTCTTATTCTCTAGCTCACTTCTGCCTTGCAGTCCTTCCCTCTTGAAGTGTGGTAACTTTATTCCATTTTGGGGGGGGGAAGGAGGTGAGTGCTAACCTTTACTTTTCTCTCCAAAAACTCCCTCTCCTCAAATGATCCTTGTTAGCCCCTCCTTTCCCCTTCCCTCTCTTTACACACATGCACATACAAACTCTATTCACTGACCAACCCTCCACCCCCACTTTTAGCTTCCTTGCATCGCATACCTCACCTCTCCTTCCCTCCATTTTTTTTCCTGGAAGCATGCTCACTCATGTCTGCGCTAATGTCACTTCAATTTTTCATTGGCAGCCCCTTCCTGTTTCCAAATTGTCTCTCCTCCTGTGAAATATCTGCAGGACAAACTGGCTGCTGTGACTCTGCCAAGGCCCAGTCCAACTGCCTACACAATATACAGGATAGTTCCTTGCAAAAGATATGCAAATTTGTATGCGATATCATATGTATTTGTTTATCTTGAATTTTTACTGTGCAAAATCTCTAAAATCAGATTACTAACAGATGTTGTACAGTAATGCCAGGAATTGCTATGTTTCTATAGGTAAAGACCTTTACTAGGATTTCTTGCATATGGAGAAAAGTGTTACCAAGTCTGTCGTCTGAAGGAGTTGCCATGCCTCTGTTAATTTATCCATCCCTTCAACCTTCATCAAGCCCTCAAAACAAAGACCCACAGAGACAGTTGTGCTAAGGGCCCCAAAACTCTCTTTCCGTTATGGTTGATATGTTTGCCCGATTATTTGCTGACCTCTGCATCCTACTGTTAGCTTAACTCCTACCCCTTATGACAGTAAACACAAACTACATTCAGGAACCAGAATAAACAGGGACAGGTCTTCTTTTGTTCATGCACCAGCTGGAAAGGAATGGCATTTGCGAGAGTAAGGGCTTTGGACTTCAGGATCTCAGAGTTGGTTGGTCCAAACTTTTAAAGTTTTCAGCCCTCTAATGAAAGAGGACATTCATTCATCAAACAATGCAGGACTCATATGGCTTCTGGACTTCCCGCTCCCACTCTGGCACTCGACAGGGTTTGTCCCCAGTAGGGACTCAGCATGATGTCACAGCAAGGACTGCCTCAACATGCTTTACATCGACTACCAATGAAAGGTGGCAAAGCATCCACACCGGGGACATCTTCAGATCCAAAGAACAGTTTTTCCAAAGTATTGATGATCGTTTAGGAAGTTCACCAACAGGCTTCCAAGTACATTCTCTTCATCTAAATCTTCTAGTTTGGTTGAACTCCTGGCACTCAAACTTCAACTACACAAAGACAAACTATGTAAATTTTGCTGCAATTTATTTCATTGTACTCAATGTATTGTTGAAACAAGTGCAAAGGACAATGTTAGATTTTCCAATATGATGGCGTATTGTCAAGACACTTGGCCCCATGAGTGGAAATCTCATACATTTGCATGAATCAACATTCAACCTCATTGGTCATTAGTAGATGCTGCAAGAACAAATCAGTGTTTCTTACAGTGACTGTAGAAAGTTCACGATTATTTGTTTTTTTTAAATATATAAGACGACAAAATTTCAGTGATGAATTTCTGATGTTGTCCACTATTAAAGGCAGATTAGAGACCTGCTCAGAGATGATCATGCATCTTGGGTGACAGGATTCCATGTGTCAATGAATACACAACCATGTACTGCAAGATCTGCTGGCCAGGACTATGCACAGCAGCCCTAAACACTGAACAAGAAGAAGTGCAAAAAAATGTTCCAATTGAAACTGCTCTTCAGGTGATTTTACAACTAATCAAAACAGATCTGAAGAAGGAATTCTACATTCAAAAGTGCCATCTTTATTAGACAAGATTACGACAAGAACCAACAAATACTGGAATAATATAAACTGATATCTGATTTTCTAGAAATGCCAAGACAGGATGTTTAAAAAAAAAAGAGAGAGAGAAATTTCCATGTTGGACCTCATATATCATAAAAGGAAACCTTTGTGTGTTACAATTTCAGTTTTGACAACCTATAGATGGTCTTACTTTGTTTCATTTAAACCATCTTGTTAAATTTTACACTTATCATTGTTTTTCTGGAGCTGAGCCTTTGTGCCGAAATGACAAATGTAAGTCGGCTTCAACTTTTATGCTGTGCAATCTATTTTGAGGGGATTTTTATGTTTTGCTAAATCAAACAACGATAAAACATGAAGGTATTAAAAAGAATAAAATTTCATAAGACATATAGGAAGTTTAAGAGAAGCAGATTTTTTTTGTCTCATCATTATGACATTTTTTCCTTATGATCTTTTTAGGATTATTTGTTACTCATTTATTCTACTGACCAAATTTATTGGAGCAGAATATAATGGAGTGTTGTGTCCACTTCAAAATAAGATCATGAATATAAATGTCTAATTCTGAAAAATGGATAAGAAAAACTTCAATAAACAAATAAAGTAGCGTTTTAGGATTTAAAATTCATTTAGGGAAAGCTTAATGCGCTAAATGTTTTCAAAGTTAAATAAAAAAATTTGAACCGCTGAAGTCTGCACAATCCCTGCTTACTCTGTTTGAAAACACATTTAAATCAGTTTTTATGCAGAATATTGAGTCTCTTTGTATTCTGCAGGCTTTATAATTACTAAAACGGAACAGCTAATATCCTTGCAGAAAGACTAGCGTACCAAATATCCATCCATACATTGCATTGCACATGGAGAAGAATCGCAGAATGCATGCGTTTGTGTGCACAAACCGCAGCACTGAATCAACATTACCCCGGCTGCACAGGGACATTACATCACTCCACAGTCAGATCCATAAAGGGCTAAGAGCCAATTCATTTTGAGAAAACACCCCCTATTGATCCACGCTGCTTTCCATCACTTCCACTGTAACAGTTACCTCAATCTATAGGCTCACCTGACATATTATCTCTGTGTGTGTGTGTTTATGAGCAAGGCGTCCTCTGCCTGTGTATTTACATAACAAGACAGCATTAGGGAAATGCTGGAGAAGTCACTTAACTGCTAGGAAGCTTTGTTCAGATGGATTGTTGGTGCATGTGTTTGATGCATTAGAGCCACGTTTTTTTTTCTGCTCTAAACTGGGTTGCTAGCAGCCCCTAGTGGCCTCCAAATAGTCAACAGCAGATTGACTGCATGTTTACTTAAATAGTTAGTTCTCATATAATCACTATGAAGCATACTTCAACAGCAAACCTCACTGATTCCAAAGCTGCTGAGTAAGCTTTGCTTTGCGAATGCACTTGTACCAGTGAAACTCTCGATTCTGACCCAGAAAACGTCATTAACAATCTTTGCTACCTGGTCAAAGCATGTGAAAACTCAAACTTGCATACATAGACATGGACAGATTCATTAATAACCAAAAATGTGCTAGGAAAGAAATCTATTTGAGAAGAGGAATCTCCTGCTGTTGCTGAAGAATCCATCACATTTTAAACATTCATGCTAAAATAATAAAGAATCCATCAAGCTCTGTGGGCCTGGAAAATCCCTTTCTGCTGTTTGGGGGGAATCCATGGGGAAAGGATGCATTTATTAAACTAATACAGATGCAGGTAAAACTTGAGTAAATGAGGGAAGGGAAAAACAAGCTCAACAGAATGATGTTGAAGGGGAGATTGCTTCCTTCATAAAGCTGCAGGAGTGTCGCCTTAGTAACACATATGGAGGAAAGCTTCACCCAACATCACACACACGCACACACACACCCACCCCTGTCTGCCTCTTAGAAAACCACCGCACATCCACATCCACAGCCGAACACGCATCACGTCTCCTGTAGTAACCCGGCCCCGTCATGTGGGGACTGCTTGAGCCGCGTTGCCATGGAAACTGAACACCTCACAGCAGTCCTCAGAGGAAAGATGTGGAGCCGCCATACCTCTCCACTTTCACCTCCCAGTCGACTTTTCAGCTCAACAGGGCAACAGCAGACGCTACGGAAATCTATTTGTCATGCAGCGACTTCCTTGAGTATTGAACTGGAAGTCAAATGTCACGGAAGGGACTAGATGGAAGTGAAATAACCCCCCCAAAAAAGAGATGACTAAGACTGAGGAAAAAGAATTCCAAAAATGTGATAATGAACCACAAAGAGATCAAGAATTAATAAATGAACCCCCAATGAGACATAAATTTCAAGTACAAAGGCAGTGGCTGACAAAAAATGACCAAAAGTACATCCAAATTAAATACTAAATTACAATCAGGAGACAAATGAAGGAAATATGGAAAATGTCGATTCAAAAGCAAACAAGACTTATGCAAAACCAAAACAAGCTGAAAGAAGCTAAACTAGACCTGTTGTGTCCTGATCCATCTACATTTAGGGTGAAGAAAACTGTCCAGAGAAAGCAGTCTCTCGCCGAGACCCAAACTTATCAATAAAATGTTTTATTTACATCATTTTTTCTCAGTAAAACAAATTCTTACTGACAAACTATATATCAAATATCTAAACATCTGTCAGAAGATCACACTGCCCTTACTGAACAATATAAAGGTTCAGACATGCAAATGGATCATGCAAGCTGCATGAATATTCTCTCAAAAGACTAAAGGTTGGAGAGTTAAGGTTATGCTTTTGAGAACAAGCAATGGTATTTTCAGGAAAGCAATCAACATTTTTGCTGAATTATGCGTCATTACTGCGAGGCAAGTAAAAACATGGAAATTATGGAAATTGAACTGAGGGGAAAAAAAGGGCCTGTGAGTGGATTTCCATAGACAAACGCGACGAGAGAATGTGTCAAAAGGAGGGGCAGAGTGGTGGAAATGAGTGCGGGCAAAGAGATAAGGAGCTGCGGCAATTGGGCGAGGGTGGTGGTGGTGCCGCGGAGGGGAGTGGGTTTTCTCTTGGTGTTGGTGCTGGAAGAGACGTGTGCCTGCAGCATTGCGAGCTACAGCGTCACCAGCAGACTATGTAATGACACTACGAGAGGATCACAGCAAGTTTAAACCCTCATGTTCACAATCCTAGGAAAGTTTCCAAAATTGACGATTTGCTTGTGGTTAAATTCTGTTAAGGGCGTTTTGCGATACAATGATTTTCTTCATGTTTCCTGAGTAACAGACGCTCCATAACACCTGGCACACTCTTCTTGATGTCACTGGAAAAGTTACCAGAACAATAGTTGCAACACGGCTCATTATGAGACGAATCAAATTTATAAAAAATATAGACTGCAGGTAAGCTACCTTTAAAACATGTTGGCTTGTTGGTTACTGTTCAATGAACTCTGCTTGGCCTTACAAATATGACACATGACTGACGAAGTATGTTGAAAGGATGACAGACTTGCAATCTCCGACTAAGAACAGGTTGAACAGGATAAAAATTAGGGAATACCGCAAGTCTTTTCTATGGAAGGCTCCCATGATGGTGCATCTCAGTTCTGCAGGTTTCAAATCAAGGTGACCCTCCTGGGCAGCAGGATTTGCCAGAAGTTTCAATGGCAAATCTTTAAATCTCATCACTAAAGTTCTCCATTCACCTAAAGTTAGCCTTCTAAAGACCTATTGAACATATCACACTGACCTTGACTCACCACTTGGAGCACTTTGACAATGGTCTTCTAGAGACAATGGTCCATTGCCAAGCTTATTTTTTGCAGCTACGTCATTTATGTGGTTTAGGCAAGGCCAGTTGAATGCAAGTCACGGTTGGGTAATTTGATTGAGAACAGAACCAATCCTGAAGTAGACTCCATGCAGATTGATCAGTTCAATTAGATGCTAAAGCAGCAGAGAGGCAGTTGAAGAACAGTCCTTTGAGTCAGTCATTCACTACTACCCTTCGTGCACATTCATCGAGGTCTTACCTTGTTTCGCTTGGCTCCTCTCAGAGGAAAGAAACAGGCAAAAAGGAACTTGCCCCAGCTAATGACAGCAGCCAGGCACCAGTTGAGGCGAGCCATGCCTGTGTCTGTCCCGTCTTGTCTGCCAGCCTTCTTATCTCCCACTCTCGGCACTGAGAAAGGATCCTGCAACCGTCCTCAAGACTATGGAAAGACAGGAGATCTTCTTGTCCTAGTCCCTGGAGCAAATATGAAGTGTCTGAGTCAGACAATGATTGAGGATTTATGTTCCTTTCAGGAGGTTTTGGAAATTTTGGATGTCTGTCTGTGTGTCTGCAATTCCAATTTGTAAGGAAACAATGGGGGCTACCAGCAATCCCTGAAAAGGACTAGACCTTTGAACAATCTTGGAGGACCTGGAGCATTTTTTGAGCTAAAAAATGTCTCCCTGTCTGTACACCCATTCGTCTTCTCAGCCTGGTCTGGATGAGTCAGTCCTCAAAGTGTGATCAGTACCGTCGGCTGCATAATGCGAAGAGCCCGATGCTGATCGACAACACCGCTACACCTACGCTGGCATACCCTCACTCACTTTTCCCCCCTCACACACACATACATACGCTCGCCTGCATGTAACGCTGTCCTGGCAAATGTGTTCGCAGGCAGAACAGCCCCCACCCCCCCACGCCCCTTTCTCCTCTCTCATCACACGGCTACCCCTTCAGGCTCAGGATCGCCGGTGCTTCGCATTCACACACTCAGCTTACACACACTTGTCCATCTCTTTCGCTCCGTGCTGTTCAGCGACACACACGCTCTCACACACATACATGCAGTGATGCTGCAGCATTTACTCAGTCAGAGCGGGAGGAGGGGAGCAAAAGAGTCAGGAGGGGTGGGGGAATGATGGGAGCAAGGAAAAAAGGATGGATTGCGAGAGGGGGGGGTTGCCCGCATTTACAGGGATATTTTGGAATTAAAAATTATGACATAAACAAAAGTATGCATCAAGTAGCAACAGTCGGGATGGGAAAATGGTTCACAGGAGAAAATATGAATGAATGCGAGAGGACGGGAAAGGAAGGGAATGACAAAATGGGAAGCAGCAGGTCGCTGGAAGGGAAGCAGGAGAGGGGAGTGTGTTTTAGAAAACTGAGCACACACGCTGACGAATGGATGAAAGCTGAAGCTGATGCGATGCAGGCGCAGATTGGTGATTGTAGTTTGAGAAGAACTGGGTCGCAGAAAGGAGGAGAGGGAGAAAGGACGGAGGAGAGGGGCATGGTGTTGAATCATTGTGTCTTGGGTGATTATTTCCTACTATCTCTCCCGCTCTCTCTCCTTCTGCAGGTGGTGCACAGCCTCATTCACTCTGCTGCAGTCTCTCTACGCTTCAGTGGGAGCACATTCTCACTGCAGAACGCTTTCCTCTGCTACACCCCCTCCCCCTCCATCCAATCTCCAAACCCCTTTCCATGCAGCACACCACTGCCACACTAATGCAATCACAACACATCAAAGCAATGAGCAAAGGAGATAAACTGTGCAGAGGAGGCTTTTCTGTCAACCAAAGCTTGCGTAGCCTACAGGGTCGATGGGGGAACACAAATGGTTCCGTCTTTGATCCTAGAAAAATAAGTTCAAATCCTTTTGATTTTACTCTAATATCCTGAAATGCAGACGCCACCTAATGAATGTGTGGAGATTTAATCAGAGAAGCAGCTAAGAGGCCAATGATAACTTTGCAGAAGCTGCATCTACCTACAGCTCAGATAGATGAAGCATTCAACAGAACCATTACTAGCTGTGGCCTCTGCAAATCTGCCTTTATGGAACAATGCCAAGAAACCATAACTGAAAGAAACATATGGCAAGATATTGACTGAAGTCAGTAGGAGAGTGATTATTATCAGTGATGTGAGTTCTGTACCAACATGGGCTTAAAGGCCGCTGAGTGAGGAAGAAGCCATTATTTCAGAACCAACATAAAAAGACAATTATAGCTTGAAAACATAATAGAAAAATACCTTCACTGTTGGGAGAATTTGTCTTTGGTCATAATGACCATCACTACACTTGGGCAATAAGCCTTATTGCTGTTCCAATTGGGGAGCATCACATTTTCTCCAGGAGGAAGTGGTGCACTTCACAAAACAGATGCAAGCAAAGCGCACTTCAAACCTGACACAGTAGGAATGAGCCAAATTTCTTCTTCGCTATTATTCTTATCAAAAAATATCCAGAACACTTGGCCCGAATAAAATAGTTTGAAAGGCAATTCACAAGCTACTAAGAAAATGTATGGAAACTTTTAATATTAAAGAAAGATTCAAAATGCATTCTGTCTTATTTTTCCAGAATTTAGCAAACAAATCATTTTGATGTTGAAATAGGCAGTTATAAGCATTTTATAGGGGGTCTCAAGCATTGGGCTGTTATTCAGGCTGGGGGGTGTAGCATGGTTGAATGAATCTCATGGACAAAAACATAGAAGGGCCAGTTCATCGGGTCCAGATTCAGGTGATTCACACTAGGTCTCAAAAATGAGAAACACTCCTTTGGGAACAGTATTGCAGGCTTGCTAAACAAGGAAGACAAGTGTTTCAAAAGAAAAGTTAAGGAGGCCACAAACCAGGAAGAGAGGAGGTGGCCTCAGACTGGATTTTTCTCCTCAGGGAGGTTTCATAACAATTCACACCTTCGACATGTGACTGTACCACCTCACACGATGTCCTCAATAGAAAGGACCTCATAAGTAGCAATCACCCAAACGCCTGATGGAAACCTTAACCTTAACCCTTAACAGTCCTATAAGTGCAATTATCCAATCCCAGAAACCCCATCCTCTGGTTAAAACTTATTCTACTTTGCCTTTTGATTACTATGTCCTTGATGACAGAGAATCTATTTACCTTGCTTTGCAAAAGATGCAACAAAGTGATATTTAACTACAGCTATGAGACCCTATGCCATGCAGTGAAATTAAAAGATATTTCTAAGGTTGGTCTGCACAGGTGTTATGCAAACTAGACCTCATTTCTGTTTTCACCAGTACCGTTTCTCTCTCTACAGGAGGAATGAACGAGGAACATGTTCTGCCCAGTGTGAGACTGGGCATGTGTCCCATTTCTGGGAATGTGCTGACCTTACCTATTAGGCATAAGCAACTTGCATAATCACTGCTGACTTCTATTGACTGGCTTGTCACGCTGTCTATGCCTTTGACTGGAAAGCCTGTGAAAAAGTGCTAGTTCCCAGTAATACTTCCACCTAAGTGACTTTTTATTGTCATCTTTGGAAACATGGGAATTTTCCCTCACATGCAGAAAAGAAGGATGACGTGCAGACAGTTGTGCAATTGAACTCTGCCTTTATTTGTTTTTTTCAAAATTTGTTATGACATTAATTGGAGTTTCAAGTCACAGATTAAAACCTCCTAATATTATTATTCAACGTGATCATCAATGTCTTCTGTGTAATGATGATTTAATTTTCCATTACATGCAAACCTTACAAGGGTACATCTTGTATGGCGTAATGAATGCTGCAACACATACAGTGCGCCTATGGGAAAAATAAGTAATAACTAAGCATAAACTTCACATATTGGTATACACGTGGTAGTTTTTCAAATGTTCCAGTTGACAAAAAGATAATCACCTCATATCTCACCTCAAGCATTTCTGAAATAAACTACCACTGCAAAAACTTTTCAGAAAGCGATCCCAATAATTAGGCTAAGCGATGTTGCTGTTAGCATTAGCTAACAGATAAAACTATTCCAAAAATCTGTGAGATAATGTAATGTAAAGAATAGCACTAAAACGTGACCCACGTTGACAGTTAAACTGATAGAAATGGTTTCATTTTTAGACTGTATTCGGAAAACAGTCAGGCAACTTTGAATGGTGGCTGCAAGACAAACAGGAGACAGAAGGAGGTGGAGGGTTTAGTTTTGTGCACCGGCAGCCTATTCACATTCAGTGCACAAAGTGTGCACTGTACAGGGCAGATAGCAAATTAGGCCCCACTGCACACCTCATCATTCACCAACATGCACACTAATATGCTTTCCATTTCTCTCCTTTTTTCAGGTTTCTCTCCAACACAGAGCAAGTTCCCAAATATGCAGTTTTTCTACTTTTCTTCATCATGCAGAATCACTATAATTAGGTTTTAAAAGTGAATCTTTAAATCGTTGATGTATAAAAGGACCAAACTAAAATTCAACATCTTATTTTGACATTGTACGACGATGAAAGTCAGTCCAGACTCCCAGGTCATATGTAAAAATATTTAATAATATAAATAACACTGTGCTTTTTCTGAAATGTCTTGCTTCATTAGATCTAATCCAGCAAAAAGCACCGCAGAGACAGAGGTGACCCCTTTTTGGCCTGTAATCAATGACTCAGTCTATTAAGTGAAGGTGCCCTAATCAGTCAATCTCAGTAGCAGATGAGCATTGTAGTAGCAGGTACTTTACGTTTGTCTAAATCGCCATAACATCCTACATGTAAGTATGATTTTTCATAATTAAAAAGAAGGCCAGGATTAGGGTCTTCAGTTCTCATACAATCTGATTTTGTGGTCTGCTCTTGGAAAATCCTCCAGGTGACAGGTCCATTTTTAGCGGGAGCAAATCATGCTCAGGGACAGGGAGGCACCTGAGTGCACTTAGAGTGGAGGTTTATGGGCGGTGACACTTCTGGGGCTGGCTGCCAAAGGAAACTCAGTTATCTAGAAACATCTACTCCCCTCCCGCACCAACCCCCATCACCAACACACATACACACACGTGACCCTTACCAGCCTTTCCAGCATCACCCAGCGATATGAAACCACAGGAAGTCTTAACATTAGCAGGTAAGCTGCTGATCTCAGTGCTGGATCGGTGATGGATTGGAATTTACCTCACGACCCTGTGGATGGAGCAAACGCACAATGCATTTTTCTGCTATAGAAAGTTGCGCTTGATTTGTCACCGATCCACGTTTTTTACTAAACTAACAAAACTAGTCACAGAGATATTGATGAGGTATTGATACCAAGGTCCGTAGATTCACTGATCAAATGCTTGAGACTGGATCTGTAGACTCGGTCTGTAGATCCAGTCTCAAGCATTTGATCCTTGAGATACATCTTAATTTTTGTATTGAGACATGGTGGAGGATATAGAGGCCATCGCTAAGTCATGGCTCGGCCATTAAAACTTGGGACTTTCTTTCAACTGGCAACTTGCCAGACCTGGGCATCTTTGGTACTTGCTTTGAATATCTCCAGAAATTACATCGACAATCACATTTTATAATTGTCATGTTCTCTACGGTTGATGTTGGACCCAACTGCCTTGAGACGAACCGGAGGTGGTTATGAAGATTTAAAAAAACAGTTAAAGAGGAAAAAGTAACTTACAGAAAACACAAGAAGCCAGAGTTGAACAAAACATAATCAACAATGACAACCCAGAAAGAAGGCACAGGGACAATGCAATCTGAAAAAAACCTGGGAGAAACCAGCGAGGAGTGACTGAGAATGAGGTGCTTGAGTACTGTGAGGCTGAACGAACCTTGGCTGATTAGCTAATGGGTTGCAGGTGTGTGGAGAAAGCAGAAGGTAGGCTGAGCAGAGAGGAAGTGACATAGGAGCAAGGGATCCGAAAATAGGGATCCGAAAACAAATCTAACAAAATAACTGGACATGAGATGCAAAATAAAAACAAGAGTTACTAAGAAAAGGACTACAAAGAAGAAAAAAACATAACTAAAATAAATCAGAAGGGCCTGAAATAAAAGTAGAAACGAGGTTGAACTAATTTCTAACAATCTCCTCAAATATGTAATCCTTTTACACCCTAAATAATTTCCAAAAAACAGATTTTTCTTTTCAACTTACGACAGTTTGTAAGTTTATATGCTACATGGTCAAAGCCTTATTAGCGTAGATATTGTTGTTGTTTCTTCTTCTTTGTAGTCCTTTTTCTCGTCTCAGGGCGACCCATGTTAGCTTAGCGGTGTTTCCTATTCAACATCCCAGATAAGCAGCAATCGGGTATCAGCCAGACGACAGTAGCGCAATGCAACTCAACAGATCCGTTATCGTCGCCATCAGATGCAGGCCAAAGCCAAATTAGAATTGACCAGAGTCTCAGCTCTCTGTCTTTCAGTGATCCATGTTCCGCCGTTTTCAGCTGAGCAAGTTGGGGAAGGTTAGTGTATCTGTTCAGACTACAGGAGTTGTCGGGGTAGTGGCAACTTATCACGATTGTTATGAGACTGAAACAAAAGATAACTCTGGATTCTGAAAATGCTGCGTTCTTACAGTCCTTCTGTTCGTCACATGGCTTTAGCCTTCTGCAGCAAAGCAGGACATTGAATCGAAACCATTTCCATGTGGAGCAAGCTTGGAAAAAGCCTGAGGGAAGATTTGCTACAACCCACCAACAGAAATACACACACACACACCTCCATGTCAAAGGATTCAGCTCATAGCACACATCCTGCTGCTGACTTGGCTGTTTTCCAGCATGCTTTTAGCCCCGCTAATGTAGCTACCTATGTAGGTTAAAGACCCCCTTGTGGTCAACAAAAACACTAGTGCCAGGGGAGACATCTCAAGGTGAACACGGTGCTCCGATCATACACTTCCCTTTCAGAGGTACTGTCAACACTGAGCAGGACAGGAAAGACAATGTCAGAAAGACACATTTCAGCTGCTGTTGATTTATTCGGAGCGGAAAAGGACAAAGAACATCCAAAGTCATTTCCAGCCTTAGAGTAATAAATATGAATTCTCACTTCAATTTGAGTAAGAATTTCTGATGTATGTAGGAATGCACCTTGAAAGACGGGCTCTACATTGAAATCCCATTGGCTCTGTCTGCTGTGCTTAGGAATTTTCAGACTCCTTAATTCCCTAGATGAGCAAAGAAATCAATAGGAAGACCACAGGCTTTTACTCTGTGTAATTATACACATTTATCACCGATCACAGCCTTGTATTTGAATACTGGCTGCAGAGACTCTGTTATACTGTGAGACAAAGTGACAGATCAGCGCAATGCAGTTCATCTGTAAAGAAAGACTCAGCAGAGTGATATCGGTATAAGGGGCAATTTGCAGTGCTGGAGATAAAGATTAGAGGAAATGCCCATAAAGCCAGAGAAGCAGAGAACATTGGCCAGCACTGATTTTCTTCTGGCTAATCAAAAAGCTGGTATTTAAGATTCTGTGAGAACCGGTAGAGAGCTCTTTAAAGTGTTTACTAAAGAACTGAAGATAAAAATAAAGAACTTATTTGGTGTTTGGTTGATTGCTTCTTAGGGAAAAAAAAGGTTTGATCTCCATTTTCAGTGTGCATGTTCTTTCGCTCAAGACACTTCCTCACAATCTCTCAGTGAAAATGATTTTAGATTTCCCTAGAAGCACAACTAGTTCACCAGATAGATACCATCTTAATATGAACATTTTTTTCCATATATAGAGTCGGTGATGCACATATTAATTTCTCTTTCTAAAGGAGTTTGAGAACCAGACAAGAGAAGAGCTGTCTCCCACTTTTAATACTTGAAGACCACATGGTGGTTTGATGGAACTAAAATGAAAGAATAGCGAAATTGTTAAGGTGGAAGAGAAAGGAGGAAGTCATATTGTTGTTTGCGGCCACACTTTAGTAGTATGAACAACAATGTCATTTCAGGGGATAAAAATCTGAATTGAGCATTGAATTTGACAAATAAATAAATAAATTATTAAACAATTTAAATAGAAAAGATTTTGTATTTAAGTTTTTGACCCAAGCCTGAAAATTTAAAAAGCGATACTGCCAAATATTAAAGGGCATGAATGAAGACTTTGTCATTTAAAGAAAGTAGCAGGGACTTTGATCACAGTGAAAGTGATCAAAAGAAAGAGGGAAGAGATTGTCCTTCATAGTCTGAGTCTAGGAGAGTCAGTGAGCGATGCATCTTCCCTGAGGGAATTCTAGTAAATGAAGCGTACTAACCGCTTGGTTTATCCAATGGGACAGAACCTGAGGCTGCACTGTCAGACTGTCACAACACACTGGTGTACACAAGCAGGCAGAGACAAGCTGCACACAGAGCTGGGAGGAACACATTCACGCTCTTTTCCATCCAGTTTGTGCATCAACAACATATATTTATAACATTCGTTTTGCTTATGGGATAAATGCAAAGGAAATTTCCAGATGTGTGAAAACCGACCGTCAGTCAGCGGACCAAACGTGAGCGTGACACTTTCCGGTAACGAATTCGTCTTTTCCTGGTGCCTGTGCACTGTTGCCATGGGAGACGTTTATGTAAGCCATGTCTAATCCTGTTAGCTGTTACTTAGGCTGCAGAGATGCACAAGTGTACACACAGGCCACAGCGAAAACTCTTCACCATCGTCAATATCAGGAAACGACAACCTGCACATTTAGCCTCTTTCATGACAGGCATTCGTAAATGAAAGTATCTGGCTGTTTCCTCTGAGAATGGCATGGATGCAGGTCCGATTGTTACAGTAAACAAGCAGAGTGTTTAAAAGAGTCACACAAAAGAGGATTATACAGAATGAAAGGGGAGCAAGTGGGAGTGGAACAAAACGACTAGAGGCGGACGTGAACGACGAGACTTCTCGACGGAGCGTTGAGGTCTCATAAAGATCCACGCACCCCTGATCAATTGCTCCTTTACGGAAGCAGCTCATGAGCTTATTACATGGCAGAGACCCTATGGCTCTATGTACCTAGATTTGGTGAAGGCAAATTGCCAAAATTCAAACTCAGCATCAGAATGAGATGCTGAGTTTGTCCTCCAAATCTAACTTTGGAGGCCATTGTAAGCTGTGGCACGCTGGTAGAATCGCACCAAACAATAAAATCTGAAGTTTCTCCCTTTACACACTTAAAAAAAAATGAATCCAGGAGAACTATGCAGAAATGAGCACTAGAAAACAGCTCAGCAGGTCATCAAAACTGTAATGCACCTGCTTATCCCAGCACACAGGGGATCATTAAACCCAGCTCTGGAGGGAATATGGGCCTCTTTATGAATTCTGCCCACTTTGACTTGACCCTCATAGAGATTCAGCAAAGTGAAAACCAAACTGTGACACTGCATGCTCTAGAGCACAGGTGTCAAACTCCAGTCCTTAAGGGTTGCTGTCCTGCAGTTTTTACAGGTACAAAACCCTGGAATGAAATGGCTTAAATACCTCCTCCTTGTGTAGATTAAAATCCTTGCTAATGAACTAATTATTTTATTCAGGTGTGATGCAGCAGAGCCACATCTAAATGTTGCAGGACACCAACTGGAGTTTGCTCTAGAGGGTCATGCACCGGGGGGATTCTGTCTTTACGGCAATATATAAAGCAAAACAGCCCAGCCAACATTTCTTATTTGCTGTGCGCATGAAAGCATGTCTATAGATTAGTGGGTTTTGTGATGACCAAGCAGTTGTAAAACGAACTGTTTACTCTCAGCAGCCAGCACAGCACTGCAGTGCAGTCACGTGTGACATCGCAAGAGTTCAGACTCCTGCCACATCTCAGCGACTCTATGATTCCTTGTCGTAAAAACAAGAGAAATCACACGGTGTCCTCACCTTCCCTTTCGCTCCAGTGCAGACCCGGGCCGTTTAGCCTTTCTGTGGATCTGGCCGGCTAATGACTGTTGTGGTGGTTGTCCTTTTTGTCCAGCGCCAAAAGCTGGATTTAAACTGTACGTTGCGCTCATTGGAGGAAGAAGTGAACCATCAGAAGCCGTCTCAGCAGTGGACAGAGGAGAACCGGAAGCATCGCCATTACTCAGAGGAAGTTTGGATCAGAAAGCAAAAGAAAAAACATATTTCATATTTTTCTCAGAGAAACGTTAAATTTAGACTAGATATAGATTTGGGCATACTGCAACTTTAAGAGGTAAAAAAACTTTGCTTACTGACTCGCACAAGTTCACAATTTTCATTATCAGCACACAAAATGAAGGAGCTTCGCTGTCATGTTAGCCTTGTTAGCTTACCGCTTTGCTGTGACTCCCTAGAGAAAAGGAACCGGCCCTCGACCAGAGGAAGTCTTCCAGAAAAATGGTGCTGGTTGCTGAAGACATGAACGTAAAGCTCCAGTGGACTTTCCTCAACTTCCGCCCAGCTGAACTTGAACGAGAAAAATTACTGCGAGGAAGACAAAAATGGCGGACACGCAAAACTCGTTAGCCGGGAGTCATGTTCCACTGCGGTAACGTCACAGCCTAGGGAGTAGAGGAAAATTATCAGACTGAAAAACATAACCCTAAAAAAAGAGTTATTTATTGCGACAAAATAAAAGTAATGGAATTTAATGGATGTGGTGTTACCGCAAAATCATGTACAGTAGGTGGCGCCGGTAAGCCCCTGAAAGTTGCTAGCGAGCCGCCATATTGAAAAAGAAGAAGAAGAACATAAAGACATCGACGCAGCACCTGGAGGAAAGAACTCGCCCCTAGTGGAGAGGGAGGGAAAATATTTTTCATAAATTCCACTCCTAGCACACAAAAATGTATTTAAGGGCTAAAAAAAAGAAGAAAAAAAGAACATTATCTGTCCCCTTTAAAGAAGCAAACATAACATCGTTTGCAAAAAAGTAACTTTCCAAGCAACGTCAACACTAACTTTCTGCGTCTGAAGATTATTTTATGAATTGTCTATAAAGTCTCTTCCCTCAAGATTCCAGAAGGAGAAGCAATATTCACATTGCAGTTTTTCCCATATCTCTGCCTTTGCCAATTTATAGAAGCGACGCAATAGAGTCAGTTTAGCCTCACTCAAACTGTAAAAGGCCTGAAAACCAGCGCCAGCGGTACATCACACTCGCTCTGTGCCAGATCAGCAGCAGCGAGTCTGACATTGTGAAGCCGAGCAGAGTGTGATGTCAGGAGTGACCCGAGTGTGTGGAGGGTAAACGGCGAGAGTCCCTCGGAGATGGAGGGGGGTCATTCTTGTTCTCCCCGGCCCTCTTTTTAGAGTTCAGACAAGTCCCACGATGAGAGGAGATTAATGAAGCCGCTGTGGCCCTGCGATCCCTACAGGACACACAGTCACAGCCATACAAGGACTATTCATTCTAGATGATCATAGCTTTCATCTACCTCACTCCAGCAATTTTACATCAGAGAAAGGGTTTTCTTCCCCCACTCCCTCCACGTCCTTTCAGTTCTATGACATTTGCCATTCACGTCAAGTCAGAAAGCGAGCCTCCTCGGCGACATCTTGAGTTTTGTCTTTTTGCAAAGCGAGTGCAGTGATGATATAAGCAAGCTGCACCACATCTCAGAGTCAGAAAGATGTCGCATTAACACATGGACTTATCTCCTGCCTGCAGTCAGGTCAGCTGGTTTTGCAGAGCAACACTGGCCCCCTGTGGCTGATCCGATGTACTACAACATCACCTGGCTTGTTGAAATGCACTTCAGGAACCATCTGGACCAGATTGACACACAAGCTTAAAAAAGATACATATACCTAAAAAATCCAAACTTTATACAGTGTAGAATTTATGCACTTATTAAAGTAAAAGTAATTTCACAGCATATGCACAATCCATTATCGTTGTTCTTCTTTCAGCGAATATTAAGAAAAAAAGAAAAACACCTGAACACACTTTTTTCCACCTAACTCGAAACAGCGAGTGAAATTTATTTGAATTAAATAAAGTCTGGTACATTTCACAGCTATAGGAGCCTACACAGTAAGCAGAACGTCTTGTTGTCCGTGTGCAGAACTACGCCACAGGGTAGTCCGTGACAGTTTCCGTCGCGTAAATACCGCCGGGGACATGATGGCAGCAGCTGGATATTGCTCCCCATTACATGATATATATATATATATATATATATATATATATATATATATATATATATATATATATATATATATATTTTTTTTTTTTAAAGGAGAGATACAAAGAAACTTGTGCGACTTTAGGAAGCGTTTATGCTGTTCTCCTTCAATATACGTCACCAAATCATCATGCTTTGAAAAGAAAATCACTGAAGATTTTTTTTGGTTTGTTTGTTTTTTAGTTAACACAACGACATGGTTAATAATGTTATAGTGTTGTATATTTAGCCTCTAAAATGAACAATTCATCCCTCGAGGATGTCTGCCTTCTCTAAAATCGTTTCTTAGTAGTCCCGTCCAGTTGGGAAGATCGGCGATCGACCGATTCAGGAAAGCACGGCCTGAGAGTTCTTGATCCCGATCATATTATCCGCACTCATTGACCTCCTCATGGCAGATTTGCTCAAGTCCTTGTACTTGTCTTCACACAGCCTGGATATGGCCTACAGAAAGCGCAAGCACAAAACGTTTAGTGCCCGAAAACAAGGCCAAAAGGCGCAACAAAAAACTTTTCGTACCTCCAGTTTCTGGGCTCGCTTGTTGCTGAGTGGCTCCAGAGGGAAGCTGAGGTTGTTGTCATCGGCCAGAGAGCGCAGGTCAAAGTAATACTTGGCGTAGACACTAGCCGGAACGTTGATGTTAAACTGCAGCAGCTCCAAGAAGTGGCGCTCCATCTCATTCCTGACCAACGCAAAAATCTCATCAGTTGCATCAAAGCTATTGTCCGTCTCAAGAGAAAGCCAGTTGAGGGGCAGCACTCACATGTCCTCCACTGTAATGTCCTTCAGGATCTGGCAATAATCGACGTTCCAGACGGCCTGGTCGTCCCAGACTTTGGACGCGAGCAAGATGGCGCCGAGCACGATGCGCTTCCAGTTGGAGGGGCAAATGTCTATCTCTGCATATGTCAAAAGCCTTTCGAGGTACACCTGAGAGGAGACGAATCATCCAAATGGGAATACCACCGTCCCAAACTGAGAAGCCTTCCATTTTACATACAGAAACACAAAAGACGTATGTGCTTACCAGAGTAACGATGGCGCACTCGGCAGTGAGCTGCGCCGAGCTGAAGAGCGTCCTGATGAAGCGGTAGATGAGTTTGTGTTCGGGATCCACCACAGAATAATCATCTGGAACCTTTTCTCTCTGTTAGGAGGGAGACTCGGTTTCATCAGACCCCACTGAACAAGTGACCCGACGTTTTGGTCGGAGACTCACCGACAGAGGGTGCTTCTTCTCATCAAATATATCCAGAGAGCGGTTGGAATCTCTGCAGAAACAAGAGATGTCTTTGAAAATGGGACAAACAAAGAAACGCCGTATTGAAACACCCTGTACATGTGGCAGTTACCCCCCTATCCCTAGCAAATCAGCACCAAGCTAAATAAATGGTGCTCCTAGATTGGCTGCTTTGCAAAAGAGAGGAATACACGAGAACATTCCAAACTTTTCCTACCTGTTTTTGATGTGATAGTATATGGCCAAAGCAACACTGGAAAAGACAGAATTCATACAAAAAAACAAAACATGAGGAAGGAAAAAAAAAGCTTCCGTCACATCTCTGCATTTCTTAGTGACCTTTTGACCCGAAATGGCCGGGAGGATGCTCACCATCTGATGGTGCTCTTAAGGTTTGGCTGGCTCACTGTGCTGTCGTCAATGAATATCGTTGAACAAGAACTGTACTTTTTCGTCAGGAGTCCCGGAGACATCTGGAACGTTCACAACAATCAGCATCGACAACTTTGAGACTTTGTCGCTATATTTAGTCATTTATCAGAAAAAGAAATACACAATAAAAAAAATAAAAAAAAATCGACGACGGACAAAAATCTGGATCGTCGGGTCAGGCGATCTGGTGATGAGAGTAAAATTCAGCCTCGGGTTCCGAAGGTCAAACTGATGAACTTACGTGGTTCATGTAGTTGCTTTTCCTTTTCTCCCGCACTGGAATGAGACAAAATGAGTCAGAGAGGCAAGTAAATGACAACTAAGCACAATACGGAGAGGCATACCGACCATCCGTCTGGGACTTATTGAGGAAGAGGGTGCTGGCTCTGGGGTGGTCCGATGGGTTCGCCTCCTGGGCCAGCTCTGTTTGCAAAGGAAACATTTCATTGAACCAAATGGCGTCACGTCGACATCAGAAGGCATTCTCCTGCCCACGAGCCAAACCGACCGTCTGGGAGCTCCCTGTCGCTGATGTGCTGCAGGTAGGTGCCCGTGTCCTCGCTCACGTCCTCTGTGGTGGTGATGGGACACTCGTCCAGGTCCACGCGTCTCCGGTGGAGTTTTGGACTCTCTCCCGGAGAGAAGCAGCAGGACACGGAGCCTCCCATTGCCGACCTACAGCTGTCCTGCTGCAGCCAGAGCTGGTTCCCATATAACTAAAGCTTGGGCCTCCTGTTGACAATGCTGCACTCCAGGGGTCAAAGTTCAATCTAGACCTTTTAGGAAGGAATGGGGGGAGTGGGGGCACTTAAAAACACATAACACCTTTAGATGGGTTTTATATCAGTTTCAACATTCAGATTAGTGAAAATGTTCCTCTCTAGCTGCAGAAGGGGCTGCATGGAACCACTGAGGTTTCTGCACAGACGGCTGACATATTCAGGGCGTCTGGACGCTTTTCCCAGTTTTTGCATGGATGAAGCCACTAGTTCTCCCAATAGCAACTATTTACAACCCAATCTGATTGAACAAAGCGGAGTCCCAGGCTCGTCTATCTGCCTCCATGGCTGTCCGGCTAAACGCTCGGTTCGACCCAGGCTCGGCTGCTTTTCCCCCGCCCCCCCTTCCGAGGAGTAATGGATCAATCCATGTCCGCTGCAGCCCGCAAGGACCGGCCTCGGTCCCGGGGCTGACGCACCCGCAGCAGAACACGGACTCAGCAGCTGGAAAAGCCTCCGAACGGAGCCGGGAGCGCGAGAAGCAAGCGCCGACTGACAACGCAGAGAACGTTCATCTCGTCGCATCGGCAGGAGAACGCGTCCTCTACGTCACAGGCGGTGGCAGCGCAGCGGCTGCGCGCAGAGGCAGCTTCCGAGTTTTGGATTTCAAAATAAAATGCCGTGTTGCCCGGACGTGTTCGACGCAGCTGGTTATCATACATTTGACGACAGCAGTGAGGACAAAGTGGGGCGGTCAGAATTAAAATCACATTTTTAATCAATATTTAGCACGAAATTTGGTTAAACCTGCTGCCTGACGAAATTTCAACGTCTGTATTCAGCTCATCTTGAATCAATTTCACTACTATGCTTTTATTCTGAATTCCTAGCGCCAACGAACCGGAAGCGATGACGTTTCAAAGCTAACTGTTTCACCATTGATTTAACGAAAAGACCACGCCTCTCGCATGGCCTTCAGAAAAACACGCTCGCTCATTGGGTTATATTATTTAAGGTGCAACGTGATTGGTCGACTCGTTCATTGAGGGGACTCGACTCTGAGCGCTTTTTGCCGTGTGTGTATATGTTTAATCTAACAAGAGACATTTTATTATCACACATGTTCGGTGTGAACCGAAGTCCGCATTTGTGGTGGACTGGTAACTTGAAGCACGAGTCGAACCAAACAAATTTACACCTGAAAGCGGAGCGGCGCTGATGTTGAAACGCCACAGAAGATGGCACTGCTGAGTCAGTGCGCCGTCAAGATGCGAGAAGAAGAGTTCTCCCCCCGGTCGTGTTATGCGTTTGAAGCATGGCTCTCGTTCCTTATCAGGCGAACCCGCTCCCCGCATTCTCCAAACTCCACAACGCCTCGGCACAGTTCCGCTTTGCGAACCAGGAGCTCCGCCTGGCTCAGGACTGGAGGAGGCTGGGGGTGGCTGCAGTGGTCTGGGATGCCGTAAGTGACTCACTTTTGCCGCAAATCCATTGGGGGAAATCCGTAATGATATATGCATCGTTTTTTTTTTTTGCCAGGCGGTTGTTATGTGCATGTATCTGGAGATGGGAGCAGTGGAGCTGAAGGGGAAGAAGGTCGTTGAACTGGGAGCTGGGACTGGACTGGTGGGGATTGTGGCAGCTCTGCTGGGTGAGGTCACAGCTGACTGAGTGATGTTTTCCAAGGCCAGCACCCGAGCCGATATTTAGCACTTTACATTAGCAGATATCTATATCTATATATTGGCATATAGATACAAGGTAATTGCTTTAGGGGTTGTGGAGGCATTCATGTTTTGGAAAATGAAGATATTTAAGAATTTGTCTAATGCTGACTACAGCAAAAATAAAAAATTAATAAAATACTGAACAATAATTCATAAAAGATCAATTTTTTACCTGCCAGGTGCTCATGTGACCATCACAGACAGGAAGCCCGCCCTGGAGTTCCTGTCCGCCAACGTTGCGGCCAACCTCCCCCCGCCGGCCGGCGACTTGGTGGTGGTCTCGGAGCTGACCTGGGGTCAGGGCCTGGAGCGTTACCCCGAAGGAGGGTTCGACTTGGTCCTGGGAGCGGACATCGTCTACCTGGAGGAGACCTTTCCCTCCCTGCTGCAGACCCTGGAGCACTTGTGCTCGGACAGCACCGTCGTTCTGCTGGCCTGCAAGATCCGCTACGAACGGGACGCGCGCTTCCTGAGCATGCTGCGGCGCGGCTTCACCGTGGAGGAGGTCCACTACGACAAAGACAGGGACATCCGTCTGTACCGGGCGTCCAGGCTCCCAAGAAGGGATTTATGACAAGTCAGATTTATGTTTTACAAAGCAATCCGAAAGGGTTTGAGATTTTTTTTTTTTTATAAAATAGAAGAAAAGCGCAACAACACATTTATTTTCAGCTGCCAAAACTCTCATTTATATGGCTCTAACATAAATGCATTGTTATACATGTTACTGTTGACATTTTGAAAATATGAATAAAAAAATTATAAAGCAACATAAAAAAAATACATACCAATTTATGACCATACATAAAGAGTACAATATGGCATTTTGTTTTATGAAAATAACAGCTTTGTTCCGATTTGGTCTCACTTTACGTTTTTCGGGGCTTCGTGAAATTTGGACCAAATCACGTCTTACACCCAACAGGGAGCAGTTGGCGCCGAGCCTTTCAGAATTTATCAATGGATTTTTTTTTTAAACGTCTCAGGATTGTAAAAGCAAGGAAAGTGCACACACTGCTTTGTCGTCTTGGGAATCCTCGGGTGAGATGAGGGGGGGGAAGATGTAGGCAGGGTCTTTATATATATTAAAAAAGTTCCTGTTGAGGATAAAATGGAACTGCACATCCCTCCCAAACTGTCCAGATATGGAACCAGGCATATTGTACATTATAAAACAAGCAATCCATTCATCCAGTGAGCTTACAAATAAAATTACAATGAATAGAAAGTACACCCTCTAAATCTTCAGGTATGCTTTTTTTTGTCTTTTTTTTTTACAAGGTTCTAATAGTATTTATACAGATTAAGACCAGAATAAGTCAAAAACTTTAATTACAAGAAAGAAAATATGAGAATAAAGATGGTAGTCATATTAGGAGGCAAATTTGAGAACTACATGAAATGTATTAAAATGAGGAATGTTGAGCACTTTGTGAAGTCATACTTTGGTATCTTTTTAACAAATAAGGAGTTACATCATTAGAACAGCATAAAAGTATTATGAAGCGTCTATGTTGAAGAGAGGGAGAGAAAAAAACCATCAGATCTTAACTAAAATAATTTTTCTTGGAATTTGATGAATTGTCTCTATTCTCATACTTTTAGTTCATTCTTGTAATTAAAAAAAGCATTCTCTTAGACTGGCCCGAAGAGTCATAGATTTAAAACATGTCATTTATCAAAGCTGTGGCCATATTTCAAAAGTCGAGTTAAAAGCTAAGTACACCAGCTGTTCGGCACGGTGGTGGCGGGGTGATTCTGTGGGCCTGTGACAGGCCAGGTGACCTGTCATTGGGTTATGGTTCAGTTTTCCACATCGTTTCTCCAGTTTTCTGCATTAAATTGTGGGTTTTTCAAATGAGGTTAGATTTAAATAACTTTTGAACCTGATAAAAAAACAACAACCGCCAGTTATGTCTTAATAAGAAAAAAAAAAGAAAACTGATTTACAGGTGTACTTTTGACTTAACTATATGCAGATATTCATTTTTACTGCAAAAGGTTATTGTAAAAAAAAAAAAAAAAATGTTCATGAGTTTTTTAAATTCACTTTTAACATAAAAAGAAAAACTAGAAAAACCATTGCGCTATCATCAAAATGATTTAGCTATATTATTATCTTCTAGAAAAACAAACAAACAAAAAAAAAAGACAAATTGTGTCTCAAATGTTTCCCAAGTTCAATACTGTATTTTTAAAGCTGCATTTTACAGTTCATATTTAGCTGTTTGTCCTAAAAAGGCATATGTAAAAATAAAATAATAATAGAAAAAAAATGGCATCACAGAAGCAAATAAATTGGGAATAAACAAAATACGAGAGATAAAACAACCCACCTACAGTTCATAGCGTGATTAGGTAACAGATCAATGCAAGTTAGGAATAGAAACGTAACCTCTGAGTTATCAAGCGACCGGCCTTTCTGGAGGTGGCTGATGTCACTTCCTCTTTGCTGGTGATTCAGCCCAGCTTGATTGGGCCCAGGTGACTGGAATGCTTTCCAGGAGCTCTGAAACGCTCACTGTCCTCTTGTGAAGGAAAAGTGATGCGTAAAGAGGGACAGGTGTGTTTTATGTCTCAGTAATTCCCACCGTCAGATTTATCAGCAGTTTTTTTGTTTGTTTGGTTTTTTTTTTTCGTAAGAAAGCAGGAAACGTAGAAAAGGAGGAGTGGCTTCCAGGTGCGGCTCTGAGCGGAGTCTCTGTACACAGGGGGCGCTCTACTCTGATTTGTGGCAGTACAAGTCTTTGAGGGCTTTGAGCTCCTCGATGAGGGTTTTGTTCTGGTTCTCCAGTACGGCCACGCGGTTCTCCAAACACTTCACGTACTCCTTCTTCTTCCTGCGACACTCCCGGGCTGCCTCCCTGCGAGACACACACACACACACACACACACACACACACACACACACACACACACACACACACACACACACACACACACACACACACACACACAACCCAATTGAGTTTCGAATTGCTTTGAAAATAAAACTTTCCTATCTGACTTCCGGACGGTAAACCAGCACCTGTTTTTCATTAGCCGGACTTCCCGTTTCCGTGTGACTTCCTCTGTGCCTCCTCCTGTTCCCAACGCGGGAGACGCTGTCATGACGACACCCGGCGTGATGGTGCTGGTCGGAGCCGTCCGGATCTGATAGGCCTGGACGTCGCCGGAAGCAGCTGATTGGAGGAAACCGACAGATATGCTGGATAGGTTCAGGACAAACAGGAAGTGGCGCAGCGCCGTGACGACTGATCTAGGCAGTGAAACGCGGTCGCGTTGTTGAGCGAGTGTCCTTGGTTTCACCTTGAACGACGACCTGGTTGCTGGGGACGAGGATCTGCTGGCCGTCGCTGGTCTGGGCGTACTGCAGGATGGTGGTGCCGGGCTGCGAGGCGGCGGCGTTGGCCATGGTGAGGGTCTGCAGGCCCTGGACCCCGTCGGTGCCGTTGCTGGCCAGCTGGATGGCCCCGCCCTGCGTGATGGCGACTGCAGAGGAAACCGCTGCTTCAGCTTCCACAGATCACTGCTGAACCCTCCCACACAAAGCCCACCGTCCCACGATTAGACTTACTGTACTGCCCACTGCTCGTCTGATAGATGGGGGTGGGCATGGTAACCGTGGTGATGGCTGGACCGGAGTCGTCTTCAGATTTCTCCTCCTCGATGCGAGGCACGGCGGGAGCGTCGGACGACAGGTCGTTCAGAATCTTCCTGTTTGGGAGGATCAGAGCAGATGATGAAGGGTCGGTGCTGAAACATCGGAGAAATCTTCCTCTTCTCTGCTCTCTGACCTGTAGGACGGCCGTCTGGACAGAATCTCTCTCCTCTTCTGGGAATCCGTGACGCTGTCCACAGACTCCTGGGAGTCCTCGCTCTCCACGGTGGAGATCTGGCAGAGCACAGGGCTGTGAGTGGCAGAGGCCTGGGTGGGCGCGGCAAGGCCAGGCGAGTCAGCGGCGTACCTGAACGGCCTGGACCTGAGGTGACTGGATGACGGAGGGCTGGGCCGCCTGGATCACGCCGTGCACCTGCACCGTCTGACCGTTGGGGAGCTGCACGATGGTGACGCCTGGGCTGCTGGAGGTCACGTGGCCTGCTGTGATGGGCGCCTGCAGGCAGATCAGCACGCCGACGGCTCGGCTTTAGCGAACCAACCCGCGCGGTGGCCTGGAAGTGGGAAATGATGGACGGAGGGAGGGAGGAAAGGAGGGGATTACCTGGGTGAGGGTTATCTGCTGCGCCTCGGACTCAGAGACTGCTGCTTCGCCGCTCTGCTGCACCTCTGAACCGGCTTCCATCTTCATCTAGAATCAGCAGCGAACAGAAACATGACATCAGGTCCTACAGAACTGTGGGAAAGTATTCACTCTCCACTTTAGCCTAAAATCATATTAAAATGAACATCATTTCAGATTATAGCCACTCTAAAGGCAGATAACATAGACCTACTTTTTCAAAATTGATTTAAATGCATTTTGCTATTATTATTATTGTTTCATTGCTCCTATGAAGCGCTAAGCTGGCCCAGTGGTTTGCTGCAACATTCTGCATTCATTATTCATGTGCATAAGAATATATTTAAGTCACAAGGCAAGCGGAAAAGTGATGCCTTTTTTTATAAGTGTGCTGCCATCTGGTGGACAAATCTTGTGCTGAAAACTTAAAAGAAAAAGTCGAAATATTAACACAAAACTACAAGGAAAAAATAAAAGAACGTCTGTAAAACAGATGACTTCAGACTAGTCAAAACCTGAACAATTCAGCAGCTCTCAGCCTCTCCAAAACTGCTACGTCATTTCCTGGGTGTCGATTACATATTTCCCTCCCGTCCCGTTTAAAAAAAATCTAAATAACAGTGACGTCATTGGCGTTGCGTTATAACTGTTACAGTCTATGTTGGCGGCAGTAAGACGAATCGCTCGTGCCATTTGGGATTTAGCCCCGCAGCTAAACGAATAGCATTGCTACTAATGTTAGCATGCTATGTGGCTGACGCCACAGCAATGAATGAGTGCAGCAGAAATTCTTTTATAATACATTTGCACTCATGCTACTTAGCCTTAATGTTAATATATATCTCAGTGAAATGCAATGCAGTTGCATTGCATTTCAATGTAGCTTTTCCCCGAAGCCGTGTTAGCCGCCATGCTGCTAGCTAGAAGCTTGCTGCTAGCTAGTAGCTTGCATGGAGGGAAATGTCTGCATGCCAGTTTTTTTTCCTTTTCTTCTTCTTTACAACAGGACACATTTACTACTTTATTTCATCCGTCATAAGCCATTACTGGTTGAAAATAAAGCTACGTTAACGCCGCAGAGCAATGTGGTTCAGAAACTAACTCCTGTGCATTTTATTCAATTAAATAATAAAACCCACTCCCACATTAATACCTATGTCTCAGCCTGCAGAGACTGACTCATTTTGTGAGCCTCCGCCGCTGCAACAGCCGCCGCCATGATCTCTTTGTTGGCCCTGTGCGGAAATTTGGCTACAAATATCGTCAGCGGGCAGCCATGTATATTATCTGTTTAGCAAACAGCGGACGCGTGTCCTCTTACCAACACAGACTCGCTTCGTCACTCCCGGGTCTACGGAGCTCCACTTTTATTCAGACCGACACGTAAGAGACCGCGTCAGGCTACACCTCCGTCGCGTCACCGAGAACAACAACACGGAGAGGAGGACGAGGCGGACGACGACAGCGAAGGATCAACTCTGGCGAGAGGCTCCGAGGGTCGGCGGGTGAAGCCGAGCGGTTACGAAAAACGCCGAGTGGAGGTTGGTAACGCGAGGACGACCGAGAATGTAGCCTTTTCTTGCTAACTTTACTAAAAACAATGCAAAGAAACTGCAAATATAAACGTTTTAATTTTAAACGTTCCGTGTTTTCTCTCGGGAAAAAATAAACATTTATTATTTATTCTTCCGTCTACTGCCATCTACTGGAGTGGAGTGAGGACTGACACACTTAAAAAAAAAAAAAAAAAAAAAAAAAAACCGTCGAGCTGCAGTTGCAATTATTGGCCATGTGATGGCAGCAAATCTTTCCTTATTGTCGTTATTTGCTTCAGTCGCGTCGAGTTCTTTTAATCCTCGCCTAATATGATCAAATAACACGTGAGTCATCCTTCAAATGCGTGACAGGCTTTGTATTAGCAGGTTATTTGAATTATTTATCGGGTGATAAACCGCAACACGCGCGTGCATGCATGCGTGCGTGCTTGGGCTTCCTACGCTCATTAACTCTCGCCAGTCTGCGGGAATGAAATTGGTCCTAAGCAGCTACAGCTGGTCCAAATCCTGCGAGGATAGGAATGGGATTTCAGTCCAATTTATGGCCATTATTTGTATGTGCGAGGTCATTCCAGGCGCCCTGTACACACACCCACACACACACACCCACACACACACCCATACTCACACACACACACACACACACACCAGCAACACTTGTGCATGTGCTCAGCTTCTCCTCCTGGCTTATTCACTCCATCAATGTGAAAATAATCTTGATCTGACCTTGCTGTTAAAAAGAAGAAAAAAAATAGCTTGATGTAAAATCTTAAAATCTGCAACTTTCCAGCCCTGATAATAAAGCACCTGGTTATCATGGAGAGCTCACAGCAAATCTGATCAACATCCGTCACTAGGCTGCCTTCATTTCTACTGCGAGAGTGCATGTCAGAAACTTGATTGTGCATTGATTTCCAGTAATGATGACCACCAGCTAGGATGGCCTGAGCTAGCTATAATTAGCCCGGCACCAGAGGAGAGCTTCCCCTTTTTGTCAATGCATTGTCGCACCTGGAGGTTCACAGTTGCACCTTCTATGCATGTTTTCAGTTTAATCGTATTTCGAGCATTAGCTCACAAGAAAAATGAATGACTGCATCCTCTACTGCACCTTTCCGTGAGCATGCAGCTGCAGTTTGGTCGTAGTGGCTAAAATAGAGAATACATTGAAGAAAACTGAAGTTTTTTATCCATGTCCTGTATTCATTTATTGAGCCCACATATTAACAGAAATGTATAAAAGTTGTAAGTTTGACTTGCTCTGAGTCATTTAATACAACAAATATACAAAGAACTTTATTATTTTAAAAAAATATATTGCAAAAATCATGATAAAAAGACTGATAATACCACCAATCTCTCAGTTAAGGTTGATCGAAGCACTGCGCAGAGCTGCAGGCTTTTTAAAACGGGCAATATAATTTGTTTTTCTATTGTTTCTGCTTATATTAAAATATTAAGTGTTTTGTAGACACCCATCGACTACTGTTCTAAGTTTGAACAAGATAATTCCAAAGAAAAGCAACAAAAACACCTAAAAGTCAGAAGTTTGATTCGTAAAACTTAAACCACTCCAGAATTTTGCAACCAAAATCAAAAATTTGGTGGCGCGAGTTTGGAAATATTTGCACGGAGATCCCGCCATGTTTTTGTGGTCACCGCTTTGCTCTCATTTCCGCTCCTGTGACCAAGTCTGCACTTGACACCGAACGCAGCTCTGCTCGTTTGGCACGCCGCGCATTCATTTGCAGACCTGAAACATTCACTGCGACAAAAACCCAGAAAAAAAAAAAAAAAAAACACACATCAAGAGAAATCTGAAAGGAGGAGGATGGGAACGTGAAGCATGAACCTGACTTCATCCCTTTTCTCTCCCCTTAAACCCAGCTGTTAAAGCCCCCGGCTTAATGCAAAACTCTAACACCCCCATCGACATCCAGCCCTCCACGTCACTCTCTCCCTTCTTTTGCAGTTTTACATAGAAATGTATCTTTAAAATGATGTATGTGACACGCGCGTCTCGTGTTGGGCGAACCGTCTCTGCGTCGATGCAGTGACGCCCGGCGAATTAATAGGATTCCGTCGACGTTTGTTAGATGCAGACCTCAGTCAAAGGGAATGCCATACCTGCCAGTCAAGCAGGGGGCGTTGGGGGACGGTGGGAGCGGCGCCGTGGCAGAGGTCAGGTCACACGGCCGCGCCGGGAGGTCAAGAGAGCAAGCAAAAATCCAAACACAGAGCCGGGAACACGTGGCGCATTTGAATACCACTGACCTTATATGCATGCTACTTTTCATTGTGGTGTTGAATTACCTGAATTGCATATGAACCAGCGCACCTGGCTGGGGTTGCCATGGATACAGGGGCCCCGCTCTCTTCCTCTCTCTCTCTCTCTTTCTCTTGCTCTGTATCTCATAAGCCAGGTCCTTAAAATTTGAAGACGTGAGTTTCAGAGACAGAAAGGGAAACGATGGCTCGGTATCAAGCAGCAGCTGTGAGGCAGGGAAGTTTATCTGGACGCGGAGCCGGCGCCGGCCGACCCAAACCGCCAGCTAATCCGGCCGGAGGCGGCGGCTCCTTTCTCCTCCCAGCAGCCTCCCCTCCCCAATCACTCCCATTTTTACTTAAAGGTTAAATATGTTCAAGTCTAATCACACTGCCACAAGCACTTTAAATAAGTCACCTCTCAGTGGATACATCAAGGTAAGGATTTTTCTTCTCCCGCCCCCCTCAATGGAGTCTTGAGACGCGGGGAGAGCCTAAAATGTAAATGGGATTTCATTTTCAGCTTCATTACGAAACAATCATTGCTTCGCCAGTAACCTCCACTCTCCCGTACGGACAGACGGACAGACGGCTGCGGGAAATAAATTGCACCTTTCACTTCCTGGTGTGATGAACACAAATTGGACGAAACGCAGCGGCGAAAACGTCGAGCCATGACAACAGAAGATGACATATGCAAACAAACAAAAACATCAAAAGCAAAACAGATATAAGATACACAATCCTGACAATAAAACTAGTAATAAGAATAAGAATAAAAACATTTTATTTTGGGGGGTTTTTCCCTCCCAAATGCTCATCAGTTCAATTTACTTGGAAGTAGACAAAAAATATTACAAATCCATCCATTCAGAGCTAATTCCATCAAAAACTGTTTGAATTATTAGTTATTTTTGGTCTAGTTTCATACTTTATTCATTTCTCCTGATTATTAATGTTTTTCTTTTGGATTATTCCTGTCATGACCTTGTGTCAGTGTTGTGCTTTTCTTATGCATCCTCATTAGTTTCATGTGTGCTGTTTGGCTTTCTCGTTCATTTCTTGGTTTCGTGAGCGTCGGGTCCGCCGTAATGTTCCGCTTCTCGCGTATTTGCATTTATTTTCATAGATTGTTCTGAGGCCTGTTTCTCCTTTTGGTTCTAGTGTCATTATTTCTGTAAAGGACAGGAAGAAGTCACAAACAAACAAAGCTGAAAAGCAAAAAAATAAATCACTACCAGCAGCTGGAAAAAGTGGGTCAGTAAAAGGGGAAGAAACCCTGTAGAGTTCGTCATACCCGAATGTCCCCCTAGAGCAGTGCCTACCACAAAGGGGTGTCACTGCCTGCAGAGTGAGATTATTTCTGGTGGCGAAATTAGATTGAAAAAATATTGCACTTTGTCCCCAGATAAATTAAGCCTCTGTTTAGCAACTGACTGCTATGACCATTCATATGGCAGGTTTGAAATAAGGCTGGAAAGTTCGGAAACGAACGTCTTAGAGGACATAATTAAGCAGGGCGGTGAGGTCAAAGTCCTTCAGAAACGAAAACCATCCAACATGCTGGGAATCAGTCGGCAAAGAGCCATCGAGAAGGTTTAAGATTAGAGGCGGCAGGAGTTGCTTCAAGGTGAAAGTGGATCAGGAAGCCACGTCTGGTCATTTTCCCCTATATGATCCGGTAAAAACAACTCTCTGCGACTTCATGCAGTGATTATAGATATATACGGCAGTCGTGAGAATCTAACAACGTAGTAAAAAAGGAAAGAAACGTTTGTGAACCTTCAGCACAAGCCTTGTATTTGTTTCCAGTCACCTCATACATGTAGGGATGCAATAGGCAAGATGTACACGGATGGAAATCCGCAGTCCTTTGTGTGTGTGTGAGCGTGTTAGACCGCTCTCCGTCATAACATGTCATTTTAGACACTGTTATTCCCAACAGAGGCAGATGCTTCAGCTCAGTGACACAGACCATAAGGTCATCTGTCACACAAGGGAGCAAAGTGTGTCTTTATAGAACTGTGTCCATCTAGACGTGTATTCTATCTATCTATCTATCTATCTATCTATCTATCTATCTATCTATCTATCTATATCTATATATATATATATATATATATATATGATGAGAAGCTGCCAATTCACAAATCTAGAGTTCTTTTACCCAGCAAACCCTGCTGTTATCCCTCCCCGACTCCTGCTACAGAGTTCAAAGGTTGCCATGGAAACCTGCATCCTAGTGGGAAGACAATGTGCTCTGCCCCGAAGCAAGTGGAGCAAGTGCGGGTGGCGGTAAGGGAGGATTCTGTGACCTTTGACCCATGAAGGTGGGGAACAGAAGTGGGATGGCTGGGTGGGGGGAGACGGGGTGCTGGTTGGTTTGATCCTCTCAGGGGGCCGGCGCTAAAGGTGGTGGGCGGAGCTGCTCCAGAGCTCGGTGATTCGTGCCGGGCCGCATCCCGGATTTTCCAGAGGGCCCTGGGCGCCGGAGGTAGCCGCCCTCTGATCTCACCTCGCCTCCACCGGGTCGCTGTGATAGAGCGTCTTTTGTGTCAGATCTCCACTGCTGCCACCGTCGCCGGTCCGCACTGCGATGGCCGCTTTGTGCGAGTGTGTGTGTACGCTTGTGTGCGACAGAGGAACAGAAAAGTACACATTTCACACCAGATGTGAAAGGAGCATTCAAAGTCATATCGTCGCAGAGAGTAAGACTACTATTGGACAGGAAATGAATCAGTTTACATATAGGAGTCATTTTTATGCAACAGAATCCCTAAAATTTTCAGAAACATATATTATGGCAATTATTTCCTAATGTCACAAGCCGGAGTTGTGGCATTTCTGCAGACCTCAGACTTCTGATTCGTCCCATGACACTTTGACTTTCGTCTTGCCTGAGGCGCCTTGGGCCAACATTGGTTTTCCATCACTCATTTGCACATCAAGATGTCAATAATATCATGTCACCATGTGGGTCAATTAACCTTGTGAACCTTGTTGAAGCAACCTGAGAAGTAGGAGGGTTTGATGTGGTAGAGAGAGTAATAGAACCATGGATGAATGGAACAACTTTCAGAGTAGTTGAATTCATGGCACCAATCTCAGTGTTTGATGCAGACGTATAGATTTACAAAGTGCAATGTTTTTGTATGGCTGAAAGCGACACATTCTCTTTGAACAAAATGTTAGGTTTGAAACAACAAAAAAATCACCCTCTAGACCCCTCAGATGTTTCCAAAAGTCAGAATATTTGTGGAGAAATATTCTGTGAGCGTGTTGGCACAGAGGAACCGAAGAGGACAGACGGGTTATTTACTGCGCGGCCCAGGCGACCTGTCCGTCCTCACGTCGGGCCCCGGCAGATTAAGATGCAGCCGTTGGCGGCTGCCAGAGCTGGCGGAGATTGATGGGGAGCACGGGGGCCGCAGAGGCCCCGCAGAATTCTGAACAGAGCCCGTGGGCATCATCCAGCAGCGCTGCTGGCAGCAGGCGGCTTCCTCCTCCTCTCTTTTGTCACCTCTGTTTCCGTGTTACTTTCTGTCACTTTTCTGCATCTCAGTTTTTTTGTTTTCTGCTCCCCCCCCCACTCCAAGTCGAGTCCCGTTGGAGACGCCGTATCAGCAGGTTTAACAAAAGTGGATCTTGTGAAACTGCAACTGTGTCAGAAATATGTGAAGAGCAGAGGCTAAATTTACAAGGGAATATGCTCCCAATAAATAATTCCACCGTCCAAATTGTGTTTTGGGTCTATTTGGACCTACTGCACACACTCATGGTGAGCAACAAGCATACAGGCTCAAATGTTTACATCCCATCTAATGGTGAGGAGTCCCTCTGGAAGTTGTGTGCGGCCCACACACTTTATGTAGCTTCTGGCATAATTCTGCCCGATGTTCTTGGTGAGAGAACACATTTTTAATAAGGCCATTTCATTGTCTTGAATGGAAGACAAAGGAACACCCACTGGAGACAGAACTGCACCATCAGCTAACCCAAAATGTCCCAGAAAACCAAATTTGTTTTGATTGTTAACAAAAAAAAAACCCAGAAGCCACTTGAACTGAAACTACTAGACCAGTTCTTTTCGTGCTCTTTAGTCCAACTCTCTCTGTTGTGCAGTTCAAATGCCAAGCAACTACAGCATTCTGCGTAAATACGACCAAAACAAACTCGCATGTCTAGTGTTAGTTGGAGGAAAGGTTGTCAAATCGAAGAACAAATTCCTCAACTTCAGGGTCTGCATCCCGCAAAGGATGGATTGTAGGCCGATTACGTCATAGCGTGGCGACAAGGCCCATCCGAATTCCATGTCTCCTTCAAATGCGTCCTTCTTATCCTTCACGGCCCACCATATCCCATAACTCATTGTGGCTTCAAACCAGGCGGTCAGGCAGAGCGTCAATGGCGGTGAAGAGCGACAAATTATTTCGCTATCTTAGACTTTAAATGACAAATGATTTGGTACGTTTTTAGGCAAGAATGTGTCTAAGTCTCAAATATCTGCTCTCTTTTCAATACGTCACCTAAGTGCAATGTTGCTCTGACATTTTCAGACATGTCTGCTCCCACTGTGTGCCCTTTTTTAAACTTTGAGCCCCCGCCCCTCCAAAGGTCTCTGCACGGCCCTGTTCATCTCCAGTCATCAACCAGACAGTGATAGTCTGAACACAAGTGGATGTTCCAACAAGACAGTGATCTGAAACAAACTCATTTCGGACTGAGCAGAGGAATCTATTTTCTGTTTGTTTCCAGAAAGCCTTCATCAACGTCTTTCAATTTTTTCCCCGCACATCCTAACTGAAAAAGTAGTACTCTGGCTCTGTACGTCTTCCAAGTTCCTGAGGACAGCTGAGGAACTTGAACTGGGTGGCGACAAAAAAAAAAAAAAGCAATTATCTGAGTGTGTCAACATATGCATATCAGCTTGTACTCTGTGGCTCCTCTTCCTGGTGCTGCAGGGATGCAAACAGAAAGATGAGAATGGAAGATGGATGCTTGGATGTGTGTGCGTGCTGGCATCAGCGTGTGTGTACCCCAAGCAAAATGCACTGGTAGGGGTTTTTTTGTCGGAGTCCCCAGGGCAGCAGACCCATGAGTCAGCGGCCAGTAGGATTTATAGCCAATTGATTAAATTAGCATTTGTTCTGCTTCTGGGACATCAGCTTGTCAGTATAAACACACAAACACACACGGGTGAAGCAAACACACACACACACACTCCCATGCTGGCCAACAAAACACCTGAACAGCGACTGCAGTTATGGAACGAAATCGGACATTAAGGAAAGCAGGGGCGGGAAAAGTGGTCCATGGAGTAGCAGCAGACAATTAGCAATGATGTCAATAAGTCAATGTGATTAACATCTGGATCACTGGGATGTAAGTACTCAAAGAAACACACGCTGCACTCCCAGAAGCCTGTTCCTGAGTAGCTCCTTCGCGCCATGCAGAGAGGTCGCACACACCGGGCCTGCTGACAAGCCTCTTTTTTATGACATTCATCAAAGCCATCTGCCATTTTCCGCTCAATTAATTTGTTATGGGAAGTAGGATCAATTAAGTGCGGACCGTAATGGCTTTATATCCTTGTTTCCCTTTTATAGCCCAATATTTTCTGTGCTCCACTCTGGCATAAAAAGGAGGAATCGATAAGCTGGGCTATTTTCCCCTTCCGTGGACTAATTTGTTTTTGCCACTTTCTTCTTGGCATGATAAACTGGCTGTAATGAGGGGTTAGGATGGAAGAGACCCGAGGTGGGAGGGGTTGGGGGGACTCTCCTTTCAGCCAGGAGTTCTAATGGACGATGCAAGGCGAGACCAGCTCTAATCTGACAAGATCCCATCTGGATGTCAGGAGCAACGCTTCCCCTATATACCTCAAGGTTTGACAGTATCAACAGGGATTGACCTTTGCTTTGTTATCATTTCAAACTGTTGGTCAGCCGCTGAGAGAGTCAGTAGCTTAGACCGGGGCAAAGACGGCAATGATAAGGACAGTCATGGGACAGTTGGTTTGACAGTGATGAGTGGAGCTGAGTGGGCAGGCGGCGGCATTAGCACCAGCATCACGAGCCTCGCCCTGTTCACCATGACCCCTTGCATTGTATTGATCCCTGCCAGGTTAAGCCTGCTGATGGGCTTGATGACACGACGAAGAAGCGGGAGGGGGACAATAAGAGGGTACTTAAGTATGTGCCTGGCTCTAGAGAGTGGCGAGGAAGCCTTATTACTCCTGAAGCAGCGCCGATGACATTGCCGTATTGATTTTGACATCATCTGGTTGGGATATGCTTCTGTAGCCAAGTCTTAAACCGAGGTGACCTGGGTGTCAACATGTTTGTGTCAGCGAGCTTTAAGGGTTGCAACTGTGCAGCAAAGCTGAGTCGAGGTTGTGTCGCACTGCCTTGTTTCTACGGAGCGGTACGGTACACGTTTTTCTGCCACAAGTTTGACTCTCAGTGGACAGGCGGGTCAAAGTCCAAATGACTAATGTGGCACACTTGTGTCATGCTCTTTTGTGCCCTAATCAATGGACCCAGTTGGGTGCTGCCAGTTGCTTTCCCCATTTGTACCGTACCATAGTCAGACGGATCTAAACTGAATACCAAACATCCTATTAACTCAGAAAACTTTTGCATATTTTGTAACACGTTAACAATATAACACATTTTCTAATCAAAGATTTCTTTTTTTTTTTTTCAGTTCTGTTTTAAAAAGTACCTCTAACCTAATTTTAGAGCAGCTTTTCCTGCTGCCTGTTTGCAAACGTCGAAGTTCCCCATTGTTTTCAAAAGTGCATTAAGGCACTAAAGCAGTTACCACACGAGGAAATGCAATTCATCACTTGATGGATGATGACCCCCCACACCCTTTAAACCAAATGTTGCTGTGTGGCTTCATAAAGTTGTGCGCATTTCATTTGTATTGAAAGTAGCGCTGCTCTGCCGGAACTGCGGAGGAAGAAATCAATGCACGTCCCCACCTAAATTTTCCCTTCCTAAGGTTTTGTTTTGACAGGGGGAAGAAATATGTAGCTCATAGTGTGTTATTGGGAAAAAATGAAAATAAAGAGTGGCTTTGAATTCTGGAAATATTAACCTGCAGTTTAAATCTCAGTGGCTCAGTATTTGTAAAGTAGTTCACTAAAGAATATTATATATATGCTTGTTTCAATGGGTACACAAAGACAAAACATACATTTTCCATTTTAGATTACAAGCAAATCTTGTCATTGTGGTACTTTAATTTTCCATGAAAAGTATTGCCTTTAATCCTACTTACCAATAGTAACAGTGTGTCAGGAAAATGTCAGTATGCCGGGTTCATAAAACATATATTGTTTTCTCTTCATGGAGGTCTATTTCTGACCTGAGCATGAACATGAACAGCTTTCATTGCCAGAAACTTTCTCAATATTTTGCAAGTGAGCTCGCCCATGCATCTCTACAGCCCGAACTTTTTGCAGCTTATTCTGCTGGGCATGTCAAAACATGCAACACACTTCCCTAAGACATGAGGTTCTTTGCAGTGTCACAGCTAAAAGCGGTTTTATTACTTTTTTGACAGAAAGTACCATGTTAGTTCTGTCTATGTAACCTGTAAATGCCAGGTTTGTAGCTTGTAAGACCCAGGAAATTCATACAAATGTTTTAGAATTAACAAGGAAATGTCTTCTAAGCATTGAGGAAACTGACATGACGAGTAAGCTGAATGTCCTGGAAAGTATCCTGTCAGTTCTGGGTAAGTAAACTCAACTTACTTCCCAGGGAAATGAAGGATGGGGTATGGTTAGGTTTAGGGCAGATGACACGGAAACAACTTTTATCTTTCAACTTTTCTGTTTGTTGCATCACCTGTTGACCCCTACCACAATGAAAAAGCATCTTGTGCACAAAAAAGGACAATTAGAGAATAAAAGTGGGTCGACTGAGCTGAAGATAACGGAGAGAGTTTAGCCTGAAAAAGATAAATACAAATGTTTTTGATTAGCAGGTGTACCAAAGGAATGTGTGCCAAGTATCACCAAGGCAGGCATGGGGGAAATCCTGCAGAGAAGCTCACCAAATCAACTTTAGCTACAGGTTAGAAGACCAGGGTACCACCACCTTCCTGGGAATCAGGTGTTTGGAATCTGCAATTACCACAGCTGACATCCAAGTAGTCACACCCTGTTGAGACAGAAAGACGAACCGCAAGGGAATTTGCTGGAAGAGGATCAAGAAGAATGGTGATCACTGCCAGACTCCAAACACTTGGACAAGCCTTTCCCAGTTGTGTTTCTTTCAGTGAGTGTGTGCTTATCCTCACTGACTCAAAAATGATTGTACGAAGGAGCTTCTCTTCACAGAAATTCATGCGTCTGTCATAACATCACCGCTCATTTGTCTCACCCTAAGAATAATTTTAGGAAGGGACACCCTGCAGTCTCAAGAGACACTTCACAACTTTCAGGGTTGTGCGTGTTTGTACTTCTTCGTGCTAAATGTACATCGGAGTGAGCGCAGGTGAATGGTCAACCCTGTTGGACACAAGTTTCATTGGTAATCAGGCTGCAAATGGTGGGCGGAGAACAAGACTTGGCTGCCCGTGAAGACCGGCCACAGATTAAAAGTCCATCGATCCAGCTGTAATTTATTTATCAATTCAACTAAAAATTAAACATTGACCTCCTTCTCTGAAATCTGTCCACTTAATCTTGCTGACTGGGTGAGTAGAATACCAAGGGAGATGTCAAATGTAGGGCCCTGTCTTTCTAAAACAGCTAAACAGGTCACGGTGAGAAGCCTCTTTCCTGCTCTTCCTTTCAAGAGTTTGAATGTAAGACTATGAAAAGTTCCAGGCGTCAGCTCCTGCTTTTCTTTCAAACCCCCAGGACTTCCTCTTCAGACAATAAGCATCTCGCATGTTTCCTCAGTCCTGCGCCAAACCCGCCGCTCCCCCACCTCCTCCACCGTAGCCGTATTCCCGTCACTTCTCCCGCTCTTCTCATCTTTCCTTTTCTCTCTAGCTATCACAGAGTGGTGCCTTTCTTCCCCGCACTTATTTTACTCCCTAACGCGCCAACCATACCTACGCTCTGCAACTTCCTTATCAGCACATCAAAGTCTTATCGGTCCCCCCCTTCTCTCCCCCTTCACATTGGTTACAGATGTGCAGAGTTTCTCTCAGGGCCCGAATCCTGCTGACTCCAGAAAACAAACAATCACATCATTATGAAAGCTTCATCCGTTTCTTGCGTGTTTTCGTCTTTCTCCTCATGCTCTGAGTGAATCAGAGGTTGACTTTGCTCACACTCTTGCCAGGCGGTGTGTGTATGTTGGGCGCCTCACCTCACGGCCACTCCTCTCTGGCCTGCTCAGCCCTTCCTGAACCCTCCCCATGTCTGACCCTGTAATTCAATTAAAAGCACATTAAGGTGAAATGAATTGCAGTAAATTTAATTAGCTGCTGACGAAGGCTGGCTGGATGGATGGCTGACTTGGAGCCAATCTCTTAGGCGGGCAGCAGGGACTCGTGCGACAGATGACCACAGTTCACCTTTAACCCACAGATCTCCAAGAGGTGAGTACCTTTAGCTGGCTAGCCGTCCGAGGTTTTTCGTGCCCTGATGCCAATCGGGCTTGTATCTGTAAGGAACAAAAGACAGATTCAATGTAAACTTGTTCAGAGGCATCGACCAACACAGATCCACAGCAGAAGTCGGTCATTGTTTTTCTTGCTGCACTGTGACTGAGCAGATAAAGTAAAGCAAATGACCCTATTTAAATTCAAGCTAATTCAAAAAATATTTCATTAATTATAACGGGAAATTCGATGTATCTCACACACGTGTCTCCAGAGTTGTTGTAGTTGCCGATGATAGCTGTGGGCAGGAAGGCTCCATCCAACTGAAGAACTTGTATTTTTGAGGAACAAAGCAATATCTGTATGCATGTAAATATCTGGTTTCAACTGTAGTATTTATCAGTTTCAATTTCTGTCATTCAAGACTTGAGTCTTGACTTGGACTCAAACGTCTCTGCTGAACGACCCTAGCCTCCTCAGAAGTATTCTGATGCGATCTGTTTCACCTCGATCAGGTTCAAATCATTTCTGCTGCTACAAAGTTAAGAAATGGTTTATTACGTTTCGCAAACTTTTGGGACGCTTCTTGCTGTGCTGCACAATTCATCCCTACCCTCCCACAACCCCCTTCCTTCCTCTTATCCCCCTTCTCTCTGGAAACCTTTCCTTCTGCAGCCACCCAATGTGCACAGTCAGCAGAGCAGTCAGCGCAACCCACTGTGGCATTTGCATCGTGTGACTGAGTGCGTGTTAGTTTGTGTGTGTGAGTGTGTGTGCGTGCACATCTTCTAATGAAGAGAGACAGCCTCTGCTGGGGTCCCTGTTTCCACGGCGTGAGGGGTCTCAGGTAGCCAGTGGACAGCTGGTGTGTTTGCCGTAGTTCACATGCTCACATATGTGCATTCTTGCAGTATTTGCGCGCTTGCAGTTTCACTTTTCAGGATATGCAAGTTTGCACCGATGTGCATCGGTGTGCAGTAAATACAGAAATGTGTATGCGTGTACGTGTGTGTGTATGTGACAGAGAGAGAGAGAGAAATGAGATCCAGGTTCTGGCCTCTCCATTTCTCTCTGCAGGTAATAAAAATATAGAGTGCCCTCCAGATCCCTTTATAGAGCGAGAGTTGAGACCGCAGCGAAATCTAGGACAGGCTCCATTGATTTGGAGGCTACAGTATTACTAGACATCACAGCCGAGGCAATATGAGAGGACTTTTTTAAAATCATACGGCCAAGCTCCCTCTCCCCCCACCCCGAGTCCAGGGATGGAAGGGGGGAAGAGGTAATTGGGAAAACTTCTGGCCACATTTCCTCTTGAACAATGCCTCTTGATTTTACAATCTAGCTCTTGCTTCTCTAAAGAAGACGCACCAGATGTAAAGGGTGTGATGTGCAGCTCCTTTGAAATTGTGAGCATGTTTTCTTTGTGTTACAAGGAAGAAAATTAGCATTTTTCTTTCAGTGGATCCTGGGAGCAGCTTGGAATATGTTTTGTTACTCGCGGGTCTATTAAACGTGTTAAAAGCCCATTGTATTTTTTCCCCAAATGTCAGTCACAGGAAGAGAGGGAAGAGGAGCGACTTCTTCCAACGGCACTCAGTGGTACCTTTTCTACACCATCGCTTTTTATACTTCAAAGGTGTGGCGCAAAATGGGAAGATGTTTTTCCATCTTCTCCAGGATTGGACTCTTCCAGGTCTCAGGAGAGGGAGCGGAGTGTTCTGGGTCGGACCAGGATTCGACCCCCTCTGTCTGGCTAAATAAGATAAGACCCCCGTCATTGTATCCCTCCACTCCACAGCCCTGACCACATCAAATATTCATGGGCCACAGCAGACTCCAAAGTAAACTGGCCAATTTGTCGCGGAAGACGTGCATTAAGATTGGCTGGGCCGATACGCGACTGGCCCCACGGGGGGGAGAGCCGGCCCAGACAGGAGGATGGGTGGCTGCCATCTTGGCTGTACACTCTCTATTGTTGCCTCCCAATGGAGCGGGAAGGGGTGAGGGAAGCGGCACGTGGCATGGCGTGAATGGGAGGAAGATAAGAGGTCACAGGGAGCTTCCTTTGAGTCAGAGGGAGTTTGGGAGGAAGAGGAGGAGTCACGTTTAAAGGACAAAAGGGAATGAAGTGGGTGAGTTTAACAGACGATGTCAGCAAGACAAACAAGCACTTCTGGACAGAAGACTCATGTCAATGTGCGATACAACTCACTGTCCCGATCAACCTGGAGAGCACCAGGACAACACAAAAAAGTTCTCATTGCCTTTTATGTTTTATATTGAGGATTCTGTGGAATATCATCTGTGATGCCAGGATATTTAGGTATTTATCATGTCATGATGGTCATGCAAGCAAAGAGCAGTAGTCTTAAGTCAGAGGCTCTTTGGATTTGTTGCTAGACAGACTGCTACTGGAGATTCTTCCTGCCCACAACATTTCTGCTCATATTCTCTTCCTGTGTCTTTCTGCTTGTCAAGTGAACAAATGGATGCCCTGAATGTTTTCAGTTTTTCTAAATATAAATGGATTAAAGAGGATGTTATTGCAACTCCTATGTATCTAGCCTAAGAGACTTGCTCCAAAATGTTGGGGGTTTGTCCCAGGGGATCATGATCTGGTGCATGAAAGTTATAACCACCATTCATTCCAAATGTAACACCTCTACACAAAAGAATTCAAGGACAATCCATGTGTACATTATATCTCCCTCAAGGGCAACAGTTGACAAGTCACGAAAACAGATCGTTATTTTCCTTTATGGGTGCACAAGTTAAGCGGCGGCGAGGGATAGACACAGCGATAGGTTATGGCCGTTCCCTGTGGGAAATCTGATGGAAATGGGCTGAATGGCCTCCTGGAGTAAAAAAAAAAAAAAAAAAACAGAAAGGAAGGGAAAAAGTTAGCAAGGAAGGATTCCCACAGGTGGCAGATGAGGACAAGGCGTGACATTGGCGGTCAAGATCGTGGCGGCGCCAGTTACGAGGTCACCGCCGCCTAGAGCCGGCGCATGTTCAGAGAGCAACCGGATTGCCGGGTGACCCCTGGAAGCCTGCTCGTCATCTGGCACTAAGATTCTCCAGGGATCTTGGCGCGAAGCCGGCCGTGAATGTTAATTGTGACATTCCGCCTTTTGCGTACAACGCAAGAAGGAGAAGTGGGGGGCAAGGCGAGGGAATAAATAATTTGTATGAAAGTGGCCGCTGTTCACTTCCTCATTGCTGAGGATTTTAATGTGGCCGCCTGCCACATTAAAATGTATTTAAACCATCTGAAAGCTCGCAAACCGCGGTGCTGAAAGAGCTTATTTCTCCTGCTGTCTGAGAGGGGCGATTGTTGCCTCAATGGGCCGGGTGCTGAATGAGTCCATTTACATGCTAATAGCCATGCAGTGCAGTTTCCTTATCATGTATGTAAATGAACGCACTGGCTAGATCTATGTTGGCCAAATATAAACAGTCAACAATATGCTGACTTCATGGTAACGCTTCGCTTTGCTCATGCAGTCTGTAATTAAACACTGCCAACGCACACGATTTCACGTTGATAGCCTCGTTAGCATTAATTAAGCGTAATTAGGAAGACGAACCAATTTATCACACCTGTGGTTTCAGGAAGTGATGCATTCCCAGAACCTGTGCCGGTATGGAGGAATCCAGGCTGAAATGAGATGTACAACAGGAGCCGGAGTGGGAGTTTGAAGACCTGCATGCAGGAGCAGAGCGCCGAAGAATAGGACGCATGAAGGCAGAGTGTGTAGGCGAGGATGATTAGTTTCAGCTCTGCCATCTGCAAACAGACGGACAGGTTTGTTTCTGAGAAGCTAATTTAGCTGAAACAAAGTCGGCGAACGAAGGATTTTACTTTCAAGGCTCCTACACACATTCCAGTCTGCAGAACCGCGTGAAGAATTTACACAAATTAACAAATGCACAATGGAAATATTCAGCGTGGTTAGGCTTTTTCATTTGACACAATTGACTTTTCCAGCTTTTAATATGCATTTGGTTGTTTAGAAGTGAATGCAACTGTTCAGAATGAATTTATCGCAGATTTTTGTGCACCAATGACAATGTTTTAAAAGGGAGGAAGGAAGAAATTTTAATTGGTCAAGGAAAATACTTCACATACATATACTCCAGGACAATTCCAGGATATGTGAGCACAACCAATGTCTTCCAACACAATTCAAATTCAACTCTTATGTATTCATATGGACGGCGCAGCTTTATGCTTATTTTACATCATGTCACTCCTCTTGATTCCAATCAAGGCTCATCGTTGTTCTTGGGTTTCGACAGAAATTTATTGTATTGTGTGGACAATACGTCTTGTGGTGCCTCAAAAAATGCCATCAGAACTAAGAAAGGAAACACAAACCTAAAATATATCTACACCCACAAGTCAAACTAAATAAAACTGTGCTTCATTTGCAAGGTGAGATTCTTCTTGAACCAAATCAAACATCCTTTTGTCTCCTGGCCAAACTTCTTGTGACCATGAAGGTGCAATGCTCCACGTGGCTTTTTTGAGTGTGCCAGCTAATATTTACTCCAAATCTGCGTGCCTCCACCGCCCACAGAGGGTGCAGGTGTGTGTGTGATCGTGTGACAGAGTTCGAGGTCACTCCCATAAAATCTGGAGGGGGCGTTTTGACCGTGAGAGGAAATCCAATTAAGACCTCAGTACAGTCGTGGTGGCATTTAACAAATAACTCTCCTCTGTGTCTCTCCCGGCACGGCACAGTGCAGTAATAACGCCGCACTCGCTCTAAGTTATTGTCTTATACAGTATTATGTCTCCTATATGTCAGAGAGGAGATATGTTTCCATATACTGCTGTGATGAAGGCATTTGTCAACACCTGCTGTAACGACTAATCATCGGTGCTTATATCCATCAGTTGTTTATGCACACACGTACACAAAGCTCCAGACCTATCCATCCTCTGAAATATGAGCGTTATCCCAGGGTGGGTAAAAAAAAAAAAAAAAAAAAAAATCAATGAAAAGCAATATTCTATTGGATTTAGTTTACACCACTGACCTATTTTTGAGAGCTTCCGCATAGATCAAGGGAGCGACGGCGAGTGGATGACCTGCTAACCTCCATCCAGGGTCACGGCGTCGATGCGGCTGAGACGGCCGTTTTGGTCCGAGTTCGAATCTGGTTGAAAGGAAACGCCTTAAACGTGATTATTGTCGTCTTTGTGACACCGACAGAGCAGTTATATTCTATTCTATATCTACTCTGTCATTTTCAATCTCATTGATGGTTTCCACTTTGTCGGTGTTCCCTGACAGGTCAGAAAAACGTCACCCTGTACTGGCCCTTTAAGAAAACGGGAGCAGTTACGGCTGCATCGGTTCTTGTCCCAAAAGATTCAAATAATTTTGGAAAAAACACCCCAAAAAACTTTGCGTACAAGCTGACCAATAGTAATGCTCGCAACTTGCCTGCACTGGTTGATCAACGCTGTTGCTAGCGTTCCATTGGACAAATAAGAATGTCTTCCTTTGGCCCCGGAAGTGTGAAATTTTATAGAATTTCAAGTGCAATTCTATAAAATTGCACTTGAAAATGGTGCAATTTTATTGAACTCGGTCACAAAAAAAAAAAAAAAAACAAAAATTAGAAAAAGATTGGGAAATGCTTTTTTTATTAAATCTTTTTTTCAAATGTAAATTTTTGAAGCATTTTCTTTGCTGAAAGCAACATTGGATGGATGGATGGATCATATTACTCTGTGCTTTAGTGAGTTTAACATCTCATTTAAGAGTCTTTTTTTGTTGTGTTTTTTTTTCTTTTATGAGTTTTGATTAGCATTGAGTTTTCCTTCTTAATAAGTCTCCCGGCTCCATAAACCCTCTGCAGATGCATCCAGCTAGGCCCAGAGGTCCAAACCCAAAACCCCGAGCGTCCGCCGTTCCCTGCCTCTCCGTCTCCTCCCGACCGACACGACTGAACCCGGCGTCACAAAGCGACGCGGTGGCAGGAGACCGACTTGTGGCGCGGCTCGTCTGGGAAGATAATGAGTTCCCACAGGCCGGAGATAGGGCACGGAGTGTGCGCCCAAGATGCACGCGCATGTGTCTTTGTCTTTGTTTTTTAAGAACAGAGAGGCTCTGGTAGAAAAGAGACGAGGGGGAAATTCTTTAAACTTTCAGCTTGAAATGGGGCCTGGTTTGGTCAAACCCCCAGCAGGCTGGGCTGTAATGAGGACTGCTTCTGCTCCCTCTGTCAGTTTCTTTTTTCTCTTTCTGTCTCTGCTCTCCACACTTGATGGTACGGACAAGGGATCACTCCCAGGAGAATCAGCCCTAAAACATTATCCATCATGTTGACAGCTCAAGAGTCTTAAAGTGAAGAAAATATCATGTACCACTCATAGATACCCCTCCTTCAAATTCCTCCTTTCCCCCCCCCATTCCTTCCTTCGATCGTAACCTTTTCTTTTACTTTCGGTAACGAAGCAGATATTGAAGAAGAGGTCGAAGCTTTATTGTTGAAAGGGAAGCAAGTTCAATACGTGACATTAAAAAAAAATAACCAAAAACAACCCTGAAGTTTTCACGACGGATTTTAAACTGATAACTGCCGGATATTGGAGGGTCACCACTTTCGCGAACACTTATCAAGGCATGTGGCAGTACAATCTGCCGAGGAAATTGCCAGCAGTTTTTCATCCCGCCTGTATATGTCCTTGTAAAAATAAAGGCGCGCGCGTTTAAGTGTTGATGAGAGGGACAGAGTGAGGTAGGAACGAAGGGATGACGGGAAGAGGGCTTGAGGGGCAAAAGGAGTGTGATAAAAGCCGTTCCTGCTGTAAATTTGATTTGCGGCTATAAGGCCTCTCATTAAGATCCACTTAACTTTGTAATGACGCCAATTACAATGATTAGATATTCAGTTTGATCAAAATAAATATTCTTGTTGATTTAAGTGTTATAGCTTATTGACGAGACAATATTTGCAAGCCAAACGAAAGCTATGGCACGCTAATAGCTATTAGCTGAAATGGCATTGGTACTTCTCAGAGACATCTTTAAAATCCGTCCAATGAAAGATTGCCCGTTTGTCAATGACAACGCACAGCATCTAATTGAAATCAAGATCTGGGCTTTGATTAGGCCCCGGACTTTCCAGTTCTACATTTTCACCAAATCCTTGGTGAATGTACTGAGATGTTTTGGCCAGTTGAGATATTGAGATATTCCACGTTTCGTCAGATGGTCTCACATTTCCTCTCCTCTGATGCCCACATCGTTCTGTTTCATTCTCGTCTGTCTAGTGGACATTACTCCACCAGTTCTCTTTGGCAAACATTGGTCTGGCATACTTTCTCTAAACTTTGAACATATTTTATAGAAAGTCTAAACATTCTATGCATGAAGTCTCCTCGTGATTGTACGGACATGAACTTTGTCTTGCTGCGCGATTCGACTAAATCCTCGTCTCCCCTCGGTGCTCGATCTGGGCTGAATGGATTTCTCCAGTAGAGTCCAGTGTTCACTACAACCAAACCGAAAATCACGTTCGATGGGCAAAATGTAGCGCTTGGTTTTCCCTTGAGATTCTAAAATGGATCCCAGAATGTACTGTTTATTTTAAGGCTGTAGCTTTAGGAATCAGGAGTCTTTGGACTATTTAGTAATCCGGAAATAGTCCAAAGACTTGATGCACCTTGGTTGACTTACCCACTTTATACTGAGTAAAGTTGGGATTCATAGTCAGAATAGTTAAGAGTTGATATAAAAAAAAGTCCGGCTTATTCTCTGACTGTCAGCCACCCACTCTATCCCCTTAGCATGCTCTCTCTCTGCTTCCATGTCATCCTCACCGCCTCCTGCATTGGTGCATCCGTGACACTGACCAGAAATAATGAGGTCCCGACTTGTCCAACGCTGGCCAATTTCTGTTGCTAGTGGTCAGCAGGAGCTGGATTAAATGAAATTATCCTGCAGGAATGTGGGCTTCGGCCCGGCTGTCGTCTCACCATCCGACTCATGTTAAGGGTGGAGGTTGTTGGACCTCCAGGCTTTTGAGTTGCTCCTTCCAAATCAGTGCTGTCAAAAATGCAGGGCTGTCGCTTTGGAAAAAGTCGCAATGCCATAAGAATGTAAATTTAGGAAAAAGTTTGCGAAAATACTGAAAAGTAGTTTCTTTTTGTGGGTGTGTGAGTGTGATTGAGCACAGGTTTTCCAAGGTTTAAGCTGGCTTAATATATACAAAAGGCAAGAAGAACAGTCAGGAGGACAAATGTATTGAGGTGTGCGACAACTCTGTAAGGAATGATAAAAAGACACCTGGAGAGACTGCTGATTTTACTGCACCAAGGCCGACATGTTTCGATTTATGGGCACAAATGTGTGTGTGTGTGTCTTCCTGCACTGCTGACCTTGTAAAACTCCTAAAATCTGTTTGAATTCACTCAGCGCAGTGACCCCGTCCGTTTCCACGGCGTTATTAAGAGACGAGACTCTTGAAGAGGGACTTAAAAGACAATTCAGTCCGGAGATGCTTTTATACGGCGATAAATCTTCCGCGTCTGTGATCTGCGAGGCGCGCGAGAGTTATTTTGTGATCTACAGCCTCATTCTTTGACGTGTCCAGCTCCTTTCAGAGCAAATAATTTCTTGCTGAGTGTTGAATGATGTTGTAAAAATGGCTTTACGAGGAGAGGAGCTGCTCGCTGACTCACTGAGAGCAAATCTTGACATTTTATGACAAATCGCATTTTGGACGTAAAATGGATCGCCGTCACTTAAAAGTTTACTGTCACATCATCTGTATAAAGGCGAAAAAGGGAGAAACGATTACCTGACATGAAAATGCAAGTTACCGAGAGTCACTACTGTGGTGAGCTTGCAGCAGCGAATGCTTGCATTGTGTTGCAGTAGTCGAATTAAAAGAATTTGCACTTGTTTCTGTGTTTGGAGGACTGTTGGCTTTAATATCCCACGTTAGCAGATGCATGATCTATTTTTACTGATGTAATGTATTGTGTTTTTACATTAGGTTTTCTTTTGATGATGGTTTATGGGTGAAACTGCAGCTGGAGTTTCAAACACCTCTGTAGGGCATTACCCTACCCTAACACTGCATCTCTGGATGCAGTCATTAGGGTTAGGGTTCCAGTCAAAGATCACCATAGGAGTTTGCAGATTACTTAAAAAACATTCAAAGAGAATGTCTAGATGCAGTCAATAAGCACCTCCACTCGTTGGAGGTGGTGTAGCACGGCTGAATGGAGCCGAAGACGGCGTTAACAGTGACTGAATGATGCGCACGCAGCGGCGCTACTGAGGGGGAGGCGAGCGCTCTGTTCGCAGCACAGCCGAGGAGAAGGAAGAAAAGAGAACACTGGCAGACTGTGACGACGGAGGCACAACCTTGAAACCTTAGGTGGGCGAGAAAGGAGCCTGAGGGGGCTTTATGTTGGTGTGCCAGCGAGGGAGGGAGATCAGAGGCCCGGTGCTGCTCACTGACAAGAGCCTCCATGCAGGGACAAGGACACATGGGACTCCACTTTCTTCCCTCCGCTTCCTGCAAGTGACCTGTGATATTCACACCTGCAGCTCAACATGGGCGTGCGGTTTCATGGAGACAGACACATCTCATGTCGTGCACATGCTACCATTTTTTTTTTTTTGCATAATTTTAGTTAAATGTGGCTTAAGTTCTGCTACGATTCTGAGGGATTTCATTCTGTTTTCGACATGCGCATTACATTTGTTGTTTTCGCCTGAACCTTTGGTTTGTCTTGATATGAAGGGAGCACATTGTGCTTGTTTTTGATGTTTTGAATGCAAGCTTCATTCTGCTGCAATGTTTTCGTGGTTTCATTGTTTCCCAATTATACCTGTTGGTGGTTTTCTTCAGAAGCGCAAATCTAATCTTTTACCGCCTCGCTGCGTAATTTCATTCGGCGGCCTTGGTCTGCACATCCACAAACAGGCTCATGCTCATCTCCTTTTAGGACAGCATGCACTGGATGAAAGGTGCGGCTCCGCTGTAACCCCTCTCCTCTCTCGGTTGTCAAAGATCAGAAAGAAGGGCGCGCTTTCCAAAAAAAAAAAAAACTCACTCAGGCCTCAGAGAGTCTTTTTTTTTTCTCCCCTCTTCTCCGGGAGGAAGGAGGGCGATAGAGAGAAAAGAGAACATGGCTGACACTCTGGCTGCGAGCCTGGTGCCTTATTCATGACCTCGGCGCTCCCCCGCGTGCGAGTGTGTGTGTTGGGTTTCGGTGATTAGCACGAGGATGTTCTGGAGGAAGAGCGAAGGTGCCAAACGGCCGCCTCGAGCGAAGTTACACGAGAAGGAGAGCGGAGGAGAGTGGGTGTTGGTGAGAGACGGAGCGATTGTGCGCTGCTGCAATGATTAAGTCATTTCTTATACTCGCCTTTGAGTGTCTTGTCTTTGATGCTGTGAAGGGGGGAAAAAAGCCCCTCCCACACAGACATCATTAAGGAACAGAGGATATGTCTCTCCAAGTTGGATGCACGGAGGTGAAGAGGTGATGTGGAACTAAGGAGTGTCAGACAACTCATCCACAGAGATGCAACACGGCAGATTTGTATTGCCGCGTTAGCATCTTGTGGGGGTAACACAAACATGTTTAGGGTGTTTGGCAAAAGAACAACGCCGACCTGACTTGTACGTTGAGATTTATCCTCTTGCTAGTTGTTTTTCCCGTTTGATCTGTGGCGCGTTTGAATGCAGCAACCTGCAGGCAACTAGCGACAGAACGAGGCATGAAACGGCAGATTTGAGTGGAATTGCTTTAAATATGTTATCAGTAATATGGGAAATAAAACACGTCTGTCAATCAGTAGCCTTAATCTTGTCCAAGGTCATGTTGTGATATTGAGTTGGAAGACCTCAACCATCAACTCCAAGATTCTCCAGAAATGACAGAGCTACCTCTGATTTCAAAGTATATTAAGGTATAGTTGGTGTTTAAAGTATGGAAAAAGGCAGATATCAGTTTCTTTAGAGGAGGTTTAAAGTATTTTTAGATTGCAGCTATTCTAAGATGCTTGCAGTTGCTCACGAATACCGTTGGTCCTCTGTGAAAGCAAGCAAAACTTTGGCACCACTCCAGCAGGTCTTCACCCAACCAGGAGTCCGCGGCATTTCTGCTAAAGTTTGTCATCCAAGGAGTCGAGGAAACACTGAAACACTGAGTAGCTGGCTTGTCCTTTTTATCGTGAGGCACTGATCCAAAGAACCTTCCGACTGTGTAATTAACGCCAACCTTTTATTGCCTCTATATTTGCCTTCAGCTGTTAATAAAAGTGCAGATTTGTGCCGTTAATTGTCAGTGATGACTGAAGGCTCTTCTCCAACCGCTGGGTCACTGAATATTCAGTTTCTAGTTAGTCATGGCTTGTGTCGTCTGATGTCTGTTAAGAGTTTAATTTATGAGGAACATTCAATCGGAAAGAGTTGTCTATGAAATGTAAATGCATGAACTTAACACCTACCCACAAATAAAAGCGCCGCAAATACAAACACCCTCCCACAGAGAGCGGCTAGCTGCGGAAGAGGAGGTCGGAGACCTTCGGCAGTGACACAACCTGCAATAAGCAGCAGCAGTGGGAGGACCGGCAGATTGTGGCGGCGGTGAAGCAATTCCCTATGGTGGAGATCATTTAAAGCAGAATGTTTACTGATCTGAAGATCAGGTATGGAAATAATATGTTTGCAACGAAACGAGCTTAGCTGCAGATTGGGAGAGTTTGAACATTCAAAATGGTTCGAGAAGTACGAATGAAAACTTAAAGAAGATGCTTAGAGTGAACTAAAACTCTTTGATTTCCGAATGTGCGAAGAAAGTGGCCCTTGCAGAGCTAAAGAACTAAGTTCACTTTTGGCCCCATGCCAGTGTTTCAGCAGCTGCCACTCGCTGAGTTTTCTCTTTTTAAACGTACATCTCACACAACAGAGTCGACAGTTTTGCAGACAACTTTGTTTTCATTTAGATTTGTGGTTATTATGCCGCACTTGTGTTCAGAGGCGGTGAGAGCGGCCGCACGCTCATCGTCTCCTCCTACACATTAAAGTTCAAGAAAGTGCAGGCTATTCATTCTTAACCAGTGGGACATTTCTTCTCCCTTTGACCGTATAGCATGGAAAATGACAGGATAATGACCTCTGACATCATCTTTAGATCCAGATCCTCAAACCTCGAAAGTCTCCATTCCATGTTCTCCTTTCGGATGACATGATGCAGAACGTGGCTGTTTTGTTTGTCCCTTCTTTACAGTCAGGAAGATCAAAAGGAACCTGATGTCTTGACGCTGTTGGTTCTGTGTGCCGTCAATATGAAAGACTCCCAGACTGACAGACACAAAAGGGCTTTTTGGATTTCACGCAACTGCAAGAAGCTGCCTTTCCTTCAGAATTTGCCACGTGGCATTGATGGAGCGCCTGTCTGCTCCAATGACGTGTTAGTCCACACCTGTGCACTCGCAGACACGACCGGGAGTGTGTTCAAAGGGTCTGACAACATCATTAGTGTGTTTCTGTCTCCGTGTGTTTCGTCTCCTTTCTTCAAGCTCTTGCCTCTTTCACCCACGTCTCTCCTTTCTTTGCGTCGCCGTCTCTCCTGACGGGAGTCACTGGCAAAACTGCGAACATCAAACATTCCCCCTGCTGCATCCCAGAAGATCAGCGTGCCAGAGTGGAGATAATGCACATCTGCTGGGTGACAACAGATGACTGAGTCTCAGTCTATGTACAGGGTTCATCCCGGCAGAGACCCCCCAGTAAGTGGCAATCCCACAACTACGAGCCACATCTGCAGAAAAAAAAAAAAATCGGCTTCCATTCATTTTTCCCCGTCATGGTGAATATAATGGAGCTTTGATTACAGGATGTTCACACGAAAACAATTTGCACGTCCGTCATATACCTTTTAACCTCCATTTAGATGCAGCTGCCGTCAAATCCCATGTCATTATCCCATTTTCAGTGCTTGAGAGTGCATTTCGTTGTGTTCACGCACAAACCACAAAATCTCTGTGCAGACCAGATGCATGACATTAGTGAACAATAAAATGTGGTGAAACGATCCAACGCCACCGACTGTGTTTGCAGATTCAATGAGATTTTTTATCGCTTGGATTTTGAAAGAAAGCTAAGAAGATGGAGAGAGGATCCACTCGACAAAGGGTGCTGGAAAAAGTAAAAAATTGGTGCTCTTCACTTCTGGGCCTCATCCCCCGTTCTCTCTACATGAGAGGGGGGCCTCTGATGAGGTGTTGATTGCCTGTGGGCACGAGTGGTTTCTCCAAACACTCCAAAAGTGGCCTATCCTCTGATTAGATTCAAGTGTTATAACGGCAAATAGGCCGAGACTCTCAGCCGTGCATTACAGCATTGAGATGGACCCAGAGGCGAGGGCTTTCATTAAAACGCTGTCTTATACGTGACTTGTTCCAACCCAAAAGAAAAACAACAGCACAAGTCGTTCTTATCGAAAGCAGACGTGTTCTGCTGTATTCGGTTGCAGTCACAGCAGAGCGCTGATAAGGCGTCGCAGGGTTATTTGTGGGGAAGTGGCGGGTCGCTGCAAGAATCAGGACTGGATGATGCTAAGAGCTGCTATGCCAGATGTCCTAACAGACTGCGAAAAGCAGTTAGCTTAATGCAAAGCTGCAGATTGATGGAGTTTCCATGTTCTCCCTAAGCATGTGTGGGTTCTTTCCAGGTCCTCCAGCTTTTTCCCAATGTCCGGGAGAATAATCAGGTAACCGCTTGTTATTAAGTACAATTGTTTGTGCATGGTTGTTGAAGTTCTGGTGACCTGTCCAGAGTTACCCCACCTCTTGCCCAATGACTGCTGGAGATGGACCTGATCCTACAAGGAGAACCGTGTATCGACGATCGACAAACTGATATTTTCTTCAAATTGACAAGGAGTCTAAGGATTGTGAGGCGCTGGTTTCTTTTATAACCAGACGACTTTGCCACCTGCCTCTAAATACAAACTTGTCATCCCAATGTTTGTGTCCCAAACCAATGCAAGCCAGCCCCAGTTGACCCAGCACTTCATCACTATATTGTCACATAACACCTGCTGTGGAGTTAAGAAGTGTTGGGGTGGTGTGACAGCTACAATAGATCCTCTTTGCTAAACAGTAGGTTCACAATCATGTACCAACATGCAGCCAACACATGCCAAACTGCCGCTTGTCTTCAAAGGTACAATCACACACCCACACCCACACATGTCTGCCATGCATTTACAGGCATGCAGACGACACATGAATATTTAACAGGCTTCAGTCTGCTTGCGTTCCATATATGTCACCATGAGAGTCTCGAGAGCTGGTTGTAGGGCAGGGGGCTGATGAGCAGAGTGCGCGGGTGTGCGCATGTTCGTGTGGGTGTGTGTGTGTGGTGGGCTCCAAGTGGCCATCTTCATATATCATGTAGCTCCTCCTCTGCCAAGAGCGCTGCTTCTGTCAAGTGTGCGTGATGAGCCCCCACAAGACCTTTCTGCACTTCACCCCATCATAAGCATGCATGTGTGCGTGCGTGGGTGTGTGTGTCTTTGGAGAAGAAGAAAAGAGAGAATGAGGCGGGGGGGTCATCATCTGCTGAGTGAGGAAAACAGGTCAGTAGAGCAGGTGGGACTGCTTGTGTTTGTTGGGTGAAGACCTGTTGGTGCGTTCTAGTTTGCCAAAGTTTTGATTGTTTTTTGTGGTGGATCATCGGTTCGGGGGGGTTAGGAACCACAACTGTCAACAAAAATAGACAAATACTGAAGACCCTATCTAAAAACTCTTAAAACTGTCTTTTTTTTTTAATGCACCTAAATATTCACGTATACCTACAGTGTAAACTGTCGTAGCAGAAGCTAAGATCTACGGTCTTCATTATATGAGCTTCTCTGGGTTCTGCCAGTCAGCACCAAGGAAAATAGCATGGTGCTCCTGAATTGAAATCCCAAAGATGTACTATTTCAGCAAAGTTTCTTTCGGTTTCTGTCCCCTACAGTGGCTCTTTTATTCCTCCAGTTTCTCTTCAGATGTGCTCAAGATCAGCAGGAACAGCCGTGTGAAAGAAATCCTAGCCTTCTGCTTTTCCTCTCCAACGTATCATGACATCACAAGTGTGAGACATCACGCTGTGGGCGGACATGAGGTGATGAACCGCTGCGAGCTGCTGTCAGCCTCTGCGGGGGTTTGTCATTTACACACCAAGCCAACCAGTCGGGCTTTGACCCATTTCTGGCTGTTTCTCTGAATCTCACTGTCTGCATCAGGAGCCTGATTGTTTCTATGACCTTCCTGTTGAGATCGAGTGGCTGTTTAGCCAAAACATAGCTTCAATCATTTCAAAGTTCCATTTGATGATTTTATGTGTTTGGAGATGAAATCCAAACCAAACAAAAAGAACTTCTCCCCTTAAATCAACAGCTGGTTGTGTCATCAATGGGGGCAATAACTGGTACTCTTCCTTTTAGAATGGTTTCATTCATCTACACTGAAGTCATTTATTCAGGAAAGGTCAACTTAAGTTCAACCTACATACTTTGGTTTATGTCTGGACTTTGACTTGGCCACTCCCATAGCCTTTGAGCCATTGACAGGCGTGCTTTAGGTCATTGCGCTATGGCAAAACTCAATTGTACTTGAGCCAAAGGTCACAAACTGATGGCTAGAACCAACCAATCAATCAACTATTCAATCAAGTGGTCAGCCAATCAACCAATCAACCAACCAATTGTGGATACTGACATCAACTTTTTGCAGCTATTTGAAACAAAATGCTCCCAACTCAAGTTTCACTGCATGCTTCACGGCTGAGGGTGTTGTAGGTTACATGGTTGCAAAAATAGAAGTGCTTTAGTTTGCTTTATTTTCAAATGCTTTTTTTTTTTTTTTTACAGATATTAATAGCTTCCCCAGCAATGATCCCCACTGTGTTGCAACTACGTTTCTTTCCTTGGCGAATTTGAAACCCAGAGTAGAATGTTAGCAAATGAGAATCAAGCCCTCAGTTGTCCAAACATGGCCATTACGATTTCTAAACAAAAAGTCAGATGAAATCAGAAAAACAATCAGGAGCTAGTCAGCTACTTAAATATCCCACATTCTTATTTCCTGCAGATCTCAGCCTTTCAGTCCTATTGGACTGGATCTTATTTGCATGAGAGGTGAGGGGGCTAATGCTTTTCATAAAACACCAAACGGAAGTGATATATGTAAATTCGGATTTAGGGGATAATGCTCCCGTCAGCTTCAATAAGTATTGTTCCCCTTGTGTGTGTGTGTGTGTGTGTGTGTGTGTGTTTGCATGGTTCCAGCCAGTCGCTGTAGGCTAAAGAAATCCATATGAATGAGCCCTTTAACTGCAATATAGCTTCAATTAAAGCCAACCTTATAACGGTATACCGAAGTGTGGTTCATATGGAACACACACCCTGGAGGTAAATGGCTCCCTACACTTCTAAATCACACCTTAAGCCGGTGGACTACTGCAGGCCAGCGGGCTCCGTGTCCGGAGCTGATAGTGCCGCTTCACGTCTCAGCCTACGTCTGGCTTCATGTCGCCCAGAATCACATTCCGCACGGTGCCCAGGGGCAGGGCGAAGCGCTGATAAGGCGTGGAGAGGTCAGTGCTGTGGAGAGATAGGGCGGCGACATGCAAACCAAGCCAAGCGCGACCAGCTTCTCACTCGCTTTCATTTCCGCCTCTCCGTCCTTCCGGCCGTCCTCAGTGTGGGCCGTGTTATATGCCGCGGCTCCAATGTGCTTCTCTGCGCTCTTGTTTAGGTGTGAATCTGCCGTTTTCGTGAAATAATTTCCCTCCCCATCGAGGTCTGCAGAGCCTTCTTTTCAGCAGGAACAAAAAAAACCCAGTAAGGATGAGTCGAGGTAAAGCCTCGGCATTGATTTTACTCCCACTCCTCCGCTGCAGCTGTCCTTGAATATAAATGACTTAGTCCCAACCCACTCGTGTCTGCAAGGGTCCCGGAATTCTTTATGCCCATCACTGTGAGATCTATTTCATTTTCTGAGCTCACCCCAAAGCTGCATCTCTCAAGACCTCAACATCAGCCTCATCACTCAAACTCACTCTGACACCCAAAAAGGGGGACCAAACCAGGAGAATTTGATCCATGGGAGCAGGTTCCTTTAATCGTCCCCACCCCGACCAATCTTTCAGAGCTGGGACACTTACTGTACAACTCACTCATCTCCAGCAGTGAGCTTTGATTCTCTCGCTCCCCTCTGCTGATTTCGCATAATCACGCCGTAATGAGGTTGGCTGCGGTGCGCCGGCGTCGTCCCGCTGCCCCGGCAAGCTTGTGTTAACGGGCGGAGGAGCTGGAGAAGGAGGGAAGAGGTCTGGAGCCTCTCTACTTTGAGAGCACATTTGTTAGAAATACAATTACAGAGGCGCACAGAAGCATATCAGGCCTCACAATGATTTCTCCATTCTCCAGCCGCTGGAGCGGCTAATTTCCTTAGCAGCTAAGTACTTATAGATTGGTGTGTAACAGAAGCTTGTGAAGCCCGGCGGACGAGGGCGATGTATCGCATGATTGTTTCTGGGCCATATCTGACTTGTATTGAAGGCTGCATTAACATGTAGCACTCTGATTAAATAAACATCGAGGAGTGGGTGGTCCAACATTTACCGCAGGCACAAGTAAAGGTTTTCACATTCTTATTTTGTCATATTTCATGTGGTGATTTGTTCATTTCCATTCAGTTCACTTTACTCTGTGATATGGAAATCAAATCCAGCTCTACCAATTGTCCTTTGAAGTCACCTTATGATTGAAATGATTGTATTTTAGTTTAGCTTGGGGTTCATCCTGTAACCAAACACTCACGCCATCTGTCTCAGTCACCTTGCCGTTGTGTCCTTGGGCAAAACACTTCACCTGGTTTGCCTGCTGGTGGTGGTCAGAGGGCTGAATGGTCCATTTACCCCACTGCAAACCTTTAACTATTATCTTAAATAACACAACGTCAGTTTAGAGTTGTTTGCCCTGTTTAATTTCCGAAGAAGGTCTTAAACTGAAATGTTTTTCTTGATCCTGCAAGGCTCTCTGGAAAGTTTCCATTTCTCCCACAGTCCAAAAACAAGCAGAGGTATGGAAGGTTTCTTGGTTTCTTTAAATTCTGCCTACGTGTATATGTGTGTCTGGCATTTATTATTTTGTTATGCCCATTTTACCAACAGATACTATGTTGGGAGGACCTACTTCTTTTAATGGGCCCCCAGTTCTGCCGATTTCAGGTTCACAATAGGTGTGGAGTTTTGCATGTAGTGGTATTGGTTAGGTTCAGGGTTCGGGTTAGGGTTGAAGTACATCTTTCTGTTTTACAAAGTCCTTGTAAAACAGAAAGATGTTCTCTGTGTGTGTGGGATTGCTCGTCTTGCGTGTAGGTGTTGCCCTGTGATGGACTGGCAGCAGAGACCTGCCAGCGTGTGCCCCCCTTCATGCCCACCAGGGATAGACCAAAGGTATACGTACCTTCAGGATCCAACCCATTCTAACCACTTATTGGATTTCTCTTGCTGGGCAAAGATGCCCCTGAAAATCCCGGGTGAAGATGCTGGCAGGTAAAGTGCTTATGAAACCCCATAATCAGGTTGCAGTAGGTGAACAAACGACTTACTAATTTATTAGACTTAGACTCAGAGTCCAAAGCTTATAGTACAGCTTCACATCTCAACCCACGTCTGATTCTTCAACAACACAACAAAATGTTAGTTTTGGCCATTCTGCTGAATCTGTATCCAGAAAAACAATTCAAGTTTACAGGCTGATTAAAATCTGTGTAGATTTCTGAACGTACATCGCAATTTTCCAGTTATCGGGACTTACAGGACAAAAACAATTGTAACGTTCACATTATTGCTTACTCAATTCCCTTTTGGGTGTTTTTACTCCCAGTTGAACTGTATCAATGTTGTTTCACAGCCGCTAAAGATGTTGTTACAAATGTGGTTTTAAAATGATGCGGGACACTCATTATACCACTCAGTCATTAACAAACACTGGGATGTTGGCATGAATTATTTGGTGTCCCTAGCAGGCCTTCTCGGGATATTCAAGAGGAGGGGTGTTGCTGAATCAATAGCCATAAGGAGCCTGGCTCCCATTTGCTTTCAAGATCTACAGCCGAAGGAGCCAGTCATCAAAAGTTAATGAGCTATTTAGACCACGCTATTTCTCCGGCTCTCTGCTGAGAAAACACTACCGAACCGAGGAGAACAGAGGCCCCGGCACATGTGTGGATGTGTTTTGTATGCTTTATGCGTCTCCTATCTACAGAGGGAGATCGGCAGCCGAGCCAGAACAAAGCAGTGGTTATCATGAATGTGCAGTTGTTGGCACATTGTTCGCTTCAAATGCTTTACATGGGTTGCAACCCTTTTTATTCAGCCGGTTGTGGAAAAAGCAGAGCTGCCTTCTGACGGCTCAGCTGCTCAGACTCATAAATGCGCGTCATTCCAACTGCATTTATGATCTTGATCCAACTTTTTTCCTCTGGCTTTTGAGTTTCAAGTGAGTAGCGATGCACATCAATTAAAACCGCAGTAGTCATGCTCTCCTTTTGCTCCAGCGCTCCATCTTTTTTTTTTACCACGATGCAGGGAAGCCGACATTTCACCTACGAATGTCTCCCTGGATGCCGGCCTTGTTTAGGATGTAGCACTTGAACCTTTCGAGGTCGAGGCCTTTATTCTCAGTGGGAGAATGGGACGTTTTATTTGCTATAGCAAAGACAGAAATTACCTCAAAGAATTAACCTTAAAATGAAACAGAGTGGTAAAATACAACCCAACCAGTTTTAGAAGAACGACTTTATCTGAAGTGAACCATAGCCAAAAGAACGAGATGACAGATATGTGAGAGTGCACATGATATGTAGTTTTAAGGTCCAAAAAAACTAAACTTACTGGCTAAAATATTAATTAGAAATTAAATTTACGATCCATTTTAGACTGCAAGAGGGTGAAAAACACGCTTTCCTGGCTGGAGCCCAAGAGCGATGTTCATCGGTCACTGATGAGCACTCTCCACAGGACTGGAGCAACAGCCACTGAATTATTGAAGATCGCAGCGTCCCTAAGGTGAGGCGCCACATGGAAGTCTTCCGTCTTCGGGCCTGACAAAGAGAGAAGAAGGCTCGATGAAACATGGTGGGGCGCTTACAAGCCATCCGTCACGGTCCCTCCCCGCTCACATGGAGACGGGATTGGATTTCCGACCGGCGGGGATTTGTTGTGTCAGGAATGAGAGAGGGGATTGAGCAATCTCTCAGCGAGACGCTGTGATAAGAGTAGCGGCGATTGTTCCTGGAGTTTTCTAAGTATAACATGTTAATGATCTGCTTGTGGAGATATTTGCTATGACTCGCATATCTGTGCAAGTTATAGGTGTGAGACTGTGGGGCTTCAGCCTGACCCAGCGCACCAGTCCTAATACCATCACTGGTCTCCTCTGGCGCCTACATTATACCGGCCTTTTCCTCGAGCTGCATATAAAACATCAAAACAAGCCCCGGCGTTTGATTTAGACATCGAAGTTTTGTGCCGACACGCAAAAAAGTGAGTGATTTGGTCAGACAGGATGGGCTTTTTTGTATTTATGATGCCGATGTTGTTCCTACGTGATTTAAAGGGCCCTTCCAAAAGTTTTCCGCTCCGCTTTTGTCAAGTTAGAACACACAACTCGGTGCGATACGTTAAGATTTGATATGACACGCTGACACTTGTGAATAATAGTCAAGTGGACGTCAAGCTATGCTTCCAAAATGTTGCACAGTGGCACAAAACCTGCATTTATAATGACAGGTTTACCCCTTTACTCCCATACCCATCTATAAAATCAGTGTTTTTTATACATGTATTGACTAAATAATATTTTTATTTAAAAAATTTGAATTCCTCTATGTTCATTCAATTACACAATTAAATTGCACTTTTCAAACATCAGATGTATAATTTATTCTGCTCCTGACTATTGAAGTGAGAGTGAACATGATATGATCCTTTGGTGCTTAGACTTTCTGTTTATTTTCTCTTTTTGATCATTTCTTTGTTTTCTTACATCATGCCATTTTGGTTCATTCCTTGTGTTAGTTCAGTTGTTGTCATTTGTTGTGTTTTGGATTTTTGCTGCATTAGATTTGAGCTCTTCTGGTTTGCAGTCTCTTGCTATTTGTGAACTGAAAATGTCTAAAAAGTGACGAGTTTACCTTTCAAAGCAGATGTGTGAAGAGGAAACCTTTGCTCTATATTGCTAACCCTAACCTTAAAGCTCTAACTCATGGAAGATAAAGCAAAGAAAACATTTTTTTGAAATGTGTGAAGAATTGTTTTTATTTTCCATCTAATTTCTCCCGTATTTCTACACACGTCCTCTTCTTTTGGAACAGCGACAGCAAACTAGACAAACATGAGCGCAAACACCTTTCCCCAGCTCCCCCGCCGCCTCGCCTCCATATCCCATGTGGGTAGTTGCATCAGGAGCCTCTGACTGTTGTCATGGAGCGAAACATCCCCCAAAGGCCTCGGTGGGATCACGCAGCCTTCCCTTTTGCCTCCGACAGGCGACGTCGAAAAGCCCCCTGCCAAGCAGCCAGCTGCCTTCCACAGGTGTTGTCAACAGGCAGAGGGAACAAGGAGGGGAGGCAGGAAAACAAACACAGACAGACCTTCTTCCTACAGATGCTGGCCGTGTCGGGTGCGTGTGTTCTCGGCACGGTCCCTGCTTGCTTTGGTAGTCTGCAGCTGCATCGCTGCCGATCGCATAGCAACCCCAGCTGGCGTCATCATCGGTGCCCACAGGAGATTTGGCAGCACACAAACACTGGCTGCATGGATGCACAACCAGCAGGCTAGGAAGAAAGCTGGCGCTTGGTCTGAAACGGCACTTTCACCAGTCAACTTAAGCGCCTCAAAGGAGATCCGATGCTCAGTCCGATGGTTTGATCCTCACTGCTGGGCAGATATGAGGAGACTGTGCTTGTCGCTTCAGAGAAACCAGTCACAAAACACGAGGTTCATCTTGGAATGTAGCAATGGAAAAGCACTGCAGGAGAATCAGGAGTCAACAAGCGTCCCTTCTGATCCCTTCGCTCAGGTCACATTGCGAAAAACCAGCAAGTCACCACATTAGTTGCAGTGTACTCAAACTTAGTTATGTAGGATTATTAAGCCAATGTGTCTTGTACATCACCCATTAGAGGTTTCCTGAAACTAGCTGGGACAACCAAGGACCTCTGGGGACACCCTAGTGTCCCATGATGAGGATTTGGTAAATGTAGGATGGGCTCAGTTTAATTTTAGACCAAAATTGCAACAGTTGCATGAAAACCTCTGAAAAGGGAAACGTTCATCAGATGACTGTGGGATTTCTCGTTTGCCCTTGTCAAATGTACCAAAGAACACTCTTCCACAACAAGATGAGGCAGAAAACCATGGAGAATGTTGCACTAAGACAGCACCAATCCACGTCCTGCTTGTGGAGGAGTCTCCGGTCCGCTTGGCATTCACATATGAACCACACCAGAGTTCAGTTCAACCGAGCCGAGACCGAGGTTTGCAGGAGGACGGGGTGCTGTTTTCGTCTGCATCAGAGCTCAATTGAGCATTCACAGCTCCAAAAGCAAACTGGACGTTCTGGGTGAATGAGCTGGAGTTGGATTGAAGCAGACTGAACTGGCTGGGTACAAGAGCAGCTGTATCTGTCGAGTGGTCGTTTAGTAATCAGAATGTTTCTTTAGTTCACCAATGTCAAAATCCCCAGCATCCAAATCTTCAAGCTCTACATAAATGTCACTTGACGTATGCGGTTTGTAGAACATCGAAAGTCATCGATTGGTCGCCACAAGATGACAAAACCGTCAAAATCTTTACTTTAAAGGAAGTCACATATTCAAAGCAAAGGATCAGACTTTGTCTAACAGAAGGCAGAATGCTCGCCTGCCATAGTAATGTGTGCAGCACAATTAAAGAGCCAGGACAAATAGACGCAGAGAGACTGGAATCAGCAGTCAGCTAATGGTCAGAATGGGGCAGTCTGTTTCCTGAATTGTTAATAAACCCTTTCTGAGACGGATGGGCTTGATTGATTGGTGGAGACCCGTAACAATGTGAGCTTTATTTCTGCACTCAGACTCATTTACCTTTTCTGTCTCTTCCGTTCAGTTCCTCCTTCTGCAGCTTTTATCGGCAGCGGCTCCCAATAAGCTTTGACGAATCGTCTCGGAATGTCGGAGCGCCGCTGCGGAGTCCAAACACCGCATCCATCACTGGTTCTCACCAGGAAGAGTCATTTTTACATGGGTGTTTGCACACTGTAGATTTTTATCAGCTTCTGTTTGAATGGCTGTTGTGGACGACAACCATCTGTGTGTGTGTGTGTGTGTGTGTGTGTGTGTGTGTGTGTGTGTGGTGTGTGTGTGTGTGTGTGTGTGTGTGCGTGTGTGTGTCTCCCTGTGTGGTTTGTCTATTTGTCTGTGAGTCACGTCTCAGACAGACAGGTAAACACACCACCTCTCATCTTGTTGACTTCACCCAAGCTTCCAGATTGCATTTTGACAGCGCCGATCGTCTTGTCCCAAATCCTGGCATCCTGCACCAAATCTCATGAAACACAAACGGGATACGGGAGTAAAGAAGTGGTGCGGAATAAGGAAAACGGACGTGCAGCATGGAGTCGAGCGCTCTTTCTTAGAAACGACTGCCTGCTTTTGCGCGGGAAGGTCAGTGTGGATAAGGGGAAAGACAGAGATGTTTAGCAGCAAAGTGCTTTCTAATGTGTTGTCAAGGCCGAGGCGGAGACGATAAGATAGCGATCGCTGGCAGCTGTGTGCGTCTGCTTGCCAGAGAGCTTCTCCAGCTAATCTATGCACAGCGGAGACAGGGAGCCGAACAGCCAGAGATCGCTGAGATGAGCGCGAGGAAATGAAAACGGTCAAAAACAAAAGAAGAACAGCATCCCGGTGGAATATTCTCGGTTCACCCGGAGAGCTGAGTATTGAGTGAGAAAGGCCCGTTTAGTGGCGTCTTCCTGCTTTTGAGAAATGCATCTCCTCCTCACCTGCTCGCCAATACCTTCTCTCATTTCTTTTCTTCAAGCCTCCTGAGCCGAGGCCAATCTGTCCGCTCGCCATCCATCCACTTCATCCCCATCCTCTTCTTCTCTCCCATCACTCCTCTCTCTTGCCGTCTCGTTTCTCCCTCCCTTTTTTAAAAAGCCTGTTGCTGATCCATCAGGCTTCGCTCGCCTTCCTCACGGTGAGCGAAGCCCCTCTCCGAGGAGGAAGGTGGCCTCTACTCCACTTCGATAGCAGCCAGTTATTAATTACTCCCCAATTCCTCATCTGTCTGCAGAGGGAAGTAATTACGTCGCGGTCCGTTTCTCCCCCTTCACCGGCATCAGAAATGACGCGATAACCAGAAACCCAAATTACTCCCGCTGATGAGACAATCATTGAGCGGGAGAGAGCAGGCCGAAGATTTTTCAGGCCCACTGTGCTTCGCCCGGTCAGAGTAATGGCCGCCTTGATTCAGTCTGGGATGTCTTCCCGACATATTCGCCGGGCGTTTCCAATTTCCTTCTTGCAAAACACTAGAAGATGGGTCGGGAGAGATAGGCAGAATGAATTAAACACGGATTTTCCCTCTGTCTTTCTGTTTTTTTTTTTCCTTCTCTGCTTCTCTTTTTCCCCCCCACTCCTTAGAAGAGAGAGCAATCATGAGTTGTTTCCAGCTCCAATCAGCGTTCTGCAGCTGGAGAGGAGCGATGATGGAAGAGGAACATTAGCACCGCATCCTCATCTGCCTCCGAAGACAGAAGGAGGGAAGAAGTGGAAAAACAATTAAAGGTTCTTTTCCGTTTTCAGGCTTTCGGCGTGTTTCTCTTCAGACTCACGCGCCTCGATGCGTTCGGACACCGCCTTCAATCGGCGCGTGGGACGTACAGCAATTTGCCAGAGCAATAAATACATTTCCATTACGACTCTTACCATTAAGAAATAGTAGATCCCTACACTTGAATTAAGGATTTTGTTTTTGAGTTCGTAGGTCAGTCCTGCTAAGTAGACTTTCCAAACACATCAACCACACCAAAGCCGTCGACCTGCTGTTTCAATTAAGCAAAGAAAAAAACAACACTAACTGGCTGGAGGAGCTTTCTATATTGTATTACTGTAGCTGTCAAGTGCTTATCGATTGGCTGCAGCGGATAAGTGTGGCTCCATTTCTGCTCGGCGTCTGTACATTTGACACATGCGCGCGTGCAAGAGGCGTCGTCACAGAGCCGCGCGTGAGATCTCGCTTCATTTGTTCTACAGCGTCCCCTGCTCGGCTTCTCTGGGACTTTTGAGTCCGGTGGGATCATGATCCTTATCGTCTTTTTGGGTTTTATTTTATTTTATTTTATTTTTTATTTTTTTGCACCCACTGGCTAATGTTGCCATGAGGGAACGTAACGAGACAATCTCATTCCATATGCGGAGCGTATGAAGGGGAATTTGTCTGCTTCAGCAGAGACAGGAGCAATCTGTGCCGTGGGTTAGCTCCAATGACGAATCAGTAGGAGGAAGAAGGAAAGAAAAAAAAAACCCTCAGTGTTATTCAGGATTATGGTGTAGGAGCCCATTGGAAATCTAATGGACTAGTCGCATCAAATAGACATGGTGGGAGCTGGCGTGTATGCCACCAAGCACACAAACTCGCACCCCGAAAGAGAAGCCATTACCAGCAGGAGTTGGGCCATTACTCTCTGTCCAGTATCCCAGTGTGTGAGCCCCGGCCCTAATGTCTCCAGTCCCAGAGGGGGTTTCACCGCAGTTTGCTCTTTCTGAATAATTATCACTCAACCTTGTATTAAATGCAAAGGCCATAAAAGAACCCTATGATACTTCATTGTGCATATTAAACACCTATGAAGAGTGGAAGGAAGGAAGGCCACCCAGAGACTTGATTTAACAGCTTTCCAGTGGAAACATTTTTGCAAAGCTAAAATGCTGTAATTTGTTGAAGTACGGGGCTAAAGAGTCTGAACCAGAGCAGCTCCAGTTATTGGAACAAAAAGAAAAAAAAAATCACTTCATTTTCAAGGCTTCATTTTCTACATTGAGCCTTCAAACTACGTTGAACCTGGACGCTAGCGACACCTAGCATCCGGTGTTCGGGACGAACAGCACTCTTTGACGATACCGTGGGGAAATCTCTCCTTTGCAGATTTGTTTCAATTTGGAAAGTTTTGAAGAATGTTCTATTTATGAGATTAAAGTGTGTACTTTGACTAGGCCAATTCAAAACCTTCCTATAGATTTTTAAGCCACGGGGGAAACAGCGACTGGATAATATTAGTAACTGAGTTTAAAGTTGCAAACTGATGGCCGGACATTAGAATTTATGGTTTTGGTCATTACAGTTCACATTTTGAATCATCAAGCAACCCCTGTGTTTTACTGCAATGATGTTATTTTACTCCAGCTACAATGTGACACCACCTTGTTGGGGTTCACCGTTTTGTTTTTTGACCTTCACCAAAGCGGACGAGGTTTGGGGAAAACGGCTTGTGGGTATATAGTTCTAGAGTTTTTGGATGAGTTGTTAACGATTAATTTAGACAGACCGCCAATTTCTGGGAACGTTTGCCACCGTTCCGTGTTTTCTCTGTTCATGATTAATGGTTCTCTGAGTGCTGGATTTTGATTTGTCCTTGAATTAATTTACATTTGGACCTGATACGATGCTTCTTGAGGTGTTCTTTGTTTAAGGTACTTATTGATTCTGCAGGCCTTTGCATAATCTGGCCAATTAACTGAATTTTGACGAAAAAAAACATGAAGTGAAAAATACTTTGCACAGGCAAACGGCTATTTTGAACAGCTGTGAATTGAGGAGGCCATGCATGAAACGGTTAAATTGGGTTTCCTCATAATGAAGCCCATAGGCCGCGTTTACGCACACAACATTTCTAAGTAATTAAAATGTTATCCCAGCAGGTGTCAGCTGAACATATCACTAATCCTTTTCCCTGGTTGTTCCTCACTGTTCATTTAGCAACGAGACGATTCGCTTTCAACTCCTTTATAATCAGAGACAGCATAAGATATAATTTTGACAGCAGAAATCCCTTTTAGGAATAACGCTCCTTTCAGCTTCAGTGGTGACTGGGCGTTTTTCAGACGCACATATCTGAAAGTGCCATGTTGCAGCGCAGCTTTAAACACATATCAATGCCAAGCCCTCAGGCCGTGTTGGGTGGAGAGATGTGAGCCTGGCACATAGGCTGCCTGTTCCCTAACAACCCCCCCCCCCCACCAGTCATAATCTGCGTAAGTCATCCTTGATTAACCCCTGCTGAATGACTCTAATTACAGCCAATTAGCCCGGGCAGGATGAGATGCTCTCCATGCAGATGAACACGATGGAGAGGTGGAAGGAGGGATGGAGGGACAGGATAGAGGGTTGGGGGTGGAGGGGGGGTCGAAAAGGAGAAGTAGAGAGCTGGGGGAGGACGCGTGGGATGACGGAGCGATGGAGGCGCTCGGGGCACGGGGAGGGTGCCGGGATGCGGCGCGAGGTTGCAGGAGGAATAATGAGGGGATGAAAGAAAGGCAAAAAAGCCACAGCGGCGCAACGACTATCCGGCTGTTCAGCACACCAGTCAGGCAGTCACGAGTAAACACTTGTAAGGGCAGATTAGAAGTGATGAAATGTGACTTTATGCCAGGGTAGAAACACTGCCGGTGTCTGGTTCACTTGCTCAGGTCGCTGAAAATCAATGCAGGACTTCTATCAAGGTATTGATCAAATCTGCGCCTTATTCAAAGACGCGGTTTCGGAAGCAAAGACGGCTTCACTTTAAGTGAAAGTGCAAAACGGCAGGCGTCTGGATTCAATGTGTACACACATCGGACTTGAAGCGCCGGACGCAATTTTGAGGCGCAGCATCACGTGGCTCTGCAGGATGGTTGTAAAACTTTCTTTTTTGGGAGGTCTAGTTTACTTTAACTCGCTTTTTAGCTTCATTTGTGAGCTAAAATGCAAGTTTATCTTGCTTTTTAGGAAAGGAGACAGCAATTTACAGGGAAATAAATGTATCAAAGAATTCTCTATTATTATTATTTTGGACTTTTATGCTACAGTTTCTGTTTATCACTTATGCAAAGTAAATAGTAGATAGAAAACTGGGTCACTCAGCACAGAAAAGGTCTGAACCATAAAAATCCAGCACAATGTATGACTCCAAATTAAATGACAGAGACCCTCATTATTGGGTTTGTTGTTTAGACTTTTTACCCCCTCAATCTTTATCCATCCAGACAGCAAATATGCCAAACAAACACCTATGCCAACATCCCTCTGGCCCTTTCTCCACTATCAACCAGCAGCAGGGTTGGAGAGGCCAGAGTGAAGAGCCCACTCAGACTGCCCAGTGATTGCCTCAGTCTATCATCAGCCAGAAGATTTCTATTATTGCAGATGGATGATTGGTCTGGCTAGCTGCCGGCCTGGCAAAGCAAGCTCATTTCAGAGCAGTTTGAAGTACAAGCTCCGCTGCACAGAGGCGAGCAGGGATTCGTAAAGGAGGGGCGGGCGGATTTGGCGATTTGGTGTTGAAATAATAGAGCAGAGACGTAATGACGAGGCACGCTGGTGGCAGGAGCAACATTTGCAAAAGGACGAGGCCGTTAATGCGGACGGCCTCTATTTCCAGCAACAATTTAGACGCTAATGGGGAGCTCTTTCCTGCCAAACAAATAGACGGCCCGTGAACAGGACGGGGAATGTGTTCAGGGTTTTGTACAGTGTTGTTGGGTCAGTCGGCATCATCTCCGCCTGCGTGTTCTATCAACCCGGATCCAGTTCCAATCAAACAACCCGGTGCAGTCATTGCTTTTGCATCATTTTCTTTGTATCACACAAAACACTGACTGTATTCCGTGCAAAATAAATAAAACGAACCCCTTAAGGGCGTATGCTTGAGATCAACCTTAACGTCATGCGACTATCACATGGCTGCGCCCGCCTCTCCGTCCTTTGTGTTGTTGCTCTGCTGCAGATCGAATTACCACAACACATTTCATGTGACTATTGAATGTGACTATTTAAAGCACTTCTTCACGGTCCATCTCTGCAGCAGCAGCTCTGCTCCAGCGCCGCGCCCCGGGGGTCAGCTGGCTCTGCTGTCGACGAGGCTCCCGGTTCTGCAACCTGCAACCCAAATCGATAATCTGAAGGGAATTTACAGTATCTGACTACATGGCCTCTGCACTTGGGAGATTGGAGACGCACTAAGGAAATGCAACCCTTTTTTTTTTTTTTTTTTATCCACTATTGATCTCTGCATTCAGAGCTTTAAAGCCACATTTAGGGGAACAAGAACAAATGTAGAGCGATATTTGTGACGTGAAGTGCTTGACATTTAGGATAAAAAGGTTTGATTATGAGGATAAAATTTAGCCCTTCATGCAAGTGAAAGGTAGAGATTATAAATTGATGATTTACTCAGGCAACTCTTCACTTTCTTTCCTTGTTTTTTTTTTTTTTGTCTGTCTGATTTTATTTTGTTTCATCTGTATACGCTGCAGAGATGCTTTGAACCGAGAGGCGGCGGCGGCGGCTGCTGCTGTCACCTGCTAATGTCAGCGGTAATGATGTGAGGCGGCTTTACCTTGAAACGCCGTCACAGAGCCAGGACTCAATCATTTCATTTAAGCAAAACAAAGTGCGACAGCAACAACTGTGAACCAGCCAACACAGAGAGGCAGAGAGAGAGAGACCAGGAAGCGGCGATGCTTTCCTCTGAAACTCGTTCTGTGAAGACCTTTGAAGTTGTGACAAACCTGTGGTGGAAAATAGAGCAAGACTCCACCGGTTTCGGGTGGGAGATCAAAGAGCGACCGGGTTCTCGTCAACTTTTGACCTCCGTACCTGTGAGGGAGCATCTGGGGTTTGGGCCCAGCTGTCGCTCCAAAGGCTGCCGCGTGTTCAGAGGAAGTGAGAAGGGAATGGAAAGTCAAATAAAATGCGTTCAGGTAAACAGTTTTGTGTGAAGGAAAGCGCATTTAATGGTGATGAGGCGGGTTTTCCGAGACTTGTTTTCCTTATTATATCCAAGCGGTTTCATGAAAAGTTGAAGGAATACATAAAAAAGCAGCCGGACGGAAATGAACCCCCAGCTCATCCCCGCCGCTCATTGGAAGTGTGTTTTATTATTATGCAAGGAGTTCAAGAAGATGAAGCAGAAGTTCACTGTTTGTAGAGAACCGATTGAAAAACCCTGAAGATGAGCCAGGTTGAGTTTTCTGCCAGATAAATCATCGTTTCACTTAAAATATTCTGGTATTCCAAAGATTTGATGATGCCACACGCTCGAACACGGTTTCCAGAAAATCTCACCATCTACTCTTCTTAAAATCATCCCCCTGCAGACATTCCAACCCTATGCAGAAAACGATTCCATTTAGAGATTTAAGTGTTCATTTCCTAACTTCTGAATCTCTTGAAGACAAGAGAATTTGTCTTCCCTTAATAGGAAGACATGAAATAAAGGTGTGCCAATTGAAAGTACCTCAACAGAACGAGCAAGCTAGCTCAGGTACTCCACATGACACCATTTATGTTTTTTTTTACCTATTAAGTATATTTTCAGGGAATACTTTGTTTTGAACGTCGTCAAGCTCATTTGTTCTGGCCTCAGCAGCCGGAATCAGCCAAACTGGAACTCTGCGCGCTTCCACTTCAGCTTCCTCCTTCTCATGCATATCATAGATAAAAAAATAAAAAAAATAAAAAATAAGTGCCCACCATTATCCCTGGGCACACAGCGTTATATTGTGGATGCTGACATTGCTCTTACCTGGCAGTTGGTGCTTTTACTATATTAATAATGGAGCAGGCGCCATCCATCATGGGGATATGAGGCTGCTAATCATGTCAGCTCCCTGCATATTCACTCCTTTCATCAGGAGGAGGAGAGGCACTGCGAGCGAGGCGAACCGCGGGGAAAGGCGGGAGGGACGGCGCTGAGACGAACAGAGTGGGGAAGTGGTGGCAGAAGAGAAGAGCGGGAGTGGGGGGGGGACGAGGAAGAAGGACGGGGGACGGCGTCAGTGTGCTGAACACATGACAGATGCCCTTGGCCTTTTGCTGAATGGCTTCCCTGATGGCAGGAGTTAACCAGTGTATTTAAACAGGACAAGACGAATGGGAGCTTTTCTCCCTTCTGCTCGCTGAACCGGCCCATTTCTATTCCAACTCCCTCAAGTGGGATGCTAATATGGCTAGCTGACAAGGGTTCAAACCTCACAACGTTGTTTTGTTGCAAAGTTCACTTTATTGGTGCCATTTCAATTAATTGGTTAGTTTTCAGTTTTGAAGGAAGTGAACATCCAGCATGACTTTCTCTCTGCTGGTTTATTTTTATTTTTTTTAAGTACAAGCTGATTTACATGGAAAACGTTGCCTGATGTTTGCAGAGACACACGTCCTGCCCGGCCTCAGCTGCTTTCTGCCTCCTGCGACAGAGGAACCTTCAGTGTCTGTGCTTTGCTTAATTTTCACTCATTTGGCGTAATGCGACATCCATGTGCCCCGACGTGTCTGAGCAGAACATTTACACAAATCCAGAGGCTAAAATTGCCTTCTGTATATTATTGTCCTTGCTTTTTGTCCTGTGAGAATCTAAAAGTAACCTCAGTTTTTTTTGTTTTTTTGCCAAACGTCTGCTCTTTGCTCCACAAAAGAAAAATAAATTTGCTCTTGATTGATGGGCCTGATTAAAGGAAGATAAGATTTTGGAAATGTGGCCATATGCCTGGCGTACGCGTTGCCTCTTTTGGCTCAAAGCCTAGTGGCAGAACATCTTCAATATCCTAACATCTTCCTCATGTTGCTCCTCCGTGGGGAAGAGGGGAGAACGTGGAGGTGGGTGATGAGTTGTGGGAGAGGGGTGGATTTCAGAGCGACAGGCCGACTTGGAACAGAGATAATGAGTGCTTGGGGGTGCCTGGGGTGCAAACTCCTTCCTTCCACCAGATAGCTGGAAGGGAAGGGAATGGTGGAGGTGGAGGGGGGTAGTTAAGGGAGCCGAGGGGCCAGGCGAAAGCTGCCCTCTGAGTGATGTTTGATGTGGCGCTGCTGTTGCTTCCCATGCCAAGTAAAAAGGCGAGCCAGCCAGGAGGCCATGAGGGGCGGCTGTTAAGTGCCAATTAGGCAACGATGAGTGGGAGTCAGAGATAGCCAATTGCATTCACCACTTCTGCATTTTACCAGGGACGAGTAGTCAAATGCTAAAACATCCGCGACATAATCCCCTTCAGTTTTCCTTAAGTCGCTCCCCCCCTTCCACCCTCTGTCTCCCCTGGTGCCTGTTGGGTAACGTCGCATCAGCGTCAGTTCGGAGAAAAATAGGCTGCGATTCGCCGCTCCATTTACTTTTGTCTCTGTATGGCCTTGACCTCAACTGAGGACCACTGAAAGGAATATTTTGCAGAAGCTTGTCACATTATGCAAAAGGACAATGACTGTTGTCAGGCGTCCAATTAGTGAGGGGATTCGCAGCCATTTCAGCCTGCAACACAAAGAGACAGGATGAGGAAAACGGAGCTTACATCTCAATGTGTGCATGTGCCTAACCTTATGTAACAATAAAGTCTATGGTGTTTTTTCAGAATGGTGAATTTTTTTCCTGATCACTATCTTCCTTGAAACTCATTTTAGATTCAGCAGTGGAGCTGAACATTGGCATTTAAAAACCATGTTACTCTTGGCTTCAGCCAAGGACAGGAAGAGAGAAAGGAGTGGCAAGGTGCTGATTGCCGTCAGGGTAACTACTGCATACACTGTTAGCTGCCAAGTTCAATGCAGTACAATCAGAAAAATACTCCAGATTAAAGTCTTGACAGCCTCTTCTTTTAAAAAAAATTATGGTAGGTTAATTTCAGAATGGAGTTACCCAAAACGTCAAAACTTCCAACTTGAACAGGTTCAAAAAGTGTAGAAGAGATGACTGTGTCGCGACTTGCATCACCCGCACATGTTCACCTTGTCGTTCTTACAAGGTCAAACCAAAGTCGAGACTCAACTTGATTGAAAAACGGTGGCGGGACCGGAAGAGAAATGAACGTGTCGGAACCGTGGTGAAGTGAATCAAAGAGTTTCAAAGACTGAAAAACGCCACCGAAACCTACTTCTGCTAAACATGTCACTACAAAAAGGTCAGGCATCATTTGAAATGTCCCCACAGTGTCAAGCCAAATCAAAGAAGTGCCATCAGGGTACTAACATTATTTCCTCTAAGAAAGAGAGGAAATAACGTTAGAGAGTAGCAAACCGCTTCTAAGGCAGCAGTTATGGCAACTGTGGCTATCATGAAGCAGCTGACCTTGTTTGCAGAGAAAGAAGTCGTGCGTTCATCTGAATGCAAATGCACATTTGTGTTAAAGCACCTCATAATCAGGCCGCCTGATTTCCCCCCCCATCCCTCCTTTCGCATGAAATTGCACAACCGGGTAAATTACTTTGATAGATTCACTCTGGCTCCAAATGTAAAAGCGTCACTCGGTCGCCGACAGTGAACGAGTCTCTTCATGTCCGAGCTCCCAGTCAGACAGTCATGTTTCACATCCCAGGCCTATCAGTAATTTCCCCGAGCCGCTGCTTCAGATCCGCCCATGCCCCCCGCGCCGCGTTTTGTATATTCATGTGTGTACCTTCCTATCTTAATCCTAGCTATTACTCGCATGGCTGGCCATGTCAAGGAGAGATTTGCTCACTCACAGTGAATGGGCCAATATTGACAGCACGCCCACCGCATCAGCGATCAGTGTTAGGGCTTAGCGAGCAGCAGATTCACCGGTCTGAGGCTGAATGGTAAAAGGAGGTTGGGGGATGCGATCGGTGTGTTGGGAAACAATCCTCCTGGGGAATCTATGCAAATTGCTAAATGTTATTCGGAGACTGTCAGGTGCGATAATTTACCAACGGGGGGGATGTTATGACGTCCATGTGCTAGTTCTTCTAATCTCAGTTCACTGGATTACAATTTCTAGTGGTTGTAGGCCAATTTTGTGTTTATTTTGAACTTCTTTTTTTTTCTCTCTCTCTCAAACCAGATTTGAAGTTTGTTTTTTTGCTCATGGTGCTAAAGACACCAAAGGTACAACACACAACATTTAGCTTAATTAAGATAAGAACTGAAATATACAAATACAAAGCTGAACATGTGTCTTACGTGAGTGCAGACGTACTTTGATTGCAGCATAACCCTGAAATTAGAGAAATGTTCCAAAGGTGAACCAAATTTCTATTAAAAAAAAACGAGTTTTAAATTAAAAAGAAAAGAGAACGTACGCAAGTGAAGGTTCCAGTGGAGTTCAGAGGTCAAATTTAAAGTTTAATTGGACGATGGCGCAAACTTGTAAATTTGAGGATGCTATATAGGTTTAAAAGTCGGCAAATAAACATGGCACACAGTGAAAAAAAATAAATACAAGTCTGTGTCCTCTGTAGCTCATCCGGAGCCCATCGGTGATTTTGGATGACTGACACGTCCGGCAGCCAATAGAATTGGGAGGAGTTGACACCATCCATCAATCACAACCAGCTGTGCTAAAGTGAGGAAAGTTTGTCTGAGTTTTCTACATTGGGTCCAAGGAGTCCGAAAAGCTGAACAAGAAAGTTTCCCTCGAATCACATCAGTGTGACACAAGGACAATGGATCACAGAAAGATTTACTACAACATGGATGATGGCTGTAAAACAGGAAAGGTATGACTGAATTCATATTTTTGGCTGCTGGTTCAGTGACTCTGGTTTTGTTGCAAACGGCAAATTTGAGTTTGGATCTGATCTGCGTCGTTGCTGTGTGTTTCACCGGAAAAGCCTCTTTAGCATCTATGTACAGGTCAGGTTTCCAGCTGAGCTGCTGCTGCCAGTGACGTCATGTTCTCATTCTCGATGATGCACTCAATAACCAGTGGTCGAGCATTTGCTGCGTCCATTTTGGGAACAACTAACTAAACAAATGGTCAAATATACATGTGTTAAGTAGCGATGGGTGGAAATTACCCAAATTCCAGCTGAGTAGTAACTTTAAACGTAACAGTTGAATAAAAAGGTTTAATACAAATGCTTGCCACCCTTTTCAGTTTCTTTTTTTTTTTGTTATTGAAATTTACTTGTCATTTTCTAAGTGGCTTGTTTGAATTTTGGCATAAAATCCCACAAGGACACGACAAATAGTGCCCCCCCCTCCCTTTTTCCTTCCCACGCTTGTGCCGCCCCCTGACAGTCGGCGCCCTGGCTGTAGAGCCACATTTCTCACCTCATAAAGTATTTCTGCATATCATTCTGCAAGAGCGTTTATTTCCTTCAGCAGCAGCCAGCTTTTGCAGATGCGCTTTTATCTGCGTTCTCGTTCCGCATTCATCGCCACCTGATCGTATCTGTCTTTCCTTCCCTTCCCTGAATCTTGACTTTGTTTACTTTGAGTTGGTCTACCTAATAAAATTGTCTATTATAATATATTTTTAAAAATGTCACTTTAACTTAGTACCAAGTCAGAATCTACCAATCAAGCACCAAAACTGTTCTGTTTTGACAGATTCCTCCTTGCATGTGCCGCCCCTGATAGATGCCCCCCTGGTGCAGAGCCGGATCCCCCCATACAGGAAGCAGCCTTCCAAATCTGAATGCCGTCCACAAACAGCTCACCTCTGGAGCCCGTATGCGTCCAGAACCCATCAAGTCCCGCCTCAGCGCCTCTCCCTCCCCGGCGTCGCCCGCCCACTCGGGCGTTTGATTGACAAATTCCCCCCCACGCCCCTTCACTTAGCGGAGCCCCGCCCTCTCCACCGGCTCCCTATCACAGGCTGTTTTGGCAACGCGGTTACGCGTGGAGCGTCCCGTCCCCACCTCCAGTCTCCTTTACGCACCGATTATGCGCGCAGGTACAGAGAGTCGAACCGCTCCGCGTCCGGCCGCTGCACTGCGCTTTTAACGGGACCAACATGACGCGAGTGGACGTGGAGGTCTGACAGGCGCGTCTCTTTGTGGATCGTTCTGCCGCTTCCTCCCCGGCTTGTTTTGGGTTTGTTTTTTTCTTCCTCTCCCTCCCTTCCTCCGTCCTTCTCTCTCTCTCTCTGCCGGAGCGCCAGCATGGACGTCTTGGCGAACCACGGCATCTTTCAGGAACTCCAGCTCGTCCACGACACGGGCTACTTCTCGGCCATGCCGTCGCTGGAGGAGAACTGGCAGCAGGTACGTTGGCCGAAGCCGCCCGCGCGTCCCCCTCTCCCTCAGAGCCGCGCGCTCGGGGACGCAAGGCGGCAACTTTCTTCCTCCTCCCCTTAAAAAAATGCTCATTTTCTGCACCGATAAAGCTGTCAGGCGCTTTGCTGGAAGATGAAGATCCAGATCTCATAATGCAGACTGAATTGGTCGTGAATAATATATGCATCCTTTAGATTAGCCGGTTGTAACCCCCCTCCTCCTCCTCCTCCCATGGATAGAAGTCCCCTCTCTTATCCATAATAGATACCCTTACATGTCTGGCTTTTTTTTTTCCTGCCATTTTTAATTGGAAGAGGAGTGGAGGAATCATCTGCTCTCTCATTCCCACCTTCATCCCTCCTCCTGCGTGGAAGTTCCGCTTGGAGAAGTGGGAAGGAAGCACATGGAGTCAGCTGAGAAAACCCACAATCTGCACTTTTTCTTGTCATTTTTTTATTTTTTTTCAGCTTTTTAGATGGATTTTGGATCAATTGCAGGAATAAATGAATGGATTTGTCATTCCACTTCCAGTTTTTTTTTTTTTTTTTTTTTTTGTTCTTGCAATTTAGGATTGCGTCCAGGAGCCACCTGCATGCAGAGCCAGTCGGAGGAATAAGCAATCTTAGCAGCTGCTTTGGTCTTCCCAACCTGCAGGGGGAGCACTGGAGGGTTTTTTTTCCAGTTTTTTTTATTTATTGAAAAGTCAGGTTTATAAATGTATATTTTGCAGCTTCTTTTTGGTTTATGGTATACACGCAAGTGTAATGCTCTAGTTAGCTAGGTCTTCCACACCAGCAGGGGGGGCAGAGCGCAAAACTCTCAATTCAATTCAGGTTCTGTTAAAGACACACAACCCTGGTGCACAGCAGAGATGCCGACTAATAAGGAAAATGTTAGAAAATTGAACTTAACAAATGTATGTGTTACACTCCAGAGGTTCAGAATTCATACCCATCCATAATTTTTAACGTTTGAATGCAAAATATAAATATATAATGCAGGGGGGTGGAAGCACTATAATTGTCTGAAAATGTCTTGCAGATTTTTCAAGCAGCGTTCTTCATGTAGAAGTCACTTCAAGGCAAAATACAATACACTGACTTAAAAAAAATATATATATATATTATTTAATTTTTTTAAACTTGTGGTTATATTTGGCTTATACTGTCGAACTGTTCAGCGTTGGGCCGGCTCTGCCTGCATTGCTGCTGCTCTCCACAGAAGCACATTACTGACCTGGGAAATAATGTAAAACAGAGAGAGAGAGAGATGGAAGGAAAAATCAATGCATGGAAATATGATGCCGTTATTGTTCTTGTGATAGGAGCATGAGGTTTTTTGGGGTTTTTTTGTTGTTTTTTTCGCCCCTTTCTGCTACATGCTGGAGGAGGCAGCATGGAGGAGGGGCGAAACCGGTGCGTGACCGCAGCTCTCCTCTCCGTGGCCGAGCGGTCTAATTGGCTTCCTACTGTTCGCCACCGACGCATCTCTTCATAACAAGTCTCAAACTCCCTGCCTTCGCTGTCAGCGTTGTTCTTAAGAAGAAAGACACACGCAAAAAAAAAAAAAGGGAAAAATCGCACCGTGTACCATATGCGGCGCCGCTTCTCACCACACAGCCTGCGTCTCAAAATCAATACCTGATGCAAATGGAAGAGGGAGACAGCTGCGTGTGTAGGCTGGGAAAGCTCTTATCTGTGAGCAGCGAAAAATGTCAGTTTTGGCTTTGACGGGAATCGTTTTGCGGCGCACTCGCTCCGATGGGATGGCTGATTTGGGGGCGAAAAAAAGACAAAAAATAAACACAAAGAACCTTTGGCTTTATTTTATATCGTCATCCCATTACGTGGCCTTTGATGACGTGTATCGTGCAACAACGAGAAAATAACCGATACAATAAATTGTTCCGTCATCATCATTTCAGGGGCTTTAAGTTTTTCTTAACCAGTGGAATCAGGAATTTTAGGAAGCGGAGTGTTCACCTATCCATCCATCACAAAATAAACTATTACCTTATGGCGGTGGAGTGGTTTGAGTTTCTCTATGACCCTACAATCCAAGTTTCCTTGGCCACAGTGGTGGCAAAAGACAGAATAAGTGGCCGTTTTTTTTGGTTGGTTACTAAAACTATCTTTGGGTACTTGGAGGGTAAAGCTAACCAACAGACAAGTCAGTAAGAGATTGTCAAGATGTTGAGGTAAAACTACAGTCCTGTGTTGTCCAATATGGAAAAGTCTGCAATTTGATGAATTTAACAACTGAGAAAACTTAGGGAAAAGGAAAACGGAGTCGAAGAAAAATCTTTACTTCAAGATTGCAGTTTTTCTTTACGTCCAGACGTTCTGTAGCCATAGTCCAGCCTGTGCATGGTTGTCTCTGTGACGGACTGGTGACCTCTTCAGAGTGCACCCTGTCTCTCACCCAATTTCTGCTGCAGCCCTTGCTTTACCACAGCTCAATGCCCAACCCGGCTCATGAGCCTGCATGGTTGACGTCGATGTCGGAATGAACATAGGCAAAGAACATGAAATCTGAAAGTTATGCAGTCTGATATTGAAGCTGAACTAGATCCACATCAGTAGCTCCACGGTACGATACATCAGACTATGTCATGTAGTTTTCCAAACCCTGTTAAAGCACTTTAGTTGGTTAGACCTGATCAAATGTGGCCAAACTACATATTAGTGATTGGATCCCTCACACCACTCCTCCATTTTCTGCAAGTGGAGTCCTGAAGGACGTCTCTTTTTGTCAGGTTTCACTGTTCGCCCCAAGTGTGAAGCCACCTGCTGTGACCGAAACAGCACTGTTTAACACCCCGAGATGGAAACAAGTCGCTTAACAACACTGGAGGGGAAAAACAGTTTCCAGTTAGAAACATTTTCTAAAAGGGTTTAAAACCTCAATGTCCTGCTGTGAATCACTGAAGTAAATATCTCAGAAGTTCTTTTTCTTGGCAAACAACATCTCCTTTGGATAAAAAGATCACACTGCTTCCTTGTGAGCATGAGGATTATGACTGGCCCCACATTATGAAATCCCCTCTCTCCATGCAGAGCAGAGATGTTCTTGGCAAAGCACTCATTGTGCTCATTGTAGCCGGATGAGGATGGCACAACACAAGTCCTGCTGAATGCAGGAATTATGAGTCGTGGTTTGCCTTAAAAGCTTTGTCTCCTGCAGCGGACCCGTGGCTTTAGCCGTCCCTTCTGTATTCCGGGCACAATTTCGAATTTGATGCTTTTACTGCTACTGATGGCGAGATAGGAGGCCGTTGTAGTCGGCCCCTAAATGGGTCCCTGAGACACGATGGCAGGAGTGATGACTGTGTCCCCTGTTGGTGTCTGCGAGGCATGATTCAGCCAGTTATAGGGGGATGGGGAGCAGAGGAGGGAATAAAGTGTTTTGGAGGTCTGCAGATGGTACATTTGAGGCTGCTATTTGTTCCACTATTGAAGCCAATGGCGCCAAACTGAACTGTGCTGCCTCGCGTCCAAATCCCTGTACAGTTGGTTGTTCAGATTTGGTTTGGAACAAACAGCAGGGCCGAGCGGAATTTGGAACAAGCGGAGCCGGTCAAAAAAAAAAAAAAAAAAAAAAAGCTTCCTCATTATGCGAGGAACCCAGTTTCCCTGACAGCCAAGAGAGAGCTTGTGTTGCTTTGCATCTTCGGACCAAAAGAAGCGGCTCGTTATCTTGGCTGCAATATCCAGTAGACTGACATTTGCTCAGATAAAGCCTGATTTAGCTTCACGGTCCAAAAAATGAGCAGAAATGTATCCTCAGATAACACATTTAAGAAGGAGAATTATAGATTTGCACAACTTAAGCCTTTTTAAACAGCTGCAGGTACTTATGTAATATGAGGTGGCGTGGAACAATTCATGAACCGCTAAGAGCCTGCGAGGAACTGGAGACATCAGGTTTAATGTCCAGAGTGAAGTGAGTTTGAAATGGCACCAGGCGAATGTTTTCTAGAGAACGTTGTTGAGCTGTTTCACCACAATCACAAGAAACATGTTCTTGCCTTACTGTGAAGCATGGTGGAGGTGGCGTCATGCTGACTGTATCTTCTTGTAAGTGCTACAGGTGTTTAGCACTAGTTCAGCTTCACCTCAACTTGGACACGGTTGTTTGTTCACACTGGTAAAAAATAAGTCTCAGAATACTGGATGCCAAAATTTCGCCGGTGTGTATTTGGGTGTTTGAATGTGTGAACGAGAGAAAATCTACAACAAATTCAAATGTCCTGTTTCTTAAAAAAATTGTGGCAATGTTAAATCAATAAAGCCCACAAGGAATAACATTCTTGCCCATATGGAATACATTTCTAGTTGACATCGTCGACTTTTCAGCTGCATCCAGTCCCAGCGCTTGACCCTGATGGAGGGGATGTAACCGAACACCAACCTTAGTGGTGTATCATTGACCTATGGACACACTCCATACACTCCAACACATATATCACCTTTCAGGGCTCCAGCACACACAGTCCGAGGACACGCATGTAAACAGAGTTCCCGATGCTTACCCAAGCAAAAATGTCTGGATGAGGCTGCTGGGTGCATTTTGGGCCTGGCAACCTATGTGACTGTGGCATTTCTAAATGCGGACAGATCAGCGGGGCGACCGGCATATGCGAACGGTGTTCACAGACGCATCCACTCGCATCCTGTCCGTGTTGGCGACTCAATAACTCGCACATCTCCCAAGTGGCAGCTCAGTCTGCAGGATGGGGGGGTTAAGGGGGTGTTGGTGGAAGTTGCAGAGCACGCACATTCTCCCAACCGCAGGGTTTTGCATTTCACAGTCCGGTGGGCTGCTTGAACCCCGCCCCCGCCCTTCCCCACCTTTCCACCCTGCACTGCCCTTAGGGGTGACGGGCACATGCAGGCAGACATTCAGAGGAGTGTGTAGGGAAGCATGGAGCTTCATGATGAGCAGGAAGAAAAAGCAAGGGATGCAGATAGATGGAGTCATTTAGCATTTTGACGGTGGCCTCGGAGGGAAATGTTTCCCCACGTCGGGCTATTAAAGCTGCGGTCAGCAGCAGTGGAGTGCAGCAGCATTAAGGACCCTCTCTGGTAGCCTCTGGAGATCAGGAGGATTAAGGGACAATAGTGGAACTGTGAAGCTCCATCTGCATCCATATGCAGCCTGGTGCATGTCTGAGTGTGTATGTATCAATATGTTATGTAATCCTCAATGAGCCTCAGCTGCTTTCTTACACAGCATCCTGTCTTCCTCCATCTCTTGTTTCTCCTTTCCTTCCATCTCTGAGCATTTCCTTATAGAATTAGCAGAGTATGGATTTTGGATCATAGCTTGGGTTATGTTCGGTTTTACCTACATTGTATAGCTGCCAGGTAACCTTGCTCTCAGATGTTCCGGTTGGCAAAGCAGGAACGCACCGACCACGTGTTTTTCAGGCAACCTTCCGCTGACTGCTGCTTGATGTCATGCTACAGATTTCACTCAGTCTGGAAAGAATGTGTTCCTGTTTTCTGACTTAATGCGAAACATCTTCATTGGACGAGCTTCCCCACGATGATCGGATGTGGAGAGCAGAGCTGGACTCCTGCCTCCGAGCCGATGGCAGTCAGATGATTTTTGAAGACGGATGCTGCGTCAAATGTGTCTGACATGGCCTTGGCTGTGACGCGGTGAGCCGTGAAAGGAACTCTTTCATATGCGCTTGCCGCTCAGCGCACCATCTCTGCTGGACTCTTTTGGGCATTCTCAGCCACAACATTCTCCCTCAGTGCATTGTTCCAGAGAATGTGAAGGTCATTGTTGTACGGATATAGTTTTGATAAGTTTTTAATGATTCCATACATACACGCCTCACTAATATTCCATGGTTGTATTTATACCGGATTCAGTCAGGATGTGGGCTGGGGATTATTGTCTTTTTGAAACACCCAGGTCTTCCAATATTTGAAGAAATTTGAGGCAGTCTCCCTTTATTACTGCACACACTTAGATGCAATGCATCAATGTTCTTAGATGCAAATCTGACCCTAAACATGATGCTCCCACTGCCATGCTTTAGAGATTTACTCTTAGATCTTAAGAACATGCAACCTTACTAGAGTTAAGCATTGCACAATAAGTTTTGATGGATGTTTGGGGTCATTGTCTTGTCATGCATTTGAGGTGAAATTGTCATAGGGTGTTCAGCGCCAGCCCCAACAGCCAGGATTCATCAAGTTCTCCAGAGTCGTGGTAACAGGCCATCCATTTCATTCAGGAGTGTGGAACATGATACGCATTGAAAACATTTCAGGGTCCAGCACAGTTGTCCCCAACTCAAACTGTCTACACACGATTGCAGGAAGTTCGTATTCAAATGCACCCTTTCAGGTCTATGTGACCCACTTAGCCGAGCGCCTGTAGAACCCATTCTGCTATGATGTCTTGTCATTTGTGGTACAGCAAACCTGAAGTTACTATTACAATGGTACAGTAAATAATACGGTCCTGACAGAGAGGAACGACTAATGCGAGTTCACAAGTTTGCCGGAGGAGGAAATAATGATTGGCAAGCTGCAAAATTTAATTGAATTTTTCATATTGTAAGCCACAAAAAAGAACAAAAGATAGATGTTCTCCTGATATGATGGCCCGGAAGAAAGTCATTTAGTGTTTTGGTCCAAGAATATCTACTTTGGACAATTGCACCTTAAATCTATTCAACCACAAATTTCTGACCAACCACACAATAGTTATAGCTGAGAATAACACAAGATTTTCATTACACTTTCTCAGCATTTGGCTTGTCCATGTGGGGAGCTACAAATTTTGATTCGTGGACGATGTGTGTTTTTAAACTTCTTACAGAATTTTTTTCCCCCCCTAAGTCTTCTGGGAATGTCATTGTTATTTTCAATTTACCAAAGGTATTCTTGTCCTATTCACAGCCCATCTGGTTTGTGTATGTTGGGTAATGAGACGTGGGAGCGACCCCCTGACCCAGTAACATCTATTGTGCCATAGGAGTGCTTAGTGAACTCTGCCACCTCCATCTTATCACTCAGGCAGCATAGAGGCGATTGCCCATGATTCGTGCTGGCTACTGCTTTATGGGCACTGATGAAAAGGTGGGGAAGTGCTGATGGAAAAAAAGGACAGCCGGGGAAGTGTTCATTTGTCTGACGATGCGCTGACAGAAAGGCAGGCGGAGAGGGGTCTGTGTGGGGGAGAAGGAGGCAGGGGGGCGGAGGGGCAGTGGGAGAGGAGCAGTGAACAAGCACATCTTTATGTATGGCTTCCGTCTGCGAAGCGCTCTGCCACCTCGGCTTTGATTAACAGCGAGGAGAGGAGCCAGTCATTTTTTTCGCCTCACTCCAGCACACATGGCTTGGCAATGACTTTCGCATCATTTGAGGCGAAATCAGGAAGCTGTTACAGCACCTTACAGTGATCCGACATGCTTTGCTGCTGCCATCCGGCTCGGCAACCGGAGGGAGAAAAGAGAAATAGAAGAAATGCCTTCAACACTTGTTTTAAGCTTTGAAATAAGCAATAACTCTCTTGTCTCACGACTTTGCTTTTTCACTCTTTGACAAAATCGAAGAGATTTGACAAAGAGACACATTAATCTTCACTGAAAGTATTTCTCTCTGCAAAACCTTGAAAGGAATATCTTTCCATCAACAAAGACCCTAAGAGTAGAACCCTGCGAATAAAGAGCCAAGGATTCAAACGTGATTTGTTTTTTGCTTTGTAGTGAAGAGCGAAGACCGGAACGTAAAAAGACTATCTTGGAGTTCTTGCATCGGGCTTTGTCTTTATCAGCAAAGGACTTCAGTTCTGCAACAAGTGTCTCTTGCCACGATCGTTGGTATTCCATCCAGGACTGGCAGCCCTGGAGGCTCAGTGCCTGGGCAGACATGCTAATTGTCTCTGCGTGCGTTGTGCTCGACGCACACAAAGTCTTAAAATAAAATTCAAGACTCATCCGCTGATCTAATCGAGGAGCTGAAACCGAGAGAAGGCAGTCAGTCTAAAGGCCAAACTAGTAAATCCGTTGCTAAAGGAACCAAGATGCATCCTCGTGTGGTGTTCTTTGAGCAAAACTAGCGACTGGTTGAAATTAGCAATGAGGGGGTGTCAGACTGATGTCCCTGGTGAACAAATTCACCTTGTTTGCATTAATCAATTCAAAAATGTTGAGGAAAAGCACATGTAAAATACCAGCCATGAGTCATTCTATGCAAACATCTCCTTTCCCTACCTTTTTTCTTCCACTGTTTAATCAACCCACCTGCTCATGTGTTTGAGCTTCCAGTGACCACACACACACTCAATGCAGGCATTTCATAGCACTAATTGGCTCCGAAATCCGAGGCATCGCATCCCGTCTTCCTACCTACCTGTTGCTAGGCAGCCTTGGCGAGCTGGAAGATCAGCTTTTTGTTTGTTTAGCTGTCAGCCTGCAAGGCTAATCTCACCTCAAGGGAGTCTTAGCCATCCAGAAACTGGAGACCCAGTCATGTGGACCATCTCTCTCAGAAGGCAGAGCTGGAAGAACGGGGAGGAAGAGACGGCCCGGAGAAAGAGGAGAGGGCAATTTGCCCTGAGTAAACACTGCTGCTTGTTGTTGTCATCCGAAGCAAGTTATCAATCACAGCCTTAAGCTCTCGGCGCTGACAACCGCAAAGGCAGGACGTCCTTTGAACGCAGTTGGAAGGTTGTCGTGAAATTTCTTGGAGTCCAGTGAACTGGCAGAGAAATGCATCCATGTGCTCGAGTTTCTGCTTTGCTACACAAGCACCTTTGCATGCAGCATTGTGTACGCTTTGCATGCCGGCATCAGTGCTCAGCTGTCGTACCCCGGCATGCAAAGCCAGCTTGTGTGTGTTTACATGTCCTCCAGCTCACTGCTCCAGAGCTGTCCAACTGGTCCGAAGGCAGACCGGATGGTTTTATCAGAGATACCTCAACCGTCCGTTGCTATCTCTCCATCATACATTTATATTCTGCTGCCTTTTCTTCAATCTCTTTATCTTCTTCCTCGTTTATTAGTTCGAGTCTCAGACTTCAGTCGAACCTTTTTATCATCTTGTGCACTTTCCGTTTGTCCGAACTGGTTTCCTTCAACTAATCGGCCTGAAACCAGGGACGAGGACACAGATGTACGGTCAGAAATATATAAACTCAATTTTCCATTGATGGCAGCTGGAACTAGGTGTGCTGGAAGTATTACCAGGGTGACAAATTACCCTAAAGACACTGGCATCTCCAGCTAACTGGGTACATTTTGTAGTCTTGGTAGTCCAGCTCCCTCCAGAGTTGCATTTTCCCTGAAAAAGAAATAATGGATTCTGCTTGAACTGGGATCAGCCCAAGGTTTTGCTGTGAAATACAGCGCTTTAATATATCCGTGTATAAAAAAGCTGTGTAGGTGTCAGAGCAGACAGGCAAAGCAGCTGTGGAGATTCTGCACCTTGCTCCGCTCTTCGAATAGGCCGGGAAGTGCCCTTGTGTGATTTAATGAGACCTATGGGAAGAACCATTCGTCAGTGTGACAGCACACCTCTGTTTCCCATTGTTCTCTGCTGGTACTTGAGGAGAGCAGTGTGTGTTTTAGCCTTAATGATGGGCTGGCAGGCCTTTGATTAGATGAATCTCCTGGTGCTAATTAAGATTTAGTCTGCCAAAAGACATCTGTGTTTATGCCTGCAGCCCACTCAGAGACCCTGGAAGCACACGCCAGTGTGCACGAGCAATTTAACGGAAAGAGATTTTGATGTTTTGGCCCAAACAGTGTTTTTGACAGTGACCTGCGTTTGACATAAATGCAGGTCACGGGAAGCAATATTTACACTAAATACAGCAAAGTTTGCTCCCAAATCGCTGGGCCGTTTGTTGTTGCGTTCACGTTCCCTACGCTGTCTCCACTGTCTGCAGTAGCCTAGTCCTTAAGAAAACGCCGTTTCAATTTCAAGTTCCAGAAAATTCGCTTCACCTCCAAAACACAACAGAGACTTAAACATCTTCTGGTGTTGACATTTTTTGAAAGCTGGTTTGCTTTTACATTGGCAAACAAGTTTGAAGCATCTTTACACATCTTTTTAGGTGACATTGGCTCACCACCTATCACTGATTGGTTGATTCTTACTTGGTGACCCTCCTTTTTCTTTCCGTTGTATATGTGGAAACTGTGACTTCATTTTCTCTGGATACAGAAGACGGCCTACTAACCGAAGTTCACAGCCACGCAGATAGAGAGCCAGCTGCGATATTTGGAGGACAAGTTTGTTGCCAATGTTGTATTTACACAAGGCGGCCCCTAGGGGCCGAACGTCACAACTCTGACAAACCTGCTTTTGAAATCAGCTACAGGACGATGAATTAAACTTGGCTTCTGGGAATAAATGACAGAAATGTTAACAAGAAGCACTTTGTGGATTTAAACATTTAGCGACTCCTGCTGCGGATGTTATTTACATCCATTTTTGAACTGAAGCTGATGCTCTGGCATCAATATTTCATCCAGTTTTCCGTTGGATGTTTTCGGGGACGGCATCTGATGATCCGTGCTTACAAGAACGAAGGGATCCCCCCTTCGCTGCTTGTCCCTGCTCTGCAATATTCATTCTATTGCCCCAGATATTACTTCATTGTAAAGCGATGCCAATTAGTAAAGCCAGCCGTCAGTGGCTCTGGTCTGGCTCCCTCTACGCTCCGGCGGGGACACTTATTTGGGTCGGCTGCTATTTTCGGCCCCGGCGATGTTGCCAGGAATACCTCAGGGAGCAGCCACTGTTTTATAAGAGAGCACATCAATAATTTTCAGCCGTGAACGTGTGTGTCTGAGGAAACAGGGCAGAGGCAGACGGAGGTTATTGGGTTTATGTGCCGCGTGTCCTTACCAGAGCCGGTGTTCCTAAAAGGGCTTTGGGGAAAAAAATATATATATATCGAACTTGAACTTTTTCACATTGTTGCATAACGTGAATGACATAAATGAACATTGGCAAGACGATAAATAAAATGAACGTACGCACACTTTCAACTGAGTTTTCACAAATGATTGTTTTTAAGCGAAGTTTTAATGTGGATGAAAAGCTAAAATGCATAAAAATGTATTACTCTTCTGAAATATCTGGCTATATGTTGTCTAGACTTGTAGCTGCATCTTTAGGGAGTGGAGGTTCCACAATGACGATTTACACACCTTTCAGGATTATCTTTGTAAAAAAAGTAGAAATGTTCCTTTTCTTATCCTTCATAACTTTATGTTGGTTTATAAAATAAAATCTTGGTAAAGTTCACAGAAGTCTGTGGTTGTGTTGTGACAAAATGTCTGAAAAATGTTTTTGACTCGACTGCTTTCAAATACCAATCTGACCTTATAAATTAGAGCTTCAGGTAGTTTTACCCGCTTTATCAGACCGAGCCTACAGGGTAAAGTCAGTGACTTCCCACTACCGTTCTGCGTGTGTCTAACCGCCCTCCCCTCTCTGCTGAGCACATTGTCGGGATGAAATTGGGGTGAAAAGTCTTCGCCGTCCCCTTCTGATTCCTGCAGAAAAACCAGCCGCTCTGCACCGGAGAGGTTACCGAGTTCAGCCTGCCTCTCTGCCTCAGCCCCCGCCTGGTGCACACAACCTTAGCTCGCACACACTCTTTCTCTCTGTGCTATCTCTTGGAGAAGAGCCCACAGCAGACGGGAGAGGAAACATCTTTCAATATTTTAAGCAGCTTGCCTGGGCTAATCTTCGTCGCTCAGGTCTGTTTTGAAAGCGTCCCTGTGGGATAAAGAGAGAACGACGGTACCCACCTCTGGTTCGGCTGCACATGCAGTCATCCGGTTTGGTAACTGAACCGGTTCCTTGCAAACTTGTCACATTCAGCTTTTATTTATTTATATTTTTGGTGCACTGTGCCACTGACCTGCTTCCTTAACCTTAAATTTGGTGGCGTAATAAGGGCCAAAGCTGGAAATCTGTGTCTCTACAGTTGCACAAGCTCAAAGCAAAGCTGACTTTTCATTCAGGCTTTAAGAAGCATGTAAGAATGGAACGTTTGGGCTCTTATCGGTGTGGGCACCGCACCAGAGTCGACACTTTGCACCTCGCAGATGCAACTTCCAACCGGTCCTCTATGAGTAGGTGGTTGAGTCTTTCCGCTCCGCTGTTTCCTTTATCAGAATCCCCGTTTCTCACTTTTGTTTCTCTTTCCCTTTCCCAGCTGAGGCCTCCATTGTCCTGCACCCATAATTGTGCGCAGTAATGAAGATTAGCCCGCCTGCTGAACACAATGGGGTCCCCGCATCCGGGGCACATGCTTCCCAAATCCTGCCACAAGCTGCTAACCCTGGTGTAAAAGCTCCTTCTAGCCACACGTTTTCATGGTCTGGTTCATTGAGTCGGAAGCACAATCGCATAAGCATGGCCAATATTCACTGTGCCCCCCTTCCCCGATTAGATTAGGGTGGTTTTGACAGCTGAGAGGGAGCGCCACGGCGATAAACAGCATCTCACCCAAATCCATTTACGGAGAGACAGAGTTCCTTTCCCCAGCGAGTGAAACATGGCTCCAGTCAGCAGGATTATCCTCCTCCCCAAAACCCCCATGACCCGCTATTCTCCGTTCCTGTATCTATCTCGTTCGCCTCTCCATCGGTCTTAAGATGCGTCTTCTCTTGTGTTGATCCTATTTCACCCTCACCTCTCCTACCCTCCACTTAATACCAGAACAAAGACATTCTCCACACTTTGTCACAAGCTATTTAGATGGCGCCAGAGAGGTCTCTATATGCAGTGAACTTGTTGTATCCGGAGACTAAGAGGCCGTAATAACGCCCGTGTCAGGCTCAAGGTTGGTACATCTTCGTTTTCTCGTGTTTGCTTGCCAGGCTGCTGTTCAGAGGGACCGTGTGTGGCTTTGTCTGAGCAGAGGAATGGATTACACAAGCGTTGACCGCGGCTGAAACAACAAGGAAATCAAACTGCATAAAATACTTCCTAGAGGTGTTCGTCTAGCAGCTGAAAGGGGACAGAAAAGTTTGGAAATTCAAGCCAGTCAGGGGGAAGAGAAGGTTTCTTCACTTCCAAAGCGCTCAGAGCCAAAGATACTTTTATGATTGGCGAGGCGTTGTGTTCAGGAAATGAGAAGTCTGGCCGCCTTTTACTATAAAGCGTACGATTGATGCGTCTGAAATGACAGAGAATCTCCACCGATGGATGGACGGTCCACTTCACCTCAAGATTAGATTGCTTTCGAACGGTGAAAAAAGTCCGAGGCCACAGAAACGTTTAAAAACTCACAGAAACATTCTGGACCTTCTTTCATGCTTTGTTTTCTTTCAAAAAGCGAGGGCCAACAGCAGAGCGCTTTATTCTCGTCTTCACACCGACCCCCGGGTTGAACTTTGAAGTTGGGCGACTGACAAAAATGGTATGAATACCAAGTTTTGGGCCGCTGCAATTTCCCGACGGCTTTCGCTCAGAGACACAGAGAGACGCTTTTAGGCCTGAAAAAATACTTTGTGGTGCAAGAAATGGTTATGGATGAGAGGCTGAATCCATTTACAGACTTTCTCTAATTAATTTTGTCCTTTAGAGCAAATAAGAAACAGCATTTGAATGAGAAGTATTTTTTTAATGTTTTGTCATCCAGAAATGTTTGCCTTCAAGCTGACTTGAAGTTCACAGCGAAGAGAAGTGTTGCTGCTCATGTAACCCCTCCAGAGCCTCCTGGTGAAACTTCAGGCCTGTGTGTGAAAAATGCTGCATCTTGGCAGCCAAGTCTTGCTAATTTTCCGCTTTTTATTTCTCTTTTGCCGTGTTTTTGGCCGCTGAGGTGAACTTTCGCACGAACAGATGGAAATTCAGCATGCTGCGAAAGGAGTTATAAAAAGAGAACCAGTGATTAGCCTGAAACGTTTATATGTGCTTCATATATATTCCACCTTGTTTTAGCGTCCTCGCATTAGCGCCGTGCTAATATTGTGCTGAAGGAAGACAAGAGGGGAGGTCCCACGTGCCTCTCTGTTGTGTCTGCTCACAGAAAACAACGGGAAAATGTCTCCCTGCTCCATTAAGCAGAGGTCACCAGGTTTTTTCTTTTCTTTTCTTTTTTTTTCTGCGATTCATCGCTGTGGCTCTCCTGTCAGATGAAAGGTGCTTTGAAGATCACACACAAACACACACACACACATGTCGTTAGTGTGAAGATGCCTTCCATCAGACAAAAAAAAAAAATTACAATCCAACTATAATAAGCCAGATCAGCAAGCAGAAAATGCTGCTTGCAACAGTTTGGAGCTTCATTTGTGCACCCACCCAGACAAGGATTGACTCAGGATAAAGCAGCTGGCAGCTTTACAACCAAATGTGCATTATTCCCTCAAACTCCATCAGCAAATTGCGCTTTAACAACTGGCGGCGCGCGTTATCAGCCCGCAGCCCGCTCTGTGTAAAAGCGCCCGGAGGCGCTCGCTTTGACGGAGGAGGCTGATTATTACCGCGCGGCTAATGTCGCCTGATAAGGCCGTGTGTGTAATTAAGCCGTTTCCGCGGCGCCTTATCTGGGGCTAGGTGGCTGCCTGGAGAGATGGAGCTGTTAGTCAAACGGGAGGAGGAGGACAGATCTGCTCTGTGGCATTTAGATTCCTGTGTTTGCCTCAAACTTTCTCCTAAAACTCAGAAGGTGCATTTCAATCATTTAGAATCATTCATATACTGAATATCGCCTCAAATATTCGCTATAAATTATTGGATTCTGGTGTTGTAGGGACTTGAAGCAACAAGATATTTTAACAAGATATTGATAATGCGTTCCTGACTTGATGAGAAGGCGTACAGGGTCTGACTTTGACTCTTTCGTCTCACTCTGTACCTTATAAAAACCCCAAAAGTTTTTTCTGAGCTTTCTTACTTGAAAGAGAAGATGGTTTGATTTTAATAAGATCTAAATCTTCAGTTATTTTTCTCTTATGATGAGAAAGTCTCATTGTTTCAACGAGCTCTCCTGTCGGTCTGCGAGTGGTGTGCAATCTTTCCACACCGCACTTTTTCCTTCCCCTCAACTTTCTTTGACAAAACCTGGATGATGCTCTGCGAGCGGCCGGCTTATTTAGCAAATTCCTTTTTGCCGGGTCAGCAGACTTTCTCATGATTTTGGAAGGCATTTCTAAAAAAAAAAAAAAAAGTAAAAATCCTGAGTTTATCATTCGCCGTCGCTTCCTCCGTCTGCTCCCACATGCCTCCTGGCCGAACCCCGCGCCTCCCGCTGCACTCCCTGTCAGGAAAACCAAAGCACCACTCAGATCAAGAAAACGACGGATCTCTATGGAGGCTCAGCGCCGGAGGGCAGGATACCCCCCAAACCCTCCACCCCACCACTACCACCACCAAACTCCTCCGTCTCAGCAGGGATCCGACGCCCAAGCTGCTCTCCGAAGACTTTCAGAACTGGGGGATCTTAGGAGACCATGGAAGGAGCAACAAAAAAAAAAAAAAACCCGAAGGGGGGATTAGAAGACAGGCAGAGCCTGGTAGGGGTGGGGTAGGTGGGGAGTGCTGCTGAAGTTCGGCTCGGGAAAGCTATAGATTACAGTCTGTGTCAGCTGCGACGCCCGCTGCTGATGAGCTCCTGCGCGGTATCATTTTGTATCGATTAGCGCACACACACACACACACACACATACACACGGAGAGAGAGCGAAAGCGTTGCCTCGATGGCCACTGCCCCGGGCTACCGGTCATTTAGCTGTCACCTCAAAGTGATGGCGAGGCCCAGCACAGCAGATCAATGGGAGACAGAGACCCAATAACGTTAAAAAACAAACACACACACACACACACACACACACAAAGAAAAACACCACGCTTTGAATCAAAACCACAGCCCAAACTTTTACCTCAATAAAAGTGTCGGACCCATCCGCTGAAATACAGGCGGCGATAACAAAGACGACTGTAAACAAAGTCGGTCGAGTCGTAAAAAATGAAATCAAAAGAACGAGAGGAGTGATGAGACAATTTGGTTAGTGGGAGAGGTTTCATATCGATGTCCGTGCTGATGTGATTGTTACCTACCTGTAGGGGAGGTAGGGGAGGTAGGGAGGGCAGTGGGGAGGGGGTGATTGATTTCTCACGGGGATTTTTAATCACAGAGGTACAGCGCCTCTCAAATCCAGTGAAAAGAAACCAAGGCCTTTTTTTTATTATTCTTTTTGACCACATGCTTTGTGTGGTTTGAATAAAAAAAACAAAAACAACAATAAAACAAACACGCCGAGCAATAAACAGGCCGCCACTCGAATGCGACGCAACGATGGGAGCTGATGGCAACTCATCCGTGACGTGAACGTTTCTGACTTTGGAAATGAGTAAGCGCACTCCCGCCTACGCGAAAGTGGCCGACGCAAATAATCAGCGTGTCACGTCAACGACAAAAAGGGGGCGGGGGGGTGTTTTTCCAATTTGTGGCGAACGATGACGGCAGTAGGAGGCGCGGTCTGTGCCGAGGCTGTGACACAATCCAAAGGAATGGGCTGCGAGCAGAGTTCACGAGAATCAATGTTTCACAAATAACACTTCGGATTTTAATACCTCTGGTTTGTGCAACAAAACTGGTTACGGTATCTCATTTCAGCGTTACTTTGTTGCAGCGTCTCCTCAATACCTGTTGAAGCCCCACACCATAATACCTCCTCCACCATCGGTCAGAGGAGTTTTTGATGTTGTACCTTTAAGTGCCTTAATTGCTTCATCAATATTGAGAAATTATTTTACTTAAACAAGTCTATATATATATTTTTTTTTTGCTAAAAAGTTACTTTTAAGTTAGCTTTGTCTTAGATATTTGCAATTTTTTTTCTTACATAAAGCGTTAAGATGAGCTGGCTAACAGAAAACCACCGTTATTTCATCAGGAATTATGCAAACTGGCGAAGAGACGACGCTGCTGGGAGTCATAAGTCATCCTTTAAAAGATGTGACGGCCCCACTCCGGCCCCCTGCTTCAACCTCCATGTGTTTAACAATAGAGCTGCATCAGCCCCCCGCCCCCCTCCTGCTCAGGGGCCTCTTAAAAGTCTTGCCCTTTTCAACCCTGCTGCCGTAAGCAGCGAATATTATTCATAGCACCTTGTCTCCATCATGGCATCTGTAAAAACCAAACACGATCACCCTAAAATTAATGAGCCGCATCCTCCCCATCACATTTATCTGTTTAGTGGTGTTTTGGGCCCTCCTTTAGGGCATATGCATGCTTCTCTGTTCATATTTATAACCCGGGCTTTTTATTAGCGACGTGGCGGGGCGCTAACAGTTGGGAGGCAGCGGGAGCTTTGATGGCGATGGCAGGCGGCTCGGCGCGGGCCAAATGTGAAGGGAGGAGACGGGAGAGAGGATGGGCTGCCAGGAGCAGGGCCTGATGGAACAGGGGAGGATGGAGGGAGAGAGAGAGGCAGGGAGGTAGGGAGGGAGGGAAAAGTGGAGATTTAAAGGGAGCAGGTGGAAGTAAGTGGATCAGGTTTTAGAAAGCGTCACGTGTTCAGGAAGTATCGTCTGCAGTACAAGCCGTTCAAACTTGAGGTATATAAACACAAATGTGTTCTCTATGATCACATTTGTGGAGTTATGAAATACTCATGGCATAGGCTTCCTACACCGTCTGGAAAACATTTTCTTTATTGCGTTATGTAATCAACATTGCGTTATGTAATCAACATGTCTCTAAACTTAAGCAGATGAAACGTCTCCATCCTTTTCCAATGCCCGCATCCCATCAGTCGTTATCAGCCTGCTCCTAACCTTTCACTGCCTCCCCAATTACAAGAGATGATACCTGACACAACCAGGAAAACTGGCTGGTGACGGCCGGAAAGGTCAGCGTGGGTTCGACGCACCCAACACGATTAGATTTTTCCTTTTTCTTTCTCGCTGCGGCTTCGTTATTGGTGGCGTTTTGAGATATGGTGGTCAGAACGTTGTGATGAGAAACGTCGTTGGGTTTCAATCAGCCTCTTCAGGTTCACCACGGTGCTTACACAGGAAACAAAAACTGACCCCCAGCTAAAGTTTGTGATTTCTTCTTGAGAGGTATTCTGAGATTATTTTTGCAAAAAATTGCAGTGGATATAAGTAGCATTTGGAGCTGTTTATGTTATCCACCAAGGACAAAAAGAAAAGTAGAACCATGTTCTTTAGGTGATCCACTCTGGCATTTAAGGGCCAGAAGGTCACTCTGGATTTATTCACACCAAACATATATATGTTCCAAAGGCTTTGGGAGTTTAGCCCGCCAGCTCTGTTTTTCCTTCAAAAGAAAATCTTTCGTCTTCTAACCTTACTCTTTATTGAAAACATGGAAACTTGTAGTCCTCGTTGCTGAATCGGGGACATCCGTCCTAGAGCCATTTGGAGTCCACAGAGGCATCAGAAAAAATGTAACTTTATTTATTTATGGGTATCCCATCTGGCAGCCTGATGAGATTCCCCTGAATAAATTAGTTCCTAGATGCTGTTGGTGCTCTATGCAAAAATCTCTTAGCCACCCAAGCTGGTATTTCCCACTCAAGAGTTTATTTCTCACCATTTAAAGAGAGTGAAACCATACAGTAGTATCCAGTTGAGAGCTTAATCCAGAGGTTGGAGTTGTCACGCTTGTCAATATTCTGAAATAAATTATTCATCAATCCAACTCCACAATGGAGAACCGCTTCTCTTTGCCGGAGCAGCCGAGGATGTTGGATCAGCCACTGGATTTGTCTCTGCTTATCTTGGCTGGCATAAAGCACTCATCCCGAGAGCGCTTTAGGAAACGGACCCTGGCTTTGCACTGGGCCAGCTGCTGCCGCGTCTCCAGATCGGCGTTTGTCCAAACTCGGACTTAGTCCAGGAGCATTCCTTCATCCTCAACTTTCGCCGCTTGATCATTTGCCGACGCACGGATTCACGTCGCCCACTCGATGCCACGAGACCAGCAAGAAGACATGTTTATGCACGTGTGTTGGCGTTCGCACAAACACGCAGACAAGAGCTGCGTAATTGCACCTGGAGTGTGGCAATTACTCACATTTACTCGCGTTTGCCAAATTATGGGCATACATGGTCAAACTTGCCGCATAAAGTAAAGCGTACCCTCATCACTGCCCACCGGGCGCAAAGGAACTGCTGATCAGCTGCATGACCTTCTCTGCAACAATGTTAATGCCACCTTCTGGGGGAGGAGGAGTAGAGAAGGCAGGAAGGGGCTTGATGGAGTGATGGGGAGGAACACAGAAGCAAGAAAAAGGTGCATGATAAGCTCGTCATACTTGCCACCTACTCACCTGGAATCTCTTTTATCCTCCTTACCTTGTCAGCGTCCCTCATTCCGCATGCATGCTGTGGCGTAAGTACAGTGCATGCCTGAGCGCCGGCACGCTGTGTCACACACGACATCCCAGTCCATCACCGTGGGTCGCAACCTAACATTTAGCGTGCACGAACGCGAGGCCCTGCGGTTTGCCCGCTGACAGGATCCCGTTACGCCAAATGTCACGGTCGCAAAGCGGATTCACCCCCCGCGGTGAGAATGAAGTCAAGACCTTCCCTTGCTCTCTCTTCCCCTCTGTCTGCCTACCTCACCTTGCCCTTCCATCACTCCTTCTCCTTGGTCGCCCGCTCCGCACCGTCTCTGGCTTAACGCCTTCTATCCTCTTTTCTGCTTCCTTACATCTACCTCAAGCACACACACACTCAGTGCGCTTTGCAGTCCTCAGCAGTTTTCTGTATAAAGCCCCCTTCGACTTGCTGGTTTTAGAAGATAATTAGTCCTCAACTGAGGTAGAGGAGGGGACGAGGAAAAAGGAGGACAGAGGAAAAGGTTGAATTCAGGAAATCGATCTGGGTTGAGTTGAAGATGAAGTGACGAAAAAGGTTGAAAGATGCCTTCAGATAATGTTGCGGGCGGCGCAGTTTCTTTTTCTCCTATATCTCTAAAAGCTAAAGTGCCGCTATGTTTCCTGCTTCCCATGTTTCCACACCGTCAACACTTAATTTAGCCCAGAAAGTGGGCACCAACGGAGGATAAATCCCTCTTATTTTATTAGGATTTCATTGCCTTGAACCAACAAAGACAATTCACTGCAGGAAAGAAGAAAGATGTAGGCGTACAGTGTGGATAGGAGACACGGCGCATTACCTCCACTTCTCACTCTAGATGTGTCCTGAACAGCTTTTTAATTTGAAGCCCTGTTTTGTTCCTAGAAAGAAATAGCTTCGAGGAGCAACCGCGCTCCCTTAGCAACAGACACCCCTTCTATTTTTAGAAGGTGCAAACAAGGAAAGAGGCGAGTTCGGAGTGGGATCCTAAATGTCTCTGATGTGTTCAGTCTGTGCAGTCTTATTCCTGATAATGGGACCTGCTACTCCTGTCTGTCAGTGCCTATTTATGCGCCGACGAAGAGGCGAGTTGCACGCACCCAACGGATTCGCTAGCCTCCATCTCGGCTGTCAGAACGGGTTAGCGGGTACAAGCGAAACACAACCATCCCTGGGATCAAACCGCCGCCGTTTCCGCTCAAACATAATAGCTTCATCCTTAGACACGGAAGCGGCTTGCTCCCCGCGCCGGGCCCTTGCCGCTTAGAGTCGTGCTAGCTTGTTGTTGAAGTAATAGACTTCTCAGGATGCCAGTTCACAGGAATAAGGGATGCAAGTCTTTCATTTGCTCTCTGTAGGGAGAGGTGTTTGGAGTAATAGGGATGAAGCAGACCATAACTACAGCTGAATAAATCTCCCTATCTCTACCCAGGGGAAGCTGGTTCGTCAAAGCTCCATAAAATGTTGCTCGGTGGGGGTTTTGCACAGTTTGGGACTTCTTCCCCTGCTACCCGCTCTTCTCTGCAGCAGTTGCAATCAATCAGGGTTTAATCAGGCGTCTTGCTGGAGTTTTCAGGTAATCATGGCTGTCATTGTGGCTATCTGTGCATGTGACAGCTGTGCAACGCAGCAGAGCATCATGCAGAGTTTTTTTTTTTTTTATGTTTGAGCATAACGAATGATCTGATGGCTCTTGAAACGGCTAAGCGGTACGTGAGAGGGAAGACGGACATGCCTGAAAGTTGCCTGATCTGAATGTAATTGAGTGCTTTTCTCTCTGTGCCGCAGACCTGCCTGGAGTTGGAGCGTTACCTGCAGACGGAGCCCAAGCGTCTGTCAGAGCTCTTCGACCAGGACCTGGACGGCCTCCTGACTCCGGCCTACTTGAAGGAGGACGGCGAAGAAGACCTGTCTGAGGCTCTGCTCCCAGGCCTCCCGGAGCCTCCAAGCCCACCTCTAGCCACCCTGTGTCCAATGAGGCAGAACTTAACCTCAACGAAAGACCTCAAACCCAAAGGGCAAGGGCCAGAAACTTCAGACGGAACGGAAGGGGTCCACCAGGCCCAGCTGAGCGCCGTCACCTCCCTAACTCCCCCGTCTTCTCCGGAGCTGGGCCGGCACCTGGTCAAACCCAGCCAGACGCTGACAGCCTCCGCAGACGGGACGCTCACCTTGAAGCTCGTGGCCAGGAAGGTGGGGCTGAGCGCCGCCCGGCTAGTGTCGGGACACGCACTTCCAGTCCAGGTGAAAGAGGAAGAGGAAGGAGCGGCGTGCCTGATCGGGGGAGAGCTACCAGAGAACAAGAAGAGGATCCACCGCTGCCAGTTCAACGGCTGCAGGAAGGTGTACACCAAGAGCTCCCACCTGAAGGCCCACCAGAGGACGCATACAGGTCAGGGGAACTTTTCCTTCATTGACCTTGTTGTTGTATTTGGCAACTTTTCAGCCACAACCAGAATCAACAGGTCAGGCTTTTTAAAGATCGGTGATCAGCCAGAAAACTGCAGTCGGTGCACTCTGAGTTTTATCTGTAGTCTTCTCAATTTGAGAAGCATGGCGCCTGTTTCTCCTTCGTCTGTTCTGGATGTCTTTTAAAGCTTGATAATCTTATCTTGGTGTCATTTCTTTGGTTTTCTTTTCTTCTTTTGTTTTATACCAGAGAGTTTCTCACCAAAGCAGTCTTATCCTCCTTACCATGAAATTTTGCCCTGATGAGATCTGACCACGTTTTCTCATATTCAACGTCTGAATTATTTCTCTTACTCAACTTCCATGTTTGCTCGTCTTTCCCATTTTAATTGTGGCTGAGGAATTTGAGTTTGATAAAAGGTGTCTTATGCGTTTCCTGTATTCTAGGACGTCGATGACTCTGGCGGATCCTCCACAGACTCACAGAGAGTGTTGGTTGCAACATTTAAAAAAAAAAAAAAAAAAAGCAATGAAAGATAAAAACGTGAATGACTTTGGCAGAACCTTCTCCATTTATCGCCCTCTAAGTAAATCTCCCTGCCATACTGAGGCAGGTCCTCCTTGTCAAGGTTCCTCTACAGAAGGAAGTGGGGAGGATGAGCAGGGGGGGCTCAGAAGCTATAACTCTCCGGCTCTTCCATCTCAATCCCGAACCACTCAGACCTCTGTCAGGGAGCTGTCCTCCGACTGAGTAACTGCACAGTGATGGATGGATTGACCTGGATAGGCCGCCATTTCCCAGCTTCATCCCGGGCACCTGTCCTCCGTTCGTTCCGTAGGTCCGAGGTCGGAGAACAGTGTCCGATAGGATCTTTTTTTTTTCTTTTTTTTAAGGCAATAGAATGAGGGGGTGTTGGGGTAAATATCAGGGTTTCTGGTATTAATTAGCAGGATTTCTGATGGGTGTTCACGCTGAACTCCTGAGACTTCCTGCATCAGATCCGGTTGCCGAGGTGAGAACCGTGCATTTCAGATTCTATTAGAACTAATAGCGTTTAGCAGGTCAGGTCTCCAGCCGCCTTTAAGGAAGGCGCGCAGGAGCTATAATTGGATGATTATTGACATTTAATACGTACATAGCCGTTTCTTCCAACCGGAGGGATGGAGAAAACCAACGACCATCACGCCAAACACACTTACAGCCGCTCACATTAGATTTCTCCTCTAAACGGATCACTGAGGCAGCCTCGCCGAGACGCCACATGTGCTGTTTCTATTTTCACGGGTGTGATTTTGAAAAAAAACCAACAACCCCCAAAACAATCAAGTTTTGCCCTTGTCCAAAACCGGACCAGGGCCTGAGCCAGCTGAGACAGGGCCTCGGGCTCCCAGGCCAGCAGGGCACCTCTGCCCCCCCTCCTCCTTCCAAGAGTTCTGCGATTAGAGGCCCAAACTTACTTCTGTTTCAAGGATGAGACGACTGTGTCATAGAAAATATTTTGTTATTTGTTAAAGTAAAAAAAAAAATAAAAAATTTAAAACATTTCAAGAGGATTTACAGAGCCACATAGTCCACATATAGTATGACTTTTACTCTTGTATTACAAATTTATTCTTGTATTATTGTGAATATTTTCACATTATTACAACTTTATTCCTTTTGATATGACTATTTGCAAATTTTTACTTTATTTTCGTACGACTTTATTCTGATAAAAAACAACCCCCAAAACAATCAAACAATAATTTATTCTTATTAAATTACATTTTTTATTAAAAAGTTTGGCAGTAGCTCCCCATTGTAGCAGCTAACAGTCGTTAGCTGCCGCTAAACCACCATCCTGGGCACCATTTCCACAATAGCGCACGGCAGTCGCAGCATCATGCTGAGGGAAGCTGGACTTCATATGGTTGTGTTTTAAACAGTTCCTTCAATTCGTTTGCTGAAATTTGAGGGTAATCTGAAGTTTCTCTGCAAATACTCGGAGTCAAGTTACCTCGGAAAAATCTGCAAAATGCTAAACCTGGAATAAGTTTGTAATTTTCTAATTTAAAAAAAAAAAAAAATCAAACGCCAAAGTTTTCTAGTTCGGAGTCTCGCGCTGAAAGGAAACCTGCTCAAAGCGGCAAGGCGGGAAGACGAAGGAGGAACTGTTGACAAAAGGAAACAAAAGTGAGACGAAGCGCAGAGGAAGAGACGGAGGCGCCGGGTGAACAAAGCGGAGACAAACGGGGGAGGTACAGTGCGGAACCTCTTTGCAGCCTACAACAGTGCCACAGGCTCCCTCATTCACTGAGCCATTATCCTGACAAGTTTAAAGATGTCATTACTCAAATCCTCTTTTTCTTAGTTGTTATTTCCATAAATTACCAAACGAGGGGGGAAAGGCTACGATTTAATCTGGAATTAGACGGGCTGAGTGGAAATGACAGTGCCCTGTAGAGCTTTTTTTTTTTCTTTGTGAATAGGCTTATGGCAGATAAGAAATAGTACAATTAGATTTTGAGGCCGGGGTGAAAAAAAACCAAGACTGTTGGGTTGTTCTGCCGTCTTTCTCATTACCTCGCCTCATCCTCCGCTCTGTCCTCCTTAAAAGCGCGTCTTTCTGGAAGGCGCCGCCGCGTCGCGTGTGTTCATCTGCATCCCGCCCTCCTCTTCATTCTGATCAGGCGTTGTTGAATGACGGCAATGAAATTAGCTCTGTTTCTTGGAAGAGCGTGATTTTCATCAACGCGAAGTCCAGAAGAAGAAACTATTTTATAATTATGCATAAAGGAAACAGGATTTGTTGACAAAAGTTACTACTGAGGTAGAGTAGGTGGGGTCAAGTAAGGTCAACTGATTCCCTTCTATCCTTGCTTAGGAGAGAAGGAAAGGTTAGGGTTAGAGGCTCATCATCCAACATCCATTCCATTTTCCGTCGCTCCCCTCTAACCTGTGTGTCTCTCCTCTCCCTGGCCGCGGAGCCGCCCCAGCCTCAGCGTCTGTAACGACCTGTGAGACCCAGACGCTCTGCCCGGGTTCTGGCTAATGCAGGGAATGTAATTAAGTTCCAGCGCTGGCACCTGAGAGGCTGCGGAGCCGCGCCACGCACGCCGCCGCTCATGCGCGCACAGAAGAGAGCATTCGGAAGTAACAGATTACACATAATGGGATTAGGGGTGACTCGGGGAAACACCCAGTTATCAGATTACACATGAGAAATGTGTTTTGGAAGGCGACTGCACATATGCCGCTTCCTCGGATGGATGAAAAAAATAGCAGCTGGAAAACAGATGCAGTTCTTTTTTTTTTTCTTGATGCACAAATTAACACTTTCCACAAATAATCCACTTAACTTCATAATCTTCATTCAGTGTTTTCGTGAAACTAATCCAAAGTTAACAGTAATATAATCTGATTATGGCTGAGTTGGGGCTAATCTGGATTAGATGGAGCTGTCAGTCTGGGATCCGGCTGCGTTGCCCGGTTGTCGGGACGGCTTCGGAGGGGAGACCAGCGCTGGCGGTGATGGAGGGGAGGGATTGTTGCCAGGCAACGTGAGCAGTGTATGGTTGGAGGAGTCTGTAGCTGAGTGGCTGTGTGCTGCTGCAGGCTGCCGCCCCGCCCCTTTCCTCCGCCACCGCTATCACCACCGAGCAACTGGCTCCGCGCTCTGCCAGCGCGCTCGCTAATTGGCCGGCGGCGTGCCGGTGCCAGATCCAGCCAGCTGCGCCGACTGCTGCCTCCTCGTGTTTCACCCCCCACATCCCCCCTACACACACTCTCTCACACACGTACAGATGCGACGCGCCCCTCCCCCTTGCAGACATTGCTAGGCAACACACTCAGGCATCCCTGCCTCCTGGGGATTTCATTGGCCAGAGGCGGAAGGGCTCGCACCCGCTGTGGACAGGGTCCAGGGAACCGGGCTAACTGCTGAGACCAAACCAAAGCGAACACAAACGCTACAACCGTGCAGATTTTCTAAACCAAATCACCCAGCAGAACAAAAAACTAGTCTGTAGATCTCTACTTAGCAACTTAGCAACTTTTCTTGCATACAGTTCTTTGTTTATCCATTATAAAGCGATGTGGCAAAAAGCTCTTCAAATTTTACCCCGGAAATTTTAAGCGATGTTTCTGCAAATAGCAGAAGTGCAGAGTGAAGGCGCAGCTTTTCGTCACTTGGAGGTCGTCACCTCCTCGGTGGTCGGGGCCCCCGGCCCCTCATTTCACACCTTTCTACCGTCTCTGAGTCCTGCTAATTAAGTGTTTCTCAACATGGCTTCTGGCCGACCCACAGCCCTTGAACCGAGCAGACATTGCGAGATCCGTTTCATCTTTAGATTTGTTGTGCCCTGCGCGCCGATTCATGTCGATTCCCACCGAATTAGCAGCAGATGTTCCCTTTGACTTGCTCGCTTGGACATGCTGTGCAGGCGTGGATTTTTCCTTTTCTTTTGTTTTTGGAATTTCTACGTCCCGTGGCACCGATAATGCCGTAAAACCATCGCCGTCTTTGAACAAGAACTTGACAGCAGTTGAGCCATCGATTGCGTCTCCTCTATGGTCACATTGGATGGATTAAGCCGCCGTTGGTGTGGAAAGCACTCAAGCTGTGCTGGTCAGTGTGTCTGGATTCAACCAGATGGGATGTGACTGATGCAGTTGACATCTTCGGAGCTGGACGCAGCTGGTGTATTGTGGCTTCCTTGCCATTATGTGACTGGCCTAATTATCACCACCCCCTCTTCTCCTCCTTCTTCTTTCCCTGCCGGCATATCTGCAGCCTCCCCTGCCTTAATCCACTTCTGCGGCACTTCTCTCCTACTCACACTCATCTCACCTTCTCTTCCCAGACTTTCATCCACCTTGGCTCTAATCCCCACCCCCAAACCCCCATCGCTTCTCCCGCTCCACTTCTAGCAACCCCTTCTCTGCTCTTTTGCATGTTCAGCAAGATCGCAGACCAGTGGGAGCTTCTCCATTCCAGTTGAACATTTCGTTATGTTTTTAGTGTCCTAAAAGAGGACAAACTTGCATACGGAATGGAGAATTCTAAGCATTTCTCTTTGTCCGATTATTTGTTTTTCTTCCAGTGGGCCTAGGCAGTACGTTTTACATTGTTGGAACCATGTTTGTCACCCCATGACTGAATGAATGTTGAAGAAAGAAGACGTATCGACAGTTTCACAATTCAATGGCGTCTCATTCTTCATCCCATGTGTCTGAACTCGAGGCTATAAAATGTCTTACTCTGTTGCCCTTAAACACATTAATCATAGATTTTAAATGTTGTTATGGTAGGACTGTTTCATCTTGTATATGGAGCTCAATTTGTTGCTAGACTCTTCTGCAGCTGCTAATATACCTTAGCAAACTGTGTAGCCAGGTTGCTAAGGTATATTAGTTGGGATTTCGTCAGATTTTGATGTAGTGGTTGCTAACTCGCATGCAAGTTGCAATTGCTCCGTCATGTCGACTAGTATTGGCGATGCTATATGTTGTCTGGAGACGGAGAGACAGAACGGCAATCGGAACCGTTTCAGCGGATATGTTTTCATAAAATTTTTTTTTGGGGGGGGGAAACTAGAACCAGCTGAAGCGACTGTGAAAACCTTTCTTGCGCAATTGAGGAAGTGATTTGAAATTCTACCATTTCCATCAACCTTGTTCTAATGCGAGACTTCAACAAAAACCAACCAGCTGCCTAACGGTGCATCAGTCATTGCCAAAACATTAATTTCCTTGTTTTTATTTTGTGCCGAGTATATTTAACTCAAAGGAAGCTGATATTCGCTGCTGCGGTTCATAAGTAAATAAGAATATGACAGGTGATGAAAGTGGTGCTTATCTATATATATATTTTTTCTTCACTTTCGTGCTCCAGGTGAGAAGCCGTACAAGTGCTCATGGGAGGGCTGCGAGTGGCGATTCGCCAGGAGCGACGAGCTGACGAGGCACTACCGCAAACACACGGGTGCCAAGCCTTTTAAGTGCAACCACTGTGACAGGTCTGTCAAAACACAACTCTCCCTCCTTTCACGCCGTCTGATGTGTGTGTGTGTGTTTTTTCTCCCATTTTCCTGCTGTTATTCGTGTTTTCTGCAAAGTTTGCTACCAGATACTCCTAACACATTCTAAACTGTTTTGGTTCTGACCCAGTTTGAAAGTGCGCTGGCAGGATTACTAATGTGTGCTTCTTTGAAACCTGCAAAGTCTTCCAGGAGAGGACCCAGAGAGCACTCACTCTGCTTTACATTTAGCCTGGCGCTGCATATTAATACCGGGTTGAGCCTTGATAGGGAGGCTGCTTTCAGTGGAACCAAAGTGCTAAACAGGTGTGGAATCAATTAATGTCATCACACAAAAGTCTATGACATATTAATCTTCTGTTTTGGTGGAGTCTTTATAAGATTTACTGAAATTGTTTTACTTAAAAAAACAAAAAACAAAGGACCTCTACATTTTTGTATTTTCAAGCAGCGCACCAATATTGCATCAAAATAGCTAATATGTTATTTGACTATTTTTGTTATTGTAATCAAACTGTGCTAATATACAATGAATGTTGCGTTAATGCACTTCACAAGACAAAAGTCAGACGTTGAAGCACTGGTCCAAGGGTAATTTCTATACAATTAACAAGACAGAAAAAATTTATTCAAAGACATTTTTTTGTGGCTCCTCCCATATCCATGACGAATTTAAAGTGATACGAAAAAAGCACAGTAATTGCAGTGAGAGTGATTTTCATTGTCTTGAAAAACATTTTGTAAAATTTGTAAAAGGGAAAAAATATATTTGACTGAAAATATACTCTAAATCTGGGCAGTAATTTGATATTAATTCAGTTTTAATTTACTTTCAACACCAAAAATGTTTCACTTTATATCGTCCTTATACAGAAAGTGTTTTTAGCTAATAGGAAAAGGATTGCTGTAAGACAAAGACAAATTTTTTGCAAGTATTCAAGGCTTAAAGCCCTGGATGAGCCCCCAAATTATTTTACAGAACTTTAGTTTGGTTAGGTGGTAACAGAGGAGACACTTTTAATTAAACGAATAAAGTCATATGATACGATGCAACTTTCTTGTCAGGTGGATCTTTCTGTAAATTATGTGCAACAAGCTTAAGTTATTCATGAGGATGGAACTCGATGAAGATGTCATCCATTTGTCAAATGTGGCATAAACTGTCTACTGTAGGGGAGCTTTTAGTACAGCGACAGTGTGGAAATTGGACACAATGGAGGAAGTTAGTGAATATGGGACCTCTTGAATCATGCATAGGTTCATTATTGAAGGACAAAAAGAAATCCCTTCTCACCTGGGGTACTTTCCCTAATGTCGATAAGATTGGGGGGTCTTTGGTTGTGTGTTAATGAACAGCAGGCCAGACAGCGAAAGCTAAATCAAGTCCCAGCTGGGTAGACTGTAAGTACAGTATTTTTCCCCACCACGAGCCCCCCCCCCCACACACACACCCGCAGACATACCCCTAATTTGGGCCCACCTCTGTCATGTGTCAGAAGGCGTCCAGCCCTTCCAGCCTAAAGACCCAAACACACACATGCCCCCTGCTGAGATGAAAGAAGAGGGGGAAAAAAAAAAGTGGAGGGGAAGATTGAGGATTGCAGGGGGTTTTGTGGGGTGAGACAGACCCACGGTGTGCCAGCTGGTGCCGTGCCCCCAAGTCGTGACTCATACTTCCCCATCTGTCTCCGAGAGTGTACACACACACACACACACACTCCTAATGACACACGGGAACAGTGACGATCGACTCCGTAGCACTTTGTTCATTCCACGAGTGTGTATGGATAAAAACACACATAAAGATAGGACAGAAAGTGGTAAGACATGGAGGTCCAATGACAAACTGTTGATCACCTTAAAAACAATCAACAGTTGAAGGCATGTGAAAACAGATTTTTATTTTTTGCAATATTCTTGCAACATATTTCATGGTGAAAATCCTATAGTCTACTGTCTTTGGTTGCTTTAAATTGGTTCAGTTCAGCCATATTAATGCACTAAATGCCCTTTTTCCTCCCATCTAACCACTACAAGTAGTTTGTTTATGCTGGTAAGGGGGTATGGGCAGTTCTAATAGTTTCTTTATGATGTAGAGAGGGCAAATTAATTGGTCCCTTCTGACAGTCATACCTGCCTGTTACCATTTAAAACGCCTCAAATTTCATTGCCGTAAGCAAACCATTTCATACCATCGAACCCAACTTCTGTATGTCGGTCAATGTGTAGTGAAAGTCATGCGTTTTAATAAATTGTGGAGATAAATATTAATATGCGTCATTAGATCATTCCCCACAGATTGGATATTACAGCCTGATTTCATGAGTTGGGGTTTGCTGGTGTTTGAGTCGAAGGCAACAAGATTTCTCTCGTTTCTTGATGTTTCACCTCTCACCCAAAAAGCCTGGGAATAAGTTTATAATTTGTAGTCTGTACAATCACACTAAAAGGGCCATTAAGGTCCTAGAATGAATCATTAAGGAAATACAAGTCATTGGCCCCGCCCTCCATTTAGGTGAATACTTCTGTTTTCCTCATTTGGTGCTCCAAACATATCTCTGATTTGATTCTGACTTTTCGAGACTTCCTTTTGACTTGTCTCTCAAAGGCTTAAAAGTTGAAGTCAAAAACATTCGAGTTGACTTTTGAAAACTACAACTTGTACCAAGCCTGATCGTTTTAAACAAGAGGACTCGGTGACGATGCGCCGCCTTCTTGAAATGGGTGAAGCGAGAAGGCCGAGGGGAAGTGGCAATGCAAATAAACTGATCGATAATGAAATAAGACTCACCCTAAAAGAACTCTTCCTCTGAAATGTTTCTTACACACCAATTACCGAAGCAAACAGCTCCCTGTTATCTCCTATAAAGCAACCCTCTTATTTGGAAAGCACTTCTCATGGGAATGGAGCAGTTGTTTTCCTCTACCGACTCTCAGCGAAAGCATAGTTTATCCAGACACGCACATGGAAAAAAAAACAAAAAAAAATTGTAAGGGTTTGATGAAGGCTGCATAAATGTGAGTGTGTGTTTGTGGACGCAGGCGCAGGAATGAGCCGGCTGAAAGCCTTTATTATGTCGGTTTGTGGCAATCAGCTTGAAATCCTCATTTTCACAAACATTTTTCAAAACCCCCCTCACTGATAACAAAAGACAAGAGCAATTTCATCTTCGTTTTTTTCCCCCCTCTTTTCCCAGCGTGGAGCGACGCCCCAGCAATTCCACCAGGCTGGTTTTTTCGACGGGAGGCTTCGAGCCGTCTAATTTAGCCGTCGTTTCCCCACCGCGTGTTTTGCATGCCGCCTTTTATTCCCGTTCCCCTCCTTCTCGCCCCCCCAACACTGCTTCAACAGATCCATCTGCAGGCTCTCTAGTTATTCATGGCGCAGCTGAAGTCATTAGGAGTTCTGCTGAAAACGCTGATTATGAATTAGTTACACATATACTAATTGCGTGCGCATTAGCGGCTCAGCGCGCGCTAGCTAACAGCAACATTTAGCTCCTTCTGCAAAACAAACTTCTTCCTCATGCTTTAGTAACGAGCTAACGAGCTGCTCTCTGTTTTCTCCTCCTCACCCTCCCACCCCCGTTCGGCTGCAGGTGCTTCTCGCGGTCGGATCACCTGGCGCTGCACATGAAGAGGCACATCTGAGGAGTCGGCGAGAAGGTCAACGGCAGCGAAAGGAGGAGATGGACCGTCGGCGGCTGAAAACTTAACAAGAGGACGGCGGAGAGGATGGGTTCGGAAGGACCAGAGAGGGTGCCTGATCATATGCAGAACTGAGATCAACTAATAGAGAATGGCAACACTCTATCTATGACTCTCCAAGGGTTTGGTGGAGGAAGTCATGGCAGCTCCTTGTTTTCGTCATGCGATGAGCGATCAGGCCGCGTCGCTCAGCGATTGTACAGTCACACGTTTTCAACATTCCTACTCTTTCAGAAGTTCCACATATTCAAAAAAAAAGGGTTTTCAGCTTTCATCTCGTCAAACCTGCCACAGCCGTTAGAATCATCCTTTGAGTTTTGGGAAAACGCCACGTGGATCTTTCTGCTCTTCTGGCAATGGAGTCCTCAGAGACGTGTTGCTCCGATGCGTGGTCGTTCTGTTGCACTGACTCACCCTCCCACCCCCCGTGAACCACCAACCCCAGATCAACTTCTGCTGAGACAGACATATCGAAACTGACCGTCTGGTAAGATGTAAGGCAGCTTTCTGAGAGTGCGTTTCCTTCTTGAGACCTTATCAGTTGACAAAAACGGTTGCACAATTGACTCTTTCCAACTTTTTGTAATAAAAAAGAAAAGAAAGAAAAAAAACACAAAAACGTTCCAATGTCCAAATGAAACGCTGGCTTTCATGTGCCACCCGAGCACAAGTTTAAGCAGCTAGCCCCCTGCGATAGCACACCGAACACAAAACGACATCACTATGTATTTAAAGGTTCTATTGTTTCTAAACGGTTTTGAGAAAGGCCGTTTTAAATAGACACCTCGCGAGAGACGGAACCCGCAGGAAACGGATGCGGCGAGGAGGAGAAAAGAAAGATGGATGCCCGAAATGATCTCTTTGGGATTCGAGAGTGATTGGCACCAACCAAGCCGCTGGTCTGAGACGGTCCAGCTCACATTCCTGCAGAACTCTTCCAATTAAGCATCTCTCTGACTTGACATCAAAGAAAAAAAATGTATTGGACATCTCTCTAAATTTGGCTCTGTACATCCAAGACGATTTCTGCTGACTCCCTGACCAGCATATATGTCGGAATGCTGAAATTTCCCCCCACAGGACTCACCCTTAGGAAGGCACATTCAATCAATCAATCGGGTCCTGTCAGAGAAAATCAATGTGAATGTATCTGTTGCAATTCTGGCCATTTTTGCAAGATCCATTAAAACACTGGAGGATGGTGGGGGAGACCATACCAGACACTGTTTCTGTTCTTTTTCGCGTTAGGGGAAAAATGACCGGACTTGGAGAAACTGGCTGGTCACAGCTGGTAGCTTTTGACATTTCGCCGGCTCTCGTGGACCAGCATGAGTGCAGGTTTCCAGTGGGTGGCTAAAATGGGTTAGGGGAGGGTGCGTCTGCTCAGTCAGCAATGGTAACTGCCCCATCAGCTTCTGTAACGGCGGCAGAGCGAAAAACCCACACACACGACGAGTCAAACATCCGCACCAGAAAAACTGCAATTAGCGTTTATATTGCGTGACATGGCCTTTGTCGTGTCGAGGAGAAGCAACTAAAATCAGATTCTTAGATGTCTTAAATTCACAGATGGATTTGAGATGGATGTAAGATTACACACAAGCTTGGTTTTAATTTTTCTGGTTTATTGCCTTGAAGGAAAAGTCTTCAGAGTAAATGGTCTGCGTCAGAGTTCCAGCTCTAAATCTGGGATCTAGCTGAAATAAGTCACGCAATCCTGAAACAGAAAACCAAACTTCAGAGTTTTTGAAGGCACAAAGGAGACTGAAAACCTTGAAGCACAAATTTTCCAGCCAGCACCAGCGGTCTTAAAGAAAGGCCAAAAACCTTTGGGTGTGCAGATGACGGGACGATTGCTTGAGCCGTCTTAGGAAAGTTTCATCGTCTCGTATTGTGAAACCATTCTGATTAGTTTAAAAAGATAACACCGTTTAAGGTGTCCAATGTACGGACAGGAGTCAAGGACGGTAGGCTGAGCAGAGTTGATAAGTGTTTGTGAAGTGGGGAACGGTAGCAGCAGCAGAACAAAACTTACTCGTTCTTGTGGTTGTAGCAAATTATATCGAGTGCGGTGGCCATCTTTGCAACAACACTCACAAATCCACTGCACAGATTACCACACAAAACACTTTTTTTTGCTAGTTGCAGTGTCAAATTTGAGTCCAAACGTTAGCAACCTTAGCAAAAAGTGCAGCCGATTCGTGAAAGAGCCGACAGCATTGCTAGTCATGTTGACTAGCAATGACAGCATTGCCCCTCTACCCCAAACGAAGGGCTTATCCCTTCATTTGGGGTAAACCCCCATTCAAGCTAGTTGAAGGGTTGTCAAAAAATGTCCTGTTTATTTGGCTAACATGACCAATAATTCATATTCATAGTTTCAAAAACTATAAAAGTGACACATTTTACTCTGGAGATTATATTTATTTATTTATCCATGTATTTTTTGTTATTTATTTGTTGTTGTCATACAACTCTTCCGATAATGCGAAGAACGCAAACATTTCAACTTTCAAGCAGATTTGCTGTAGTGTAATTTTTTGACTGTACATGAAAGAGGAAGCAAAGAATGGCAGTTTCACCATTTCTATGGTGACTGCTGACCACTGATGGCAGCTCTATGTGTGTGTTTCAGTATTTAAGTTGGATATGTTTCTACTGAATGACTCTGTGTGATTTTAAATAAGCTGGAGACTGTTCCACATCGATTGAAACGGTGGATTTAAACAAGAACATTTGGGGGTGGGGTTGGGTGGGGGGATTTTATGTTTGTTTGCTTGACTTTCTTTGAATTTTTTTGAACAAGAAGCTGATCTGAAATGTCAGCCCGCCTCCTTTTGGGCGGCTGACGAAAGCAAAATTGTTCTCCAGGAGTCGTGGGAAACCGAGATCTCAAAATGTGAATGTGTTTTCTGGGGTGGGGTTGGGTGGGGTCTTCATGTCGTCTCTGAGGATGTTTACGTTCCGTGTCATCTCAATGATTGATTCAGTTCTGTTGTGCCTGTGTGTTCTTTATCTGTGTTTTTGCACTCTGACTTTTTTATTATTATTATTATTATTATTTCAAGAGAAAAAAAAAATCACTTGCATATCTGATGTTTTTGTTTACCTGTCTACAGTCGTAACCACCATGCTCTAACCATGATCACAAAGTCTGTACAGGAGGGTTTTTTTTTTCTTTTTTTGGCACAACATCCACACACTGTAACACTTTTCACCGACACCTGTAGACGCACACTCTGCTCGTTCCTCGCACTTTTCGCCGATTTCAGAAAGAAAGAAAATAATCTTTTATTCGAGACTGCAGCTCGAGCTTTTTCTGCAGAATGTGCGGGGGTTACGTACATCACTTTGTGTGACGCCGCCTCCATTTCCACCAGGTCTGAATTTGAAATCAAACGCACCTCCCCTTTTTCTACCAGCACACTCTCTATTTCCCTCCATCCCCACCCCGACACTTTTCCCTTTCCCCCTCTCCGTCGTCCTTCTGTTTGTGTTCCTCTGTACAAAGTGTTTCAAATTTATCATTTGTATATTCTGATGTATGGGTACGATAATGTTCTTTATTATGGAAAAATGAGAAAGATTTATTTTTGTTACCGGTTTGTTTCATAATTCCTTTTTTAAATTGGTATTGTAATTTCTCTATGCAAGGAAACTGTTCAGTGAATCGTTTTTATTTAAGAATGTAATTATGTGTAATAAATGGTAGAAGCAGTTTGGCATGGAGTATTCCTGCTTCTTCGGCTGGTCTGTTCCCCCCCGACCCCCCCGAGCAACAATGCCCACCTAATCACCAATCTTCACGCTGGATACCCCCCAATCCCGCTGCCCCGATTTCTTATCGAGTCTCAATCACGGAGCCCATTCAGCACGCTAACAAAGAGCGACCGCGTTGCTTCCTCGTCTCACTGACCAGCGCACTCCTCTTTAGAGGTCTGGCCACAAGTTCGAGAGCGAAACGTGAACTCGGGACGAGTCAGGAGGAGGACGAGGGGGGGTGGGGCAAATTTAATTTGCTCCCTCCTGTTTCTGCTAAGCCCGAGAGGAACAAAAGAGACCGGCTGACTTATCTCCGCTTTCGATCAAACGCAGGAAATAAGCCGGAATGCCTTCGGTTTGCCTCGATGCACGCTCTCCTTGTCTCCCTCCGAGGGAGCTATGGCGTGTTAATTACATCTGTTACCAACCAAGGTGACGACTTATCCACTATTCCTGCCTTTTGACCATGACTAACTGATAAAAGGGTAATCGAATAACTAATGGCTAATTAGGGAGTAATTACTTCCTGGTAAATGGCCCTATGCAGTGTATTAATTCTCCTTGGGTCTGGCGGTGAGAAACTCCCATAAGGGCTTTTGTTTCATTTAATGCTCCCTAATTGAAATGGGCACCCTCATCAAGAAGCTTACATGTATCTGTCGAACTTAATGTACTTTTATCTGTAATTACAGAACGGCTGCGTATCATCTACCTCCCGACGTCGTCTGTGTGAGGCTGCAGAGACAAAGAACCATGAAGCCATCTTTCAGTGAAAGGTCGCTTTTCGAGCGTCGTCGTCGTCTTCCGGTTGGCGATGGAACGACAAGCAACCTGGTCAGCTTCCGCTGTTCTCTACGAGGCCACACAAACTGGAGTCGAATTTTGTTTCACAGTTTCACCGATGAGTTGGTCCATATTTGTTGCGTTACTAATACAAAAGCAACCACTGGTTTTTTCATTAGTTGTATTTATTTCTCATCATATCCCCTTCACAGGTGCATTTTTTTTTAATCCAAGCTGCAGCATGAATTTACCTCCACGCCTACAGCCAGCTGACCTTTGACCTCCAAACATTTACAGGCTGCTGTGTGCGAGCCGGCCCGACTTCTCGTCGCGATATTATCCTGGTCAATATCTCCACGAGGGTTCGCGCGGTTTAATTAAAAAAAACAAAATCAGACATGCCCTTGCATGATCTCCCTCCCTGACAGCACTTGACAGTGAATACAACTGAATTAACGCAGACACAGTGCGGTAAGAGGTGGATTTGTTATCCGGATAATTACACTGGGGGACGCCGGAGAAAAAAACCCGTGAATAATAGAAAAGATAAGACGATAAACACGTCTTTTTCAATGCTTGATCACATGTACTCTGTCACCCCGCTTTCACACGTCGCTATCAAATGATAACATCTTTGTAATTCCGGAAGGACAACAAGAAATCCAACGTGCACGGGTGGCGTTTTAATTCTGTTGACACCGTATTTAATTAATGCTTATTCGGGAGCAAGTTAGTTATTATGCCGCTGGTGTTGGATTCAGATTTGTTTACTCAGAGATCAGTGTTTAGCTCCAAAGAGCTGAGCAATTGCTAAATGAAAAGGAAGCAACAAAATGCAGTTTTGATGGTTGGAATCGAAACCCAGCGGAGGTTTCGTTTCCGTCTCCAGATTTGTTTTTTTTTTTTGTTTTTTTTTTTGGAGCAGTGATTGCTTGCCGTCCTGCGGGATTATGAGCCGTGCCCTTGAATCTTCTACTTCCTTCTGCGGCTCTAAACACCTGAGCACATTTCCGAAGCGGTGCCTCCTTTTTTTTGTTGTTGTTTCATATACAATGATTCGGTTGCAGCTCCCATCACTGGAGGAGGGCATAAATGGTGGGAAAGTGCTGAATCGAAGCCCTTGCAATAAAAGGGGAAAAAAGAGGATTCTTGAGGCAAAGCGGTGATTCACCTGACGAGCTGAACAGTGAGCTTTCTTTCTTTTTTTTTTCATGTGGTTGTAACGGGAGATTTTACAGAGGGAGCTGCCAATGCCCGTGGGTGCTTTATAGGCGTCTGGCAGCCATATTGGGATGTTTCTGTCAAATCTGCCAATGGAGACGGAGACATGCTGAGAGACCCGACAGGTTCAACCTCTCCTTTACTCTCATCTTTTTTATGCTCTCTATGAAACTAGAGTTTCATAGGATAGAGTTGCAAACAATTTCGTATCTGATTGCGCAAACCATGGATTCTCCGGTTGCACTCCTGCGGGTGGGGGTATCATCAGAAATCCAAAACTGGAGATGCAGACTGGGGGTTCTCAATTATCGGGAATGTGTCGTCGCGGCTCCCTGTAATTAAAGTCTAATCACGCCGGTGGATTCGGGGAAGCGTCCTCATCAAACTTTCATTAGTCTGCCTCCTCGTGACGGCTAGCGCCCAACCCGAGCGGTCAGACGGACGCATCAAGGCGTTGTGTTTTAGGGAAATGTGGATGTTCGCTGTCAAGGCTTTTTAGAAGCGTTTCATGGAAATGAGCGAGGAAAAATGGAAAATCTTCACCTTCGCCAATCAACTTGGGTTGTTTCCAATCACCCAGCGAACAGAAGGAGAAAAATATAGATCATTACCATGATAGGTAATACAAAAAAAAAAGACAACAAAATTGGCATTGGAGAGACTTTTGTTGTTAGCATTTTACAGGTGCTCTCTTGTTAGTGTCTTATAATGAATGAAAGGATAAATATCTATGAAAAGCTAACTAGCTTAAACACTGAAACTTACCAAAATAATTCAAATGTAAGCACGTCATAGAACTGTAGCTTTCCTATGAAATAACTGATTTGACTTTGTGGTTTTAAAATACAAATACACTGAACTAATCAAGTCAGATAATGTGACCCAGACAACTTTTCACTGCATGCTTTAGGCCACCAGGTTCTTGGTCAAAGGAAAACGGAGAGTGCAGAAAAACAAAAATGGCGCCCCGGTCAGAGTCTGCACTCGTTCTCACTCTTTCCTCCGACTCTTTCCCTCCTCTGGGATGGTTTGGGATGAAACTACAGGCGAGGTGTTTGTGTTTGAAGCGGGAGCAAGCAGCTGGAGAGCCCGGCGGTCCCGTGCTCGGAGTCAGATCAACCGGGGCGCCGTGTGAGAGCACCTGGCTCTCTCATACGGTGCCTGCTTGACAGACAGCACAGACACCTGGAGGTCCAAAGAGAGAGCGCCGTGTATGAGCCACCGCTGCTCTACAGGGCCATGCATTATGCAGGAAGCTTTCTCTCTCCTCCCTCTGTCTGTCTGCATCCCCCCCTCTCTGCCCCCTGCTCTGCGGTAAAAATAGATCAACAGACCTTAGCGTTCAGCTCTTTTTTTTCGCCTCTCACTTTCACTTGGATCCCACCAGGTGCAGCGACTGCTGGCACGCGCCCCACATTTCTTCGCCTAGGTGTTTGTGCTTCCGAGGCTTAAACGTGTGGGTGTTTACACACTCTTTTCACCGTGTGTGTGTGTGTGTGTGTGTGTGTGTGTGTGTGTGTGTGTGTGTGTGTGTGTGTGTGTGTGCACATGTCAGCCTGGGTTGTTTCATCAGTTTGCACTGCACTCAACTTCCAATAAAAGTGGGATATTAGTCTCACAGTGGTTTTTCTGGTTATTATCGAAGGAAGGATTTTGGAGGAGGTATTATTTGGCAGCGGCTGGTGCCGTGACATTTGCAGATATTGCATTATAGCTTGTACTTTGAGGCCAAAAGCATGCGAACTCCCCATTATCTCGAAACGGAGTGCTTGAATACAATCAGGAGGCACACCAATGGAGCAGAAAATTTAAGAAAAACAGAAAGGGCATGTCATTGCTTTTGAATTTTCTTCAAATTTCGACTTCTCACTTTCTTCTCTCTGCAAGTATGAATGTATGGGACCTTCACTTAACCATTCGCGTCTCACTGAGGTTAAAAATCTCTGTTTCAAGGGAGGCGGACGATCAGAATGAGCAACATCTGATGGTTCCTTGAAGTAACAGGGAGTTCGAATATCGTCATTCGGCGTATCAGGCAATCGTACAACGTGGCACCCACAAACAAACATTGGTATAATCTTTAATATACACTCCAGGGGTCTTCATTTGCAGCGAACCATGTCTAACTCTGAGTTCTTATGGATGACAGGCTGGTTTTAACATGAAGGAAGAGCCTCCTCCTCCTAATATCTGCTCAGGGTGACGGCTGGCATCCATTCGGAGGTTTTTCCTGACTTCCTCTGGGGGTCCAGAGGAAGACCCCCAGGGAGGAACACTGTGGAATCCCTTTAGACTGAGCTGGAGCTGAACAATCCCACAGCTCAGGGTGTTGGTACCTGTCCAAGTTGATGTTAGGCTCCTGTACAAGAGGATCAGGGGAATTTTTTCCATATTGTCCTTCTTTATGACAGTAATTGCGTCATCTTTCAAACGATGCGTTCAACGTCCAGAACTTGTGTCTGGACAGGAATGTCCATCCTCTGGTCACATTCTTGTTTGGACTGCCCATGTAATACTTCATTCATGTCTCTCCATGAGTCTACTGTTGGCCCTAAGAGCCAGAAATACCCATAATTCACCTGCCTGGACGTTTCCAGCCTTTGAAGAGATGCCAGGGTGGATCTGGTACTCCATGGAGAGACAAAATGTTGTTTCTGGCTTGGAAAAACCTGGGAGTCCCCATGAATCCATTCCCCGATCTGTTGCCTCTTTCGTCCAACCTCAGATGTAGAAAAGACAATAAAAAGTCAGAAGCACTTCTCCGGCGACTACAAATGAGTGTTTATCTCAAGGGGCATTACTTTGAAAAGTTCTAAAACGAGAATCTTGTAAATGGACAGAATTCACCTCTAAAAATTCATGACAAGTATCAGAACCAAATGATCTGCTGCCAACTTCTCCCTTAAGACCAAAGTTTAAGCAAAAAACTACATATATACATTTGCACATAACTGTATGCATCAGCTCATGGCATGCTTGCATGATAAGTGTAAAGGTCTTCTGTTGCCGAGTGCCAAGTCTCCCAGAGGACCATTGATCCACGTCTACGACCACAGAGGGCTCTGCGGCTCCTCCCTGATTGCCATTCTGCTGCTAATTAAACAGTCCGGCTTAACGAGTCCACGCTGATAACAAGGTCGGAAGAAAAGGTCACGGCACTACGCTCGCCTCGACCAGACGGTGTCAATACGAGCGAGAGAGAGGCAATCGTCTGAAAGGTTGGGAACAGAGACAAGGAGGCAGATGAAGCGGAAAGAAGACGCTTGTTTGACACCGTTAAATCTGAGCACATTTTCACTTTCCCGTCCACCACATCGACCAATAAAGAGACCCTCGAACTCGCCTCCGACTCCGAATTTAATCGGCATCTTCGAGATATTTGAGAAGTAGACGTGAAAAGAAGTGCGTCGATCCGAGGAGGCCGTACAACAAGAGGGAAGCGGTCGTCTTGCTGGGCTGCCGAGGAGCCTTGAGCGCCACACGCAAACACATGACCTATATACATATATATAAATATATATCTCCTATCTGGCCCTCCCCATTTATCTTACAGCGGCAGAATCAGGATAGATTGGTTCAATTAGACTGGCCTTTAATGTAATCTGTTTAATCCATTTCTATCATCAAAGCCAATACCCACCTCTCTCCTCGGAGAGCGGGATTAGCACCGGGAGTGCACATCCAAGCAAGAAAAAGAAGGGAAATAAATACGGCCTTCGAGTTGATCAGATCCCCTTTAATAGTGGGGATATTTGTTCTTTACTACTGGGCTGCGAGGAAAAGCAGAAAGTGTGGAGTGAAGTTTTTATGGCCGAGATTTAAGATCTTCATATCCTGCCAGAGATTGGAAACACAGTTTGTCACGATGCCCAGCGCCACCGTAAAAATTAAAGACTTGGCTCCCTTTTTAGTGTCTTCACAAACCTTTAATAAGCTGATTCTGTTAAGAGACAAGAAGACCGTGTCCTGTTGGAAGAAAGTACCTTAAACATTCATTCTGTTTCTAGTGACTAAATTGGCAAAATACTGACATTATACAGTTCGTTTGCCATATATATGAAATACTGGTGAGAATCCAGACTTTTGTACACTTTTAATTCTCGTCCGTTGTCCGCTTATGACTTAGTGGAATAAATCACTTGGTATGCATCCAGGCAGATTTGATCAAATCAACAAAAAGGAGGGAGAACGAGTTGGCTGAAACCTGAAGATAGAAAACAAAATTCATCATCTGAACATAAATCAACATAAAAAGCCCTGTAATTTTCCAAAAGTAAATTTTTTTTACTTTTAGACTTTATTAAGACACAGATTCCAAAAAACGCACCTTTTTCTCTTCACACAATTTTACTTTTCGCAGACTTTTCAAAAACTGTATGAACATTCTATGTGTGAAGCAAATGAAATAACGTCAAACTGGGATGGGCGCGAAGTGCATTGATTATTTAAGAGTGCTACAACCTTCTCTTTTGGCAAAACAAGCAAATTAGGTTTTGAAGAGCAAACTTTATATCTTACCAGTTTATGTTAACGTGCTTATTCAGATCAATAAACCGCTGCCAGGAGCTCAAGAGGTACAACAACCATGCTTGTCATCCGTTTCCATTTCAAGGTTGTTCTTCACAGAAGAAGATTGCGTTTGTGGACTCGGGGGTCCGCCATCCGAAAACCCGTGACATTTCCCTCCCCCCACCAAATTACATGGCTTTCAATGAGACAGCAAGACTGTTTTGTAAATTCATGGATTTCATCCAACAGCTGCAATCTGCTTCTACCTGCTGAGATTTCTGCAGGAAAGTGGGCTTTTTTTTTTTGCACTGAATACCCCTCCACCCCCCACCACCCTCCAGGCCTACATGTCTCTGTGCTGGTCTCTCAGAGGAAGGAATGAAATCAGCGTGCAGGTCGACGCTGCATTTATTTTTGTTGGAGAAATCTGTTTTTTTTTTTCTTCCTCTCATGCATAATGCTTATGCATGCAGCAGCACGCTCGTTTATCTCTTCCTCCACGATCCACAACTTTCAACTGTTTCCCCCTTCCACCTGTCTTCATGAAGCCTGCTTTTTAAATCCAGTATTTGTAATAATTCTCTCTCTCATATAGTGTGGATTACCTGTGTGATTGCTTTCCAGGAGAATTCCCCCGCGGAGCATTAGCAACACGGCTCGTCACACTCCCAACTCCCAACCCCCCATCCCACCCCACCTTCTCGTTTTTATGTGCCTGCAGATATTAAAGCTATATAAGGTGCTGCTACGCTGGAGTCCATTAACTTTTGTCTTATGGCTCCCGTGTGTTTGCAGAATTGTTTTGCAGAGAGGCTGTAATGAGACTCGGCTGGTGAGGCCTTGGTGATGCATTGGTCATGTCTGCTTAAACACGTGTTGACAGGCTTGTCCTCCACAAGCAGGACTCACCTCCACCGGCACACACACGCCCAGCTGTGAACGAAGACTTGACTGCAGCTGACAGGTTTGATCAAAGCTGATTGATTAGGAGGCATGAGGCATGGAAGGTGGAGAGGGGAGGGGAGGGAAGGGCTCTGCAGGGGGGTGAAGGGTTGTGGAGAGGACGTCCTACACCTTCCCCTCGCTCCCACTTTCTGCTGCAAATCATATTTGACGGGACAATATTGATCAAATGGATCTGAGTGATCGGTGCTTCAATTTGTTAAAAGAGCAAAATTCACGTTTTTAAAAAAAAGTGGAATTCAAAAATATGCTTTGCCAAATGGAGCAAAAACATTTAGAATCTTTCTTAAATCATCAAACCCATATGACAGGAATCACACAAGTCCCTGTTCATTCAGGTTTGTAGAAATGTACTCAGATGTGCATTTGCTGCCATCTGCTGACATTTAAATGCAAGTACATGCTATTGCATATCCTTGGAAATGAAACTGAGAAATATTCTAACGTGTAATAATATCACCAGAAAAATTATGTCAAAGTGCTTGACATCATTTTTCTGGAACTGTGCTATACAAATAAACTTGATTGATTAATTGATTGATTGATTGATTGAAAGATCTCGGAGTCTAAGAACATGTTTGGCCTCACCAAGCGGGTATGTTTTCACCGAATGAATCATGCCATTGCTTTGTGTCGTGAGTATATATATACTCTGTATCAATTGTCTTTGGATGTGGAGATTAAATAATCATGAATGCATGAATGATTTCCGCCTTTTTTGATTTTCACCAACATTTTAATAGTGCAATTTGTGATGGACGAAATAAAAACCAGGGTAGATGATGTATTTGAAGAGATATTTAAAGAAAACTTTTCTGGTCCCTCAACATGAAGTGAAGAGGTTCGTTTGGAAAAAGAAAACCTCACTCCAGAGGGAAATGGGCCTCTTCACCTCCACTTCAAATGTTCTGACCTTTCAGTTGTCAGCATCCTGCAGTTAATGAGTCATATATAGTTATGAAATCAGTCCGTTAATCTGTAACTGGCTGGTTGAACACAGGCACGCTTTTACTGCCGAGTCACAGATCTCCAATTGACGTGGAAACCTTCCAACTTTCTCTTGAAGCTCTGCTTCCTTCCTGGTTTTGTTTTATGATCACCCCTTGTCTCTTGAGTTCAGGAACTTGACATTCCATTTGTTCTCCAATCTGGTGAGGTGGCTTTTCTCTTCTTTTTTAATTTTCTTTTTTCTCCCCCCTGTCTGCTCTGGTTTTTATTGCTCTTTTAAAAGATGGCCGTGCGGCTCTTTGAGGGGAAAGATCACGCAGACTCCTACCTGCAGTACAGAGTGACGCCCCATGAAATGATCAGCAAAATAATGAGCTACATGGAGCAGAAGGTAGGCCTATGCTGCATTTCATACCACCGCCATACAGCATCTCAGAATGGAACCATCAACTCTTTACTCAAATGCTCGTATTTTTTTTTTTTTACTATAACATCTAAAGCAGAAATAATGAATTGTCTTCTGTTACTTTTGTCTGTGCCTCATGCTGAGGAACATGAACCACTGGTGAAACATGAGCTCCCTCTAGTGATGGATGGAAATAGTGTACTACCAAATCACAGGGTGTTCTAGGGAAAACTGTGTGCACTTTTTAAATGTAGCATATTAAGTACTGCTTAAAATGACGGCCAGTGAAAAGGTCAGAAGATCTTTATCTTGACTCCGTTCAGAGACAACAGCGGTACAAGCTGGCCGTGGATGTGGGCTGTGGTCCGGGGAAAGGGACAGTCCTTCTGGCTCCTCACTTCACCAGGGTGGTGGGAACGGACATCAGCCGGGCTATGGTAGAAAGAGCACTAGCCAAAGCAACCCACCAAACATTTCGTACAGGTGACCAAGAAGAACTTTTTTTTTTTTTAACATTCAGCTTCCTTCTACAAAGTTAGCACACAGCTTGATTCCTGTGTGCTAAATAACTAGAACAATGCTCACAATGCTCTTTAGCCTTCTTTACAGATTTCTGGAAACTGCGGTCAGATAATACTCTCGTATTATCTGACCGCAGACATTGCCCTGCAGAGGAGATACCCTTTGCATCAGGAGAGGTGGATCTTGTGACGGCCATGACGGCGGCCCACTGGTTCGACCGGCCGCGGTTCCTCCAGGAGGCTGACAGGGTGCTCAGACCTGGAGGCTGCCTAGCTCTCCTGAGCTACACCATGGACATGATCTTGGAATACGGAGAAGTCTCAAACGTCCTGAACGACATCTGCCGAGAGGTCCGGTCCAGATATTAGAAGTTAGCCATTGTTGCATTAATGAAAGAGGACTAAAGCCCCTTCTCCATTGACAAATTTCCCTCTTGCTGGGTAACACCTGGTTTGATTTTTGTCAAGTTGAGAGGATCTCCTTTGGCATTGTGTTCCTCATTATTTTGGAAATATTGGAAAAGGCCGTAACCCCACAGCAGCTGAGTTTGACACTCAAATGTCAGCAAAACTAGTTTACGACCTGCAGGTGGAGAAGGAGCTTTAGTGTTCAAACATGTATAAAGAAAAACCACCAGCTGGTCCTAAGAGATGTGTTGATCTCTGTCACCAGTTCTACGCTGCCCTGCTTCCCTACCGAAGTTCTTATTTAGGACCAAGCTCCAGGAAGATTTACCTTGACATGTTTAACTCCTGTTCTTACCCTGACAAAGAATGGTGAGGCCGTCCCGACACGCTTGTTGTTGGCCAACTGTATTTCGAGACTGACACTCCTGAATGTCTCTGTAGGACTGAGTGTCATCCAGTGAGAAGGACCCTTCCAGTGAGTGGATTCATAGGCATGGTGGAGACATTCTCCAGCTACCAGAAGCTGAAACAGAAGGACCCTTCTGAAGCCGATCGTCTCTCCAACAGAATCCTGACCAAGTGAGATATCACCGCTAATACCTTCCACCTATCTTCTCACACTCTCTGCCTTCGCCTTCATCCATCATCATCAAAAACTGCTGAGATGGGTCTGTGAGTACTGTCGCAGTCCTGGCCTTTAATCAGAAAATCCAAGCATTGCTTGACTAAGCTCAACTGTCGAAGGTTTCCGCCGCTTCGATAACACAACTGTCATTAATTCCCCCTGCCAGGGACGGGGCGCGAAGGCGGGAGGGGGGAACAGCTAAGCAAGCACAATGTATGTAGAAGTGCTGAGGCATGGCTTTTACATGCATGGCGGTGGGGGGAGGAAAAAGTGTGTCATTGTGTTTAATTACTGACACCACATTAACATTTAAGTCAACTTCTGGTTTCTGTCTCTTCAAAAAAATAAAAAATAAAAAAGCAGAATCAACTTTATTTTTGACATTTTTTTTAATTCACCCGTTGAAATTAAGATTTAAGCCTTTTTTTTCTTTTTCAGGTTACTGACAGCCATGAATGCATCCTGTCCCGACACCGAAGTGATGGTGACCGTGAACTATTTCGGCATGCTGGCGTGCAAGCCCTCGTCTGAATGAAACCTCCTGCGCTTTGGACTTCCACACAGTGAATGCTAAAGCACTACTCACAAAAATAATACTTTTAAAAGAAAGAAAGAAAAGCAGCTAGATCGTTAACAAAACCAGCATGCAGAAACTGAAAGAATGCTACACGCTCAGACACTGGACAATCACAATGTATATTTTAAACGCTAAATATGAAAATTAGTGTGTCTAATTGAGGCAGTCTGAAGTTGTTTTTCTGTATACATACAGTTATTTCTTTGTATTTGTCTGCATATTGTGCTGCTTTGTTGTGTTTTTTATTGATATATTGATAGATCTACGCATAAACACCATCTCTGACTTCGTTTAGATCAGAACTGACAGCTAATATCAGTCCGCCATTGTGAAAGAGTGATGTTGAAGTCACTCTTACTCTAATCAGCCAAATAAATGCCTTTAAATGAGGAAGACTTTGGACGGTTTTCAGGAAAAATCTTTCGTCACTTCTTTAAAAATAGCCGCAGATCGGAGGCCAATCCCAACATTTGCCTTGCAGCCGTGACTGGAAATCACAAAATCATACAAAAGAGCTTTCAGAGTAAAACAAACAAGTCCATGAAGTTCACTGTCTGTGGCTCATGATGCTCTGAGTCCATCTCCAAGTCCTGAGACCAACTCAACCTCCTGCACCGCCTCTACAGCATCCCTTCCGTGCGTTTGCTCCTCCAAACCACTACTGCGGTCATGAGCAGGGCGATCAGCATCGACACTCCGATGAAGGGCGCCAGGATGCCGATTGACGGCTCGTGGAGGAGCCGGCCGGTCTGGGCGCAGCGGTGGAAGTACGTGCTATGAATCTTCATGAAGAAGTCGTCCACCAGCCGGTTGGGCCAGAAGCAGTCCATCCCCAAGGCCACCTGGCAGGTGCAGTTAGTCAGTCCCACATAGATCCTGCAAAAGCCATGACACGCACACACACACACACACACACACACACACACACACCAGTGAATATGTGCTCAAAGACTTTAGATGAAACACTTAAATTAACCCAACTTTCAAACGTCCGAGGGATGATCAAGTCTCTCAAGTTCAAATCTAAAATGATGAGTCTGAATTTTACATTTACAGTCTTTGGACTGAAATATTCTCTCCTGATGTCTTTGAACCTCCTCTCAGTGTGAAAGAGCAGCAGGGGATTCCTGATGGTAGTGAGGTGGGGGGTGTGGACTAGAAAGAGCTGAAGAGTTTCTAGAATTACCAGTGAGCTTAACAGAGCTATATATAACTGCTTGGTTGGTGGAGGGCAAAAGAAATGGAGATGCATTCCAACTGAGGCACGCGCTCTTTAGAGCACTGCGACATCCCAGAGAGAGAGAGAGTCTTCTCTGGGTGAGGTGTGACTGCGTCTGAGGACGATCTAGGGGGTAGAAGTGAGGAAAAGCAAACTCTCAATCTGTGGCAGAAACAGAAACAAGCATGATATGATTTCATTCCATAATCACAACTCTGGATGCAGAGGACTTATCAAGAAGATTAAGGAGATCATTGACGTTGGCGTGCAGATCCCTTGACATTGTCTCAGAAGTGCCAGGCCCACCCTGGAAATCTCCTTCAAGTTCTAGTATTTTTAATCTTGACTGCAATAGAACTTCTTTGATACTCCGAAGAAGTATCAAATAACCTTTAGGTTTGTCAAAACAAAGCCTAAAGGTTCAACTTTGACCAGGGGATTTTCAAACCCCTTTGGCTCCTCCAGCTCCACCTCTACTACCATCGCTATCAAAAAATGGAGTCAGATAAGCAAAGGATTGAGCCAAAGTAGTGGCCAGAACATCATCAGTCTGTCCATAATGCATCACTCAACTCTAGGAATGTGGTCATGTTGAGTATCAATGAACTTGGCTAAGTCTACTGAGTACAAAGAACCCATCTTGGTTGGGATCCCACCGATCTATGCAGAGCCCTTTGGATTTTATTGTTTTCCCTCAATATTCCCTGTTATTTTCAAATCAGAGATCTTCTATTCAAAATAAAAAAAAGTTTATCTTTAGATGGATAATGTGGCACTCAGGTTTCAGTATTTTACACTTATTAATTTTTCTGAGATAAATCTCAGTTGGTTATTATACATGGGATTTTTCCAGCCTCATCCAATTGAGCTCATACTTACTTCCGCCAGTAGATGGCAGTGGTGATTTAGCGGTGAGCGTGACGTACTGACGCTCCTCGGCATTTTCCGGCAGCGGCGTTGAGGCCGACCGGAACCCGGCGCTCTCAAGGACTCTTAGGAGCCCGGTCGGAAATGCGTCCGCTGACTTCCTGAAGCTCTCCTTTGTATTACAGGTGAAGTCGTTTTGTAAAATTGTAACAGTGGCTTTCTTTTCGTTAGCTAAGTTTCGTTAGCCTTGTAAGCTAAGTTCTTTTCACTGTCACTATGTGTTTCTGATTGTTACAGTACATTGCTGTCTCTGCTCTCTGAAGTTGTGCTCTAAAGCAGCGTTTTTTGTTTTGTTTAGAAAGATCATATGTTTTCTCGTTTATGCCTTTATTCCTTTTATTGTTGTTTCTGCTGTGGGCATTTTACAGCTGGAGCAGGAAGTTAGCCAAAAATGACTGACCTAAAGCTTTGTTTTGTGTTACATGGGGTGCAGGAATTAAAGTTGCCCTCATTCCATGTTTTAAAATAGCTTGTCTATCGAAAATGGATCAGGAAAATTTACATTGCAGAGTGTTTTTTGGGGGCTCATATATTTGCAAAAACTATTCACATCCTTTTCCATTTTCTGCCTTGCTGGCTTCTTAGCACATAGTTTTTGCCCAACGTTGTAACTTGCAAATAGCACTTGCTTCAAAAAAAAAAGTGTTTTACATAGAATCCAGTCTGGAGTTACTAGCTTTTAGCTAAAGTCTTCAATGAGAATTGTACCTCAGGTAAAGCGCTACCTACTGAAAACTAATCCAGAGAACCCCACTTTTAAAAAAAAGCCCTATAAAAACTGGGGAAACAGAAATGTTTCTATATATCCATTCTGTGAATATTTTATGGCTACTGCATTTTTAATATATCTCTCTAACAAAAGTTTCAGCCGATTGGATTTGATCTTGCATCAATAAAATGGCGCGCGTCAAATTTGTGTGAGATCAAGTTTTTATTTTGAAACGTGGCAGGAAATATCGAAAAGCAGAGCACCTGATTCGTCACATTAAATAAAACATGGCACATCCAGTCTTATTAACAGCGATCTGCAGCACGCTTAACATCAGCATTTAGTTTATTTTTCTTTTCTTTCATTCTGGGATATGAAGAGAAGATATGAGTTAAATCAGATATAGCCACTGGCGAAATCCTATTTGTATTCCCTAAATCCTTTCATTTTGCTCTCTTCAGTGCCGCCGTCGCGCATTCTTTCCAGCAGTTTTATTACACCAGTGCAAACCTTGAAAATGCCTGTACTTTTTTTTTTTTGCAGCACAGAGAGCGCCAGCAACCAATTATTTTGTGCTGGACCAGGCGAGGACAGGGAGCCAGGAGGGAAATCACATAGTTCTGACAGAAACTTCTTCAGAGCCTTTTCATCCTCCTGCCTGACTCATCCTCCGGCAAGCACTGGTGCTTGGAGAGGAAGGCCATTGTTTCGCTTTCAAACACGCACTCCGCCAGCGTGGCGTCAGACGGATTCGGGAGAAACGGCTCCGACTGAGCAGCCGGTTGACTTTGAGCAAAAGGTGTTGTGAGAGAGAAAAAGGGGAAAACTCAAAGCAGCAGACGGAAACCGAGAAGGGAAAGGCAGAAAAAGCGTTGTAGAGATGTAACCATGAAGCGAACAGCTAGCCAGACTATCAAAAATAGGAGAAAGTACTCCTGGTCCAGGTCTCTGTGTTCTTCTATGCAACTGACTAATCTATTCACTATTTAAACTGGATTATATTTACCATAGAAACTGCTCCTGGTCCACTACTTCTTTGTCTAATTTTCTCATATAAATCAATTATGTTGATTTGCCACAGAAAGTGCTCTAGAATTTGTTTTTATCAAAAAACTGTATTTAACATAAGCGAATATTTGCTTCTGATTTCACTCACTCCATTGTTTCCGGCCAGCTGCACCACGTTCCCGAGCCCAGACTGACCATCTCCTCCTGGAAGCGGTCGAAGCAGAGGTCGTTGATCGTCTTCTGGTAGAGGCGTCCGTCACACCCGCACTCTGAAGGCCCGACGTGAGCTGCAGAGAGGATCCGGTCATAAAGGTGCTTTTTTTTTTTTGTTACAGCTCCATGATTGGCAGAAAATAACCGTTATTGTGAATATGAAGGAAATATGACACAAAGCGCCACGGTGGTTATCTGCCCCTTTTCATTCCCCCCCCCCCTCATAATTAGGAATATGTTTGTGCAACAAAACAAGGTCACATCCGGGCTCCGCGTTTCCCTCCAGGAGCGTTTCTTCCCTATTAGTCTGCTACTTTCACGAAGAAAAGATTTTTAATTTGCAATCAGAGTCCCAATCCCACTTGTTTACCTCGGAGATGAGAGCAAACAGCTTCTTAATGTGGAGGCAGGCGGCGGCCGTCCCGTCGGACCCGAGGCTGAATGGAAAGACGGCGTGGAGGGGGCAGGGGGAGTGGGGTGGGGGAGGTTTGTTGTTCTGATCTGGAAAGACGGCGGATCTCGGGCTGCGGCGGCCCGATAAGGCCCGACTGTTTGTTCTGACTCGGTGGAGCTCTCTGCAGCCTCACAGGGACGACCAGCGTGTTGAGTTTTCAAGAGGACAGCAGCTGAGAGCTCAACTAGTGTCTTGCTGTTCAATCTTGGTGATTGCCTCCTATGTATCATTAAGCATTAGCTGCAAGATATTCCAGCTAACTAAGTAAATACACAAATGGCTTTCCATACATAAGCAACAGGAATCAAACATTCTGTTTTTATGAATAAATGCTCATGTGTTGATGTCTAATGTTGTTGAATTTATCTGTAAAAGCCCAAACAAACATCCTGTTTGTCTCATAAAACTGATATCTTGTTGACAGTGAGGTCTGTCCTGTTTGAAGCTCTAAAGCTCAATTATTCGGGAAGGTGTTTGGCGCTTATAACCGCTTCCAGCCTCTCTTGCAGCATTCTCGCTTTCTTCTTCATCATGAAGCCCAGCTTGCGTTGAAAACGTCTTCCCGCTCCACCTCTGAGGAGTTGTTTTTCTGTAACTCCCAGTTGTTCTACGGCCAGTGACTCAGCCGGCCAGAGTAATAAGAGAGGAAACTCCTTTAGAGACTCACCTGCCAGCAGCAGCAGCAGGAGCAGAGCCATGCTGGAAGCAAACTTCACTGGCTGCAGCTCAGAAACATGGGCCTCGTTCTGGACTCGCCTCTCCGGCCAGAGCGGTTGGTTCTGGACGGGCAGAGCCCCGGTTCCAATGAAGCTCCTGCCCACTCCCCACCGTCCCGATCACAGCCTGTCATCTGAGCCCCGAGTCCCACACAGCGGACAGAACAAAGTCAGGGTCCAAAATTAGAGCGGGGGGGTCGACAGGGGGTCATTGTGAAAGCTGGAGGTCGTCAAAGCAAAGACCAACCAGATCACGTTGGCGACACGCAGCCAGAGGAAGTTCAGCCAGAGTTCAGTCAATTTAAGGAAATCGAAATAAAACACGTAGCACCAAAATGAATAAAGATAACATTTTTAATAAAATCAAAATGATTCAATTTTTGTGTCATCAGATACAAGAAATATTTAAATTTTGACAACATTTAAGTTAATAATAAATAAGAGTATGCAAAACTAAACTATATGCACTACATGTTTCCCCCAAAAATTGATTTGCATATCTGCAAAAAAAAAAGGTTAACAAACTGAATATTGTTAGTGAAATTACAAATATTACTTCATGTGGCGGCCAAAAAATTTTATGCATTTATATGCAAGTTAGATGCTTATGAACTGAACTAATTCATAGATCCTTTAAACAATAATTTCAATTAAAATCACATTAAAGAAATATACAAACATATGCAGATATTAAAATGATTCATGTGAGTTTTTATGCCGACTGAATAAATTCATATTCTGAAATTACAAACACTGAATCACGTGTATGTCCAAAACGTTTTACATCATTAAGAAATAAATAAAGACAGAGATATCCCTCACTGTTTCCACTAGAGGGCAGCAGTGGACATGAAATAAAGCTTCGTGTCACAGTGAGTCCATATCGACTCTTGTCTGTTGAGTCCTGGATGCTGAGCTGAGGACTCAGGTCAGGTTGTCCAGAAGTAAACATCTGCTTACTTTGACTGAGCCTTCCTCTCATTCCGCCTTGTTTCATGCTCCTGCTTCCGATCACTTCTAACGCCTTTAGGAGTCAGTTCCAGTGTTTCATAAGGCGCTAATAATCAGACTTATGCAGATGAAGAAGAACCAAAACAAAGCAGCTGCTGACAGGTGTAGTGACAGCCGCAATGACGCCTGTGAGCCAATCAGGAGGCGCGTTGGGCTCATTAGATGCGTGTGTGTGATGTGATTGGCTGAGAGAGGTGTCGATTAGGCAGGAAAAGCGTGTGCAGAGCACCCCCCTCCCCACCCCTCATCTTCCCCTCCTATCCCAAAGCGCACCCCCCGCTGCGTCCTCAACTCCCCCCTCCCCTCTCCGATCCAAGCACCGGCCGCAATGGCAGAGTGAGGAGTAAATGGCTCAGAGTGTCCGCGGCGGAAAGCGACCTAAACACCGGACCGGGAGCCCACAAACAAACCCAGCGCAGCGGGAAGCCGTCACATCACCTGGGGACACTTTCATTCTGACACTTTCAGTCCGTTTTATTCCTCTTCTTCTGTTTTTTGTGTGTGTGTGTGTGAGAGAGAGAGCGCGTTAGAACAGCGAGGATATCTTAATTTGGACATGTGAGTTACACGGGAGTTAAGACAAGGAGGCTTTCTTCTTCTTTTTCCTCTTGTTCTTCTTCTTCCCCTGGCTTTGGATCAAAGATGAAGTTCCAGGCGTGCGTTTTGGTCACTTTGGCGGTGATCCGCTGGAGCGCGGCGCAGTCAGGTGAGTGCTTGGATGCATGGATGCCTGGATGGATGGATGGACGGTTGCGCGTCCGTGCGCGTCGCTTCCGTCGGAACGATGAAGCGCAGCTCCTTGAAACTGAACACAAGTTCTCATGTGAGTCATCCCGATCCGCTCACACCTGCAGCGGAGCGTCGGGACTCTGCGTAAAAGCCTCTCCATCTGCTCCACAGACTCGCATTCCGCTAATCTGTTTTCTGAAATGTGCACCTCATTTTTTTTTTGCGCAGTTTCTTGGTGCGTTCATGCCACCGCAGCGGCTTGCGGATGTTTTTTTTTTTTTTATTTTATTTTATTTTTTTTTTTTTTGTTGCGTGATATAAGTGTGCGAATCAGAACCTCTGAGGTTTGGGTTCCTCTTAATGTTCCTGTAGTGACGCTTAAAAGTCAACTGAGAAAACTTCCTGAGTGGGATTTCTGCTGGAATCGATTGTTTTTGCAGTGCACTCGTTTCAAGCACTAATGTGTTTTAACTTTTCTTTCACACTGGAGAAAAGAATGGATGATTTTGAACCATCACAGCCTCATGCATGTCCAGCTTTGAATTGAATCAAGTGCAAACATTGACTGTTCAGTTGGATGGAAAACTAGATGAAATGTTTTTAAATGTGTACTTTCTATCCCAGGTCCAGATATTTGTCATAAATTTGCCCACTTTTGATGTATGTGGGCATTTAGGTTCCAGTGGCTAATCTTAGCTGCAGGCTGCTACAATGAAGGAAAACAGCAAGAAATGTCTTTACTAGAACAGATAAGACCATACATCCTTTCTACGTATGTTCAAATGGAAGGGACTAGTTTTAGTTTACTATGAAAATGATATATGTTAGTCTTTGATTCCAGATTTTTGCTAAGCTTAGAAAATGGAAGTGGGACATGAATAAAGTGTGAAGAAACATTTCTAAAAGCAGGAACTGAATCATGTGTACTTTCTACTTGAGGTCCAGTGTTTTTTCCCTGAAGGCTCAGTTTTGATGTCTGTCTCAGTTTATCAAACTATAAAATTGATATTTATATATTTTAGTTTTTTTATATACAAACTGGGCCATGTGTACTTTCCATTTCCGGTCTGGAAAGGATCAGTGTGGAATAAAACACAGTTTGGATGAAATCATTACTTTACATTGATATTTAGTCATAAGAGTTCAGAAAACAACTAGGTTTAAACACTGAACTTGCAACTTGTTAAAATGAAAATGTGAACAATGCATACTTTCTAGCCCCTTTTGGGACAGGATCCTGTTAACTCTGGTGTACGATACTACAGCACAGGTCACTGATTTGATGTGTTATTCATCTCAAACTGATTCCAGAAAGTGGACAAATCGAACGAGGTATACTTTCAAGCCCACGTAGGACAATATGGTGAAGGTCACAGTTTTGATGCATTCCTTAGTTCAAACATCAATTTAAACTGATGTAGAGAGTTTCATTTGAGATAGCGGGAAAAAAACCAACAAGGCATACCTTCACATCTAACAGCAGAAAGATGGGATCAGCATTTATGGATGCATACTGAATGCAGTGTTTTAAAACTCAAACTGGGCCATGAATACTTTTTTGTTCAGGTCCAAATGGGACCTGAAACTGACTGTAAAAGTCACAAAATGAACGACACATACTTTCTAGCACAGGTCTGGCTGGATGAGGTCAGTTTGCTCTAACCCTGAACACAAACTGAACTCTGTTTACTTTCTAGATTAGGTTCACATAGAACATTAGAGCAATTGGATTATTAAAAAAATAGAGTTGCAGTGTTATATGGTCACCATCACTCCTGGTGAAATTTAAAGCAGAACATTTTGAATATTTTATGTAAACTAGTAAAAATGGGCAAAAAGACACAACTTGAACCATGCATACTTTCTAGTCCAGGTTTAGATGGGATTGTATTGTTGTATGATATGAGTACAACGTCGTCATTTGATGCCATGTAACTGAACTGGAGAAAAACGACAAGTCTTACAACTGAACAAATTTGACGATGCATACTTTCTATCCCAGCTCCTCGCCGCAGTGGCAGCTCCAGAAGATGCCAACATGCCCTCTCTCACAGTCTGTGTGCTGCTTTGGTCTGGATCTGGCATTGTCAGGCACTGAATGCAGCCTATTAAAACGAGTGGATGGATGCTGGGATGGACGGGAGCGGGGCCGGGACGAACGCGGGAAGAAAAGTGGCACCCTCTCCGCGTTATTTATTCTCCCTGCGCACGCTGCCATCCGAGATATTTGTGATGCAAATTCGGCCCAAGAATCCGAGCTATGCCTCGTGGGAAGTTCACTGAATGTGTGTGTGTGTGTGTGGGCGTTTGTCGATGTTTGCTTCTCTCTTTCATTTACTCTCCTTCTCATCACCCTTGCCGCTTTAGAAAGGATCCCACCCAGCTCCGTATATTTGTGTTTACCTACATGACAGTCCGAGTGAAGCCGAGGTTGGCTTTCTTCCCGTCATTGAAGATGTCTGTCTGCTCCTGCAGCGAGACAAATGTCTGTAGCATTCCTGCCAGTCAGCTCCACCGGGCTGTGTGTTCACTAAACTGGGCGTGATGTGCCGTAGGAACACACGTGTGCACCGCAAGCTGCTTGATTTATAGTTTCTGCTGGATTCTGGCCGGCTGCTGGCTCCTGTTAATCTCAATTTAATCCAAAACGAAGATAAAATCGCCCAGTCTCTTCCCCGTTGGGTACCGCTTGATTTTTCTCAGCCAAACTTTCTCAATAAGTTTCTAAAATGAGGTGTTTCTATCCAGAATTTGCTGTTCTACATGAGCTGTGTTCTCATTTAGAGCAGTTGTTTAAATATGCTTGCAGTATTTGAATACCATTCATGTTTGTTGAGTTTCATATGTGGATACAAAGATGTCTTGGAGCAAACAGTCTGAACAGATGAACCGATGCTTCCGCCATACCTCGGTAGTCATGTACTCTAAATTTCAGAAAGGTTTTAAAGAATTGAGATTTCCAGCTTTAGGCAAAAATCATTGCTCAAGCTTGAAATCCTGAATCAGGATTATTGAAATAGTCATTTTAAATTTATAGCACCTTACCCAGTTTAATTTGGCCTCACTCCCCACTTTTAGGTGTGTGAAGTTTGAGGTACAAGCTGTTTCAAATCACCCTACAGAACATGTGTCAAACTGTCATGGAGGCCAAGTCTGGCCCGCCATTGCTTTTTATGTGGCCCTCTAAGACTCCAAATTACATCAAAATGTCCCTCCAGTTTTTCACAGACGTGCAAGATTCACACAAAATCAACAGATCCCCTCATTTGTTTCTGACCTGACTGCAAATTTTTCTCAGAATTGGCCGAAAGCATTGGGTTCAGGTGACTGCTGCCTCAGCCTCACTTAAGGTGAAGTTGTAGTTTGTGATTAATAAAAAAAAAAAACTCACATTTAGCAGGATAGATTAGCGCAACTGTCATAAAAATTTCTCACAAATATTACTAAATTAGCGCCACAAAATCTGTGATTTTGATTGAAAAAACCACAAAAACGATCACAAAATCCCGGATGGACTGATCAGTGTGAAAAAATTTTCAGGGTTATTTCATTGTAATAAACACTTGGAATGTTGAAACAGCTATTTATTTATTTATTTTTTTTAACAGTTCAGTGGGTTTTATCAATAGATTCTGGCACAACCGGCCCTTTAAGAACATTCAGATATTTGATATGGCCCAAAATGAAAATGAGTTTGATGCCTCTGCCCTTCAGGATCTCAATAATATCATGATCTGGGTCGTTCCATTTCTTCATTCCCTATCAGCCTATTGGGCTTCTTTTCTCTAAAAGGAAAAAAATAGAAAATTGTCGTAGCCTTCTTTCAGCCAAGCAAATGTAGCGAGTAACTTTTTGGAACTTTGCTGTCAATAATACAATCAGGCAACCATTTAGTTAATTTACGCTAAACTCAAAACACAAAAAACTGTCTTAGTGATTTTTACTTTTCTTTTACATTTTGGGCAATCACAGTTACTGCCTGATTGATCGTTGCATCAATAATGAAGGATGTTTTTGCGAGTCACACTAATAACAAACTAATCAGACTTCAACCGTCAACATGAAAAACATCTCACGGATAAAGAAATCTTTGTTCCCATGTGGATAAAAGAGGCTATAGTACATCCCAGCTAACCTCACCTCTTAAAGGCACAGAACATCAGTTAAGGCGTTGAAGCTTCTTAAAAGATTGTAACAACAAAAGTCATAAAAAACAATGTTGCTCTGGTGTCTAGGTGTAGATGAATCCTCTCTGTCTGTTCAGACAATTCTCCCTGCTGGTGTGGGATGGTGTATCTGTCTGTGTGTGTGTGCATGGATGACATTTTGTTGGAACGGTCGAGAGAGAAGATGCCCCGACCAATGCTGGTATCAAATTTGTCAGCCAGCGGATGTGATTTCGGCTTTGCAGAAAGGAAATGAGAATTTATTACAAGCTAATTAAGCACTTTTTTTGATACCATCAGTCTGGACCGTGAGGCCTTTATTTGACAGCATGAGAGATGTGGTCGGGGAGACTGGGGGATGCTGGGTGAGGGAATCCAATCTCGCTTTAAATTAGTCAACACTGCTATCGTAACTTGATATCTGCCAGGCTCGACTCCTGCCAGGCTTTTGCTGCGAGCTGACGGAGATTTCTGCCGTTCCCGTGCATTAGTCAGTGTCCTCGGGTGAAAGAGACGTAGTCGGAACAGAACTTGGCAGTTTGCACAAAAGAATAATAATTGCGGTTCAGAGAGGGTGACGTTCAGGTGTTATTTGCTTCCTCTGATGAAGCCGGGCGATCGCAGTGGTCTAGGAAGGAAGCCTTTCTAGATGACTGTGCGGCGCGTGGGGGGTGATGGAACGCTTTCCCAAGGCCAGAGACAGCAGTACACACCCTCTCATGGTACCCGCCGTCTGAATCAGTGCTCAGATTATTATCTTGACGGCCCCAACAAAGATGATGCTGTTCTCTCTCACGAGAAAAGTGAAAGTGATGTCTTCTTTGTCTCTTCTCTTCTCTTCTCCCCCCCCCTTTCTCTTCTCAGGCATTCGATCTGTCGACGTCACGAGCCTGTTTGCTTGACATTTTGTTTTTGCGACCCCGGCTGTACAGAAGGGCTTCTGTTCTTTGAGTTTGCGCGCCGCCAAATATTTACATGTGTAATCGCAACTGCACAGCGTGGGAAGGAAAACACACAAGACTTGGGTGCAAAATAGCGGCTTTATCGGCTTCTATTGGTTATACTTCGAGCTCCTTATTGCCTCGCCGTGCTGGCTCCGCGCTTGTGTGCTTGGCAGGACAGACTTTTGAATGCCCAGTGGCTTTGCCTGCTAATGATGAGCGAGGTTTGGCTTTGGTTGAGCCGAGGCATGCGGCGCCAACTCCTGGTGGGAGTTAGATTGGCCGGTGGAAGGCTGGAAGCCTGGCATGAATGTCTCTATTTTTTTTTTATTTTTTATTTTCTCAAGAGGACTGAGATCTCACTCCTAAACAAAAGACAGCGCCACCAAATTCTACAGGAAAAAATAAATCACTGCTCCCATATCTTGCTTAAGGTGACTCTTTTAATGCCTCTAATCCACACAGGCAGTGATGTGTTTAAAGTTATCTTTTTAATGGTTAGTCCCATTCTCTTGGAAATTGTAACACTTTTATGAAAACAATATCAACGTAATTTTCTTTTATTTTATCTATTGGTACTTTATTATTGCATAGTTTTGTATGTTGTTTTAAGATATTTTTACATTTGATGTATATTTTGTCAGTGTGCTACTGTGAATTTCTCCACTAAGAATGATGAAACACATCAACAAAGTTTGGTCCAATCACAAGACGACATCAATTTTCTGTGTTGTTTTTCTAGAGTTCTTTTTAAAATCGGTATCATGTCTAAAAATGTCTCCATCTATAGGTTATAGGGTGACCAAGGTTGGTCCAGAATGTGCTCTTCGGAGGTTTCCAGGACATGTCTAGTGTTTCGGGACTTTAGTTTACTTTATTTCCCTTTCTGGAATATTTTATTTACCTTGCATCTCTGTCTCAAAAGACGATGCGTGGATGAATGCACAAACAATAAGCTAAATATGATTGTTCAAATGCTTGCGTATTGCCAGTAGGACCTCATGCATATAAGTTGCACATCTCCCTCTACAGATACTTGGCAGAGCTGACATATGGTTTGTGCTCTATGCAACTCAACACAACAAGATGTAGCGTCTCTATTGTAAAAGCGAGGTAAGAATACCTTTCCATGCTTAATAGTCAGGCCTCAGGAAGAAGCTTGCATCATTATGACTGGGCCTTAAAGTCCCAATAAAGAAAAATGCTTGCATTTAACATTCAGGCCCTGAAGAGAGAATGAAAGCGAGTAAACACACACAGACCGTGATCAAGGTACGGCACACGGGAGAGAAAGGAAAGAGGAAGCTTTTCTTTTTTCTGTGTCTCCCAGGCCTCTTGAAGGTTTGTTCGGCCTGCCACTTGTAATTCCACTCAGAGACAAATGTCTCCATCCTGCGCTTTAGGGGCTTCCTACACACAAGCCCGCATGTACACACACACACACACAGCAGAGGGCTTTGGAAACGCACACAAATCCTGTGCGGCAGCGTAGGTTAGCTTCCAACACGTCAGATTTCTCCTTTCATTTAAAGCCTTTCATCAACTTTCCTTCACTTGTCATCTCCTTTTCACTTTGCTATTAGCAGATCTATCTCTCTCACACACCCTGCCTCCTCCCTCCTGTCCTCAACCATTAACATCTCCCACTGTTTGTTTTATTTGCTCGCTCCGTTTCATCCGCCTTTTACCGCGTTACTTTCCTCGTTAGTCGCTTTTTTTTTCTTCCAATCTTTTTTTTTTTTTCTTTTACTCCCCGCGTCCCTTTCCTCTCTTGCTTCCTCTTCATCCCACTCACAAACACACAGTCTTTCTGTCTTTCATTAGTTGTGTGTGCTTGCGAGGCTGTCGCAGCACACACCGGGAGAATGGGAAAACAGGCCTTTTTAATCACGACATCCAATTTGTTTCACGGACAACATGCTGTCATGCACCGTTCAAACTAGTACTTACGTGTAAACATGGGCTTGTTAGCTCCATGGAGTTGTAAAGACACCGATTTTTTTTTTTTCTTTTTAGCTAGCTGATAATTCACTGACAGCGAGCTGCTACCTTGTCAAATGAGTGTTTTGTTGTGAAGCAGCCAGGAATCGTCTGTAAATTCCTGAGGAAATTCAGCGGCGCTGTCCTTTTGCGCGTTGTTGAGTCACATTTTGCTCGTAACCATTGAAGAATTTTCCAAGAAACCAAGAGGATATTTATGTTTTCAGACTAAAAGTAGACTTTGACTTTGGAGGTTATTTGAGAGCTAAAGTCTGACAGTGTGTCCAAATCTGAGACCGGAAGACAGCTGTTGTGAAATTGGACGGTCCAGCCTTCAGATGTCTTCCTGCTTTTACCTCGTCGTATATCCTGTCACCTAGCAACCATTATGATGCTAAAAGCAAGCTGGTGAAAGTAGAGCTTGAGATCTTGCTGAGTTTTTTTTTTTTTATGTCCCTCATCGTCCGCCATTGTGAATGTTGGGAAACGTTGGGCTGCGAACAATTCACCAGACCTGTCCTTTATGTCCTTCAAAAAAGAAGGCGGCATTTCTGGGCTGCTTTTGGAGGATTCCTCAAATTTGGTGATTTTTGTGATGAAATTGCCCCTTAAATGGAACGTTGACACACCATAAGCGCAAAAAATGTTTTGTCCCTGGTCGCTATGATTATTTCTAGAGAGCAGAGGGAAGGGTGGCGCACATCTCGCATTCAATCAGACAGAAAGTGAGGTGCTTATCGCCACAAATTGTCTGTCATTGAAACGCACTGAAACTTTTTTGTTGTTGTTGTTTGGGAGTTGTGAATGTGACTTTCATGCAAGAATATGTTCCCAATGAAAAACGCTGACGAGAATCAGTGGGTACATTCTGCCACTCTGTGTAAAATCAAATCTCCCCTAAACAATCTGATTTCCAGAAAACGTTCTCTGACTAAACAGTACATTCACAAAATAAATGATAAGAGATATTAAAAAGCCAAGGGACAGTTGAACTATGTGAATGTATGATGCCTGAGCACAGCAGCAAAGTAAGGCAAGCTTTATGATTTTATTTCCCTAAATAAAGTTACATTGTCATAGTAACTGAAAACATCACCAGATGTAATAGCACACATTTCATTTCCCAAGCTTCTTGTTTTTTATATACATAGATTGAGTGGGTGCACTCTTCTGTCCAGGTTGTGTTGAAGCATCACATTGCTCTCTGTGCATTTCCATGGCAGGCATCACTAGAATAATAATAATAATGTATATAGTTTCTGCAAATGACAGCAGTTTACCGTTTTTCTGTTGGTGTTCTGTCTTTGCATCAACAGGTGATGTATGTCTGGACAAGGAAAGTCAGAGCATCAGATGCACAAACATGCACGCGTGTATATTCGTGCTAATGTGCAGAAGAGTTGGATCGGGTTTTGACACTTTAGCGGTGCCGTGCTCGGGCACGGGGCCAATGCAGGAAGTGGAGCGCCGCTCCGCCGCCTTTGATTGGCAGCACTCCTTTGGTGAAGCAGGATGAAGCGCGATCGACTCCGTCTTTCACAGTCTGGGCTCTTTCTTTTAGTTCCTGTGCCCTCTTTAACTTGCTTTTGCTTTGGCTGTCTGCTCGGGCTTTTAGCTTCGCACAATAGAGGGCATTAAATTCCCAGTAGATTGTCTTTTTTTGTTTGTTTCCTCTCCCGCCTTTCATTAAAAGCGCGTTTTAATGAAAGCTTACAAAGAAGAAAAATCAGACGCATTACAGTCTGCATTTTATAATGATGGGGTTGCTTTTGACTACTAAACTTCGCTCTTGGGGACATCAGTCACTAGTTGGTCCTATGCATGTTTGTGGGATTGTGTGTGTGTAGCCAACCCCGCTGGTGCATTGTCTGCCAGCTAATCCCTGGTAAGACATTCATGGCAGCTAATCTGTTTAATTACACTACAAATTAAGGATATTTACTGTTCCAAGACTTTTATGCGACACCCGCCTTAATCAGGGCCCTAATCTCTCTGGCACAGTCGGAGTGTGTATTACTTTGGGTGCACGCGTGACTGTCTGCGTTGTGATTGATATTCGGCACGCTTGCTGTTTATCAGCCTGTTTCTGCCAGCGTCTGTCTCTATCGCTGCGCTTTAATTCTCTCCTGGTTGTTTGCCCACAATGAAAGAGAAAAGAAAACAAGAGATTATTGTATTTTTCCGGCTGTCGTCGAAGGCTGAGAGGAGGCATCACTTAGGAGGATTAAGATCTAATATCAGTGAAACGTGGACATCGGCTCAGATGGCGCCTCATCTTCTACTCATGTTCTGTGAAATCTGCTGGATTAAAGGTGGTCTGAAAACATGGAAACATGCTGCATTCTTAGGTGCTGCAGAGTTAGTGGTTCTGTAAGAGATTTCTTAGGATCTGACCATATTTGTCTTATGTTTTGGTTTTTTTTTGTTGTTGTTAGAATCAGATAATTGATAAAAAGTCCAACTGGAAGGAATATAGTGATGTAAACCAAATTTTATCGAATCCAAGCATTGTAAAATGTGTTACTGAATGGTTCTGTGTGTTATGGCTGCAGCCTCCCCTTGTGGTGGGGAGTGGATATAGCACCCTTACGTAATAAAATAAAAAGCAGCAAAAATCCTATATTTTATTCCAATAAAACAGGGTTAGCGGTGCAAGCTGACTAGACTAGACTAGCGACCTTAAGGCTAACAGGTATATATTTTTTTATTATTTAGCTTTTTTGTGGTAACAATAAATAAAGTTTTCACAAACTGTGATAAAAAATCTGTAACCTGCATGATAATTCAATAGTTTTACTTGGTCTCTATATTACTATTCTTATGTCTAACGTAGTTGTAATGCCGAAAATGATTAACAATGTTTCCTTTCTGCATTTTTGTGAGTAGAATGAAGATTTAGTTGCTGTCTTTCAAAGCTGCAGTATATAGCTTTTCTAAAAATATATGTATATTTCTTTTCATATTTGTGATGATAATATGTGGGGGTGGGGCTCCTCTGCCCTCTTCCAGCGCTAACTACAAACAACCAATCAGAACCAGGAGGTGGGTCTTTGCCCCGTCAATAACAATCTCATCCTCTCTCCCTTTTAAAGCTGCAGCTTTTAGCTGTCAGCAGATCCTGTGGTTAGCATAGCCACTGATGTTGGCACATGAACAATTTTCCTGTAAGTTGTTTCTCCACCATGAGCACATTTAACATTGAGTATATGAAGTTGATTTACAGCGCTAAGACCCTCCTCCTGGCCCTGATTGGTTGTTTTTGGTCAGTTACTATTGTCTTTAGATAGCAATAGCAGCTCAAGGATGAGGTAAAGGAAATCGATCTTTTCATAGATTATCTGTCTCGTGGCATATTGTCTTCAACTTAAAATCACTCTCCTTTATATATATATATATATATATATATATATATATATATATATATATATATATATATATATATATATATATATATAAAGGAGAACCTTGTTGGTAGTTCTAATTACTAGATCAAGCAGCAAGGTTCAGTCACAAGACGGACTCTGATTGTATCTGTAATGAGAAATATTGTAGCATTTTAAAGAGTAGATATACTGCAGAATATCTACTCTTTTGTACATTATCCTTGCCAAAAGTTCCTTTAGGAATGACTCGGAACACAACCGGTGAGCTATTAATGGAGCAACATTGACATAGGTTGTAGACCTGGCAACAGAGAGATGTCAGTTAATGGCAAAAGCTACAAAACTGTATTTAAAACGTGGTCCTTTTCAAAGACTCACTGATACCACGCACTCTTGCAAGGTTGACCTGACCTTTGAAGAACAGGCCTACAGTTTCACATCTATAGAAAAGGCTTTTAAAAAAATAAATAAATTCCCAAACTACCAGTTGGCGGAACATGCCTGGAGTTGCTCGACCTTGGTTTTGTTGGACAAGGTTTTATTTGATTTACGTCCGACCAGATATGAGTATATTCTCGATTTAGAAAAACAAACACGCATGCTTTTAGTAAACGGCATGTTTGTTTTGAAAAACTTTTTGTCACATGACATTTACGTGGAAGAGAAACAGGAAGTAAGGAATTACTAATTAAATATTTCATGGAGACTCTGAGCTCAAGGTTTTATGCTCACTGTGTTCCAAGCGTGTAAGAGTATTTGTGCTCCTTGTTTTTTTAAAATAAAACGATTCTTATTCTTGTCGTGTACGAAATAGAAACTACAAAATTGATAATAAGATGTATTTTTTTCGATCTGTGGCCCGTTGTCTGTCTCCGTGGCTGTATGTTGTGGTAAAGATAGAGCATTATCACAGCTCAGTAACTGCTCCGTCGAACATTTTTAATCTGCCGTTTTAAACTCTGTCAGCTGTAATTTCCAAGCAACACATGACAGGCGTATGTGTTAGCATGACAATTCATGTACATGGAGTTGGAGGTTGTCTGTACCTTTTCAGACGGGGCACGCTGTCCTTTTTTTTTCACCTTCCAACAGCCCCTCCCGAGACGGCGGCGTGTAATAAATGAGTGGGCGCGATAAAGTGGCAGCCATGACAGGCGACCAGGGAGGGTGGGAATAGAGCGAGTAGACGTGGGGAGAGAAAATGTGGAGGGGGTTATGTGTGTGTGTGTGTGTGTGTGCTGGGGAGCAAAGGGGAGACAAAGCGAGACAAAGCGGAGGTAAAAGAGATGGAAAGTCTCTGAGGATAGATAAGGAGCGAGCATGAGAGGATGAGGGGGAGACAATGGAAGGTGAGAGGAGGGCGACGGTGAGGGATTGTTGCTCGGAACAATACCTCGGCCAGAGGTGGAGACTCTTTTCTCTGTTACTGCTTATTCTTTTTATCCTCATTACCCTCTCACCGACCCTCTTCAGGCTTTTTCCCTGTCTTGTCTGAAGTCACCTTGCAGCCCCGCAGAAATATGGCTGCACCTTTGGCAGGTTTAAAGGTACATAAAACTCGCGAAGGTGAGGGCCCTCTCTTCCTTCACCACCGACAACCACGAAAAGAGCACATTAACAGGAACCTGTACATGTCTGTGCTTCACAAAGTTGTCTCCAGCTGAAAAAGTTTCGCGCGTGCTTCTGGGCGGCGGTGAGAGAGCCGTTGCTTTGGGCAAGGTGAGCGCGAGCCCGTGGCCGGCCGCCTCCGAGATGCCTGACAAAGACGGAGAGAAAAGGCAAAGAGGGGTGGTCTAATTTCAGCCAACAGAGGCTTGGATCAAGCCTGTGTGCGGTTACAGTATGTGTCAGTGTGTGCGTGTCCGGCAAAGGTTAAGGTGGAGTGAGTAAGACAGTGTGTTGTCTCTGAGGAGTACAGCTATCACCACCGCTGAACGCTCCAATTAATCAACCCGGGCCACGTGTGTGTGCGTAGACTCTGAGTGTGTCTGGTAGGATTCTGGTGTGTGTGTGTAGGGTTGAGGGGTGTACCACATTCAATATGTGTTGCACGCATAAACAGCCTAGTTCTGGTGTGTCTCCATGGATAATGCTAATGGGGTCACTTGTTTGCTGTTGTTGAAGCGCAGATGAAGATCTAACAGAAGTTCTTTGTGGGGCTTTTTTGTTGCATTTTCAACGAGATTTTGTATAACTAATTCAAGACAAAAGATTTGACACCATGTCTCCCCTAAGGGGACAGTTAAAAGAGAGTTAGTCTCTGCAATTTTCTCTCTATTAACATAAAAATCTAAATGTAAGACTGTATGGGTTCTGTGGATATGCATGAAGTTGTTTTATGTTTATAAATGCTAATAAAGTGTGTTTGATTTGACCATCATTGGTGTTACTAGGTCTGGTTGCTCATCCAAAGCATTCAGGATTGTTTCAGAGACCATAGAGAAGCAATGCCTGGTGCTCATCAATCTGGTAACACCTCAAAGGCAACTTCCAAACTATCTCAAACCCCAGACAGAGTATTAGCAAGGGGAAAACACTTAACTTCTCGTTCACAAGGTAATATTTTTATGCTGATTTTAGCCAATATTTTCCCATTAAGAGATATTCCTGCAGAGTGGTTCTTTGGGATGTTCTTTGAGCACGAAGCTTAGTGTTCTTTGTATTGTATTTTTTTTCTCTGTTAAGCAAAGTCCACAAACTATCGCCATTGCTTCTTCCCTGTCAGTGATGTTTACTTACTCCGAACTCATGTTTGGCGGGTTTTCGAGAATTCCCATCTGACATCTGAATGTTCGTGAGTGAAATCAGTTTATGTGCGATGTGTTGCTCCTGTTGTTGTACAACCAAGCCTGCTGTGTCTAAGATGTTTTTTATTGTTGTTTGTATGGTCTCTGAGGTTTTGACTGTTAGGTTTATTGATTATTCCGAATTGTTTACCCAGTATGTCTTTCCTCTTATGGACTGTGGACCTGCCTCTTGCCCAATGACCAGGCTATTGATGGACGGATAATCCTGCTACCCGTTGTAACTTGGTTGTTTTTGAGAGCTTATCCGATTGGCCCAATTAAGGTCAGTCAGGATCCTATTGGGGTGCCGAGAAGATAAATTTGGGAACCAGAAGCAGCGGGCAATTCCAATCCTTAAGTTTTACTGCCCAGAATGTATTAGATAGGTGGACTAGCTATTAAGTTAGGTCATTGAATAACTGTATTTTTATTTGTTGATGTTGTTTGTGTGTGTGTTGCATGAATATCTGAAACATATTACATCGGTACAAACAAATAAATGCATCATACTTTAGAGACATAGGAGTAAGATGTAGATTAAAGTAGTTTTCATGTGAACGGAATTTAAACTCTCTATGCATTTGAATAGGGATGCCGTTATCTCGTAGGTTCATTCCAAGTCCATAAAATTCCACAGCGACTGCATGTATTCATGTGTTTTCCGGTAGATAAGCACTGTGAGAAAATGAAAAGACAGAGAGATGCTTTACCCCCCCCAAAAAATAAATAAATAAATAAAAAAACCTGAGATAAACATGAGGGCAGAGCGAGTCGAGACGCATGTGGTTTCATCGTCGGACGGCTCAGGCACCGCCTCGATACTGTCACGCTGCTGCCCTCAGTGAGCCCCCGTTCCGCTTGAAAATGAAATTCTCAAAAAGCTTTCACTCTCTTGAAATCTTGTTTCCAGCGTGGGGCGGAGGGGGCAAACAAAGAGGTTATACAGAGCTTTTACAGGAGAATACAAAGCAAGAAAAAGAAAATAAGACCTGGTTTTATAGGAGCCTTTTGAGTGAGTTACTTATCGCTTTTAAATAGGTGGGAACTAGTTTAAACTAGTTTAATCTGGTACTCACTGGTGCAATCAAAATTCCTACAAAATGTTGGTTTTCAAATCCATTTTTGATGAGTTGTCAATATGTTTGCAGACTTATGTCTTGTAGCGTTTCAAAATAAAATTCTTTTAGAATCAATATAAAATGTTTCATTATGGCTAATAATTTTTAAACCTTAGTTTTCCTTTGTCTTTTTAGCTCTTCAATCCAGAATAAAGGAACTGACGTAAAAAAATATCCTTGTATCACTCTTTCAGTGTTTTTGAAACATATTTAGACAAAAGAAAAAAAATGCACAAAGGGTTGTGAAAAAGACATTTCTGGTCCTTTTGTACTTTCAGTGCTATTTGTGTCTTTGTTTGCATCCACAATGTTTTTTTTTTCTTTCAGATTCGCAACAGAAAGCAGTTTTGGAAACATTGTGAGAATGAAGAAATTGAAAGTCCTGGGTCTAGTCAAAGCCCAGATTTCAGCAAACTGAGATATAGGCTGTGTTGGGGGAAAAAAATCTATTTTGTTGATATATTTTATTTAATAAGTAAAGCAATGTTCATTTGTGGTGTTTATTTGCAATTAAATTTCTTGTCTTGAGATAAAAAAACAAGATACTTTTTATCAGGTGTCCTAATTTTGCTCAGGATTGTAAGTGCCTTCATACGAGGAAATAAGAGATTGCCAATATAGTCATTTTTCATGCCAGAAGCATCAGAAATTTGCTTTAATCTCACACAATTCTTATATATTAAAAGCACATTACTCATTTCAGACATTTTTGCTGCCCATCAAAGCTCCCAGAGCAAAACTGGCGAGTGATTTCTATCACAGCTGCCCTCGGAATAAATGTCAGGGACTGAAAAGAGCTCACCAGCAAAGACTTGGTGCGGAAAAAAAAAAAAAAAAATCTTCTCAGCGAAACGCAGAGATAAGACGTCAAGAGAGAGGGTTGTTATGGAGAAAGTGCCAGACAGAATATTTACACATATCCAGACACAGACGGCGCGAGGCTAAAGAGCAGGGAAACATGAAGTACAGGACGGGGGAGGAGATGTCGTTTGTTCTACATATGAACTCGTTTCATTTCCCTCTTCATAGCTGATTCTCATTTCCTTGCCGAGGTGTGATATCTACCTGCAGGAAGGATGTGTGACACGTGTAGGCAAGAGGCGAGATTAACAAGAAGGTCGAGCCGCATGAATAAAACACGCGACATCCAACCCGACGGCTTATTCTTCCACAGAACTACCAGCAAAAACGCCAAGAGGGCAGAAGAGGAAAGAAAGTCCAAAATAAAAATAAAAAGGCGGAGGTGAGAGGAAGGGGAACAGTTGCAGCCCTGTGGGCTTCGCACACAGAGACGAGGCAGTTGCAACTATTTGCCTTTTATTTCTTCTCGCCATCTGCCCCTCCGATTCACTCGTTTACTTAATTAAAGCGCTGCGTTTCAGGGCCGACGCTCTCAAACCGCACCGGCCGTGTGGCTGTGTGTGACCTGTCTTTATTAGCGGTTGTGCAGGCACTTCAGGCGGTCCTGAAAATGGCGGTGCGCGCGCCATGTTCTGGAGGGCTGACCCGAGGCAGGTCTTGCTCATTAGAACGAGCGGGCGACTGTAGGCGAATCCTCCCATAACACAATCTGGTAATGTGAGATGTAAATATGAGCGGTGACCTGTGCTTCAGCTCACATGTTTTGCTCGACAGGCTCCACTGACTCCAGGAGAGTTTAAGCCTCTGTTAAGCTTTTGTTATTAATTATCCTGATCCGCTCTAATTCCACCGTGTCACTGATTAAAGGAAGCTAATAGACTCTTTTTTCCCCCATCATAAGCTAAAACTTGTTGCAAATTTTCAACTAAAAAGTAATAAAATAATAGCAGTGTATCAAAATTCTTGATAATATTATGGCTTTTATATGCTTACTTATATTAGGAACAAGTCATATTTATATTTTACTTTACTGTTATTTTTTTCCTGAGTTCCCAATACCAATTTTCTATTTTCTTACAGATTTTTATTTTATTTAATGTACTTTGGATAGGTTTGCCAGCCATTTGAAAGCGAAACTAGCCCACATCATCATACATCCTCCACCAAGTTTTTCAATGTATTCACCGACTTTGTGACCCCAAGATGCCACCGCCTACCTGAGTCAAACATTCCTTCACTCACATCTATGTATGGGAGCCAATAAGGGGTTGAAGTCAAATCACACCTTTTTGTGACGTCGCCTTTGTTTGATTGTGCAGTCACAATGTTTTCAAGACAAAGTTACTGCTATGCTACCACTAGAGGCAACAGCATTTAAGTGTTGTACAGTGTTTGTTGCCAATCCAAGGCTCCAGGCCATATGTCTACTTGGCCCTGTAACTACCTCCTGTGCCAGCACAAAGGAGTAGTAGAAATACTATTTCCACTCCTCCTCTGAACATAATTTCCTACAAAACACTGAAACACAATGAAAGAAAAGCCGCATTTAACAGGCTGCTTTAAAGAGGCTTTAGCTTGGAGGGGAAACCTTTTTATCGTCTCTTACTGTGTTAATAGAGCTATTTGGAGCGTGAGACGCCATTAGTTAGCAATTTTCCTCTTAGAGAATTATAGTGGCTGTGCACTGAAAATCTGAGAGACTGGAGTCCATGAACTGAGCTCACTAAACCAGTAACATTACAGCAGAAGGCTTGGAGTCGAGATTTGTTTATCTGTTGCCTTGCAAACTGATATTTTTGCCTGTGCATTGTTTTAACATTGCAAGCCACTCGCTTTGCAGTCTGCAGCTGAGGTTATACAAGACCATCCATCATTCTTGAGCGCGAGGACACTGACGGGGCGATGTGTGTTATTTAATAAAAGGCCGGCGTCTCCTCGATGAAATGGCATTCCGATATATCCAACCCTCGTCTGATTGTTAGGTCTTCACAATGCAACACAATGAGAGCTAATGCAGTAATCAGCAACAAATTTTTGTCATTATGTAAATGAGCATTGTCTGACCAATTGCTCTGCTTGGGTCAATTTTTCAATTGGTTGCTGATTGTTGGCTCCAGCAGTGCTTTTGTACTTGAACCTACAATGACCAGCAGATTGAGCGTCAGCCGGCACATTTGAGTGTTTTGCAGAAAACACACATAATTAAATGGAGCTGTTAGTTTGTGACCATTATTGGACCATAATCGATGTTTGGCAGTTGCTTTCAAACACTGGGCATCTTTTAGTGGCTATTAAAGGTTCCTAAGTCCTCGTCTTCAGTTGATTCATTGGAAAATTGAGGCCAAATTTAAGTCTTATGCTGTAGTTCCCAACAGGAGAAGAGTTGGATTGCTCCCAGTTGAGTTTGTGCCTCAATTGAGAGTACAACTGTTCAAATATCTTGCCTTGTTCATGAGTGGTGATAGGAGGAAGATGGAGTGATGGATTTGATCATTGTGGTGACGAAAGAGCTCAACCAAAACAAGCAAAACTCAGTAGTTTTTCAGTAGTCCCAGGATTTGATCAGGATACCTCTGGTGAAAATCCCTTTGGAGGTTTTCTGATCAAGTTCCACAGTGAAGAGATCAGGGGCAAACTCAGAATTTGCTGAAGGAACTGTGTTGCCTTTCAGCATTGGTTTCTCAGAGAAGGACCTGGAGAATGAGGTGTTCTATTGGTTCTGTTCTTGATCCCCGTGACAGTCTCTGCTTAATGGAAATCAACTGATGGATTGATGGAACAAAGAATGTTTGAAGCTTTTTGCCTATCCAAACTTAGTCATGATTGTTATGACCAATATGCCCCTTACTACCAATGTAGTAGAAGTAATTGAGACCTAATGTACCAGCTGCTTCACATTGTCAAGATGTCATTATTTCTTCAACCAAGTACAAACAACATTTGGATCATGGATAGGCTCAGGTCGACTTAGAAAATGATGAATTTTCAACCAACAGGGTGTTGAGAAGTAGAAACAAACGGGGTAAACAAAGTCAGGAATTCCAAGAGCTGACAAAGTTTGAAACTGTTTAGTGTTCTTTTCTTTTTTTCTTTCTGCCGTTTTCACAGCAGAGTGCTTCCAGGCTGAGCACTCTTTGTTGTGTGACATCAAACATGTGAGAAAACCGCATTCACACTCCTTCAAACACTTTGTGACAAGTTCAACTCGGCAGCTCCTTTAACCGTGCGTGCGTCATTGGAGACCGAATCAGCTCTCGCCGAAGACAACCGGGAGGGAAGGGGAAAAAGCCCCAAAGGAAGCTCGTCTCGTTTCTGCCTCACATCTAAACTATTTCCATTTAAACTTAATGAAGGCCTTTTATCACCTCTGAAAGCAACTTAGGCTTGATATCTTCAATATTCCCCCGCCCCCAACCAATATTGATTCCTCACTGCAGAAACACCTTTGGCTCACGTCAGAGTTTATACTCTGCCGGCATCCTGAAAGCAAATGTACTTAAAAAGTGATGAGTGGAGGCAAGGGAAACACCCGAAACGCTCTGGAAAGCAGGAGGGTGATGCAACGACGCAGCTCTATCAGTGGGAGGGCTGCACTAATCGGCTGTCCTGGGGAGGGACACTGCGGGGGGTGCCTACTTATCAAGACTGGTTTGGAGAATCTCACCGAATGCGCAACAATGGGGAAGAAAACCGGAGGATTGTATGCGTGTGAAGCTGAACAAGGCAGTTGTCGAGCTCTGAAATGGAATGACTTTCATTTTCTTTTGTACTCGACCGTTTGAAACACATTCCTTCTTTTTGAGAATTAATTAATTAATCACTTTTTTACGCTCCAGGTTCACTCACAGCAAGTGATGGTGAAATTAGTTGCAGTGATATACAATGTTTTATTTATTCAATCAGATCAAGTTGAGACAAATTCCAAAGCTTGAAGTGAAAAACTTTTCTTTGTTCGCTAATATGAATATTATAGTTGGCTATGACAAGTGATTGTGTATAAACTGTAAATATTTATCTGAATGTTAGTATTAGTAATTATATTGTAGTAGATATTTATTTTATGTCTGAATGGAAATATATTTTTCTATATTTGGACAAGAATCCAGAAATTGGGGCCCTCACAAAGCTGAAGTACTGATGCCAGGCCAGTAGGCGGCGATAATTAGCTGTTGCAACATGTTAAAATGTAATGAGGAATGATTTAACGCAAAGCCAGGGACATGTATTTAACGTCTGATGACATTTTTCTCAGTTAGTATTACTAGTTAGTAGTTTGTATATGTTAGATGAAATGTTGAAGTGTTGAAATAAAAAAAGGCAGCTTATTCGTTATTTAGTTGTGCTCCTTTTTGTGGCTAAACAGGTTATTCTGCGCAACAGTTGGCTAATCTTACTGATTTTCTGACTGATGTTTGGGAAGGAAAAACTATCTTCATTCATTTATCTGTACAAAGACAAAAATAATTAAGATGTTATGTAGTATCTAGTTGGATTTACACTTTGGGCATGCTAAAGAAGCCAGCTGTGCTACATTAGGCGCCAAATTGGTCTTGCCAATAAAAGTTGCACCCCGTAGTTTTCTTATGAAGTCTGCAATTTAGCATCTTATTCTGAGTTTGGTTTAAATTGAAACCAAATCTGGGAATGTCTCCACACTCAAATTGAGCATGTTATAACTCAAACTGTTATGATGCTGTTATCATACTGTTTTAATAATTATATTTATTGTTAGTTTTTTTGTTCGTAAGGTGTACCTGCATACTTTTAAAATGTTTGAAGCAGGAACTCAAAGGTTCATCTGTGATTATGATTTCAATCAATTGGTAATGTAACAGAATTAAACTCTATTTCTTCTTACTGCTAAAAAATGTACATAATATTTCATTGATTCCAATTATTAACACAGATTTGAATATTCGCATTCACGTAACACATAAATATTGACAGCAACAGCTAACCAACAAGAACACAATGCAGTTTGCTCTAACGTTGACCTCAAGAAGATCCAGTCTACATTTAACCAAACACAGAGTTGGCCTGAAAATCTGGAACATTGCAATAAGTGTCCCAGCTCCCATTCCTCTGTGGGAATCCATTTTAAAATCGTCGAGAGGTGACGACAGCCGTCATCTTTTGTGAATTGCTAAACCTGAATGTGTTGATGCTCAGATGTGTCAGGTAGGGATTGTCCCTTTTTAGGAAGAGGGGGAAAAAAGCAGCAGAAATCTCTGGTGTGATTGTGTTCTTCTCCCCTTCGGTTAATGATTCTGTCTCTGAGATGCACATCGTGTTTTGTAGGCAGTACATCACAGATTAAGCTAACTCAACGCACGCGCAAATCAAAACTGATTATCATATTTCAATCTGGGTGTATTAGATGCACTTTGGAGGAAAATGCAGCTGCATTCATTTCGGCACAGCTTCCCAGATGCCTCCAACTACAGCCCTGTTATAAAAATATACTGCCATATAAAATACTTAGTGCACATTTGCCTGTGTGTGCCAGTATAATGAGCATCTGTGCATTTTTTCCCCCTTTTAATGAAATGTTATTACCTTTAACGGTGCACCTGCCTATTCAGATAAAGAATCAAGATTTGCCTCTTTTTTTTTTTGGGATGGAGCCTTTTGAAATGCCAGCCGGCAATGGGGTTGGTGGGTAGTTAGTGTTAGTGCGGAGGACTCACACTCGCATTTGTGCAGCCGAACAGTCTGTTGGGAAAATAGTGCTGCTAATTAGTGGAATTAGCCACAGATCAAAAGGTTCAATTAAAAAGTGGTGTTGCAGCATCGAGGCAGCGGGCCTAATTTGCATCACAACACACGTGTTTTGCTGCGGACGGGTCTGTCGAACGCACGGATGGACGGGGAGACCACACAATATTGCGCGCACCTCATGGGAAATGCAGCACAAAATGACCGCGTTTCAGTTTCCCTCGCAGATGGACTTTTCTGACGTGCAAAACACATTCGAAGTGTCTTCGGTGTGGTCTCCCAAACGGACTCGGGCGCACGGATCGACAAAGCGAAATAAATGCAAACACATGCGAGGACGCATCGCGAAACGTGCAGCAGCTAATCAGCGGCATTAATGTGAACACGTGGAGCCGCTGTCCGCACGCGCCGCCAATTGTTAGCCTTTTGAGTTCCAGACTTAATTAAGAGCATAATGAAGTGCGTGCTGTTACCGCTCTGCTCAGTGGGGTGTGCTGTTGTGTGCACACAAGCGTGTTTCCATGCATGTGGATTTCCTCGGAGCTATTAAACAAAGCCTTGGATGAATATGGCCAATTCGCAGCACCTCTAATTTAGCGCTTAAATACCACATGTTTGACTCCTAATTAAATACACCCTCAAAACCAGCAGCAAATGCAATTTTCTTGGTTCTGTTGTTTGGCTGCATAAATGCCAGGCCATGAATACAATTTTCTCTCACAGATTTTCTCTTTGACTAAATCAAGTCCTGTATTTCTTTGATTTTTCTTTGTACAGTCATCAGTCTTTCACTGCATTACCCTCACATTGCTTTGGAGTTTTTGTTGATGTTTGTTACTGAGCGCATCTTGAGTTATGTTTTTTCTTCCTTTAAAGGACTTCCAGACTTTGTTGCCTTTTTGCATAGAAATTCAGTTAAAAAAAGCAGTCAGGGGCTAAATAAAAACTGTCAAGAATCCTGGAGATCTATTGATCAAAGCCACTTAGAAAGATTACAAGAAAGTCTTGCAAATTCAATTTGGGTGGTTTAATACTTTGATGAAGAATATCTTTCTTTTTGTACTGTCTAAGCCTAAGACACATCTTCCTGAAGCCAGCAAGTATTTTTTTAATTTGGTTTCACAATGGACTGACATAAACTTGAAGAACAGAAATAATTTCAGAAAAACCAAAAACATGTACAGTTTCTCTTTGAGGCAAATGCCACTTTTGGACTGGTGAATGTCTGTCAGCCCTTCTGACCAACCAAATGCCACCCAACTACGCAACATGTCAACAGGTCACCCAATGTACCAACCAACACATCCAACCAAACAGTGTACCAACCAGCTCATCAACCAATGTACTAACCCCATGGCCAACCAACCAAACAATGTATCAACCAACTACACAATAGGTGAACCAAAAAACCTATCAGACAACTGATCAAGTCAACACATCAACCCACCAGTAAACCAGCCAAACAGTGGATCAAACAACAACCCCATTGTTGGTTGATCAATGATTGATTGGTACATTAGCCAACTGATATGCCAACCAGTCAGAGCAAACATCAAGTTATTAACCAACAGCAAGAATAAAGTATATTTTTACACATCCTTTGATAGAGATCCTGTAGAAATCTGGTTTCATCTATGCTTAAAACAAGTTTTCCCACTTGATTTTAAAGTTTGGACAGGATAATGTTTGTGTTTTTGATTGAATGTGTACATTGCTCTGAAATCAGCATGTATTTCTGTTTGTTCAACAGTAAAGGACCACTTGTGCAGTCGGTGTCATCGCTTGTCCTTCGAGACGTTTTGCATGTTCAGCCTGCATTGCTTCCCCAGTGAAAGCGGCGTTGTTTGGCTAGTTTTAGGGTGTGTGCGTGTGTGTGTGGGTGTGTGTTTGTGTGTGTGTGTATTCCTGTCTGCTGCAGTGGCACTTTGTGGCTGCATGCTGTGTTAAATGGGAGTGTCCAGGCTGCTCCCAGGCCTCATTCATCAGTTTCACGCAGGAGCAGTTCTGGCTGTGGGGAAATCCGCCTGGGACACACACACACGCACGCACACAAAATCAGTTTGGACAAATGTACAATGCCTTAAACAGCCTTTACCAGCATAAATAACTTCTTTGACTGATAACACTGATGTGTGGTTAAGTTGCACACGCTGTCTTCAGCTCACATAAGCAGTGTTTGATGCTGACACTTCTTCTGTGACCTTTTGTCCTCTCCCTGGTGTCCCCGCACCCATTTTTTGCTCCCCCTTCCTAACTCGTCTTTGATATTTCACAGCTGAGACTCTCACGCATGATTTCATCTGCCACTTTGGCTGTTGCTATTTCACCCATTCACACTGCGCTCTCCTGCTTGAACCCAAACTTCCATTGGTTACCATTGGCAAGCATCCACCAATTCCTTACAAAGGTAATAAAAAAAGACATGGATTTGAAGGTGCACGTTTCCTAACTCGTACCTTGCTTTTGTCTGTGTGCTAAATGCTTTCAAGCACCACTGTGGTTATTTATTTTTCTGTTAAAAGGCAAAATTTACAAGACCTGCCTGTTTCGCACTTCTAGGGCCGTGTCTTTTAAAAGGTTCTGTGAAGCCACAATTGTTTGGGTGCCATTTGTTGAACTCTTCTGTTGAGCCAGCCTGATGTGAGTGCATTTCTTTTTCACTAAGTAGCGCCTGGCCGCCGATCCCCGGCGTTCATTGCATTATTTAAATCAAGCACTTTGAGAAGACGATGGATTTTTTGTCAGGAGTTGCTTTTTAGTGTCCCATCAAGCGCCGAATTGAAACTTCTCGGAAAGAATAAGACATGCCGAGTGTGTTTTAATGCGATTTCTGACCGTTTTTCAACTTTATTTTAACACATTTGAAATGATTGACTTTTGTGTGATGGCAAGCTACACAAATACTGTCTGCAAACACCTCAGAAATGTAAAAAAAAAAAAAAAAACCTAATATAAGGCTGTTTTTATGCCTTATATTAGAATAATTTAGAAGTTTGTGGGGTTCACTATATGTGGAGTTGCGTTTTGTTTTAATTTTTACCATTTAGCAGAAGTGGACACATTTCCAATAATGTGCTAATGCGCATTATTGGAAGTGTGTCCACAAAAGCAATTTTTTTTTTCTCAAGCAGTGATTTATTTATAAGCTTTCAGTTGAACGAAGCTCAATATCTGTGTCGAAGTTTTGGTTGTCTACTTAAGCATTCACATAGTTATACGTTTGCATTTTCGAATAGGTGAAGACGCTTTACGCTGCAGCTCTGCTTTATGTCTTATTTTCCCTTTTTTATATTTCCCAGACAAATGATATTTGAACCAGGTCTATCTCAGATTTTGTGAGATGGGCCACATAATCTGGTCTTTCTGGTCTACTGGTTGCTGACAATGATGAGCAGCAACCAATGAGAATACAGGGGGTGCCATATTGGAATTTAATTGGGCTTTTTCGGGAAGGTAATTTGGAACTACAGCAAGCTGCTTCAAAATCACTTGCACAACTGGGTTCACAGTCACCGCTTGTTATCTCGTTGCAGAAATCCCCTGTTTATAGTGCTGGTTCCTTTAGAGAACCATTAAAGAAGTCACTTTGCAACACACTTTTTGTTTCCCCCATGAAGTAAATGAACAACAAGTAGTTTTCTGGTTAATTTACAGAATTTCTTTCCTCTGAGTTTGTACAGTGTTTCAGCTCTGTTTCAGTGAAAATATCTGCCTTTGTAGTCTGAAATGACTATTCCTCATGATAAGCAAATAGGAAAAATAAAGCAAATATTAAGCAGGGGCTTGTTAGAGCTGCAAAGAGAAGTGGGGAAAATCTGCCAGAGGGTTTTCCCCAGATAAAATTTAGTTGGTACTTGAGGTTGTTTTACTGTCCAAACAAGTCTGGAGCTCTCCGAGTGGATTAGAAATTGGAATATTACCTTGATGCACAAACGCCAAAGTGTTTGCCTAGACAAGTGAGAGCTGAAAAAGCTTCTTTTACTCTTCAGTCTGTTCAGCTTGATGCAAAAGGTTGCATTTTTCTCCTGATCTCTGTGTTATCTGTGTTATTTTGCACAAATCCGCAGTAAATTCTTCTTCCAATGAGGTTAACTCGAGCCTTGCAGGTTACCTCCTCTGTGTTGTGAAGATTTCCAAACCCATTTACCTGTTTAAAGCTTGTTTACTGTTTCTGTGACCCTCTCGCTCCGGGAAAATAAGATGTGCCTCCTGACTCCCGTCGCTTCATTTTCACCCTCTGTGGAGGGCGTGAATTGGCGAGAAAGAATGTTGCAGTCATGTTTGCTTCTTTTATGTTGCTTGATCTCGTCTGAGCTCTCCTTCCTGGCTGGATGTACTCTTGTTTTTTAACTTCTGCCCTATGGGAGGCCAGTTTCCTTTTTAATGAGCCATCCCACGACCCCCTTGAGGGTTCGGAGCATGTGATTGGCAGGGGTTATAATCTGCGTAATGGCATCTAGTAGTGGTGGTAGCGCCAGCTGCCCGCCAAGGTGTTGAGAAAGCCTGCAGGAGAGGAAGACGTTCGATGCAATGTGCCATCTTTCTCCTCAGTTTCTCCCATCCCGTCCTCTCCTCTCCTCTCCTCCCGCCTCCCCTCGTCTCGTTCCCGCTCCTCGCTTCGCCGTGCCGCCATGGAGGTGTCATTAGCACCATGTCCTAATTAGTCCGGTGCCAGCTAACGGCCCGCTTGTGACGCCTTGTCTCTGGGGAGGCAAGCCTTGCTAATTTCAATAAGCGTAAACAAGCAAAGCTCTCCCTACAGACAGTTATGGATTAATTAGAGAGCGTCCACAGCGTACGCCCAGTGAAGGAATGATGTTTTGGAAAGAGGGAAGTTTGGGAACAAGAGCTTGTGACGGAAAAACCAGGAAACGAGCATCGTGTAGGTTTTTTGCAACACTTAAAAGGCCCAGCGAAGTCAAACGACCGTGCGCGTTCTGCTCTGGGCTCGGATCTCTTCTGTAAAGCCAGTCAGTTTTCATTTAACCTCACAGAGCCGCTCTGCGTTCTCCTGAGTTCTGATTTTCCCGCCTTGCTGAGCATTCATATCCTGCTTAATATCCACAGATCGACCTGAGAGCCTCCACGAAGCAAGTGGAGCAGCTTCCTCTGGATCTAGCTCCAGTATCTACCTGACGTGATCCTTGAGCACAAAGTCACTAACTGAGAGAAATACAGACTGATTTTTATGATTGCTTAGCTTGCAGAAGGTTTTCAGAAATATGATAGATAACTTGATTTTTTTCCCCCCCCATTTTGATGTGACATTTAGCCAGCTCTGGAGTTTAAAGAAGCTTTCTGGCAGAAATCATATCATGATTATAATTTATTGTATTAAAAAGACCTTGTTCATAACAGAATTGCAGTCATGATAAAAAGTTTTAACAAAGAAAATAAGATCACAACATAATTATGAAGTTAATCTTTCAAAATATCCACAATGTGATGTCTGATATGTTTAATCAAATGTCTTTATGCTGCACAACAGAACAATGCCTTAATGGCAACTGTACTGCTAAAATATTTACTTAATTTTCAATCTTCAGCTGTGTGTGGAAGATTGTTCACCCTTCTGATGAAGTTTTTCTCGAAAACAGATGGCTTGTTCTGCCATCAGACAGAAATGTTTGATAGTGTCTGGCCTTCATGAAACGTTTTACGGTGACGACTTCCCAGATGTTCCAGGTTACCTCTCAGTACGTTTGATAACCATAACTTTGTGTGACGGAGAGAAATTGCACAATTTCCACGAGCTTCATCTCGTACACTGTAAACCAAAAATAGAGATGAGACCAAAGCAGGACCATTTCTAAACACAACATACCAACTGTCGAGGCAGGAATGTGGGAGTGATGGGTTTCAGCACTGCTCTGGACCCAGAATACAAGTATACTAATATTACCTAGTATTATAACTCACAATGCAGTCAGATAAAACGTTATAAACATAAATAAACTTATCGCTCCTTGGCATTTCAAATTGCCTGTCCTTTTTTACCCACTGCTTGTTGCTGCAACTTCTCTTGTTTAGGGAAGTCTTCAGTTTTGTCTGGTCAGGGACTGGTGTTGTGATGGCCCTGTCAAAGCCCAGACCTTTACCTGGGATGAAACGTGTCCGCTGAAAGGTCAAATTAAACCCCACCACCAAGGTGGCTCTACAATCAGCCACTCGTCTTCTATCCACATGCCTTTACATCATGACACTTCCTGTCAGATTCTTTTTGGATTTTGCCTCTTTCGTGGCGGATGAGTTGATGCAAATGTTGAACAGGTGCCATGCTCGCGTCCACCCGCGCACAGGAAGTCACAGTTGTCAATACCTGACAAACAGACCGCTGTGTGCTCTCCTATCTCGCTCTCAGGTTCTGGTTTTGAAAAATAAGCCTTCGCATCTCACTCTTCTGCAGACGCTATCACACTCTTCTTTCACACCTAATTAATCATGCTATTGAACTTTGTGCCACTCAACAAAATACATTTGGCAGAGTCTGGAGTTTGCTTTACCTAAGCACTTTCCCTTTTATTATTCTTTATGTTTTGCTACGTGTGGATGAGCTTCTTTTTTTTTTTTTTGCTTCAATCTCTGTCTAAGGATCACTGATGTGGCTTTTTTGTTTCATTGCCACATGCCAGATCTGTGTGCCATCGGGTCAAGCATTAATGATCAAGCTCCACGTCCTTCCCAGACCAGATTATCTCCTGTCTCGAGAGTCAAAAACCGTATTTGTGGACAGTAAAACTCGTTTGAGGTGACAAAATGTGGCTTAAACCCCCCACACACACCCAAAAAAAACGCTGCGAGAATGTATCTTGGCAAAAAAAAAAGAAATCTTCTCTCACTCCCCTAAAATGACAGCTGCTGAAGCTACCTCAAGGGAGAGGGGGATGTGGGTGCCGACATGATAGATGGTTATTTTTCAAGAAGACGTTAAAGTTAACACTCTTAACTGTGTGCGTTTTGAGTTTTGTCACCAGAATGCTGGTTGTGTGTGAGAGCAGGGAACAGAAAAGGAGGGGGAGGAAGGGAGAAGGAGGGAGATATGGGGTATTGGAAGGATTTATGGTTGTAATAATGGAATCTCAGTGGTTGGGCCATTGACACTGAAGCATTTTCTCTCATCCTTCTCCCATTATTAGATGGATGGAACAGGAGGGAGTAAGCACAGCAGCGTATGGGCGGGAGAGAATGGCATGCTGCTCCTCGTGCTGCCTTTATACCATCCCGGCATCCAAACATCCACATATACAATAAATGATTTTCTTGGTGATTAAGTACCATTTCAGTTCCCTGGATGGTATAACATTAAAAGGTCTCGCCTTTATCATTTAATGTGCATTCATTCGTCATCTGAATATTTTTTGACATTAGATAAACCAGTTGGGAAATCACTTTTTCCCAAAGTAAAGACAATCGTATTCAAAGAAATGGTAGAACCCTCACACCCCATACTCAGCCACCTCACAAAGGGGTTCGGAAACCGACTCCTTGTGAGATGGGACATGGAGCCGAACCAGTAGGATTTTATGTCCCTTCCAACCAGGTCCTTCCTCATTGTTCAGTTCTAGACTCTTGGACTACACGGTTGGGTTAAGGCAGGCAAATTGGACAGCCAAAGTTGCGGTTAGGATTGGGATTTAAAATTCCGGGTTTTGGCTGAGATAACTGTTTGTTTGTCCAACCGTCAGCCAATCATCAAGCAACCAAACAACTAACCTGTAACCATTTGGTTTGTGGGAAATGAAGGAATTCATCACAACATCTAAAGTCTCGGCTATGAAATCTCACGCACGGTCCAAGTTTGTGGGCGCCTTAACCAGTCAGCGAGAGTGTTTGCATGTCTCTCATAATTCCTTCTGCAGATATGTGTATGACAGTCTCTGATGCACGAATATGTCCAGTTTGCATATTCCTGCTGCAACTGGTTTTTGTGATTGTGACGCAGATAGTGAGTGCAAAAAAATTATTACTCTCCAGTCAAGGTAAGCTTGTTCTATAGACTTACAGGGCACAATGTTCCTTAGTAGCCACTGTGCTAATGATGCTTACATTCAGATCTGGTCTCGGAGTTACTTTGTCCATTTAAACTGTATTAGGTCCCACATAAAAACCCACTGACTCATACGGCGCATGTCTTCCAAGGCCATTATGTTGCTCTTTCTGATTATCTTTGTTGTTGTAAACACAGGCAGCAGTAACTGTTTACATTAATGTGATTTGTTCTTATTATCTTTCCTTAAGGTCACCACCGCATTAAGCCGAATGGCTCGGGAACTCTTTCCCTTATTCAGCTGAATGCAAATGAATTTGAGTCATAAAATCAGCTCTGTCCTGGTTTAGACTCTGTTGATAGTGAAGAACCTTAAAGTATGCCAGGTTAAAGACTTTTTCTGCAGCTAGCAGATGTCACTCTATCTCTATCTGTCTATATTTCTGCGTGTGTTATGGTTGGAAAAATATTCACTTTCATTATTTTTCCTCTCTTCCTTGCGTCCTTTCATCTTCCACTCCATCCTCTCCTGTTGTGCCCCCTGTCTTACCTTTGACCTCATGTCTTCTTCCTTCTTTTCATTTCCTTCCCTCTTTCCTCCTCACATTTCTGTCCTATGTCCTTCATTTCTCCGTTCTCCCTTCTTCTTTCATGTTTTCTCACATCATTCCCTCGCTTCGTATTTCCTTTCTTCCTTTTTTCATTTAATCTGTCCTTCCACTCATCCATCCGTTCTTCCTTTCATTCATTGTTCTCTGGCTTCTTACTTTATTAATTCTGTCCATTCTTCACTCGTATTGTCTTTCTACTCTTGCTTCTTCTGTGTCCTTCCTTCCTTACTCACATTTTTTCATTTCCTCTGCATGTTTCTCTCAAGTCTCCTTTTATTCCTTCTTTTCGTTGCTTTCTTCCTTTATGCCCTTCTTTACTTCCGTCTGTCCAGTTGCTAACTTGTATCGTCCCTGAAATTTTTCCTTCAGTCCTTCTGTCTTTTGCCGGCTCCATATATGCCTGCTTCAGCATAAAAAACCAAAATATTTTCATGAATGTATTTTAAAAAGAATGAAAGAATCAGTCTGGGTGTTTCTAGTTTCCCTCAGTACTTCATGCTACTTCCAGCTCTTTGCTTCGAGACGAACAAATTGCCGCGCATCTTTCTTTAACCACATTTATTGCGTTTTCGACGCCCCACATGTTCATTATGCTGGAAAAAGAAGTCCCCTCTGCCGTGGCAGATTGCTGCAAACAATGCTCACTGACCGCCAGTAAACACCTGCTATTTGATCATTAACACCTGCTGCGCTGCTAGAAGCACCTGGTTCCTCCGAATTGATTATTCCGCTGCGACAGAAGCGGATGTAATGAATCGCAATAATGATTCCCCGTCATTTTCATTATTTACATCAAAGCGGAACCCAGCGCACTCTGATTACAGAACTAGTTTCTCTTGACGACTGAATATCACGAACAAATTATTGTAGCTTTTCAACAGGATCTGTCAGACCGTGTTACCGGGGCAACAAATCTCCCTTTCCAACCTCAGTGTTTGTCCTCTTTATTACCTAATTGTGACATCCTGAAGGTATTTTTCTCACAAGGTGACCCAACATAGAACAAGGTCTGGACTGAGTGACCAAAGTGTGGTTTTAATATAGCCTTGTTAGCAGTGTTTAGACATTATGGCTCAAACCTGCTGGCTAGCGTGACCGCTAAACTGGACCAAAGTATTAAGACCCTTCTGTAGGCATCCGGGCCCCGACAGAATGATATAAGGACAGAGAATCTCTTTAACAGTCAAACACATCAATAATACGTTCAAATTAGTGATTTAAACACTGTAACTTGACGGGGTTTCAAACTTTTTGCTCCACCATTCAGCTCTGTTGAGGTGAAAGGTCGGCATTTTGTTGTTCTCTTAAACAGCGGTGTCGTGTTTTCAGTTTTTCATACCGAACAGGTCTGACCTGCATAACCATTGAAAACGGAGCGTTAAACAAAGAGGTGGACTTTGAGAAAGAAGGTTCACGTTTCCTCCGTTTTCTCCGCGTCGAACAAGGACGAAGTTGCAAGCGCACCGGCGGCAGAACGCCAGCAGAAGAGGAGGCAGATCACTCGCCCTACGCCCTGAAGAACGCTGCTTCATTTTCCCGGACAAATATAAAAACTAAAAAAAAGGCGAGGAGTTGGCAGGAGTTGTGCAGAAGTGCCCTCGTGTTCACCCGCTGCTGTATTTCAAACAAGAGAGCGATTGAAATATATGCTAATCCTCGACTCGCTGCGCAGCGGCATAACATTTCCATAGCAATGCAGACATTTTTGTGGGATTAAGGAGGGGTGAGAATGTGGTCGGGGAACCCCAGCTGCACACACACACACACTGCGGCTGACAGCACGAGCGGCAAAGGGCATGTGTTTAACCGTGATTGATGCACTGTCAGTAACGTTGAGGACAGTCAGAATCTGGATTAGAGAAAACGACCCATGGGAGCATGAGAGTAGACGACGAATGAGGGAAAATTTGCTCTTTCCAAATCACTTTCTCACTTTGAAGCTCAATCTATCACCAGGCCAGTCCAACAAACGGAGGACTTCCTCCCTTTTGATCTGAGCCTGTTGTTTCGTAGAGAAGGCTTTATTTCTGGGAACACTTGTGTATGACATTAAAATGACACAAGGCTGGTGTTGCCTCCATTTAAGTCGATCCACTGATAGAATAACAAACAGGAGTCACCACTCAGTGTGTAAATAGAGACAGGAGAAGTGGTTTTCTGTTTGTTGGTCACATCCAAAATTACAAACTATTCCAGGACATTAAAGTTTCGACCAACTTTTTGTTATAGGAGTGTTTTATTGGTTAAAGGTCTTCCGCTGCTTCACACGCTGCAGAACGAGAGCTGCAAGCAGTTCTCAAAGAGTTCAACCCATTATAAGAATCCATATTTCATCAAAATAATGGCCTAAAACATCCTTAGATAACCTCTAATAGCAACAATTTGAACTGCATTTTATGTACCTTTATGAAATTTGTTTTCAGAAAAAAAATGTTAAGGACTAATTTTTTGCACTGTTGATCTAAATTTAAAAAGAAAAAGCTATGAGATGAAAAGTTGAGAATACAATCAAAATATGACACCGCACCAAAACAAAAGGTTATTTGGAAAAGGGTTTGTTTTGCTTGAATTTTTTATTTTGTGAATATATTTATTTGTTGGGTTTTTTTTTGTCTTGAAATTACCAGAATTTGAGAGCTTAGCTTTTTCTATATAATTTTTTCTTACTCAACCTTTTAATCAAATACTCTTTTACTCTTAAACTGAGTAAGTAGTGCTACTCTTACTTATGTCCAACTTGCCCACTAATCATGTCCAGATGAGAAATAGCATCAGTATTTCTACATTTAATACTTTTTCAATACATATTTTACCGTCATTATGTCACATTATGTTAATAAAGTTGTAGAAAATCCATAATTCATAACAAATTTACCCAAATATTGTCAGTTGGTAATGCCCACATGTGTAATCTCAATCTCTTAGTGGCACGCTTTACTTATTTTATAAGCTTATACGTTTCAGAATTCCCATTTTTATGTCTGGATTTTCTACGTCTTGCTTCTTCTGGTACAGAGTAATGATGGATTCGTCACACGGATGTAAAAAGTCAGATAAAATGCGACATGACGGTTCAAAAAATCCCCCAAAAAACAGCACATGTGTCTGATTTCAGTCACATTTGGCTGCTGTGTGAACGTGGCCTTCATCTCTAACAAAGAAATAAAACGTACCGGCTCTTATTTGCTCTAGTAACAGAAAGTCGTTCCTCATTCCGCGTTCCTGGAGGTTCCAATGCACAGACAAGAGAGTGAAGCACAGATCCCCGCCCCCAGCCGCTCTCACAGAGCCGAGAAGGTCGAGGGAGAAACAGCGAGGCCCCATTCCACGCCTCATTGAGTCCTCATTCATAATGGCCAGCACTTCATTAAAAAGTTGAGGCATCCTCAGTGGAAACCGGGAAAAAAAAACCCCAAAAAACAGAAGCGGAGGCCGCTCGTTGCTCATCTTCCGTCACGATGAGTATTTATTGTAACCAAGGAGCATCGGAGCGTACCGTTGCAAATTTGTAATTTATGATAACTGCACTCTGCAAATGTGTAAATAAATTATATGATGATTATTTCCGGAGGGGAGAGAAAGTGCCGGCGTTGGGTCTCATCAGACCGCCGCTGAAGAATCGTTCAAGCAAAAAAATAAAACCCCCAACAACCCCCCCCCAAAAAGAAAAAACGGAGATCGCACTGAAGTGAGCCGGGTGGAACGCGGTGTCAGAACACTTGTCCTTTCACGCATGAATGCAGACGGATCAGTTGCACTCGCAACCTCCACTGATTAAAGAAAAAAACAAAAACAAAAAAACACCCGAGATGTGCATCATCTTTTTTCCTAATAAAAAAAGAGTCTACACTCATTTGTGGAAATACATTCTACAAATAGAGAGAGGTGAACATGGATGCTCGTTTTTACGATTTATAACTTCTGGATGAGAATGCAAAAAAAAAATTTAAAAGTTTTATTCTCAATTTGACTGTTTAAAATGAAGCATTCAGTTTCAAATGTTCTTATGACCATTATGTGTCATTCATGTTCGTGTTCTTCTATTATTGCTCAATATGTCTTGCCATATTCAGTTAATGAGTAATATATGAAAGGTTTTGTCCAAGATGTTGAATTCTCTATATTTAGTTTTCTGTTCTGCTCTTTGTTTACAGGGTGTCAAACTCAAGGCCCGTGGGCCAAATGTGGCCCGTCGTAGCTTTGTATGTGGCCCTCTAGATTCTACACTAAGTGTGCTTAAATATTACTTGATCAGTCGAATCAATGCAGTTTTTATTAGTTTACTGCCAAATTGTATCAATCAGTCCATCCTGTTTCTTTAGAATAATTGTGGAAATTTATGGAAAATCAACAAATTGCCCTGAATATTGGAAGTTTATTGCAGATTTTTCTGAAAATTTGTCAAAAACGTTCTTGCTCTTACGAAACGGCTGCTTCAGCTTCAATTGATGTCAGACCACAGACGATGATCTTTACAGCGAGTAATTAAAAAGTCATATTTGATTTTTATTGCAAAGAATCCCAAAATCCTGGAGGGACTGAAAAGATGTTCAATATTATTATTTCATTTTGTTGATTCATTGATATCTTAGCAGTTTGTGAACAAGTTCTATCAATATATTCTGGTACAACCGGCCCTTTAAGAGCATTTGTGTTCTTGATTTGGCCTGTAACAAGTATGAGTTTGACTCCTCTGCTCTAAGTTTTTCTTGTTTTTTTCTATTAATCTGTACTATAATCATTCCCAATCCCTGTATTTAACTCACGCTACACAACAGAAGCTATTTTAACCATCTTTTTTGCAGAGGTTATTGCTACTGATGTCCTTTTTTAAAATCAATATTTTTAATTTTACATTATTTGATAGGAAAGGAAAAACCAGTTGGTCTCAATCACCTCCAGCAATGCAGTGATTTCTGGGTAGGTTTTTGAATGCACTGTTGCATCCTTCTAAAATCCAGACGAGGAGAATTTTCCAGAAAAAAAAAAGTTTTTTGTTTATTAATTTAATAAATTTAATAAATGACATTTTTATCGCTGCGTTCCCACAGAATTGTTTAATCGAGCTATTAAATTCTGACTCCCAAGAAACCAGGAGAGGGAAAAAACCCAACAACTTCATCTTTCTTTATAATTCCTCCTTCAAAACAAGATGACATTTCTGCTTTTGCTTTTTTTTTTTTTTTTTGGTTCATTTTGTGTCTACCTGAACTCCTTTTCTATTTCACAAATGTTTGTTGATTGCATGTGGGAGGAAGACAATTTAAAGTTTAAACATTACACTTGTGGTATTTCAGCGGAACCACAAAATAGACTTTTAAAAAATATATGTGAAAAAATAGGCGGCGGAAAGGGATAATTTACTGGAAAAGATGAGCTGTTATGCTAAAAAAAAAACCTCAAAAAACAAAAATTTTTTTTGTTTTCTCCTTACTATTTAATTATTACCAACAGTTTCATTCTGTTCCCAGTGACATTAGCATCAGAAACTCTAAATTAGCCTCTGGTTTTTGATGGGTCAAATAAAAAATAAATAAAAAAAAAAAATCATTTGTGGCTGTGAGAAAATGTTGATGCAATCTCATGGTGTTGAACTGACTCGTGTTCTTTGTTTTGTCCGCGTGTGCGCATTGCAAAAATATTGACAGTGGTGCACGGCAGAAGCTCGGAGTAACTTGAAATGATTTATCGGCTCACGCGAGAGCAGGATTGTACTTCTGCGTTTTCTGAATGGAGCTTCGGAACGATCGGCTTCTCCGTCTCCAACAATAGTTTCACGGCGAAATGGGGGAGATTAGAATTTGACTCTGGTTAATCTTCCTGCTCTCTTACCACGCCAGCAGTTTGTCTTGTTGATTGCGTGCATCGACTGAAATGTGCGAACGATGCAATTACTGAAAGAATGAGATTTGTGAAGTTTGTGTTGGGATCTGTCTTGATGCGTTCATTTCTTTAACCAAAGAAACTTCATGAATCAATTTTATTTAATTTTTTTAAACCAACAGGTCATATAGCAGCTGGAATCTGTCTCTACTCTCTTCATTGAGCCTGGGTAAAATAGAAAAGGTCAATCTATTATGCTTTAATAGATTTACCTATGAAATATTTGGTCTTTTTGTGCGGAAATACTCCAAAATCTTTAGTCAGTGCAAATAAATAGCATTTTGTAACTTGCCGATCTATATTTGTCTTCAAACTTTCTTTCTTTCATATTATTTCACATTGAGGTGATGTGAATTAGCTTCTTTCATTAAAAGTTCACCTGCCAGCACTCTGATTTTCACTCTTAAGGCATGCTTGTTTCTCTCTCTTTTGTGGGCGGGTCGCCACTGCAGAGCACGATGGGTTCTTTTCATCTCGGTCTGTATCCCTCTATCTCCATCCTCTGCGTATTGATCGGGCCCTGACCCCCCTTGCCCTGAGAGTGAGTAATGGAATTGCCTGTCGTGGACACAGGCACCCGGTCAGGGTCTGCAAAATGTTCAGCACATGTTTGCATGAACTTGACGATCGATTCTTTGCCTGCTCTCATGTCATCAGATCAGAACCAGAGCCTTCCACTGGTATCTTTTTTTGTTCTTATCCACTTCTCTTTTCCTTTAAGCCCTTTAAATTGAGATGGTTTGTCCAATTTAACATGGATGGAGCTTTCTTGCTTTTCAAATTCATATTTAGACTGTGCAATATAAGTTAAACAGGGCCAACGCCATAAAAATTTTAGCACCCAGAAGGAATCTATTATGGAGGCAGTTGAGTCCACAGCCGACTACATTTCACTGGATGTGAAATGTATCAAATGGATTTCATTTCACAGCCACCAAAATGCCACCATTTTGGACGCATCATGAGTAAAGTAGCAGGCTATTTTCCCACCTGATAGTCCAGTAGATTAATTTTGACTCTGGACCAAACGCCAAATTGTTGTGGTTCTCTTTCCCTTTGCTGAGTCAAACCAACCAAACCCTTTGAGGAGCCCGTTCCCCTCCTTGCCTGTGGGGGCGCTGCACCAAGAACCACTGAAGAAATGACACAAAAACCTTTGAAGAAGGTGTTGCTTGTCTACATGTGAACCAAACTACTTAGTTATTTGACTTTTTATGGGCAGTAATTCAGCATTTAAAGCGTTCCAAACAACAGATGAACAAGTGATCGCCTGAAATCTAAGAAAGCAGACATCCGAGTCATCCCAGCTCTGCTGCTTTTAAAAATAGTGGTGACTTTTGAAGTGCTGGCAGATACATTTCAGGCATGTTGCTTATTAAAGTTTGATATCTCCAATAAAGTCAGTCTCGCAGCGGTAAAATGCTCTGACATTTACAGAAACCAACCGAGAGAAAAAGACTCCGGGTCAACTCTGGCGACTCGCTGGACCGAGATGCGATGACATGCCACTCAGGAGTATATCGGGTTTCAATCTGACAGATGGGAACGGCGTGGGGAGGGGCGGCTCGCTCGGCGATGGGAAAAGATTGTGCTTGAAAATAGGGCAGCGTGGATTACAGAAAGGTATGAGGAGTGCCAAGGATGCCTTTAAGGGAATGTTTGTTCTGGTTTCCACAGTGACACGACGTCTGTGTGGACGTGTCCAACAACAACAGGATTACAGTTATTTTTGGGTGGTGGTCGGCGTGTGGTGGAATGAAAAGTTGCCCCAGAGAGTATGCGGCGAAGAAAAGGTGCAATCCCTCTATCCCTTTGCCACCTTTTTCGCAAAGTGTTTGGCTATTTTTACAGAAATAAAGTTAATAGACTATGTGAACTTCAAGGCTTTGCGAGGTTCTAATGAAAAATTCTATCTCCTCACTATTTTCAGAGGACAGTGTGGAGTTTTGAGCGAAAGCAGCAATAAAACCTGACGTTTCAATAACTTGAAGAAAGTTAGTGTGCCCTTTTAGTTTCTTTAGAGGCCTGGAATCAACTTTAAATAATAGACCCGTTTTCAAAACAGAAAGTGTTTTATTCACTCTTTTTCTAACTAGTATGGACCACGCACTTCAGTCTTCCCACCCTGAGCTGAAGGTTTCATGCCTCTGGTAAGGCACAGACCCCAAATGGTTTTCCATTTCCTTGTTTTTGGGAGCATAACATTTTTTATTTATTTATTTTTTTCCTGTTCTAACTCCATCCTGCAAAATGTGCATGAAAACAATTTTCAATATTTTTGGAAAGGTGAAACTCATACGTAGATTAATTAAAGAATATATTAATGTCACACAGCTTATGAAAACCGAACATGCCACTGTACGGCAGGCAGTCGCTGATTCCAGGTGCAAGGAGAGTAAGCCGCGAAAATCATTCATGGAAAATTAAGTGGAAGAAAAAAATGGTGGCAGAAGAGCTGCACCATAAAAAAAAGTCACTTTTTGAATTTAATTACAGTAGCAAATTGACATTTTGATTATATTAACTGAATTTTCCCCTTGATCTGCAGACACTCCATAACATTGATTGCTCAGTATGTTATGAGCATAGTCCTAAAAAACAAGTTTAGATTGTCATCAGTGGATAAGAGCAGAAGTATCTTAGTTAAAGTGGCTTATTTTACCCATATGGGTTTAGCAATGTTTGCACTCTATAACCTGATTTTTTATTTTTATTTTTCTTGAATGTAGACTTTTGCTACCGTTAGAAAACTTTCTCTGCATCTCCGATAGCCGAAAATAGAAGACGCATTTTTTTTTCTTTCCCACAGCTTTCGCTTTAGACCTTCCACCTCCGTCACCCAATCCAGACGGGATGAGTCCACGCGCGCATGCGCGGGACCAGCAAACGCCAGGAATCTGGATTCCCCCTTGAAATAGCCGGACCTCTTGCGTGATGCAGTGACACGCACACGCTGGCGGGAAGCACCCAGAATAGCAGCGCTTGCTACATCCATAGCATTCCACTGCTCAGCTGGCTGCAGTGTGTCGCCACACGCACCACTGCAGACTTGCATATAGCTCCTTTAGAAATACATCTTTAATTTTCTCCAACCAAGAACCTGAACCTCTTTCTACCTTGGGAGAAAAAAAAAAGTTTGTTTCTGACCTTGTGATTTTCTTTCAGCTGGTATTGCAATTGTGTGCACCAGCCTTGACACCCCACCGCTCCCTCCACCCCTGTCAACGAACAATACACGTTCGGCCTTAGAATTCCTGCCGCTAATCCGTCAGCTGCTCGGAGCCGGCAGCAGATGGCCGAGGCACAGGAATATTCTCAACCTGCACCAATTGCAGCACGTATCAGATGTCAGTTTGTCAACAGAGCCGGGCGGTGGGTCGACTGGCTGGTCGGCTGGTTTAGACCCGAAAGGGAGAGGCGAGTTACCAGCTCAGACAGCCAAGAACGAGCGAAGAAGCCAAGGATCCGCTTTGCTTTCAGCTGAAAAAGAGTCTGACTTTCAGAGAAAAGTTGGATAAAGTCGAAAACATCGTCAAAAACCCAATTCCGCCGCGGAGATGTATCAAATTTTAGCCTACTCTTCACTTTTAATAAATTCTTTGACATACAGTTGGTGGTTTGATAATGACTTTTTAACTGCAGTGTTGTGGGTGTATTGTGTTTGATTTATAATCTGCAAGTGGATTTATATCCATCTCAGCGCCGCGGCTGCAGTTCAGCACAAACTCTAAAGAATCCATGACTCAAAGCATTTCGCCACCATTGTCCTTGTTTCCTGTATTTATTCTCACCTCTCTCAGAGCGCATTGATCGTGAGATTTTATGCTGGATGGCTGTGCTGTGCACTGAGCTTTTTCAGGCAATGCATGCTGAAGCCTTTTTGTGTTCCAAAAGCTGTTTTATTTTATTTTTTTTCTTTCTGGCTCCTGATTTTAGTGACGAAATTTCAAAAGTCTCAAATCAGTCAAAATAAAAATTAAAGTTGAGTGTAACCAAAGTGGAAAAAGTATAACAGTCCAAATGATTTATGACTAATTGATTTATTTGCAGTGAGAGCTTAGGTAAGCATGCAAAACAAAGAGAATTCCCCAAAAGCTTCATGTTCTGTTTAATTGAAATAGCAATATAAATCAAAAGGGCAATTTTAAGCAGTGGTTAGTGATCCTTTGATGACCAGTTGGTTGCAAGCCTCGTAATGACAGGCTGATACCTCATCTTCCCTGTTTGCATCCAAACTAGTTCTCAAACTGCTCGTCACCAGTTACCATCAAACACCAAAAATCAAGTCAGTCTGATTATGTCGTACTTCCTGTGGGTTTTGTTGCTTGGAGACTCACTGAGGACTTTATTAGCGATGATTTTACGGCCCTTAGCATTCCTTCCTGATCCCTTGTTGCCGTTTTAGTTTCCATCGAGGTCTTTAAATATTCACCATGCTTCTTTCTCCAGTAGTTTTCATTAGGTGGCGAGATAATACTTTCTTTGTTACCTTGCCATGGAAATTTTTTTTACACGTGGAATCCCGAGTATCACTACTTATAAGAATACCAGGGGTTAAGAGCCAGGCTGTAAGAACTGGTATCAGAAAAAACAATTGTAAAACTTTCGTCTGACTTGACCGTATAGTTAAAAAGTTGTCTGCGACTCAGACGCTGACTCATGTGAGCAACCACCCTCACGCCTCCCGTTGAAGCTATTATCTTTGGTCTCAGGGCATATCGTCCTGTTTGGGCCACTCTAAAAAAAAATAAAAAATTCCCATGCATGGCACATAGCTGAATTAAAACCTATTATGAAATTTGACAGAGCCATTAAGAAGACGGATGGTCCATGTCGACTGTGGGTTTGACTCACGATCGGGGCGATCGCCATCCGAACAAAAGCTCGGCCTTTAGCTAGCCCCCCGCCCCCGTTAGACTTGGGGGTTATGACCCGGTGCACTTGAGTTCTTTTCTCTGTGAAAACATGTAAAAACATCTGTTTATGAAGCGAAGGGGATCTGACGGAGACTGAGCTCCCTTTGGGTTCATGAGGTGAGGGACAAAGTGGGTGGAGGAATGATGGATGGCAGAGAGGATCATGGAGGAAGGGGCGGCCATCTCTCAGAGGGAGGAATTTATAGAACAAAAAAGTACCGTGTCATTGCCTTGCGTTGAGATTTCATGTGGCGGTTTGTCTGGCTTTTTTTTTCTATCATAAAGCGCTTCTCAAATTTTCAATGGCTTTTCCTTTTCAAGTCAGTACGGCACAGAAAGTCGTACATAACTAAAGAGGAGGAAATTGGACAGATGGTTTTCATGTTCGTGACTGAAGTCTTTACACATTCTGGCAGCTAACCCAGTTTTTTTCTATTCCAAAGAGAGTTTCTATGAACTTCCATATTCAAGTAGTAGTTTCGGTTGAAGGCAAAGGTCAGCAAGCTTTACAACCCAAGGAGTCTTTTTCCTTCATCTGATCATCTGATCTATGATATCAAATTTGCTGCGATTGGATTTAAATCCATAAATTTAGCCTTAAGTTAAACAAAACATTGACAAGACCAGAAAGAACATTTTCTTTGCTTGAAAAGTCATAAAGTAAGGAAGAGAGACCTCCGCATAACTAAAGAGGAAGCTGGGACTCACTTCAGACGTATCTTTGGATTTACAGGCGATGCTTTGTTCTGTATCACTTCAGGTCAAAGATTTGAAGAGCCAACATAAAAGATCTTGCAGACAAATGTGCTCCTTCTTCCACCGTGTCAGTAGATCACATTAAATCCCACATAAACACATGAAAGTTAACGGTTGTTGCATGATAAAACGGAAAAATGGTTCAAGGTTAACAACCAGCCATGCGAAGGCACTTTATGTACGTAGAAATCATTTTCCAGATGGGTCCGTCTGCAGCTCCTTGGAATAAATCGTCTTCGGAAATTCATTGTTTTTTTGTTATTCACTATTATTTACCCTGGCAAGCAGTTAAACATGAAGTAAATGGAAAAGAAAACTCTTCCCACTATATAAAATTAGCAAGCATCCAGTCCGCAGAATGCCATCTCCTGACACAAACAAAATGTAAACCCTGCTGCAGGAGGATCTGGAGTGAAAACTTCCCTAAAGCGATTTCACACACAGCCACAAGTTCAAGAAAGAAAAGTTGCATATAAAGCTGTTCCCGTTCTCTCGGGTTGGAAGGATTTCATGAACTCATACATGGCGGTCATCCATCACCCCTACTGACCAATTACTGCACCTACCTGCACCGCTAATGAGCTGCGAGGCTCACAGTGGAATAAGAGACAGGATTGGGCAAATAAATAATTAATCAAGCGTCGGAGATTTTTTATTTGCTGGCCTGCACTTACTGAGAGACCGGAGCCTTTTTCAATTATCTGGTTTTTATGGACTCTGGACTCGCCACTGACGGACCGGATGGATTATCGCCGTCCTGAATACGTTCGAAAAGAGCTCTCCTTTATCGGCCGCTTTCGACCTCAGGCAATAAAACGTTTGACAAATTTCTATGAAGAGAGTTTTCCAGTGAATCATGAATCCAGACTAAAAATTAATTGAGACCAGTGGTGTCCATCCGAGGCCTTGGAATCGTTTTGTGTGGGCCCCTGACTATATAGCTCAACATCCGGCAAATGGAGCTGCGGCAGATGGAGGCTTCTAAATTTGATCTGATGAACTTTTCAGTGGAAAATTTATGTCCTAAATTTAGATTTCTGGTGGCTGGGATCAGATTAAAAACAAAGAAAAGGTTGGAAACCTGAAGACAAATATTTTTTAGCCCTTCATGACCTAAGTTTAAAATCTACACCTGGATGTTTTTTGCTTATTTTAATTCTAACAGCCAGAACGTTCAATACCTAGCAAGTTATTTTCACAATTCTTTATTGAATCTATAACGATTTGTTCTTTTCTAGATTGTTATAATGTGCGTCACAGTTAATTAAATTCAGCCCAGTATATTAAGAATACAGCTGCAAACAACGCCACTTTGAATTTCCTCTTTCTTTTCTGGCCAAAATATATGTAGGAATTTGTGGAATACTTGAGATTCTTTCCTCCATTATAATAGTTATTATTCCACACAATGAAAACTATCTTTGCGCTACAGCAGAAACTAACAGCTACAGTCTTCCTTATCTCTGCTCTTATGGGTTCAGCCAATGAGTGCTAGGGAAGATTTATGCCACTAGATTGGTTGGTTTGGAAATGCCGGCCAATAGCGTGTCACGTGACATTGCACCTAGACACTTCAGCTTCCCAGTCCACTTCGATTTGCTCTCTATAAATAAGCCGAAGAGTTTTGAAGGGTTCTGTTCTGCGCAGCGTCGAGTCAGGACTGAAACCTTTCAGGCTTACTGATCAACTGAATGTCTGGATGAGGAAAAACCAACCGTAGGCACCCGGCCAATAGAGGAGTACGCCGTTCCCTCGGTTATATTGGGACAAATCTTTTCATCAGTACAGATTCGGTCAACTGGTTCCGAATCTCGGCTGACGGATTGAAATGTTTCTCCAGTTTCACCTGTGTGTGAACTGAGGGCCAACTTAGCAGCTCACAGGGGCCGATTGTTCAATTTTAAACACGCCACTCTCCTAATCTGTCCTGCATAAACTGTGAAACTAACCCCAGAGCTCCAAATAGTCAGCCGATGGGTGGGCAGCATTACTCGGACTCCCGATGGGTTCCAACCTTTCGTTTGACGTCACTCCCAAGGTCAAAGCAGTAGTAATATATATATATATATTTTGTGTCTGCAGACCTAGCTGATATAAATAGCTTGAGTTGTTTCCATTTAAGGTGGCTCGGTTAAAAACTGGGAAAAGGAGAAGGAAAAGGGAGACAGATTATCATCCAAAGCGGTGTGACCTCTGGCGGAGTCCCTCGCTCGCTATCTAACTGCCTCTAACTTTATTTGGCTGTCAACTTGAAAGAGGCTAACTGCCGCGGCACACATGCTCGCGCTCGCACAGACCCCCTCAATCCCCTCCATATGGCACCGTTTAAAACTCCTGCTTGTGTTTATTAGGAAACAAAGTCCCCGTCTTGGACCACAATGGGAAGCGGCTGAAGGGGGGGGTTTCTGTTCAATTTAGCAAACATGCTAAGAGTCCATAGCTCGGGTTGTGTTACAGCGACAGGGGTCACTGGAAGTCACGGCCAGGCTGGCTTTTATATTTAGCTCACTGTTCCAAAGCTCCTCGCTGGTACATAGTGTTAGGTACTCTCAGGCTAATCCTCTGATAGGGAATCACTGCACCTATTATGAATTAACAAATGGATTAGAAGCATGAGCTCACCATTACGCCATATCTCTCTGATTAAATATGTGATACGCGGCGCTACATATCCTCTAAGGCCAAAAAAAAAAAAAAAATCATTACCTGAAGCTCAATTATTCAGCCTGGCGAATTCATTATTCAGTTGTGCTAAAATACATGTCTGCTCCTTGCAAGAGTTATTATTTTGTGGGACAGATGAGCCCTCTATTTGCCTTTAAAGAGTACTTGAATCTGTATTAGCCATGAGTCATTCTGAAAGAGTTTGCTTCTTCTGTGTCTAATTTTGGAACAAAGTGATCAATGATTAATTGAAAGCCTTTCCCGACATTATGTAGGCCCAGGTCTCGTTATTGTCGCGGCTGGGCTGAAAAGCCCACTGTTTTGGACAGGCTTTGTATCTGTGAGGTTCTTCATGTCCCTGATATCATGTATGATGTACAGGTTTTAAACTGTTTGCTGTACTTCTGCAGCAATGCATCTTGGGTACAGAATGAACATCATTCGTTGCGCTGCATCACAGTACCAGGACACGAGGAGAGGAAATGAAACAGCCTGACTTCACTTCAAAATAAAAGCATGTCTGACTGCTTGAAGAATTCCTAAAAGTAAGTTAGTGGGAGAATTCATTTAGGAAGCCAAGTATGAAAAAAACATTTTCAATGTTAGCGAAAGCTCTAAAGAAAAAAATATGGTTGTAGCATGCTAGCGGAAGAGCGCTAACCACTGAGAGACATATTCCTAATTTTTAATACATGCCATGGGGATTAAATGATAAACTTAAGAAGTAAAACACGTCTGTAAATCAAATTCTTTACTTTTTCAGACTTTTCCAGACAGTGGAGGGGCCTTGGGACTGGCAGTGTTTGTCCCCCAACATCATATCACAGACATACAAACGAAATAATGGGGATCAGTCGCAGAGGTCAAAGATGGCAACACTCACCTCTTTGGCCCCTGCTCATAATAACAATGAAAAATGGCCTCTTGGTGCGTGGCTTGTGTGCAGGTCAGGGGAACCCAGTTCGGGTGTGTGTGTGTCTATGTGTGTGTGCGCTCCTTTCTGTTGTTCCTCCTGCATCTCGGCTCGAGCTCGCTCTGGGAACACGCGAAACAATCAGAGGCAAATTGCCGCGCAGCGCACACTAGTAGAAGGGGAAGTGCTCGCACGCTCTCAGAGGACGCTCGCTGGCAGCGTGCGAACAGCAGCCTGCTGATGGATGTGAAGCAGAAATGATACACACTGATAGCGCTGTGCCTGTTTTGGTCCCCTGAAAGATAGATGGCGGAGTGAGTGCTGCTGCTCGAGTCGGAGACGACACCTTTTTTTTTGCAAAGCGTTTGGCGTCGGGGCCCGGAAAATGTATTCATGGCACCCTTCATAACTGGAGTACCCTTTAAAACACTTCTGGAAATAGCCGGGGAAAGATGCACGGCCTCAGCCGAGCAGCGCCGCTGCCAGCTCGCTCATGTAAAGAAAAAAAGAAAAACAAAAGGGGGCAGACTCCACTACACACTGTTGTTTTCTATCTGCGGCGTAATGGAGTGAGAAAATAACTCTGGCAAACTGGCTCCTCAGGTTAAGTGTGGTCCGGCATGAAATCTGTTTGCGGCAATGATGAGCATCAACATTGTTCTCGGGCTCCCGGTTGCCACGTCAGCGCCCGCCTAATGGAGAGGTGCTGCACAAATTGACAGCCAGACACAGCGAGGGCTGGGGAAGCGGGGCCTACAGGTGTGTGAACGCAACAAGGAGCAGGTTTCACTCAGCTGATTGTTTAATAAATGTTTGGTCCCGCCAAGCATGGCGGTTCCACACTGGTTGGTTTTAGCTAATGACCCCCGCTGTCTGCGTGGTCCCCTTATCCCGACACGGATAATAGGGACAATCTGGCTGATTGATAGGGATGTTGTAATGAGGTGAATTTTGTGTGTGTGTGTGTGGATGGCGGAGGAATTCTCAAGCCCAATTTAACGGCAGTTTTGTTTACACGGCATCCAAGTCGTCCACTTGAGCGATTAGAAGCAGGACATGGCAGTTTCCCTCCCTTGTTTTCGCCTTTCAGCGACGGATCGCCTGCTGAATTGTGTGACTCGCCGTACGTTTCGCCCCTCCCTCCCTTTTTCCTCGCCGCTGACAGGTTGCACCTGTTTTCGCCCGCTATGGCCAGATGGACAATTCTCCACTACACCTGCCCCTCTCGGTGACATCACCTGCTTTGTACCCAGCCTCTGAACTGGCATCTGAACACACACGCACACAGTTGGAGTCCATGGATACCCCGTCTCTAAACCTGGCACCGAGAACACAGTTTACTATGTCAACATGCAGTTTATTAAGGATGCTTTTGTAGAACTAGAGGACATTTAATATCTCTCTACTGGCCCTTCAAAACCCCAGGATTACTTTGTACACTTTGGACATAAGAACCTACTCCTAGATTTGTCTACCAAGCTTAGAAGAAGCTGTATATGTGTTATATTTGTGGAGAATTACTTTTTATTCTCAACTTATTGAAGTGATGTAACTATACCATTTCTTTCTTTAACAATATAACAATACATTTTGCCTGTAGAAACGAGCTGTGAGGCTGTGCTATTACTGTCGTGTACACATAAACAATACTGAAGCTTCTGTTTTAGCGTTATTAGTATTTGCCAAAAATGAGGTTTTCCAGCTAACATACATACATTTTCTACTTTATATAGCATGTGGTCGTTTCAGCTTTTCCTTAAATGTTTCCTAATTATAAACCAATTTTTACTTGTATTTTGCATTCAGAAAATATGCCGTCCAGTAACTCCCTGTGACAGCTCGATTCAGTCCTGCAGAGCTAATGGTAACATATAAACTGAAGTAATCTTAAGTGGAGATTCAATTCCGAAATAATTCCTCCTGGTGTCAATCTTTGACGTCGCAAAATTCCAGCATTATAAAAAGTAGGTGAGTAAACACTTCTATCTTTTTATTTCTTTTTTACACTTACAAATCTTTTTGTGTTGCGGCACAGTTGCTCCGATTCATTTGCCCATTTCTAAAAAGTTGAATCAAAAAATACATTGCAAGGTATTTTGAGTTTTTTTATATTATCCCACACATTTGGAGCGAGAGTTTTCTCATGAACTACAGTGACGACCACTGACGAAGAAAAAGGCAAAACGTACATAAATGTGGATCTTTCCTCGCGAGTAGCTTGCACGCTGTGCTTGTGGCGTCCCCCAACTAAAAGATGGCTGCCGCCAGGGCTCGGCCTTAAAGAAAGAAAATCCAGGCGAAAACCGTCATTACTCAGCTAGAGATACTCTGAGCGTTTGACAACAGCTGAAGGAGACAAACCAGGCTGTCTTCGATAGATTATGACAGCTGGCTGGAAAAAAGGCATTTCTGTGTGGAGCTGCAGTCTTGAGGTGGCCCCCCGAATAGACAGGTGGCGGTAAAACAAAAAACGGGTTGGGAGGTTGGCGAGTCCCGCAGACACCCTCAGATCCCCGGAGGGACGGCATGGTGTTTTTCCGTGGCTTAAAAAGAAGCGAGGCGGATAAATTCGGCAAAGAGTCGCTTCAGAAGCTTTCATCTCTAGGAGTGTGTTTAACTGGGCTCTTCTGATGCCTCTCTGGTTGGCTGTTTGATGTTGCTGCTGGTACCACTGCAAGAAGCAATGCTACCGCTCATATGAGAAGATCAGGACACTCTATGAGTGTTTTTCTAAAATGTTTCTATATAGTGCATGTACTTTAAAGACAAACAATTTGTAAAAATACTTCCTCACTTTTATTCCAACTTAAATTTGCTAAAGAAGTATCAGAGTGGGTAGAAGTGATGAATGTCAATTTTTCAAAACACCTGAGATGGTGGCCAGCTGCTAACATCTACAGTCTTCCTTGTTTCTGCTCTTGTGGGTTCAAAACATACGTAACAGAAAAAGCTTTTGGAGACGCAGTAAAGGGAGTTTCAACTCAGTAGGAAATTGTAGTGGTTTTAAAAACCCTCTTAAAAATCAGCTGTACCATCAAAACCCGGTGACCTTGTAGCATGGGACTAGTTACCTTCCTGAAGGAAGGTTTGGGTCGCGTTCAAACCAACTGTTGCCTGTTAAAGGTTTACTGTTTAGGAGTGTTTTATGCACTAGTATGTTGAGTTCCCTTGGTGATACCTCCTATGTTGTAGAGAACAGTATTTTCCAACCTTGTTCTACTTCAGCGCCACTCGCTGACACCCACCTCCTCCAGAAACAATGGAGGGACGGTGGCTGATGTCTGTGTTAATGCGCGCTGATAAACAGGCTGGCAGCGGCGGAGCTCTCGCTCTGCTCTCCTCCTCTGCTCAGCAGGATGACGGCTCCACGCCGCTGAGACGCGGCGTGGAGTGCATCTGTCACCCAAAAAAAAAATACTCAAGCAATCCGTCCGCCGGCCTCCGCCAAGCGAGGAACGCTTTTTGTTTCCTGGTCACCGGCACAAGCAGGGTCGTGATCGGGGAAGCTGTCGCCCTCCTCCGCACACATCACAACACAAACAATCCTTTGCTCTTTCTTTTTCTTTTTCTTTTTCCTTTTTATTGCCATTCTTGCCCAGAGTTACATTCTTAAAAAGCAGAGGAAGTTGAACACAGAGGCTGCTTCTGAAGAATCTTTTCCGTGAATATGAAAAATAATAACAAATCAGAGGAGCCACGAGGAGAGGTCTTCTTAGTGCTGGCGTGATAACTCGTCCTCGTCTGGAGGGACGCCGTCTGCCCGCACAAAAGGCTCGCAGGAAATAAGATAAACAAATAGAAATGGAGACGGCTGCTGGGCGAGTGAGCAGGTGTGTGGCCACCCGCCGCCTCGCCGCCCTGGCTCTTCTTGCCTCAGGGGGTGAAAACACGACCCTGTCTGAGATAGGGGGGCGGCGGCGCTGGCCGTGACTCACTCCACCACAAAACACTATTTACACCATGAAGAAAGAGTTTTATTCGTTTCTGGCCTCCTTCCAGTATTTTAACTCCTCAAGTGTATTTTTTTTTTCTCCATTTTTCTTTTTTTTTTTTTGTTTTGATTTGCATAAATTCAATAAAACCTAAGATCAGCGTCCAAAAGATAATTCTGAGTAGAGACGGCACTGCGTTCATGTAGTTTATCTCCTTATGAAGAAGGGCTCACATTCTGTTTCATAAATCTCTGGAGAAAGAGAAGATTTATTGCAAGTAAACATCAAAACTGAACTTGAACTAAATCGGTGTGGGACTAAAGCTCATTTTCTCCTTGCACAACCTTCCATGCATGTTACTGGACATCCTGCTCTCACCCCCCCAAGCCACAAGGTGGTGCTGCAGATGATCATCGTCTTCCAATCCACTGCAGGTCAGCCTAACCTCGCTGCAGACAGGAAGTCAATAGATTGCGACTCTCCCATGTGACGCTGTGTGAAGTTTTACAAGACAACTGGTTGTAATTTGCTACTAGACTGTAAAATGATTCCCCATTTTAGAAAGGGAGGGACTTTGTTCCACTATAGATTCTTTACATAACAGCCCAGGACTGTAAGGCAGCTAATTTGGGATGAGCACCTGTTTATTGGGAATCAACTTGAAGCTTGGAGCTTCTTTACTATTTCCAATCATACTGGTTCAACATTATTCTCAAATCCTACAGAAACAAACACCAATACTCAGTTTTTGTGCCTGTCCAGAAAATATCTCTTATTGAGAACATAAAGATCTTTACTTGAACACAAACTATTTCTGTGGTATCTCACTGAACAATGAAAGCTAAAGCCATGTTGCTCAGGAATGCTGTTTGCCTTCGTGAGATTAGCTTAAGTTGAAAATTGATTTGAATGGTCATACTGGAAGCAAGTTGTATCGAGCGATGATGCAACAATGATGACTTTGCTTTCATCAGTAAATGTCGGCTCTATTCCAAGGACTGTGTGTCTTTGAGTTTCTTCAGGTGATGGTCTGGTGTGTGTGTTTTAACAGGAACTAAATAGTCTGAATTGCGGGTTAATTGGATTATTAGCAGCTTGAGGGATTCCAGTCTGATTTATTCTGAATAGCCTGCCAAACAGTCCAAACATGCCTGAATGGTGAGCGTCTAAAGCAGTCACTTGATGACATGGAGAAGCAGTAGTTAAGAGAGGGTCGGCAGGGGGTGCGGTGTGTGTTGGCGGACTATCTCAGCAATGCGCGGGGTGTTTGGACTAGAGTCGGGGTGAGGGTATTTTTAGTTCCTGTGCATGTACATACCTCCAGACGCAATGTGCCACCTGCCGGATTCTGTCAGCTATTGAATTACGATAGATATGGGGCGGATACCCCGAGGTATGACTCATGAGATTTTTGCTGTTTGCTGCGGGTTTGTTTCATCTCATGCCTCCTGTAAATCTACCCAAAATAAAAAACAAAATGGCCGGCGAAGAAAAGAACTGCGCAGAGAAAAAAATAGAGTCTGCTTCTTGAGAAAGTTCACCACCAATGGTCTTTCCATTTCTCTTATCCAATGTGAAATTTTATTCAGCTTTATGGATGTTGAAAGCTGCTCTGTAGTCTCTTAATATCCTGAACAATGGCGGCCACAGCTGCTCTTATCCACTAAACCAAGGTTCGTATTGCAGCAGTTGGGCCCTTTTCTGTGGAAGACTAAGTTTATCCTATTTTATTAACCAGTTCATGAAGCCATATGAAGGCCACGCTATTAATTTCAAATGTTTGAAATGTTGGTTTGACATTCACATTTCAAAGGGTTCTTTCCTCCAAAACTCTGTGATCAAAAGGAAACTATGTGAGTGACAAGCACTCGTCCTTGTGGTCGAAGCAATCGAAGTGGCAGAACTGTGAAAGCCCAGACCAAGACTACAGACTCCTTGGACAGAGAGCTCTAACTCTGTTTTTGTGCATATGTGTGTGTTGTCTGCACAGATTATATTCTTTTAATGATCCACTGCAACTTTGGCCCGTTGGGAGAAGGGGGGAGAACGTTCTGCAGATCTCCTTTTGCTGAATGTACAGTAAACAAGTTCTACGGGGGTTCGCACGTTTGCTGCTGCCAGGTCGCTTTTAACTCCACTCTCTGAGCTCTTAGGCACTGGACAAGGGCTGCAGTGTGAGAAACACTCCAGCCTCTAATTTTGGATAAGGTGAAGTTTAGGTTTAGATTAGCAGTATGCTGATAAAACAACACAGCCAAATGTTTGTGTAATGTTCAATGCTTAACTTATTATTCGTAAATAAGAATAGGGACAGTGGTTGCGACCTGCTTAGTAATTTCAAGTCTTTACAATAATTTTAAAAGAAAGAAAGAGTAAAAATGTATGGATGCAATATGCATGTTGCTGCCTTGTCAAGGCCTAATTTGTCTGCAGCTGATGAAGGTAAAGAGGTCATTGTTAGTAAATTGATCAAAAGTAACTGAACAATAAGGCCTTTCTTCCTTTCTTTCTTTCTTTAACTGTTCCTCTAAGGCCTTAAACTAGGCGTTAACATTTCAGGTGTTAATCTATGTGATTCAATAATTGAGTTTTTGTGAATTGAGTTCTTGACAGTCTTTTAGATTTGTGCCACATGCGTTGAATTCTATATCACCGTTCCAACCAACCAATCAAGCAAACTTAGCAACTAACAAACCAAGTGACCATTTGACCAACTACCAATGAGTCAGTGTACAAACCAATGCAACAGATCATCCAACCAACCTGCCAAATTTAATATATAGACCAACAAACCCAATTACCAGACATCTAACCAATGTACCAACCGATAAAACCAAAAGGCATATAATAAAGACACCTACTACTATACTAACCAACCAACAAATAAATTAACTAACCAAATTACTAACCACTTCACCAAAGTATTTGCCAACAATCCAGGTTTAGTTATTATTTTGTGTCCCTTCTGCAAATACTCGACACAATCAGTGAGGTTAGAACTTGACAGAATGGTGTGCTTGACAGAATGGTGTGCTTCTCCACATAGTCGGGTTTTTTCTCCTCCCTTGTTGAGAGGAAAAATGTAATCTCTTATCCAAATCTGATCCTATGCGCTGCCGAAAACAATGAATAAATAGAAGAGTGAGAGTGTAAGGTCATTCTGGAGATCATTCAATTACATAAACAAACGTAAAGAAACCCAGTAATATTACAGTCTCTATCTGGAAGTCTAAATGACTCAACTTTGAAGTGCTCAAAACAAGCATTATAGTGGACCCATGTTAAACGTAAATGTCAACGAGTGTTTTAGACATTTATGCACAATAAAACTAGTTTGTATTAAATATGAGACATTAGCAGCTGCAGGGCAAACATCTCACTATTCCTAAACTGCTGAGACTGACTGGGGTGGGAAGCACCTGAACATGGCGGCCATTGACAAACAAAAGAGGTTGTTCCCTTGTCAGCGCCACAAAGACACATGCGATGCGACAAGGACCAGCATGATGAGCTGTTTCATTGTCTCTGCTCGTCCATTGTTTCCCCGCATCGCAGATAGAAAGTTTGGCACGGAACCGGACTGTGTCCTGCCACCTGCTTTCACATCCGAAACAAAAACGAAGGGCCGGCCCGAGCCGCTGGACGATTTCCAGTCCAGCTGTTGGTTGTGAAGGCCCGTGGGAGGACGGTGAGCGGGGCCGACAGTCGGGACCCTCCCTTTTCGAGCACTGCTTTGCCATTTGTCTTGCATCGGCACAAATGAACCTGGAATAGCAGCTTCTGTGCATAAAACATACGCAGATAAATTGATTTGTGAAAGCGCAGGCACAAGACGGTTTCAGCTCGCTTCGGGAAACAACCGACAACCCTTATCAAAGGGAGAGAAAGTTGTTTTTTGCTATCTGTCTCCCATCTTCCCTCTCTCAATAAAATTCTTTGTTTATCATAGAGTTTGTTGATGGAGCAGTTTCTGTGCTCCCCCCCCTCCTTCCACATGATTTACAGAGCCAACATTTTCTACCGCCTCAGGCTGTTTACCTCTTTTATTTTATCAAAAGCCACTGTATTTTATTCATCTACGGCAGTCTTACAGCTCGGTCCTCCCGTCTGTTGTTGGAATGTTTCAAATCATCCCAGGATAATGCAGAGGGAATTGATATCAACTAGCAGTGGGGAACACAATCGCTACACTATCAGGTAGCGATTGAATCTGAATCTGGCCATTGGGTCAAAATCACTTTTTTAAACAAGACAATGTCCAGATTTTTGCCACCGTAAGAAGTACAAGGTTGGAGTGAGAGGTCAGAGGACGATGGGTAGATAGCTGATATAATCAACAGTCACAACAATGATTTATGGAATACCATCTGTGGAAACACATTTTGTCAGGCCCTAAGGCAGACTACCTGCAGCAGCAGAACAGAAAACTGAGAATGCTCACCAAAATTAAACAATTTCATCCTGGAAAAAAAAAGTATTTTTGATAAACATCTACGATCAGTATGTCCAAATGTGGCCGAATTCAGCACCATCATCCAATCCATGAATGCGCGGTGTTGCATTGGCATGCAAGTTTCCCAGATCTCAGTCCGTCTGAGAATCCTTCTAAAACGGGTTGAACAAACAAGTCCAACCGCTGCTAACATCTGAATGCCAGAAACTACAGCGCCCCTTCATGGGTCGAGTCCATTGCTTGACAGCTTATGTCTGTTTGGGCAGCAAAATGGGGATCAGCATGCTATGTAGGGTGATGGTCATAATCTTATGTCTGATTATGTAAATTGTGGTCAAAACCGATCTGAAGCCAAGAAACTTAGTCTTAAATCACTGATTTGACGGGTGTTCCTTTCGATAAACCCAACTTAAAGACTGAATTTTATCTTGTCCTTCTCATCCTAAATGATCTGTTGTGTGTTTTTATTAGTATGGACGTCCAGTCATTCTGTTTTCCTTTGACCTCTGCTTACTGTCACTTGACATTTTTATGCCATGTTGATTGTCATTGAAAGTGGCATTCAGGCCCATGAGTATTCTTACGATATATTAATTTTCCTTGAAAGCGTGCATTGGTCGATATATTCTTCTTTTTGCCTTATTTGTATTCAGGCAGTAGGAGTTGAGGGGGACACCATCCTGTTGCCCTGTAAAGTAATCCAATGATTTTACTACTGGTGGTTGAGGCCAGTGAAACACACCACCGCTCTATTTATCCCTGGGGGGGGCAAATAAGCAGACATCAGTCATGTTGAGGAGACTGTGGCCTGGGTTTGCCCAGATCTTATCTCCAAATTGCTATTGCCTCCACCTGCAACGGCGGCACGTGAGATTGTGTCTCTGGAAACACGTGTTTGGACAATGCCGGGCAGTTCCTGCCATTTAGTCGAGGACAGGGATCGAGTGATGGGGTCGTGCCTTCCCAGAGTACTTACCTGTCATTAGGAGAAGATCAGCAGCGATACAAAGGAAGATACCGCATCATGACGCCTGCAAACAATTTAATCCCTTTTTCGTGTTTCGCATCTGATCGGGTGACAAATGGCGAAGATACGGCGCGCATGTTGGGTGGTGTTTGCTTTTTCTTTTTTCCCCAGGCGCGTAGGTGTTTGCATTTTGTGCTTTTGTCTGAGAAATGTCATTGGGGCATGCTGATATTTGTGCTATTTGTTTTTCGGCTCTTGTCTTTGGTCGCGCACAAGCGGTGCCGCGCTGGGTCGTGCCGGGAGGACATGCGCAGGCTCATTTTTTATCCCTCTCCTCCGGTCGCCTCAGTCGAGGGGGAGGCTTTGTCACCAGCTATCTGCCTGCCAGCGCCTGGTATTGTTATTCCAAGGTACAGGCCGGTTAACATTTCTCTTGTCACTGCTGCATCTCCTCCACAACCCAGCAGGGCAAAAAACCTGAAGGAGGGGTGCCTGTACTGCCTCTTTTTTTCCCTCTTCCCTTTTTCTGACGGCCTGCAAAAACTGTGGGGAAAAAAACCTAAAACCCTTGTCTTCCAGGGTTGGCGTTAGGGTTAGCCCTTATGTTACCTAACCATCTCTACTTTGTCTCAGCAGATTCTCCTTGCGTCAGATGTAAAAATCCACAGAAATGTTTGATGTCACGCCTGATTCCAACGACAAAATAACACTCAAACATCTTTGATTTTCTAGGCCAACGTTAAGCAATCAGAACCCTGCTGAGAGTCCTCTGTCAACACTGTCCAACAGGAAATCCTCCTATCAGCCAGTACCAGGCAAGACACCTGATAAATACCTGTATTCATCAACGAATGTGGTATTTATAAATATCATTTCCCGCAGTGATGAATGCCACTGATGAGATGGACTCACGCTGAGTGATTAGGCAATTAGCGTTAACACTTGGACACGACGGAAGCTGTAGGCGTCTGCCAGATGCGCGGTTCCCACCGGACCTTTTCCGAGCCGTTGATGGGGCTTTTACTGTGTGCATATTCCTGAGGTTTATTTACCCTGCGAGAGGCTGCCAGTCTTTTGCTCCGATCGGCTGGGAGCAGCTCGTAACTCAAGCAGTCTATCAAATCAATGTGAGGCGCATTGAGCACTGATTTAGGACGGTAATTAGGGATGCAAGTCGTTTTCATTACTTGGGGTTAGGAGAGGGCTGGCACCCAAACGGAAGGGTAATGAATCTTTTCTGGTTCTCATCAAGGGTCTTCAGCACCCATGGGGACACTGCATTGGTGTTCCCCCTTTTATGTCACACCTACAGTTTATGGCCTCACTACAATAAGTAGGACGTTGAACTGTGAGGAACCTTTGGACGTCGTGGGGTCCAAAGGTTTTACGTAAAACTTAAAGAGTTTGTCCCTACGGATCTGTTTGTCTTGAACAGGGGTGCCCAAAGTCGGTCTTGAAGGGTCGGCATCCTGCATGTTTTAGTTCTCTCCCTGGTGGTAGTAACAACCTTTACAGCATGTCAATGTTCTTCTCCGGCCTCTATCGAGCCATCCTTTGATCCAGGTGCGTTAAACCAGCCACTGTTCTCTTAAACAGAACTACAAAAAGAAAAAAACAATTTCTTGCCTCCAACTTGATTCATGGTAGAGCTTGATAAATCTTACCCCTTGTTTTATATTAAAAACATTTTCTTTCTTCCTTGTATTTCCTACATAATAACTTGGATTCTTCCTCTACAGACGTGATTTCTTTTCTGCCCCTCTTATCACAAGGTATGAACCTCTCACCTTAAAGTTTATTACCTTTTTCCTAAATTTGAGGCAATTTTAATTCCAAGGCTGTAGGCTTTTCTGTCAAGATGTCCATTGAATACACAAAGAAAATGGTTTGAAGAGCCTGTTTCCTCTTTTTACAGTCATCAGAAATATCTCATACATCCTTTAAAATAGACTTGTTCCAACATAAGCTCTTGAAGTTAATAAACTCTTGGCAAAGAACTAAATTAATCACTTTAAATTAATAAGCTTCCAGGCAGAACACCATTTAAAGCCGAACGAGGAAGTATAAATGATCAGCTGAGTGTGAATGTGCTCCGTCGCAGCCGCTGACACTTCCCTCAAAACATTAAGTGATTATTTATGAAGAGACTGGTAAATAAAATTACATTTACAAGCTAGCAACATGGAAATTCTAATAGCTTTCAGATGATGGAAAATCTAGCGTGAAGCCGCTCAGCCGCGACTGAAATACGATCATTTAAAACGGTGGGAGAGAGGAAAAAAAAGGCATCCGCTCGTATTCAGCAGAGGTTGAGACTCTTGAGGTTGAACTGGAACGTGGAGTTGTTGTGTTTCCTGTTGTCTGTTCGTTATAAAGAGGCTCATTTTGACATTTAGAAAAAAAAAAGGTAGCACTTATGAATGTCACCACAGATCTCACACCGAAGTTACAAATGGCCGCTGAAAACAAAAAGTCCTTGGAAAGTTTAATGGCTGCTCGGATCTATTGAACGTTGTTGTCATGACCTACAGAGATCACGTAATGTAGCAAAAGAGTCGTTGCTTTCATTTTGCCCTTCTGTTGATAAATCATCAAACGTTTCAAATATATTTTGATTGGATTCATAACTTTTCGATTGTCCGCAGGGTACATATTCGTGCATATTTCTATCATCAGTCTTTTATTTACTCAGTTATGCTTTGTCTTGATTGTAATGGAAAGCATGTTAGAAATAAGATCAAGAAAATTGTTAAGACCGAATATGATATAAAAACATCATATCATATTTGCTAATAATTTGGTTTGACTCACTTTAGGTTCAAGTAATTGTTTTTACTATATTAATTTAACGAAACTTCACAAATTGTTAGTTATTTAAAGCATATTTTCAGAACTGAATATAAATTATTATGCAATCTAATTTGAAAAGGTCTTTAATTAACATGTGGAAAACCTGCAAATGTGTTGGGAACAAATTTTTCCGATTATTCAATGAAAGTAATTGGAACAAATAAGCATGCAGTCACAATTCTGTTATTGTTTTGCAGATTGAAATATTTTATACATGTAAATTATTGTCAGAAGTGTTGTCGTTGGCTTGGAAACAATCCTGTATTTGAACAATGGCGAAGCGAAGTTTTGATGAACAATTCTTCTATCTTCCTCCAGCAGCTGGCTGTGCTGCATTGCCAGTTTGTTTTAAGCAATTCAACACTTTAAATAAACCATTCCTAGATGTTGCTGTTTCTGCTCAATAAACAACTTGGCAGTGGTGGGAAATCAGACAATTGGCTGATTGGTGGATGGGATGACATACCAGCAGCTTCTGCGATCAGTATTCATCGAAGCTTCCCCCCCCGTCACGTGAGATCCATTAATTCAGTTTGACTCTGGCTCCGAGAGAGGAATCTTATTTGTAAGTACATTGGAGCCGGCCGCTCGGTGTCCGAACCGCTCTTGTACCAACATTGAAATTTCACACTTGGCTGCCCGTTTCTTTTCCCCTCCCGAATAATGAGCAGCTCATAGTCCTTATCTGTAAGTGACGTTTCCATTGGGTGATTTAGCCTCAGATGTTGCTATCTTTGGACCGAGGGAGTGTGACCTGTTTGACCCCCGGCAGGCGGGAAAAAAAAAAAAGGAGGAAAATCTTCATTGGTTCAGTCAAGCGTTGCTAAGACGATTACCCTTTTCCTCCTTTTTGATTCCTGCTCATCATTGTTTCCCCTTCGTTTCAGAAGCGCTGCTGTAACCTTAAAAAGGAAATCATCTTCAATCTGTCTGTTTAAATTATCTTTTCAAGAATGAAAGACGTTCGGTTTTGTTTGAGGTCTCTTCTTTTTTTTCTTTCTTTTTTTTTCCATTTGCAAGCCTTGTGTGAGAAAGTATGTGTCCAAAACTTTGAACTTAACTTTTCTCTGCTCTGATAGTTGGTCTAAAAATGGGTAGCCACTATGGAAGACATATCAGACAGCTTTAATCTGGGCCTTTTTTTCTTCTTCTTCTTCTTACTAGAGGAACTTTTTGCTCCTTATCTGACACGAGCAAAGAAAAATCGTCTTGCAGAACATAATATAGCGATTTAGTTGATCTGTTGAGGTCTTTGAGCTTTGCAGCGATGTTGGGCCAATTGCTATGAGACGAAAAGTAGGCATTCGATGACCCCTACATAATGGTAAAATGCCTGTAATTATGACAGCTGAGGTTGGACATGGAGTTAATGGAGCCACCACATCAAAACACACAAACAGTGAAGCTCACTGTGCCAGCTCATCTGAGTCAAGGCGGTTGCCAGAAATAGCCCTGATTGGGCCCTAAATAATTCAGCGTCATTTTTTTTCTCTCCCTCTACCCTGCTTCCTCCAAGAAGAACCGGGGGAGCAATTGATGAGAGCGGGTGAATATTTAATGGCCTCGGAGTCTTCTCGGACAAACCGGGGGCCTTCGGTTGACAAGATCCAAGGAATCAAACGGCGAGGAGAGCGAGGGAAGGGACGTTGCTCAGCAAGGGGCAAAGCAAACAGAGAGGGAAGACGGCAGCAAGCAGAGGCAGATCTGCACCGCCAAGCTAACAGGTCCTCAAGCATTTAAGCATCTGATTAAAAGTTCAACGCAAGTGTTTGATTGCCCTTGAGAACAACTTCACTCGAACACTTCTTGGCCAAATGTCATGTTGATTGTTAACAGATGGGTGTTTTATGAGAGGCTTTACATTTTTTGCGGCACAAATAGTCTTTTGGGGGCTTTCAAACCAAAAAGAGAACACTTTGTCACTTCACTTTCTTCTTGACCGTGCCAGGGTCATTTCCCAGTAGATGTGATGTGAGCAGTATTTCGTTGGACAATCCTGGTTTCCATCACCCGGCTTGTTCAGTGACAATCTCCATAAAATCTCTGAGGCCTTCATAGAAGTGCCCACTTGAAAATAATTAGTTAACTTCCGTGAGCAATCGGTTTTACCCAATTCTATTTCAAGGTTTCAAATTAAAAGGGGGGTAGAATGCATATATATTGTAACCAAAACTACCATTGGGTTTGTTTAAATTCTCAAACTTTTTCCCAAACTTACCCAACCTCCATGTAGAGTTTTGTTGCCATGCCATAGGCTACAACTTTGAAGCGTAATAAAAAAAACTAGATATTTTTGACATTTAATCTGTTGCTTTGCTATTCGATGTGAAACCAGATGAGGAAGCCAATTAAGCCAACTAATAAACCACATGTCGAACCTGGTAACTGATTGACTGGCGGTCAATCAGCCCACAGATTGCAGTTGATTTGAGCAGTGGTGCCATTACCCTCCACCCGCACTGAACCAGGGGGAAAAAAACCAGACAAGAGGTGAAATTAAATATTCCGTCCTCAGAGCCTTGATATTCATGTATATTCAGCGCCGAGAACAGTTTTTGAAAATGAACAATCACAGACGGAAAAGGTCACCGTTGTGCTGAAGTAGTGCATTATGGGAGTGAAATAATTGCTTTTCTCACATTAGTTCCTATTGTAATGAAATTGTGGCAGTGCCCTGACACTGAATGACAGATTACGCCACGGTTCAATCACACAAGTGTGGGTGTGTGGGGTTGGTGGGGGACGTGGGGGTTGTGGATGGGGGTTCGGGTGTTGGTGGTAGTGGGGGTCAATTGGCTTTTGTTGGGAAGCAAGGCTCTCCCAAGTCTCCACATAAATCACTTGTATCACTTTCAGTCCTTTTTAACTAACGGCGCTGCTTTCATCAAGGGTTTGTGTCATTGCACTCTAATTGTTTTGAAGTGAGAGCTATTGTCTGAGGAGGGAGAATGAATAGAGCATAATGATTTGTAATGTGGCATATTTAAAGACACGTAGCAGCACAGTGGAGGAGTAATTTAGCGTCTCTGTCTCTTTCTGTTCCCTCTGTCATCCCTCGTCTTTGGTTGGCCTCGCGCACGCTCGCCGTGCGCCCGAGCTAAGCGCCTATTTCTTTGGCGGCGCTCAGATCTTTGAAACCCAACTGTGTTAATCACGGTTTATGTGTGGGAGACATCAAACCTCCCTTCACTTTTCCTGCCTCACCTGCTGCGTTATAACACACCGAGCGCACAAGCCGGCCTCTGAAGGGCACCTTCGCCGGAGCCCCTTTCATTTACAAGGCAGACGATGGGCGATCACTTATCCGCTGCAGTTTCTTTCCATGTAACACGGACAGTTTTTACTCTTCTCGAATCTGCTCAGCGGGTTTTTCCGGGCTGCCCGGCCTCTCGCGCCGTCGTCTTTGTGTCCGAAGCCTCGGTGAGCAACGGCCCCAAGGGTATCGACCGTCAATGCAAAACGCTCCAGTCACAATCAGACTAAAAACACTGTAGAAGGTTAGGCAATTACTTTTTCTTACCTGATGTATCAGCCTTGGCATTGTTGGTGTGTGTTTCATTAGATACTCTTAAAGAAAAAAAAAAAAGAGGGTGGTGCAGAGAGTTCCCGTCGATGCTGACGTTTCTTCATGGTCTCGGCAGTTGCAAACCACGGTGTCAGTGGAGTGTTGGGTGGCGTCTATGAGGCGTGAAATTGATTCTGAATCTAGGAAAACGTTAGAGGACAATTTATTACCAACAGTCCAGATTTCTTCTGTGCCTTGCGATGTACAGAGCTGTAAAAAAGTATTTGCCTACTTGAGATTTTCTGCTCTTTTTCTTTTTTTCCTCTGACAGTTGTTTAATGTTTAACTTGAATATCAAATATAACATATATAATCAGGTCCAGACTTTGACTGGACCTTTCCATAGCTGTGGAGAGGTGGACTTGCTGTTGTAATCTTTAGCTTCTGTCAATTATGGTCGATCAAAGCGGTTCTGAACACAATCATTTTACAACAGAGGACATGTTTGGGACACCTTGACTTGACCCGCTCACCTTCACAGGACTGAAGCAGAAATGGAACAGTATGACATGACGATGACCCTGAACTCTGTGTGTTTTATGGGAACGTTCAACTTGTAAATGACTGGATGGGGATCAGAAAATGGGGGGGAACAAAAAAAAAAAACACCAAATTGGAAATCAATTAAAGAACTGAATCATATTCATAATTAGTTCATAATTGCTGCAGCTACAATAATACCATAGTCTCTCAAACAGTTTCTTTTTTATAGATTATCTTAAAAACAGAAACAATTATGTTTTTGTAATAAATAAAGACATAAAATAAAAAATTAGTTAATCGACCAGGTGTCCGTTGGGTTTTGGAGAAAATTGAAGAGGTTCAATGTTGATTTAGTGTACAAAATTCAGATTCCAGACTAAAAATGAGTGAGAAAGCAGCCAATCTGTAAAAGAAAAATTCCTTTAGCAAGCCTCCAAAGCTTTAGGTGAAGACCAAAAGATGGAAAGTATAGAACCAGTCAAGACTTCTCGCTTTCTTCTTATGTTTTTTTTTTTTATTCTGATTGTGGCAGACATTTCAAGCCTGACCTGGGGCTTAACCATGAGTTGGAACAAAGCTGAAGTCTGACAGTATGTACAGTGCATGTTTATCTTCAGTCATCTTAAGCTAGTCGTCGAGCTAGGACTCACAGCAATGCCAGCAAGCCGGTATATTTCTTCGCACCGCTGCAGAGGTGCTGTGATCTATCCGTAACCTCATCCAAACCCATTTTCACTGTTTACACACATTGACCTTTCTGCTAATTGCTTTTATGATGATGAATGGAGGAAGGTGACGGCGAGAAGGCGGAAGGCAGCGTCTCTTTTCCCAGCGCCGCTTGACTCAGACATCCTCGCCGAGTTTTCTTGATGCTGATCACAGCTTTCACAATTAGACAAACTGTGATAACGCCGTTTATGCAGCGGGGAGATCCATAGCAATTATGCTTGGAGGGCGTTTGTGTGCTGCGGGACGGCGGCGCCGCTTATCCCTCACACAGACACCCAGCGGCAGACGGTTTGGGAGCGGCGAAGGGCTGGGGGCTGCTGGACATTTTCTGGGCTCTGGAAGTGAGAATAAACCACATTGCTTCCAGAGAAGTGAACTACTAATAAACTATTGACATCTGCTCTGTTTTATCTTCTGATTACCTCAGCTACTTTCTGTAGAAACGAACCCTGTTGTCTGTAGTGAGGATGTGACAGTGGCAGCTTGTCATTCTCTTCAATGAAGTAGAAATAGATCAATACTCTACTGCGCACTTATAAAGGTGCTCGTCTTCATGAGGGCAGTTATTAGTGCTTTCTGTGTTTTTCCAGATAATCCCGTCTCCTTAAGGGCCCTGCCTGCAGATGAGGATTGACACATCCTGCTTCTCACTCTTCCTTTCATCCGCTTCCTTGGTGCATACTCGCGTCCGGAGTGGCTCGGTCCGCTTGTGTCTTGGCGAAAACCCAGAAGCGCGTTTGCTGTTTTGTTGACAGGACGCACTGCTCTGCTGCTTCCCTCCACTGATCAGATTTCTCTCGGTTTTAGAAGATTCTTAAAGGCAGAATTCATATGTTCCACTCCGGTGATGAAAATGCAACCGATTCAAAAGGTACTAGTAGTACAGAGTGGAAAGCCAGACGTACAAATTCCTAGATAAAGAGCAAACTTTTGATGCGCTTAACACGTTTGGTGTGAACACACCATAACAATGATACCAATAAACCCCAAATCAGTCAATCTGTACCAGCTGATCTCCAGTAATAGCCTTTAAGGAAATTTAGTGTCTATAGAAAGTTTCTCTTTTCTCCTAAATACTCTGGATTCTGGTTTCCAGAACATAACAATGAGCTTACTGTAATACAGTGGCCTTCACCTTCCCCACATCTCAATCCAGCAGAACATCTTTGAGATGCTGCAAGATTAGCATCCGCTAATTAGAACAAACATTGACAGATTGGTTGACCGGGAAGCCCAAAACCACATTCCAGCTCGATATTTCTGTCTGGACAGCCAGTGCATATTCCAGGGTTCTGTTTTGTCGCCGTTTTGCTGCCACATGTTCTCTCCATCCATCCTGCAGTGACATTTGGCAGCTGCTCAGTGGCCCGTTCGCCGCTGCTCCGCGCCGTAACTCTCACACCGTCTGTCTCAGGTTGATGCACTGCTCCCAGATGTGGATGTTCGTGCCTCCGCAGTTATTTTGTTAGTGAAACTGAGTTAATTAGAAGCAACAAACTCGGTAATACTTGCGAGTGTGTAACATCTTCAGGGCCAGAGACGAAATGTGGAGAGATTGCACATTCGACAGCTGGGCCTTTTTACATTTCCATATATCTCGACTGGCTCGTCTTGCTGAGGAACATCAAACCTCTCCCTCTCTCTTGTTTCCTCTCGCTGTCTTTCATTGTGGTCCAGCACATTGATGTTACAGATATGAATCCCTATCCGGCAACAATCCGCCTGATCTCCAGTTTGATACATCACAAGCACCGGCTCTCTGTCTTTTCTTGTTCCAGAAGCAATAAAATACAATATTCCCTTTAACATGCCCGCAGACACTTTTTCTGCCCTTCATGTGATATTTGGCAGATAAAGCCAATCTTTATTCCCATAAAGTGCGAGCTCTAGAGTTGTTTCTCCTCATTTCCTGTAGCGTACTGAATGTTATCCAATCAGAGATCCGAATATTTCCTCAAATCATTGTCTCGTCATACCTGATCTGCAGCTAACGGACCATGGGTCTTTGTACCTCCTCAGGCACTGGAAGTTATCTTCTGATTAGTATTTTCTCAACTTCCAACAGGCTGGATTTGGTAAACGTGAAGCCTGTTGTGTCCTTCGCAGATGTCAGTCTTTAGATGCAGGAGAAATACCCAATGGCCTCAGCTGATGATGCGTGGATCTCTTCAGAAGGGAATCCTCCAGGAGGTTAATTGCTCAGAGGCCCGTTCTGGTTGTAAGTTTGCAGAAAAAACGAAAGTATCTCAGGAGGCGGCTCTCATGACCGAATCGGGGATCTCGTAATCTCCGGCGGAAGAAAAGCGGAAACTCTCCCTCTGGTGGGAAACGGGAAGCCAGAGACGCGTCTTTGTTAGCCGCTGCTCTCCGACCCCGGCTGATGAAATCGAGGTTTGAATTTCCTAATGAGAAATCGATGGGAGCGAGACAGGAGCCCCAAGGCCCCCCTGGCCTTGTTCCTCCATTTATCCAGCTCTGACTTTCCCTTCAGCTTCTTGAAGCTTTCCTCCCATTGTGATAAATGTCTTCCGATTTTCGAAATATACTTATTTTTCAGCCAAAGAAGCCACAGCCCTTTCAGGAGTTTCCAGAGTGTTTATGTCTGTGAGCTTGAAATCTGTGTTTACTATATGTCTGAGCGTAGCTGGGATGATGATTCGACGATCTGAACCCCGCTCTCTGATGTATTCCTGGACTGAAAGCTCAAAGTTTCTCAAGAGAAAACTGCATTTACTGGAACAAATCAGTAGCCTGAGAGGGAGGGAAGGAGCCGTCAACAGAAACGCTTCTTGTCCTCGTGTCGCGTCGCATCGCCACCTCGTCTTCCTTTAGCTTTCAGCTCGTCTTTAGCGATCAAAACGCGCAAAAAGCAAAAGTGTCCGGAACGTTTGTGCTTGACAGATCTGAGTTGAAACAGCCCGAGGATGACAAACAAATTTAATATCCAGCCTGTATTTACACCTCATGCTGCAACACTGTCTGCAGGACTCACCCTTGAGGGGTATTAATTATGGAGTCTACAACCCTGACACTCTGATCAGTTTCTTCTTTCTTGTCTTCTCTCTAGGTAAGCCGAGACTCCCTCTTCCCCCTGCCTAACAAATGTGGCTGCAGACGCTTCCCTGCAGCAGTCATGAGTAATGTATGGCTTATTTATCATGATTCAAGCTAATTATGGATGAACGTTTTGTGCCATAATTCAACAAACACCGCTGGTTCGTGATTGTGTTTATGGTTGATTGGAGTCAAATTAAATCCCTGTTTGCTGCCAGATGACGAACGTGGAAGAGGAATGATTAGTGGAAGGCTCTCTGTCTTCTCTCATGCAAAATGGAGGATTAGGTCATTTCCTCTTGTTTTTTTTTATGGGGATTAAATGCTTTGCAATGAACCTAGAATTTGACAGCATTAAAGTCAGAATAGCTATAAATTTGCTTTAATTGATCATTCAGAGTGGCTCCGTTGGCATACGTCATTTCTGGCCCGTTTAAGGTCAGATACATTGCGTGTTGCTTTTGCGGCTTGCAACATGTTTTCTTTCGCTTCGCATTTCCGTGGTTGCGTTGCTTTTTCTGATGTACGTGTTTGTAGTTTGCAACATTCATATGTTAGACATGAAATATATGACTCTTGATATTTCTTTTTCAGTTAGTCTCAATAACTCTTCTACATTACTTTAAAGACTTTATATTGCTACTATAATCTTAATATTTGGTAAATACTATGATCACCATGTTTCGTATGTCTTCTTCTTTTGTTGCTTTTATGTATTTCTGTTTTAACGTAAAGTTCTTTGGCTGCCGTATCAGTTTCTGAAATGTGGTATAGAAATATAGTTGGTGGATTGATAATGAAATCCATAAATATTTGAGACCTACTCTAAAAACTTATAACTCCCTATTTCAAAGGTGCATTAATACACATAGTGGAAACTTCAGCACTCAAACTACCGTCTGTTCTGTCTCATCTTCTGTCTTGGAGGTTCAGCCAATGAGAATGGCTGCTTTGTCGATGTCCACCAATAGCGTGGCGAGTAGCATTGTTTCTAGATTTCGAAGCTTCCTAAGGTGTGATCTTGGAATATTGAGTTTGCGTGGTTATATAGAGTTATGTTCCACAGAAAAATATGCAAATCCTGAACCACAAACTGGTACGGGTCCACTTTCGATTAATAAGAGAGGTCAGTGAACTGCTCTCCTACAGCAGCATTTTACAGTGTCTAAAAACTTGTACTTTTAGACTTTTGTAAAATCTCCAGTTTGCACATTTTATCTTTATTTAACCGGTGAAGGTTTGTGGTAGAGCTGGAATACTAACCTGACCAGGTGGTTTTTAAAAGTTGCCTTAAGCAAAATAAATAATACCTAACTTGGAGTCAAGGGTAAGATGCCCAACAAAGGGAGAATGTACGTTAATGGATGCAGTCTGTGAGTGACCCGTATCTGGTACTTTAATGTGAAAAAATATGGTCTTAAACTGTGTTACTACATAAAATGAGTTAAAAATATAGCAGTTTACAGAACTCTGGTAATGTATGATTCAAATTTCTCACGGGGTAAAACATTTGCAAACTATTTCATCATGTTTTTTGGGGGGGCGGAGGGGTTTGTGATTTTTTTTGTTGATTTTTTTTACATTGACAGAGAAAACATCAGTTCTGAAGCAGCATCTGGTGAAAACCAGAAACCCACCAGTCAGATTCCCGGCATGCGCAGCGACATTCCCACTAATTGAAAGAATGTATTTTGAATTTTTTTTCTTTTTATGCATCTATTCTCTTATTCCTCCAACATTTCCCAAACAGTAATCACGCCAGTCAAAAACAGGCACTTTATATGACAAACAGATGGACCTGTTTCCATATTCCTCAGCAAATGGACTGACCCTCGTCCTTCCCGTGTTTCCATCAGCAATTAATTAACACCTGACAAACATTTAAACCTTGCTGCTGCCTCAATTTTATTTATTTTTTTGCCTAATTGCAGAGCCGTTCGACTTGATAGATGCGTGCACGGGCACGCCGAAGCGTGCTTGCTGTAATTTTACCGACAGCTTCTGCGTGGTTTACTTAGAGGTGATTAAATACTCAGAAAGAAGGATTGTAGCACTGAAGTATCTCTTCAGTTTTATTTTTGAATATCTGGGAACCTATAAAAAGTTTTTTTTTTTTTTTCCCAACCGAGCCAGGTTGCAGCTACTTCCTTTGACCCGATCAACACAGGTTATCGTTTAAAATTACAAGAGACGAGCTCAAGCCAAGCCACGCTTTCATGTGTACTTAAAAAAGAAAAAAGTACGTGTAAACACATCGCCTGCAGAGCAGCTGAAACTGAGAGAATAACTAAGCAGAATATTTAATTCATAGGCCGACTTTACCAGCGGTCTGAGCATCGCTTTGTAGCTCTCAGATGGAGACGCGCCAACCCTGAGCTTGTGGCCAATGAGTGCTTCTCAATGCCGGAGTGGCTTTTTCTTTCCAGTTCGCTCCTCTGAATTGACTGTAAGTGCACATTGTGTTTTCTTTTTGCCTGCAGGCTCTAAAGACTGCAGTCCCTCAGACAAAGCTGACAGCAAAAAGGTGTTGAGATTACAACATTTTTACGTGTGCTTCTTTTTCTCTTCAGGCGTACGCTTCACCGAGGCTCGCTCCGCGCCTCCGGGGAGGGCGGTTATTCTCATTCAGCCGGGGGTTACAAGATCTGGGCCAGGATCGAGTTGAAAAGCGATCCCCTTTGGTTGTTTTCTGGTCCAGTGTTTCTGCAGCTTTCATGCTCTGTTTCTGCTAGATTTGTTGATTCCATAACTTTAACGTCATCGCCCTCTCGAGGTCAGTTTTATTGTCAAAAAAAGCCCCTGTAAACATGACTTCTTGAGCTCAGCGATGTAACCGTACATCTGCAAAGATGAGTTACTGGTCCATCTAAAGGTTTGTGATTGTCTCGGTGAGAAAGTATTCCAGTGAATAATCAAAGATGGCTGCATTCTCATGGATGAATTCATTTTATCGTCCATCTTTTGTAGATTTGACATTATTACATTCCTAACTAATGGATAGTTGTGACCTATCAAAACTGATTTTGTTAATGCCAATCTTTCGGACTGATAATTGAGTGCCGCCATTAATGGAGGCTTTTAACTTGCCGTAGCGGTGAATCTGCTACTGCACTGTTTGCTAACTGTTGAAAAATATGCAGCGTTCGCTTAAATGTGAGAATATGAAGGGGATTTTGTAGAACGTCAAGTCTTGTCACGTATTCGAAACTCAGAAACTCTGCTGATGTCTTCCTGTCGTGACTAGTTTTCTGTCAGAACCCGTCGGTGCCCTCTAGTGGTCAGACAACTCTGAGCTGAACTAATCATTGACCAACCTTGAATATCGCTGTTAGTTTCAAGCATCCTGCATGCTGAGGAGTGAATCTCTGCAGCAAAATCAAAGCTCCTCACGTCTTCAGATTTTAGCAGGTCGTTGTTGGCGGTTGTTCAGAGGCTATACGACTGTTGGCAGTGGTGATCGTCGCTAGCTAAAAAGTTAGCTGCTCTGGCGTCAAAGCACTTATCATAAACATTAGTTTTGCTAATGCTAAAGCGCTAGGAAAACATTGCATTTAAGGGCAGCTAATGCTAAACTTAAGTCCAAATTATATTAGCCCTTAAAAGATGACCATCCTCAAGAACAATTATGTTTTGGCATTATAATTTGCATCAATATTTACAGTGCTTTTCTCAGTTTTATGCTGTCTTTTTGTCTTTTTTGAAATAAAGTTATCGGGGGAAATAAAAAGAAGAGAATGGAACTGCTGAGTAAAACAGGTCACCCCCTTCAAAATATGAGCGTGAATGTAAACATCAAACTAAAAATAGTATTTTTGCCGTTTCTGCTCCAGTCTTAAATGTTGTTATGCAATAATTTATCAGGGAATTTAGAAATGGGATTCAATTCACCAAATTCTGGTTCCTTGGAAATCGTCCTGTGTTCGGGGCAAGAAATTCAAACGCGGGTCCGTCTCCAGAATCCGTGTGATCTTCAGACAACCCTGCGTGGACGTCAGCCGTTCCCAAACAGCTCCGAGATGCGGACGGGAGGGAGGAGGCTTCAGAGACGAGAATTGGTCAGGAAACATTTTCATCCGCTAGCGTACTGGCAGGGGGGTGGACATGTTTTACTGAGTACATCCATAAGACCCTTGTCTTAACACTCGCATCTGAAATCCTGGATCAAATCTTTGCCTTACGTTAAATAAATGTAGCAGATGAACTCAGCCGTTTAATCTGTATTTTAGTTTCATCTCCTTCTTGCCGGTTTTAATCGAATACAGTGGAAGGCAATCAGTATTTGCTCTGAATTGCTAACATTTCCATATTTTTAAGCCGTCTGATTTTCGTGGATCATTTCATAAAGTTAATTACAACTCTTCCTAACAGACACTAAGCCCAAATTAAACGAAAATCCTTCCATACACTACGCTTACTTTTGTTTTAAATATTTGACACAAATAACATCTTCTTTGAGAGCTTGAACCTCTGTCATGAATGTTTAATGACGGTGATTCATGCTGTATATATGATGTTTGTCGAGCCTTCAGCATCTTTTGTAGTTGTAGGCTTTACGATCAGGAGCTACAGAATCTTGTCGTCACATGTCTAAATGTAATTGTTCTCCAGGTGAACGATGAGACTAAAACTGGACTTTCTGGCTTTCATGCCAGGAACGCATCATCCTGCGGTAAAGCATGGTGGTGGCAGCATCATGATGTTTACAACCATCACAGTACTGACTCCAAATGGATCTCCTGTCACTCTAGTTATTCACTACTTTGTAGATCTGCCACAATAATACATTTTGTGGGACGATAAATTCTCCCAGAAATTATCGCGGTAAACGATAATATCGTTGCTTTGGGATCATTTTTAAATAGTAAAAATGCAAGCGTTCCCTCTGAAAGATAAAATAAATGAACATTTTGCAGCGAACAATAGACAAATATCCAGAATAAACTACAAAATTTCCCTTCCAAAAATATGAATGGAATCAGAATGGAAATGGTCAAAGTCACTTCAATTTATCACGTGATTAATTGATCAGTTGCACATTTGTCTCACGTAGAATCCCAATAAAACACATTTGAATGTTTAGAATGGAAATCTGGTGGAAAAGATTTCAGGAAGCATAAAACCAACTTAAAATGTCAGACAGGGAGGTTTTTCTATAGTTCTTCTGCTAGTGAGCTAAATCACCAAGTCTAGACAATAACGTTAATTTCTTCAATCTTTTGAAAAGTTGTAAGACATGCTGCAAATTTTCACCAAAAATCAACGGAAACGAATTTTTAAAAAAAAACAAAATCTTGTTTGCTTGGTTGAAAACACATTTGGCGAAAACATGTCAAGGATGTTCGTGTTCTCCAAGAAGTGCTTGCCGATTCCCTTTGAGCCTCTGGTGACCCCTGATCGAGCCTCCAAACTACACACACACACACACACACACAAAAGTGATGTTTTCGCAGTTCGTTACTCCAAAGCTTCCGTATGAAATATAAAAGACGTCCCCTGTGACGCCGCAACTCGGAGCCATGTCTAGAAATCAAAACACATCAAGGAGCAAAATCCCATGTTCCGACCGCTTGGTAGTTTCAGAGAAATCAAGAGCGGCACGCTTCAGATATAATGAAAAAAAAAAGAAGATGTATTTCCTGTCTTTGGCAGTTGCAGCGTGGTGTACATTAATTCAAAGCCAAAGAGAGGAAGAGCAGGATTTAAAGCTCCAGCCCCAACATAATAAAGGATTGAAGTGTGAGGAGTACATAGAGAGAGAGAGGATGAAAAAAAAAGAGGCAAGACGGAGTAAAAAGGAGAGCAATAATACGAAAGAAGACATTTTTTACTCTTCTCGTTGTATCCTAATGTGAGGCTCCCGTGGTAGAGAGGAACATGGCGCGTGCAGAGAATGGCTGATGAGCCCTCAATCAGGGTTCAGGCAGATTCCTCGACTCAAACCAGGAATGTTGGGAAAAGCATCAGTTTGAGGGTGACAGCGGTGAACTTTTGACCCCTGCTCCCAGCAGTGGGCTGTATGAGAGATTAGAGGGACCCATAAATTCTCCTCTCACGGGGTGAAAGACCTCAAGGAGTCAGTGGACTCATCCATTTTCTAAATCATTCTACATCAGCATCAGTGTTTCAAAATGAAGATTTTTTTTGTCATACTTAATTCCGTAATATGAATCAAATAGACTTCTTTCTGGGACTTTTAAAATTTGACTCCTTCAGCTGGGTAAACTCAGCTTCCTGCTAATTTGAATATCCGATGCGAAACGTATTCGGGTTAGTTGATCCCGTCATGGACGGCATGCAGAAGTAACATCCCCGGTCATGACTCAGCAGAACACTGGAAACTTCAGCATAGCAGTTGTAGTGGTTTTGTTAGCATTCTCTTTGTGGTTTGAATCATTAAGATTTTCGGGGGATTTTTCCCCCACGTCGTACCGTCTAGAGTTTTAGAAGTTTCAAAACGTTCAGTGAGCCCAGACGGCGTTGATTCTGAGGCGATGACGTTTGACAGCGTGGTTATTGCTTTTCCAAACCGATAGATGCCAATGAATGCATTCTTCTTTTGTTCCTGGATTTCTTGAGACGTGTTGCTGTGCAATTTCTTCCACTGCTTCATGTCGTGGAACGGATTCTACTTAAATGACTTTTTGATAAAGCCTGTATCCTCTCACAGAAGCACTCGTAAATAAAAGCCGCCGTACTATTTTTGTGACGTTTCAAAAGCCCAGACTTGTCTTTGTCTGCCGGTTTGAATACGACAGACAGACATTTTCAGTAGATCCCCTTTCCCTCTCTCATCCTCTCCCTCTCTTCTCCGCCTCGGATGCTTTCCTCCCCAGTGGACGTCCGCTACATCCGCTCATAAAAGAACAAGTGTGCTTGTCCGTATCTTTGACAGCACCGGCCCAGACCCGCAGACAGCGCAACACTTGTCACGTTCGCCTCACTTGATGCAGTCCCCCGATGCAGATAGCCCTAAAAATGTTTCCCCTCCCGAAACACAAGACACATTGGCTCACTCCGCTGCAGTAAAAGCAAACGTTTCACTCAAAGCCACGTGATTTGATATGTGGGTTGTAGGTAAATTTTGCCGAGGGAAGTGAGTGTTCGTGCTATAACTTCACATCTCTCCTCCAGGGAGACTGAAGCAGACGTGTGATGTGCCAGCCATGCCCGTCGCCTCTTTTTCCATCTTTTTTGTTCCTTCCCACTTCTTCACAGCCTTAACTGCGGAGTGATGAACACCCCCCCCCCCCTGCCCGTCCCACCACCCCTCTAATGTCTTTCTGTCTTAGCCTTCACTGCTCCTCAGCACCATAATAATCTCGCCGCCTTCCCTCACTCAGCCCCTTCTCCTTTGCAAGGTCACTCCTCTCCCTTTGTGTTACCTCCGGAGTCGCACTCAGAAAGCCTCATTCCCCATCAGTTATGAGGCTTTTGTAAATATTTAGTGCAGGCATTTGCAAGCGCACCTCGTCATTTTCATCCACTATATAATTCGCTGGAGGATTAACGTGCGGCTGGATCGTGTCCTTGATGCGGAGATACAGCGGGGCTGTGAATTTTTTAACACTCGAGTCACAATAAATACACCAGCAGCCCCGGCTGGCTCTGTGCTGGGTATACAGCCATTTTTAATTGGCAGAATTACAGACTTCTCCTCTATCACTAAATGCAGCTCTGCTCATTGAAGTTGAGATATGAGGTTGAGCAGAGTGTCTTTTTGCGATTTTGTTTTTCTTTCTTATGGGAAATTTATCTCCTCCACACATTATTATTTTTTTGTTTGTGTGAGTGAGTTTGGTACTATGTTGCTTTAGTGTGGTTCAGAAGTTTACATCCACTCATCATGGGTATTGATATCATTAATTGTGAGTAAATGCTGCATAAAGTTGACTCACCTCTGCTAGTTATTGGATTCCAGGGCCACAAACATTTGGCAATGAACCGATTGCTCTCTGGAGTTCAGTAAAACTATAGAACCCTGTGGACTAAAGATAGAATGTCACTGATGTTCATCTGTGTTTGCACACATGCATTAAGACACATGCTATCTATTTTATCCATTTATTTTCACTCTATACAATGTTCATCATCTGCAAACAAAATAATAAGTCTTACAAACATTTCAAACAAACTTGTTTGCCCTACATGGTATTCTGTGTATACCGGCTGTGTGTGTCCGTCCAGCTGTTTTCATGGCTTTCTTTGCCAGTGGCCTAATGCAAGTTCACGGACGCTCAATAAACTGCATGGCAAGCTGTGTCAAGCTGAGTGCTCTCAGCGAGTACAAGAGATTGGTTGATAGATAGATTTCACACTCTGGCGGTTTGAATTTCATGTAGGCTTCACACCGGCGTTGGCGTTTTGTAAAGGAGCGTAACAGGTGATTATTCCACTCGGGTTTGTGGGGAGAGAGAGGGCGTTTTGGCTGGCGGAGAGAAGGAAAATGGAGTAAGACGTACTGTCAGTATAGATTCTCATGGAGAAGGCAAACTAATCCATCAATAAAATCTTGTGTAAAGGCATCAAAGTGGTATTTTTGAGCCCTTCTCATCTCTGCTCCATCGTCTTCGTCAGCAGCGCTGTCCGTCTGCGCCTGCCGTTACCCTCAAAGCAATTAGCTGCAGAGCCGAGACCAACCCATTATAAAAACTCCTCGGCCCGGTCCAGTTTGATGGATTATGTGGAGCGGGTGACCGGCGGTCCGACTGTTGCGGTCCGCGTTGATTGACGGGTGACACGGACGCTGGAGACTCAACATCCAGACTCACCGGTTTCATCCGTCCAACTTCCCCCCAGGACGGAGGCCTGATAGCAGAAGTCAGAGTGGCGGAGACTCCTTCTAATTGGCAACGGGTGATAGGTGGATCACTGCCATCTCTCATACATTAAAGTGTATTTAAACACGTTTCCAGACTGGAAAGGTCAGCCACACATGGACAAAAAGGCGTAGGTAGAGACACACACGCACTGTGATATTTCAGCAGACATCTGACGCTCTGATTTCAGCTGGGGACACACACACTCAGAAGATGAATGACAGGGTTGGGCAGCTTTGGGCACAGTTGATGTGTTAAAGTTGTTTCTTAGAGTCTGAAATACCCCCATATACAACTGGAACAGACAAGCGGCAAAGAGCTGTTACTCCCGCTGCTCCCTCTGGACTCTCTGCTTGTCTTTCTATTGCTTTCTAACTTTCTTTAGCAGAGTCTCATTCTTCTTCGTGTTCTCATTGAAAATCCATCATAAATGCCCTCAAACTCATTCGTTCAATCTCCAGAGCGAGCGATTTGTGCGCCGGGGCCGAGTCAGCCCAGCTCACGTTTCCCTAATGTGAAGGACTGGCCACAATAAAACCACAAACAGGTCGACTCTGGGCTTTGAGTTATTTACAGTTATGAAAGTGCGGATTCTCAGAAAACACCTGGAAAGCAAAAAAGTTATTTCCTACAAGTAGCACAATGTGTTATTTAGATGCGTAATAAAAGAAAAATGCACTTGAGTTGCATTGGCAAAACAAACTTTTTTCTGGCAGTAGACGGCCACCATAAATAATTTTAAGTAAAATATTTTTAATTTTTTAGTAAAATACTATCTTTACATTTCAGCTTCCTGTTACAACTGGAAACCAAGAACCTCTTCAACATGTCATAGATCACCATCAAACATTACTTTTGGACCCACTAGATCAATTTTACTGATAGTTTTTCCACTTGCTTTTCTTTCTCCTCTGCAGACAAGGCTGGGAATCACCCCAGCAACCTGCAGGTCTTCATTTCCTTAAGTTGACTCACTAACCATCAAGTAGGCTCCAACCCGTTAATATGACGATCAGAAGGAAGTGGGTGCAGGTTGGATTTCTCTGGCACGTTTTCAAACGTCTGATAGCATCGTTTTGTTCTTCATTACTGTAGTAAATTTAGAATTTTGGAAAGTGACTCTGCACAAAGGGATTATAGCGTCCTTCCATCGTGATTATGGCCTATAAAATGTGTTACTTTCATAAAACGGCCAATAAACATTACCCAACATTAAGGATGCACCTGCTAGGGGGGAAAAAAAAAAGCTCTCGGCATCACAATTTTTTGGTAATGATGCATAAAAGGCCTTCCGCTAGAGACAAATTAACACTATCATAAGCATATCTGTTAAGTAAAATTATAATCTCTCCTCTGTATTTACAGCTTCAGACCTTCTGCGTGTTTGAGCATCAACTGCACCTTGAAGATCCGATTCATTCCTGCAGACACCACACACACACACACACACACACACACACACACACACACACACACACACACACACACACACACACACACACACACACACACACACGCAAGCACGCTCCAGTCAGCCTCTGCCGGGGAAACCCGTGTTTTTGTGTTTCTTCCGTCTCCTCAGTGTTCCATCTTCACTCGCGCCGCGATTCGGTTCGGTCCCGACTTCAAACAGGCCTGCCTGCACAGCCGCGGAGACGCAAAGTGTCACTGCATGAAAGAGGAGGAAGCTCACAGCAAAAGACTCACTTAACGTCTGCGACGGAGTGTCACGTCCTCCGCACGCCGTTTAATTTGTGCGCGTTTGTGCGGATTGTATTCGCTTTCAGCAATTCCAAATGGGACGAACGTGAAAATTCGGAATCTATATCAGATGTTTGGCGCTGGAGCGTAGATTTCTCGTCTTCTCCTCCCCCCTCCGTGGCCCTGTGAGTGTCTGGGCTCCAGATGCCGCTGCGTTGGAGCCCCGCCGGCCCCCGTCGTCAGCGCTCCCGTCTGCTGCCGCGCGGCGTCACCTCGGGGACGTTCTCACAAATAGGGGCGCCTAATGAATGTGGAAAATGAGAATGCCAGTTTGATGAACTCTGTTACTCAATTAGCGCAATTAATTTTCCTGTGGCGCCGCTGAGCAAAATGGAGTCACGGATGATTGAGTCACCGTTTCACTATCTTATTTTAGTTTTAGGCGGCTCCGCTTGTGAAGAGCGGATGTGCCGAGGGGAGAGGCAGCGAGGAAAAGAGAATTTTATAGAGAATCTCATTTTGTTTGTGAAGTGTGGGGCAAGAAAGAAAGAAGAAAAAAGATATTGTATTCTTCCCTGCTCGCTGCACAAGACTAGCTTTAGCCTTATCTCCTCTAGCTAATACTTTTCACGTCTGATTTAGCCTGGACTGAATTACAAATCGAAAAAGATAATCTGAAATGGAAAAGGAAACAAATCACTGATTTTATATTATTCTGATGTAATAAAAAGGGGGGGGGGAATGGGAGATTCAGGGTGCTTCAAAGATAAACATAGGAAAAAATTCACAATGGAAATATAAATCTGTTTACTTTCTTAAAAAGTCTGAAAACATGCCACAGAAACGCCCTATTTTCTTATAAATTGAGATGCAATTTTTTACATATTAATAGTTTGAACAAATATGACATTCTTCTAAAATACTTAAAATTCTGCAGCTTGGAGAAAATATGTGAGCCTTAGCACACTCAAGATATAGTAATCGGTTTTGAACGAGGCCAGCCGAAACGCATTTTGTAAGTATGGCGTTTTAAAGCTTCAGACTTTTTGTTCGACGGTTTTAATTGAAGTGAATAATCACTGTGCTTGAGCCATTTTAAATATGCTCGCAAAAAGTGTTCACTTCCTGAAATAGAGCACTTTTTTAAACCAATTTAATTAACAATCTGATCCTGACTGCATTGTTTGATGACAAGAATCGATTGGCTGATGTGATCAGACTGAGTTGATTCTTTGTTTTTGGGGATTTTGTTTGCAGATGAGTGTCCTTGCTGCTATAAAACACATTTTGCTCTCCGTAATGAGAGAAATCGTTGGATCAACTTTGGACATTTTTTTTTTTTGTTTGTTTAAAGAAAACCCTAAAATCATAAGCTAGGTGTCAATGTTAGCATTTCCAGTAGCATCTTAAAGTCTGTCTAACATTAGCATGCTATTTAGTTCATTTTCTACCTGGTAAATGAACCATATGATATGTGATATATTTACCACTTAAAAATAAATATATTTTTAAGTGATAAATTATAAATAGACAACATAAATGATTAACTCTTTAAACTGTCTACCTGCTGCTACTTGCATAAAACTTTTAATAATACATAGTCAGCTGTATGTTTTGTGCAAAACTTACTGCGGTTCTAGATTTTAATTCATAAAAACTATAAAAATGTATTTTTTTTTTTTTAACCCCCCACATCTCCAACGATTCGAACGGTTGAAGTCAGTGTTTTGCTGAAGCCATTTGGCCTGAGCAGCTTCCAGTCGCCCTCAGACCTGTTACCATGCAACCACGTCAAAGTGCTTGGCATGGCGGGGCCGTCATGCGGGCTCCCGGCACGCCTGCAGATGGCGGGGCGGTCAGAACAGGCTGCGAGAGTGCTCCCCTTCAGCGTTCCGCGCACGCACGCACACACGTGCTGCCGGCCGTCGCCCCGCGCGCTCACAGCCAAGCCGGCTCAACTCCCACTCCGCTCTTCGACGGTCTCGTTATTACGACTCGTGCTGGAAGCTATTAGTCAAGCCTGTTTGCTGGCAACTTTGTCCATTTTTGCAGGTCGACGCCGGTTTGAATCCTGAACGCTCGCCATGATGGCGATCATTGTGATACTAACTCGTCTATACCTCGCCACATATCAGGCTGGAAGCAACTTAAGCAAACATGGCTTTGAGTGACAGGTGGATGCTTCTAGGAGCCAGCATGGCGGCAGTTGGCAGGCAGCGGTGACAGTCGTCCTGCTGCCACACAAGCTGCTCATGCTGCTGAAACTGCTGCCTGGTCCAGGCCGGTCAGTCCTCCCCGCTCCTTACATGCTCCTCTACCCATTGATCAATCCGTGCATCGTCTTCCTTCTCCCACTGACCTTCATTTATGCCATCTTTCATTTAGTTGGGTGTTTTTAGAAAAATTCTAAAAGGACCTGCTAAATAAATGAACCCTGTGAGCATTTATGGATATTTTGTTGTACAGAAGCATGCTACCTTTAATGTTATTGAGAACAAATGAAAAGAAACAGATGGGGATCTTTTAATGAGGTGGATAACCTGCGTTTCAGGAGTCCGGCTGCAGCTTTTCCACAACAATTTGTCTCATTTTTTTTTTTCCTTTCATAAATAACTTACGGCCACGCTGGGCCAGCACACTCCTGGCCAAGGATAAAATGTCAGCTATAATGTTTGTGTGAGTCTGTTATTGGATATTGTTTTTATTGTTACAAGGTTGCTGATGGCTGTCTCTGGCAGCTCCGTATTGCTGAACGGGGCATAAACTAAAATTGCATGTTTGGCTGGAGCAGCGGCGTGTCCCTCCACGGAACAAAATGTGCCACGCACCCGTGTCTGGCAAAACTTTGGAAAAGAAAAGTTTGTTTTCATCAATAAAATTAAATCGGATCATAATTCGTGTATACCATCTCTTCCTGATATTGCAGATATTTTGAGTGAGTAAAGTTGACCTATGTTGTACATTATTTAAATTTGACTCAAAAATTTAACCACATCTGTAGGTACATGTGAGTTTGCACAATACTGCTTTGGCAATTAGGTATAGACATTTCAGTTTTCTGGTGTAAAGGTACAAAGATCTGCTTGCTGATTGGTCTATCTATTGATGTCTTGATTGGTTGGAATGTAGGTAAATGTGCAATTTGTTTGAATTTTCAATGGATATCTTATTTAGCACATAGTTTCATTGACTTGTTGGTTTAGGTTTAGGTTGTTGATGTTAGTTTCTAGTTTGTTTTGTCCATGTTTTTTACTTCTGTTGTTAATTAGGGGGATTTTTTTTCCACATGTGGTTCTTCAGGGATTGAGAGTAGAATACAATCAAGAAAACTTAACTCTTAAGAGTCCACAGACACTTAAAAATGGAAAGGAAGAGAATTGAAGTCATTTTTGCAGAGTGGTTTACAAAATATTTCACAGTGATGGGCTAATTCCCTAAATATGGCTTTCAAAAAAAAAATAACTAAACTAGCAACAAATGTTAAAATTGAAAAAGCCTGCAAATGTGTTGACTGAAAAATCTTTGTTTTTACTCTACAAATGGTCAAAGTGTACAGGAATGATTGTGTCATACCACTAATCCCCTCTAGGGGGACGTTGCTCACACTAGAACCTCTAGATTTTTACAACAGCTCTACAGAATCCATTCTGAATCATAAACCCATGCAGTTTGCAACTCTGTTTATGTGTAGCATTCCCTTTGCCACAGTTATATGAAGACTTAAAGTATGGTAATATTCTGCCAAAGCTATTACTCTGCGAATGCCATACGCATTTTTTTGTTGTTGTTGCAAGGAGATCAGTGCTCCCGGTGTCATTGTCTTCTCTTGCTTTTTATCGCTCCAAGTCGTTTTACCAATCCACCTGTCCTTTATGTGTATAGCTGAGTGCGTGAGAGTGCTCAAAAAGCCTTCAGGTCCAATACTTTATAGGTCCCGGCTTATCTGTGTGATTTACAGTCTGGTGCTTGTGTGAAAGAGAGTGGCAGACAAGGTACACCATCGATCCACAGCCACCACAAGAGGAATGCGTGTGTGTGTGTGTGTGTGTGTGTGTGTGTGTGTGTGTGTGGTGTGTGTGTGTGTGTGTGTGTGTGTGTGTGTGTGTGTGTGTGTGTTGGCTGCCTATTGCATTAGAACAAACTTGGCTTCTGCTGCTCAGACTGTGTCCTAATTGTCGGGCTGGAAAACCAGATGGCGACGAATTTTATGTCACCCCAGTGTCTCAGACCCGCTCACAAACACGGAGGCAAACTTACATACTTCTAGTACAGTTCCACTTCTTCCCCCAGAAGAAATGATTTGTGTTATGCAAAGTTATTGCACTGGACCTTTGTTTTTCTGGGCGCAGGCGGGCCACATTTACCGTGGCGTCCCGATTGCCGTTGTGTGTGGGTGCGTGAGCGTGTGTGTAAGATTGAAGGTCTGTTGAGGGACGTGGTGCCTGTAGGTGGTGCTTTAGCGCGGCGTGAGTGCTGTATCAGACACCTCCGCTTTCCTGCAGCACAACAGGGTTGCAGCTTAACGCATTTACCACCACATGCAACATTGCTCTGAGATAACCACACAAAGGCAAATTAGCACATGCAGCCATGAACCCTGCCGATTTTATACAAGTATCCCTCTTAGAGTGTTATTTGATAGAAGCAGGTCTTTTGTCCTCTCCGAGAGGACGATTGTCTCCTCTGCACGTGTGCACACTGAGATGGAGTCTCAGCATCACCTTCACTCTGGTAGTTGCAAAGGGTTAATATTGTTTGGTTGATCAGTTGACACACTGGTTGCTTGAATGACGCCTTCGTTGCCGCTAAATGCTAAAAAAAAAAAAAACGCCGACTAATCAACAAGTTCTTCTAGTTTTGGCTCCTCAGATCATTAGCAGTTTGTTCTGCTTTCCTCTTCTCACCCAAATGCTTCCTTGACAATTACAGTCATGACTCATCAATACTGACTCGCAATATGTTTGTAAATTTGGTTGTAATAGTGAGCAATTAGCGGCAGATGACTCATGTTTTTTGGTGTGTGTGCGCGCTCTACATTCAGCGTCTTGTGGGTTTTGCGTCACTTCAGCAATATTAGTCAGCGTGTGTGTGTGTGTGTGTGTGTGTTTGGCAGCCAGCTACTGCCTTTAGTGTCAAAAGTGTTTCATTCAGAGCCAGATGAAATCCCTCCCGCCTCCACAGCAGCAATCAGACGACGTGTCGCTGCAGCCGTCGCCGCGGGCTGCCGCGCAAAAGCTCCCTCAGACGCAGGTGGATCTTTGCTGTTTTTATGTTTGCGTGCGTGGAGTCTGAAGTAGGGCGGAGGAGCTTATTACATGTCCCCAAGACTTTCTGTTTTCAACATCAGAACCCCCCCCATCGGGAAAAATCAAAAGAATGAGAATAACTTACAGCACACATTAGAAACTTTTGGAAAACACGAGGGAACGGCAACCAAAAAGAAGCAAGAGGAGCAATTAGCTGCTTTTACAAAAACAATGTAGGTATTGATCTGTTTGCCCTTGGAAATATCAGTAAATATTTACCTGTGTGTAGAGCGTTTCAACAGAAAGTTGGTGAAAACAGAACTTCTGATGCATCAATTAGTTAATATTAAATTCTGACTCTGTAAAAATTGCAAAAGACGAAGCAACACTAAAAGTTCTTTTTCTTCACCAAATTTCAGAGATGGTTGTTTGGAAATGTTTGAGTGTATTAATGTCAGGTACGGTTCATGTGAATTCGCTTGAGGTTGAGCTCGTGGGTAAACGAAAGTTTCAACGCAACATGCAAACAGTAAAGTGGCCATTTTTGTTTTTCCCTAATTAGCTTTTGTCCGTCAGCGGTTTTCCGGGTGCCTCCCTCATCCCACCGGAGTGTGTGAGTGCGGATAAACCTCTACGCTGACAGATGTGTGAGTGTGTGTTTGTATGTCTGAGTGGCTGGCGCGTAATGACCAGTGGCAGGTAGAAAGGTGATGGATTGCCTGATTAGTGGTCTGGCTGGGCTCTCCTTACAGATGGGCTGCTGGATGTGGGCATCTGGCCTTGACATGCACACACACACACACACAGACATGCAGCCACATGCACGCCGCTCACTCTTTCTACACTTGTGCACCCTTATGAGACGTGCATGCACAAATCCAAACATTTCTGTCTTGCTGCACCATCTGCCTGGTGTCTTCCCTTCATCTCCTCCTCGTCCTCCCTTTGCCCTTCTCTTTTAGGGTGCGTGTGTGCGTGTGTATGGGTGTGTGTGAGTGTGTGTGTGTGTGTACGCAAGCTCTTGCTTTGCTCGTTAGTCAGTGTAATTACCAGGGAAAGGGAGCAGATTAGGGTGTTTACGCGCCAAGATGTTTACATGGGCACACACACATGCTGCCCGGATCACCAATACAACGGATTAAAGACACACGCGCACACACACACCGGCAGTGATAACAGTTGAGTGTATATCCATGACTCATGCACACCGGCATTAATGAATGTACTCTCTGATTAATGAGAATTGGATTATGTTTAAAAGTTGCATAAATTAACTTAGAATTGATTGCGAGGCCCACACAAAGAGCTGTGCACAAGTTTTCAACCACATCCTCCTTTGCTTTCAAGTCTTGAACCTTCAGAAGAAAAGATTTCGCCTTTATTGTCCCTCATTTGGGTGCATTTCTGTGCAACAGGATCAAAGTTGCGGCAAATAATATATACATGTATGAAACGAAACAATAAAGATAAAATGCTGGACAGTGACGGCAACATCTCAACATAAATACCGTTTAGTGATCATGTTGCTTGTAATGCTAATAGCAACTAGCCACGGCAACACGTAAGTATCAGCCAATCAGCGCTCTCCGAAGATGAAGAAAATCAGTGCAGTCCTATGTGAAAATGCACATGAACCCTACTGTTAAGCACAACGGAGGCTCTGTCATGCTGTGGGCCCATGTCCAGTTGGGTCAGTTACCTTAACTACTGTGCTTAGAACTCCAGCAGCTTCACTAGATGTTTTCCTCTCCCCTGGCAGCCCCAGAGCATCCTCCGCTCATGAGCAGGTCAGAACTCCAACCAGGTTTTTCCTGCAGGTGAACCGACTCTGGGATTCTCTTTCACCGCAGCCTGCTGCCGTATGTCTCCCATGGGGGTGAAAGACAGTCGAACCCCTCACCCTCCCACGCCCTCCGCCTCCGCTCCACCGAGTCGGTTACGGTGCTCAGCAATGCAGATCCCCACGTTTCACGGCCTCCCTCTCATCTCCGTGCGGGAAGACGATAATGTGATGCGTCGTACGCCTATTCAGGCTCACAGTAATATCATTTGCAGCGTTTTCGTCTCTGCCTTTCGGTCCAAGCTCCATAAAGCTAATCACAGCACTTGGCTCTTGGTTCAGGAAGGGCAAAGGGGGGAGGATGCGAGAGGGCTAAGCAGGGGCTAATGGCATTTTAAGGATTGGGGACCACTCCCATTACTTATTATAATGAAAAACCAATGCGTACAACTTGTGCGAGGCTCAGACTTGTGTATAGAGATAGACGGATGAATGGATGGATGATGGATGGAGTATTTTGCGATTTTATGCAGTTGAAGAACCATCCAGCGCCTTTGACTGTGAAATCTTTCCTCTGGGTGATATCATGCAGAGGACACGGAGCCCTCATTGAGTTAATTAAACCTTGGCGAAATGACATAAAAGAATAAAAGTCTAGGACCGGTCGAGTGACGCTGCTGTAAAAATGCAATTTTCAAGTTATGAAGTTGTTTCATGCACTGAAAAGAGGTTTCATAGGAATTCAAATAAAAATGGTAACAGGCCAGACATCTCATAAAGCGAATGGCTTTTTGAAATCCCGAGCTGGAGAGTCGTTTTCACTGTGCTCGAGACACAAACTCCTGAAATAAAACCATGTTTTTCAAGCCATTTGGCCTTGCTACTACCTCCTTTTTTAATTCAAGACGAGAGCTGACATTTAGGTTTGTAGAAAAAATGCTTCAGACTCCATAAGATTGCATATCCAAAGCTAAAAGATGAAATATAACAATCCCCTTCAGGGGGTGGGGAACGGATAAAGTCACCATTTTGAGGCAATGAATTACAGCAATCACATTATAATAAAGACCAGAAGAGTTTGAGTAATGTCGCTGTGTTCCAGCTGCAGGAATTTATGGGATTTCCTGACCATTTAAGTGCTTATCTGAGGTCAGACACTGATGTTGGATGAGGAGGCCCCTGAGAGTGATGTGTTTTTATGATTTGACCAAAACTAATTGGTACATATTTTTTAAGCAGAAGTCATAAAAGTGTAAAAGGCACCAAAAGATATTAAAATTAGGGCAGAATTTTAGCTTTTGATAAGCCCGAAAAAACATACAGTGGCGTTGTGGGTGTTGGCTTTCTTCCTGCACCACTTTGTTTTGTTTTGAGCATGAAAAATGTGGAAATAAATAGACTTCCAAGCTCATAAAAGCTCTTCTAAGTGACTGAAACACTTCCTCACATGCTTGTATTTCTTTCCACAAACTCCTTCTTTTCCACTTAAGATGTGGAGTTGTGTAAACAATGCGTCAAAAACTGGGTGAAGCGTCCAGAGAGATGAGGGAGCGCAGTGACTCTTCATCTGGCTGTCAGCATCCTCCTCTTTGCCAAATAATACATCTGTGTCCCTCAGTTTTTATCTTTCCACTCTCCAACTGCAGTGCGTCTCCGTTGAGCTTTTTTTTCCCTTCTTCTTCTTTTTTTTTTCTTCCAAGTGACCCCGCTGCAGTTGCTTATACTTTGGTGGTTGTTTGCTTTCGCCAGCTTTGCGCACAGACAGTTCAATAAGTTTCAACAACTTGAAATAAGTAAGAATGACTGGAAAAGATGCTCACCGCTGAGGCTGGATCAGACATTTCAGCCCAATTACTGCGATCCTTGACCTGCGGGATCAGAAAACGGGGAAGCAGCGAAGTGATGAGTGTTTGACATGTCTGACGTCACAGTTCAGATTTACGGTGCATCTCAAATTAGATTTAAATCAATTGGATTTCGAATACAACTTGATCTGCAATCAACCTCGGACAGCACGGCTACTTTTTTGCCCAATTTTTGATTTTAAATATTCTAAAATCATAGCTATGACTTTCATACTTTCCCTTTTTCTTTTCTCATGCAGACCGACAAAAGAAAGTTGTGGTATTTCTTCCCCTATTTATTGAACCCGAAACTATTATTGGATTCAGAAACAATAGATCATTTGACGTCTTTCTATTGTTTTCTTTCCTGCACCTTCCTTCCATTGCACAAGCTATTATTTTTTTCATTAATCGAGTAACATATCTTGCATGTCAAACATATCAGACATGGCAGCTTCATTAAATCCAGCCTGAGAATTATCATCATCCCAGAAACCTACTTCTGTCATGAGCTCACTCAGCTTTTAAGACTGAAGCTAACACCAATTAGCTTCCTTTTCTGAATGTTAAACTTTCCTGGCATGTTGCTGTGCTTTTGGCTACAGCCCAACTACACTTGGCTAAAATTAGCCACAAATGAATGTACAGCTAGCCGCAGTTAGCCAGAGGTAGCTACATGCTCTTGAGTAGATAGCTACACTTGCAGCTGTACATATCGGAACAGTTTAAATAGTCTAGTTTTGGGTACACTTAGCTATGGTGTTAGCGATGCTTCATAGCTAGGTGAAGCTAACTACATTAACCGTTAGCTCCAGTTTACAACACTTTGAGCTACAGGTTAGTTAAAAACTTAGTTTAATTTACAGTTAGCTTCACCTTTAGCTCCATTTATTTGACTCTTTGGTTTATTTTTAGCATTCAGGCACATTTTTTCTTCGTGGCTTGTCTGAATAACTTCATGTTCAAGTACAGACAGATGTAATTACCTACATTTAACTGTAGTTTGAAATGGTAAGCTACAGTTGGCGCCACTGTTAGCTGGAGGCGGCCAAAGTTGGCAAGTCAGAATGTCTGAACACTAAAAAAAAGATTGTAAATTCAACATGCACAGCTGCTCTTGGCCCATTTGTTGGTTTTTAAATATTCTAGCAACATACTTGTGAACTCTTCTGAATCTCATACTTTTCTCACACAGGCCGACTAAAGGAAGTTGCTATAACAACTCGTTTCCAAGGAACCGCCTGTAATGACTGATTCTAGACAGATTGTCAACTTGGACTGCCTTTCTTGTTCAATGTGTTCGTCTTCTCACCACAAGCCTCCTTTCACGTGTTGGTGGCTGCAGATAAAAACACATTCACCTGGCACTATCTGCTGTCTCTGGCAGAAGACCGACGGATTTTGCCCAAACACAGCTGGAGATTTCTGCTGCACCGTCTCAGCTCAACAGTTCAGTGAAGGCTGCTCACACTAGCGTACTATTTCCCAGGCGCATTCACCCTTTACTTCCCTGGTATTGCTCCCATGAATCTGGTTACTATGCAAAAAGGGGTAAAAAATAATGAAAGTGCTACTGTTTTTTATGAAAAATGTTTGTCTGTTGATCCTCAGTGAGAAACTGTTGCTAAATGTTATTGATCCTCCATGTTCTGTGTTTAGACTTTTCTCATCTGTTTGCTAAATCTACGCCGTCTGTAATGGAGATTATGGAATATTTCGAGGGCATAACACTTCCATCCACCCAGCCACTTTGTTTGGGGATTCAAGGTTGCTTTAGAAAAAGGAAAAGTGGATTTATACACTCATCAGAACAACCCTCCCCACCCATTCCTCCTTTAGGAAACTCCGTCTCTATAATTTGTATCCCGGTTCTTCACCCTGACGTTCTTCCATTCTGTTTGCACAGTCCTCGACCTCCGTTGATTGTAAAGGTACATGCATATACCTTGATTTCAAGCTGATCGTTAAGGCTTCAAGCAGATAGTACAGTCAAATTATCCCAAAGGCCAAGGTCGTGAATCAAGGGCCTCTTCTGACAATCAAATCTCGTCAAGCTCTTTGTATTTTTTTTTAACACGGAGAACGTGTGCGTGTTGCAAAAGTTTTGTGGGGGGGAGGGGGGGGAAAGAACATGTCTTAAATTCACCAGATGGGCAGGGCATAGGACCCGCAAATTAAACGCATGCCAATCTCTGCTGGGTATTTCTCATCGTGAAAACACATTTGGCAAGTAGCACCTGCGCGATCAGAGACAGAGAAAACTGGCAGGTCGGAAGGCAAGGATGGCACGGGAGATAACAGGCAGTTGGAAGGGAGAGGTAGAAAAATGAAACATCCGCAGAGCTCGCAGGATGGGCTCTGTGCAGTCATGGATTGATACGTTCACCAGTCCCCGGCTGTGTTGACAGGTGGGTCCAGTGAACCCTTACGGTGTGGTTTTTGCCAAGCGAAGCTTTCAATCCACTGCAGAGCCGCCACGCCAGGCTTCAGCTGTGGAGATGAAGACGAGGGCCAGTGAGTTTGCCCAGTTAAACCTTTTTACAGATAGAGAACACAGACTTTGGACATGATTCAAAGAGCTTAAGGAGTTTCAAAATCTGCCAGGGAGCAGCCGGTAAAACTACTTGCACACATTTGCAAGGACTTCTCCTGAACTTTCGTGAACCCTCGTCCGGTTAAAGCAGAAAAGTGATCTGATCTCAGTGAAGAGAGCAGACTCAATAATTAGCCAGGTTTCTGATGGAGGTGAGAGTTGATGGTGGCATGTTTGTCTTGCATAAAGGGAAGTGATCTCCCAAAGCTTTTTAGACGGCACACCACATTCACCCAGTCGCACTCACAAAGACACGTTCATAAACCGACACATCAGTAGGCAGGCCAGGGTCAGGTGCTTTGCCGAAGGGCACATCCAAACGTGGCAGAAGAGGAAGCTTCTTAGAACACTCCCTGTTTTTAGAACAAGTCTGTACTTCTTCACCTAGTGTGTCTTATTCTTTAGTTGTCTCGATAACCTCTGTTGAGCTAAGTACTACAAGCTGGAAGGGTCAGTTTTATTCAAACGTCTAAGATGGCTGTGAGCACCGTCAAAGAAGCAGAGCTTTCATGCTGCACAAAGTCCTTTATTTTGCATGTTTACAGAAGCTAAAATGTTTTAAGCTGCTAAAAAGCAATGGAGCAAGAGGGTTACTGAAAAAAATTTGATCAATCCGGGCCGCCGGTCAGTCCCTGGTCAATTGCTAAGCCCGACACATACCACCATGTTTTTGCATCAAAAAATGTCCTTTTTTTTCATAGTACAGTTAACTACTACTGTGAACTTATGCTATTTCAAGACGTTGTTGACAATACTTAAACTTGCAACTGGAGAAACCCTAACCCAACTGGAGAAACCCTAACCCAACTGGAGAAACCCTAACCCAACTGGAGAAACCCTAACCCAACTGGAGAAACCCTAACCCTAACCCAACAGGTGAAAAACGGCAAACAAACAAAATCATTCCGTAAAAAAAGAAAAAAATGCTTAAATCCCAATTAGGTAATTAGCCATTGGATCTGAAAATGATATGTAATGCTGATTCCACTTTGAGCTGGCCCAAGGCATAAGTGAACTAAACGGCTGCTTATGGCTCCCCCTTAAGATGACGGATGACCCTAAAACAATTACTGACTGTCCCTGTCGAAATGAGAAGACGTTGACCTTCTGCAGATGCTTTGAGTCCCACCACGACGACTCTCTAAGAATCCGGGCCTTTGTCCTTCTCTTCCTTTTTTTTTTATTGCTCGCTCATGTCTTACCATGAAAAGACACCCTGCTTGCATCTTCACTTTGTATTCTTCTGCATCTGCGAGCGTCCCCCCCCAGAGAAACCAAACAGAGCCTTCCTCCTATGCAAAAACCACTTCATCTCTCTGCGAGCTCATGTGCTCCACACAGCCAGCCACCGGGGGCCTCTCTAAGTCTCTGAGTATCGCAGCCCTCCCTTGATCTTGTTTACTTAGTATTCCATTAGAAGCTAGAAACAAGGTGAAGGATCGAATAAGTTGGTCAAAAAAAGATTGGAAGAAGGAAGAATAACTGCCTCAAACTCCCTTTACAACCTATCCACTTTGCTCTTTGACACTCGAAAGAACTTCCACCCTGTGGTAACTTTTCAAAGGCTGCAGTAATGTCCTTTGAAGCGGCCATCAAAAATAAGTGTTTTTTTCATCCTCTTCTTTTTTTGTCAGGCTGAATCCTCGGAGGGGTTCGATGACTTCTTGTCTGACTTGTGTTGGAAGGGAGGAAGGCAGAAAGACGAGTATTAAAAAAGGGGCCAACGGAGTACAAGGCAGTGTTCTTTATTTATGGACTCTTCCTCTGTTGAGTTCGATTGGTTCTGGAACTGTCATTTCAAAGCCTGAGAGTGCCAAAATGTTCCACTTCATCGTTTGAGTTTCATTTTGGCATCTTCCTGTTTGCATTTGATATTTCGAAGGGGATGTTTTCTACGTTTTCCAAAGCAGACGACACAGACTCTAACGCAGTAAAACTTTGTGTCGCTTCCTGCGGTAGTTCTTAGCACAGCGCCACCACAGGCGTGGAGGTGAACCGTTTTTTTATATTTGCTTGAAAACGTTCCAATTTTTTGTTTGAGTCTCTTGATAATTTTAGTAGTTCTGCTTGTGTTCCATAACTGGCCTACTCAAATTCCTTGCCTCTTGCTCCCATTTTTTCATGTTTTACATATGGAATCTCAACCTGGTCTCTATTATGCTGCATGAAATTCAAAATACAGTGTTCCGCAAGGTTAAATAAGCGATTTTAAGCTTGCTTATAATCAGCAACTGGTGTTTACAAATGATACTTGTGGGAACTTTCACTAATACCATCGAAAATCAGACAGAGAAGAACATTTTATAGATTAAATAAGATTAACGACAGACTTCAGACGTCCAAAACTTGAAGGTTTCTAAAGATAATTACCCACGTGGAGCTAAATTAAATTAGCTAAATTTGGCAGCAGAGAATTATTTATGATAATTACCAGAAATATTTTCTCTGCTGCCAAAGTTCAGGGCAGTTAAAAACAGGTGCAGCTGTTTTGATTACAAAACTGCTGCATTTTCCAAGATAAATAACACAATTTCAGCTGAAATAAAGTAACACTGATAGAAATGCAGACTGAAAAATTAATCGGTTCTTCGTTTTTTCTATTGTTTTGCGTTGTTCGCTCTTCACTTGGTGTAATTGGTTTCAAATATGGAGATTAGAATAGATATACATGAATATTTATGAGCTGAAAGTTAAGTTAGTTGTTACCTTAGTTTAGCATCAAGGATCTTAGGAGGACATTAATGAAGTCCTTTTGCAATAAACGGCCAGTTACCTGAATATATGACTGTACCTTTAACTGACTGGAATCATTTCCATCTTTCATTCTTTCAGTCTGAACTTCTCCCAGATATGTTTTATAGGCTCTTCTTTGAATTGCGTAACTGAAGCAGAAGAAGAGAACATTATTAAAAGTGTAATTACTTGCTGTCTCAGTAAATCACAAGGTGTTTCATCTGCCCGAATCGCTCTGAATGTCACACTGAATACGTCCGCGTCTTTCCCTCCACGTGAGGCGAGTCTTTCTAGGTTAGCTTCGAAGGATGATGAGTTTTTTTTTTTTTAAACTTGCCTTTGTGTTTTATAAAATGAACAGACGCACGGGTGGAATTGGACAGAAAGCGGTGAATTTTCTCATGGACAGAATAAAGCAAAAGGAAAAGCTCCAAAAAAAAAAAAAAAAAAAACAAATATCCAAAAATAACCTAAGAAACCCATTCATCCTTGGATGATTGACCAATCTGTTCAAACATGGTCGCCCTCACAATGAGGCAAATTGGTAAAGCTGGTCTAGGAACTACCAAGACTCAATCCGTCCATGAACTTGATCACCAGTGCCACTCCGGCCTCTAGACCCAGGTTGTGCCAATGAAGAAAAGGAACAAAATGGCCACTTTCAATTTTGTCTTAGTGTTCCAGCTGCCTGCCTGCATACAAAATATGGTCATACTTACAAGGCGCCATTTGTAAAGTCACACAGTAATAATCCAATTATTTGGATTATTTACCATCATGAAGGTTTTGGAGGTCATATTTCCACCATGACATTCTTACATTTACAAGTTTCTCTGTTTCAAACTCAATGTTTGCTAACGTTGGATTGGCAAACTAATTATTTAGCTAGCAAGCTAAAGTTTAGTTTGAAAGCAAGAGATTTAGCTTGTAAGCTAAAAGTTCATTTACGAGTAAATATTTAGTTTTGAAGCGATATTTAGTTTAGCTTGCTTGGTTCGCTTGCTAAATCTTTATCTAGCAATTGAAAATTTAGCATGTTGAAAATGTGTTTGCTAGTTAAATGTTTAGTTTTAAACTGTGACATTTACAAGTGAATGTGTAGCATGTTGAAAATAAGAGATTTCTTTTTTAAAAAATTGGTTCAAATTTTTTTTTTAATGATAGCTGTTTGTAAAGCTGCACACCGCACAGATAAGATAGACATGGGGGTATTCAGTCACAGATATAGGGAACCTAAAAACACTTTACCAACTGTCAAAAATAGCTGTGGCACTGTCATGCTGTGGTATAAAGTAGGATATTGGTAATGGAACAATTAATATGCGTATATGTTAATCATAACTGTGTCTCTGCATCTGATCCAGAAGAGTTTTACCTTCCACCAATCTGTCAAACAGCAGCTGCTCTATCCGTGCACGTTTCCATGTGGGGAAGTTCTGCTTCCAAGAGATGAAATGTCAGAACTGGAGATAGTTTTTTTTTTTTTTTGGCCTCACAAACAGAGTATCATTTCTACTTCACTTACCAGGTTTGCGGGAGAGCCAAATGAGAATGTAAATAGGGGAAACACACACAGCATCAACGCATCTGCATCCTGCCAGTGTGGCTGTGCTCTTCAAATGATTTCAATAGCCTCGCAGCGCTGCATCACTGCTTCTCCAACCAAAGCAACTTTCACAGATGTGATGTTTCGCAGCGGAATGTAATAGCCCGGAGACGGCCGTCGTTTCCGTCGCCTCGTTCCTTCAGACCCGGCGATGTGTTTGCCGTTTTGGCACGACGAGGATCCATTACCGAGAGGAGCGATCTGAACTCCCTTCCATTTATTACCAGCCGATATAATGGCTGATTTATGCCTAAAAAGACAACAATGTACAGTTGGCGTTCGCTCCATCTGCTGCTGCCTACACACACCCCCGCCCCCTAGTACATGAACCCCCACAGACCCCCTCACGCCCCCCGAACTCCTCCAAAGTTGCCAGGAAGAGTTGTGGAAACAAGCGTAGGAGATGGTTCATGTTTGTCTTTTGAACTCCACAGCAGTGAGGGGCTTTCAAACGTTCCCAGGTGCGGATTTTTCTTAGATGCTCGGAGGAAGGGCAGCGAGTTCAGGGAGAGAGAGGGAGAGTTGAAGGAGGAATAGAAAGAAAAGAAAAGTACTGGCAAAAGAAGAGAACTAAAGAGAGGAGCAGCGCAGAAAGAGAGCAGGAGCAGGTTTGTGTAGCCCGCTGGGGGTGAAACGGTAAGCCACTTTCTGTGTTTTGGTGGAAGAGGATTGATTTCCCCTTCGGTGACCTCTGTCTTAGTCACTGCTGTTGCCAAGTGTGGTACAAAAGTGTTTTAGCTGGAGGTGGAAATACGTCGGGCGCTGCGTGCGGATACAATAGTGAGGCGTAAAAGTTGTGCAGATTGGTGGGCCGACAGGTGTGGCCTTTGATCACAGCCCTCCCGAGCCGACTCCACCGGAGCCAACAGAACGTCCAGTTTATTGTCTTCGCCGCAAAAACAAGTCAGCTTGCGGCAGCGTTTTTTGTGAAGTTGTCAGCCTCCATGACATCATGGAGAGAATCCAGCAGATGCACTAAAGCTGGTGAGGAATTGAACTGGCTTTTCCTGGTCTTGGTCACCATTAACTCTACTCCTGATACCACAAACCAGTATTCCTCTTACTGTTTGTTTTAATCAAAGAACTACTGTGAGATGTACGCTGGTGCATTCAGTTGATAGATTGTATATCAATGTGTTGCTAAATTTAATACCTTTAAGGTGTTATTTTGACAGTTATTAAACACCAAGAAGTAGCTTGGGTTGAGAAATTAACAGCGTTTCCAATCATTTTTGCATTTTGCAGTGTACAATCATAAACAACATCCTGAAATATCAGTGAAACTCCAGATATTCAGCCTTAGTCTTGGTTTTGGAAGGTATAGTTTTAGTCTTACTCTTGGTTTAGTCTGGTCTTGCTGTTATTGAAAACTGTTTTAACTTCTTAACTTTCTTAAAGTCCTTCCCTCATACAGAGCATAAATGCATAGTACTTCTATTATAATCTATTATTTATGGCTGAACAAACCGTTCTTTTCGAGATTGATACTTCGATATTGCAATAGCAACACATTTGCATCATATTGGACAGTGGTGTACAGCACACCACCAGTGAACTCTGCAGTAGTGGAGCGAAGCCTCCTTTTCAATTCCTCAGGGATTTAGCTTTTGAGATGTAAATCAGCTGCTCCTAGTTGAGGAAACAATGCGTTGTTGCCCCTGCTACTCATGACAACTGTCTGAAAGCCGGAGGATAGAGCAAAAATCCTCCCAGCTGCTCAGCATCCAAAACAATTATGACCAAAAGTTTTCAATGAGAGCAATTCAGAACTAACGGGACAGAGTTGCATCAGCATGCTGCCACCATAAGGGGCGCTATTTTAGAACAATTGTGGGGACGGAATAGGAAGTTTGCGGCTGCTAAACATAACCTTCCAGAACAGCTTTAGGATTAATTACATTGGAGACTCCGCCCCAGGCTTTCTCGTCCAACACCAGTGTCTGACCTCCTGGATAGACTTCTGGAAGTATAGTGCAAACCTCGCATGAGCACAACAGACGGTGGCGATGCCAGCAGAGGTCGAGGCTGATTTTGCACAACAGAGTGCAGCCCAAACTGTACATGCAGACCAGCTGCAGGGCAAATATATTTTTAGCAAAAATAACGTATTTCCCCTTCCTGCAATTTCTTTTTTCCTCGTCTCATTTTCATTTCCGCTCCCGCGGTGCAGAAACCCGGCATGTTCCCAGACCTCCTTCAACAGGTCGCGTCCCCACGTCGGATCACTGGAACATAAAATTAAAAAAGACTCTTAGCCTTTTGACATCCCTCCTCGGGGCCCCGAAAGTTAATCTGTCCTTTGTTGGATTCAAATTAACTTGACCTCTCCCCGCCCCCCCTGCACCTCCTGAAACCATTTAAACGATACAAGCTGCCCCCAGGACAAACACATGCACTCATCTTTAAGAATAAAGGTGTTAAAGAAGAAGGAGGCAGGATGAGGTCATCACAGGTGAAGGCCAAAGCCTCCCCGGCGGCGGCAGCGAGGAATGAGTGAGAAAGGGAGAAAAAAAGCGGCGGCTGAACGCAGAGCGGGTATAAATCAGCGCGCCGTAAAACCGCAGCAGCACTCCGCCCCACCCTCGTAAATTGGCATCTCCCTGCCAGCCTGCGCTCCGGCGGCCGGCCGGCCTCACACATGCTTTATGACGAGAGGATCAGGCCGCTGAGTGAGCTGAGGCGGGGGGGTCGTATATCTGAGAGGCAGGAAGAGGGGCTCGAGTCGACCGAACTGAAACAAAGAGAAAGTCGAAAGCCCAACAACAACAAAAAAAAAACAGAATAAAATGAGATGAGAAAACTTTTTTACTTTTTACTAAAGAGCATGTGATTCCCCCCACACCTTCTCCTCTCCTCTTCTCTTTCTCGCAGCGCTTCCCATTTTAATGAAGAATAATTGATTCCCTAGAAACTCCTACGACTGCTTTGGTTTAGGTTGTAAACGTCACATTTAATGCCTTCCATATGTTACTGGTGACAAGTATGTTGACGTAGAAATATTTGCTAATTATAAATGAGTCGACTTAAGTAATGGAGCCATTAGCATCAATAGGTGTTGGGGTTTGTTTACAGTACCTGTAAGTGAAAGTTGTAAGTTTTAAATGGTGCTCAAGGGCAGATATACACTGACTGGCTTTAGCATTTAAGCTTGATTTTAAGGACTGTATAGATATTAACTGAATATGAAAAATGTGGAAATTAGGGTTTACTTGCTGTTGTGTCAAAGGGTGAATATGATATGCATGTGCCATAAATAATAAAAAGTTCTGTATTACATTTGGCCCTCTTAGCACAACTAATGTTTCAGCTAGCAGTGTTGAAAAAAGCATCATCCCGTCTGTGTCTTTCCCTCTCAAATCCTATCCTTGGATGTTCTTTCTTTTTTACAATATTCTCCCCAAACAGGTGCTGGCACGCTAAGCAAATGCCTCTAATATGAGACGGCCTTTAATTGAATTCAGTGGCCAATCAATCAGCCATTCACCGTATTGATTGAAGGGAGCGAGACGCTTCATATTTTTCACGACGTGCGGTTTTTTCAGCGTCATCCGCCAGATCGATGCGCCTTTTACTTCTCGAGCGTCTGGAGTGAAAATCCCGGGTTTCCTGCGAGGGGTCCTTTCCTTAACCTCCTCTCCGTACAGAGGAGGGCATTCATTTACCTACAGGGGGCAATTTTGCTCGCGTAAACTGTTCCGCGGCGCCATTCTTCACCCTTTATGGGCCCATTTCATCAAAATCCCTGTTTGAAAATAGATCTGCTCTCACAATCATTTTAAAATTATGAGGCTCCCGCATACAGAAAGCTGTTCCCGTCAGTTTTCCAGCCTTGTGTTCAGGGTCAGTTATGCACCCTCGGAGGCAGATTCAGGGGCAATTTTTATTTTTATTTTTTTCTACTTGCTTGTGTTGTAAAGATTGAAGAGCTGTTGCTGCCTTTCATCTCATGGGTCATGTCAGAACTTGTCGTAGCCTGTAAATCCTTGAAATGCCCTTAAAAGTTTTTAAAAGCTACTACATTGCTGCAGAACTATTGATTTTTCTTCTTTCTATTCTTGTTTTCCGTCTGTTGCAAAGAATTCTGTCAGACTCGCATCTCCCTCCTTTGTAGAACTGCCGTCACTGCATTGACAGTCACCAGACAAGACGGGCTTTGACTAGGCCATACAAATGCATTGCTATGCCGCATGAGCTGAAAGCGCACACAGCCAATCTTTGTCAAAATTGGACGTTTTTTTGGTGAGGTGAACTTTTTAGTTCTGATTTGTCAGATTGCGGCGTGACATTTTTCAGAGTTTTTTCTGTTTTCTCATCCGTAGTGTTTCACCTCATATTTCGTCTTTCTTTTACTCCATCCTCATCGCTTTCCAAACGTTTTCCAATAAAGCTCAAAATCCAACCAAATGAAGAAACATAAAGTCACGATACAAAACCCAGACATGCGCGAATATCTGCAAACTTTCAGGAAAGAAGTGATTTTAATGCCCTTCTCTGCTGCTACTCAGAGCAAGACGGAGAACAGGCACAAGGGGAGGGAAGGGCACATGTGGGCTTTTATGCTAATAATTGTATAAAACTGTTGCATGGCAGCGTTCCCAGTTAGTAAACTGGTCCCTTTGGAGATGACTTTCTGAAACTGCTTCGTGCGCACACTTGTCACATGCGGACTCGGTGTGCGTTTTCCGCGCCGACTGGATCAGTTGATCTTTGCACAGGGCGGAGAAACCCCGAGGGAGTTAGGTTACAACTGTTACAATACATGCAATTACAAGCTGATTAATAAAACATGCACACACTCGCTGCACGGCGCCGTCTCATTATGTTACAGCTGCGGCTGCTGAGTGCAGCGTTTAACAACGGGGCCGATCATTTCCACACCGGTGTGTTCGTTTTGTTGCCGCGAATCATTCAAACTTGTTTGAAATAGTTCGGATTTGAGCGTCCCCACACTAAAATGGACTTCTCCTGAAAACTTGATGTTTCCAGAGGAGCTTGGTGCATCGCTGCCACCTTGTGGTGGTGTTGGCATGTTCAAACGTCGGAGTTTACTTACCTTAACGATTATCACAGCATGCAGCACTGACGGGCACTCTAAGCTATTTTTCGGTGATCCTTTTTTTTTAAAAAAATAAAATAAAATAAAAAAGAAAATCCCCAATCCTGGATCATGTTATGAAGAGAAGAGATTCAGAATCCAAAACGCTTCGATTTTTATATTTTGCGACATTAAAGACACAGGCGTTAATAGAGTTTATATGTGCTTGACTGTTATTTATTTTTTTATTTTACAAACACAAATCTAAAAAGTGCGGCACGCATTTTTGGTAGATTTGGATCTGTTGAGAGAAAAATTGACACCTTCTGCTTAGTAAAGCAGCTCAGTCTCAATGTGAGTGGATGAACTGGTAAACATAAATTCTCTGCTCTTTCCCCCATTGGACTTTGACTAGGCCATTAGACATGTCTATGCTTTGACTGTCGCACTACATTTTCGGGGTGTCTTTCTAGTCTTTTTTCTTTAGGTTTTTTCATTTTTTTTTTGCCCCTATTCCCACAGTATGATGCTGCCAACACCATGTTTCACCACTTGATTTTCTCTCTGACTCATCAAATTAAAACGAACGATGGCAGAGGTGCTCCTGATTTTCTGTCCAGTTTTTTTTTTTTCCACTTAAATCCAACCTACGAATCATTCGTGCATCCTAAAGTCAAAGATCAAACCAGACAGCCTGGAAAAGAACATATTTTGATCCATGAATTTTAATATATATATGTAAGGAGGTCAGTGCTCTTTGCTGTGGGGGAGAAGTTTAAACACCCATGTAGAGTCAAATGATGAGGCAAATCCGATGAGAATTGGTCATGAATTACACAATTCCCATAAAAAGCCCAAGAAAATGTTGTATTTTTTCCAAATTTGAAGCTCTCCTCTGTTGCTCTGTTTGGAACGATGTCCCTTTTAGAGTAAATAATCTCAGTGTGTTCAATTGCATTTGCTTCTGATTTGTCGCCAGCTTCTCCACATTCACTCTCCAGCCTTTCCACTCCGTCTCTTGAGGCTCGGTGACATTCCTGTAACAAGTAGCTTATTGCAGCGTTATTGCCCAAGCATCGGGACACCGCGAGGGGCCTGAGGGCACACGTGACGGCCCTGACAGGTCCCGGGGCTTCTGCCGTCACTGTCAGGGAGCCGGCGGCTCTGTCGGACGCGGTCGTCAACCGGCGGCTCGGCGTCTGTTTGCAGGCGCGTGGCGCGGCGGGGTAGACGTGCGCGGCAGCCTGCAATACATACGCATGCAAAATGAAAACATAATGTTGTTCTTAGCACGGCGTGACAGGAACACACACACGCACCCATACACACACAACTTGGCGAGTCCGTTGAGAGGCCCCTGACAGTTTTGCCCTGAGCTTTCAATCCGTCTCGGGGAGCTCCAAACACCCAGTGCAATTACTCTTTCTTGCTGACTGCACCTGCACAACATAATTGAGAAGGCGACTGAGGCTTTGTCACTTAAGGTAAAGATGTAGAAGTGGGGGGAAGAGGTGCCTCGGCTAAGCTGTGGAACTGCAGAAGTTTGGCGAGTTGGCGTGAGACTCGGAGGGCGTGGAATTAAAAACAAGAGCCCGCTCCTCAGCAGTCGCTAACGACGTTTCAAGGTTCAGCAGAGACCGACGGCAGAAAGCGAGAATGAAATATTAACACCTCATCCGTCGGCGTGAGTCTGACATTAATGCCTCATGAGTCTGCTTTAATGATCAGAGAATTAGTTAAGCTTGCGCTTGGTGCGACTGGGGATCATGTCTGGAAACCAGGGGGTTCTCCTAATGTCTTTGTGTGGCTTTAATAGAACCAGCAGCGGATCATTGTTGGTAATGAGGACACTGACCTGGATCTCATTACTGCTGCTGCCTTTTTTATCTCATTAAATGTGGTAAAGGCTAAAGATGATCTAGCTGGGAGTTGTGACACAGCTTAAGGTTATGTCACTACCTGATTTAAAAGAAGAAGAAGAAGAAGAAGGGGGGGAAAAAGAAACTTGTTGCGTAAGATTGCAGGTTTTTCTCGGTGCTTGTTGTCAATTGACATTTAGGTGGTTTGCTTGGACTGCACCTCAGTTTAAAGGCAATTTTCAGAGTTTCTTTTTCCCCTCTGTTCCACATGAAGAGGATATTGCAGTGATGTTGCCCTGTACTGACACTGAAATGCATTTCTAAATGTATATCTGTTATAGTATCTCTGAAGGGAGAAAATATTACTGGTGTGATGTCAGAAAAACTTGCCCTTTCAACTTTCTGTGGTTAGTTTCCAAACTAAAAGTTGCATTTCCTGGTATTATTTCAACTCAGGTTAGCTTCCATCGTGAGGTGACAATGACAGTTATCGTGTCCAATGACTTGCCACACCAGACAGTGTGTCTCAGACTTGAAATTAATCCAAGTGACCTTTTCGGATTTTGCCGATTTTAGCCAACTGTGTTCAGGATCTCATTCTTTGACCATTGGTGAGGACCGGATCTTAAATATGCTGTTGAGTTCTACCTTGCAGCTCCCGAGTTTTTCCTCTCAAACCACAACTGACTGGAACGGTTTTGCGAATTCAGCAGAACTAAAATCCAGGGAGGAATATATCCCATGACTCGAGATAATGTCAGTACAACATTGTCATGAATGTTGGTGTTCAGCTTTTCCAAAGTCAGCTCTCTCGACACTTTGGCAGTTGTGCCTCAGGGAAGAAGCCGTCACTGTGGAGTTTGAGTCGGTGTTCCAGCCTTCTGGTTCTTTAGTCCAAGTGTTCAAACCGCCTAGGGCAAGATTCTGAACCTGGAGAAAAACTTACTCATAGAGAATAGGAAGAACGCTTGTGAATTTCTCAATAGTACCTGTTAGGCCTCTGTGCATTTACCTCCTCGATTCATTGGTGAAATAAGAGATGTGGAAACACAATATTTAGGAATAGTCACTCTGTAAAAAATGGCTTGGTGAAAATTTGGAACGCACCGTAAGATTAGCGAGAGTTATTACAGAACAGCTTCCAAGAAGGATTGTGATTGTTTGGAAAAAATATTATTTGTCCTCTTTTGCCAGATTTTAAGAGGCCAGACCAATTTCTGGCCAAACGCAGAGGATTAACATCTGGCTAGCCAAGAGTAGCCTAAAAGAAAGCAGATCCTTTCGCATTAGACTGCAGAGTTTCTTGGTTGACTTCCAGAGGTTTATTTTACCACAAAGTTGCTAGGAAATAAGCGTCGTTGCCTGGACTCGTCTCCAAACATAATCTAGCACATATGACTCTGAGCTGTGATGCTTTCTACTGCTAATATGAGTCTTTTTAAGGAACAGACAGCCGATTTCATGTTTCTGTTCTAAGCTCACTGTATCCTGTGTTCAGCATACAGATTTGCAGCATGAGTCAACTTGACTCATAGCGAGAAAATTATTTTGAAACTCCTGTCTTTGGAATCCATCTGTCTCAATAAAAGGGCTGAGTTAACCCCCGGGCCCCTGGGTGACGGCAACCTTACATCCTTCATCCGCTCCTAATTCATATTTGTGCTGCCGATTACTTGACACTGATTCAAACATTTCTTTCGATTTCACCTTGAGCCGTCCATCACTTTAGGATTCCAGTCGGTCTTTCTTTTCTGTCCTTGCTTCCAGCCCAGGCTTCAATTTATTGCGTTTCTGCACACCCAAACCCTGACACTTGATGTTCGCTGAAATGCTAACCAGATGAAAGATAGATTGCATTTATTTCTGCCTTTATATGACTTATCTTGTTGCAGTCTGAAACCATCTGTGTGTCTCTCATCTCTGCCTCTTCTCAGTCGTCTTCCATTTCCGTCTCCATCCATGAAAGCGTGGTAACGGGCGTCCCTTAAAGGCATTCTGAGACTCTTCTTCCAATCTCTTAGTCCTCCCTCTTGGTCTGCCATCCATCTTATTCTCTCTATCATCCGTGCTAACCCTTTCAGAACAGACAAACCTGCCAGAGACACACGCTCCCCTGTCATTTGTCAACAGTGTCAGCTTGGATGGGAAGAAACCTCCGCCCGCTCAGGCTTCTTGATGTCAAATCCCAGCACAGGAGAGTAGGCAGGTGATATCCCCTGTTAGACAGAGAGGAGAGCCCTGCTGCATAATGGAAGTGAAGGGAGATTGTCACATCATGTTAGGAAATGTTCAAAACTCTCCGTTGCCTCGACCGAAAGTCTTTCATAAACGGGGATTCTCAGTTCAAGTCGTGGATTGTCGAGAATACGCCCGAGTGGTAAGAAAGTACATTTCAGGGAACACGCCAAAAAAATGTCTTCTCAACTTTGGACTTTGAGACTATTTATGTTTTTAGATGTTTACCCATGCGAAGTAATTGCCTCTAAACTTTCATCTGTTTCTGGGGAGATTGGTGAATCCTGATCGCGTGAAGCAATAGTCTCATGGGTTTAGTCTTGGACCCGGAAAGCCAGAACCGTTGTGTCTTATCTGACAGAAAATCAGGCCAGATGATGCACACAGCAACTGCTTTTACACACACACACACACACACACACACACACACACACACACACACACACACACACACACACACAAAAAAAAAGGTAGCGGCTCATTTCTTAACTTTGCCAGCGAAGCGTCAAAAGCAATTAAGCCTCGGCATTTGAGGTCCTGCTTTCAAGTCAAATGAGAAGGAGGGAGAGAGGGAGGGAGGACGGGCTGGGGGAGGAAATGAGGAAGGTCAGGATGATGTCTTCACAAAGATGCTGCATGCAGCCAAAAGGAAAACGACCAAACGGGACAATGGCATTGCCGAAAATGTTTGCTTTTCATACAGACTTAATAAGACCAGCTACTTCCTGCAGCTTGTAAAGTCGGAGGTCATAATGTCATGCCTGATGCGTGTACTTTAAGCATTATTCTCTGTATCGCATTTATTTACGTTTTCTTGCACTCCGAAGAGGCGAGGCATTGAACTGACTCAACTGGAGTCCCCTTTTGTAAAGCACTAGGGTCGAAATTGTGATCGATAGGGAAAATGTTGAGATTTCTGTCGCTGGGTTGAGTCGTAACGCTTAAACCCACGAGCACTGCAGCCAAGTTAGCTGTTACGCTAACACTCAGCGAAACAAAACCAGCTGCTATTTCCCAGATGTGATGAAAATCGTTGATCTGAGATGATGCAAGAACAGCTACTCAGAGAAAAATGCAAACCCACGTCACACTTTTGACTTTCAGTAAATGTTTAAGTAATGTTCACTCATTAGCAGCCCAGATGCTCGTGCTACTTCCTGCAGCTTGTAACGTGTCATGTTTGTGTCTTGTTGCCGTTGAGCTGACAGAATTGTGAATCGTTTGCATATTTGCAGATCAATGTTTAGTGAATGACGCAAAAGGCGGCGGAGTCGCTGCTCACTTATTGCAAGGCCTCTTTAAGCAAGATCTGGTTCGAGCGGAATATTTGCTTTGGTCATAAATTCATATGGGCATGTAAAGGTGGGAGTTTAACCTTTTTGCAGTGATTAGATTATTAAGTCACCTTTATTTAAATGATCTCAATGTTTGTTCAGTTCTGCTCTTATTATATGTGTACAATTAATCCCAAAATTAGCTGTAAACTACAGCTTCTCATGGTCTCTCGGCCAGCATAATGTATATGTTTTCTCTAAGCTCAAGCCAACTGTGCAGAGGAGGGAATTACAGACCTCAGAGTTTATTAGCACCCCAATGAGCAATAACCATCACTCACTTAGCACCAAGCGCAATAACCCATTTAATGTCATAATTATTGATCGGGTTTGATAGCCGCACCAAAAGGTCAATTTTTTTTCCCTCCACCTCACTCCGTGAATGTGAAAGCAGGTTGAGCCTCACTGGCTCGGCTGGCTGGTGGCAGAGGTGGAAAAAACAAATAAATGTCTTCAACTAATGCACAATAATAGAAGAAATTGTATCGATATCTGGCTTTATTTGCTGATTCACACTCAGATTTCAGCTATGTGTCTCTCTCCTTTGACATGCTCTATTCGGGGAAAGGCATGTAAACACGTTGCAACAGAGTTGTAAAAAAAAAAAAAGAAAGAAAGAGTGGACAAAATGGAAGGACACCGTCTGATTTCTCTGTCTGCCAGACAGCTGGCGACTCTCTCTGTGGACCCGACTGCCACCGTCCAGCCAAAAATTACAAACCGGCTTAATTATCTTCAGAGCTCAAGAGACCTGCAACCGTGGCTGACAAATATAGCAACTTCAATCGACAGAAGCTAGCACCGGCTGCGTCGAAGAACTTGACAATTTTCTGAAAAAAATAAATAAATAAATGGTGACACTCAGAAATGCGAATAACAAATTTGTAACATGTGCTAATGCTAAATGAAGGCCAGGCTTTAAAATAAATCCTTAAAATATATGTAGCTTCCTCTCTTTCGTGGAAAATGTAGCATCGGCGCTACAGCACCGCTAGCTGACGCGGGAAGCTAGAAAAGCAAGACATTGATTTATTTCACATCATAGCAAAATGTAATTTGCTTTAGCAGTGAAACAGATGAGTACAAAATAAAACTGAATATATATTAAAAGAAATATTTACTTTTCAGTTACGATATAATGATTAAAGAAAATGTTCAAACGCATCTAAGGTCTTAAATAATATTACTCTATGCTTTGGTTCTAACCTCAATCACCTCGACCCATCTTTGGTCGCCGTGCAACTCCTGACTCATCAGATGCTACAGTCAGACACCCCTCCTCCCCCTATTGCTGGGTACAAGGGGCTAAATTATACGCCCCTTTTTAATAAGGCTATGGATTGTTTGAGGAATGACACCGGCACTACTGTTGATTATATCGAAGGCCCCTTGTTTTATATCTTGCGAATGTCAGATTTCTGCTATTTACATCCCTCAGCTCCTGCGTGCCAGCAAATGGTTATTGATTTTGCCAAAGATTAATGGTTGGGGAGTGTGAAATTAAAAAGAAAAAGAATGTGTGTGTGTGGGGGGGGGGTGCTTGAGGAGCGGTATGTAGTAAAGATAGAGAACTTAAAAAGATCTTACAGGCAAAGAAAATAGAAATATCTACAACTAACGTAGCTTTTTGGAACAACATACGATTTTATTAAATCAGCTGGGCGTCCATCTTGGCCTCCAGAGTAAACAAAGTGTTTCTTATTATCGTCCTGGCGCTGCTTTTTTTTTTTATTTATTTTTTTTCTTTCCAAGCGCTTGTCTCCATCGTGGGAGCCGCTTCAGTGCCGTTTGATGCCGTTGCCATGTCTCCATTGAAATGTTTCGCCTACAGCTACAGTCCGTGGTCGAGAGCCAGACTGCAGCTCTGTCTGCGCCAAGGCCTTCATCTCCTCCGTCAGACTTCCTGTTCTGATGCTCCGACCATCCACAAGTTGTCTGGAAAAAAAAAAAATCAGTCGGACCTTCTCGACATCCCGCTGACCTTTGCTTTGTTTTGAAATCAGAGACTCGCTTTATTTCGCAGTCGTGCTGAACAGAGAACACTGATTGACGTCCAAGTCTGAAGCGCAACATGAAAAATTAGCAGAAGCGTGCTTGCACCCGCTGCGCGCTTCACCGGGGCGTCGGTAACAGAGGAAGCTAAAGCGCATAGCTTCATATCAGAAAGAATTAATTGAGCTCTCCTTTCAGCTTCAGTCTTTACTACATTTCAAATTTGTTGGAGGTTTTTTATAGTTCAGGCCAGTTTTTTGTTTTTATAATTCCTCTAAAAGCTAATATTTTGGTATCTCTCAGTATCTGATTCTGTCGGAGCTGATGTTTTTCAGGGTTCCTCTACCCCTTGGAAATTGAGCTTCAGTGTTTTCTCAATACTTCCAGTCCATATTCTCGTGACAACAATAGGAATGGGGGATGGAACATCAATAGTTTATTTCAGCTGGGTGTTGAAGGAGGACCCGGCTCTGCACATTTTCGACAATATCCGTGTTGAATGTGGGGCTGTAAAAAGAAAAAAAAAAAGAAAAGAAAATCAGCTTTATTACCGCAATATCCAAAAGTGTAAAATGAAAAGATGACCGGAGTGGAATGAGGTGTTGGCAGGACAGAAGGAGGGGAGGCGGCCGGTCAGACGGATAGATGAGTGACATGTTAGATTCTCCCCAGACGCAGGCTGTCACCGTTTAGATGGAGGTTCTCATTTGCATCTCTGTGTATGGACTCAGATTCCCAACCCAGAATGATCTAAAAATAACAATAAAATAAAGTCAAACAGTACGCTCGGTGTCCTGACCTCCATCCCGTCTCTGACAGGAAACATTTTAGTCATCAGAGATTTCAAATCTGACTTAGACTTGACCTTCAAAGAAAGGAGAGGGGGCAGAGAATTAAGACTTGGCCAGTACTTCCTGTAAAATTCATAAAAATGTCACTTGGACTTGCTTCTTCTAGAACTTGTTTCGGTCGAGTGCAGCGACGTCCCTCTGCTTTTTCATGATCATTGGCGGATTTTCGCCGCCACGTCTTCGCATCTGTGAGGACGCCGGAGACATCTGCGTGTGCGCGTCTCATTCTCGTCCTGGCATGTCGTGTTTGTGAACACGACTCAAAGCCAACAGCTGTGTTTGGAATAATGGTGACTCCTGCACTCTGCAGAAAAACACACACACACACACACACACACACACACACACACCTCAGAGTGATTTATAAAGTGTAGTTGAGCAAGCTTGAAGAGGCCCAATCAGAGACAGCGACGCTCTCCAGCGTCCTCACATGGAAACGCAGACGCCTTGCAGCGTAAATGTCCTCCAACCTTCCTTCACAATCATTTCTCCCATATGGCTCCTACTAATATTCAGCTCGGAGCCAACACACTGGAACTGACACTCACACACACACACACACCTTATCATGGCGTGTGTGTGTTGAGATCAGAGGCAGTCCTTCTGTGCTACATTAACTGCAAACTTCATTTCCCCACAAAGAGAAGCCACCGGCTGAAAATTGGCTGAGACGAGTCATTAAACCTGTGTCAGACACACACGCATATATACACACACACACACGCGCGCGCGCATCTGCTACACAAATGACCCTGCTTCATACACACGCACGCGTGTGTCAGCGTGCCTGGTGACGTTCCTCACACATCGCTTAAAAATGCCAAAGCGGCTCCAGGTTTTGTTCGGCCGCTGGACGGTTCGGCGGTTTCCGATAAATCAAAGTTCGAGAGCGGTCCCGAACTCCAACCTCCCTCGCTCCAGCTGCTTCTTTAGCAGTTTCCTCCTCTCCATCCTGTCTCTTCTTCTTTATTTTATCAAGCCTCAATCAGCCACTTGTCAGCCTCCCTCATGTCAAACAGCTTCCCGCTTCCCGGCGTGTTTTCTATCTGCCAGGCGTCAATTCCCATCAACGTGTTTAATCAGCAGGCAGTCCAGCTTCCTGAGCTCAACAGGTCTCCAGCAAAGGCCTGTGGTTAAACTTGAAATAGCGATTAGAACAAAATGATCTTTTTGGCACGCAGTCACAAACGCCAACGTGGCATTTGTTTAAGCTGCCCTGGAACTAATAGTGTAAAGGACTGAGATCATGGGCTGTAAACATCCTCAGCTAGAACCAGTTCATCATTTTTTAGGCTATAAATAAAAAGACATGTTTTTTTTTCCATTCGGAAAAACAAATTTTGCCACTTTCCAATTCAAAAATGTCATGAACTGCTTAACTAATGCTTTGATGACTCCGCTGGACATAGTTACGGTACAATCTAATCTGTAATTTTACACATTTTTGATGTTTTGCTTCAGCAAGTTATTCAATATAAGCGAGTCTCCTCACATAGCGGCTTCATATAGGAAGAGCGTTTGCTAAAGTCAGGTAAAGTTAATAGTCGTAGGAACCTTTTTGATTTACTTATCCGTCACAACTCTTACACAACATCAGAAAACGTAAACATAATTCATCCTGGGAATTTACAGTTTTGACGTGTAAGAGTCATAATTCACCGTTAACCGTGTTATTACCAAAGAGCCTCACTGTGTGGCTGAAAGGCTCCCAGACAAGAGTTTAATTTTCAGTATCAGTGCTTTCTGTAATCGGAGGTAATTTGCTGCTTGCGTGTTTCTAATTTTGGGGATGAAAGTCCCGATTCGGGGGCAGCGTGAGCTCCTGTGAGCCTTTAAGCTGCTCCTGCTGCCTCGTCAGAACCCGGCCGCCCGGCGGTGATGGAGACGACGGCGATGAAAGGCGGCGAGTAATTCCAGCTGTTTGAAGCCGGCCCGGTGGGGGGGCTTAGGGGCTGCGAGGGAGGGACGGCGCCGTGGGACCGACCGGAACTTCATTCGGTCAAGAATGACGGCGACAGCAACAAAAAGAGCCAATAAACTGTCGATTTTGAAGCTCGTCTTGCAAAAATGGATCCAGGTGTCTTTTAACCCTTCAACCCCCCTATTTTGAAATATCACAGTGGAGACCAAAGCGTGCAACATTAAGGGAGAAGTTTAGTGGAGTGCAGTAACTGCTGACTTCTTCAACTCCATTATTCTGTTCTCAACTCTATTAAACAGCACGACCCCAAAGTCTGGAGTTTGGACAAATTAGCGCGACTTAAATGGACTCATTTAAATTCATTAGCAGCTGGTTATGTAATAATCGTTAAATGTATTTCCGTGGCTGAATTATCTTGCGGTTTAATAGGACACATAATAATTACTTTGTTTCGAACAGTGCTGCTAGTACTAGCTAAGAAACTTCTTTTAACCCAAACGGAATGTGATTTCAAGAAGAATGTCTTTTTTTTTTCAAATTTTTTCTTGTTACATGGCACAAAATAATCCCAGGAAACCATCATCTTGATTTGATGATGATGGGCCATTTGGCGAAACAACTGGACACCATAGAATGAAGTTTGATTTGGTCACAACGTAACATTGAGGCTCAAGGGCCGCTGGCGTGATGTTGACGCTGCAGCAGACTGAAAGGCTGCTAGCATGTCTGTTAGCAGCAGGCTAACAAACCGCTGTTCATCACAGAAAGTCACGTGTTTCAATACTTCTGCTAATTCTGATTATTGTGGCCGACGAACGCATGTCCATTGCGCTGTATTCAAACGTACTGGTAGAAAGTTTGGTGGAAGGAAAAATGTGCTCACCCAAAGCCAGCTGAGATATTTCTCTGAAAGTGGACAATAAGCACATTTTCTGACATGTTCCTTTAAGAACTGAAACTGGTCAAATACCTGCAAATTATTTGTCATTTCTGCATCAAAGTGAAATAGAAAAAATGTCTATTTAAATGTGTGTGAATTTAAAATGGCAAACTTAGTACAAATGTAACATACAAACCTACTGCATTCACTTGTGAATGGCGATTTTTTCCGAATAAAGTAATCTAGGAGCGTCGGACTTCATGACACAAGTCAGAGACATATGACTTTCTGTGTCATAAAGTCAGTTTCGTAATAATAATAATTAAAAAAAAGTCATTTAATGTCTCCTGTTTCGGTGGGATTTCTGCAATCACGCTCCAGTCACCTTCATCCCAGATCGCACATTATCTCTACAAACCTCCGCAGCAGACGGCGTTGCATCAGAGCGGGGGGAATGCGAGAAGCGTCTGGACGTCTGGATGTCTGGACGTCTGGCCTTTGTGCCACTAAAAACTGATTGCTGCAAACTTCAGCAGGACGCCGGCTGTTTATCGCTCGGACACTCGGGACGTTTTCCCTGCAGTTTAAGTAACAAATAGACTCTTTGAATTAACTCTGCACAAAAGTCACTTCTTTCGAGTTTCTGGGCTGGAACTGAGCCCGGATCTCACATTTTAGTCACCCGGACCCAGAGAGACATCTGCTGGGGGAAAAAAAAAACCTGTCGAGTTCACCGACCCGCACCACACCGAGCTAATGAATGAACCACATGGAACAGGAAGTGATGTCTCTGTATGAGGCGAGCAGGAACAGGAAGTTGGGCAAAGCCGCGTCAGATGGATGTGGACTCTGTGGAAGAGCGCTTACAGTACCGAGAGCCGCAGTGAATGCTAATGTCCCCCACACACAAGGTTGTCTTTCTGTCTTTGTCTTGCTTCATTCTATTTCGATTTATTTCTTTGCTTGGCTTCACCTTGCTGTCTCACCCCAAATCAGTGTGTGTGTCTGATATTGGCTTTTCAGAGCAGCTTTCCCCTCACTTTTCACCTCTCCCCACTGATGTTTTATAAGGACACACAGACAGAAGCCGGCACACACACACACACGCATGCACACACACTCGGTTTTAGGTTTTAATAACAGATTATTACAGAAGCCTGCTAACCTTTCATCTCCGCACACAGATAGAAAAATAAATCCTCATGCACACGCGCGTATTGATCGAGTCTCCTTTCTTTTTGGACTTCCTGTCGTGTTTGGACACGTTCATAACTCGTCTCTCTGTTTGTGTGTGGTCAGCAGATCTCATTTATCACCATTGTCCAGGTCCTATCTTTTTTTTTCTTTTTCTCTATTTCCTGCCTTCCTGTCCCAAACACCCAGCAGCAGCAGCAGCACCGCGGCTCATCGAGCGGACGGAGCCGCTCGTCTTCGCCGAGCCAACGATCCATAAAGCAATATGGGAGTTTATGAGCTTTCAATGTGGTTCAATATGGGACCCAGTTCAGCTTGGCAGTGGCTCTCCTTTCTAACTGAAACAGAGACGACATTCATCAGAACATCTCACACTCTGTTAGGTTAACATTTATGAGGTCATGATTGGGCATTAAAAGGTCGCGAACGAGTGTTTAACAGTTTCCAGGATGTGCCACCGTTTGAACAACTGAGAAAAGATTGATTTTTAAATGTTTTTAAAACTGTCTGTAGGAACCGATTCACCTGAGATCATTAAACTGGTTCAGATTTTGACAGAATTTTGCAAAGTGGCTGAAGCTTTCAGTCAGACTGGAGGAAAAAAGTTCCTCAAGGTCAGTTTTAAAAGTAATATTATTGGAATCTCAAGATTCTGAGCTTTCAATCGATGTATAATATTTATATTCCCATAGAAACAGCATTGCTAAAATGTCATTAGTTAGCCAAAATGGTAAAATTTCCTTGCTTGCTAACTTATTCCACAGAGCATGTTTACACATTGTTAGCAACAGTTAGCTAAAACAATCATGCTAGCCAAAACGCTAACAATTGCTTGACGATTCGTCTGTGAAACTTTAGCTTTCAGCTGAGAATATGTGAAAATATTAGCGAGATGCTAACCTTAGCTTGCATGCTAACATTAACCACCATGATGACGATAATTTGAATGTTAGCATAATAACTATCACTAGGCTAACATCTCACTCTGTCTTGTACGCTACAAACAGTTTGAGCCAAAACTTGCTAATGCTAACAATTGCAGATGAAATAATGGATTTAAGTCATTACAAGATTTACCTCAAAATAATAAGTTTACATGATTTATTCAAGTTTTGTCATTCAGAGATTAATAAAATAAAATAGATATGTGTTATATTAGAATGTATTAAGATGTTTGGTGCAGATTGCAGATTAAAATCAAAGGAGTTTTATCTCAAAACAATCAAAAAATGAATCAAAATTTTTATCAAAATAATGAATATGGCAGAAATACCAATGTAAGCTTTATTAGGATTAAATGATATAGTAAATAATTGAATATGTTAAGATGATGAAATCAAAAAATGTCATTAAAATGGGAAGATTTGAATAATCATAAAAACATGACCGAATTTAAGAAGCCTTTATCTTAATATGATGCCAAAACTGAGTAATCGCAGCAATATTGGAAATATGACATATTATCAAACGTAAACAAGCTCTCCATTGAATTATAATGAAAATAATAGAATATTAATGTGTTGCCTCGAAAATAAATTAAAATATCATAATGATTACATTTAAAGGACGTTTGCTGATGCAGAATGATGTAATAAGTACAACATAATTAAATCATTTCATGTTTAAATCAGCACTAATAGTGAGATAATGAAACTTTAATCACACAAAAAAATCATTCATTAGCTTGAAAATGAAACGATTAAACTTTTATGAAAACAAATACGCGTTGACATATTCAGATATTGAAGTAAATCACTTTTAAATCGCGAGAAACCCAAATCATAATCAGAAGAAAATGATTCATATTGTGAGATAATGACACAGTAGAACTGTCATCATTGCAGACAGGATGAAATAATTCTTTTAAGCTCATTTCATCTAAAACGTTTAATCAAAAGAAAAAGAAATGAAAAAATACAACAATTTTTGTCCTTGTTTTATGCAGCAATAATTGCCTTCAAACATCTGAAACATGTTTTCAATCCGTCCGCTGGGTCAGAACTCGTTCTTTCACAATGAAAGCTTTTAGTTTGGACCGCTTCTCACATTTAATAGAACCGCGAATGAACTTGTTTAAAATGTTTTATTAGTCAACAGAAAACCATCTCAAGGTAAATCTTCACATCTCCGCCTTGTCCCTGCTTCTTCTGTGTCCAGTCTGCCCGGGTACGGAGAACAAGCTGAGCACGCTGTCCGACCTGGACCAGCAGTACCGCACCCTGAGGAAGCTCTACGAGAACTGCGAGGTCGTCGGGGAACCTGGAGATCACCAGCATCGACCGGAGCCGCAACCTGTCCTTCCTGAGGTAGGAGTGTGTGTTCAGTGTGTGTTCAGTGTGTGTTCAGTGTGTGTTCAGTGTGTGTTCGGTGTCGCTGTGAGTGGAACTCTGTGTTCAGCACCATGGACAGAGACAGCTGGCCAGCGGCTCTGACTTCACTATTCTACACACTCATTTAACATTCATATATTTAATAACACACTGAAATGTTAGAGAGCAGATGTTTGCTTAGAGGAATTTTTTTTTTTTTTATCATTTTGTCACATTTTCCATTTTGATTTATTTCGAGTGGTTTATTTAACTTGATTCTTGCAGAATCTGTTATTCTTTTTCCTCAAATGTTTGAATTTGCCTGCAAAACATTTTCAAAATGTTTTTTCTTGCTTTCTACAGTCTGCATCTTATCTTGTTTTGCTCCATATGCTTCATATTAATCTTGTTTCTTGAATTTTGTTTTAGTTGGTGCATTTTCATAGGTTTCATTTTTAATGTTAGGTTATTATTTGAGCAATTTTCCAGCCTCTTTTTTTTTTTTATTTTCCCAAAATGACCAAACAAATTTTCAGACTTGGACAACAATTGTTAAATCTCAGCTTAAAAACATGCTAAGCTAGCATGCTAATGCTAACAAAGAGTTATAGCCTTTCATTTGATGTGTTCTGGTAGTTTTCATGCCTTATTCTATTATTCAGTTCTCCATTTTTATTGCCGCTCGGGTGAAATGGCCCGCGTGTCTCCCAGGACGGTAAACGCCGCGTGACGTCATAGACGCAGAGGGAGGCTCCGCCTTCCTGTGGTCGGGTCTGGGCGTGTTTCTGTTGCATTCGCCACCAGGGCCAAAAGCCTGCTCTCCTCCTCCCCCTCCTGCTGTTTAATGAACTGAGGTGCAGTCTAATTACTGGGCCAGCACTATCAAATGAAGAGCAAAAACAGTCCCATTAGACTCGGCATCATTAGGGAAACAATTAGGCATCTGTGGGATCGTTAAATGAATGTGGAAGAGGTGAGGCGGATCTGGAGCTGCAAACATCCTGCTGGTCACCAGCAACCAGACTGATTCCATCAACATCCTGACGGCTGCAATTAAAGGACGGCTTTTAATAATTCTTCTAAATCAAATGTTAAGGCTAAGAAAAGCAGGCGCACCGTCAGAGCGTCTCCATCTCTCTCTGCGCGGAGGAAAGGACCGGCCTTTAACATCTCAAGTTGCAGTGCAGCGGTTCACTCAAAGTTCAAAATGGAGACCCGTTAAGTCGAACGCATCTCGACACTTCACGGGCCGCCTCCGGACGGAGACGCAGGAGCTCGGGCGGATCTGGACAAACGGAGGGCGGAGGCGGCGCGGAAGGAGCCGGAGGGGCCCCGCTTTTACAGCAGGCGGGGAGGAAAACAGCTGCTGCGCTAAAATTACAATTTTCAGCTACTTTGCCGCCAGGCCTGTGTGTTTTTATCTGCATGGATTTGAATGTTTGAGAGTTTTATGCAGACGGTCTATAGCTCTTCCATCGGTGCACAGCTAGCTTAGCGCTCCACAAAGCCATAAAGCCCTGCTGAGGTTCGCCTCTCTGAGGGGATAGTGTTATTTTAAATCCAGGTAAACACTGCCTGCTCATGAGAGCTCAGCATATTTACAATGCTAATGCTACTGTAAGTGGCTAACAGTCTGGATTGTAGATGTGCAACAATTACTTTTTATTTTATGTTTGAAAAAACATCACCGAAACTTAGCCTGACCAGCCTAGCTAGCATAGCATCAGGCTTTTATTGATTAAAATGTCAACTTTTATTTTGAAGTAAATTCAAATTATTTGCATAAATTCCAACTATTTTTCTATCCTCGGTGCTGATTGGCTGATTCCTCAAAGACTGCAGGTGTTAGCTTCCACTAGTAGGGTTTCCACTGTTAGTATTCATGCATAACAAGCTATATTTGGTGTTTGCAGCATTAAAACAGGCGGCTGTGTGTCTTTAGAAGGCGTCTCTAGTGTTTGTGCCGTCCGTCCGCGTTCACGGACCGACGACGCATCAGTTCACGCGCCCCACGTTTGGAATCGCAATGTTTTCGCCGCATATGAGTCACCGCGCTCTGTCATAATTCACCGTGGGTGTGAAAACGTAAACATTGCATAGTTTGGCTCCAGAGCGGAGACTAAAGACAAGGAAACAGAAGGAAGAGTTGGATACAGTTGGAGTGTGAAGACTGGCGGGCCAACAGGAGGACGACGCCGAAACGTCCTCCTGTGTCTCAGAAACAAGTGATCAAGTTGGACGGCTGCAACCTGCCTCCACCCGCTCGGCTTTCCGGGTGGAGCAGCTCAGAGGAAAGATGAATGACGCAGCTCCGGAGGTGTGTGTTCAGTGTCGACATAAAGACACACACACACACTTTGCTGAAGCTTATCTCCTGCAAACAGCAGCCAGAGGAGACAGGGGGAAAGATGGCGGCTGCAGAACTCTGGTGTTTGATGGCAGAGGAGTTCCTCCGTGGCTGGAGGACCAGAGAAGAAGAGAGAGGCGTCTTAAAGCGACACGTTCCTCACAGCTCCAGGTTTACAGACGGGACTCTGAGAGAAGGAGGTTAAATCCACTGTCTAAAGTTTAGGAATGATGAATACTAAAATAGATTCTCTTCTCTTATCTCTTTATATAAATGTTGCGTCCTGACTTTTTTGCTTCATTCCTTCAATTTATTGTCCTTTCTTCCTTCTTCTCTTTTCTTCCTTCCCTCCATCCTTTCCTGACTCCTTCCTTGTTTCTTTCTGTTTGTAAAATTTCCTTCTTTCTTCCAGTGGAAACATCAGCCACAGATGCTTATTTATGAAATCAAATGAACAAATAAAGGATTTCTTTAGTCCCACATCATGACGCTGCCACTACCACCGACATGTGGTGACAAGTCAGCCTTTGTCTCGACTCACCATGAGATCTTTCTCCAGAAGATGTTCGGCTTGTCCGTGTTGGACGCAACAGTTTTTGGGGTCGTGACCTTTGAGGATGAGCTGCTGGGAGGAATTTGATGATTTCTGGGTTCTTCCTGATTTCCTGCTTCCTCTCCTGTCCTCGCTGGGACGTCCTGAGACCAGCGTTGGTCAGAACGTCTGCTTCTCTTTGACTCGTCGCTCGGCTCATCAGCTCAGTCTGCTCTCTCTTCTGCCAGAGTGGCTCCGTGTCATTTGGTTTCCACTCGGGCAGTAATTCAGGCAGCTCTCTGTCAGACTCGTTTCGCCCGTCTGACCTTCAGTAAAGTTTACCGTTGATCTTTTTTGCTTCAGAAAAGTAGACGAGAAGTGCATCATTCAGCGTTTTGAACTTTGCCAGATTGAGAAAAAAAGGAAGAAAACTCAGAAATGTAAGCTTTAGAGGTATTTCAGAACATAAAGTGTTCAACCAGGGTTCTGCCTGTCCCGGTTCAGTCTCCGCTTTGTGACAGTAAACCGACTCCTTGGTCTTCCTGCCAGCCAGACGTCCTCCCTGCTGGTTTGCCTTCGTCCAGCCAGCAGAGCTTTCACCTGGACGCGCTCCTCTTGAAGCGACGGAGGCCATTGCCCTGCAGACAGAACCGATAGCGCGGCGTAGAGGCGGAGGTCAAGAGCCGCACCCGCTCACCCCCTGTCCTCGCTCTTTATGGATGTTTCACACCAAAGTTCTCCTCGAACGCACAATGTCCTCTCCGGGGCCTCTTCACGCCTCCCCTCTCTCTACACCCCGCGGCGGGGCGGATCGCGGCGTTTCATTAGCCTCTGAACCCGTGGAGGAGCTCATAAAAGGTTGGGACTGTCGGCTGAAATAGGAGGTTGTTAGCGCCCGGCGGCGTCGCCGTAATTACAGCTCTCGACGCGGGAAACGAGCGCCCCGCACGCACCAGCCGGCCAACGCATCACATCCCAGCGCCGCGTCCCTGTGTTGCTGCTCGCGCGCTAATTGTTGGGTAATGACGGCGTCCAAGTCCAAGAAAAGAAAACCATCATCCTCTTTTGTTTTGCTTTTTTTTTACCTGCTGTTTAATTGCAGCTCATCAGTTCTCATGTGAAGCTTTGTTTCCAGAATATCTGAAATATGTTCAAATGAAGATGAGAGTGGACAGTGAAGCCTTTTTTTTCTCTGTTACAGTTGGAATTATAAAAAATTACAATATAAGGCAAACTGAAGCGTTGAAAATGCTGCAAATCTTCCTTTCTCTGATTTGCTTTTTTCAGCAGTTCTGTAAAAGTTGAAGAAATAATTGGATTTCTGTTTTAAAGAAAAACTCAGATTACTGGGGGTTTGCTGAAGTATCTCAGCAAGCTCTAGATCCGGGCTTTGAATAGGCCCAAATGTTTCCATGCTCCTTCCCCATCAGCCGGTCCTGGGTGGATTCCTGGGTCTGCTTTTGGGTCTCGATCGTGCTACAGCTTTAGTTTTTATTCACTGCAGGTCAACAATACAACCAGCCTGCATCATCCAGCATTCACTGTCAATAATGCTGATGTAACTCCTCCTGCTCCTTGTTCTATCAATTTTGCTTTCTCCTGTCCGTCCTACATGGGAATCATATTCACATCCAACCGTCCTCTGGTGGTTTTAGAGAATCTTCACCCATAAATGCAAACAAAATGTCAGTAAAATTCATTTCTCCACTTATATTTGCTTTCCTGTCTGGATTCTTTGCACAAACCACAAACTAAGCCTTTCTAATCATCGGTTTTGTTTCGAACCGACGATTACTAGACAGTGAATGAATATAAAGTGATAACAATAAAGTTATCAAAATAATCTAAAGTGCGCGAGAAGAATTCTATTGGTTTTGAGTTTTAGGATGTAAATATGGAGCCGTGTTTTCCAAAACCTGCGAAAATCAGCTGTCAGTTTTTGGCTTGGGCTTTTGTGGGAGTTGCTGCTCCTCAGTTTGGGGGTTTTGGGGTGTTTTCTACCCTCGGGGAGGTGGACTAGTAGGTGGTACCACCGAGACCCGACTGCTGCTCATTACTGGGCTCCTTCTCGTTTTGCCTGCAGCGCTAGAGAGAGAGATGTTGCTCCTCTGCAGGAAGCAAGAGGAGGAGACACACGTCATGGAAACACACGCGTGTGTGTGTGCGGATCAACAGAAACACTCCCGTATGCAACCTGTGGGTTGGGTGTGTCTGTGCGTGTGTGTGTTGAGGATTGGTTTTTCTGTCTGCTTGATCAAAGCAGACATGGTGCAGAGCAGAGGTCTCTGAGGTGAAATTAAAGCCCTGCTTCTTCCATGGTGGTGGGAGGGTGAGTGTGGGTGAGGGGGGTGTGCACAGGGTGGTGGGGGGAGTGATTACCGTTAAATTAAAAGGTACGGCGATAAAAGCGAACCCCGGCGATTCATCAAAACGATCCCGCGGCACGTCTTTTGCTTATCAAATTGTCGAATATTGTCCGTGACACCGGCGTAGCAGGGGCGTAATTAATGCACTAAATCAATTCCAAATCGCTCGGCGCGGAGAGGCCCTGCTGGGACGCTGTCATTATTGCAAATTATGGTGGCAGATGCACAGGGGCCAGGAGGAACGGGTAGCGCTCTGGCTTCCTGTCCTTTGTTTGTTTCCCTCACCTGCTTCCCGTTAGCTACTGTTCTGCTAGCTTCTTCCTGAAATAAAGACCTGGATACGGTACAAAGCGTCTTAGCGCTACAGCAGAAGCTTCTATAGACTGACTTCCTGAACTACTTTCTCAGTTAAAAATTAGGTGGAGGCTGGAAGGTAAATGAACTTTTTAAGATTTCTAAATCTTATGTCTGTAAGTCGTGCCGGTTAATTGGAAATGTTCTGTGTTCATGGTGAAACTGAGAACTGGACGTGTTGATCGAGTCTGCATCGTCTTTTCAACAAACCGCTCCGGAAAGTTCCAGCTTCCAACCTTCCCTTGAACTGCTGCAGAAGAAACTTTTCTCTGGTTTTCTTGAGCCCCTGAAGACTAGCAGCTGCAGCACTCTTGACGCACAGACGAGGACGAGAACACGCAGCGAGATAATTGAACTCTTGGACGTGAAGCTACATTTCTCCAGTTCGTCGTAACATTTGAGAATATCAATTCAAAGTTGTTTGAATGAATCTTTCTAGATATGTTAAGAACGTGAAATCCTGAAATCTGCCTTGCCCGGAAGCTAAAACATGAAGTTTTCCACATGAAAAGCTGAGAAGGACAAACAATCCCGTATGTAATCTGCAGCTGCAGACGTCTGAAAGGAACAAGGCTTCGGCTCTGAACACAAATAAGTAATAGAGCGTCTCTCATCTCTCTTCCACGGACATTTTCAGACCTCCACATCTCACAGCTCATGAATACTTCCGTTATGAGAGTCGGGAATGTTCGGTTCCGCGTCTGGCTGCGTTCAGATTTTTTTGAAAGCAGCTCATCGTGGCTGCGGGATGTATGCATATTGCATCTTTATGACATCTCCAGAGAGTCTGGGACTCAGTGATTTATAAGACACAATCTGGATGTTTCCCAACGTTCACCTAGCAAGAGACGGACTTGTTCGGCACCGCTCCACTCATTGTTTAAGGGCTTTGTTTGCATATTAAGTCCCACGTTAAGACGATGCCAAAATATGACACATTTTTACTGATCTAAAGTCTTTTATCTTCCATATGGTAATGATCTAAGAAGAAATCTTCAGAGATGTAGACAGTAACTCCCTGACTCCTGTAATGAAGTTGCACCATATAAATGGTCAAATTAACATAGTTTATAACAATCTGTGATCCCGATTGAATAAATAAGCATTAAATTGTGCTTATTTGATCAAGTTATATTCATTTATTCGTCGAGCTCCGGGCGTTTGGCTGTTTCAGCATGTAGGTTTGTCCTTCATCGAATCCTTTCTCCATTTCAAACTCAATTGAATTCAGTGTGGAGGCAAATTCAGAGAACTGCAACGTGCACATGGAAATATGTATTTGAATATCTACAAGAAGGGAAAAATCTGTAATGACAAGATATTCAGCCAGAGCTTGAATATGTAATCTAGCTGATTAAAATAAGACACGACATGACATGGAAAAGTTGTTCTAAGATTATGAAACGCGTCTCGTTATGTCAGTACTTCTCCATTGACTTTAGTTAAGTTGATCTTTTTTAAGGTCACAATCTCTAAAAGCCTGCAACAGTTTGTTGAAATTGTTACACCAATTAATAGCACCAAATAATAACTCATGAGGGAAGTTTCAGAATATTTTTCTCTGCAGAAAACACTTTTTTTTCTCCTTTCTTCCAGTTGACCGCACATTTACATAGATTTATTTGTTGGAATATGTATTAAAATGTAGAAAACTCTCCTAATATGTTCTAATATCATTTTATTTCCTTTTTTTGTTGTTGTTTGTTTTGACAGACCAAAAAATGCTTTCAAAAATCCTTAAACGTCAAAATGAAGACAGTTAAATAATAACACGACGATGAGTCCGCTGCCCTCCGGTGGCCTCCTGTAGGAAGTGACAGCTGGAGGACTCGATCGTCTTCGTGACGTCCTGAAGGGAATGTGATCCTCCTCTTCATCGAGCAAAACCTGCTTTCTCCAGGAAAACGTGACTGATGTCGCTCCGGATCATGAAACGCAGCCCTTCTTGCCTTCCATGTACTTTTTTTTATTTAGCACTAAGACGTAAAGACGCTCACAGCTGAGTTGCATATCTCAAACGTCATAATCTGGAGCGTGACTAAGCCTGGAGAATCAGAGCTTACGCAAATTGTGGGTCATGAAAAGGTAAATGTGAGGAAAATATCCAAGGTAATAAAGTATGGAGATTTTGCCTTACGAATGATGCCAAAATCATTCGCCGGAAACAAAAAAAGATGACCAATGCCTTCCCTTTGCTTTATAAGCACTGGCTTTATAAAGAGACGAGCCTGATCAAATCTGACATGACTAATCAGTCACGCAGCTTTTGTGGTTACCTGCCACAAAGTGGAATTGCTGTTTGCAGATTCTACAGTTTGCTTTTCATTATGAGGGAGGAAAATAGTCGGTAATTGTTGCTGGACTTCTTGTCTGGCGCCGACGTTGCTGAACGTATTCACACATCGTCCTTTGGTCCGAGTTCAGATTTTAGCCGATTTTCCACTCTATGGACTTCAAATAGCATTCATTTATTCATGAACAACAGACCTTGGTGTTTGGGTGTTGCATTGTTAGCTGCATAGTGATTAGCATGTCCAGTGGTTTCCCGGTTGGAGCCAGAACGTTCTCCAATCGGAGGCGACTTCATCCGCAGCATTGAAAAAGCAATATTAACCTCATCTTAAAGCGACTTGGTGCGCTAACATGCATGTTCTCTTTTGTGTGAACGTGTTCAGTGTGTTGGAGGGCAAAGAGTGTTATTGTTTGGAATGAAGGTAACGTCTGTGTAATAGAATAGGAGAATTGTAAGGGTGCGCTGCCCCGCGTGAGGGGAAATGTGATTTATGTCCCCACTGGCCTCTTCTAACACAATCATTAACTGAAACGGCTATTTTGCTTCTATACATTCACATCCTCTCCTCGCTGGAAATTCATGCGTTTTCGTCTCTTTTGCCGTTGACATGAATTTATTATCCAAGCTAAGTCTCGCATTGTCTTCCTTTGGCTGCATCCAACCTCTGCAGAGGGCCCAATCATCAATCACTTGGAAGGGCCATTAAGCACCTTTTCTTCTCCTTGGTGGAGTGAGCTGACATTAGGCCTTACTGGCCCCTGTTTCTCCTCTACACCGACTCTTCGTATCCTTTCGCAGCGCTACACCTCAGAGATGTAGGGGACCGAAACCAGCACTACGTGACCTCGGCAGTGTCGGACATAACGTGGCCCTTGCCTTTTTTTTTTTTTTTTTTCTGTCGACAGTCACTGTCAAGCAAGCAGGAGCCAGCCTGTGGGTGATGTACACAAGCTTTGTCACATAACTGCATTATGTAGGGTCCCCAAAGGCAACAGCATAATGTGATACTCCACTCTGCTGTTGCCGGGTTCCTACAACAGCCTTGCCTCATGAGTTATGCATTAGTGTTTTTATTTTTGTTAGCTGCAGCTCCGAATTCAGACACCGTACGGCTTTGTTTCGGTTTTGTCTCCTAATGTCCTGCAAACCGTCCTCCTCCTCCGCCTGCCTCTCCTCCTCCCTTTGGAAGTTTTTAATTTCACAATCAGGCTCTCGACCATAAATGCGTCTTGACAACGCAGACGGCGATGGTGAAGCGGGCCTATATGAGATTGTCGGGCTGTCGGAGGCGATGAGCGTCAGCGGCGAAAGCCTATGGCAGAGCAGATGCTGGAGGCGCTCCCGTGGATATCGGCCCACATACACACTTCTACACGGCAGCGCTGTCAACCTAAAGTGATCGTCGACGCTAGCTGGGAGTGTTGAAACTAAATCGTGTCCATGTCTTGTATGAGAGGGATCCGGTGAGTTCAGCGGCACGTCGAGTGGCTGCAGTGTGAAACGAGAAGGTTTGAAACACTTCATTGGGCTCGCAAGTCAAAGCCTAACCCTAACCCTAACCCTGAGTTTACATTTTTTGAAATTGAGCAAATCTAAAATTGTGTACATTTTCACTCAAGCTTTTGTGTTTTTATGTGGATTTCAATCCATGGTTCTGTTGATGACCAGGCTTCAGCTGTTGGTCGGATCTCATGTGGCTGATGTTAGCATTAGCATCATGGTCTGACATGGGGCAAAGTTCATCACGGTCCAACTGATGCATTTGAATTATGCACCGTCGGCAGTTTAACAGGAGCTCAGTTGGCATGTGTTTACTTCTGTTCATTTTTATGGTTTCCTGATCTGAAAAACTTTTCGATTTATGAGTGAATAAAAGTAGCCTCCAAAGAAGAAAGTTGGCTGCCGTTAAAAGTTGCCGGTCCAGGATCTCAACCACCTGCAATGCGGCGGGAGTTTAAGCCACTCTGAACAGGAAAAGTCGCATGCAGGTTCACTTCCTCTCACATGTTTGATGTCGTTTTCATTTGAAGTCGGGGAAATCTCCTCCTTATCTCAAGCGCTTTTTTATTTATTTATTTATTTTTTTCTCTTTCTGCGCTTTGTTGATCTCGCACGAATACCTCGGAGCACAATCGGCACAACGTGGCGATCCTTCCTCACGTGAGCCTTTAAAAAAAAAAAAAGAATCTTTGCCGAGCTTCCGGCCGCGCCGACATTTCATCCGTCTGGATATTTATCCGTTTCAAAGTCAACACCTCTTTCTTCTCCTCCTGCTTCGTTTCTCTGGGCGTCTTCAGATCTTGGATGTAGAAACTTCACATGCTCTCTGCAGGCTGGGCCGCTGAACCAAAGACGGTGTGTGTGTGTGTGTGTGTGTGTGTGTGTGTGTGTGTGTGTGTGTGTGTGTGTGTGTGTGTGCGTGTGTGTGTGTTTTCTCACGGAGCTCACTGAACAGAATGTAAACATGTTCCTTCCCGCCCGCTGACTTTACTGCAGCGTGGAGTAGGAGCATGCCGAGGCTTACATGGACCACTGCTCTCTCTTTGACTCACCAGCAAAGGGCTCTATATGGAAATGAGCCATAATGGCCGTAATCTGAGCTCCATCTCTTATATTTTATGCAGCTGTCATCAAAATCATATTTTTTTTTTCTTCTTCTTCCCGTCATGGTGCCATTCCTCTGTCTCTCCGTCTTCTCCCCGTTCTTCCTGACATCCAGCTGACAGGAACAGGTGCCCTATTAAGTATGCTTTAATCTATATCTCCCCTGTGTTCCACCTTCTGTGCAAACTTCATCTCCAAACTTTAGAGGGTTTTTTGCTTTTGATCTCCGGGCGGCGTTGTCATTTCCTGGGTGCCGTTCTGACAAAAAGGTTTCGCGCGACACGGAGATCCAGGCGTTGGAAGAGGAGGAAAATAAAAGCGGATATAAAAAGCTAATATTTAATGCAGATTATAATACCATATGGCTTTAAAGCCGTCGTGGGATACGCAGGCGGGCTGCAGACTTTTAGCCGTCAGTCACAGTGCCTGCGTAAGGTGGATCTTGTAAAGGCAAAGAGAGCTGCTTGTGTTTGAAAGGATTTATCAAGAAGACAAGAAAGCATGTAGAGATGAAATAAAACCTTCCTCTTCGGATTGGTCTCAGCTCTAAAGCCGCGAACACGTTTCCGATTCCTTCAATCCGATCTTTAATATCAGCCAACTTCTCAATTATTAGACGCATGAGATAATAACTCAGCTCCGGTCATATCGTTTATTAAATATTAACTTTAAATAATTTTTGTGGTGCTTATTGCAGAGGAACCCAGACATCATCAGATTGTATTTTTTTGTTTTTTTTATGATCAAGACAAATATCTCATTATTTTCCCCTAACAAATCCGGGACTTCAGAGATCCAGCTGCTTCGACCCAAATCGGCTTAACCGGATCAAAACAAAACAGCCAAGAAGAAGAAATCTGGACACGTCTTGTTTCTTTTTAAGCATATAAATGATTAAGGACCCTCACTGTCATGAGCAAGCGGCGACACAGTGGGAAAAAAATCGAAGCAAACTCCACAGGTTGGCAAAAGCAGGTTGTGCATATTCGTGTCTAAAGTTTCCAGATCAGATATAGAAGAGGCTCTGAGTTGATTCTCGGAAAGACTCCTGGAGGAAAGTGTGTGCGTACCTATTAACTGTGTTTGGCGAGGTTTCCCCCGGGTAACTGCAAAGTAGGCTAAATGAGTAAATTACAATAGACGCACAGGCAATTAGACTGAAAACATCATACACTTTGTTAGATTTGTTAACATAAGTGCCTGGAAGTTATGTTTCAATTACAGCCGGAGGATGCCAAGCACTGGGGGGAGTCGCTTGATGCTTTACGGCTTCAATATTAAACCTGGTTTTATCAACAGCTGCTGAGTTATGGCACTGCTGACTGCAAAAGCAGAGAGAGCCAATCACAATGATCCGTTTTAGAGCATTAAACAGCTGTTGAATGGGAACATGCAGTTCCTCAAAGGGCGTCAACGAATGGCGGGGGGTGGATTTCTTTTCCCGTTTTCGACACACCCTCAGCTGTCCAACAGCTGAGAAAAATGTTTGTCAGCGCTTATTTGTAAACAATATCTTGTTTTCACTATTGTTTCTTGACCAGTGTTAGCATTAACACTTTGGCTCAAATTCTCCTAATCAATATTGACAATTCAAATATATCTGTCTTGTGATTGGATGGAGAGTTTCCTAACATATTTTACAATTTTAGTTTCAGATAATTATGTTGTGCACCTTGTTGGTGCAAATTAGCCCCGTCGCTCTCCTTGCTGGATCTATTGAGCTTTTCTCTTTTTTTTTTTCTTTTTTTTTTTTGTTCTTTTTGAGAGAGGACACACTTCCATCCGCATCTTGTTAAATTTGAGCGCCTGACCCGGCGGAGCCTCACGGCTCCTGCTCTTTTTGAGTTTTCGCCTCCGAGACGGAGCCGGGTCGGCGTGGCAGGAAGGGGAAACGCAGGTGCTGGTGTTCACCTCCCTCCCTCCGGACCTCTCCCTCCTCCTTGTCTCGCACAGGAATGCAGATAAATATTGATCAAGAAAGCTTTCAGGACAGAAAAAACAAAAAATACCGCAATTGAAGGAAATTAAATAGTGTCAAAGTGAAAAGAACGAGGAAAGGCAGGGTAATCCTTTCATTTAATTATATAAATTACAACAGAATATCCTTTCAAAATCTGTTTTTCTCCCTCCTCTCGCTTGCTGCACTCTTCCCTCGCCGCTTCTGCTGGAAAGGCTTTCCTGCGGTTGCTAAGAAACAGAGAAACGTTTTTTGGTTTTTTTTTGTTTGTTTGTGTATTTCTGTGTGTGTGTGTGTGTGTGTGTGTGTGTGGGGTGTTGGATTTTGGCCAGCGGGTCCCGGAGGCTGGAAGGGAGAAGGGGGCAACAGTGGAGGCACTGTGGCGTCTGCCAGCAGCCGAGTGCGGCGCCACAGCTGGGTCGAGTCATGACGCCGCACGCACCTGGGGGGGGCAGACGGGGGGGTCCGGTGGGGAGGGGGGGTCATGGTTCACCCGATGATCGCTAAGCTCGCCGGGACTCGGCAGTAAACATCGGGTCGCGGTCGGGTCGGAGTGATGAAACAGCAGGACTTTGGACCAATCGAGGCACTTCAAGACGATTCTCCAGAGGGAGCAATAAAGACCTTTTTCTGTGCACTTTGTGTTTAGCGGCTGAATCACAAGCTGGAATTAGTTTCAGTAAGTCCTGCAAACAAATGGAACTCGGGGAAACGTATGTGACGGAAGATGATTTTACCAAAGGGTTTATGACAGGCCCCACAATGGAAATCATTTTCCCAATAAGTATGCTAATCAAAGGTTCCTCTGAAATGGATTCTACTGCTCTTTTATTATGTCGCTCTTTCTCTTTCCCAATGATTGACACATTGTAATCTTGCTAATAAGCACCTCCGCTGAATGTTTCCTTCCTATTGTGTTTGTGTTTCAATAGGCCAACTTGGCAGGTGTGCACTGGTGTTTGCTTGGCACTCACCATGGAAGCTAATCTCAGCTACCTGCTATTATCCCAGAATACAAGGCTCCCCCACATGCTGTCAGTCTCCAATAATGTCCCCCAGGGGTCAGCAGCCAATCAAACCCCACATTACTCATTCACTCCTTCCCTCCCAACCAATCATCGACATCATTACTGGCCTGTCTCAGGTCATTAAGAGGAGTCTTGAGGACCTTTTTTTCCACTTCCTACCCTGTCATGGGATGTTTGAAATTCACCTAAAATAGGACTTGAATGGTCATTAAGGACTGACTTGACTTTATGTCCTCTGGAGAATGAATATATCCATCGGTTATTGCCAGACTGCGGAGACAAGAGCTGAAGAGGAGTTCCCCCCCCCCGACCACGGTTCCCTCCTCCAACTCATCTGGGTCTTAAGATATCTGTGACATTAAATCTTTCATGTGAGTTTAGGAGTTACCCCGAGGCCTCTTTCTAGAGACTCTTGTCAAACCTTCTCTCCAGGAAGGCATCCAAAAGGGATTTCTACCAGATACCCGAACTACGGAGGGGTCACAGCTTAAGGGGAGATTTCCAGAGGCAAGCTACCCCCACTAATTAATCTTGAGGGACTTTGAGTTGTTTCTAAACCAGGTGTGACATTTAATCTTTCGAGTGGGTCGCCGATTTCTCCCAAGGTCTCCTAACGCTGGATAATCTGAGGAGGCAAACAGAAAGGTGTCCTTACGAGTCCCCGAAACACTTCCACCGATTCCACTCCTTACTTTTCTCCCAGACGTGTCGAAGGCACAACAGCTGAAGCAGCTTGAACTGAGTTTATCCTCTCAGTAGCTCCGGTCCCTATAGGGCACATTGAAGGTATTCTTACCAGATGACTAAACAGCTTCTGACTTCACATCCAGCCGCTTCCAAAAACAAACGACAAAGGAGCTGACCTGCGTCGAGATACCTTGAAAGTAGAGTAAGCCTCGTTACGAGGGAGCTCATTTGAGATCTAACTATGCTTCTCTCTGTCATGCTATGAATGGAAATGAAGAAACGGCTGAGGAAACCGAGGTAAAAGGTGCTTCGTATTTAATTTTATTTTGCATTTATTCGCTGCGTTTATTTAGTGGTGACCCAAGGTTGAGTACTACCACTCTTCTTGAGAATTCAAATGAGGATATATATATATAAAATAAAAATAAAAACGAGCTCATTTTGCTCCCGCTCCTTCAGGTCGACTCTGCAGCTGAATTAATTTGCCTCATCAAGTCCAAAATCCAGAGATAATCAGCTTGATTTTTTATAGGGACTTCTGAGAAGGTCAGCTGCTACACGAAGAGGCAGACGGTCGAGGTCTTCTGATCTGTAAAGACCGATTGCTTCGACTTGAATCAAAGCCAAATCGTTTTCTCCTTTTTTTGTTTTTGTTCAGCGTGAACAAAATAAACGCCAAGTAAACCACGCGGAGTTTTAATTTGAAGTTTTTAGTAGTTGTCGGAGACTCCTTCACCTGTCCTCTCCTTTCCCGTGCAGTCCATACGAGAAGTGACGGGCTACGTGTTGGTGGCGCTGAACCAGTTCGAGTACCTGCCGCTGGAGAACCTGCGGATCATCCGGGGCACGAAGCTGTACGAGGGCCGCTACGCTCTGGCCATCTTCCTCAACTACAGGCGGGACGGCTTCTACGGCCTGAGGCAGCTGGGCCTGCGCAACCTGACGGGTAACTTCCTTCCTTCTTTCCTTCCTTCCTTCCTTCCTTGTAAAAAACTGTGCAGGAAATGAGTGTTTCAAATCCTCTCTGAGGTGAGAACTAAAGCAAAGGGGAACAAAAAGGAAACGTCTCCGAACAAATCAAACGGATTTGATCGTCTTTGCGATAAATCGGAGGCAGTAACTGTAATATTTAGCCGTTTAAACTCCCCCTCACAATGAATTATGGGCTCTTTTTTAATTTGTGCTTCCAACACATTTTCTTTTTTTTCTTTTTTTTTTTTGTTTTCCTCCCACACACATACACACACACATGCACACACACACACACACACCAGCAGATTTATTGCAGCTTTAAAAGCTGTAAGTCACAGAACTGGAACTTTGTAAATAAGCTGCTAAATTAGGAATGTCGGGCTCAATAATGAGAGATTTTCCCCTCAACTTGATTCTTTTCCCTGTCAGAAGAAAAAAGGCTTCGGAGGCACGTCGCGTCAATGTTTTACATAACAGCTGCTGTGTTGGGCTTTGTTTGGGCCATGCGGGAGCGCGACGCTAAACAGTAGCCATTTGTTAAAGGGACATTTAACGGCGGTTCCGTCTGAAACAGGGAGCCGCCTCACGGCGGGATAATTATCGTACTCGGCCGTCTTTTTGTCTTCACCTTGAACGTTTCCAAGAGTTGGACGGACTCCTGGGTTCGGCTCATTTTCTATGATTTACACTGTAAGAAGCGGCTGCAGAACCACACACAGATCAGCACTTAGAAACACTGTAAGATCAAATGATCTGATTTAATTAGTGTAACCACTTAATTGTCATGACAACACCAGTGTTTCCATGGACCCACTGAGTTACATGGAAGTGTTTTGAGGTGACAGTTGTCTGAAAATGAAATGATTAACTGAGGCATTGTATGTGTGTATTCACATTTCATTATAACATAATATCCATCATATATTTATTTATTCTGTGTTTATTAACTATATTTTTGTGTTTTTACTATTTTTTTATTTAGGTTATTTATAAAATTTCACTTATTTATGTATTTTAGCTATATATGTGTGTGTTATAATATTTATTTTTATTTTTATATGTATTCTTTTTCATTGAATTCTTATTTTTTATTTCTTATTACGTAAAAAAGCTGTAAATGTGGAACCAGATGACAAATGGAAACTTGTCCTACTGACTAAAGGAAATAGTTTGGGATCCAAGTCATCTGAACATCTGCTTCTATTTGCTTCATCCAAGTTCCCTCCGTATTGTAATCGAAGGAAACGGGACGCCGTTTATTTATGTATTCATTCGATGTTCCTGCTTGCTGACGATCCTTAGAGAAAAGGGGAAAATCCTTTCTGGTCTCTGAACAGCAGTTACTTTGTCTTTAATCTTGTCGGTTTTTGGAGGAAATGTGCTGGACGCCTTGATGGCTGGAAGAACCACATTCGCTGTCGCGCTTCCAGCACCAACTGAAACCGAAACGCTTTGGCGCGCGCTGCCGCGGCCAGGCGGCAAACATCCCGTCCAACACGCACGTCGCCCGAACCGCCGCCAAAGAACAAAGAGGAAGGCGTCGGAAACGGCCGCTTTCTGTCCGAGGTACTCCACTGTATTTGTCATGATTTGTCTTTTTTAAAAAACAGACGCATTGCTGCGTGTTTCTATTCAAAGCCAGCTGCCACATGGAAGAGAACAGCCATCGGTGCAGAAAAAGTTTCCCAGCAGGAATTTACTGCAGGCCCGTGTCGTATTGACTCTGCAGCGCCGCTTTGGAGATTGATGGTCGGGGAGCAAACAGTGATCCATATTAGGCCCCAGATTTATTGTGATAAGCAGCGTTTTATGGAGTCTGAATGCCGTGATAAGGCACTCCTGAGAGCTGTAAGGACGTGTCGACATCCAGCAGGGGATTTTAGGCGGGGCTGGGATGGGGGCGCCTGTTTGACAGCCCCAAAGAGGCAAGGAAAGCCTAAATGCACCTTCATCGCTGGATGACTCACCAGCTCTACTCCACAAAAGAAGCAGGAAAATGCTGCTTTTCTCAGCTAAATGAGAGATTTCCCTTATTTTTACCAACCTGGAGGACTCTCAAGGTAAAACCGGCAGGAGGCACGTTTTGCTCAGCAGCTCAGTGGATGTGTAAGTTTAGCATGAGCGCTGCGCCGCACAGCCACAAAGCCTCAGCAAGCATTCGTCTCTCGTCTCTAGTAGGAATGTCTCACTGCGGCTGAAATGGAGAGTAACTTTCCACCAGGAAACTGGAGCGAGTTTCAAGGCAACAATTTAGATTTGTTCAGCTTGAACTCTGGCGCGCACACTTTAGCGCGTCACCACGGAGCTAATTACCCCACGTTGAGCCGCAGCGGGTGCAACAACCATCTGATCTTAAAGGCCATCAGAACCGAGGAAGTGTTGTGTTTGAAACGCTCTGATCCTGCTCCTGACACTTTTTTGTGTTTAATCCTCCTTTTTTTTCCCCCTGTCCATATGGATGCAAACCAAATTGTTTGGCAGATATGCTCCCATATCCCCACGTCCAGCAGTCCTCCCTTGCCCTCTTTTATCATTCCTCTCTTCTTTCATGTAAATTGCTTCCACCCAGGCTCACCGGGGCTGCGGCTTCCTCCCCCGATTGGAAGCTAATCGTGTCGCACTAATTGCGGCATTCGTGTGGGCATTTTCGCAGGTATTTAGGCCAAATTACCAGCAGCAGTTGCCACTGAGATAAATTGATTAATAGACCTCGTTATAATTAACCCCGTGTGCATCTTCATTTGCGAGAGCATGACTATTGATTCCACGGGTCGCACGCGTCTGCCCAGTCAACAGAGAAACCTCAGAATGTCCCTCATTTTAAAAAGAACTAGAGCATCGATGAGGAAAACAAACTTCTTTTTTTTTTCTTTTATTATTGTGTTATAAAAGGATAAAATAAGACAAGAGCTGCAAATTTCAAAATAAACCAATGACACTTTTAATGCTAAGTAGACCATTTTAATGGACTTTTAATGCAACTTTGCATTAAAAGTGTCATTATTTACCGAATAACTCTTTATGACAGCAGTCAGAAACATTCATGAACACTCCACTGTCTTTAGGTCAGCTGCGATGTCATGTTGATGATGGCGTCGCCGCGTCAAAGTGTCGCCAAGTAATCAACGCGCCATCTGTCAAGCGTCCAGGCGGAGGCGTCATACTGCGGCACAAAGCAGCAGCACAAAGCAGTTCCACTTTTTTCAATGGAAAAAGTGGAACAAGATCTGAAATTCCTCAAAATGTCCGACGTCCGTCAGCTCCGAGAGTACAACGTGGGCACAACGCAGCATCTCAAGAGGGTCAATCAATCAGTCAGTCAGTTTTATTTGTGTAGCACGTTTCAGCAACAAGGGAGCTCAAAGTGCTGTACATTGTAAAAATATGAAAGTCAACAACTGAAACGATACGTTTTGTCAAATGCCGTCGTTCCACATCAGAATGTTGATCAATGCTTCACCGATTATGTTTCAAAAGAAGCTCTGAACAGGTGAATGTAAGCCTGGATTTATTTATTCATCGTTTCGGAAGTTGATTAGAAGCTGAATGCTGCTTTTCTATGTATCGTACAAAAAAAATACCTCAGTTAATGAAGCTATGTAATGTCTTGTAACAGGTAGAGTTTGAGGCATTTGATTTCTGAGCCACAAGGGTCCAAACAAGAAATAAAGGGGTGAATGATTGAGTGGAAGTCTAAATATGGAAGGCGTGCTCCTGTGGGAAAGACTGCGCTTTAAGTTAGAGCTATATGTTGGGGAACGTCAAATATGGCGGAGGAAGTCTAGAGGTTGTTTTCAAACATCAACAGCTGGCAGCTCATTTTTTCAGTTCAACAAATAATTCAAGCTATTGCATGAAGCCGAAACTGGTTTAGTGGTTGTGAAGGTTTCACACCATCCAAAACTTTTTATTTCCTCAGATTTTCTTCTCATCATCGTTCAGTCTTGGTGCATCGGCCGTTACGCGGAATAAGCGCGTTATGCAATGCCGGCGACCGAGTCTGAGGAACACGGCGGTGCTTGAGTTTTCACATCAAAGATGGGATCTGCTCTGTCATATTTTTTTTTCTTGAGTGAAGGTTTTTAGTCGAGCAACTTAGCAGCTTTGGCTAAACGCAAGTCGGATTTCAGCCAAGTGGTGCAGCCCGTCAAGTGAAAGTGCAGCTGTTGCACAGATTGCCAGTCAAGCGTCGGACCTTCCCTAATCACTTCTCGACGCGTTTCGCCAGCTGCTTTCAGAAATCACGCAGACTTTCCGGATGGAAGAACGTGGAGGAGCAAAAGGAGTCGCCGTAATTGCGTTTGGAGTTTGTTTAGGCAAAAAAATTCTCCCTCCATTGCCTCTTTACTTAACATAAAGCCCGTGGTGTGATCTCCAGAAAGTGGTGTAATTACAGGAAGATCAAATAGAGCAAAAGCGGCTAATGCTAATACGCACTCTCGATCTGCACCGTTAGAGGAAAGAGGGAGAGAGAAGAGAGTTGGGGCCCATTAATAATGAATCCAGTGTCATCATTAAGGCACCAGATGATTAAAACATATCTCCCAGCTTCAAACGCTGCTTTGCCATCCTAGGAAATGCTGCAGTTGTGAATCTGCAAAGCAAGAGAGCCCTTCAGTCTGCTTGTGAAATAAAGTTTTGCCCTCTTTTTTCTTCTTCTTCTTCTTTCATCTCTTCCAGCTCCTTTTTTTTGGAGGAGCGAAACACCAAAGCGCCAACGTTCCTTTCTGAAAACAAAAATACGGCTCCGGTTCAGCATCCCATAAATCTGCGCAGACGTCTGAATGATATGAACCGTTACACCCAGCTGCTGTAAATTGTCTTTGCCGCAGCTTCTTGAGGCGACTAGGTTATGTCATCTTGATGTAGATAGTTCCAATACAACACCTTTAAAGACTGATCACTACTCAGACTGAAGAGCAGACGTGCTAAATTATCTCTCGTTAATATTCATGCTCAGGACAATGCAAAGCTTCACCTTTGGCTTAATTTCTGCAACCAAGCAGTCATTGCCATGCAGCTCTTGTGCTCAGGCTTATTGTTGTGCTGCAGCGGGAGTCTTTTAAGTCCATTGACAGGGAGAGCTAAGGGGCCCCTGGTTTGTCTCCATTAGGGGCCGTAACGCTCATGGAGGGAGGAATAAATGATCTCTAATGGATCGGAAGCGGTCCTCTGAGGGCGGTATGTCCGCCGCCCTGTACGTTAAGGTTACCCGACTCCGGCTGAGTGAACCGACTCTGCACCTTACATCACCTCAGTTAGCAACTCCGACTTTTGCTCCAATCAATTGTCTGAAATCAGCTCCAAACTCAGCCTTCCGGATCATTCTTCAACACTTTGGGATTCGATACTCTTTGGCAGGAGGAGAATGACTCATCGGGCAGACACAAGCACTCTCAACTAACCTTGATGACGAAATCTCGCCCTGCAGAGTAAAGGGAACTTTTTTCTCCATAAGGGACTACCGGGGTTCAACAGATGTGAAACAGCTTGTGTCCCTAAATCTGCTGACCATTTATTTTGGCTAATGACAAATTTCTTTTCCCAGAAGCAATTCCTTCTTTGACAGGAGCTGTTTCTCCTGCTCACTTTAGACTTGTGCGCCTGCTTTGGTTGCATTTACCCAGAATGCCGTGAAATCAAAACCACTTTTGGTGCATTTATGTTCATTAAACTACCAGGGTCAAAAGTTGACTTTGTCCTTCAGTAAACAGTGCTTGAGACCAGGCCGTCTGATGACTGGAAGTGTCCATTTGACAGTAATTACACTGAGACCGGCTGATTGTTCTGCTCTCGGAGGCATCCACTCATTGGCATTGCCTCCCATCTGCATGATTTAGGGTCCGGATGAAAACAAGAGTCGTCCTCCGGGGTCTCCGGACACCTTGGCTCCGACGCGCATCGACGACGTCTCTCGGCTCTCCGAGTCCCGTCTGCAACTCCGAACACTAATCAAGCACCTCCAGTCCCTATCGCCGATGAATGATGATGTGTGCTGCACATCTGGAGTAGTCATAAACCAGAGATGGCCAAAATGAAAAGACGTGAATTCTTGTTGGAGGGGAGAGGGAAACTCATCAAAAGTCATGTTAAATATTCTGTAGAGCCAGATGGAGGCAATTTAATGTTCCGAGTTGGTTTGTTGGTGTGTGTGTGTGCGCCTGTGTCCTCCAAATTATCCAAGCGTAGGGATGAGTGCAGCAGCTCTTTGCCAGAGAATGACAAATTGCCCATTTAGCCCATTGTAAGTGTCAATTTTAATGCAGAGAGGTTAGGTCTGTTTCAGCACTTGCTAACCATTCTGCAGGGTGAAAATACGGTTTAGCTTGAACTACAACATCCGTGTCAGGGCGGAAGAGTGTGCATGTTTCCGACCCGCAGACAGCAAAACACACACACAGGAAACTTTCTGTCTGCGTGCGAGCGTGTAATAAGAGCTACATTTTGAGTTCTGAGGCCGGCGGCTCAGCAGTTTTCTCCCCCGCCGTCACGGCTCCCCCATGGCTCGTTCGCGGCGCCCTTTAAATTTCAGTTTGATGTCGCAATCTTGAACAATTGTACCCAAACACAATTTCCAGCTCAATCTCTGAGCGGACCCCGGCTCGTCCGCTGTAAAACAGCCTGTCACCACCATTGTGGAAAGAAAGGGGGGGAAAAAAAAGACAAAAAACACAGCGCAGCAATTTCTCGGAGGGTTGTTGACCACAGAGAGTGGCAATTTATTTGATGAGTGAGTTGCTTGACCTGGGGGTCAGAGGGAGCTATTAAAAAATGGAGTAAAAACCTCAAAAAACAAAGATATATATATATATATATATATATATATATATATATATATATATATATATATATATATATATATATATATATATAGGGAAGCGGGCCTATTAGGACAGGAGCCCATCTGGCCCTGTAAATGCGTCGTGTCTCCAGCTCCATTTTCATTCGCCTCCATTATTGAATTTACCGGCTTCTGGTTCGCAGTGATTGCATTTTGTGTCACCCCTAAAAAAAATTAGAGGTGATTAAAGAAATACCCCCTTTGGTGGCAAACCTTTTGCCACCAAAGGTAGAGTGACACCCAGTTCTTTTGTAAACATGGCTGCTCATCAAGAGGTATTCAGATGGAGGTGGTGGCAGGGATTCATTTAGCCTACATTGAAGGTGCTGGTGGTGGGGGGGTGCTGTCTCCACCCTCCCACCGATGCAGCATCCATAATCACCTAAGGTGAATCATTTTTCATTAGGATTCACTGCAAAACAATATTAGTCCAGACTGCTAAATTTAATCTAGCGGCTTTAAAACCCGATTACTGTTATCTGAAGGGCCACGGCGGCCGGCTCTCGGTGGGCGGGGGTAAGTCAGAGAGACGGGGTTGGACCTCCTCCGCTCCGTCGCCCCTCACCCATTTGTCACCCGCCGCAATATCTCCTTGGCTGGCAGGGGTAATAATGGAGAAGAGGGGAAACGGGACTCGGGAGAGCCGCCTCCACGGTGCAGAGGCGGATCCTCTGAAGTCAGAGGATCTCACTTGGAAAAATTGTATCGTTTATAAAAGGGAGCACAAACGGCTTTGGCAGCTTTTTAGCCGAGTGACTAATACGGCGCACCCGACGTTTCCCTCTTAACTTCCTGACTCGCACCGTTAGGAACCCGATTTCATTTTGGTCACCACAACAACGGAGCGTCTCTCCGACGGCGAAGCAGCTCCTGCTTCCTACCTGCGCGCTCGTCACAATCTGCCGCCATTTATCCGGCCGACTCAGCTGCATGCGGGAGGCGAAACACTGATTCATAGAATTTGGGAAGTAATTTTCACTTACGTGAAAATGACTCTCTTTCTCAACAGCCCGCTTTGATGTAAACACATTTGGAGGTGTTGGGGAGGGGGGTTTTCTGCTAGTTAGTAAGGCATCCAGTCACAACAGAAAACTAACTTCTTCTATAAAGTCCTTGGAAGATCTTAACTCACACGGAGTTCATATCCATATTAGTTTCATAAATGTTAAATCCCCTGAGTAAATATATACATATTTTTACTCTATCACTGTTTTTCTTTTTGGGAATATAACATAAAAAAGGAGCAACTTTAGCCCAATAAAAGAGGAGCAATAAAAAATACTGACCTTTAAAGTTTTCTGCAAAATGCAGCAGCAAAAAAAAAAAAAAAAGAGGAATATAATATTCTCGACACTTAAAATGGCCACACATCAGGCGTCATAAATCAGCATTCTGAGGCAGATCTACATCCTACAACATAAGAATGATCCAAAATACACCCAGGCCTAGTCAAAGCACAGGTCTTGATCACTTTGAGATGCTGTACGCTGACTTGAAGCAAGAAACTCCTCAACCAGCTGAAAACGAGGAGGCATTCTGATCTTAGAGATGCCAGATGGTTTTGTTTCAACAATTTAAATTAAGTTAGTTTTTGTTGCTTAGTTAAATCACTGTTTTGCAGGCAAAAAAAAAAGTAAAGCTAATTATAATATGTAAAATGGCTTCGTGTTATCTGCGTCTCTTCAACGCAACAAAAACGTCCTAACGAAGTTGATAACGTTGCCTCAACTCTCATAAAACAGAATCAAAATAGATCTCACACCTTGGTACCAGAACCACCAGCTAGACAACAATATAGTCTGTTCATTTAAATCCACACAAACAGATCACAACAATTTAACTTAGGATAAATCTTCTTTCTTTTGTGTCCATTTTCCTTTTTGGACACTCTTCACCCAAAGATTTCTTCTAGGAACTATCATTGTTTGGAAGGATGTAGAGGTGGGTTTGTCGCCTTCAAAATAAAAGCCACAGATGTACAGAGTTTGTCAGACTCTGTTTCTGATTGTGAGTGGAGGACGCTCACAGAGCGGCACATCTGAGCTGCTTCCTGTTGCCTTTCACTGAGTTCGACTGGAATCAAAGCGACAACAGGAAAGCGGGCGAGAACCGGTGGTTTGAGTGTTTCTGAAGGATGATCCTGATGAAGACGAGCAGGAGGCGGACGCCCCGGGCGCCCTGCGCTTTAGCTGCGAGGAAAGCGGCACGCCCGCCGCTAAGACGAGACAATAAGGGTAAACGCACGGACTCATCAGCGGAGGACAGATCGCAGTCGCAGCCTTATTCATCAGGGTAATTAGGCAGGGGAAGAGATGCGGGACAAGTGGCTAGCAGCACTGATGAAAGCTCATCAGCAGGCTCTGTTCAGAGCCGCGGTCACTGATTGGTGCTTTGGCTATCATTGCCTGGAAACTACTTCAAAATAAAGGACCGTGCTCAGCTGAATGCCTATGAAATGGGCTTAATTGGCTTATGAAGGCAGACGGGCACGGAAATGGTTTTTACTTTCGCTAACAGTCTTTTCCCCATTCTGGGAATGTTGCTGCACAGATGAGTGTTGTGAAGGAAGCTGCTCTTACCTCGTTTGGTTTAACAGTGATAATCAATAAAATGTCAGGACACTCAGACTTCCTACCCTGACCCTCTGCCTTAGAAATCTCTCAATCTGTTCACTTCTAGCGAAACTTTCTTCAAGGATGAAAATATGTATTTTTTTCTGGGTACCGAGTTTCTTTTCAGTTAATTGTAGCATGAATTCAAAAATGCGTTTGGTAGAGAGATAGTTCAAGACTTCTTACGCCTCCCGGAGGAATCAAACAGCAAGTAATTATTTCAGAAATTTAACGACAAAAAAAACCCCTGAAGTATTTCAGAGAATCGGTCTGATCAAGAATCAGACCGATTCTATGCATCTTCCTCAAAATTAAAAATAAAATGAAAAAGCAGGTTAAGGCCAAATGAACGGATTGTTTTTGTATTTAGCTGACACACATAGCTCCATAATCCAAAAGAAATGGCTAAACACCTCATTTTAATACAGTAGGGGTATTAAGTTGATCTTTCTTTTTAAATATTTTGAGGATTTCTCCCAATCCTTGCCCACATCGTGTTCCACCGCACGCCTTGGCTCGTATCTCTGATTCAACCCGACACTTCAACCTCCGCTCGCCAAGAGTCTTACTCCTCCATTACGCTGAGAGCTTCTTCTTCTTTTTCTTTTTTTTTTTTTTTTTCCTTCCAGTGCCAAGAGATCTGTAGCAAAAACGCCACACCAGAAGCAAAACATGACCTGACCATATGGCAGTGGGGCCCTCGGCAGGCTTGCGCGCGCATAAAACGGCTTGGCGGGGGAGCAGAGCGCCCGGCGGCGCCGTGCGGAACATACAGAATACCAGAAACGGGAGATAAAGGCTCCAGATTGGGGCCCACTTGTAAAATGCACCCAAGCTCTGATTGAAACCAAGAACTTTGTGGCAAATTAATGTGAAGCTTGCCCAAAAAAAAAAAAAAAATATTGAAAGAACGCAGCGTCTCGAAGTAAAATTACTAATTATATTGAATTTATTATTTGTTCTCTAAAATAAGTTATTACTCAAAATATTGCTCGACTCAGCAGCCAAACGGTGTCAAGTTCAACTATTCTAGGTCTCGTCATTTTTGCAGTTCATTCAAAAAAATAAAATAAAATATAATCAGAAAACCTTTTTACTTAACATCTTTGAATAATTTGACTTTTGGAGCTGGTGCTCCTCTGACCACAGTTCATTTGTTTTAATTCCAGGTTTTATGATTCAGCTCAATTTTCCCGTTTTGAATTTTGTAACATTTGAACTTTTACACAAACATATTGCCAAATTAGATCAATATCATCATTCAATTGTGTTTAAAATTGATGAAGAATAACATTTGGAATTAGTTGTCTTTTTTTGTGTGACTATTTTATCCATTTAGTTTTTGTGTGGGTTTTTCATCTTTTTTTTTTTTTTTTGTCTTTTTTTGCATGTCAGGCCTTCCATAGAGCATCAATTAGTTTGACGTTGATTTGAGAACAGCTGTTAAAAACACTCCCCGCTCCGGTACAGGCCCTGAGCATCCACCAGCGATGCGTAGAGCTGGTTTTTTACGATGACCTGTGAATCAAAAGGGAAGCCGATCCGTCCTCTGTGGAAACCTGGAGTTGTGGAGTTATAGCCGGTGCTGGAGTGCCGCAGCCGGCCGCGGACCCAGTAATGAATGGCCACCTGGTCCAGGCTTGTGGAAGAGTTAGCGCCCCTGCTTGGACGGACAGCAATTTGTGTGCTGGAGTGCGGCCGCTGGCATTTACAGGAACATCTGGGGGCCGAGTCGGGCCCTGACAGAGGGACGGCTCTCCAGAAAGTATCAAAATCCATTATTTCTGCCATTACCCAAAGGTCCCAGGCGGGAAAGGTAGTTCAGTTTGTCATTTTTGACTTTTTCTGCTATTTACTTTTTCGGTTGTCTTGGGAACGTGAAGCCTCTCCAGCACTTGTGCTAAGTCAATAATGTCCCTATTACCACCTGCTGTCCTGCTGGACAGTGGCTGGACCTGCAAATCATCTCCTTATATTTATCGGTTCACCTGTTTTACGACAAGATCGTATGTCACAGAATGTTTTTTTTTTTTTAATAAAACGTCATAAAAATTCATTTTAAATCAAAGGAATTGGAGAGATTTCATTTGGTTGTGACATTTCCTGCAATGCAGTAGGAGCTGGGTCCAGAATCTAGAGGTGGAAAAACTATGATAGAGTGCAGAAAACTATTAGTTTGAAACAAAACATGAAGTATTTGTGCAGTAATGTCGACGAAGCGACAGAAGCTGCATCGACTCACCGGGAACACCTGCTGAGTTTGGAGTTCCACCTAAACTCAGACATGGTCCTTCGGAGCTGGCTTGAGGTCACCTCGGGTCACCCATCCGTCTCGCGCCGCATCGTCTCTTCTAAGAGCGTTCTTTGCGTCGTTTTGAACGTTTCTGCTCGTAAACGGGGGGGCGTGCGGTGATGGATGCTCGGCGCTGACAGGAACATGATTACATGAACCGGGTGCTGCAGGCCGATCGGCACGCAGACGAAGCGCCATGTCACCTCTAAAGAGGCTGTGAATGAATGTCCCTGTCTCCACCAAGGCCCACTTCCTTAATCAGGGTGTCGGATGGTAATGATTAGCTTCCCGTGTTCGGTTTCCCCGAGCTCGCCGAGGCGTCCGCATAATTCATACGCCGTTAATAATCTGCCCGGAGAGACAATGCCCTGCTTTCCTTTCCGAGTTTATCCGTCTCTAATCTGAGCCGCGTTCCAACTTATTTGAAATTAAATTTCATTTATTATGACAAGTGCTTTCCTGGAATAAGGCTTCGTGTCGGAGGATGCAGGGAATGCGAGGTGATTGCATCTAAATCCCCTCCCTCCGCCCTCTTCTGGAGCTTTAGCGGCGCGCCGGGTTGCAGCTGCAGAGGAAGCGGCGACGGCGGTGGATCTCCCGCCGCAGGTCACGGCTCGGGAGGGAGGTGGATTACCGCCGCATCATTATAGTCAGAGTCTGTGTCCAAAACCTGGATTAGTAACATAGAGAGGGATTAGGCTTTATTATCCTACTCTGGCATCTGTTAAGGCCACCGGTCCTTGAGAAAAACATATTTTAGCTGTTTCAGCCTGATCTGTACGGGGATCCTGCCTTTACGGCGGCGGCGGCGCTAACCTTCCTGGAAAGTCACATGGTTCAGAAATCCGCTTTCATTAAGCAGCTGTTGTTGTTCTGAGCCGCAGACACAAACCTTCGTGTGTTCTAATGGGATTTTATGCCAGGGAAAAAAAAAAGTTTTTATATTAATGTGAAATATATGTCAAAGTAAAATCCAGTACAGAAACCAACCTATGGGAACCCTAGAAGAGGGGGTGTTGAAAGTGTGGGTCAGGGGCCGATTGCAGTACCTTGAATGATTTTGTGCGGCCCTGAACGACAATTTAAGAATGGCAACTTAAAGAAGTGATGCAGGCGCAGGAATCATATCACTCTGCTTGTTTCATCAATATATTATGTCTTTAAGTCATTGTCAAGCAACTAAAATTCTTTTAAAAATGTTCTAATTGATCAGTTTTGATCAGGTTGTTAGACCTACTGGGTCATCTGGAACAAAAGCAACCCACCAAGTTACCAACTGAGCGACTTCTTAGGCAAATCAGTCTCTCAAGAGTTTTAAAGATCACTCTCAACACCAGAGCTGGTCCAATCCACACAATTTCAATAAAATGCGTTTGAGTGGTTTGGCATCTGAAAACAAAAAAAAACCCCAAAAATCTGAAAAGACGCAATCTGTAAGAAGAACCAGCCTTTAGTTGTAGGAAATTGAGTGTGTTTCAGATGAAAGTCAGCAGATCCTCTACATGCATCAGTCTCCTGTCTCCGCCTGTCGCTCGCCTCCCAGACTGAGGAACCCTGCGGCTAAATGAAGTCGCTTAATTTTCAAATTACGCAATATATTCTCCTTAAAAGCTTTTGTCGTTCAGCTTGCACGTGAAACCCACCCAGCAGCCTTTAGTTGATTAGTCTCTTTATTCCGCCCATCAGTGTTTGTGGACGTGACATTGAATTACGGCGCGCATTTGTCAATAGCATTTACCTTCACGCTCAGACGCGCTTCAAGGGAACGCCGCTTGCGACGCGGGGCTCCCACACAAAAGAACCATAAGAGTTAACCTTGAAGTATTGATTTCCTGCCACGGTGTACATGTGCCATAAATCCGCCATAAATCCGCGGCTCTCTGCTCATTTTTCTTCCTGTCTCCCTCAACCTTTTCCCTCCCCGTGCAGAGATCCTGAGCGGCGGCGTCTACGTGGACCAGAACAAGTTCCTGTGCCACGCCGACACCATCCACTGGCGCGACATTATCAAGAACCCCCAGGCGGAGCTGTTGGTGGTTCCGTCCAACAACAGCAACAACGGATGTGAGTAAAGTCCAAAAGCCTCCCTCCCCGCTCCACCCCGGACCCTCATGAACATTCCTGACCTATCGCTTTTATTTCATTCTGTTTGCCTGCTGGGGATTTGGAAGCGAAATCACTTGGTGTTAGATCAACATGTGAACCTTTCCAGTGGGGTTGAAACCGGCGCGGCTTTTGCAGCAAAGCCCGTGGAGCCGCTGTCGGCTGGGCTCTTTGTAAATCTCAATAAAGCTGACAGCTAGTTTGAAGTGGCGCGCTTCCCTCTCTGTCCGGTGGACATTTGGTGTCAGACGAACTGGCAGTTGAAGACAGACTCTTGCAAACTTTTCTGCTTTCTGTGTGTGTCACCCTTTGGATGAGATGATAGGATAAACTATCAGGTTTGTCTGGACAATTTAACTTGAATAAATGATCCTCACTACTATGACCACCTCTACAGAGTGAGACACAAACTGGAGTTAGCAAAATTCTGCCTATAATAAAATCAATATGGAAGGGGCTTTATGACACTTAGAGATATTTGTCATGAGTTAAGAAAACATTGAAAAAAGTTGCCAAGCTTCAGGTTCATTCGAGTCCCAAAGGGACAAATAAAAACGCAAAATAAGACATACAACCAGACCTCATGGAGAGCAGGTTGCTGAAAGACCAAGAAAACCATTTTGGGAGAGACCTTTAGATGCAAAATGTGTGAAACATTGTTATTTTGTTGATTAGATGGTGCTGATGGAGGCGGCGGTGGTGGGAGACGGGATGGGGGGGGTAAAGCACTAAAGTGTGGAGGAGGTGGGCCAACAAAAATGACAAGAGAGTGCGTGGGAGTGGAGGTTGCCAAATTGGCGCCCGTTGCCAAGATGTAGTCAGTATTTAACATTAGGGACCTGTGGTGGGAGTGGCTGAAGGGGCCGGGTGACAATCGGCGGCGTTGTTCCACTCACTGTGTAATTAACCCATAGTCAATTAAGTCTTGATGATGGGCCACAGCCAGATGAGCGCTGTCAGGTCCCACTTTCCCTGACAGAAAGGGAGTAGAGGGCCTGTTTTCACGCTCCTCTTCCTCACCGACCACAACCGCTCTATTGTCTCGTCAGCTCAGGAGTTTCCACAATTGTGTCCCTGTCACCAGTCAGGAGAAAGTTTCGGCGCCGCGCTCCCGCCCGCGACGTGTCGCTTTCTTCGGAGTTGGTCTGACGCGTTTGCTCTGTTTTTTTTTTTTTCCAGGCAGGCGCTGCCATCGCTCCTGCATCGGACGCTGCTGGGGGCCTCAGGAAAGCCAGTGTCAAACATGTGAGTGTGGACAGTTTGTATCTGGATCTTCTCCCCCTGGCAAACCCAGACCTGGTTATTACTAAAAGACTTGATGCACATATGATTTTTGTTTTTTTTATCTTTAGCTCTCTAGACTTTTTGCCTTTCAAAAGTTTTAATTTACTCACTGAGTCACAGTCTGCCAAGTAGACCAAAGACAACCACTATCTGGGAAATTCATTAGATACCCTATATTATCAGGCTCTCATATGGGTATTAGGAGGATCAGTTTAAAGTGGCTCCTTCTCCTCATTCAGAGAAGATGAGCATCAAATGTGACCGAACAGAATATATGAGGGCCTATTTTTACCCACATGGCCCCCATGTGCAAATGTTTGGAAACTAGCATGTGTATGTGAATCCTACGTGGATGGTTTTCAGGATGAGGTGTGGGACCCATTTGGAACCTTTGTAAGCCTTAGCTGGGTCTCAGACGGGTCTGACGGACACCGATTGAAATAACTCCATGGACATGAAACCTAAAAGGTATTCAGGGCGGCTGCACCTGAGTACAACGTGGAACAAATGAAAATGTTGCCTGGCATTCGAACGGAGTTCTTGGATCTCCAGGTTTGACCGTAGAGTTAAACTATCTGGCCAACTGTCGTCGGCCAATCAGTGAACGCAGTCGAATCACCAGGGATGGAACCGCACAGGATCCGCCAATGGAGACGAACCGGCCAGTACTGGCAGAACCAGTCCTACTCGACACGTAGGACCAAGTGGGGTTATAAGTCATTCTTGATTAAATCTGTTGTGATCGCTCAGAAAACAAGCAAACGAACCACTGTTTCAGAGAGGATTTTCTTGCTGCTCTTATTGAATGATTAAAAGCTGATAATTTAATAAACCAATATGTTCAAGAAGTGAACCCATGCGAGTGCCAGCGGTTTGTAGAATGAATGATGTTTTTCACAGATTAATGAACTGCAGAGGCTTGTTGTTGTTGCTGTTCCACATCTGGAGCGTTACGTTAGCAGCCCAGCAGTTATTAATTCCTCCAACCTTCTGATTGTTGGCTGCGGCGTTCTGTCTGGTGTGAAACGACTTTTTACCTCCAATGTGGCACAGAAAACAGCATTAAGAAAACGTTAATGTCTAAAGATTAGGACACAATCTGAGCTACGATACTTAAAAAGATAGAGAATAAACCAAGGAATAAAACTTTGAATTCTTGCAATAATTGGCTGAAAATGGAGAAATGGAAACTCCTGGCCTAGTCAAAGTTAACAAAACCCTTTTACATCTCACAGCTAAAAGTGAGCTAAAGATTTTGATCTTTTCCTCTGCAATAAAGCATATTTTGGCTGTAATTTTTTGTTTTTCTTTAATGAACAAAAACTGGTTAAATATTCTAGAATATAATAAAAACATGAGATAATCACATTCTCACAGGGTTTCGTAGCAACAAAAGTTTTTGGCAACATTGCTTCTGCTTGGCAAATAGAAAAGAAAAAAAAATTAAGCTTCAGCATTATTATGGCAACAGATAAACACAGTTTTCTTGTTTTCATGGCAAGCAGAAGTCTTTTCTTTCCCTTTCTCGGGAGAAGCTGCTGCTTTCCCTGCAGTTCCGACATGCCACCTCTGATTCCTACCTGCCAAGCACAATTTTCAGCTGATCGGTTCTGAGCTGAGGCTGGAGGAGGAGAGTCTCCCTGGCAGGTGTTGAGTGAACCAGAGGGCGCCTCACTGGGTTTTTTCCCCCCTCTCTCTCTTTACGTCTGTCTAAGTCTGTAAGTATGTGCTCACAAATCCACTTGTCTCGACCTTTAGGAAGCAGAAGCCGTTCATTTCATTCGTGTCACATAACGGCAGCCGAGGCTGAGGCTGGTGGTGGTGGAACATTGTCTCTTTTGGGAATGTGGGTGTGTGTGCGTGTGTGTCAGACCTTTTAAAATTCGGTCTTCTCGCTTCTTGGGCAGTGACAAAATCGGTGTGTGCAGAGCAGTGTGACGGTCGCTGCTTCGGGCCTTACGTCAGCGACTGCTGCCATCGAGAATGCGCCGGCGGCTGCTCTGGCCCCAAGGACACCGACTGCTTTGTAAGTCTGCTCTCTGATTCTTTAACTTTTGAAACAATCCCCTTTGCTTCCAATGCTTTTACTTAAAGTGTAACCTTGTTGAATAAAATGTTGTCACATTTTATTGGGATAAAACCACCAACTTACATTACTTATGTTGGAATTCATCGAATGAAATATATTGCAACAAATTTCCTGCAAAAGTTATGAGAGGAACCTGGTGAAATTCAACACCAGCAGCAGACAGGTCAGGGAGAAAGTTATGTGGAAGGTAGACATACAACCAGAAACATGGAGGTGCACCTCAACTGAGAAGTGCAAAAAAAAAGACTGTTGAAAGAATGCCCACTGCAAATTTTCCAAAAGCACGTTGGTGGTAGTAGCATCGTTTTTGAGGGCTTATTTTATTCAGCTAGGGAAAGAGAAGCTGATAACGGTTGATACATTTTGGAGGGTCCTGCTACTTGACGCGCTATTGGCTAATGCCTTTCGTTTTTCTTTGCGCCGATTGGCTGAACCTCGAGACTGTAACTATTAGCTTCTTTGGGAGCCCTCAGACTCGTTCTGCTGCGTGAATGGAGGAATATTAAGGTATTTATGGTGTTTGAGTTATTAAATTTAGGCAGGCAGAAGCATCTTTAGAGGATATTAGATATTCACTAGCCAAATATGCATAACTAGCTAGCTACTTTACTAGCTCGCTGGCTAAGTAGCTAGCTTGTGACGTAGCTCGCTGGCGAAGTAGCTAGCTTGTAACGTAGCTCGCTGGCGACGTAGCTAGCTTGTGACGTAGCTCGCTGGTGAAGTAGCTAGCTTGTGACGTAGCTCGCTGGTGAAGTAGGCGTTCACCAGCTCGCTGTTGTGACTTATTAAACTTTTAGACGCGCTAACGGCTGGCAGACTATTAGCTAGTCTAACATTAGCGGCGTATTCATAACTTTGCTTTCTGCCTTAGTTAACACAGAACTTCCTGTCACACTTCAAAATAAAAGTGTCAATATAAATGACCGTTTTAAGAATTAATAGTAGTGATTTTTTTTAGAGATGTTAATTAGTACGGAGGGCTAAATATTTTAAGAAAAATCCATTTTGGTTCCTGAAATAATGGGCAACTGACACGAGCATTAAGAACAAAAAATAAGGGAATAAAATTTCTGTAATATTTCTGCAGCCGGAACTAGCCAATCAGAGTTTGTGGTGGAGAAACGCCCACTTTGAGTCACAGAAAACCCTCCTCCCATAACGCTGCTCCATTCTGCCTCTGTTAGAATGGACAAGTCAAAGTCCAGTTCTAGATCCAATTGAGAATTCATGGCATATCTTGGAAATGTGCCTCAACACGCTTAACCTCCATCTAAGACATTCAGCTTTAATTGCAGCCATATGTCACTTCTGCTCTACTTTGTGTCACTTCTTCAGATTAAAATTAAACCAGTTTGTGGTTGCGATGTGACAAAATGGTATAAAGTGATTTGCCAACGCTCCGTGCTTGCTGACAAACCATTTTACAGGCTTGTAAAAGTTCGACGTTATCAAATTTGGGATTTGGCCTTCCAATTATGATGGTTTTTATCACCCCAACTTCTTTTTTTGTTTTGCAAACTTGCGCGTCGACGGAGTGGATATTGCTGCTGTAACTCAGCCAAAGGCCCGTCCAACTCAATTACCGGCAGCCATGGCCGTCAAGACGCTTAAAGGGGGCTTTATGGGAGAACATTACGCCGTTTATATCATGGCCTTGGATCAATGGCTTCAATTTTTCTCCCATTTGGCATCCGCAGAGACGGGAAGCAGCCGCATGATTCGCATGTTGGAATGCGGCGTAAAAATGATGTGCTGTTGTAATTCTCCTTCCCTCTCTGTGACTGATGGCTCTCACCTCACCAGCAACTCCACACCTTTATGGGAGGAGATGCAAGCATTTCAAGTGTGTTCGTTTATTTAATTATTTTCCTCAAGCCGCAAATGATCAATACACTAAAAACAAAAAATACAGACTGAAATATGGCATTTAAATTCTATTTAGCCCCAATTTATAACTATTTTTTTGGTTATATCCAAAAATATAAGCTCAGTTTAAACTGGGTGTTTGCCCAGGGCAGCATTGAAAAGGAGGTCCATGCATACCACATTTAAAATGATAACATTTCATTTCCCTGAAGAGGTTTTCTACTCTTAACTTCCTCTTTCTTTTTTACCTTTTGGACAACTGTTTTGGTGTGTAACCATGGCAACAAGGTATTGTTTTTGGGAACAGCTAATTAACATCTTCTAAACTTAAATATTCCTTGAAATACGCCTCCGAATCCCAGAAAAGTTAAAAAGAAAGCTTCACGGATGAAGAATCGTTTCCTCCGGCGTCTCTCCTGCGGCTTCCTATCCATGCGACCAGACAGAAATGGAAACCGGTGCAGCAAAAGCAAAGGATGTTGATTAGCAGAGCTAGCTAACAGCTGATGATGTTGTCAGGATGTGTTGGTATCATAAAAAGCCAAGGGCGGGCCACATTCGGCCTGCGAGCCTTGAATTTGACGCACGTGGCATAGAGACGGATTTTATGATGTTGTAACAGCCACTGCTGCCAGCAGATCACAGTGACCACACTCTGACACATGTATTATTTTGCAGGCCTGCACCAACTTCAACAACAGCGGCGCCTGCGTCACCCAGTGCCCCCAGCCATTCGTCTACAACCCCACCTCCTTCCAGTTGGAGCCCAACCCCCGAGCCAAGTACACCTACGGAGCCTTCTGCGTGAGGAAATGCCCCCGTAAGTCCGAGGCGCTGTTGACGCTCATGAAGGTGTTAATAAAAGTCTTCCTGAAGACGCGAGCATGCTCTCATCTCTGCTGAAATTACACTCCAGGCGATTATTGCGAGACAAGATAAGTGGCTCCAGCCAAAACAAATGGTGTATCTCAATTAGCTAAGTTGCCGCACCATCTGGTTGGACTGATGTCGGCGAAGAAGCAAAGAGCAGCTCTCTGTTCTCGGCGGCGGAGGGTCTGCGTCGCAGGAGCAATTAGCCCAGCGTGAATTAAAAGTCAGGCGACAGATTGCATATTCGGAATCCACTGATCATCAGATGAGATTTATCATCCCTCAGCTCTGAGTCTGTGTTGGCGGCGTCTCGTTTCTGGCAGATAACTTCGTGGTGGACCACAGCTCCTGCGTCAGAGCGTGTCCCAGCAACAAGATGGAGGTGGAGGAGAACCGCATCAAAATGTGCATCCCATGCACCGACATCTGCCCTAAAGGTGAGCCACGTTGTCGTCCAGTTCTGGAGTTTCTGTGATCTGAAAATTGTTTTCTGGGGAACGTTCCTCTCCGGAGGAGAAATGCGGCGTCAGTGAAGGTCGCACGTTTGATCCCGACATCAGTCGGAATGTTAATTAAGAGAAAATAGCCTCCTAATGAGAAGCGGCTACCTGAAGTCGTTTTGCTACAGTGGCGTCAGCTAACGGCCCGAAATACCTGATGTGGAATTAAGCGCCATTTGCTCAGTAGTGCAGATTATCCTCTTTATCATGTTGTTCCCCACAAAGGTAACCAATCTGCCCTTTCTCTTCAGAGAGGAAGGCAATAATGTTTTCCTGCAGGCGGCGCGCGGCGGCCGCCCCGTCAGCCGATTGGCCGATCCCCTGATTACATCGTCACGTCACAGGGACGGGTTAATGAGGGATAGCCCAAGGAACTGTGGGAAATGATAACAAATTAACATTTCAGATATGGAATTGGCCGGTATAAATCACTATCAGAAAGTGGTTACACCACTTAATGCCAGCCCTATTCATCATCCCTCCCTTCTGCCCGTGTCAGAAACACTTGGCTCGCACCGGGCTGAGTGTAATTAATGCAGATGTAATGAATTCATTATGGAGAGGGAATGGATGGAGATTGGCCCGTGCTTTCATCAAAAGAATTCAAATGCGTGCAGCAGGGCCACGGCCCCGCCGGAGCACCAAAAGACTTTATTTTGATGAAAGAGAATCGGGGGGGGAAACATTGCAAGGGAGAAGAAAAATGGCTTCTAGCGGTTCTTACAAGGACACCTCGGACACCTCGTCCGGGCGACGGCAGCTACCGGATTGACGGGCGGCTGTGTTTGCGTTGTCAGTGTGCGACGGCATCGGGACGGGCAGCCTGCAGACGGCTCAGACCGTGGACGCCAGCAACATAGACAAGTTCGTCAACTGCACCAAAATCAACGGCAATCTCATCTTTCTCATCACCGGCATCAAAGGGTGAGTAACAAGATCAGTTATTTAGAAATTTATGTATGACCGGAATGCAGAAAAAAACCCAACAGAATTCCAGCCAAACAAGAAAAATAAAACTGACTGCAAATGATCAAGCACAGCGATGTAGGAGTGATGCTGAGGACTTGTTTTTGCAGCCAGAGTCATGAAGCTCTCTGTGAGAAGGTTTGGATCATTCCTGAAGGCAGCGCCGCAAACTATTGAACCTTAGTGTGTACTTACTTTATAGAACAGGGTGCTTTGCTAGTTTCTGTTTGGATCTCGTAGAAGATGGAGAGATTTCCACCGGATCGAGCAACAGACATGGATTATACTTTATGTATAGGTTTATATCAGTGGGGAAGCTGCAGAACCACAATGTTCCAGCTGCCAGGCACGGTGGTGGAGGAAGTGATGGTCTCTGAAGTGACTGCTGTGTGTTTCATAGGGACATGTACCACGGCATCGGACCTTTGGACCCGCAGCGTCTCAGCGTCTTCCGCACTGTCAAGGAGATCACAGGTGACCCGTTTGGTTTGTGTTCACTGTATGTGTGTGTGAAGGTTTCCAGAGTGTGTGTGTATGTTTATGCATTAGCTCTTACAGCCCTGAAGGGGCTTGTCTACAAACCGCTTTTCTTCATATTAAACCACAAACCAAACGGCTAATGGAGTGAAACTGCATTTTCATTATGAAAACACCAGCAATAAAAAAGAGCAATGGCCGCTCCACCCCCCGCCATTTCCTGCTCCGTCCCTGTTAATGTCATTTCCATAGAGGCTGATCTGATATAATCTGTCATTAAACGACAAGTGCAACCAGACTGAATGTGCAAAGTGTGAAATCTATTCTTATAATTAGTGCTGGCTGCTTTCTCTCTTTGTCTCCACCTAAGAAATAAACCCTCCTTCCACTTCCCCTTTCATCATCCTCTTATAAGAAAGACAAAGACAAAGCAGCGGTGAACATCTGAGGAAAGTGTAAAGTCAAAGTCTGTGTGGTGTGTTCTCAGGATACCTGAACATCCAGTCTTGGCCTGAAAATATGACGGATCTGAGCGTTTTCTCCAACTTGGCGACCATCGGAGGCCGATCTCTTTATAGGTAGGATTCAACTGTGGCGACTCCGGTACCGGTGGTACCTGGTATCACTCTCTGCTCATTGGTTATGCAACAAAAACAGAATTAGCACAAGAAGTAAAGTTTTTTTTAACATGAAGTTGTTCTTTGTGGTAACAATGTTTCTTGGTGATGCATCAAGTAAGGCTGACGCTGCTGTTTTAGTAGAAGTGAGAAATACTGCCACCTGCAGGTGGGAGTAAACAGTCACTTAGATCCAATGTTTCTCACCATTTTTGACAAAAACTTGCAATAAACTCACATTTAAGTATTAGTGGAATAAAGTGCAGGGATTTGTTTTTTTTGGGCAAGAAACTAGTGGAACTGATTGATGTAATTTGGCAGCAAACACATAAAAACTGCTTTGATCTGATTGATAAAATAATATCTTGGTGGTTCGATTTATGCGTCCCTTTATAGTCTAGAGGGATACATTAAAAGCGATACTGGGCCGGATTTGGCACATGATGATGATGATGGCACCAGAGTGGCCAACACAACCATGAGCCGTTCTCTCCTCTTGCAGTGGGACTGGCATTTCTCTGCTGATCCTGAAGCAGCTCTGGATCTCCGCCCTCCACTTCCAGGCCCTGGACGAGATCAGCGCCGGGAATGTCTACATCATGAACAACACCCGCCTCTGCTTCTACAACACTGTCAACTGGACGTCGCTCTTCAGGACCTCCAGCCAAAAGGTCGTGGTCCGCAACAACCGGGACCCCAAGGAGTGCAGTGAGTAGCTGCATTTGTGGTTTTCATTCAGCGGGTAGAGAATCCAGAAGTTTGACTACAGAGTAAAAAACGGTGGATAAGTATTCTGAAATTCCTACATTTGATCTAAATGATTTGATCTGTTTTGTGTCCATCACAGTTGGCCTCTTGTGACCGGATATTCCCCGCAGCGGAGCGGCTTTGCCGTCAACATTAAAACCAATTTTCTGTTGGAGTGAAGCTGAAGGCAGCCGCTCTCCGCTTTATTAAACCTGGAGGAAATTATAATCCAATTGGTTCCTTAAATTTGTTTAAAGCGTTCCCTGATAAACAGCTGCTTTAATGAACTTTCCTCAGAAACTCTGCAGCCAATTAGCATTCATTCAAAGGTTATTAAAGTGGTCAGAGAGGAGGGGGTTTGTTTCCAGGCTCTGTATCAATATAAACTACAGGTATGAGGAAGAAAAAGAGACAGTCTGGCTAATTTGGATTCTTTTATATATATATATATATATATATATATATATATATATATTGAAATGAGCGTTTTAATAACTCTGATCTTTACTCAGCCCTGAATAGGATGGAAAAAAAGGAGGAAAGTAAAGATGGTAACCGACTAAACTTTAAAGACTCTCACCCCTGTTGGTGATGCGTTCAAAAGACAGGCATTCCATAAATCGTCAAGGAGACGCACAGAGACTGTAGCCTCTACGCATGGTAGACTCATTCTCATCATTTTAATTATCTACAGCTTAACTTGAATAAATGTATTGAAATTAGAAAATGATTTTTAAACTCCCTTCGCTTTCCCATCAACAAGTATAACAGGAGGTTTATGTGCAATTTGGAGGTGTGTGCACTTCTTTTCTGTTTCATTGTGGACCACCTACTGTGATAAAAGATGAATTGATATATTTTTAAACATTTCTAGTAGATGTGAACACCGTTTACTGTGTATTCATACACAAACATGAGAATGTTTCTGCACCGCCGTCTCTGGTAGAAGTATATGGGGGGCATTTAGTGCAAAAAACTAACTGAGCAAACTTTTTTGTGTGTTTTTGGAGTTTTGGTTTCAATACCAGTTGCATTAAATACTTATTTCACAGAAAAATCTCCTGCTCACTTTTGAACATAAGGAGTGTGTGTGTGTCTTTTCCCGTCCCAGCTGTCTTTGTTAGTCTAACAGCCTTTTAAGCTCTTCACTCTGTCTATAGTTTGGTTTTTGATGCTTTTTAGCGTTGCGGTTGTTGTTTTCTTGTAAAGCACTTTGTTCCAGCCTCTGCTGTTGGAAACGGGCTTTATAAATAAATATGGCCTTGACCTCGGATGAAAACGATACACTGTGTTCCGATAAAGTCAAAACCTACATTTTTGTCGAGCACAAACACAAACTGAAACGCCCGGGTCCATGGCAACAGGATCAGTTTTCGACTCTTACCAGCTGGCTGTGAAAGGCCTTATTCAGCTTCACTGTGAGTTCAAAGCCCTGAGGTGGGTTCAGTTATTACTACGTTGTTTGATTTGATTGTTTTCCACTCTAGGTGAATAGAGATAGATCTTATGGGTCCGGCAGATCATTTCTGTCTGAGTTTGAAACTGGATCCAGAGTTCCTGGAGTTCTGCGTTGGGTTTAGGTGCCGAGCGAAGCATTTCAGAGGATTGCTTGTTTGCATTTCGCATAATCACAAACACCCTTCACTAGACCGCTGAATTATAAGCTGGCTTTAGCAGATGAGAAAATCCAACAAACCAAATGTCTTGTGCAGAAGTGGAGACATCTAGAAAATCTTCAGAAAAGTTTAAAAATCTTGGCGTCCTGTTTCAAAGTTAATCTTGAAACAGCACTCATTAACGGGTTAATGAGTCCTGTGTGTGTGCGTGCGTGCGTGTGTGTGTGTGTTAGGGCTTGATCGATTGGAGCTAATACAGGCCCTTATTAGGCTGAGCCCTACTGTCTGTCATTGACTGCTCTGCTGTTGACAGAGGGTCTGGCCCCCCTCCAGGCGGCCCCCAGGGACTTCTTATGTCACTCACCGGATGGGGGACCAGTGAGTCCAATGAGGTGGATTGATGGCTGCGGTTAGACGGGAAAGAAGAAACGGGCGCCCAAGATTTCTGGATTAGGCACTCTCTGCAGGCGAAGGTGTCGGGAATACCGATGAATCCCACACTGCTAGGCTGGAAAAATGACTCCTTCATGTCTTTACTCCTCTACAGCTCAGCACCGGATGGTGTGCGACCGCATGTGTTCGGACGACGGCTGTTGGGGGCCGGGGCCCGACCAGTGCCTCTCCTGCCGCTTCTTCAAACGAGGCCGCACCTGCGTGGAGTCCTGCAACTTGTTTGACGGGTGAGAACAGAGTCCAAAACACTAAGAGAGACAACTGCGTAGATCGTCCGCAGCCGACCATTATGGTTTATGAAGCCACATTCATTTCTCTCAGCATGTGACAAGCAGCTTAAGTTGATTTAAGCTGCTTTGATACACTAACAATGAAGCCAAAACATCCTCAAGGGCTCTGGAGGAGGAACCTCTAATTGCAGATTGGTGTGAATGTAATGAAGTGAGCCAATAAGGAATTTCACAGTGTGAACCGTCAAAGGAGCATTTGGCAGGATGTTACAGCCATCCACTAAAATCAATTGAAATGTATTGTTGAAGGATTAGATTGAAAAAGGCCCGTTTGGACCGACTGAACGAATGTTTGCGGCTCTGAGCTGAAGGCTGACTGCAAGGCAGCGAAGAACTGACTGCTTCATGTCTGTTGTGCTCATTGAAATGTCAGATTTTTTGGATTTTATGTCTGTTTAAGGTTGCTGTAAAGAATCTGAAACACATCTAAGTCTGGAGTTTGACTAGGCCACTTCACACCTGTGAATTTTCTTGTTGTTTGTTTGCATGCTTGGAATCGCGTTCCTTGATACGGTGCTCTACATGCACTTTAGCTAATCCAAAGTTTTGGTTCAGGACTTCAAACAGTTAGACATTTATATTCATGCTCTTATTTTGAAGTGGTTGAAGACTGATATAGAAGCAGTAATTTTTTTGATTGGAATCAGACCAAATAAATGAACCAGAGAATTAGGTTTATTACATGTGATTCCTGATTCACTACTGCTTTTTTTTCCCCCTTAGACAGCCAGGTTGGTTTGGAGTATTTTAACACGTTTGTGCACCAACAAAACCTTCTGTTCTAGATGTTCCCCTTGAGTGGATCCTGGCTGAGTGGAGGAATGCTTTGCATCGGGTCTCTCAGAACCATCCGTCTAAAATAAAGCTGCGCTAGCAGCGCCTGCCGAGAGATAAATCAGCCTTTTTTTCCCCTTTTTTCTTGCACTGAGGCAAAAGCGGTGATGTCAGGCCTGTGTTTCCCTCTGGAGAGGGTTTATGAGAGCATGCTACCCTTGGTCATGTTGACTTGTTGTTGGTCCTTTTTCCGCTGCTGTTTGTGTGAGGGAGGCTTTGAAGTCGCCGGCGGGGGGGGGGGGTGCACAGCTCAGAGCGAAGCTTTAAAGAAGACGAGGGAGAGGCTGATGGCTGGGAGCTTCTGAAGCACGCTTGCTTCCTTTACTGTAAATACAGTCAATGCATGATACTGCCAGGAATATTCATAAATCTCTGCTTGTTGATTTGTGTCACTGGCCTGAACTGTCTCATTAAAATATGTCCAATTTAAAATCAACAAACGCCTGGTGACAGAAAAATGCCCAGATATGTATTGAAGCTCATTTTCATATGCAGCATTCAGGCAACATGAGTGGCTTTGTGCTGGTGGTTATGTACAGTTCAGGTGCATCTGAAAAAATGAGATTATTGTGAAAAAGTTCAATATTTTTTTGCCATTGCTATGTTATATTATTTCATTAAGCAGTGAAATATTTCTTGTAATATTGTTTATTATGGCAAATTTTGTGTCTCCAAAAAAGTATAATGTTGTAGAAAGTTACATTTTGGAAGTTCATGGTTTCCCACGCTAATGAACTCAAAACACCTGCCTTTATAAAAAGCCTTTCTCAGTCTGGGTGTCAATCGTCATAGACACCCCCCACAAAGAGGGGCTGGGGCCTTGATAAGGTATTGTATTGTATCATTCAAGCATATTCATAGAAAATTAAGTGGAAGGAAAAGGTGTGGTCGAAAAAGCGAGAATCACAAACTTGATATTCTTGATTATCAGCCAAAATCCATTCAAGAGAACCAACATGGATTGAGTTCATAGGAATTAACATTCTTTAAAGTAGTCTAACATTTTTGTTCAAATAATTTTTTTTTAGTGACCTTGTGTAATGTTTTTATTTTTTAAGACAATAGATCATCAGTCTAAGTCTGAATCAGAGACAAAGACAAAAAATGGGGAAGAATAGTGAGCGCATATATCCCACTGATGTATTATTCTTAAAAACATATTTGTACAAATATTGCATCATCTGCATAAAGACGAATCCAAATTTTGCCATCCCTAGTCCTTCCTCGTCTATTTTTACCAATTTTTATCTCAATCTTTCTATCTTAATAGCCGTTTCTCTGGATTTCACACCACTATTTTAGGTTATACTGAGTTCACTCCAGATTGGTTTAATATCTTACTTTGTTCTGGGGCTGCAGGAGTCTATATCTCTGAAGAATTTAGCGCACGCTCATTAAAAATGTTTTCAGGTTGGTGATTTTAAATCTTAAGATTCCTCACTCTACTCTTGTTCTGTATATCCATTCTTAATGAGCAACGGCACTAATTCCCCTCAGTTTATAAGTCTGTTGAATAAAACAAAGGCAGAGCAAAGGCTTGCGCGAGAGGGGAAAAGGAAAAGACTTGAGATGGTGTCCGCTGGGGGTTAAGTGAAGGAGGGAGGAACTGGGTAAAGGGAGGTGCTGAAAATGCTTAATTAAAAAAGTTGCTCTGGTGGGTTGACCATGCTCTGGTTCGCTGGATGTTTTGAGGTCTGAATGGTCGGGGCCACAGTCCTGCTTAAATTCCTGCTAAAGCAGGGATAATCCCCCATCAGGTCATTCCCCGATGGGGCCCCTGGCACACACTTTCAGCCGTGAAGAGGGCCAATCAGGAGGAACGGCTTTGACGGAATGGAAATGACCCTGGAGAGCGCCGCCACAGTGGTCTTTGTCTCTCACCCATCCTCCTCCGTGTTTCTTTCCCCATTCAGCCGACAAAAAAAAGATATCTGTCCACCGCCTGGCCTTCTTTTAAATGATTCCCCTGGACACGGCGTCTGGGAGACGAATCTAATTTATTTCTGGAAAAGGGGGAAAGAAAGACAAAGGAGAACTGCACTAACAGCCTGCTTTTGAGTCCTGTGTAAACATTTTCAGCAATGGAATCCGACATGTTGTATCTTTGGATGTTTGAAACAAAGCGCCCCGATTAAAACGAACCAGTGAGGACAGCTCGAAGAAAAGACATTCCGACATCAAAGCTCAGCAAAAGAGAACACTGGGATTTTATCTTCACTTTTATCAACCTTTAATATGATCCCGCTGAACCCAGGAGTGTCAAGAATGTCTCTTTTCTCTTTCGGGAGCTTTCAGAGGTGCTACGTCAAAAAGATTTTCACTTATATTCACCACATGAAAATGAACGAAACCCAAACGGCTGCAAGAGGCGGGAGAGTTCTCGATGTCCGATTGTGTGGAACCGGATCAGGAGGCGGAATCTGAAACCTGGAGCTAAGAAAAACAAACCGATTCATTATCCCGACGAGGGGTCCGACGCCTGGCTCTGGGCGAATCCTCCTCCGAGGGCGTCCGCCCTCCGCGTCGGCCAATCGATCCCTCTGATGTGAAAAGCGGTTTTGATCGGACGCGGTCGCTATCGACAGCAGGCGTCTTCCATCCGCCAGAGACGCCTCGCTTCAAACAGTCATGATAATTCGCTGAATCGGGCAGTGAGAAAAACAGTCAGAAACGTATAGATCGGATGCCAGCACACACACACACACACACGCACGGCTGAACACTGAGGCCTGAGGCAGTGCTGAGCTCCTGCCACTGTAATTGCAGTGTATGTACCCAATATTGAGCTCTATTGTTTACTGTCTCCTCCTTTAGATGAAAACAAAACCAACTATATTGCTTTAACTGGCTGAACAAAGGCTCTGGCAGATCTGCTACAATCTACAGAAAACAGTAACCATCTTTTCATAGCGGGGATAAAGAAGCAAACATGTTTTCTTTTTCGCTTTCAGTCTACATTTTCAAACCTCGTTATCTCGTCCTAATGCGCTCGCTTTGTTCATTCCCTTTCACTCTCTCCAGAAGCGTATTTCTTCATCTATGAGTCTCATGGCTGTTAAAAAAGAAAAAAAGCTGCTTTTGTTTTTTTATTCATCGGTCTTGTCTCTATGCATGTCGGTTAAAATAAGCATCCAGGCTGACCAGACTGTGACAAGCGAAACCGCCAGAAAAAAGACAAGTCGACGGCAGAATACACAGCTGCTACTTCAGTGAACAAGCCAGGCTCATACTGATGTAACAGTCTTCATATAGCCTACTGTAGTGTTCTCCCGATCAATATTTCAGTGTGAGTACACTCAGATCTATAATCCATGCATCTCTGTTTTCATCTTCTCGCCTTCCGTCAGGGAAGCGCGGGAATTCGCCAACGGATCCGTGTGCCTGGACTGCGACAGCCAATGCGAGAAGATGTACGGAAACAGCCTAACGTGTCTCGGCCCGGTAAGACCCGCCGGATCGAACCGGACCGCCTTTTGTTTTTGTGTTTTATTGTCTCAGAACGCACTTGAGGAATGCGGAAATGGACTCCTCTCATTTGTCTGCAAAGATAGTTTCATATCTTCTGAAGTGAACTTATTTTGTTGGAGCCTATCTGTTCTGCGCATGGGGTTTGAGTAAGTGCAGGAGCTGTTTGCAAAGGTGAGTGGAAGGTAATGGGAGAAATGATGAACTACTACTCCTGTTTAGCTCCAGCAGGCGCACATACACGTTCGACACAAGCAACAAAAACGATTATGTCGTAACCTTCACATAAAGTAACTTTGCGAGACTTTCTTCCTGCACTGAGAAAGTTAGCAGGCAGAGTTTACACAAGAGAAAGCGAAGAAACCAGAACTGCAGGTTTCATCGCGTTCCAAGTCCGTCCTAACTCCGCCTCTCCACACCTTCAACTTTACAAAACAGGACAGTGAAGCACCACATCCTCTGTTTATGTTAGACAGTTTCTGTCCTGTTACAAGATAGAAAAAAAAATTAACCACCTATAATAATAGGAAGTAGGAGACATATTAGCTTGCGGCTTCTTGACTGACTTGTGACAACTAAGTTGATGACTAGAGTTTTGGGTTTTTTTGTTGTTTTTTTTAGCTTTAGTGGCCTTTAGTTGAAAGTGATGAAACAGGAAAGTAGGTCATGAGACAGATCGGGAATCGAACCTGCAACAGTTGAGTTGAGGACTAAGGCCTCATTATGTGCAATGTGCTTAACTTCTGCACCACCACAGCACCACCAACTACTAGTGTACATTTTGTTAAAGAATCCTTTTTCCATTATTTTAGCTAACGGCTACCAGACTAAGCCATAAAGTAACAATTGTTTTACTTTTAGCCTTCTACACTGAGTCATTGGACAAATTAGAATAAACGACAGTGAACTGTTGACCATTGAATCATTACATATTCTGTATTTTTTTAATGTATTTATTAGAAAGTTCAAGCTTTGTTTCAATTCACAAACATTTGTCCCCAGCTGCCCGGCCTGGGCAGGACAAAAAATGAGAATATTCAGCCGTTTCCTCCTCTATTCTCAGCGACTCAAAAAGTTTTTCGTAGAATCGGTGCAACATATTGTTGACAGTACACCAAATGTGGACATGATATGTTTATATCCACAATACCCAGGTCCATATTTGCAAAGTTGCATTACGGGGAGACGTAGCTGATGTCCTGCATGGCTGATTCGGGCGAATAAAGTGATTCTGTGTGACTAACCTTTTCCGGCCGCCCCGCGAGAAAAGGAACAAGAGACGGAAAGGAGAGCAGCGCCTCAACACCGTGCGCACGCCGCCGACTTTGAGATGCTGCTCACATCTGAGCAGTAAATAACACCAGAGTCAATCATCCGGGCACCGCTCCAGCGTACATACGTACCCGACTACATTGAGACATCTGTATGCGCCCGCACTCGCGCCGACACGCACATGCATGCGCACAAACATGCAATGTGAGAGCAATGTTTATTGATGGCGTGTGGCCGGATTTGTCAGACTTGGAAAGGCTGTCCATCAGGTCACTGCGGTAGTCATTAGCAGCAGAGCGTGGTGCCAAAACTCCCTGAACTTCTTCCAGACAACGGCTCGAGCATATGCATACAAACTCCGCTGCCTCCCCAGAATTGTAAGTCAGGGGGTTTTTTTTGTTGTTGTTTTTGTTTGTTTTTTTTTTTATTCGATTCCCCGACACTCTCTTTCCTTCAGACGCGTAAACACACAAAGAGTACAGTCGGGTGTTTTTCTCCTCACTTTTATCCCTGCTCACTCTTCACTAGCCATCTTACTTATTCATGATGCGGCTGCGGCTGAGCTTTTTGCTCAGTTACCGTTTGTCATCTCCTCCATCACTTTCACCACGCACTGCTTTTTGACATGACCTGATTTTTCATGCATTTTGGCAATTTCAGCGAGGCTGCCTCAGAATACACTCTGGGTAATTTTGCTCTGCACATTATAAATCGCCGGATGGAATTCACGCGGGTTCTGCCGGGCTAAATTAGCCGCGATAGGAAGTGAGCAAAGCTGACACAATTTGCCGGGTTTTGAATTCGATTTTGCTCAATTTTATTCTCGCCGCTCATTTCTCATTCTATTTCCATCCCTCTTCTTTTTTTTTTTTTCTCTGCGTTACCTCTTCATCTATTGTTTTTCTCAGCTTGCCTTTCTTTGTTCGATTGGCCCGATAATCCTGTTACTGCACCCGCCACCCCTTTGCTCTTCATTTGCCCCTTGTCCACTGCTTCATCCTCCTCCTCGTCGTGACTCATCTTCTCATCTCCCTGTTTCTTCCCCTTCTAAACTCCCAGGGCCCAGACCAGTGTGTGAAATGCCTTCACTTCAAAGACGGGCCCAACTGTGTGGAGAAGTGCCCCGACGGACTGCAGGGCGCCAACAGCTTCATTTTCAAATACGCCAAGGCCAACAACGAGTGTCATCCCTGCCACGCCAACTGCACCCAGGGGTAAGAGAGGAAGGATGCGTGAAGATCGGCTTCATATGTCTGAAAGTTTATTCGTTTCTCTTATCTGTTCAACTGCTAGTCACTCTCAATATGTCGCCCTGGCCTTTCAAGACATCACAAAAGAGAAGTGCTTTTTCTCCGTTGACCTTAATGGAGCAAAACCGGATCAACTGTTAGCGGAGGGGCAGGTTGCAGACAAACAGCAGGAGGAGGGGGAGATATGAGCTGAGGAAACCATAAAGCAGACGGCTGGCTGCAGATAAATAAAGCGAAGGGACAATTGGACAGGAGCTGCATTCAGTCGGTTCAGAAGGGTCAGATTTAGCTCATTATCAGGTGTTATTGTTGCTGCAGGACTCATTTCTTATAGAGAAGACGAACCGGAATACTAAAGAGGAAGTGTTGTGCGTGATGTGAAGCCACATTCAATGTCCAGGTCTCACTAAACACGTGTGTTTGTGAGGACGACAACACCATTAAAGATTACCAGTGTGGACATTGTCTTTGATATTTTGAAATTGCCATTTGAAGTCAATTGTTGACATAAAAAATAAATAGCTACTGTTAATTCAGTGTCGTCGTTGGTGACCTTGTCAAAAGTTAGCTGGATGAAGACCATGTGAAACACATTTGTTGTCGAATTTGCTAGCTTAGATGACCTAGCTAGGTGCTATGATATGATAGCTTGCTGCTATGGTATGTTACTTTGGCGTTTTGGAAAGCTAGATTGGTGCTATGGTATGCTAGCTTGGTCTTATGTCTGCTAACCTGATATTATGGTACGTTAGCTTGATGTTGTGGTATATTAGCTAGGTGCTATAAAATACTAGTTTGGTGCTATAGTACCTTAGAATTGTGCTGCATCTACTCAGGTAAAATGCTCTTACTTGTTTTCATAAATATGCCAGATTTATGATGCTTAAGGCTCTGATTAGACTGAAGCTGCACTTAAAGCTTTTTTTTTTACTTTGTATAAAAGTATACGAAATGTTGATCAACTCAAAGGATTGTTCTCAGCTTCTTGAACATTTCATTAATGAAGGAAGAGCGCTAACTTCAACATGATTTGTAGCTAATCAGCCCGATTGCTAGGCTGTTCATTTGACGACGAGGCAGCTCTGACAGGGCCTCAGTTGTCGCCAGTTTAATTCCAGACTCAACCAGCTCTCCTCATTTTCTGGCCAATTTGTTGTGTTTTGTGTGCTCTAACGCAGTAATTCCAGAAACCTTCTCCTGCGTCCACCCTGCTGCTCAAAAGCCACAACACACGGATCGGGATTTAATGAGCAGTGACGAGTGCGCTCTAATCACTTCCTGCGCACCTGCTGTTCCCATCACTTTCCACTGAAACACCTTTCATCTGAACCACCCTCCAGCGGCAGAGGTTGCTGAGACAGATAGGAAATAACATGCACATCGCACACTTTTTCAAATTAAAACAGCTTTTCAGTAAAGGCTGATTATTTGGCAGTTTAATATTCATGAGGATTCATTTGGAGGATTCCCTTCCTTCCGCTACTTGATCAATACGGACTTTGCATTTACCTCCCTCTTAATATCCACTCCTCTTTGGATATTAAGGTCATTTCCTGAAATGTACGCAAGTTGAAACCGCAGCGGTTTGTCCAAACACCGAGCGCTTTCATCGAAACTTAACCTGAAGTCAGAGTTGCCAGGCAACACTCATTAAACACGCCTTAAAGCCGCGCCCGACCATTTTGAAATGGTTTGAACAGCAAACTTAAGGTGCCTGCCAGGAAAATAATAATAGTGTTTAACATGGGAGTATTGAGGAGCACTGTATGAAAATATTGTTATGCTCTGTAACTGGCTAATGATGTTGGAATATGATTTGTTCACATAATATTGAATGTATTTCATTATCTTTACGTTAAAGACCAAATTAGCTGAGATTGTCCAATAGGAATTCACCCTGAATACAGAGCACAACAATAAAATTCATTTTGAGGTAAAATCCCCGAATGCCAAGAAATGAACATGAAATTCCCTGATTGGCTCAAAAGCCAATCAGAATCAGCCATCATTGACACCGAGAACAAATCGCCGCAAACACAGGACTTTCACGCCTCCAGCGAGCTTTGAAGTGGGAGCCGTATTTCTGGGAACTTGAAGGAGGAAAAGCTGAGAGAGTGGATTTATCTGCAGTCGCCATGCGTCGTCACTCAGTAATATAAAACAGTGATTTAGAGCTTCTGATGTTTATTAAAAACTAGAAATACTGTCCTGCTTTGTGCATGGAGAGTAATCTCGACTGTTTCTGTGTTTTATTATTGTTATGTAATAAAGCATGGCGTAAAAGGAGCTAAATAAAGCGGCGGCGGCCAGCAGGCTGCAGTAAACCGTATCGCACCAGAACAGATGAGTCTCCATGCCACCTACACTGACCCGTCTGCACCTCCAACACGACCTCACACTGCGGATCGTTCAACCTCAAACCTGCTCTTCGGGAAAGGAGGATTCTATCACCTCCTTTCTGAATCCTCTACATACGTAGATGTAGCTGCGGAGGATATTTACATCCTCAGTTTCTTCTATTTCTGTGCTGCAGCTTTGCGTTGCTGACTGCATCTTGTGCGGCCACAAGCTTTGACATATCCCACCAAACAAAAGCATTGCCCTCCAGCCCAAACACCTCTTCCCTGATACCTTGACAAGTGGTCAGCCCTGCTTCCATTTTCCGCCCGGAGACGACTGATTGATGGGGAAGAAAGACAACATGAGGTCTGCTCACAACCTGTCCCTGATTTAATAGATGCTCTCTCTGGTTTCTCTACCCTGCAGGTGCATCGGGCCGCGGCTCCAGGACTGCGTGGGGATGATGGACAGGTGAGCCGTCTCCCGGTGCATTTTGGGAAGCGGGGACCTGTGGTGGGGACCACAGTCAGGTTCTGCCAGAACTCGTTAAAGTTCCTGTTAAAACCCGCTTCTCTAGATGCTCGTTAACAAGAGGCTTATGTGACCCAGAATTTGTGTGTGTGTGTGTGTGTTTGTGTGTGTGCGCGCGCGCTTGCACCAAACTTGTGGTCCAGTTAGGAAGTAGATGTCTTTCCGGATTTTCAAAACAAGCTTTTCTTTGAATAACGGTGCTTCCACAAGTGTTGTCTCCTGAATCTGATCATTTCTCACAATTTGAAATACGACCTTAAGCTGGAGACGTACTGCACACTGACATAGATCAGTTGTAGAAACAATGCTGATAGCTTGGATCACCCAATACAATGAAGACTGAATATTAACTACTTTCGGACTTCTGCTTTACAGTTATTTATGGATCGTCTTAACAATGGGGTTTGCCTAATCTAACATAGTATTGCATAAGTTGGCTTTAAATGTCTGCATCCATAAATCCATCTAAGAATGGATTTATGCAGACAGCAAAGGGTTAATATTATATACTAGTAAGTTGAAACTGATTGTTGTGTGCCTACTATTGTGGACAAAATTTAAAGAGCTACATAGAAAAAAGACAAATGTTTTTTTACATTTTGCTACATTGACACAAATGAAACCGTTCCCTCAGGTTGATTTTGTGGCGGCTCTTTTCTCCGAGTTCCTCCAACGCTATCATCCCATCGGTCTCATCCACTGACCCCGTGTCACTCTTCCTGCTGCAAACCCATTTCGTCCTAATTTCGGGAGTCTTTTCTCTCATCCAGCGATGCCTCAGCCTGTTATTCGATGTCTCGCTGTCAGCTCCGGTTGTTTTCTCCAAAACCCCTTCCACTCTTTCGTCGTAGATTTTACAGACAATTTTTGGGGGGGAAATTCCCCTTTCAAATCAATTCCCTCAAACGTCAGCGTTACTGCAGCACGTCGCTGCGTGTGTGACAAATTTCCGTTTCCCCCTCCCTTAAGTCCGCCACAATCGATGCGGCGCATGCGGCGGCACCTTGCTCCGCCGTACCAAAGCAGGACCCCCGGTCTTCCATTAGCCGCAAATGGCTTTTACAGCTGATAGACTTTTGAACTTTGAGTATCGAAGCAGGGAACGTTCCGGCATCGGAAAGGGGTGAATGTGGAGCAAACGGGAGGAAGCGAAGGGGAATCGCCGGGACAAAGAGTAATATAAGGGTGGGAATTAATGGTAGCTTAACAGTATCTACAAGTGCAGTTGCTATATAAATGGCAAACGCATTAGCAGTGTCATTAGGGATGACAGAGCGCTTTTAGCACCCAACCTTTTACTCTTCCCTACAGCTGGTTCTTCCTCGTGTGGCGGGAAAGCATTTTGAGAAGGAAAGGTACTTTTGATTACTGGATTATTAGAGTGTTTCTCCAGCTGAGGGCAAGAAAAATGACTGGAGTTTTAAGTTTTTAGCTCTCGACGTTTCCTGGTATTGATGAAGTCATAAAGAAGGGGAGAGCTGGGGTAATAAAAGCTGCTCCTCCTCCGCGGACGAAGGAACGAGAAACACACGGCATCAAACAGTTGCAGTCAAAAAGTTCCAGTGAAAGGTTCTAAGATAAATAAACCTTGTCTGCATTTTCTCAGACACAATCAAAGCTGAAAAAAGCCCAACTGATCAAACAGCTTGTTTGATTTAAGACAAAAAAAATAACTGAGCAAAATATCACCGAAGCACGTTTCCCTTCCTCTGGAACATCAGATTGAATGCACTTTAACTGGTAGACTGCAGTCCAAAAGCAAACTACTCTGCGAGTCCTTTTGATTTAGGCAGGAGAATCAAAGGAGGCGAACTTTTGGTCCAGGATCCTGTGAACCCCAATCCGTCACAACCGGATCTGAAGGACTTCTCGCCGCTGCAAACATTTACAAGCGGGCGGATTCTTGCCACAGGGCTGTGCTGCCTTAGTTTTCCCTTTGTGCTTCATTTGCCTTATCTTTGTTTGAATCCTTAAAAGACTAAAAGGAAAAATATTAAACTCATTTTAAATATTAATGGCGTGTTTTTAAGGCCGTTGGGGAATTGGCTTTTCAGCACAAAATAATTTCTCAGCAAGTTTCGAACAAGACGCGGAAAAAACCCCAACAAACCCTTTGAATCTTTGCGAGAAGCTCATTCTTAATGATTCTCTTGCAGAGTTAAATAGAGTAGGAAGTATTGCTAAATCAAAAATTAGCACAACAAAGAGCCGAATCGTGTTTTTAACTCTGACTGGTTGTACCTGCTTCTTAAACAACAGCGCTGACAGAAACGGGCATTTCCATTCGTCGACCGCAGTTGGACGTTGTTTGAAGACGTCCGGCTGCTCCGACAGTGTTTTTACCGTTCTCTCTCCAGGACGCCGCTGATAGCAGCCGGCATCATCGGGGGTCTGTTCATCGTCGTCATCCTGGCGCTGGGCGTGGCCGTTTACGTTCGACGCAAGAGCATCAAGAAGAAGAGAGCCTTGAGACGCTTCCTGGAGACCGAGGTGAGAGTCGAGTCCTTCCATCCGTCCCATCTCAGCATCGGGACCTTCTCACATCCTCAACACGTCCGCTTGTCCTTTAGAAAAACTAAAGCGAACAGCAAGTTATTAAAACTCCAAAGTTTTAATAAGGCGGAAAAAAACAAGCTGCTGTTTGGCCAAATGTAAACATTTAGTTTTATTTTTAGTTTGGATGTTTGCTTCTTTTTAATTGGGGCCTTTTCCCTCTTAACATCAGCAGACCTTCAGACATCCAACCTTGAGCAGGTGCTTATCCAAACTGTGTGAGCGTAGGATTTTATTTTTTATTTTTAAATTATGCATGTCTGCCATTGCTCATCGATCTGGCCTTGAAGACGGTTCATTTCTTGGAAGCCTCGGGCGGGCGGAGTGGACTTTATATTCACAGGAGAGAGTCAAACATGGCCGTGCCAGGGACTGTGGAGTCGGCTTGCGAGGCTTTCATCCTCTCGCGTCGCGCGGAGCCCCGGCAGTTATGTCATCGGTGTCGTCGCCGCGGCCCAGTCGGGGCAGGCCGCCTGTCGCTTTGCATTAGTGTAATTCACAGGTAGAAGGCTTGGCGTTATAGACAGCTGTCAGGGCGGAGACGCGGGAGGGGCGACCGCGGGGCACTTCCTGCCTCATCCCGGCCGCATGCATCCATCTTAATCAGCTCGGCTGTGTTCCGACAACAGCTTGACCTCGAGGGGAAGCGGGTCTGCTAATGCACTGTCACGGAGGAGGAGGAGGAGCTGGGAAGGTGCTGGCCGACAGGGATTCCTTTTGCTCCTTTTGCATCTTTCTCCCTTCATCTTGTCCTGAAACCGATTTAGATTTCCAAAGCACGGGCGTCCCTGTCCCTGTCCTCCCAGGATGCCTAATTGTGGTGTAAAAGCAATTAGGCCCAATCAAATCCTACAAGCTCTTGGTAGGTCAGCCTCGGGGTCGTACCACAGGTTTAATCATCTCGACGGCATGCATTGAGAGACATTAGTGTATAAATCCTTAATGTGTCCGGCCAATAGGAGCATTAAGAGAACAGGGAGGACGGGGAGTTGTGCCTGAAAGTGACCTGTCAGAGCTGCAGCCTGCGGCAAAAAGAAGGAATAATCTGTTCCAGACATCTCAGCAGAAGGAGGAATAGTCCAGATAGATCTGCTTCTCTGCTCACTTTCATTGTATCAAACCTGCAAAGGATTCATTCCACTAGAACTTTTCCACATTTTGTCACGTCACAACCACAGATCACATAAGCGGTGAACGCTGTGCACTGACAGCGCGGCTCATTTATTTATTTTTGCTTCGAGCTTCGAAGCCGTTTAGCCCACCTAGGTTATGTTTGCAGAAATATTTTTGAAGTCTTGAATCACTTGGTTGCTTTGTGAACATTTCTGTTGAACATAGTTCAACGTCTGAGTAGAAGTTGTGGTTCGTCACTTCTTAATAATTCAAGTAGTTTAAATTCATGCTGTCATAATGAAGCGGGCGGAGTGTAATATCCTTATTTATGGAACAAAGTTTCACTTTTCAGCCAACATTCAAAATACTGTGTGGCAGAAAACTTCACAGTTTTGGATAAATCAAATAATGTGAGAACTGCATTCTGGTTTCTGATGTGAAAGTGACAACAGCAGAGTTGAGCCATGTGTCCCAGACACCAGGCAGCGGTTGTTCTAGGAATGTATGAAATCATGCCTCACTTTTTGATTTCTGAAACCATTTATCGTCTTTCCTGCCAGCCCAAGTCTGCCCTATCACATTAACGTCTCGATAAAGCTCTGGAGTTTCTCAGCTATGATGCGGCTCACTGTGTGGGAACGAACGCGGTTTCTTCCTGAAAGGCCTCTCGGCGAGCGAGGGGCGGAGAAAGAAGCGCGGCCCGTGTCAGACGTTCCCGCGGCTCTTCTTTCAGCCTGACGGAGACGTGGGCTCTCTATTCAGACGTATACAATAGAGCTGACTCGGTGCTGGCGAATGGAGATCAAGCTTGTCTGGATGAGGGATTTTGGTGCGGCGAAGGCTCAGGGACACCCCCCCACCCACACACATCCCTCCATCCTCTCCTCCTCGTCTGCCGCGGCTGTTTGAAAGAGAGAGAGAGCGCACCTCTTGTGTCAGAGCGGGAAGAGATGCCTCCAGTTGTGCGCTGTCAGAACACGATCTGAGCATATTTCCATATCAAGGACACGTGCGAAGGCTGTGTCAGTGTTGACTTGCAAAACACACTCCTAAAACCTCTCTTTGTTGTTTTTTTTTCTCCCCTCCTCCCTTTCTTAGTCTCTCTCTTTTTTTCTTTCTGTCTTTCACCTCGGAACAGAGAGACACCCAGAGCCCCGTTTGAAAACGTCTCATCCTGTTGTATCTTTGTAAGGAAGGCCTCCTGAAAACAAATTGCTTTTCTCCCTGGAAAGAACGCGGCAAGCAGCCGCCTCGCCGCTGCGAGCTCTGAACTTTGACCCCTGTACAATGAAGCGGGACTAATGCGCTCAGAATTGCCCTCTCCTTACTTCCTCAAGGTCCTCCTCCTCCTCTTTAGCTGCTTTGTGTTCAGACCGGGGATGTGGACAGCTGTAGCACTGCTTACATGGATTCCCAATGTTTAGGGACAATGGACAGGATCCTGTTTGATGGACAGTGTCCTCCGTCTGCAGTCTTACTGAATTGTAAATAGACTCGTGACCAGATGCAGATCAGTAGCTAAAGCTGGGGGTGTAAACCGAAAACTCACAAGACAAGACGAGACACATGTTGTTTCTTTTAACTCTTCAGACACCAGGAGAGGGTTTTCAACCAACCATCCTCTGTTGGTATTTATCGGTTCTACCGGAAGCCTGAAATGCTGCCAAGCAAATGCTTCAAGAGTAGTTGGGGCAACTTCTACTGCGACTTCGTCAGCCGACGCCATGCCGACCACTACCGGGTAGTTCTCACGATTTGGCAGTCTTATTGTATGACGAGATCTTGACAAATGCCAATCTGGGGCAGATGGGTATGTGACGGGAGGAAGCTGACACTGAACCGACGAGCTTCCAACTGCGAGACCGCTACCCGCTGAGACGCCGCCGCCCCGCTGCCTTAAGGACCCGACACATGAAGAAAGGATGTTTCTCCTTTTCCATTTTATTTCCTGGGCAACGTCAATGCAGAGACGATTGCTTGTCGTCCTCCAGTCAATCAGTCGGGGATGTTTATCCATGTGAACATTTTAAAGTGACACAAGAAAGTTCACACTATTTCTGACTAGATGTGGAAATGAACTGGAGACCTCACAGTTGGACTTCTGCCATCTTTGCCAGCTGAGAGACACCAAATGTATGAATCCGTTCATTTTTTTTTTAATGTTCTCGCTGTTTTTTTTGCTGTCGTTTTGATTCGCTCGGGAGGCTTAGAAAGATTAAATCCACAACAAAATTTGCGCAGCTCGGCTTTGGACACATCCTGTCAGCATTACGTCGAACGCGTGTGAAGAGGGCGACTTAGTGAGTCCACTTGAAAGCTGCAGCGAGGTGCCGTCGCTCAGCCGGACCTCCGGAGCTGAGCGACGTGACTCGTGCTCAACAGCAGATGTTTTTCTTTTGTGAAAACAGAACTACAATAAAACAAAGGCAGCGTCTGGATGTTTTGACGAACAGCTGCGTTGCTTCCACCCTGCTATGTTGGAAAAATCTGGAAATTGGCTTCACATTTACCGTTATTCTTACAATTTGTAGCTTTCATTTGAAACAGAAACTGCCATTTATCACAATAATAAATTATATCATAGATATCTTTGTATCTATGTCATCAATCAGAATATCAGGGAATAAATGTGACATATTAGACATTTCTGGTTCAAAAACAATCCCATAACTTTTCAGCTACTGTTCTAACTTCCTGCTGGGGTTGGCTGTGTGACATTGCTTCATTTATGCACAATCCATTTCATTTTAGCCTGATTATTAAAAGTACCGTTGCTGAAACATTTTTCGATCGTAACCGTCATTTAATAATCATTTTAGTAAATACAGCTGTGTTTGAATGCTTTCCCTGAATGCTAGTTTTATTCCAAACGGATCATAACTAATATTACTCTTTGCTCCCAGCTGCTGGCTGAAAGGTTTCTCCGTGACAAAGCTGCTTCACTTCAGTGTGTTTCAATTACGAAGCATGACAACGGCAGCATTTCTGAGCGGCTAATGTGAACATTAAAGTATCCACCCGAGGGGCTTTCAGAGCAACTTGATGTTTGAAGACACTGTTTACTTCTCCGGCGCTCGGTAATTCTGGGAATGTATGCTGGCCGGGAGGCTCAAACGCGGCGCTTATTTGTCCAATGTAGCGTCGGCGTCCTGTCCGCGGCGCCACCGGTGCAGCTCATTTGGCGGCGGCACTGCGCGTTATTAGCTGGTAAATAAAGTGGCGTGGCGAGAGCGCGGGCGAGAGAGACCTCAGGAGAGTTTTACTGGCCTTATATGGATTTAGTAGAGCTCTCCTCTCGGTCCAGTCCAGCCTTGTCCTAATGAAACAATAACAGCTACAGCCTGTCACCATCTGCTCTTATTACCGCCCCTCCCAACCCCCCTCTTCTCCTTCCTGCAACCCTTTTCAGTCTCATCCCTTCCTGTCGGAGCTCCTCCATCACTTTCCACCTTCAGCTGCGCTCGTTTCCATTGCAGCCGTGCAAAAACGCTCACAAACACACAGATGACAATCATTCGCTTCGCTGACGCAGCCTCATACGATGATGCGAGGAATAAAAAAATACAGGTTACTTGATGGGGCGTGCATAAGACTGACATTACAGACAGGATCTCCAGCAGTAGTCGGTGTTCCAACGGCTCTGAGGAGGCCTCTGACTGAAGACTGTTGCTGATTACAGTCTCATGAGCGTCATGACACGCTAACGGCTCAGTATCCGGGCAGCAGACATTATATTCCACACTGACGATGTCATGATGACATCACCGGCTGCTAGCTAGCTCGCTCTGCTGATCCACCTGGTTTTGCCACTCCTCTTCAAATCTCTGCCTGTTGGTGTGATTGGATCCTCCTCGACCTCCTCTGGGATGTGGGGGTCAAAGTTCACATACTATTGGAGCATCTGAGAAGCTAATCATCTGCCTCCTGATGACATTACAAAAAAAAAAAAAGGAGAAGAGCAAGCGTCCTTCGAGACGCGCAGCATCCAGGACCAGAGGGAATATTTGTCTGAAGAAGCGAAATTGTAAACTTTGTCAAATCAAACTGCAAATTTATGCAACTTTTGGCTGCTTATTCCCTCCATACAGATCAACGCTGAACAAACATTCAGCTGCATAAACATACGACTGCATGAATATGGAAGATGACCATGATTAGAATTAGATTTAAGTGAGTAAAAACTTATATTCATATAAGCCTAATAAATTCTTTATATTAACCAACCTACACACACACACACACACACACACACACTCACACACACTACCGCTTATACAATATGCATGCATAGATAACAGCTAATCTGCATTGAAATGCCCTGTATGTTGCTTATGTTTGCATTCCAATGAGAATGAACTTTTGTTCAACTGTTGACATTTTAAAGATTTGAATATCTTTTTATATTTCATCAACAAGCAGTGAGAGTTTCTCCAACCAGTCCGACTGAAGCTCCTCTGCTTCCCTTGACATCCGTCAACGTTTTCCTTTGGACCAGACGGCGCCAACACATTTCAGCATTTCGTATTGAGACACCAAGAATCCAGCCGACGCTTTCGGGGAGACCGTTTGGGGTTAGATGTTGCTGCAGATTTTTTAAGACAACGCTGTCAGGTTCTGCTCATATTCATTAAAGGTCATATTTATAATAAAATATCAGGTAACGGAGTGAAAATTGCTGGATTACGTCAAACCGATTCTCAAATGAAAACTTTGAGAATTGAAGCCAAATTGTGATTTCATTGAAATTTATATCAAAATAGAATCTGACAAGTGGTGGGGGGAGGGGTTGTGTTGATTCACAGCTTGGTTGCCCTAGTGACATGGGTCTGGACCAGTGAGCGCGCGCCGTGGTCGGGCCGAGCCGAGCGGCTGATCTATGGCCTCATTAGAATGTTGGATGGCCTGCGGTCTGCTGGTGATTATGCCGCTGATGGAGCGCGCCACTGCAGGGACTCGATAGGCTGATCGCTCATTAAGACGCGTATCGATCAGAGCCATCGACGCCCCGGGCCGCCGTGTGAACAGGTGCGTTGCGCTCTGGCGGCTCCGCGCTCCTCTCACACCGGGGGCGGAGCAGGCGGCCTGTTAAAACCCTGACCAGAACGTTTTCTGTGAGCACAGCTGCCGGGCTCATCAGACGACACCAGATGTCTTTAAAATCTTTTTGTTCTCGTCTTCCACTGTCGGCCGTTTCGACAAATTCATCACCTGAAGCGAACTCTGCATCTTTATACTGCAGGATTTCTGTTCGAAAGAAGAGAACGTGACTCTGGCTCCTCCTGAGCCTGAACTCTACCTGCTTCTGGATCAAGAAAAGACAAAGTGTGAAACGTGCCTGCTGCTGTTTTAATTCATTATGTTTAATAGAGCAGAGAAGCCTCGACCTTCACTCAGTTCATCTGCTACACACGGTCCATTTTCCAAGAACCAATCACTGCAGGGGAAAAAAGTTAGCTCTCGTCTTCAAAAGCATTTGTTTGCTTTGGTTTTGACTATGACTGTTGGTTCCAGGTTTTAGGAGTCCGATAGCGGACAACCTCTGTGTCCACAGGGACCACAACCACTACTCAACACATAGAGATGCATATTTTCATAGTTCAAAAACCAAATATGCATTAATATGCTTCAATAGGCACAGTGGAAATGCCTACAATATTTCCCATTTTTGCTTTTAGGGTTTCAGCCAATCAGAGTCAAGGAAAATGAATGGTGTTTATCGATTGGCTGCTTTGCGAACACCAACCAGTAGCATTGCTCCACTGTTGTTTTAGTGTCAAAGAAATCTCCAAATAGACACATTTTAGGTTAATAATTTGGTGTTAAGCTACAGAGGAATAATGGTGGAAAGAAGAACCGTCTCCATGTCAACGTCTACTTCCTGTTTGTTGCAGCCCTGCGTAGCGTCGACGTCTGTCGAAGTTAGCTTGGACTATTCGCTCCAAATTAGAAAGAGACACGCCTAGCTCAAGTTTTGTATTTTGCAACATTTTAAAAAGTTTACTCAAACTTCACATAACCATCAAGGAAAATCTGGCCAATGACGGCGTCTGTAAGTTTAGCTGAAGAACTGTGATTGGCTGAGCTCAGGTGTTTCTACTAGAATATACAATCTGATCAGAAATGAATTGTTCCTGTTTGTCTTCCCTGCTAAAGTAAGGAGTGTGTTGTGTGTGTGTGTGTGTTGTCCAGCTGGTGGAGCCTCTCACCCCCAGTGGCACCGCCCCCAACCAGGCTCAGTTGCGCATCCTGAAGGAGACGGAGCTGAAGAGGGTCAAGATCCTGGGCTCTGGAGCGTTTGGAACTGTCTATAAGGTCAGAGGTCATCCGGCTGCATTTTGTTCCATCTGAATTTGAATAACATTAAAATGTGAATATTATAAGTACAGAATAAAACAACGACAACAAAAAAGTTTGCGATCAAGAATAAATGACATTTACATTCACAATTCAGTTCAGACTTTCGTATCAGAAAACATGGAGAGCAGCCATTAAACGCCCCTTGTCCCACCGCTGAGTGTGTCAGGGTCAAGGTGTGTGTTCCTGAGGACAAGCGGCTGCGTCTTCATGTCCGCCGCTCGTTTGTTTCAGGGCATCTGGGTCCCGGAGGGCGAGACGGTGAAGATCCCCGTCGCCATAAAGATTCTGAGCGAGGCCACGGGTCCCAAGGCCAACGTGGAGTTTATGGACGTGAGTATTTCCGTCTCTCTGGGTCGTCGTGGTTCAGTTGCCAGCAACTTCTCACGAGTCTGAGTCTGAGCTGGTAATAAAGAGAAACTCACAGCGGCGTGCAGCCAGCACGTATTGAACAAGACTCTATTAAAGAAAAACAGCTCCTGGCTTATGAGATATGGCTTTATTGGAGTCCAGAGTGATGGAGGGAAGTGGAAGAAGGAAGTAAGCGGTGGAGTTTCTGTCAGCTTCACTCCATCAGCCACGCCAGGTTTGACCTCTGAGGCCATTTCGCTTAAACATCGTCACATCATTCAGAACCGGAGAGACACTTTGATTCTCCTCCTTCTCAGTGGTTCTGCTGCTTATCATTCTAGTGCCAATAAACCCATTTGCACCCTTTTCTAGACTTCAGTTCATGATGTTTTGGTTGATTTTTTTTTTCTTTTCTTTTTGGGACAGGGACGGAGTTAGGGGTAACTCAAAAATAAGTCCAGTATTTTTGTATGGCACTGAATTCAACTGAACGAAAAGGGACTCTGTTCAACTGTTTTTGCCTGCTGCATCACCTGTGATTCAGTCTCATCACCTTTTCCAGATAATAGATCCATTAGTCGTACTGAATGTCTCACTAAGAGGCTGTCTTGGTGACATTTAGGAGCTTCACAAAACACACTGAGCGTCCAGCCTCCTGAAAGCAAAGTGTGGCGAATTTGTCACGTGGCAGCCATCGTTCGCCATCTGCTTGGAGGGTTTTATGCAAAAGAGGAGATGCAGTTGCAAATATTCCCAAATCAATGTAATTTAAAAAATAAAAATAAAAAAGGCTTTAAAAATTAGAGACTTATTTCAGTGAATCGATTCAAACAGTAGAAATGATTCTGAAGATTCCATCCATGCATATTAATGGAAAGTTAAGTGGAAGGAAAAAGTATCAGAAAAAAAGCTTCCAAACATGAATGAATGTGGCATGTAACTAACTGAAACTCAAATTCACTTTTTCTGTTAATAAAAAAAAACGAGTGATGAAAAGTTTAGTGGAAAGAAACACTGCAACCTTCTTTGTATAAAATGCCAATTGTCTGAGACACCTTAGAGACGACGCAAGGACTCAGGGCCAGAACAGCAGCAACAAGTTGTGATGCCAGCCTGAAACATGAAAGTATTCATCAGTTTATTTATTCACTTTTTGAACTTAAATATTGAAATACATCAACTTTTCCACAGCATTTCTATATATAGAAGCCCCAGTATGTCTGTTCTTTCCTATAGAACCTTTTTTTTGTGATCCCAGCATCTTTCCTTCTTCCTCTGTTTCCTTTTCCCAGGGTGTGTGTGTGTGTGTGTGGGTGTGTGGGGGGGCGGGATCTGTCCATCCAGAGCCAATATGCTCTGTCTGTTGGCTTGTTAAACAGCAATCTAAAGGCAGGCTCACACTTCGCCACTGAGAAACTGGCCACTGGAGTGCCGACTCCAGGGCACACTCAGAAAATCCACAAAAACGCGTACCCACACATTGACGCACGCACACACACACACACACACACATGCAGAGAGCAGATTCTTCATAGAATGAAGCCTCTGCAGGGTTTGGATGTGAAGAATGTGGGGCGAAGATTCTCTTGTGTTGGCAAATATGAATCAGAGCTGATTATTTGACATGTGAAATCCCTTCATTTAGGATGCCCCTATGCATGCGTGCACTTGCTGAAATATGCACCAGTTTTGCAAAGCTCTGCAAGTCTATCACTCAGCGTATGTGGCCTAAGTGCGTGTGTTTGTGTGTGTGTGCGTTTGAGGGGAAGCAAGCAAGGGAGCAGGATGGTGAAAGTCGGGTCAGCTGGCAGTAATGGAGGTCAGCGCTGAGGGAGATGAGAGAGAAACCAAAACACACACACAGACACAAAAAAGTCACACACACTCGCAGGAGTCCTCAAACATTTGCCCGGAGCGTACAGAAGGTTCAGCCGGACTTAGTTTATGACTCCAGGGCCTCTTGGGATGACAGCGAAAGAATTAAAGCATTCAGATTCCCTTTTATCTTCCTCTGCTGAGCTGATGCCTGGCTCACGGAGTGGAGTTGTTGATAGAAAGTGTGTTAGTTATCTGCATAAAGCATGGAGTCGTCGCCGTAAAGAGTGTAGTTGTCTCCGTAAATCACGTCCATCTCTGGATAAAGTATGTAGTGGTCTACTCAAAGCCTTGAGTCGTTGGCATAAAGTGTGTAGTCATCAGTGTCGAATCATCACTGTAAAGCGTAGTCACAGGTGTAGTCACCTGTTGTTGGTGTAAAGCGTGTCCTCAGCATACAGCAGGTGGTTGGTGGCGTCAACATGAAGGTGTCGGCATAAAGACTGCAGTCATTGGCATATAGATTGTAGTGTAAAGTGTGGAGTCATCGGCCTTGGTTGTCATGATGCTACTTTTAACTGGAAGCCTCTAATGTTGCCATAAACGTCTTTATGCAGCCTGTTAGTTTTAATCTACTCCACTCTCCTTCTAACATTCATTTTCTGAATATAAATTTTCAAAGGGACCTCGTGTTTGTGTCCTCTGCCCTGAGGGCCAAGCCCGCATCCACATACGCCTCTCCTTGACCACTTGCCATATGCAAAGAAAGCCAGTGTGAGTCCTTGAGCCGAGCAGAGAGCTACTGAGGGACTGCGCCTCCATGCTTGAATCTAAGCGGGAGAGCGAGAGAGGCGAAGGGAGATGAGAGCGAATGAACGGACGAACGAACGGAGTGCTTTCCACCGACCACTGCAATCGCAGCTTCTGCCACAAGTACCCGTCCGCGCAATCATAACACTTCATCACCGCCACGCGTCCTTCTGCTTTGCAGCTCCGCAATAACAATTACCCAACACTGAGCCCCAACTGTTCAAACCTCTACGTCCATCTGCTTCTGAGAGGGATGGAGGGAGGGAGGGAGGGAGGGAGGGAGGGAGGGAGGGAGGGAGGGAGGGAGGGAGGGAGGGAGGTTAGGGAGGGAGGGTATTGGTGGGAAAAACACATTTGCACAAGAGTGAAGGAGATGAGACGGAACAGGAGTTAGTGTCATACAATAGTGCAAATATTGAGTCCAAGCAGTTGTGATGTGTTCTGATTACTGATGTCGATTCCATTTTGACCCAGTCCTATTTAGTCCAACGCAACCCATCCTGAAATGCATAAAAGGTCCACTGCTGTCCACTTAGTCCCTCTCTGTGTCCTCACCCCCCTCTCACCCAGGAGGCGCTGATCATGGCCAGCATGGAGCACCCCCACCTGGTGCGCCTCCTCGGCGTGTGCCTGAGCCCCACCATCCAGCTGGTCACTCAGCTCATGCCCCACGGCTGTCTCCTGGACTACGTCCACGAGCACAAGGACAACATCGGATCGCAGCTGCTGCTCAACTGGTGCGTCCAGATCGCAAAGGTAAGCGGACGCCGTCGGGTTATAGCAACGCTCTCCTGCACTGCTGCGGATGGGTCATATGGACCTGTGTTGATTTAACGTAGAAGAGTAAACATCAATGTGATTGATGGCAACATGTAGTGGGTTTCCACCTCCAGACTGACTGAAAACACTTTTGATATTCCTGTTTTCAAAGTGTATCATCCATTCTTTAGTGTTTTAAATGTCCCTAGCATAAAAGCTCTGCTTTTCCTCAAATTTCAAACCTTTCCTTACCTTATAATGCAGGTTACTTTCATTCCGAATTTTCCTCTTCATTCTCATTATTGTGCTGAAACCCTTCCACTGACCTCCTGTCAGTGATGTGAAGCAGTAGACACGCCTTGCCGACTTAAACTCTGTCCTCTGAGCTCGTCTCATTACTCTCAGAGTCTTAACGACTGCAGGAAATGTTCGAGTTAAGGGCCTATCGGCTCCAGAACAAACAAAATCTGCTCTCGCTGTCTTGTGTGCTTTTGCTTTTCCAAAGAACATTTGGGTTGTGTTTGCTAATTACACCACTGTTGCCAGACTGCGTGGTTCTGCGTAACTTCAATAGGTTATGAGTTATGTTACGCCGGGCGACTGTGGTTCAGTGTGTAGGGTAGTCGACTTACAGTCTGAGGGTTGGAAGTTCGATTCCAACTTCCTCCTGTCACATAACCCCAAGTTGTTCTCCACAGTTATGATGTTATTGACTCGCTTGGCTGATTAATGGAAATCTATAGAAGTAACAAACATGGATGCCGCATTTCATTTCCAACAATGAAATGCGTTGTTGGTGTTCTGGAATCTGGCATGTGGGAGATTCCTGATTGCGTTGGTATCAGTTGTTGGCCTGCCTGGTCAAAGTTGGTGGCAGACAGATGGTTCATTTCCTCACCTGCCAAGCGTTTTCAGAGTCTCTTTTCCTTTTCCTCACATTTTCCGCGATTGGGTTCCCAGATGGTCGTCCAGCACAAACCATCTGGCACTCCGGGGTTGGTCAAATGCTGGTTTAAACCGCTAATCTGCAGCCGAAACTCAAAACTACACAGAGCTACTGTAAGTCCCGTCATTGCAGGTATATAAACCAGGTAATACACTTGAAAAGGCTTAACAGAGATTATTTAGAGGGTGGCCTGTTTCGTAGGCCTCCTTCATCAGGAGATCGGTTGGGATTGATCAGCCCGGGTCGTTAAGAGCGCTGTACTCTTGTTTCGTTTAGCCAACAGTCACTTGTCAGCAATAGGAGGTCAGTGGGGGAGAAATTGGGGGGATTAACCCTTCATCCCACCATGATGGATGATTCTGGAGGTTTTAACTCGATAGGAAAACGTTGATACCCGAGGTAGAGGTCTGGCCTGGACTCGACCAGGCGGTTCAATAAACCGGCTGATTGTGATTGAAGGCAATCTGCTGCAATTCACGCTTGAACTGACTGAAAATGACAAACTGATATATTTTCAGACTCTTTGGGGCACTGTTAGCCTGCAGCGGGACGCGGCTTCCTAATTAATGGGTTTAATGACATGTTGATATATTACGTTGGTGTACAATATCCTGAGATTGGTTTTCACCAACATAATTTGTTTCGTTCGATTGAATCATCTATTTATGAAAAAATATGCTATTAAAAATGTATTACTGAAATTGAGGCTTGAGAAAAATAATATTACAAGTTGGCTAGTTTATGATCTTATAATTATGTCTAATATTATGACTATTTTAATATTTCAATCTGTTCATATCAACTCAGAACAAGATTACATCTCAAGATCATAAAATAATTACATGTGTCTGAAGATAAACTAGAGATAATTTATACAACTATTTAATCATATTTAGCGTCAAACGGAGATTAAAGTTTGGGTCACATGACTTTACCACTTGGTGCGATTGGACGTTCTGGTCGCTGCGGCCGGGTAAGCTGATGACTGCTCTCAGCCTCACCACAGAGCCCCTGTTTTAACTCCACGCATCCTGCTGCTGCTGCGTCGGAGTAAAACATCGGGAATTTCCTTCCCATATTTCCTGAATGACGAATCCCGGCTGCAGCAGGAAGTCCGTTTAGCAAGATGGCTGGCAGTTGAAATGTTCCCAGCAGGAAGCCGGGTCGCCTCCATTTGTCTGCCGGATCCTCCTTACAGGTTCCTCATCGCTTCGCTCCGGGATATTTATTCACCCCGAGAAAAGGACATCCTTTCTCCGTGGTGTGTCCCAGAGCGTTTTTCGTCAGCGTGTGCGCGTATTCGAGCACGCGAGCCGAATAAATAACCGCCGGCTTCGTCTCTGAATGATCTCTGCGCTCTCGAGGTAATGACGGGGAACCTCTCTCCAGCAGCGAGAGCATTCTTCACGAGATGCACAATTTTCTGGCTAAGGGGAGAATAATTTGCTTTGCTCTTCAGTTAGCTTTGGAAAAGGCTGCAGCAGAGATGGAGGAGGGAACCCGGAGAGCAACGGAGGTCGTGTGTTCGATTCTGTTCGCCTGTACATGCAGCAGGAAATTATTTGTTACCATAAGTTATGGATTTTACTAAGTAAAAGTTTCTGAAACAAAAAAAAAAAGAAAATTTTCCCGTCTGTCATTGGTTTTAATTGGGGGATTTTTCTTTCGATTAAAAAGTTTTTATTGTGATTCTTTGCTGATTTGTTTGTATTTAGTCACACTTTCTGTGTGTGTGTTTTCTGCTTTCTGCTGTAAATGTCATGGCAACCGCAGCCCACCCCCCTGCCCCCCCTCCTGTATAACAGCGGCCGTATGTGGGCTGTGACCCGGGCAGGTGACTGCAGAGCCACAAATTGATTGGCCGAGGCCTGTCGCCAGGCACCGACTCTTCATCACTGAGTGTTTTGGGCATTGAGATAATGGCCGCCATTAATCTCGAGCCACACTCAGGGCGGTTCACACACACCGACACACACGCAGACACGCATACCTAGCACCAAGCTTGCTCCAGATGCAGCTTCTCTATTTGCTATCCTGGATCTCTCCTTCCTTCTTGCCCTCCTTTCATGTCTTTCTGGTTTGTTTCTCTCTTTTTTTTTTGTCTCTTATTGATTCTAAATTTGTAGAAATATTCATAAATCTTTTATTTTGTCACCTTACCACTATGTAGATCTGAAGTGGGGGAAAAGGTCAAATTTTTCACTTTTGGATAAAGCTAAGACATACTGAAATCTGAAAAGTGTGGCATGATGGATTCACAGCAGAGCCTTCTGTTGTTGTCGTTTCAGCTGCAGATATTATGGGATTCGTCACACATTATTGCTGCCCTTCATTTTATGCAAGATGAATCAGGCTCACTTCAAAAGTCTTGCCACAGATAAATTTTGGACTTTGACTAGACCATTCTGACACACGTGACAGAAACTCAGCGCTCCGTCGGATGAAAACAGATCCGGTCCAGACGGCCAGCTCTGAACCAGAACCAGGACCCCCAACTGGCTCTAAGCTGGAAGCGGCCGGGCTTTGAATAGGCCGCTATTAGCCGGCTGCTGCCGGTTTCAGACAGTAATGATGAAGGCGACTCTGACCTCAGAGTTTCTGCTGATGCTGAGCTCAGAATCCCACCTCATCTCCTGCTGCTGCTTAGTAAGGAGAACGGAGAGATTTCAGATTTTCCTACTGATCTCTGGCTCTGGGAGTGTGTTAATATTCTGCACATCAGTAAGCGTGTTTGTGTGTGCGTGTGTGTGTGTGTGTTGAGATTTGCATCCCGCGGTGTTTCCCGCCCTGATCCGGCGGAGCTCAGAGGAAGACCTCGGTGTCGCTCACTTCCCCACAGTGTCGGGTTTTGGTGCTGAGCAAACACTAATCTCACCTGCTCTCATTAAACAGGCCTTCACTCTTCTTCCTCTTCCTCCTCATCCTCCTCTTCCTCCAGGAGGATGACTTCTGTCCTTTGGATCAAACCATCAGGAGGAAGAACACTGCCGTTCATCATCCTGATCTCTCATAGATCTACAGATCTGCATCTGAAGAGTGTTTTTGCAGGTTTTACTTGAAATTCTGTCCTAAACAAAGAGGCAAGAAAAATGTTTTTTTTTCTATTTACATTTTTTCCTTGAATTTGACATCGAGACCAGGACTTTTGTGATCATGACTCCTAAACAATCAGGAATGAATCTCATGGTGAAGCTGCAGTCTGGCTTCATGTCGCTCTCGTGTCTCTCTGGGTTATGACATCAGCAGTCAGAGTGATTGTATCAAATATCATTTTCGGCAGGATTCCCACTCTGTATCATGACTCGCCCTCCTCCGTGCTTCACAGTTGGTGTCAGGTTCTTCTGCTGGAGTGCTGAATTTATCGGATGTGATTCCGGATGATCCATTGAGCTTTGATTTTTTCTCTATGGATTCATAGCTGTCAGCAGGCTGGCCGTGTTTCCGTGTTATTAATAATGCAGACTCGCAGCGTCACGCCGGACGACCAAAAGCTGCCGCCGAAAAAGCCGCTTTCCGTGACGACCCGCGAAACAAAAGCAGCTAGAGTGGTCGAAGTGGGACCTCTGGAGGATTTCATGTCTCTGCTGACGCTGCAGAAAGAATGCGAGTGTGTGTGTTGGTGTGTGTGTGAGTTAAAGGAGGAGAGATAATCCTCTAGGGTCGTTCTAATTATCTGTGAGGATCAGCGGGGGAGGAAGGGGTGGTGGGTTGCAGGGCGACTGCCTGATCCAGTGGATATAAAGGCCTGATCGGATCACTCCTCATCAGTCCCATCATGGCGTTTCTGTGGATTCGCCAACAAACACAAACAAATTCGATTCACTCGGTCAAGTTTTCCAAACAGCCGATTAGGAACAGGATGGACCCGAGCTCCACGAATCCATTTCTGCTCCCAGAGTTGGACCTTCAGCAGCCGTCACGTCAGACTGGAGACAATCGGGACTCGTTTCCACGCCGGTTTTTTTTTTTTTTTTTTGAAAGACAATTATTTTGTTCCCAGACGCCTCATAAATCATTTTATCTGTTGTTTCTGTTGTTTTGATTATTCATTTGTGTAATGTAAATGTCTTGCAGTTCCAGCGTCAAATTTTCTCTAGAATTACATTATTATGCCGTTACCGTGGTATTGCTGGAAAATGTCTCAATACGACTATATTGAGGAATATTGAGACAATATTTACCCCAGAATAAACTTTTGGGACAATTTATTGACCAGCAAAATATTGTTATTGTGACAAACCAAGTCCAAGCCCCAACTGGATTTGAGAAAAAAAAAAGGAACGCTGTACGTACTGATGTATGTGCTGCGCTGCTAATTGATGCTCAGATTGTCACCGAGGCTTTAATTAAGCCTTCTTAATTAATCCCAACCAAGAGGCTGTTGTTTCCCATAATTACCTTAAAAGAGCACATTTTTATGGCACTAATCAAAGAAGTTTCTCTCATTCCGTGCCGCGGCAGCAGAAATTATTGACATTTGCTCATGTAAATGTGCCAGCGGTGCTCTTTCATCGCAGCCTGTGACATTTTGGAAGGAGCTGAGATCATGGAGACGGAGCTCTGGGATTTTTTTTTTTTTTTCTCTTGAGGAGAGGCGTAATTAAGAGCGGAGACGGCGCTGAGAAGTTCCGACATTGTTTTAAGCATCCACTCCTGCCAGCGGGAGGATCCCGGCGCCGGCACACAGAAACGCGTTAGGCTGGGGTTGATGGATAGGCGGAGGTTTTCTCGCTCCGCGGCAGCGGATCGGCTGAGCGCGGAGTAAATGGGCCTTCACCCGGCTGCCGCGCCGCCGTTATACCTGTCACATTATGTCACATCCGCCTGCTGCCTTCATTAACTACCCAAGCCGCTTGCCGTAGCCGTCCGGAGCTCATTTTGTCTTCAGGTGATAATTCCGATGCAGCTTCTCCTCGGCGTTCAGCGCCGATAATGGGACCAAAAGCGGAATTTGTTGGGCCGTGGTGTGATGGAGGAGGCCTGCCCGCTTCACACAGGCAGCAGACAAAGCAGGCGCCATGCTCTGGAGGCTGCCAGCGCGCTGGGAAATGCCCTGCCTTCTATCTGCGGCGCAGCATGTGGCGCATGACGGACGGCCACCTGCACCAGCTGCACCACCTGCGCCCAGCCCATTGTGCGCTCGCCTTATCGCGGCCGTCCCAGTTCCCGGCTCCGCTCTGCTCACATTGTCGCTGCCCGTTGAGCTGTTTGGAGGCCCGCTGGCGACGTGGTGCCTGCTTTCAGGGCCAGCCACTTATCATTCCCTCTGGAAACAGACGCCTCACCTTTTGGTTCCCTTCACACTCAGCCTAACGTCTCTTTCTTCTGTCTCTGTCCCCCAGTATAAAGTTTTGCAGCCTGTGTTGGCACCAACTAGAGAATTTTTCATGAAACCCCATGAAATTAACTAGACATAAAGACTTAAATATGTTAAAAGAAATAAGAACAAACAAATTATTACAACGTTGACCAGTACTGCAATACTGTTCTGATTTAGACTCTCCAAAAATACATCCTCTTCTGACTTTATCCAGACTAAACCTAAACTCACTCTCTACATTTTAGCTCTGCAGGTGTCTTCATTGAGATTAGTCGGCTTGAATTAACAGAGAATCCAACTGCATTCTTAAAAGAATCAAAGCATTTCATGTGAGCTAAAAAGCGTCCGATTCTGAAAAGTTGAAAACCTGCAATGTATCGAGAGTCCAAACCTGAGGAGCATCTCGGCTCCGTCTGTGGTTGTGATGGACTTTGAATGTGACGACGACTTTGGGAAAGTTCCAGTCACCCTAGTCAGACCTCACCAACCAGCCAATGAGGCACCGAGTGCCAAATTGGCTGGTTTGGCACTCGATCACCATCGTTAATGAACTGGTGATCGGTGGTGTTCAACTTTTGACCGACACCAAGTGAGGGTTCCAGCCGGCTCAAAAAACCCGGACCAAGGGGAATCCAATGTTCTGGCTCAACTACCCATCCTTAGGCCATAGAGGTGATCTGAAGTCATGTTCTACATTGACTCTCAGTTCTTCATTCTGACTCAGTTTCACCGTGTTGCAACACAGAGGGAAGAGAACCTGTCGGACTTAGAGACACTGAAGTTCCTCCCAAAGCATGTTGCCTCTTGAAGAACTCTCCTTCTTGTACTGATTTGGTTTGGGTGCCTTCAAACATCGCCCGTTTGCACCAGATTGGGGAACCATAACTGAGGACTTCAACGTTTCCACTCGTCTTTTCTTTCTCACCAGACAGAGGGAAGCTGCGAGTCATAAATAAATTCCTGATAAACTCTAATATGCATAAATAGAATGAAAATGTGTCGTGTTGCTCAGAAAACGAGACAGCTGTAAGAATCCAGAATCCATCAGAAATCTAATTAAAGTTGATCAAACTTTTTGTTATGAACTGTTGCTATTTTGTGATGCTAATTGCATTTTTGTTGTCGTTTTTCTCTTGACACAAGCAGCTTTCATGTCGTGGCCAAATTGGCCTAATTATTTCTGTGCTTCAATGTAACTAGAAACAAAAGCAGCTCAGTTTGAACTGATGTCAGTTTCATTGCCATAAATGTTGGTTCAGTCATTTAAAACCAGCCGGTAAACATTCACTGATTTGAGAACGAGACACTTGAATAAACCACCTTTTCTGCCCCACGCCGACGCTTTCAACTTGGTCTGCGCTGCCACATTAATTTCCTTCCTACTGTATGCCATCGTGGTTTGAAATTACAGTGACATGTTCAACCCTCACATCACAGCTGACCACTCGGATTGACTCCAAACGAAGCTCATTTACAGCGTTGGAACATATCCTCTTCCTCAGTGCATTCAAAACCTTCCAAAGACTCGCCTCTGACAAGAGCATTTCCTGCCGAAACTCTCATTGCTCTGACTGTGCACTTCTACTCTTGCTCCACTCACATTGTTTCCTTTAAATAGATTTAGCTTTTAATGCTTACAGCGGGCTTTCTTGCTGTGCTGAAGCTGTAATGCTTCTGCTGTTCACTTGTAAATCACTGTGAAAGCAATAGTCTGCACAGTGACCAATATACATTTAGATTAAATTACAGTCCAGGGACTGTAGAGTTTCCCTACATGCTACAGCAGTGATAGGAACATGCACTTGTAATGGGCATGTTTTTATTTTTTTATTTGTTTTCCAACACCAGTGAGTCAGATAGCCTCGTTTGCTGGTGGCTACTAAGCTAACGGCAGAGTTTTGAGAAAGCCACTCCAGAAAGTTATTGTTGTGGATTTGGGATCGGTTTACCTCAGAAATATTTGCAAGGAGTTTTGCAGTATTCATATGTTTGCACAAAGATAAATGTGATTTATTGGAAGGCTGAAGCAGCAGGGGAGTAGAAATAAGAAACACCGCCACCTGGAGGTGGAGGTCGGCGTCACTTTAAACAATTTTTTTGGCCATTTATGCAGAAAATTTGTAATGAGCTCAGAATAATGCATTAGTGTCAAAAAACATGGGGATCTGTTGTTTTAGAGTGAATTCCCGTGACCATCTTATAGACTGTGACTTCACATCTAATCAAAAGCTGGACGGCTTAAACCGGGGAACATAAGGAATCTTGATTTTCCTTCCCAAGGTCTCTTGAATATTTCTGGAATCTGTCTTACTTTTGGTTTTATGCCTGGAAACCGAACAGTTTCTGTGGACTCACTAATGGTTGGCATGCTTTCTCGACCTTGGCGGAGAGCGAATGTGGAAGTCATGCTGCTAAAGGACTTTGGTCAGGAATGGAACCCTGGACATACAGAGTGCCAAATCTTCCACTAGGACGCCTAACCTATGAGATGAGAGACACGTACGAAAGATAAAACCAGCAAAACCTTAAGAAGAAAGACAGAAATTTTTGTCCAGCAGCCTTCGTTTGTGCTAAATAGACTTGGTGGTGTTATGACAGACCAAGGAACTGATCCCGTATTCAGCTGAAGGTTCTGCCGCAGAAGAACAAAAATGCCAGTCAGAGATGTTTCTTTGAGATGATGATATACTGCGGTGTCTGCTGCTCTGGGAGGCTGACAAAGCAGGCAAGGCCGGGCCAATTGGAGTGTATTAAGCTGGATGTTAAACAAGTAGACGGCACTTTGCTGGTAGATCAATGAAAACACCTTGGTGAGAAGCGAGGCAGACAATGAAAAATTTACACCAAGGCCCACAACTCGGCTGGCGCCAGAGAATCATCAGACATTTGAAACATTTAGGTGTGTGTGTGTGTGTTGGGGAAACTGTAAATACGTGTATTGCCGTTGTGTCGAGGCGCTCGAGCTGAGCCGGCTCTCACCGCGGTGGCCGCCCCTCTCTGCCTCCCCTTTCCTCGCAGATGAATGTGAGGATAAATCGATAGCGCCGACGTCTTGACTCGCCGCTAGCTGAGCCCTCATCCATCATCCTCCGGCCTTGCCGGGAGTGACACTCACACACATACATAAACACACACGACATGACAGGGACATCCAAGAGACCACCAGTGCTGAAGAGCAAGACATTTTCCCAGGGCATATGTGCAATACATCTATCTGTCAGTCTGTTTGCATGGTTCTCTCTTTTATCCACCAAGTTGGATCACTTCCTATTCGCTGTTGGGCTGAATTCCCCGATCCAGGACACAATGTGCTGTGACAGGACTGCAGGCAACACCCCCGCCTGGCTGGAAGTGTGTTTAAAATAGATTGCTTCTCAGGCGATCAATAACAATGCTGATTACAATAAGCCCAAAGACGAGCGTGCCACGCAATATTTATCTCCGATGTCGATGTCGAGAGAAATTAGGAATCAATGGGCCACACAGCCCATTAATACACTTCGACTTAAAGTGACGGGGCAATGAGGTGAGGCCGTCGCACCGACTGCAGGGGGAATGTACAACAGCTCAAGGAGCCAATTAATTTCCAGCCTCCTCGGGAGGTAAACAGCGGCGTCCCGGTGGAGGACGAGGGCCACTCCAGGTCGGGGCGGTGCTGCTGATTGCTCTGCTTTAAGACCGCTTAAGTGTCACACTCCCAAGAGTGTTTGGGTCGATGGAGATTCAGGCAAGATTGGATCATTTGTGATTACAAGAGCAAGTAATTATAAGGAGTTGTGAGAATCGAACAGCTGGGAATTTTCATACGTCTTCATTTTTGTTGGGCAAATGTGCCAAAATACAGGTGCAAGTTCTCCTTCAGTTGAGCCTGAATTTTTAGTCTGTGAAGTATTTGAACTATAGTGTGGTGAGAGGAAAAATGTTAGATATTAACTATAAACTAAACAAACCCACGCTGCACCGCCAACCTTCTCTGGTATCTAAAGAAAACAATGCAAACATGTTTCACTCTCCGCAATCCCAAGACCTGTTGGGATTGAAAAGGCTCACAAAACTTTCCCTTTGTGGTTTGCAGGTGTGAGAATAAACTTTCTGACACTTCTGAACTGCTTAGAGTCATGCACATGAGATATTATAGCGATTATACATCAAATCTAAATGTCTGCATGGGTGTGAAGTTAATGCTGATGACAGTTATGACAATAATTTCACGTTAGTGCTGACATTTAATGCCTCAGCGGTCTTAGGCTTGAGATTTAAAAAGATAAATGGCTCCACGATAGGATTGATCATCGTCTCTCTGTCTGTCTTCCCCCTCCTCTCAGGGGATGATGTACCTGGAGGAAAGGCGGTTAGTCCACAGAGACCTGGCGGCTCGGAACGTGCTCGTCAAGTCCCCCAACCACATCAAGATCACCGACTTCGGCTTGGCCCGGCTCCTGGATGCCGACGAGAAGGAGTACAACGCAGACGGGGGCAAGGTTGGTGTAAGTGGAAACCTGAGAACGTCTCGGTGTGGTTAGACAGAAAATAGTGGGTACAACGTTCCCCAACGATGGGTGATGATTCTTCATAAGCGGATACATCATCACTTGTACATAAGATGCACACAATACCTCATAATTTGGCAGCTTGTAGCTTGTAACATCAGATTTGCAGGTGACCCAACTGTCATTTTTAATATCTAAGATGTCAAGAAGACAGACTGACCAATGGACAGTCTATCTGGAGGTCATCCGCTCCTGGAAAGACTCCTGAATCTCCTAGAAATGTCTTTCTTTGTAGATTTGCTGACTGCGATGCGTTTGTAGCACCTGAGCAAACGTTCTGGCAGCACAAAATGGGATAATCTCCGAGGTCATTGCTGTACAGCAGAGTGTCGGTACCAGATTAAGAGATTTAATTCTGAATAAAGTCATAATATCATGACAATCAAGTCAGTAGTAGAATAAAAACATGTCATTATCAGAAGAAAGTCATGCAATTCTAAGAAAAAAGTTGTTTTAAAGAGAACTGAGCTTCCAGTTCTTCTAAGTAAAGTCAATCATTTCAAAGTCCTGGTAATAATTTGATGCTAATGTGTTAAAACATGATTTCCTCACTTGTAAAACTGATACCAAAGTATAACTTCACAAGATGCTCACCATTAATGATTTATGGTGTGTGTTTTTTTGTGTAACCTTCTCATACAAATTTTATTTCGACTTTTTTCTTCTCTTTTTTTTTTTAACTCTGCGCTTATAATATTCTAACCTTATTCTCGAAATGTCATGCCTTTATTCTTGTGTCTTCACGAAACCTTCATTCTTGAAATAAAAAAAAAAACATTTTCTTCCTCTGGCGCCAACACTCCCGTTTATTTTCACGGCCAGGAACAGAGGAGAGCTGTTCTCAGATGTCCCGCCCAGTAAACACTCATTTTGAGTGTCAATACGACCAACGACCCGGCGAGACTCTGTCTTCTCCCAGACGACCTTGCGCGCACAGAGCCGTGATTTTCTCCCGACATCCTCACGCAACGGCGCCGCAAATTACTTTCCACGTCTCTTAACCGGCAGCGTTTATAACCAGCAATCAAATAGCTATTTTCTGCCTGCTCAGCGGCACGGAAACGGAAAAATTGTTAACAGCAACGGCCGAGCCGCGGAGCTGTGTGTCGCCTCTTTCTCGGTGGAAATTAATTGTAACAGTTAGCCGCCTGAAAGGAATGAGCAGAATGGCAAAATTTGGAAGGTTTTCTACTTCATATCCAGAGTTTTATCAAGTATTCAACTGTTTTGACTTTGCTTTTTAAACTGTTTTCATCCTGTCGAAATTGTACATATTTCATATCCAATATGACCGCAGAAATAAGTAAAACCGTATCCGTTCTCTGATGGGAGAATGTCGGAAACAGTTTGTTTTATAGAATTTCGAGGCTCTTCGTCCCAGCAAACAACGGAGTCGGGTTGTTTTGTTCGCGGACCGCATCAATCAGGAGCCCTCCACCCCCCCACTGCTTCAGACCCACTACGCAAAATTGCCCTGATCAACTCCCGTTATTAAATTGGCTTTTCATTGCCACATCTATTCGGCTGGAGGCCCGAAAGGCTCGCCGCCGCACGTCGAGTACGGGCTGTTATTGCTGACGGACGGGGGGCGCTGGGGGGCGACGGGGGAGGGGGGAGAATGATTTCATAACCAGAGCGAGTCGCAAGCAGCCATCTGAGTGATTGACTCCATGTTGGTTTTCACTGATGCCTTGATAAATGAGAGCCGTTGTCAGCACATCTGCATGTTCTCGGTAAAAATAGACGCGACGCGGGAGATCCATCAACAGGAAGTGGAGGTGCAACCTGAAGCTTGTCATTTCCTTCTTTCTTTTCCATTTCCCTAAAGAGAGTGCGTGTGTATGTGTGTGTGCCGGGCAAGGAGGTTGACGCCCCAACATGAAAACATGGAAACGGGGAGCATAATTGGCCTCCTGTGAGTTTGGGAATCATGTTGCTGTTAGGAAAGGTGACCGTCAGGAAATCCGTGAGCGACGTTTCCCACCAACCCGTTGGAAACGTTCAGGTGAACTGGGAATACATAAATGCGTAAACCTCCTGCAGCCGTGAAACATGCATGTTCGTAAAACGCAGACTCAGCTGAGTTCGCTCAATACAAGGGTAGCAGAAAAGTGGTCATTCAGATTCAGACGGATTTTCCTTTCCTTTTTTTTTTTTCCTACATTTCGCTAAATGTTTCACACGAACACGCTGGAGTAAACCCACAACATCCAACCCATACCTCATACAAGAGGAATGAATTATTATTGAGTTAATAATCCTATTCTATTGATATTCCTATCTCCTCAGATGCCCATCAAGTGGATGGCTCTGGAGTGCATCCACTACAGGAAGTTCACCCATCAGAGCGACGTGTGGAGCTACGGTGGGTGCTAAACGCCAAGTCCTGTTCCCTTCGTCCGCCTCACCGTGTCTCACCTCTCGTCTCTCCTCTTCCTCTCCTTCTTGTCCGCGTTTTCCCGGATGCGTCGCGGCGAAAGGAGTGACCATCTGGGAGCTGATGACATTCGGAGGCAAACCGTACGACGGCATCCCCACGCGGGAGATCCCAGACATCCTGGAGAAGGGCGAGCGACTGCCGCAGCCTCCCATATGCACCATCGACGTCTACATGGTCATGGTGAAATGTGAGCGGACGCACACACTCCAGAAAACACCCGTGATGAAATGTGTGCTTCACGTGAGGCAAGGCGGAGAGTTTTGTCGCTGCTTTTAGCCTGGAAACAGAAAAAATCAATCAGTAACTGAAACCACAGAGCTGTAGGTTAGTATGCGGCTGGTGTCAGCACTTCTAGAGACCGCTAATTAAAATTAAAACGTTACATCTGGAGTAATGCAGGAGTGGCTGGGATTACATGCTGGATCCATGGCCGGAGTAGAAGCTACTTTGATGATGTTGTCAGGCAGCTAGTAGACAGAGAGTAGAAGAAGTTGCTGCTGGAAGATCAGCAGAATCCAATGAGCTCAGAAAAGTTTATTTATTTAGTTCTGACTCCCAGCAAAGGTCTTCAACAGGGTTCTGTCAGAATGTTTGTTCTTTTGGATTAATATATCTACTGTTATCAGAGTCTTTAAGTTAAATGTTTGCAAGGACAAAAGTTTGCAAACCGTTTTTTTTTTTTTACCCCAATGCTCCTTTGCTGAAGTTGTTACAAATCAGTTGGACTTTAATAAAAAAATAAAATGTTAATATTCATCTGCTGAGAAGTCGTTGATGAGCCGCTGCCTCCTAGAGAGGCAGCCAGGATGATGACATGCTGGTTTAACTCCGTGACGGACGGGCCGGCCTCACCAGAGACTCCGGTCCGGTTCTTTGTTGGTGCCATCCTCCATCTGGAGCGCCACGCTTCCTCGCCCCCAAACTTCTCTCCAGCTCATACCGCCCGTCCAAAGCCTCATCCGATCCCCCCGCCGCCACCCTCCAGGCCGCTTCCAGAACCCCGGTGCTTCTGGGCCGGGTTGCCGACTGATCCACCCTCCCATATTTCCAGGAAGCGCTCCAGACGCACGTTGCCAGGACATGCTGCAGGCTGTGCCAGCCACCGGCTTCTTGGCCGGATTCCCCCGTGCCGTCTGGTCATCACTCAACCCCGTCTGAACTCATCCGTGTCTGAAACGCCCCGAAAAAAATCAATCCATACAAAATGTGTTCCTGGTTATCTGGGCTTTTGTCGCACAGTTACGGAAACCTGAACATTCCTCTTGATTCTCATGAAGGTAAGCTTAGACAGAGGTTCTGCTCTGATCAAACAGGAAGTTGGAGTATCTGACGGTGTACAACGAGTTTGACTGGACCAAGGCAGAGGCCATTTCACTCCCCTATTTCTCACACTTTTATTTTCCCTCCTTTTGGTTGATACTTTCCTTTTAATTGATGCATGGAATTGTTTTTCCAGCAATATTAGGATCAGAAAAACACAGTAAATGTCTTATTCAAGAAGCTGTTCAGGTCGATGGGTTTCCTCCGCATGTTCTTTTTAGTTTGTTTTTGGGGTTTTTTTTGACAACAGATTCTTTTTACTAAGCTTTTAAGAACTTTAGCACGCTAGCTCGCAAACAAATTCTATAAAACTATCAGAGCTTAAAAATAAGCAGTGAACATATTAGCATGTGCACTAACGGTGCACTCCACTGAAATGTCTCCCTAGCCTATTAGCAGGTTCCAAATTAAAAAGCAGAACACGAGCAAAGTGCTGCTTTCCAACACCAACACATCTCAGCATACTTGACTGATAACTCTCTTGTTCATTCTTGTCAAACGTCAAAGATCAGAACCCGGCTTGGTTGTTTTTCTGGATCCAGAACCTCTGATTTATTACTGCTCTTCTCAATGGTTTTAGATGCTTTTTTTTTTTTTTTTTCAAGCCCAGTCAACTCAACATGGTTAGCATGATATTTCTATGCCTGGAGGTTTGAGCGTGAACTTAAACACCTCCTCAATAATTCAACTAAATACTAGAAACCATTCTGAAGTAGTTAGAATGTTGTATCCAGAAGAGTTATTCACCTTCAATTATTTTTCATGACGTGCATTGTTTTTTTTAATTTTGGAGCAACACTCGGCTGTCAGAGTGCTGGAGGAGGTAATGGAGGTCATGTCAGTGAAATCAGCAGCTCTGCCCAGTCGCCACCTGCCGCTTTCGCTTCCTCTTCAGGGATTAGCTGTGTTTACTGCGGCTGGAGACTGAGGGAGAGAGAAACACGGACCTTGGACTCGACGACGAAGTAAAAAGCAGAAATATGCTTTACTCCTCCTTTTAACTGCCTCTTCAAACGGCCTTGAGCGGCACACTTCATTCTGCGATTGTGCGGGACTCGATTAAAAAAAGGCATCGCCGCTGCTCAACTGGCGTTCTGTGGAGAAACGAAGGTCGAACTTATACTGGAGGAAAATGAAATGGAGGTTGTGTTTGTTTTGTTCTCTTTTTTTTTTTTGCATCCAGGCATAAATTTAACTGATTTGGGGGACAATTGGGTGCCTCCTGTGAAAATACCCAAATGACATGTTTTCATGTGTCCCAATTTGCAGAGGAGCAGCAATGAATGGGCTGTGAAAGCCAGAGAAGGTCAGCACAAGTTTGTTTTGTTAAAGACGGTGAAGAATCTTTAGAAAGGCCGAAGTGAAAGAAGCAGCAGATGGTTTCTCTCTCTCTTTCTCTTTCATCTGTTCTGATGTTTCTGAGCTTCTCTTTGTTGCCTGCTTTCTCCTCAGGCTGGATGATCGACGCAGACAGCAGGCCCAAGTTTAAGGAACTGGCTGCAGAGTTCTGCAGAATGGCCCGTGACCCCCAGCGGTACCTGGTCATCCAGGTACGCCCACTCATTTCGCGACGGCTATTTTCACAAACCGGATTTAGGAAGAGATTACGATCTCCGTTCCTGTTTCCGTCCGGGTGCCAGGGAGACGACCGCATGAAGCTGCCCAGCCCCAACGACAGCAAGTTCTTCCAGAGCCTGCTGGACGAGGAGGACCTGGACGACCTGATGGACGCCGAGGAGTACCTGGTGCCTCGAGGTTTCAACATGGCCGCCGCGTCTGGCTCCGCGAGGCCCCGCGTCGACTCCAACCGAGTAAGAGCTCCTCTCTCGTTCGGCGAGACATCTCCAGTTTGGTGACGTGATAAAACATCAGACCAAATGTCTCCGCAGTCAGACATGAACTCGGCACCAGTGAACGGATCGGCAGGTCTGGCAAACTGTACCTTCATAACCCACAACCTGTAACATATTACACTGGAAGCTAGCTACAATCATAACTCCCAACACGTAATTTAACAGATAATAATCGATAACCGTGAATGATCAGCACACAACATATTCTGTTGCCTACCTTCTGGTTTCTTCTGTTTTTCCTTTTTGTCCAAATGTCTCAGAACATCAAACAGACTCAATTTGTTCCATTTGTCATGGAGAAAAACGTTCAGAGCAACCCGGCCCAAAGTTAATGCGAAAACATCACAAATGAATGTTTCACCGTCTTTTGGTCTATTTGTCTCGTCACACTGAGTCAGACCTGCAGAGTAAAGAAGCCACTTAAAATCAGTTCCTACTGCGGCTGACAAAACACCAATCTGCTCAGAGTTACATAACCGTCGATACGTTTTGGACCATTTTTCATCATTTGCCATCAACGCACAATAATGCATTAGTCTGGAATCATACGAGGGGTTTTGCTAATTTTTGTGTGAATTTTGGTGAAAAACTGCTAACACTTGATAACACTCAACTCAGATTATTAGCCGGAAAGTTGGCTTCATCTGCAACACACGAGACAAACACTTTCCTGCATTAAAAACATTAAGAAAACGTTTTTCACAAACATTTAACAGACAAAAACTTCAAACTAGATCATTTGGGTCAGTTCAAATATTGGTTGTTCCACCAAACGTCTTCCTTTCTGAAGATTTCCCTCTCTGTATTTTGACCTTCCTGAGCCACCATAAGGACTCTGAATGGTTCGGAGCTTGGACTACAGCAGGGATTTCTTTTTGCGAATGCGCTGCCTGTTGCTTCATTTCCATTCCAGCAGTCTCCCTTCAATCTGGACTCTTTATGCTCTCGGCTCCCCAGGCCCCCAGTATTACTCAGCGCTTTCTAAGCAAATAACACTTCCCCACCTAAACGGCCCGAGCCGTTTGGTAATGGACAATAACAGCAGGCTAATGCAGTATGCACCTCGGGCTGCAGGAACATGCAGTCTGCATGTTGGAGGACTGCAACTTCTCCTGTAATTGCTGCTCAGCATTCAGCGCTTGATGAAGTGCAGAGAGCCGCCAGTCAGCCCATGGTGAGCCACGGTGGTGCGGCTTTTCTTCTGGGTTCTGGTTTGATGTCGGAGTGCGAAAGTTTCGTCTTCAGCCGGCCGACCAACCGTCTCTCACCACGTCTGACGGAGGGAGAAAGAAAAGACTGTGAAGGATTTACGCTTTTCAGGCTTCCTGCAAGATCTTTCTGTTAAAATCACATCAGACAAACGACAACAATCGGGTTGAAAAAAAAATGGATGGATGAACGATAAAACATCAGTTAGTTAGTTGGTGGGTCGGATGGATGGATGGATGGATGGATGGATGGATGGATGGATGGATGGATGGATGGATGGATGGATGGATGGATGGATGGATGGATGGATGGATGGATGGATGGATGGATGGATGGATGGATGGATGGATTGGATGGATGGATGGATGGATGGATGGATGGATGGATGGATGGATGGATGGATGGATGGATGGATGGATGGATGGATGGATGGATGGATGGATGGATGGATGGATGGATGGATGGATGGATGGATGGATGGATGGATGGATGGATGGAATAACCAGTTTATCCCTGCTGTTCATTAACTGTAACATTTGAAGTTATGATTGTGAATTAATAAGAACTTGTGGTTTATTCAACATATATTTAAATATAGTTATTAACCTGCAGCGTAAGCATCTGTGTTTCTATCATTTAAGAATGCCAATGTTTCCCTCAGAACCAGTTTGGCTATCGGGACGGGGGCCCGAACACGATGGAGGGGTCTCTGGTGGGGGCCCATGGTGGAGGGAACCAGGAGGCATCCAGCAGCCAGGGCCCGGTTCTGGAGGACCAGCGCTGTAACGGGAGCCTCCATAAAAGCAGCCAGAGCCAAGCCGGGGCGGAGGACCCCGGCGCCCAGAGGTACAGCGCCGACCCCACCATCTTCCTGGGGGACAGGACGTCCAGAGGGGACACCGACGAGGTCGGCTACATGACAGCCATGAAGGACAAGAGCTCCTCAGGTACTAGAAGCAGAAGCAAAGCATGATGGGACTTCCCATGGTGTTCCTCATCGCCTCGCCGTAGCATGCTTCACTTCTTCATTTCATCTTGGCTTTATTGATTAACATTCTGAATGAGTTTGCATCAACAGCGGTTTGTGTCAGCTCCCACCACAGAACCATGCTCTGCCTTTGATCATAACTTAGCGCACCAGGCCTTTTCCTGATTCCTGAGCTGCCTCAAATGCAACAAAGCCCCAAGCAAAACGCATCTGAGCGGAGGCGAGAGATCGATGGAAGCAGTGGAGGCTCGTTGTTTTTTCCACTCTGACCCCAGCAGATGGAGCTGCCAGGGCCAAAGAACTGCTGGCGTCCTGCCCATCTGGTCCTCAGCAGCCGCCATGACCAACCCTCATTAGTCACTCATCTCTTTCCTTTAGATTCCATTCATTCGTATTTCCTTTTCCTTTGATTTCATGTCTGTCTGTCTGATGAGTTCACGGTCTTCTCCTTCTGATCTGTGCTGCAGAGTACCTGAACCCCGTTGAGGAGAACCCGTTTGTATCCAGACGTAAAAACGGTGAGATCCATGCCTTGGACAACCCGGGCTACCACAGCACGCCCAGCAGTCAGCCCAAAGGAGAGGACGAGTACATCAACGAGCCCCTTTACCTCAACACCTTCCACAGTCCTGCTGAGCTGGGACTGGAAGCCCTGAGAAGGAACGGTCTCCCCTTACCCAGCATGCCTCCGTCCTCCATCTCAGCCTCAACGCCAGGCTCCCACCTGCCGCTCACTATTCAGACCAGTCTGCCCCACTACACCCTATCCTCAGCCCAGCCGTCTCCGGCCGGCCTGCCCTGCCTCCATGCTCCAGCAGCTCACATCCTCCACGCCCATAACGCCATCAAACCTGCAGGGCTGACTGGAAATCCAGGTGGCTCCATCCCTCCCAGCCAAACAGGAACTTCTGCTCCAGCCCCGGTGAGCCAAACAGGTTCCCTGTCCACCTCAGCCACCCTGGGCCACGGTAGCCTGCCAGCCTACCAGAGCTACACCACCTCCCATCCCGGCAGCCTGCTGAAGCATGGAGGGCATACGTCAGGGAAGGCTAGCGGGAAGAAGCTCAAGGTAACCTTTGACAATCCTGAATATTGGCAGCACAGCTTGCCTCCAAAATCCTCCTTACAGGTGGCCCCTGAGGGAGCCCAGGGAGGCCCCGCCAACGCCAAGCTTTTCTACAAGCAGAATGGACACATACGGCCCCCGGTGGCTGAAAACTCTGAGTACATGTCTGAATTTGCCCTGAAGTCCGGCACCGTTCTGCCGCCTCCACCCTATAGGCAGAGAAACACTGTGGTCTAGATCATCCACCAGCTCTAGCCTCCTGCCACCCAGACATCCTTTCTGGTTCCACCATCAGTGGCGTCAAAGACCCGCCTGACTCTTTCCAGAGATTGCGCCATCTGCTGTAGCAACATCCAAAGGAGTTGGACAGGAACAACCAACTCAGACACCTTCCCTATATCCAGTCCATTTCCGTTTTTTTGTAGATAGAGACTATCTTCCAGCGCATTGAGACGGCCGAGGCAACAAAGATCAGGCGACGAAAGATGGAGGCATTCTGTGATGTTGGCGCACAACTCTCAGACTTAAAAGGATCAAACTCTGGGGTCATGAACTCACTGCCAGCCACCTCAGTGTTACTTTTGTGAGAGAAACACAAGGTTTTCTGTTATTTTCCAGCAAAAAAAAAAAAACCTTACAAAGCCAGAAGATGAGCAATAGATTCCGAAACAAGAAAAATTAGTCAGGTTTTGCGATGAAAGAAAGCAAAACGAGGGAAACTGAGGCAGAGTTTGGTTTAGTTTTTGGAGAGAGCAGCAGAATCAAAGCTATCAGCTATATTCAGTGTTTTTGCCTTCCGGATTATACCGCGTGTTCTTGACTTTTCCATTGAATATGTGAAACCCATCTAATCCTACTGTTACTGTGATACTGTGACGGCCAGAACTACAGTGATCTCTTTTATTTGTAGTTCAACCACAAACTGTAAACTAATCGCCTGAAAATCTCCTGGGCAACAACAGCTTTTTTTTTTTTCTTTGTTGTAAACTTTGGAGATTATGATAAGAACAATGAAGGAACAAAAACAAAAAAAAAGTACACTGTTATTACTTTTCTATACACTGGTTCCAGTGCGGAAAAGCTGCATTTTTGACACTGGTTTTCCATTCACACCGCAACGCGAACTTTGAGGAGTAAATGTTGTTATGGAAATTGTTGCATCCAGCCAAAATGTGTGTGAAGATCGTCCAAAGAGGGTCAGATCTCAAAGTGCTGATCACAGAATGTCAGACATCTAGTGGGAGGATGAGGGAAGCCGACTAATGAAGACCTCAAGGAATGAAGAAGGCAGCACCAGCAGAGCACAGACTACTTTTTAATGTGTGGATCTGGGTTTGCATCAGTGTGACTGGGATGAGTGCGTGTGTGTGTTTGTTTCAACAAGCCAGCCTGGCCCCTTTGAGAACGAGAGAAAAACAAGTTGCAGAAATGAGCCGCAGTGTAATTGACAGCTACAGATATCAACCAGCAGCAGGCCTAAACAAAGGCTTTTAGATGTACGGATAATGAGAAATCAAGGGTCAACCGAAGGCTCTTAGAGCGGGCCAGTGCCAACAAATCTCAAGAAACATTTCAAAGTCCCCGCAAATCTGCTTTGTTGAGTTCAGGAACGCGAGGTTTCACACTGGATCTGTCGACAAACCCTTCACAGGCATCGATTTGGTCCTGAAATGTTGATGGAAGCCATGTTTTTTTTTTTTTGACGTTCTGGAAGCCGTTTCATGGGTAACATAAACTACGTTACTCATAGGACACCAATACCTTAAACTCTTTTAAGTTAACCTACCAGCTATCGGGTGGTGTAGCATTGCGGTTAGCTTGTTAGCTTTAGCAACATGACTGACCATGTCTTCACTTTGTAACTTGAAGCTCTGTACACACTTAAACTCTGGCCACACCAGCACTTCCTCAAGCATCTCCTTAAAATTGTTGAGGTAAAACACCTTGGTGAACCTCAACACCGGTAACCAAACCACGCCTACTTCTTCTTTCCACTAGAACAGTTTTTTTTTTTATGTTATTGTTTTTACCAAAATAATTAGAAATTTTTGTACCGATAGTGCTTCCGTCTTTAGTTGGTGTCTGTAGGTCTATAGGTTTCTTCACAAAGTGTCTCCTAAATAGACACTTTGTGTCTATTTAGGAGACCAAATGACAACTTTGGTTTATTAAGCATAGTTATGATGACCTAAAAGACCAAGGACATTTTCTGTTAAGCATGTAATTTGCTTAATATTGGTTTAATAAATGAATTAGTTTGACTGGACTCGGACTAAATGGTTTAAAAAACCTTTACATATTATTGGCCTTGATGCCATACAGTCCAACCGGGTTCCTAGGGCCTTTGGGAGAGAAGCTAGCCCACAGCACCATAGATCCTCCACCGTATTCAACAATGAACATGAGGTGGAAATACTCTTGGTTTATTTTAGTTGTATGTTTGGCATAAGTAGTTGTGTAAAAAACTGGAATTTGTAATAGTTAAACCTTTCACCTTTAATTGGGGTTGCTTTTACTTTTTTTTTTTTCTAACATAACGTTGGTCTCCCTCCCTCAGAAACTGTACATATTTTTAAATTATTCAGCATAGCCTCAGTCCAAAAAGAAACCCACAGAAACAGAGCCGTTTGATCAGAGCCGAAGTCAAACGTGGCGAAAGCTTCAGATTTTCTGTTATAAATACGCAAAATCAAAGCACCACAACTGTACCGTATTATATCAACTGCTGCCAAAATAACCTAACACAGTGATTAGTAACAATGACTTTTTCACACTTGTTTTCAGTTTTGAAATTAAGACTAATTAATAAAGAATGCTAAGCTAATATTTTGAACAGATTTATACGCACATTTTACGTTCTTGTAGCGCCATAAGTCATTTGATTGATTTGTCATTTATTTAAACAGATAACAGCCTCTAGGCAAAATCCACGGATCCATTTCAGCGTGTGTTGACGGCGTCATTAAATGTGTCCCCCTGTATTGTTCAGAATACCTGTGAAAAAACAATCGGTTCCTCTTTCCTCTCAAGAAAACAGTCGTTGAGTTCGACAACGATGCCGCTTCGGGCAAACTGCCACCAAGGAAGAAGAATGTTGGTGTTAAAAGTTTTTAAATGGCTAATATTGTTCACTTTGTATTGCTCAGCATTAAAACTGCCTTTTCAGGTGGTGGAAAACTCCATCTGAGCTATTTTCTTATTTACCTTCCTGACAGTTGTAAGCTGACAGGATTTGACGATGCACTTGTGAAAGCCTTGTACGTTTTTCATTTCCCCGGAGCGCTTTGATCAGAGACGCGGGTAGAAATTGTCTGTTTCCATCTTGTCCCACTGAAATATTCAACATGTTTTTCTGCGAGTTTAACACGTAAGAACTCAAATGTTTAAGCTTGAATTTGAGGAAAGTGATGCGTTCACTTTCCTCAACGTCAAATGTGTGAGGGGGTAAAATGTTCTTGTTCCAATGTTGTTGTTTTTTTTATGTTTAATGTAACCAGATTATGACTAATTCATAAAGTAGTATCTTGCAGCCACTTTTGGAGCTCTTAATTGTATGGAAAAGAAACTGAATTTATAATCAAAGTAAAAAATTTATAACTTCTTTCAGCTTATTTACACAGAGCAAAGGAAGCAACACTCAGTTCCAGGATTTTGAACTGAAAAAAAAAGACTGAGTGCAAATGAAGACATGCACTAAGATAAACTTCAGGAAAAGGCAAAATATATAAGAAACGACCAAGACCAAGAGGACAACTTAATTGTAAAAATACAGTGGCTCTATTTTAACCCAATCCAGTTTTTATTGACGTGGTGGTCTTTTCGGAGCCCGGCTGGACTTTCAGCGTCGATGAAAAAATTATTTCTTTTTGTGAAGGAAATGATTATTTTCGCTACACGTTTCAAATATATCTTGCTTTGATCCGGGGCAGTGTTACCTAACGCTATGGCCGGAGCATTCGGGTGACTCAGAGCAACAAAAACAGCCCTCAAACCGATGGGTTTATTTAATCCAAGTCCACACGTACACATCTTTTTTTATGTAACTTTCTGTATGGCTTCTTATTTGGGTTTTAGTTGCAAAAATCCTTGAAAAATATTTTTGAGCAGTTGGTTTCGTTGGCACAGAAAATGGGGAGCCCCAGAAGGCACCTTTGTGTTTTTACAGGCAGATTTTTTCTGTTCGGACAGATTTCTTTGTTATTTTAGAACACACTCGCATGTGTGTGAATCTCAATGTTTCTTTTGGAAAACCTGGTTTGTACTGCTGGCATGAATAACCCAAATACGATCTGTTGTTTTCACGGCTGGAGTTTTTTTTTTGTTTGTTTTTTTTCTCCAAAGTTTTCTTCCAGCCTAATTTTTATCTCGTGAATTTAATTTTATGTTACTGTTTAAGCAACAGCTCAAAGGCACGTTGCCTTGTTCCAAACAAAATAGCTTTTTAACACTTGCATAAATTCACCAGTTTTGGCTGTTGCCATTAAAAACCTGAACACAGGAAGGATGGATACGGGTAACGTTTCTTACAAACCCAATAATGTCTGTATGAATTAGTTTGAAGCTATTGTACCATCTAAGCCGATTTGTACTTTAAATATGAAAACCAGAAGATAAAAGATTTCTGCTGTCTAATGCACAGAAAGGCAAACAGCTGTGCTTGTTCACGAATTTAGCGAATGTATATTTTCCATATACACCAATTTTAAACGAAGGCCTGATGAAGACCTTCAACGTATAACTAATATTTTATTTAATAACTTAATTGTGAGCTTGGACCATATTATTTAAATGAATTTGTACAGTACGCCCAGAAGGCGCGAAAGACACTTTTAAAAAAAAAGAACAAAAAACATCGTTAACAAAATATTTTATTTATTTTTATTTAATAGTCTAACCATGTACTGTATGTGTGATGGAGGCATAAACACTGATTTTTAAAATATTGTTTCGCTCTACTGATAACCTGAAGCTACGTAGCAAAGGTCATTTCTTGGCTGGTTTTCTCCCATTCAGAATAAAGCAGAGTATGATATGTTGTAAATAATGTTTGCTTAAAGTGGTCGAGAATAACCTTGACATTGTTGTCCAGTGCACAACAAATTGAACGGATATTTGAGCAAATTCGACAGCACAAACCGGGACTGGAATATTTCAAGAGATGCCTGTGTGTGTGTGTGTGTGTGTGTGTGTGTGTGTGTGTGTGTGTGTGTGTGTATGTTTTCTCCATGCCATCAAGGACACGTAGTTCATCCACTGTACATTATTTAACATGTTTGTAAAAAAAAACTCCAACTCCCAAACTTTGATTTATTTATTTTTTTTAATCGCACAATTTGTCACGTGAATGAAAAGCCGCGCGCTCTTTTCCACAATAAAATACCAGATGGGTGAACCTGTACAGAATCTTTGGGGAGGGAATCCTCCAGAATTTATCTACACATACTACCACAACAAATGTGAATAGTATTTTTCTAAAGCACTGTAATGGCCGACGTGGTGAATTTGTACATAAAACGGGAGGCGACGCTTTGAATTTACATCGGCCTTTTCTCCGACTCTTGTTTTTTTTTTCCCCCCCTCCTGCTCATCACTACTTGTACAAAAAGAGACGTACATATTTGCTTTCTGTGACTGTATCTTTGGGATGGTGGGGATTTGATTTTCATAGTGCTTGTTGACCTTTTTATCATGTGAAACTACGTTCGGTGGCCCTCCTCCAGGCCTCAGTGGCTGTCCTCATGGATTTTTTTGTTGTTGTTTTATGTAGACGCTCAAACTCTACAAAAGTGACGCAGGCAGGCTAATAAGTGTAATTTAATATTTCCGTTCACACCTGCCAGGTTAACCCACCCATACTTACAAACATATTTTCCTTTTATTTAGCACCATAACTGTGAAACCAGTGCTGCCAACTAACCTAGACAGTGCTACTTGCTCTGCTTAGTTTCTACTAAATATATTACTGAGCCAAGTTTAACTCCATCCTTTCCCTGAAAGGCAGAGCACATCTTTCTCGACCACTTTGTTTCCCGTTTCATTTTTTTGCATGCTTTTCGAGGTGATGTGAAGGAGAGAAGCTTCTCGCCTTCGCCCTTCCACGCTTTCTCCTCTTCTCGAGCATCTCTCTCTTCAAGTCCTTGGAAATCACGCCCAAAGCTTTATATCAGAGAAATACCCTTCCTCATGTTTGTTACATGAATCTGTCAAAAGTATATTTTTAATTTAATATAAATAAAGATTGATTCTGTATTGTTTGCGGTCATTTCTTGGCGTGATTCTTTCCACGTGTGCTCACATTTTGACTGGTGGCTTTCTTTTGGAGATTTGGGGAATTCTGGTAACTTTGGGAAGTGGAGTCTTGGAAACACCTGGAATTTCCAATCATTTAAATCTCCTTAGCTGGGAAACGAGCCCAAGTGATCACCTCCACACCACCGTGGATCATGGTTTGTAGGAGCTAACGGAGGCTACGATTCCTTGTCCTAATTTTGGCAAAACATTTTTATGTTTTTTGTTTTCTTTTTCCTAGGCGCTGACTTTCAGGTGGATTTGTTTCCTCCGGATGTTGATCTCAGAGAAGCTGCGGTCCAGGTTCGAGCACACCCCACACCCCACCTGACGCGCCGACATTCAAGCTTCAACAACAAAACCCAACAGATGTCGTCCGCAATTAATAACACGCCACGGTCTGCTTCCTCTGACCCGACGCCTTCAGATCAGCGCCGCAGATGAAGACCACGCGCATCAAACGGTCTGCGGCGGAGGAAGAGTCAGCCGCAGCCCGGCGTTTTGCTCTCGTTTCCCTCCTGCCCCGTGCTGCGCTTAATCCACTGTTTACCCAAGCGTCGGTTACGTAAACTGGCATCGGCAACATCGTTTGCTATGCAGCGCTCCTCCAGTTCTGCTCTGGCTTTCATTTCCATCATAAATAATACAAAACTGTCCAGTGGCAGAATACGAGCTTTCTGAAGTCGCTGCTATTAATACTAATCAGGCAACGGCTTGCTTAAAGTAAACACTTTATGAACAGAAGCCTCCCTCCCCTCACTTTCTTCTCCTTTTTATCCCCTCTATTCATCTCCTCAGAGCACTGAGACTCAATTAGCAAGCACATCTAGTTCCACCATAGTGATATAGGATAGGAGGGGTTGTTCTGCTGCACTGGGACTCCATTTCAACTTGTTCCCGCTATACGTCTTTAGAGCACATTCCACATCTCCATACGGTCTGAAGATGAGACAGACATTTTCTTTCCAGAAATGGTTTATTCAAAGCCCCTTCCTTGCCTTGCTGGGGTCACAGTTTGCACTTTCTACTTGCTGATAATGAAGCGACCTACGAAGCCAGCTGGTGGAGATGGATTTTATTTTGGGGTGTAGAATGAAGACAGCATTTATTGTCATGCAAGGGGAAATTTGCCAAAGCAAGCTTGTGGTGAAAGCAAACTGGAAGAGCGTGTGGAGCCAACATCTACTGTCTTTTCTCCATACATCCCTTCACGGAACACATGGAGATAAGACAGTACATGGATAGTATGTGGTTAGCGGTAAGATGGTATTTGGCTGTCATTGGCAAAAGATTATTGATGGAAAAGTTTCAGAAATGAGACGTCCTGGTTTCATTTTCTTCGCGAACTCCGACGTCGGTTCCCTTCTGAGATCTAACCGCGTTCACACAGATGGATACTTATTGGAAGTCATTTCTCACTTCCAGCCGTTTCATGATGCTTTGCATTTAACACTAATCTTACGCACCCTCCTGTTGCGTCAAAAATTAAATACAGAATGTGTCCGCTACCATGTCTGGGTAATGTGGTTAAAGATATGAAACATAAATCATAGTTATCTCCCAGCAGGGGGCCGCATTCCCCTCTGTTGTGCACATTTTATCATGCAGTTTGTTGGGTTTTAAAGCACAAGGTGCTGGAGTGTTTTGTAAAAACGCCGGGATTACTTCCTGTAGTCAATCGTCGTTTACTGTAATCTCTCAGAAAATATTCAATAGTCAGTCAATAGTTCACTAATTTGATCTTAGTACAACCAAGACAGAGGAATAAATTAGCATTTTGATTTTCAGAGACTGCAGACTCCAGCGTTCTCCCTCTGACTTGATGAGAACTTGTGGGACGCGCTCGTCCTCCAGCCCTGGCCTGAGGCTGGCACCGCAAGACGAGAGACCCGGCGAGACCCGTCTGCAGCCAGACGGCGCCGGCCCGCTCCGCGGCCCAGGATGACTGTGTGGAAGAGGGAAGAAAACGCTTCCCACGAGGCGAGGCGACTCTTGCCACGCAGCATAGCAATCAGAGCTGAAATGACGGCTGAGGAAGAGGAGAGGCCAAACCGAGGTAAAGGTTGGACGCAACAGCCGGAGGCAGAGCGCGGCTCACCGTCACCTCTGCGAGGGTTGAATACAATACTGATAAAATGAATGCTTCTCCACAGAATTATACAATCACTAGGCAGCTGAGTGTGGATAAATGCTGCCATGACCCACTCAAGAGACGATGAACTCTCTAAACTGTCTTTAGGTTTATTGGCAAACCACAGTTTAAGCTGAATAGAACCGACATTTCAAGGATGTGATCCAAGTTCAACTCTATATTCTGCTTTCAATAAGTTGTCTCAAAATTAATCTTCCCTCTAAATAATCTAATTCATAGAATTTTGCAGTTATTAGGCAGCTGGTATTTCCAAATCGGCACCCAGTTGAACCAACAACAGCTGAGTCGAGAGATCCGCTCCAACTCTTCTGAGAAGAGATCATTACCTTGAACCAACAAGGGAAGGGATAAAACCGATATCAGAGGCCCAGGTTGTCTCCAGAGACGATGCTGGAAACGCAGCTTTCAGAAAATGGCGGCAGGAACTTCGGGGACCTCCAGGTCCGTGTAGACGGATAGAAAAGGTTTCAGAGGAAGTCCTGGTGGCCATCGTGAAGAGTTGACTCATTCTGAGATTGCCAAAGGGATTAAAACTTGAATTTGGAAAAAAAAGCAGCTGTGTGTCATATTAGCTGTTGCACATCTACGTACAGCAGCATTTTAGAAAAGTGGCATTTTACAAAAACTGACAGTGATTTTCAGGCTAGGCATCTCAAGTAGCCATGTTTTTCTATCTGTTTGTGCTTTAACTTTAAATGTTGGTGCTGATGGGGGTTTTTTTGCTACCGGTGGAAGAGTTCCTTTCATTTCATGGTACACATTTTTATAGAGACGATTTTGTCTTTTCTGACCTCAACCTCGAAGCCTCTCTCTTCCTCTAAACTCAAGTCTCTTTGCTTTCTTCATCACAAAACTACACTTCCAGAAATTTTACCCAGATTTTCTTTAAATATGCGGTTATTCTTTTTTGCACGTGTCAGCAGCAGAGGTCTGGAAACGGCAAACAAGGAGGGGAGGGGGGAAGAAACGAGAATTAAAGGTGCGCGTGATTCCTGACGAGATCATTACGTAACTCCACGGTTTCTTCCGGTTTCTGTCTCACCCTCCACCTGCCCACTCCATCACACGGCCCTTTGGGTAACAGCATCAGCTAAAGAACCAGATGGTGTGCAGCTCCTCTGCAATTTGTCAAAGAAAATGATTGCTGAGCGGTGTGAGAAATTAAGCAAATCCAGGCAGAAAGTTCTCACGAGGTGACGGGGCGCTGTTTGATTTTAGGCCTCAGACTCGCTGGAAAGTCTGGCTCCACTTCACCTCTGTTTGACATCAGGCTGCAAAAGCACTTTCGAGCCTCGCAAAGCGATGCACAAAGAGAAAGAGCTCCTTCTGTTTCACCCGTTAAGTCTGGGGACTTTGATGTGGCCGTACGGAGTCGAGAAGGCAGTCTGCCGCCGCCTACCTTTCATCCAGGAGTAAGCCTGTTAGCCTGCAGAGAGACATTCCCACAAATACCAGAGAGTGGCTGTAAAGTTACGCTTTAATGAACGCCACAGAATACTTTAGTGTGCTAGAACTATGTTTTTTCCCCTATCTTTTAGTCCTCACTTTGTCCCATAATAATAATAATCATGTACTTATTGTCTTTGTGCCTCGCCGTTGCATAAATACACGTTTACTGCCATAACTCCTCCTTATAGAAAGCTGCTCACACTGATGATAATCATCTGCATCCCGTGAACTTTTTCTTTCTTTTTGTTATTTTTTACAAACCAAGCGTCCTGTTTTCTTCAGATTTTTAACGTCCCGACATCAAAAACCTTCCAACTGAAAGCGCATCTCTCGTTTCTTTTCTTTTTTCCCCAACCACGACTATAGATGGGGGATATGAGAAAGGTGCCTCATAAGTATGGATGTGTGTGTTTGTGAAATGTGGCGGCGCGTTTGTCCTCGCAGCCCCGCGGTGACTGAGTGTCTCTAATTGAGTGTGCTGCCTGCTCAGACAGGAGGTCTCAGACAGTGTTGACATTCAGGCAGTGGAAGGCCACCATTGGGGATGACAGCTGATCATTCTTCCAGCCAGCAGTCTAATTACACAGAGATGGAGAGAGGCATAAACACACACACACAAAGGGAGAAAGGGGCTTTTTTTTTTTTTTACAAACAGGTTCCGGTTGCTTCCAATCAAGCCTCCTGTCTTGCTGTTTCATCCATTCATAATGGCCGCCCCCTCCGGTGGTTCAAACAGCAGCCAACACCCCCACCGGCTGGCTTCCTGCTCCCAGACTAAACTCCTGCGACCGCGCTGCCGCCCCCAGCTCTCCGGCCTGGCAGCTCTTTTTTACCAATTACGCTAAAGCTGAGTGGAGCTTCGGCCTTCCCCTCGCCGATCCGCACCCAGACGTTTTCTGATGTATGGAGTCAATCAAACTTGGCTGGACGGTGTTGCCGTTGCCTCAGGATATCGGTGAGTTTGCTCCGCGCTCACCCAAATGATAAACTCTTTATGTGTCCACAGGCTTCTGTGAAGCAATAACAACATCCCTGGTCTTCTTCACCCTGCACCATCCATTTCAGCAGGAGCTCCAACGATCTGCAGTCAGACGGCGCAAAGACCTCCGAGGAGTGGGAATGAATTTGGACGGCCGGTTGTGACGGCCGGTTGTGAACAGAAGCCAGTGAGCAATTAGCCGATGTTTAGGTCTTGATGAGCATCACAAGCACAACTCCCGTCTTTCCCAAACCGCCTCAATTCTCTTTGGATACTTCTGATTCCTAACAGGCTTCTTGTTGCAGGCGTCATTGTTAGAACCTCGTCGTTTCAGCAGCGACTTGGATCATCGACTCCGAGGAGTTCAAGTCGAGAATTCATAACCAGCATGCGTCTTTTCCTGAATCCCCAAGGTAACGTCCAAAGTCCAAATGTCTTAGTCTGGAGTCTGAATTTAAACTGGTATTGGCTGACTTTCTGTCATTTTTTAACAGTTATCCTGGACTGGTACGTTGTTTCTCTCCCATTAGCACATTTAGCAGGCCATACATGAGGATGACTGACACGTCAGGATGTTTTTTTATTTTCTCTCTCCGGTTCGCGTAAAAACTCGTCGTCTTCAACAGCTTGATCAAATATTACGCTCTGATATCTGTATGATCCCACTTAAGATTCAAGAGCGTTTAATGAGCGTCTAGCGGGTGGGGCAGAGCTCCTGACCTCGTCATACATCACAAGGGAGGCTGCGGCGTGACAGCGAGGTGACTGTCAGCCCTTCTGTAAATACGCACTTAATCACGCGCATAAAAAAAAAAAAACTTTGGACAAAATCGACGCTAATATCTCTGTCGCGGGAACGTCGGCGTCTTCCTGAGAGCCTTCGCCATGCTTGTCAAGTGCTTGAGCGGCCCAATCTCTCACCTGCCATCCGCTTGGATAAAGTGACGCGCGGCCAAACCGAACGGACACAAAGACGGAGCGGAAAGCATTGCTATGCAGCTCATCTGCGCGGTTCGTCCTGACCTGTCTGGGGCCCTCTCTTCTACGCTGACTCTAATGAGTTCCCGTGGGAGGAGACTTCGGCGGCCAGCGTCCCGGTGATGCTGACGGCAGAGGGACCAACACAAACCTTGGCATGCAAATACAAACTTGTCGAGGCAGCAACAAACAGGAAGACCCTGTTTGGGCCTCCTAGTGTCAATTCATTCTGGCATTTTTATCCAAAAACTAAGCATTTAAGCAAAAACCTGTCACTAATGTGCCTGGAAAGAGCAGATGTTACAACTTTCTGTGCAAAACCTACATCGTCAATACACTTATTTAGTTACACATATGTGTAACAGTTTACCTAACATATTTAATGAATATGTGCGATGTATTTAGTCTTTCTTATTGTCCACAAATGTGCAGTGAAAGTACATAGTGTGAGGCAGAAAGTACTGTGCATTACTGATAGGGGGCAGCACAGAGCTCCGTAGACACAACACGCAACAGGTGCTCTTCTTCTACACATTTGATGGACTGAAATTCACTTTTTTTAAAATTGTTGCTTAGTTTTTATTTGTTCTGCACCTGATCTCTGAATATAAATTGAAGAATAATCAGATTTCACCTGCAGTGGATAATTATTGCTGTGAATTCACGTTAAAGTGCATCATTTGATTGGAAATCGCTCTGTTATCTCCGCACATTAATCAGAGAAAAAGTTCAACTGTAATTCAAACAATGTATATTTATTCACAATTTTAAAACTAGCATGTGAAGCTCAGTTGTTAAAGTCATATTCCGTCTTTGCAAGTGACTTTTTATTTGTTTTTGGTTTTAAACCTTTACTTATCTGCGGTTTGCTGCACTGATATCAAAGGTTACACGGTAAGGAGGCTGATCAAGTATTGTCTCTGCTAGACAAGCTCATTAATGTGTCACAATTCATTATCAAAGCCTTGTCCTCACCTTGTCAGGTGGCTAATGGGAATATCAATCATAGGCCTCCCCATCACGACCCTTCTAACAACGCCGCTTCGCTTCTTGCCTCCGTTCGCTCCTCATCTCGAAAATATCGCCCGTCCCAAGCAGATCCGTCTGGAACAAAATGTCAAACGCGATCCTTTCTCGGGAGTAAACATCAGCAAACGTGTCGACAAGGTGACCCCTGGTAGTTGGACATGAATTTCAAACTGGTTTTAGTCACAGGCTAACTCCTTAGACCGGACGAGCTTTTTCTTTGGCGACCCCGACATTTCCGAAAAATCTGCCGCTGTTCGGTAGCTATCTCAAAGTTGAATTAGTATTTACAGAAAACGTCCTGGAGGCAGATACTTAAAGGCTGAGTGCGCCTCAGTAATTAATAATGGGTAATTATAGCAGCACGTTGTGTGATTTGTATTGTAATAATTCCCTCAACACACTGGGTGTGTTGAGGGAACCGGTGAAGCTCTGCTCCTTCTTTCCTGCTGGTGTTACTTGAACGTTACATAGAATCCTTTCAGCTTGGTGGCAAAATGAAGAGGTTTAAAGAGTACCCTAGATTCTGTTGTTATTATTCTGTGTTTCCTCAGTTGTTTTTCCCTCCCCCCCCTTCACTTTCCGGGTAAAAGGAGTTCATCGACGCGGACAGCTCGATAGACGGCGATGCCTCCGAAGCTCCCGCTCTCCAAATTGCCTGTAATTTCATTTTTGAGTGTAAATATGTGTTTCTTGTCAGGTGCGTGGTGGCGAGAAGAAGAAGAGGGGAGGGTGGCGGCGGCGGTGAGGGCAACAGGCATGCAGACAGCTCTGACAAGCAATTACACGGCAGCTTGTTTAGGAAGACAGGCTGCGATGAGCTCGGGTCCTCCGGCGGGGCATACGACTGTACGAGACAATGACCAGAGGTAGAGCGCTGCAGAGAAAGCCTCAGGCTATGGACTTTCAGTTATTTTAATTCCTATCCTAGATATTGAGAACATCTCGAGTGATTGGGAAAGCTTATCTGTCACAGTTCATAAGGGAAGAAAAAAAAAAAAGTCATCTTTCTGACACTCTGTGATAAGACGCTCCAAAACAGATGTTACATTTGTGAAAGTTTCATTGCTTTCGGCTTTCAACCGTCTAAATAACATCTAGGTGTCGCTTTCAAACGAATCTGCTTCAGTTTTCCAAAACTCATTGTTATTTTTTGTATGTTGTATAGTTTATCTTTAACTCTAAGAATTAAAAAATTATAATTACTCACGTTTTTAAGCTTGATATCAGGGTGAAAACAAGTTAGATAAGCTAAGAAATTAGCCCATCTTCTGTCTTAGATAAGCTAGCAAACAGCTTATTTTAAAAATAAGCTATTTCTTAATTTTAAGAACAACAAACTTTAAAAACATTCTGATAAAAACTTTACCATCATGGAGACTTACATTTTTAAAGATAGCAAAAAGGGAGTTTGAAATCTTCTTTAGGCTCAAAAACCTTGCTTGATCGTGTGATTTGCATGCCTACAACCCAACAGAGTTGAACATACTCCCATTTTGAACCGCAAAAGGAAAAAAAAAAAAAAAACGCGGATCTGACTGCAGTTTTTCCTGCAGGTTAGACGTCTGATTTAGCACTTCTCCAGGGTCAAAACCTTCGCAGCCGCGCTGTCATCAAAGCTCGAATCACTTGAACAGACTGCAGCAGTGCAGCGGAGCAGGCTGGCAGTGGTTACATCGGATACATAACCTTCCCACGGCGCGCACATATGTGGACGTCAGGGTGGGCGGCTGGGGAGCAGGCTCTGACAGATTGGCAGGCCTTTCTCAGCTGTCTGAGGTCGCGATCCGGGAAGCATCCCCCTCAGCTGGGGGTCCCAGGGCAATCTGAGGTGGGTCTGTGGGGGACAGTACAGCCAGTACATTCTCTGGTCCTCCATTAGCTTGATTAATGGCCTAATTACTGGCAGTAAACAGCAGCAGCAGATGCAAGGCGGAGAGTTTGGTGAGAGTGGTGAATTCCTCAGCTATTCTTATTGTTTTCTTCTGCTTCAGCCTCTACCTTTCACCTTTCTGGAGGTTTTGTTTTGTTTCGCCTCAGGCGGCGTTGCACACATCTAAATCTGAGCGGTGCTGAAAGCCGAGCTGCTCCACTGGAATCGTTTCAAAAACATCGCAAAATTTTTATTTATTTATTTTTTTGAAAAACAGCATCTGATGATTTAATGGTGGCCAGAAGTTTACATACACTCACGGCCATTTGTTTTGGACGTCTGATAACTGTTATTTATTCAAGATGCAAAAAGTTATAATACCTACATACAACCATGATGTGATTTGGTTAAATGTCTCTTAATCTGATTGGCAGACAGGTTCTAGCTTGTCTCTACACTGCCCCCTATGGGCTTGGCATATTTAACGCTGAGGGGTGGATTTGTGTAAATGAAGACTTCTCTGAAACTGATCGTGTGTGTATGATATTTTTGTACATGTGGGCAAGATCTGTAAGCTAAAATATAATAAAAGGCAGGAAATGAGATTATAGCCCGTATTTCGCTAATCTTTATCGATATGCCTGTATTCAATGGGGCAAATTTGTATGAAAATTAAATTTTCTAAACAGAAATTGTCAAACGTTTACACTAAAGTCGCTCTATTTCTGAACAGAATAAGGTGAGTCAGTTCAGCCGAATGAAATAATACCATTCATTTGTCTGTGCCCTGTCTGAGTCCAACCCTATGGGGACGTCCTGGACATGTCCTCAGTCTGCTTTGGTAGTGAAAGCTACATAGTTTCCACAGGGTGGACTGACGACATGAGAAGAGAGACAGAGCAGACTTAGGAGGACCCGACATAAGACGTATAGCAGAGATTGCCAAAGGCACTCACAGATAAACAGACCTTGTTAAAGGGAAGGCCTCGCTCTCTTTCTGACGGTGTCATCATTCGGTATCAGGAAGTGTGCTGCAGCATAAGACTTCTGTTCTGTCTGCACATACGTGGCATTTCTGCATGGGAACGTCGGTGATTCGCGGCTCTCCGCTCCCTGGCGAGTTGAACTGGGAGTCGGGAGTTCTGGGTGGACCCGCGGGTCACTGTCCTCCATTGTCCTCCGCTCTTTTTAAAATCCAAAGATTTTAAAAAGAGCGTTTTTGAACGAATTCAGGAACCTGATGCTGACATTATACTTCAAAAGACTCCGCTGTAAATTCTACAAATTGTTTCTTTTTATTTACTCAAAGTTGCTTATGAAACCAGTTTACCCCCAGGAGTAAACTGGCTGTCTGGCGCCCCGGCGCCGCCCGGACCTCCAGGTGGGCGGTGTGGCCCGCTCCTCCCCCTCGCCCTCCCGTACCGCGGTGGGTTGAGAGCGCCGCCAGGCCTCTGCTCCCCTCCGCCGAGCCAGGCGGGGAAGCGGGCCTTCATCCTCCTCCGCACCAGTCTGAAACGCAGCCAAGTTCAGCGAGGCAGACGCGACCCCGGTCCTCTGCAGCGCTCACAAGTAGCTCAGAGGCAGCTTTCGGCGCCGCCACGTTCAGGAAAATGAAGGCGCTTCTTTTTGTGCGCAACGTGGCCGGAAAATTTCATTCGCCGTGCTGCAGCAACCCTCCAGTTAACGAGGCTGTGAATACGTTTGACGACAAAAAGTCTTCGCGGGGCCTCCGAGAGCTAACGAGCTAAGAGCTAACGAGCCCGTTTCTAATAACGCCTGTACAAAATGAGACTCCCATCCGTTGTTGTCATTGATTCCGCCGCCTTGACGTTTTGTGAAAAGCTGATGGGGACACATCTGGCAAAATGCATCTGAAACGCATGAGGAATTCACATGTTAGTGTTTTGCTCTTCTCCACCGAGTCGCATTTAATTCAACCCCACTTAGTGGATTTAATATTAAATTACATTAATGAAGTTTAAAGGCCTATTTTCATGTCCATAACCTCAGGCAGAATGTATTCTGCGTGTGTAATGAATGCTTCTCTCAGTTTGTTTTATGATTTACTCTAATAGTAATATCCACATCCTGCCTCCGGATATGGTTTTGTACACCAATCTGATGATGTTAGCTGATCAAGCTAACTCCTCTTGGCAAGAAAAAAAAATATCTGCAGTTCTTTTATCTAAACTCAGAACATTCACTAGTTGTGCAATATTATATATCATCAAAAGTGTAAGTAAAAGAATATTTCTGTCTGTGTAAGCAGCAGCCATTTTGGATTTTGGTTCAAAACTGGTGAGGATTTGCAAAAGGAGACAAAATTCACTGTTTGTTAGAAAGCAGGTGGATCTAATAAAGTGGCCAGTTAGGACATTATACCATACCATTAAATGCCAATTAAAATATTCATATTTCATATGTGTTAACATTCAACACATGCCATAAAAACCCATTACCAAGAAACACCTACTGGCAGAATTGTCATTAGATTTGGAGGAAAGGAATGTTGGGATTTCATCAAACCTTATTGAAACTGTCACTTTTGGTTATATTTGTCTTTGGAGGAAGATGATCAAATGTGCTTGTTTGGAATGTGAAAAAAAAGACGGGCAAAAGAAAAACATGCGGCACAGAAGATTAATATCTTCCGAGACCTTTCCGAGGATCCAGGTAATTTCTGCTGGAGGCTTTCCGAACCGCAACACATGACAGACCCAGTTAGAATTAAAACCCGCCACAAGTTTCTGCAATAACTGCGAATCACTGGACAGTCACAGACAGACCAAGGTGCAGCGGTAATGATAGCTATAGTTTGTGATTAGCAATGCCTTGTAAAAGTATTTGCACCCACAAACTTCTGTGTGTTTTTTATTGGGGTTTTATACGATAACACATGAAGTAATGCTGAAGTTTTTCACGTTTTTATATCTGACTGCGTGTTGGCACACTGTCCCTACTTTAAAACCTGGTGGTGGCAACGCCATACAAATGTTTGACCATTTACTTGGAACAAGTATTTGTAAAACAATGGGTCGCTCTTAGGACCATGTAACGGTGGGTCAGCTCAGACTGAGTGACCTCGGTCACCAACTTTCTCTAGAGTTAGCGGCTTCAAACTTCATATTGGCTATAGATTAGCCTTACAGCAATTCGTAGAGAAAAAAGTGTTGGTGTGAAGTGCAACGGCTCTGGACTCGAGGGCAGGAGAGTCCAAAGGGGCTCCTGACCACTGGTCATCAATATGTGGTTGATGGAGTTAGAAACCTTTAGTGCAGGATTTTCATGGACCTTTGGGCGTCATTGAGCAGGTATTTGGCTTTCATATTGATTTCATATGAAGCAGAACCACAACCGTTGAAATGTTTATTGTAAGACCACAAACATGCAGCTGAATTCTTATGGTTTTTAAATATAATTGCGACTACCCAAATACATTTGACTTACAGAAAATGGACAGCTGGATTGTCATCCACATAGCCAATAGAGTGGAAGGGTTCCATCAACCCAATAAAGAACATTGAGATGCATTAGAGTAGCATCTTGTCCAACTTTAGTGTCTGGCCTCACAAATGCACATTTCCAAAAGCGTTTGGGCAAAACTCCCAGGAAAGGTTGAAGGTTTTGCGTCTTCAGAGGGTGGAGGGGTTGGACAAACAGGTAGCAGGTTTGAGTTCTTTCACAAGACGTTTTCAGATGCTTTTCATGAAGCGGTGCATCCAAATCACCTTTATTGGGTGTTTTATTGTTTCACTGAGTTTAATCAAAGAGAAATGGAGAGCACAGCGGAGCGACAGATGGCTGCTCACAGTCCCCTTGTCCCCAGAGCCCACTCAGTGACCAGCACCGTGCCGCCACTCCGGGCGACTGAATTCATTAGCGGGATCAGGCTGGCATACGGAGCTCGGACTCGGCTCGACTGGCGAGCGAGCCACTGAGTCAAGAAATGAAGCCACCTTGAGGTGAACGCTCTGCGCACCAAAACAAATCCCCTAGAGAAGCCCCGGTCCTTCCCGGGACGTTCCCCAACGCCGGCCGCTCCGTCACGGCCACCAGAACCAGAGGCGGCAGTAAATGGATTGAGGAACCAATTCACAGTAGGATAACCTTTCACCGGAACACTAACCTTGTTGGCGGCAGCTTCCCAGCCTCTTATGTTTGGCCTTTTTTTTTTTCTTTATACAAATCACATTACAGTCTGTTGGCCTTTCGGGGTGATATCCAATTGAAGACTGAATTGGTCTAAAGCAGAAAACAGGCATCCTGGCAGTCAGGTCATGGTGGTGGTTCTGTCCTTTTGATGGCCCTTTGGGAGAAAAGAGCTGCAGGTCCGGGTTAATAAATGCTTTGTCCTGGGAGACATTTTCTGGACAGACTTTATGTCTCGGATCATGTATATGTATTTTTTTTTTTTTTTTGAAGCTACTCATTCTGGCAGAAAGCAGTCGCTCTCGGAGGTAATATTCCTTCGTCTGCCTGTTTCTGATTCTCTCTGCCGTCTGGCAGGATTCAAACACCTCTTTCTCCTCGCCGCATCTGGTATTTTTTTCTCTTTTTTATTATTTTTTTTTTTGCCTAAATTGGCACTGGACAAGCACAGTTGGTCAGTTTCTATTTCTGTCCAGCCGAGTCTGTTTATCTGCGCGTCTACGACTCTGAAGGAGAGGCTGCGGCTGTGTTTCTTATTACATATTCTCCCTGAAGAAGTCCTCACTATGTTCACTGAAAGCTCAGCCTCCTCCGAGAGTTGGACTCTCTCTCTCTCTCTCTCTCTCTCTTTTGCAAACAACATGACTCCTACTTTGCCAAACCTGAGTGGAATTGCTAAAAAGCCTCCATCTACACACAGATCTCTCCTGATGTGTTATAAAAACAAGCGTTTATAATTTGTGCTGGAAAATGTGTTTCTGTAAAAGAAAAGTTTAGATTTGAAATAGAAAATCTGCTCTAAATCCTGCACTGAAAATGGCTCAAACCCTTCTGCAGCCAAGTAGAATATCATATATATTTATATTTTTATGTTATTTCCATTCCAATCAGCCTTAGATTAAATAATGATTTCCCTCCATGCATCTGTTTGAGTTATGCTGAAATGCATTTCAATATGCATTTTTTTTGTTTAAAATAGCAAATTAAAAGCTCAGGTGCAACAGCACCACTATCTGGCCATGTTATGCAACTGCAGATTGTTAAAAGAAAGTTTATTTGGCTTAGTTCTTTTTTTTAAATGTAAATACAGTTAAATGTCTGTAATTTCAAATAATTAAGTAGGCAGTGGTATTCTTGTTGTGAATAGAAAGCATAAGGAAAAGTCTGGCCACTTTCTGAAGTTTCTCTCTAATAAGCCAGTCGCTGTCGTTGCTTGTGCAAGAGCCACCATTACGAAATGCCAGGTGATGCAAATTTCAAAGCTTTTATAGATCAAACCTGGTCTTGCCAATCGAAGCAGCTCCCAGGAACTCTGAATCTAAATAATTAATGCCTACAAAGCAGGAGAAGGTCACCCGGAGGCGCTTCCAACTTTTTAAGTACAGAATTGTGCGAAAGCAAACCTTGCGCCATTACATCCCAATCCCACGATTCATGTCTTGGCTTTTTCCAACACGGCTCCTGCACAACCTGGAACAGAAGGGATTTGGTAGTTTTTTGGGGTCTTTTTAGAATATTTAGAATAAAGGATGGAAAAATTTAATTAAATATGACAAATGACCTGTATGGTCAGCTTCACTCAGTGTGTTTTCATGCTGGTTTTTCTATTAAAGATGCACATTGGAGTGAGATCAGTGTCAGGTCTAAAAATGTACAGCTGTCTATCGTCTGAAAGTTGTCATTTCATTGGATAAATAAAACCATCAAACAAAGGACCTGAGATCTCTTTGATATTAAGAAATTGCCTTTTGTTCGGTTTTCTATAGGACCGGAACTGGATGTTCATTTCTGCTCCTCAACCGATCTGATTGGACACTGACAGACTACTGTTGTGTTCAAGTTGTGCTAGAAGGACTTAGCCTACCAGTGAAGCTATGCTAGCTTAAAACAGCATCTCAATGCTAAACATGTAGCATCAACACAGATGTCCCCAATGCTAACGTCAGGGATGAAAATATGGAAAATTGATGGCTGATCCAAGACCTTTAACCCACGAAACTTCGCGACACTTCCACTAGCTATCCTTGCACCTCTGACTCATCAAACTTTATTTTTGATTTGAGTCCCTGCCTGCTTTACTGTTCATCCTAAAATCCAAAGCAAACATCATCTCCGATTTCCTCAGCTTTTTCCTCCCTTCCCGCACAACGGAGAGAGACGCATCCACGCACTCCTGTCCGTCACCCCTCACCACCAGGGTTGCCACAGACATGCGCTGACATCACAATTAAACCGAGACCGCCCCGGCTTTGCACGGTCATCCATCACATCCAACAGCCTCTCAAATACACACACACACACACACACACACACACACACACACACACACACACTGAATCCAACAAAAGGCAGTGGGCAGGAGACTCTCCCTGCATGCTAAGAGCTTGACAGAGTCTTGATTGAGCCGAGTTGTTTCAGTGGGATTTCCCTCAAAATTGACCCTTCTTTTGACGAAAACAAACATCCCAGGAGATCTCTTGATGTAAATGTAACTTTTTTTGCTCTATTCGCAGATACCCCCCAATTAGAGGCGAGCGGCAGCACAAAGTACAAAGAATCCCCTGAATGTTAAGGTGAATGCCCTCTTTAGGGCCTAGCAGCCCCCTGGTTCTGATCTCATCAAGCGAGCACGTCCGCCTCCATTAGTCTCCGGCATTGTGCTTGAAAATTGCTCTAACTTGTCGAGTGATTACCTCAAATGAACAATTAGGCAGGCTGGCTGTCACAATAACTCGCTCTCCATCCGCCAATTGACTCGCCGGCTTTAACAGCCCTTCCGCCGCCATCAAGGTGCTCCAAATAAATGATCCGCTCTGGAGGGGAAATGTCAGCCCGTAGCCATCGTAATGAATTGATGAGCAACATCAAGTCGCTTTCACTATAATAAGATGATGGCAGACATAATGCTGTTATGAGGCAGAATAAGTTGGCAGAGAAAGTTTCTTGATTGAGCCTTGAAGGAATTAGTCTTTGGTGGATGCTAGAGCTTGATTGATGCACATTTTTTAATCTTAATATCTTAGATTGAGGCCATTTACTTGAATTATCCTATAAGTTTTTGGTCTCTCTTAATGTATGATCAAAACATTCTTCTGTAATTCTAGTAATTTAGTTATGAAGCTATTTCAGGTGGCTCGAGGAATATTGGGGTGTCCAAACCTAGCAAGCTCTAGTGTTATAGTTAATGTCTCATTATCAGACCTTTTCTAATTTTACCAATCATTTGATTTGAGGACCAGGGTTGGAGTTCCCTAATGTTGGGGTCATTTGTAGACCCTCATCCTTTACGTCACATAGTGGATAAAAGAGCGACGGGAAAGTACTATAAACTTTGTCCTGGCAATGATTTGGAGATAAAACATGCATCTGCCTATTTTCATGTTTTGTGAAAGTGCAAACGACCGCTTCTTTACCACCTGGTCTTTATTGGTTGAGTGCCACCTGGTGCTGATCAACATCCTAACGTCAGTGTTCTCTTTTGACAGAACCATGGTCCGAGCCAGTTAAGCTCAATTGGAGACAACGACCTTACAATAGATTGACAAGTTAACCAAATGTAAGTCTTTAGTTTTATTCTTTTGATTTACGGGCTGATCAGCAAACATCAATAATTTACTGTATGTAATCTACAGCCTCCTTAAGATGTTTGTGCTGCTTTCTTTTAAATAAATATAAACAGTTCTGTAGACTTTTCTTCGAAACCCTCCTGCCCTTCTCCTAATCCCTGGGCTCAGATTGAGCTCTGCCATGTTGAGGGAGTCGTCAATAGCTGCAGCCATCCAGCTCAATGAGGCGTAGCCCTGCATTGGTAATGTAAGCCGAGTCCTTTTTGTGTAGTTCTGCTTCTGAGAATCCCCCTGAAGGAAATCCTGCGTAAATTCAGAGCAGATTACCCGATCATAGTGTGACCAATGTCAGGGAAAGCTCAGAGCGGAGTAACGGGGCCTAATGGCGAGACGAGGCGTGGAGTCTTTAATGGTAATGAATACACAATGTGGGCCTAAAGCGGGATGAAAGGGATAGTGAGGTGGAGGGGAGGCGTGACCAGACTTTAGAAGTAGGACAGATTTACACGCTTTGTGGGAAACGGGAGCATGGTGGAAGGTTTGTGGAGCAAGGATGGGAGGCTAAGTTGGTACAGAGCGTTCACATGTGCAGAGGCAATAGTCCCTGAGGTGACTGACCTGGGTTTGATTTGCTGCATATCTTCTAACTCTCTAACTCACGTCCCTCCTGACCAGCCCTCTCCTCGGTGAAATTAAAGCTGCAGTATGTAGCTTGTATTTAAAAAATTATGTTTGCCATTTGTCATTATGTTGCAACAGTACGGCATGAGAGATAATCTGTGAAAAATCCATTTTCATTTTTTTGCCAGTGCTAGCTGGAAACAACCAATCAGAGACAGGAGAGTTTTAGTGCTGTCAATCACAATCTCATGTGGTTGCTCATCCCTATGCTGCAGCTAGCGTAGCATAGCGTAGCCTGTTGTGAATGCTGTCTGGTTAGCATAGTTAGCAACGACAGCAGATAAACATGTTTCCTGTATTGATATGTTGTTTTTCCAGCATTAGCACATTTAGCAGTGAATGAATGAGGTTGATTGACAGCGCTAAGACCCTCCTACTGGTTCTGATTGGTTGCTTTGGCTGGAATGATGCATTACTGTTTTGCAAATTTTTCTTGAATTGTCCACCAATAAATTTTTTGTTGGCATTTCAATCAGACTTTTTGGGTTTAATGTCAAAAATCCAGCAACAAATCCACCGTCAGTAGAAATCCAACAGCCATTCCTGTAAAATATTCAAATATTTCAGGCATGACACTTATAAACTTGTGCCACACATCGTGCTGGACAATGTCTTTTTGTGAAATGTGTTCCTTTCATGAATTTCGAATTTAACACGTGAAACGGAGAAAATGCTTAAGTCAGTTTTGACGCCTTTCCGGGATCTGAGCCCCGACTTCCAAGACAAATCAAACACAGCATTAATCCGTCCACTATTATATTAACTGGGACAATTAAGATTCAATGACTTATTTGGCAAAAGAATAAAAAACTCAATGTCCCTGAAAGAAGGCTTAACTATGCCTAACAACAATCAATACAGGATGGAAACCACAATGCTGGACGTCCATATTGCTCTCATGCAGGCGCAAAAATTGTCATTTTCTTCCCCAACTGCCTCTATATTCCTCATTTGTGAAATATAGCCTTCCAAATAAGAACCAATTTCAAACATTATGCTCCTTTTCCAGAAAATTCCATTAAAATGTCAGCAAAATAATCCAAACATATAAACCTGTCTGCTTCATAATTCAAATTGCTTTATGAGCCGCCGTAAACATCAGATGAGGAAATAATGGAGGACTGCAAGCCGAGCTTGTAACGTCGTATTTTTCATTAAGTGTTCCTGTCTGCCGTGTGCATAGCCTGTCTGTCCCCGTGTGGTAATTTTCTGGCTTTGTGTAACAAAGGCTTCGTTCAGTGGCTCTGCCAATAAAAATGGGAATTAAACATGATCAGAAGGGCTCTTCTTCACCTTCCTCACATCCCCCTGTGAAGGCCCGCAGGGACTCTGTTTTAGTGCCGGTCGGGCTCTTAGCAGCTGAATTTTTATGCCTTTTTCTCGTCTCACTTATCTTCAAGGCTTTCTCAGATATTTCCTATTAGTGTTGGCGTTTTTGAGAGCGAACTTGATTGTGTCTATCTGAACTCGGAAACCGAAATAAACGTGATGGCAGTTGCAGCGCTTCGTGGAGGCGGGGATATCTTTTGACATGGCTGGAAGAAGAAAAGATCCCCGCCTTGGCTTCCATTTTGGAATTCAGCGATTTTTAGGAAATGAAGACGAATTATTTTCGCGAGTTCTTTACACCTGGTCTGACAGTTTCAACATTGAAGGGAACTAGAGCGTCACTTCTTTGTCTCTGCTCGCCCTTCACCGACACCAACGAGTCACTCATAATTTGACACATCCCCCAAAGTCTGTGCAAAATCATCAACATAAATGTGCCTGGAAAGATGCCATCGTTCATGAAATGGAGTGACTAAGCCAGAGTTCCATCATCTTTTTTTTAGATTTGGATGACCAACCTGCAAAACACAGAGAAAAAGATCGTCAACCTGCATCTACAGTTTGGTAGGTGCAAATTTAATGTAGTAATCTTGCAAGTATAAGTACATAGTCTAACATATTCTTGTTTTGTACGAATTTCCTGTATCACATGGTGCTGCACAGAAGCACATTTTTTCCTTTGAGCCCTCCCGTTGTTTAAACCTTTGTAAGAAGGTAATGGCAGAGAAAGCAGATCATGCAGGAAAAAGCGGCACCCTGTGTAAGAAAATTTCAAACATACTGATGCCTTGAAGTGTCTTTGTTGCCGTAGGAAGTCCATTATTTGGATGATTACCTTCATCTCCTGAGCCAAGCTGCTGCGGCGAGCACGGCCAACCGCTGACAGGACGGACTGTTGAATCCAATCGGAAGGTGGAATCTCCCGGCTAACTTGTCCTGTTCCGACACACGACCTTAGATTACAGCCCATAGATTACAAGACCGGGGGGGAGAGGCACTGCCATCAGCAGAGTGTGGAGTGGAAAACGTTCGTGTCAAATCTGCTCAAGTCTGCTTAAGTTTCAACGTTCAAATAATGATGAATATTTAATGCGCTTTAAGCAATAAGACTGGAAAGCAAAGCATGCTCTTGAATCCTCAAGCGGCAACGTGAGACAGAGAAGAATCCGTTCCCGTTGCTGACGGAAGCAATGGCTCTTGAAACATGATCTGCTGAGGTTAAGAGTCCAGCAACATTTGAACTTTATTGGTAGGCCGATACGTTTTTGGGTGAACGACCCCTGATGACCCCTCAAGCTTCCAACAAAGTTGTTTTCTATCGCTTCAGGAGCTTAGACTTTTTACACTCTACTCTTTGGGAGTCGGCCAAGTTGCACCAGTTTTGGATTTCTGAAGGATCATTTCCCAAATGTGAGTCATTTTAACCGGGGGGATGTCTGGTTTAACTTTAAGTGCTCTGAAGCCACAAACAAGACATTTAGTACCCACTCTGTCCCTTCATTTTACTGCTTTGTTTTACTTCACTCCCATTCTCTGGATATCATCTGGCATCATTGACTTTTTCTGCCTCTCTTTTTCGGGAAGGTGTCACCAAGCGAGGCTGGTTAATAATCTCATTTCCCTCATCAGGAGAGAGAGAGAGAGAGATTGAAAACATCTGAAATCAATAGAGAAGAATCAAGGAAGACTCTTGGGTTGCCTCTGTCTTTATTCACATCAGCACAACAGACGCTTCGCTTTGGCTCTCCTGAGTCCCGGAGGCAGGAAATCCTTCAGGAAACAGCTCCAGGCTGCTCAATGTGAATAACTCAACCACTTGCTGATCTCAGTTGAGTCTGATGTTCAGTAAGCTTTGGTTTTATTCCTTAAAACACAAACATTTTCATCCAAAATTCTCTGGATTTCAGTCTTTCGAGTTGTCACCAAATTCTGAGTGGAGTCGGACTGCGTCCTACTCTAATGTATGCAGGATTTCGTTCGAGGACTTGGGAGGGTCTCACGGAAACGCTGGTGGGAATTTGAAAATGCAACCCCGGCAAAAACTCTGCTGCCCACAGCTCCAAAAAAAAAAAAAAAAAAAAAGAAGAAAAAATGACAGAAGTAATTAAAAACCATGTCCAATTCAAATACATGCTACGGAGCTTCGAAATGCCCCTCAGACCTTTCAGTGGAGTTCTGGGAAAGTGCCGCTTCCACAGGTTTCAGAGCTGAATCAGCCAGGAGTGTCTCTGCTGACACAGCGGTAGCAGAACTTGGACAAAACGAAGGGGGACAAATATTTGGACTAATTTACTTTGTATGTCTTTTAAAGACATGTTGATAAATCATTATAGTATTAGCATGGTAGAACCATCAAGTGATAGATGAAATGAATCATAAAGGAATGTTAAAACTTCTTCTAAAAGTGAAAATTGAAGCCAAGGTGGCAAAAATTATTTTTGAAACTGAATGTTGTATTTAAGGTGAATTTGTATGTCTTGTTGTAGTTTGTTTTGGTATATAACGTTAATTTGACTAAAACCACTTTGTGACTTGCCACTATCTGGCACGACTAGCTGGCTAACGCCCTGTTAGCTGGCTAACGCCCTGTTAGCTGGCTAACGCCCTGTTAGCTGGCTAACGCCCTGTTAGCTGGCTAACGCCCTGTTAGCTGGCTAACGCCCTGTTAGCTGGCTAACGCCCTGTTAGCTGGCTAACGCCCTGTTAGCTGGCTAACGCCCTGTTAGCTGGCTAACGCCCTGTTAGCTGGCTAACGCCCTGTTAGCTGGCTAACTCCTTGATTGCCTAGCTAGAGCGCAAGCTATTTAACGGCGTTGCAAGCAGAAACAAGTGGAAACTCAGTTTGAGCTGATCGTGTATTAATATTTCTGTTTTTCTGTAACAGTGTGACTTTTTCAAAGTTGCTTTGTTTCCATTTTTTTTTTTCTTGAGTCACTCATGGGAACAAAAACCCAACGGCAACAAAACAGTCAAAGCAGAGGCTCCAGAAGCAATAAGGCTGGAATAATCGCTAACAGAAATGTATTTTTCTGTCACCTCCCCATATGTGAGCACTTCACCGTCTTTTGTTCATTCCTACCTTTGTGTGCCTTTAGGTAAAAGGCCCTATTGTGAATCAGTGAAGTGGTTCAGACACTATTGCGGCCCTTGCTGACAGAACTCTGATATATGGGATCTTTTCAGCGCTGGGCTGCCTAACAGTGGAGCCCGCGAGGAATGGATGGAGGAGTTAGAGCCCTGTCACACGGGCCCAGCGGGGCGGCAAGCCTCCACCGGTTCTGGTGTCAAGAGTCCCAGTGCCTGCAGCTCTCGCTAACCAAATTAACTCATTGTGTTTGATTGTTTTCCTCCCAAAGCCGTGCTAGTTGAGTCTAGAATTTATCAGCCAACGCTCACAGATTTACACTGTTTCCCAAATTAAATTTGGCTTCTTACACTTCGTTGCCCATGGGAAGAAAAATCGTTGCCTAAGTGGCAGGGCGACGACGCGGTTCAGACGAAGCTCGCCAACGTGAGAGGATGTTTTTGTCTTCTTATAAGCTTCACGTCGTCTGCTGTTATGTGGAAAAATATGATAAAAAGCGGCATATGTTCTCCGGATTAGTTCCGTTTCACAGCATCCAATAAAACAGAGACGGAAGATTATTGCAGTACTGTGAGTGTTCAGTTTATGTACGTAAATGACTCATTTTAAGAAAGTCGTGACAAATCGTGACATGTATAGAGAACAAAACGGCAGCAGTTTTTAATGTGGGCACTAGCCCAGGGCGGCATTGGGCTCGCCACACCATATTTACAAAAGCAGGATTTTTTTTTTTCTTCTTTCTTATGCATTTGCTGGCACCTCTGTATGTTGTGTAGTCATCTCCGGTTGAGGTCAGTATAGGTAACACTGACCTCATATTGATTAAGGTCCAAGCGACTCTATCGTCTCAGCATAATTACTTCGCGAGATTCAAAACCAGGAAATTCTGTCTCCATGTGTCACATTTGCATGGTTCCATGAATGATAACCACTTGAAAGCTGAATGTGTCGAACAGAATTTTTGAAGAACGGATTAAAAGTTGAGCACAAAGGGGATTTTGCCTTGAAAATGTTGCTTATTTTGACAGTATATTGTTTTCAATTCAGAAAAAGAAACAGGAAACAAACTATGCTTTTTCCAAAAATGAAGCGACAGAAGTAGCTTTAACATTTGATGCTAGTTTTTGATAGAACTGATGACGATGAAGAGCTGGATTGATGTTATGGCCTGAGATTCAGTTTTATCTGCATTCACCAACTTTACTCAAGTCTAATGGCCTTTTATTTTCCTACCAACCAAAGGCTGCAGATAAGGTGATTAGGAGTGGTGAACTCCAATCTAAATGTCTGAGGAAGCCAACTTTCATCCCCTCTTTGTGGTTTTTGTGGATGCGGCTCCATACATCACACCTGTCTCCTTTAACCTGCCGCTGATTGCCGCAGCTTCATCTTTATTTCAGCCGGCGAGGCTGTGTCTGGCTCCAAACCAAACAACTTTCCCATCACAGAGGCCACAACAGAGCGTAATCAGCGGCGGAGGCCGAGAAGCACAGCCTCGTTTCAAACCACTTACCACCGGCGGGAAAAACGTACGCAGGTGGAGCCTTCTGTCACGGCTCTCTCCACCTGACGCCGAGGCGGCCGCCAGCGGGACGGCGGACCCACAGCAACCCACACTGTGTGGGCTCATCAGAGCAGAGCCGCAGCTCGAATTAGGACGGGGCGGGCGGTACAGGAAGGAGGCCCGAGGGCAGCCGGGGCGGCGGGGTTGAGTGGAGGGCAGGGGGTTCTCCTGTCATCAGCACACCCAGCATGAGGTGTGATAATCACGGACCACCGTGAGCCCCCGAGCCTTGGCGCTAACCAGCGATCACGGAGTGCAATCACGAAGAGCGGGCCTCTCTGGAAGACAGAAACAAAACGTAACAGCAAGGCTGCGCAACAAATAAACCTTTTCTGACTGGAACAGAAGTCTGGTTTTAATCACATTTTCAGATGGTTAATGCTAGCTTCGGTTAGCGTTCGGAAGCCGGTTTTGATGTTTGCTTGGGGATATTGCCTCACAGTGGTGAACTCCAATTAATTCAAATGGAGTAGCACATTTGCTTGATTCTGGGGTCACATATATAGCAGTATGACTTTTTGGTGGGAATCGAATTGACCCGATCCCAATCTTTTCACCTCCGAAAGGTTTTGATCGGCGTCACTTCCATCAGCGGAACTAAATCGTATGCAACTGTTTTCAAAGTGTCTGAACGGTCATAACGGATGTTGTCCAACTTTTACATCATTGCCCAACTTTGACAACAGCTGATAGGATAGGCTACTGTGTACTTAGATGTAATTAATGTAGAATGAGTTCACATTCAGTTCTAGAGCTGCTGTTCACTTTGGAACCGGCGTGTCTTGAAGTAGCATCGGTTGCTCCAGGGATGTGTCGACGTTAGACGGTATATTTAGCTCGTTTCATTGTTCTCCTTTTGGTTCAGATCTAAATGCCTCGTCTCTTCCCCATTTGTGAATGAATCATGAAAACAATCCTTTCTTCTGCACCAGCCAGGAGGCTCTCTGCAGCTTTTCACACGTTCTCCGTCGAAACAATTCCCAGCCGCCACGACGTCGTCGTCATTTATCTTCACGTTCGGCGATAAACAAATTAGCAATCTGAGCGGTTCCTTCCTTTAGAAACTTTTATAGACCGCATTTAGTGCTGTTCTTTAGGTTCAAAAGGAAGAAAGTCACAGGGGCTGAAGGAAATAGATGAGGAAAGAAGGACACAAAGTGTTGACAGGAGGATAAGGAATGATGTGACCACGGCCCTCCAACTGTGTCAAAAGTGAGCCGGTCCTCCAGACGCTATGAACTCGGCTAGAAACATGAAACTCATTAAGTAAAAAAAAATTATCAGATGCTTAATTAGCTGAAAAGAAAAATATGTGGTGTGACTTAAAATTCTGCTTTGTGCATTAAATATAAACTGAGCTACTAGAGGACATGATGAAAGCATGCATAATCAATGAATGTTTAATTGTGATGTATTGTCGAATTGTTGCGTTTCTTTGTGATTCCCGTCAGTCTGCCTAATTACTTATTTGATTTTGTTGGTATATTTGATCTAAAACTGCAGGGTATAATACTATAAAATTCTGACTTCTAAGGTTTCTAGCTGTGTTTAGGTTTATTATGTTTCCCATTGAATATTACACTCGATTGTCGAGTGAGAAGCTATTTCTGTAGGAAAACATATGAGCACCGGCAGCTTTCATTTTGAAAAAACGACAGATCCATTGCAAAACGGCAGGTAACTTCCTGTTTCAAAATTATTTTCATTAAAATTTCATGTGTTGCAAATGAAAATCTAAACTTTTCCCTTTACTGTTGAACATATTGAGTTCACGGATTGTTGCTTGAAGTGTTTATACAGACGTTTTGTTTTCTGCGTTCAACAAGTGTATTTTTAAGTGATGAATCGATGACTGTTCTTGTAAAATACTGCGCTTTGGAGCACCTAAACTTTGTTAAGCAGTGGAAAACTGTGATGAAGTTGTGAACAAATCAAGATGAGTCCAGTGTATCATATGCAGGTTTGACCCCTGACACAGCAATCATCCCACTAACACCAGAACAGATCCAGGATGACCAAAGAAATAACCCAGTTCAAACTAAGTTAGCTTCTGGGCTAAACTGTACAAATATTCTGTTGAATAAAATCTGCAGATAATTCCGAAAGCTAACATCTGCTTCCCTCACTCGTCGGATTCGGGCTCACTTGGAGTTCCAGCGCTGCAGATATCCGCCGGCATCATTAACGGCGGCGCTTTCTACTTTTAATGCACCTAATTGTGCTGCTCTTCACAGAGGGGCGCGTGCAGCCAGGGCTCCATTGTTATGATAAGCACCCAACGTACAATTACAGGTCCCATCAGCGCTTCACGGCGGAGACGGAGCAGCAGGTACACGAGCAGAGACAATATGTTTACTGTCACGGAAACAATGCAGATGCGAGTGGTTTTCTGCGGAGGCGCGTGTCGGGTGCTGTTTCCATCTTCAGGGTGACGGAGCGGGAATGTGACCGGGTCAGGTTTAACCCGGAGAAGATGACAAGCTTTGTTTGGAGGCTTTGTGTTGAGTTTAATCCCTAAGAGGAGTAATTTAGTGCTTCAGCGCGCTCACCGAAATTACAGGCTGCTTTTAAACTCACTGGTAGAGCTACTGTAAATTCATCTCCCTATCAAAGTTGGATGCTTTAGACTTTTTGAAAGAAAATACCAAATGTCTCAGATGTAATGGAACTGATAGAGGAAGATGTTTGGGCTAATCTACTCTCTGGGGTCCAAGTCGGTGAAAAGTCAAAGTGGATCACATGAAAGGAGAAATGAAGGCCTTGAAAGTGCAGAGAGACGTCTTCGAGTTTGAAAAGAAGGGACGAGGATGGGCCTGGAGGGTCAGATGTGTCTTCGTCCATCAGTCCACAGACCTTTGCATCTCATCCCCTTTCTGTGAAAATCCTTGCATGCCTCTCCTCGTGAAGATCAATCCGACGCCCCGACGTCACAGCTGGCATTCCACTTTCTGCAGAAACCTTGAGCAGCGCGGTTGATTTTGTGCGCGCTGTTTTTCTGGCAGATTGCTCCAAACTATTTTCCCGCCGCAATAAAATATGTATTTATGTTTTGCGCTCCACAACAACCTGAGGTTTTGTTCTGTCCTTCGCTCGAAACTGAACAGGGAGACAGATTATTAGAGTGTCTGGCAGCATCGATATGTCTGAGTCAAAGCAGGGGGGGGAAAGCAAATCATCAAAATTCACAGTGTGTTCTACAAAGGCTTTGTTTTCTAGCCACCAGTCTACGGGGACTCCAACACTCTGCATAAGAAACTTTTAATAACCCTGCAATGCTACATCCAGTCTCTCCACCCTGAAACACCAACGTTTACTCAAGAATCAGCAATCCTATCTGCAAAATTCACCAAAAAAACTAGTTTTCTTTTATGGAGGGGTAATTAAAAGACAAAACATCATCATTTTTCATGGCACGTGAAACTCCGCTAACCGTTATGGCTGTGGATTGTTGGCTGCGTCTCATTTTTATTTCTCCAAAGTCAAGTCGATATCTGTGACACGTCAGTACTGGCGTCGTAAAATCAATCATTCTGTTGCAGAAATATTGAGCAATTGTCAATATGTTTAAGATGCTTGTTTGCGGCACAAGCGATCTCTGGTAAGCTTCATAGCAGCACTTCTTTGACAACTCAGCTGGCCGGTATGCTTTGGCTAAATGTTAGCGATTGGGTACAATCGGGTCCAACAGTTTCGGGTCCAGAACGTCTGGACAAAGCAAAGCGTAGAACAAGGAGCTGGGTTTTAGCAGCCTAATTATAATCTTATGAATAAAAGAGTTAAAATCCAAAAAGAAGAATGGTAACTGGATACATAACAGGATTTTCTCTTTCTCTCTAAAAGTTTCTTGTTATATTGTTATTAGCAATCTACTTTTTTATATCTTCATTCCCAACTTGTTAAAATGTTGAAATGAGTAATAACCTTCTACATTTTTGCTCCATTAAAATCTAACCAGTCATTCTGCATCGAAAGGGAAATATTCGAGAAACGGGATGGAGACGAATTGGAGCAACTGCAACGTGTCGCCACGTGTGATCAGTAAATTACGACGAACCGGGCCTGTCGGGGGAACAAATCCATTTTCAGTCAGATGGAAACTCACGACTGCGGCTCACGTTTTTTTTGTGTGGCTCTTGAGAGATTTTAGCGGTAGATGGTGCGAGCGCCTGACGGGGTACATGAGGCGTCCTCAGGGAGGACCAGAGGGACAGGGAGGCCACACCTCGCCTTGCTCTGGCTCGTTATTAACGGCCGCTTCAGGTTTGGACACGATGCGCAGCGAGGCGCAGGAACCTGACGTGAATTTCAAAACGAGCGAGAGAGAGAGAGAGAGATCATAGCCGGAGCGGTGAAACGGGCTGCGGCGAGGCGCGGTGACTAATGGCTGCTCCCGTTTTCCCCATGCTGGGACGCGTATGAGGTCAGCCAGCGTGGAAAAGAAAAATGCATAATTGGGCGACGAAAGAGAAACTCCCTCCGAGCGCGCGGCAGCTCAAGTCCTGCACGCTTTTGAAATTACAAGTTTTGTTCAAGCTCTTCCAATTTAAAAAAAAAGTCTGATAATTCATTCAGGCCATGTGAAGCCCTTATGATCATCTTTCAAGCATTTTTTTCCCATCATTTGTTCATATTGATATGATTTAGAGACTTCTGATGCGCTGGTGAACTCTGAGAAAAGGACTCTGGGAAAATATTCAGATTATGTCAACCACAGGCTTCGGTGTAGTACACTGTGATGCTCTAATGAGCCAACATAAAGTAGCGCATAACTGTGAGAGGAAAACGAAGTCTGAATAGTGCGGTGTGCATCCAGAGACTTGGACTTTTGCCATTTCGTCTTTTCCAAATAGATTTAAATTGTCTGTTCAAATCAACTCCCAAGGCAGTTTGGACTTTGACTAGTCCGCGCAGACTGAAATTGCTCTAAAAAGAAAAGCATCTCCTGACCATCATGCTGCCACTACCGTGTTCCACTGTGGGAGAGGTGGTCTAAGTGGGGTTTCAAAGTAAATGGGGCTGAGCACACATTCATGCTGCACTTTTAAGATTTCATTTGTCAAAAGAAAAGTAAAAATGAAGCACTCCCCTCTCAAGCTGGACTGCTTTGCGTCGTTGCGTACCTTGTCTGTTTATCTACTCTTAAGTTATTTTAAAGCCTGAAAACATCTCGTCTTCCACCCACCCGTCGGTTCCCTTCATACTCAGATCTCTTATGATCATTCTGATTCCTGTGGCTCTTCGCTGTCACACCTGCTGGCGTTTCCAAATGCCACGCCAAGACTCCTGACATTTTTCCCTCCGTGTGCTCACACCTCTCCAGAGATTACCCCTCAAATACGGAGTGGTCTTTACACACAGGTGGGCCCAGATACAAATGACTGCCATGTAAAAGTATTTGATTGGCTATGACTAACTTTAAACAAAAATGGCTGTTCCTGACTTAATACAAATTAACTCAAAATCAGGACATTTGATCTCAAATCAACAGTTTGAGGCGGAACCTAAAGCAACACCAGAAGTTAAAGTTTCACAACTGTTCAAATTTTTATTATGACTGAAAATGCGTATTTACTTCTTTATTTTTGGCTTACCATTGTTTTAACAATAATTAAATTATTGATGCTGCATGACAACCAAGACTGACAAACCTGACTTTCTTACAGACTTTGCTAACATGTCAAAACCTTTTGCAGGTACATTCAAAAGGTAGACCAAAGGCATATTAGGAGAACATGCACAAAAACATTCCGGTCCTCTCGCTCAGCTATGCAGCCGTTGGTCGTTATGCAGCCGCCTCAGAGACGAGAACCTCTGGCTGGAGCCTTGGAGGCCGGCAGGGTGCCTCTCTCTGCACCCACAGAATCATCATTCCCTCCACGTTCCTCTGATTCCCAGCCACTCGTGGATCAATAGCGGTCTTTGTGGAGGCAGAGGTCCTATTGTAGCTGTGTCTCGCCGAGGCCCAGCCAACCCCAACGCTGGTGCTGCTAAACCATGACGGATTCATCCCGGCCCGGTTCTACCATTAGCCGTCCGCTGTGGGGTGAAAAACACAAACACGAGGTCCCCTAATGGGAACTGAATGCACTTCAGTGTACCTGCAGGCAAATGGAAAGAGAGCGGCCAGTGTTTCCCCTCCACAGATGATGACTCACGGTGAATATTAGATCTGAGCAGCCAGCCAAGCCGACATGTGTCATAAGTGGAGCTTATTTGTTTGTGGCTTGGAAGTGAAATGGGGGCACTCGGTGCGTTTGCGCGCTGCTGTCGGGGATGGGGCTTACGGGTGGATTGTTTCTTTTACTTGAAAGGAAGTGGGTGTGATGTAGAGTGTGAGGTGTATCTGCTTCTCTTCACGTCTTTCTCTTGCTTCTTATCAGTCAGAAACAAAGCAAGAGATTACAGCTCCATCCACATTTATTGGTACTCCGGTCAAAAGAAAAGTGTCAAAACCCTGAAAATAAATTATAGGGTTTAGGGTCAATAAAGTTTCCTGGGCCCTGAATATCAGGATGTTATTCGCCCACATTAAAAAATAATTTTATGACTACATTTGGCGCACCAATCAAACCCTTTAAAATGAAATAAAACCAGGCGTTAGATTCTGAGGACAACTGGAACTGAGGCTTGGCGAGGACGCACGTTTTTCAAATGACTGTATAAACTTACTTTATGAACAAATTCCCACTATTTCCTCCTGTCTTCTTGGGATCCAGCTAATTAATGACTTGATAGTTGGTTGAATCAGCCTTCATCTTCCATACTGTACCAACTTGTCGTTCAGTATGGAAGACATTTGCATATCTTTTTTATCCTTCTTGACTGAGATCCTAAATGATCTCATTACTCAGTTGGGTATTTCCGTCCAGACATCCACCCTCTTGGTCCCTGCGGCGGTCCAAGGGGTAAATATTTTAATGGCAGCCATGTGGCGGTCTTGAGGATGTAAACAGTGTCTGTAATGCTAAACACTTGGCTAAGTGGATGAGCTCAGAAGGTGCCGAGTGAGTCATCGACTGGCTGCAGTTGAGTCTAAACAAGCCGGAGGAAGATGATCGTTCTGCTCCCAGGCCTTTCATTTGCCTTCGTTCCGCTTCGTCGGCACATTCCTGTCTGATTCGGGCCGAGCAGCCGGCCGAAACATGGGGCCGGAGAACAGAGGCGGCGCAGAGGTTGTGCACTCTCACCCCGCGGCGGGCGGCGCACAGGGCAGAGTGGTGACCCTCAAACCATCTGCTGGCTTTCACCTGGCTGACAAGCAAGGCAGAAACCTGTGTTGAGTTGGAACACCTGTCGCATTTTCCCTTGAGCCCCAGAGCAAAGATTCTTGATAATGTTATATTTTTCTTCCCCCTTCGGAGCCGAAATATTTTCTGGTAAATATTACGTTACATGTTGAAGGTGCACATTTGCCAGCAGTCTGCATGTGAGTAGGCTCTAATGGGAGATGCATTTGTGTTTCCCTTTCCATGTTTGGCTAATGGCTCCATGTGCAGTCAGTGTGACTAAAGAGACAAAGTTCTCACAGCAATCACATCAGTTCCATTCTTCTTCTTCTCTTTTTTTTTCCCAGTGTGGGCGTTCAGAAGCGTAAAAAAGCACTTTGCCGTGGCTCGTGCAAATAGTTTAACCCAGTAAAACACAAGTAAACAGCTTTGATGTTTCTGTCTTCCTCCCCTGCACTGTGATGTTTTTCGGGAGCGGCGAGCAAATGTGATTTGGGATGATGAAATGCGCTCAGCGTGTCTTCCAACTCACAGAGGGGGGGCTCCAGGTAAGCTCTACCTGCTAACCGACTGTTAAGCCGAGCGTCCGAGCCCGCCCCGCCCTCTCCCCCGCGGGGTGCGGGGTGGCTGGAAAACAGAACTCGAGCTCTGCTGGAGATTAGAGCGAGGGAGGAGGAGGCGGTTGAGAATCGTGTGTCGCTTTCCAATCGTGTCATCAGTCCCTCAGATGAGCGACGTCGGGGTGTGAGTCAGCCCAAGCCGCCGCGGCTACAGCATCGACGGCGGCCGGGTGGAAGGCATGAACCACAGGGCCTGCACATTCAATTCACACAAACGATCACATCTTCCATAGCTACATCCCTCATTTACTGCCGTTCATAGTCTGTTCAGAGCTGCAATCTGTGTCTAAGTGCTAATAAAGATGGAAACTGTCACGATCTGGCATATTTAGATGTATATTAAGACATGATTCTTCAAGAATTTTGTGCTTTCAAGTAATTGGCGATCTAAAGCAGACAACTTATGTGTGAAGACAAAACCTTTCTAGATCGGATTCAGTGTTGGAAACGTTTTTTGTTTCACCGGATTCCTCCTGTGGCTAAAGAGCCAGCCGAATTTATCACCTGAAAGTTTGACTTTCCTTGCCAACCAAATAATACTCAGCGGCTCACTTTACTCTGCCTGTGATTTTCAGACCCTGGCGCCTCTTTGAAGTTTCACTTTCTCGCTCTGTTGGTTTTACTCACTTGTACTTTGTAAGTCTACCTGGCCGTATTTCCTTTAATGTTCCTGCTCAGATCTTTAACAGGCGCCCTGGCTTGTATAATGCCCTGCTACCTCATACCTCTCCTGCTGGTTTCCAGGGAGAGTTTGCCCTGTCTATGCCTGCCTTCCCCCCGCCGTCCGCGCTCTCTCTTCCGGCCGCCGTTAATGGCCTGGCTCGGGGCTTCGGGGTTTTGTTTGCAGCAGCGGGAGGTCGCCGGACACGACGTACGGTTCCCGAATTCCTCCCTGAACCTGGACACACAACCCACCACCTCACCCCCCTCCACGCCCCCCTCAGGTGCAATGGGTGAACAAAGGTGGCGGACAACCGGATTACTGTGGAACTCTATGTTTTTTTTGTTTTTTTTTTACCACCATCTTGTTTATTAGGTTCACAGAGGAAAGCTGCGTAAGTGTTTTCCTAATTGACTGCCTAATTAGAAAACCTAAACATTCTTGTTGCTGAGGATCAGCCATTAGAAGGGAAACGGGCTTAACTGTGCAGGAGGTGCAGCTTCATATACCCGCATGCAGGAGGAGGAGGCGGGAGGAAAATCACATGCAGAACTACTGAAATTACAAAACTTAAATGAGCTTGCATATTTTTATTTGGATGAAGGGAACATTGCTTCTACTGTCAGTTGCAAAGCTGTTGAGTCGGCGAAACAAAACGAACTGCAAGGACTCCCCCTTGTGCCGGCTGTCCAAACTGCAGCAGTAGAAGTTCTGTCAAAGATGCTGCAGGTTGAGCTTGTTTTAGGGTAACAAGAATTGTGCTAGTTTAATTATTTAAACTGTATGTTTCTACAAAAAAATTAAAAAACAAACACAAAAAAACAAAACTTGTAAACTTTTACACTTCACGTCATTAAAATAATGATTATTTGCTGTATTTTTAGTGTACTCCTGCCAGTTTTCACTGTAAAACCAACAGATGTTTTTTCTACAGTGTATAGTGAGCTGAGCAGCTCCTGCTGCAGCAAAGCGTCCCCAAACCATGACGCCTCCACCTCCGTGCTGCACCGTTTCCTGGATCCTGGATTCGGTTGATTTGGCCAAACGCGTCTTGTCCTCTGGTGTCCAAATAATTCAGCTGTGTCTTCTTCAGCCTGGTGCTTATGTCCTCTTTTTCATGTCTTTGGAGACGTCTCCTATCACTCTGGAGTTTGCCCTCGCTGTGAATGTCCAGATCGGACCGCCAGATCTGGATTTGGATTCCCTGCACTTTGTTTTGCAGCGGCTCTCCTGTGCACTAATATTTCTCTTGCTCCTCTTCATCTTCCTCCTGCCGTTTTTCCTTCCCTGCTCCGTGTCAAATGACTCGACTTGTATCTGTCTGTCACCTCCCTTTCATGTCCCTCCCTCCCCGCCGCTCCATCCTCCTGACAGTTGACTTGGTACGGCAGCAGCAGACTGGGGAGTATTTTTAGCGCGTCACAGATGGGGGGCCGTGGCAGCGCGACAGAGACCAGAGTGTTCTTTATCTCAGCTGTCACTCGCTTTTCTGCTGGGCTTTTCTCTCTCTGGACCAAACATGGATGCTGTCCACTTGGAGAGGGAGATGAAGGAGAAGAGGACGGGGGGGCTAAGGGGGGTCCAGTTCTGCCCCCTCAAACTGAAGTTTTCATTGTCTTGCAGCTGCTCTGTCAGCTCCCCGGTGGGATCACTTGAGGAAGCGATGCGTGTCGTTCTTTTACATGAAACTGAATGAAGTTTGAAGTTTTATTTTAAGATGAAGTGACCTAGTCAAAGTCCGGAGTTTAAATCTGATTGAACTGCTAAGAAGACTGTGAGCATCATCGTCATGATAGTTACTTTGCATAAGTAGTCAGACTGCTTTTCCTTTAATAAGCCAGTATTTGCAGCTGCTTTTAGTATTTATGTATTAATATTACTTTAAAGATAAGAAACATGAATTTGTGATTAAAAAAAAAGAAAAAAAGCACTTTTTTCTGCTTTGAATATGAACGAGTTGGAACTGTGTGTGCCTCCAAACCTTCGCTGGGGCAGTTTTTATAGAAATGACTGACTGTAGGAGGGGGCGGGGGGAATAACGGCTGATCAATAAATGGATCAAACATTTTTCCTCCTCCAGAGGCAGAGAGGGAGGGGCGGCCGCTCTCTAATCAAAGCGAAGGTCTTCCTCTGAATCTTCCTGCTCTTTCAGCCTCATTTCCATCCCTTCCCCCGAAGGAAGCGCGCGGCAGTCCAGGTCTGACCTTCAACCTGGACAGCTGATGTGGAAATAACGGCGCCGACGCTGGCATAAAGCGGCAGGCGGGTAAACAGGAAAACACAAGGCTGATGATGATGGTGATGGAACCATCTAATTGTCAGCTTCATTAGCGATTTTCAAAGGCAAGGTCACCCGAGCGATCAAGACCGGGAGGCACCGAAGCACAACAAACGGTTCCGAATTAAGACACCAGAGAAGAAGTCACAGACAGTCCAAGGCCTGGTGTTTAAACTCTGCATCGCTGCTCTTCCTTCCAGCCTTTGTGTTTTTTTTTCTCTTTCCAAGCCTGGAAAATGCTGCTACAAATTCCAGGCTTTTCCAGACTCGCTTAGGAACAGCAGCCAGTCACCAATCAGAAACCGACCCTGCATCTCCGTAGCAACAAAACCAAGGCTTCATCGTGTTGTTTCTGTTTCTTTAATTAAATCATAGTTTATGATTGGGAGTTCAGCATAACAGCCATTACATGATAACAATAAATGTAGCTAAATTTACCTGCATCTCAAGTAAACCCAGTATTTTTGGGGGGGTGAGTAACTAGTGACATTTACCCAACACCATTTGCTTGAGCAACAGTTTTGAAAAAAAAATCTGCTCTTATGTGAGTAAAATGTCTGCATTCTCTTACTCTTACTTAAGCACAATTTTTGGGGACTCTACCCACTTCTGTCTGGGCTCCACAGGACCCCTGCGGTGACGTGTTGTTGTGGTCGGATTTGTTACCTGCAGTACCTCTTCTCCTGCGGTAGCTGGCAGTAGCGAGTTAACGTCTCGGGAGCTACGTCACAACACAGAGAGGCTGCGCAGCAACACTGCGGCATCTGCAGTGTGTGAATGCATTCTGTGATTTCTTTTCTTTCTATTTACCTTTAATAGTCGAGTACTGCCTCATTTTATTACGCTGTTACGGTGTTTTCCGCGCCGCTTGACGCTAACGGCTAGAATTAGCTCCGAGGCTAAGCTAAGTCCTAGCCGCTTCGCTAGCATGGACGGTGTGGGCGTGTAGCTCTGCGCAGAAACCAGGTGGCGTTTCTGTGGCTTCACGTCGAGTATTTAAGACACTGTTTTCACTTTTTATTCTCCTGTGTTCGATGTAGACATAAGCGCTTCCGGCTTTTACATATAGACGGTGAAAATGGACAAGCGAGCTTTGAAGAATCCTTATCATGACTACGATGGGAACCCGGCTTCCACGCAGGCGCTGTTTGACTCTGAGGGGAAGGTAAGACGCAGAGGAGGGGGACGGAAGGGGGACACACGCGAGCTTTTGGGTTTAAATCCTTCTTTTCTCCTCCAGCTCACTCCGGCGTTTGCCCAGAGGCTGAGCAGCACGGTCAGCGAGCTGTTGGCTGACATGGAGAATGGACTGAAGTCTGCTGACCCCAGAGACTGCACCACTTACACCGGCTGGGCAGGTAAGGGGCGGAGCCACACTGGGCGGCAGGAAGTGACACTGATGATGACAGAAGCTGCAGGAGCATAGGAAACATTGGTTCTACGAACTTCAGCAGTCACACCAATGTGAACCAATTGTCCAGCATGGTAGTGGCAGTGTCATACTGTGGGACTGTTTCACTACTAGTGGCAGCATCATGCTGTGAGCATTTTTATTGTTGTTTCCCCTGCAGTAAGTTAATCAGACTCTGTTACAGGAGCAGACATGTTTCTGTCCAGACTGACCCGCAGCTAGTGATGTTTGCCGTCTGTTTCCCTGCAGGCATCGCTTTGCTCTACCTGCACCTCCACAGAGTCTTCCAAGAGGCCTCCTTCCTGCAGAGGGCGCTGGACTATGTCACCCGCAGCCTGAAGCACCTCACTCGTCGCCATGACGTCACCTTCCTGTGTGGAGACACGGGACCGCTGGCCGTAGCTGCTGTGGTCTATTCACGCCTGCAGAGGGCGCAAGAGGCCGAGGACTGCATCAGCAGGTTGGGGCAGGCTGGACCCAGGACTGGACATGGAGCCAGGTCTGGACTGTAGGCCTGTGATCTGACCGCTGTGGTTCTGCTGCTCTGCCTCCAGGCTGCTGCAGTATCAGCAGGCGGTTCTGAGCGAGTCCGGTGGGCTGCCAGACGAGCTGCTGTACGGCCGGGTGGGCTTCCTGTTCTCCCTGGTGTTCCTGAACCAGCAGCTGGGTTCGGACCGGGTCCCGCTGCACTGCATCCAGCAGGTCAGTGAGGCGGTTCTGGCGTCGGGCCAGCAGCTCAGCAGAAAGCTCCGCCTCCAGAACCAGAGCCCGCTGATGTACGAGTGGTACCAGGAGAAGTACGTGGGTGCTGCCCACGGCCTCGCCGGCATCTACTACTTCCTCCTCCAGGTGGGACGCAGGTCCTGTCCCTCACCATGATGCTGCCGCCGCTGCTGTGGTTCTTACAGTGTGTTCTGGTCCAGCCGGGCTTCGTCTTGTCAGGGGAGCAGGTCCTGCGGCTGGTGCAGCCCAGTGTGGAGCACGTCTGCCGCCTGCGCTTCCCATCTGGGAACTACCCGCCCTGCATCGGGGATGACCGGGACCAGCTGGTGCACTGGTGCCACGGAGCCCCCGGGGTCGTCTACATGCTGCTGCAGGCCTACAAAGTCAGTTCACCCTGCTTGTGTCTTCTAGTTTTGGTGTTCTGCGCCTGTAGGCGCCGTCTAGTGGTGGTGTTCTACTGCTCCAGGTGCTGGGGAACCCACGGTACCTGGAGGAGGCGCTGCAGTGCGGGGAAGTGGTGTGGCGCTGGGGGCTGCTGAAGAAAGGCTACGGCCTCTGCCACGGCGCCGCCGGCAACGCCTACACCTTCCTGAGCCTCTACCGGCTGACGCAGGACCCCAAACACCTCTACAGGGCCTGCATGGTGAGCACAACACGTCCACTTCTTCTTCTGCTCTGACTTTGACATTGACTTTGGTTCAAAGCAGCTGCAGCAGTCAGACTCGCAGCTGCCGCTCTCAGCCCTCTGATTGAAATCCTTCTGCAGTTTGCAGATTGGTGCATGAACTACGGTCGCCATGGCTGCCGGACACCAGACACCCCCTTCTCTCTGTTCGAAGGTACGAACCGCAAAAATGAGTGAATGATGCATAGAATATGTTATTGTAGGAGTTTTGCAGGTTTTTACTGTCTTCTGCTCCTGTCTTTCATTCATTTCTTGCAAGTTTTTTTTTGGTGAAAATTGCAGACGCATTTGAAGTCAACCACAAAATATTCAGCTTACAGGACTCACACTGCACTTTTCATAGGAGTTAGATTTTTTTTCTCGTCTATCTTCTGTTTTTGATGCATGTTCCCTTCTGGTTGCAGGCATGGCGGGCACCATCTACTTCCTGGCTGACCTTCTCCAGCCAATGACGGCCAGGTTTCCAGCTTTTGAGGTCTAAACCCCGCGATCCCCACTCCTGTGCAGAAACAAGGCCTGCTGTCGTATGCACGCAGAGACGCATCATCTTTAGTCCCGCAGCACAATGTGGCGCAACGCAGACCTTTCTCGTTTGTTTTCAGTACCCAGAATGCAAAGAGGGGGAAAAAATAGTTTCCAAGTGTTCTAAAGTCTTGATTAAAAAAAATAATAATAAGTTGTGTATTTTTGTTTTGCCAAATTTTAATAACACTTTAAAGGCTGTACTTAAAAAGTTTCCTGAAGTTTCAGTGTCAGCGAGGAGAGTCCAGCAGGTGGCAGCAGAGAGTTATTAGGGGAACTAGTTAAAGTTAACACCTGGTCCCAGCATTAGGGGTTTATTTCACAGCCAGATCAGTTTAATAAACCAGAAAACAAACACAGGAATGTGTCGGGTTTAATAGTAAAGCTCATAAGGGAAAAATCAAATATGATCCAAACAACCTGGGAGATTTTGAATCCGCTTCGATTGGATATTTGTTTCAAAACGTTCTCCAGAAACCTGTCTGTTTTGTGGTTCCGCCGTGCAGCAGAGCTGCAGTTGCTGCAGAGCTGCAGTTGCTGCAGCAGTGGCTGTAGAAACCCAACACGTCCTGCAGGACAGCAGGTAAAAATAGAGCTCATCTGTGGCCCCCAGAACGCGCCTGCTGCTCCTACCAATGTCCTCCAACGCTCGTCTTCCTGCTGGACCCCCACCGCTCCGTTACAGTGTCAGGAAATATTTGTAAATATGAACTGAGATGAAATGTGTCTGATTCCATGTGGTGGAATAAAGTTTGCATTAATTCCAGTATAATCAGCTGTTTGCTTAAATATTCATGCAGATTCTGGTTTACTTAGATGCTAAGTAAATCCTTTCATTGTCTCAAAGTAAAGATTTTTCTACTTGGGTAAGTATGATCATTGATTGTCCATCAAACATTTACTTGCAGATTGGACCCGGGGAAACCAGTAAATGTCAGTTTATTCTTAAATTCTCACCCGAAAAATTCAACTATTATCACAGAGATTGGATATTAAAACACCACGGCTCATGCTGTTTTGGGAAAAGCCATAGAAAACATGGATAATATTGAAACCTCTCAATCCCCCATTCAGTCAGACTTTCTCATAAAATCTAAACTTTTTCATAGAACTGAGGAGTGATCAACTTACCAGTTTCTCAGACGAGGTTCAGAGCAGTTTCCTCAGAAACGCTTCCTGCATTTTTAGATCCAAGTTAAAGGACATCATCTCCAGGTACCCTGAGGCACATCATGGCCGTGCTGAAGGAGTTAACCACAGGGGTTAACCTGGCGTCTCTGGAGGAGCTGCAGTCGCCAACAGCCCAGGTGGGAGAAACTTATTTCACTCTCGAAATCTTCAAGACTGGTTACAGTTTCCAAATATATATACATATTGCTTTCTTTTCTGTGATGAATTAATTTCCCATGACAGAATGACACTAAATATACTAGTGGTGATGTTTTAGATTTATTTTACCACCAATAAATTGGTAACCGTGCCTTATTTAACTTTCCATAAATTTCAACATCCTGCTTCAAGTTTTTTTTTTATGTCTTCAAGCCTGAACGCATATAGAAAATGGGGTTCTTTAAAAATGACAAAATTTTCTAAAATATTTGTCAAAAGTGTTCTTTTTTTCCCCCCCAAGGGGAAAACACTGCTCTCCGGGGTAAACAAGTCTGAATAAGCCAGACTGAGAAAAAAAAAATCTGGATTTTAGGATTGAGGCCTAGTCAAAGTCCAGGTAAGAATCTGTAGTAAGATTTGAAAAGCAATGATTAGTATCGCTGAGTGCAAGTATTGTAAATTATCATTGTTCTCCCTCAGAGCCCTTTTAGGAATGGGAAGGTCAAAGGTCATTTCAGTTTCGTAGAACTTCGATGGACATCATGTTCTCTGGCTGTTTATTAAAACCTAAAGAAAACCCGTTGTTCTCTGGATGACTGTTGGGTTTTACTCTGCAGGTAAAACGAAGGATGTTCCAGTTCAGCCTTCAGGTTCAGCAGCTCCATACCTGCCGGAGAGCAGCCAACGTTTCGGCAGCTTTTCCCCCTGCCATCATTTCACCATATGAGGAGGAGAGTTCTGTCTGATTTAAAAATACCACCTAGTAACCGAGCTGAACGGGTCAGCGACCCGTCTGGAGACTGCCGCTGAGTCTGCTGCCTCTTCCCTGCATCGAGGGTCTTCCAGAAACATCTCCTCCAAACAAGTTTCATCATTTAACCCTTTCCCAATAAATAGATCATCATAAATCCAATCTCAGGGTCTAAAAATAGCCTTTCCCCTTCTAAAGGCTCTGAGGGGAGACGGCTCTGCTTTCCCTAAGAAAGTTAAAGATGTCCCAATGTCATCCGATCCCTCCTCCCTCACCAGGAGCTGCGTGACATCACATGCCGAACATAAATAAGGGGGCTTTGACCATGGCTCAGGACCACTCTGTCTCCGGACTTCAGCTTCTCTTCTCCTTCCTTTCCGCTCCTCCGTGCGCCTACTCTCCAAAATGGTGTGTTGGTGATTCTGGACGATTTCAATAGGGGGGCGGTGGAATTTCTTGGTCTGGATTTACTCTCTCAAAAGTTTGTAGTAGAATAAAAAAAAAATTTATCTGGTTATCAGGGATTTAAGAAATATCCAGAGTTGAGAAATCCATCACCTTTAGCTTCATTTGGAATGAAATTGCTTTATTTTGTTTCTCATGTGTTTGTTTTTGTGTGTTTTTATACGACAGACAGAGTTCTCAGCGGACCAGATTGAGGGTAAGTCCAGAAGATGCCCTTAGCTTCACAATACCTTCCTGTGATCTGGTTATTTCGTTGAGTTTTTTACATTACCAGACCAACGAGTGGCAGAGTCAGCTGTAGGAGATTCCAACATCTTGTCTTTGGTTATCTATTCTAAGACGACCTAGGAGTGTCTTAGACGTGTTAATCCCCAAGTCAAAGGTCAAGATCCCGTCCCTGTGGTCCCCTGTTGAAAGATGTGTCCAGGCAGGCTTTGTTCTGTGTCCAGGGTGTTTTAGTCCTGTTCCAAGGAGGCGTTGGGAACGCCTCAGTCAGCATTCTCAACCCAAGTCTCTATATGGCCTTGGCGTCTCTATCAGGGTATATCAGTTTGCTCCAAGCAGCAAGCAGGAATGAGGAGGGGTCAGGGTGGGGAGGTACAGCTGTTGCCGCTAGGCGACCATAAATCTCTCAAAAAGGTCACTTTGAGTTCCTGATGGCCTTAGTAGAGATGACAAACCTTCGTCTGTACCCTGGTTTTTCTCTTATCTGCTCAGATACAGCTGTCACATCCAATTAGCCGCGAACAATGACAAAAGCATGGAGCTCAGAGTATTTAATCTCTCAATCAAGCCTGGCTTCGCACAGCTGTCGCCTACAAGAATGTTGTAGTCATAGAAAACCCAGCGTTGAGTCTGAAACGTTTAACTCAAAGGCTTTTCTTGCCTTCCCCCAGACTTCAAGGAGGCTTTTGGTCTCTTTGACAGAGTTGGTGACAGCCAGGTGGCCTACAACCAGGTGGCCGACATCATGCGCGCTCTGGGCCAGAACCCCACCAACAAGGACGTCACCAAGATCCTTGGCAACCCCTCCGCCGACGGTAAGAGGCCAGATGCCTTCTTGAGAAGTGGCAGCTGTTGTCTTGCGTCTCCCTAAGACGAGTGCGATGTGAACCAACAGACATGGCCAACAAGAGGCTGAACTTCGACGCTTTCCTGCCCATGCTGAAGGAGGTTGATGCCCTCCCCAAGGGTAGCTATGACGACTACGTTGAGGGTCTGCGTGTCTTCGACAAGGAGGGCAACGGAACCGTCATGGGCGCTGAGCTGCGTATTGTGCTGTCCACTCTGGGTAAATTTAGACACGCACAGTTTGCTTAGTGCAGTAGAAATAGAGATGCTGACACAGATCCTTGGTGTTCCACAGGAGAGAAGATGAATGAGACCGAGATTGATGCCCTCATGGCCGGACAGGAAGACGAGAACGGCAGTGTACACTACGAGGGTAAGCCATCTGTCTTACTCTCGTAAGCAATAGAGAGACAGGTTTGGTTTTATCGTGACAGGACGCTAATGATCTGAACTTCCTCCTTCAGCTTTCGTCAAGCACATTATGTCTGTGTAAGAGGCCGGCAGCAGGAGTGCTGAAGAAGCTGTAGCTCGCCTACAGACCGCCCGGCAGCGTTCAGGACATCAACACTGTTTCAAAGACCAACCAAGGAAAGACAAGGACTATGTACAAGGGATGTTGAAGCAAACCCATCTTGTTGTTTATTTTGTTTTCCTTTCCACTTCGTCCCAAAACCTGCTCTCTCAGGACATCGTTGTAGACCCCATCACTCGGCCTCTGCTCTCCCCCCGGGGCGCGTCGCCTCTCGCTATATGGGGTGAGGAACGGGGGAGAAGGGGTGACCGCTCACCAAGTGAGGGTACATCCCTCCCTTCCCACCGCCACCTCATTCAGTCCCATCATCACTGGCCCAGCAATGCCAAAGGTGCTGGAGAAACGATGAGGTCAGACCGCCAGAAGTTCCCGCCTCCCTGAAAAGTTGTATTTATTTTCACTCTGAGCCACTTCAGAATAAACCTTTCCACCATACATCCCACCTGGGCTGATCCTTGATCTTTCATTCTTCATTCACAGCTAGAGGTTTCTCTATACCACTGCATATCAGTTGATTTCAAGTCAAATCTCACATATAATTTTACTTAATCTTGTGAAATATCACAAATTAGGACCGCTATGTGATTTAACCCTATATTATAAATAAGAAATGTCAAAAATTCAGTAGCATCCCAAGGTTTACTGGCTCCTTCTATAAACGAGGTTCAAAATTAGGCCAGTCTCATTCTGTTGATCTAAATGTGGAAAATTAAAGCATGTAAGGGTTTAGGCAGCATATACACTCCAAAGAGCCATTTTTGAGCTCTGTTCAGTTCAATAAAACTTGTTTAGAACCACAAATAGTACATACCTCGTAATTTTTGATGAATATTTACAGTTCGAAATTTATCTTTGCAAGAACCACCTTTTTATTTTTAGGTTTTGGGAGGAAACCTAAAAATAAAAAGCTTTAAAAAAAAGTTTGAAAAATTAGTCTCCAGTCTAATGCTCAGAAAATGGATGAAAAACATCACTGGTACTCTCTGTCTCACTCTTTTGGGGGAAATTAATAAAACAAAAACAAACAAAAAACCCAGCTAAACCCTACATTAGTTTCACGACATCAATATTTTTCAAATTTTGATCATTTCACATCTTTATGATTCTCATCCAAAGATTAATCATGTCATGCTCCAATGATGATGATGTCGTGACTCTTAGTTGCCTTAGAATGTTATTGAAAAGTTAATTTAATTCATCAACAGGTGAAACATATTGTATAGCTCAAACAAAGACGGATGTTTTAAAACCATTATTTCTCTTTATTAAGGTGATCTTCTGCTGACAGACAATAAAAACACAAAATCTATTCTAACATGGGTCACTGTATTCTTCTTAGTCTCTGATTGACTAATTGCTCTAATCAAAGACTGAAACTACAGACCACAAAACAACCCAAGAGCCTCACACATCCTCCAAAGTCATGAGGAAAAAAAGCTGTGGTTTAGAAAAGAAGTCTATTACGTCATCAGTTTCATTTACTTCCTCATTTGACTCTCTTTTCCTAACCCTTTCGTTTCCTTTTGTTATCGTCTGCTGGTGTTTAAAGCTCAGCTTGTGGCCATTGGCTCCAAATTAAGGTAATGCAATCAGATCATAATGTTCTGAATAACTGCAGATGCATACTTCCTGTCGAGAGTAAAGCGAGTTGTTGTTCAGAGGGAGGAAGCGGAGAGGAGCCGCGACTCTTCCCGCCGCCTCTCCTCCTCAGGGCGGCCTGAGAAGGAGCGGAGACCCGCTGGAGATCGCCTCGCCTTCACATTTGCTGCAGAACGCCGATCGGCCTCAAGGGACGGGTGTTCTTTCCTGATCGTCCCAACACATGCAACTGGAGATCTGATGAGTTGATGGGAGTTCAGCGCCATGGATCACGGCAAGGAGGAAGAACAAGAGAGGAAGAGTTTGTTGTTCAAGAGTCCAAAAAAGTGAGCTCACCTTCTCCAAGATCCCAAGAATTTCAGCATAGTAATGGACTGTCTGCTTCAAGGTTTCTTTGTGTGTCATCAAATATCTTCACAGATATGCAAGCAACGTGGAAACAAAGTTACTAGATGTTGCGATAGATTGGCCAGAGACACGCATCATGACTGATAAAGAAAGGTGAGCTGTTTCTACATGTTGTAGCGTAAAATTTAACCCTATATTATAAATAAGAAATGTTAAAAATTCAGTAGCATTCCAAGGTTATATTGGCTCCTTTTATATACACTCCAAAGAGCCATTTTTGAGCTCTGTTAAAATCAATAAAACTTGTTTAGAGCCACAAATAATACATAACTCGTAATTTTTGACAAATATTTATAGTTCAAAATTTATCTTCGCGAGAACCACATTTTTTATTTTTAGGTTTTGGAAGACAGGAGAAGCTTTAAAAAAAGTTTGGATTGGAAAAGTGTGGACAAAATGTTTTAAAAGCACAAAGTCTCCAATCTAATGCTCAGAAAATGGATCTAAAACATCACTGGTACTCTCTGTCTCACTCTTTTGTGGAAATGAAATTCAAAAAAACAAAAAACGGCTAAACCCTGCATTAGTTTCACTCCATCAATATTGATCAAATTTTGATCATTTCACATCTTTATGATTCTCAACCAAAGATTAATCATGTCATGCTCCAATGATGATGATGTCGTGACTCTTAGTTGCCTTAGAATATTATAAAAAAGTTCATTTAATTCATCAACAGATCACAAGAATTTCAGCATAGTAATGGACTCTTTGCTTCAAGGTTTCTTTGTGTTATCAAATGTCTTCACAGATATGGAAGCAAAGTGAAAACAAAGTTACGAGATGTTGAGAGAGATTGGTCAGAGACACGCATCTTCACTCATAGAGAAAGGTGAGCTGTTTCTAAATGTTGTGGCGTAAAATGTAACTGAGTCACTTTAAAAAAAAAAAAAAAATATATATATATATATATATATATATATATATATATATATATATATATATATATATATATATATATATATATATATATATATATATAAAATACATCACTTCAATGGCCTTACTGGAAAAGAAATGCCCATTACATTTAATGTAGGTTGTTACCCATAGTACCCAGCAGGGGGCGCTGTAGTTTGGTTCACGTTGAGTTAGCGCCTTTCACGTTGAGTTAGCGCCTTTATTTCAAGAGAAAAATAAGAGAAAGTGTTGCTAGGCTCCTTTTAGTCAGCACTTTGGGCTGAAATATCCCACGGACAACAGAAAGAGGAGGATATTCTTCGTCTTTATGACACAGGACTGTAGCGCTCATTTTTCGGAACCGGCTAACGGCTAAAGGCAGCTGGACTTTACCGCCATAAACTTTGCAGCCCTTGGACAGCGGAGCGAGGTACGTGTTTGCGAAGTTAGCGTTACCACGCAATGTACTCATGTTTCGCGTCGAACTAAGGCACTTAAGCGAATGTATTTTCTTTTCTTGTGGTTTTCACCGTGTATTTGGAACCAATAAACTTGGTTTCAAAACAAAGGAAATTTCGTCGAAGCTCTCCGTGTTTCGCAATGAAGTTAGTTTCAGGTTGGTTATTGGGTATTCGCGGCCATTGACGGCTAATGACGGCCAAGTTCACTTAGGGACCGTCAACAAATTTCCGAACCAGACACTCCTGTCAAACAAACGCTAATTGTCTTGTGGTCATCTGACAAAAAAAAAGTGTCGATTCGTGCTGTTACATGAGACACACTGTCCTCTGTTAACATGTTCATATTCATATTCAGTATTTTAAACAATGTTAGTATTCAATATAATTGATTTTGAGTCAGTAGGTCCAACATTGTTATATGACCTAGAAGCTAAAATACAAAAACTTTTGACAAAAAAATTAAACAAAACAAAACAAAAAAAAGCTTAAAAAAATTAAAATATGACTAAAAATGAAATAATATGACCTAAATATGGTGTCACAGGATTAGCACATGAAAGGCTAGTTATTTAGAGATAAATAATCCAAGATCTGACTGTGTAAACTGGAGTACCACAGGGGTGAATCATTGGACCAAAATTTATTTTCGAGATCACATCAATGATGCCGATTACATAGATCCACATTGGCAAAGTATTCTCTATGCAGATGACACCACTTTTTTTTCTATTCTGCTAAAAATTTGACACATTTGTTGGATGTAGTTAAAAAGGATTTGAGTATCATAAAAACATGGTTGAATGTAAACAAATTATCAGTGAATGTTGATATTCAGCAATAGACTCCTAATGTGTTGATTGATGATGATGATGGGGTTGTGATTAAACTATCTGATTTGTAATGACCCAGACGAAGGCCGAGACACATTGGTCTACAAATGAAGTTGTAGCAGATTTTTTTAATCCTTCACTGGAATCGCTGCAGCGCTGCAAGACGCAACGAGAGATCTGATGAAAATTAAAAAGAGAAATCATACGTTGCTCGTTTTAGCTTCACTTGATGATCTGACCTTCCTCCTCCTTGCAGGGCGGAACCTGCTGGAGTCCAGAAGTTGAGAGAGAAACTGAGGAAGTGTAAGTCTTTAAAACAGCTCACACTCGACCATTACACATTCAGGAGTCATAATCTAATCAATATCTTCCACACTTACTGGGACCCCGACTAAGGCTGGACGACTAGTGCTCCACAAAATGCAGATTAGATTGTTGGCCCCTGCTGGCCAGGAGGAGTAAATACTGCAACCTGCTGGACTTTTTGAGCATCTTTCTGAATGGAGCTGAATTGTTGTTTTTTTTCCTTCAGATTCCTGCAGTCTCACCTTTGACTCAAACACGGTTCACAGAAACCTGAAGCTGTCTGATGACGGCAGGAAGGTGACCCGTGTGAGCAAGGCTCAGTCATACCCGGATCACCCAGACAGGTTTGACGGCCTCTTGCCTCAACTGCTGTGCCGTGATGGTCTGACTGGTCGCTGCTACTGGGAGGTGGAGTGGAGCGGAGTGGTTTACATTTCAGTGAGCTACAGAGGGATCAGCAGGAGAGGATACAAAGACTGTGTCTTTGGCTGGAATGACCAGTCCTGGAGTCTGAAATGCAGCGATCTTGATGATGGCTACTCTGTCTGGCACAATAACAAAGGAAAACTCGCCGCCTCCTCTCACATTGACCCCTTCACCTCCAAATCTGACTCCGCCTCTAACAAAGTAATGTATATGGACTTTCCACCAGGACCGTGGTTGACGTGGCATAGTCGCCCCTCTGACTCCGCCTCTTCTGAATCCGCCTCCTCTGACTCCGCCTCCTCTTGCTCATGCAGCAGAGTAGCAGTGTATGTCGACTGTCCAGCTGGCATCCTGTCCTTCTACAGAGTCTCCTCTGGCTCCCTGGTCCACCTCCACACTTTTGAAACCACATTCTCTGAACCCATCTATCCTGGGTTTGGGTTCTGGTTTCCTGGATCCTCAGTGTCTTTCTGTCAAGTTGAGTACACCATTTCATTTCCTCCTGTTGGAAAACACATTATAGTGACAAAACACGTTTACATCATTTCTTATGTTGCACTTTTAAACTGTTTATTTTTACATGTCAATATTCAATTGCTAAACTCTACAATTTGATTGTCTCAGGATTTAAAGCCCAAACTTTTGGATGTGCAGAGAGAATCTCCATGCACATCGTCCCAACCTGATTGGTTTGACGATGACTCAAAGTTGGTCGAGGTGAGTTCTGCCATTTAAAAGCATCTGGAAAAAAACAAACAACTATCAGTCTGAGATGGGAATAACTCCACGTTTTAATGAATTCAAATCGATTTCAGTGGCACCAATGGATTGGAAATTTCAAAGTACTAAAGGGGCGTTAAAATGATTTAAAGGTTTATAAACCATTGTGCTCACACTGCTTCTTCAGTTCAAAGATGTGAAAGAGAGGATAAACATCTAATGGTAAATGTCCTGCACTTATATGTTGCTTTATCCAGTCCAGAGGACTCCAAAGCTTCTCACTTAATTCAGTTGGTCACAGTGAAGAGCTTCCCTCTGACCACCACCAGTCAAACACACACAGAAACACACACAGGAGAAACATTTGGCTCACATTTTGTGTTTCATAACTTTGTATTTCAAAAGAAAATTGTTGATGTCGTTTGTAAATTTCAGGCGCCTTCAAGCTTCAGACCCGAAGTGGAAACTCACAATTTGCAGGTTTCATACAGGTAATTATTTTCACTGAAAATAATTCAGAATATATTTGATATTAACATATAATTCAGTGTTTGTAGGTGATTATTGGGTCAAGCCCAGCTGGTTCACTGTTGTGTTCATGGAGTCACTTTGTGCGTCACAGGTTCCAGTGTCCAGGTCCGGGTGTGTTCCAGTGCGCTTTGACCGCCCTGGTGTTTGTTGTGACCCAGCCGGCCAAACTATGTTACAGAATCATCCAATGGGACGAGAGCATCCTTCATCCAGCTGGGAAGACCCCTGCTGGGCCCCTGTACAACATCAGCTGTTCTCCTGTAGCAGTGTGTGGGCTCCACCTCCCACACTGTCAAACTGCAGACAGTAAGTTACTGGAAAGTGAAAAGGAAAGCATAAAGAACTCGTCTGATTCAGAGTTCTATTGATTTGACATTGTAAGCGTGTGAAGCTGCTGCTGGAAGCAGAAATCAGTGTGTTGGTGTGTTTGTCCTCAGCGTTGGCCAGTGAAGGCCTGCTGTCAGTGGTTCACGTTTCCTCCGATTATGGACTGAACTTCCTGAAGCCGCTGAAGATCACCGACACCCACGTTGTCGTGAGGGTCTCTGAACTTTCAGCGTTCGGTCTGGTCTGGGACTTCATAAAGAGGTTCATGGAGAGAAAGGATCCGGTACCGAGCCAAGTCCTGCTGTACCTCGGACCTCTGAACTCAAGGGCTCAGAACCAGAAGCTCTACGTGTTTCTGCTGCCCAGGAACATCCCAACGTACGAGGTATTGATAACAATAACAATAAGCTATGTTAGCGATAATTCTTCAGATGATTACTCCTATGGTTTTTTTGTTTTCTGGAAACTTTTTCTTTCCAGGTCACCAAAGACCAGAAGGACTGTAAGTTTGTCCGCTCCACTTCCAACTGCAAACTCATCAAAGACCAGAGATACGTCCTCACATGTCCAAGAGCTTCACAGCATTATAAAATACAACCTCAGGTGAAACTTGGTAGCTTCACTCACCTATATAGACTTGTTCTTTCATTAAAAGCTTAATTTTATTTGTTGTATTTTTGTTAGGGACAAACTAAAGTATGTCAAATAAAAAATTCTAAGATCTTATAATGAAAATGTCGGCTTCATTCTAATCTGATGGAGGTGAAGCAACGCGTTCTGGTAGAAACACGACCAAACTTTCTGACTCTCTTCTGGTTTTAGAGAGCCGAGTTCGACCTAAACTTTGGAACTCAATACCACCCAACATTTGAGATCCGTCTTCCCATCAACACTGAGGAAGTGGTGATAACGATCAAAGATGAAGTAGACACGGTGGTCTGGGAGTACGACGCCGATCTGACAGGTAAAGTCTTCTGTATAAATCTATGTTATTTATCTTTATAATTTTAATTAATTTGGATATCTGGTTATTTAGTTTTTACCACTAGATGGCAGCATGCAGTTCGCTAACATCACTCCAGGGCGTTTAACTAAATGTTACAGAAAATAAAAACTAGTTCACTTCAAAAATCCTTTATTAATCCCAAAGAAAAATCATTTTGGTTTAAATTTAGAGTCGTGGTCGGCAAACACACGCTGAACTCTCAGCAAAAGAAATAAGAGCTATCTGTATTTCATGATCTCTATGACTTTGAGTTTAGACTAATATTTCTGTCCTGCTTTTTCTGTCTAGATCATTCACAAGATGACGTCCCATCAAGTGTCACAGTAAAGTCAGAGGTCAGGTTCTTCTTGTTCTTTTCGGGTCATAATTATTTCAGATTTACGAACAAGAAGAGAAGGATAAAACCAAGATTTCATAAGTAAACAACAGGGCAATTTTTCAGAGGCTAAAGGTGAAAGCGGACCAAAACAAACCAGGGAGAATCTGAAGACAGATGTTGTTATTGATGCAAAATATGTAAATATAGGATTTTAGTAATCATCCTTTCATTTAAGTCAGTGCTTCTCAAATAGTGGGGCGGGCCCCCTTTGGGGGGCGCGGTGCGATACCTGGGGGGGCGCGTGTGATCCTGGGGAACAGGCTTTTTTTTTGGCCGTACTAGTATAAAGTGTAATTGCGCACAGTAGGCGGCAGTGGCGCTCTCATTGTTACTTCTGTCACGTTTGCGACAGTGCAACATTTTACGACTTACAAGACAACAGGTTTGCCTTGGTTAGCAGTGTTACGTCAACAAAAAGCTCCGACTGCGTTCTGTCTATGGCCTCCGTTATTCAACAACCCCCAACATGAAAAAGTTTTTAACAGGGATGAAAAGAAAAGCGGAGAGAGACAAAGATAATGAGACAACAGAAAGTCAACCGAAAGCTAAGAAGAGGAAATACGACGAATCTTATTTAGCGCTTGGCTTCACTGTGACTACAGTTGGAGAAGAGGAAAGACCGGTGTGTTTGCTGTGTCTAAAAATGCTCGCAGCGGACAGCATGAAGCCAAATAAATTAGCGCGTCACTTAAATACGTTACATCCCAATCACGCCGATAAGCCGCCAGAGTTTTTTCAGCGAAAACGTGCTGAATATTGCCAACAGTCATCCCGCTTTGTGAAGGCTACTTCAGTAAACCATCGAGCGCTGCTAGCATCATATAAGGTGGCGTACCAAATTGCGCAGTGCAAAAAGCCCCACCATAGCAGAGGAGCTGATATTGCCTGCAACAGTAGACATGGATTTATTTATTTTTAATTTCAGGCATTGATGCACTTAAAATCTTTTCTGTTGCAGACTTAAAACACGATTTAATAAAGTTATTCTTTGTAAGTTTGACCATATGTCTTTCTTTTTTTCTTTAATGTTAATGAAAAAATGTTATGCAGAGATGGATAGTCACGGTGGGGAGTGGGGGGCGCGAATAGTTTTCTTCTTGCTAGGGGGGGCGTAACGGAAAATAATTGAGAAGCACTGATTTAAGTGGTCCAAATAACAGACGTAGGACAAATCATCCAACAGACCTCTCTGTTACTGTTGGTGGAAATTCCCTGTTTTAATCCCAAACAGAGTCCAAACCTCCATGTTGACCTGCTGAACATCCTGGATGAGCTGACTGAGGAAGAGTTCAGCAGGTTTAAGTGGTTCCTGAGGAATGAACCGCAGAGCAGTCGCTTCAGAGTGAGAGATTCTGCAGCGAGACAGGAAGTGGTGGACCAGCTGCTGCATCAATGCAGCCAGGAAGAAGTTCTTCAAGCTGTGAAGAGGACATTCAGGAAAATGGGCAGGAACGATCTGATGGAGCAACTATAAAAACTCGAGTTACTTTTTTACCGTACAGTCATGCTCATGTTATGTTTGTTTCAGCCATTTTGATGGCTGAAAGAGGTGTTTACATTTTAAATTAAATTTTGAGATTAATCTTAGAAGTTTTCTAGAAAAAACTAGAAAATATTCAACACTTGAAAGAAAGAAATCTCCATGTTTTTTTGCTGGAAATTTTCTGAGGTTAATCTCAAGATTTCTGCAAATTTTTGACTTTTGGAACTCTGGGATTTCCAGATTTTATCTTGAACCAATGGCAAAGATTCATCTTCTAGCCTAGGAAATGATTTCACACAAATTTAATTTTATATCAATAAATGATTTATTTTGGTGTACTTTGTCATGAAGTAGAAAATCTTTTTTTTGAGTTCTCAGAATCAGTTTTGATTGCACTTTCAGCTAATTCTTAAACACCAGCAGCACCTTTTGTTTCCCAGTTAAAGTTGAAAACAGCTGCCCCCTTGTGGTCATAAGATGAAGTAAATACAGTGTAAAGTAAAAAGAAAAAACAACTGTCACTATAATCACAATCACATATAAAACCATGCATATTTTAAGATTTATATTTTAATTACTTGAAAATCAGATCCAAAATAGGTATGTTTGTTTAGTTTTTACCACTAGATTGAGTGTCTTCTACTCAAACTCAAAGAAGAATAAGGAATACAGAAAGACGAGAGGTCTCACTCTCCTCTTTTTTGTGGACTCTTAAAGACATTAAATGTTCGTGAACTTTTCATAACGAGCTGCAAGTACGTGTGTCGACGCAAGTAAAACATGAAATAAAATAATAGTCTCCACCACATTTATTGCATTCACCGACGGATCTGCATTTATCCGTCGGAAAATGCAGATCACTCGCATTTACCGAGTGATCTGTCTTCACGTGAGCGAGACGATCTCTGCTCCTCCGCGTTCGTGTCGCTCGAAGATGTTTCTGAGTCAGGTTCTCCACAGTCGGGGGTTTCTGGATTTAGAAACGTTTCTGGACGGGGAGGACAGCTGTTATCCGCAGCTGCTGCCAGGTGAAACTCGTCACTTCCTTTCTCATTCACTGCCAGACAAACCTGGAGCTAATTACCTATTGAGAAGGGGGGAAATCACTTTTACGCTAAAATATCTCGTGCGTTGTGCCGCAGTCACACTTTACGTCACGCTGTGACAAAAGTGAGTCGGGTCGTGAACAGGTCGCAATAACCTTCGACACTTCGTTCATAGTTAGCTGTGACGTCGCTAGATATTGGCGCCTTAAAACTTGTATCTTTAACAACGTAAATACAAAATTCTGTATTTTATTCAACGGTTTAACACAGTGAGGTGGAAAGAAAATATGCTGAATTGTTCTGCTTCGAAATGAAACTTCTTGATGCTTAAGCAAAAGTTGTAGTGCCCCGTTTTAAAATGCAACTTAAAAACAAAATCTCATCAATTCCCAAGAAGCAGAAAATTGAACTTTTATCCATAACATAATAGGAGGCCACTTCCTCCTTTTCAGTTTCTCCTTTGTATCCTCCATCTCAGTATTGCCGCAATCTGTACTTTCTGTTGCCATGACAACAGGTATGGAGTACCAGTCCTGCAATAAGGAATTATTCCCACTTGTGATGAAATCTACCTTGACAGAGTGAGTAACCAAACCTCTTTATTTCTTTTTTTTCAGCACAGGTTCACTTTCAGTTTCCATCTTCTGTCGAAGCAGAACGATTTCATCAGCTGAGCCTCGATCTGAGGGGTAATGTACATAGTTTGTGATGCTTTTCTGCTGTTTTAACCAGTTTTCAGTCATAGACGTTTAGCTACGACACAGAGAGGACGAGGTTTATGGGTCATTTAAGCTATTTTAGCTGTTAGCTTAGTCAGACAACTCATGCTCCTCACACTTGAGTGGAAACAGCTTAAAGGTGTATTTCTGTAAAAATCACCCTAACCCTGTATCACAGCAGGAATTAACAAGTGATGTCTACCAACGTACTTTTCTGGCATATTTTGACATCACTGTCCTAAAGGCTATTTTTCTTGTATTTGAGTAATTCACACAATGGCCACCAAGTCATCAGTCTGATGCTTTAACCACTTCATGGAAATGTTGTTGCATCATTATGCGTCTGCAGCCTCGTGTCTACGCTGTTGTTTTTTCCTCAGATGAAGGCAGAAGGTGTGTGAACTAGTGTGAACTGAGCAGCATGGATCAGTGTGAGAACAGAGCTCCTCCCTCTAGAACCAATCTGAGTGGAGAACATGAAAACCAAAGGTGAGATCACTGTCTCTACCTGTTCAGGACTTTCCTCCGTCTCAAAGCGGCCACATCACTCAACCATCTTCGTGTACAGGAAAGTACAAGAAACGCTGTCTGAATCAGAAGCTGAACCCAGCTGTGTGTCCCTCCAAAGTGATGCTTCCAAGGACCTGGGAATCACTTTCAGATCTGATCCCTCATCAGCTGGAAAGAGGTAACCTGCATCCAAATGCTCTAATAACGTTGAACGTGAACGAGACAGCGTACGATATTTTTGTTTCAACTTAAACCTCGGATGTGAGATCACCATCTCTACCTGTCCAGGACTTTTCTCCACCTTAAAGCAGTCAGATCACTCCACCATCTTCATGTACAGGAAACTACTGGAAGAAGCAGATCCTGGTCCTGTGGCTAAATCCAGCTGTGTGTCCCTCCAAAGTGATGCTTCCAAGGACCTTGAAATCACTTTCAGATCATCTGCAAAGAGGTAACCTGCATCTGAATGCATCGCTAGTTTGCCTTCAAGCAATTACAGTTTCAATGGAGCCATGATGGTGTGTAGGGCAGGGATTCCTGTCAATATAGCAACCAGTGGGAGCTGTGAGGGTTATAATCACCGGAAGTCGTGTCATATTAGTGGGACATTCTTTAGGAAAAACTACTGATAAATGAATCTGGAGCAAAGTCTTGCAGATTCTGTTGAGGGGTTTTACCAGGGGTCTTAAAGAGTTAGCAGAGACTGTTGATAAATCTGGAACTTCTGCATCTCCTCCACCAAATTACTGCACAGTCGATGGCACATGGTGTGTATCGCTGTAATCACACCAGTCCTGCTCAGTCTGCTTAATCAAACCGTCATTTGTTTCTCTAGGAAGTTTGGTTCATTTTCTATCTAAAGTGGACCACAAAAAGCAAACTCTCGTCTTCTCAGACCTCGGGTTTGTTTGAAGTGAACTTTGGTGTGGTTTGAATGCATGTGAAGTGGAGTACAACCAAAACAAACACGCTAACTTACGGCTTTTGGCCAAAAATAAGTGAAATCTTACAACTGCTAAAATCTGATGCTACTTTGTTTCCATTTGGTGAAGGACGCTCAGTGTCTTCTTTTGAGGTTGTCATATCTTTTCCATGGCCCTTAAAGAACCCAATATTTTTTCTAACCCACTATGCAGCCCAAACATACTGGACAATTAAAAGCGCCATCACAAAACACAAAAAGATTCATTGTTCGTTCAACACAAATTCCCTTTTTTTAACAGTCTGTGGTAGATGAAGTGTCACTGAACTGTTACTGCCCTCCACAGTGTGGAACAGCAGAGCTCAGAGGTTCCCAGTGATCCGTCTGCCCAGGAGCATGAGACACAGTTGGACTTGATATTTATGGTCAGTACATGAACAACTACTACTTTTCCATTGGTTTTGTCCACAGTCTTCTACATCCACCACTTTGTAGACCAGATGACTGTCGATCTGTCCAACCTGGACATGACGTTTGACTCCATGATTTCCAATTAGCATTTTCTCAACCTACATAAAAGGAACCAGACACATCGTTTATTGTTCTTCAGCCAAGGCTTTCGCGAAAGAAGCCACAGTGAGCAGCTTCTACAAGCTGCTCACCTGTGTGTTTTGACAACCTTCTCTTGGAGCTTGTCTTTTATTAGGGAAAGAAGGGAGTGGATAACAAAAAAACAAGTTATTGTCTTTGCACTTAGTTGCACACAGTTCTTCTCATTGGAGATGGAACACTGTGAGTCGAGACAATTTTGTACCAGAGATGTTTCGTAAGGGTGAGTCACAAATCCCAACATAGTATCAGTTTACACACACACAGACACACACACACACACACACACAGCAGAAGGCTAAGACTGTTAAATGCAAAACAACTAATGATCCACGCATATGTAAAAGTGATAATGACTCTTGATCATTCCAACGATTTCAGTCTGATAGATCCCTATTATTTTGTTCCAGCTGCTGGAGAACAACATTGTCACTTTTGTGAAGAATGAGCTGAAGAAGATGCACAAGGTCCTGAGTCACCATAAACCGCCATCGTTGCAGACAGAAAATGAGGATGTAATGGAAGATCCATTCGAAAAGGAGTTGAGAAACAGCAAAGAGGCATTTGAGAAGATCACACTGAACTTCCTGAGAAGGATGAAGCAGGAGGAGCTGGCTGACCGTCTCCAGAGCAGTAAGAGGATTGCTTTGCAAATTTCACCTGACCAGTAAACTTTGTGAACTCTGATGTCTCAATGACAGAAAATTTGTTATTAGAAATCTTTAGGACAGTTGAACTTATAGGATGGGCTGTGTGTTGTGTACTTTAGGAACACCTGCAGGAGCTGGTTCTAAACTTAAGTCTCGCCTGAAGAAGAAGTTCCAGTGTGTGTTTGAGGGGATTGCTAAAGCAGGAAGTCCAACCCTTCTGAACCAGATCTACACAGAGCTCTACATCACAGAGGGAGGGACTGGAGAGGTCAATGATGAACATGAGGTCAGACAGATTGAAACAGCATCCAGGACACAACACAGACCAGAAACAACAATCAGACAAGAAGACATCTTTAAAGTCCCACCTGGAAGAGATGAACCAGTCAGAACAGTGATGACCAAGGGAGTGGCTGGCATCGGGAAAACAGTCTTAACACAGAAGTTCACTCTGGACTGGGCTGAAGGCAAAGCCCACCAGAACATCCAGTTCATATTTCCATTCACCTTCAGAGAGCTGAACGTGCTGAGAGAGAAAAAGTTCAGCTTGGTGGAACTGATTCATCATTTCTTTACTGAAACCAAAGAAATCTGCAGCTTTGAACACTTCCAGGTTCTGTTCATCTTTGATGGCTTGGATGAGAGTAGACTTCCACTGGACTTCCACAACGAAGACATCCTGACCGATGCTACAGAGTCCAGCTCAGTGGATGTTCTGCTGACAAACCTCATCAGGGGGAATCTGCTTCCCTCTGCTCTCCTCTGGATAACCACACGACCTGCAGCAGCCAATCAGATCCCTGCTCAGTGTGTTGACATGGTGACTGAGATTAGAGGGTTCACTGACCCACAGAAGGAGGAGTACTTCAGGAAGAGATTCAGTGATGAGGAGCAGGCCAACAGGATTTTCTCCCACATGAAGACATCACGAAGCCTCCACATCATGTGCCACATCCCAGTCTTCTGCTGGATCACTGCTACGGTTCTGGAGGATGTGATGGAGACCAGAGAGAGAGGAGAGCTGCCCAGCACCCTGACTGAGATGTACATCCACTTCCTGGTGGTTCAGACCAAAGTGAAGAAGGTCAAGTATGATGGAGGAGCTGGATCAGATCCGCACTGGAGTCCAGAGAGCAAGAAGATGATTGAGTCTCTGGGAAAACTGGCTTTTGATCAGCTGCAGAAAGGAAACCTGATCTTCTATGAATCAGACCTGAGAGAGTGTGGCATCGATATCAGAGCAGCCTCAGTGTACTCAGGAGTGTTCACACAGATCTTTAGAGAGGAGAGAGGTCTGTACCAGGACAAGATGTTCTGCTTCATCCATCTGAGTGTTCAGGAGTTTCTGGCTGCTCTTCATGTCCATCTGACCTTCATCAACTCTGGAGTCAACATGATGCAAATAGATCAACCAACCTCAGAAACAAAGGAACAAAAATCATTCCATGAGAATGCAGTTGACAAAGCCTTAGGTAGTACAAATGGACACCTGGATTTGTTCCTTCGCTTCTTTTTGGGTCTTTCACTGCAAAGTAACCAGAGTCTCCTGCTTGACCTGTTTACTCAGACAAAAAGCAGCGCAGAAACCAGACGTAAAACAGTTCAGTATGTTAAGGAGAAGATCAATGAGAATGTGTCTGCAGAGAAAAGCATCAATCTGTTTCACTGTCTGAATGAATTGAACGATCGTTCTCTTGTGGAGGAGATCCAACAGTCTCTGAGTTCAGGAAGTCTATCCACGGATGAACTGTCTCCAGCTCAGTGGTCAGCTCTGGCTTTCATCCTTCTATCGTCAGGACAAGATCTGGATGAGTTCGACTTGAAGAAGTACTCTGCATCCGAAGAGGCTTTCCTAAGGCTGCTGCCAGTCATCAAAATCTCAAGCAAAGCTTTGTAAATCATCAAACTTCCCTTCAAACACATTTGTTGTTTTTTACATTAAAAAGAAACATTTACCAGCCTGGTTTTTGTCACTGCAGACTGAGTGTCTGCAACCTCTCGGTAAGAAGCTGTGAAGCGTTGTCTACAGTCCTCCGCACTGCGTTCTCCTGCCTGAGAGAGTTGGACCTGAGCAACAACAACCTGCAGGATGCAGGAGTAAAACTTGTAGCTGCTGGACTGAAGACTCCGACCTGCAAACTCCAAATTTTGAGGTACATTTTCAAATTTCAAAATTTCAAATGTGGTGTTGTAATTTGATGCCTTGAAATTGGGGCTCAAAGGAGTCTCTCTTTAAGACAGTCCTGCTCTTTCTGAACCACATTGTTCCTCTATTCACCCTTTAGCAACATTTTTACCAGCGTTGCACTGAGAAGTAGCTCCTACCACGAGATCGGCTGATGCAGATTTCCAACAGGTGTTTGCTAATTGCTTCTGGCTAGTCTGAAGGGATAATTTCACTTTAGTTTTCCTATGAGCTACATAGAGAGCGAAACACAAATATATGGAATGTATACAAGCTTGAGTCCCACCTGGAAGCCAAATTATTTCTAATATTTCTATTGACTGGAAATTTATGAGGGTCACTCATTACAGGTAGAATACAAAGAGAAATACTTAATCATGGTTATCATATGGTATACTCTGAAGGTTATCTGGCTGCCTGGTCACAGAGGAAGGCTGTTTGGCTCTGGGTGAAGCTCTGACCTTTAACCCCTCCCACTTGAGAGAGCTGGACCTGAGCTACAATCATCCAGGAAACACGGGAGTTGAGGTTCTCTCTGCTCACCTAGAGGATCCTGGTTGCACGCTAGAAAATCTCAGGTACAGAAAGTGTTTTTTATTTTATTTTATTTTATTTCTTTATCTGTCGAAAACTGTTTGCAGCAAAATAAGTACCAACAACCGCATCCAAGTCCTTGGAATCTTGGTTTTGTTCTTTTTTTTTAAAGTCATATCGTGATCTACGTTTAAGTATGGAACCATATTTCTTCTCCAGTAGCGTTTGAAAGATTTCCTAAAAGAAAGGCTGGATGAAGGTAGAGAAGAAGCAAAGTACAAAGAGGGAACATCTGGTAGTTTGTGTATCCCAGAGTGTCCAAGTGTTTTATTACCTGTTAGTTTGAACTGTTTTTACCTGCTACGTTCAGCTGAATTTATTCAGTTTTGACTGAAAGCAAATTTTCAGGCAATTTGTTTTTTTGTAGAATCTCAAGCCTTGATTGGCCTTTCTTCTTTTCTTTTTTTTAATCATAGTTTTATAATAAAACAACTAAAAATTTGATGTCTTAGACCCTACTTCTATTTATTCAGGGTGGAGCCCGCTGGAGTCCAGTGGTTGACCCCGGGTCTGAGGAAGTGTAAGTCCTTTTTTTTTCCTATCTAATTCACGATTACAAACCTGCCCAGATTTAGAAATCAGGAAAAAAAAAAAACACAAAAAAATGAATGAGTGAAAAATCCTGAACAGCGTCTGGATTGTTTGCCGTCTCCATCAGACTCCTGTCAGCTCTCCATCGACACAAACACAGTGAGCAGAAAGATGAGAATCTCTGGTGATGGACGGAAAGTGACGCATGTGGCGGAAGACGAGCTGTACCCCGACCACCCAGACAGATTTGACGTTCCGCCTCAGTTTTTGTGTCGCGGTGGCCTGTCTGGTCGTGGCTACTGGGAGGTGGAGTGGGGAGGCCAGGCTCTTGTAGCGGTCAGCTACAAAAAGATTCAAAGGAAAGGAAAGACTCACGACTGTCTGTTTGCCTGGAATGACCATTCCTGGAGTCTGAGGTGTTCTGAGAATGGTGTATTTTCTGTCCTTCACAATAAAGCTGAAACAACAGTTTCAGCATCATCGTCCTCTGTCTCTAACAGAATAGCTGTGTATGTGGACTGTCCTGCTGGTACTCTGTCCTTCTACAAAGTCTCCCATAGCTCCCTGGTCCACCTCCACACCTTCAGCACCGCATTCACTGAACCTCTCTATCCTGGTTTTGGCTTTGGGTTGTTGTACACTTCAGGTTCCTGGATTTCCCTTTGTCCGACAGAATAGACTGCTGACCAGCAGGCTCAACTAACGTACTCATTCAGTGGTTGCCTAGCAATAACCTGTTGAATAACTTGCGCAACAGCAGTTTCATGTTTCACCACCGGTCCTCATAACGGCTTTAAACTGGAGAGAAAGCTGTGGATAAAACTGGAAATATCAGGCCACCAGTTTTGCAGAATTTCAAACAAAAAAACGTATCAATAGTCTTTGTCGACGGATATAAAGTGTTCACATTGTGATGTTTTTTTAGCCAACTCATTCAGAGCTACTGCAGTTGGTAGCACTGCTGGTTCTCTGCATTCAAATCCCCAAAGGGAAGCAAAAAACACAGATTTTTCTTTTTGAATCAATATTTTGGTTCCTTGTCTACAACAAAATATGAAGTTTTTTTGATATCTTGCTGTTACATGTTCTTGATTTTTTTTCTTTACACCCTGTTGTTGAAGTTTTTGGCCTATTCTGGATGACAGAAAATTCCCATGATATTTTCTGTTTTCAGACCATTTGTTCTGGTATAAACCAATAGATAAACCAGCTAACTTGAACTAGGACAGTTATGATAAACCATAGAAGTCAGTTTGTGAAAACTGATTTGAATTAATTTCTCATCTTTTCTTGCTAGCAAAAACAAGAACACAAAATAACAATCTGATGTGTCATGCTTAAATCCAAAATTCAACTGAATTAAAAAAATATTTTAATAGTACTGTTTCCTCTGTCTTGGTCAAAAAAATCTATAAATTGAAGTATATTTTAAATATACTGTACTTTTCTGAAAAAAACATTTTTGTTTGTTATCAAATGGTTATATTTATTAAAATTGTATTAAAAATACAAAATCAATTTTAAAAAAATACTTGTAATACTCTTGAAAAATCTATTTTGGTGCACTTTTCAAAAGTATATTTTAAATTCAATTTAAATTTATTACTAAATTCGTGCTTTGGATAAACCTTCTGTAAAAATATTTAAAATGTACTAAACTATTTATTTTTCGTTGACACTTTAAATAATGTTGCATATAACATAAATCTAGATCATTTATTTTAATGTTTTTCAGTCATGTAGATGTAGATAAGAATAGTGACGTGTATTTGGTTTTTACCACTAGATGGCAGCATGCAGTAAGAACCCGCCTGTTTCTTTTCCTAAAAGAAGAGTCAGAAGGAGTGCAGAAGAACCAGAGGTCTCACTCTGCTGCTTTTATGTGGACAAACGTGAGATTACGTGAAATGTTCGTTTACTTAATTAAATTTCATAGTGAACTGCAAATATGTGTGCTAGTTTAAGTAAAACAGTAATTAAAAAAAAATAAAATCTCTGCGGCATTCATTGCATAAAGCGAGCGAGTGATCAGTCTTCACAAGAGATAGACGATCTCTGCGCGTCTCCGTGTTTGTGTTCGTGTGGGTCGAAGATGTTTCTGAGGAAGATTCTCCAGTCGGGCGTTTTTGGACTTAGAAATGTCTCTGGACGGGGAGGACAGGTGTTGTCCGCAGCTGCTGTCAGGTGAACCCACGTCACTTCCTCTCTCACTCGCTACCAAAAACAAAGTGTCTGCTCTGGGGAGAAAAATCACAGTCTTTCACGCGAAATTATGACTTGTGTTTTACTGCAGTCACACTTTACGCCACTGTGACTGCAGTAAATTGTGAAATGTTCTATTTAATTCAGAGTTGGGCCGTAAATAGCGCCCAATAACCTTTGACACACTTCGCTCAGAGTTCGCTGTGACGTCAGTGGACGTCAACAGTGCCTTAAAACTTTATTTCTAACAATACAAATGCAAAATTCATTTGGTGGAAGAGAAAATTTTGAGATTTTTTTTTCTGCTTTAAAGTGAAACTTTTTGACCTTTAAGCAAAAGCACAGGTAGTGGCGGCATCATGCTGTGGGGAAACTTTCTCTTTCGGTGCGCTCTGGTCTGTGTGTCTGAACAGGAAGCAGCACTCTCAGGCCGAGCAGCAGGGGTCAGCTGTGTCCTCCGTCCGACCGGAGACGTCCACCGCCAAAACCCTGATGGACATCGGCACCCGGCGCATCTTCAGCGAGGACCACGACATCTTCCGGCAAAGCGTCCGCCGCTTCTTCCAAGAGGAAGTGGTGCCGCACCACAAGGAGTAGGTGGCTGCAGGAGCCAAGCGTCAGGAGAGGTTTTCCTCCCTTTGACTCCCTGTTTGCGCTCCCAGGTGGGAAAAGGCAGGCGAGGTGAGCAGGGAGCTGTGGTTGAAGGCCGGAGAGCAAGGCCTGCTGGGAGTGATGATCCCGGAGGAGCACGGCGGCATCGGAGGGGACACGTTTTCTGCCGCTATCACCTGGGAGGAGCAGTGAGTCCACACTTCCTGCTCTGAGTGTATTGCAATTGGAGTTTTGAAAATGCTGCCATTTTTCTGACCATCTTTCTTCAGAATGTACTGTAACTGTACCGGGCCTGGTTTCGCTCTGCACTCGGACATCGTCATGCCGTACATTGTGAACTACGGCAGCAAGGAACAGATCGAGCACTTCATTCCCTCCATGACTGCTGGCAAACACATCGGCGCCATCGCCATGACGGAGCCGGGTGCAGGCAGGTGAGGACGCAGTCCCACTTCCTTTTTTATGTCACAGATTGACCAGTGAGACAAGGCGTTAACCCGTTGGTTTCCCGCGGCAGCGACCTCCAGGGAGTACGGACGTACGCCAAGAAGGACGGCAGTGACTGGATCCTCAACGGGAACAAGGTAAAGCTGATGGTGTTCCTCTGGACGCCGCCATCGGCTTCATTCGCGTTCTTCCTCTCAGGTGTTTATCACCAACGGCTGGATGGCAGACGTGGTGGTCGTCGTCACAGTTACCAACCGTGAGGCAAAAACGGCGGCCCACGGCATCAGTCTGTTCCTGGTGGAGAACGGCATGAAGGGTTTCCAGAAGGGCCGGAAGCTGGAGAAGATCGGCCTGAAGGCGCAGGTAGCGCAACTTGTACTTCATGTTTGAGAACATCTCAACGTCAGGATGCTGAATTGGTCTGAATCTATTTAAAAGGACACAGCAGAACTGTTCTTTGAGGACGTTCGTCTCCCAGCCAGTGCTCTGCTGGGAGAACTCAACAAGGGTTTCTACTACCTGATGAATGAACTGCCACAGGTCTGAACATAGACACACACACACACACACGTCCTCCTGAACCCTGACCCTCAGTGATAGCTTTTGCTGCCAGGAGCGTCTGTTGATTGCTGACATGGCCATATCCAGCTGTGAGTTTATGTTCGAGGAGACCAGGAACTACGTTCTGCAGAGGAAGGCCTTTGGGAAGACTGTTACTCACCTCCAGGTCTGTTTAATTCCCCTCACACACTTGAGCAGGGGGCGGGGCTTAGCAACCAAAGAGAATACCAATATTTTGGGGGCTTGTCCGGGATTTTTTTCTGCTTTTGCAAGGCAAATTTTGAGCAGGACCAGACTGCTCAACTATAAGAGTTTGTGTTGGCCCTCCAGTTAAACCCTCAACCAGTCTTTTGTGGACATGTAAGATAATTATTGGCTGCCCCGGTGAAGATTCCTAAAATTCTTTGAATAGTCTTTATTGCATAATTCTAATATATTCAGACACAAAGCCATACTGCCTAGCAAAATTCCCTGGAACCTTGAAGAAAAAGTAGGCCCACAGCATCACAGATCTTCCACCATACTTAACAGTGAGAATGAGGTGATTCATCTAAAGCACATAGCTCCACTTCAAGTGGATTAAACTGTATCCTTACAGAAGAGGCCTTCAGTTTGGCTTGCCATGCAAATGTTATCCACCTTCTTCCAAAGATGCTTTATTTGCTTCAAATTCTTTAGTTCTTACTAAAAACTAGTCCTCTGACATGTTCAGACCGTGCAGCACAAGCTGGCAGAGCTGAAGTCAGAGATCTGCGTAGGTCGTGTTTTCATGGACAACTGCCTGCAGCTCCTATCAGAGCGTCGCCTGGACCCCACCACCGCCTCCATGGCCAAGTTCTGGTGAGAAACTTGTGCTAGCAGATGGTTCGCTGCTGGCTAGCAGCCACTGACCGCCAGCCTGTCACCTGTAGGGCGTCGGAGCTCCAGAACAAGGTGGCCACCCATTGCCTGCAGCTCCACGGAGGCTGGGGCTACATGTGGGAGTACCCCATCGCAAAGTAGGTGGAGTAGCTTGGGAGTGGTGGGGGCCTGAGTGATATCTGCTTCAGCCTGACTCTGTGTGCGTTTCAGGGCGTTTGTGGACTCCAGGGTTCAACCCATCTATGGAGGAACCAATGAGATCATGAAGGAGCTGATCGCACGTGGCATCATGAACCAGAAGTGAGACTGAAGGAACGTTTGATGCTCCCTCTGCACCAAGAAAATTAGGGATATAGTTGAAAAAATGGTACTGTAGTTGGACTATATCACATCTGACTGACGTAAATAATTTTGAATAAAAGTCTGATTATTTTAGGTAAATATGCTAAAAGGTGAGACTTCTGTTAACTGATCTGTTATTTGCCTTGTGTCTCAGGTTTGTGCCAATCTGAAATAAAAATGTCTGCATCTCGATTATATGTTCCAACTTGTTAGCAGGTTTGTTTTTTGCAAATTAAAAAACTTGGGTTGAAATTGCTTTTTGAAGTTGTAGTTTCTGCTCTCCGCCAGTTGGTGGCGGCAGTCCAGCGCGCTGACTGTCAGCAGAGAGAGAAATGGCTTTTCATTTGATTCCATCGTGCACGGATAAAGAAAACTGTTGCCTCTCCGGTGAATAATAATAAAAATAACTTTATGCCTCATAAATCACTAAATCAACTCAGTTTAAAATTCTCCTGGAGTGGAGTATTTTTTGTATACCTGCACGGTTTTTATGTTGAATTAAAAAAAAAATAATGTTTTTTCTTTGTGTGAATGTATTCACTGTTATTGCCTGACACTTTGCTAATGGTGCACAGAGATTTCACCATTGTGGGACAAAAATAAAGGATATTTTTGTGATTCAAAACACATGTTTTGTCATTTCTTTGTTGCAGGTTTTCTGAATTTGCATTTTGACTCATCCTGCTGCTGAATGTGCGGCAGGAGCTGCAGACTGAGAACATCCCCGCCACGCCTCACCTGCAGGACACTGTAGCTCCTCTGTTCTCCTCCCCTCCCCTTCTCCCTCCATCCCTTCCTCCTTCCTCTTCTCTCCATCTCTCCTCAGCAACAGCCACGCCCAGCGTCCGGCTCTGCAGAGCGGGGGCTCCTTTCTGAAGTCGGAAGCGGCCACGTTTCAGAGCCCAGTCTCCATGCATTGGTGCATGCATCTGATGCACGTCTGCCAAGTGATGCTGCAGCGACTTTGAATCGGGATTCCCTCTCCCTGCGCGCCTATTGGAGGCTTTACGGTAGCGGAATTTGCAGGAGGGCTGGCCCCGCGGGCTCATTGTGACTGCAGCTCCACACGCACACGCACGGATTTTAGCGTCAGAGCCGCTCAGCAGCTTAACACTGCAGGTAAGGCATGAACCGCGTTGTTTCTGGTTTGTTTCTGATGTCGGGAGTTTGGCGCCTGGCGGTCCGGGCGACGGGAAAGTTTGTGCGTGGAGGGAGGGAAGGGACGCCAGCCGCGTTTGCATCCATGTGCATATATCATCAGCTGCGATTTGTTGCCTCGCGACTGCCAGACCTGTTGTCTGAGCCGCAAACGCTTCGAGCCGGTTGTGACTCTGCGCCGCCGCCTCTTTGGTTCCGGTCCACTGTAAAGTGCTGGAAGCCGGTGTTGGGTCTCCCGGCGACACGCGACGTCCGCTGCAGCAAATCAGTCCCGCTTTCTGCTAGGAGGAGAAGGACGATTTATCAGGGATGGACGGAAATGTGTCCATCTTTGATCTTGAGGAGGATTTGTGGGCTTTGACGTTTTTTGCTGCAGAATGAAGGCTTTTCATATCACCATGGTGATGCAGTATGGTGGTGGTGGTATCATGCTGTGTTTTCAGCTGGTTCTACATTGAGTTTGGTGCTGAATGCACTTCTTTTTTTTTTATTTTATTTTTTTTTACTTTTATACATATTAAAAAGTTTGAAAACCATTTAGGATTTTTAGAAATATGTATTTTTTGGAATGCAGTTGGAGTTCCACCAAGACACGCAGCGAAGCTAGCATTAGCATTACACCACTGCTAGCTGCTGCAGAAGATTTGTAAAAAATAAAATAAAAAATACGTTAAAAATAGTTTTGAGACTTGCTGGACGACAGGAAAAAGAAAAAAAAATCTCTGCTTCTCATCTCTGTTTGCGTACTGGCTAGAGCTCAACTAGCACAGCTGGCTGTGGGAGGAAGTTAGAAAAATTGCTGTTTAATTTACTGTGAAGACTTCAATTTTGTGGCACATTTTCTGAGATTACACATAAAACAATAACACTGGTAAAACTGAATCTGTTTCTTTTGTTCTTGTGAAGCTAATTTTAACAGGCTAGCACAGCTAGCTGCTCCAGAAAATTGAAGAGGTGGTTGTTGAAACTCCCAAAGAAGAAATACGAATATTTTATTTGTGGTCATGTCTCCAGAATATAACAAAATTGAGTGGCACCCTTAGTGATAAATAATAAAAGTCTTAATCAGTTGCAGATATTAGATCTGCAACTGATTGATAGTGTTGCTCTCTAAGAGGGGAATTGGGAATGAACTCTGTACTCTTGACGACTTTTCCCATTTGGTTTCTCAACCAAATGGAAGCTGACTAAGGTCATCAGCTCAGCAGGCTAGCTGTGTATCAAGTTATAGCCACGGCCCTCCTCCCATCGCGCCAGATTGGGCTGAGTCTAATCGCTAGCGGGAGTAATTGAAATGACCCTAATCAGCCCCAGCAGGTTGAGTCCACCTCCTTCCTCCAGGGGTTTCTGTGAGCGAATCTGAGGTTCTGAGGTTGCTGGTGTCTGGGTTTTGGTGCTGAAGTGTTATGTCGCGTGTCTGTCTGCCGCTGCTCCGGCTTTCTGAGGCTCTTTGGGCCTCGGGTGCCTAATGGGAGGTGGCAGAACTGTGCTTCGGAAGGTGATTAAGTCCTGACTGAAAGAGCGGCGTAATCCAATGTTGGAGACGTCAGAGGAGCCAAAAGGCGCCCTGACCTGGATAACCCTTCACCTGCTTAACGGCGAGCTAATGTTCACGTTTTGCTCACTTTTATATTTTCTTTTGAGTCTCTACTGCTTCTAATAAAAAAAAATAATAAAAAAAAAGAACATCCATTGGAGTTTTAGGTTTTGGCAGTAACTTCATGTTTTTTGGTGTCTGGAAAAAGGAGCCATTTCTAAAACCTCCGGAGTGTAATGTTGCACATTGACTTGGTCATCTGGTTTTCTCGCTGTGTGTGCTTTACAACGGCTGCTGGAAAAGACAAGCATTTTGCTGTTGAATTACCATCCAGAAACCACTCACTGCATTCTTGTTGGTTGTGCAGCAGGCTCCACTTTTGCTCTTCAAAGGTGTTTGGATGTAGACTGAAATCTCACTACCAAAGAAAATTTTCCTGACATATTCAGGAATTCATAAAAGGTCAGGCTCCTTTTATGCTGGCTTCCAGCACGGCCCCTCTAATCAGTCATCCACACTCTGCCTGCACCATGGCTGACTGGCGGCCACTTTCCCCAAACCAGCCCTGACAGCCGGCGTCACATTTCATTCCTCATGGATGATGACGCCGTAGAAGAGAAAGGACTCTCTTTCTCAATATTCTCCCAGGCTTTCCCGATCTCGTTGGGAGTTTTTTTTAACAATTTTATAAGCCTTGTTAGGTAATCGGCGAGCTCCTGCAGCTGCTAGTACATGACACGCTGCAGAACAAAGATCACGTCTCCTGAGAGTGGAAGGCCCAGCCTGGCCAGACTCCAGGAAGCTCCAAACGGCGGCCGCCGCGCTTTCCTCAAAACGCGCTTTCTCGTTTCGGAGAAAAGCCCTCCGTGTTCACGCCGGGCTATAACAGGAAGTTTATGTGTCTCCGTCGCTGTGAGGGAATTGCGTATCATTCGGTTTTTACGCACGCTGTGGTTTCACAGCCCTGATTGAAGCAGAGAGCTGCCAGCAACTGGCTGCTGACATCTGATGGTTAATGTGCTGCTGGCGCCTGCAGCTGTTCATACACTTTGTCGCTTCCCGACCGCAAACTTCACTGTACTTCTGGATCAGAGGAACATTTTCTGAATGTTGTGCTAATACAAAGAAGAAGAAAAAACCTTTCAGTCCAATGCTCCGAACTAAAAATCCGTCCCGGCCATATTAGTCCACTTGTGTGGAGCATGGTGGTGGTAGAGTCATGCTATGGGAGGGATTTTCCTCATGTCGGCGCTAAATGCAGGGGAAAATCCGTGGAAGAAAACCTGTTGGAGGACGAAAAAGATCCAACTTTATTTAAGAATTGAACCTTTTCCTTCCACTTTGGAGTTATGTGGGACTTTGTGTTCTTTAAACTCATAAAACCCCAATAAAAAAACCATTGAATGTATGCGGTTAAATCCTGACATGACGTGGAAAAGTTTCCGACGATGTACTTCGTGTACAAGTCAGGTTTGAAGGGAGAGTTTATGGCTGAATTTCCATTTTTTTGGACCTTAACCAGTGAAAAAAGTGAAGCTAACCTGGCTCTGTTTCAGTATAAAACCATAACTGTGGATGTGCCGCAATAATAATATTCTGTATATAGTTTTAAAATAACCTAAACTGATGTATTGTACGAGCCTTTGTTGGTTTCTTGTGCTATCCCCCCCACCCTGTAACCCCATTCTTCATCTTGTTTCCATGTCTTTCCGTGTTTTTCCATGTAGCCTGCGGTTTTGACGATTCCTCCTGGGAGTCATAACTTTCCTCCCCTCAACATGTCCATCAAACCCCAGGCTATTTTGGGCCTCCTGCGACCAGCAGAGAGTGGGAAGAAACCGCGAACGAGCCGGGGCCGCTTCCTGCGTGGGCCGCGGACGCGGCGTTAGCCTAGCGCTCGCTTATCGGCTGAGCGACGCGGGGTTATGGTTTCCAGATGTGAAAGCCCAACAGCTGGGTTGTTTTCCTTCTCTTCCTTTTGACAAACGGTGGGTTGGCAGCTTCTTTGCGACCGAGGCTGGGCTTTAAATATAAAGGGTGAAAAATGTAGGATTTACCTAAAAACCACTTTCTGAACACAGATAGACCTTCAGCTCATTGGTGCACTGATGCTTGTCTACCTGTACTGTGTGGCTCCTACAGGTTAATATGACAACACCTTTCCGGGATCTTAATTCTGCAACGAGTTTATGATGAATATTTCTGCAGTCGGATGGAAAATTGACAAAGAAACTTGTTTTCATTTTGGGCACAGGCCAAAAATGAAATACGTTTTTCACATACATTTTATGTAGTTTTTGTAATTTCTCGCAGCGTTTTCTTTCTGATCAGCTCTAACGTTTGTGATCAGCAGGTCTAACGTCTCCGTTGGCAGTTGCCTGCAAGAATGCCTGACCTCTCCGTTTGGTCCCCGTTTGCGTGTTCTGGTCGGACACGGTTCGTTTTCAGGCGCTCCACTTGTGAAGTATGCGATGGACTAATTAAAAGAGGAGACTGTTGGTCTTGTCCTCCCTCCTCTGCTCCGATTTAACAAGCGTCCTCCAGCCCGGATGGACGGGCCGTAATGAGTTGTTTGGAAGCACCGACGGTGCCCACGGCTTTATTGGGGCCATCGAGGGGGCCCCCCTTCACCATGGGAACCTCTGCCATGGAAACCAACCCCTGAAAGGAATGACCCCTTCAAGTACTGCTGTGTGGATCTCTGTGTTGCTAGACACAAGCGTTCTTTTCTTTACACTTTGACCTGGGAACACACAGAATAGAACGAAACCTTTGACCTCTCGCAACATCAAATTTCTCTGATTGGTGCACTTACACTCGGAAAAAAAAAAAAAGGAAGTAAACTTTCATTTTTAAAAAGGTTTTACGCCTTTAACCCTCCTGAAAGTTTCCACGTGACTCGATGTTTTGCTAGTTTTGCCTGTGCATGCATGCGTTTCGATGCGATCACAGTCGGTCATTTTCCCGTGTCGGGCAGGAAAACCATCGAGACGTCTTCATGGCTGGCTGAGCTCGAGGCGCGGGGGACTGAAAAAAGCAGATTTGCCTCAGTGCCGACGCCCGCACTGCGCTGCAAGTCCAAACGTTTCCGACGTGAGGTTCAAAGCGGAGATCGAGTTCGCCCTGATGTTATCTCGGAGTCTGTCCTGTCTGCTGCAGCTCTTCACCTGATTGGCATCTTAGGCTTGTTTACCTGCTTTAAGGTACCATCCGGACAGAAGCAGGACTGAGTTTCAGTCCTCGGCTTCCTCTGGTTTCCAGTTATTGGTTTGAACCTTGAGCTCACCTACACCCGCCGCAGGGAAGCCGTGAGGAGCCGAGGGCCACCCGTGGATCTGTGGGGCCCCATTCAGATGCTAATCTTACGCCATCTGCTTCTTTAGTTCACGGGGCGGTTGATGTTCTTAGCACTTCCCTCTGAACATGGATCATTAATGAAAGGATCCACAGAGCGTTCCTCTTCCATCCAACCCAGAAGGCCCTCAGTAACAGGCCTGTTGTCCTGCATGACCCCTCCATCACCAGTCAAAGGGCCCTCCACCAGAGGACTAAATCACTGCCAGAGCGGTTTGTCGGAGGGTTTCTCCAAACTGCCGACTGATCAAATGAAGCGGATGTGATTTACACAAAACTTCTTACTTGTCGGAGTCTGGCTCCCACTCAAGTGGGAGTGGGAACCCTTCTCAGGCTTGTTTTTCGCCTGGCTGCACCTCAGCTGGTGTCTGTGTGGTTTTGCAGCTCCAGGATGACATAACAGAGCAATTTCTGGCAACAGCTGCAGGAGCCCGGTTTGGTGTTTGGGTTATGACCACCTGGATGAAGCCAAACTGTGGTATAAATCAGCCAAAGGAGACTACTACAGAACCTCTGTGGTTTTTATTCGCTAATTTTAGACAGGAATGAACCTAATGGCACTTTGCAATGTTCCCAAGCTTGTATTGAAACTTTTGTTTGGTTTTATTCACTTAGGGAACATCAGTGACTTAAGTTGTGCGCCGAGCTCGGCGACCACTGCGTCTAATAAAACCAACTTAGAGCGACCCCTGCTGGTACATAATGGCTGTTGTATTTACATAACTGATATTTACCTTAACCAAACTGGCAACATTGCGTCTCTGCTTCAGCGGAACAACCCGGCTTTACTTAATGCCGCTATCGTGCGTCCAAAGATAAAACAATATACAAGGATTTAAAGTGATGTTCAACTCCTATGACACTAATTAGGCCTACAGTTGGAAAGATCTGAAGATTGGGGGTGAAGAGCATTTATAATTAGAAAAGACAGAGAGACCGCGTGAAAAATGTTTATTTATTCATAGCCAGATGTTTTTTTTCTCTGATTGTTCAGTAAAACCAGTTTCGACATAAATAAAGAGAAAGTGTAAATAACTATGGCTCATGTAAGGTTTCTCTGCTTTGATGACAACGTGTCCCTCCGCTGCGTCAAATCAGAGCCCATATAAACAGGAAAGTCAGTCCTCTCTGATTCCCGCCGCTAACTGGTTTCAGCCCTGTGGTTCTCCCGCCAGGAGGATTTTCACCGGGCTCTCCGGCTATGCTTGGGTGGCATCCCCCCGTCAACACGCACAAACCAGAGCTGGAGCTATCCGAGAGACGCTTTAATCTGCTGCCACGTCGGAGTAATGGAAGTTTCTTGCTTAAATGAGATGACTCTGATTTCTATGAATTCGTTTTCCCCCTCTAAAGCGTGTTGCAGATTGACATCAAATGAACTTAAGTGAATTTCTACAGACATTTTCTGCGCGAGATTATGCCGCTCCTGCAGTCGCCCTGGAAAGTTATCAATGTATTTTAGGCGCCAAGGTTGCCGGAGTCACATTTTGTCCTTCCGTCTATGAAGCCTCATACAGTAAAGATGCTTATCTCTGAAGACGACATAGCTGCCTGTCTGCAGATTGATAACGGCCACGTGAAAATACTTGAAAGAGTGTAGAGAGATGAGGTCAAAAATAGAACCTTGAGAGAGAAAACCCGGGCGTCGTTGACGTAAAAGGTATCCAGCGGGCGTGGTCGCGTCACGGGTTAGATTCTCCAATTGTCTCCAATTTACAAGCGTAGCAAAAAAACAGTGATTAAAATATTTAACATATTAAAACCAGTGTGATACATTTTTCAAAATTAACTGTCCCTAATATGGACGCTAATAATTTCCAGAGAAAGTTTCCATTTTGGAATTTTTTGCCCCTTCTAGCTTTATTTATTTATTTTTTTCCTCTTTTGGAGGCAATGTTTGGTTAGTTAAAATAAACGTCAAACTGTGTCATACATGTGCTGCTTTTTCCATTAGATGACAAACAATATGAAATGAAAACAGACGCTATCCACTCCTGCTTTGTTGTCCACTAATTACATTTCCGAATCCCAGCCTCCTACGCCACACTTTGTCATCACCGTTTTGTCTTTACCTTATTGTCATGGAAACAAAGTGCTGTTGTTGCAGACTGCTCTCCACTCTGTGAACTATTGGCAGCATTTTGGAGTCTTTTTTTTCCCCCCTCACACACATATCCATTAAACTTCCATGGTCCCAAAGGAAAGCGGCGAAGCGAGCCGCGCACTTTGAGAAGTTTCGGCTCGGATTGGGCCTCCGACCCGAAAGCTTTCGGGTTCCAGAGGATAATCCTGCCAAATCTTTTCAGTTTCATGTTCTGCAGCGGGACATGAAGGCAGATCTGAGTTTACAGCAGGCCACAGCCGTAATCAGACAGACGTGTCCTGAGCTGCAGCTGGCTCCAAGGGTGGAAACGTCAAACTCAGTTACTGGTGAGTGACCTCGCCCTCCAGTCGCTCAAGCACAGGAAGTCATCACAGGCCAACCTGGACTTTTTGCTCAATGAGAGCGTCAATAAACATTGGAGTTAGGTGCAGCTTAGTGACATAAAATCACCCACCTTTAAGCAAGTAGAATCCTGAAGAAGCATATTTGTAGTAGAAAAGGGAAAGTAAATTTGTGCCTAGAGAAAACTCCCCAGAAATTTTTAGGTTAATCTCAGAATTCCCAAAGGAAAACTTGAAAATTAATTCGATTCAAAAGTTTAAGATTTTTGATAATTTCCAACTTTTTTTTTTTTTCAGAAAATTGTTGAGATTTTTTTTTCTTGCAAATATTTTAATTTGGGAACCCTGACATTTCCTTCTTTTTCAAAAAAAAAAAAAAAAGCCCCCCCCTACTGGATGGCTGTCCATCGTCACTTCGTCCTGTTGTCCGTCCTCTGAGGGATTCAGGATGTGTCCATCCTCCCCCTTCCTCCATCGAGCCCCTCACACTGACCACAATATTGCTGTATCACTTACAGTAATAGCCGGCACTCAGAGTACTCTGAGGTGAAAGCCTCGCTGAGAAGCTTCCTGTCCGCACAGGAAATCGGGTCAAACTACGACTTCCTCTGTTTGCTGCTTAAGAGGCCTTCTGCTTGAGAATGATTGATTGGTTGTGTTGATCACTTAGCCTACAGATCTTTGCGCTGTCTTTTATCGTAATATGTTGTGTCACAGTTAATTATTTATCAATGTCAGACAACACTTTTACTAGTTTTCTGATTGTAGTCTGTTGGTGCTTAATTTTTCAGACGTTTCCCACGAAGCCTGAAATTGAAAAACTGGGTTCGTAACAAAAATATAAATAATTGCTGTTTTCATGAAGCATAAATGGTTGATGGTTTCCTTGCCAACAGAAAAGTAACCTTTAGAAATAAACTGTTTGACGTAACATTGTGTTGCCACCTGAGCCCGGCGTAATCAATGTGATTACACCGTATGGAACGAAAGTGCAAAATATTTACGAATAATTGCACGTATGGTGACCAATTAGAGTACAAAGTGGTTTTTATGCCATTGGGGAATGAACAAAAAGCTCCGGATGTTTGGCTCGCCGTGTCCTTGAGTTGCATAAATGATCCTCTCAGAGATAAATGGGCGAAAACACACAGGGCACTTGTTTGGTAGCAGCTGAGCTCTCCATAAAACACGGCTGGCAAAACACGAGAGGTTTATAGCGAGGGCGGCGCTTGCTATTTTCCCCTCCATCAAACTGAGCCAAACATCAACTTGTGCTCCCAATCGTCCCGCCGTGACTCACTGTGGAAGGACGGGGAGGAAAAGCGCTGACTTGATGGTTGTGGAGGCTTCGCCATGCGTCTCGGAGAGGAGTGCGTCTGTCGTCTAACCGGCGTTGACGCATGCCGCGCCGTTGACCTGCCGTGGCAGAATGTGGGCTTTTCCATCCTCCCTTCCCTCGCTGCAGCTGGTCTCTGTGATGGATTCCAGAAACTCCCGCTCTTTCCTCCAAACGTTTGATTCATCAAAAAAAGATTTCCAGCTGATATTCAGCTCAGTTTGATTCCATTAATCTTGAAGTCCGTCTGGTCCTCTGTAGCGGATTTAAGATCTGACCGCTGCTGCCCTGATCTTAGTGCTTCCTGTGAAGGTGCTAATTTAAAACAGATGGCATGTGGAAGCATAGTTCAGATTAGCCAATAATGGGAAGGGATTTAGAATCAGTGCAAATTAACTTTCCTCACAGGTAGCCTCACCTTTTAGTATGTTTTCTTTCTTTTTCTCAATTGCTTTACCCTAAAAATTAGACTAGATTTATAGGCGCTGTAAGCTGCTTTAGTGGTTTAGCATACCAAAGTTTACTCTCAAAAGAGTTTCACATTTATGGGCAGCGTCCTCTAACGAGAGATTTGGGACTCCTCTCCGAACTTTGCCCAGTGTGGAATTTTCTCTGGCATTTTATGCAAGAGAGTTTAAAAATCAAAACATGTGGCCCAACCAGGAGTACTTTTAATTTTTAACCACAGCAAATGGTTTGGAAACAATAATTTAGAAGAAAAAGCAATATTTGGCAATACTTCTATCATATAACCTTACATATTTGGACATTTTAAAGTGTGTAGTTAATATATATTCTGAACCTTTTTTTAAAAAAGAATATTTTGTCACTATTTGTCATCAACACAGATTCCATTTTGAAATTTTTAGAAAGCCGTTTTCTAAAAGTTATAAATGCTTTTTTTGTGACATTCAATTGTGGGTAAGATTGACGGTGAACGTCAAATGCGTTCACTTTTTTAAATCACCGGAGCTTTATTAACTCTTAATTGCCACTTCTGAACTTTCACGAAGTGTGAACAAATTTCAGAATTTAGATTTTTAGATTTTTTTCATTACAAGGAGAAATAAACAACATATAGCATAAGAAACCTCTGGGTAACAGCATCAATCTAATATTTCAGGTTTGCTAGGAATGTCTCCATGTCTCGTACAGTCGCCTGTGTTTCAGCTCAGAGCTGGTTGTGGGGATGACTTCAAAGCAGCGGGCTACACCCTGTGGTTAGCGTGAAGTCAGAAACACCGCCCGGCAGACTGCTAATATATACACAACACTCTGTAAATCTGAGACTGGCACACGCCCTCCCACGTGGGCACCCTATCGAAGTTCATCATACAAGACACGTTTCCTTGGACTCACTACATCCGTCTGTCACTGCACAGCGCTGAGCCTCTTCACTTCCTCCCTATTCTCCCCCCTCAAAACTATTTTAAACAGGCCTCCCAGGCATTTTTCACATACGAGGAATTTCCTGTGTCCTGCTTCCATCGGAGAGGAGCGGCGGTCCAAATGCAGCAGGCCGTCTTTAGCCCGGAAGTGTTGGAGGGACAGACGTGTGTATGTTTGACTGACGGGGACAATATGAACACCCAGAAAGGATGTGAGGAAAAATGACTTCCAGTCCTTACCATTGACTATTTTGTCCATTTAGACATTTGAGGCAATTTGTCACGATTTTGATTTTCGCCAGCTGCTCTTTCTCGACTAATGGACCGCCTGTTATTTGCTCTCAAACTAAAAAAGCTCTGCTTTCATGAGCCACTTAGTCTTTTATTCGTTTATTGTTTTCAACCCTCTTGGGAGCTTTTCACAAACCGTGTTGCCGTCGTCCCCCTTGAGCAATAATGAATAGCGCCGTCATTGTGCCTTTCGGAGATAATTGCAACAACGACTGTTTTTTTTCCATGACTATTAAGACCACGAGTGACAAGCTTGTCTGTAATTTTACAGTCAAGGTAAATAACAAAAATATAAAATCTTATTTATACACCCTATTTTTGAGCGACGTGTGCATATGTTATGACATGATTTTTGTGGCTGAATAATACTTTTTGAATCAAGCATATGAACTCTGTCTGTTTATTCATTCGGTTTTAAATGAATGAAAAGTTAAGGGTGCCAAGGACACACACCTGCGGAACTCCACAAGTCGACTTAGTCATTGATGACAGTAGTTTCCAAGGTTTTAAGGGTTTTCGGTTTTAAAAGTAACTTCCTTTTCCTGACACTACGTCTTCTGCAGATAACACTTGTAAATAAGTTGGAGTGTTGTAAAAAAAAAAAATCATATTTCGACTAATAAATGCTAAAACATCAAATAAAACTGCCGATTTAGAGATTGGCAAGTGGGTCACGAAGCAAACCCTTCATGTGAGAAGCCTTTCAAAATAAATACTTTTTTGTTGTTGTTGTTTAGCTCATTCTTTCAGTTTTACAGTCTAGCAACATGATAGTTTTGTAAAAGATGTCTCGGGGGAAAATATTTATATTGGAAGATCACCAAAGCCGCTGGAGATATTTGGTTACTCTGGCTGTGACTAAGAGTTTTTTGTGATGAAGGTATTTTTCCATCCATTTCTGACCAGAACAACCAGCAATAGATTTTGTGCTGCTGTCCTGTTTAAATGCATTGATCCAGTCCCCCATCCTGCCTGCCAGTACTGGAGATTACAAGCTTCCAGTCTGGGTGACGGCATTAGTACCGGGCCAACTTTAAGCCTTGCAGTCAAACACGCTGCAGTGAGGCTAACATCTGCTGTCAGGGAACCCAACATGACTTTAAAGTTTGTCTCAATTCCATCTAATTCAGACATAAAGCAAGTTTGAACTTCACTGAACCAGCTTCCTAAGCTGGTTAAATGAAATACTGTTGTACCAGAGGACATTGTCTTTGGTCATGATTGTTCCCAATCATCCACTTTTATAAGTTTAAGTCGATAAAACATGGCTGTAACCATTGTGTGTTTTGCGACTCTGTCTGGAAATTTAAGGAGTTTTGGTGCTTTCAGGCTTGGAAAAAAGGAAAAAGAGCTCAAGCATGTTTGTTTTCCCATCCACACATCATCCATCCAATGGTTTGTCCATCTGTCTATCCATCCGCCCAACCAATGGCTTATCTATCCATTCATCCGTTTAGTGGTTCACCCATCTATCCATTTCCCCTGGTACAAGCAGGTGTTTAACCTCTGACAGGACAGGGAGTGGTGTAAATCTGGTTGTTACTTTGACTTGAAGGATTTGTTTTAGTCTCTGTTAAACTCTGAAGTTCATCTGGAGCTAAAGCTGCATTTTTCAGACGGCCTGAGTCACGGTTTGGTGACAGCTGGACAGGCTTTGTGTCGTCTCTGCAGCGGTCCTCCGTCCTGCCTGAATACAGAATGAGGTGCAGTATTAGTCAGCACCTTTCTGTGCTCCTGTAGAGCAGATGAAGCGTAATGTGTTGCCCTTCACAGAGCGGCGCTTGAATTTCAGCCTCCGCAGCACTCTCCAGTAAGACTTCTGGACACCTCTATTGATTGGTTGTTCGGAAAATTGAGCCTGCGGGGTCAGACGCAGAAAATGTTCTGATGTGCAGGAAAATGAGCCGGCCCAAATCTGGATGACGGGGTTATCATACGTGGATGTCAGGGGATGATCCAGTCAGCTAATCCAGATCACAGAGGTGTTGGGGTCCAGCCAGGCCCAGACTTTCCTCTCCAACTCATCCCCGGCACATCAGCAGCTGGCCTCGACCTGCGGGTTCTGCTCTGTTTGTTGACGGTCCTGTTACGTTCCCGCAGATTGGCATTAGCGCTGCTAGCATCTGCTCGGTTGGAGATTAGATGTTAGCTGCCACGTTTGACTTTCTGTCTGGTCTTGATCCCTAATCGGCAGAGACGGGCAGCGGCCCAGAAGACGGCAGGGCAGAAACCAGAGTTTCCGTTTCTCTCAACGCCTTCACGTTTCGTCTCATTTTTCACAAAAGATGACATCTGATTCTCACCGTTTTGAACTTGTGCGATCTTCAACCTCAATGCTGACAGCTCGATTATAGTCTCTCACCAATGGCTGTTTCTGACAAGCTAATAGAGGCTATCAAGCAGCAGGTCGGCCATTTTCTCTCTCTGCCTCTAATTTTGAGGTGTTTTCGGAAACCTTCGGACCGCCTCCGTTCTGATTCAGTCTTGCGTCAACCTCAGTGGTCTCTTGGTGATGGATGATGAAGTGCAGAGTGCCTCTTAACTCCAATCTTGACCTTATAGGTCTGATTTGGTGGAACAGGCTGCCAGTAAAGGCAGCTAGTGAATAGAAAAAGCTGAAGCAAAATGTTGTCTGTTTAGATATAGCCATGTTTAGGCTAACAGCTGCGGCGCGCCCCACACTTTGGGAACCCCTGGGTTAAAACAACCATTTTTGACAATTAAAAGTTGATAAATTTCGACAATGATTTCTGTAGATTTTCCAAGCTAGGTTTCAGCTGCTGACACACCAGCTCTGTGTGTTACTGAAGGGATACCCTGGTGGAGCTGAGTTCTCTGGCTTTTTGTCCACAGTTTTTTCTCGTTCTTCCTTCAAACTTCTGTTGCCTCTGCGTTCATTTCCTCTCGCAGGTTGATGGATAGCTGCAGCACGACTGGGGCTCTATAAATAAAGCCTCCTTCATCTGGTTTGTGGTTGCAGGAACGAGCAGGGTTGGAGCGTTTGCTTGTGCCGCTGCGGCCTCTGCAGCCTCTCTCTGCCTTTGTCTCGGCTCTGCTGCAGCGCCCAGCCCTGCCTGCAAATGAGCACCATCGACAGAGCGATTATTCAGCACGGGGCAAGCCCTGCACCCCCTCCTGTACCTCGCATTGCACTCCTGCCGCATTCGCTGTCGTGTTTGGATGCTTCAGGAGCAGGAATGAGGATAAAATGCTCTTTGTGGAGGTTTCAGATGCAGGAGGTCTTTCATCTAAACCCAGTGTCCCCCGGGGGCTGGGTGCGCCTCGTACCTCTTTCAAATATGAATTAATGTCTAAAACATGAACATGTTTCTGGTGCTCAGACATGGCTGGAACCCAGCATCCCCAACCCCCATCGGCGTGATGCTGCCTTCAGCCCCAACTGTTGGTGTGTACGCTGGTGGAGGGGATGTGATTGGCTCGCTCTGGTTTTGTGTGTGTGTCTGTTGGCGGAGGAAGTGTGTAAGCTGCAGCACCGTGCTCTCGCCGGCTCCGGTCGCCGGCGTAGAAAACATCAGTCATCTCAGCGAGAGCGCCGCTGCCTCGATGACTCCGGCTCCTCTGCCTCCTTCTCATCCGTTTGTTTCTTCTTCTCCTCTCTCTGCAGAAGCCGCCGCCCGCCCTCCCGCCAGCCCCTTCAGCCCCTCGCTCCCCACGCCAAAAACTGGAGCCGCCTCACCAGGTAAGCTGCTAAAAGCAACTGCGTTCAAATCATCTAGAATATGCATGTAAGCCCCCTTTGCCCCCCTACACTTTTTGTCCCTGAGGGCTTTCTTTTCTTCCCACCTTTAATTTCACATCAATATTCCTTCTTTGTCCTCTTTCTTTTGTTTGCAGAAATTCACATTTCTCAAGATATTTGCAGGTATTGAAAACAGCTGAGCTGATGCTATGATAAGCCCAGGGTTGGTTCTGGATTGTTTTTAGTTTTTTTCATATTTTTTTGCTGACCTTTAGTCTTTGAGACGCTCTCTGTCTAGACAACACAGATTTTTCAGCCACTAGCGTGCCGTGAGAGCATATTATTGGATATCTTGACACCATCGGCTGCTTTATTTGTAAGACATCTTAGCTTGTGGTGCCATGTGCCGGTAGCTTGTCGCTGGTTTCTCAACCAAGCCGGGCAACGCACCGCGGGACACGTCAGACTGTCTGTTCTCGTTGGCAGATATGGCTGTCAAAAGTTCTCCATCGGCTCCGTCGGGGTGCGCCGTGGAGCAGGTGGTGGTATGCTGATGGGGAAAAAAATACATAAATCACAGCAACCTTCTTCTTCTCTGGATATCCCAGAGACTGTACTGTTTTGATTTGTACCGTAGTTTATGTCTTTGTTCTGCTGCTTTTAACCATTTTAATGAAGGGCCTCGTGTTTGTGGTGCTGATTTTTCTTCCCTATTTGTTGATTTGAGTCGTCGGTCAACTGTAGATATATTGTATATATTTGACATTGTTTGAATTTATACAAGACCAAAAAAAAGAAAAACTGCATAGCCACAATTTATAGGAGTTATTATGTCAGTTGGTGAAATAAATAGCTAACAATTTTAGCTTGGATATTTGCCAACATAATCAGTTACACAATGAGTTATAGCAGTTAGCGTACCTGTTGTTAACATAACTAGCCACAGACATCGGCACATGTAGCCTGTTAGCAAAAGCCTATCCGCTGCTTCGGACAACTTTCCAAAAGGTAAATGACAAAAAAAAAAAAAAAAGGGCTTTAACTGTGAAGCACGGTGGTGGAACTGTTATGGCTGGTGGTTGTTTGGGCCTTTCCAATGTAAAAGCCTGTTATTTTGCCCCTAGTGGTCATGTGGGGTGGTGATTATTATTCGGTTGACGATGGTTGGGTATCAGAACATGGAGGGTTGTGTAACGACAAAGATCCATATCGGAGTTGTGCCGAAATGTGGTGGGAGGATTTGAAATGGTGGACCGTGATGCACATCGCCCACATCCAACTATTAAAAGGATATCAGCTTGTTCATCACATCAGAAGCTTTCATTTATATTGTTGTGAGGCCATTTTATCTGTTTGGATCACATCTGTGACTGGGCGTCCACTGGGTCCGTAACATGCTCTCCGCGTGACGGCCCGGCCCCCACCACCCCCCCTTCTCTGTCCGTCTCTGTTTCCGTCCGCCTGACGGTTGCTAGGCAGCTCCCAGGCGAGCCGTCTCCTCTCCGGAGGCCGACTCAGGATGACATGCAGGACGGAGGGGGGGGCAGCGTGCCCTTCCTCTGCCCTCGTTTGTGGGGACGGAACCAGAGGCCTGTCCCCCACTTCACCCGGCGCGGTCAGCTCAGGTTGTTGGCGTCTGAGGCCGAGGGAGTCGACTGCGCCTCTCCCGCTAATCGCCGTTAGTCAGCGAGGTCTTTCGGATCTGGACATGGAGGTGGTAGGAAGTTGCTAAGTGTGCAACCGGCTACAACTGACGCCTGCTTAGCGGAAGTGTTACACATGCTGGAGGTGGTGAACGTGTGGGAAGGCGGCAGAGCAGGAAACTCAACTACACAGGCTTCTTTTACATTCCTGGGGATGCTCCCTCACGACCCATCATCAATAAAATACTCCTATAACGTAATATAAAATGTTTTTAGCGTAGCTAAGGTCATATCAGCTCTTATGCACGGTGGAGCAAGTGTCATGGTGAGGGGATGTTTTTGTCGATTCTTCAATTCTCAGTTATGCTTCATCTGAAACATGTCATAGAAACGTAAACGCAATAATTCTTGTTTCTTTTTCGAGCTGAAATGCTTCGTGTGGAAGTTGCTCGTCAGCGGCCTGGTGCTGTTTGGAAGTAATTTCACGCCCAACCTGTCAGGATTAGCTAAAATACAGCTTCCTACTCACATTCCTGACCTCCAGAGAAGTTCATAGGGGTAAAACGTCTTCCTCCAGGCTGCGTTTGTCCCCGCCCGGTGGCAGCATGTTGATTGACGGATGGAGAACGCTTTCTGTCTGAGCCGTTCTGCCGCCTGTGTCCACGTTTTTTCTTTTTTTTGGGGGGGCGGGGGAATACAGCTGTTGCCTTCGGGGCTCAACAGCCAGCACCTGCTGACGCTCAGTTTTAATCTGAATTCACTCGCCATGCTTTGAAGCTCGCAGCTGCGGGAGTTTCTGATTGGACGTAGAATATTAAAGGCCACGTATATGTGGAATGATTTCCTGAGTGGACGGTTCAGGACTTCACAACCAGATTTCTCACGGTTTGCTGCCCTAAACAGGATATTACTGCAGCTCCTGACCAGAGGTTATGTCTGACTATGGCATCTTTTCCTTCCAAAAGGAAGGAAAAGATTCAGGTTTCCACTACATTTAGGTCCACACTATCCTTCTTGTTTTTATTTAATTAGATGGTTCTTGTGTGATAGAAGTAGAAAAGTAAATCATCCTGGAAAAAGCTTTTGTAAAATCCTCCAAATTCATTGCATATGCCTAAATACCTTAATGTCCTCATGTCCAGCTTTTTTTGGCTGAATTATTCTTTTTTATTTTTTTGCATGTTATGGTTGCTGTTTCTTCATTATTTCCTCCCGTTTCTATTTTTTAAAGCCCTTTCCGTTGCTCTCACTGGAAGACGCTCTGTCAATAATAACAGATTCTGACATCCGTGTTGAACGGATTGAATTTTGCCTTCATATTTAATTGCGGGTTGTGTCCTTTTACCAGTTTTTTTTTTTCGCCCTGAATCGGATGAATTTAGTTCAAGCGGCTGTTCACGCTTGAATAACATCGCCATGGAGAACATCCCAGCTCAACACACTTCGGTTGAACATTATCTCACAATGTTCCAACAAAATACCATTTTTAACATTTATTTCTGGAATCAGTAAAACATCTAAGACGGCTGCAGATTTTCAGGTTCCCCTCACTTCCTGCGTTTTGCGTAGCGTCCCGCGTGTGTTTTATGGAGGTGTGTGTGGGCCTGGGGAAGAGCACGTCGGGCTCCCTGTGTGGGGAAGGAGGAGGCTGTGGGGGTGAATTACGGGTGTGGAAGTGGAGGTGTGGGGGGTGACGGCCAACTTCAAAAAGGAGGAAGCTGGGAAACTTCAGAGGGCTGCTGTCTGATTTTTCATGACCGGACCCCCAGGTTGAACCGCAACCCCGACCACAGCTGCCTCATGAGTCACGTTATCACCATAAATCCGTTCAGAGATGCTTTTCTACATCATCCCAGCTTTTTAAAAAAATATAAATAAACAACTGGAAATGTAATTAGTACTTTAGTCCTGTAGTTTGCAACAGTGAAACACAAGGTTGACATAATAACGTCGTCCGCTGTCGTAGTACAACGTGGATTTAACACAGTACCATAAAGTACAATCCATCTTTCCCAATCTCCCCCGCCCCCTTTTGATCCTTTCAATAAAGATGAGCACACTTTTTCTGGTCAGCCGAGCGCCGAGATTAAGATTCATTTCCTGTTTCTCGTTCCTCACGAAGAGCCGGCATCTTTGGATGAGCTCAGCCTCTGATCTCCTCCTTCATCCGTCGCTCCGGTTTCTGGCTTCCCCGCAAACCCACGGGCTCACACCACAAGAGCAGCTGAGGATGTAAAGCTGCTCGACAAGGAGCATTGTTGATCACTGAGAAGATTATCAGCACGGGATTCCTCTAAAAGCTTCAATTAATGAGTTTGGAGATAAGATGAGACGTTGCTTCGATACTCTGTGATGACAGGCTGTGGGAGGGGGATGGGGATGGGGGGTGGGTTGACAACAGAAACGCAAAGAAAAAAACGCCCCAAACTTTTTCTTACCTCTTCAAACTTTGAGGCTTTTTCTAGAGTAAGTTATTTTTTGTGAAACATGTAAACCCTGCACGAGGCATCGCCACTTAAACATCGAGCATATTTCCAATGGAGGAACGTTTTTATGCGTTTTTACATAGTTTAAATCGTGCCAAAACGCGAGTCTTCCTGCCACACTTTTGGTTTTCCAGCAAATGGAGCACAGTCGAACGAGAGAACGGCCGTTTACTGTCGCTGTAAACAAATTCTCTGCTTTGGCGCTTCTATTCCTGTCGTTTCCTGATATTTTAGGGGCAGGACAGGACCACAAATCTCTCAGCCGCTCTTCTTTATATAGTAGGCTTGCTGTTCTGGCTTTGCTGCCATTGGAAGAGAAATGACTTCCTGCTGCACTCTTTTCTTCTCATTACAGTTGCTTTCCTTTTATTTATCACATCAAGCAGCATCCCTTTGGAGAATAGTCTGTCTCTGTCTTTTTGGACACATGAAAGAAAATTCCCTAAAAACTTTCCAAGAAGCAAAATAAATCTCTTAGCTTTGGTTATTCCTTTAACTTGTCAATCTCAATTCTTAACAGGCCATTGTGTGTGTGTTTTTTTTTTTAAATGTAGGAAATCGTGGGAAAATATCTCATACCTCTTTCGTGCAGCAAACATATTAGATTTGTGTCTCCTGCCAATAGTAAAGTCCATTGAAAGCCAATGCTTCACTACGGCGCCATATGTTTTAGATCAGAGGTGCCCAAACTTTTTGAGACCAAGTTCTGCTTTTTCCTCTCACCAGCTGGCGGAGATCTGCCACGTGACATGAAGACATAACAATTGTAAATGAAACTCTGTTGACTTATTTTATTAGATGTGCGCTACCGTACAACAGGTTTTGTCACAAAAACATTTTTTCATCCATAGTGCTGTTAATAGGAAAGACGGTTAGGTAATTTTTATTTTTTTTCTTTTACTTAAAGGAATATTTCAAGCTGTGATTTGCAATACCGGTTATTGAATTGTGAAATTGCTCTGAATTTATCGTACGATTTCATTTGACCTCAAAGAGGTCAAATGAAAGGGCAAATTAATTAACTGATTGGTCTACTTTTAGGGGTAAAAAGTAAGCTTATAGTCCAGAATTTTCTGTATATTAAATACTATCACAAGAAAAGGAGCTATAAATTAGATATTGTTTCCTTTTTTACATTTGGCTCCAACCACATAATCATCTGCTAATAGTAGAATAGAAACATTTGACTCTTCCTTGCCTCTTTTCAAATAAATAGTTTTCTTTCTTTTCTCATAAATCCGGCTCCTTTTTGTACCTGAAGCCCCCTAATGCCAACAGGATGCTCTGGGTTCCACCTCCTTCCAGCTCCAGAGCTACACACGGCTGTCTCTGAATCTTGGCCCAAGATTTAACTCCTTCATTCTTTGGATTAGCCCCTGAGGGCCAAGCCAAGACTTTAACAAATCCTAAAAACAGCTCACTGGAGCCGCTGGTCTACTTGGCGCAGGAAGGATGCTTGTAATCACTTGTTGGGGCAAAATTACCATCCCGGCAGTTGCCTTGGAGACTCTCCGCCAAACCTCTGCCTCTCCTTTTATTTGTCTGTTGTGTTGCTGAAGTTTGTCTTGATGTATTGATTTCCAGCTTCTCTATTTGCTAATAACGCGACTCAGTCAGGCAGATTATGACCTGAAATGTTACGGTGATACTTCTGGCATTCATTTCAAAGTAAATTACCATAATAAACAAAAGAATTAAATGGAACAAACTCTCTTATTATATTGTTTTGATTGTGGCTTTGTTATGATGAGTAATAAATGTTGCTCACAGGCAGAACTGAGCCTAATGCACGGCTCTGCAACACATGATGAAAGTTGAATGTGTGGAAGAGTCTTTAATATAATTTAAGGCTCACCAGATGGGATTTGGTTGTTTGAGCTTAAAGTTGTGGATAAATTAAATAGCCTGAGGCTTGCTTCTTCAAATATCTAACTATTATTTGATGATTCTGATGTTTATTTCTCTTCATGTCTCATTTTTATCTCAGATCTGAGCCGACAGTTCAACGCCGTACCTTCCTGGTTCAACAGGCAGAGAAGCTCAGCTTTCAGCTCAGGTAAGTTCGCACCACACGCCAAGTGGATTCAGTGATAAATGGAAAATAGAAAAAAATATGAAATTCTGGCTTCCATTTAGTTATGAAAGCAGAAATAAAATCTTGACCAAGAAAATTGTTGCTTCTGGACAGCAGAGGTGTTGCTTCCGCTGTTCATTTAAATTGTTCAAGCTAAACGTCACATAGCTAAGCATTACAAAGGTAAAAATTACCTTGCTGAACATTATGGAACTAAACCTTACACAGCTAAACATTGCGCCGCTGAATGCCACATTGTTAATGTTCAGCAACATTTAGCTCCATAACGTAGCTAAGCATCACAGAGATAAACGTCTCGTAGATAATAAGCGTGACGTTGCTAAACATTATGGAGCTAAACGTTGGTGTTCAGGCGTGGCCCACTCCAGCTGCTTCATTCAGCTCTACTCTCTCTGACATTTCACTCTCACTTTTCCCATGACTCACGGGAGCCACGGGGGGGTCGGCTGAAAGTGGCTGCATTCGGCCAGATAATTGGCTTGGCTCTCCATATGTGGATAATAGCAGGGGATTGTGCTCGGTTTGGGCTGATGTCATTTTGACCCACTAAAAGCAGTGATTAAGTTAAACTCTGGTGTTCCAGTTTAACCCCAGCTATGAGAGGACGTTTCCTCACCAGCCTGTCTGTGCAGATCAGCTGGAGTCTTGGGAGGACATGGAGAAAGTTTGAGACACAATGACAACTCATTGTCAGATTGCATACAAACTGTTGACGTTATTAAAAATATGTGAAACTCCTCGAAATGATACATGAACAGGCAGGTCATTTAATTATTGCTCTGACCAAAGTTTTGGAGAGAAGCTTTTTGCTTGAGACATTTCCTGACTTTTCTAGAAATTGTTATTGAATGTTAAATTGCATTGCTTTTTTTTAAACCAAAAAAGTATCTTTTGGTTTAAAAAAAAAAAAAAAGTAACCAAAGAACGGCAATACGGCTTTTATTGCCACACCAATTATGTTGTTTAAGAAGTCGTAATCAACTAGAGAAGCATATTTCTATATCTTATTGTAAAAAGTGAAAGTTTAAATCAAATGTCTATTCACCACTTACTTAACATTTTGTTTTCTTACTTAACTTTTTTGCTTTCTAAAACCAAAATAGACTCTGAAACTTAAGTAAATTCAAGTTAAATGTACACAAATGTTTACGTGACGTAACAACAAAAATATTTTTCTATTTCTTACTAAAGCGAGTATATCAAAATTGGGTACATTTTATTTATGTCGACATTATAGCTTGTGGGTTTTAGACATTTGATCTTAAGTGATAATTTGTGGGCTTTATGTTGGCTCTATTTCGATGTTACGCAAGCGGTCATCGGTGACACCAGTGCATCGACTGGTTTAAATGGCTCCCTGTGTGTCAGAGCAGTGGGGAAGGAACCCCGAGGCAGCACCGCGCCCAACTCCCTCCGCTGACCTATTTCTGGATGGTCAGAGTCCCTCCATTCGCTGCTGCCGTCCTCTACCAACCACTGACCTCCGTGACTCCACGTTGTGGTATCTATGGGAACGATGACATCGCTGGCGTACTCTGAAACGCTTACTATAAGGGAAAATATATAAGCCGAGATGAAAATATCTAAGGGCGCTCGAGTAAAATATGAGATTATCTATAAAAAATAAAACTGATAAAGAATTGAACTATTCACAATAACCGTGTTTCCATCTTTTTTTTTTCGTGGTCCTTGCAAATTTTGAAGTATCTCTACTGGAGCCATGCTTGTGAAGCCAGGCTCCAGTGATTACAGTTTATTCACACTTCCCTGACAGCTCTCATTGTGCTTTAAATCTCCTTTATGTGTTACGAAGTCAATGAAAGCTGATCTGCTGCTGCAGCAGCAGGAAGACGTTCCTGGTCTGTCTGAAACACAGGAAAAATAATCTCGTAGAGAAACCCCTTGTCTTTATTTCTCCCTTTTTCCTGTTGCTTTAATTTTAGATTTTATCATCACAAGGAAATATCCTTGATGGCTTCATCAACGAATGAATGAATCCTGCAGATTAAGGTTTGGCAGTAACATGCAATCTTATTATAAGTCCAGACGGGACGTATTTATTGGGTTTTATACGAAAGACAAATACAAAGCGGAAGTATAATTGTGGAAGGAAAATATTATTTCTGTAATTTGACAGTAATTGATATTAGTTACATTAGATGTTATGTTTTTTATTTCTTTAACCTTCAGTTAACATTTAGAGTTTCCATGCTCTTCCTGTTTTTAATTATGATTAATTCATTGTATGAAATGCAGATAGTTAGCATAGATTCATTTGATCATTTGAAGTCTGAAGCAGGACTAGCTGACTGAAAATCAAGCTTTGCAGGAGAACATAACTTCAAGTTTGAAGCCTACATCGGACCGTTTCGTGTATTTATTGTTTCTTATATCCATATCTTTATGTTTCTGCTCTACCTTAGGACCAATTGGTCCTACTGGTGGAGGTTGTTCGGCTGCTCACACAGAGGATTAAGGCCAGGTTGGCCTGCAGCGGAGACAGGCTGCTAGAGATCCTGCCTCCTAAATGGATGGTGACATTCCAACGTGAGCAGCGCTCCGTGGAAGCACGAAGGCTGACCCAGATCCGGGCGGGGCTGGATTAGGACCGAGGTGGGGGGGGCTAATAGGGACAAAAGAAGAACCTGGAGCCTCTCTGGCTTAGCGTATCTTCTCCTAGTTAAAAACCTGTTGGTGGGTTGTAGACGGGAGAACGACGACGTGATCGGACCTGACAGTTGTTTGGGACTCGTAGCGGTGTCGATTTAACCATTTAGTTCAGTGGCGTAGACACTAATATGCTGCAGACTCTGAGGTAATAATGAAGATCACAACATTGCCAGGCTGATGTGAGAATATCCTCCCCATCAAACTGCAAAGTCGTCTTAAAGTTGATGTAGATTTTAGCGAGATAATCCCATCTTTCCACCAAAGTCTCTTAACTTTGTTGTTTTCGTTTATTTCTTTTAAGCGTTTCATGCTGCAGATGGTGAAAGTACAGAGAGAGGCTGGTAAACAGCTGAAAGGGAGCAGTAAAAAGGGCAACGTCAGCTCCAGTTAACAACAGAATGACAGGAACTGCCTGGAGAGCAAGGTTCACAAACCCAAACGACGGTAGAATACGATTAACATAAGCTTTCAGTTTTAAGAAAAAGGCAGGATAAAGGTTAAACTTTACATTAATTGTAAGAATTCATAAATCGACACTATTTATTATGATTCTCCATTCAATTTAGCGACTAACTACTAAGGTAATTTAGACTTGAAGGTTAATAATAGCTAATCCCAAATATTCAGTCAAAGAAAATATTTTTTTTATATATACAACTTTATTAAACTTCAAATCAGACAAACAACAGGCCTTCAATGTTTAGTTCAGGAGGTTCGTTCAGGTCAGATCCATTTAATCCATTTTGTGTTATCACAGCAGCATGGCTCGCTGCTGACCAGAGGGATTTAAACCCATAACCTCCAGATTCCTGCGGCGAAACATGCTCTTAAAGCTTTTCAGTAAATAAAAGAAGATTTTCCAGGGTGTAACTTCGGATCTCAGTGTCGTTTGATTTTCACTGCAGCGGCAGCAGGAAACAGGTCAGTGTGATTCCTGGCTGTCTTCCTCCTTGGCAGCAGCTGCGCCCCGCCCTGCCTTGCCTCTGACTGCCCTGGGCTCCCCTCCTCAGCCTGTCTGGGTGTCACCGGGTCATCCTGACTCTGCAGCAGCAGGAATTAGGCTTTATTACCTTCAGTCTGGTGAAGAGCAATGAACTGCAGCTGCTTGGTGATGATGATGATGATGATGATGATGCTGCAAGCCTCCTGTTACTTACTGTTGAAAATCATGATGCGTTTTGCCTTGGAGGACAAAAGGCTGCAGGATTAGAGAGTTGGGTACTTTTGTTTGTATTTCGAATGAGTTAAGATGATCACTGGGAGCCGTTTCTGTCATTTCCTGCAGCATTCAGGCTCATTTTACTGGTTTCTGCTCAGCTGAGGGATGCAAGGATCCACTCTGAACATGGATGTTGAGACAAAGACCAGACCAACAGCTCACTGCAGCTGCTGGCTCCCCCTGGTGGCAGGTTTAGTGTTGCTCTGCAGAACGTGCTGTAGATTTAAAAAATGTTTAAAGAATTGGTCAGAGTTTAGTTTTTTTTTTTTTTTTTTGTTTTTTTTGTTTTTCTTTTTAGATTATATCTGGATTTTATTTTGCCATGTATAGTATATGGTATGTGTTCCTGAACTGACTTTTCTCATTTTTGCTCTCTTTACTGGACTTGCCTTTTATTTTATTTTATTTATTTTGGCATAATTTTCTTCCTCCTCCTCAGATCCAGTAGGTGACCCTCAGACAGGCGAACATGGCAGACGGCAGGCAGCCAGAGGACCACTGGGCCGCCAACGGCCAGGAGAACGGAGAGAACGGCTACTCATCCTACGGCTACCAGGAGAACGGCTACCACGCTGCGGCGGCCGCTCCGCCTCCAGTAACAGGTGGGGGGAAGCCGCATGCTGCATGCTGAAGCTTGTGGAGCAGAGCAACGGCACGATGAGACGAGGACAATAAATGAATCAATCGATCCAGCTACTATAGTAGTTCTGATCATTTTATGATGGTAAACATTAAAGTTCCTCAGGAATTTGTTCAATCTAACAGTAGCTGAGGGAATAACAGAGGACAGAAAAGGAGGAGAAGACAAAGAAAGACAACAGAAGAAAAGAATGATGACATGAATGAGAAAGGCAAGAAAGAAAAGGATGGAATAAGACCTAGAAATGAAGGAGGTACAACACGAGGTAAATGATTGGAGGACATGAGGAAAGAAGGACAGATGAGAAAATTAAGGTAGGACAAAAAGGAAGGCAGGAAATGAACAAAGAAGTCAGGTGTAAGAGTATCCAGGTAATGAAAACTCTGAGATGACTTTCCACACTGCGAAGGAACATTTGAGTTTCCATCCGCCAGAGTTGGCTCTCCATGTCCGACACTGGGCTGCCCATAAGTCTTCACTCCTCAGGGTTCTTCACATTCTGTCTCATTCCAGCTGTGAACCGGTGCACAGTTGTAAAGCGGAAGGAAAACAATGGAGAAAGAAAAGCAGGAAGTTCCACTGATGCTTCAATTACTGACTTCCTGTTGGTTTTCAGGATCTTCAGATTGAAGTTTTGAAATGTTCTTTTTTTTTTTTTTTTTTTTTTTTTTACAAACCAACTAAACTAATTAGTTCTCAGTTGGATCCAGGTCTGGACTTTGACTGAACCACCTTCTTGTTGAAAAATGAATCATTTTCCTTCCCCTTCACAATTCTGCTCTACGTTGTGTTGATCTGTCACATGAAATCGTCACCGTTTAATCGTTGGAGGTCGGTATGAGAAGAATATTGAGCGTTTCTACACTAGCCGAGTGTAGAAAGCTGCTCTGACTCATTCCTCGTCTCCGTCTTTCCATCCATGTCCCGTCTTCCCGCTGTGTCTCGTCTCTCTGTCTCTCTCTGTCCCTTTGCAGTGGACGACTCGGCCAACCTGCCTCCCTCCCCTCCCCCATCTCCATCCGCTGAGCAGACCGGGCCGCTGGGACAAGGTACACAGTGCATTAAGGAACAGCCTCCTTCCAACATGTAGGACGTGAAAGTTGCAGAGAAGTTCTCCTGGTCCTCAGTATATACCACTCTGTCCTGGTCCGCTCATAATCTGGTCCATTTGACCAACTGTACTCTAGTAATACCTCAATCAGATATTAATAATAATAGTAATCGTGACAACAACTCTCTTCTTTAAGACCCATCAGTCTCTATTGGTCTGCTTGTCATCGTCAACAGCTCACTGTGTTCTTTGTTCACTCAGTTTGTTGATTTTTACCATTCGTACATTATACATTTAAACACTCGTATTAGGGTAAGAAATCAAATCCCCATTGCTGGGTGAATAAGCGTTATATTTGGAAAAATATAATGTTTTGCAACTTTATATTTTGGGTTATGCAATGGAGAGTCTCCATCGCATAACCCAGCTTTGTCTCCGTCATTTTCAACCATGTCACGCTAGATTTAATGTCAGCCATGTCTCATTTGTGTCTCCCTTCCCCTGCTCAAAGAGGAGAAAGTAGAGGTTGTCAGTCAGCGGCCTCCAGTGGAGGAAGTGGCATATGAGCAACCAGGAGACTTGCACGTAGAGCAGACAGATTGTGTAAGGGTGTCCCAGGCTTTGGGTTACCAGAGAACCCAAACACCTGAGGCCGTCAATGGAGAAGATCACCATGGTGAACAGAGCCCGACACAGACAGGTGTGTGGGGTTTTGAAAACAACATGAGTGTCTGAACAATGGACTGTTTTCTTGTGCATGACCCTCTGGTGGGTATAAAGCTGTCGGCTCTTGGTTTTTCTAACTTGTGATGCAGCTCAGGCTTCGCTGCCAACCTTCCCTGCTGCTTTGTTGCCCTGGACCTTGTGAGCTTTTGCTGCAGTTCTTAGAGCTGCTGTTTGCCAAATAATCACGTGACATAGCATTTTGATTTTTGTGCTTCTGTTTCATGCCAAACTCAACCATTTGCTTCTTTTGAGCACATAATCAACCATGTCATGGTTGATCATTTCTGCACTTTAGTATTGCCAGCTACATTGCAAACGCTAGAATCACTGTCTAAATCGTCATTGTATTCTGTACATTTTTCTGTGGGTTTTGCCGGGGGGATGTTGTGATTGGAAAAACTGCCGAGTATCTCACAAATAAATGCTGGACGCATTTAAAGTCTGTTGTAAACCATTTGCTTTCTGTTCTTCAGTTGTCTTCATATCATCCCACAATAAAGAATAAATGTGTTTTCCTATTGTTGTTTAAACCAATTTGGGCTTTAAAATTAACTCTCATTGGACATTTATCGTGATACTAATAAAGCGTTCACCGTTCAACATATGTTACTTGATTGTCATTGACAAATAAGTAAGATTAGTTTTATCTGTAAATCCCTTTTTATTACAATAGGAATTCAATAAGCGTGTGTATTACCATTATTTATTGCCATTTGACATCATGCAACTCATTCCTTTGTTCCAGTTCTGCACGCTATCTTTGACGCTGTGACCTCCCCTTGTGCTGTTGTGGCCTGGCACAAAATACATTGTGCTGTGTGTTTTTGCTTGATGGAGAGTATCTATGTGCTGGAAACCTCAGCTTGACTGTATGGGCTAGCTTTTGTGGATGCTGCAAACAAAGCTTTTTGCTGACTTGAGTCAGCCCAGACTTCTACAGCATCCTTCAAACTCACAGCCCAGCCAGCGGAGAGCAAAGCATCTTGTGAGTCTGAGGCGCAAGAAGGCGAATGTCCTGCAACGTCTGAAGAACTTGCTTTGAGTAAACATCCCACTACTTCAGAGAAAGATCTCTCTGAGGAGTCCTCAACTAAACAGACTGATAAAGACAGAGGAGAAAACACAGAAGAATCCCCTGAAGACTGCAAACCTTTGCAGTCTAAAATCAAGGACCATACAGATGTTTCGGTGACAGAAGATGCGAAAAGACTCAAAACAGAAAATATTGCTGGGGTTATGTCACCCAAGAAATCACAAGCTCCTTTGAATGAAAGTACTGAGAAGACTGAGGAAGGAGATGCAACAAATAAGGGCAACGAGGACAGTAGCATTCAGACACCAACAGTCCAATTAAAAGAAGGATCAGATAAAGATTCAAAGACTTACTTTGAGACATCAAAAAGTCAAGAAGAGGGATTGTCACAAGGCTATTATGAACTCAGTTTAACCTCAGAGAAAGGGTTAAGTGTAGAGTATGACAGAGCTCTGGATCAATTTGAAGGACGAGAGAAGAAAAACGCAATGCTATCACCTGATAAAACACCATTAGAGCAACGCAGACTGTCCTTGAACATTCCTAGTGGGTCTTCTACAGAAATAACTGTAAAAGTAGACAAGTCGAGGAGATTCTCTGAAAGCTTGTGTTCAGTCAGTGGAAACATTGAGGGGACAGAGGTTCTTCCAATAACCCCATTTGTTGAGATGCATACATCACCACTTCAGCCTGTAGTCTCCATTATCCCAACACCGACACCATCTGACAGCATCCAGGCAATGGAAGACGCTTCTGCTGAGGGGCATTGTTTTAGTTCTGACCAATCAGAAAGCCTTTCTGATATGTTGGATTTGGCTGGGGTCCCACTTCATCCATCAACACAGATGAGGGACCACATGAGACGAAAATCAATGCCAGCCAGTGCACTCCTCGGTAATGTCTTTGACAAGCTGAGTCTATCAGAACAAATTTTGACAGAGGTGGCAGGGGAAAATCAACAGGAAGAGCTTGGCTACTGTGTGTTCAGTGAATACTCGGCACCCATGCCTTCTCCAGCTGATGTACCAAATCCTGGAGATTCTCAACACCAGCACTTCCCTTCTTTGGGTTCTGAAGAAGAAGAGGTTTCTGAAGTTGTGGAAATTGAAGAGGGTCAAACTCAAGTGCAACAAAAAGGTCAGAAAGAAATTACACACGTTTCTCAAAAACATGTGTTGGAAAAGAAAGATCCACCAGTAAAGACCACCTTGATTCTGGAGAAAGCTGTGACTAGTGGATTAAAACCAGATCGCTTACGAATCCCAATGACGGCTTCGAAAGACCGTCTTACTGAACTTCGTCTGGAGACTGGCCTACCTGGGGATATACAGATCCAGGCAATCCCTGAGGTGGATGTGGAAAAAGACCCCTCTAGAGAGGCCTCACCCATCCCACCGGACAACTCATTTACTTTCACTCCTGCAGAAACTGGAGGGAGATTTCCCCTGAGTCCCATCGGCCCCAAGTCTGAAGGAACCCTAGAAACTCGAGGTGGTGAGCCACAGGGGAAAGATGATATGCCCAACAAATCTTCAGAATCCAAGAATGTTGATGAAAAACTGGAGGCAAACAAAGCGATGACAAACACTGAGAGTGTAGATCAACAAGAGAAAGCTGAGGAAGCAGACAGAACCACGACAGCATCATTGGAGCCTTTACAAGATAGTTTGGAAGAAAAACCCTTAAGCTCAGGAGAAATAGAGACTCAAACACCTTCAGACGTTTCTCAGCATTTAAGCATTGAAAAGGCAGGAGGTGAAAAAACTCCCCAAATCCAATTACCAGAGTTAACGCTAACAAAAGACTCATCAAGGCCACAAGTATTATCTCCAATCATTGTAATACCTCAAGCACAAGTAGATGAAGAGGTTGAAGAGGAGGATGACATTGAGATTGCGGAAGAGCCTCAAGAGATTATGGAAGAACCTGAAGAGATTCTGCATTCCAAGAGTAATACAACAGCAGAAAGTATACCTGATTTACCAGAAGTGGAGGAGCAGAAGAAGGACCAAATGAGACTGATGGTTTGTGATAAGATGCTGGACGATGATCCCAAGTCAGGAGCTGAAGAATGGAGCCATAGTGCCCTAAACAGCGACGAAGGGGAGCCAGCTACAGACAGTTCACACTTGTCCCCATGTTCTGACCACGACCTATTACAGCAGTCTGAGGAAGGCGATGAGGAGGAAAAAAAGGAAGAGGACCTGCAAGTAGATCAGATGGAATGGTCAAAAGAGGAGAATGAAGGGGTAAAGAAAGATGAAACTCATCAAGAGGAAGTGGAAGGAGTTGATTGTGATGCAACTGGTGATGAAAAAGAGGAGAAGGTCCTGATTGAAGAGGATGAGAAAGACATAGAGAAAGACATAGAGATTGGTGAAGAAGCAACAAGTCTGGCAACTAACGATGAAACCACAATGGACTTGTCCATCCTGGATACAGACAGTGGCTGGATGGACCCTCAAGGTACCCAGATCATTTAATATACCTATCACTTCTACAATATAGACAAAGATCATCAATCTATATACTTAGAAAGCTGATATGCCTTGATGTAAGCTAATACCTAGCTATGACAGCTGTGGAGAACTAGTCCTTTCTTGATACTTTTCTGCTGCAGATGATGACAAAAGTATCATGACTGAGCAAATCGAAGCCCTTCCTCAGACACAGAGTTCCACTGCGGCAGCTACGGTGGTGGACTGCCCTGCTAAACAGTTACCCGGCCAAGGAAGGGGCTGCCTTGGCACTGCTGAATGCAGAGTGACACGCAAAGCACTGACCTACCATCCGCCAAGAGAGGAGATGAGAAAGAAAAAAGGTTCCTGTTCTGTTTTTTTTTTTCCTGTATTTATAGCCAGAAAATGAACTTTTTTGTGACTACCAAAACCATTGACTTTAAACCCAGCTTTTTATGTCAAAACTGATTTGTGCATGATGGTATAACAATGTCTCTCCTCTTCGCCAGTAGGCGTGAGGAGGGCTGACCAGAGTAAGGTGTCAGCCCTCCAAAGTCGCTCTCCATCTCGAAAGAGTAGAGCCAAAGTGGCGGCCAGACATCCTAGGCCTGCTCCGCTTCACGGCTCTGTTAAGCGCAAGGCCACAGGTGAACACCTTTCGCCAGGTATCAGCGCTGTGAATGGAGAGATCAGTATATATGTGACCTATGTGGAAGATGCAGAGGCAGATCTCGCTTTATTTTTGGCTCTTTGAGGAATTGAGCAGTGGCAATGTAGCTGGCAAACATCGTGTGCTTCTTATCCATCCAACGTTTCCGTTACTTTCACTGCCTTAACTGCTGTCTTTCTTTGCATCATGATTGTTTCTTTCTGCTCAGTGTTTCTTTTGTTTATGATTCTTGTTTTTTTTTAACCTAGTGGGAAATAAAAAGTTAAGTCTAGTTTAATTTGTCATCTTTGAAACATAACAAGCCAAATGCAGCTTGCCATTTGGTACCTTTCCTCTGGAAACTGTCCATTCATTACAAGTGTGAGGTCCTAGCAGATGAGTCCCCCTGCTGGTTAACACTGAGTATTGCTCCTTTTCCCACAGGTATGGCACACCAGCCGCTCAGTGTGGCCCAGCCGTCCAGGGAGAGGCCCACTGTAAGTAATATTTTACTGTTTTAACAAATTGTAAATCGATGGGGCACGCTCATGTCTCCCATACAGACATAAAAATATTTAAATCTGCAAAATTGATGAAGGGCAAAACATAAACGAAGGGGAAAATCTTTAAGCAAGAGCTGAGGCATTCACTTAGTCTGATGAGAGCAGAAGTGAGATTTACAAGAAAAGAGGATTGTTGAGTGGAACTTTGAGAGAGCAAATCTGTAATATAATGCAGATCCACGTCACTCTGATCTATGTTGCTTCTTGTCGCCTTTCTGCATGATGTTAGCTAAATATATCTGCATGTCTTCATCCTTTTTCTTCCTGTCTGATGAATCATGTTGTCTTGCATGCTCGCCTTCTGTCTTTGTCAGTCGCGCCAGAGAAAATCTGTGAGTAAATATGTTTCCATGCGGAAGGATCCCTTATTTTCATTTCAGTCATCATTTCTGTGATGTTATAGTGTATCTTCCTTTCATTTTTCATCTCTTGGTCGCTTCCTCCACCTTGCATGCGTTCTCCCCTCTCGTTACGTGGACCACCCAGAGCCCCACGAGGGCCGTTCTGTTAAAGATGGCAGTGCAGCGCGGCGGGGGGTGCCCCCGGCCGGGCTCTGCCTGCAGCCTTAAACGGAGCCCCCTGGTGGAGGCGGTGATATGCGAGGCTCGGCCCTCCTCTGCCTGCTCCCGCCGTCCCCCTCCACCAAACAAATGGGTAAATTAGAGAGAAGATAGAGGGTCTTGGCCATGGATGGGAGGGGATACCTGTCTGGATTATTGACCCTGTTGTGTGTGTTGCTTCAGGAGAGAACATACCGCAGCCCGGAGAAGAGGTCATCTCTTCCTAGGCCAGCCAAGTCTCTGACTCGCCATATTCCTGCTGCTGAGCAAGAGGACAGCACCCCCTCCAGGCCAACCTGTAAGATTACACTCCGTCAGATGTGTCGTTTTGAAATCTCTCTTCCTTCCACCCTCCTGCTCTCCTTGATCTCCCTGTTCTCTCCTAAAGCGATCCGAACCGACTCCAGAGGAGACGGCAGATCTGGAAGAACCCCTAGTATGGCAGGTAGAGCACCCTGTAGCTCCTTCCCCATCAACAGCTAAACATTTAATCACTGATCTCCATTACATCACAGAAGAGCTCCATGCATATTTACTCATTGTGGCTCAGTCAAAGCTGACTTGTCAGAGAAACAGGTGGGATCCAGGCCAACAGGTGTGCTGCTTCAGGGCTTCGATCCTATTGGTGTTTCCTCTGGTAACCTGGCAACAAGCAGCTGGAGGACAAATGATGTGATTAGCCTCTCACTGTTTAAACATTCCTGTTTGTGCTCAATGAAACTTGAGCACACGTGGCTCCATGTCTAACAACGTGACGCAGACCAAAGATGAATCAACTTACATTTTGTCTTCATGAAGGCTTTTAGTTCAGATCTCTTAACCCTTGACTTTTTTTTTTACCGTTACCACCTGATTAGTTTCAGTCACATTGTCCATCCTGCAAAGGGTTATTGAAGACAAGATGTGTATAGAACACGTACTTGGAAGATCAGGGTGTGGAGACTGAAACTGGACTTGGATAGTTGTGGACGTTGAAAACAATCGTTCACTAGCATACGGTTGTTGAAGTAGTCAGTGAATCGGATGAAGTAATGCTTCCATACTTCATCTTCCACCTATGGAAGATGGAGCCCTGGGGACAACTGATCAAATACACTGACGTCTTTTAGGGCAGAGGATGAAGTATAAGTTGTTAGAATAGACAATGAAACTGAAAGTAAAGACTTGTTTTGCATCTAGGCCATCGCTCTTATTATTGGCTAGTTTGACCAGTCAATGTCCAGTCAATTTGAGGTGTAAATGTTGCCACAAAATGTTTTACTGTGCAAGGTAACATCTTGATTTGTGAGTACAGACCATAATTTGAGTTGCAACTAGTGTATGGTAAAGGAGCATCCTTTCCTTCTCCCCTAAGGCACAGACTCCGCCCGGTCCCGGTCGGTCCGCAGTGGCGCCTCCACCCCAGGGTCTGCCGTCACACCCGGCACACCGCCCAGCTACTCCTGCCGCACCCCGGGGTCGCGCACCCCTGGCAGCCACACGCCCAAGTCCTTCAGCGTCCTCCAGGAGAAGAAGGTGGCAGTAATCCGGACCCCGCCCAAGTCCCCTTCGTCAGTCCAGCGGCAGCTGAAGGTCATCAACCAGCCGCTTCCCGACCTGAAGAATGTAAAGTCCAAGGTCGGGTCCACCGCCAACCTAAAGCACCAACCGAAAGGAGGACAGGTAGACCAATGGGAAGGTTTGATGTGTGTTTGGCCCTGTTCAAAGTTTATTGAAGGGCCCTTGGGTTTTTCTTTGCATTCAATTAGATTTTTCAGTAGTTTTGCACTTGCTGCCAAGACATGTGGAATAGAGTTGAGCTGTTGAGGATGGGCAGAGTCCAGTAAGCACTATAAATAAAACAACATAGTTATTCGGTGGTTGTTTCTCTGGTCAGATTTGTTCTGAGGAGAGTGTGATCCAAATTTTGTGGATGTGCCAAATCCTGCCACAGGAGGGCAGTAAATGGCCAAGTTTTCTTCCTGTCCTTTAATGGAAAATCACAAAGTAGCAGGTGTTGTGACCATGTTGTAATCTGGTTAAATAAGGTTATTTTAAATACAATGCATCGTCCTTCTGATGAGCACACTTATTGTCTCATATCGTCCAAATACAGGCGCAACTATAGAGCTTTGATGCTAACTACCAGAGATGGTGACATGTGAAGAAGGGTTTCCTCTGGTTCTGTAGAAATGTCATATGTCCACCCTCAGTCACTGTGCGTCCTGCTTCGTGTCCTCTGCTCTGTCCGCTGCCATCTCCGTCTGCCGCTGCCTCAGGCCTCACGTCTCCGCCGTCTCCACGTCCTGCTTCCCTCTTTCTCTATCCCTCTGCTTCCTCCTCGGCGCATCAGCACCAGCTGCACCAGCCGACACGGTTCGATTTAACAACATCCATCTGTGCAGGAAGATGCGTAAAAACGCTCCTCTTTGACCAAAAGCTGCCCTTGGGAGCTGCTCTGGTCATGGCTGCCAAGGATTTTCCCTCCAGCTCTGAGGAGTATTTATAATCCAGCTTCCAGAGCCACTCACAGCGCAGAAAAGACTTCATTTAACCTTCTCAGTTTTTTTTTTTTTTTAGCTGTTTTTCTTTTTAAAAACAGATGCTTTTAAGCATTTCCCCAGAGCACTCCCTCACTTCTGAGCCAAATATAGAAACACAGGCAGTTAAGGGAGAAAATCGTCACTGAAACTTTATGGGGACATCATAGTTTTCAGAAATAAAACGTGTTTATCGTCTGCTGTCTTTTAACAAATCAATCAAAATATCTGCTCTGCAGACATTTTGATTGTGAATAATTGTCTGCCAAATATAAAAACTTAAACCCTAAAATGTAGGAGTCATTTATAACTTCGTTCAAATTTAGATGAAGTATTTGGCAGAACCGTCTTCGACTTTCTAGCTATTTTTTCTCATAATAGTATGTAATGTAATTATTGGAACAGATGAATGAAGCACCTTCACGCGTTTTAGAAAGCCGAACCTAGCTCAATCATTCTCTTCCTGCTTTATTTCGGAATTTTCGTGATATCATACAAAGAAGCTGCATGTTTGAGGTGTGTTAAAATTCATCAACAGGTGGCGTCACCTTTTCTTTTTTTTTAGACCAGCATTTAAAAGCTCTGACATCAGCTAAATTGACAAATTTGCAGAATGTATTTAAAAGGCATAATTTTGATAATCCTTAGTGTATTTTGTGTACATTTTTCATCTCTATAAACTAGACATGCGTATGACATAAATGACTCAAGGCCTCGCTGACGCATGCGGTTTGAAAATGTCATATTTTGGTGCTGGTGCACCCCTCCTCTCCCTTTCCTGATGCCACCCAGGGCAGCCGCCCATGCGGTGTCCATCTTGAACTCTGTGTGTTTTTCCCTAAATCTCCTTCTCTATTCCTCTACCTTTCCCTTCTGTGTTGTCTTTTCTTTTAGAGGTTTTTTTTTTTTCCATTATTTTCAATTTTTCAAGTGACGCAAGTCAATTTAAAAAACCCACATCGGTTAGGACCTTTTCCTTTAAGTTACCCATTGTTCAGTTTCTTTTTTTTTTTATATCAACATTATTATCCCGATTTTATTTTAGGTTCAGATTTTAACCGAGAAGCTGGACTTCACTCATGTTCAGTCAAAGTGCGGCTCCAAGGATAATCTGAAGCACACGCCCAAAGGAGGCCATGTATGTAACTTTTCTCTCTTTCGCTTCTTTTGCTGTTTTTTTTATTTCCAGCCTTTATGGTCTGACATCCTGCTTTTACATATGTCCATCTGTTTGTCCGTCAAACATTGAGGAGTTGAGCTCTTGTTTTCTTTGCTGTGAATCGGCCTCTGTCGCGTCGAGGACAAATGAAGAACTGGGACATTTTAGAAAGATTATTTTTGGCGAAACAGCTGAGACGACGCGGTCTATTTCCAGTTTCACCTCTGTTTTTTTTTTTCAGAAAAAAGCAAATGAACGTGTCGTTTTATAGGTCATGATTCCAAGCGTTAAGTTGGACTTTAGCCACGTTCAGTCTAAGTGTGGCTCCCTGGATAAGGTCCACCACGCGGCCGGCGGGGGAAACGTGAGTGACTCTGCGGAAAAAAAAGCTCCTGTCGCCTCCGACTCCCTTCATCCCCCATTGCCGTCCAGCATGTCTAACATGTAGCTGTGGTGTGTTCCTGTGACTTCTGCCTCAGACGCTAAATATAGAAACCGTTCACGATGTTAGAAAGATGAAGCCGCGTCCCTCCAGCATGCAAGGAGTCCAGTTTAAGCGAGGAACTTCCTCTCTCTGTGGTGTCATGGTCTACTGCTTGCTCTCTCCAGGAAGTGATGTCACCAGTCCACTTCTTCTGCCATAACCTCACAGATCCATGTTGTGATTTGTGTTGCCCCGTTCCACTGAACTGTTACCCAGTCTTTAATTACATTTCCATACCAAAACATGTCCGATTGGTTTCTCCTTTTCTTTGGATCGTAATCCCAGCTGCTTGCTTCCTGTCGCAGGTTCACATCCAGACCAAGAAGATCGACTTGAGCCACGTCACCGCCAAATGCAACTCTATGTCCAACATTCATCATAGACCTGGTAATCATTGTGTTGAATGTGCATTTCTGACTCTACTGGATACATCTCCAGTAGACGTGTGCCCCAGTTTTTTTCACAAAGCTTCCTCAAATGTTGCATTTAGATGCATTTTTACGCAGATGATACTCAAATATTATGTGGTTTTTCATCCACAGGTCCAGTTGTTGTTTCTAAAGTCACAAAATCACAGCATGTAGTCTATCATCAAGGTTTGATATGTGCAACTGTTTAGTTTAGAAACCAAAAACAGAAGAAGCTTGGTTAATTTGACTGACATTGTTTCCAAAAAGTTGATTCATGGTTAGCCTGAAGATTCAAATGTTGTTTTGCTTTGGCATCTAATAGTTGCCAATAGTAGCTGTTTCAGGGTTTGAACAGAAAGAAAGATGATAAAGTTTGGCCATTCACACATAATCCTAAAAATCAAATCAACACAAACTGACCTATCAACCCGTTTATTATTTCAGTCTTACTTTGGTCTTGGTAGGCTAGTTGGTATGCTAACTTCTATCAACATTTTCTCTAGTCAATCTAAAGTTCACTGTGTGTAACTAGTGCAGTAGCGGGTAGACTTTGCAGTCTACCTGCTAAATGCAGCAGCCATATTGGATTTTAGGTCTTTGGGTTAATAGATTTAGAGGGCATTCCAGAGGATATTATGGGTTAAGATTTTGGATAGTTCAGCTTCAGATTAAAAATGGAACAAACAGTTGTCTTTGACAATAAACTGAGGTTTAATCAAGCAGGTTAAGAGTTGTGGACAATAAATGGATGGATGGGAATGTTTCAATGTGTTTAGGCCTTCATCCAGGACACAAGTTTAATATTTGCTTCAAGACTGTGAAACTCCAGTCAGAAAGTTGTCCTTCAAGAGCCTTTGACAGAATCTAGTGGGAGCAAGCTGCCAAATAAAAGATGAAAGCCTCTTATTTATTATTTAATGATAATATTTTAGTCTTTTCTGCTGTTGTTCAAACACAACATTTGCCTCAGAGCGATTCTCTCCTTATGTTGTCTCCATTTTTTATAACTTTGTAACATCAAGCCTTGTTCCCAGTGGGCCGAGAAGACTGCCCCGTCTTTGCTCCGAGGTTTCTTGTCCCTTTCAGCTCGAGGGAAGCCCGGCGCTCTCTGGGATGACGCCTCACGGCTTTCTGTTGTTTTCCCAGGGGGAGGAAACATTCGTATCGAGAACGTGAAGCTGGATTTCAAAGATAAGGCTCACGCCAAGGTCGGCTCCCTGGACAATGCCAGCCACATGCCTGGAGGAGGGAATGTCATGGTAACAAAGTTTTACATTCACTTTTACAGTCAAGAATTTAAGTGTCAGGTTAAAATATTTATTAAATAGAACGATGAACTGGAGATAAGTCGAGTGAGATGGGCAGTGTTGACAGGGGAGAGATGAGGTAGATGTGGGTTTTGACCTTGACTTCTTAGATCCGTTTCTCCTTCTTTCCCGACCAAACAGATCGAGAGCCACAAGTTGAGCTTTCGGGAAACGGCCAAAGCTCGCGTGGATCACGGCGCCGAAATCATCATCACCCACTCCCCCGGCGTGGAAACGGGGGGCACGTCTCCCCGCCTGTCGTCCGCCGGCAGCATCAACATGATGGAGTCGCCCCAGCTGTCCACGCTGGCGCAGGACGTCACGGCCGCACTGGCCAAACAGGGCTTATGAGCTTTCGGTCCGTCCCCACGTCCTCCTGTCATTGTGGTCCCCCCTCATAGGCATCCACCGTTGTCCCTTCAGTGCAACATGACCCCCAACACCTCATAACCCCCACAGTTGTAGTCGATCGGGCTGTCGTTCGCCCATTCAGATTTTAAAGACTAGCTTCTGCCGCCTTTAAACGGGAAGCCTCTTAGTTCTTCAATCCTCAACTCAAATATGGATGTTCGATTCAGATCCGATAGGCCGAAGGGTCGATTGTCTCAGCAAGTGGTTTTTACGATTGTATGACGAATTTTTTGAAGCGCATCGCCACAGCCCTCCAGAATTTTTACGAATGCAATTTATTGCTACTAGATAATTAATGTTGTCTTAAAGGATACAAATGTATGAGAGACTGACGGAGAAATGCGAAAGAGTGGCTGACAAGTGGACATGTCTGCTGAAATGTGACATGAGTTTGTCTTTGTTCGTCGGATTTTAATGTTTTCTTGCTCTGTTTTCTTTTTTTTTTACATAAATGTTACTGTAGTGTTACCGTTTTGTACCTTCCCTGTGGCTGCTCTGGCTTATTGGCGATTATAATAACCATGGCAGATAATGTGTAAAATGTCGAGCGATGAACAGCTAGCTTTATAATAGGCTTTCTTTTTAGTTGTCCTCCCTTCCCCCAAAGCTGCCTGTTTACGTTCGTTTTTATATTTGCGCTGTAGTTTTACAAGGTTACACGATACTGTTGTGCTGGCATGGCAACAAAAAAAAAAAATACAGATTCAGTTCGAACTATTTGCAGCTATTTTAAACTTTTTAAGTTTGAACGAAAACGGCCCGGATTCAATCCAAGTCAGGCCAGAATGACTCTCCTTGTTTTTACTAAAACACTTGGTGGTACGGTGTGTTCAAATGGGTTAAGAGCCCAGAGTTTGTTCAAATTAAGTGTGAAGTATGAAGCTTTATATGACAACATTCCTGTGGGGTGAAAAAGATAAAAATAAATGTGTTGGTTTTGATCGTTGCTGGAAGTCAAGAAGAATGAAAGCTAGAGTTCTTTTTCTTTCTAAAAACGAAAAAAAAAAGAAGTAAAACGAAACTCTTCTATCAGATTTTTCCTCACCTTTGTGGAACCCTTTTTGCCCCCTGGTGTCAGGAACCTTAACCCTGACCCCCACTGTTTCCCCGTGCTTCCTCTTTCTCCACCCCCTCTTTGCCTGTGTAAGTGTATTTAAAGAAATGTAGACGTGTGTGGACTATTTCCAATGTTTGAGATGTATCAAATGCTTCAACAAAATGACGACCGCATAAATAAAGAAAATAAAAATCGAATTTCTTGAGTGGCTTGTTTTGATTCAGTTTGGTTGCTTCAGAAATCACAACTTCACTTTTTTCCCGATGTCCATGATACAGGCAAGAAAACGCTTTTTTGTTTAGGGTCATTACTGTTTTTTTTTTGTTTTTTTTTTTTTGTTGTTTTTTTGTTTTTGTATTAAAACAACTTACTTGGCTCATCTCAAAGCAGCTTTTGCTAGCTATTTTCTAATTGACTCTTCTGTTGTGAATTTTAACTTTGACACTTGGCGTAGCGAACTTTTCCAGACTCTAATTATTTATTCTAAATCATATTTTCAGTCAAGATATCCTTTTCAGGACAGGTTATGTTTTATATCATTTTGGCCCCACGCTGTGGTCACAGAGACATTTGAGACTGGTTGTAGTTTTGCTAGCATTAGCCAGTTTGCTACTAGCTGGTCAGATAACAACAAGACCGTTTAGTTAGCATTAGCTTAGCTATTGACCGAATGAACAACAAAACTCTCATTCCAATTTGTGGAAATGACTTTCTGAAACCGTGTGTTCGGCGTTTTCATTCACTTTTATCCAACGGCTAACAGTTAGCTTCATGGCTAGCTGAACGTGCTGACGTAAAAATGTGGTTAATTCTGTTAGCCGTTAGTGTTGTCTCAGGCGTTGGCCACTAAATTGGAAAGATTCCAAGAAATACCCTGATCCCGTGCCTTTAATTAGACAGTGCCGCTTGGTTTCTCTTGTGACGTTTTCCATATTGTGTCACGTGGCTGGTGAATGAAAACGTAGCTCTGAGTTGACGAGCAGTGATTTAAAGCACCTGTGGGGGAAGAGATAAGAGGAACCAGAACAGAGGTGGAGAAGTTTATTCCCTGGATTGGTGGTGAACAGGAGGATGGTTCCATGTTAGGAGGAGAGCTTGGTTAGTGTTAGATGTTCCCTTGCAGCCTGACCTGACCCACCTGGTGGAGCTTCACCCGCCAGAACCACAGTGTGACCAGGTGTGTCTGTTCAACCCAGGGGGGTCATTGCATGTTGACCCCATGAGGTGGAGAACTTTTTTTTCTCGTTTTTTTTAAGTAAAAGTTTGCAGAAGAATTCAATCTAACTACATGTGAATGAATGAATGAATGAATGTACTTCATTAATCCAAGAGGAAAATTCTTGTTTCAGTACAACCTGTCCAAAACCGACATAAAAACTTCATGACATGACAAAAACGGTGTGCTTTATTATGCATTTTCTTTTTCTCTTCATCGAACAGAAATGGGGGGAGGGGGGGAAATGACTGTGCTTTTGAGAAAGACTGGATTTAATTTCTAAGTTGAGCTTACTAACTTTTTACATGTATGAAGTATTTAAAAAAAAAAAAAGCATGTTCTGTCAGTTACAAAGTTTAAGTGATGCTTTTTTTTACTTTTACGTGGAAAGTACCGAAACGCCCCACCATTTTTGGACGCTTCGGTCGACATACAGAGTCTCACCAAACTGGACAGAAATCAAATAAAACACAGGAGCTGGGGATTTTATCCTGTCAGGGGAGGTTCTTCTTGCGCTGCCTCACAACCAATCAAAAAGTAGGAAATAATTTCAAATCTTGGGGAGGATTAAATGTACTGCAGTCAAACATAAAAAAGGTGAAAGAAACTTTTTTTTTCTACTGTTTTTGTACTTTTAACCAGGCGGGTTAAGAACAAATCCTTATTTACAAGAACACACTTTAAAATAAACACTTATAGCGCTGTTGAAATCATAAAACAGTAAGAACAGGGACAAGGGGATATTACAAAATATTTTTTTTCGCTGAAGCATGGGCAGGTGTCAGACTGAACCTGCTTTAAAATCCTACAAACATGCCCAACACCAATAGAAAACCACCCACATGTCTGATGCCGCCCTGGGGAACCGCCCATATGGTCCACGTATGTGTACTGCAACCTGAATACAATACACGAGCTTTAAATATTAAAGGTGATCAGGTTAGAAAAAGTCAAACCATGGTGAGTGGAAAACATCTAATGATGATGATGATGTTTCTTCCCAGGTCATTAACCAACCTGTTGATGCAGACAGGTGTCAGCAGAGACGCAGCGTTTTTAGACGAGCTGCACCCAGAACGCCCCCACCTCCCCTCCCCCGAACCAGAAACGATCGCTGCTCCGCGGAGGTGCAGAAATCATTTTCGCTCTCCCCCTTTTTATTTTCCCTCCTCCTCTTCCTTCTCTTCCTCCTCTCTCTCCCTCTCAGTTTCCAGAGCCGCCGATCCGACACTTGCAGCCATTTTACGCAGGACGAACCCGATCATGCCGCTGAGGAGGGAAAGCGGGTGAGGAAAGGCTGTGCGGATCACCTGGACGGAGCCAGGAGCCGCAGCGGGAGCGCCAGCCGCGGCTCCCGGCTAGCCAGCAGCAGCAGCAGCGGTACCGGTACCGGTCCGGGGACGACATGGTGAAGAGAAAGAGCCTGGACGAAAACGAGCCGGAATGCGGGAAGGGAGTCCCGTTCCCCATCCAGACCTTCCTCTGGAGGCAGACCAGGTCGGTGGAGGCGGGATAACAGGTGTCTGGTATTGGTTCGGGCTCGGTTCTGGAGGCTGGGTGGAGGGGAGGGGATGGGATTGCATGGTTGATGTAAAGTGCCGCACCTGGAAACGCAAATCCCCCCCCCCCAAAAGTAGGGCAGGCGCAGCTGTGGTGGAGGTAATCTGATTCCAATCATGTTAATGTGCTTTCAGCGCTTTCCTGCGCCCGAAGTTGGGGAAACAGTATGAAGCGTCCTGCGTGGTGAGTCATAATCTGTCTGTTCTTAAGTCGATGCACCTGCAGGCCCGTGCTGCTGTCGGTGGATGGGGCCACCCGGGGGCCCCTCACACAGCAAAGTAAGATGTCTTTAATCCCCGTTCTGTCTCCCCCATCCTCTGTTGCCTCTGGACGCCGGGCCAGTCCTTTGAGCGGGTCCTGGTGGAGAACAAGCTGCACGGCTTGTCTCCGGCGCTGTCCGAGGCCATCCAGAGCATCTCCCGCTGGGAGCTGGTCCAGGCTGCGCTGCCCCACGTCCTGCACTGCACCTCCATCCTGCTGTCCAACAGGAACAAGCTGGGTGAGTCTCCACGGGAACAGAACCTTTCTATTTTTTTTTTTATCAGGACAAACTGAGGTGCAGTAAACTCTTCATTTAGGAGGTATGATTCACACAACCCTTCATGACCTGAACTATCATGAATAACCAGACTCTTTTCCTTCTCCCTCCTCCCCCTTCAGGCCACCAGGACAAGCTGGGAGTGGCGGAGACCAAGCTGCTGCACACGCTGCACTGGATGCTGCTGGATGCTGCACAGGAGTGCAACCAGGAGGCGTTGGGCAACCAGGGCTGGTCCCGGGGCGGCAGCAGCAGCAGCGCCTTCCTCCAGCCGCTGGGGAACCAGGGCTCCTCTCCCGGGACCCCCGGCTCGGGCTCCGGCTCGGGGCCGCAGCACGGCAGCTCCCTGCCGGAGGACGACGAGAGCGCACGGGCGAAGCTGTTCCACAAGAGCATGGCCACCGTGGAGCTGTTCGTGTTCCTGTTCGCGCCGCTCATCCATCGCATCAAGGTGCGTCCCGCTTCACGCCCGGCACCGGAACCCGGGGCGGGGCGAGGGTCTCTCCGGAGTCTAACCGTTGTTTGTCCAGGAGTCGGACCTGACCTTCAGGCTGGCCAGCGGCCTGGTGATCTGGCAGCCCATGTGGGAGCACCGGCAGCCCGACATCCCGGCCTTCACCACCCCGATCAAACCGGTCCGGAACATCGTGACGGGTAAACGCCAGGCCAGCGGCGGTCTGTCCTCATTTGTTCATGATCAGGATCATCACGGGCTCTGTTCTGACCCGCCAGCTAAGAGGAACTCCCCAGTCAACAACCAGTGCAGCCCCCAGGGGTCCGCCAACCAGAGTCCCCTGGTGAGTCAGTATTCAGCTGCTCTGTCACCAGATTCAGCCTGGCGGTTCGGCCCCTCCTGGCTGCTGCCTCTGCCACGTGTCCGCCCTCCTCCTGCTTGTCTTACCTGTCCGTCTACAACCCGCAGGGCTTCCAGGTGGTCTGTGAAGCCGGCCAATCAGATTCCTCCTCCCCTGCAGCAGGTGAGCAGAGCTGTCGCCGTGCCAACTCGGTGGAGAAGGGAGGGACGTCCCAGCAGCCCCCGGCGGCCAAGGGGCCCTCCAAGAAAAAGTGAGCACCTTTACCTTAACCTGAAGCCCAACAGGGTTTAATAATGATGAGCTGAGCTTCATATTAACATCATATTTGATTAATTATGGAAAATTGAGGTGCATTTTATCCATCAAACTGTCTTTTTGTCATGTTTCTCCTTGTGGATCTTGTACTGCTTTAGGATTTCTGTTTTTCTGTCTTACTGATTCAGAGTGTGAGCTGCACACACACTCACTCTGATCCACTCCAATCATATTCTTTCATAAAACATCAAAACAAAACAAATGTTAACGCTGAGATGAGAAGGTTATTTTAATCAGCGTTTTATTTAGATTTTTGACCTGTTCATTTCAAATCCAGACCCTCCACCTGCTTCCCGGGAAAGCAGGTGTTGCCATAGCAACCAGAGACCTCCTACCTCCTCCAGCACGCGCGGCAGCCGTTTGCTAATTTTACACGACGAGGCCTGGAAACGTTACACCAGCAGAGTAACAGTCGGGGAACGTGACCGTGTTGGCGGGGAGTGAAAAATGAGCCCTTCAGGCTCCCGTCCGTCCGATAAACTGCTCAGCTTATATTAATAGCTGTTCTGTCTCATCAGGCAGACACAGAGGCTCTTCTCTCACTGTTCTCACCTCAGCCCACATAACCAGGGTAATGATGCTACAGTAATGTCTGACGCCGGCATCAAACCTGGGGAGACGAAATATTCCCAAATAGTTTCATTTATTTTTATTCCATGTGGGTTTCTTTTTCTTTTTTTTCCCCCCCAAGTCTGTCACATCAGGTTGGATTCATTCCAATCCTGAAAATCCAGATCTTGTTTCTGGGCTTGTGGGGGTCCTGATGTGGCCGTCCTGCAGGACTCAGGTGGGATTAGAGGCTCCGTCTCCGTTTTTCTCCCCGCCCCTCCCCCTCCTCCTCCGCCGCTCTGCGTCCGTTCCTGGCTCGGGCCGATCCACGCCGCTCGCTCCCGTCCCCGCGCCGCCGTCTACACCTCTCGCCGATGCGGAGGCAGTTTCCATGGCGACTCTGGCTGCTGCATCTCCCCTCTCGCGCCGGGGACTGTCGTCACCGGGTCTCCATGGCAACCCGACAACAGCAGAGGAGGGAAGGAGGAGGCAGCGTCCGCTGCTGCTCTCCGCAGATTATCCCGGCCCTCCCTCTGTCCCTCGCTCCCCTTCTTCTGGTTCCCAATATGTTTCTCTGCAGCAAGCGCTGACCTTCATCCAGCTTATTTATAGTGGACTCACGTAGGCCAAGGCTCCGTCCCCCCCCTCCCGTCCTCCTGCTGCTGCCCAGAGGATGCTGAAGGCGGGTTTTGCCCTTGTTCTCTCATCTCTGATGGATTATTAATGAGGCATTGTGGCAGGAGGAGTGGACAGCAGGACTCTTGTTATTATCCCCGTTGACTGAGCAGATTTCTAGATTAAAGACTTGAAGAGAAACGGAGCAGCAGAACGCGGGTCCGGACAGCAGGAGGCGAGTCATGCATCGTCCGGTTAACTCCATCTCCAAACGGAACTCTTGTCTCCCAAAATATCCCCTGCCACGCAGGCCAGTGAAAAACAAATGTTAACGCTGAGATGTTAACATTTCAGCGTTAACAGATCAGGATGTCAGATCTTTCTCAGCTCTGAGAAAGATCATCCTATCTTTCTCAGAGCTGTCAGCTTCCCCCTCGGTCTCGTTTTGACCAGATTCGCCCCATTGACTGGCTGTGATCGCTGCAAAGTGCTCTCGATGGTCCGGGTCGGTTGGTGGAGTCTGAACACAGAGTCAAACTCTAAAGTGAACTCTGGTCCTCCAGACCTCAGTCTTGGTTTGGTTGAAATGAAGCCCGGTGCATTTTTAATGCGTATGTGAAAACTCAGCAGACCAGAGTCTGCTCCAAAAACACGAAGCAAGCAAACGCAGAGAGAAATAAAACCGCAGCAGCTGGAAATGGAACAAATGTTTCAGTTTTGGTCCTAATTGAACCGAGTCTCCTGGGAACGGCAATGATTATGAAACTGTGGTGATTTAGGAACAAAATGGTCTTTGATTTCATTGCTTTCTTTATGACTCTGCAGCCAGACTGGAGGCTTTGAGGTCTCTTCTCTAACGACTCAGCCGGTCTCAGATATAATGATATTGATCTGACCAAGCCTGTGGTTGCAGCAGCTGTTAAGTCTCCTGGTTCCTCCAGGACGTCAGCTCCTGCCGGACTGCCGGCGTCTCTGGCGCACCGCGCCCGCTACGCCACCTACTTTGACGTGGCGGTGCTGCGCTGCCTGCTGCAGCCCCACTGGACGGAGGAGGGCGTGCACTGGGCCCTGATGTACTACCTGCAGCGCCTGAGGCACATCATGGAGGAGAGACCGGAACGCAACCCGGAACCCCTGGTCGTCCCGCTGCCCCGGCCTCGCAGCAGCTCCATGGTGGCTGCCACACCCTCGCTGGTCAACACCCACAAGACCCAGGTAGCAGCGGCAGCTACTCACCGTCATCATATATAACAGCAGCTCCACTGACTGAGGCTTTGCTTTGCTCTACAGGACATGAGTCTGAAGTGCAACGAAGAGGGCAAGTCTCTGAGCACTGAGACCTTTGCCAAGGTTTCCCTCACCAACCTGCGGCGACAGGCCGTCCCAGACCTGTCCTCTGACCTGGGCATGAACATTTTCAAGAAGGTCAGTGCCCCAGTGTGACCCTACAGCGGGGTTCTTTACACTAAAGACGTCTGGCTCTGCTGCAGTTCAAGAACCGGCGGGAGGACCGGGAGAGGAAGGGCTCCATTCCCTTTCATCACGCCGGGAAGAAGCGGCAGCGGCGCATGGGCGTCCCCTTCCTGCTGCACGACGACCACCTGGACGTCTCGCCCACACGCAGCACCTTCTCCTTCGGAAGCTTCTCGGGCCTGGGCGACGAGCGGCGGGCTCTGGACCGCGGCGGCTGGCAGGCCACAATCATGGGTAGGTGACGACGCTGCTGACCTCCAGTCGCATCCTAAGACGGAACGTTTAACACTCAAGTCATTTAAGTAATCTAAAGTCAGAGCTGAAAGGAAAAGAGATGAAACGATTCAAACTAGAAGGTTTTCAACATTGCTGGCTTGTGACAGCAGAGAAGGTGACGTAGCGATGTTTGTGAGCTGCAGTCACACAGATTGAGATTTTCCAGCTCATCAAGCCTCCGGCAGCATCTGCTGTTCAGGTTTTTCTTCAAAAACGCCGCGTGAATCCCCTGGCATTTCCATTCCTTTCCAGGTAAATTCACACGCAGAGGCAGCACGGACACAGCTGCCGACGCCGACAGCCTGAGCGCCAAGCACTCCCACTCCCACCACTCTCTGCTCAGAGACATGCCCGACCACTCCAACAGCCACAGCGACAACACGGTGAAGGAAGGTGAGCCGGGGACAGCGGGGCCAAACGGGCCGGAGCCAAAGGCGGAAGCCGTGAATAAACATGCGAAGGTTTATTAGGAAAGAGAGTCCAGGAGCCGTGTCGTTTCACCGTTAATTAGATCCGCCAGAAGACGGCGGATGTTTCCGTCTCTGCCGGGTTACGTAACGCAGTCATTATTGAGACAAACACACACAGATAACAGGCCTGGTTTTATAACAGGCCTCTGAACCTGAATCCGAAGCGGAAAACAACCTCACTAATCGGTTTATATTTATTGACAAGAATCACTTATCTTGGTTGTTTTTGTTTCAACATTTTACCAGCACGATTATTTTTTGTGAGATTTGATGACTTTGATTGAAAAGGAAAATAAATATAAGGAAAGAGTTTTAATGGACTAAGTGGAAATAAATGCTTCTGTAGCTCTCAAAAATAGCACATAAATATCAATAGATATTCCAATAACTGTCTCTAACTGGTAATTATTAAAAATCAAGGAGGGGGGAAATTCAGTCGAAGAAAAACTTTTTTGGGGATGAGATGCTTCATGAATCACTGAACTGTTTTTGTGAAGTGCGATCTCAGATCTCCACCATCACCATGGCGGCGTTCAACACCACGGTGGCCTCCTTCAACGTGGGCTACGCCGACTTCTTCACCGAGCACATGAAGAGGCTGTGCAACCCCTCCGCCGCGCCCGAAATCCCCGTGGAGCCACTGGCCTGCTCCAACCTGCCCCGCAGCCTCACCGACTCCTGCATCAACTACTCCTGCCTGGAAGAGGGCGAGAACATCGAGGGTACCAACAACTTTGTGCTGAAGAACGGCATGCTGGACCTAACGGTGGGGAAACTAGTCGGGTCCCCGGACGCATCTCCTGGTAGCCCCGTCCGGTGGCGTAACACGCTTTCCCTTTTCCCGCACCAGGCCGTGCTGCGGGCGCTCTACGCCGTTCTCGCCCACGACATCAGCTCCAGGATCTGCGACGTGGCGCTCAACATCATCGACTGCCTGCTGCAGCTGGGCATCGTCCCTGGCATGGGCAAGAAGCTGTCCAAGCCGGACAACAAGGAGAACCAGGAGGCCCGGGCCAAAGAGCCGGCCGGCCAGAGCCTGGCAGGCGGCGCCCAGGGCGGTGGCCCGCTTCCAGGAGCCAGTGGGGGTGGAGATGGAGATGGAGGGGGGGGGAGCGGCGGAGGCAGCGGACAGGGGAGCAAGGATGACGTGAAGAATAACAAAGAGAATGACAAGAAGGTGAGTTCAGAGTTTATTCTCTAGATTTTAATGTCAAACACTTTCAGAGGATTATAAGCCTGGCGGGCCACCAGGCTTTACTTTCCAGATTTTATTTTATTCATTTTATCTTTCCCTTTTTTTTTTTAAGACTTTATGGTTGGTGTTTAGGTATTGTCAATAATGTCTTCTAATAATGCATGATTACACTGCAAAAACATAAAATCTTGTCAAATGTTTTTTGTCCAGTTTCTAGTGCAATTATCTCAGCTCGCTTCATATAAGAAAAACAAAGCTACTTCTAAGTTATTTTGAGTGTATTAAGGAACTGAACAAAAATATTTGGTAAGATTATGTGGTTTTGCAGTGCACCTGGGGGTATTTTCAATTTTCCTGTCTACTTTGAATGTCTTCCAACTCAAAAACCCGGAAGGGCGCTGGGTGACTGGCTTAGCGAGTTTTCTGTGAGAAAGCCTGACTTTCTTTTCTTCTTCATCAGGAGGAAGAGGGTTGTGGTTTCAGCACCCACCGCCTGGCTCTCACTATGCTGATCAAGATAGTCAAGTCTCTGGGATGCGCTTATGGCTGCGGGGAGGGCCACCGAGGACTGTCAGGAGACCGCCTCAGGATGCAGGTTGGACGCTTGATCTCAGCAGATTGTTTCCCTATGAACATGGAGAACACGCCATGCTTGATATTGCATATTTTATCTTTCATTGCAGGCCCAGAATTGCCTGACTAATCTGTGTAAGCTGGACAAAGTGCAATTTCGCCAAACAATGCGCGAGTATGTCAACAAAGACTCCCTCAATAACATTGTGGACTTCCTGCACGCACTGCTGGGCTTCTGCATGGAGCCCATTACTGACAGTAAGTATGTGGAGTATCTGAGTGGGATGCAAGCCGTCAAAACGTTTGCATCAGCCTTGATTCCAGATGCAGAAACTGGATGAAATTGAGCAGCACAAATATTAGTGCGGCATTATTTTTCCACGATTGAACACGTATGCAGGATTTGCTGCAAAAAAGTCAGGAATGAAAACATGCTTGCATGTTACCATGCTGCATTTCAGCTGGCGTGACATCAGGCCAGCACATTAGTCTGCTAACTTGTTAGCACCAAAAAAAACAACAAAAATACAAAGTATTTTCATTCACATTCAACTTTTCAAGAGCTAATTATTAAGATTAATTAGCAAGGTATAAAAACATGCAGATGTAAGTATATTAATTTGATGCAGAAAACACATTTAGACAAATATGATAATGCTAGGGCTTAGGCGGACATTAGCTTTTGAGAAAATTAAGCTAAGGAATAAAAATTTCCCACAAATGGTTTTTTAAAGTAAAGTGTGGAACAACAAACAATGTTATTAAAATATGGCGATAAGCATATATCCTATTTTTATTTTGGTCAAGTTTAACATAATAATATTGTAGAAATGCTAATATTAGCATAAACCCAAAGTGACCAACATAAAGTTTGTGAAAATGTTCCAAACTTGGACATTAAAGATGTTTACAGCACAACATAATATGGCATATTAGAGCGTGTTAAGGGTTTCTGAAAAAAATAAAAAATAAAAATACAACGCTGCATTAGCAAACGGCAACAGTGTACAAAGCTTGGGGCCATTAGCTTGTCTCTGGAACAAAAGACGTGGCTAACGGCTAAACCACCATTAAAAATAATCATAGCTTGTACATTGTTTTTTTTATGAACAAAAATATTTTTACTTTTTAACAAAAAGTAACAATTATCATACTACTCCGATAGATAAAATTGCTGGTAATATTAAGGTTTGTAAAGTTTGAAACAAGAATTATCTCAAGGTATTTCATGTAAACATGAAAGTCTTTCCTGAAGATTCAGAAAAAAGGAGACCACTCTGCCAGATTTTTCGTATTACGCCAAAGTAGCATGTAAGCTAAACTGGTCTTAGCTTACAGGCTAAGGCCAGCATGTAACAGTGATGTCTTAGCATGTAAGCTAAGACCAGTTTCTGGAAGGCAGATTACCCTAGAAGTAATAGAACAGTGATGAAATTAGTATGTGTCCCTTTAAAAGGGCCTCAATAACAGCTAGCATACTAGGAGTGAACAAAGCTAAATGTTTGACCCTGCTGTCCTGCCCTGCACCTTGACTTTGCATTCCAACCCTACCTGTGTGTGTGTGTGGGTGTGTGTGTGTGCGTGTGTGTGTGTATCTGTCTTCCCCTTCTCCTCCATCCATTTGTCTTTGCTCGTCGTGTTTTTGACGTTTCCCCCGCTTACTTTTTCTTCATCCACTTCAACGAGCCAAATCCTGACTTCCTTACTCGCTCATCCATTCTGTACACTTGCCAATTGGAAGCTTCTCCCATTGCACTGCTGCTGTGACGGTGGCTACCAGACACATTGAACATGCCAGTTTTCCAGTTTCGCGCTGAAATTTTCAAGTATTTTGTACATGGTACTGTCATTTCGTGCAAAATACTCAGTTGGCAAGTTGCTGAAGCAATGAGTGTTTTATTGATGGAAAATGACCAAGGGCACTTTGTTCATTTTTTTTTTCTCTGTGTGTGTGTGTTTTACTTTTGACTTGTGTGCATCTTGGGGTCACCTCCTGGTGGAGGTGGGGTGCCACGTCCTTTCTGAGAGCACCTTACATGTCTGTGCTGGCCTGATGTCAATCAACCTGTGCCCCGCCTCTTTTCTCTTGCAGAGTACGGCAGTGCAGGTGAGAGGTCCAGGAGGGCGAAAAAAAGAAACATCGGTAGATACACACGATTAATGATTAACAAGTCAATAACATAAGCAATAAGATGACTTTACTCACCCAATCAGACCCTCCCCTAGACACTGCTTTCATCGCTGCACCCCTCACTCTGTCCGAAAGTGACAAACTCGCCTGCAACTCCTAAACTTACACCTGTGTGTGTTGAATCTGGCTTTGTTTTTTTTTGCAGTTTCATCTAACTGGACCCAGACAATAAGCCCCCTACTCTGTTTAAAGCAGGCCTTAGTCACTTGCATGTATCCCCTACCCAGAATCCTTTTGATTTTGCTTCTCCCCCATATGCTTTACGAACCCCTTTCCTTTGCCCCTTGCCTCCTTTCTGTTGTATGGGCTCACTACTCTAGCTGGTCAGTATTGTCCCCCTCCCACTTCCATCCCGCCGACTGAACGGACTCCTGTATCATCCCCCATCTCTCCTGCCTTCCTGCTGCTTCCAGACAAGGCGGGCTTCGGCAACAACTTTGCCACGGGGGACAACAAGTCGCTGGCGCAGAACATGGAGGCGGTGGTGGTGGGCTGCATGTTCAAGTCCCTCATCACCCGCTGTGCTTCAACCACGCACGAGCTGCACAGCCCAGAAAACCTGGTGAGTTTCGAGCATCGCCTTGTCAAAAGACCAAGGTCAAATTACAGTTTAAGCTTCATTTGTTATTTGGTGGTACAGCAGAATATTTGATGTGGAGAAATTCCAACCAGCATTTGACCAACTGTTCATCCGAGAACAAAATGTAAATAGTTTCTTCAGAATTAAAAATATCAGCGGAAGATTGCCATTTTTTTTTGTCACCTGATGTCCCTGATGTCCCTTTAGCTAGTCTTCCCTAACATGCTAACATTAACTAAGAGGCAAACATTACAACATTAGCTCAAATTGGCTCTTTAGCAATAATGACAGGCCAGGATCATTCGCACACGAATCTCACTCTTGTGTTGCCTTCGCAGGGTCTGTACTGCGACATCCGCCAGCTGGTTCAGTTTATAAAAGAGGCCCATGGAAACGTGTTCCGCAGGGTGGCGCTGAGCGCGCTCCTGGACAGCGCCGAGAAGGTGACTGCCACCAAAAAACCCGACGAGAAGGACGACGGAAAACAGTTCGGACCGAGAAGGTAGTGTCCAGTCTCTGGCTGGAGTCATTCTGAGAGTCGTGGTGTTTTCTCTAATCACTGCTCTCTTGCCTGTAAATGTAAGCAAACCTCTGTGTATCCAATCACAGTGACCGTTTCTCATCACTGCTTGGTTATTTTTCCTCATGTCTTGTCACCATCTTGTCTGAGTGAATGATTTGATGCTGTCATTCTCAAAGTAATGTGGCTCAACACTTGAGAAAATCCTCTTTGCTTGACACATTACCGGATTACACCAGCAGCGTCACGTAAATACAGCATGAGGAATACTCATTTCGTGGTAACAATTTGTCATACGCTGTCCTGAAGTGCAATAAGATAAACTTAAAAAGACAAGAAAAAGTGACTCTAAAGTGAAGTTAAAACTATGGCCTGTGTAATGTCCCCTGCGTTCCAGAGGTAAGCCAACACTACTCCTCCAAGATGAGGTGTTCATGGTCATCCTAATCTTGAGTATGTGATCCCCATCTCATAACCCAAAGAACGAAAGCATTGCCTACTTTGCTCAACGTTTTGGACACCATGACAGACCCAAAGGTGTTTGTCCGTTTGACCCAGAGGGGACAGTCCACCTCCCTCTGATGCGGAACATGGTTTCAACCTTGAAGGGGCTTTCTCTCGTGGTTCCCATTTGGCTGCAAACTATTCCAGCTTTGGCTTGAAGACACCAACATAATCACATCCTCAATCACAGGCTGTTTTGGGGGAGATATGCCACGATTTTGATATGATAAAAAAAAAACTTAGTCAGAAACTGGTGGAAAGATTGCAAAATGTTGAAAATGCTCAAGGATTGTCTTGCTCAACGTCTGAGGATTACGGCAACAGAAGAAGAAATGCCTCTGCTCAGAGCTGGAAAACCTCTCTGAGCCTCATGGAAGAATGTGCCACGGTTTGTCCAAACCAAGGCTGAACTTTTGGGAGAAGCAACAACAGCGAACCTCTTCAAATTTAATGTTCAATCTGAAGAGAAATCTAGTGGCGGTACCATCATGGTGTAGCTGCTGCAGCAGAAACCTGGCTTTACGTAAAGTCCTACCAAACTGTTGGCATCTGAGGCCCAGTTCCGCTCCATTCTGCGGTTGCTTGTCCTGACCTGCTCCTCGCTGCATCAAATGAACTCATTTGGCGCCGTACTCAAGTGGGCTGTGTTGGTATGTGTGTGTGCGTGCAGGTCTGAGGCGGGTGTGTCCGGGGAGAAGGGTCAGGTGTCCAGTGCTGCAGATGAGTGTCGCAGCTGCATCTCCAGTAGACCCCCCCAGACCCCCGAACAGTGAGTGTCCAGATCACAGCATCCCCATGACACATCAGCTCTGTTGATCCCAGCTGCCATTCCAAACTGTCCGTGCTCCCCTTCGTGTGATCTCTCGACGTTGACGTTTTGGTGCGCAAGTATTCACACCCTCCCCCCTTCGCCGCCTTTCCTCTTTGTGCCCGCTAGCGACGAACAGATCCCGGGCGCTCTGCTTGGCAGGAAGGACTTCTGGAGGAAGATGTTTAAGTCGCAGAGCGCCGCCAGCGACACCAGCAGCCAGTCGGAGCAGGACACCTCGGAGTGTACCACCGCGCACTCCGGTACCACCACCGACCGACGCTCCCGATCCAGATCCCGGCGCATCTCGCTGCGCAAGAAACTCAAACTCCCGATCGGTGAGTCTAATCAATCTACAACCATCTCTTGAACAGCTCAGTTTCATCTTGCAGCTAATGACCAAGTCTTCTTCGTTTCCATGACCATATCTCAATCTGGTATATGTGCTTTGTGTCCAACGTTTGTTCATCCTGAGAGGTCGGGTCACTTCATCTCTTCGATCTGTTTTGTGTCCCTCTGTGTGCCTCAGCATGCCGTAGGACCGCCCGCCTCCCCATCACTCGCTCTGTCCTACGTATGTGGACGCGGATCCATCCTCTGATCCATCCTCATGCAATGTTTTCCCCGTCTCTTTGTCCCGTTTGTCTGTCTTTGTCTGTGTCCCGTGTGTGCACGCTGCTTCATTTTTGTCAACTTTATGTCTTATGCAATGGGCTTCGGTGCAGAACACCACTGATTATTAGCAAAAGTTTCCTCTTCAAAAGACCTAATTTAAGTAAATTCATGTTTCCAGTTCAAACTCTGTGTGTAAATCTGTTTCCTGTCTGCTGGACCCTGCATGCTCCTTTGCATTAAGCTGAAAGTGTTTGATAAAGTTTGTTTTAGTCGCTTTATTGTCCCGATTGGTCCAGGAAACTGGCTGAAGCGCTCCTCCCTGTCTGGCCTCACCGACGGCGTGGAGGACCTGCTGGACATCAGCTCTGTTGACCGGCTGTCCTTCATCCGTCAGAGTTCAAAGGTCAGCCTCCTGGAGGAGACCCGAGCTCCAGGAGGAGCGCACGTCGTAACATGTTTCACGTTTCAGGTGAAGTTCACGAGCGCGGTGAAGCTGTCCGAAGCGGGCGCCGCCGGGCCGGAGTACGGCAGGGACGAGGAGGAGAATTTCTTCAAGCGGCTCGGTAAATGGAGGTCTGGCAGGAGGAATCCATCCAAGCTTCACCACACAGAAGAGAAAGATGGTAGACCTCCCCCATCCTGGGGTGTCCCACGCTCCATCCCGCTTTTGTCTCTGCGCGCTCTCTCTGTCCTGTCTCAGTGGTGTCCTGTCTCGTCCTGTCTTTGGCCATCCGTCGTCCCGTGTCTCAGCCTATCAATGTTGAGATCATGTCTGTAAGGCGTTTTGCGACAAAAAGTTTCCAGAAGGTTGTGAACGACAAAACAATAATAATGGGGGCACAAGATATGAACTGACCTGCATTGGGTCCATTTAAAATAGCTTGAATAACTCAAACTATTTGTATGTTAATAGTTTGAGTTTGAAAAATATGGGCCGGAAATATGAGCCCACTCGGCTCATCCCAACATATGGGATTAGTTGTGGTTTCCCAAATGACCTTCCTTGTAAGTTTAATGAAATGTGGATTATGGTCATGTCTGGGAACAAAACACAACCTGCCTGTGTCCAATAATCAGTTGCATATGAAAGGGGGCCCATCTGGGAAATAGAGAGAACATCCATTAAATAAAGAAACCTGGATGTAGATAGATATGGCAGTTAGCTACTGGGCTACATGTGAAGCCAAGATGGCTTGGAAAAGGTCTAAAAACATCGGAAGTTTCCAAAAAGTTTTGTTTTTGTTTAATATCTGATGCATATCATACAAAATACTGGTTATCAGCTGTAAATGTTTTTTTTTTCTAAATGTCTAAAAATTATTGAGTGCATTAAGTGTTTTTGACTTTTTGAAACTTTTTGTGCAAAACCACAACGCTCAGGCGCGACTCCTTCCACAACAGACCGTCCTTTTAAACCCCAAGATGACCCAGAACCTGAGTGTAATTTGTCCGAAGCGCCTTTTGTTGTTTCCTCCCGGTGAACCTGGACATTGTCTCTAATAAATCATCTGTTGGAGAGCATCTCCACGCCAGCTGTAGCATGACGCTGCCGGTGCTCCCTCTGTCTCTTCTGTGGTGACGTTGTGGTGGTATTTTCCAGCTCGTAGCGAAACGACAGTATCGTCTGCATACAGCTTTATCTCTGTGGGGCTGCGCTCACACTTGATCTGCCGTCGAAGGTGTTTTCTCTGCGTCATTTGGCAGCAAGTTGAAGCAGAACAGGAGATGGAGTTCACGTGTCAGCTCAGCCCGTGGCTGTTTTCTCTCGCTCATGTTTTCATTCGTGCTCAATGTGCTGGAAGGCCACGTTACTTCTTACAAAGTGAGACCTTTGATGCAGTTTTCCTGTGAAACACGACCTGCTGTTCCAGCACCTTCCGTCTGCGCCTCGTTCTCCAGGCCCTCATGGTTTCCAGGAACGCTTGGCGGCCAGTCAGGAGGCCATGAAGAACAAGAACGTGGTCAACCTGGGCGCCATCCGGCAGGGCATGAAGCGCTTTCAGTTCCTCCTCAACTGCTGCGAGCCGGGAACCATTCCTGACGCCTCCATCCTTGCCGCCGCTCTAGACTTGGTACAAGCTTCTCTGAAAATAGTCCAGATTAAGACTATTGGACACCCAACACTGGTTTTTCTGTCAAAGGAAGTTATATCCATTAAAAGCCAACTTCTGACAAGAATACTGATCGGCCGCCACTGGAAAATGCCTATGCTACCTTCAGGAAACTCTCAAGGAAAATATAATATATGTCATACATTCTATAATCCAACATTACATCAAGTGTAAACTTACTGTATGCTGATCTTGGCTTCTCATTAACACTTCCGATTCAGCAGATGGCTAAAGGGCGATTCAACCTCAGTTTTTACTACTTTCCGCATCTTTAATTTGCTTTTATTTCAAATCTTTAATGCATAGACTGCTCAAACATTTACAAGATCACTTTACACTGAAAGCAGATTAGTTAAAAACCTAGTCTGTGACTAGTTAAACTTTCATTTTATTTGTTTTATTGAGCTTTTGTGTATCCATTCAACAGATATAGCAATCCAAGATCCTAAATTTGGTGTTTATTAACTTCGATATGAATTATTATATTAGCCAAACATTATGGTAAGAATGAGTTCAATTTGTTTTATAAGTCCTTATTTTTTGTGAAATCAAAAAAAGAAGTCAACAATAACTAGTAGTCTCCTCATTTGCCAGCGGCGGCTGCTCAGTTCCTGATGCCGGCCTATCATTAATAAGATCTGGAGTAACAAAATCAAGACTACTTAGTTAAAAAAGAAATAAATCCAAGCGAGACCGGATCCGTTTAATCACTATTTAATGTTTCTCTGCTGTTAGGAGGCTCCAGTCGTGGCCCGCGCTTCCCTGTTCCTGGAGTGCGCCAGGTTCGTCCACCGCTGCAACCGTGGCAACTGGCCGGAGTGGATGAAGGGCCACCATGTCAACATCACCAAGAAGGGCCTGTCCAGGGGCCGCTCGCCAATAGTGGGCAACAAGAGGAACCAGAAGCTGCAGTGGAACGCTGCCAAGCATTTCTGCCAGTGGGGAGATGTGAGTTAAACGGGATCAAACCGAGCGGCTGGTCCGTCTGTCCGCCTCCTCTAACTGTGTCTGTCTGCGCAGGCCATCGGCACCAGGCTCAGTGAGCTCTGTCACTCGGACAGCGAGAGCCCCGCCAACATCCTGGGCTACGTCTACGACGAAGAGACCAAACGCAGGATGAGGAAGGAAGATGAGGAGGAGGACTACTTAGAGGACAGTGAGTCACTACCTTAAAGAAACAGCCAGAGTATGTTTCTAGTCTTTGTCTGTAAACTTTTAAGCCAGTTAATGTAAGAGACGAAACTGGAACTTGACCAAAAGTCATATTTGACATATGTGGTATATTTATAACAACTGAACTGAATATAGTTAAAGGATTGGGCTATAAAATGTCACTAGGTGCCTGGAAAATACATAATCCAGCCCCTTTAATTCAAAAGGTTTGAGTTTTGAGCATTTTTTAGTTTGACCACCAGATGGCAGCAACTGTCTCTAACTGCCCCTTTAAAAGTTTTTCCAGTGCTGGTCACCTGATATGAGATGAGACGATCCGGCCTCACCATAAAAACAACACATCTTCATTTTCTTCATAACCTTTTGACCTCAGGAGGTCAAGCGTTTAGGTTTTAAATATGGCCAGATTAGAGGTTTTATGTGTTTGTTGTGGCTCTAGGTCTTTCTCTCTTCTGATGGACTCTGGTTTATTTGTTGACCATGGCTTTTGTCTCATCAGACACGGTGAACCCAACAAAGTGTGGCTGCCCTTTTGCCCTGAAGATGGCCGCCTGCCAGCTGCTGCTAGAGATCACCACCTTCCTGCGGGAGACGTTCCCCTGCTTGCCTCGCCCTCGGACCGAGCCGCTGGTGGTCAGTCATGAGCCTCTTCTCTTAATGTTTCCTGTGTCGGCACCTGAGACTGTACTGATACGTCAGCGCGGTGCGTTTCAGGACCTGGACAGCTGCCGGCTGCGCCTGGACCCGGATCTGGGCCGCCATCGCTACGAGAGGAAGATCAGCTTCGCCGGCATCCTGGACGACGAGGACGGTCACGACTCCCTGAACAGCAGCAGCCACACGCTGAAGTCTGACACCACGGGGGAGGAGAAGAAGCCCCAGGAGGCTCAGGGTGAGCCACGGGTCGGCGGAACCTTCCCTCCCCAGGCTTCCTGCAGACTGTTTTAATATCGCCGCTGCTCCTGTCGCTCCCCAGCTCCTATCAGGAAGATCCGCATCGGAGGCTCCCGGCTGCTGCAGATCAAAGGCGCCCGCAGCTTCCGTGTGAAGAAGGGCGGCTCGCTGTCTTCCATCCGCCGGGCGGGGAGCCTGAAGAGCACCAAGCTGTCCCGGCAGGACTCCGAGTCCGAGAACGAGGAGGGGCTGCTTTCCCAGACGCAGAGCAGGGACACTGTCACCGACATCGGTGAGCCGGGGCCAAACGACGCCTTGGTCCTGATCCCAACTGTTACATTTCTGTGTCAATTTCAACCTTGGAAGCTGATAATAAAGAGGAAACATCTCTTGAAGTTTTATTGCGTGGTCATGTTGATGTTGCAGGAAGTCCCTTCAGCACCAGCGAGCCCAGCATCGAGCCTGAGGGCCAGGGCTCAGGAGGAGCCGAAGACAACTACCACCGCAACATGTCCTGGCTCCACGTACGTCCATCAGCCTGAGCCGCTGCTCCGCCACCTCGTCCTCCAGACGCTCTGATCTTTCTTCGTGTCTCCGTCCAGATTATGATCCTGCTGTGCAACCAGCAGAGCTTCATCTGCACACACATCGACTTCTGCCACCCGCGCTGCTACCAGCACCACGGCCGCTCCTGCGCCCGCCTGGTCCGCGCCATCAAGCTGGTCTACGGGGAGTCGGTGGACAGCCTGAGGGAGGACAGCGCCTCCGGCAACATCGGGGGACGCTCAAAGAAGAGCAAGGAGGTAAGCGAGGAGAGCCGTTAAAGGGAAACGGAGTCTGGGGTTTTTAAAGCCGTTCTTTCGCCCTTCAGTGTTCGGATAAATCCTGCCTGAGAACTCCGTCCATGAAGAGGAAGCCGACCGACTCCAATGCAGAAGGGAAGAAAGACACCGGGATGCTCAAGTACATCCGCAACCAGGTCAGCTGCTTTCCTCAGTCCAAGGTTTAGTTGAGGACAATTTATGACATAAAAGTTTGGATTTAATATGTCCAAATCCAGAGGTGGGCACTAATACTAAAGCGCTAATCATAGGGATTCTTCACCAAGTCTGTTGGTAAAAAAGGAAGACGACCATGAATCAGTGGATTTGCTTCTTTTCAGGTGATGAGTTTGTCCCCAGCTCCTCTGTCGCTGCTGATCAAGGCTGCCCCCATCCTCACCGACGACATGTACGCAGACATCCATCCCGCCGCCTGGGAGCTGCTGCTCAGCGTGGACGAACACATGGCAGCCGCCGCCGGTACGTCCCTACACAACTAAGATTTAAGGGCTTATTCTTTTGGATTTCCATCACAATGAGGTTCTGTTCACCTAATAACAACATTTCCCAACGATTTCCACCCGCTCCTCGCCTCCACCCCCTCGGATCACCTCCAGCCGCCATGTTTCTCCTTTGCGCCGTCAAAGTCCCCGACGCCGTGACCGAGATGATGATGGCGGAGTTCCAGCACCAGGAGGCCTGTCAGCGCATCAACTCCATTTTGAAGTTCTACACTCTGTGGCGTTTCCGCTACCAGGTGTGGCCGCGCATGGAGGAGGGAGCCCAGCAGATCTTCAAGGTACGGAACAACACTGAGCAAAATTGCCGTTGCTCAGCTTTAGGAAGTGCTTCGTTACCGTAACCTGTTCTCCATCCGCCAGATCCCTCCGCCCAGCATCAACTTCACCCTGCCGTCCCCTATCCTGGGCATGCCCTGCGTCCCCATCTTCGACCCGCCCTGGGTGCCGCAGACCACCGGCAGCGTCCAGGACCCCATAAACGAAGACCAGTCTGTACGCACAAAGGGGTTACTCTCAATCCTTTAACACTATTTTAACCAAACTCTCTTTGATTCTGATGACGACCTGCCAGCACAAATCATATACTATAATTTTGATCTATGAACTGTCTTTGTTTTTAGTTCCCCACATTAATTCAGTCAGTCCATACCATAGTAAGTTGGTATCTCTGTCCGAGTGTTTGCGCTGATGCATCTTGTGAAGTCAGATCGAGGATAGTCATGAGGGGAGGCGGTCCCGATCTCGTGCTGCATCTTTCATCATTTGGGGGAAAAAAAAAAGTCTTCCAGCACTTGCTTTGACTGCGAGAGGAGTGAAAAAAAGACAGCATGCATCAGGCGTACCGACTGTTGACCTTTGTGCTGTTCGTGCATGCTCCATCGACTGAGAATGGCTGAATGTTGACCGTTCCATGTGTTGAGAGGACCGTACTTAGATACACATAAGCATTTTGAAGGACACAGTAACTTTCTCCCAGTTTCAGCCTCTGAACCTGATCAGAGATGCTCTCATGTTGATGGTTAGTCCACAACTGGACTAACCAGTACCGTCAGGGGGAGTCGGTGGGGGGGTAGAGCGAGGACGAGCATCACTTCTTCAAAGTATTTTTACTCAAGTAGAAGTATGAAATGGACAAAACGAAAGTGTTATGAGCAAATTCTGGTATTTTAAGCAAAAATACCAAATCTTAAGCAGAAAAAAAAAACGCTTCTAAATCAGTGTATTTCAATTTATTACCAAAGTTTATAGTAGTGTGTGAATATATATATCTTTGAACAAAGTTAAAAAAAAAAAGACCTGTGCTGTTTGTTGTATCATCACTTGACCTCAAAATGCTACAACAGATTTAACGCACCGAACGTAGCAAAGACTTTGTAGAAACAAGAGGTCTCACTTTGCCAGACTTTGGTCTAAGCACGTTTGTTCTTTATTCTAACAGGGTGGAGTATCCAGAAAATCGCAATACTTCACAATAAAAGTTCTCAAGTGAAAGTAAAAAGTACGGTGAAGCTCACCAAATGTAGTTTTCGTCCCAAAGTATCTCTCAAGTAAATGTAATCACTAGTTACTATCCACCTCTGGCTACTTGTACTGAGAAATTAACACTGATCACAGCATCCTTAATGTTACACATGACGGTGGCAGCATCATGCTGTGGGGATGCTTTTCTTTGGGAGGGAGGGGAAGACGGATGAAAAGGTGATCAGTTTTCAAACTATAGCATTATCTATTTAGTCTCAATATTGATATTCAAGATGGTTCATATTCAGGCGTTTTATGCAGCTCGCTGTTTAGCTGCGATACGTTCAGTGACTGTGAGGTGAGAAAAGATTTTAAAGCACCTCCAGCTGGGAACGCTTGAACAATTGGCTTGAACTCTTGACCCTGGGTGTTCAAAGGAGCTCGCTGGAGGAAAGTTACTGTTCTGTCGCTGAGACCGAGAAAGTTCTCCTGAAGACAGCCACTTTCACCTTCCTGGGTGGGAGGTGTGAACGCTCTCTGGCCCCTCTCTCCTGCGTTTAGAAATCCTTCTCTGCTCGGGCCGTGTCGCGCTCCCACCAGCGGGCCGAGCACATCCTGAAGAACCTGCAGCAGGAAGAGGAGAAGCGGCGGCTGGGCCGCGAGGCCAGCATCATCACGGCCATCCCTGTGGCCCAGGAGGCCTGCTACGAGCCCACCTGCAGCCCCCCGCCGGAGCAGGAGGAGGAAGGTGGGGGCCGCCGGCATCGCCCAGCGCACCTCCCCGGCCGCGTTCCGCTCTCTGACGGCCTGCCGTTTCTCTCCTTGGTACCGCCAGCAGAAGAAGTGGTGAACCTGGCATCCCGCCGCCTCTCCGTAAGCCCGTCCTGCGCCTCCAGCAACTCCCACAGGAACTACTCCTTCCGCCGAGGCTCCGTCTGGTCTGTCCGCTCCATGGCCAGCGCCGAAGGTAGAGAAACGCCACACCACAGGGTTGTAAAGTCACGATGAGCTCGAGTGTTTTCAAATTGAACATGAGCGCAAAGCAGTAGGTGTACAAAAGCCGTGTTCTAACTTTCACTGGTGTGTTGTTTTGAAGATGAAGAAAACACAACAGATCACACTCCCACACACCACATGCTTCAGCCTCCTCAAGCTGTCTTCCCAGCATGCATCTGTGCTGCAGTCTTACCAATAGTCCACCTCATGGAAGATGGAGAAGTCAGAGAGGACGGTGTGGCTGGTAGGTTTAAAAAAAAAAAAGATCCGAATTTATGATTTTCCCAACACAAAACGACTATATTGCACCTCTAACTCTAGAGAAGCAACCTGCTTATTAACAAAGTGTTTATTTCGAAGGCCCTAATTTGAAGAACTGAGCGTTGACTCGCCTCTTGCTGCTGCTTTCAGTGAGTGCTGTCGCACAGCAGATCCTCTGGAACTGCCTCATTGAAGATCCCGCTCTGGTTCTCCGCCACTTCCTGGAAAAACTCACCGTGAGCAACAGACAGGTGGGAGAGCTGTTTGAAGACGCGATCTTCTGATTTTTAAGCAGAAATAAAAGGTTTTCATGACGTAAACGCAGCAACAACAACAACAAAAAAAAAAGCTCTTCACTGTACATCAGTAGAGAATGTGAAAGGGATTTCTTGTTCTGCGTTAATGGATGCGGTGGGAGTTTTCCAAGCTGCTGCTGTGTCTCCAGGATGAGCTGATCTACATGCTGAGGAAGCTGCTGCTGAACATCGGTGATCTGCCCGCTCAGACCTCCCACATCCTCTTTAACTACCTGGTGAGATAACGCCCCCCCCGTTCTGAGTCTGTGTGCCGCTCAGGTCGCGGTTCCTGACCCGGGCTGTGCCTCCAGGTGGGGCTGATCATGTACTTTGTGCGGACGCCGTGCGAGTGGGGCATGGACGCCATCTCGGCCACGCTGACCTTCCTGTGGGAGGTGGTGGGCTACGTGGAGGGGCTCTTCTTCAAAGACCTGAAGCAGACCATGAAGAAGGAGCAATGCGAGGTCAAGCTGCTGGTCACTGCCTCCATGCCAGGTGAGCGGGCCGGCCTTTCACCCTCACTACAGAACACAGGACCAGCTGGACGCTCGTGTCTTTTGGTCTTCAGGAACCAAAACGCTGGTGGTGCACGGCCAGAACGAGTGCGACATCCCCACCCAGCTGCCGGTCCATGAAGACACCCAGTTCGACGCTCTGCTGAAGGTAAACACCCAGCGCTGTCTCCTGTGCTCCACACGCAACACAGAACGGCAGCCCTGCTGAATGAACAGCCGGGATCGTGCAGAGAGGACGTTAGCTTTGTCCGTCTTCTCCCCACCAGGAATGTCTTGAGTTCTTCAACATCCTTGAGGCCCGATCGGCTCACTACTTCCTCATGGACAAGAGATGGAACCTCATTCACTACAACAAGGTGCAGCTTGAACCAGACTAAATGAGTTGTAATTTTTTTTTACGTTTTTGTTTTAATTTCTCAAAATTAACACTTCCTGTTGTCCGTTTTGCTCCGTCAGACTTACGTCAGGGACATCTACCCGTTCCGGCGCTCCGTCTCCCCTCAGCTCAACCTGGTCCACATGCTGCCTGAGAAAGGACAGGAGCTGATCCAGAAACAGGTAGCGGCTCCGGACCCGAACTCCTCCTGTGACCCGCCCCCAGTAGACCCTGAACCACCGTGTGCCGCCCGCTCAGGTGTTCACCAGGAAGCTGGAGGAGGTCGGCCGGGTGCTGTTCCTGATCTCGCTGACGCAGCGCATGCCGGCGGTGCACAAGCAGTCCCACGTGTCGCTGCTGCAGGAGGACCTGCTGCGCCTGCCCTCCTTCCCCCGCACCGCCATCGACGCAGAGTTCTCCCTCTTCAACGAGCCTCAGGGTGAGTCAGACGTCTATTAGTGCGACGGGCGTTGAAACGGCGGCGTCACCACTGCGGTCTGTCCAGGTAAGGAGCTGTTCGGCCTGGACACTCTCCACAAGGTGCTGTGGATCAAGCTGCTGGAGGAGATGTTCCTGGGCATGCCCAGTGAGTACCCCTGGGGGGACGAGATGATGCTGTTCCTCAACGTGTTCAACGGGGCGCTGCTGCTGCACCCGGAGGACAGCTCGCTGCTGCGCCAGTACACCGCCACCGCCATCAACACGGCCGTCCACTTCAACCACCTGTTCTCTCTGAGCGGCTACCAGTGGATCCTGCCCACCATGCTGCAGGTACGCCACCGCCGACTGGGTGACCGGCGCCTACGCAAAGTGATGAGTCTGTTCCGGTTCTGTTCCAGGTCTATGCGGACTACGAGAGCAACCCGTTGCTGCGGCAGGGCATCGAGTTCTGCTGCAGGCAGTTCTACATCCTCCACAGAAAGCCCTTCATCCTCCAGCTGTTTGCCAGCATCGCGCCCCTGCTGGAGTTCACTGTAAGAGCCGATAAAGTCCCTAAAACTCCCTCAGCCTGTGACGCGTGCCCACCCTAACGCTCTGACCCGATTCCCCCTCGAACCCTCCCAGACCAGCACCAGCACCGACCTGTCTAAAGGCGTGTCGGCCCAGTGTCTGTTCGACCTGCTGGTGTCTCTGGAGGGGGAGACGCAGGACGCTCTGGATGCTCTGGAGCTGGTCCAGGCAGAGAAACCGCTGCGCTCTCTGGGTAAAACCTCACCACCTCACACCCATCAGGGCCTCCAGCGGGTTCACCATAAACCAGTCAGCCTGGAAACATCTGGAACTAAATGTTGGAGGATTAGCAGAAAAACCACATGGAGAATGTTTTCTATGCATTGTTTCCCTCGATGCTGTCTCCATCCTTCCATCATCAATAAATCAGTTTAGATAACTCCGGAATGTATCCATCATTGATTTTTCTAACCTTTCTCTCTCTGTAACCTCCAGACTTCTGCTACGGTAATGAAGACCTGGCCTTCTCCATCAGCGAGGCCATCAAGCTGTGTGTGACGGTGGTCGCTTACGCGCCCGAATCCTTCAGGAGGTAGACTACAGCCACGCCGTCTTCTTCTCTGGTTCCCTACAGCAGTCAGGCCCTGATCCAGGTCTCTGGTTAGCCTTCAGATGCTGATGGTGCTGGAAGCGCTGGTTCCCTGCTTCCTTCAGAAGCTCAAGAGCAACACGGCGACAATGGAGTCTGCGTCCGCGGCCAGGGACGAGATCGCGGCCATTGCTGCCATGGCAACGTCCCTGCAGGCCCTGCTGTACAGCTCGGAGGCCCTCACCAGGTCCGGCTTCCAGCAGTAGCAGCTCTGATGGTTTTAGTCTTTGCATTCAGTGCCTGGAAATGTTTCCATCTGCAGACCAATGACTGCCCCGCAGATGTCCCGCTGTGACCAGGGACACAAGGGGGGCACCACCGCCAACCACGCCATGTCCGGAGGCGTCAACACCAGGTGACAGTGGATCTGGTATTCCTAAATCCATCCCCAAGAGGAAGAGGATTGAATGAAGATGTGTGTGTGTGTGTTCCCAGGGACAATCTCCACCTGCTGGAAGAGGGCCAAGGCATGCCGAGGGAGGAGCTGGACGAGCGTCTTGCTCGGGAGGAGTTTCGCCGCCCGCGAGAGTCCCTCCTAAATATTTGCACCGAGTTTTACAAACACTGCGGACCCCGCCTCAAGATCCTGCAGAACATCGCCGGAGAGCCGCGCGTCACGGCCCTGGAGCTGCTGGACATTAAGTCCCACATGAGGTATAGCGCCTCCCTGTGCTTGGTCACAGCACTTGACAGGCAATGGATGTTTTTCGGGTGTTTGCACGCGTTTTTATCTTTCTCTCATCAGGTTAGCGGAGATCGCCCACGCCCTGCTCAAGCTGGCGCCCTACGACACCCTGACCATGGAGAGCCGAGGCCTGCGGCGCTACATCATGGAGATGTTGCCCATCACCGACTGGTCGTCTGAAGCTGTGCGCCCCGCCCTCATCCTCATCCTCAAGAGGCTGGACCGCATGTTCAACAAGATCCACAAGATGCCCACGCTCAGGTGCGCTCGCCCACAGGCACTGTGCACCAGGTCTGTTGAATCCCGGACTCCCTTCTCTGTGGTGGCTGTGTCGTGCTGTGACGCTGGTGCTGTGGTGTGTGCAGTAGCTAGGCAGCTTCTCGGCGCTGTCGTCCATCCAGCTGTCTTTGTGGCGTCTGGTGTGCTTCTGTGCCGGCTGGGTATGAGGCGTTCAGGTGTGTGACGACTTGTGGACTAACAGTGGACCAGAGTGCAGTGTTCCCTCTTAGCAAAGGGAACACTGCCACTGTTCCCTTTGCAGAGGGGTATGTCCACTCTGAAGAGAACACATTACACATTATATTGTGTAGGTTTAGCGCTAGCTTCCACTAAATACCATGTTGATTTAGCGCTTTAGCATTAGCATTAGGATGAATTACAGGAGAAAAGCAGGTTAAGTGAGGAGCTCAGAGGGAACACTGATCTGAGATGTCTGTTTACTACTGTAGCTGCCTCTGTATTTAAGCTTTGCTACATTTGATGTCTACATGTTGTTTTTTTTAAACTAAAAGAACAAAAAGAACAAAAAAATCATCGTTTAGTCCTTTTCGTGTGTTTCGTTGGAGATCTAGAACTTCAGAGGAGTCTCCTGTGGGGCTTTCATGTGCTCTTCTTTTGTCATGGGGTGGAACGTGGTGGTTTTCCAGGAGACAAGTGGAATGGGAGGCGGCCAGTAATCTGATTGAAGGGATCTGTCTGACCCTCCAGCGCCAGCCAATCATCTCCTTCCTCCCGCACCTTCGGTCGCTGATTAACGTCTGCGTCAACCTGGTATGAAAGCACAAACAGTCATGAACCCAATTCTTCAGGAGTATTTCAGCCAGTTATTACTTTTTTATTAAGTGACATTGCAGAAAGTCCGACTATGTAAAGCACTCCACACCAAGCTAATGCCAGAATGTCTGGTAAGCAGGATAAAGTGCTTGCTAGTTGTTGTGAATCGGTTGCTTTCAGAGTAGTTTTTGGCTTCCGCTGCAGTGAAACACCGAAAAGTGGAAGCTGAACATTATTTTGTAACCAGATTCACCTGTTTTGAGAGAAAAGTAGACGTCTCGTTCCGACCTTTGTCACCAGGTGATGGGTGTGGTCGGCCCCTCCAGCGTGGCGGACGGCCTGCCGCTCCTCCACCTCAGCCCGTACCTCTCTCCTCCGCTCCCCTTCAGCACGGCCGTCGTCCGCCTGGTGGCTCTGCAGATTCAGGTGCCGCTCATGACAAGTTCAGCCGACTCATCTAAAGAAAAACAAACCTCCGCCCATCTTCAAGCACATTTTGTTTTCTCCCCGTCAGGCCTTGAAGGACGACTTCCCTCTCAGTCACGTGATCTCACCGTTCACCAATCAGGAGAGGCGAGAGGGGATGCTGCTCAACCTGCTCATTCCTTTCGTTCTGACGGTGGGCTCTGGAAGCAAAGGTAGGAACACTCGATCGCTGAACTCACTCTTTATTTTGCAGCTTTTACGACGTTTTGTTGTGTTGTTGGGCCGCAGACAGCCCCCACCTGGAGCAGCCGGAGATATTCCTGCTCCTCCAGACGGTCATCAATATCCTGCTGCCCCCTCGGATCATCTCCACCTCCCGCACCAAGAACTTCATGCTGGACGCCTCTCCGGCTCACTGCTCCACCCCCGGGGACACTGGGAAGGACCTGCGCAGGGAGGGCCTGGCAGAGTCCACCAGCCAGGCCGCATACCTCGGTACGCACACCTTTAACTCCGACTCTGTTGACGCTGACAGCTCTAGTTTTATTACGGTTTGTGCGATAACCTGGCTCCGCCCTCCACAGCTCTCAAGGTGGTGTTGGTTTGCTTTGAGCGCTCGTTGGGAAACCAATGGTACCGCCTGAGTCTGCAGGTCAAAGAGATGGCTCTGAGGAAGGTGGGAGGCTTGGCTTTCTGGGACTTCATCGACTTCATTGTGCGAACCCGCATCCCTATTTTTGTCCTCCTGAGACCCTTCATACAATGCAAGGTAACATGGCTTCACCCATCAAAAATGGCGGTTTCAGGTTCACCTAGTGTTTTGACCTGTTGCTGATTCTTCCTGTGTCGGGCAGTTGCTGACCCAGCCGGCCGACTCCCAGGAGGAGATCACGGCGCGGCACCACATCGCCGACCAACTGGAGCGCCGCTTCATTCCCAGGCCTCTCTGCAAGAGCTCGGTGTTTGCAGAGTTCAACAACGAACTCAAGATCCTCAAAGAGGCGGTCCACAGCGGCTCTGGTCGGATAACCGAACCGCAACACATTTCCCTACTGATGGTCTGGTCTCTTGACTCTGAACTTGGTCTCCATTCCAACAGCATACCAAGGGAAGACGTCAATCAGCACAGTCGGCACCTCCACGTCGGCCTACCGGCTCAGTCTGGCCACAATGTCGCGCTCCAACACAGGAACCGGCACCGTGTGGGAGCAGGACAGCCAGCCGTCACGGCAACCATCGCAGGACACACTGAGCCGCACCGACGAGGACGACGAAGAGAGTCAGAAATAACACTTTCAACTGGGATGGGCATTTATCGATAGAGTGAAAAGTTTTTTTGTTCCTCTGGAAAAAAAAAAAAAGTCACTTATTACATTAAGTCAATGTCGGCCACCATTTCTTTCTATACTTGTTGTTCGTTTCATGTCACCTTACTACGCTACGCTCCCTTTGCTGCAGTTGACTCCATGAGTATTCCCAGCGTCGTGAGTGAACACGAGGCCTTCCTCCCCAGAGTGATGTCACAGCGGCGTTTCTCCAGCCACGCCACCGGCTCGGCGGCCGCGCAGCCCGAGAATCCCCGCACCACCATGCTGCCCAGCCAAAGGTAGCATCCCAGACACGCGCAACAACAACAAAAAACACACACACACATTCTCCGAGAAAGCGAGAAAGTCCCAAACCACATCCTTGTGGAACGCCACAATGTAAGGTTACCACGGTGACTTCTAACATTAGCACCGTAGTGTTAGAAGCTTTAATCACTCTGTTCATGGATCAATATGAAGAATTAGCATGTTAATGGCCCAGCTAGTAAAACAAAGGCAAGAGTACAAAATTTCTATGAATTGATTTATGATCCATTTTAATGTCCAGTGGTGTTGCACTTATAGATGTAGTCAGTATTTCAGAGGGACAAAAAGAAGAAATATTGACGTTTCTTTCTGTGTTAGTGCAGATTCAGGTCTTCTTTATGTAGCATGCAGGACTTTAACCCAATCATATCCCACACCCACAGTCATATTTTTCTGTGTATATATCTGTTGATTTTTAATATTGCTTTAACTCAACTGATTTCAAAAGTCTCCTCCAGCTTCGGTTGTTTTCAGAGCAGACGCCCCGGCTTTCCGTCCTAGACATAACGGGTCTGGAGGGGGAAAGGGGAAGGGGGTAATGGATCTCAATGACACTCCCTAAACTCCCCCTCTCCCCCCTCCCTTCGCCCCCCCTTTTTACAGTGAACCCAATGTGCTAGATGAGTGCCAGGGCCTTCTGCAGGAGGGTAACCTCTCTAGGTACAGTGGCCCAGTCGTTGTGTGTGTCCCATCGGTGCATTCTTTGCATCTGTCCGCCACTGGGAGAGGGCACGGCCTCGGGACGGCCTCCTCTGCCGGCCGTCGATCACTCATCCACATCCAATCAAATCGCCCCTCTCCACTCTCCTGTCTCCTACTCTTTCTGTGTGGGTCCAGCCTTGTTTCCCCTTCACCTCCCCTTTGAGCTCCACACTGACCCTCATCTTCTCAGCTCATCTTGCTGCTATCCTAACCAGGCCCCCCCCTCCCCACACTTCCTGAACTACAGAGCCCCCACACCCCCACTGGAGCCTGCTCCTCCTGTTAGCTGTGGGTCTCTCCAGTCGATGTGCCATCTCAACAAGTCAGCCTTCCTCCATCGGTGCCATGGTGTCTCATACTGTTTCCGTGTCCAACCGGCTTCTTGCTGATCAAATTGGGCGTCCTGTCGTGGATACCAATCTGTAGGGGCAACGGGGGAACTGGGGCGGCAACAACTCGCCAACACTTTGCTCTTGCTCCACTTTCCTTCTACTTTTATTTAAAACCGATCCCTCCCCCCCAAAAAAAAAATTGGTGTAAGAAGCGTTGCTGCTCCAGCCCCCACTACCCCCTGTTGTGTTTTGGCGTCTGAAGCGTTAGCAGCTACTTGTTTCTTTTCCTGCTCTGTGGTTTGGTGTTCTGTAGCATACCGTGTGTGTTGTGATGAGTAGTTTAGCATCTTGTGTCAATCAGAGGTGGGTTTCGGTGAGCGAACACTCGGGTGTTTTTGGGCCCCGTCACGCTGATATGTTTGTGTGTGTTTCCTGCATTTGTGTGTGTGTGTCCGGTTCCGGTTGACTGAACCAGGGTTGCCAGCGTGCAAAGTGAGCCGGGCCAGCAGAACCTCCTGATCCAGCCGCCGTTAGGAAGAAAGCGTGGACTCAGACAGGTACGGACGTCCCTGTTGTTTGGTCCGGGCAAAACTAAGCAACTGGATTAGCGATTGGGGGAAGATGTACCAATGGGAAACACGGCCAACTGTCACTTTAGAGGTTTTAAGTTGAACCGTTTTTCAAACATTCATGTGCTCTACCTGATTGGAAGTGATTTCTGTTTTCCTGCAGCTGCGACGCCCCCTGCTGTCCATTCCAAAGACTGAACCGCGAGGCCGTTCTGGAGCCAGACTCTCCACCACTCGAAGGAGCATCCAGCCCAAGAACAAACCTCTGGGTAACGGGGAGGGGGGGTTTCTGTTTCCTGTTTCGAGATAAAGTGTGTGTGTAGCAGAACCGTCCCCCCGTCCAGACCTCTGTCTTTGTTCCACAGCTGTGTGTTGTACCGCCTGCCACCACACTGACTCTGTCACTTTGTTCTGTCTCATGCCTTATGTTTCGAAATAAAGAAACTTTATTGGACTGTGAAGGTGAGACCCAGCCGTTAACCCCTTCCTCTCCACCCTGCAACGGCCCGCCCCCTTTCTATCTGCAACCTTGTCCAGTAGGGCGCTCTGCATGTCTGTCTTGCTCCCCACCCAGAACCCCCCTCACCTACTCCCTCCCAGCACCTCGCCCCCCTCCAAATCCCCACCCTGAGCCTCCACTACAGTGTTAGCCAGGCGCTAACTGCTGCTGAGTTTTAGGCTTCTAACCACCAGTGTGTGTTCCTTCAGCGCACGGAAACCAGAAGAGGTCTGTGACCTTCACTGAGACTCAAGGTCAGCAGGGGCCCCAACAGGGGGCTCCGGGCACCACGGAGCCCTCGGGTGAGGGCAGGAAGGCCAGCCCGGCTCCGTCCAAGTCCCCCACCCTGGAGGTGCCGTCTGCCACCGTCACAGCCGACCTGCACGGGCCGGCCAGCATCCAGGTAGAAACGAGCACCGGTTAGATTCACAGCTTCCTGTTTGCATTGGATCAGGGAAAACCGTCTCCTAGTAACCAGGAAATCCTTTAGAGATCTGGTGTTGTTCACTGCAGTAGAGTCAACAAGTCTCCTGTTAAAACAACGGGTCAAGGTCGCTCTGAGTGACCTCTAGTTAGCAATAATTCAATAAAATCTAGATTTGATAGTGTTCTCATTTTAAAGGTATCATAAAACGAGTTATTTATGTAAATATTCAGTACACTTTCCCACTTAATAATCTGGACACCTCCTTATGTAAAAAATAAATAAATCTGTTCTGGTATAGTTTCATGCTTAGTCAGATATATTTACATATTTGTATCTCTGGTTTATATTTTTAATATATCTATTTAATATTAGATGTTTTTTCAACTGAAATCGATTTGAACTCGTCTCATGTAATTTTCTTTTCATTAAATTGTATGCTATTTTACTTTATTTTGAAATTCAGTTTTAATTTTTTTAGGTTTTTTGTTTTAAGTTGTCCACTTAAGTTTAATATTTAATTTCATTTTATTTTTTCGTAAGCTAGTTCTGTTGAACTCCGTTTTCTATGTAGGTTTGCTGCAAATGCTAAAATCAGCAGCATGTTTCTGGCTCCTGTCATGAAATCACCTGATCAGATCTGACCAATCGGATGCAGCGGTGTGGCTCCACCACACCGTAGTGAAGTGGCAGCAGGGCTGACAGCAGGAGGCGGTGTTGAGGTGGTTTGTGTGACCCGGCTGTTTGCCGTCCCCAGGTTCCTGCCGCCCTGAGCAGCAAGGAGAGGAGGGAGCAGTGGGGGCTCCGCAGCAGCCTGTCCCCCCCTCCCTCTATCTCCCGCCCCTCCACCCCCACAACCCTGTCCCGGACCTCCTCACCCCTCCCCCTGTCCCGCACCTCCTCTCCTCTCCCTCCCCCTTTGCCAGTGCTGAGCACGGCCCCCGCCCCGGGTCCCCCTCCGCCGCCTCCACTGCCCCCAGCGTCCAGCATCAGGGACAGCCCCGGGGACGAGGACACGGCGGCACTGCTGCCCCGCGGCGACGCCCTGCTGCAGCTGAGCGAGGACGACGGCACGGAGAACCCGCTGCTGGCCCCGCTGCTGGCCCCGCTGCTAGGCCCCGCCTCACCCCGCCGCTCGCCCCGCCGCTCTCCACTCCCTCTCTCTCCTGTCGACCTGGACCTGGACGAGTCCCACGTCTGACAGCAGAAGAAGAGTTTCGTCTTAGTTCAGCTTCCTCCATCATCAGCTCCACCAGAGTTTTACTACTATTACAACTATTTCCTTCATAAATTCAGAGATTTATTTTTAAACTATATTTTCAGCCACATATTTATCAGTTTTAAATATTAAAGCTTCTAACAGATATTTATAGTTATTCACTGCGCCCTCTACACTTACTGGCACCATGGTCCGAATGCGTCCCTCTAACGCTGGTTGTCGCATATTTTACACATACCAGAAGGTGAATAGTTAACACTCTGCCGCCACGTAGAAGTCGAAGTTAAACCTGATTTTAGAGATGGATGATTTAAAGGCTGGAGCGCAGGGAAGATCCTTTGAGAATGAAAACATGTGGAGCTAGCTGACTTGTACTTTAACTGGGACTGTCTCCATATACCCTTTATCGTACTGACTGAAATGAAGCTTTGCCAAAACAAAAACCAGTAACTGTAGATGGCGCTGTCTCTAAAAGCCATTTTAAAGCTAATACAAAGAACTTAGTCGTTATTATGTGGCATAAGAACATATATTGAGTATTTATTTAATAGAGTGAAAATGTGTTCATGTGTATTTGTTTGTGGGTGACTTTAATCATAAAAATGTCTATTTTAAGCCATCAGGAGCCAAAGCAGAAAGGCTTATTGTTTCGAGAAAAGCAATATTTAATCAGCTCAGTGCCCTTTTAAATTAGATTTACTGTACTTCAATAGAAATATAGATTATCTGCAGTTAGTTTGTTGCGCTGCTACGCGTCGAGTTTGTCATCGTCCCGATGTTTGCGTCGTCATTGTCGTCGTTCAGCAGAAAAACTCCAGCTGTGAAGAACCTCGTTTGCCGATGTCACGCCTCAAGGGAACCGTTTCATCTGTTGACTTCCAGTTGCGTTGGCGTGACGTGGTTAGAGGCGATTGTGCCATCGTTCACACCATCGCACTGTGACTGCAGCTAAATAGCTTCCTGTATTCTGCTGATGTAGCTCTTTTCCTGGAAACGTGTAACAATGGCTGCATGAGACAATGCAGTTTCTTTTCACCTGCTGAATAAACAGGATGAACATGGCCTACTTGGTTCATTTATGTTGTCAAATTTAGCTGTTATGACTCTTTGGTGCCAGTGGGGGGCAGTTTATTCCAACCATACCAGACAAAAAGTGTTGTTTCCCTTTAAAGGTCTTGTATTCTGTCTTGTTTGAATATTTCTCAGCTATCTAAATAAACAAATATTGTTTACTGCCTGCTTGAAGACTGTTTTTTGTTGTTGTTTTTTTTTCTTGGACAAAGTAAGCTTGAGAAAAAAAAACTGAGCTGAAAATACACTTTTTGTGTTTGTGTGTGTGTGTTTGTTTTTAATTCTTTGAAGTTTCTGATATTTCCCAGAAGTCCAACTGCAAAGAACACTGAGGGCAGCGAGGAACGCTTCAGGACCGCCGCGATGCTCTCACACCGACCTGCCGCCGCCTCCAAAGCAGGTCTTTAGAATGCAGTTCCATCCCACGGCCTTTGTTTGAGCCGTCTCCGGGATCAGAGCGTCCTGCAAGAGAAAACCCCAAATTAGCTGAAGAGTTGCTCAACTTTTTCTCTTTAAAATGTGTTGAACATGAGTGGTTAATTTCTGTTTCAACATCCCAATCAAATCTGGAAAGGTTGAAATCGAACAGATGACAAAATGAGACGAGTGACTGATCTGAGACACGTTAGATGATTGATAACTAGAACATAACCCAAAGAAGGTACATTTATTTTATTAATTTTTAAAAAAGCTAGTAAAGTTTTACTAATTTATTTTCTTTGCAGAATAATTTTCACTCAGAATCACTGGAGATTTTCAAGCTTTGTCCAATCAGATTTACCTCCTTACTTTGACTAGGACAGTAAAGATGGCCTTGGCTCCATACCATCACCACCATGGATCTTTTTCTAGTTTCACTCCATCTAACAGGATGCACAAACAGAGTTTTCTTTCTGGCTTGGTGAGACATTTAGGTCCAGTCTCTAACTGACTCATGACCTCTGACCTTTAGAGTACTATAAGGGCAGGAAGTGGAGTAAAGTTCCTCCATAAAAGTCACAAATTTGGAGATTGATTTGACATATTTACAAGAAAAAAACCCTGGATATTCTGTGATGTCAAAATTTGCACAGTTGTAAGATAAATGTTATTTACTTCGGTTAATATCCTGAAACTCAGGAATTTACAAGCTTGAGAATGTCAAAAAATATCCAAATATCCAAAGCTATTGTCATAACTTTGCAATAGCAAAGTTATGACATTAACACTAGAGAACATTCCCGTTTTTATTTTAATTGAGAATATGTGAAAAATAATCAGTTTTTTAGAAGGAATTTACCCCTCTGTGGCCATTTCTTATGGAGCTAAACAATATAGATTTAATATTTTTTTAAGGAAAACTTGGACAGTTTAAAAAGTAGAAAATTAGCTTGGGGGAAAAAATCCCCCAAACGATTCAGAAATTGAAAAATTAATCAGTTTTCTTGAAGAAACTTAAATCCAACTTTTTAAACTCAGAAATGTCTTTTTTTTCTAGAAAGGTTTTGAGATTTATCTAAAAATTTCAGATTGTTTTTGTGAGAGTCAAGAGTAACAATTCTGAATTATTATAAAGCCCTTAAATGACAAATTATTAAAGCACCTGATGGTTTCTTTTTTTAACATAAATCTAATTTTTGAGCTCACTTTGCAGCATTAGCACTTGTCTCCTTCATGACATAAAACATGTTTGTATTTAATCCCATAAATGTTTATGCAGGGTCAAAGGCCACAAGTGAACGGACAGCAGCCATGATGAACAACAGGATCATGCAAGATAATAAATGTCCTTATGTTTTATTCTCATCTTAATTCACACCTAATTGTTTCCAACAGAGTTTTTTTAAGAATGTGATATTGATTTGTTAGTGGAGCTGGGTAAATAATAATAATAATAATTAGTAGTATTTACATAAATCCTTCACTGTTGTTTTGAAGTGGAGCACTTTGATCTGCTAATCATTTTTGGTCCTTTTTAGAGTAAAATGTAAAATGTGTGAATGTAAAAGAAAAAAGAAGAAAATGCAGCTGTGGTCAGAGTTTAGTTTTATTGTATTATTAGCACGTCCGCTGCAACATCAGTGCATTTCACAAATCGGCAAGACAGACGACAGGAAGTCCAAACCCGGAATACAAAGTGACTCCTTTCACTCCCAAGCTCTGACTCTTAAAGTAGAAATGAGAACAGAGCAGACATCAGTGCATCGTTCAGGTTAACCACTGGTGGGAAACAACCGGCTCCCCCCGGAGGAAGGAGGAGCCGCTAAGGCACCAGGAGTGCAGGTGGGGGCGGCGGGGGTAGCTTATTGATGGCCGAGTGGACTGAACCCGCTCCAGCTCCACAGGGAGGAGGGAACCAACAGAACCGCTTTAAAACCAATAGGAGAGCCATGCAGGAGAACCCGGACCAGCTGCTCTACTGGCTGGGCAGGGCCGGAGCTAGAGCCACCTGGAGCTGGGGGGCCGACGCCCAGCAAGACCAGCAGCTACAGGAACCACATGGGGCCCCGATGTTACAGGATAAAGTGTTACGCTTTCATTAGCTGTTAAACATGGAATGATTCATAAAAATGGAAAAATTAGCACGCTTAGAGCAACGTTAACCCCTTAATCACCATTTATTACCTGTTTATAAGCGCTAAACATGTAATAAATTATTTAAAACTCGCAGTATCCAGGCAGTTTAAGCAAAGTGACTTTTTACACGTTTAGATGGATTAAATGAAACCCGAAGATGCTGTATTAACTGATTAAAATGTAGTTAGATGACAGAAAAACTAAATTTTACATTTTATTGGGAAAAAAAACACATCAGACACTTGAAGACAGAGTGAAGAAGGCCAAAGCTTGTCATTCCAGCATATATGTACATACATATAGATGAATAATATCTCTTCAAAAGACTTGAGGTGATTTTAATTTTTTTTTTTTTTTTTTTTAATTTCTTAGACGTATGAACCGCAGTGCAGTGGGATTCTGGAGCTGTTTTTCTGTGACGTTCATCCTGATCGGTCGAGCTGCTGGTCAAGAACAGTCGCAGCGCGTCGCTCGCCCCTCTGTCCTCAAACAAACGCCCGTCTTTAACCAAAGTGAAGCTGAAGGTGGAGAAAAGAAGCAAACCAAGCAGATCTCAACCGTCCAAACCGTCTTAAGGCTCTTAGTACCTGTACAACACGTCGAGATATAAAAACGAGCAGCAGCAGAGCAGCAGTGTGACGGCGGCTCGTCCTCTGAGGCTCAGAGCGTCACCTGATTGGCCGCCGGCTGCCAGAGCGCCCCGCTTCATCCCAACTCTGTGCAACTCACTCACATTCAGCCACCTGTACTTAAAGACAGGAAACGTAGGACTTTGAGTTCTTCCAGAGAGGCTTGCTGTAGGCCCAGCCTTCACCCTGCAGAGAGAAACAGGAAGTAGTTTGGTTCCTGCTGCTAGGCGACAGGAAGAGCCGGCTGCGATGGAGACTCACCTCCCGGTCAAAGTATCTGGTCCTCCACGGCGTCTCGGTCTCGGCCCGCTGGCGCTCCTCGGCCCGCTGCCGCTCCTCCAGGACCCGCTTGTGTTCGGTGGCTTTATCGATGTCCTTCTGCCGCAGCGCCTCCGTCACATGCTGCCACAGCCGCCTGCAACACCAGTTCACCACGTTGGACATCGCCGACGCGGACGCTTCCCGCCAGAACCCAGACCCACCTGGACTCTGTGGGCGCTTGCTTCTCTATGGGCCGGACCCGCTTCCTGGTGACGGGCAGCTTGGTGACGTCCACCATCTTGGTCTCGCCGCTGGTGTAGCTGAACTCCAGCACGCCGTTCCACTCGCCCTGAACCCGACACACCACCGCGTTGGTGGGGTTGTGCTTCACCTCTGCCGTTACCCTGAACACCAACAACAACTCCATGTTTAGTAAATCTAACACCAATATTGTATTGAGTGGAAGTTTGGTTCTTTATTCAGAAGACAGTTGGACTCTCGCTTGGCGCCGCGTCATGCCAACAGGACAGACCGTGTCTCTACCCAAACCATATCATTTGATGGAGCTGCAGCTGAAGGGAGGGAGCTGGTGGTTTTCATGGCGCCCAGCCGTACGTACTTGTGTAACTTTCCGCCGTAGAAGGGCTTGGTCTGGAAGGTGATGACGGCCGAGTAGCCGGACTTGTTGCAGCCGATGTTGACCTTTCCGCCCAGCTCCACCCAGGGCACGGTGAGGATGGAACGGGCATAGGCGCAGGGCAGCGTGAAGGTGTACTCCTCGTCGTGCTCCAGCAGATGCAGGCAGCCTGGACAGAGACGTGGCGAATCAGAGCGGACAAATCCTCGAGAGGCGGCCGTGAAACCAGACGCTGAACATCCAATCCCACCGGCTCTGATAAGCCTCATTAATTACCCACAGCCGCCGTTAAATATACATCAGCCGCTATCTGTTCTTTCCAGTCTGCATTAAGTACAGAAGAGGCAGCAGATCCGACAGCCTGATGCCTCCAAGAACTGATCAAAGCTAAGTTAACGCTAGCGCCACAGGCGGATGCGTTCACTGACCTTCTCCGATCATGGACACGCCGATGGACATCCCCATGAACTTGCTCTTAGTCCACACGTGTGTGTTCACACACATCTGCCTCTCCGGACACTCTGCATAGAAGCCAGACACCGGGGGATGATGGGACACTTGCTCCGCCACAAAGCGCACCTGGTAGGGCTCCGGGGCCTCGGCGGGGGACTCTGCCTCCCCCTGGAGGGCCTCGGGCCCCCGGGGGACCCTCCAGGAGCAGTGGAAGGTCTCCCCGATGATGGGGTTGTAGGGCTTCTTGGCGATGGCGCCCTTGCGGCCCTCGTGGAACGACGTGAGGTAGTACTCCACGAAGCGGATCATGCGGTCCTCGGGGCTGTTGCCGTCAGTGATGGTGACGAAGAGCTCCGGGTGGGACATGAAGTCTGCGTACATCTCCAGCAGGGAGCGCTTCTCCAGGATGAAGGTGGGCAGGACCACCTGCGGGACGGGTCCACACGTCACACCCTCCACACCCAAAACCTCAACTGACCGCAGCACATATTTAGCACTTCTGGTTTCTATGAAGATCCCAGTTTCCCTGCCTTCCAAGTTTGGCTCATTGAAATCACTTTCATTATGAATTCTCGTCTTTCCAATCTTTAAGAGTAGCTAAGAAAAAAATGATTAAATGTGTCAGGTGTAGAAAGTCCCACTAAGCAGCTTCATCCAATATCAAAGTTAAGAGCATCAATCCTAATTATAGTCATAAAAATATCTATTTTTTTGTTAAAATTCCACCAGGACAATCTTGATTGGAGCATCTGGATTTGTTTTGATTCTGACTAGAGTTACGATCCTGACCCTGATTTATTGATTATTTAGTGAAACTGATTAAACACCAGATCGGAGACCTGCTGTATGCCTGGACTCCTGCAGGGGGCAGTGCAGGTCACCCGGTTCACTTTGAACCAGAAACATTAGAGAAGCCATCCGGGTGTTAAACCTGGACCTTTTTAAAGATTGATGCTTTATTCGCAGAAAAATGAAGAGCTAACAGTTTCCCCTTCTGCTGTCAGGCTGAAACCTGATCCTACTGTGATTGGTGGACGGGCCGTACCCGGGTCAGGTCCATGCCCAGCTTGAGCTGCGACAGCAGGTGCAGGATGACGCTGCGCTCCTCCTCCACGGCCCCCAGGTCCTCCTCCGTGTCCATGAACGAGTCCTCCACCTCGTCCTCCGGGTCCACCTCCACCTGCTCCTGCCAGACAGAGCCCAGGGCAAAGCTCAGCGCCTCAGGTCAAAATCTAATTTCTTAACTCTGATTGGTCCACTCCAGGAAATCACTCAAGTTTGACAGGAACCTCTTGGCTTCTTTGACGTTTTATGTTTCTAATTCATGACTTTTCTCGTGTTTGAAATGGAGCCAAAATGGATTTTTCAAAAACAGCGACGAATTAGAAAGTTTGCACTACTTCCTGTTCTTCCACCAAGTCAGTTTGTTAGGAAATGCATTCATTACAATTATATAAAAACACACAAAAAAATACAAGTTAATAAAATAAAAGGCAGCAGAAAGAAAAAACATGTTTTTTTAATTTGCTCTTTCACTTGCTTTTGATTGACTTTTTAATCATTTTGAAGTCTGGATGTAATTATGACCTGAAATCTATGAGTTTAAATATAAAGATGACAGAAATTAGTGACGTTTTCCACTAAATATGGAAAAGTTCCTGTTTTATTTACAGGTATCTTAATGGCTAAACCTCATGAACAATGACGACATTTATGAGAAACAGAACAGATATAACCCAGGCAGAGTGTTTTATTGACAAAAACTGATCGTGTTTGAAGTTAATGAACCGACGTAAAACGATGAAACATGCAGTGAAGGAAGCCAGTCTCCATGGTAACGCTGTTCTCACCTCAGAGCAGGGGTCGGGGTCGCTGAGCGGCAGGCGTCCCCCCTCCAGTAGGGCGTGGTCGCCAAGCGGACTGCTGCCGTTCTTCAGGACATCGTCGGACCCTTTGCCATCCAGCCACTCGATGGTGGGCCCTGCGGAGGCAGGCGAGGGCCCCGCGGCGGGCCCCGCACAGGCGTCAACAGCCGAGCTCATGGTGGAACCTCCTCCCCTCCTCACACCCCCCGCCCCCCAGCAGCTCCACCTGCTGCTCTGACCCACTGGGAGTAACACGGCACCACCTCAGACCACAGCTATCACCACAGCCTGGCCCCGCCCACAGGAAGCCTCCTGCCTCTGATTGGCCAGCTGCTGGCCAGGTAAGGAGATCTGCTGTGAAACTGGGGCACATTTAGCCGAGGCGGTGTGACGGCGAGCGGGTCAGAGGCGGATCGGAGCGCCGCTGCGTGGGCCGCTGCAGCCTCAGAACTCCGCTCGCCGCTCGGCCCGCTCCACCTGCCCAGGTGAATATTTAACGGGTGCAGATCTAATTACCTATCCAGACGGCCAGCTGCTCCAGTTCCCATCAATAATGCAGCATAATTCCAGTCACTCACCTCCCAGGGCGGCCTGCTGCCGCGCCACCTGCTGCAGCTGCAGGATGTGCAGGCACTCGCTCAGGCAGCTCATGGTGGCCATGGAGGTGGCCTTCAGCATCAGCAGGTCCTGGTCCAGGGGGGACAGGCCGGGGCCCGGGGCCGCCGGCAGCCTCTCGATGCTCTGGATCAGGTCCCGGTGCTGGCCCTGGGCCTGGCTCATCATCTGGACACAAACGGAACCACATCTGGGTCAGAGTTGCGCTCTGATTCTGCTGCTGCAGCCGGCCAGGAACGGCAGCAGTGCAGCAGCTCCCCCTTCTGGACACTCGACTCACTCCACTGCTGAATATTTCATGATTTAAGACAATACAGCTAATTACACATCAGCAGGAAATCACAATTTGCCCTCCCTCCTACAGGAGGGGGCACCAAAGTGCAGCCCAGGGGCCACTTGTGGCCCTTGCAGTTCTTTAGGGTCCTCAATTGCAGTTCAAGAATAGTAACAATATCTGACAATAGAAAATGTTAAGTACAACATAAAGTGTTTGTATTTCTACATCCAAACTTTGCAAGTAGAATTTTGTTTATTTATTACTTTTCAGCACCCAAATCAACTTTGATTTCATTTATTAAACTTGGCTCAGTAGGGTCAGGGTTTAGAAAGAAAGTGACCCGATTCCTGTTTTTCTAACAGGATACGTTTGAATATTCTAAACACAAAGTGGATTTGAAGACTTGATGCCTTTCTTTCTCTTCAGAGGCCGAAACAGACGGTGTGGGCCGTGACGGGGTGTGCGTCGTACCTCCCTGGCGTCCAGCAGGTGGTCGGGCATCAGGGATTTCCTGCTGGAGAAGACGGAGCCCTTGTGGCTTTGCGTCCAGCCGAACAGGCCCGAGGCGCTCTGGCTGGGCCGCCGCAGAGACAACGGCGAGCTGGCGCTGCTCTGGGACACCACAGAGTACCTGCGGCCGGGGGCGGGGTTGCTCTGGGAGACGACACACACACACGACAAGATGGTCCAGAGCCGGCCGGTCTGGGTCAGAACGAGAACCGGGCCACCTTGCCTCTCCTACCTTGCCCAGGGCCTCGGTGTGGTGCTGAGTGCAGATCTGCAACCGGCTCACCCAGTGCTGCCTCTCCTTGGCGTCGCTGGCTACACACACACACACACACACACACACACACAGAGGAGGGAGAATCATCGATCTTCATAATGGACCTGCTGCAGATCAATACCAGCAGCTGGATGATGATGATGATGGTGGGCTCACCTCGCAGCTTGTACTGCTCGCCACTGATGGCGTTCACGGTGAAGGTGTGGGAGTCCTCGTCGCTGGGGGAGATGACGGCCCCGGCCAGCGGCAGGCTGCCCCGGGGCTTCTGGGAGCGGGACTGCTCGTTCACAAAGTACTCCAACAGACCCGCCTCGTTGTTCAGGACGAAGAACCTGGAGGAGCAGCCCGTCAGTGACTAGGACACCCGGCTTAAAGCGCCTGGCGCCGGGTCACACCTCACCTGTACTGCCAGCCTGTCACCAGGTTGGTGTACTTCATCAGGTAGCCGTCAATGTTCTCCATGTGATCGCTTCGGACAGACAGAAATGTTTCGGTCAACACAGATTGATGCTCGGCGGCTCCTGACAGTCAGCGCGCAGGGCGAAGTCCGCCCCTTCACTCAGGTGAGTCAGGTCGGCAGGTAAACAGCAAAAACACCCACCTGTACTGCCAGCTCTTTCCGCCCGCTCTCCCCGAACTGGGCGTTCTGTTCGGGGGAAATGCCTCCACTTTCCCCTCGCCCTCCGCGACCCGAACCGCCGCAGTTTCCCCCTGCATGGTCACAAGGCAGAGCTCTCGCCTCCGTCAGCCCTGCGCCTCCTGCGGCGGCGGAGGCTAAAACTTCTGATGCTAAGCGGAGATTTGGTCACCCGGCTCGAGCTTCCGGGTTCTGATGTCTCCCCACTACAGGAAAAGTCGTCACCCGCCTCTGGGGAAACCGGCTCGGAGCCCCGCTTCGGTCAGCGAGCGGACTACGGCTGGGGAAACATCATGAAACGGTGTCGCTGGGTCAACAGCCTCCGCTAGCTGCTGCTATTTACTGCCTCGGCAGAAACGCGATTGTCACGTGACTGTTTGACAGGAGCGCATTTCCGGTTTCGATTTAAAGAAATACACATCAGAAAAAGGAACGACCAAAACCCCGCTGCTAATGTCACAAAATACAATGGGTTTTTTGTAAAAAAGCCAAAAGTTATATTGCAAAAATTAAGTAGTTTTTTGTTTTGTTTTTTAAATATAAAGCAACAGCAATTTTTTCCTTAATATTAGACTTTTTATTCTCGCAGTCTTAAAAACATTTCCACCATTATTTTGAAAGCCAACCAAAACGGAAGACTAACCATTCAGCGTTCTGCTCCCTGGTCGACCTTATGATTAGCGGTCTCCCAGTCATTTAGCGGCTATTTATCAATCGGCGCCCTTTAAAGCGTCATTGCAGCTTCGATGCTGGCGTAGTTTATTTTTTATGCACCCATCCCCGTGTTCGGCTGCATTATTATCGTCGTTGAAAGCCATTTAGACCTTTTATGTGGAGCCGAAATAAGGAAGTTTGTGGAAATCCTTTGAGATTAGCAGGTTCGTGCTCCACGGAACACTGAAAGGGTTGCTGAAATTCCACGGGAGGAAACGGGGCGGGGGTGGGGGCGGAACCGTGGCGAGCTCAGGGTGGAGCTGGCGTCTTTTAGCAACAACGGGGAGGATCAGGAAGTTTTGCTGGCGAGTGGAGAACGACGCGTTCTTCAGTCTGGCAAAGAGTTTATCCAGCTTCAACATGCCTGCTAAGAAAGTCTGCATCATTGGATCTGGAAACTGGTGACTTTATGTTCATGATTTTCGATTCAAACCTGTTGGGTTAATGCAATTTGATGATCTCTACTTTTAAATGTCCTCTTCTTTTAAATGTGCAACCTGTCACCAGGTTGGTGTACAACCTGTCACCCTTTATTAAATAATGTGCTGTGATTGGCTGGAGGCCTCCATCCTGAACTTGTGGCTCTTCCTCCAGGGGATCCTCCATCGCCAAGATCATCGGCCACAACGTGAAGGCGTCCAACCGCTTCAACCCCATGGTGAGCATGTGGGTCTACGAGGAGATGATCGGCGACAGGAAGCTCACCGAGATCATCAACAGCGAGCACGAAAACGTCAAATACCTGCCGGGACACAAGCTGCCCAAGAACGTGGTAGGGTGTTGGCGTTTCCAAGAATAGATCCTCCACAGTCCTGCCCCTACAGGAGCAGGAATGTCCCTGGAAAGAGTTTATCCGTCTTGGTTCTGGGAAGCGGAGCGGCACTCACTGGGAAAGATCAAAGTTTGGCCTTCTGGCCTGTTTGTAGTGGCGCCATCATGCTCTGGGACTGTTTTGCCATCCATAGATGGAATTATTTTTTTTAAAGATCATTCATTTCTCCAAGTTATTCAACTTCCATCCCATACATACCTAGTAACAGGACAGGCGTCCAACCTCAACGTTTCAGGGCAAAGCAGGTCTGACCGTTTGCCTTGACTGTAACTCAGGAAAGGTGCAAGTTGCTAAGTGTTGCACACTTATTAATTAATCCGTATGCTTTTGTACTGTACTTGTAACCAGGTACAGGGAACCCCTGACTAGTCCCAGATCAGGATTTTTGCATAGCATCCATGCGATTCATGTTCCTTGGCTCTGATTGGCTGTAAGGCTGCAGTTAATGTTTATTTTACTAATTGCTTAGTCTGATGATTAATTGGGTAATCAGAATAAAAAAACAACAAAAACATGTGCAATTGTGCAGCTTTTTCATTGAGGCTTTTTTACACAATATTAGAAATACATTGAAAGATGCACATGAACAAGTTGTTTCTTTGTCAAATGAGAAAATAAACATTTTGCCTAAATTTCATGAAGCGCCTTTCTGGAATGAATGCTTGATCTGTAGCAAATGTGTAGTTATGGTTTCATCGCGGAAATAAAAATGAAAAGTCAGTTCGTTGCAAAATCTATAAAAATGCAGAATAAGGCATAAATTTGACCCTATGCTAAAATCCCGCCTCGTTCTCCTGAGGTCAGTGTTGTGTCTCGTGGTGAGTTTTGGGTTTGGCCACAGCCTGGTCTACCCTTTTGCGACGTAGGTCTGAGTGATGTGCTGTCCAGTGACGGAGGTCGGCGTGTTTCCAGGTGGCTGTTCCCAACGTCACCGACGCCGTGAAGGGAGCCAGCATCCTGGTCTTCGTCATCCCTCACCAGTTTATCACTAAACTCTGCGATGAGATGAAGCCTCACGTGACGGAGGGAGCCATCGGAATTTCCCTCATCAAGGTGGGGTTGTGTTGGAGGAAGTGGCTGCTGAACGCTGTGCTGCGCTGCTGAACGCTGTGCTGCTCCACAGGGAGTCGACGAGGGTCCAGACGGCCTGAAGCTCATCTCCGACATCATCAGGGAGAAGCTGCAGATCGACGTCAGCGTGCTGATGGGGGCCAACATTGCCAACGAGGTGGCCGACGAAAAGTTCTGCGAAACCACCATTGGTCAGCTCTCGTTCTGGTTTAAATGGGGAAAGTGCTGGCGTCAGTGGCCCACAGCATGACTTCCAGTTTCAGAGTCTGACTCATGTTTCCGCTTCCATGAAGGGGCGAAGAACAAGGCGCAGGGCCAGCTGCTCAAGGAACTGCTGCAGACGCCCAACTTCCGCATTACCGTGGTTCCTGAGAGCGACACGGTGGAGCTGTGTGGTGCCTTAAAGGTACACACACGCGTCAGCGCATAGCTAACTTCCGCCTGTTTCCACTTCACTTGACCAGCTGTTCTCTGACCTTCTCTATCCCCTTCCCAGAACATCGTGGCGGTGGGCGCCGGCTTCTGCGACGGACTCGGGTTCGGCGACAACACCAAGGCGGCGGTGATCCGGCTGGGCCTGATGGAGATGGTGGCGTTCGCCAAGATGTTCTGCAAGGGCAACGTGAGCTCTGACACCTTCCTGGAGAGCTGCGGTGTGGCAGACCTCATCACCACCTGCTACGGCGGGCGGAACCGCCGCATCGCCGAGGCCTTCGTCAAAACCTCCAAAGTGAGTCAGACACAGGAAGTGCAACGCTTCCTCACTTCATGGGATTGAAATGACTTAGCTGCTCGGCATCATGGAACCTCGTGTTTCTCTGTGCAGTCCATCGCTGACCTGGAGGCCGAGATGCTGAACGGCCAGAAGCTGCAGGGTCCACAGACCTCAGCTGAGGTCTACAAGATCCTCCAAAAGCAAGGCATGGTCGAGAAGTAAGTTCCCCACTACATACTGTAGCTCTAATACCAAGGTTTTTACATATGTGGTATTAAAATTACATGCCCACTGTTTGGTCTTCTTGTCCAACATCACTGTCTGACCTCACAAATGGATTTCTGTAAAAAGGGTCCAAAATTTCCAAAAAGGCTTTTTTAAAACTTGGGGGATGATACAGTAGAAACTGTTAGCCACATTATATGAAAACCTGTTATGAAGCTTATTTTGTTTCCCCCGCCTGTTTTCACAACGCAAGCTTTGTGTTTTCTATCACTAATGCTGTAAAATGTTTGCGTCCAACAGGTTTCCTTTGTTTGTTGCCGTCTACCAGATTTGCTATGAAGGGAAGCAGGTGAAGGAGTTCATCACCTGTCTGCAGAACCATCCCCAGCATATGTAGCCTCCAACTAGCTGGAACCTCGACTACCCACCACTAGAGGGTGGCAGAGACCCACAAGACAAGCGCACAACATAGTAGACAACCTGGCATGCAGGGGGTGTTTAACTGCAGCATGCAGTGTGTATTTGTGTTTTTTTTTCTAATTGTTATTTTTGCTGTTACACTTTGTGGGAACAACAATTAATACAAACTTTTTTTTCATGTTTTAATGGGTCCAAATTTACCATTTATAAGTCAGAGCGCCAGAAGTGTCTTCACTTTTTTACTTTTATACATCACTACACCGTGTACATCACTGATCCCAGAAAACCGACAACGGGTGTTTTTTTTTTTTTTATTTCCATCTGAAGTGTCTGACTTATTAAAAAACTGATTTCAGAGAAGCTGTGTGTCTTTGTGCGGAAAACATAATGGCTTTTAAGCTTTTGTGGCAGGAAAATCACACTTATTCGAATCTACATCGTGCATGTCAGAAATCCGTGTTACCACATTATACTGGCAGATCCATGTATTTTCACTCAAAAGTGTATTTTTCACACTTTTGAGTGAAAAATCCACTTATTTTTCATTCAAAACAGCACAGCAACTTCCTTCATTGGCAAATCAGCCTGCAGTGTGCACTTACAAACACTAGATGGCGCCGCTCTCCCCACTCACCCGGACCGACGTACAAAAAACGTCGAAGTAGAAAGCGCAGCGTGGCTGTGTTTTGATCCGGCCAGAAGTTGAAGCTAATTCGGGGAACCCCCCCGACCCCCCCCAAAAAATGTATCGAAAATACTTGTATGTAACAATTCACAAAGAACAGGAGACTCTGCGAAAAGGAAAGGGAACGAAGGAAACCGCGGGCTTTAAAGTGAGCGTCATTCATCAGCTGTTAGCATAAATAAAGCCTCATGATAACAGAGTAATAGCAATGTCGCTTTTAATTTAGCTGACGTTCTCCTTGAAGTTGAGAGTTCGCTTTAAAACCAAAATCCCACTCTTGGGGTCAAAGTAACATCTCGTTCCGGTGGACGAATATTGCGCGATGACGTCACAGTTGACGTGAGACCTCCCGCATTCTGGAGAGGGAGGAACTTTTAATACAAGAAACTATCACGTTCTGATGAAAATCAGATATAATTCTAATAATTCTGGTAAGTTTTAAGTGAGGAGGAGCTTTATAGCTGATTCAAATCTGTTTCACTCTTAAAAGAGGACATATTTAGTCTGTATTGACTAAATATGAAGGGTTGACCCCTGCAGTGGGTCAACCCTTCATTGTCTTCCATTGAGGCAGATCCCTGTTTTTCTCACCGCTGGCTAACTGTCTCCCCTCTCTGTGACTGTGTGCAGAGTGACGGGCCTCCACGGCGACCCACAATGCACCGGGACGGCCCGGGTTCCCACGGGGGAGAGAGCCGGGTTCCGCGGGCTCCTCTGTAATACCACGGCTCCCCTCATCCGAACGGGAGCTGTCATCGGGCGGGCCGGAGGCGGCCGACTGGCTTCTGTTTCAAAGACGGCGTCCACCTTCAGACGGGACCGGGCTTGAAAGAGGAGCTTAATCACCACGGTAACCTGCCTGTTGGACACACACACGCAGAACAGGGAGGCCTTTTGGATGGGGATGTGCTCCCCTCCCGCGTTGTTGGCCCCAAATTCAACGATTTGTTCTCTAAAAGTTAGCCATGTTGAAAACTCCCAAAATTCTGACGTTTCCTCTTTCTCGCGGATGATCTGCCACTCAAGACCCCGTTTAGCACATCCTACGTTGGGTCCAGATGGGATTTGTGAGCCAGGCTTTATTCACAGTCGGCTTCTCACACCTGTGTCTCCGCGGATAAACGTCTCGGCTGCGAATCCCCGGAGAAACCGAGAGGCCTGACGATTATTCAAAGATCTGAGCCGGCGCGGGTCAGGACAACACGCCTTCACACCTTCGCGTTTCCGAAACTGCGAGGCTGCATGGAGTCACAAAATCTGCGCAGAACAACAAGGAGTCAGGATACGGTTTGGAAAATCAGCAGTAAATAGTCTTGACAAAAACATCCACCATTCACTGTGATCTTTTCCACTTTAAAATGGTGAAATTGGAAGTCAGAGTCAACATAATATCTGGGGAAAACGGATACATTTTCATTAGGGCCTTTGTACTCAAGGGAAAAAAAGAAGTACGTCTCTGTCCAAAAATGTAGGCATTTTTGGACTAATTTCAGAAATTTTCTCAAAAGACAAACTGGAAATTTCTGAGCTCCAAAAGTCTAAAATTTATAAGAAGGAAATTTTATGTATTTTCTAAAAAAAGAAAAACAAGTTAACATTTTTTGAGTTTGTAGAGTTGAAAATTTTTAAAACACTTTCTCAGCTTAAGGTCAAAATTTCAGAGGTTTTTTTAGTGAAAACGTACTTCTTTTTTTTGCCTACCTAAAATGGCTCTAGTACGCACAAATAAACCTTGTAGCGCCATGTTTGACTCCTAACAGGAAGTGGCAGTTGTTTTGAAGCGGGCGGAGTAGCTAACAGGTTTTAGCTGAGCACTACACTGCCCCCTATGGGTTTGGCATGTCAACGTTCAGGGTCGAATCGGTGTGGGCTCATGCGGATAAAAGCCTCTCTGAAACCAACCCGATGTGTTTGAGCGTGTTATAATGTTGAGTTTTCATAAAACCCGGCAAGTTCTCCAATGAGAATAGTAGCTGAAAAAAAAACCAAACCTAATTTATGTCCTGGGTGTAAAACATTCCTGACATGTCTAAGAGCTGATGTGGTCCGAGTCGGATAGCGCCTGCTCCGTCTGGATCTCCTCCGCTCCGTCTCTCCGAGTCGCTGACATCAGCGTCTCTCTGATTTGCGGAAGCTGAGATCGTCCTCGCGCGACGCTTCCACGCCTCTCTCGGGTCCCCCGCTCCTATGGAGCCACTTCCTGCGTGCTCTGAGGCAAAGAACCAGCACCAGTACCTGCAAATAACACGGTGATGGAGGAGCAGAGCCACTTCCTGCACTGATCCTCCAGGGAAATCCAAAGCGTACGCCTCTGCAGCCGTTTCTGTCTTGTGGTTTTGACATGTTTGTTATGCAAATTAGCATTGGGGCCACTTTGATCACGGAGCAGTTTATATCTGAAGATTTGATGTTTTCTCCATATATGTCAAATCATGTTCTGTGCTGACAGAGCCGCTACACATCTGGACCTCTGGGAGCACCTGGTGCTTTCATGATCAAAGTTTGAGTTTTCTGCTCTCCTACAGAATCAAAGTACACAAAAAAAATGTTTAAATTTTGATAGTTAGACCTAATAAGGAGGTGATTATGGTATAATTTAGGTTGAACCTTTGCTGCTGGGTTCTGACCTCTCAGAGGCTGTTGGACAGATAGGTCCGGGTCAAGACGCTTGTTCTGGACCGTTAGCCTTTCTGCCATACTGGCATCAAACGCAGTTCACCCACAATAAGGAACTTGCGTCTGCGGCTAGATTGCGACGCAAGGATGGTAGAAATCTCGTTGTCTGGAGCGGGTGAGCGTAAATGGAGGGGAGATAATTGAAACCAGCGTGTAGTTTACTTATAATCTAAACAATGTTTCTGATAAGAGGAGCGTATGCTCACAACATGTGGATTATTGTCCTGCTCTTCAAAGGTAGCAAACCACGCCAGGACCTTTAAAGCGACGGTCCCTGTGGTTCCCATATGGAAGATATCGGCGCCATTTATTGAGTCAATTAAAGGTCATGCATTCTTAGATTAAATTCGAGTCTTTTCCCATCCCGTCTATTAGATTAAGCTCACAAATCGCAAATCTCCAATCTCACAATCAAAGAACTGAGAGTGAGAGACAAATCCTAGGCCGTCTCATCATCCATTACCCTTTTACCTCTGAATGTTTGATCCCAGCGCTGTTTTTATCCAATTAGCTGCTGACATTCACGTTCAGCCGAACCCTGGTGACGAGCCCGTGGCTTTCTTTGTCTGTTGGATCCTGTGGCAGATTCTCAGCTTCACTCCAACAAAAACACAAGAGACAGGATGTCATCTGCAGACATAAGGAGGAATGCATGAGTGTCACAAAAATTATACGGCCCCTTATAGATTTCTTTGTTTTTGTTTTTGTTTTTTTATGACAATTTTTAAGAATTCAAGCAGCACCCAACGGTCAAGGTGGCCCTCTCTTCTTTGCAGAATGGCTTTATGTCAGCCATATTGGAGGGTTTCTAAACATGACCGGCCTGTTTGGGTTAATGCTACAACATCTCAAGCACTTTCATATCCAAAACCTCAAGAATGGTTCTGTAAGCCACTCTGAAAGACTTTCCTCTCATCAGTTCAGCTGATGAGGTCTTTAGCCTGCTTCGTGTTGTCAGACAGGTTCTATTGAAGGGGTTTTCAGATTTTTAACCAGGATTTATTGTAGTGAAGACCTCCTATTTTGAGATGGAGGTCTCCCTCTACCTCAGCTACCAAAACATTTAGTGGCTGAGATCAAGTGGAGGTCACTTGGTCTCCACTTAGCGTGTTGCAAGTAGTTAGCGTGTGAGTGAAAACAGGGTGGAGATGGGCGACAACAGAAACGCACAATTAGCATCGAGTCTCATTATGACATTGCCTTGAATCATCATGTTATGCATCCAATGAATGCAGAGACATCAGCAATTTAATTGCACAAATATTTAGGCAACTTGGTGATTAAGATTCTGAAGACAAATGGACGCGTTTTTTTTCCTTCTAGAAATTGATAGCAGACATGTTGGCAGGAATAGTTAATGAAGGACTGAAGCTAACTCCAAGATGGGGTTTGGTCCCTTTCTTCCTGGGTGGACGGCAGTGTGGGGGTCCCTACAGAGAGGCTAATGAAAATCAGAGTTGCTGGTGGCTCCAAAGAGAATTCAGCCCGGCAGTGAAGCTGAGAGTCATGTGCCTGCGTTTAAAGGAAGCAGAGCCAGAGCTTTGGAGGAAGAGTAGGCTGAGCTAGGAGGCAGGAGGATGTGCCAAGCCCCAGACGCTGCAGGAATGTCAGCTTGAGGAGCAGCAGCTCTTTGGTCCAGTCAGCAGCTCTCCCTGAGATGACAGCTAGGATGAAGCTAACCTGAAACTTCTGACTAGGACATTCTGAACAAGAGTTTTAGAGGAGACCCCTCGGTGTTCGATTGTTTAGGAGCTCAGAGTGTGTCAGTCAGCTGGATGAGGCTCGTCTTGAGCGCTGCAGGCATGTGCAGCGCCTCTCAGGTCCTGGCAGTTGGCGAATAAACACAGGCCTGTCAGCAGCTGCTGCTGATGTAACCAGGAACCTCTCCTCCCCTCCACACCTCCCCACCTTTCTGTTTACAAGTTTTACTGGGTGTTGCTGCAGACTTCCAGCCTTGGCAGCACAGATAGTGGGTTAAAGTGTGTTTGCGTGTGGCTCACCCCACCCCCACCACCACCGGCTGCGGCACTTCCAGGGGGATTTACAACAGCATGTTTTCAGCTGCCATGAACGGAGAGTCCACATCATCATCATGCTGTCTTCCCAACCCAAACACTCCTCCAGAGAGTCTGGGAGCTGCAGAGCTGCTGAGCGGAGCGGAACCGGCCGGCGCTCAGTAAGTTCCACTCCCTGCTTGTTTCTGTATCTTGTTTCATGGTGAATCATTTTCTGCCGCTCATACGACACAGGGCATGAGTAGAAGTTCAACTTTTAGCATAACAAGAGGCTAGAAAGTCTTCACTTAAAGCCTGAGTTGTGTTTTTTTTTGGGGGGTTTTATGCAATTCACTAAAATAATAGAGAAAGAAATCAAATGCTTTCCTTGCAAAATAAGGAACTTGTTCCCCAAGTATGTGGAGTATGTGCAGATCCAATAGTTGCTTCCAAAATTTCAATTATTATAGTTAACATCATAAACAAAAATTCAATGTGAACATACAAATAGTTGGTTGAAATATGCACAATTAAAAAAATAATAAAATATTGTCCTCATCCAATTGCAAGCCATCTGACTAGATATTAAATTAGTTGAAAAAGTAATGATTTCTGCTTTGTGTGAGTTTCATGAAGCATGTCAGGTCAGAAAAACTGGAGGTAAAATGGCTCAAATCTTTACTCATGACAAAACAAATACAGAAGATCCAAGCAGAGCATTTGTTGGAATATTAAATTACTAAATTAATACTGGAGATGAGACAATCACAAGAAGGGGTTAACTGTATTGATTAATATACCAAACTGAATGGATGATTGTACAGGTCAATATCATCTTATGTGAATGGATGAGATGTATATTTTCTATGTTGTTCCGTAATAAAAACGTGAATAAAAAAAAAATCTTTACTCATGCATTATCCTTAAATTTGCTAATTAGCTAGCTAATTTACTCAGTTTTGTAAAACGAGCAAAAAAGTAACAGCACAAAGGAGAGAAGTTGAACTTGTAGCTATAGTTCAAACAATGACAATTGAGTCTGGCATCAGTTTAGCTAGCTCACAAACTAGCCAAGTATTTTTTTTTAAATGATGCTTGCTAGTTAGCTGATTATAAGCAATTAGCTAGCTAGGTTAAGGTAAGTGAAAGAAGCTAAACGCCTGTCTGTAAAATTGATCCTGAGAAGTCCGCTGAATTATCTGCCCACGAGCTAAACTAGCTTCCTACACGTATGTGCTTCCCTTACAAGCTAGTTAATTTATTCAGTTTTGTAAATTTGTTTAAAAAAAAACAACAAAAACCCCCACAATGCTTTAAGGAGTAAAAAATGTTGCTGGTTAGCTCATAAGCTAAAAAACTCACTAAAGCTTCTCAGAAATAATGCTACTTAGCTAAAGTTTGATGTTAGCTTCAGCCTTCCAATAGCCAAAACCTGCTAAATTATTTTATTATATATATATATGTATTTAAATGATAATGAAAACCCATTACAGAGTGGAAAAGATTAATAAAAAGTTTAAACTCAAAGGTTTAAATGAAAAACTATTGAAAAGATCAGCAAGTTTGGGTTGTCAGTGGAGTGACTAAATATTTAAACAAGCAGTTGGACAACTAGATGTCAAATTTTCAGAAAGTGCAAAACTGTTCCATAAAACGAATTGCAGTTTGTCTTTTGTCCAAAAGCCAAAATGGTCTGAAGAAATATTTACTCTTTTGTTTGAATTAGGCTTGATGAAAACTCCTGCATTTAAACTGTGCTCATATGAAGAAACACTAACTGTTTTGAGCAGTTTTTATGTATGTGGGAAAGGCAAATAAATGAGTTAAGAATGGATTTTGAGGTAAATTAGAATCCAGACAAATCATATTGGTTATTTATATCCCTGTAGATAAACATTTGCCATCTAATAATGATGCATTTTTAGGAAACAAGCCTGGCTTTGTGTGCATTTCTTAATGTAACAAGAAGTTGAGTGTCTCCCGGCGAAGCGGCCCTAATTTGGTGCTTACACTGCGTTGTGGTGGGTGAAAACAATGAGCCGGCGCTCGGGTTCACATCAAACCCGTGTGTACAGTCGTTCTCTGTGAGGCGATAGGGGGTTGTGGCGGGGGGGAACTCCAGTGGAAAACATTCACCAGCATAAACACACTGTTGTTTCTCAAGCTGTCAGCAGTCTGCTGATGAAATGCATGTGTTCGGTGTTCTGGTGAGCTGCCGTCGCATGATGCTCACATACCTAGCTGGTGGTGGAGTGGTTGTTGTATATTTTGATAACGGTTGGAAACATTCCTCTACCCTCTCTGTGTCTCTCTCTCTCTCGGCCTGCTGGGCATTCTCACTTGTTTTTCTGGCGTTTTTTGTCTAAATCCGGCACCGTCATCATGAGAGAGTTCAGCAGAGAGTCACGCTGCCGCCCTGAGGAACACCAGGCGGGGGTGTCCCACAGCAGGAAGTTAATCAGATCTGTTTCCAGGATGCATATTAAAGCATCCAGTCTCTGTTTTGTCCATATTTTCCACTCACCTTTGAGCCCACCCGCTCCCACCGTTTCACCCCCCCCCAGCAGCAGCTCTGCTGACTAAACAAGAGCTGCAGTCACTCAGACAAGTTCACGCGTGTCAGAGAAGGGCATCGTCATGCTAGCGGCTCGTTTCCTTTTGTCTTGTTTGACACAGTTTTAGGTCAAGAGGTGATTAAGGTGTTTGCTTAGTGCAACATCACAGAACTGGTCTATTCAGCCTTTCGCTGCAGTTGAGAGCAGGTTATAGAAACGAATGAAAGGTTGAGCTTTGCTGTTTCAACCGTCATTGAAATGTGCAGCGGCTCACAGCTAGCAGTTCAGGCTTGACTGACAGACCGGGGTTTATGAATTTATTTTGTTTGCATGGCCTCGGTTTGTGATGCTCTGATAATTAACTGTCGCCTCACCAGGGAGCGCTTCTATAATCAGCCAGGCTAGAAAGAGTCTTGTCTTGAACTCACAGAACAGATGATTGGATTAAAAGCCTCTTTTTGGAAATACTACGTAATTTCATTTGTAAGTGGCTGCATAATCATTCCCGCCCAGTCAGGATATTCATCTATACTCTTCCAGCTTGTGTAAGGTCGGTGGGGAATCAGCTGTGCACGGGTCCGGACTTTGACTAGGCCGCTCTCTGTGCTCTCTGTCGTTGTTGGCTGGAACAGTGAATGATTTCACTGTTGTCGATTTGTAGAAATCAGTTTTCATGCTGTCACTGCATATAAAGCCTTTCTTTTCATACACTGTGATTGTGCCAGCTGTACAGAATCAGGATCAGGGGGTTTCCAAACATCCGTGTGCTGCTCTGTCCACATCGTAAACCTCACGTTTCATTTTCTCCTCAGTGAATGGAAAGTAATGGCACCCTCCCTTCCCTCCTCCCGTGCAAGCGGGTGGGGGTGTGACCTCTTTTCACGGGGCAGGGACACTAAACGAACTGGTTCCTGGGGCTAAAAAGGGGGTGCACCAATCAATGTCCAATCTCCCCTTCCGTCCGTGTTCTGCCGCCGCCACTTCCTGGATCTTTTTAGGCCGATTGATCGGAAACAACCTCTGGATCCTCACCGGCTCAGACCAGTGAGGCTCCTGCAGGATCCAGCCAGTCTCGGCCTGTTGCTGTTTGCTTTAATGTATCTGCTGCATTATTCCTGAAAGCTTAATGTATAACCCGACTCACAATGAAAGCTCTTCAGGGCTGCAGGTCAGAGGAGAGTCTTTCTCTGATGTTTCTGTTGCTCAATCAAGTGTTCGGTCGATACGAAGAGGGAGCAAAGTTCACGGCGCCCCCTGGCTTCGCTTAGTGAGTGATAATAGCAGCATTTCCATTATAAATGTTCTAAAATCTTTGACTATTTCCTGCTAATGTAAAAAAAACCCCCCAAAAAACACACAATTTTGCAATTGTTGTTTCCATTAAATGAGAAATTAAATTTAAATCACACGTGAATAATGTTGTTCATGCGATAAACAGTGACATCCGTTCATAATTTATATTCATAATATTCATAATTCAGCCATGGTGCTAGTGCTCATCCACCAGCCATCACCGGAGACGTCGGTGTATTATTCAGGCGTTGGAGCGACGAGAGCAGCTCAACATCTCCAGATGGGCCAGAGGTGATGGACATGGTTTACTGGTTAGGTATTCCCACCCTCGTGTTCTGGTAATCTCTTGTTTAATCTCCACAATCTGTCCAATCTGAGCATCACTGGAAGAGTTGATATCTAAAACCCTGAGTGGTTGCATACCACTGGATGTGCAAACGTCAGTCTGGGTTCGATTGAAATGAATGCTGGTGCGATTTGAATGCATATGTGAACACCAACTGGGCCGCAAGCCGCCCCAAAAGCAGGAAGTGGACTAGAGCGTGTGGCATTCTGGGTAAATACAACCAAAACAAATATTCTAGCCTGGCGCCAGCAGGCGGACGAGAGAAATCCTCCAACCGCTAAAAACTGATGCTACTCCATTTTTGTTTCCAAGTGGTGAAGAAGGAAGTAGCGCTCAGTGTCTTTTTTTTTTTTTAGAGGTTAATGTGTCGTCTCCTTCGGTGGTTCTTGGTGCAGCGCCCCCACAGGCGAGGAGGGGGAGCTGCAGATTGAAGCCGGTGTGTGTTCAGCCTGCATTGGACCAGCAGCAGCTCTGGCTCACATTCATGGAGGATCTGCTGCCATTATCAGCAGTTATTTACACACTGAACCTTGATCCGTCTGTAGCTGTAAGAGTTATCATTAAGCTGTTGCCCCCTCCTGTCTGGGGCTCTGTGACCTCAGCTGGGTCCTCCCTTGTTCCTGGAGCAGATGTTACCCCCACCACCACCACCCCCACCTCCACCACCCACCGTCCTGCCTGGTCTCCTCCCTGCACCCTGCCATCTAATTACGCCGCCACACAAAGACTCCCAGATGTCAGCGTGCTCTGATGCTACTGCCCCCCCCCCCTTCTCCCCATGCTGCTGGGCCGGGCCGGGCCGGGTGTCTCTGGTCATCACCACGGCCTCAGCCTCGGTAATGTTTTCTGTTTAAATCAGCGGAGTCTGAGGACCACCATGGTCTTGTGGGACGGCTCTGATGTAATATGCTTCACCATATTTCATATTTTCATTTCCCTTGTTTTCCCGTAGAATCATCATATGGGGTAATGGTTCCTACACCAAATACATCTTAATATGCATTACCAGGAAGACACCACTTCCTGGTGTTATGTTATTTATTAGACTGATTTGGAGCCAGGTTTTATTTTTAGTTGTGTTTACATCAGGAAATGTTTCTGGTCGAACACGACCTCCTCCTTTCTGTAACGGCCAGAAAGGCTGCCGGCAGCAGAAACCAGCTGGAGGAGTGTCCCTGACCTTTGACCTCAGAAGTGTGGGTTTAACTTTATCACTCCTCATTGATCTCCAAAGATCCAGCACCAGATCCAGAGCTGTGTTTGTTTCTGCCTCGTTTAGAGACACCGCCGCCTCCCACTTCCTGTCCACCGATTACTGACTTCCTCCTGGACGGGACAGGAACGGGGGGCAGAGGGCGGTTCAGTGGTCCAACCGTCAACGGCGGCACCCCGGGGCATCCCGGCGCTTGGCGTTGATAAGCGCGGGCCAGCGGCGGGTAAAACCCGTCGGCCTGATGCGTGCTTATGTTTGACAAGTGCAGTCATGCTGATGAAGCCTCAGCCGGGCCGTAACGGATCCAGAGACGACTAACTTCAACAACATGAAGCACTGTGGATCAGGACACTGATCCATTTAGAAACAGGTTTCTGAGCGAACAACTCCCTTAATTAATCCGATGTTTATCCTGTAAAACTCAATTAAACACATTTTTAGACAAGACTATGTCACAGGATGGAATGATATGACTGAAAAAAACATTTATCAGTTCATTTTGATCATTATTGATTAGTTTTTTGTTTTATATATCTGAAATCCTGCGAAACTGGTGGAGTGACCTTTCCTGTTCCATCCATAATTTTCTTTCCACACTGTTTTTTTATTTTATTTTTAGCAGTCAGTCATGATAGGTTGTAGAGAAACCTGAAACTGCTGCTGCGCACCTTATTTTATAGTATAGATTGTTTCTAGGTAACCACAGAGTGAGTAAGTTGCTGGCCAAGTGAATTGTGGCCACCAGCCTTGCTCAGCTGGCCATGAGATGTTGGGCAGCTGAAGCCTTTTCTTTGCCTACATCTCCCAGAATGCTCTGCTGCTCTGGATCAGGATTCACTGAATATTCTATCACATGTCCTATCTATTGATTTTCATCATGTTCTGATATATATGATTGATTTATTGTCCAGCCCTAATATATATAAGAAAACAAATCATCACCAAATGAACCCACAGATATAGTTCTGTACTTTGACTAGACTGTTCTGAAACTTAGCAAGCTCTCTTTATCTTCATGTTCCTGATAGACGTCCGAAGGTGAAAACAGACTTCTATTTGGAACAGTTGTAATATTTCCTCCAACATAATGAAAACAAAACGTAGAACAAACTCTTTTATATGGAGAAAAGTAACCCCACAGCATCATGCTGCCACCACCGTCTTTCCAAGTCATGTGTGGAGTAGCGTTCATCACATCATGGTTAAAGGGATTAAAGGGCCTCTGCTCCTGCTTCCTGTAGGAATATCTCAGCCCCCCGTGGGTCCAGGAGCCCGGGGTCTTTGTCAAAGCGTAGTCTGCATGAAGCGAAGTGTTTGCTTTCCGCTGTGGGTCCGACTGGTTCCCAGCTCTGTTTGGAAAGGCCTAGAACAACACAGAGGGGTTTGTGTTTGGGCGGAGAGAGAGAAACGGAGAGAAAAGAGAGGGAGGCATCAGAAAGTGAAACTGGACTCTGCTCTGACCGGGCGGCGGACTCGGTGCATTCCCTGTTGACTCCTCCCCTCTGTGTCCCGCAGGGCTGCCCAGGTGAGCGGATCGGTGCTGGGCAGAGGGTCGATGAGCGGACGGCTGGAGAGGAGGGAGCAGCTCAAGAGGCTGTCTCTGCCGGTAAGTCAACCCGTCTTCTTCCCCTCTCTGTCTGGGTCCGTTTGGGATGAACCTCCCACCAGGAGTTCTTGGGTCAGCTTTCACTTCCAGCAGATCCTTCCCAGGAAGGTTTGGAAATCAAGTTCAGAAAGGTGGTGGAAACCTTCAACACACCTGTTAGATTACAGCTCTGGGCTGGGCAGACCGCCTTCCAGAACCAGCACAGGGACTGAGTGGCCAGACTTAATGCCGGGTCACTCAGGACCAACAGTCTGGAAGTTTTCACTCTGACATGCAGCAGGTTGAGGAGCTGCATTTCCAGGGTTTATAATTGAGACAGACCCGCACGCTTTAACAACCCGTCCTGCTTTGTTTGGGCCGCCCGTTCCAGCACTGACCCGGCGGACATCGACCTTACGACAGTATTGAACTGAGAGCCAGTGCTGCTCCACTTCAAGCCTCCACCACCTCACTGCTTCACATTAGCATCCCACCTGATAGAAGGAGCTGCTCTTATCTCATGTTTCAGTGTGGAGGGTCAGGAGCGGCTTTCAGGTCTCCCGGTTCAGTAGCTGTGACAAAATGCACGACTAGAAATATCAAGAAGTGAATTATTGTTATGTTAATGCCTAACCCTTGTAGCCTGGGTCACATCTTAACCAGTAGGGGGCAATGCAGGGAAACTTGGTGTCTAAAGTTAGCAGTCGAGGAAGATAATACAAAGCTGATGGGCAACTTTAATTTGGATCTTCTGAATATACATTTGTCTTGAGACAACAAACTGAATTTTGTGAGGTATAATACTTTTATTCTTTTCTGTGCAACACAATTTCACATTATTCATAGATTTTTTCCGATAAAGCATTTGTAAACTATTCCAAAGAAAATCCAACCTTGGAAGCAGGAATACTTCACACTAATGCTTGTTGGCTTTCTATTGGTTGGTGTTAGCAAAGCAGCCAATCACATTTTCCTTGTTGCTGATTGGCTGAAGAAATTAAAAAAACAAATTGCAGATGTTAGTTTCTGATTTGGTGCGACGAACGTTTTAAGTATGTTCATTAGTGGATATTATGGTTAATTTGGAGTTTTAAACCCTAACCCTAACTAAGTTAAGCTGCTTTTAGGATTTTAGATGTTTCTGAACCAAAAGTTCATTGAATTTTGGTCTTTTCCTTTGGAAACTGGATGCATCATGTTAAATTAAAACGTGCATCCTAATCAAAAGCCCCTTATGCTCTGTGCATCTAATATTGATGGAGCTTCCTCTCCAATTTGTTTTTCCTGTGACTCTTGGCATCAAACAGCGAACGTGTTCATCATGTTCCAGCAGAGAGAGTCTGGAGGAGCGAGACGCATCACGATTTATTATTTATTGGCCTCAGTTTGACTCCGTGCGACGCGTCGGGCGGCTCCACCGCGTCGTCTGCCGGCTTCTCTTTATCAGGCTCCGCTCCACTCCGCCGCTTTAATTGCTCCAGAAGCCGGAGCTGCCGAGGCTGAAAGTGGGTCACGTTCGCAGGAGCGGCTTTATGATTCAGCACGCTCACATTTGGACACTCAACTACCCGTGCATGTCATTTGCAACAACAACAATAACAAAAAAAGAAATCTGCCGTATTATTTTCACTGATTTTCTCTCTCTGCTGTGTTTCGGTGGAGAAGCTGAGTGCTGTGATAGTGGGACACAGAGGAGCCGGGAGCCTTTTGGTCAGCGTCCAGCAGGAGAAACCCAAGACCCAAACATGAAGGGTTGGCTTTGAATATTTGACACGCAGCAGAGCCGCTCGTTGGACTGGAATCACTGGGATTGGCTAAATGTGGATAAATCATGGAAGCCTTAAAGGGGAAACACGCTGGCTCAGATAAACCCAGCTGGGCCACAAACATGGAGGACACGCGATTCTGGCGTGCTTTGCAAAAACACAACATCTTACCAAGTATTTTTGTACTAGTTTCCAGCACAAATATCTAAGGACAATTAAAATAAGACAAAACTGTCACTTCAGCAGGAAATTTGAGCTAATTTTAAGTCAATAACTCCTTAATTTTGATGGGAACAAATGCTAGCTCCATTGCCAAGTAATTTCACTATTTTTCCCATGTTTATAAATGAGATAATCCACCAAAAGAACAGGCACCTTTTCATCAATACTAAGAAGTTTTTGACTTAAAGCAATCTCATATATCTTGCTGACTAGTTAACTCAATCCAGTTTTGACTTATTTCAAGTGTACTACAATATTTACACTAGAAACTGAACCAAAACGACTTGGCAATACTCTGTGTTTTTTGCAGTTTTTTAGAGGAAACACAGGAAACGCTGTGGCCAGCAGCCAGAACCTTTAGCCCGTCAGAGAAACGTTGGCACCTGAAACACCAAATGATCTTCGTTTGACTGAGTGAGGCGGAGTGATCTGATCCAGCTTTACGTTTGGGACCCCTTGTAATCTGGACGCAGCGATCTGGTGCGGCAGTAACTGGGGCAGCCGCCTTACGTAACACGCCGTGTTGCCGGGTTGATTCTGCCGGCCCTGTTTATTTTTATGGTTTGATGGGGCGCCTGCAGAGGAAAGTGTCTTCGTCATGCGAGCACGTGCAGCGCGGCGGAGCCGGCGGCCTCGTGGTAAACGCTGCCAGCCGGCTTTAAGTAGGTCAGCACAGTCAGGGTCCGCTCTGCATGCATCACTTCAGCCGCATCAGGGCGGATGCAGGGAAATCAGAATACTGATGCCGAGATGCAGCTGGATTCTGATTTCAGCAGCTAGCTTATGGAGGATAAGTGGTTCTAAATTTTAAAAAAAGAAGAAAAAAAAGCTTCAGAAACAATCAAGTTTGGTTCCTAAATACAAGGAGCTAAATCAGCATTCAATGTATAACATCCCAGAGCCTTCATAGTTTTTACCCTCACAGTTCATTCGTCATCAGTCTGTATAACATAGCTAATCCTTTGGGTTAATGATGAGCTGTATTGGACACTGGGTTCTTCTTCAGTATCAGGAGATTTTAGATCCAGCTCATCAAACGGAGCCAATAAAAATAAACTGCAGTAGATGAAGAGATGATGAAAGTGCAAAACGTTGACTGGAAGGTGGAATGGTTTAGAGAAAGCTTAATGATTGCAGGTCAGAGTGGAGAATCTGTGAAGTCCAGACCGGTGAAGGTTGTTTCTGTCATCCTTAGTGATAATTGATAACAAATAGAAAACTCTCTGCAGGGGAGAGTTAATAATCCAGCTCCCTGAATGACTGATTAAGCGCTAACTGAACGGCCGAGTCGTATTGAATAAACAGCATGTGGTTGTGTTTCCCGGCTCTCCTCGCACAAAACTGTTTCTAGGTGCTGATTGGCTGCCACGGTCCTCTTGGAGCGCCTTCCGTTGGCTTGTTCGCCCCAAACTTGACAAATTAGTTGGGTCCACGCTAAATTTAAACGCAAGGAACCGAAGTTGTGCGTTCCGGCGTGAAGTCTTGTTCCTTCTCGTTACAACCGGAGACATTAAAACTCATTCAGTGGGATAGAGGGGGGTGCTGTGGCTGAGACGGGTAGGAATGCTCAAAGTCGTCTGATTGGCTCCGGCGTTGATATTATTACTGAGCAGCTCCAACTAATTGAGTGTAATTGTAGAGTGGAAATGCAGCGGCCGTGCCGGCCCCGTGGGGGGCCTCCTTCTCACGCATAGCACCACAGGGTGCCGAACTTACGGCGCTGGAGGAAGCTGAGTGGACAGTCTGGGTGGGCCGGCGTTACGTAACCATACTGATGTCCTCACACATCACTGAGGGGCAAATAAAGGCTCTGCAGGGGCAACTGACGGCTCCCTGTGGGGGGGAAGGCAGGTGAAATACCGCGCATACCTGGGGTGGGTACGTAGACTGGCTCTGAGAGACAGAAGCAAACCGTTAGAGCCTCGGTTTTCCCTCCACTCCCGTCTGAAAGTCAGCCGAACGCTGCGAGGCCCAGCCGCCACCGTCCGCTTGTAAATTTTGTTGAATAATTCTGGAAGCCGCTCGCTTGTTTTTCCACTCAGTCACAGCTCAGCTCCTGTTTTTATTAGAGCAATTATATAGACATTTATGGATCATTGCATCATATCCTGTTGAATCCTGACCTACATTTCTGCCACCCAGCACTGCAGTGGTCTGAGGTCATCTGTTTATTAGTTTTATGTTTGTTGAATAATTAACTTTCGCACGGGGTTTATGTTGGCCTCAAACGTGCAAAAGGAAACGATGAATAAACCATTTTAAAGTTTGACTTTTTTGAGGCTTTATTGAAGTTTATCTTTGGACTCTGGGTGGCAGCTCACTCATCTCAAGCCTACTTTGTTTAGCGATTGATCATTCAGGCAGAAGTGGTTCCTAAACTCAGCATTGACCTCATTTTAAATTTAATTTTCCCCGAGGAATTTTAAAAATGGAGGATCTCCTCAGGAAATCGTTACTGGAATCAGTGTAGAGTTGAAACTGATTTTCTTAATAAATAGAGTATTAGACTACAGTTGACCAAATACCTTTCAGGAACCCAGAGTCTCTGTCCATCTGTAATCAATAGGTCCCATTAGTAAAAGTTGTACAATTTTATTAATTTAACCACAAGTATGGGTGGCAATAAAAACCACCAATACTTAACAGGCATAAACCAGCTATGTTTATTAGGAATTTTGTATGTTTCCAACTCGATGACCGCTCACAGTAATTCACTGTTTTGGTGCTGTTAATGATAGGTGTGTCATCAAATTTGTGTTGAAATTTTCTGAATTTATATGCTGCCCAGTTTTAGATGATCAAGAAATCTCATATTTTGGTTATAAAGTAACCAAAATGCCTTTTGTTTGCATGACACGGCTAAATTTGATGCTGTTTGTCCATCACGATGGTGATGGGTTTTTGTTTTAGCGATCTTCTGGGAACAATTTGCGATACTTTGAGTATCTTTAGGTTATCTCAGTGATTTATTGATTTTATTTAAAGTAGACATAGTGGAACATTTGTCCTTTGGCCCAAGCTGTTGGTGAGATTAGCTTCAGGCTAATTGCCATTATCTTCATATTCTTGAGGTTTATTGGTCCATCAAAGCCAACAGCAATCAGGGGAAACATAAAAGCGGAATCTTTTGGGTTCGTTCCAGACTCTTATTTTATAGTGTGTCCCCTCTCGCTCTGGGCCATCGTCCAGCTCATTTAATTGGACATCTATTTTCCTCCGTTCGATGATGCCGCTCTTTTGTCCTTGGAGACGAGGGGCCAATTATGGACTCTGCTCTTCCAATCACGAGAGAGATCAAAGTTGACGCCGGGGTGCCGCGTGCACTCCGAGTCACATGCATTGTTTTCCTGCAGCGTTCCCTCCGGTCCCGACGGGAACACTGGGCCTTCTGTTGAGCCCGCGGTCCGCTGAACACCCGCGCTCCATCAGCAGGCCTTATCTCCACACACGATCAACTCTTACTCACCGTCTCTTTAGGTTCACTCCAGCGGACTGGAAGAGGCCTGATAAGAGAGGAGAGATTGTGACAACTTTATGTTTCAGAACACACTGAGAAGCCTAATCAGATCAGGTGTTAGCCCTTCTCCTGAAGGGATGCTCACTTCCCTTTCTTGTGACTGTAGTTTCTATTTCCAGCTACTTTCCTCCTCAAGGCAAACGCTCATTATGGCATTGAGTGACAGATGGTGTCGTGGTGTAAAGTTTGGAAGCCTCTCCTTGACTCTTAATCTCATTCTTCTGGTCATTGTGGCCAAATAGTTCATATCACAATGCTAGCTTAAGCTAGTCTCAAAATGAACTTCATCTGAATACCAATACGGCTAAAATCTACCAATACTTGAGGCCCCCTCTACCATGAAGTAAATCAGTATTAAAAAATCCCAAATGGAGGACTTCCGGTTTGACGATGTAGAAGAAGGAAGCAGGGTGAAGGAGCTCCGGCTAACTTTTGTTAAATTACTTTAAAATACGAGTTACACACGTCTATCAAGTACCGGACTACAGACGCATTATCTCTGGACCCTGGTGACGTTACAATGGCCAGTGATAATCCTAAACAAAAACTCTCTACTTCAACCAGGCGAACGAACAGCCTAGCTAGCAAGGTAGCCTCAATGGCCGCGGCTTCCTCCGAAGCTGAAACACTCGGCGAAAGTAAATGCGGAGATTCTGTTTCCATGCCCCAACTGGTCAAAGAACTATCCAAGCAGCAGAACGACTTCAAAGAGGATGTGGCCACATTAATTCGAGAATCGATTCGGCCTCTGCAAACAGCGGTAGACGGGCTGCGGGAGGAGGTGAGCTCCTTTCAGGGCCGCCTCGTAGCAGCGGAAAGCCTGGCAGGCGATAACTTTCAACGCATATTCGAAGCTGAGGCTGCCGTTAAATCTCTCCAGGCCCAAAACGTTTCCTTGTTGGAGCGCCTGGAAAACCTGGAAAATCGGTCTCGCAGGTCCAATCTGCGCATACTTAACATACCCGAAGGCAGCGAAAATGGCCAGGATGCAACTAAGTTCATCTCCAAGTTGCTAAAGGATGCTATGGGAGGCGACATATTTCCTTCTCCCCCGGAATTGGAGCGGGCACACCGCACAGCTGGACCTATGCCCACCGCAGGACGACCACCACGGCCCTTCATCGTGGCATTCCACCGATACAGGGAGAAGGAAGCCGCTTTAAGATGGTCCAGGCAGCATGAAGTAAAGTACCAGGGAACCACCCTGAGAATATATCCAGATCTCAGCATCGCTCTTGCAAAGAAAAGGTCGGCATTCAATGATGTTAAAGGCGCTCTATATCAGAGAGGTGTATCATTTCGTCTTCTTTTCCCGGCCCGTCTTAAAGTTACGTTTAAGGGAGAAAGCCACTTTTTTGAAAGGCCAGAGGAGGCCCAGGCGTTCTACGACCGCTGCGTTGCAAAATAAACATCTGACGGCAGACCTGTTGTTGTTGTTTTTTTTTTTTCGGAGTGAAGCGGGGGGCCAAGGATACAGCAGAGATTGGGAGGACAGTAAAAGAGGACAAACTATCCCGAGGAAGTGGAAAATTGTTACAAATTGCTGAGTTATGGGTTACATCTTCCACCGTGCATTGATTGTCTGGACAAAATATTAACTCTGCTTCAAGTGGACGCACCGTTTTTCTCATAAGGGTCATATATCCATACACCTGTGAGTATGTTTGCATCGTGCATGCACATACACGAATTTCTCCCTTACTATAATTTCGTGTGGTGTTTTTTTTTTTTTTTTTTTTTTGCGTTTACTTTGGCATAGTTTAGTGCCCAAAATCCATGCTCATAAGCTAGCTGATTGCTGTACAAGTGCCCCACGGGGTTTATAACATTCACTGTTTATAGTTTCTGGTACTGTTCTAACTCATTATACACAGAGTGTAACTCCTGCATGCCAAGTTCATCGGGAAGCCTCCAAAGCCAGTTTGGGATTGTATATGGTCTATCGGAAGACCTACGAGGTGTTTAAGGGACAGTATTTGGCTTCAACAAGAGAAGCAAGGATACAACTGGGGTGGGTTTTAAAAAGGGTTGGGTTGGGGGCTGCTTTTGTTATTCATACAGCTGTTTTGCGTTGTTTTTCCTACTTTATTTTTCTCTCAAGTTTGTACGTTATGCACAGGAAAGCTTGGACCCACGGTGGGGGCATGGTGGAGCTGCTGGGCTGGGACAGGTATATATTTGGATTATCATGGCCAATGTAGGTAGCGGCAGTGTAAGAGGGGAGGCCTCAGCAGTTCGCTTTATCAGTTGGAATGTGAGGGGCATGAGAGGACCAGTGAAACGGGCAAAAATTTTTTCCCACCTTAAAAAGCTTAAAACAGAAATAGCATTCCTACAGGAAACACATTTGGTTTCTGCAGATCATATAAAACTTAAGAAGCCTTGGGTAGGACAGGTTTACCATTCACAATTTAATACAAAAGCGAGGGGAACAGCAATATTAATTCATAAAAATATACAATTTACTTTAAGCTCATCCATATCAGATCCACAGGGTCGATATGTCATAGTAACGGGTTCTTTATATAATACTCAAGTTATACTTGCCTGCATATACGCACCCAACTGGGATGACCCCTCTTTCATATCCAGGTTAATCTCTGCTCTACCTAACATGAACTCTCACTGTTTGATATTGGGTGGGGACATGAACTGTGTAATGGATCCGACTCTAGACCGATCCAGCTCTAGATTGTCATCTCCATCAAAGATGGCTCACGCCTTAACAGCATTCATGAAGGAGGCAGGCTGCATTGATCCCTGGCGCTTTTTGTTTCCAGATAATAAGGAATTCTCTTTTTTCTCACATGTCCATCAATCATATTCAAGAATTGATTGTTTTTTTGTAGACAAGACCCTACTACCCTTTGTTAAGAATAGTGAATATTCTGCTATTGTAGAGTCTGATCATTCACCACTAATGCTGGACTTTGCCTTCCCACCCAATCAGGCTCAGCGCCCCAATTGGAGGTTTGACTCAACTTTATTAGCAGATGACAACTTTTGTGAATCAATGTCTACTGCCATAGATAATTTTCTGTCTGAAAATAAATCAGATTCTGTGTCGCCCTCCATCCTGTGGGAAACATTAAAAGTGGTAATTCGAGGTGAAATAATATCGTACACGGCAACACGCAACAAAATTAGAAGAGCAAGGCAGGAACAGCTTATCAGTTCTATACTGGAGCTGGATCGTAGGCATTCAATGTCGCCTTCCCCTGAGCTGTACAAAGAGAGGCTTTGTCTACAAATGCAATATAATCTTATATCAACGCAGGACGTGGAACAATCCTTACTTAGATCCCGAGGCCATGTATATGAACATGGCGAGAGGGCGGGCCGCCTCCTGGCCCACCAACTCAAAAGTCGGTCGGCGGCGCAGCTCATATCGCAGATCCAAAAGACCTCTGGTGTGCGCACTGTTGATCCAGTTGAAATAAACCAAGCCTTTGAGGAATTTTATTCTGACCTATACTTGTCACAATTCCCAGGGGACGACTCAGATATGAATGCTTTTTTAGACAGCTTGGATATCCCTGTTATTGGTCCTGACAGAATGAGGGATCTGGATAAGCCCCTTACACTTAGTGAAGTTAATAATTCCATTTCAGCAATGCAGAGTGGCAAGGCCCCTGGACCTGACGGCTACCCAATCGAATTTTATAAGAAATTCTCATCCAAGTTAGCTCCTCTTTTACTTGAAATGTTTAACTACTCAATGGATTTGGGGACCTTGCCACAGACCCTTACAGAAGCTAACATCATACTCTTACTAAAACATGGTAAAAATCCAACGGACTGTGCTTCCTACAGACCCATTTCACTTCTAAATGGTGACGTTAAAATCTTAGCTAAACTTCTGGCTATGAGATTGGATGCAGCCATGGCAGACATAATCTCCTCAGATCAGACTGGGTTTATGAGGGGTCGTCACTCTTTTACTAATATACGAAGGCTTATTGGTGTTGTTCATTCTCCTGTATCGGGGGAGTCTCCTGAGGTTGTGGTCTCCCTCGATGCGGAGAAGGCATTCGACCGGGTTGAGTGGCCCTATCTATTTGCAGTATTAGCTAAGTTTGGGTTTGGGCCCAAATTTACCTCATGGGTACAACTGTTGTATACATCACCCAAAGCAAGCATAATCACTAACAAAACCAGATCTAGGCCCTTTTCCTTATCTAGGGGTACCCGGCAGGGTTGTCCTCTCAGCCCGCTCCTCTTTGTTTTGGCTATTGAGCCACTCTCAATTATGCTCAAGACCTCACAGAGCTTTAAGGGAATTTATAGAAATCAGCTGGAACATCGCCTGTCCCTATATGCGGATGACTTATTACTCTACATCTATATCTTCAATCTCCAACATTGTGAGATTGCTAAACCGTTTTGGTAAATTTTCAGGCTACAAGTTGAACTTCTTAAAGAGTGAATATTTTCCAATTAATAATTCTGCACTCCAAATTGCAGAAACTGACTTGCCCTTTCCTCTCTCTAGAGCAGGATTCAAATATTTGGGAATTAATGTGACGCGTTCTTTCTCTGATTTGCTTGACAAAAACTTTTCCCCTCTGCTTAATAACCTTAAACGAGACCTCCAGAAGTGGAGTGTCCTAAACTTAACCTTAGCGGGCAAAATAGCATGTATTAAAATGAATGTCTTGCCAAGATTTATGTATCTCTTTCAGAGTATTCCAGTTTTTCTCCCAAAATCATTCTTTAAACTCATCGATAAACAGCTGTCCTTGTTTATGTGGAGTAATAAACATCCTAGAATCAGTAGGCACTTCCTTTACAGACACAAGGGAGAGGGAGGTATGGGTCTACCTAACCTTCTGCACTATTACTGGGCAGCAAACCTACAAAAGGTGGTCTGTCTATTCCAACAACCAGATGTTGACTGGTGCCGATCTGAGCTGGATTCATGTAGGCCATCATCATTCCCTGCAATAGTCACTTCAAAGCTTCCTCTCTCTCCTAAGCAACACTCTTCATGCCCAGTTGTAATCTCCACCCTAAAAATATGGGCACAATTTAGACAACACTTTAATATGACAAACGTCTCTATTTACGGTCCCATATGTAATAACCATGTTTTCCCACCATCCTTATTAGACCCTGGCTTTGCTAAATGGCGAAGCGCAGGCTTAAGTAAATTTAGTGACCTATATATAGATGGCATTTTCGCTACCTTTGATGCCATTTCCTCCAAATTTGGTTTACAGCGTTCCTCCCTATTTCGGTACCTCCAGATCCGTGACTTTGTTCGTAGCATTAGCCCTTGCTTTCCCAATTTACCCCCTAAAGGAGGTATAGACATAATTTTGCAAACTCCAACTTGTAGGGGGCTCATCTCAAAAATTTACAATATCATCTCAACTTTCAATACAGTGAGGCTCAATGAGATCAGAGCAGAATGGTCAGAGGAACTTGGAATACACATCTCTGATGAGACCTGGGACCACGCATTGCGTAGAGTAAATGGGTCAACATCATGTGCTCGACTTGGACTAATTCAATTCAAGGTCCTTCATAGGATTCACTACAGCAGAGCCAGACTCTCGCGGATTTATCCCACTGTCAGTGATACTTGTGCTCGGTGCCACATAGCTAAGGCAAATTTATCCCACATGTTCTGGGCCTGTAACAAACTATGCAACTTCTGGTCTACAATTTTTCAGATCCTATCTGAAGCCTTCAAAATAGGGGTCCAACCTAGTGCTGAATTGGCAATATTTGGAGTTCCAGGGGAGGGAATATCATTATCACATGATTTTAAAAATGTACTGGCTTTTTCAACCCTCCTCGCCCGAAGAAGAATATTATTGGCGTGGAGATCAGAACACCCACCCAAGGCTTCTCTCTGGTTGAGTGATCTGTCCATGTTCCTTAAGTTGGAGAAGATCAAATTTTGTGTTAGAGGTTCGACCCAAAAATTTTACAAAACTTGGTTCCCTCTATTATGTTATTTTGAAAGACTAGATGCTCTTCCTCAAGCCTGAATTTCGACTAGGAACTGGCTCCGCGGTGTTTGTCTGCTTCCCCGGCCTGGCAAGGGTTCCTTGTGACCCAGGCTGCTGACGGTGTTTACCAACCTGTGCAGTTTTAAGTATCCATGTACTGTGTTTGGATGTCTGCCCACACTTGTGCAGACGCTTGTTCACATGCTGTCCACGTCTCTGAGCTCTGCCATAGTCCCCTGTGTGTGTGTTTTTTTTAAATTATATTTAATTATTGCTTCTGTTTTATAATTATTATTTTATTTTGCTGTTTCTATTGTTTGCAGCCAGGTATGGGGTGAGGGAAGATGGGGATGGAGGGGAGAAAAAAAAAAAACAATGCCTTGCTTTATATCTGTGTTCAAAGTCTTGTTGTCATTGGTTGACTAAATAAAATAATAAAAAAAAAATCCCAAATGGAGCTCCTGGATTGGCTGCTGGACAAACACCAGCCAATAGGGAGTCAAGTAGCATCGCTCCAAGGTATTTCAGTTTTCCAAGCTGCATTTTATTGTAAACATTTTGGCTAGAATGAATCTGCAAATAGGGAGGTTCCCAAGGATAATTTTATCACGATCAACAACGACAACAAAACGCAAATGGGTGAATTTTGCATGCAAAATAAATAAATAAATAATTTGACTGTAGGGTGTTAACCCGTCCACCTGGCTTTGACAGGGGGAGAGGGTGTTTGGGTCCAGCCTCAGCACAGCAGAGTCAAGTCTGAAGAAGATGTAACTGACAGCTAACAGGATCGGATGTGCAGATTATCAACAGATTATCACCCGAAAGCTGTGAGGGCGGGGACAGCACGGCCTGCGGCCGGGGAGCTGCAGAGGGTGAGATATCGGGAGTGCGGGGGAAGCCGGCACGGCCCGTTGGATCCATTGATCCATCGTTCTGATCGGGCGTTGGGCCAGACCCCCAGCTGGGATCGTCACGCTCCGTTTCCTAAAACAAAAAGATTTAAACGTCCAGTTGGCAGACCGACTGTTTGCGTTTTAAAGCAGCAGCAGAAGCTGTTTGTTTTGAAATTGTGTTTCTTTACCTTAATTAACATATTATTGATTAAATGAAAAAGTTTTAGAAAATAACTGAAAAAAAAAACATTTAAATTTAGTTTAACCTCTGTTTTATTTTTTTAAATAAAATTGTGCTCATACTTTTTCATTTCAATATATTCAATTTGTTTTTCAATATATTCAATTATATTCAACATGTAATTACAAAATGTCAGTCATACATAAAAAGTGTTAAAGTTGAGAGGAGCTAGAAATTTCTAAATTAGTTGCTGAAAATTTTCTGGGATCCATGGGTAAAAAGATAAGACAGGTTTCCTGTTTGCAGGTTTCTCTCTGGGTGCTCCGGCTTCCTGCCACAGTCTAAAATCATGACTGTTTGGGTAATTGGCCTCTAAATTCTCCTTAGATGTGAATAAAACATTAATTTTGTGAACAAAACAGTTGCACAGTGGCTCAGTTGGGAGAACTGTTGCCTTGCAGCAACAAAGTCCTGGGTTTGAATCCCCTCTCTCATTACTCTCTTCCTTAGAGCCTTTATTTCAGAATAAAAGCTCAGAAATAATAAAATGTATTTCTGACATGTAATTACAAAATGTCAGTCATACATTTTGTAATTAAATTGTTTTTGTTATTAATTATTCCTTTTGTTCTAACTTACTAAAACCATTATTTATTCATAAAAGTAGATCTGAAGTTTCACTGACTGAAATAATTTGAAAAATTATAGTAATCAGAGTATAGTTTTATTTTTTGATGCTCTACATAAAAAATGTATTAAATTTCTTCCATAGAGTCCATAAAATTAAACAATTAGATGACCTGATGATGTAACTACAAAATTATTTTCAAAATATGCAGCGGTATAAATGAGCAAAACACAATTTGAACTTTCCAATATTAAAAGTCTACAATAAACGTAAAATGACTAAATACAGAAAATAAAAATTAAAAGCAAAAATCCAGGATGGAAACATTTTTGACAACATACCTGAAAGGAGTGTTAAGGTTTTTGTACTTCAGGACTTCCGTAGTTTTAGTCATTTTTGGACTTTCCTGCAATTTTCTGTCCCAGATGCTGCGTTTTGCTTCGGTCAGAGGTCTGGAAACTTTTTAATGACCCCAGAATCACTTCCTGTCCAATCCCATGAAATATTAACATGTTTCCACATTAACTCCAGCAAATGCGTGCAGAAAGCCTGTTACTGGTTGATGTATGAGAGCCCGGGGCTGTTCTCGTTGAGGTTCATGTCGTCCTGCCCGGTGACTCTACGCTTGTGCCTTAAACGCGTTGTCACAAATCTGTCTGGATTCGCATGCGAGTCTCAAAGCGAGGTCGTCTTGTGCGTGCCTGAGGACGAGGCGGGAGGGATTTCTGACGCACCTCACCTGTTCCTCGCAGCTCTGTCGACCCAACAGGTTTTCAGATGCTTCCTGCCAGCTGGACTTTCCTTCGTTTTAGCCCCTCGCCCCCTTTTTTTTTCTTTTTTTTTTGTTTGGCCGAGAATTTGAAGTGTTCAGATTAAAATCTATAATTTCTATTTGACATGACAGTATCGCACTGGAATCTGCCTGCCTTGTTATTTACCAACCATTTCTGACCAGATGATGGAAAATATTCCACTCTCAGCTCTTCCAAGCCACAATTATTGGCCCTCAAATTATATTGTTATGTTTCTGTTATTTTTCCATTAGTCTTGTTGAAGCTTTGACAAACGGCCAGTCTCATTTGCTAAAAATGATTTTCCCAAACAGGCCAGATTAGAGTCATCATCTCTCTTTTCTGACAAATGAAGCATCCTTCAATTGCCAAAGGATGCTTTACTAAAACATAAACTCTTATTACGCAGCCATTGTTTCATATATCCAACCGAAATTGCTCGACTGGAATTGTGTAATGGATTATAATCATAAAACAGTCCCTCATTGTTAAAACATTAGTCAGAATATTTGCTCGCAGAATATTGCAAAACAATTTTTCATCTCCTGACTGAAGCGATGACGGTAAACAATTAGTCAGCGACAGGAATGCGTTCGGGTTTTCACGCCATTGTCCCTTCGGCGCTCTCCAAACAGCTGATCCGTGGTGAGAAGGCGCTGCCAATGAGCTCATAAATTCCTCAAAGAGGCTGGGCCAGGTGCTTGTTGAAGGATGAGTTTGTAATCTCGGTTTGAGCGAGAACACCACCTGTCAGTCAGCGTCCATAAATTAGTTTCATAGTCATCAGCTGAAAGCCTGTTTGGGGTGGGGGGGGGGACTCTCTGATAGGTATGATGGATGTGGAAGTGGGATGAAGGTGTTGGAAGATCCTGAGCTTTGTGTTGCTTAAAGATCTACTTAAAAGTAGCATGAACAGGTTGTGACTGGTTAACACTGGGAATGTGCTAAACTTGTGCAGTTCCTGCACCGTTTATTTGCACGATGGGGATAGGAAAACACAATTTCCTCAAAGTTTCTGGTTTTCTACAGCTAAACGTAGGAACCTTTCTATACTTAGCAACAAGTGGGGGTATCTACTCAACATTCTGGGGTTCCTGGACGTGTATAAAAGCAATATAAGAATTATTCAAGGTAGCAATCACAGATAAATACATGATTTTAAAAATATAGGTTCATTTTGAAACCCCTTTTCTACTGTCTCCCTGGGCTACTGCCCGTAAAAACTTGGAAATAGTCCACTGAAAGATTTTCATACAACATTCTAACTCAGCAAAAAAGTCCAAATATGTGTCCTTAATTGAATTTTGTGTGCTTTCAGCCTTTTGGATGTCATAAAATATAAAATGGAGAAGGAAATATTGAAAAATGTATGTGCAAACTTTACTTTTTTTTCAACTGTCCTATAGAGATTAACAGAACCAAGCTGTGCATTTCTGTTTCTAATACGATCAAATTGAGCTGACGCCACAATGCCGACGTACCAACATATCTAAGGAACAAATGGCATCAGGTTGCGAGCTTTGCACCAATCCCTCGTCCTGAGTCAGCGTTTGTTCAGACCAGAAGTAAACAATGGTTTCCATGTGGTGTTTTGGGTCATTTCCATTGATTCCATTGGGAAGGCCTCTGTCTTTCAGAGGTCAAGTTCTCCCTGCTGCATGACTTGGCCTCTGAGGTTCCAAAGCACTTTGTCTACCTCAACGTTGTGAGAGTAATTATAAGTCTGCAGGACTGAACTTTGAGAGACATCCTCCGAGGAGAAAACTCTCCACAGTGAGAACAGGAACTTCTCCAATCAAGCAGACAGAAATAAATCCAGATTAGAGGATAGTTGTGGGAGAAACATGGCACAGTTTCCATAACAGCTTCCACGTTTTCCAGTCTGAACGAGAAAACTATCATTATCCATTGTATTGTCTTGGACAGGCCACAGTGGGAGACAGAAACCTAGTAATCTGACATTCAGATTTAATTCATGGGGTGTCAGCGAGGAAGCTGGTGAGCAGAGGTTCTGATTCGACCTGGAGCCAAAGAATCATTCAGGAACTGCTGTGACTGAAAACGTGGCACGCAGAGGTTTAGGTTCTCAGGTTTATATAAGGACATTCAAATTCCAAATTGTAATCCAATCAGGGGAAAAGAACTACCCAAACCGATCTGGAGCTGTGGGGCTACATCTTGTTCTGACCACAGTTTTGAAAAACTGAGTCAGTTTTACTTGACGAGACCAAGAAAAGTCCCCAAATAAAACTCAATTTACAACAAGAAGGAGACGGTATAGGAAAGTAATAGTTGGGTGGACATGTAGAGTACGACGCACAGATGCAACGACATGCTGTTTGCTCCAGGTGACTTAACGCGATTTGACTCGGTGGTTAAATATTAACAGGAGCTGATGTGGCCCTCAGTCAGGAGAGACACGAATTCATGCAAGGCACTTTGCTGCACTGCTGCATCATCGTTCCAACACACACGTGTAATGCTGTCGAATGCAAACACATACACACACACACAGCCAGTGGCAGGCAGCAGCTGAGACTCAGCAAGGCAGCTGGGGCAGAAGAGGGGAACCAAGCGGAAGAAGAGGAGGGCAACAGAGCGAAGGATAGAGGATGAGCCAGTTGGCGGAGCACGGTGTTGGTCGGATCCGAAGCGTTCCTCTTCTGGAGCTTCTGGCGGTGAGTTTTGGTTTTCAGATCCGTCTGTCTCAGCAACGCCAGGGAGATATCTGGGAGAGCACATCCAGAGCAGGACTCACTGGGGCATCGATGTTCTTCGTTAGGACATTAGAGGAGGGAACGATTGTAATCTATTAGCTGAATTTGATTGATGACGGTGAGATTTCCTTAGAGGAGCTAACTTTGCTTTCAACCTGTCACTAGATTGTGGATGGTCTGGTTCTATAAATGTGTCAGTGTTTCTCGCCGTTCTGTGACTGTGCATCTCGAGCGTTGCCATCCCATATGTAGGTCACTATTCGACAAGCTGTGGCTGCCTCTAATTAGACGTGAGAAAAGACTCGCTTCGTGTTTCCGAAACAGTTCCAGGCGGTCCAGATCAGGGGTCCGGCCCACCATCTGTACAGGTTACCCCCCAACCCCGCTGTGGATGGGACGCTTCGCGACATGTAATGCTTTATGACGAGGTTACCATGCGTGGCAACAGTCAGATCTAAAAATAAAACAGCTGTGGTTGTTGTGCTTTTTCAGCTGCTTCGGTTCAACTTTTCTCTTTATTTGGATCTTCGTTCAGTGGCGCTTCGTGTGTTTTTGCCTTTGCCATCACGTGGACGCAATTAAACAGACAAATGTCTCTGCTGGGCTCGGAAACGCCATACATCTTTTATGTAATTACATTAACAGGAGCTGGATAGCGACTAATGGCTCGTGCAGGACGAGAAGGGGCGCGAAACATAACATGCATGGTTGCATTTTTCCATCCAGTTTCACCCTCTCGCTCATCCCAAAGCGCAAATCTCTCCCTCCCTCCTAACTAACACAACTTGCTTTTTCTTTTTTAATTTTCTACCCAGAGAGAATTTCTGAGGTTTATAACCTTTTGTGTGTCCTAATCTGGGCTCAGCTGTGGCTTAAAGGTTTGCTTTGTGGCATTGTCCACATCAAACGGAAGAAAAGCCCTAAACAAACGTTTACTCTCACATTTGATCTTTCCATTTCGGATCTGAATGATGTGAATCACACAGGATCAAAATTATACATTCAGGCTCTCCAGCATAAGCGTCTCCAACATCTTTTTATTACGTTGACGACTCAATGAGGGCTAAGAATATCTTAACTCGGCAAGACTGAGAACGGTGGGAGGAAGCTGGAGTACCCACATCCAGAGGAATAGAATAATGAAAAAAGGGGAGCGTCTTCAAATTCCTGAACGTCTATTGGAGTTTGGACTCAATTGGCGGTCCAAGACCCGCATCCATATTTGAATTTGGATCAGATAAAGCAGATCCAACATTTTAACATAGACTTCGACGAAGTCTATGCTAAAATGGGTTTAAAGTAAACCCATTTTATAATGCTGACTCGATAACTTGCTTTGTTATGATTTGAAAAGCTTGAATTAAACCTCACAGGCTCACATTTTGCTTTAATTTCCACAGACTAGGATTATAATGCCGTCTATGTAATGGAAATTATATGTTGTGTACAAATACGGTTCCTCGAGACCTCAGAAAGTATCTCTGGGACAGAACGCCTGTGTCGAATTACTTTTCTCAATAGAGCTCAGTGTCTGAATCAGGAAGAAGGATATGAATTTGGACTGAGCCGCAGAGTTTTGGTGCCACAATGCTTTGGACTCAAAAAGAAGACGAGCGACTTGCCAGCTGCAGAACATTAAAACTAATTATGGATGGTGGCGAGACGACTGGAGGCCGAGCTTAGACAGCAAAGGAAAGCAAGAAATCTCTAGAAAAATATTTTCCTTTTTCTTTGTGAAGTCTAATTACAGTCACAGACTGATTGATGATTATAATTTGTTGTTTGCATAAAACAGAACTGTTTTGATTTCAACTCCAAAAATGTTGTGTTGAGATATTTAGTCTTCTCAGTCTGAACGGTCAGATCAAGTTTTTCATTTTTTCCTTTCATTTCTGGGGAAAGATGAGTTATTATGGCGTACAAATCCCAAGATATTAGACTCACTTGCCAAGACACTGCAAATGAAGACACATTTATAGCAATAAGGAAACCAGAATGGGAAACGTGAAGACAAACATCGACAGAAACAAAAAGACACTGAATTAATGTGACCTTCTATACAGGTTCCCAACAAAACAAAAAACCCAACAATGATAATTACGATGCCTAATATGTCAAATAGACGCAAATATTCTGTAACAGTAATAAGGCTGCCTTTGAGTTTTTTTTTTTTTTTTTTACCAGAACAGTCTTTAAATATTTGTGAAACTCAGTTATGTTTTACATTCTGGCTTTCAAAAGTTATAAAGTGTATCCCCAATTGGTTGAGGCAGGCAGTCATTACTAAGACCGTCAAACAAAGAACATAATTTAAAAATATATATTATTTCTTTGAAAGACTTTAAATACCAGGATTGACTTTCCGATTTAGCTGGAGCAACCTATCTTATGTAGCAAGGTCTAGTTTTCCTAGTTGTGGCTAGCTGTCCTATCTAGCAAGGGATAGCTTTCCTAGTTGTGGCTAGTTGTCCTATCTAGCTAGGAATAGCTTTCCTAGTTCTGGCTAGCTGTCCTATCTGGCTAGGAATAGCTTTCCTAGTTGTGGGTAGTTGTCCTATCTAGCTAGGGATAGATTTCCTAGTTGAGGCTAGCTGTCCTATCTAGCTAGGGATAGCTTTCCTAGCCTTCAAGAGTAAGCTTTCTTAATTAGCTAGGTCTATCTTTCCTAACTAGCAAGAGTGAACTTTCCTAGCTAGTCAGAACTAGTTTTCCAAGCTAGCAAGAGCAGACTGTCCTTGCTAGCCAGGGCTTGCTTTCCTACCTCTGGCTGTTTCATTATATTCCTTTTCTGTCTTATTGCTTATATCTGTAAAAGCAATTCTTGTTGAAAATAAATTGTCAGGAAATTTTTTTTTAATGAATTAGCTCTCCCTGTCTATTCACCGTTCAGTATTTGGAGTTTGATCTCTTAAAATAGTCAGCCATGGTTTTAGAGGAGGTCTCAAAGTGGTTCTTTAGCCATGGCGGGTCCATTGTAATCTTTAATCAATCAACAGTTACATTTTGTATCAGTTTTCCTAAAGTCACACATATTTTTTTTATTTAATCAGAAATGGAAATCAATTACTAATCTTCGTTACTTAATGTAGAAAGAAACAAATGGCTTCTTTGACAGGCAGCATACACGCTTCTAATGAGCCACAATTGCAGCTATGAAAATGTAAATGAAGCTAATTGAGTTTCTTTCTTTTAACTGTCACTTTTCATCATTTTCTGGTCACTGAACAGGGCAGGTGTCAGTTGTTTCCTGTTTGTCCCAAAGAGGCTTGCAGCAGACGTACAGGAGCTCAGTGGTCTCCTGGCTCACATTACAATATGCTAATTCCCCCCCGAGCTGCAACCTGCACCACCCTCCTGCTCCTTCGAATACACACCATGCGCACAGATACACACTGGTGCTCGCACATGCCCCCGGGACAACCGCGGGGGTGGGGGGAGGGGGGCATGAAAAGGAAGCCGAGATGATTAATTAACTCTGCCCTCGTTTTGATACGGCCTTATTGGCTTTCAACACCTCGCGTTCGGCTCCGGAGCTTTGCATAGATTATCCTCCCACTGCCACAACACACACACAACGGGCTTCCACACAGATTCAGGTCAGCTTTGTTTGTCGTGCTGCTGTCGGTGGGCAAGATTTGGACTAAATGACGTTTTATGATGTTTTAATTTTATTACGGGAAAATTTCAATCGATTGGACGCCTAGAATTGTGGAATCACTGAATAGAACCTGTCTGACAACATGAAGTAGGGTAGATCTAATCTGATTTGGATGCTGTGGGATGACCTTATACAGATTAAGTGTTCCTCCACATAGACGTAAAGGGCTCAGTTTGGGTTGTTGTATTTGACAGCAGTCATTGCCATCTTGGGATGTTTACATGTGAGTCAGCAATATGTTTGTTTTTTTCTTGTTTGAGAAGTAAGCATTCATATGTTTGCACCTGATGGTTCTGGCTGATCCATAAGCAAACACAGTACAAGCCTCGATGTGGGCCTTTGTTGTTGCGAGGTCTGCGTGGTTTCTGGACTCCAGGTGCTCCAGCTGGTCGTGTTCGTCCTCTGCTCCCCAGTTCTGCTTTCTTTTCACGGCCATAAAGTGGCTGTCAGGCCTCGGCGGCGGAGCCAGACAATACAACTGACAGCACTCCTGTATGCGTCCTAGACCTTTCATCTGCTCCCTTTCTCTGCCGGCTGAGCTACGGAGCGGCGGTGAGGTTGTGTTTATCGTCCTCTTCCTCTCTGAACAAAAGATCACCTGCCCGGCTGTGTGATGTGTCACATGGAGCCCTGAGGGGAAGCCCTCAGCTTCATGTGCAACGCTGCAACTTGTGCGTCATGACAAGAGCGCTGCAGAATGAGTTTTAAGTCCTGTTCTGGTTTAATCCAACGTGACATGCTCTACAGAAACCAGCTGGTGGTTATTTCCTCTTTCCGTTGCCGTCTCCTGAGCCAGAACTCGATGCACTACGCGATGCAAACACCGCAACAGAACGATGCAACAAAAGCAAAGAGATCCGTGCAGCCTCAAACCTGCAAACAATGAGGCATTGTTTGCAGGGAACCATGATTCTCTCCGATGTGGTCTGTGCTCGCCGTCAATAGCGGAAAATCTGGCAGGGATTGATTTACTCTGTTGAAGTTCATTAGCCATCAAGGTGACATTATTGTCATAAGAGTTATTACCATTATTAGACTTCATGTGTGATGGTGCATCATTAGAAACAATCATAGCTATCCACCAATAAGCTGTAGCCATCTTGACAGCCTCCCTCTGGAGAGGGTTACCTTTCAGCTTCTAGGCTAAATACAGACCTGAGTGGTTTCAGACTTCTGTTTACAACAAATGGAGTTAAACACACCAGACCTGACGCCAACGGTACAGTCATCTAATGCAACAGGACGGTTTTCTTGGAAAGCCGCAGGTTTAAAGAGTAACAAAAGTTTTTACACCATTGGAACAAAGAAAGGGATAGACGTAAGACATATTTGTTATGTCAAATTACTTTTTTTAAGACTGAGAATTTAAAATTTAGAACTTGGCCTTGAGACTTGACTTGAAACTTGCGTAGAAAGACGTGAGACTTTCTTGTCACTTGTGAAACAGTGAGTTCGTCCCACCTCTGAAATATTATAAAAGAAAAGCCAAAGTTAATAAGTGAATCACCTACCTGGATTTTATTACTCATCTTTGTAAACATGCATAAAACCCGGATCAAAACATCATGGGAATCTTTTGGTTTTATGGTTTATGTAAATCGGACAAGGGACAATGCGCACATTGTGACAGTTGGACTAAAAGCCAGATTTCAGGTGAAATGTTTGGAGGGAGGCCAAGATGAGCAGGTTGCAGAGATCAAAGATAGGAAGCAGTTGTTTTAACACCTGCACCTTTTATTACGAAACCTTTCGCTGTTCCCACAACTTTTTTCTGCTGCTGAAAACATCTTTACTGCAATGTGAGATTAAGTAATTTCAGGACGTTGTTAAAAAGAAAGTAATTCAAAGCTGAGCTGAAATCCTTGAGATAATCTGCAGCGTCCGCATCTGAGTTATCTTCTGGGGTGGACATGATGGAGTCTTGGTCATTTTCTCCACAACTCATCTTTACGACGCTGCGCTGCTTGACTGGTGATCCTGGTTCCCCTCATCTGATCGGCGACTGAGGGTTTTTACGAGGCGGCCTGAAGCCTCAGGTGAACCGCACTGCAAGAGTCCGCGGTGTCAACGGTCAACATTTGACCTTTGTGTGTGCCCGGAGGGGGAGGCCTTTGTGCGGCGGAGCCCAGAGGGCCAATCGAACGGCCCAAACATCCATCTGGCCCCAACAGCTGGAGGAGCCGATGGGCTTCCAGGCAGGAAATTATGCAGGACAAACAAGGCCCCATGATTATTTCATTACCTTCATTTCTTTGGGATTATCATCATTTCGAAGGAAATGGCTGCGATGTGATAACAGTCCAACAAAGCAGTCTATATTTACAATTTGTTTAATATTGCAGAGAGGGGATTTTTCTATTTCAGAGGAATTTCCTGACTGGATTTTCCATCTCCTCTGTCATATTCATAGCTGAACAGAAGCAGTCAGGAGAGGGGGATTGGAGTCTCAATTCAAACCACATGAATTAGTGCATTATTGAGTTTTTTCCACCCCCTGACCCACTTCTCTCACTGCTGCGTGGCTGGGGTCCAGGATGGGCTTTATGAACAACCTGGAACTCTCTCAGGATACTCTTGGCTGGAAAATGGGCCTGCTGTGTGCAGAAGAAACCGGAGGAATGAGGGAAGAGGGAAAAGCTCTCCAACCATTGCGAGCGCGGTTGCGTCGAAAGGGCCTCATGCTTCTGCAACGAAACGATGACAGATCCAGCACCGCTAAATACGACCTCGCTGCTTTTACAGTGTCAAAACAGAGCTAATAATATCTGTAAAAATTCACCCAAATATCAATCAAGTAAGGGGGGTCTGATCATAAATCAGACCTCTCGTGTTTATGTCTAAAGTTGAAAACTACTGAGACCAACATAGATGAGGATGGCGGGAAAGACCCAACATCCGGATCAACACTGTTCGTTTACGTGTCATCCGATTTAGTTTTTAAAAAGTCCTGTCTCGTACCATCACAAACATAAATGAATGACCTTTAGCTCTTAACTGTGAGCTCTGACCTGACGAGACGGAGGTTGAGATTCTGAGTCTGGAATGAGGGAAAAAGATTACAGAAACATATTCTTTACTTTTTCCATTGCCTTAATGGAAGCATGTCCTTCTTTTGTTTCCTTCTGTATGTCTTTTATTTCTTTCTGACCATCCTTACTCCCTTGCTTGCTTCATTCCATTCCTTCCTAGCATCCTTTTTTGTGCTTTCTTTTCTTCATGTGTCCTTTCCTTCATTTGATGTATCCTCTCCTCCATACTTTCCTCTCTCATCCCATTCCGTCACTTTTATCTGGTTTCCTTCCTATCTTTCCTTCCTTGTGTCCTGACTCTCTTCTTTTCATTTCTTCTCTTCCTTTTCCTTTCTTTCTTTATCGTTTCCCTTCTTTCATTGCGTTGATCACGTCGTCATCATCTGCATCAACTTTTACATCTGACCCATTCCTAAGGTCAAAGATTACTTTTTTGTTCTCTTCTCCCAGGTAAATGTGTAGAACATGAACTAATTCTATATCATTAGCTTTAGCTTTAGCATCAGCGTTACCACCAGCAGTGATAGTGATGGTTTGACGTTTCTCTGATTATTGTGTGGAGTTCTTTAGGCCTAGTATGCTCCACACAGACTGACCTACTCAGGGACAAAGCAGGGAGCTTTGTTCAGCATGATGCCATGACAAACAGTTCATGCTGAAGGTAATGCTTTCATGGTTACTGCAAGGCCGGCCTCGTCTGTTCAGTCCGGGCTTGGATGGAGGACTGGGGGTGGGGAGTCGGTGGGGTGCCCCAGATACAGAGAGGTAGCTGAGCAAACACACAGTGGTAGAACAGGGTTGTTATTGTAAGATCAGGAGGTCCGGCCATGCCGTGGAAGTTTTCCCACAGTAGAGAACATGTCAAGAAGTAAACACAGAGAGACATGCTAGAACACAAGCTAACTCATGGTTATACTTTCATTTATTTACCATCTGGACTTTTGAACCCTTCTAGAGGACCCTGTGTAGCCCCTCAAACAGAGCGCTGATGTCACCTCGTCTAATGGGAACCAGTTCTGATGTCAGGGTCTTCCTCACGTCCATCTGGATGGAATAAAACAAGCATGGTTGCTGAAAATCCTGATACCAAAGACTTTGAGGCTGTAACAGCCTGGATGAACTCCTACTGTATGCCTTGCCAGGAGCAGGCTCCATGATGAGGCACTTTACTGTTTAATGGATTGAGTTATTGGACCCTTGGTCCGGGTTCAGCTGCTCTGAGAGGGCGCTGTTTGCATTAGCCCATAGAGCTGATGCTGCTGTGTGGACATGATCCGTCCAAGGTGAAATCATTGCTTTGACATGGAGAATCAGGGAGACAGAAGCTTTACTTTGCAACTCTGGTTAGCCAGAATGGCTTTGTTTAGTGATGCTGTATGCATCTGGCTGGTGAAATATGTCAAAAATGAAAGTATAACTGATATTTAGCAATGAATGAAACGACATGAATTCTTGGACTTGAAATAATTTGCATGTTTGGTTCTGCTGAGGAGAAAAGTTACTTGAGTCTCTGGACCTTTCTTAGACATAGATAGATAGATAGATAGATAGATAGATAGATAGATAGATAGATAGATAGATAGATAGATAGATAGATAGATAGATAGATAGATAGATAGATAGATAGATAGATAGATAGATAGATAGATAGATAGATAGATAGATAGATAAATCTATTCATGCATGGATAAATCACTAAGTGTCTGGAGATGGGATAGACTGGCAGACAGAAGGAAAAACAAATGGAAAGATTCCTGATGGATAGTTGATGTCAGGTGAATTCTTGAGGGTAAACAAATGATGAATGAACAGATGGACGTGCTAACTAGCTAACGGATAGATGGATGGACAAATTGAATTACAGATGGATGTTGGATGGTTGAAGGATGGATGAACAGTTGGATGGTTGGTTGGATGGATGGTTGTTTGTTTGGTTAGTAGGATGGATGAAGGATGGATTCATATTGTTTTTAGCAGCAGTGCTAACTAAAGGCTAACTGGTCACTGTGCTCGGCTCTGATGCTCCGTCAGATGACTGACTATAATGACTCTGGTGACCTCACCATTCACAGAGTGACACAGACAGACTGTGTCCTGCATGTCCCACTGTCCTACATGTCCTACATGAGACAGAGCCTGTTCTATATTTTTTATTGATCAGCCTGTTCGATGACGATATTGTGATTTACATAAATGCCTCCAGCTTGGGGCTTTCCTGGCTCTGCTCCACCCACTCCATGCCTACTGGAGCTGTATAGCTGGTCACCTTCAGTGGGTTATGCTGTAGGGAAATGCATTCAAAACCCTCACCATCCCCCCACTATCTCCTTCTGCTGCTTCTTCCCTGTCAACCGTTCTGAGAAATAATTCATGACTCCGAGAATGATCATCAGAGCCCAGCTTAAATCAAAGGTCAGAGGTCACGGAAGCCTATCTCTTTTCACATTTCCCATCAGTCCTCTGCTGTAGGATTTCCATAAGAAGTGGTAGGACTGTATGGGTTTTGTGACATTGGGAATCTGGATCTGCTGAGTTTGGTGACAGGAACCAAATGGCCTCCTTTCGTCACATCACCAGTTCAGCTTCCAAACGAGCCCTGATGGAGACGGGGAGAAAACCATAAGCTGATATTAATACTTCTTCTAGCTTGAATCCAGGCGCTTACATGTACATCTGCCCGGCACCTGGCTTGGCCGACCGGCTCCCCAGCAGACCATCAGACTGTCAGTAAATCACTTCCTGGATTTAAGAAATAGAGCTGCAGCGAGAGCATGGAGCAGTCAGGCAGTTTGATGAAGGGTTTCTGGCTGGAGTGTCTGTGGAAACAAAACCTTCCTCGAGGTCAGGATGAGCTGCTGCTGCTGCTGCTGCCGTAGCAACAATGAGGTGTTGACATAAAGTTGCTGGTTGAACATCAGGTTGAACCTCAAGTACCTGGCCAGGGGATCAAACTCACTCTAACAGGAAACCACATATCTACATCTCTGGACCCCTTTGGAATAAGACAAGTTGTTTTCATTGTTTAAAGTCACGGCGATCTTGGCTTATGTAAAAGAAAGTAACGACAAAGCATTTTATCTCTACCTATTCTGGCATTTATTCACTAGAGATCATTTTGACAGACGACCCAACAGGAAAAGTGGAAATTTGCTTTACTGTCAGACAGTGGATGTAAATAGTTGGTTTGTAATGTTCTTCAGGACAGATCTTCATCTTTCAGGACCCTGGAAACAATAGCACCAGCAGAATCCTTCAGTTTCCAGCATCTGTTGACCATCTCTCATATCTTCCCGCAACTTTCCGTGCGTCTTTGCCACCCTTCTTTAATTCCCCGATACATCTTGTTAGAGATTTTGTTCATCCTATTTGTGACCAGGTGTCACATTTTCCCGCTTTTATTGGAATGTTTCTTTGTTTTCTTTGTTACACTATGGTTAAATTGAAGAACAGGAACTGGTTCTGCTCAAGATATTTATTCCTTTATCTTCTTTTTGTGGATCTGTCATCTTTTTTTCCATCTCAGAAAACCAATGTTGCAATTCTGCATCTACCATTGTCCGATACAACGCTTTTTCCTCTCTCTGCTGCTATATTGAGGTTTTTGCTTTCAAATATGGTGAAAGTCTCATCGTTCTCCACTTTTACTCGAGTGAAAGATTCACCTTGACGATGACTTCGATTTATGCAGGCCCCTAATGCGTGGAGGTGATTTAAGCATTTTCCAGCTCTGGAAAGGTTTGGAGAATGAAACCGGAGAGTATTCCTCCAGTTTTGTCAACATGATAAACGTCAGCGTTCGTAAAATGTGTTTCTCCATTCCTTTTATGCTTTTTTGTAATAACTGATGGGCAATATCTCAATTAAAAAATACTGTATTTGTTTTCATCCATCCAAGCTGAGTGAAATCTCTGGGAATGTACTAATTTACGTGACAAGTTGGCATTATCAGTGCTATCAGTTTTAGTGGTATTTTGTGCACCATGTCGGTCGTTCATGGTTCTGTCTGGTCCTGTCTCTTTTGTCCGCCCGGTTCTCTGGTGGAGCTGCCTAGATTTCACCTCTCTGTGTTTTTTCTGCCTCCCAGAGGCCTGTCAACTCCCGGCTTCCTCTTCACGTCCGTCATCGCCATGCTCCCTCCCAACCAGACTACACCTGGCTGAATATTGGCCCCCAGATCATAATAAAACCCAGCAACCCTTAGGCCTGTAAAATTCAGACACTGTGTCACAACGGCCTGGAAACCCTCCCCCAGACTTTCCTAGATTTCCATCTCGCTTGTCAGCACGCTGGATCCTGCTTTGGCGGTTATTCCTGAAGGATTGATTTCTATCTGGTCCGCCCTGGTGGGTTTAAATGGGCTTTAAACAGATTCATATTGGGTATTAGTGCTGAGGGCTCCCAGGTTGATAAAGACCGTGACTTGATTCCGTGAAAACACTCGGGTACGGCCGGTCGTCCTGCGTCAGTTCTCGCTCTGCGGAAATGATTGGTGTCAGCTCCGATGAGTTTCATTCCCCCACAAACAGCTTTGCCCTGTTCCCAACAGGCATGAATGGCCCACTCTGTCAACCCAACCTGCAGAGGAGGAGCCCAAACAGAGGGCCTATCTTAATGTTTGGAAAGATAATCCGGAGGGATCTGAATTCCTGTCGGTGGCGAGGTGTTGATGTTTGGGCTGGGCCGGGTTGTAGGTGCTGGCTGGACCAGGGACATCAGATAACCCAAGCTGCTGGAACTCACCCTGGATGATGAACAGGGGTCTTTTTGTGGCTTGAACACACCTCGCTGCTGGCCAGTAGTTCAGATGAAGAATATCCTGCTCACTGGAGGCATTGGTTACATGAAGGTCCTCAACTAAATGAGGCCCCTGTGTGCCGTTACAGTCAGCCACTGTAGCCCTTCGCTCCTATTCAACATTGTTTGGACTCATTATTCTGTTAAGAGTATTATGTCCTTTCTATTAGAATTATTTGTTTCAAAGAACAGTTCATCTGAAAAGCTCAGCAACGTCAGTGTTGTTATGGATTGATGAAAGTTTTTAATGTGGAACAAAATGGTACCTTTCTGGTCAGCTCTGTAAATAGATACATTGTTTGGCCTTTCTACTGTATCTAAAATGTCAAGTGCCAGATAAACACGGGTTGAGGCTGCTATCTGATGCTCTAGTGAGGATTAGGGAAGAAAAACAGCTGGCAGGTTGCTTTTTTTCCCTGAATGCATACAATACTTCCAGGGATTTTGAAATGACAGATTAAAGATAAATATTCTACAAATCAGCCATGTTGTGAAGATGCATGGCTGGTGCCTGATATAACCGTCCCGAGTCATATCTGTAATGGACGCCAGCGCCATGGAGATGGCGGTTTCTTCCCTTATCCAAATGAGAAATGACACGCATTAACCCCAGAGGAAGCCCTGTGCACCGATAAACGCCACATCCAGAACGAGGGGGGTGATGGGTACTACCATGGTCCGAGGATATGAAAGGCAGATCGCTGAGCTGATAGAGCGAGGCCGGGTCGTCGGGATGAGAGTGAAGAATGGCCAGCAGCTTCAGATAAGACTAATGAATTTAACCAAGGCTGAGTGATACGTCTTGATATGAACAGAGGCAGGAGGCGATTAGTCAGGCTGATTAGATCCTAAAACTGGATCAGTCATGAATTACATTAACGCATGTTTTTTTTTATTATTGCGGTGAATTAAATTAGTTTGCTTCACATCGGAGGCTGGCATAGCAGCAGCTGTGGCCTGGCAGGAGACCAAAACCAACACTGGCACATCTGCCACACCTCACGGTCCTAATGCATCTTTAAGTAGGCCATAAACATCCACCGTGAGAGAAATCCTACTGTCTGTTGGCGAAACCTTTGCCCTGCAGCGGCCCATGTGAGATCAGAGCCTTCTGTCAAACCTGAAGCTCTCGGGTTTTCAATGATGCGGTCCAGGAGGTCAGAGCGCCATGTCGTTGGGCTGCAGGGGAAGCAGAGACAGGCTGGGGAGGATCAAGGTCCTGACCTTGTCTTTGGACAGGGTCTCATTCTCACAACGTGTCTTATCGGCTACTGCCTGCTTGGATCTCTGATCTGCCGACGCATCAAGGTGGTGGAGGGAGCTCAGCACCTCTTAAAGAGACAGGACCCAGCCGGTTCACCACCGTTTTTCACTCCAGATCCAAACCAGATGTTCTGCTAGGGTGGGATTACTTGCTCTGACTCATAAATGAATAATGCATCTGATGTTTTATGACTTCTAAATCTGGATCGTGATTTTTACATGGATGGAGTTCAGTGAATCTGTATGTTTGAGTCTGTTCTTTCTTTCCTTAAAACAATCCTCCTGTGAATAAAAGCCAGAGGTTCATTTGGTCTGCTCATATTTCATACTTCCTGAAGGGAGAAGAAGCAGTTGGACCCCTGCAGTGACAGAAGGCAGGGAGGTGTTGACTTATCAGCATAAATGCAGCAAACTTTACATTACAAATACTTAAACCATCAGGATGGAATGAGTTCAGCCACTGAAGTCAACGCTATTGGCTGGTGCCAATAGTTAGTTATATACCTGAACGGTTATATAACTATACAGGTTAGTTACATACCTTATATACCTGAACTAAACGCTGAATGTTCTGCTTTATAGATCTTTAGTATCGTTTTGTTTGGACAACTCAAAGATTGGATCAGCAACGAGCTTAGAGAAGCAACTGTTGATGCTTGGACATCTCCTGAGGGTTTTTGAGGCATTTCAAACTAATTTGTTGTCAAACAGAGTGAAAGATTATTCAATAAATGGATCATTTATGAGGCAACTTCCAGTAATCACTGAAGAGCTCTCAGCAAATACAGTCCAAGGTCAGACCATCCAGTCAGATCTCTGTTAGCATGATGGTCTCATCTGTTCTTTGAAAAACTTTTAATTATGGTGGTGGAGGACGGTCTACGTTTCACTTCGTCCAGAGGTCCTGGACCCTCGGCTACTTAAAAACAATCTCTTCCTTCAGGCCTGGAGTCTGTTGAAGTTTGAATTGATTGAGCTCGATTTCACCCAGTCGCTAAAGTTTGGTCATGACTTATGTATGAAGGCAATGGTCAGGCGAGGTGGAGTACAGATTGTAACTTTTTTTTTTTCTGCAGCCACAGGTCAAAGACAACATGCAGTTAATAAGATCCTCTATATCCTGCAAGACAAAAGCCAAACCTAATGCTAGTTGTTTAGCATCTTACGCCACTCCCAAGCTAAGTCCTGCAAGCAGTGATGCAATGTTGTAAATCACAACTTTCTCAACTGAATTCAGGAATGCTGTTCTGCATCCAGTTCAGATGACTTAAAGCTGTTTCGCAACCGATTCATTAGTTGTGATTACGGTCGGCCCTCTTGGTGCCAAACTGCTTCGCTGCAGTTGTTAGAGAACCGGTCCGAAGAAATATACCTTCCATAAAGTCTCGGGTCAGTGGATTCAGCTCATTGTGGTCCGAGCGGCAGTACCTGTCCTCAGGGGAGCGGTGTGGCTTTCACTGGAGTCATAAAGCCGTCAGAAATAATGCTCGGCTGAAGATATAACGCGCAGCTTTACATGCATCTAGTCCTGCTTTAAATCTCCACCTTTAAACGCCCGCTGTTCTCGCACGACCCTGGGCGTGCGGCATTCCCTGCATTCCTACATGTGTGCTGAGGATTATTTCAGTGCCCTGTCATTAGCAGAGGTCTGCCTGATGACAGCACAGACTTACACGGCTTTGCTGCACTTTGATGTGGCCTGTAAATATTTCCCAAGACTCCGGGCTTTCGCCCTCAGGATTCCCTTTCTGGAGTCGCTGAAGGATCACGCTTCTTATAAATGTTTAGGACTTATCTGTCACAAATACTATGGAAACAAACTGAATATTTAGATTCAGCTAATTAAATGAGAATAAGATATGACGATCTGCGGTTTAGAAAGTGTCTATAATCCAGCCAGTGATAACAGATTACGTTTTTGCACTTTCCTGTACTTTAAAAGAGGCATAAATGGTGAAACATTTCTAAGTTTAAACCTCTGTCAGAAAAATAAACCCTTACACAACATTTGATTGGAAACATAGTAATATCTAGAAGTGGTAGTTTCCCATAGTTGCGTCATAATTTTATATGAACCATCGAGGTAGTTTTATGGAGCTACCAGAGTACCTTTCTAGTGCTTTTCTTGAACGTACAAGTAAGTCACAGGGTACTTTATTGCACTTTTCGTCATGTTTGACAAACTGCAACTTGCAGGTTGTATTTCTGAAATCTACAAGTTTTTTGTGTTTTTTTATTTTTATTTTTATTTTCTACCTTTGCTGCTTGTAGTTGTCGAGTTGTCTGACCATGGCATTTTCCATGCTCATTTTGAGTATCACATTAGGAGGTCTAATTTAATCGTGATTTCATTCTCATGATATCTTTTGTTAGCCGCATTTTCTCCACCATTGACTCTTAACTCTTGTCCTTGTTAACTTGGTTGATGGTCAAATGGCTTTCATATAATTTTGGCACTAAGAGATGACCAGATGGCTTTAGGCTGCTGCTCTGAACTAACATGAATGACTTCTCAAGCTAATGCGTCGCATTAGCCTGAAAAGTCATGATGGATTGCAGTTAACAGCGTTTCATTGTCATTTTTCAGAAGCTATTGGACGTATATTGGCAAACTCCGCTCCACGCTGTGAGGCATTGATCTGTTGTTGTGTTTTGGTTAAAAGCCCAGCTGGGCCTTCACTCAGCAGGGGCTCCGGGTCTTTGGCATGCTCCTCCGGCACCGGCTGAAGCTGCAGGGCGACGACCGTGTTGGAGTGGCAGTCTCAGACGGAGCGTCGGAGTAGCAGACAAAACTTACTGTATTCTGAACATCTGGACTGGTGAGAGTTTGCTTTCAGGGCCACAGGTTAAAAAAAGCGCATGGAGTGATAACAGCAGCGCTTGAAGTACAGTCGGGGCCTCAGAGGTCAGGATGAGCTCAAACATGACTCCAGGCAAATTATTTACCCTCCACTCATTGACTTTACCTCCCACTTGGATCTTTATGTGAAAATGCCAGCTACATTCTTGGAGCTTTGCAAAACCCTAACAGTCCGAATGTTTAGCTACGATTAGGTCATGGTGCATGGGTGGGCACCGACTTGTTTCCAAAAGGCTCAGTCAATCCAGTCAAAGGGTCACAGATCAGATCGGACAAAATAAACGCCAATGAGGTGAGGCTGTGTGAAAAGGCTGAGGCTTTTCCCTGTTTTCCAGCAGGATGTGCTTTATTCCATTTGACCTGGTCAGTCGGAAAGCTTGACCACTTCCAACCGCTGTCTGCGGACTGATATGGTATATGTGATAAGAGCATGTGTAGTTTTATGGCTAAAGGTCAGACTAAATATGAATGATATGAGCTTCCGGAATCTGAAAATTGACAATATTTAAAAACGTTGAAAATCTGTCAGTAAAAGTCAAATTCCTCCTCAGCCATTTCATGGAAAGTATTTTAAGAATGCGTTTAATCTCCCTTCTTCTCAATTCTCCAATTAAAAATATGCTTTTCAGAGTAGCTGGAGGTTTTACAGCTGATGACCCTTGAAATACATTCAGCCCGTCAAAGTCCATTTATTTCTCGTAACAATAACTATGTGAAAATACGTTTGCGCCACAGCAAAAATGGGAATAAAGACAACAGTCTGCGTCAGTATGCTCATCTGAACCTGGTAGCTTATGCACCCTGATGCTTCTGCTGAATGACAACAGGAAAATTCAATATGTGCTGCTGCCGTTTGGGTTTTGTTTTCCTGTTGATTCTGTTTCAAAGAATGAGTTCACACAGAGTTATTTTTGCCAGGCACTAATTAGGCAGCTGACACCGAGAGCAAAGCGAAGTAGCTGAGGCGCGGGGAGCTGCAGGAAATGTAAAAATAAAGGGTTTATGAGTGTTTTCTTTTTCTGCTTGAGTGCGATTTCTTTATGGGAATCTCCGGTTTCTCATGAGCAGAAATCAATGGCGAGCATCTGTCCCGCCGAGATAACCGCTCGCCCATGGGACGCGTCAAGCACACGTCTAATTAATTAGTCCCAAACCTGGACTGGACGGCTGTGACAGCATCAAGTCACAACTGACTGGATGTGTGAAAAGCCAGATATTTGAAGTGTGGTGGCCCTTTTCTAATGCTAACAGCGCCAGCGTCTGTTTTATACAACCAGACCACTAAAAAGCAAATCATTAGGCCAAAGACCAGAAGTCCTCACATCTGTTTTCCCCATTTAGCTCGGAGCCGTAGCTCATTCCTGTAACTCGGTAGCGCACGGTTTGGAAGTGTGGGCTATTCCCGAATGACATTACACAGCTGGGGCTGGCTTTGGACGCTGCGCCAAGCTGCTTCTGGATTTGCTCTCTCAAAGAAAGGAACCCTAATGTCACCCCCCTGTTCCAGAAGGCTTTCCATTAGCGGTGTGATTTAGGAGGACGAATGAAAAGTTACTAATGCGCATAAACCTCTCTCATCTCTTCGTGACAGGAGTACATGGACGCCAACAAATGCATCGACGAGCTCCTGAAGCAGCTTGAGGAGGAGCGGCGAAATGTCCGAAGGTAAGCAGATGTTTTACTGCTGGAAGATGTAATCCATCCCCGACCAGCGGCAGCAGGACAATGTCGCCTGCTTCTGAGAGCCAGACAAGCTTTGTAGCTCCGCTTGAGAAATGTGCTTTGTTGCCGGAAGGCCCTGAAAGTGCAGGACAAAGCCGCTGTTTCTCAGGGAGAAGCTATTGGAGCAGATTTGTGCAGACAATGGGAATGAAGAGCTTATGGAGATGCCAATCTAATGACCTTGTCCCCTCCGTGCTCCGAGCATCCCGGCTCTTCCAATGATGACAGGAGAAAGAGACGATTTTTTAAACTTCGCCCTCTTTTGTACCAACCTCTCACCATCTCAATGGAGCTGTGTCCCCCAGCTCCAAGTAATTTTCTCCCTGAGTGAGCAGAGAGGGCCGGGGGCTGGACAGAAGGGGATGTAGGTCTCAGGGTATGTGGCTCGGTGAGGGGGTGGATGACCACTGACCAGCCCACTTACCAGGCCAGGAAAGCCCCCTGAAAAAGGAAGCGATGTGTAAAGGAATGACCCTGAAGTCATTGGTGCCCCGCTTTCTGAACCCCCTTTGTGACCTAATGGCTACTTAGAATGACCAGAATGTTTCTGCATGAGCTGACCTGTGGTTGCACTGCCAGGCCAAATGCTTTCATAGCCATGAACTTGTACTGAGCCATTAGACTAAACTACAACATCGCTAGAAGTCCCAAAGATTCCCATCAATAACAACGTTTGAATTTGACCTTTATTAGGTAATGTGAGTCTTTTTATTATAGTGAAGGACAGATCCATAAATCCCTTAACAGAAGGCAGCAAATGACCCCCAACCGAGGTGCAAATACCATCGTCTGGCACCTCTAAAATTAATTATTCCCCCACTCTAGGGCATCTGGGTGTTCTTGTTCAGTGTGCAGTAAACCCAATGGTTGACTGCAGGTGACAGATGTCTACCTCTATCACAATGCCTCATGGAAATGCTCAGGTCTCACAGTTTTGCCCCAGAAACCCTACAAATCTCACTTGGAACTCTGTTTTCCGTTTTGATTTTTTTTTTTCCATTGTTTGTTTATTTACTATATGTTAGTGTGAAATAACTGAAGTGCAAAGAATTGACTTTTATTTTATTTGTCTTTTGATAATGTTTGCCTTTGTTTAAAGACTCTATAGTTGGTGTTTAGGTATTGTTAGTAAAGACTTCCAATAAGACATAATTAACCAATGATATTTTCAAATTTTTTGTCCACTTTGAGCATTTTTTAACTCGATAACACAATCGGCTGCTGGAGGCCCTCGAGCCCCCGACACCAGGCTTGGCAGGTTTTCTGGGGGAAACCTTCAGGTAAATTTAGGTAGAAATCTTCATCTAGTTGGCTTTGGACAGCCAATGGTAGCCTTCACAAAGGCTTGTGTTGAGGTAAGAGTCCTGTGTCTGGATTTATTTTGTCTAATGGAAGAAGGTGTCCTCCGGAGAAAGTCTGTAACTCAGGCCAAAGAGTTGAGTAGCGTTCTGAAAACATTCTTCTTTAGACTAAAGTCTTCTACAACTTTCTCCATGCCAACTTGTTGCAGACACTAGGGGTCCAACATGATGGTGCTGTGTGACATAGCATGACTAAACTGGTTTGCCTAAAGGGAAGTGCTACCTACAAAGCCGCTTTTGTCTTTCTGAGTGCGGCGGCAGACATCTCTGTAAGGAGATTCCTCGCTCCTGAGATGCAATCATATCGGAGGTAGTAAACAAACCCGCTGTCGTTGCTTTGAAAGCCACAAGTCTCTGATGCGCAGCTTTTTCGTAAAATAAACAGAACATACCAACCACGAAGGGTTTGTTCCCGTTTCTTCTGTTTGATACAGGCGGAGTGAAGCTGATGAATGACTTCACAAAGGCTTTTGTTGGGCAAAAACACATCGTTGTGTGGAAAAGAAAGCCTCTTCCCTCATTAGGCGGCACTTTGCTCTACGCTGTCCATGTCTCTCTCCACCCCTAGGAATATGGGCCCCATCAATCCGTCAAGGGCTGAAAGAGAAGCCCTCGCATTCTTCCAGTTCCCCTCATCCTTCTGCCACGACCTTTTGACCTGGGGCTTTCATGTCACTCATTGGGCTGTATTATTGGCCACTTTCACACTAGTAGACAACACCCATTAGGTGATTATGACTTTACACAACTTCAGATCTGGGAGAAATCTACATTTTCACAAGAAGTCACAGAGGGAATTCATTTTAATAGTACTCTGATTTAAGCAACTTTAAATCTAGACTGGAGATTTCTTGGAGAAACTTGAGTCTTTTACTCAGCAAGATTTTAGATCTGAAACAGTTGAAGAACAAATGTCTGAGCTGGTTTCTTTTCCATGCAGTATTCTGCATTCTGGAACCTTTGTCCACATAGCTGTAAGACTTTGAAATAATTGGTTCCTTTTTTGTGGTACTTTACCTTGACATCCACAGGAAGTCTGCATTTCCAGGGGAAGTTGCAGTGTGGCTTCTTCTTTTTGGTTTGTGCAACTTTAGTTCTAGATTTCCGAGAGAGATTTCGGTGTGTTCCTTTTCTGGTGCTCATTGTTGGTCAACTTTAGGTTGAGAAAACGTCATGGCGTTGGTTTAATTTCTGGTTTTGGCAAAGAAATTCCACATTTACGGGGAAAGGGACAGTTTGTAGGTGTTGTCCCTTTTGGTATCCCTTCCTTTAGCTCTGACTGAGCACGGAGAACATCTGCGCCGTCTCCTCTGCGGTGAAGCCCGTTCAGACGGAGTCTCTGCATCGCTGCTCGACGGAGAACAAAACCCCAGTGGGACCCATCTGGGTCTCTCCCGCCTGCTCCATTCAGTGCCGTCACATCCTCATCAGACGCACAAAAGCTCCACAGCGACGTGTCAACGTCAGACGGAGCAGATCCAAATTTGGCAACAGCGGACAAAAACATCCAAGGATGTTTGCGACGGGGATCGTGGGTATTCGTCATGTGTTTGCTCCAGTTAACAGCGAAGCGATGACATTTGTCTTTGCTGGCTTGAGTTTGTGACGGACGTATGGTCATTGTTGGAGACTTGTGCTGAGTGACAGACGCATATGGAAGCGCCAGCATGGCTGAAAAGCATGACGGGCCAGGATGACCTCTTTCTGGCAGGCTGCTGCGTCAACCCACCGTGACTGTGTAATCTTCAGTGGATTAAAACAATGCAGATTGGATATTTTCCTCCGCTGGTGTGTCCCTGCTCTGAGCTGGCTCCTGGTTCTGACCTTGTTTTTAGTGGATCAGAGGCTCCAGCGCTGCCGGGTCGGGCTCTTCCAGCTCTCACCTGTTCGGTTCTCAAATGGCATTCACCTTTGACCTCCTCCACACCTAGCAGAGCAGAACGGATACTTGGCGGACAGGGGCCTCAGCTGGAAATGCAACCAGCTGCAGCTCAAACACAAAGAGACGGCGTCTGCTGATCAATAATCTATCCATCATGTTCAGAGCTGCTTCCAACAGGGATTATAGGTGAAACTAGAGACGTTTGGCGTCAAACAGATCAATATTTCAACTCATTCATCCTCTTCTGGTCAGAAGCAAAGCTGGGGCCACTTCTGACCCAAATTCTCACAGAACCTTTAATCTCTTAATCCAGGAGTTTTCAGCCCATAATCGTTTTAATCAACACCAATTACCTCAAACCAGTCTCTACTCGTCTTACTGTGCCACACAAATTAGAATTATAGAGTGCTATCAAAATATGTTCATTAAATTCTTTCCACAAAATCATTCTTAGATGAGAGATTTCTGTCTGCTGAGTTTGGCCTCTGTTGAGCTGTCTAAGGGCCTTCTGCCACTTTAAATCCAAACAAGCTGCTCCTGGCCACGCCCCCAACTCAAGTGTTTACACTTGTTCGTAAAAAAGGCTGCAAACAGAAACAATTACGCAAGTATTCATGTTAGAAAAGCAGAAGTGGAGCCTCCTGCACAACCAGCTAGAATGCAGCAGGGCAAGTTAACAACCACACATGTTAAACCAGTTGACCAAACGTGTTGCTAGGAACAGGCAGTGTTTGCTGATTTGTGATATTACGTTCTTGAAATTTTTGAAATGTCTTTTTTTTTTTTTTCCAGACACCCAAATAAAACATGAACTTATTGCCAAAGATGGCTGTTCTCCGGCTGTGTTTAGAAGCAGCAGAAATCCAAATGTAGGAACATTCTAAATGTCAATTTTGCTTAATAGATCTCCTTTAATTAATAACAATCATAAAATTCAGCTAAAATCTGAGTGAACCTCGTCTATGTGTGAGCGTGTTGTACGGCTAACGTTTCAGGGAGGCAGTTTTGAGTCAGATGAAAGGTCCGTAAGTCGACTCTGTGGCCGGTTCTGATTAAGACCGCGTTCCCCACCAGGGCTTGTGCGTTGCCGTGGCGACCGCCGGGCGTTTACTGCTTCAGCGAGACGAGCTGTCTGATCTGGTTTGGTCCCACTGGGCGGTTAGGAGCAGGGTCGCTGTGGCCTGGGAAGTGAGTGCAACCCGTCTGCTGGAGGTCGCTTTAACGGCCCAGACCCGGATATGTGACAGGATCAGTCACAGGAAGTCGTTTCCGCCTCTGGAGGAACCTCTCTGGGTTTTTCCTAATGAAAAGCTTGATTAAAGCTTGTGGGCGCTAAATTTGAAGCAGCGTTCGCCCTCCTCTAATTAACGCCAGCTACCGTTGAGCTGCGGCGGCGGCGGCTAGCCGGGGGTCTCCTCGCCCTCCGGCCCACTCCTCGGCAGTCCCGTAAAACCAAGAGGATTCATGGGCGGCACTCTGACGTCTGGGCGCCGTCAGAGTGCCGCTTCGCTTTTACAGCGCTCAGGAGAGGCAGAGGTTAATCGAACTGCTTAATGAAGCCTTTTACTGATGCTCCCTCAAGGTCGTCCTCGGAGGCAGGCCTGGCATTCCCAGGCATTCCCAGGCATGCTGCTGCTTCTCCTCAACACACAAACGCACCACGCTGCTTGGTTTACTAAAGATTTGTGAAATATTCATTCAAAGGTAGAAAATAATTTTTATGAACCAAACATACTTACCTACTGTTTGCTCAGTCGTCTTTTATCTTGGCCTTTTGAAATAAACTCAGGCTCTTATTTTTGGATAATATGACAATCATAGTGATTTTTTCTTCAATGAAAGTGAATAAACATCCAGTGTGTGTGGATGCTTTTTGCTGACATTGAGCTTTGCAGTCCTTTACATCCTTGTTATTTAGGGATACAAACAGCCTCTAAAACAGCCAACAGAAACCAAAGCAGTCCAGGTAGTTTTTATAAAATAAACCTTGAGAAAGTATAAAAGTTAATGGGTGTATTAGGTTCACTTTCTATGGCCCAGAAAACCAACCAGTTTTATGGAGTCTGATTCATAATTAAACAAATAAATGTTTTAGCCTGCTTCTCCAAGTGTTATTTTTCGGACTAATGTACAAACTTGCAGGTTAATTTAGTGGAAATTACAACAAGTTCGAGAGAAAAGGCAGGTCTGTTGAACTGCGGTCATTGTTTCCCAGACAGAAAAAAAAAACCTCTGTGATTAGTGGTTGTGCGGCTTCTATATGTTGGGTTCGAAACAACTTGCGACATGTTTTTCTCGGATTTAGGACTCAATAGAGCATTGTCTGCATTCCTGGAAGAAATTAGCCGTGTTTAAGAGCCGTTTTTTTTTTTTTTTCCACTGAGCTCTTGTTTAATCCCTGCTGTAATTACAGTTGTTGGGTTTCCTTAAAATGAGTTATCAGCTGCTTGTTTGATGTCTTGTGGGAAAAATTTGTGCTTTAATGACACACTGATGGAGAATGGCAAAGTTTTAATCTGATTTCAGACAGCGTGTCTGGCTGAATGCAGGTTTGCCTCAACACTCTATTAACCTGAGATCCTCTGAGTCGGGTTCTTGTGTTGGAGGCCTATTGAAGCTGAAGCAGCTGTTTGGACCGATGGGTTTTCTGTGAAAACATCCTCTGTGTGTGATAAGCAGGATCCAGCGCGTGTGCCGTTCTTGTTTATAGTTTTGGCTGGTGGGAGTCACAGTGGCTGCATCCTCGCTATTCGGGCTCAGGGCCGCCCCAGGGGCCCTGGAAACAGGAAGAGGCTGAAAATGTGTGAAATCAACAACAAAATGGTTAGGAAGAGGTGAAGAATGAAAACAGGTTTTACTGACTCTTCTTTTGATAGAATAACTCTAGTTTCGAAAAGTTTGTGGTTCTTGTTTGCTGACTGTACTTTACGCTTTGAGTCCTGTAAAGTACCAGATTATGGGGAGTTTAGAGAAAGTCATTGGTTCTCTGAGGCAGAGTTTCCCAACCTTTGTCCTCAAAGATCAAGTGTGTAACATACTGCCCCTGTCAGACCTCTTCATAGTCCAATCCAGATTATGGTTCCTCTCTCTCTTTGTTGCATATAACCACAGCTGGAATTAGGAATCCTCAAGATATCTGAGTTTAATTAGAGATTAGCGGTATCCGTGTTAATCCATCTCCTCCCAGCCATTAATCACTCAAGGCATTTCCTGAGATCCAGGCAGAGGAAGACAAAGTCTCGCTGGACCTCCGTCATCCTCTGCCTCATCCCGCCCCCCCATCACCCTGCTTAATGAAACATGACCGGAGCGCATTATCGCCTTCCTCATACCGCACACTTCATCAAGCCACACAGAAGTTACCATACACACAAATTTAGCCGCTCATGAACGCACATGCGGCAGTCTCTGGAGGGGCTCCGCCAGATATCTTGTAATTTGCATCAGTCTGGATGTTCAGCGTTTTTCCTTCTGTTGGGTAAACAAACATGCCGCTTGGCATTTCCTCCGCTTGTCTTGATGTAGACATAACTCCCACCCCTTTTCCCCCTAAACCCCTCTTTGCCTGACAGCTCCATGTCTCCTGGATGGATTGAAACCACAGATTGCCATTTTCTTTATCACAAATTCTTGTCAGAATCATCTTTGGGGTGCCAAATAAAGGACTCTGCTCTCTTGAGTGATGAATATCTGAGTGAAAACACACACCTTGACAGAGATGTCATAGAGGGGTGTGGGGATGGCAGGGACAATCATTCGTTTGTGATCAAACTGCAGTAGATTAATGCCATTGAGGAAAATACGTCTCAGCCAGCAGGATGTGTGAATGTTTTCAACTTTTCTTCACTACAAGCAAAAACAGATTACAAAAGATAACTAGGTTGTGTGCCTGCTTAAAAGCAACATGTGAACAACTCAAGTCTTTGGCATAGTTTTTGACATCAACAATCTCAACATATGGTACAACCATACCCATTTGTCCATGCAGGGTCATGGTACCTGCAGGGTCATGGTACCTATCTCCAGTGGTCATTGGAGGAAAGATGGGGTACACTCTGGATTGGTTGCTAGTCCATCAGAGATATGCTCTTGCCTAAGGCCAATGTAGAGAGCAACAAAGCTAGCAGTCATGGAAGAACATGCTGGCTACATGCAGAAAGACCACTTTGACTGGTTCAAAGGTGTTGATGCTTACTTGTTCCCTGCCTTCACACAATCACACACCGCCATGACCATCGTTGCATTACCTTTGACCACCCTCTGAAATATTACAAGTTCATATCAATTCTTCAGTCGCTGTCCCAGCACTGTCCTGTCTCTTTCCCTGTACCTCCTCCTTGTGGAATGCTGCCCTCAGTCTGTGTGTGTGTGTGTGAGACAGTGGTGGAGCCAGGCTGGCTGTGTGGGCTTCCGTGTGTTTCCAAACAGTGGAATCTGTCACCGACACCCCTGGCAGAGCAATAAGCGGAGCCTTAATGAGCTCAGCAGATCAATCAGCGCACATCAGAGACGCTGCAGAATCGGCGTGGACTCGTATTGTTGCGCTGCTTCACTGTTGACTAAACATACCCACAATCAGCACACCAATGCAGTCACTCCATGCCGAGGCTTTAGCTGCGCTTATATGCACGAAGCCGTTCATTACTTTAGCATTTCCAGTATAAACCCACACACTTATGCCTAATCTCAACCCTGATCCATGGAAGAGTCTTTGTCGCTCTGCAGACCCGAGCCATTGCTCAACAACTCTCAGCTCATTTTTGATCAGATTAGAGCAGAAGACCCCCTTCAATATTTCTTCATTATGATGCATTATATATGTTAGTGCTGACTCAGTCCTCCATTTGTCTTTCTTACCCCGATGGGACAATGGTGTCTAATTGGTGACCACCTGCTCTAAAAATCACATCATGCTTGCTCTATATTCAGATTTTCCTGCACCAAACCAGCTGTGCGTATGATATACACAATTACATGGCATCTTTGGTCACGTACACAATAACCCTGCATCATGAGTCTTTGGGTTTTGTGATGATGGATTGCTTCATCTGAAAGCAAATGTGACGGAACTTTTTGATCATTTGTCAGTCGTTAAAGCTGGTGTACCTTTCCGTGGAGGGTTCCCTCCTCCACCCACTCCTTCTCTCATGGTTCGTGTCATTGTTCATTGAAGACATTAGTGACAGTGAATGTGGGGCTCTAAGTCAGCCCCATCCTTTCAATCTCCCTTTTTAGCCGAGCGCTCCTGTCACCCAGACCCATTTAATTCCCCAATTCACCCGTCCGGTGGCCGGCCCCCTCTCTCACTAGTTCTATTGGGGTGCAGACAATGGAAGCCACCCCCCTCCACCCTCTTCCCTGACTCACTTGCCTCTTCATCCCCCTCTCCTCCTGTCCCTGGGCTCTTGTAGGCATCCTGCGTGGTAGAAACTGCTGGCTCCAGGCTGCAGTTTGTCACAGCCGTTCAGCTGAGACTGATTGTGATTGTGGCAGATGGGCCGGAGCTACTCAACCCAGGCAGACCCAAGCACTTCTGTCTGTCCTTTCTGGCCTTCGCTCCCTTGATCTCGACCTCTTCCTCGGTTGTCCCTATCTGTTCCCTCGTCACTGCCTTCTTTTTGTGTGCTGTTGCTCAGCCCAAAGCTCGGTGTTTGCTTCAGAGAAGGTGCCTGTCAGATCATTTAACAGCCTGAAGCCGTCTCACCTATCTGTCACTGGAATTAGTAAAGCAGGAGTTTTCCGTTGTAAACTTTCTTAAACTACACTAAAACTGTCACATTGTAAGATAGTGCCAAGCTGAGGCCAAACTTAGATCTACAGTGGCATCTGACACTTGTAAGTCTGCATTTCACCCAGTTAGCAATCACTGGACGTTTCAACCCAAAGTTCAATGTCAGAAACAATAAAGCTTAAGAAAATAATGGACCTCTTCCAGATGTGCCGTTGTACAAATGCATATGTTCAAATCAGCAGTGTCTCTTTGCTGTTCAAGCTATCTTCTTCTCTTCCACCTTTAAGCTAATATACTTAAACCCCCAAACTTGTTCAGCCTGAACACTCCTGGGATTAACAAAAGCTTGTGAACTGTATGTTTTGTTACTTGTCTACACTCATCCTGAGGCCATGAGGCTGGGTGGGGTAGTCGGTATTGTCAAAGACTTGTAAAGCCTCATGTGCAGCTCTGCTGTTTAACCTTCAAATGCCTTTTCACATGAGGTTCGTTTTGGTTTTGGCATTTGTGTAAGGTCCAATGTTGCAAAGTTTATAGGAGTGAGCATGTACCTTACCAGAGGCACCAAACGTTCAGAAATTTCTACATCCTCTTAGAGTGGAGGACTCTCCAAGTTTTTGAGATGTGTAATCCATGCTGTTAAGCAGCCTCTGCTTTCTGGTTATTACAGCCATGTGTAGAGCCAACATCTAACAATGACACATTTCCTTTTTTTTTCTTTTTTCTTTTTTTTCTGACAACATTGAGCAGGATTTTATAAAGCACATCTGTCTCTTGGTGGGTTAGCATTAGGGGATCTTCATAGGCTACTTGCAAAGATCTATTAATTTTTAGCATTCTTCTCAAGATAGTTCGGTCTATGATGTCGATTAGGTCGTGGCGTACTCGTCCAGGATGGAAACTGGCTTCATCCTGCAAAACTCACAAAGGAAGGAAACCTGATGAACAAAAGAAGAAGTGAAACCATTTGAGTTGAAACAAAAAACAACAAAAACTGATGTGCCAAAGTAAAAGAGGAATCAAGCAGACTGGAAAGCAGAACAAGGGCATGATCCGAACAACCGGAGAACAAGAACTCAACAGATCCCGAGGAACAACCTTCTGGTATCTTTATTTACGCAGACTTGTAGACACATAAAACCGTATAAAGGTTGAAATCATTACTAAACGAGGCCAACATTGAGGCTGAGACTCTTGAGTTGAACATTACAAGCCGGCTGCTGCTTGTTTTTTCATGTCGCCAAACTGGAGTTTAAGCCCCCCACCCCCTTCACTCTGCTGTCACCCCTAAAAAACTCCTCCCTCTGTGTTCAACCCCCACCCCGACCTGGCTTCTCCTCCCCTGAGGACAGAGCCACCTTCGGAAGGGCAGTGGAGCGGTAGCCCTCTCCCTGAACACATGTCAGACGTGCGGTAAGCCCGGAGAGCAGGGACGCAGAATGAGAGCGGAACAGGAGATGGACTGAGGAGAGAAATATTCAGAGGAACGACAGAGGCAGCGGGCTGGATGGGCGGGTGGAGGGACGGCACTCTGCTTTGAAGGAGGAGTGTGTTAGCAGCAGAGAGGAGAGTCGAGCAGAGTCGTTCAACACCGGCAGACTGTGGGAGACGGGGAGGGCGGAGGACGTCAGAGGAGAGGCGCTGCATTGTGGATGTAAACTTTATCATCTGTGGATCGGCAGGGAGCAGCTGCAGAGCAGGAGCAGAGCGTGCTGCTGGATTACCATGCGTGTCCTCTGAATGCACCAGGATGCTGCCTCTCCAGCAGGGTAAGGAGCCCGCTGTCATCAGCACACATGGCAAGGACTGAACTGCGTTACGGGCAACGCAACAGCTAGAGTTTACCGTCATGTAGTTCGATGCTGCACAGTCAGAGGAGCACGAGTCGCGATCTGCATATTTCACTCAGAATGATCGCTGTTAGCCATTTGCGGGGGGGCTGGTCTTGTTGCGACAGCGTGGGGTCGGGTTAAACTCCTTTGCTCCTGATTTATAGCAGAAGGAAGCAGATCTCTTTAAGAAAGACAATCAGTCATCGCAGCGGATTTTAATCTGCAGGAATGCACGTTTCCCTTCCCTCTGCTCCTTTTGTTTCCTTTCCACTCTCTCTAAGGCAGATTAAGTTTTTCAATCCGGCCCACTAATCCCACAGTGAAATGACAGCATCAGAACGGGGTCCGTGTATTGGTAAATAGCTGGGATTGTGCATAATGAAGGTCCCTCTGTAACGATCAGCTCATGAACTTTTTCCTGAATTAATGTAGCGTGACGTGACGTCTTCCCTCAGACTCAGCGGAACGGGATGCTCACAGCCAACACCACCAAGGATAGCAAAGTAGGATCCTGGACTCCGTCTTGATATTTTTGGCTGACTGTGTTATCTCTAAAAACAGAACTGTGAGGGAGTGTAGAAATAAGGGCATGGGAGAGTATGGGAGGTATCTCGACTCCCAGGCTGGTGTTGACAACACGCCAGACGCAAATGCCATTCTGTGGTGGTTTTTAGAGATGGAGTTAGGTTGCTTTTGTTGCTTGGAACTGGTGCTTCTTTTCACAAGAGGAGCCTTGTGTGGGATGCCCTTGACTTGTCAGCGATAAACATTATCCCTGTAAACCCCTAGAAAGAATCATTTGTTTTTATTTGTTACGTCGAACAACCAAAACCAAATGAAAACAAAAAAAAATCAGGCATCCAATAGTAGTGAAACCTAACATTTGTTTATGAAGTTAGTAGTATATGTAGTAGCCATTGCTAACAGTAGCTAACAAATATTGCTAATAGATGCTAATACCTCCTCAAACTTTGAGTATGTTGATGTCATTCCGAAAAATCAGCTCAGATTCATAAAAGGTTGAAATGTCTTTGCCACTCTGCTGGCTGAGCCTTTATTGATCAAAACAGAATAAAAAATTTGAACGGATGCTAACATCGCGCTAAAGCAACATCATGATCCAGGAGAACACGGTGAACTGCCCTCCATTTATGTCAACGTTTACACTCTTAAGAACCGCAGCGAATCGAAAGCAACGCCAGCTTCAGAGACGTGACAACAATTAAAGTTCCTCCAAATCTGCTTCATTTTTCTCATGCTTGAATTGTTAATAATTGTAACTAACACCAGAAGCAGCAACTAGTTGGCGCTTTATTATATAATTGCTAATTGTAAGAGCCATCGAAGAATGATCACGTTTTATTTATATTATTTTATGTTTCATATTTTCTCTAGATTATGACCTCAGGTTTCAACTAATATGCTGTCTACTAGACATCGTTAATGCAAATTATCATTCGAACTGGATAATTCATTCCATGTAAAGAGTCACTTCACTCTCTAGTACTCTAGACGCCCTGGGCTTCAGTTTGGCATTGGTGGACCAGTTAAAGCCTCTATTTGGAGCAGAGCAGCAGGCCGTCGATATCACCCTGCCACCAGGGCAGATGTGTTGGAAGGATGGGCAGTTTGAGCCCGCCGCTCTCTGAAACCTACCTGGGGATTACTGGATAAGAGGATTGCCAAGCGGAGGGATTTGATTTTATAGAATTAAAACTGTAATTCTCTCCATCCCGACTACGCAGACGTGTAGCTGTTTGTCCACAGAAATATTTCCCACCGCTGTGCTGATGTCATGTGAAAACTGTAGCACGTGTGTAACAGTAATGGCTCCCAAAATTTGGGTCAAGACTTTATTTGAAGTTGTACACCGCCAGTAGAGGAAAGTCTTCGCGAACTGATTATCTATCCCCAAGAATTGTTACACAAAGACCCCAAAAAATTGGTCATAAAATAACAAAAAAAAAGAGTGAATCTACTTATACCTTGGTGGTTTACGGTTCAGCAAGACCACATCACTTTCCTTGTTTAGATATAGATATGAAAAGTTTCAGACTGTGCCTGGAGCGCCCAGTGGCAGCACTCAGGAGGTGATTGTCATCAGCCTTGAAAAAAACCCAGATTAAGGCAATCCCAACCCATCATGCATTCTATTGTATTTACTTCCACCCCTCTAACTCCTGTCCATCACATCGCCTCTCACTCCTTCACATCCGATTTTCCCAACTCCCGCCCTCCTCCCTCTGGCCCTCTCTCAGTATGTGGCGCTCCATATTTGGTGGCCCTCAGCCGCTGTATTGGGTCCAGGTCAAACAGAATTATTAAGGAATGTTCCCTAGTTCTATGGCTGGCCCAGTAGGCCGCGGCATGGGAGCATTTCCTCTCCATTGACAGCCAGAGGACTCCAGCTCTGACTGAGAAGGGGAGGACTCTCCTTCCAGACAACTTTCCCATATAATTCCTACTGTCTCTGCTGCGATCACTGGCGCTGTGGAGCCGTAAGCTGGTTTAATGATGTGTACGTGTGAAGCAAATCTCACCAGCCCAACCGAGCCTTGTTGAGACACTGCTTGTGTGACTGCAGGCCATCCAGCTCAATTAAGGGTGCTTTGAATGCATTCCTCCCTCTCCCCTGCTCGACATTTATCTCTCCCAGACTAACTGCTTGTGGGATCTCTGAAGGCGACCCGGTTCTGCTGAGCTCTCTCTTTCTGCAAATGCAGCGTCTGAAGACAAAAGCCTGATTAAAAAAAAAAAACAGTCTACGTTTTTATTAACAAAACGGACAGAAGAAAAGAAGAAATGATCATCCGGATGAGACGTCGTTCTTCGTGTCTCCCTGAACGCTCACAAGTTGGAAAAAGCAGAAGGAAAATAAATGCGCTACCTCATGACTGCTCTCTTTGTCTCCTGTTCGCTGAATTTAGTGTAAAATCACTCGGCAAAGATGTAAAGTTTAATGGTGCAACACAGTTTATAACCAATAAAAGGCTTTTATTTGCTTGTTATCAATGGCTTATTGCATGCACTGACTGTTTAGCCGCGAGACAAAGCATTGCCCAGGCACCCTCGCTGAACGTTGAGTCATGGCGTCATTAGAGCGTTCTTGTGGTTTCCAAACTACCCCAGTGTTTGCATAAGGTGCTCTTGGATTCATTTTTGCATTTAAACGACCTGCTTTCCTGTCAGAATCAGGCTAAAATATAGTTTGTTTCACAATAGAGCGCACTCTGTGCACCTCGGCTTACAGATCTCCAACTTCTCTTTTTCTTTTTCTAAGAGCTTTTGTTGATGTGTCCCATGGCGTTTCAACTCTTGGGGAAAAAAAAATAAAAATAATCCCCAAACTGGATTTGTTTTTTAGGTCATATACTCGCATGCCAGCAGTTTACAAGATAATATGCTGCTGCCCTTGTTTTAGTACACACAGGCTTCCCGTTGACACACTTTCACTCGAGCATGCAAGTTTTTTAGCGTTCCCTCTTGTTTCGGATTACCTCTCCTGCCGCTGTGAGGCTGTCAGCGGAGCGAGCCGTTTACGAGCTCGGAAAAGGAGTCGGCGTTGCGTTCTGGCTTCGTGCAGGGCCGGGAATGTCAACAAACCTCACTGCTCCGCTATCTCCGCCGTAAATCATCAGATAATAGTTGGAGAAGCCCGTAGGGCCGCATCCAGAGGCTGGAGGTGTTGGCGCAGCTGGAGAGGAAATGGATGGAGGGGCTGCTGGAGAAGCTCACCTTCTGAGTTGTAAAACTCTTTTCCAAACACCACTCATGTTGTCTTTAAGGTGTTCTGGTGACAGAGTGAGTAACTGCAAGAGTACTGACTTTTAACTGCTGGATTACCAGCATGCCAGAGTGGCCAGGACTCTACGGCAACTGAAATAACACGGCAGAGAGGATTCCTTGTACTTTATCTCTCCATCAACACCGAGTTGCCTGCAGGAATGTTGACATCTTTTATCAAAGGGAAAGCAGAAGCCCTTTTATGGTACATCTAAATCAAGTGAGGCTACTGAAACTGACCTTTGTGAACCAGCCAGACAAACATCCAGAGATGGCTAACAATAAACGCTAAAGACCTTTGGGCCAACTGCTTCTGTTTACTGTACCTTTGTCTGTATTGTATGTGAAGCGGCCATTTGTCCGCCTCTGCAAATGGTCACGCTTTTGGCTTTTGTGAAATATTGTAGCTCCAGCACATCCTGCATTCGTCAGCAGGACCTTCCAGCTCTCTGTTACGGCAGTGAATGTGTCCCTGCGCCCCGGTCACCTCTTTGCGACAGAAGCCATGGAGTCAGATCTAGAAGTGTCTGGTTTAGCTTTTTTTTTTTAAATGATGTTGAACCTTTGTTTTGTTTGAGGCAGAGGATGTTGGGATGTGTCTCTCTGGTAAAGACTCGCTGGTATTTGAGAGTTGGACGTTGTGGAGGTGCTTGCAGTGGTTGTTATTTGTGAGTTTGGGTCATTTCTGAGACCAATCTGGACTTTTCCAGACGTCCAAGAACTTTATGAAGAGTTGTAAGCAATAAAGACGTTGCTTAGTGGGCAGTCACCTTCTTGATTTTACTGAAACAGTTGATGACCCATTGAGGTCAGCACACTATCTCTTTGGTGTGTCCAACTTATTCAGCTACAAATGAAGCAATTTGGAGGACATTTTCTGATGACTTTTTCTTTTATAGGCACCACAAACCAGATTAAATAATATGGCAAGTTCATAACTTAACTTACTGCTGAATGAGCCAATAGACAGGATTTGAACATCTGAAATTATGCACACGTGAGAATAAGAAGGGAGTTTTACAAGTGTGGGCTAGAGATCAGAAATGCAAGGAGACAAACCATCAAGGTGTTTGTCTGTTTGTGAGAAACCACAAAAGAGCCATCCTTCATCTTTACAGAACCGGCTCTGCTCCGGTGCTTGAATATCTTTGAAGTGCTTGAACTCTGATTAGGCGTTGGCTCCAAGACATCACTGGCTCCACTCCCCACATGAAACGCACATTAATAAGCGTTTCCCACAGGTCATTATGGCGCCATTAACCTAATTCACTTCTTATGACCTGTGTGCCAGCATTCATTTCTGCAACAGTTCAATAGTGAAATAACCACTGGATCTGAGTCAGAGATAATTGTTGATTAATTAGGTTTCAAGTGCTTAAGAAGTAGATTACTTTGATAAGTCAGATTATGTAAGAGCATCTAAAACCCTTTTACTCAAACCTATGAAAGTACTCATCTTCTTTACCCAGGTCTCGTCTACAGAAAGTACAACACCGTGAAAGGTGCTCGCCCTTTGCGTGGCGTCTTGGCTCCTCTTCAAACATTCCTGCCTTCAGACATGACTTGGCGTCACATCTCGTGAGGAGCTTCTCCTTGAGGCGTGCAGCTGCCTTTCTGTACAAATCTGTAGCGACGGGAGCGTCTGCCTCAACACAAGTTATCGTGTTTGTTTTCACTTTTGTTGCCCCTCTTAAAAACGCAGGTAAGCGTCTAAATCACAAGGTAATTGTTATCCAGCGAGATTGTCACTTAAGCTCCATTATGTGTCTTTGTGGGACACAAGCTGACGACTTAGACAAACAAAATCTGGAGGAATGTGAGTGCGTGGCTTTGAGGGCTGACGCTGGTGGCTTCCTCCTTCTACTTTCATATCTGTGCAGCTTTAACACTCATCTCTCTTTAATCACTCAGACATGAAAGATTTACAGTTGTGCGCCTGCAAGTATTCGCAGGTCTTTTGCCACCATGTTTGCACATGTGCGTTCATCCGTGCGCCCCTGGTGCGATCAGGTCTCTCGCCGAGATCTGCTGGTAGGCGAGCTGTCTGAGAGCGATCGGCCGGAGGAGGGCGTGGCGGCCCGGTGTGTCGAGGCCATGTTTAAAGCACATCTGCTCCTCCTGGACTGGAATGCATCTGAGGCGTGGAGACAATCGAGGTCAGGCCCCGCTCGGAGAAAGAGAAAACACTCAGACAGAGAGGCAAGGGGTAATCCTCGCTCGGCGCGAGCATTCCTCTGAGTCTCAGAGGGTTTCTCATGAGGGATTTCTGCTGCTTCGGATATTTGTGCTGAATTAGTGTTTGACCTACTAAACGGGGCGCTTTCCTCGTGCAACCATCCATCTTTTAGAATCTGCGACCAAATCTTGTCAACCAACAACAGCAAGGTGGCCAGGCATACTCACACGCATCCCTGATGTTGTCAAACTCCAGGCACTCAGCATCTTGTTCGCTTTGGAGGAAAATGTTTCTGATTGTGATGATGTCAGCTCGCACTACCGCATTCTGCAGCAAGTCCAAACATACATCCTGGTATCAAGTTGTGTTAAGTCGGCCCTTGTTGCTGCTGTTCACAAGGCCTGCAAGCATCCGAATCGAAGCAGGATCTGGCCCAGGAACTGCTCGTTCTTTTAAGCATGGGTTAACAACATGACAGTAATTATAAGTGTTTATTTTTGTGGAGTTAAGCGTTATTTTGGCACATGGCGTCCTGAGAAGACAGAGTTTCTTTGTTTGCTCACAGCAGAACCTCATCACATTTCAGCTCGTCAATAATTGATGCTCTGCCGCGGTGAGGCAAGGCTCTCTCCGCCTGGTCCTGGCTCAGTCTGTGTGGGTGGGTGGGGGTGGGTGGGTGTGTGTGTGTGTGTGTGGGTGGGTGTGGGCTAGAGGTGCTGACATGTGGCTTCTGTCTTGCCGCTGGCCCTGCGCTGCAGACGGAGCCCGCTGCAGGAGGCAGGAGGTCAGGAACCAGCTGTGCGCTCGGGTCAGGCCGCTGCGCAGCACCTTCTATGGTGCTCTTCGTGATTAATTGGAGCTGCCTGATGCGCTGGGCCTGACTGAATGGTCACAGATGTGCGAAGGCCCAACCTTTATATGCATAAAGCAGATGAAAGTCTTCACACTGAGGGCTAAAGCTGTTCTTTGCATCCTGAGTGTTTAAACTCTGCTTTCCTGTCAGGCTGGGTTGTATGTCCTAACGCATCAAACGCCTCGCTGCACCTTTTGTCCCACGCTGCGTCCTGGGTTGAGGGTTTGGATCTGAGCAGGGCTGTTACATAACACGGCTGCACGGGGATTAGGGACGGGAATGACTTGTCCAAGCCTACATCATAACCTCCGATCTGGCTGGCCTCTTTGACCGTGGGGATGGATTGCGCATCAGGGCCTCTGCAAGCACTCACACTCAACCTGGAACTCCTGCAGGGTGAGAGGCAAATTGTGGAGTTTTGTCTGTTAACAGAGCAGAATGGAGCTTATAATTAGATGGTGTTGAGAAGAATCAAAAAAAGCATCAGATCCAGCACTTTTCTCCTCTCTCATTATGTGCTTAGCAGCAAATAATGTTTGGATTAAAGCTCCCCTAAATGTCTGCCTCCCACAATGCAGTTCCAGAAGAACATGAGTCCAACGTGTCGGCTCAGGTTGGCGAACGCCTCCCACCATGACTGATCATGCCCCCCTAACCCTGAGAGTTTGTGTCTTTGCATGTAGCGAAGGAAAACAGCATCAGGTTCGGGGTCTGGAGAGGAGGCAAGTGGAGGTGCTGCGAGTGCTGCAAGGTCAGAGTCCTCTTTGGCTGGGGTCATGGTTCGATTCGGGAAAAGAGGGACGGACGTTGACGTTGTTGAACAGTGGACATAGTCTTCACGAAGTGACCAAGGGCACGTTCTAACTGATGGAGTCTTGGATGACTTCCTGGTCGTTTCCCTGGTCTTAAAACTTGCCCGTTTCTCATGTCACAACAGAATCTTTCTCCACATCCGGCAGCATCAGGTGATTCCTCCCTGACGTCAGGTGACTCCAGATCCAAGGGAACTGTTGGAGGTCGGCATCCACCTGCTGGTTGGAAACATGATCACATAGCCCACTGTGGGTACAAGTAAAGCTCACGTTTTCCCAGGCGTTCAACTTTAAGATAAACAGTATAATGTACATGTTTTTAATTTCACCCTACACCAAAAACAAGACCAAAGTTGTAGTAAAGCAAAACTATCCCTCATAACGAGTCATTTAGTTACTTCGGCCATATGTTCCAACCATTTTAGGTGACATTGGAACAAGTATGTAGTGTTTACAATGTCTCGGACCAACCCCTAACAATAACATAACAAAGTTCAGGCTTCGACGATGGAGATGACTCAAGATAAACCCCTTCACGTAACAGCCTTGGCGTTGATCCATCTGGCTATTTTTGGGGCTGGTTTACACAGCTGGTAGAACTTCACAAAGTGAGTAATTGGCCAAAATGGGGGCTTGAAGTTTACATGACATATTCAAAGTAGATTTGTTGACAACAGAGGATTGTTTGCTGGAATATCGCTCCCCTCTGGCTAGCTGAATGTCACCGGTTAAGCATTTTCCACCGGGGTTCTGTTTTGACTACTGCTGGTGCCAATTACTGTAATTATGTTTAATGCAGAATGTCAAACTGCTCTATATTTGTCTATGATTTTCTCGGCGGTGTAACTGGCTCTCGCTCTGCTGCTCCTGAAACATGCCTGCTCATAAGTGGGCTGAAATTTAACCCCTTAAAGGGCCGACGCTCAGCCATAACACAGACTGGAGGAATGCCAGGCGGTCCGGCTCCAACAAAGCACTATCTGCCGTGAGAACTTCCAGATATGCCGTGTTTGTCTTCTCCTTTTTAAGGCGGTGTAATGATGCGTAGAGCACGGGACAACTGTGGAAGTGGAGCATGAGCGGATGAGTCAATCAGGTGTGTTCTCGTTCAGAAATGATTTTAAGTGAGGAACAATTTCACTCACCCGATTAGCTGTCACTATGTGTTTCTACACAATCCGTTGGGCTCCACAGACAGACTTACCTCCAATCTGGGAGTACTGGGAATTTGCAGCACATTTTTTCCGTCCAGACAGTCGAGTCATCCATCAACTCAACATCTGGGGGTGGGGTTCCTGACAGGTAGGCCGCTCCTAAACAATAATGTCTTGTTGTTAAAGGAGGCCAAGATGTTAGTCGTGAGTTATTTGGGGTTGGGGTGTTGGTGATTGTTTCTGGGTGTCTGGTCTGGTTAAAGAAGAAATGTGAAAAATGTGCAGGTGAGTGTGATGACTTGTGTCTGTCTGCTGGACGGACTGTTCATTTGGTATAGTGAGTTCAGTATTTGTGGATTGTTCTGAGGAATGTGACTCTTAATGACTCGAGGTAAACCTCTGTATTAGCTGCTTTTTTATATCTAAACTACTCCTAAGGAAACGCAGCTTGGGAAGCTGAAATGCATACATCCTACTTGACAAGCTATTTGCAAAGCAGCCAATCTAGGAACACTATTTATTGTTGTTGGTGCTGATTGGCTGAAAACTTGGGTATCAAAACTATATGCATTTTCATGGTCCATTCTGGTCCGAGAGTCGGTGTCCTTATACACACTGAAGACGCATCTTGTCCAAATTCAGACAGAGGACAATTCAAATCCAACAGAGTCAGATGCCATATGTTTTAAATTCACCCTAAAATAAAAACACGTTTTTTTGGTTTCCTTTTCTGCATATTAATATCATTTGTAAGTTGTTAAAATATGCTGACTCAAGTCTCTTCTCGTAACCAAAGCTGAGTGAAAACACGCAGGCGTCTTTCCTTCGCCTTGCTTCGTGACTTTCAGGTGCAAACCAGATGAGGCCAAAGCGTTTCTCCTCGTTTCGTTGTCACCAGAGCGACAGGCTGGTCTCGAAGCGCCGCCTCTCTCCGGTGATTCCTGACTGTTCTGAAGGGCCGGCTTTCAAACACGGTTCTTTATTATTCCCGCCAGTTTGCCAAGATTTATCCCATTAAAGTCTGGAATGCCCTCACGTGGGAAAAGGATCGAGTGTGAACACAGTCGACGTCTTTGTCCCGCCTGCTTCACGCGTAGCGGCGTGGAGGATGCCCTGCTTTTTGTTTCCTCTCGGGTTATTTCTGTCCGCACAGAACTGGAAGCTCTGTTCTGTGTAGCGAGTGGGACCGATCTGTCTCTGTTGTGTGTGTTTATTATGTAGGCGCGTGCGTGCATGTGTGTGTGTGTGTGGGCGGGTTTATCCCCAGGATGCCGCTGTTTCAGCTGTTTGGTGGAAGGGAACGGGAAAAGCAACGCCGGAAATCAGGACGAACTGAGCAACACGATTTTGATTTGTGCAAATTTGAGGAGACGCGGATCTGTGGATGTGTGCGTGAGCGGCTGTGTGTGCGCAGAAATGATCCGATTCTCTTGTTTTGTTCAGGGAAAAGCTGGCCGTGGCTCGCCTGCAGAGGGAAGTGGCACGGAGCAAGAGTGAAGGAACAATGGTAAAGTACTTCCTACCTCATTCACACTGACATAATGGCTTTGGGTATTTAAATCACAGACTAATTGTCAACATTTACTGTGGATCTTTTCTGAATCACCCATAGTTAACATTATCCGTTTGCTCCAATATATAGAAGAGTTTAACAACAAGTTTCACCTCAGTGTTTGGCTCATTTAGTCCTGATTGGTTGGAGTTGAGCTGAAGGAGCTCCCCCTCTTCCTCCCTGCCTCAGTTTTTCTCTGAGGCAGGTCAGAAAGTCGCAGCATGTGATGGAGCCACACTCAGCTGATGCTCCCACCGCAGGCTCAGCTGTTTGGCTTCACCCCGGTGACGCCTCTCGTTCTCTTTATAGCAACAGGCCCGCAGGACCAGCACACACATACACACACGCACACCGGGGGAGGGAAGATGAACTCTCAGGATGTTCGGGGTTGGTGTTGGGATTCTCCTGGATGCCTGCAGCTGAATCTGCTGGCTTTCTCGCCCTGCTGTGGACGAGGTCAGCAGCGGAGAGGTTTCGGCCGCAGGGCAGATCGTTTCTGCCGTTAATGCTCAGAGTTAGAAGCGGCGCAAATAACCACACACTCTCTCCCAGGCACAAATCATCCACATGCTGCGTGTTATTGTTTACGTTCGGGAATTTTGAGCATCCACAAAACGCTGGGGGGGCAAAGAGACTGTTCTTTAAGAACCGTTGACTAAATGAAACCTGGAGATGTAGTTGTTATTGATTCAGTGCAGTGCACAACAGCAAAACACTAAAAAACAGGCAAACATTTCTCACACAAAGAACAGAATATTCAGTCCATTTCAGTTTTGATATTTTAGGCTTTATATTTATTTTTCTGTTATCAATAAGTGATGGTCTGAACACAGCTGTGGTTGATTAGCTAATGTAAAAACCTGCTCTACTATTGATCTGTCAGACTTGCTGTTTAGGTCACCGTTTTTATTTTGTAGCTGATCTGAAACACACCGAATTCCACAGCACGACGACACGTCCAGGTTTTCATAGTCAAGCTAGCACAACTGAACTACTTTGCTCTCTCTCTCGCTACTTTTTTTGTGACTTTTACTTGACTTTATTGACTTGTCATACCGTTGACAATTAGTAGCATTGCACTGCGTCGTTTTTTCTTTTATATTTTACAAATACTTTTAAGATTTATGTTGAGAATTTAACAGCTAAAACCAGTGGTAATCACTGTCAGCCAGCAGCTTTTTGCCCTCCAGCACTGCAACATGTCTATCTTCTGGATTGATGCTTCCAGCTATTGTTTTGATGAGATAATATCAGCTGAATTTCTGATTTTTTATTCCTGCCTTGTTCTGGTTTAATTTGCTGAAGCTAAGGGTGACACCTGTGAGTGTCAGTACCCTCTGATTCCGAGGAAACACTCCTCTGAAGTGGACTGGGTGACATGCTAATCGCGAGAATGGGCGCCCGCTCAGGCTGAGTTATCTGTGCCAGACAGGAAGGGGCCGAGGATGGAGGGGAATATCACTAAGCTCCATTTGAAATTAGGATTATCCCAGTTGAATTGCCCTTCGCCGTCTCTCTGCCGTTCCTGGGAGGTTTCAGGGCTTTTCAGCGCTGCCTGGAGGAGATAATTGCCGAAGCGCTGCTGGTGTGAAGTGGGAACTGCTAACCAGAGGAAGACCCCCACTCTGAGCCCACCTTCGGCCCCAATCCCCATCTATTCACGTCCATTAAACCATGTGTGATCAAACTGAGCAGTTCTCCTCCGTTTGAGCTAAAAATCTGTGACAGAGATGTCTTCACAGCTCAGTGCAGCAGACCTGAAGCTTAATGGTGTAAATGACAGATTTATCCAGTGAATGTGTCCTTCTACTGGATCTCCTGATGTTTATTCTACAGGAAGAATAGCTCAGTTGAGCTGTTTAAGCTAGCATTAATACAAAAGATATAGTTCTGAATGTTCAACTGTGCTGGTTTCACTAGAAAAAGATGAAATATTGAAAGTATTTCAAAGGTTTCACCAGCTAATCTGGTCGAAAAATGACCACAGCTTATTGTTTTTTCATATTTTAAGATGTTAGCTTATCATGTTTACTCTCAGGGCAAACATTTCCGAGTTCCAAGTTGAACAAACACAAAGTATGTGAAATTAGGGGAGTTTCAAACCAAACTCGACCTGAAAATCCAATATGGCGACCTCAGGTTTGTTAAGAAAGACTAGGGGCGGAGTCAAACATTACACTCGGTCTCTCCAATTTTTCTTGACTCTTTGAACACAAAATGATCAGATTCCCACATCGTTTCACTCTCATTAATAATTGTGAGTTCATTGTATATTTTCTTCAAACACAGTCAAAAACTTTGCGTTGAAGTGAATGCTAACTCCTTCCCAGAGGTGGCTGTATTTCGTACTTCTACTACACCGCTGATATAATAATCACCAAACAATTGATCAATTGATAGGAAGAACATTTATTTATTGTATGTATAAATAAAATGGAAAAAAAACTGGCATTGTCTTGGATTGCTAATAGCTAGATTCCCACTTAGCTTAGCAGTCCAGCTCAGTTGTGACCACGTATTTTTCGTACCCATTAGCTTCCTAGCTTGTTAGAAAGCTAAGAAGTTAATGTACTAATTTCCAGTTTGATTGTTAACATGGCAGATGCTAACATTACAGACATTAGTGGCTAACAGTTAGACACTAATGTATTGTTTATGCTAATAAATTGTTAATATCTTCTTTCTGCCAGATTAACCTTTGGGCTAACGTAAACAGAAATCTTTGGCTAGCCCAATAGGAAGTCCTTGCTAGCCAACTCTGTCAACAGACCAAGTTCAAACTCAGAGTGCTTAGCATAGGTAAGTAAGTATGTCGAGCTTAAAGCACACCTTTATACCCAGGGTCCATAAGCCCAAGGTAAAGTGATACAGGAACCAACATTGTAGAAATCCTTTAAATAGTTCAAGTAGTTTGTTTAGGCTCCCCCACAAATCCGGCCACACAAGACATATTGTTCATGATGGGGGAAAACAGAGGATTTCGTTCCGAAACAATCCCTCTCTGTCAGTTTTCCAGTCAAGCCCTGTATGGACGGCTTCGCCACGCTGCAGGTTTCCTCTGGAATCCTCCAGGCGTGGCGCGGGGCCGGGCACCTCCCCGTCTCCTGCTCGCCTTTTGATGCCACTCCAAAGTGCAACCCCAGTCCATCGGGGGCAGGATGTAGGGGTTTCCTGAGTCTCCTGAAGGCACGCAGCGAGTCTGGGGGTCGGGGGCGGCCATTTAAGATCACGCCCTGCTGGAAACGCCTGTCTAAACAACACGAGAAAATAAACCAGCCGGCTTTGGGGAAACACTCGGCTTCATTTTTCCTCTGGGTTTGGTGCGGCCGCGCTCGCTCTGACAGACCCGAACGCATGCAGGATGGCTAGAGGCTCTGTTTTTACCTCACCGCCTCTTACTTTATGACACATCAGCGCAAAGCAGTGCATGATTGGAAAGTTAAAGAAAATTGACAGTTTTAAATTTTTCTTTTCAGTTCAAAAATGTCTTTTTGATCTTTAAGGGAAGTTAAATGTTCTTACTGATATTATTCAAGGTTCTTCAAAGGGTTGCAGAAGAGTGTAGGCAGGAAGGATCTCCTGTAGCAGTCTGTATTACAACAAATTTGTAGATGCTTCTGACTGAAGATGCTGTTTTTTTCCGTTTCTATACAAATCCCTTGATTTGTATTTATTTCATGTTTTAAAAATAATCTAATTTTTGCATTTTTAATATGATGAATTGTGTCGCCCACAAATAGTTTAAATTTGCAAGTTTTGGCACCATTGGTTTGTGGTTTAGAACCATTTTACAGGCCAAGTTCTTGATGGTTTGTCACAAACAGCGACTGATATTCTTCTGTGGAAAATAGCCCTGGATTCAATTGGAGAGGGCTTCTTCTCCAGCATACTTTAGGTTTTGAATTGAAGCCAGACAGTTAACTTAATAAGACCAAATTACAGACAATTTTGGCTTCAGAGTAAAATCTCACTCTTTATCAGAGTAAAATGGGCGGAGCACAAATTCATGCTGCACTTAGTTTAATTTCCATTGATCTATTTCTTCCCAAATATGACACAATGAATAGTTTTGAACAAATGCAAAGAAATCCTGGAGAAAATGAAATCAGGACGGATGAACTTTGTTACTGGAGACAGACTTCACAGCAGTTGTTCTTCTTTGGGTCAGTTTAATGAGAAGTCCTCTGGATAAGGGATTAAATGATGTTCTCCTCATCCCAGTTGATGACCACACAAGAAGAGCCACTGATTGATGTTGCTTTAATGAGCTGGCAGACCCAAGGTATGATACGTTATCTGACAGTGATTTATGAGGGTTTGAGACGCAGCTTCAGAGCGGAAATCTTTTGTGCTTCCAGCAGATAAAGAAGCGTTTTGAGGGTTTGAAAGAGGCGCTGGAAGGCTCCGGCCTTCCTCCGGGTTCTGACAGCTGTTTGTTAGAACGCGTGACAGCGTGGAGGTTTGGGGTCTCAGGTGTCGTCTCTGCAGATCGGCCTTATCAGAGCAGGCAGGGGCCGGAGCCGAGACGGGGTCCCCCGGCTCCCAGCGCTTGGTGTATTCACCGGGGGGACAAACGCTGACAGCCGGGCCCAAATCACACCTCAACACCGGGCCTTTCTACCTCCATCTATTGGTTTTCCCTATGAAAGGCTGTGTGTGTGTGGGGGGGATGATAGATGAGCCACTTGTATGGCTTAGCATATTCCTGGGTGCGTGTATTATTGGAATTATTTTCTGCAGCGCCGGAGGCTCTCTGAGCATGCTACCCTCTAATGTAGACATTCTCCATGATAATTGAATTGATGGAGTCCTGTGGGACACAAAGCGCCGACTTTTCACTGAATAAAACACTGTTTAGGCTCAAATCCATTTCAATAGAAAGTCACTTTTACGCTTTTTATTGTGTTCGAAATGAAATGTGATTGGAGAGTGTGAAACTGAGCTTCAGATCCCTTCGTGCAGCGTGATACGGAAGCCCAGAGCTGCAAAACACAACGTAGAAGATAAAAATGAAACAATGAAAATGCCTCATGAAATACTTTAAGTGATTCCATTCAATTAGTATATGAAGCACAAATAAAAACATATGGCTAACAATTGGATACAAACGTTAACATTAAACACAAGCAAGGACAATAAGTAACAGTTTTGGTTCTGTTTGGATTTTCAGACCTATATTTGGGTTCATTGCTTTCACACGGTTCTATTTAATGTCACTCAAACAGGCTCCAATTTATTTCAATGATAAGTCAGTTTTATGCTTTTTACTGTGTTTGATGTTAAATGGATGAGGACAGCAAATCCCAGCTTCAGATCCCAACATTTTAAGCAATATCAAACAATCGTATGGAAGGCCAGAGCTGCAAAACAAACTAAAAACATGTCTTGATGTAAAACACACAATAATTATAGATAATAGCAAAATAAAAAATAAAAAAATACAACAGCAAGGAACAATGTAGAATGCTTTTATTTTGTGATATCGATTTTTATAGATGCTACTCTTATTAAAAACTACTTGGGTCAATAGTCTTTTCAAGAGAAATCAAGTTTTTTACTTTTAATTGTATTTTGGAATGAAATTGTTGGTTTTAGTACGGAAGCTCAAATTTGCCAAACGCTAAAAAAAAGAAATTAGCACAGAAACTCAAAATGCACCATTATTTGAGAAGCAGACAAATATTTTATTATGGGATCAATAGATCCCATAATAACCGGTTTTGAAAGTGAAATGGTTGGCAATATCTCAGTTGTCGGTTTAGCTACGTTAGCTAGTTTTAGCCAAGGACAACTTCTAATTATGTTACAGTTTCTGAATGTAGCACAGACACAGGGTGAGTGTTGTCTTCATGTTTTATTTATGAACGAGGGACCTGCACGCTGCATTGTGTCCCTGATGTTTGCTTTAGTAGCGAGCCCCTGATCTGCTCCCGGCCCTTTGATTAGGCAAAGAGCTCTAGCAGAAGGAGAAAGGGGGGGGGGAAGGTTTCTGTGAAATGAAGAGATTATTGAGCCCCCACCCCACAAACTGCGTCCCAAACCCATGTACAGTTACAGATGGACGTCCTTTGCCAGCAGAGACAGAGTCGGGGCTTGTACAGCCACTTAATATGATAAAGCTGGCCTTTTACAGGAGACGGCATGGCAGGGACAAGCAGACGGAGCTCTAATTAATTTAAAGTCATTGGTGTATCGTGCAGAGGTATCACGGGGCTTTGAGTCTTTTAATGATTCAGCTCGGATGAAAGTCATTACTGTCTAATGTTGACCGAATTAAGGCGAGGTTCACTCCCGGAGGGTTGCAGACGAGACTTCTTACTACCTGTCTGATCTCACAACATGGAGAAACATGGAGAAAACCCAAACGTTTGGATCAGTTGTTTTTTTTCTTCTCGGAATTAGTAGAGTTCATTTAGACCGGTGTGTCTCTGGACATGTGTTTGGGATGATTGTCCTGCTGAAAGACCCAAATATGTACGTGTCCCCTGTCTTCAGGATATTGACTTGTAGATGCTTGCGACACATCCTTCAGTTTGCTTCCTTAGTAGGGCAGTTTAGGTCATCGGTTGGGTTTTACAACTCCATCACAGTCCGGACCACACACTGAATCTTGTTTTGGAGTAGATAAATCAGGCTAATGTCAGGTTTACGCTAAACCTCAACCTCAGCCCCATTGAACATGAAAGCCTCTTTGGGGCAAGGCAACCAACCAGACCCACACGGACTCCTTCAAAACTCGGTCTTCCCTTTGGACGCCGATCCTGTCGATTCAGCGCCTGCTAGTTTCTGATCTTGTCAGGGGAACGTTTTTTTTTAGCGTCTTTGGTGGGTTGAGTTCAACCGTCACTCTGGTTGAATTTTCATGCAATAAAAGAAGCTGACGTTGGCGAAGCGCACCAGAAGCGGCTCCAAACCCCGAGGCCTTGCGTCACGTTTCATCTGGCCCTGCCTGCGTGGGTACGTTTCTGCGTCAGGCAGAAAAAATGAAGCTGCTCTCCACGGTGACAGAGGTCACGTTCAATCCTGAAATCCCAGCTCGTTTCAGATATATGGCTCAGCATTCCAGTCCATTTGAAAGATTACCCTCTCTCACTCCCTCTGTTCCATTCGCTTTTCCTAGCAAGTGTACAGCGTTGTTTAAAGGGACAAAGTGAGGTTTTATCACAGGACTGCATTGCCCTCTGCAGGGCAAACCTGGCATGACACCTGGCCATCTTGATGTCAGCCAGTTAAACAGAGGATTATCTTCCTCAGTGGTTGGATCAAGTAAATAAATGTTCCCACGGGGAGTTTCCAGGCTTGATTTGAGCTGATTCCCTCCTCATGGCCACGCTGCTTCTCGCAGAATGTGCTTCCAATTAGCGACAGCAGCAGCAACAAACCAGTTCAACAAGAAAAACTGGCTACATAAAGATACAGTAATGCTTGACTTAATGAGTTTTGGCCTTGTAAAGTCGCTGAAATTATCCATATTGACCACAAAAGGCAGCGGCAGGGTTTTACTGCAGACGCTGACTGTTAATCGCGAGGTTGTTGGCGAGCGACGGGTTGGCGGTTCCTGCCTCGGGCGCTCGAGAATGAAGCTTCTGTGCAGAACAATACCTCGTCTAATGAAAGCATGCTTCGCATTTTTACCTCCTATTAAACCCATTTTCCATACCAGAACATGTTTGCACTTTATTACCAGCACAAATAAAGCAAGTTTCTGGGTTGAAACAAAAGGAGGAGAGTGGCTGGTTTCTGCTGCTGGCAGGGGGAGGGAAGACTTTATGCTTCGGTTTGGCTGAATTTATGGTGACCATTAGTGCCCCCCTTCTCCACCCTATTAGCCCCCTCACCCCTCCCCGCCACCCCAACAGGAGGAAACCCACTGTTGAGTAAAAACTCAGCCGCTCGTTGGGCCCATAAATTTATGAGCAGAGCGAGAAGCAGTCGAGCTTTTAAAGGTGACGCGGGTTTAATATCCTCTCCCTGACTGCTGACAGCTGCTGCTTCTGACAAAAGCACACCGAATGAAAGACAGCTCCCGATTGGCCGGTTAGCACCACCTACAACTCGCAGCAATCCTTGAGTATTCGTTTCATCGCAGCAGAACAGTTGCAAGCCATTGATTCTCATTGTTCAGCTGCTGTGCTTATTTCAGCCACTAGGTGTCCTCATAATTCTTTTCATATAAGTGATTCTGCAGCCTCTCTATTCTGCAGCCCTATATGCAGCTCCAGCTAAACTCTCTGGGCTTTTGACCGGTTTAGTGACTTTATGAGGATTTATTTAAGATGATATTCCTGGCAGGACTTCTCCAGATAGTCAATAAATGTCCAGCTATGAAACGGGCAGCCAGCTTGCAGCAGACGAGGCCAGGGAGCCTGAGAAACATTTCTCTCTCATTTGCTCCATCAGCTAGAATTACGTCCACCAAGATCGCGGGAAAGAGTCCAGGATTGGTCGCCAGAGGGTTTCTCTTCTCAGATTCTGTGGATAAACTCATAAATGGGGTGAAAATGAAATAAAAAAAACCCTGAAAACTGGACTTTTACTGGCTTTAATTTAGCACCTTCGCTCAATCTGTTTGCTTATTTTACATTGCATCAGTGGTGAGGTTTGTGTTTCTTCATAAACAGGACTCGCTGTTAGTGTCACGACACTTTTTTCCCCCTAAGTGATAAGTTGTCTCTGAAGTTGTTGTGATAAACTGCAATTGTTGTTTCAACATCATTTTCCTGTATTGTAATGGTAACGCGAGAGCGCATTCTGAAAGATCAATACACTGTCAATTTAACACTGGAGCTGGAAGACATTTTAAATATCCAAAATCAAAACAGAAAGCAACAAATTAAATGGATTATGAAGTGTCTGTAAACAAAATGTACTTGTGACGTGCCCCCGGGCAAGGCACTCAACTCCAAACTGCCTAACGATGTGCACATCGTCGCAGAAACGGTCAGAATGTTTGGAAGAGGGCGATATAAGTTCAATCCATTTACCGTCCGATCGCCATCCTGTCTGTCCACAGCGAGAAAAGCTGATCCACGAGCTAGAGGAAGAGCGCCGCCTGCGACTGGAGAGCGAGAAGCGCCTGCGGGAAGTGACGGAGGAGTCGGAGGTGGGCCGGGCGCAGATGGTCTCGCTGCAGCAGCAGTTCTCCAGGTACAATCCAGCTTCCTCTCTGCTCCTTCCGACTCTAAATTACAAATAATTTAGAGTCGGTTTTGAATCTAGCTGCTTCAAAACATTGTTTTTGTCCATTTCTGTCTAAGAAATTTGCCGTGAATATTCCTTCAATTCCACTTTTCCTTCTGCTGCTGTTATATTCCTACCGGAGCCTGAAGAACTCGTCGGTTTCGCTTGGCCCCCTTTAAAGCCAGGTGTTGCTCCAACCCTTTCGTGACCTCAACTCCGTGGCCGTCCTCTGCCGCGGCGCTGCTGGCGAATCAAGAGTCAGACGCAATAATTAAGAGATAGGCATGCACCGCTGTACTTGCGCAGGATTTCACATTGGCTGCTTATCTTCTCATTAAGTCGGCTGGAAAAATTCTGTAAATTTTAATGGTCCCGGCGTTCGCTGCCGGGAGACAGATGAAATATTTAGGAGCCATTAGAAAAGACGCGTCACGTGTTTGATGGCGCTGCGTTGGGCCGGTTGCTCCGCAGGCTTTCATCGCCGGCGTTTCCAGTCGATTCTCCGGGGAGCGGGCCCGTTTCGTTTCGCAGCGTGATCCTTTTATGAGCTGTTCCCAGCCGCTCCAGCAATTCATTCTCAGGTGGATAAATCATCACTGAGCTGCCGTCTCAACTTGTTTTTGTGTTTCTAACACAGCTCGCTGCACCTTGTCTCCAACCTCCACTTTGGTCTGGTTGATTTCTATCAGACGAGACTCCCTGTCTGATCGCGTGGAGTTTCTGTGGTTTTCTGCCAAGAAAATGCAATAAAAACAGAATCCCTCATCTCCAAAAGTGAGAGGTCGAATTAGCGGATAAGAGATAGTGAACCATCTCCATGATTTGGTCTTCCTCAGGTCCTCCATGAGACAGATAAATCTAGTCTCATTGGGCCTTGTATGGTTCGCTGATTTCGCAGACTAGACATTTTATGAAATGTCCGGACAGGACAGCCTGTCTGGATCTTTTTCTCTTAAGCAGCGCTGATTATTTACTTGATAGAACACAAGAATACGAAGTGATGGAAACAACAATTCAGTTCATTTTATTTGTATATCGCCAACAAGTGGTGAGCACTGCTAACTAAAAAGCAAGCTGTGCTTGACATGTAACTAATTTCACAATATTTTCTTGCCGTAAGAAGCTATACACCAAGAAAGTCTTGGACAAAAAACATAGAGGAAGGAGGGATGACTCAAGACTTCTGCACAGTACTCTCCGAACTGATATAAGTCAAACAACGGTTAATTGCATCCCTTCGACATAATATATGTTCTGATCAATTCAGGGCGTGTTATTTGTTGTGCATTAGAGGGAATGGAAACGTCATTCCGTCAATGTGTCTTTAAAACATCCCCGCAAATCACAACATTCAGACATCCAATCTCTTAAGCAGAGCGGGATCTGTTTGACCTCTGGGCAACAATTGATTTGAGTATTGCTAATTAATTGGTGGTAGTGCTTTGAATGATGACGAATTAGGCCACATGGTTGATGGCAAAAGCCCTTCAAATTGTTCCAGAGTTCTTACGCAGTCTTGGAAAGAAATTGAATAATGTCAAATTTAAGCGTTTTTTGTGAGTATTTATTTCTTTTGTTTCCATACTTTATTCTCTGAATTTGAATAGCTGAACTCCTTAAAAAAGAGTCAAGTTTAAAAGATGTTAAGATTTCCCACATCTAAAAATACCTTTCCTCTGTCACAGTTCAGACCAAAACATTTTTTACACAAACCACTTTGTCTTAGACATAGGTGTACACTCATGACATCGAATCCTTACATGCCCTCCCCCAACCAGTTGGGTTCTTATTCTGTTGTGGGTCACATGCCCAGCCCCTCCTGACTTTGGTCAATCCCTCTAAGGCTTTCCCCACTGCTTGCAAGTCCATGCTGTTGTTAAACTCCAATGGATTAGAGGAAGACTCAGCAGCCAGCGAGGGCGCACCCTAAACGCCCCACAACCCAGACATTCAAGAGCCAGAACAGGGCAGGGGAGACTGAAATATGGGGACAGAGCTCCATCCTTCAGCAGATAATGACATTAGATGAATTTAAGCGAATTTAAAAGAAATAAATCAGCCGAGCGCATTTGGATGTCCTTTCTTGCTGTGACGGTTAATTACCTTAATTCATCTTTCTGGACTCACTTAAAGGATGACCAATGAGAATTCAAGCACTAGCGGGCCTATGGAGGTCCTGGTTCTGGCCTGAGGATGAGAGAGGCAACTCTGAGGTAATGAAAACTTTGACGGTCAAGAGAACTAATTGTTTTGGTCTTTCTTGATGCGTTTGCTGCATCTTCTATGTTTAACCTAGTAGAAACTCTGTTTCTACTAGGTTAGAAACAGAGTTTGTAAGCTTTTGCTACCTGTAGGTGCAATAAGGTACCTTCTAAAATGCTCCTAAAGAGAAAAGTTTGATTCTTTCTTTAGGACATTCAGTGTCTAAAGAATTAAAAACTACGCAAAATTTGGAGACAAGAGCACAACGTTTAGCAGATGAGAACATTAAATGGCTTGAAGAGAAACATTGAAACATTTTTTGGTCTTTAGCATCTTGTGGGATGCTAAAACAGGATAAGCCACTAGGTATCCTGTTTCTGGCCTACTGATGAGATGAGCAACTTTAAGACAATGACAACAGGCAAATTTTTCATGCCATAATTGCAGTTTTCTAGGTAGAAAGAAGTCTCCTCTAATGACCCTAAAACTGTCTGTAAGACCTGAAGGTATGGAAAGTGAAGAGTGAATAGATCCCTCTTGACTCTTTGCTTTGCCTCAAGTTAGAGATATTGAGAGCCAGAACACATGCTTGTACATTGTCAAAGCAACGGCCTTTAAAGGCGAAACGCTCAGCTTGACGTTGAATGATTACCGTCTTGAAGGGCCCTCTTCTCGGCAGGATATGGGAGACTTACGGCCAGACTAACATCGGGCGCAGACGATGACGGCTGCCTGCAGATTTATGCTCCCAGTTTTCCTTTTGTAGAATACTCGGTGTGTGTGGAACGCCGGCACGGATGATGCAAACAGACGGGAATTGTTTTCCAAGTCTTGACGTGTTGTTTGGACAGTCATGCTCAGGTTGGTCCCTCCTCGGTCCGCGCCGTGTAGTTCGGGAGGTGTGCACTGTACGCATTCATGTGCTTCTCTCATCATCATCTGGTCGGACTGAAGCGCTTTCAAATAGTGAGCTTTTTTCTTTTTTTTTTTTTGCTGAAGTCCAATCACCCAACCATCCATTCAAATCTTATCAAAGAGTTTTAATTCATCTGGGGTCGTTAACAGGAAACAGAAGTCTGTCTTTTGAAGTCACTTCCTCATGGAAGCAGAGCTGATAAATAGATCACAGGTGACTGGGGGATTTTTGGGAAAACCTCGTGTTTGGCCATTTTAGACAGGTTTTCACCTCGATTTTGAGCCAGGAATTAACCTCTTATCAAACTTGAAAGCGCTTTAACATCAATCCCTACATTTTACTTTGAGAGCAATGACATTTAGTTGCGCCATTGACACTTGCTCAAGCGCTCCAACTTCCGCCTGGGATTAAGCACACTGGATGTGATGTTTGCAAGGCTGCTATCAGAGCTCAGATTACAAGCTTCTGTGGAAGTAGGGCATCCAGCCGCACACCAGGGCAACTTGCCTGTTTCATCAAGCTTATATAACTAACTGGTGCTCACAGATTGTTGCCTGAAGCAGAAAAAATGTGTTACTGACCTAATGGTCATCATAGATTTGCTTTTACTAACAGATGCTCAGGTTGGAACATATAGAGCAGTTCTTACTGAGCTCCACTGCATCAGCAGAGTAATACTCCACTGGCGTTGTTTGAAAGCTACAGAAAATACTGAGTTTGCGTTTAGTAATTCAAGGGTCACTTTAACAATGAATGGAGTCCGGAAAATTTCTTCTGTATGGTCTCTCAAGATCTCCCAAGTTTTTTTACCTGACTTTTGCATTTGCAGTTCTTCTGGTACAAGCATTAGTTTATACTTTTAGCCATTCTCAAGAATTTTACAAACTAAGAAAAGATTTCAAAACGGCTATCTTAACAGTCAGGTTTTGGGTCCTTTATAATAATTTGTTTTGTCTATTAGGCCTGCCTCTTTTTCCTGGACAGTAATATTTCCATTATGTTTTCAATGGCTAAGGAAGTAGGACTAGGCTAACAAACCTTGTTAGCATGTTAGAATAGTGCAAGTTTTGTTAACGCTCTTCTTTCTCATCCCAAAGATTATCAGAAGCCCAAGTCTTGGCGCCCCCTGGAGTCAAGCTGGTGTACTTTCATGAAACTGAGCTAACACTGGAAGGCCAACGCTCTTGCAACGTTGCCATCATCTTACAAATGTTGTTAGAATTTGGATGCAAAGACTCGAGTCGTAGTGATGCATGTTTTTGATCTGGATTTTGAATGTTGTTAGAAAGCTGCAGCCTTCATGGGCCTGTAGGGGATTTGATCACAGTCGTACTGGGTTTTATCAAGTTCCTTCTGCAATTCACAACTAATTATTTGGTTGAGAGTTGCAGATTGACTGTTGGTGTTAATGCCAAGATCCAAATACAGAAAAGAAAACGAATCACAAAGCTATGTCTGACTATCTTAATACCTCATGCTTGGATCTAACCATAATCACCAGCCCTGCTCCCTGTCTTGACCCTGCTTTGAAAACCAAGTGTTGGGCTCCTGCTGTCACCGTGAGTCAGGTTCCTCCCTAGGAAGGCTGTATATCTTTCTCCCATGTGGTACGCACATGGCTGATGGAAAACTTTACGGGATGCTTCTGAGGACCAAAACGCTTCCTTGCCTCTCTAATGGCTTCCTTTAGCCATAGGTTGAAATCTGACTACTGTAAGTCTCCCCAAATGCTGGAGTCTCTCCATAGTTATTTTGAGAGGAATGTGACATAAAAGAGGTGATTTCATTATGTTCACTTGAACTTTCTGCATGGTATTGTTAAGAAATATGGCTGTCAGAGCATGCTGTTGCCTCCTGATCTGTATGTGTGACTTGTTGTGAAGGTTAGAGGTCTCCGGCAGGGGTCAGCGGTCACAAGGTCACGGACCTTTTGTAATGCTACTCTGCAGTAACACCCATGACTGATGTGCCTGACTTTTACAGCTCTGGAATGAATCAAACCTTCCACCGAACGCCTCCGGTCCAGCCCCCGCTGCGTTAGTTGCTCTCATTGATTTAGGTCACATCTGAGCAAGGGTCTCCAACATGTTTTGCTGCAAAACAGCTCTAAGAGGATAAGAGTGGCTTAGCATTGGGTTAAGCTAGGCAATCAGCCGGTGGGCGTACATAAGCGATTTGCTGGAAGGGAGTCAGGATAGGAGAATGGAATATTTCTGTGCTGAAACAGACAGTTTGTTGAGTTGGGGTAAGAAGATTGCTGCGGTCACTGAAGCAGTCACGCGAGGTCCCCGGGTTGCCCTTGTTTCGGCTGCACAACTGGGGAATTGTTCTCCCTATCGCTTCCCCTGCTCAGCAGATTGCAATTGTTCACCTGTCAAATCTGATTAGAAGATTTTGTTGAACCTGAGCCTCTGACAGAGCTGGGGAAGTGAAACAAATTCAGGTTTCCTTCAGGAATTTGTGGGCAAACATTCAAGAAACAGCCGCGTTCTTGGTCCTACATGAAAAATTTATGACTGACTCCAGAATAAGATCCAGTGCAGGGGTTGCCAAGCAATGATGGGAGCATCCTGTAAAACTCAACTCAATGCTTACAGAAAATTAATTTGATGGAGATACAAAAAGACAGCTTGGGTACTTCCAAACCAATCCTAGGCAAAGAAGTACATGGGAATTTAACCACATTTTTTTGATTTCTCTGTAAAATGTCATTACCCCTACCAACCCCTGTTGACTTTCAGACTTGTGGAAACAGGAAATCAATTAAACAGTACATGTGTAACAACGTGAAGTTGGCAAAAAGAATCTCAAAAACAATTGAGAATGATTGATGCAAACGGCTCCCTGCCTGTTGTCGCAAATGCTTGCCATTGTATGTTGTAGTATGACATTACAAGCTATTGGGTTTATGGAGCAGCTAGGTTTCTGTGGTTGGTGTTTTTGCCTCAATTATTGGAATCATAATTTGATAACTTCACTTTGTTTGCTCAGAATAAATGCGAGAAAAGGCACTCTGCCTCTAAACGTTGCACGTTTGCAAAGGCAAGCCCCCAGAGACCGGCAGTCTGTCGATGCTTTCCAGAAAGTGTGGATTTCCTCAAAGCCAAAGACTCTTTAATCACCGGCTCACGCGCCTGTGCACGGACACACTCCAGCTGACAAAACAAGGGTGGATCTCCCTATCCTGGGTCTTCCCTCGTCCAATACAAGGCTTTTCCATCGGGACTTCTCGAGGCTGGCTTGCCTCCTGGCAGGGGGCCTCTCTCCTTCAGAGAGGGCTTAGCCTGGGCCATGTGGGAAAGTTCCTGCCTGCCAGAACGCCGCCGCTGCTCAGCACGGCGCTGGATAATGACACGCCGAAACGCAGCCAGGAGAAAATAAAAGCAGAGGATCGGACCCGGCAACCTGGCCATGCTGTCGATAGAGCGGAAAGCACTCAGGCTTATATGATGACCACACTGCCCTATTTGTTTGTCAGAAGACCCACATTTCAACAGCAGGGACTAGGTCAGCGTGAGAGCCGACTGCCTGGCCGCCCGCATGGAGCTCAGGGATGTTTGCGCCATACTGCTGGCTTTCTTCAAGAGGAATGGAGGAGGGAAACATGGAGGCAAAGTCAAAATGGGGTAAGGATTATCCAACTTCTCTGGATACGTCCAGAACTCCTTGAAAAGTTTACCCAAGACCTGTTGCAATTTCCTGAGCAAACTCCAGGTGCCCGGGCATGTTCCACGTTTGCGTTCACCTGCATACAAGATGAAGAGTTTCTCTGAAGATCATCATAGACCTGCGGCTGACGATTGATCGGGCCCTTAATTGCATTTCCTGAACTGCTGACGAATGTTTGGAATTCAGCCGGAGTGGCTCAGAGGTCAAAAGAGTGAGAATTGGCTTTCACCTCAACGCGCGCTCTCCTTCGTCCTTTACTCGCCCTCTTCTTCCCTCCGTGATGCACTCAATATTTCCTTGGCTCGGTTTGTGATAAATCATCCTTCCTCTCTGAGAAAGACTGTTTTAACATTAAGTGATGCTTGTGTCATCTGAGAGTTATTTCCCATCCATCATAAGCATTTAGCACGGCACGCCGTCCATGTTAACAGGGTTAAACGGAGCTGCATTTACAGTAATGACAAATTACAGAGTTTATCTTCAGGGATGTTTTACCGGGAGCTCGTCCAGTTGTGGCCTTAATGAGATTTACCGCTTTGGGAACTGGAATTAATGTATTTCTGTGTGTTTTTTAATGAATTTACACCACATTTAAGAAAGCGTTTATGCAAATTCACTTGGATTTGCACCGCATCGGGCATTTCCGAATATCATGTCCGACTGCCACCCAAGAAGTTTATTTTTTTGTCGTTCTCATCGAGCTAGGAAATCAGTTTGCTAATATGCTAAGGCATTTATTTAAACTATGAAAAGGATTCTGTTTCTATGATGATGCTGAGCAGAATACAAAGTGAGGTTGTTTTTTTTCAGTCTCTCCAGTCCATCACTATCACTTCAGAGTGCTCCGAAGTGCTCTCCCCCCGGCCGTCAAATGGACTCAAACCGGTCCTGCGTCGGCTTGCATGGAACTTTAGAGGCAGCGTGAAAAATGAAACGGATCTTTCGGAAAACAGGAGCTCTTTCAGGTGTGCTGGAGCGAAAACCCCAGACCATTTCCTCCCGTTCTGCAGGGGTGGAAGTTTCTTCCCGCCCCGCCACTTATTGACTTGAAGGTCGCCGAGGAAGTTTGTCTGCTGGTTGTCGGTCATGTGCGGGCCACACACATTCACCCCCCTTAATTCCACATTGATTGCTACTCTTGTGTGTGAGGTGTTTTTACTCCGCAGCATTAGACTCACTCTGACTCCATCTGTTGGCTGGCTTAATGATATTTCCTCTCATCTCGGTTTCATTGGTGCGGCCCCCTTTTTTCACATTAATCATAACCCATCTCACATTACCCCTGTCGCCAGGTTCTACCTTAATTTCAGCAGATCAGATTATCAGAAATATTAAGCGCTGTAGAAAATGAGGTGTGAGGAAGTACCAGTTGCAACAGGTTGGACTGTTTTCACAATGCTTACACAGAGAAAGGGAATTAAAAGTTGGGTGGCAGCTGAAGGATCAAGCCAGACATTTATCTGTGGGTGATCATCTTCCTGTATGCCCTCAGCTTGTCCGTGATTCCCGCCTGCAATACTGATCAGGCCTGTCCTCAAATCCGTGACCTGGGGTCAGAGTCTCAGGCCTTAAAGGCTCTGTATGTCCAGGTCTTCCTTGCGCTATAAGTTGTTCTGATTAAGGCCAGTGTTTAAAGCTCTTTCACGGTGCGGTCAGCAGCTAGAGGCCTGATTACAGCCGGCTTTATCAGCCTGGACAGATGGTGATGATATCGCTGCATCCTGCCTGCCTTCGACCGTTTCACCCACTGACCTCGCATCCAGCGTCCACCACCATCTATTTGGCATGTTTGTAATGGGGCGGAAAGGCTTCTGTGTTGAATCAAAGACTCGTGTCAGAGCAGCAATTTCAAATTTTGTCATCTAAAGACATGATGAATCTGGTGATTTGTAAAGTCACATACAATCTTTCGCATATAGTGCACTGGTTGCATAAAGGAAGTGGCTAACGATTAAAGTTTTTTTTTTCCATCATTACTGTTTCTGTTTATCATGTATGAACTAATCACAATGTGTTCATAAAATCACGAGCCTTGTGTTGTCGAATAATTAAGAAACACCTAAAAACCGAGAACTGAAGATCTCTTTCTTCCGGTAAGGACGGTCCTTCTGCCGTAACGGCCCGCTGAGTGATCCCGTCGTCCCGTTCAGACGTGTCCGGCTTCATCAAGCCGAGATGATCTGATGCCGCGGCGCTTGGCAGGCGAACGGCAGCGGAGCCACGCGTCTGTTTTGCATGCAGCCCGCAGCGTCAGCAACAGATTGTTTTTGAGCCGATCAGGCCTTGAAGCTCAAGGTTACTCGCTTCGCGTTTGCCGCTGTGATTGCCCTTAATTTGAAGCCATCAGCAGCCACATATGCGATGGACTTGCACCTACAAACAAACAAAAAAAAAAAAAAGTGGTCCAATAAGCTGTGAAGTGGAGCATGAGTGCTGAGCTTTCTCTGCAAGGCAAACGAAGCGGTCCAAAAGCCGTTTCCACGCTTGCCGTGTGTGAGTTGATGTGGATGCGCTTCTGAAAATATAAGAGAGAGAATCCCACCTGAGGGAAGAGCCATTTCAGACAACAGACGCCTCAGAGAGATCGGACTCTGCTCGTTTCAGGAGATTTCAGCCCACACGTTAGCCTCCACTCGTCTGCTCACACTTTGATCGTCGCATCATATCAGAGACTGAATTTCCATCATAAAGAAAACAACTCAACCAGTTCAAATTTGTTCCAAAGATTCACTCGAAAAGCAATCGTCTACGCAACCTCAAAGAACCTCAAAATATCAACCAAAAAAATTTCCCATTGGGGTAAATTTAGCTATGATGCTAATTTGATCCACCAGGCAATTAAGGAATGAAACAGACTGTTCAGCTTTGGTATGCTAGTTATTTTGTTGATGGTCAAACAAGAATTTGAAGCTGAGTCAAAATAAATGTTTTTCAACATTTATTCGGTTTTTTGTTCTTACAGAATTTCAAGTATAGCTGAAACACTGAAAAAATCCTATTTCTGCTCTGTCCCAGAAGCTTCTATCCTTTTAGCAGATTTTTGATAGCATGTTGTTTATTTTATGATATCATATCTAGAAAATATTTGTCATCCTGCATATATTTCATTGCACTGCGAAGCTCAGGGTTTAGAACATTCGGCTTATCAGCCAAGTGCAACGCAGCTGGCCATTTGTACGCTTCAACTTCCATGAACAACGTGTAGTTCTCACTCCGACCAGTAGATGGTATCAATCTTAGCGGCAGATGGATCAACCAACATTTCTAGTGTTCAGATGCATCAGAAGTTCCCGGTGTGAAGCTAATTAGCACTTAATAAGGGGTTAAATGTTAAATGAAGGAATTATTATCGGTCTGACTTTGCTCACTTATTTTGTAACATATCGTATACCCATGAAGCTCATTGCTGATTGTTTGTGTTGTTACCTGAACGCCCCATGACGAGCCAGCTGCCACAAACAAGAGCATTATTTGCTTTTCTCCTCACATTTTAAAGCAGTGAACCCCGAGTGACACAAGATGGAAAAAAAAAAAATATATATATATATATATCTATCTATATATATATATAGATATAGATATATATATATATCTATATATATATAGATAGATATATATATATATATATATCTATCTATATATATATATATATAGATATAGATATATATATATATACTGTGTTGTTTAGAAGCTCCTCAGCAAAAAAGCATCCTTTCCTCTGTGCTGTGTGCAGGATGGAAGAGACGGTGCGGTCGCTGCTGCAGAACCAGGGCGGCGTCCTGGAGCAGAGCGCCGTGGACTCGGTGGACATCATGAAGGCCTACAAGGTGGGCCGCTCCTCTGCTTTGGAAAACCTTCCTGGGAGCTCGAAGTTCTCCTGTGACACGGTTCGAAAGCACAAACATCCTTCAAAGGATTTCATGAACAAGTCCTGCCCTGTCGGCAGCAGCGGTTCGTAACCGGTCTCACATCAGAGCATGTGGCTCCCTGAGAGGGAATAATGTTTCCACCGTCTTACTTTGAAAAGGACCAATTTTTTTTTCAAATTTTTTTTGTCGCGTAAACCTCCGCACATTGAGGTTACAATTAGAAAAAAGTGTTACATACATCAGGATAAATAATTAGTTTTGCTGACATTTAGTCAGGCCCTCCATTTTTGTTTTTTATTTGCAGAAATTTATGCAAAATCAACACATTCTTACATTTTTCACATAAATCGTCAGCTCCTGCTTCAGGACTGTTTAAAGGTGGTCAGACATTAATTTTTTGTCCGTTTGTGCAGTTTGTAAACAAACGCTCCTACTGTGATCAAAACTGTCAGAGTGAATACACATGGACGCCGTTTATTCCACTCCCAGCGGATGTTTAGCGCCGGGACGTGTCCCCCCACCGCCGCTGCCTTGTGTGTATTCAGCGGACTAACTCAATAAGCGCCGTGACTCGCTGCGGATTATTACCACGGCGTCCGACGGCGCCGAGCGGACACCGCCCAACTGAAGACAAATCAAAGCTGCAAAGTGTCTCAGCAGCCGGCGGAATCGAGCAAGATTGAAAAGCTAATATGTGTTGGAATGAGATTGAATCAAAGCAAAAACAAAGTTCCTATTTAAGAGCGAGCGGCGTTTGGATTCAGATGAGCGCAGCCATCTATCAGCGCCGCGCGTCGGCTCCGCAGCACATTAACTAAAGATACCAGACAGCTGACTGGTGGAGCTCAGGTAGGACATGAGTCACGGCGACATACCTGCTCTTCATCTGACTAAATAAAGTCAACAAAATGAAAAAAGCTGCAAAAATAAAATTTATTGTGATTATTGGTATTTGTTTTGATTGAAAAGGTAAGGGGTGAGCCACAGCTTCATTTTTCCATAATCCACATTATGGATTGAGATGGTTAAAAATTGAAGGAAAAACAATACGTCCTTTATTTACCGTATTTGATAGCCAGGGGTTTATGGCCTGCTTTAACAATCTGTGACAAACCCTTGATCTCTATAGGGTTGGCTAAGAATAAAACATAAAAGGCAAATATGTGTTTTAAAGAATTAAAATGCAAATGAACACAGTTGGAAGAAAGTGGAAATGTATTACTTTTATTAAGCTGCAGGCTATGTTTTTGTTATTTTTACTTTAGCCTAAAAATTCCTTTAGTTATAGCTCCAAAACAACAAAATAAAAACCCTGCAGGCAATAGTTTCCTTTGAAACTGAATGGAAAGGCAACATCTAAATATTAGACAGTCATAATAATGAAGGACAAGAAATTAAGCTAACATGGCAAGCAGTTAAAAAAAGGTTCCAAGCCTCCCATCACGTTCCCCTTAAGCCCCGCCTCTCAGACGCTGTGTCCTATCAGGAAACAGACACTCCAAAGCCGAACGTGTCGTTAGGTACGCCACTTGGTGGCGTCTGCATGGTTCGTACATCGGTGCGTCAAGGGACGTCTTAACGAAGCTCTGCCTCGCAACGTTTCCTTTACAAATGTATGCAAAGCTTTGTCCATATTCTGCTAACACCACAATTATAATTACGCTGTATATTAAATGAGAAAGACACGAAATAAATTAAAAATCATGCCGGTGACGGCGGTAATTCAGCCGTGGCGCTAGCGCTCATCACCTATCAGCCAATCAGAGGAGACGTCGGCATCTGATACAGGCGTTCGAACAACCAGAATGGGAGTGGCTACGTAGGCATTGTAATCTGCCATTTTACAGAACAGCCTTGGATTTAACATGTTATTTTATGAATATAGAAGTATCCGTCTCATATTTATGTGTTATTTCAATAGTCCGCACTGATGTTTAGATGGAGGAAGTGAGGTCAAACTGCTTCCTGTTTCCCGTCTCCGCAGGATAAACTGTCAGAGGAGGAGCAGAAACGGAACGAGGAGCCGGCAGAGAGCGACGCGCCTCCAGTGGATCAGGAGGACAGAACCGGGCCTCTTCTGGAGCGCCTCAAGGCCTTGGAGGTGAGCTTTTATTCTATGGGGCAAAAAAATCCATTTTAATTCAAAAATATAAATCATTTCAATTTAATTGTTGGACTGAAGTAGGCTATTTTTATACCGCTAATTCTCGAGAAGGCTATTACTGAAACTAAACAATAAAAAATGAGATTGTTGATAAACATTGAGACTAGTCTGGGTTATTTTAAAAGTTTATTTTTATTTATTAATAAGAAAAAATATTTGTGTTCTGTGAACATTTTACAAATGTTGGTATTTCCATGCTGGGCCAGCAGGGGGCGATAACATCCACCTGAAATACATGAAAGGGCAAAAAGGCAGCTTGCGATTGGTCCAAAATACTCAGAGTTGTGATGTCATTGTTTATGGAGAACATTTATAGCTGAGAAGGTTTTAGAGCCAACATGCGACTAAAAGGGGAAAAATATCCAAACTAGAGCGACAGTTAAAGAGGAAGATGATTATTTATTGAACGCTGTTGAACATTTCAACCTGTCTGCTGGTGGTTCTGGTTCTGGTTGTGTGTTAGCAGCCTGAATAAATCCACTCACTCTGTTGTTTTAAGATGATTCCTGTTCTGACCATCACAATGCGTGGAGATGTGAGGGGTTTCCTAATAATAGAGGCGCCAACACAACAAGGCGTTGTTTAATTACTCATCAGTCCGCCTCCAGAACCAATTCCCACGCTCTGACGGTTTAATTAGTCAGCGTTTGGGCCGCGGTGGAATGTTTCGGGCCCCAATTACGTTTTCCATGTTTCCATGCAGGGCCTGGTGGGTTGTGCTGAAAGGGCAGAGGGCGAGCAGAGCGCAGCAGGCTGACAGCTCCTAATGCGCCGCCTGCCTCTGACAAATTGGAAACCCTGGAAGATCAATAGCGCGCCGCCTCACCACTCGCCAAACAAAGGAGATATTCTTATTAGATCCAAACTCTCTCAGCACAAAAGTTCAACATCATAACTTCCGTCCCCTTGACCTTTTTCTCAGTTGCACTTGGTAATGCTTTTTATCGGCCGCCCCGGTTCAAAGTTGACATCTGACCTTTGTTATGGAAGCCTTCCTCTGATTGCTGCCGGCGTCGCTCAGCGGTGCAGCGTGTAAACTGACGCGAGCGTGTCGTTTCAGGAGGAGAACTCGACCCTGGCCCTGGAGAACGAGAGCCAGAGGGAGCAGTACGAGCGCTGCCTGGACGAGGTAAGCCACCGGTCGGGTTCTGCTGCACGGAGGTCAACATGAGGCCGCCGTCGAGGCTCCACAGAGCAACTTGGTGACATCTAGCTGTAAAACCTGCAAACTGCAACAATTTCACCGTAGTCGATCTTAAAGGACTGGCAGAATGCGAAAAACGTGGCAGAATCTGCAACCACGATAAACCAAAGAACAATTTATAACAGAGAAACTGCATCAACTGGAGATGGCAACGAATCCAGAACACAGGTGAACTGATACAGTCAGAAATAAATCATTTGAAAGATTTTCAAGATTGAAAGAAACCAGAGGCATCTGCAGCATATTGATTCTTATGCTGTTTCTGTAAAGTTACGAAACCCAATTTCTAAAGGTGCATCATAAGGAATATAGTGCCATCTAGTATTTTTAATAGCTCAGCAAACGCACTTCAGTCAAAGTACAGCAGAGACCATTGGTAACTGCCCAAATGGTTGGCATCAGAAACGCCTGCCGGTAAAAACTTTGGTCTAAATCAACCACACCAACTTCCCGTCGTCATCCCTGCAGCTCATTTGTAACTTTTTGCCGCTCCAGGAAACGTGGGGAAGGTTTAATATCCATAAGTGTGTATCGGCGGAGCAGCTGAAGTCGCCGTTTACATAATAATTGCCCTTCGGAGCCTGCTGGTTATTCGAGAGGGCCTGATAAGCGCAGCTGGGGGAGCCGCAGCAGACTCTGGATTGCTGCGGGACAGCAGGTCCAGCAGGAACGAGTTGAGCGGCTCGTCCTGGACGCCGCGCAGATTCCCCCGGAGGAGCGAGGGACTGGGATGAAAGGACGAGGAGGAGGAGGAGGACTGGGAGTGATGCCCAGCTGCCTCTGCAAGCCTCCAGCTGCAGAAACGCTTAACACACTGATCTCCATGTTTACCCTGCTCTTCTGCTCATTCAATAATCCGGAGTGCGGCTTCACACGCTATTAATGAGCAATCGATGACGGTAATGGGAGCTGCGTCTCCATCGGCCTTGTGGTCTGAGCTACACGAGGAGTGTGAGGAACAACAGCACTTGATCCAGTCGGGCTTCTGCCTGCACATCAGCCAGCCTGTCGATACGAACAGGAAGGCACCCGCTGCATCGGAGCGGCGCACCACAAACACATGAACAAAACTAAACTGCTTGGATCTTTAAAGCTGGAGAGCCAGTCATGCATAAAGCTAAAGCCGATCTTTATCTTTTTCTCTTCCAGGTCGCCAACCAAGTTGTCCAAGCACTTCTCACACAAAAGGTTTGTTTCAAATGTTAATGATAAATAATCACAGCGCCAGGAGGTTAGAATATGTATCGAACTGCGCTTAAATTGTGAATTCAAATATGACGTTTTAAAAAAAGATTATGTTGAGCCTAAGTGGTAAGTGGATATATTTGCGCTTTATTTGTTACAGGACCATAAATCTCTGTTTCCCCATGAACACAAATAATAGTTTTTTATGTGGAACGAATTAATTTGAGTGTCTGTGTGGGTGAAAGGTGAAAACATGTAAAAATGTCCTGGTTTTTCCAGGACATGGTCTGTTGTTTGAGAGGTTTTTGTTCTTTGGAGGAGCAGTGGCCGGAGTTCTGATCGTTACGCCCGGCTGTGTGTTTGTGCGTCAGGATCTGAGGGAGGAATGCCTGAAGCTCAGAACCAGAGTCTTCGACCTGGAGCAGCAGAATCGAGCGCTGAGCGTTTTGTTCCAGCAGAGGATCAAACCCGCCTCAGACCTGCTTCTCCAGGTGAGACCGACGCCTCTTGACCTTTCACCTTCCGCAGCTCGCTTGGGAAAATCCATTTTACTAAAACGATCTTTTTAGATCGGAGCTTTGCAGAAAAGTGTTCCCTCGTGTAAATAATCTATTCCGCCGACACTTTATTAAAATACAATTCTCAGAGCTTTTTCTACGTCATCAGATCTGAGTCAGCCATTTTCTGCGGCGCAGAAAAAAAACCATCTCCATGTCCTTTTAGAGAGCTTGTTTTGTTTCTGATTATTTTGTGTTAAAAAGCTCTGGTTCTGACTCCGTCTTTGATTCGACACGTTCAAACCAGGATGGATCCAGTGGTTATGTCGGGCCATAGCTGCGATTCAAATGGATCATCTTCATGGTCCTTCATGGCAGAAGATCCTCCCTGTACGTATAAGCTCTCCGTTAAAACGTGAAAGAAGACCCGCCACGCTCCGAAGAGAAGGACACTTTCAAATAATTGTCGAAATTGCTGCAGGGCAATTTACTGATCATATTAAAGGGACAAAAAAAAAAAAAAAAGCAATAGAAATAAGAGGAGAAAAGAGCTGTCATTCTAGTCAGACAAGAGGAGACGGAGAGAGGTGAGGATGGAAACGGGGAGGGAAGATAAGAGAGAGAGAGAGAAGACAGAGGAGTGAAAATGGAGAGAGATGAGATAGCAGAGAGGCTCCTGCTCTGACAAGAAGGTCAAATTATGAAGAGGCTGAAACAGAGTAAATGGAGTAAAGACAAGAGAGAAGAAAGAAATAAAATCCGAGTGCGTTTCAAAGGGATTTGTCAGTTCCTCGCTGTGACTTTATTGAGCAGAGAGGAGCGACGCTAAGTGAAGCCGTTATATAAAAGCCTCGCCGAGGAATATTGATGATACCACCAAGAAGTCCAATCTCTCTGAAAATGCGCGCAGACCCACAGAAACATGATGGAGTGCAGCTCAGACCGCAATTTGTTTCCCCCCACCCCTTTTCTTCGCGACGGCAGAGATGCCATCTATAAATTAGCCGTGCGTCGTCGTCAGGTGGGGAAAAAGGAAACGAATAACATTGTCTGTTTACGTGAGCGACTGATCAAAGTTCTCGCGTTCGTGACGGTGTCTTCTTTTCTGTCTTTTTTTTCCGTCTTTAAATTAGGAGCGACTTTCCCCACGACCAGCCGGGGGATTTATTGTGCGTGTTTATCATAATACGGTGACGCCACGGCGGATGTTCGCCGCATTCATTATGAGTTGTGTTGTGTGTGGGAGAGCTGTTAAAAAAAAACAAAAAAAAAACGACTAAATCTGTCCGTGTCGGCGTGGACGGGGACATCCTATCTGTTCTCCCTTCTGTTATTTGACTGCTGTCCCAATTACAGAGCTATATGGGAGGATGTAACGTCTTTGTTGGACGTCTGTTTAATATGAAGACACAAACAGCCCGGAGGAAGGTCTGCTCACTAAACACATGGCCACGCTAAAAAGACGTTCATCTTTTTCTTGTTGCTGTAAAGAGATCCAAGTCACCAATGTTTTGGTAAAGAGAATTAATCTGAGGTAAAGATAAATAACTGTAAAAAATAACCTTGACATGTGACGAGTGAAAACAAACAGCATTTTTTAAATGAGCTCAGTTTGATGAACTGGAATATTTAGTTGCGATGCAACTCAAAAACAAAGAAGCGAGGTAAAACAGGAGAATAAAACGCACTTTTTGAAACAATCTTTTCGGCGTTGTCGTCGCGCTCGGCAGCAGAATATTAAGAGGATCAGAAGAAAGCCTTCAGTTTATGAGAAGCAGATAGATGGGTGGAAACAGAGAAACGCCCCACTCTCCTCCATTTTGTCCCCAGGAGCCACACAGACCTAATCAGGCGTGCGCGCGTGTTGGATTTCTGGACCTTTTTGCTTATCGGTAATTAAACGGCTCCGGCTTCCCCACGGCGTCTCCGGTTCCTCTGATAAAGAAGCGCTAACGCTCTGGCAGAGGAGCCCAAACGCTTCCCTCTGATTCCATGAAGGTTTTGGGCTCCGCGTGGACGAAGCGGCGGTGTGTGCGATTGCGGCGTTATCTGCGTGTCACGTTTGACAGGTGTCACACGAGTGACCCGTCACTGGGGGAAAACAGGTGTTTTTTTTTTCACAGATCACAGCAGAGGATGTTCAGCTGAACCTCATTAGGAAGAATAAAATAATAATAATAAGTCAGAATGTTAGCAGGCTGCTTGGTGTCACAGGAGCCTTTTAATGCGGCAGCAGAGGATTTTTATGTCGAAGGCCTTTCATAATAACCTGAACTTAAAGAAAAGGTGTGATGACATCAACTGTTGATCACACCATGCCTCTCTCAATATGTGTGTGTGTGTGTGTGTGTGTGTGTGTGTGTGTGTGTGTGTGTGTGTGTGTGTGTGTGTGTGTGTGTGTGTGTGTGTGTGTGTGTGTGTGTGTGTGTGTGTGTGTGTGTGTGTGTGTGTGTGTGTGTCGAGACTCTTCCCCCGATGCGAGTTTTTGACAGCGGTTGCCGATACTGACGGATTTGTTTGGAAGCTGCCTATTGCTGCTATTCCGGGCTGATATTCATTATCTTGAAATATGGCTCCTGTCAAAGCAAAACAAAAAATAAAAAACACACACACATAGCAGAGAGCCTTTCTTTCTTTTCTTTTCTTTTTTTTTTTTTTTTTTTTGTCTCCCTCGGAGTCTGGCGGAAACTTCTCAGGCTGCAGACGTTCAGAGACGCAACGATTTGCATGACGGATTACGGGAACTTTGAGGGGGGGAAAGAGAAAAATCGGTGACTTTGAGCGTCGGTCTCTAGTCTGAAACAGAGAGAAAAAACAACAACAAAAAAAAAAAAAAGAGAGAGAAGAAGCGAGCGGCTCCATCATCTTCCATTTCCATCTCCCCCCGTCCCGGTGACCCGGTGACACTATCGACCGCATGCTTGATGAGGATGCTGAGGAGGTGAAATGGAGCACCGCGCGATAAGATCGCGGGCCTGGGACGGCGCGGCGGCCACTCCCAGCCCGCAGCGAGGCCGACGCCCACGCAGGCCGCTTGGACAAAAACCACCGGGAAGTGGAAGGAAGGAAGGAAAAAATACACAAAACTCCTTTTCACTCTTGTGAGCAGAATAATTGTGCGACATCACCAGAAGAAAGTGTAGCTCAGTCCGTCCGCTTCTTTCTTCTCAGCAGAATCATTTAAGATTTCTGCTAATTATAAATACTAATTTGATGCGGATGTGTTAGTAGATGAAGCCAATACTGAAGCAGAACTTCATTAAATTACTGTTTCATTCTGGTCATTTATATTGGTAATATTGTCACTTTATTATCACATCATTTTGACTTTTTTTCTACAATTTATTTTTACTTTTTTTTTGTCATACAAATTTATTCACATAATATGAGTTAGTATGATTTTATTTTTGACTTAATTCTCTTCATATCACTTTATTCTGGCCCTTGTTCATGACAATTAATGATAATAATTTATTTTATTATTAGCACATGACATCCAAGTGGAGTTTTAATCATTTCTGTGTAATAAATGACTCAGATTAGTAATTATCGGGCAGTTCTTCCGTTCTCATGTTTTCAGAAAACGGTTGTTCAGCGTTAAAAAGAAAAACGAGCGTTTTTCTTTTTGAACGTTTTGCAAACATTCGAACAAAAAGGAGGTAAACAACAAAGCCCCGACGCTTTCGTGCCCCGAGTGAAATAATAATGCGGGCGTTCAGAGAGAGAAGCATTTGGTAAGGAACAAAGGAGGTCGATATGAACCGAAGCTTTTCTCGCAAACAAAATCACCTCTCGCCGTTTTTCTGTAATATTTATGATTTCTCGCAACAACACGAGCGTTTAGTTGTGCGAGCGGATCAGATGAGCGGAGCACATTTCTAAGTGAGCGCTGTAGCTGCTGCTGCAGCAGCCAGTGGAAGTGTAGCATAAGATCAAGTGTTCTGCTCCTCTTTATTTCCAGCTTAAGTTAATTTGAGCGTGGGGAATGGAGCATAATTAAGTTCGGAGATGAATGTGTGGGAACGCGTTTGGTTTTGAGTCCTTCCCCCTCATGTGCAAGAGTTAACTAACAGAAGAGAGTTGGACATAAATTTAAGGGAAGGCAAATCAAATGAATCCCAAATCCCCCAATGTAATTATTTCCTATTCACACTGGTTTTTTTTTTTTTTTTTGGGCCGGCTGATGACTGTAATGACTTTGAGAGGAGCGGATTCGGCTCCAGCGAAGGGAATCTGATTTGCAAAACAGCGCTCAACCTTGACCCAAAGTTCTCTCCGTTTCATATTTGGACTGCGCTTATAATTCAGTTCAGTTTCTGACTTAAAAAGAGCAAAGAATCAATAAAAGCCCTCACATCTTTCTGGGAGGCTTGCTTCAGTCTCCCGGGCTCTCTGTAGCTGAAACTCACCGCTCCGTGTCCTTCGCTCTTCTTTCTGCTTTGACTTACAGAAGCTGCACTCTCGGATCATGGATCTGTCTGCGGCCGACCTGCTGCTGGAGCCCGAGAGGAGCAAGGCTTTCCTGCTTTCCAGGAACTCCGACTCTCCTTCTGGTGTAAGCCTAACGACGGGGGGTCGTGACCTCTCTGAGACATAAATGCTTGTCATGTTACCAGAAAAGCATCGATTCAGACTCTACGTCAGTTAAAATGACTCCACAAGACGCACTGGAACATTAGTCATCTTATATATTATGCATTAAGGCTTGAAGATGAGTTTTCTCCTCCCCTCCTTTTTTTTTTTTTTTTTTTTTTTACCCCTGAGAATGTCACCTGATAAACTGAAACCAGGAAAGGGAATTATGAATCCTCTAAATGTCCACTTCAGACCCAAGTGGCGCTTCTTTTTATTTAACCGCTCTCTCTCTGAGGTTCTAATTTGATAAACGTGCGGTGATGGTGGCAGCAGTGCGTGAAAATTAGATCTTTCCGCGACAACTGCAAGATATTTCTCTGGAAAGATTTGGTCGGTCGGTGACTGAAATGCCATCAAGATGGTCATTAGGTATGCAACAGCAACCAGTCTGGAACCTGCCGCAACCAGTTTTAGCGAAGAGAAAACATCAAATAAACACAATATTATAGGCCACGATGAAAGTTTTCCTCCTAATTCAGATCCGTAACGTTTCGCCGGTTCTTAAAAAGGTCGTCTTCTATGTTTCTTTCAGGAGGTTCAGCTAAGTGGAAAGCCGGGCCTCCCAGTGGCCAAGTGTTTGAGCCAGCTGAGCCTGGGCGTGCCCCCGCCCGTCTACCCGCGCAGCAGCTGCAGCAGCAGCGAGATCTCCCTGTCGAGCGCATGCAGCGAGTTCTCCAGCGGCTCGTACACCTGGAATGACGGACGCTCCTGCGGGAAAAAGGTAAACCCAAACATCAGTTCCACAAAACAATCGCGAGTGGCAGCTCGTCAAACTTCCCTGCTCATTTGAGGCACTAATTAATCCCATATCCTCCTGGAAGAGTTTGATGACCATGACTATAAAAATACTCCTTAGAAAACTCTTAAAATAGATAATACACTTAAAGTCTATGGAAGTCGGGAGATCTTAAAAAATTGTTTTGTACTTTGACAAAACTGCTAAACCATGATCTTTTACAAGTGTTAACTTTGTCTCTTTTTGCTTTAAAGTCTTCTCTGACATGGGAGAAGAGGCTGAGTTTGGGTTCATCGGCTCCGAGTAACATCTGCGCCCCTTCAGAGGAGCAGCAGCCCACGCGATGTAAGGAGAGCCACATCCTGGAGGGACTTCGGAAGCTCCAGAGGAGGAAACACAGAAGCTCCTCCTGTTCTTCCAAGGTGTCCAGATCAGGCTATAAAGACTGCATGAACTCCAACGAGGGCATCTACTCCCTTGGAATCAAGAGCAGCAGCAAAGGGGTTTCCAAGCCCAGCCACTGTGGCAGGACTTTCACCGCTCGAGGCAAGCAGTTCTTCTACGATTCGGATGATGCAGATGATGAACTGGTGCAGTCGAGCCGCAGAGATGACATCCCCACGAAGGACTGCTGGTTTCACTGCAAGAGACTCTCTCACAGCATCTCAGATAGCTTGTGCAGCTGGGATGGGACGCAGGAAGGTGACGCCCCTTCAGGACCGATGGTTGCGAACTCTTGTTCTGGCTGTGACTCCAAAGAGCGTCCGGAGAAGCTCGTAAGTTTCCTCAGTTTTCTCTCAGACGGAGAGCACAAGTCAGCTTTTAGTAGACCGACCAAGCTCCACTCCAACCCACCTGACCCGGAAAGCACCAAGCGCCTCCGTGATGTGGACGGCCACGAGAAAAAGTGTAGTGAAGTCCGAATGTCCTGTGACCAACCGACAGAGCAAGCAGAGAGGGAGTTCAAAAGACTGTCTCGGGATGCTGCAAAGCTCCTTAAACAGAAATACTTGGGCAGAGACCAGGGACGCACGCAGTCTGCCGATGGGAGGCCCAAACCTTTAAGTCTGCTGAAGGAACCAAAAGCCTCCAAGTGTACCCAGTCTGAAGAAAGCATATTGGCTATCTTTGATGCAGAAGGGGAACCTATTGAGCTTTGTCCCCAAAGGCTTCCAGCAGATGCAGATCAAATTGAAGGGAGTAAAATTGCTGCTAACTATGCAGAATTAGTACCACCAGAGAGACCAGCGAGGCAAACATCTGCCAATACAAGAAATTATAATGTTCTGGAATCTCCAGAGAAACCTTCAGAGTGGGAGAGTAGGACTAGTAAATCAGCCAATAGCAAGGGGGAAAGTACAGAGAGGCTGTATATGCAGCCGACTCCACAAAGAAAGCTAATAAAACCACCAGGCGTCCGAGCAAGTAAGAGTCAGTCCATCCCTCCGTTGAATGATGCTGCCTGTCCCAAGACTAGTGGTTCAAAGATTCCTGGTCGCAACAAACCGTCAGCATCCCCTCTGAGGGTGTCTAAAGGTTCAGCAGCTGAGCCAAGCAATGGTGGAAACTCAGGATCCTCCACTCAGGAGAAATCCCCTTCCTCTCCTACAGTTAAAATGTCCAGATTCATAAAAACACAAACTAGCTCTCAGAGCCCAAAGGCTGTGAACTCCAAATGGAGTAAGGGTCCCTCATCCACTTCCCCCCACCTCCCAAGGAGGCTCCTGGAGTTTGGTGACACTAGTGAAAAACCAACTAGAGACAAACACTGTGAATCTAGCAAAAATAAACTCAGGTCTCCCTCTCCTCCCCCTCCCCCAGGCCGCACCACCTCCCTACTGATCAGACCAAACTACGAAGGTTCCCCTCAGGCACATAAAACAGGGGTGGCTCCACTATCCACACTAACCACTGTGAGGGGCCCTCCCCCAAGTTACTACACCTCATTGGCACCAAATATGCAAACCACTTTACCCATCAAGGATAAAGACTGTCTGGATTTGGATGCAGGCTATGGGACTGCACTTGCACCTCAGAAGCTGATCGAGAAAACCAGTCAGCACCTTCAGAAGTCCCCCGTTGTGACTCAGACTCCTACAAAAGGCACTTCCAGACTTACAAAAGACTACCTCCCTTCTGCAAACTCAGGGTCTGTTCGAGAACCTGACAATGCACCTAGAAGCTCAAAGAATGTTCCTCCTCCCTACAGCGCTCTCAGAGGCTCCTCACTACAAAACACATTTGCAATTAAGAAAGGACCCACTCATGAAAATGTCCACCAGACAGTTCAGAAGACCTCTATAAGTTTACCCATATCCCTTCAGGATTCCCCTCAATGTCAGCCAGAGCAGCAAAATGCTAAAGCTATCGTTAGCCCTCCGGCCTCTGCTGTTATGTCACCCAGCCAAGCAGAAAAAGCTGCTAAGACTCGCATCCCAATGGGCTTTAAAGCCTTTTTGAAATCACCTCCAACAAGTAAAAGTAGTCCCACTGTTCCTGGTAAGCAAGAGAAAGACCATATCAACTCAGTCTCCAAGGAGACGGTGACTTCAAATGCCTCAACCCAGTGTGATGGCTTGCAATCGGCGTTTAGTATCGATTTACCACCCAAGACGTCTTCAACAGAGGAGAAAGGTAAAGGTGAAGTCCAGTGTTGCGTTTCAGAAGAGGCCGTACATCCGGCTGTGTTGCCTGAGGAAGCCGATGTGTATGAGAAGGGGAAAAGGACCAGTCAGCTCTTTGGTCGATCCATATCCGTGACAACAAAGACCCATCTAAAGCCCGCCCTGGGAATGAACGGCGCCAAAGCTCGTAGTCAGAGTTTCAGCGCCAACTACATGGAGAAACCCAACATCAATGTGCCGGAAGGACTGGGGAAAGTTCGTACTCAAATCATTACCAACTCGGGTGAGAGGGGAAACTCTCTGTCAAGGCAGAGTTCTTTAGAGGTACCAGCTGTAGGCTTGGCTGAGAGTCCTCTCCATTCACCCAGGATGAGGCTAAGCCACTATGGAGGCATGACAGCTTCAACCAGTACCAACGGCCTCCCTGACAAACCCTCAAAGTCTGGCTCTAAGGGGGAATCTGTCACCTCCCCTACACATAAAGAGGTGCACAGTCAGCCGTCAGGTGAAAGGACAAGTTTCAACAACATCCGGAAACCCAAAGTGGCCTCTCACCCACAATTTCAGCCTCAGCCATCCTTCTATAGCCCTGAAAACCCTGCCAGAGAGAAGGAAAACCTGGTAACCAACTCCAACGAACCGGGCAAAACCCAGCTGGACTCGCCAACCAAACCAACCGACACAGAGGACAAGAAAATCAGCCCGACAGTTTGCACAATTGAAGAGAAAGTCATGATGGGCATCGAGGAAAACTTGCAAAAATCCCAAGAACAAGAGAAGGTAGCAGCCAGTGAGGCCAAACAGAAAACCGGCCCATCTCTCGCTAACTGGTTCGGCCTGCGAAAGAGCAAGCTTCCGGCTCTGAGCGGCAAGAAATCCGACTCCCCCAAAGGGAAGGAAGAGAAGAAGGACCTAAAGATCGGGTCTGTCCTCGGGGGGAAACAGGTCAAGCCTGACAAGAAAAAGGACAAGAAGAAGGAGGGCCAGGAAATCCAGAATCTGGATTTGAACAACAAGCTGAGCTCCATCATGGACCACTGCAACAATCAGATGGGTCAAATCGCCAGTCAGATTCAGAGTACCACAGCGTTCATCGGAAAAGACCAGTTTGTCAAAGACCTTCTTGGCAAGTGAGTAGAGAAGTATGATTCTTGTACTGTCCTACAGTAAAACCAGCAGCTTCCAGCCAACTCAGTGTTGGCTGGAAGCTAACAAACACTCCACATCTCCTCTCACCTGTTTGTTTTCCTCTCTGAACCCCAGCTGACAGGGTGGAAGGCTTTTCATGGAGGCTGTTAAACATTATATGAGGTCTCTGTGTTTGAGTGTGTTTGCCTTCGTGAAAGAGCAGGCTATTTCAGTTTATCAGCTCTCCAGCTTGACGAAGGCACTAGCCAATATATAAACCACATGCCCTTCCCTCTCAGGACGGCGGTGAAGGTCAGCAGCGTGACCGCCTCACCGCCCGCCATCTCCACACCCAGGAAGCACGGCGAGACCAAGGCGGACCTGCAGATCTGTCCCGATACGGCGGTGAGTCGATGAACTTCCACCAACTTCTGCTGCAGCCGAATGTTCCGGACTCCAGATTCCCTCAGGTTTCTGCTTACTGTTTCACGCTCGGAACAGAACGTCCATCCGCCTCTGCAGCCTCGCGTCCCCTTTGGGCTCGCTATTGATTCAGTTTGTGTTCCTACTTCGGCTGCTCCGCAAAAACACTCCCCGCTCATTTTCCTATCTGTTATCACCAGCCTCGGCTGATGGGAGGTACCGCAACAAAGACGAGAAAAGTTTCAGAGTCGTGTTAGGCGGCTCTAATCGTACCGAACCTAAAGAAGAATCATTTCACATTTTTGTCACATTAAAGCGACAACATCTAACAGACTTTATTGGAATTTTATCAGACTACCAATACAAAGGGCCATATAGTAAAAGATAATTTTGTCTGCATAGTACATTTTCAGCAACAAGGCAGTTCAAAGTGCTTTACATGAATCAGAAGGAAATACAAACAGAGCAACAAAATCGATCGACTGCCATTCTAATATGTTGACGATTTAAACTGTCGGGGTCATTGCGCAGCAAGAAGGTAAAAATTTTCCTTTTGGAGGGAACTGATCAGATCAATTTTTTCCACAGTAGCAAAACCGTCTAGTAGTTATGTGACTGACCAACAGGGAGACGTCTGACGGCGGGTCGCTGCTTATTAGGGGGTGGCGGAATAAAGGAGACTGAATACAAACCTGTTGGAAGATCGCAGAGAAGTTTCAGAGCCTGTTTTGATGCATTTCCGGATCCAGGGAACGACGGTGAAAAGGTCGAAGCAGAGTGAGTCAGCAGCGGTAACAAAAGGAGCGGAGTGAGGCGATGAGAGGGGCCGACGGGTCCGCGGCATAATGTGGGAAATTTAATCCAGATGATGCCGAGTCTCGATAAGGCAGAGGGAGCCATTTACCGCCGCCTCTCCGCTCCACAAAAGGGCCATTTAAAACCGTCCTATCTGCTCCCCACAGAATGCAACAAAAGAGGCGCATTTCATGACCCACAAGCGCCGCAGCAGCCCAATTAGAGCCAGGAAGAAATAAAGGAAAAAAAAACTCGCTTTTCTGGCAAAGAAACAATGTGAAGTGTCAGAAACGAACGGCCTCGACGAGGCTTTACAAAACTTTTATGTTGTTCTGAGGGTCTCTGTGACCAACATGGAGCATTTGTTGGTTTTTCAGACCCTGATAATAAGTCAGAAGATCAGCCTGAAGGCTGAGGAGGAGGACGGACACCTGGCCGACTCCAGCTGTCAGGACCACATGATAGGTAAGATCTCCTTTCTCCAAATGTTTGGTTTTCACTCATTTTCTTCCGGTTCTTTTCCGTCTCCACCATTTTGTCCGAAAATGGAGCGTTTCATAATATGTTGTTTTCTATTCCTGTTTCACTCATCGACTGGGCGCCTCTGATCCTTCCTGACCTCTCGCTCTCTTCACCCTGAGACTTTTCTCTCTGAAAGCCAGAAGCTTTGAGCCTGACCTGGAGAAGCCAGGATGAGGTCACCGTGACGGAAAATTGAGGTTTTGCAGGATTTCAACAAAACCTACGAGACAAATTTCTTTACAAATCGTCTGTTTTCCAGATTTCTTCCAATAAATTTCGATTTATAAACAGGGAAACATTTTGCTCATCTTGCCTTTAACGTTTGATCTCGTTTCATTTAAGCAATGAGACGTTGACGTAACATCCAAACATAATGCATAATAAAAAAATAAAAAAAACGTGAACAAACATAATCATTAAGTGATTGAAAACATAATGAAAAAAAATCTGATACAAATAAGTTCTACTTTAACAAAGGGATGGATGCATAATATAAAATGATTCAAAACAACAAAAAGATAAGTAAAGAAATGCTTAAATAGGTTAATAAATAATGGATAGATTATTTAATCATAAAGTATACATAGAAATTCAAATACATATTTTACTGTGAAAGATAATGACGTGAAAACAAAAAAGCAGCAGCTCCAGTTGCGTCTCAGATGGAGCAGCTAATGCTACTAATGTCTCCTCTGGTGTTTTTACTTCCTGTGGCTCATTTATATCGAAAAAGAGTTTATTTAACCTTTAAGCCCCAGAGTTTCTGGTTTATTATGAAACATAAAAAGCAGTTTTTTTTGTCCTGTCGGCCACGCTGCCGTCCTCTAACAGGCTAGCATCTTCGCTTTCTGCCTGCTCAGCCTTTCCCAGTCGGTCTGAATTAGAAGTGGCGGCGCGCGGCGCCCCTTCTAACCGACGGCAGGTAAACACATCAGTCATGGAAACGGTCTGTGCTCCGGCCCCCTCGTGGATCCGTGCCGGGGTCGGAACTTGCTCGGTAATCGTGTTGAAGAACTTTCGCTCCAGGTGTGTTTCTCTCATAAAGAGACAATAAAACAAAGCTCGACTCTTTGAACACCCTGCCAGGTGTGGAGTGTGAGCGCAGGACTTGGGCTTTAAAGCGTGACATGAGGATGGGCCGCGGCGTGTAGATGCCTGCAGCCAGCCTGCTGAAGTGATAGGGAGCTCATGAAAGCTAGATTAGGTCCAGTTGTTTCTGGCCGCTGGCTGAAATTACTGTGGACCTTGTTATAGCTGGGATATAGAGGGCATTTTGAACTGCCAGGCTTGGCATTCAATTACCCAGCTGGGTAATCTATGGCTCCCTGTTTCTCTCTGCAGCTCATGGCTGCATTAGCTGGCTGAACGCCACGCATTCAGAGCAGCATTTCTGCTAAACTCCACATCATGTCACACTGGAGGAACCGTCCTGGGCATCTAGATAGACTCAGAAAGACCAGAAAGACAGAATGACGCAGGTACGTTCCTGCATTTTAATTGGTTCAGGGCTCCAGGGGGCCATTGATTCAAAAAGCACCGCATCTTGATGGATAGTGACTCTCTACTGACCCCTGCGTCTCACAAAGAGAACTGCAGTGAGTGTTGAGCGTCCACGCTAACAGGAAGTCGGTTTGCCTGGAGTTTTTCAGCCAGTCACCATAAAACGCCACCGAACCAATGACGTATAGAAGAATCAGTTGTTTCTGTGGAACATGACTTTAAAACATCTAAAGTATCCCAAAGATAATGCATCATGGGAAGCTGGAAGACTTTGCCTCAATGCATGCTGACATGCTGCTAGCTGGCAAATCAGCAAATACAGGACATGGCAGTTATTTTCCTTAGCACTGATTGGCTGAACCCCCTAAGACATTGGACGTTAGCTTTAGCAGTAGCGCTAAGACCGTTTCACTGTGCATATTAAAGCACACTTAGCTACAGCTGGTGTTTAAACTGTTAAAACAGTTTCTGATAGGAGGTTTCAGGTATTAGCTGGTATTAGCTATAGCGTGGGCAGCTGTGACCCTTGACCTCAGTATTGGCAGGAGTATTTTGAGGACCATCTACTTTTAAGTGGAAGACTCCTCGTCATTGTAGCATGAACAGGACTGGAAGACGTCCTCCCTCTGATATTAGCCAGTCTGGCTAACCGGCTAACCTCTACTCATGCTGTTCTCTGCCTCTCTCTCCGACTCGCCCACCACAGACTCCCTGTTCTCCCCCCCTCCTTTCCGCTGCATGTAGCTCCGAGCCGCCCCCCCGTCTTGTTGTGTCACACTCCTCTAACTGTTCCTCTAGGCTCCAGCTGCCAGATGCGCACCCTGGACAGCGGCATCGGCACCTTCCCCCTCCCCGACTCGGTCTCCAGGGCCGCCGGCCGCCACGTCCCCAGGTCCGAGTCCAGCCCAGACCAGGTGACCTCCGACCCCTCGCAGCCCCATGTCAAAGTGCCTTCCCTCCCCAAAGCGCAGCCGCATCCCTCCACCGGCAGCATGGCCCACTCCACGTCTGACCCTGGCGGCAGAACGGGCCAGGACACCCAGAGCCGTCTGCCCAAACCCTCAACCTCAGGTGAGTCACCGAGCCTTCAGCCGAGAGAGACACGGGGTATGTTCTGGACAAGATCCACATTACAGAACCCTGACTACAACCAGAACCCAGACTGGGCCTGTTAATCCTGCTAGCTGAGAGTCTTCTGTCGATGCATTTAAAATTGAAGACTTAGAAAGTCTTAAATTCTAAGTCTTCAATTCTGGCCTTAAATCCTTGAATGACAGGTCTTAAATTTTGCCAGGATTATTTAATGTTATATATTGCATGTAGTTTACTTTATGTCAGGCAAAAATTTGAGTCACCTCAAACATCTTTATTGCGTTCCGTGACTCACTGCTAACACACCGTTGCTAGCTAGCTAGCTTTTTTGTGTAGTTTTCTGGCCAGTTGACTGGACAAAGTTTGTACATTTCTTTGTCGGTTTGGGTCTTAAATTCCCTTCATGGTGTTCGTCTGAAGTTTTTAGAGCAGATTTTAGTTGCCGGTCCGTTTCTGATGAACCGGTCTGCTTCCAGACGCCATCCGGACCAAGAGGCTGAGTCTGTTCGCCCAGCGCAGCAGCAGCAGCGACCAGGACAGGAAGAGGACAGCAGAGCAGGACTCAAAGGTGAGTCTGTTTCTGCTGCATTTGGAGCAAAGCGTGCTCGGAGAAAAAAAAAACCTGCTTTAAAACCCAACTGGTCTGTGTGGAATTCGCCGTGGTGGCAGCATGGTGATGTGGGAATCTTTTTTTTCTTTTATGTTTGCCGTCAATATCCAGGACGGAGTCCAGGTGGTGAGGACGTTCTCGGGGAGCGACATGGAGACGGAGACGGACAGAAGCGGCGCCACGGTAACCAGGAGAACCGTCTCCGGTAATATCCCCCCCACCCGCCTGAACCCCCTCAGCTCTGTGTCGCCATCTAGAGGTTAACCCGGTCCTGTCCCTCCTCACAGTGGAGCAGCGCGAGGACACTCTGAAGACCTCCCTGTCCATCATGGACTACTACCAGCATGAGATGCTGTCCCAGCTGGACACCCTGGACGGGTCGGCCCAGGACCGGATCAGCGTGAGTACAGAACCCCGCTCCACACCGCTCACTTTGTTTTCACTCCAAGGTTCTGTGCTCCAGGAATTGTTGGCCAATTCTCACTAAAAAAGAAGGAAAAAACCCCAGCTGTCCTAATTGCTTTCGATCGCCTGGGCAGCGGGTGTCGGCGGGTATTTGCCTACCAGTATTTAACGCAGCTGAATGACAAACGAGGAGCAGGGAGCATGAAATGGCCTCCAACGCTTGGCTCCCCCACGCCGACACCAAACCTGACACAAAAATCCATACGCTGCCAGAAAAAAGCTCCGACTCAACACAAACCCGATAGGAAAGCAGTTTGTGTTTGAGGAGCCGAGGGAACGCAGCTGGATTTATGGCCTCCAAACGCCTTTTCGCGTGAAATCTGACCCAGGGATTAAACGAAATAAAACACGAGCTCATTATGTGTTCATTTGAGAAATATTCAACAGATGAATGTTCTGTTAGGAAGCATTAATATTCAGCAGCTCACTCCTGGGAGTCTGAGCTCTAACTGCTGACAAATAGCTGGATATGTAGAAAAATTCAGTTCTTAAAACTCTTCATGCAACAAGCTTCAGCTCACCTTGTGAAGTCAATATGCTTCCTTCTGCATGCCTGTTGTTTTTCAGAGGAAAACTTTTGCCGTTCTCACTTTTTATGAGGATTTTGTTTTCTTTCACTTTGAAATATTCTATTAATTTTTGGCTTGCTTTATGAAAGCGTACTATCTGTGAGCTGAGAGCAGCCAACAGGAAGCTGAGAGCAGCCAACAGGAAGCTGAGAGCAGCCAACAGGAAGCTGAGAGCAGCCAACAGGAAGACGAGAGCAGCCAACAGGAAGATGAGAGCAGCCAACAGGAAGCTGAGAGCAGCCAACAGGAAGTTGAGAGCAGCCAACAGGAAGCTGAGAGAAGCCAACAGGAAGATGAGAGCAGCCAACAGGAAGCTGAGAGCAGCCAACAGGAAGCTGAGAGCAGCCAACAGGAAGTTGAGAGCAGCCAACAGGAAGTTGAGAGAAGCTAACAGTAGGGTGAATAACAGAGCTGCTCTCAGCTGAGAGTTGTGGAGTTAAAGAGTATCCAGCTCTGTGCTGCTTCTTTGTAGAAGTCTGGATTTGTCTGAGCTCTGCTGTGAGCTCTGCTCTGTTAGCAACAGAACTGCCAAGAGCTACTGCGTCCTTAGGTCCTCACACCAGTCTGAGCTCTAATTATCTGTGGTGAGCTGCCAGGTTGCTCTTATTTTGCTCGGCTGGTGCCTCCGAAGTTTTCTCAGTGAGTAAAGGAATCCCTCGTTGTGATAACAGTTTTGTTAGAAGCGGTGTTGAGCTGGTGATATTTCTGGCATTAGCCTAATTCCCAGACTGTGAATGAAGCCTGATGATGGATGACTGCTGCTGAACTCATTTACCCTACATTATTCTTTTGGAAAAGACAATCCATCCCACTGTCGCCCCGTCCTCACCCCGGCCGGCCGCCTCCCGCCGCTGGGCCGCCGACTCCGGAGACGGCGGCGTGGATCGGGTCCGGGGGAAGTTGGGCGGCTGTGTCGGAGCGACTGTGATTTAAGCGCCTTTAATAACCTTTCACAAACACTCAGGAGAGTGATGTAAAGCTCAGCGGCTCCCATCAGGGCCCTCACAGCCCACGCCGGCCTCCCATTCATCATCCTGACAACACCTGACAGCCCTGCTAACGGCGGCCCCCGCCTCCTTCTCCTCCTGGCCTCGCAGTCTCTCTTTCTCCCACACGTCTTCGTGTCTCGCGTTCACTTTTGCCTCTCTCTATTTTGCCTCCGTAGTTTTCCTCCTTACTTGACTCCTGCCCTGAACAGATTTGGCTTTCCCTTTCATTTTTCTCTGCTAAAGTCTCCAACTCTTCTGCCGACATCCATACGTTACGGGATTCCTGAGCCAGCTTCCATGGTCTCGGGGTGCATGCCGTCTCCCTCGGAGCGCCGCGGCCTGTTAGCTCCAGAAACGATCGCGCGGCAAAAGGAGAAGCAACATTTCAGTCGACAAGCAGGCGGGACATGGGGTAAATGAAATTATACTCGAGCGCAAATAAATTCCAGCAGCAGAAAAACTCAGAAGCCATCTGTAGGTGTCAGGAAGCCCATAACATCCCGCTCAATCACGCTGGGCTGTAATCGGCAGGGAGGCCTGTTTTTAAGTCTCCCACTTTACTCAGAAAGCTTAAACACGAGGTCAAATTTGTCCGCACTCTACCAAAGAAGGTATAATATTTAATAAAAAAGCGTTTTCGTGTATTTAAGTTCAGAGGAAATGGATTGTTCCATGTCAGATTTCAGGAATTGCTTGGAGTTTCTTCCTCTGGCGCTTTTACGATCTCACACCCGTCTTCTTGATTTACACTGATGATAGCGGGCCGGCCGATAGCGGCTAGCCGCTAGCATAAATCAAGAAGATGAGTGAGACCTTTAAAGTGCCAGAGGAAAACCTGGAAGCAAGGCCTGGAATCTGACATGGAACAATCCATTTCCTCTGCCCTCCCAACTAAATACCAGGAAAACACTTCTTTTTTTTTTAATTAAATATTATGTTAGCGGTTAGTGGCTAGCTGCTATCGCTTAGCCACTAGCTTCTTCCTGTTGGCGCCTAGTTGCCACCATTTATTTCAACACCATAAACTGAAAACCAGTCCTGTCATGAATGCTTGTTCCTCGCCGGCCAAGAAAGTTTACTCTTTTATTCAAAGTGTGAAGTTTCCTTTAAAAATTCTCACTAAATTCTGACCTGAAAACAGAAGCAGACTTTCCCTGGGGATGATTACAACGAAAAGTCTTATTGATGTTGTCAGTTTTTTTAAAAGTCTGAATTATGGTCTGCGTGCATTAAACTCTTTGGTAACTGCAGGTTTTATTTTATTGATAAATGTTTTTGGCTAACTGCAAACTGTATTTTAATCTATATTTTAAAAATCTGCTGGCACTATAAACTGCAGAGATCCAATTTGTACATATCCTGTTTGTATGGAATATGTATTTACATACAAGAAAAATAAAAAAAGGTTTTGATTTTTTTGCTCTTTTTGGCATTTAAAGTTTGCAGGCCTTATTAAGAAATGATGTATTTTTCACTCTTTATTACCATGGCAACGTGCAGGATCGTGGGCCCGGCTGGGGAAAGAACATTTGAAAGTTGTTTGATTTTGGCTCTGGAGATGTTGCAAACGATCACCAGCGAAAACCGCTTAAGACGGGCGCGTATTTAAGAGCTTCGCTTAGAGGAAGCGAGCGCTCTGCTGACACGTGGGGCGAGCGACGAGCATCCAGAACCGGAGGATCGGACCTCTGAAGCAGAAAATGCCGGCGCTCTAAACGGAGGAAATGTGTTCCTCGGGTTACAATAAAAGCCTCATGCTGAGCTTTTGTCACTGAATTCAAGTTAAGAGATCCCATTACTGACATGTGATGCAGAACCGATTGGTGGTGTGTGTGTGTGTGGGTGTGTGTGTGGGTGTGTGTGTGTGTGTGTGTGTGTGTGTGTGTTCACCTGGCTCCAGCCGGGTTGTTACCTGCAGCTGCGGCTGCTTCAACAGCTCCGCGTTTAGAGGCTTCAATCAGCTGCTAAATTACCTTCCTGTGGAATCAAATCCAATTAGAGATCGCACAAACACTTCTCTTCCTCTCGCTGTTCACCCAGAGAGCTTAAAGAGTTATTTTAGAAAGAATCGATCCCATCGCATCGCCGGCTCCTTTCTCCCCCCCTCGGCTGCAATGTGGAAAAGCAGAAGTCCTGCGAGGTGTGATGTGCGGGAGCTGAGCTGCCAGTAATTTAAACTCCACACCTACAAACAGCTGCAGTTTACACCCACCTCTTCTCTCCCCTAACAATCAATATGACTTAATAACAATTAAGTTTCCTCTTCTTCTTCTTTTTTTTCATTTTTTATTTTAGAATCCCTAACCCTATTTTTCTCTTCTCTCTTGCTGCTAAAAGGAGTTTTTTAAACGACCTGAACACTTTCAGAGCTCCGAATTTATTCCATTTTGCTCCTCGCACTTCTTGGTACAAGTTGGAATAAAATGAATGTCTAATGTAACACTTCAAAATGGCGCCGTTTGATGATGCTATTTCACTTTCTGGAAAGTTTCCAACGCCCGGCAGCAACCGGCTTCTTGGGTCCGAGCAACAAAAAAATCAAAGAATATGAATAAAACAAACCAAACAAAACCAACCTATGATTATTATTATAATCTTAGCAAAAAAACAAAAAAAAACAAAGACGGGTCAGACAAAGCAAGAACCAAATAAAATGTCTTTTTGTGATTCAGTTGAACAAAAACCATTAAATTGCCAAACAAGGTAAATAAATGAAATGGTGAAAGATATTTTTCAGGCTTTTCTATTATGAAATGCAGTGAACCCCACATTATTCACATCTCAGCAGTTGTGTGTTAATTTGTTTTTTATATTTCCAGTAGTGTTCCAGAATCTAGGTATCTGAAATACTAAAAGCCACTTGATACACTACAGGCTGCACAGCCAATCCAGCAGGCCCAAATGAACGCTGATTTTTTTTTTTTCTTTTTTTGACTTCATAAGAGTTATTTGTAATTAATATGAAACAGGTATTTTATTGTTTTGAAATTAAACAATAAAAGGACTTAGACTGTAGATGTTATTAGCAACTCTTCCTCTCCGAGGTTCTCCAGAACCGGTTAGACCGTGACAACATTGTGTGCCCGACATCAGTTTTCTGTAACACAGAAAAGGTTTGAAATCATCTTTGAGTTTGTTTATTTATTTATTTTTTTTTTTTTTATGAGACAGGAAGGCGTACGGCGCACATTAAATCCTTTTGTTTTGAATTCAGACTGAAGAATCGCCTCCAGCGTCCATTAAAAACACCACAAACTTTGAATCGCTCTCCCGGCTCGGTGAGCCTTATTACTGAAGCAGCCGACTCGGTGCCTCTCCGCCCTGCAGCTAAACGCTAAGTGGTCCAAGGCAGCGCCTTCCCTGGCGGCTCGTCTTGTCGCCTGCAGCTCGCCCTCTCCTCCGCTGGAGGAGCTCCTCGGACGGCTGCCGTTGTCTCTCCGGCTGGAGGAAAACGAGCCGCTCCTCTCTGGACGTGGTTTAGCTCGTCTCCAGAGAGGCGAGGCTGAGGGCTAGCTTGTTAAAGAGCCATTTGAGATGCATTAGGACAGCTGTTTTCAGGGTTTATGTGTTGTTTTGTTCCACCTCTGTCGACATGCAGGCTCTTCCTCTGTAGCTGCTGAGTGTAATCGCTACCAAGGTGCCTATAAGCACTCGCAGTGGAGAAAGTAGCTGTCCACATTAAGAAGGGACGGATCACCCTGACCGTAAAACACACAGTCACTCGCTCATCTAATCACTAATGGCCTCCAGATAAGACTGCTGCTGCTAATTGAAGTGGAGCGTCAGTTTCTGTCTAATCTGTTGGACAGATGACATTTGACAATAAAAGCCAACGTGGTTATGGTAACTGGGAAGCCGACACTCAAGACGTTCATCAGCTGCTGGAGCTCAATTACAATCTCTCTGATTGCTTTGCTGGTCAAGAGGAGGAGTGAAGTCGGCGCTTGGCGTACGTTATTTCAGGACGTGCGCAGCGCGTGTGGTTCATGCCTGCTCTTTGTCGCCCTGCAGAAGGAGCTGTCGGTGGAGAAGCTGCCCGTCGGGCCGAGCCGTCCGGCCTCTCTCCACATCTCCCTGGAGTCCCTGAACAAGCTGAACCACGGCGGCGGCGAAACGGACCCCGACCTCAGAGCCGACGGCGACGCAGGCGGCAGCAGCTGCAACGGCAGCGAGCCTCTGCCGTCGTCTGGCTTTGGCAGCAGGCCCGGGCCGGACCACTCCCTCAGCGACTCGCTGTATGACAGCTTCTCCTCCTGCACCAGCCAGGGCTCCAACGGCGTCTGAGGGAACTGCTGTACCGCTGGACGTGTGGCCCTGTATTGACCTTTCACCTCACTCTTTCACTCTACTGTCAGCGGATCAATGACTTAGATGTTGAAGGGTACAGTTGGCCCATTAGACCTGTTTTTAGGTTTCCATTCCTGGTGGCTACTAGACAATGAGAACTATTGTCTCTTCTCTTGACTCAGTTGACATGGCGGTTTCTGGAACCCAGTGGTACGGATGATCTCGACATCCTCAGAAATCTCTTGATCTTCAAGTGACCATCACGGTCATGGTCAGACCGTCATGTGTGGTGACGATGTCTCCTGGTTTGAGAGGACAGCCCATGTCTCATCAGGTCCAACCATAATAATATTTCACCCTAGATCTTTAGGAATCTTAGAAAATGGTGTTTTGAGAGTCAGTGGCTGAAACCATTGAGATTTCCAATTTTGGAGAATCACAAACCGGTTTTTGCAGTGCAGTGTCTTCACTGCGCCTGATGGCGCCGTTCTTCACTGCTGGCTTAGTAAATCCAAACCTTTCTTTGGGTTTGAACCTCTTCGTTACTTTTCCAAAAGGCTTTAGCAGCCTCACCCACAAGGTGACTCATTAGATTTTCCATACAATCAAAGCACTTAGAAGGTCCGCCAAAATGTACTTAACATGTTTCTCTACTAATCCAGAACCCTGATTAGTAAAGAAACATGTTACCAAATTGTTCTTACTGACATAAACTGTATTTGCACCCAGATTTATGGTTTATACCTCTGCGTTGAGGTGTAAACACAGAGGTATAACTCTGTTGAGTTCCAACAATTGGTCATAAGGACAAGGTTCTCATTTGCCTGTCTTCTGGATTTTGTCCACCATGTGTTCTACTCGTTCCAGTTCTAAGGAGGTGAACCAGGTTTGGGTAAAGACACTACTTGATTAGATCTTGGTTATGTCTTGGTGACATCTTCCCAATGAAGAACCTTTGCGGGATCTTCATTGGGTTTTGGTTAGATCCTGGTTGGGTCTTTGGGTCAATCTGTCATTCACACATCCAGAGGACCCATTTGTCCTCCAAAGCATCGAAGGCAAGACATCTCTACGCTGACATGGGTTTGATTATGTGAGTTTATTTTTCGGTACATCAGTCCTCCGACTGTTTGATCTCTTTTGCTGTCGGTAACTCAGGGAACTTTCTGGACTCACAAAGATTGTAAATGAAAGCATCTTCTCTCCCACATGGAAAACTTTCGATCGTCTCGATGAGTTCAGGTTTCAGAACCGGTCTCTCTCCGATGTAGCATCACTGCAAACCTTTCTACTGTCCTCCGTTTCTCCTCGTGTCTGTATATTATGTTGTACATAAAATCACTATAAGTTAATATCAGAAGGGGCATTGCTGATTGATATGTGACTAAAGCATTTTGTAAAGAAAAGCTGTACATTTTTGCCAGTCGTTCCAACAAACTTTTCCAAACGGCACCAATCGTTTCTGCTCTTTTAAAGAATTGAAGTCTTTATTTTGAATCAATAAATGCAAAAAAAAAAAAAAAAACACTTTAGGTGTAATTATGCCAAATTGTTGTCTGGAATCTGACAAGCTGGTGCTAATAATCAACATAGTTTGGATTTTTTTTTTTTTTCTATGGAACTGTAATTATTGTAAGAAGAGAGTGTGACGGGGAGGGTTGTGTATTTTTCTAGCTGTCCAGTATTTATACCCAGGTTTGGTAGTGTGACTGTCATGCTTCACCTCTTTCCTCCCACGTTTCTTTGTAAAGAAAACTGGTTACCAGCAGTGTTACTTTGGTAATTATTGTTATTATTAATATTATTATTGCTGTGTGCAATTTTGTCTGTTACTCTAGACTTTAAGGCTATATTTTATGTAACTATTTCCTAAATAAATATGAGAAATTATTTCCTATTTCAAACAGAGCCGCCGGCTGTTTATTGATGTGAAAATTGTAGGTTTTAGTTTCATTGTTGTTGCCCCCTCCACCCTCTCCCCCTTGATAGAGAAGGGGGGTAGAGGGGGCGTAATAATCGCGGCATCGCAGTCTGTTGGTGATGGTTCAACGCCGCCCTGTCCCCTGATGGGTAATTACAGGCGCAGGGCCGGACTCACGCCTGGCTGGGTCCGGCTCGGCGCCGCTATTGATCACCGAGCGGACGGGGGTGGATGGGGGGGGGAGAGGGATGGGTGGCGAGAGGGGCTCATTATGCTGAAAATTAAGGTTAATTTGTGCTGAGTCGATGATGTTTCTATTATTTCAGGGGACGAGGGCAGAAAAAGCGCTGAAATAACGAGGTGGAAACGCAGTTTGGGCGACAGGCGGCTTCCATGGAAGAGGTTAATTAGATAGATTAAAACAAAAGTTATTAACCTTTGCGGGATCGCTTGCTGTTCAGGGTAATTATGTTTAAATCACAAACCAAACTTTACTCATGTTTGTTCATTTTTTCTTCTAAGTTCCTAATATTTTTTGGCTTAATCTTTTACAATGTTTGATAATTAGGAAGAAGGATGTTGGACGTTCAGGTGTAACTGCTTAGTTTTCTACTGTCGCACACCGGTTATGACGTGTAGCCATGGCAAACGGGTTTTGCTTTGTGGGTTGTCGATTTTGACCGACTGACTTGCGTCGCGGAATTTCAAGGTGGTGCCTGAACTGAAGAGAGGAGGACGTTCAAAAGCATCTCCAGACAGATTCAAAGAGAAGCAGCAACTCAGGAAGTCGAGAATCCCAACTTGGAGCCGATTCCCCGGAAGGCCAAATGTTTGTGCCGCAGCTGAACCACGTCTGCCTGCTCCATTTCCTGTAAATAAAGGAGACATTTTGCACTTTGCGTGTGTGATTTCCTCTTTCATAAGCTGTGTGGCAGCTAATCTGGTTCTGTTGTGTTTAATACAGCAAGAAATCAGAGACGTCCTGAGTGACGGTGCGAGTCGTCGGCCATATTGGGTTGCGCTCCAGGTAAGACACTAACTGCTCACAACCTCTCTGCGGAACCCCGCTTCTTTAAAACAATAAAAACGTCTTTTCCCGGCAACACCGACAAAATGAATCAAGTCGGAATCGACCTGTAGTGAAATAAAGCAGATTTATAATAACTAGGACGATGTGATCTTGGTGTGAAGGGAGAGAGAGGAGCGAGGTCACGTGGTGCGCCGGATGCTGCTGCGCTCCAGCTCCTTCCTCTCCAGTCGCTCTGAGCGCAGCAACCTGAGCGGAGCTCCGTCCCTCCCTCCGTCATCCCTCCATCCGCGCCCCCAGAGGAGGAGAGGATGATCCGGCGGACCGGCCTCTGATTCCCTCCCGCTCTCATGGTTCTCCTCCGGGCTGCAGGCAGAGGATGCGGCTGCTCGCTTTCGCCACTTTCCTGGGACTCTTCCTGGACGCAGGTGGGTGAGCTGGACGCAACAGGAGCAAAAACACACACACACACACACACACAACTGCATCTGAAATGTTGGGGAAACCGTTTGGTTTTAAGCGCGTGTTTAATACACTTTAGTGGGGGAAAATGCAACAGAAAGAAGGAAAAAAAGTGCGTTTTTGGCGCAAGATCGTGCGCAGTAATCCGTCCTTCTCTGCCGATTCTGATAAATGATTTGAATTTTAGTTGTTGCTTGGATTCAAATGCTCGACTCGTCTCCGGAAAAGTTGCAAAAGTCTCCATTTATCTTTTCTCCGAATTGACGCACTTCCTCACATTGGCGCAGATATAAGACCCATTTTTTTATTATTATTTTTTTTGTAGCGCTTTCTTTTTTACGGATCTTTTTGCGGCGCATTTCAGCTCCTGCTGAGTTTCCACCTCTTGTCTTCTGGCTTTCATCTCCAGAGGCGTTGAATTTCTTTTCATTTATTTCTTTTTTCAGATTTGTTTTTTTCTTTCTGAAATTGAGTTGCCAGGTTTCCTCCTTGCCCTCTGGGCAGGTCCGGTGCGCAGAGGCAGGTTTGCAGGGCAATAAGAAAAGCTCATCTGGTGGAGTCAGAAGCCACAGATGATGGCTTATTTCATTTGATTTTATTTGATCCGTTTTGTTCATGGTCTCCTCTGGTTTTGTCCCTCTTCATGGACAAAATGTGATTTAATTTTTAACATTTTAACTCTGGAGTTCAATCCCGAATGGTTTGTGTTTGTGTGTTTGGAATTTCATCACAAATATTCTCATGTAATTCAAAAAGTACTGCGTTGTTTAATGGGCGGGAAGGATCTGCTGCAGCAGTCTGCGTTGCAGCGAATTTGAAGAAGCCTCTGACTGAAGACTCCGTTTTTCCAAGGCAGCCTGATGGACAGGAAGGTCAGGTTGTCCGTATTGGACCCATTTTGGTTTCTAATGAGACTTGTGAGACCTTTCTCGTATTTCCGCCTCGTGTTCCAGATTGGTTTCATTTCCATGGCGGCCATCTTTAGTTTCTTCCTCCTGAATGACCTGGAGCTTTTTGACGCGATGAAGAAGCAAAAAAAAAAGCGGACGAGATGAAAGAATCAATATTGCAGATTATTAATCCTGAAGGGGAGTGAAGATGTTATTGCGTCGAGGCTGAAGAATCTCCTGTAGCAGTCTGTGTTGCAGTGGTCCTGTAGAAGCCTCTGGTGCTGATTAATGGAATGATGTAATATTGTACGTTTGATGAAGAATCCTTTTTGGTCCTTTTGTTGAAATCATAATTAATAATTATAATTATGAATTAGCTGACATGGTGCCTTCACTGACCAGGGGAAAAAAAGATAGTTTGAAAACTGCCTTTGCAACTTTTATTTTGTTTATCCCTTAAGAGTCAGAATCAGAATCTGCTTTTACATTTATGCTCATTGTGCAGAAACCATATAACATTGAAAAAGAAAACAAAAATAAGGACGAAGGAACGATGCATTTATGTATTTGTTTTTTTGCATAGTGTGAAAGAATAACAGGATTGTTGTGACAGTTAAAAATGCTTATTGAATGAATTTTTTATGTGTTTATTTTTTCCACCACAAACCTTTGGAAAAGCAGACTTAGCAAGTAAAGTCAATTTTTCTGCTTAGTCATCATCAGTTTGTGAGAAAACTATTTTTTTTCTTCTGTCCACTGGCATATTGAAAATCTATAAACACCGTTACCTGGGAAACGTCAAAACATGCAATTATGAGCAGGTTCCAACCCCAAAGAATAGAATAAATACAAATAATAATCTCTATTTCATTAAAAGGCACATTTAAGATTTAAAAGCGGAAAAAAATCATAGAGAAAGATGCATTGAATTACATATTTTAATACTGCTCATTCTTCCAGCTTTATTCGGAAAGTTTTGACATTAAATTGGACATTTTCAACCTGCTATAGGTACATGACTAGGAGCTAGCAACGCTAACGTTAGCATGGCGGCGCTAAAGCTAACGTTAGTATGACGGCGGTGCCTCTTCCTGAACGTCTGCTGATTGAGGTCCGTTTCGCGTGCGTGCGTGCGTGCGTGCGTGTGTGTGTGTGTGTGTGTGTGTGTGTGTGTGTGTGTGTGTGTGTGTGTGTGTGTGACAGGTGACGGCCTCCAGATCCAGTGCTACCAGTGTGAGGGCGTCAACTACGACTGCTCCACGCCTGAGTTCGTCGTCAACTGCACGGTCAACGTCCAGGACATGTGCCAGAAGGAGGTGCTGGTCAAATCCGACGGTACGCCGCGGCTCGCTAACAACACGGCTAGCGTGCTAATTAGCCGAAGGCGCAAATGGCATAGAGCTAGCTTGGTCCGGAACACGAGTCAGCGTAGAAACTCAGTTTCCGGGGAGACATTTTTTGCTGTTCTGACATTTTATTTATTTATTTTTTGATTACGTCTTCGTCGCATTGACATTTTTATTTACTTTTTTTAATTTAAAAAAGGCAACATGAAAAGACATTATTTACGACAGTCTCTTGTGATTTTCGCCGGAACCGACATGATTATCTGCTGTTTCTCTCCTCGGCGGAGACTTAAAGCCGACGCGCGTCCTCACACGAGACGCCTTAGTCACTTCTGTCATTTCTTTTCGGCGCTTCTGAAGGCCATAAAACATCAGAAAATCAGCCGTTTCATCAAACGGAGTGGGTTAGCGTTAGCTTCCAGTGGTTCAAAGTAAAAAGTCAGACCAAACAAAATTAATAACAAGTCATTTAATGCTGTCATTCAAATAATGAGTGACTTTTAGCTCAAAAACAAAAACAAGGAGACAGGACTCTACTAGCCTAACTAGCTTAGCAAACTTAAGCTAATGCAGCTAAATGCTGACTTAGCATTATGAAACCTGCTGAGTTTGTTGAAACGCTAAATATATATATATATATATATATATATATAATATATATATATATATATATATATATATATATATATATATTAGTTGTACAATAGCACTTAGACTAAACAACACAAATGATCAGATGCGATTAAATCATGACCCGGGCTTTGTTTAGACCGTGCGCTCAGCCGGTCATTATGTTCATTTGTTGCAAAAACAAGTTGACGATTATTGCCGTGGAGGAAGGAAACGCTTCATCTCCCGGCGCTGTTGGCGCCGGCCTGCTGTAACATAACAGATGTTGCTAATACAGGAGGAAGCTGGACCTGATAACGGCCGGGAGCTGTCTGCCGTTTTTCTTTACGCAGAAATACAGATAAACATCAGTTAATAAGATCAGGCTGAGGATCGATGTCTCCATAAGTCAAACAGAGCAATAAACCGCTGCAGCGCGCCACAACAAAGCAAAGCTGCCTGTTTGTAATCTGATTACATTAGAGGAAATGTTTCTGTTCTTGGGGGGGAAAGGGAGGCAGTAAAGTCGTCTTCCTCCCGCAGGGACCCACTACAGGAAGTCGTGCGCGTCGTCGTCGGCCTGCCTCATCACCTCCTCCGGCTACCAGCAGTTCTGCACCGGCCGGCTCAACTCGGTCTGCATCAGCTGCTGCAGCACACCGCTCTGCAACGGCGTCAAGAAGAAGCGGCCCGTCCTGTCGGCTGCCGCCCCCATCCGGCAGGCCCTGCTCTTTCTCGTGCCGGCCATGCTGCTCCACCTGACGTAGGCGGACCTCAAACCTGTTCACTGTAACATCTCCCCCGCGTGGCGCTACGCGGGGGAGACGGGACTCTTTTTCTGGTTTGTTGCTCACAAGAGCAAAAAAAAAAAAGGAGCCTTATGTATCCCCTCGGTTGTTTTGTGTTAATAGAAATCATTGGATCAGCTCCTGTGAAGCACGGTAGTGACGGGGTGATGCCGGGGGCCTGTTGGATCCACAATCATGTTAGTGCTACCAGCTTTTGTATCAGATAGCTAAAGAAAAAGCAGCTAAAAGCTTCCATTCCTAAAAAGCCCACTTGGTGTTAATGCTTCAGAAGGTAAGAAGAAAAGCACGGCGGTGGCAGGGTGGTCATACGGGCTTGTTTTATACACCTGAGTATGTTCGTCCAGGGTGGAACGACGTTAGCTTGTGATTTTTTTCAGACCTAAACACTGACGTTCTGTTCAGGTGGGTCCCAGGGTCTGACCGGTGAACGGGTCTGGATTCTGGTTTCCACTTCCCAGTTGCCGGTGTCGCTTTCTGTGAAGTGGAGCGTAATCGGCAGAGCGTTGGATCATGTCAGGCTTTCATTTTATGCTCTCATGGTTTGAAACGGCCGGTGGAGTTGACTTTGTGTTGATATAGTGGTCGTTATTTCTCAGAATTACACTTTATTTATATTTCCTTATATATATATATTGATCCACTGCCAGGCGGTATTTTATCCTTCTTTCATTGCAGGAAGTATAAAGGAACCAAAATGCATCTGTTTAAGTTGCAGTCTACTAATTTACCATCACATAATAGAGCTAATTCTTTCAAATAATAAAAAAAATACAATTTGTGGGACATTTTACATGTCTAAGACATAAATTGTCATTTTTATTATTTCAACAACAAAGACGCTTCACAGCTTCAAATCAAACCTGCATGCTCTCTGGACTCATTACTCTATAAAATTGTCAAATTCAAGAGGAAGGCATTTTTAAAACAAATAAGCACTTTCAGTCGTTGCCATTATTTCCCCGACGCCTTACATTTCCGCCTCCGACAACAAAGTGTCATACATTTGATTTATTTGTTTGAGGTGGATTCGACAGTCTGTTTTTACAGTGCTTTGGTGACAGTGGTGGAGGGACGTCCATGGCTTCTTCTAAAGAGTCTTCTGTGAAGAGTAACACTGTATTCTGCTGATATGTGGTTCCAATAAATGTTCCAGAAAAATCAGCTCTTATATCGTGTTTGTGGGCATTCTGTTCCCCCAGCATGTCTACTGGTGTTCTGGTTCAGCCTTGATGAAAGGCTGAACCAGAACACATCATCATTCGGCTGCAGCCCTGATGATGGACATACAACACCACATATTTCGTTTTCCAAACCATTGAAGAACTGGGAGCAGCGTGAACAGCATGATGGTTTAGCTGCAGCTAAATAATGCAGGCGGTAGTTAGCGGCCGGCTGTGTGGAGGGCGTCCTGCCGACTGGGTGACTGAGCATCATTAGGCCTCAACACGAAGGACGGCTGATGATCACAGCGGGAAAGTGCCGACCGCAGCTCTCCAGGGGCTAAGAAGCGGCAGAAGCAGCAGATTATTAAAAATAATAAGACCCTCCTCTGCCTGGCTCTAATGGCCGCCCAGCCGGGCCCTGACAGCGGCCATACTTCAGCTGATGAGGGACCTCTGGACCTCAGCTTCTGGAAAGAGGGCCGAATTATTTGTTTGTGTGTGGGCAAGGATCAAAAACCTCCAGGGAGTCAATTATCCCTCCATCGCCCTGCTGGAGGAAGCGCCCTCACTTCCTGTGAATCGATGGGGCCGCCGCCGCTACAGGGCCGGCCCTGGAGGAATTAGAAACTCGTTTGGCTGGATGTGGCTCCAGGCTGGATTTAGGGGCTCAAACACTAACCCTACTTTGGGAAGTGGAGGGAAACGCCGTTCTCGTTAAAGCAGCTCCAACGACGGCCTAGTCAAAGTACCTCCAAGGAGGGATCATGAACAAAAAATCTACAAAAATCTTCTATTCATAATGTTGTATTTTGTATTTCAGTAAATGTTATTAGAATCCGTTCTCATTTGGTTTGCTTAGTCAAACTCTTTGGGTTCCTCGTTTTAGACATGATAGGAGCTCTGCTGCCCTCTGGTGGACAACATGCAGAGGTCCAAAACCAATCAGCTGCTCATTTATTCTTTATTCCAGACAGCACTAAATATGATCCAGTTTCCTTCTAAAGTGACTTAGCTGATCGAAGATGGAAATGTTTGGATACGGAGTCGCGAGAGACGAGGTGAGTTGACGTTTAACGGTAAAAACTAAATCCTGATGGAACTGAAGCGTTTTATTCAGCTTCAGTAGTTTTAATATACAATCAAAACATGACATTTATTCACCTCTTCATCTGGCGTATCACTGCCACCTGCTGGTGGAAACAGGAGCCAGCAGCAAAAGCCCTTCACTTAAACCAGAAATCTGGGAGATTAGCAAGAATTATTCCACATCATTGCAACAAAAATGACAAATGTCGACATGTTTACAGATACCATCTTTATGTAAACATCAAACACTGACAGAAATCCCCTTGTGTTCCTTTAAAAATGTTAGGGTTTTTGAGACTTTAAATGTACACAGTAGTAAACTATTTTTAGGTATGTCCTGCATGGTTTGACTGAGAAAGGCACACATGGCAAAAGTTTTATTAAACTGCCTATTTGTTGAAGTCTTGTTATGTTGTGGTTCTAGCTTGGTGGAGTTTCTGAGTTTTAAGTCCAGAAAAGTGACGCGAGCGCCTCATGAAGTCGAAAATTCCAACTTAAAAAGTTTAAGGATTCTTTCAGACGGCCACCTCAAACTCTAATATGGCTGCCGTTCATAAATCTCAATGTGAAAGTTTTAATGAGCATATCATTTCTCCTTTATGGCATTTTATGGCCAGAAACACCAGCAGGTGGTGAGAACAACACGTATTACAATATTTAGCTTCCCATTTTGGATAAAAAAAAGTAGTTTTGAATATGAATCTGAATAAAATTATCCAGATAAAATTGAAAAATATTTAAAGATGTTTACAAAATATGCTACCTTTTGTGTCAACCTGTATTTTATGCTTTATCAAAAGCTCCAGAATCTTGTATTTGTCCTAAAGTCTTAACACAAGCTGGTTGCAGTGCCAGCTCGATCCAACTGAGGGCGCTGTTTCCGCCATGGCGCTGCTGACTCTGCATTCGAAGCTGCTGCCACGGAATCCGGAAGTGCTTCCTACTCGGCGGCTCTTCATTCGGCTGCTGCGGTGGAAAGTCGCCTCTCCAGCCCCTCCTAGCCTCTCTTTGGGGGTCGGTATCTTTGCGTTTGGGTCGTGAAGCGGAGCGGAAACCATGGCAAGTCGGCTCCCGGCTTGTGTTGTTGACTGCGGCACCGGGTGAGTGAGGCTGTCCGCTTTGCTTCTGTTGAAGCCCCTGTCAAACTTCCAGCTAACGCCCTAGAAGCCGCTGTTCCGGGACTCCGCCGGGTCCCTCTCCCCCCGGTAAGCTAGAGCCAGCCGGCCTGCATGGAGTTGGTGGACCCCCCTGAAGCGGCTCGAACCGTCCGGCGGCACGGTTCGGTCCATTTGAGGGACTGGAAGCGGTGATTAGCCGCTGCCTAGCTGCTGGAGCTAAAGCCACTTCCTGGAGAGTCCACCTCTCAGACAGCAGCTCCTACCTGGGCTGATCACAGTCACTGACCTCCAGGCTGCAGCACACTGTCATCATAATCATTTATTTATTATTATGATAAAGTACACATAATTACACCCTGCAACGCATGGATATTTAGTTTAAATCGTGAAGACTTTCTATTTATTTATTATACTGTTGAAATTATATTTGACCAAGTTTGATTAACTGCCAGGTTGTTTTTACATCTTTTCTTATTTGTTTATTTTAGTTTTCTTTTTGTTTTTCTGTGACTTATTTCGTATCTGCGTTACATACATTTTTCAGAACATGTATTACATTTAATAACTAGCTTTCCAGTTTACCAGTTGCTTTGTTTTGTTAATTAGATTTTTACTGTCCAAATTTTTTTTTATTGTATTTTTGTTTATTTGCGTTTAAATTGCGCACTGAATTTAGTATTTTTAGCGCTATGATTTAATTAATTTGAGCGTTTATGAAACGTTCATTTTTTTATATTTATTTGATACCCTTTCTTGAAAATAAGTTAAAATCAACTTTACAATCGAAATTTTTACATATCTGCCAGTTTCATTTGAACTCTTATTCAAAGTTCTGTTGTTTGGATCTCCTCCAGGTACACAAAGCTTGGATATGCAGGAAACACAGAGCCACAGTTCATCATCCCGTCATGTGAGAACCCAGGAAGCTGCATCTCTCTGCTTTGATGATGATGATGATGTCATTATGCTGACAGTCTGCTGGTTTTTGCTGCAGGTATTGCGATCAAGGAATCTGCTAAGGTGGGAGACCAGGCGCAGCGCAGGATGATGAAGGGCGTCGACGACCTGGACTTCTACATCGGAGACGAAGCCATCGACAAACCTTCGTACGCAACGAAGGTGAGTTGGCGCTGAAGCAGCAGTCAGGGTCAGGGGGTCAGCTGTGGTGTTGACGCCTCGTTCTCTCGCAGTGGCCCATCCGTCACGGCATCGTGGAGGACTGGGACCTGATGGAGCGCTTCATGGAGCAGGTCATCTTCAAGTACCTGCGGGCGGAGCCGGAGGACCACTACTTCCTGCTGGTACGGATCGCAGGACGGAGGTGACTGGAGGACGGAGCGAGAACGTTCGCGTTAACGATGGATTCTGGTTCTATGTGCAGACGGAGCCGCCGCTCAACACTCCTGAGAACAGGGAGTACACGGCCGAGATCATGTTCGAATCCTTCAATGTCCCGGGTCTTTACATCGCCGTCCAGGTACGACCAACACCTCAGACCCATCTGACTTTAGACCTGGTTCTCAAAGAGGAAGAGGAAGTTCCTCCAGGAAGCTCTGACTCTCAGTTCCTCTATTAGAAAGTGACGTATTTCTCTGTGTGTATTAATAACGCCAGTGTGTTAGTTGGTAACCTTGTGTTGGTTTATAACCATGGTATTGTTGGTTTACCCTGATGTTTTAGTTAGTAACCCGTTTCTGTTTAACCCCTTGGTGCAGGCTGTCCTGGCGCTGGCCGCCTCCTGGACGTCCCGGCAGGTTGGCGAGCGGACGCTGACGGGAACTGTGATCGATAGCGGAGATGGCGTGACACACGTCATCCCGGTGGTAGGTCTCACTTCCTCTCTTTATACCGCCTCCTTCCTGTATGCCTCAGCCACATCGGTGTCGCCTCTCCCCAGGCTGAAGGCTACGTGATTGGCAGCTGCATCAAGCACATCCCCATCGCCGGTCGAGACATCACCTACTTCACCCAGCAGCTGCTGAGGGAGAGGGAGGTGGGCATTCCTCCGGAGCAGTCGTTGGAGACGGCCAAAGCTGTTAAGGTCCGTACTTCGCTGTTCATCTGCTCAGCCACCAGAGGGCAGCACAGCAAGAGTGATGTGAAAATGTCTGACCTGTTCTCCCAATAGGAGCGGTTCAGCTACGTCTGCCCCGACCTGGTCAAAGAGTTCAACAAGTACGACACGGACGGCTCCAAGTGGATCAAGCAGTACACTGGCGTCAATGCCATCACCAAGAAGGAGTTTACCATTGACGTGGGCTACGAGCGCTTCCTGGGGCCAGAGATATTCTTCCACCCAGAGGTGCCTCCAGAACGCGTCCGGATTGAGCTCTCTGGTCAGAAACAATGAGTTTTAACAGAGTTCTCTCTCTGGTCCAGTTCGCCAACCCAGACTTCACTCAGCCCATCTCGGAGGTGGTGGATGAGGTCATCCAGAACTGCCCTATCGATGTCCGACGTCCTCTCTACAAGGTACAAACAGTTCAGACACTAGTAGACAACCATAGACGCCACGAGACCCGAACAGACGGTGTTGACTCATGTGCCGTTTGTCCTGCAGAACGTGGTTCTGTCCGGTGGTTCCACCATGTTCCGGGACTTTGGCCGGCGCCTGCAGAGGGACCTAAAGAGAACGGTGGACGCCCGGCTGAAGATCAGTGAGGAGCTCAGCGGCGGCAAGCTGAAGGTAAGCCGTCAGCGTTTCATTCTCTTAACTATGTACTTTTTAATGACACGGATCTGTTTGGGTCACAGCCGAAGCCCATCGACGTCCAGGTCGTCACCCACCACATGCAGAGGTACGCCGTGTGGTTCGGAGGGTCCATGCTGGCGTCCACCGTGAGTGTCCCCCTCCTGTCAACATTGTTGGCATTCAACTGTGAGCAGAGCTAACCTGAGGTCTGTCTCTGCAGCCCGAGTTCTACCAGGTGTGCCACACCAAGAAGGACTACGAGGAGATCGGGCCGAGCATCTGCCGCCACAACCCCGTGTTTGGGGTCATGTCCTAGTTCAAGACGGACCAGAAGAAATGTTTGTACGACACAGTGGCGGATTGGAACGCAGCGAGAAGGACCAAACAGACTTCCTGAACGTCACAAGAACCAGAAGTTCTGGTTAAATGTTTCGTATCTCTTCACAGAGTGGTCATTAATCCCCCTCTCTGTGAACGGGCCATAGCATCTCTGGGTCGTCAAGGGAACACTTTGCAAAACCACCTGAAGCTTGTTTTTATTTGTCTGGTTGAAAGGTAATCAGATACTCAGCAATGTGCATCTTGTTTGTTAGCACTGATCAGCAGGTCAAATCAATAAATTGCCTCCGACTGTCATTCTGGACAGCCTGGTTCTGTACAAAATCTGGATTTATAATTGTAATAAATGCGAAGCAGGTGTTTCAAGCTGTGACTGTGTCTGTCTATTCCTGCTCTTCTATTCCTGGAGCGTAACCGGACCTCTTCCTGCCTCGACTGGTCCGTAGGAACCAGTTAGCCGCTCTGTCGTCCAGCCTGGACGTTAAACTCCCGATTCACAGTGAAAGAAAGTCTCGAGGACTGAAAAGACCTGAAGGTTCGGCGCTAACAGGGGTCGCCAGCAGAGGACGCCATGTCTGCCGCAGACAGGATGAAGGCGCTCCTCTTCCTGGCCTTGTTCTCCGGAGCGTCCGGAGCGTTGTTAGCGGTGCTCTGTTGCGGGACGGAGTATTGGCTACTGGCCGCCGAGTCCTGCAGCCGGACCCGAGGGGAGGGCGACAGGAAGAGCAACACCTTCCAGGTAAACTGTGAAAACACCACCGAGCCGTCACAGCCGTAAACGAAAACGACGAACACCTGCATTACATCAAAAGAGTGCCTGCTGCGTTCTTGGACTAAATGACAACTAATTAGAATACATGTCCATTTGAGAGGCTAAACATGACCAACTGTAACCTACAGGTGTGGCAACATAATAGTGGGAAGACCTCCTGAATGAGAGCCGTAAAGAACCAACTGTCGCAACATTGAGATTGATGTTTATCACCAGTTCCTCAGGCTGGTTGTTCTTGTGAGGTCAGGAAGACATGTTAAAACATTTCACAAGCTTCAAAACAGCTATTTGAAATATCACAGTGGAACGGGACTCTTAATTATTTGGGGAATATTCACGTATTTACGACTCAGCAGGTTCGGAAGCCGAGTGACGGAGCGCCGTTAAGTGTCCTTGGCGCTGATTGGCTGAGCCCTCACATTGTCGAAGTTAGCTTGTGTGCTATCGCTAAGGCGGTTTCCACGGTCATTATTGTTGCGTATTAAGGTATATTTGGTGTTGGGGAAATTAAAATGGAGTTTTTAGAGGAGGTAGCAAGTATTCCACCTCTACATGGTGGTCAGCAGGACCTTGCGGAGGCCTTTGACGTCGCAGGTCCTCAAAGCCCCGCCGGAAGTGAGTAATACGGAAGTGCAGAGCCGTTCACTAAATTGGATTATTAAAAAGTCAAGTTATTGTACGCGTTTATTCAGATATATGAAAGCCTTTATTTCGACGAGTTCTGATATTTCAAATAACAGCTTCTTAAAACTCGTTTAAAATTAGACCAATAGCAAACTACTTTTTATTTAGTAGTTTATTTATTTCCTGCCTAAAGGTTATTTTCCAAAGGTATTTCCATCTGATAGGCCATACCCATTGAAATGTCTATTGTAACTTATCGAATGTAGAGCGAAGTCTTTGTCTGAAATGGTTTTTATTATTTAACTGAAACAGAAGAGAATCTTGTCTGTCCTGGTTTTGACAGTTTACTCATCAAATATGGCGTCTTTTCACACCATGACTCTAGATGAGACTTCCTGATCTTATTGGTTGGGTATAAACGTTTCCTACAGAGTTTTTCTGGGACACAGAAAACCACTAAACGGCTCCTGTTGGGCGGGAATGTCCCACAGTGAAAGTGAGTCCGTTTGCAGCGGGATTCAGCGTTTATCTGTTCAGGTTTCTGTGTCTGTCAGCCTGAGGACGGGGTGACGATGTTCCACCAGGGTCTGTTCTGGCGCTGCTTTTTCACCGCTGCCTCCTCTGATTTCTCCATCCTGGACTTCTGGATCAGTGAGAAACCCCCGTAGATTTATTTTTTGTTTTTTTTTTAAGCATAAAACGGTGTCGTCGTATTGGTTTAAATCCGCTTTTCTCCTTCCCCAGTGGGTCGGCCTGAGTCAAAGATCTGCCAGCCTGCCTTCCTATTCCCGTTTCCCGCACCCCACCCAACCTGGACCGGCTTCCCCTCAGAGCCGTACCAACCTGCCTCCGCCATCGGTTGGTACAATCACACAGAGCGCACACACTCTTGACAATCCCCCACTGAGTCACTGGTTTGTTCAGTCTTCAGAACCTTCTGGAGCATCTTCCTTGTCTCAGGCGTGACGGCTGTTGTCATTGGTGGACTCCTGGTGCTATGTGGTGCTCCACTGAACAATCGTAGCCTCTACAGCGCCGGCGGGGCTCTTCAGATCTGTGGAGGTAATAATCAGCAGAGTCTTACCAAAGTTCTTTCTTTCAAAAATAGAGATATTTTTACATAAACCACCAAAGGGTGCATTCTTGGAAAGTTTGCTGGGAAAACAGAACCAGTAGATGCCTTTAATTCACATAGAGTTTAAAAGAAAACTTTGAAAATTCTTCCAAAATATGTTTCTTCTTAAATAGGTTTTTCTTTCGTTCTTGGAGGACAAAATTCCAGTTCCTTCGCCTGCAAATCTGGAAGCAAGTGACAGACGGCAATTATATTTTGGGCCCAACATTTGCTGGAGAAGACGATAAAATAAGTTAAAGGAGTGAGCTTGAAGGCAGGCTTTGTGTAAAAAAAACAAAAACCGAAGCATCCGGTGAAAACGCTTCAAGGACGACTTACCACTCCGTCATCTGCCAAAGATCAGCCGAAAAAAAAAAAAACAAGTTCATGTCAGTCTGTGCACAAACAATTCTTTTTGTCATTTAATAGAAAAACAAACCAGCTTTGAACATGACGATTCCTCCTAATAATAGTACAAACCGGCTTGTTTCTTCTTGAGACGGAGAGGAAAACATTACCCGCTGGGCCTTGGGGAACCGCTGCAGGTTTGCAGCCCAGACGCGGCGAGGACAAAAGCCTCGCAAACGACACGGTGACAAAACACGACAGGCCCGACACGAGACGGGGTTGAACTGAGGGACGGCTGCGAACAGGGGCCGCGAACACGCGGAGCTCCCTGAAACGACGACGTGTCTGACTTCTGTCGGCTGCGAAACACAAAAGGCGCTGTCACGTCTTTTGCTATTGTCTGGGTTTTGTTTGGTTCTTTTGAAGCCGGGGCAGTAGGGGGGGGATTAAAAGGCGTTATTGACGATTGCTGTTGTCGTCTTCATGTGTTTCTGAGGCGTGTGCCTGCTGGTCGTCATGGCGATGTACCTGGTGTGGGTCCAGGTGCTGGACACCCTGGAGCAGTTCGCCGCCCATCAGCGCAGCGTCTCCGGCTGCCCGTCCTACCAGCTCAGCGTCCAGCAGGGCCCGTCCTTCCTCCTGGCGCCCGCCGCCGGCTTCCTCTGCCTGCTGGCCGGACTCCTCTTCACCCTGGTGGGGCGCGGCGTTCAGGGGGTCCGCTCGGACCCAACCGTCCCGGGCCCATCTGAAACCGAGCTGTGATGAGCGTGTCCTCTTCCACAAACTCTTTGGGACAAAAACAATTCAATTGTAGCATATATTAATAGCAACTTATGCTACAGACAATTTATGCTTTACACCTGTTGAAGTTGTTACTTGCATATGTTGTTAGGATCATATCAGTCTGTATCTGTTTGTTTTATATCAGATACAGATTCCTCTAGAGAGCCCACAGAAATCGTTCATTTTGTTCTGTTCCCACTTTGATCCAATAAAGTCGCATTGAACTGATCCAACTCGACTCCAGACGCAGTTTCTCCTCCTTCCACCTGTCAGGATTCAGGTATAAATCACACGGCCAAACACAAGTGGGAGCCTTCATTGATCGTTGGTTACTACGGATTATTTTTCTAATTTATTTACGGCGTCCCATCGTGATTAGTCCCCCAGCTCTCTCGCTCTGCTTGTATTATTCCTGATGAATCGGTTTTGACAAAAACGTGGCGAGGAGTCCTCGGCTGGCGTCGCCGCCGATCGGTTTTCAGGGGGCCGAGTAGATTGACTGCGACCGCGGCCGCCTGTCATCTCCACGTCAGGTTGAAAGTCCGGGTCACAGAGATGGATATTACAATAAATTAGACTGTCATCATCCATTTTCTGACAGCGGGGACACTGCAGAAGTGTGCAAGCAGGTGGCCAGCCAGAAGAGGGCAGTATTGGTTCACTTTGGTCACCACATCCCAATGATGGCCATCAACATCACTGCCAAATGCAAAGTTGCTCCGCTCACATCAGATTAGGCCTGCAAAGGCTTCTACATCTCTAAGTGATAATTATTTCAGCTCCCGAAGAACAGAAAGAAAATGATTCTTTATTCCTGAAGTTCAGCGTGTTTAACATGATATGAGGAGAAGGGGGCTGGGGGATGTCGCAGTCACACCTTTATAATTGGAAAAGGCAAACAGAAGTGAGACCCTGAAATGATAAAGTGACAAAAGACACTTCGCATCAGTGAGTATTTCAATATTCCTTCATGTCTGACGCTCCTGTTCTTATCCGTCCCTTTGCTTCCTAATCTCCGCCGTGAACTTGGCGAGCATAATTACACCTGAGCGTGTCACTTTGGCTCCCCGGCCCTCGCCGCCCGTAAACGCCTCAGTCACCGCCTAGTCCTTGCCTTCTAATGAACACCAGGGGACGGAGTCCAATCGATGTTTGAGAATGTGGCAGATTCATTATTTGATCGCAGAATGCCAGGCGCTGCTGTAGCTGTCAACCGGGCATGCAACGCAATCTCTGCTCCGCTATCTGCTCCTCGCATCCCGTCACTCCGGGCTTTTGTCCTCCGGAGATGGAGCTGTCTGCCGCAATTACAGCAGGACATGGCGAGGACGCGGGGCGTCCCGCTTCAAAAGACGACGGGACGTCTAAATCGGCTTCAATTGATACCAAGAACTGGTTCAAAACTACAGTCGCCTCTCAGTTTGACGTTCTCTTCCAGTTCCCGGAAAAAACAAAACAAAGAACCATTTTGCGTCTTAAGCTGTTGTGTCCACCTGTCCGTCCCGTTGGACAGAGACTGAGCCCGGTCCTGGTGCTAGTAGGGTCCGTTAAAAGAAGAGACGGGCCTGGTGTCGCTGCAGCAGGTGGAAGGTTCTGATACTGAATACTCTATAGGTCTAAAAATCAACATTTGTCTTACTGAGTAAGAGCAAATACATTTTGCACTTAGTGGAAAAAAAATTCTAATGGAATGCATTGTGTAATATGGCTTTTCCTTAAAAGTATGCCGTTAAATCCAGAACCTCTAGCAATCCACAGTACAGGCTCTGCCCACTTACTGTGCAAAATTTAATTCCAAATAAATGAAGCATAGACATTTTGGAAGGTATTAGTTGATGAAATTCCAGGTGAAACTGAAAAAAAGACAGAAAAGTGAATCTACATAAGTACAGATGTGGAAGAACCAGATGGCTGGTTCTGTTGGACATTGTTGGACATTGATAGAAAGTTGGGTAGGACTCTCCGGTCCAGCTCTGAACCGATTTGAATCTTGGGTAAAGAATTGGGAATTCTTTGTCAATAGGTAACTTATCATCAGAGCGGGTTTGAATGACCTTTCTTGTTTTCCATCTTAAATTGCATTTCACAAGTCAGTCCAGTTGGTGGCGGTAATGTACCATTACAATCGGTCTGTCCGCCGCCATTGAGCACAAGAACAAGAAACAGAAGCAGAAGAAATAATAATTTAGCGTGGTTTGTGATTCCCTGGATTATTTACTTGTTTCTAAATAGTTAACATTTTCCCTGACAAAGTTACTGAAGGCGCTTTTGCATTTCAGCGGCGGACAAGCGGCCCGACCTCTGCGGACGTTTTTGCCCGGCTGCTGAACTCCCGAAGCGTCCGAGATGGAAATGGCGTCAGGAAACCAGCACGTGGAAGCTGGACATCGAAGAAGAATCGCTACAATCAAGTGTGGATCTGCTGGACTCATTATTAAGGTAAGAGAAACAGCAGCTGAGAAGATTGCTAAAGCTAACGGTGGTGTCGATGCTAACGGTGTTGTTGATGCTAACGGTGTTTGTTTTTTTTAAACTTTATTTAAACAAAGTAAACACAAACAAGTAAGGCAATTACAACAGTGCAACTCCGTTGAAGGCATATTATAAAATGGAATAGTAAAGTAATATGGCTAAGAAAAAAATAATATTAATGAAACAATAAAATAGCAACAAGAGATTTCAATTGTTCGTAGTTTAACATGCAAGTTGTAATAGACCAATTATTCTTCTCCATCCAATCTTTGTAAAATAAGGATTTATTGCGATGTATTATCAATCTGTTATTCCATATGATGGAGGAGTGTAGTAATTTTCCAGTGTAGTAATACTTGTTCATGGAACAATTTATTTATCTTGAAATCAGCTGGAAGTCCAAGTTTTAGACCACCTATTTTGATAAATACATAATTTGGAACACGGTACCAAAATAACTGGGAATTTTTAACCCAGGATTTCAACCAATTAATTTTAAGGGTTCCATTAAGACATTCAAAGTCAATTTGTTTTCAATAGTTAAGGTTGATTCTTGGTTTTTGGTTATAACATTTCCCGAGTATTTAATTGGAATGCTAGATATGTCTTTTAGGGAAGTGTCATGAATGGCTATAAGCTCACATTTTTTTAAATTTAGTTAGTCCTGAAGCCTCTGAAAAAAGAAATTATGTTTTCAATTACAATTGGAACTTGCTTGTTGTTTTCTAAGAAAACAGTGGTGTCATCTGCTAACTGGCTAATAATTAATTCTGTACTGAAAACGTCTAATTTCTCAACGTCTGCACAGTTTTTAAGATGGATTACTAACATTTCTGCACTAAATTAAAGGGATATGGGGAAATGGGACATCCTTGAGGGATTCCAACATTGATGTTAAATCTAGCTGTGGTGCCCTTAGGTAGTATTACAGAACTATTAATGTTTTGATATAAACCAAAACCTAAATATTCAAGAACTTACAATAAGAATTGATGTTCCACTGAGTCAAACGCTTTATAAAAGTCAAGGAAAAGGTCCTTCACCAGTCTGATATTGTTGTGGATTGACCTTCCTTTTAAGAAGCCAAATTGTGATTCTGCAATAATGTTTGAGATCCCCGTGTGGAGATGCATGGTAAATATGTATGTTAGTAACTTAGAATCTGAATTTCTGAGTGTAATAGGTCTTCTATTCTCAATAGATCTGTGGTCCTTGTCTGGTTTGTGGATACATATAGTAATACCTTGATTCATCGTCATAGGTATTGTATAGTTTTTAAAAAATTCTGTAAAAATTTGATGCAGTAATATTTTTATGTCTTCCCAAAAGTGTTTCTGAAAGTTTCCTGTCAGTCCATCTGGACCCGCTGCTTTGTTTAATGATAAGCGATCAACATCCTTATCAAGTTCTTCTATTGTAATCTTGTTGCCACAAGTTTTTTTTAATAATCCGCTATTTTAGGGATAAATGTTTCAATTTGTTTTAAGAAGATGGGAGATTTTTGTTCTGAGAATTTGGAGGTATATAAGTTGTTATCGAATTTAAAAATCTCTGTGAATATTAAGTTTTCATTGTTGGTTTCTACATTATTTATTATTAAGGATTTGATCGAATTTTGTCTTCTTTCTCGATTACAAAAGTACGCCTTGTTTTTTTTCTCATTCTTCGATCCATCTTGCTCTTGATCTCATAAAAGCCCCTTTGGTCCTTTGAATATACATTTCATCTAATTTGGGTTGGAGGACTTGTATTTTTGTTTGTCTTCAATTGAGGGATTGGGCTTATTGCAATATAAATTTAGTTGTTGTATAATATCTAGATCTTTTTTCATTTGTTTACTGAACGAGATAGAAAATTCTCTGATCTTGTAATTCCCATTTTTGGACAGGACTATTTAAATCTTCAGAGTTCTTAATATTTTGGATCAGTTCTTTGATTTTTTTGGCAGTAGCTGTCATTTTTAAGGAGACTGTAGTTCAATTTCCAATATTTACTTGTTATTATTATTATTAATTTACCACTATAGTCCTTTTTTGTGTCAAGTCTGGACTTTATAGATGTTTAACTACTTGGCTACCCAGAGCTCATTACTGCCCATCTGCGCTCTCCGCCATCTTGATGCCGATCTCTATGCTAACGGTGTTGTCGATGCTAACGGTGTTTACAGGAAATAAAAAATGGCTGCCAACGCTTTGGAGAATATCGTTAAAATCAGTTCTCTCTGAAAGTCATTCAGAGGTTTAGTAAATCTCATTTTCATAAAAAGATATTTTATGACAATACCTCAAGCTTAAGTTATTTTACATGGCTTTTTAGACAAAAGTAAAGATGAGACCAATGTATTTAAGTGAAAACCAATACAGTTCATGTTCTACAAAAATGTACAAGTTAAACAATAAATATTGGTCTTCGTGGGAATTAAATGACTTCACACTTATTTCAGTTTTGTTGTAGCACCTTCTTTCCTGTAGGGGGCATCGGCTGAGTTACTGATGTACATAACTCAATGTTCTCCCTCTGGAGATGATCCTCAGAGCCCTGCCTTTCAGTTTGTTTCTTCCTACATACTTTACAACCAGCTCAGACCTGAACTGTTTAGAAACGTTTCCATCCTAGATTAATACGTTTAGCCAAGTTGAATAACAAACATTATTGGAATGGAAAGAGGAGTTTCATAGCTCTCAATGCTAGATACAGAAGCATTTTTCTTTGATATACTTTTCCATTAGCTTCTGTTGTATCCTTGCTGATGTTTGTTCTTCTGCTTATTAGAGCTTGTTAAACAACTGATGGACCCTCCATCACATCCCTGTCCTCAAACTGCTGCTAGTTTGGGCTGCACACAACTCGCAGTAGAAATGACTGATCATGCCACAGTTGAAGATGCTAATGTTAGCATTCAGTCTGTCCTTCAGAGCAGCTGACTGCTCTTTAGGACAACTTTGGGATTCAAAGACGTGAGTTGCGTCAAGACTAGACCCACATGTGTTGTCAGACCCTTCTAGAACCTTCCAGAATGAAGTTGACCTCGTTTTGGAGTGTTTACTTGCAGAGCTTTCAAATGGGATTAAATATATGTCTCTGTGAAGTCAAACTGGTCCTGTAGAGTCCAGACTCAGTCAGACTGGACTAGGACTTAAGATTTTGTCCACATTACAGCAATTAGTCCGGTAGACTTGGTTCGATTGAGGACTAAAAATGCACCATTTGTTCCATTTTTATCCTTCATGCTGCACTCAAACCAACTAAACCCAAAATACAAAATCTCATGTGGAGATATGTTGCTTAACGTATTAAATTATATTTTCCAATACATTGCCATATATTTTTGTTTCGTAAGGTTATCAGGCAATCGGATTGAAACGATCTACTGCCTTTTTTAAAAATCATTTCTAATATTGTACATGGAAGGTCATATTGGTGAGTCTTTCAGGAGTTTCCAGTAGAATCCATGACACCTCCACCGATGGCCTCTATGGGCTCAGAAAAGGTCAGAGTTCATAGGTCAACTCTAAGAAACGAGGCAATAAGTGGTTGGACAACTCTGAATCATAAAGCTGGGTGAACGTGGGTTCTCTGATCCAGATGTTCTTGCCTCTCATACCAGAGATTAAGTCCAACTGTCATCCATCCCTTGTGGCTTTCATCTAAGACTGCTTTTCCTCGCAAACGGAGGGAATCATCAGCTGACAGAGGCTTTAGGTGAGGTTGATGGGATAAGTTGGTGATCAGAGAGTGAATCACTTCCCAATGTTGCCCATGGTGTTGTTTTTGCTGGACTTCTAATGAGAGCCAAGGGAGCTGCTGCTCGTCTTTTCCCACCAGTTTACCAGAGGAGTGTTTATATTGAGTTAATGTCTCAGCTGCAACCATCACAACCTCTCCTTGATGTTTCAATCCAGGCCAAAACTAGCTGGAAGATTCGGCTAATCCGTCCAAAACCCAACCCAAGACTAAACCTGATTTCTGCCTCTGTTCCTTCAGATTCGGCTTCTGCTCTAATCTGAGTATTTTTTCATTAATTTTGTGTCAGGACTAATTTTGTGAGGAATGAATACAGATGTCAGGATGCCATCGGATCCCATCGCAGGGTCTTTCATGAGATAACAGGCTTTAGTCACAGAATTAGCACCACTGAAGGGGGAAAAAATGAACCAGATTACTTCTCAGGGCTGTGAGAGTGGAAAGCACGGTGATATTAGACCTGCCCTGCCAAATCACAAATCTATTTCCAACACTCTTATTAATTATCAAACTAAAGCTGCTGTTGCATATTGATTCATCAGCGTGCCCGCTTGCATTATCTTCCATTAAGCAGGGAGAAGAATGAGATTATGTGGAGCCTTTGGGGGCGTTTGAGGAATCCTGTGAGCTTTCTAAACCTGGTTAGGGACAAGCTGGAAACACGGGGGCTCCAGTGCCATCTTAAGCTCTAAATTTGATTATTTTGGGGGAACATTTTTCAATTAACGCAACAGTTACTGCTGCAAATATACTGTCGTCTACATATGTTGTTGTGTGCAAATCTGTTCATTCAAATGTCGGGGCAGACGGTGATTAGAGGCAACCACAAGGAGTCTGGCTAATGCTGTTATTGAATTCTGTAATTTTGCATCACATGACTGCAACATGCATGTAACCTTGGCTTGGCCAACGCCCAATTGGCTGTGCTTGTTTTGGTGTCACAACTTTCAGATTAGCTCTTGTTTATCTGGTGTTAAAATGACCTCATGTCTCATCTTCCCATCTCAAAATGCTGGATATTTCTGAAATCATTACACGGTGCAATGCTTTTATGATTTTTTTTTCGTGTTATGAGTTAAATTGTTTACGTGAGTCTACATTCAGAAGGTGTTCATGCCATGACATTTGACATGAACCTCAGCATTTCATAAACAGAGAATGGGCCAGAAGAAAATACCTGAATCAGATCAGCATGAGAAAACGTTTTCAGGAAATCACCAAACGGAGTAAGAACAAACTGAAATGCAGAAGGAACACAGAACTTTCAAATCAAAGCAGGACCTAAGTTCACCAGATTGGGACGCCTAATTGATTGAATCTTAACTCCATCCGCGCTGACTCAGGCATTTTTCAGAGAATTGTTTCACACCAAACTTGAAACGGAGTCTTCAGTACAGTATGGTGATGATCCGACGGTCCGCCTGGGAATATGAAGGAAAGTGTTCCAACCCAGTCCATACGAGCCGAGGCGTTGGATACGCACTTCAGGAATAATGAGACCTCCAACGGTGTGACACCCATTTCACACATGGATGGCATCTGTGATTGGGAAACATATGTTTGTATTGATGTATAATTATGAGCATTGAGCTTCTCCACTTCCTCGGAAGTTGGTGGGAAGGACTGCGCGGCGCGAATGATTGACTGCGGCGCAATAAAAGACAAAAGAAACACGGCCGGGAAGAACATCAACACCCGCCGACTGCACTCCCATCTTTCTTATTTATACAGCGTGAACGCAAGTCGCTGCCTGTCCGGAACCGGTGTCACCGATTCATCTTCGGCTTCTGCATCACCTCCGCGCCGCTCAGGTGAAACACAGTTTGTGGAGCTGGAAGCTGCTGAATATTGAAGAGGTGTGAAGCCCAACACTCGGCTCCAGGCTCTGAACAAAGCAAGGAGGAGAAGGTGCAAGAGAAACAAAACGGGCAGAGGAGGAAACCTGAAAGATTAACAAATTTAAGGGCAAAGTGGGATGGAAATGAGAAAAGAGGAGAGATTGAAGGGGGGAGGGGCAAAGCTGTTAGTAAGGAAAGTCTGAGGGGTAACGGAGGGGTGGGGGCTGGCGTCGAGGACGACGAAATGAGACCAAATTTTCTTTGGCAATCTCCGTGTTCCTGCTGCAGGTGCTGGGGCCATTTCACTAACGCAGGGCCAGACGCGAATGTCATTAGTTCCTGAGCCCCAGGTGAATTTGCCACAGTTCCACATGATTAACCCAGATAATTGTGTGTTGATAGCGAGCATGGTCGATGGAATACAATTTTCGGGCCCAGATTCCTAAACAAACAGCTCAGCAGCAGCAGCAGTGAGTCAGAGGGAGGGGATAACGGCAGGTTATCCGTACGTACCGAGGTATACAGAAACACAGACAGGAAGGAGCACAGTGGAAGTGTTTTATCTGGTTTTAGACATTTTAGGGATCAAAACATCTCCGTTTGAAGTAAATCACTTAGCTTCATGACGGTTTTTCATTGCTCCAAGTAAGGATTTTATTTGTTCAATGAAAAAAGGAAAACGTTGTATTTTATCTAAAATACAAGCATATATATTTTTTTATGATGTATTACAATCTATTTTTTTCCTTCTGTTTCAAAACAAGAATTATCTTAAATACTGTCAGGAGCTGAACTCCTGTTAGCTAATGGCTGACAATAATGAACTTTTATTATTATTTTCTAATCATACCACAATGACAAGATTGTTGAAGGTATTATCTTAAGTTAAACATTAGCATCTCCCATTGGCTAATGGTTAACAGTAATTAGTTCAAAAATCTGGTTGCTTTTATTGACACTATTTTAAATAAAGTATTTCACTGACTAAAAATGATTTAAAATATTCTTTCAGCGCGAATTAAACTGGAATTAACGCAGGATGTGAAACTAAATGTTGCTAAATAGGACGTTTGCTGCCATTAAATTAAATAAGTCCACCAAACTGTATATTTTAGTCCAGTTATAGTGAATTGAAACAATTCCAGTTGCATTGCTTAAGAATAATAAACTGTATTTCTGAAACCAAACATTTGTTTTTAAAGCCTGTTTTACTTTAGTCTGTTTGATCTCACTGAACCAAACCTGCTGAGCGAGCAAAGGAAGACAGGACTGTATTCATTTCCTCGCTAATGCAGTGGATTCATCAACAGGGTGTGAGAATTAGCCAGAGGTGAGAGACAAACTCTGTGCTGAGTAAACACACTCAGGACACACACCAACCAAACTGCAAGGTGAACAAAATGCATGCATGCATAGCTGATATTGAGGCACAGGAGTTTGGGTTCAGTCGGCCATATTGTCCTGCAAATAAAGACTGTAGAAGAGCTGAAAGGATGAAGAAACGGTCAAATATTGATTTAGTTCAAATTGTACGTCTGAACAATATATGTAGAAATCACAAAAATCATTTTTATGTGCGAAACGCCATAATAATGAACAAATATGAAATTTGACAAAAATTGTTTCAAGACCTTTATTTTCCTCAATTATGATCAATTTCTGCTAAAAGCAAAAGGAAATAGATATAAGGTTAGAATACTACACAAGACGCAAAAAAAAGAAAAAAAAAGAAAATAGAGTCTATTAACTTTCTAACCATAAAGAAAATTAGCGTTCAATTTGACAAACAGGATCCAAAGAACTCCTAAAACGTTTGCTGCCTTAAACTTTACACTGACTCACGCTCGACAGTGAATCCAGTTTAAGAAAATACGTTGTGGAAAAACGGTTAGTGCTGTTTTGTTTTTTGACATGAAAGATGAGTGAAGGAAAAATAAGTCTGCGAACAAAGCCTCCTGCTCAATCTCATCTGAGCACAAACCCGCCGCTGCATCAGGTAACAAAACAACCCAGTTTAACCAGAGGTGCGCTCCCTAATCTTGTTTTGGCACATCCGTGAAGTCCCCGGAAGACGAGCCGCCCGGCTTCGACGAGCGCCGGCAACGCGGCATCAAAGAGGAGGATGAGGAGGGAGAAACGCTGGGCTCCGCGTTCCCACCAGGAGAGATAAACCAGACAGGGAGCCAGGTGTGCAGGGGAGGAGAAGAAGAGAACGTGGAGGAGGAGGAGGCCGCCAATCTCCCCGCTGCATGCTGGGAGTTGAACCTGGCAGGAGGAGCGAGCGGCGCTGTCGCTAAGTGAAAGGGATAATCCCTGTGTGACGAAGAGGAGAGGTGGGGGGGTTCATGATCCCTCCTGTGTTCCTCCGATTCCACTCCCAGCCAGGTTTATTTATTAAGACGATAAGCCCCCGCGGCGCACGCAAACCTGGGAGGAAGTGATGCGGCGTGAGGGGAGGTTCTGCTGGCTGCAGGCCCAGGCGGAGAGCAGCGGATCAGAACCACGCAGCACCTTCAGACACAGCTGCATGTCACACACTTCCTGCTTTCAAAGACAGAAAGGCTTTATCTGAATCTTGATCAATCCGTAGCAGGATTACCGATCTGCTCTTTTAACATGTAAACATCTGAGATCGGTAAATGGAAGTGAAGAGGAGAAAGAGGATTTGCAGAACCAGGAGGCCAGCAGCTGCTCTGGAAACGCCAGACTGGGACAGATTTAAGAGATAAAACCTTTTCTGCCCGGGCATCCCACTTCCTCTGCAGATTTAACGATCCAACACGCCAGAACGCCCACAGTATTTCATACACATTCTGCTCTGTTGATGTTTTTATTCTTACATTTAATGAAATCCTTGGATCAAAGTGTTAGTTGAATTTGAATTTGAATATGGGATCCAACTGGTTTCATTTGGAGACAAAATGGAGTCAATTGAGTTCAACTTAAAGACCGTGTCAGCTCTACAGGTATAGAAGTTCTTGCTTTGGTTACTTTGGTTTGGAAGTATTGACGTGAAAAACATAATTTTTCCTCATGAACTTCTTGTGGAAACTGTTCAGTAATGGATGAAAATTTGAAAAAGAGACAATGCAGCCAAATGCTACTATTACTGCAGCTTATATTGAAAAAAAACAACAACAAAAAAACAACAGATTTTGACTTTGAATGAGAATAAAATGTATATTCTGACAAACCGATAGATGTGCTAGAAATAAAACAAGATTAAAATGAAAGGAAAAGCATTTGTTTCTACATTGAAGTGCAACATATGGGAACACTAATAGTTCATAACTAATAAAAAGCTCAGTTACAAACTCAATGTTCCTTTATTAGTCTAAAATAAGCAGTTTGTGAAGTTTATTGATAGTGATTTTGTGTCGGACCTTAAAGCTGCTTTCAGATTTATTTGCTCTCTTGCACCTTAACTAGCCCAAAGAAACTTGTTAGTTCGTAATCAGTCAATTAATAGTTATTACCTATCTATCAGGCGAACGTTAAGTTTGTTTTTATTGAAAGTCTTTTGAAATTTGCGCAAAAGCTGAACTATTTAGCACCACCGAGTTTAGCTCCATTATTTGTGGAAAATTCATGAGGAAAATTTCAAATTCTGGAGTGTTTACCTCAGTCCACAGCGGTGTTGCGTTTTGCCCCCTTGTCAGGCCAATCCCTTCTTCGGGCTCACGAACTCCTCATCGATTCGTTGGGACATGGAAAGATAAGAGCAGAACCCGTGAGGGGGGGATAGAAGGAGGTGGGGATGGTGGTAAGAAAAGGAAAGAGCAGTCATATTGTGAAGTTAAAAGGTCTTTGGGTTGTTCCACCTGGAAAGGAGATGGGATGAAACACCTTATTATGTGTTAAATGTCAGGGCTTGGATTGTTAACAGGCTGCTCACTTGTATGACTGAACAATGATTCACCCAGCTGGAACTGTTGCGGGCGACAGCGAAGTGTGCTGTTCGTGTCACATTACCACTGTACCTGTGAGGAGCCGCTGCTAACTTCCTAATGATTTCATCTCTGTTTCATCTGCTGGGGTTCTGCTTGCTAAGGGCGCCCAAACCAAACCTTACTCACCAAAACTTAGCTCAACAAACCCTTTTATTTTCAAGCAAATGTTGAGAAAACGTCTTTTGTGTTGCTTTATGGTGTTGTTTCTGCATATTTTCACTTAGTAATTATATCTGAAACGTTGGCTACAAATGTTGTAGTTAATCTTACAATAAAAAGTTAAATATTTAAAAAAAAAAGCCCTGATTTTTAACAGTGACTTCAAATAAAAAAGTTAAGATTTTTATAAGTAGCAAAGCTGGTTAAAATGTGATGCATACTTAAGTATTCTTTTTTCTTTTGCGTTTTTAAGTGGGTGAGCTTTTCAGGCTCAGTTTGGACAGCTTCTTTCAACTTTTTGGGTTTCGGCCAGTGAAGCCAAGCTTCACTTTAATGTTTTTGCTGTAATATATTTGAGAAGTTTCTCTGGTCTAACAAAATATGAGCAATATATTCATCTCAACTCTAATTCCAGACCTTATATAATATTTTAAGGGAAGATAAAATATGTTTAGGCAGTCAGGATTGGATCAAGTCAAATAATCATTGCCTAGCTGGTAGTCAATTGTCTTTCAAGTGCATCTTCAAGGAGGGAATCGCACCTCTAACTACAAATAGGCATAATCAAAAATCTGCCATGGATTTGTTCTGTCCTTCCTCTCATTAGGTGGATGGAAATCAAATTTTACTACAGCAGATCCCTCCATTATGCCACCCACATCCACCGAGGGGGAATTAAACCCTTTGTAAATATCAAACTAAGACCTCCCAGTCACAACAAGGACTCTCCTTGATGGCTGTCTCAAAGCACCAGCTATCAGATGAGACGGCTTGCTTGTTTGGGGGCTGCTGAGAAGAGTGACTAGGATGAGAGGCAATTTTTCTTAGTGTCAGCGATAAAAATCCATCTGATTGAAATTGCAGGCCATTATGATATGAGAAGTAGAGTGCTAGAGAGACGGGCAGAAAGAGAGAGTGGCTGCACAATTGCTGAGCTGCTCCTTTCTTTTCATTTTCAGATGAAAGCTAATTACTCTGTGTGGCGAGAAGACAGGGCGGCGTGCACGGCGCAGGAAACGGGGAGCCGAGGTGGTTAATTGGGGTGTGTGATTACACAGGGCTGTAGTTAGAGGGAATTAGGCAACAACACACTCGGTAGCACAGCTCATCATGGCAAGAGTGAAAGGAGCAGGCAATAACGGGCTGATATCATCTCCACTCAGCAGACCTGCCCTCAGCAGCCACTCCATGAGCCCCACACATGGGGATTTGACTTGGAGATTGGAAAGGAAATATGAGCTTTGCAGATAATATTCACCTCCATTCTCTCCATTTATAAGAGATCTTAAGAGACAGTTGGCCGTTTTGATGGACATCAAGATGGAAACGAGATGGTGAAACGAACTGGTTTCTGTTTGAAACAGAAACTGAAGCATGGAGGTTGCCAGTCATTTGGAAACGAGACGTTAAATATGTCCTTGAAATCAAATATTAATCAACTTACTAATAAATTTAATATTGGAGCAGAATCCGGATTTAACCGTTTTAAGACTGTTTTCCCAGTTGATAGTCTGGTAGACATCAGGCCTACCAGTGGCCAAGCTGCAACATTTGTAATGTTCCTGGCTGGTGTGGTTCTCTTTCTGCTCTGAGTCGAACCAACCAAACCCTTTGACCAACCTGTTTCCCTCCTCGCCTGTGGAGCAGGCAATGCAAACCTTTATGGAAAACATGCTCCACATGCTTATGATCAGGAATCATGAGGTATTAATTTAATTTGTATGATTTCACTAAGATTAATTGTTATGTCTACCTGTAGCTAAGCAGCTCAAGGCTTTGCTTCAAACCCTGTGGTGATGAATAATCATCCCAAAGCTTGTACCGCACAGTTAGAGGTGGTAAAAAGTCGTCATTGATCTCCAGTTTTGCTTCATTTACCAGAAAACAAAAGCCACCCTTTCATTCAAACTCTATGCACTCAGGGCATTCACAGGTGATCTGTATTGGCAAGGGATGAATGATGCCAGAAAGGGCTTGTGAGGACATGAGATAAAGTCATTGGAAGACGAATGTCCCTGCTATAAGGGTTTGTTCTCTTGTTTCTCCATATATACGTCCGTGACAGATCTTTCATCTTAGAAGCGGTGACACACGGTCGAAACCTCCTTTCCCTTTTGTATCAGATGGGTAACTACCTTTAACTCACCCTGAATGTCTTTCAAAGCTACTTCTTTTGTTTTCGGAAATAAAAAGGTAGGAAGTCAACATGAAGAGGCAGGAAGACATTGAGAAACATGGTAATCAATAGAGGCAGTCCAACACGGAGAAAGGTTCTGGAGAGTGCAGTTTGAGTCCCCACAGTGTGAAATGGTTAATGATGACTGGTTCTGTTCTCCAACAGAGCTAAGGCTGCCCAAAGTGTTGATGGGAAGTCTAAAGTCTTAACATGGCCACCACCTATACTGCCCACTTATCCTATAACAGGTCCTCAATATAACAGCAGAATTTACTGCTACACCGGTTACAGTACTATTTTATCTATTTACGTTAAAGAACCTTGGTTTAATAACTTTTAAGATAAAATGTAAATATTGGAAACCCCCTATCTTGCGCACACAAGACAGCCTTGTCTGTTGACATGTCTGTGGAACATGACTTGTGCAAAGTTTTCCTGTTCCAAGATTTTTTGTGAAGTACTTATGGGCACATCGAATGGCATTCTGGGTAAATACAACTGAAACAAATGAGCTAGCCTAGTGCTAGCAGGAGAATGGCTCGTCGTCTTTCGCTAAAGACAAAAACAAAATCCTCCCGCAAAAATCTGACGCTCCTCTGTTTTTGTTTTCATTTGAAGAAGGAAGTTGCACTCTGTGTTTTCAGTGGTTTTTGTGTAATTTCCTTCAGTTGTTCTTGGTTGGTTTGACTCAGTGCAGTGAGCTGGAACCACAGCAGCTGGAAATGGGACAAATGTTGGAGTTTTGGTTCCAATCAGGGGAGAAAAGAGCTTGTAAGTAAATTCAGATGAACTGAACTCAATCCAGGGGGCTCAAGGTACCTGCCTTCCTGATCCTAACACCCCATCCCCAAAACTCAAGTCACTTTCTTGTCTGGTCTTCCCCTAGACATTTTTGAGCTGATCATAAACGCTACCTTCAAAAAGTACCACTGCTCAGTGTCTTCATATCTTTGGGACCTTCCGCCATGAAAGTTTCCAGTTGGACGAGACTTCATTGAATGATTTGTTCAACATTTGAAGGAAACGATGGGGTTGGTATTCTTTCCGCTTACCGTGGTCCCTTGAAGCCGAATATGAATCCCCGGCTGTGGATGACCATAGTTTACGTCCCTCTCGTCTCATCATGACCTGGCCTCTCCTTTTCCCAGATACCCGCTGTGTCCGGCAAGGCCTCTCCAACGCCGACCTCTTGTATCAAAGGCCGCGTGTTGGGAGGAAACCGCCCACATCAAAGGCGGCGAGGCGTGTGTTGTCCCTGGACCCCGTTAGCCTTTGAACCTCCCCCTGTCGCCTGTCTCGGCGACAAAGCTTCAATTAGGCGGCATGGGAACAGACAGGAAGCGGCGGTTCTTCAGCCTCGGTCTCTCATGGCGGCCCTCTTTATTTCCAGATGCTTTGTTTTTGGCGAATTATTCCTGCTCAGTCAGCTGCTGTTATTGTTAATCAATCCTAACCGCCTACACAGTGGTGGAGGTAACACTCAGACAAGAGCAAACACGGGCAGATTAGGCTGAATCTATTAGAGGTGTACCTTTCAACGTGAGCCTACGTTAAGAAACGTTCATGCTGTGCTTGTAGGTTTAAACTCTATTTCTTCTTGTGATGCCATTCAAAACGCTGCACAGAAAATCTCTACAGCTGTTTCAACGAGGAGAAAATAAAATACAATTTCTCAAATATTCTGAGATCTAAAGAGGGAAGGATAATTCCTTTGACTCTCCGATTTAAACGACTCTGCCATTTCAATTGCTTGAGGCAGATATTTCCTTCAAGAGACGAACAACCAGTGATCAGGTTCATGGAGAGGTCAGAGGTCAAACATGACCTTTAAAAAGACATCATTTCAAAATGCTTTTTGAAATGACATTGTCAAAAATGACTGTTAGTTGATCTAAAACAAAATGTCATCACTGGATCTACGTGATCTGGTTAGTTTACCGATTTGTTGATCCTGTCTGGTTTCACCACCATGACATTAGTTTGGTTTGAGCCGCCATTACTGAGCAGTCTGGAAGAAGCCTAGACAGAGAAGAGTATTTGCATTAGTAAATACCAGTGTCAATCTTGTCCTTTTCTCCATCCTCACTTTGTTCTTATTACTTATTTCCAACAATCTTTCAATTCTGGCATCTTGTTCTGTCCTCCCTTGTTATTCTTCTGGGACAAAAGGGATTTATACATATTTACGTAAACAAACAAAAAGATTTTTGCTGAAGTTCTGTGGCTTTTTGTCTCGTATGCATGTATATTTTGGGTAGCCCAAATACAAACATAAAAGAAGGAAAATAAAGGACACAAGAAATCATTTTTTTTCATATTTAGGCCTGTCACAATTGCAATTATTTCTTGCGATCAACGATAACATTGTTTTGAAAACATTTTCAAGTAGTATAATGCTAATAATGGCAAGTACACATTCTCAAGGATCAATAGACTTTAAATTCTAACAAACGTTTACCACTGGAACCGGAAGACGTTTTAAATATCCAAATGAACAAAACACGAACAACAAATAAAAAGAATTACAAAGCCTCTGTAAACAAAATTATCCTCCAAAAATGAAGCCGATGAAGATTTTTACCATCCAGATTTTGGTAGAAAGACGGAGGGAAAAAAAAAAAAAAAATCATGCAAATGGAAATTGAGTTTGTTCCAATTTATTGTGCAATTAATTGATTTTTTTGCTTATTGTGACAAGCCTATCCACATTCTTGATTCCCATATTTATTCAGACAGCATTCAACATGTTAAGTTTTTCTACTTTGTATCTAGTTACAACCTAAACATAAGAATTATTACTAGTCTGGAGTGCAGCTGACTATGTGTACAGTAGACTCTGGGTGTTATTCTATCAGTGGCCACTAGATGTCAGTCTAAGACGAGAGAAAACTAAAGAGCCCCTTGTTGAAGTAACAGTTTCCCTCAAATAAAAGGAAGAACATCTCAGATATACTTGATTTAGAATTTTGGAACATGAAATGTTTATGATGTTGTATTGTATAAAAGTTGCATGAAGTTATCCGCAATTAGCAGGTGCTAAGTCAAAGTTTCATAATGAAGGGTAATGAATAAGCGAGGTTACAGATGCTCCAGTGTGGCGACGCTCAGGTATCATTTTTCACTTCTTGTTGTAAAAGCAGCTGCCTTTTATTGGCCCATTCAGCCACCTTCTTAACAGATTGCCATTGCTCCTAATTTATGCAGGCTAACCTTTTGTAAAATGTCCATATGCTAGCTGTGGCTCCCTGGCGCCGGCGCTCACTAAGCAGCTCACTGTAAACACAGATGGACCCGGCTGCCGCACAACCCCAGCCCAACATCTGGACGTGCTGCTGCCACGGCGCGGCGTCGGGCCTCACTTTTTACTTCAAACCCGGGAGACGGACGTACATTTTTTTTGACTGCGACGATTGAGTTCAAACATGGCTCCTATGAGAGCTGACTGGAGGCGTACAAAGGGCGCTGATGAGGTGAAGCTCACCTCTCTCCCCTGTGATCTGGGCAGACGGGGCGTGGGGGGGGGCTCCTTTCACACACCTCTCTGAATGAAGACCCCGTGTTGTAATTTGTCCGTCCGATAGATTGCCGGGCCCATCAGGAAGGGAATGACCAGGGACCACCGCCGTGAATGGAAGGAATCGCATTATCCGCTCTTTTTTTTTTCTTCTTCTTCTTCTTCTTGTTTTTTTTCTTCCTCTCAATGAGCTGCAGGTTTCAAACTGCCAGCTAATGATTGAATTAATTCCACAAAAGCAAATGATGTTTCTTTGTGAGAAAATTCAAAGGGCAATTCTTCAGGTGCCATGTCAACTCGCAGAACGAGACGGTGGGGGTGTGAGGGGAAAGGAACCCAAAAAACCCACTTGGTAAATAATACAGAAAGGAGAGAGGAAAGGAAGGAAGCGTTTACAATTTAAATAAGCATTAGGAAGTCACAACCCCTCGGAGCACTGGTTCAGGATTCACCCAAATTTAATATAATAAATGCACTGTTTATAAATTTAGATAAACCCATGTGACATTTAAGTGTAATTCTCATTTAAATGGGACACTCTGCCTCCGAGTAAGCTAACGTGTTGGAATAATACGCATGCTATTACACTCGCCGAGCGTGTTTTACATAATTTCACTGACTGTCGGAGAAAATGAATAAACAAAGAATTATGTAAAATGTTGTGATCTGGATTGCCGGAATAATGCACATGATTAAGATGCGTGGAAACGCGGAGAGGAGGGAGAGAGGAGGCAGATATCCCACACCTAACCGAAACTTCAACGAGTTAAAAAAAAAAAAAACCCGAAACTTTTCAATTTTCCAATGATTAAATCGACTTTAGGAGAATGAAATATTACTTGATTAATTATTTCTGTTTCTAGACACACATGGCCCTACTCTTCCTGGAAAGCAGAATGACAAAATCTGTCCAGGATTAGTTTGAGCAGTGAGAAAAAACAAGAAACATTTAAAAAAAAAACCCTTTTAATAACAAACATCAGGGCCATAATTATTAGGAGTAAGTATAACTAACATTTTAATGTGATCCCACTGTCATTAGGTTTTTATACAGTAAGACTTTCAGCTTTCTGCTATCTTTTAGCCAGTCTTCAAAATAAGAAAGACAGGAGAATGTACTTTTCTAGAAAATAATTGATTAAAAAAAAAACAAAAAACAAACTTCTCAACTACAGCCAGGGCAAAATTAAAACATTTAGAAGAACTAAGGATGATAGTAATGGAAGGGAATAGGAATTATTTGATCATTTTTATTAAAGTATTCTAGTTTAAAAAAAACCCATTTCTTTCTTTGTTTTCCAAAAATGTTTGGTAAAATGTTTCCCGACTGCAAATAATGCTGACAATTGGGATTAAAAAGCTAAATTGTTTATATATATAGATATATATATATCTATATATATATATATATATATATAGATATATATCTATATATCTATATAGATATAGATATATAGATATATATATCTATATATCTATATCTATATAGATATATAGATATATATCTATATATCTATATAGATATATATATATAGATATATATATATATTTTTTTTTTTTTCTTACGGTAAGTAGAGATTCTTGGCATGTTTAATTTAGAAGAAAAAAACTTTCTACACAAATTTTATTTACATGTTTAAGTAGAATCTTTAAACATGGTGAGAAATATTAAGTATCTTAGAACAAAATTGGAAACAGTTATGGTAAAGTTTCAAGGTTATCTTTTTGTACTCTGAAGGTAAAAGACCTGAATTATCAAAACTGAACTAATGATGTTAACTTGTTTCTATTTTTTAAGTCATGCTTTAAATTTTGTCAAAATGTGAACAAATCTAAAAGCCACGAAACAGAATGAATCAGGAATAAATTTCAGCATCCTGTTCTAAAGCTTGTAACTGTTCAGTACATCGTATAAAATATAAATGCTTAAGGCAGATTTATGAGTTATTGCATCATTGTAAAAGTAAAACTCATGGTCAAATTAATCAAATAAATGTGACGCCAATAAAACAGACCTTTACAGTCTGATTATCCGAAGGGAAAAACATTCAGAAAAAGCAACAACCTTTGGTTGCATTTTTTTTAGCCTCTATAGATAAAATATTTTACCAACAGGTGTGAGAAATTAGTTCCACCTAGAATCGAATGAAATAAAATGCAAAGTAGGGTTATAAATTGTATTTGTCTGAAGTACATTGAATAGCATTTTTTGTTTGTCTCCATATTAATGAAAAGCATCCCCTGTAAAATCCTGTTATTTGCAGGTATAAACCCCAAATTAAACTGATAAAAACAGAAGCATTTGGTGTTACTCTGATATTTTTTCGATCGTACTTTACAGAATAAAACCCCCTGGCTCTGCCTCACAAAGTAGACATTTTATTTTTGCATATTTCAGCTTTGACCGAGTTGTACCTGCGCGGCAGCTGGAGTCGGAGCTGAACTTTTCCGCCCTACATCAAGGCCTGTATCCAAAACAAGATGATTGACCTTTGCCACTGGCCCCCGCTGTTGTTTTTAATGGCGATGCATGGATTTTCTTTAACGTGCTGCCAAGCGGCTCGCATTAGCATGCCATTTAGGAACCCGTGATCTTGCCTGAAATAACACTCATTGCATAATATCCCCGACGAACAAGCTCCGGTAATACGCCACAATTAAGCCAGAAAGCGTTTTGCATCTGCCAAGCCTTCCACTAGCTGCCATTATTTGGCAGTAGGTACACAAAGGGGTTATGGGCAGCCGTTTGATGGACACACAGGGCTTTTGATTTTTAATTGTAATTGTAATCCTCTCCACTTGAGGACTTGGAAATCGTTTGAACCCCCCACTGCCACCTCCTCCGCCTCCTCCCTGCTCTTCTGGTGGGGATGGAGAGTGTTCGCCGGCTGCCCACTTCTCCACTGCATGTTGCTTTTAAAGGTGTAATCCCAATGAAATGTAAATCACAGTTCTTGAAAACAAATTACGCACAAAGATAACAGGGCCAGCGCTCCATCAATAAAGCATCAGAAATAGCCAGAGAAGGTTTTTCTTTTTAATATATATTTTCTTTCAGGGGCCAAATTGCGGCAGACCTGTCATCAGGGGGTAATGGTGAGCTGTCAGGCAAGCCAGGTTGATTACAAGGTGATAAAGTAAACAATCCTGTCTAGCTATGGTGGGCACACATCACATTCATCAAGCAGATTTAAAGGAACCCTGGGTTCTACCGTTCACCCATCAATGGCTGATAATTGCCTCTATTTCTGCTGCTGCTCCTCTGCAAATTCTCGCTTTGCTATCAAAAAAGCCTTCATCTGAGCAAGCTGAAGAAGGCTACCGCACAGGTATCGGTGGACTCAGACTACTGGTCCTAGTTAATGCTAAAATTTGTCAATTAAAGAGCTGGCCGGACAAATTTGCTACAAATGGAGTTGCTGATGTGTTAGGAAGCTGGGGAGGAGGTGATGATCACGGGGGGAGGTCCTTCCTGACAGAAAGGACACACAAGCAGCCGGGGCAAGAGGCCCGGTTCTCCTGGGCCCTGTCCATTAGCCGGGCGGTTGGAACAATCGGCTCCGTTGTTCAGGCCGGGGAAAGTGATGAGGCTGCAAATGGATTCCTGCGCAGGGAAACAAAAGATGAGGAGATCGTTTAGTGCAACCGGACTCTCCGGTAGGTGCCCCTCTTGGACACGTTAATTGATCTCATTTGTTACCTATACCTGCCCGATCAAGCTGCTATCATTGGCGGGGGGCGGGGGAGAAACGGGGCAACGGAGTGTCAGAGTCCTGCGAAACAGAGAGAAACCCAAAGAATAAAACGCTGAAGCTGGAGAAACAGAAGCAAAGAGGAATGAAGAGCAGACGTTAAGTCCTTGCTGCTCTAGTCTTACAGGTTTCATTTCATCGCCGTTCAGATGGGCCTGAAACTAAACACTCACAAATATCCCAATTACACCTGCACTTCTTGTCCTTTTGTAACAGGAATTCCTGCTTCTTCCCTCTCCGCTCCCTGAATCTCTGCAAACACAAAGCGGATGATTGTCCAGCGGCAGGGCTGCAGCGACCTCGCTCAAACATCCGTGTCTGTTTTTACTCCAGGCTCACAGATCGTATGTTCCTTTAATGGGCCTAATTAATTGCATGCTGTATTGGTCTGGCATTCTGGAAAATTGGTGCTTTTCAGCTGTAGTTTGGTTTGGTGAATTTTCTACACCTTCGGTGAGATTCCAAAGACATGAGGGGAACATTAATGGTAAGAAACAACAAACACATCCACATTTGCTGATTTTCAACACAAAACTATCACCACGAATTTATCCCAGACTTCCTCAGAGGTTTTCAACTTGAAACCTGGATAGAGAATGTGTTGTCAGTTTGCACTATGTGAATAAACTGGATTGAATGGGTGGGAGGCTGGATGGATTGGTGACTAGATTGACCAATGGGTAGACCATGTCTGGAACCACAAACATTTTGGACCGTATCAAGCACTAGAAACTACTTGTACTCTTTTCCAGACTTTGTCGGACACTTGAGCTGTGAACATTGTGCTTTGATAAACCAATAATCAGCTGCACCGTTGAGTTTTCACCTCCCACTGCTCACTGCTGATGTTTCCTCTGAAGCTGACGCAGAGACGTGCTTCCCTCTGGTCAAGGCTATGCTGTACTCTTCTTGCCCTCGGCGACACAAAGTGCGACTTTGTCAGTCCAAGGTCCCCGGAAAGTGAGCGGCCTGTCTTTAGCTGTGCTCTTTTGTCTCAGCGTGTCTTTCGCAACTTTCGCCCCCCTCCTGCCGGCATGTCTTCTGATTCTGGCATGGCAGGGTGAGAGCTCTCCAAGCTGCCCGCAGCTTCTCATGCATCCTGCTTGGCTGTCACAAGACGACATGGGCGCCATTCAACCCAATTAGTGAGATCCACTCTGATGTTGGGAAGGGAGAAAAAAAACGAAGAAATCACGTTTTTATTTTGCCCCTGTCTGTCATCTGCCAATTTCAGTGGAAGTAAGAGAGTGGCATCAATTAATGGCGGTGGGCCAGAGGCGGCGGCGGCCCTGGCCCAGTCGCAGGGTGGCATCATGTGAGTACTGTGTCTTTGCCGAAGCTAAAGCAAATGAGATTAGACTAATAGGGAGCTGGTTTCCAGCCACTGATTAGAGGCTGGGAGACCCGAGGCATCGCCCAGGTCCAGGTCCCGGCCTGGTGTCACGTCTTTTTGGACGTCCTAACGTCTGTCTCCCTCAGGTCATCTTTCTTCAGACTCTCTCTCCATTTCGCTTGTTCTGCAGCAAAGCTGGGTTAGGAAACCTACGTTCTCCTTTGGGGGTGTTAATTAAGGGAAGCATCCGAAATTAATCAACAAATTCACTAGGGCGAAGGACGATGTGTCTGAAGGCCTGGAAATGGAGTCCGTGGAGTGCCTGCGGAGAAAGAGGCCCTCGGCTACAGCCGGCCCGATAAACAGGCACACAGACGGTGATCTGACACAAAAATTCATGTAAGTATAAAATTTTACACTCATTTTCCCTGTCAGCTTGTCACAACGAATTACAAAGGTTGATTCGATGGTGTGGCTAAGGGAGATCATCCACTCCGGTCGTCTGAACACCGTCATATGGTTAACGTCTGGTGGTGGAGGCCCGTGGTATGACCACAGTGCTGCGGTGCATCAGCAGGAAAACTGCAGGCCGCTGACCACCTAGCTTCCCCTACCGCCTAGTGAAGAGACAACCTGTTCAGGAAACTTGGACAACTATACTCCAAGCAACTCGCTTTCCTCTGACGGGTTCCTTTCTCCTTTCATTCACCTCGGCTCCACCTTCATTAGGCTTGTGCTCTTAGATAACTCTCCGGTTTTGTCTTTCAATTTATCTTTGGAGTTTTTTTTTTCTCCCACATTCTCTAATTAGCACAGTGCCTGCAGGCTATTTGTGACCTTTCCATATGTAAATAGACGGATGCTTCCCTCCCCTCTTTCTTCTTCCTCCTCTGTCTCTGTGTGGCTTGCAGTGACAGGACGAGCGCTCACGCTCTCCGCGCTCCTCACCGAGCCGAGCCGGATGGATGACACCACTCAAGGCGTGTTTTGGCGGGGGCCCTGGCAATATCAGGGAAGCGAGGTGTTTTCTTCTTTTCCTTCGTGGTGAGTGACAGCTGCCAGGTGTGACACCGCCAGCTTGCCGCAGTGTGCAGCAACTGTCTGCTGTCTCTTCCCCTCTCCTCATGCCCAGGCGCCACGTCACTCACGCCGTCCTTTAAGTCCTCTCGCCTGCGGTGCTTCAGCAGCTGGAGAGCTCTAACTACAGAGTGTTTTTCGGAAGGTCTCGCCGCTCCACCACTATGCTGACAGAGTTTGCTTTATGCTGGAATAAAAACTAACTTTCATCTCCAATAGTTAATAATTAAAACCAATTAAGTTATATGGGAACTGTCCAGAGTAGAACCGATTCTCTTTGGATGACACACATACCTCTACTGAGTCTCAGTTGGTCCAGTTCGGCTGGTTGAATGAGACTGAATACGTCTGAATAAACTAGAAACACACAACAGTAGTTTGCATGGCCAATGGTTTACCTTCCAATGCAGTGTATCAGTAAAATAGCGAATGTTCCAGTCATTTGTTGGTCAACATCCTTAATATGTTGAGGCTGAGAGATGATTCTTTTTCTGTGGTTGATTTGTGGTGAGTCATAAAACACCAGGTAGGAATCACTTTGAAAGACAAGCAGGCCCACAGCATCACAGATCCTCCACTGTACCTAAAGCACAGTGCTTGGATACCCATTTAGGAAGGTTTAGTCTTTAGTGAACAATTTCTGCTTCGCGATGCGTTTTGAGTCATTAACCTGGGAAATGTCTCAATGGCTGTTTTTAGTGGCAGAGGGTCTCCAGACTTTATTGAAAGTGTTCAAGAAACAACCTTAGAACATGAAATATTCTCCATTCTGAGCAGTGGGGTGGTCCTCCCGAACAAAATCTCAAATTTGATCCCAGATATCACAATACCTTTAGCTGACATTGCTAATAGGACAACCTGTTGGCATGGATACGCCTGCCTGACGGGAGCATCTTGTGTCTTTTTTATTTTGAAGACAGTCTTCAGTCAGATATGAGTGACTAGACATTTTTTTGCACATCTTTTTTCAAAATTCAAATTTTTATCTTTGAACGCACATCAACATGAATCCAACATGGAACAAAGTGATCAAATGAGGCATTGTTTCAAATGTTTGAGACATAAATGAATGACTTCAGAGAGCAGAGATCTGTTTATTGTGCTAAAAGTTCTCCCTTTTATGCTAAATAATGATTAATTCACAGCATGACACTGCCACCACCATGTTTCCCAGCAGGAATGGTGAATCCAGCATTTTTAAAGCCGGTGGGCTGAACTCAAAGTTTCCCGGGTTTCAAACGAGGTCGACGCCGCCGGCCGGCTTCATGCTCCTCTGAGACAATCTGCAGTGTTTCAACTTGCATTAGCATACGTTAGAGGATCGCCGAGCTGCGGCGCTTTAAAGCGCAAAACGCACACAGAGCATCTGAAAGTGAACGCTGTGATTATGGCATATTAATTGATGGTAATGTTGCGTGCCAGCTCGCCACTTAGAACTGGGTAGAGTGCGACCTGCGCTAATTATAACTACAGGAAAAGATAAACATGAATGGCCCACACACATATTTACAGCTAATAACTTTGAAGAGTCGTCATCGTCTCTACTCACCAAAATAAAGCTGAAATATTGGTGACATAACGCGGCGAGGACGCTGTCGGAGGGAGGAGTATTTACGGAGGCCGGGGTCCCTGGAGGCCCCCGTCGTCTCCGCTCAGCATTATCTAATATCGCTAAAGTGCATAATTGCTGATCAGAGAGTCTCTGTTTGGTGTGTAAAGGACTTCTTTGAACACGGGGAGGAGACGCAACGCTACACCTCTGGTATCATGTGCTGTGCTTGTTCACGGCGGGGACCAGGCGGGGCCAGACGCAGCAGCATAGGAGCGGCGGGCTCAGTGGCCGCCTGGTGTCTCTTTACCGCCAGTGGAGCAGCACCAGTTGACCACAGAGAGCCACTTAATAAGTAAAGGCCTCCAGTGATTCTGATCTGGCACCGTGACCTCCAGAGAGGCAAAACTCCCCCTCCCTCCGGCTGCATCAGCACCTGCTCAGCCCCCTCTCCCCTGCGCGCCTCCCAACCCCCAGCCCTGAGTGGTGTCCCCGACCGGGCCGTGCCGCGCCGCATTCCAGCCGAACACTGATGCGAGGTGACCGAAGCGGCCGGTTCACACGGCCCCTGCAGTGGCGCTGGGGCCGCAGCCAGGCCGTGATGCAGACAGCTGGGGGCCACAACGCAGGAGGAGGAGGAGAAGGATGAAGGAGGGCACCAGCAGCCACCAGAGGGAACAAGTGGAGCTAAAGTTGACGGGTTCAGCAGAGCAGCTGAATGTCAGCAACCGCAGCCAAGCCACTGCTCAACAACAAACAGACAAAACTGATTAAAAGTGCTCCTCCTTGATGCCTGCTCACTGTTTATCAGCACAAAATAGGGCTATCAAGTTGGTGTGGTTCGGATGAAGCGGTTTCTAATAATGCTTATGAATATCTGCACCTTCTTACCCCTGACATTTGTAATTTGCTTTTACAAAGCGGCTAAAAAGCCACAGTGTCATTTTTTGCAAAACATCAATCATGATGTAGATAATCGGTATCTTCAAAGTTCTGAGGAGACTGTTGCTATGTCGGCGGTGAAGCTAATGTTAGCTTGGTGGTAGTTTTTGAATCAAATAAATTGATAAAAAAAATGTTTTCCCAACAAAATAGTGAGCATGTGGGGCAAAAGTTAATAGTACCTGGTTAGTTTTAGCTTTCCTTCCCTTTTTGAAACTTTTTACGGAAGTTATTTGTGAACGAATGTTATCACCCTAATCATTAACTTCTCTGTCAGACTCAAGTCAGGGATCTAAATGGGTCACTAAACAACATAGATTACTTCCAGTGAAAAGAATCACGTTGAAATTAAAAGATATATTTCTCTTAAGGAGAGGTATTATTTATAAATCTGGTACAATTCAGTGAGTTTTCAGTTATGTTGGTTTAAAATATAAAACAATGCAGCTTACGAAACTGTTTTAGTTACACTCTTAAAAGAAATTTAAAAAAAAGTTGTATTGTGACCGCAACCCAGTCGGTTTTACCATTAGAAAAAATAGTTTACAAGAAAATGGAAATATGGCACTTTGCTTTAAAGCTTGACAAAATTGTCAAACAATAGAAAACAAATGACAAATTATCAACCGCACATATCCAGTGACCTATATAAACAATTTATACCCAAGAAGCTATTAAATTACTCAAAACCCAGTGTACTTTTGTTTGTTATTGCAGTTTTACTCTTAAAAAAATAATCAACAAAGAAACACGCGAACCATTAAGGAAGCCGCAGCTTTATTTTCACACCAACAACAACAAGAGGAGCAATTTACTGTAGTTTTTGCTAACTAAACTAATGAATAATAATGCAGATATAAAAGAAATCCAGAGCTGCGTCTTAATTAAATATATCTGCTGGAAGGCAAATTTTGTCGAGCCGACAAACATTTCGCTCCTCGCTGAATGCAGAGATCAGTCGCGTCGGGGAAAGTGTTAATTAACGAGAGACGAACCTTTTCGTCTTTTGTGCCGCACGCAGGCGTAACTCCGGCCGCAGCCGTTCACACACCCACACACCGAGCCCCATTAGCCGCCGCCCTTATGTGGGGATCACTGTTTGTTGGTGAGCCGCTGCACCTCTCCTGTTTTTTTTTTCTCGGCGAAGTAGAAACAGAATGAAAAGACGAGGGGGCACGAGACAATTTGTTTCATTTGGAGCAGCTCCAACTCAGCAGGTGAGAGGAAGAAGGGGGAGGAATTGTCTTTTCTGTTTTTTCTGTTCGCCTCTTCTCCTTGTGCGTTTGAACGGGAGGTCTGGATCTTAATTCACTTGCCTCAGCTGCCTCCATTTGTTGGTTTGGGTTAGGAAGACATGAGGAAATCTGCCCTCCAACCTCCCCACCCCCTTCCTTTCCGCCAGGACCCCACCACCACCAACCAACTCCTAATTATCTCTGAATAGCAATTTTATTGAACCCTAATTTGTGGTAATGAACTGTGATAGGTGGCAAGGCAGAGTAAAGAAAAGAAAACTTGAATACGGTCTCACACGCTGGCCCTCACCTCGTGGTGATAATCACCGTTATTGTTCACGCTTGACCCTGGCTGACCAGATGAGACGTTCACGTGACATTCAGCTGGGGGTTCGCTTACATAAGAACAAAAGCAAGTGGAGGAATCGGCCATAGGATCCGCAAACAGGAAAATGACATTTTGCCCCCAACAGTAAAAATGCCAGGTATCATTTTTGGTACATTTAGAGGTATTTCAGAAACATCAGATACCTGTATCCAGTGGCAACAAATGTTTTGCATATTCACTGTAAAACAAACAAAAAGAAAAACTAGCTGTTTTGTTTTGAATGATCGCATTTAGAGAGGTCGATGGAAACGGTAACTTTCTAAATGACTTTCTTGATTTTTGCCAAAATGTTTTTGGCTTTCCTGAAAAATAGTTAATGTGCGAAAGTAGAGCTGGAAACACTTTAGTCAAATAAGTCCTGATGTAGTGAATAGTCCCATTCACTGGCGCATCTACTCTGTACCAGAGGCATTAAGCTCTGGAAAATGTCTGTTTAAACCTCCAGCTTGAGAGGGAGGGCGGTCTCCATGTTTCTGAGCTAGTGAGCAACTTCTACTTCCTGTTTACGACAGCCATTATGAAATTATATGCTGATTAACCTGGTTGATTCACTCCATGGAAGCAACAAATTCACTTCTTTTTGATGGTCTGACATTTGGGTAGAAACATAACTAAACGGCTTCAGAAATGGTGATCGTTGGCATTTTTTTAACCCAAGGATTTCACTTGGAAATTTATTCCGACCAACTTCTTCATCCTCATGAACAAAGCAGGAACTGTCTCTGGACTATTAAAAAGAAATTAGCATCTCCCTCAAATATAATCAAGAGGTTATAATAAGCTTAGTTTAACCAAACAACAACTGAAAGTCATATTTACTAGCAACTTGTAGATATTCTAAAATCTACAAGTTCTAAATTCTACACTCTTGTAGAATATCTACAAGAGTTAATAGTATCTAGTCCAACGCACAAAAAAAATCCAAATCCAACTTGATATGAAAAGTAGGGGAAATATTCATCAAATACAGAGAAGCACTTTTTATTCCAACTTAATCTAATCAAAATTTAAGTAAGACAAGGTAACCAAAGTTCAGTAAGTATTGATTCCACCAGAAAAATACTTTATGTTCAGGAATAAATACATAAATCTGAATTTATGTCGCTTAATGAACAAAAAACGTCTGAAAGTTCTGAATTGAATGGAAAAACCTGAAATACTTTAAACATTTGTCTTAAAAAGTGAGGAATTAATGCTGAATTAAATTAAATTACTTGAAGTTTCTACATGTATGTACATGCATCAACAAAATAAATTATTTCTCCAACTTAAAAAAATTCAAGAAGCAATCGATATTTACTTCAAAGCCAGTCAATGTCGGTTTCTAAACTTGCCTAGAAGAGGACAAAAATGATCAATTCAACAGTTCTTTTACTGGACTTCACTCATTTATCTTAATGGTCACAAAGATTTTCACCAGGCCTACATTTCTCAGAAACCTTGAAAAACACAGGAATTGGCGTAATGAATAAAATCGAAAAAGTTTGTGAAGTGTTTAAATTTTAAATTTTCATATCATTTGGTCGGACCTGAATCTGATTTTGAGCCTGAATATAAATCAGAAATTTGACTGAAGCCAGTTATATATGTAAAAAAAAAAAAAGCTTGACCTTTTAACTGGCTCTTGATAGTAAAAACATAGCAAAAATATAAATAAAAAGGATAGGTATGTGACCAATCTCAAAGGACATTATCTTGGCTCTGATTTCTGAAAGCAGAGTAGAACGTGAACGCAATTGTGGCTTAACGAACGACGTACGAACGGCAAAAATCATTTCAAGTTCAGCTTTGTTTCATTTTCCAGCCACTCAGAGTGGACAAAGCCCCACACAGCCCCATGATTGGAAAGGATCTGCAGCCTATATGTGGTCCTACTAGCACTGTTTGCTCTGGGCTTCCTGTCTGTGGGCTTACATTACAATGTGTAGATTTAGAGATTGGGGAACTAAAGTCGCCAGGCTTTCAGCTGGATAAGGTTTTCCACCGCCGTGCCTCCCTCCCTCCCTCTTCCTCCAGCCCCTCTGTCTGTCATACTGTCGCCCAATACCAGATGGTAGGCGTTCAACACGGAGAGCTAAGCTAAAATACCTGATTACAATTCACCAATACAATTCAAATATCATGGGCAGGCTTAAGGATAATTCCTCTGTAACAATATCATTTATTTCCCCCCCTGTTTCCTTTATCCTTGTTTTACCAGGAGAGGAGGCAGCAAAGCCCTTCCTCAAACAGATAAAAGAAAAGGATAACCTATTTTCTTCTGGACTCTTCCTCTGATCCTGCAAGTAAAAAAAAAAAAAAAAAAAAACACCAAGAAAATTTTTATAGCCCTCCTCTCTTCAACTCGATTGTAAAAGAAACGCAAATAATTAAGACGGAAAATATTTATAGGATGCAAACCGCGCCCTGGCTGACATTTTGGAGCCACGACAATAATGAATGAAAATTTTATTCTGGCTTCATCTTTATGCGGTTTATTCAGATTCGACGAATATATTCAACTCCGGAGGAGTCATCCATATACATTGTAGTCTTGCAAATGCATGAAGTACAACCATAATAATTAAGCTTCACATTAGTCATGACACACTGAAGGAAACCCATGGGCATTTTGCCTTTTATTGAGCTAATAATACATTTTATTATCATGTAATAATGTTATTGAATATTCTGATATAGCCCAAGATCAACATGCCAACTAGAGCAAAATTTACATTTTAATAATGTTTTATTCAATAGTAAAAGGTTTTGTTTGTCAGGCTAAAGATCACAAAATAAGTTGTTTTATAAGCTGTCTTGAATATTAAAAATTAAGATCATATTTTTGTTTGCTTCTATGTTTTAATTGTTGGGCGACTATATGATTCGAAATTGAAGACATTAGGAGTTTTTTCTTCTTCTTACTTTGCGGCTTTACAGACCCAAAATTCAACAATTGCAACTGCTGCATTGTCTTCGGAAATAAATGGAAAATACGAAAATTTCTACAATTTCTAGATTTTTGTTGTGGTTTTCCAGCTTATTTAAAATGAGTGTATTCTAAAACATCATTTGTTGCGTCTTCAATAAATAAGATACATTTTGTGTCTTCTTCTTTGATAAGAAGATACAAAATGTATCTTTTGAAGATACATTTGGACCTACAAATGTATCCACTAGTTTTGGCTCCCGATGATATTTGAATTTAATGCAAGTGCAGTAAAAATGGATATTACACAAACTACAACAAAGTTTCATGTAAATACTTAAATATGCTTTTTTTGTTCCAGTTCTTCAAATGATGTGCTAATAAAAAAAAGTGCTAAAATTAAGCATATTTTAAGTTCACGTTTACCACTATGCATTTTGTAAAACATGATGGATATAAAACGTGAACCGTATTTGTTTCAGAGTCTTCAGCGCTGCAACTCTGTCCGACGCAGACGGAACGTCGCCGTTTTCACTTCTCCTGACCCCAAAGTGACTGTTTTCAAGTTTTTTATTATTTTTATTTTTTTCCAGCTGGTTATTGAAAAAAAAAAATGTTGTAAGGCTCGCAGAACTCTCCCAGAGGAACGTAAACGCCTTCAACCAAACACGAAGCCCGCCCCTCCAAAACGTGGAGCCTTCGCTCCCTCTTTTCCCTCCACAGTGCGCTCCGGCTGTTTTCAGGCGAGTGTTATTCTTTCATGGCCAGAGTGTGTGTGTGTGTTTTTTTTTTTTTTTTTTTCCTCCTCTCTGAGTGTGATCTCTGGTGTGGGCAGAGGAGCGTCTTAGCCGCCCACACCGTTGGCACTCCTGCCCAAGTAGCACCCATAACACCGAACCATTAGTGGCGTGGCAGTCTACCCACATCTCAGCCACCTTCATTAGTCATTCAGCTCCTTATTTTTGTTTGGTTTCCCCTCTGGCTCCTAATTAATGCTTAATCGAAACTGCTGAACTGAGCTGGTAGAAAATTCATGAATATTAAAATCGACCCTGACGTTTTTTCTCACTTTCCTGTTTTTTTTTTTCTCTTCCTCTTTTCGTCTTTGTCAACGTCGGTAGCCAGGCACCGGTAATTTGTGTTGCTATCGAAGATTTAAAGCATCACACTTATCACCGCTGTAACAATGATGAAGGCTATGAGAGGGCGCAGTCGTTTGGCCAATTTAGCATGAGTGGAGTTTTTATTTATTTTTTTTTTAAATTTTCAGACCACTTTAAAAAATCCAGAAAGTTCAACTCCTTAATGTAGTTTGCATACATTTTAAGGCTCTGGAAGATACGCGTTAATATCCCCGGAAAATCAATTTTTATTGATCCGTGCTGGTTGAAAGCAAACTCCAGACATGTTCATGTATGTTTGAAAGTGCCAGCTCAGCTTTCTCTTCAATCTCATCAAATGTTGTTTTCTGAACTGATGAAGTTTCAAAAATTCTCCAAGGCCGCTTTTGCCAGAAGATTAAACAATTTCTAAGAAGCAGATTAGAGATGCTATAATGGTGGAAAACAAGCTTTTATTTTTATTTTTTTTTCATAAAAGTTGAAATAGAGACATTGTTCGTTGGTTGCTTGAATGTCAAAAGTAGAGATTGAATTTTTGTTAAACATACAAATTAAAAACATTGTCCAACCATTAAGCGATTCATGCGTCTTTTCGGAGATCGCTTCTAAACGAGTTATCTCGTCTCTCTTCATGGGATGTTATTATTAATATTTCCCTCAGAGGACTCTCCGTCAACTCTCTTCGAAGTTTGTGCAGGAAAGCGATTTAAAATATTCGCCAACCTCGCCTTCTTACCATATTTTAGTTACAAAATCTGCATCCGGAATTAATTTTTCTGACTTTTCAATGTTGTTATTGTTTCCTTTCAAGACCTAGCACAAGCTGTACATATATAATAATGTGATTGTGGAGAAGGCTTCCCGCAACAGCACAATCATGTCGCTCTTTGTAAAGAAATAAACAGATGTCCGTGTTTGTTCTGACTAAATTGATGGTGGCATCGCAGGCAAACCAAATTGAAATCTTTGTGACAATTTCTCTGAAGTTGCTCAAATACAATTTGACTTCTGACAAGGGGGAATGCAATTTCTAAAAACAAGAACATGCCATCAGTGGAGGCCAGCATTTGCATAATGAGGATACTTCCATTTCTGCCGGCGACGTTTTTGACAGCCTCTAACTAAAAAGCCGTTGTTGGAGAGGAGTGAGAAACGTCGATACGAATAAGCCAGAAGAGGCGGAGGGAGCGGGAGATCGGGGCAGCGGTCGGATCCATCAAACGAAACAAATGCAGTTTGGCAAATTTAAAGCAAAAACAAATGATGCTAGGTGACCCTGGCAGGAGAGCAACTGAAGGGGGCTTGTGCCCTGAGCTACGGCCGTGACTTTGACTGCGCCGCGGTGGAGTTAGACCGCAGGAAAAACTCCGGAGCTTCTTCTGATTGGTTGACAAATATGACTGAGCTGACACTAATTCCATGTAGCTCTTTTGCTCTAATTGTTGATTCAATTTGCTAATGACTAATTTGATTTAAGTGGCAGGCACATCTCCATGCGAGCAGGACATGGAGAGAAGGAACAGAAAAAACGGACTTGAGGTGGCGTGATGGCTTGTCACGGAAAGGCTGCTCGCCAATGAATATTCCATGAGAGTTCACACTTAATTGTTCCTGATTTGTTTATTTTTTTTGTATTTTTTTTTTCCCAATACAGTGCTTTAGCGCGCACTCCATCAGTCCTGGTGTTGACACCCCGTGTATCACCCCACCCTTTCCCCCTCTGCACCATCCCCCCACGCTTTCACAAGTGGTGCTCAGATGTCCATCAAACGCAGCAATGAAGGATCACTATAAGTTGTTTGAGCCTGTCAACAAAACCACTCCAACACTTTGGTCCCCTTCATGTTTTCCCTTGTTGAGCCCGCTGGAGATCTCTGATGTGAAGGACTGGCTGAATTTCTAAACAGACATCCGGGGGCCCCCGTCGAGAGCCCCTACCTGTTGCCAATGCAAATCTGCTCCTAAGATCCGAGGAAGCGCATTGTTCCATCGCCGAGCGTTGGAGTCCACTCGCAAGTTGTTTGCCCGTGGGAGAGGACGTGTTTCTGTTTCCCGAGAATCAAAAACAAAAAAAGCCCCAGCGTGACCTCTCAGTCGAGTTCGAGGGGCCGACCACGGCGGTTCAAAGTCGCTCCGGTTTTCCGACGGCGCAGAAGGAAATTAGAGAAAAACCAGTTCAAGCCGATCGAAATGTGCAGCAGTGGAGATTTCACCATGAGTAGAGCATGAAGGGTACTCACCCACATGAAAGCCACCAGAGACAACCTCAAACCGAGCTCTTGCTTACTGGAAGCGTATCGGCGTCCATCCGTTTGTCTTTTGTAGCGGCTCCAAGCCTGTCGAGAGTATGTTTCCTTTTTCTCTTAACCCACTTTGCCTCTCCCGTTGTGGAGGGGAACATTTTCTCTTTACCCTTGTACTGGACAGACTTGTAAAGACGCAAATCTCAATCCATTTATGCCTTTTATTCTCTCCCTTGACGTTTCTTTCTCACTGCATGACTTGCAAATCATGCTGTGATACTGAAAGGGATTGACATTCTCAGATGTAAATACATAGAATATTTCCCATTTTGTAAAGGGCGATGGAAAGGAAGTCTAATTGTTGTATAATGATATTTTCTTCCTCCTCTCATCTGTCTGGGACAAAAATTAGTTGCATTGGAAGTTATGCATAAATACAACCATGTATTTATGTATTAATTCAACTGTGTGGATACTTGTTTAGCATTACTATGTAGACTAATTTATTCATTTATACATTTGGGTCATCGTTGCGATTGGGCAAACAAGGTCAGAGTGATACAGAGAGCTCAATCCAAATTTTGAACGGGGAAAAAATGGCAATTATTTCAGTTCAAACGCTAATGAAAATTTTGAGATTTGTTTAAAAAAAAAAAACAGTCATTTTAGTGAGTTGTGTATGCACTGGCTTGGGACAGTTTTTAGTATCCATACATAAACATGAGTCCCACATTCCTACTAATATTGGTGAAAACAAGTCATAGCCACATTTTAATTTCCTTCTTACTTGTATTTCTACTTTTAGATTAGATTAAATCCAAAGCAGACTGCCAGCTTTAGATCATTTTCCTGGTTTTACAGGATAAACATGATTATCTCGTGTCTGCTTTTAGGCAGCGCTGCAGAAAACTGGCCAAAAGCGACTAATCAGTTTCCAGAAACACTGATGGAAAGTTTCAATTTGGTGAGTTTCTGGTTCATACTATAGCTTGAGAGAATCTCTAGTAAAAACGGACAGTTTTAATTGTTTAATGTTTGTGTTGTACATTAAAATTGAAAAAGTACACACACTTTTTTGGACTTTCCTCAAGCTGAGCACAAACAACCAGTCTGTTTCTAGAAAACGCTATTGGTATTTGGCTCATCAATCAGTTCCTAGAAACACAAATCCAAACTTAAATTGGAGTGATTATTGTTTCTTCTTTGTGTTGCTTTTATTCTTTTTGAGAGTAAACGTTGCTGGGAGTCCTGGAGGTTTTCGTGGTGTGCACTGGCGTAGACTTTGTCGTCCAGGACGTGACGTCACACGTCTCATCCGAAAAGATGATCCGGTTTTATAAAATAAATAACGCTCACCAATAAATTCTGAGTGGATCAATGCATACCTCATGCAGTGGCAGTCGTACTGATTTTTACAAGAGCAGAAAACTGGGAATTAATTCCCAGAAGCACCAAATTAAACTTTGAACAACTTTGAGTTTGTCTTGTTTTGTTGTTTTACTTCCAGAAGTAAAATGGACTCCCATTTTACTTTGTTGTTCATTAGCAACTCTGCAAAGTTTTATTTATTCTTTTTTTTTTTTTTTGTCATTGGAAACCTCAACTTCCCTCAGCTTATTTAGTCTTTTTTTTTTATTATTTTGCATCATAATAACCAAAAAATAGAGGTTGTTTTGAGTTTACATTTGGACTGTAAGTCACGAGTTCATGTCAGTTCTTACCAGAGTCACAGCAGACCGGACCAAAACAGCCTTCCAGTCTCCAGACGACATTAACTTTCACGACTTTCTGTTTTGTCTTCATAAGTTTTGGATCAAAGTGAAACCAAACAGATTTTTTCTATTTGGCTCACTGGATGAGCATAAACCTAAAGCAGAGAGACAAAAAAAATATCACTTTTGAAAGATACAAAAACCTTCCTGTTTTTACTCCTACTCCTCTTTTTACATCAAGTTAACCAGAAATGGTGTAGCAGTTTATATGGCAATAAAAATAGAAACATTAATAGGTTATCTTTACTTTTCAGGAATTACTGGAAACTGCTTCCAGACATTTGGTTCATTTGTATCAGTTGTTTTTTCTCTTGCGAATGTGGATTTTTCAGTTTTTAAAAGATAAAAAAGTTCATACTGCATTTTTCCATACGTTTTGTTTTTTTCCCCTCTTACTTTCCTTGTAGCTTGGGTCAAAGCCAACACTGACGGTTTAAGGGATTATTTTCACCGTCCAAGAAAACTGCGTGGTGTCAAAATGTTCAACTTTAAGGAAACATACTTTTACTAAGTGTGTGACTTCTGAATGAGATTAAATAGGAAGAAAAGTGACAAGATGTGGAAGTTTACTGGAGTTGCTGGAAAAAAAAAAAAAAAGAACTCACTGAAGGAAACTTTAACTTCAGCTTCATCTGCATAAAGTTTTTTTTTTTTTTTCTCCCAGAAGAGTGAATTTTTTCTTCTTCTTCTTTTAAAGTTTTTGGGCGCTTTTGTATTAGTATTGATAAATAAACATTATTTAAAACATCTGTCAGGCCTGGTTAAATATCTTCGGCGTGGTTCAGTAGCTTCACCGACCCACGGCATCGAATATTTAATTATCGCGCTAACTGCATAATGAAAAAGTCAATTTCCACACCGGCGCCCCCTGTGTGCAGAAGACAATTGCAATTCTAATATCTGCATCTGAAATCTTCCTGGTGCCCCCCCGTACCCCTCCTCCTCCCCGCGTCCCGTCTCGATGCCTCGCAGGGCTGCGAAGTCTCCCGCATTACCATAGCCCTCTTCCTGACTTAAGTCTGCGGCTCGTACTTGCTTGTCGTGGCTAATTACGTGTTTAACCCTGTGCTGGGGAGCTTGTTTTACATTCAAATTTATGGGGACCTCGCTGATCTGTAGAATGAGCCGGGAACATGACGGCGGCGTCTTCTGGTAATTGATTATCCTCTTAGAAAAAAAAAAAAAAAAGCCACGGCTTCCAGAGGAGCGCCGTATTGAAGTTATTGACCTTTGATCTGTGGCGTGTTGAAATATTAATTCCTGGGGGTCGGAGTGGGGGGTCACAGGTGGATGGCGGCTTACGCTTTTAAAACAATATCAGATTACAATTTTTTTTTTTTTTCTGTATCGTGTCCACAGCATTAGTGTTATTGGTTGCTTATCCTCCAAGTTATTTGCATTTTTATTACGAGAAAATGGAAGTTTTTTGTTGTTGTTGTTGTTTTTTTCCTCCTCTCCGCTCGCAACATCCCGATGCCGCAGCAATAATTTCCCGATCTGGTTGCCTGTGCGGAATAAATAATTGCGCATATGTTGTCAATATTTACATTTCCACTGTTTAATTTAATTCTAATGGAAGTCCCTGGGCGATAGCAGCAGCAGCTAATAGAAGAGGAATGATTAAAGCCTTCTCCGTAATAAACCAACTTGCTCCACTGTAATCTAATGTAGCATATCAGTGTTTACAGACTACAGTGACTTTGATCGCTTTCATTGTCAAATTAATTTCTTAATGCGCTTTTTCTTGCTGCGGTTTTTGAAATGAAAGCAGAGTGTGTGTGTGTGTGTTTGGGTGTTTTGTTCCACAGCCCTGTAGTCGCCATCACGCCCTCCTCATAGGCACAGTGGCTCATTGTTGCTGTAAGTAGCGTGTGTTTGCGTGCGTCTGTGTGCGTTTGGCACGCAGTACCAGGCCGGGTCAAAGCAGCTTAGTTCCGATCTGCCGGGTGACCTGCCGCGCCACGCCGGCCCCGCTGACCCGCGTGATTTCATTAGAGCGAGGTGAGATGTCGGGTCTCTGTCACACACACACACAGAGGGCAAGCAAGCGCTCTTCTTACTTTTTAAGAAACACACACGCACATCAAACTGCCCAAAAACAAGAATTAAATGCTATAATCTAACAGGGTTCCTTCGACTGGACACGTCGGGGAAAGCGAAGGAAAGAAATGGAAAAAAAATATTTGACTTTTTCAGACTTTTCTTCCTCTTCTTCTCTTCTTTTCGAAACAAACGTTTATGAACACTTAACCCAGGAATTAGTTTTATTTTGATTTATATTAAATGTACATGCTTGGTTTTGATTTACAATGTCTTGCAGTAATTTTAACATTTTGTCCTGCGAATTTTTACTTGGTCTTACACTCTCAATTTTTGTCCGTTTTTGATCAACTTACAAATTCAAGTCAAGTTTTTTCCGAATAACGCATTAGAATGGCCACTTTTAATAACTTACAAACAAAATCTAAACTAAATATTCTTTAAGAATCTGCATATCTGAGCCCATTCCTTAATTGAATGTTAAAAGTGAGCTGGTCTAAGTTTCTTGTGAAGCTATAAAAGCAGCAACAGGCTGTTTATGTAGTTATTTGTGAGTACTTCAATTTATAGAATCCTATTGTTTTTTTATTGCAAAAAAAAAAATGTAACAAACTTCATTAAATTTAATCCTATCATTTAAAATGTTCCAAAAAAAGTTAAGAGAACCCTCAGCAAACAAAATTTGTCACGTTAGAATTATTTTAATCTGAACTTGTTGGAATGAACTTTATGTTTGAAATGTATAAGCTAGAAAAAAACAAAAAAAAAATTATTTGCGTCTATGAAACACATGCAGTATTTGACCACAAACATAAAAGAAAGCAGTCGAATGCAATCTGCTTTCAAAAAAAAAAAATCACTAGTGATTTGATTCTCATTTAACAGAAGCAATGACAACATATTGATCCTAGCAGCAAGTCAGCTCCTCATTACCATGCCGAAGCAGAAGCAGATTTATTCTGCTGAGCCGAGCGAGCGTCAGTCAGTGAGCGCCGCATGTGGAGGGATCTGTACGGCGAGCGGCCACTAGATGGCGATCTAGGTTAAAGCAGAGGAAGCCTGCTGCCGGCTGCCGAGGCTTTCTCCTCACTGCTGTCCGAACACCGACAGCATGGAAAGATGCACAACGTGTAGTTATTTGCTCCTTCTTACGTCTTAGAGCTTCTTTAATGTATCGTCACCAGAGAGGCCAAACCGCTGGGAACGTCTCATTTTCTCATGCTAGTTTCTACGTCTGGCCTCCTCCGTACTTGTTAAATGTTTAAATATTTGCTTTTGATTCGAATGAAAGGCTGTGCAGAATAAACCCAAACGAAACGAAGGTTAATTATCAGAAATAATCTGGTGATTAAAGTTGTACGGTTTTGGGTGAAAGTTGGATGCAACTAAAGCAATTCAAAATGCGACCTTTACAAAAAGCAATGAAGGCTTTTAAACGTTTTATTTTGAAAAATCGCTACAGTTTTGTCAAGTTAAAGATCTAAAATTTTCTTAATGAGTAGAGGAACCCCTCCCCAACCTGTTGCTGAGCACTGCTGGTCATCTGGCCGAACAGAGGCTGCTGCCTTGAATATTGCAGGGAGAATCCAAATGAAGACGCATCGCCAGAATCAGAGGCAACATTTAAATCAAGTATAGAGCATGCATGGTGACCTTAAAACAAATCTAATGGTTCGAAAACAATTTCTTCAACATTTCAAAGGTTTTTTATTTTATTTTCCCCAGTCATGTAATGTCATTTGGCTTAAACCAAGCAGTTAATAAACTGTTGTTGCAGACTTTGCAATTGGTATCTTGCTCAAACGTTGTCCTGGTGAGATTCCAGAGCAAACGGGCTGAATCAGAGGCGAAAGGAAAATAATAGGAGGAAGACTATGTTTAAGGTCGCCCATCAAAGCGCTTTCATTTGCATAAACCTGCACGCAAGCTTCATTACAGTCCACACAGGCATACATCCTGCCACCAGTGCCGCTCATCACTTCTGCCTCCGCCTCTTTCCAATCTCCCTCGCCTTCTTTACATCAACTGTTTTTTTTTTTCATCCTTTTTTTTTGTATTTTGTCCTGCTCTCTGCCTATGCAAGTTGTCATTCTCTCACTATAATAGCGCTCGCGTGCCTTCATGTTGCCGGTTGTTTGCTTGAAACGTAATCTGCAGATGTAACAGAGGACGAAATTGAGTCTAACAAATGGCTTGAAAGGCTCACGCGGCATATCGAGCTCAGGCCCAACAAAGGCAGAACAAAACGCCCGTCTTTGCTTCCTCCCCTCTGCTTCTGAAGTTGATATTTTCAACAGAATGGCTCAGAGGCTGACGCTCGCCGAATAAAGGAGTCGTTGTGTTGTGGGCTGTCATTTTGACTTGAATGGAGGAAAGTTGAGGCCCGTTTGTTTGCCTGAGCTGTTGAGGAGAAATTGGTTTGTTTGATTAACATTTAGCTTGTGAATGTCAGCTTCAAGATGAAACGTATCTATCTATCTATCTATCTATCTATCTATCTATCTATCTATCTATCTATCTATCTATCTATCTATCTATCTATCTATCTATCTATCTATCTATCTATCTATCTATCTATCTATCTATCTATCTATCTATCTATCTATCTATCTATCTATCTATCTATCTATCTATCTATCTATCTATCTATCTATCTATCTAGCCAAGTTTGTTGAGTCTTTGTCTAATTATGCCGTCACAAACTTGAACTTGCAACCCAATCCAGTTGATTTGATCCAATTTTCCCATTATCTGCTCCTTTACTGGACTGGTTCAGGTCCGACCTCGAGAACTGGGACTTCTCAGATAGAAATCATATGTGGGGTACCCCAAGGTTCAATTCTGGGAGCTGTCATGTTAAATATCTACATACTCTCACTGGCTCAGGTTCCAGCAAGAGATAAGATGAGCTGCCATATTTACACAGATGATGCATGTTACAATCGCTATGTTGCCATCCAACTGCCATGCGAATGTTGAGTGAACTTTTAAAACGTCCGGAAAGAGGCGTTTTCCCCACTCTGACCTAAACATTCAGAGTCACATAAAGACAGTTACAAAGTCGGCCTTCTGTCACCTGAAGAACTTTTCCAGGATTAGAGGACTTGTGTCTCAGCATGATGTAGAGAAACTCATCCATGCATTTATCTTTAGTCATACTGCAACAGTGTCTTCACAGGTGGTGTAGTATAAAACTTCCAGGCCTCTATGGTCTTCTGGTTCTGGTTCTGCTCTGCATCCAGAACCAAACTCGGAGAATCAGCATTCAGCTTCCATGCAACACAAATCTGGAACAAACTTCCAGAAAACTTCAAAAGAGCCAAAATACTGAGTTCCTCACCTTTAAAGTCATTAACCTTTGATTGATAACCGGAACATCACAACAGTGACATAAACTGTTGACTGTCTTTTAACCTCTCATCGTTTTCTCTTACTTTGTCACTGCAATATATTTGATTTATTTTTTATTTTTGGCTGAAAATGTGTAATTCTAATAAAATCACATTTCCAACGACGAGGTCCAAATTGCTGACTTCTTTTTTTTTTTTTTTTTCACCCACATCGGCTTTGTTTTGGTGCAAATAATATTGACATTGCTCAATATGTTGTTTGTTGCTTTGGGAACAGTTCAAATAATGTGAGTCTAGTGAAAAAAGGAAGCTGGTTACACTGTGACTTTTAAAAGCCTGGACTTGAGAGAGGGTTCACTTTCTTTCCACAATGGTTGAATGTGTCTGATGTATCTGAAAAGAGCGATGTGATTATTGTTAATAATCCATGACCCGCACATTACTCGTTCGTGGTTGTTTGTGTGTGAGTGTTGGAGGAATCAGCCCACCTATAGGCTCCGCTCCAGCAGGTGTGGCCTCTAATCTGCACTGGTATAATGTTGTGCTTGAAACCTCCAAATTGGCTCCCAGTTCACCAAAAATGCCATTACGCCTGCTTTAGAGAGCAGCAGCTGGCTTCAATCAACTGTCATCCACAATGTGGGTGAAAAATCAATCACCTATAGACTGAAACAGATGCATATTTTCATCTATGAACTCATGAAACTTTGACGTTAGATACATTTTCTGGGTTTTTGCCATCGGTATGGCTAACTATTGTAGAAACAGTTAAAAAATTATTTGAACAAAACTGACGAGGTTTTGTAAGTTTAAATGCGTTTGTATAATAAAGAATTATACTGAAATAGTTTAGTATAATATTAAATTCAGTGTCACACTGAAAATGACAGCATGAAAGCAAATTTTTAAAAAATTTTCAAAATATATTTTTTTACCACCCCGGCTGTCGACACCGAACCATAACTGTCAACCCAGGAGACACTCAGCAACTCAATGTGATAGAAAGTCTTCCAAGGTGGAATAGAAACTTAGACTCAGTTATTCTGACACATTGTTTACACTTTACAACCCGTTTAATTTACAACAAAGAAAAAAAAAGCAAAAGCAAAACGCACACCTTAAACATAGTACAGTCAAATCCAGTCATATCGATATATTTCGCTTACATGCAATCTAGTTTTATCTGAGTTACAATACATTGCTAGTTGGTGAAAAGGTTTTCTATGTCAGGAGACGCAGCTGATTGTATTGCATCAGTCCCTCCTCCGGGGTAAAAATGTAGCACAATATCAACTATTTAGCTGACAAAGTAAATATAAATATTTTTCCTCCAAACTGAATATTGAATTAGCAAGCTAATTATTTTGATAAATCTTTAATGAGCAAGCAAAGTACCTAGCTGAAATTTAGCTCTAAGCTAGCTAAGTTTTTAGTTTAGCTCAGAGCTAAATATTGACTAAATATGAAAATTTTCTTACCCATAAGTGGAAGTGAACTATCAAATTAAAAGCTGGATTTTCAGCTGGGAAGAGTGAATCCTTCATTGCTCATACATCATTGTTGCTGTAGATCCATTGGTAGACATCTGGATTACCCTTAAAACAGCTCATCTTTTGTTTTAAGACGAAATGTTTATGTCAAGAACAAAAGTAATGTTGATAATGAGGTGACATGAAGGCAGGAGAATGTAAAAAGGATTAATTTCGATCAATGAGACCATCTCAAAGTCTCCAAAACTCCCAAAAAAAATTTTTTTTACGTTGGTGTTGATAGCCCCCTTGAAATAGAAAGTCATCATTTGAGAGCTGCTTTGTGTAGTTCCTGTACACAAAGCATGTAAAGCAACAACTTCATGGGTTTTCAGTGGATATTTCAGCAGGATACATCCCTCCACAGTGCACCCCCATCCTGGTGCAGGATGGGAGGATGTAGGAAAGATGGCATGCCACGGATAATCTAAGCAGACTGTATGGTTGATGATCCCATTCCAAGGTTGCGTGTTGTTTAAGGTGGATAGAAAGCTTTGTTTGCCCTGCACAGTATAAGCAAAGCAAACATTGATGTGGGTGATTTAGTATCTATTCCTTTGTGTGGACATGTTTCCCCCCTGGCGTAGAATAAAGCGTCCTTCTCTCCAGTAGAGAGGCATGTGTACAGCGGCCATGAAATGACTCCCTGTTGCCCCAAAGACCCGCTGACCGCCGCCTCTGCTTGTGCCACAGCTCAGTGGGGATCGGCGGCAGGCCTCCTCTACTCATTAACCCCGTCTAATTAGATGGCAGGGAAGTCCATTGTTTGGCCTAATGAAGCCTCAATGGAAAGACAGGGCCTCTGCTGGATCTTCTGACACCGCTGTGAAATTACAACCCCCTCTACCCGCCGCCCTGCCTGTCGGTCTCATCTTTCTGGGTTTGGGTTTCCTGGTGTCTGTCAGGAACGTGGCTAGATTGAGTGAGGCAGATAATCCGTGTGATAGCTTTACACATTCCCATACTGCTAATTTAGCTCCGGCAGCAGAGCCAAGGGTAGCATTAGCTCTGCTTAGCGCCCCCAGTATGGATCCCATCCACTAATTACTTGAGCTGCCGTGGTTCGCTGAGATTTAAGTACCACCTCAATCCCATTATCTGCTGTCCCTCCAGCTAGGCCTGTCGCCGGGCCCTTTGTAGTGAAGGAGTGGAGGCTGCGGGGTTAGTGATACAGGACTCCTTGACTAGATACGATCTGGGCTGGCTTGATAAAGGATAGCAGGGGAGGCGAAGGAGAACAGAGGAGGCAGAAGCATAGGTGGGAAACAGAGCACCAAGGTGGTGATTGGGGTTAAAATTGGATTGGAAATATTACTTGCCCTCCAGTGTTTCTTTTCCTCTTTTTTTGGGGGGGGGGGAGTGGAGAGAGGTTAAGTTGAAAATGCGGGTCTCTCTCTTTGCTCGCCCCCAGAGCGACTAATTACAATTCACATGTCACACTCTCCACACATAATAAGAGTTCGGAAACAGAATTAAAATATTCCAAGGGCCTGCAGGGGGTGTCATCTCGGGAGAAGCAGGGGAAAGTGTGTCTCTTTCCTGCATGGGGTGAGGAGGGGAGAGAACAGTGTGATGTGTTTATGTGCCAGTGCATGTGGCGTGGTGTTTGGAGGGAGAGGTGGGTGGCTCGGGGGCAGGCGGCGGAGGGAGTGCGAAAAATCGGCAGCAAACCCAGGCTGTGCCTTCCTACCCTCCCTCCCTCTCTTCACACATCGGGTGTCGCCTGTTTGGCACGCCGACACGGCTGCCTGTTAGGGTGGCGGCGGGTAGGGGTGGCAGAGTTTTTAGGGGGAGGTGGAGGGCATTTGAGTGACATCTGCTCTGCTGAGACGAGGGGCAGGCGGGCTATTGGCACAGGCGGCCGCAGCGTCGAAAGCATTGGCACCAGGCTGGCGCCGGCAGCAGGAGGCGGATGGCCTTAACGAAGAACCGTTTGCTCAAGCAGCATGACATCTCCTGGAATGAAAGCCCCCACCCTCCAATCACACACATACACTCCTGGCACTCGGCTTTCCCTCCACGCGCGCAAAACTGGCACTGCGTCCCCCTCCTCGTGCTCTGTCACTTCCCTCCACTTGACAGTTTCTCACCTCGCACTTCAGGTTTTCCACAACCAACGTCCAAGAACAGACTTGCTGCTGATGGACGGTTTCTGCAAAATGGACACCAGGGTTCACTGGCATCAGCGCTAGCGTTGTTCCCCATCTCCCTTTCTCTCATCCTCTTTCTCAAACTCTGCTAATGAACCATGAAGCTTACCTCTTCAAAAAACAAGAACCACTTCGTCACCTGCCGGTTGGCACAGAGAAAAGGTTGCTATACAATTTCTACGTAAAAACTACCAAGTTTTAGTTTTTCATTTTTAACAAAAAAATTGTTTCCTGAAGTTTAATTAAAGAATATATATTATAAGTCAATAGTGAATTTTTTTTTCCTCACTGTGGTCAGGTTTCAGATGTAGGAAAAAATAAATTAATGAAAAACTAACAATGGATGGATGGGTGGACAGTTGTATCATAAATGTTTATAATGGATAGAAAGTGTGGATATAGAAAGTTTGATAATGGGCAAATGGATTTTTAAAAAGCTATTATTTTTGACGGTTTGTTGAATTGTAAATCGTATCTTTTAGCGATGAGCATAAGAGCATTTCCTAATATATCAAACAGAAAAGTATAAAAACCAAGACGTCTACTAAACTGACTAATAATGGTCGACTCGAAGCTGAACTGTTTTACTTTTTTTGAAAATTATTAGCAACTTTTAAGTAAAATGGACAAAGCGAGGAGGAAAACTTTCAAAAAATCCAAGGTTTGGTCATAAACAATACTGGCTGTGTCTGTGGTCGGTGGTGGACTTGAAGCCAAATAGTGTTTTACCCTTTTTTCTCAAATTGTCCGGAAGTGGAAATATCCAGTAGAAAACAAATAAATGGAAGCATAGAAAAAAATTGTTAAAAGCTGAGCTTAGAGAGAAGGTTTTAGTGAACGACATGAAAAACTGTAAATATCAGGTTTAGAAATCAGGAATGCTAACCGTGGCAAACGGACTTAAAACGTTTTGCACACTTTCAGTGATTTTACTTTTGAAGTAAATGAATATAGCATCTGAAAACATTGTAACAAATTACACAACAATATAGGGAACTTGCTAACAATGGCTAGTGTAGCTGAATAGTGGGTTCATGTTGAGAACAAAACAATAAAGACACAGAAAGCTTAAATAAATTGAAAAGATAAACATAGATATGGCTGGAAAACATAATGCTTTGACAATAACGCTAACGGTGTTTCACAGAATTTGTTGAATTTTCTTCTTCTTTTTTTTTTTTATAAACAGTAATTTTCAGTAGAGGACAGAAGAACGGAGGCAACCTTTGGGTGAAAAAAATAAGATGAGTGACGTTTATTAGATTCTATCTAAACGAATCTACCACTGTCCTCTGTCTTCCTCTCAGAACTTGTTTCCCTCCTCTTTCATATCACCGCTGTTGTCGAGGCACTGTGACGCTGACGCGGTGTAAATTGATTTCCCCGCTAGATGCGATGGATGAATAGAGAATGAACATCTTCATCGCTGACCCTGGCGCCGATTGCTTCAGCCTCCCCACCCTCACCGCCTCCCCGCCGCCCGCTCCGGTGATTGACAAGGCTGCTAACGAGTGCCGTCGCCGGTCGTGTTATAATTTCGCTGTGCTGAAAAACAGCCGAGGCTTCGGTCCCGGAGTAATGAGCTCCTGGAAGAGAGGGAGGAGTAAGACAGAGGGGAAGAGGGGTGGCATCCCCCCCCTCCTCATCGAAGGAGAGGTGAAATAAAAGAGCGAGAGTAAATAAGACGGGGGCGGAAAAAAAGGAGACAAAGCACATGAAAGTAGATTAGAAAGAAGTTGAGGTTATCATCCACTTGAGAGGCGCCGATTCATTGTTTATCTGCCGCCTTGATGGATGTCTTTCAAGTTGGGGGTTTCTTATATTTATTTCTTAGTCACTTAAAGCAAAGGCATTTCAAAAGACGCCTTAAAACGCTGCATTAGCATGAAAAGATTGCACATCTGCGCGTGCACACGTATGCATGGGCATCCATGTTGGCAAATTGCAAATCCCCGACGTGGCGTGTGCGCACATGTAATTTATTCCTCCACGTGGGGGCTGAGGGCAGGTCTCCCTCTCTGTTTATTTGGATGATTAGGAGGTGACAATATGTTGCTGATGATCAGGTTTATAATCAGCTAGCATTGCAGATTATTCTAACCTTGATTAAAGACCTGCAGTCTCCCTATCATCTCTCAGCTCAGCCTAACAAGATAGGACGAGGCGCTGATTAATGCCAGAGAGCAACTAGTCATGACACAAAGGACAGGCCTGCATCACCGCAGGAGGACTGGCATGCATCAGACTTTGTTGTCTCTTTGATTCGCCTCCTTGATGCAGGACCTTTGTCTTAATTATTTTTCCTTCACAAACGAATCCGTGTGAGACTGATTCAGTTTCATTACTGCAATAACAAGGCCGATGTTGTTGACGTCTGCCATGATTAGGTGTCGGGAAGAGGCGACGTGCTTCTGCGTTGCCGCTGCGCGGCCGGCGGACTTTCTGTTGCCTTGCTGACGGTGGCGAAGTGAGTCGCTCTCGTCGGAGGACGCTGGCCGCTGATTGGGCGAGACGCGCCGCAGTCCGGTCCTGCGGGATCACGGAACCGTTCTGGCAAAAACGAGGCAGGCCGCCGTGTCATCACCAATCCAACATAGCTCAGCAACAAACACTGAAAACAGAAGAACCCAACAATTAAATACGCAGAATGAAACTTTTATAAATGTTTTTACATTTTTGTTAAAACTTTCACCATGTTGAGAATTTGAGACGAATAATCTGTGAAAAGATCCATCTTCTCACGCGCTACTGCTGTCTGAAGAAATGCACCCCAACTAAAAACAACCAGTCAGAGTCAGTGGGAGGGTCTTGATGCTGTCAATCAACGTCATGTACTCGCTGCTAATGGCGGAGAAGCAACTTACCATAATAGGAAAGCCAGGAGGGAGGCTGATGGAGAAAGGATGCGCAATACTACACAAGCTCGTGATTGACAGCTATAAAGCCCGCCTTCTGGCTCTGATTGGTTGTTTCTAGTTACCACTAGGAGAAGGAAGAGAAACTCTTTCTTTTTTCTCCAGGTTTTCTGTTTCTTGCTACGCTGACGTGACGATCACGGTTTCAACAAATATGTAGAAAAAAATAGTACCAAAGTTACATATTTGCAGCTTCAATAGTGTATAAAAATAATTACGTTGATTTTATGACTTTTTTTCTTTTTTTTTCCAACCAAAAAGTTCTCCAGTTCAACTACATGATGGATGGTTGGATGATGGTTGGGTGCGTAGTAGAACAAAAAATTCACACGATCAAAGAAAAGACGTCTTAGTAATAAAACATCTCAATATTTCTAATTAAGAGCTTGTTTCTGCTCTGTGTTTGAATCAGATGATGACTTATTTATTGAATTGCTGGTGTGTAAGGCTGCTCTGTTGGGGAAACCTGCCATCCCAGCCTCCAACATGTTTATCTTCAGTCGGAGTGAATTTGTCCAGGTGTGCGGCGGCGTCCTGCTGAGCTGGGGGACAGCCTAAATGGACGTCACATTGTCCTGCTCCTCTCTGGCAGGAAGGCATTCTAGTGAGAGTAATGTGTGTTTAGTGGCCTGCTGCGGTGAGCGCCGACCTGTTTGACCAGCCGAGCTGACCTAATTCCTCTGAATGCGCCGCGGCATTTCTGTAGCGACTAGCTGGGCGCTCGCCGCCTGCGTGTGTTTGAGGGCCACCGCCCACCTGACCTCTTCTGCAGCGTCTCCGCCGCCGCTCAGTGGGCAGGAACTCATGCTAAACCCTGCCAATCAGCTGGAGCGCCCCTCTGTCCCCTGTCTCCATGGCGATGGGATGTCCCATCGCAGGGAGCCATTTCACCATGGCTGACTAAAACTTTGCATCTATCCTTTTCAGGCAATACTTTGCTGAAGTCTCACAATCCTTTATGGTGGTGGCACTGTCATTATGTAGGACTAGTCAAAGTCCACACCTAAATCCATCTAAAACGACCGAGTTTACGTCCATTTGCAGAGAGGGATGGAAAAATATTTCATTGCCGACACACTCCATAAGATTTGCAGCTGTAGCTGTTCTGTACGTAACAAACATCTGTACGTTCACTTCGTTTTCTCTGCTCAGATGTCACAGCTGCGATTCCCCCGGCCCCAGAGTGCTATGAAACGGTGTCTAACGCAATTACCTTCGTTAGGACATTTTAATAGTGTTGCCACAACATCGTGCCAGCCAGCCAATGACATTAAATCAATAATCGGCCTTTCAAGGCTGCCTGTTATTTCAACACTTTGAGTTTTATTACCAAGCATGCTGCGATCGATTACTGTGTAGCTGGGGATTTGAAGAGGGTCAAGAATTCTTAATAACATGTAGAAAGGAGTAAAGCTTTATTTGCATGGCTCAATCATAGACCTTACTTAACACTTTCTTAACTGATTATTTCTGGTGTTTGTTTCAAAGATTAGACTGAAATTGAATTAAAAAAAACAGGCAATAATAATAATAATAATAACAATTTCTTTTGTCTTTGGCAAAAGACCATGAGCCATTTCTCCCACTAACGCTAGGCTAGCTTGTTTTTCTTGTATTTGGTTGTATTCATCCAAAACGCTGTGCACTGCAGCCCACTTCCTGCTTTTGGAGTGGTGTCCGGTCGGCTTGTCATTCACATATGCATTCAAACTGCACCAGAGTTCTTTTCAACTGAACCCAAATCCAGGTTTACAGGAGCACCGTCGTTTGATTATGCATATACCTTTGGATGCAGCTTTCATTTTTCATTTGAGACAGCAACTCTTTGATCACAAAATAAAGTTTGAAGCGAACAACGATTGACGACATCTGTATTTTCAAAGGCTACGATTGAAATGTGTTCGATGCCCCCGAATGCTGAGACGGCGAGCATTGTTCACTGGTCTGTAAAAGTTGGAGGAAAGACGAATTTGACTTTAACGTGCAAACAGCGAGGCCCTCAAAAATTCGGAGGAGCGTTTCCAACTTTGTGCAACATTTAGCTTCTTGTGAACATTTTAATTAAAACGAACATCGTAGTAAGGTGATTCAAAGAAATATGGTTGCCGTTGTCTCATCCTCCCTGCCTTCCCCCGAAGCCGAGTAATTCCCCTGCAATGCCACACCGCCGCCGTTCCCTTCAAGGAGATCACTGAGAGCCGTATTAATCATTGTCTGCTGCCGTCCCACCCTTTCCCGGGATGTTTTGCATCCTGCGACATCACTTTCAAAGGCTACCTCCGAACTGGGGAGGGTGACAAAGTGGTTCTAAAAGACGAGCGGCGCCGAGCATATGGCGAGGTGGGGATGATGACAGGGGGATGAGGGGGGGTGCAGCCACACCATCCTGCAGGGTAGATGAAGAGGAAGAGGACGAAAAGGATGCAGATTTTTCTTCAACAACTCTTCACTAACTTGTCCGACTTGGTGTATCCTTCATTTTAAAGCTGGCTCCAGCGAAGGGAGACCAAAACAAACACCTGCTGAAGCTTTATTCACAGCTTTTCATGTGACGGGACATAATGCAGCTGACCCCCCCACTGCCTCCCCCCGCACACAGTTTCCATGTAAAACAACTACCCGGAGTTCCTTACATTCAGCTTAAAACGAAACAAAGTTCATCGCAATTTCTATGGCACGTGTGTGTACTTTGGGAAAGCTTTAAATGTGGAAACCTGGGAAAACAAAAGACAGACACGGAGAGAACAAATTAAAGATACGAGGAAGAAAGGAAGGATTGTAGAGAGGGAGGTAGTACATAACGAGGAAAGGAAAGGAGGAAGTAAGGAATGAGGCAAGGCAAAACCAACAAGGAAGAAAAGACAAAAAGGAAGTATACAAGGTTACTTGAGAGATTAAAAGAACAAGAAAAGGGATGCAATAAAGGGATGTAAGGAGGGACAAGAGAGAGACAAAAGGAACGAATGAAATGGATGAAACATAAGGACAAAGAGAGGAAAGGCACAGGAAAAAAGAAACTAGGGAAGAAGGAACAACGCAAGGACAGGAATCAGAGAAGGAGCAACAGGGCAGTCAGAAGGAACCAAAGGAAACAAGGTTCAACACAATGTTTAGTCAGCAGGATATGGACTAAAACCTGGAAAATGAAACAATTTCCCCTGCTTCTGTTGCCCTTTTTCATTCTTATCAAGACCTGGACAGTCCTGAAACCAAGTTCCTCCACAGCCTGCGCAGGAACCCCGTGGACATAAATAAATGCAACACAGACGCCGCGATCGACGTCCTCCGAGTCTTCGCCACGCAAACAAGCGAACGGCTCGGCGTGCCGCTGCTCCTCCGCTGCCTCTGATTGGTTCTGACAGATATTCAGGGTTCTGGTGAGGTAATTAAAGAGCCTGGGGGTGTGAGGTGTGGAGAGGCCTCTCAGGTAATTGCTAGCAGCTGCATGGATTCCCCCTTCGCCCACCGCCTCAGATCCTGCAGGCCGCTCTGATGTAGCTGACGCTCCAACAAGCCAGAGCCACTGCTGGGGAGCACCCAGGTGGATGCAGCCAAGTAAACATCACAAATTGTGTTTGCTTACAGTGTCCTGAAGGGGGAAGGAGCTGCAGAGCAAAGCGGAAGGAATAAACAGGTTGATGTTGTTAAGGAAAGAGCCTCTCTGGAGGCGTTTAGACAGCATGTCCAGCCAAGTGCTCAGCACCCCCTGCAGGACCACTCAGCTTTTTCTGGACCCCCAGGCCAACCCTCATACCTTCCTCTGCATTCACCTCAGCGCACACACTCCACCTCACCTTAGACAAGCAAGCAGAGGAGTTGGAGTTTTCCAAAAAAAAAAAGTCAAAAGTAAAGTTTCAACTTGAAGTTGCATTGGAAATGTAGTCAAGGTTAGGCTGAATATGGAAAAGGAGCTGACGCTCTCTTCATAGCTCGGAGTTCGCCTAAGGTTGGTGCATGAGTTGAACCAACCACCCTCTCCACCTCCACAGCCACGTCCATCCATTTGTTTCCTCCGATCTTTATTCATTCACTCCTGGTGGGTGTGCAACTGGTGATTCACCTCAGATCAGCACCGCAGTCCCTTGTGGACGCTTTGAATATGCAGATTTCAAAGTTAAGGTTTGGCATGGAGCTGAGGAACGGAGGGTTTATTTCTGCGGTGAAAACTAAGGTAGTAATTAGAAAAGCAGAAAAATGAACTGTGGTGCTCAGAATCTGGTTTTCAGTGATTACTGTCAACTTAGAAGCAGATGTCACTGTCAATCATTTGATTGATGCCGTTTGAGCCTCACAATCGTTTCTGTCGTTTTAGTTTAGCTGCGAGATGAAATCTGGGTGAATGACTTGGAGGAAAATGCTTTTCTACATTAACATTATGAATAACTAAGATTCCACTGAAGATTTCTCTGTATAACTGTCAGCAAAGGGGTGAAAATCTTCAGGCACTTCTGACTCGAATTGGCAACTCATTTTCCTTGGTGCAGTTTGGCTTCAACCACCAAGAGTTTCCATTGTGTATATTAACATATATTAAAAATCGAGAACATGAAAAAAACCTAAAAAATATGTGTAACACTTTAATTCTCGTAGAATCTACAAACATTTTTAGACTATCTGGCATCTCTATAAGTGTAGCATGCCACTCTGATAAAAATATTACTCTGTTCTCGCTTTCATTCATCCTGACTGCGACAACGAGATGGAAAATGACAGACAACATGCCCGACATGAGCCAGCATTGTTTACATTTGCTTATATTATTTACATACTTGGCGACAGAGCACATCAAACTGGAGTTTTCTTTCTGGTGACGTTGAGGAAAATAATCCCTAAGGGTCTTTTTATAAAAAAAAAAAAAAAAAAAAAAAAAAAAAAAAGTCGTCGTCTCTGTGAAACAATAAAGACGAAAGCTGCGAGTTGAACATCAGAGACTTTAATGACAAGGAAACCTAAAGCGCTGTGATATACAGCAAAAATAACAAAACGTTTCAGTGATAAGAAAATAAACAAAACATTTCAGCTGCTGTAAAAACGGGAAATAATTGTCACTATTTAAGAAAGACGTATTGAAGGTAACTTTTAAAACATACTGTCAGTATTGATTATTAGAGTTCATTCCTGAAGCAAAAACGAGATTGTTTTGGAAGCATTTTAGCTAGTGTTTGTGCCTATATGTACATATATATACATACACATGCATACAAGTGTATGTGTCATTTTATATTTAGGGAGGAGATCCTGGTTTGTAAAGCCAATACATTCATAAATGATTTATGTGACTTAACATGTTTTCTATTTCAAATTTTATACAAGCGAGTCAAAAATAAAAGCATTTAATCTGTAATATTTTGGATGCCGTTTATGAACAAATTATAATTGTATTCAATTTAGCGAGGTAGGGTGTAGTTTTACCGTGCAGCGACGAAGAAAGTTGTCACACGTGTAAAACGGGCTTTGTGTCGGTCAGAACAAAGAGACGATGAACTCAGCATTAGTTCATCTACGCTACGTGTTTTTTGTACGAAAGCTAAAATTTTGTCTTTGTAGCAAAATGAGGAGGAATGTTGAGGTTTTTTTCCTCGTTTTTGGTAACATCTACGCCTGTCTTCCTGTAAACCGGTGCGGTCGCCAGCCGTAAACTCTTCCTCCGGAGAGAAATCATCCGGTTGTGCCGCAGAGCAGCCGCTTCTATTCTGAGAACAAGTTTCTCTCTTTATCACAGATTTCTTGACAGACGGACGGTTTGATTGGCAGACAAACAGGCAGGTTGGTAAACTATAAACTCCTCATTGCAACTTTCTTTATGTGCTTGAGTTGTTTATGCCGTCTGTAAATTGTTCCGGATGAGTCCGTTGCTATTTTTGATAGGATATAGAGACGAGAGGGGCTTTGTGCTAAATTTGAAAGCGCTGTCTGATAAACGGAACAGGATGGTTCCATGGAATTTGAGACAACACTATGCCAGAAATAGTCCAAAAAAATTCTATCGTTTTTCATAGTGGTCCATTAATGCTCAAACGAATTTGAGGACATGCAGGAATTGCATTGTTCACTTTAACGTTTGTCGCTATCTATTGTTTATTGTGTCCGCCTGAACCTGGCGTGAGAAATCTATGTGAATTTAAGGATTTTTAATGATTAAACTTCAATAAATTACATATTTCTCATTGCGTGGGTGGACGATGAATCCAATCTAACCCGTGTCTTTCACATTAGGCAGGCGGGCAGCCAAACGGACCACGAGGTCAACAGACAGACAGCCTTCTGTCTCTGTTTGCCCTGCTAAAGCAACGAGACAATTGCGAGGTCAGAGGTCAAACAGCTGTCTGGGGTCAGGCCCTGCGCCATTAATTTTAACACCAGGCGGTAGCTTAAGACCCGCTTAGGGGGAAAGTGATATCTGCTGAGAACGTTAAAGTGCCCCAGGGGCCTGGACATTTAAGTGACAGGCAATTATTTTGAAATAAACAGAAAATCTGTAGTTTGACGGCTGGCTGTTGCTATTAACACATATTTAAGGAGCTTTGTAACACAATAAAGCACGTCTGGGAGGCTCTTCTGTCTGATATATACATGCTAATTAGCAGCAGGAGCTTGTAAAACAGAATCCAAGAATTATACGTCCATTTCCCAACAATAGCTTAATGATTGCTCCATATTTCGGACCAACCCTCATCTTCCAAAAACAAACCATGGTGGTGTAAATAATCACTTCTTACAATCATGTTTCTTTTACAGTTAAATGGCTCCTTTTAGGTGAAAAGATTAGCTTTGATTAGCATCTAAATGGTGTGAACACATGATTTCTTGAAGCCAAGCAATCCTCCCATCAATCGTTTGATTTTCAAGGTGTTTATTTTTCTTTTTTTTTTCCCTTCTCCAAATTTTGCGTCAACAGCTTTGTTAGCAGAAGACGTTTTGGTCTGACGATCCGATTTACTGAAGCGACTCTTCGCCGTTCGAGAGCCGTTCGTTGTTTTTTACGCACTGTGGCGGCGGGATGATGATCTGGGACGGTTTTTCAGCCACATTGCATGTTGAGAGTGATGCCACCGAGTGCTCATGTTTTAACGTAATTACTGATAAGTTAATTATCATATCTAAATAAGGAAGTTGGACATTAGGAGAGCTAATATGGACAAACAGCTTAAATATCCCCATGTTCCTGTTTTAAAGGCCTGTAAAGCCCAAGTATTTGCTTCTGAGGAAAGAAGCCAGTAGTGTGTGGGTGTGTGTGTGTGTGTGCTGGAAGTGAGCCAGTTCATGTTTTCTGTGTCCTCCCTGCAGCTCAGCATGACTGGAAAACACACTCCCTGTGACCCAGAATAAGCCTCGCTGACGTTATTTGCTCGCGCCCCTGATTCCCGCTGAACGTGGCGGCGGCAGTGCAAACAGCTCTGCTTGTTATCCAATTGTGCCTGTGCCAGGTATGGCAGGCGGAGCAGTGTTTGCGGAGTTGACTTGAAGTCCTGAAAGCTCCCTCTCTCCCGCTCTCTCTCTCTCTGTCGTTCTGTCGGTGACAGCCTGTCAGTCATTACCTACATGGCGCCTCGCCTGGTGCAACTGTCTTGCGCAGTCTGCCAACAGCCGAACTGTTTTGTCCTTGCGGAGACGTCTGTCATTCTGCTTCCAGCCGGCTTTTATTTTCAGCTCGTCCTTCTGCTTTTTAAAGCCCCTGTTGTGCTGTAAATCTCTCTCTGGCTCTTCCCACCAGCGGCCGGCCGCTCCTATCAATTACTATCGATCTTTGTGGCTCTGACACCATTAAAGCTTCAAACCGGGATGAGAGAGGACGGGATGGAAATGGGGCTCTAATTAGTGGTCCTAACTGGGAGCAGGAACAGGGGGCCACATGGCTGGGGCATCTGTGGCCGCGCACCCACCTCCTCCCCCTGCTGGCATCTGGGGGGTCCGGCCGTGTCAACGCGGCTCTGGGCCACCGGCCAGCGCCTCTGTCCCTGTCAATGTGGGCCCTGTTAATGAGGAAGTCGCATATGGAGCGGGGACCCTTGTTAGAGGGAAGCACACACACACACGCATAAACAGGTGCAGGTGAGGGCGGATTGATGGACACGAAGAAACGGCAGCAAGCTGGGGGCAGAGAGAGAACATCCTGTCAGGGACGACACACACACACACACACACACTCTGCACTACTGCCTGTTGTTAATGAACTGAAGCAACTACTGTACTTCAGGGAGGTCAACGAGCCGAGGCTCCTCGTTCCAACAAGTTCACATTCATCTACTTTATTCATCCGGTTCTGCGCTGTTCAGTGAATTACTACTAGAGAGCTCTTTTATCCATAATTCATTATTTATTTAATAATTTTACTGTTTTCATACTCGCGTGAATTATCTGCATCTCTGGACGAACTGAATAAGAACGTAAAGCTCATTTCAGACACAATCTGACCCGCCGTAGCTGTTGAACTCCAAATTAAATCAATAATCAACAAACCCGCAAAATTCACACAAAATCACCAGATTCCCACATCTTTTCTGATTTTTACTGCAAATAATTTTCAAAATTGACCATAAATATTGACTTTAAGTTTCTGCAGCCTCAGCCTCACTTGATGTCAAATTATAGTCCATGAACAGAATCTCATATTTTTTTTGTGCACTTACAGAATATTCTATTGACTTCTACGTATAATTTCCCACTTCTTGCTCACTCTGGACAATTTTGCAGTGCGTACAAAAGAGATTCTTCAACTTTATTTATGCCAGAATATTTATTTTGAATTGCTTTCAGAAAATCTTGACTAAAAAGTGAATTTGTGAAGGAAAACCAAGTAGCCTCATCAAGTGTTTTAGGATTGATCGTGGCTTCTTTTTCTTGGAAAATAGAAAGTGTGTTGCGTTGGCATTTACGTTGCCTCATGTAAGGAAAAGTTGTTGTAAAATTTAAAACCACAAACATCTTCTCTTGTGAGTTTGTAACAACCAAAATCAAAAACACTGCATCATTTTCAAGAGGAAAAGTTTTCCAGGTGAAAATTTGTCTGCAGGTTTTTTTGGGGGAACAAATCCACCCAATGTCTCTTAGAGGAAATTTTTTATTTTTTTTTCAAAAGCTCAGTCTGGCTGGTTGGAGCGTCTTAATATCTATTAAAGATTAATTTTCTGCTGGATTCAGGTCCGGACTTTGACTTGTCCATTCTAATATCTGAATCTCAGGGCAAGCTTTTAAAATTGTTAGATGATTTTCAAAACCTGGGAAACCCCCACCATGACATTAAAAATGACATATATTGGGTACACCAAGGTTGATTGTGCAGTTTCTACCAATTTCACCCACCAGCATTCAAATATTCGATGGAAAATGTTGCAAACGTGAGTTCAGAGGAAACAAATATGGCCGACTGGGCAGAGGCAGTGGTTATCGTTTGTAACACACAAACATGCTCTTTCCTCTGGTCAGTACTTTAAAACTTAGAAACAGTTTTTTTTCCCCGGTGAACCATGTCTTAGTTGGAACTCAAAGCCTGTTTGGACCAGCAGCCGTCTCCTGCTGTCCAGGTGGACAGCAGCGGCGCTTCAGGGCTAGCTCCTTCCCAGATCACCTCTCCTACCCCAGCCATGTGCACCGGTGCTACAGGGAGGGGTGACGGCGACGCGGCGGGGGCAGCACTCTTTCACACGGGCCTCTCACCAGCTGTCACCCCCAGCACACCGCTGAATGGAGCCTGTCACTGGGCCGGCCCGTCGGGATTTAAGCGCTCGGCCCAGAGAGCGGGCAGAGGAGGACGGAGGTAGCGGAGGCGAGAAAGGAGGGCGGGGAGAGGAGAGGAGAGCGGAGCAGCAGGGGAAAAATGAAACACAAAAGCAGCTCAGAAAAAGCTGAGAGCGGGGATTAGGACGCACATGTGTAGAAGACACTAATGCATCTTACACCAAGTTCAGCCTCAGCCCCTTCCCCTACAACCGCCGCTCAAAGCTCGGGATTAGAGATGGCAACAGAGAAACGTATAGGCCCGGTCTGCACATCTCCTCCGTCATTACTCATCAAACCCCTTTTGGTTTATTACACTCCCGATCTTCTGTGTCGTATTTCTATTGCTTTTAGGAAACATTCTGTAGGTTCAGGTCGACACACCCGGGGAGACCTGAACCTACCCCCACCCTTTACTCATGTAAAATACCTAGAATCATCCACATTTTCCTCCAATAATTCATTGTTTCTATGTGATGAAGTTTCACAGGTATTCCAACCTTTCATAATCTGACCAAACATAAAGTGAAGAAACATTAGAGAAAAAAACCAAGTGATTAATGACACTAATGCTTCTCCTACCAAATGGTCTCTGCTTTGACTGGTCGGCGTTTTGACTGGAGTTCTGCTTTTAGCTTCCAAAAGCCAAAAACACAAAGGGTTTCGTAGGGGTCTCGTTTATGTTTCTCCGTTTTATAAAATTGTGTCATTAACTGTGTTCTCACGGCTGTGTCGCCTCGAGTAATTGAGCTGCATCAGAAGATTTGCTGGTGCTTCAATGAACTAACTGGTCAGATTTATACAAGAAAGTGTTGTTCAGATTATTGTGTGAATTGGCGAAAAGGAAGTCGAGTTATTTCCCCCCCCGCCTCCTGAACCGCCAGCTTCAGCTCTGCCAGGAGTTTTTATCTCAGTCAGAATTCAGTAATTCTATTCTAAATTATTTATGGATTCAGAAATGTACTTATTCTTTTTTGTAATGCCATGAAGGTAATGCGTTCTGCAGGATGCGCCGGAGTTTATTTGTGCTCCTGGACGGACACGCCGCTGACTTTTCTGGATAATTAGCCACGTTTTTAAAAAATTGTCTTGCTGCAACATTGTCAGGATTTTTGTCGTCGTTTATTCGTGTTTGTATTTGACAAAAAGTTTGATACTCGTTGGATCAGAGGGAAAACCGTTTGCGTGACATTTCCTGGTTTTATTTCAAGCCTTGGACCGTAAACTTTGACGTCTGCTTTGATTCATACAAATGAATAGAAGTTGAGTTCTGAGACGGGATGACTGGCGGTTCTTTTTTCACTATGTTTCAGTTGTAAACTTCTCTAATTAGAATTGAGTTGAATGTACAATAACTTGGCCTGTAAACTGTTCAACAGGGTAAAAAGTCACTTCAAACTCAGCCTCCATAAAAGTTACCAGATTTTTGTAGTTCTCAGACTCCTGCTATCCAACTGAGAAAACAAAAAGAAAACAGAGCTGTAACATATTCCTAAAGTTTTCCATACGATGTTGAAATATGATTTTTCTTTTTTGTTGCTGTTGTTTTGACAAACAGGTTTTGAATCCAGCTGGAAAACCGACTGGATTTGGCTTGAATGCAGCAGTTATGAATTATGAAAAGTTTGCTTTTTGATGAAACTTTGAGATTTTTTTTGTATTTTATTATTAATCTTTTTTGCATCTTCAAACCGAAACCTTGTGTGTCAGTTTGGCTTCCACTTATTGCAGATGTAAACAGTGAACAGTTGAATTGTGTGAATTTCCCTTTAATGTCAGTCCGACTCAGACTAAATAGCTCCATCAGTGAATCTTTGCTACGGATAAAATCTCTTATAAATAGTTATTGTTGGATTTTTCTTGAGGGAAACTTGGTAAAACCTGAAGGTTGAGCCTTTTCTGAATGAGATTTACAAGATATATGCATGTGCTTCTCTAGTTTTTTTTTTTTTTCTTTTTTTTCTGGGTTTTGGATAAAATTCAGCCATGCTCATCATGAATAGCCAAAAATCACAGCCTCTTGCCCATAGGGGTCAGTAGCACTTCACTAAATGATGGAGGATTTGCAATGGAAACGAGCTGCTGCTGCTGCTGCTGCTGGTGGATCATCAGAGCCGAGCTCCAGCCTCACACACACACACAGCGTACCTCCCCATATGCTGAACTCTGAGCACTCAGCAGCTCTCACCCTTACATGCATGCAGCATTTTCCCAGCATGCCTCCCTAGCATGCCATTATCGGTATTTCTTCACATGGCGTGGCCGGGAAGCGAGGCCTCGGCTAGCTGGCCGCAGCCGAAGCCAACCCTGATTAGCAGGGGCTGCGTGGATGTGACACGTCCTCCCTGCCAGCTTTACCCTCCCACACACACACACACACACGCACACACACCAATCTACTGCCTGGAAGAGTAGACAGGCCTGGAGCAAAATCCACACACACCAACTGATGCAAATGAGCTCTCTGGTCAGCCATGCTGAAAAGGCAGGAGAAGGCAGGAGCGTATGGCCAAACAGCGGGGCTACCACCCAAACCCTCCTCCTCCTCCTCTTCCTCTCCATCACTCACCCCCGCCGTCTCCCCACTCACTCCCTCGGCCAGAAACACACACTTCTCCTCCGCGCAGCCTCACACTCGCATATTTATCAGGCGTGTTGTTGCACTCTTCCAGGATCAAAATGCTCCTCGGCAGGACGGCGGCAGAGCGGCTCGGCTTTGCGCTCGCCGCGGCAGAGAGACGAGGAGACGGCAGAGCGTCGGTGGCACCGAGCTCATCAGAACATCACGTTTTACACTTTGAATAATTTGGAGAAACAGAAAGTGAGGTTGTAACTAAAGGAGCCCTTGAAGTTTGGTCTTTTTTTTTTTTTCTTTTTCCTTTTTAAACCGTTTTAATAAATGTTAGATAATAAATAGAAAATGCCGCCACGATTTTGTTATAAGCCTAAATGTGAACATATAGAAAAACACTTTTTTAAAATGTCAATTATCACTGGACCTATTTTAAGGCCGGAAAGTTATCTGATTGACCAAATATTTCACAAACTTAATTGAAATGCAAACATATGAATATATTTGTTTCATTTCTTTTGTTTTATTATTGGATTGCACACTTATTACTGTGTGTATGAATATTTACCTGGCAAAATAATAATAATAATAAAAAAAAGAATTAAAAAATAGTTTTTCTTTAGGGTATTTGTAATAAGAAAATTCAATTTGGGGGGGAAAACATGTATTTCAGGTGTCAAACTTGTCAGAATAACTTTTTTAAAAATGATTGAAATGAGTGATCAACTTTTCACAGTTAATCATACAAATAAAACTTCTGTCACATAATTTTATCTACAGTTTCTTCCCTTGAAACCAGACATAAAGGTCAGCATCACTCAGACTCTAAACTTCAACATTTAATGCTCAGCCGGATCATTCATTCTGCTCATTGTGCCAGAATTAAAGTTGCGCCTCAGTTTCCTACTGTTTTCATCAGCAGCGTCCGAGCTGCAAACTCCAAACTCTCGGCTCAGAACGGCAGTGACCCAATCCTGCACTCAAATCTGGACATAAAAACAGAATGAATGTGCATTCAAAGCATTCATTCGTATTATCCCTCTCCAAATTTGACCTGTGGAGTTACAACGTGTTTTACAGTTTTTGAGGAAATACGTGTGAATACATTTGGCATCGTGGCAATAGTTGGTTCAGCGGAGAATAAAAAGAAAAACAACAAAACATAAATATCAATGTGACAGGATTTTAAACAATATAATACAAGTAAACACAAAATGCTCTAAAACAAAACAAAAAAAAAACTACAAATTTAGGACAATAACCTATTTGTTTATGATTTGGTCTGACCAGCTCTTTAGTGGATTTTTATTTTCGGTGGATTACGAAGCATTTGTCTTTTCGCAGAAGATAATTTTGTGTGGAATTAATTTGTGTTAAAATACTGTGTGTTGCTTTTAAAAGTTTTTTAAAAATATCGGACCATTATGAAATTAAAATCAATACATGATTTGAGTATATCTACTAAAAAGTTATCTTTTTTTACATTTACTTCACAAAAAAAAAAGTCATCTATAAAAAGTGTGATTACGTTTGCTTAATTATGAGCACATGTGAAAAAGCGACTTCAAAACTAAGTTATTTTGGGTAAAAAAAATAAAATAAAAAAAAAGTGCGACCACGTTTCAAGCTGAAACCCTGTAAGGGAACGTGGGTTTTGTAAAACGAGATAAAAGCGGAGAGCAGCAGATGACGGTGAACACCTACTGCACCTGCAGCCTCACTTCTAGAATCGGAACTGGGCGTCGTGTTTAGTGGGAGTCGTGTTCGCCGCTCAGGCTCATCGCCACCAAAAGGGAGAAGAAAAAAAAAAACACACACACACAAAAAAACCAACCCAGCATAATTCCAGTCAGGTCGAGGTCAGCCTTCCACATCTGAGCGAGGGTGTGAACGTGACCCCGGAGCGCTGACCCCCCCGCGTCTCTGTGAAATACCTGGGAAGGTTGCTACGGCGATCAGTGGACTCTGCTGCGGTCCTGCTGGGCTGCCAGGTCTGACTGATAAAAACGTTACAGCAACATCAGGGCCTGTCAGGGGCGAGACAACGGGTGGGGGTGGGGGGTCATAGAGAGGGGCCTGGAGGGGAGGGGGTTTTCATTCACTACAAGGAAAGAAAAGGGGCAAGCGGAGGTGGACGGGGTGGGGGTGTTAGTGGGCGAGAAGAAAATCACAATAACCGATGAAAAGATGAGATGTGAGGAGGGAAAAATGCGACTTCTGGAGGCATTTTTCTCCAACCAGTGAGAACACAGCTTTTCACCTTTGTGGTGCAAAGGTCAGGTTTCGCCGCAGGGCGAGTCAGTCCAGACGGAGAGCAGCAACTTTCCCTTTTTTCCCTCCTCTACACAGGAATTAAAGCAGCTGTGTGCGTGTGTGTGCAGATGTGAGTGCTAGCATCCAAACTTGGTGTTGGAAAGTGAACTGTGTGTTTTATCAGGCTGCTAATGACGGTCCAGCTCTCTGTGTGAAGGCTTTCAATTACTCTCTGCTTCTATCTAACTAACTAACTAACTAACTAACTAACTAACTAACTAACTAACTAACTAACTAACTAACTAACTAACTAACTAACTAACTAACTAACTAACTAACTAACTAACTAACTAACTAACTAACTAACTAATATTTGTTAGCAGGAACAACGATTGCTGTTATTTTAAAAATGCATGAGTTGTAATTATTGAACATTTAGCAGACTACTATAATTATATAAAATATAAGATTATATTTTTTAAAGAATGTTTGGGGTTTGTTTTCATTTATTTTTCTTAATTTTCTAATTATTTTTGAAATATACCAATTCATTTTTTTTCAATATTTACTATTTGCAAAAGTAGGGACAATTTTTAGCAGGAAAAAAAAAAGGTAACAAAAAACTTTTTAGTGAGAAAGTAAAAAGATTTTCTGAATTATTGACTACATATGTAGCACTGATGTTACACCCATGGAGTCTGATGAATAACACTTCATATGGACGGCACCGTCATTTCATTTTCATGTATTAGTTTTGTCAGCAAATGATCTGAAGAAGCTAGAAGCTAACGCACTCCACACCAAAGCAATGCGACGGCTGTCTGTGTTTATGGCAGCAGATTAGAGCATGTGAACGCACATATGGCAAGGCAAATGATCATAATTTTTTTTGGAAGCATCGCTACGTCTGGTGACTTCCACTAAATATTGTAAAATATGTGGTCATGTGTTTGCTGAGCGCCATCTGGTGTTCGGCAGTGTCACACCAGGGGAGTGTTCACGTCGTATGTCGGTTTCATCAGAAGGTATTCTCCTCCAAATTATATTTGACGTCGTTTTGTAATTTTCATCGCAAGAAAACCTTTGAGTTTGAGAAGTTTATTAAGTAGAGAAAATATACTAATTTGGAGCTCTAATATATTTGGAAGCTCATTTGTTTTTGTTTTTCACCTGCTGATGGATGTTTTCACTCAAAATGATTAACTGGAGCTTAAAAATGGCAAATATATGACTTTATTTCCTATAAAGTAAATGAATGCAATTCATTTCACTGAATCACTTTTTTTTTTTTTACACCAACAAGAAATTTTTAGCAATTATGGAAGTGATTGCAAGCAGCAAGGTAAACAAATATCCAACGTTGTAAAAGCCATTGAAGGTGTGTTTTTCTTAATATACGTGACTCGGAGCCAGAATATTATGGTTCTGAATATTCTTGGTTGTTTTAGCAGTGCGTTAGCAAAAGATGGGAGTATATAAACACCCGTGTGCATAAAGAGGAGTGAGCCGAGGGGAACACTGGGCCGGACTGATGAATAGACAGCGTGAAAGGGGAGGAAGAAAGCGAGGGAAGTCTGATTAATAATTGCGAGGCTTCTAGGTGCCGATCTGCTGGCTTCTCACTTCAGTGGGCCGGTGCGGGATCTCGCCCTCGGCCGTGTCGGTGGGGCTCATTAGAGAACCTCTGGGGACCTGACAGAAATTGTTAGCAGGACGTGATGGCCGAATCAGACCAGCCCCTTTTTCCTCCCCCCCTCATTTTCAGCCAACAAGCACCCTCAACCCCAAAGGAGAGGAAAGCAGGGGGACCTCCTGTCCTCTCCGCAACGAGGTGCTACACCTGTAATCAAACCGCTCCCCAAAAAAGAAGCAGGACTGGCTGCGGGCGCGCTCTGATTGGAGCCGGCCGAGGCGCAGGGATCCATAATTGATGTGTGAGCACAATTACCGGCCTACAGACATCGGCAAAGAGTTGCACAAGACCCCGCCTCAAGGATGGCTGAATTTTGAGCAGGGGTTGCATAAAAATCAAGGCTCTGGTCTCACTACGTCCTGCATGCTGATCCTGGCCTGCGCTCATGTGTCTTAAATGTGCCAAGTTAGTAAAACGGATGAGTGGACACAGACTCACTTCGTCGCTTTTTATTCCTCCGTCTGCTTCACGCTCTCCCGTTTTTTTGTTTTTTTTTGGTTTGCGTTAAATTTGCACTTTTATAATTGTTTGCTAAGGAGTAGCTCAATCAGAAATGTTGAAGTTTATGTGTCCAGATTAATCTTCCAGTACAAATTTGAGTGTGCAGTGATATGTGTCACTTCCAGTTATCCAAATAACTGATGTCAGCAGGTTTGGGTTTTAACTAGGACCTCAATGCAAGTGGTAATCATGTTTCATTAATCTGGAAAACAGAAAGATGAAGTCTTTGAGCAGGTGGGAATCGCAATTTATAAAAAATGTAACAACTAAAGAAAAACAAATAAATAAGTTAACTATGAATTCATATCAGATATTTTAAGTTGAACTTTTAGATCATGTTTAGATTCATAACTTTAGTCTCTTTGCTCTGTCACAGGGACAGTCTTAGATTTTTCTTGACTGTGAATGTGAAGATTTGCCACAAGTGAGAAAACTTGGTCCTATTTAGCAGATCTTTGATGTCTTGTGATCATTTTGCGTCTTACAATGTGGCTAATACTAGGCTAAGTTTACTTCAAGGCTGAAAGTTCAGAAAATTACAAGACTTGATAAGAAATACTACCAAAAGTGTTTTTGACATTAGATTATATAAGAGTTGTGCAAGACAGATTTGTGATCGAAGCCAGAAATTCCCCATATGATACAGAACATAACCTTTTGTTTTTGACTGACATTGAGTCAGATTTTTCCAGTTAGGATTATCAAAAAACACCAGAAAAATGAGTGAAAAATCATTTGCTTACCTTTCAAGTCCAGCAAATATTATCTCCACTGCAATGGAGAAAACAGAGGGAGCAGGAAAGTCTGTCTGAACTGGGAAGCACAGGGGTGGCAGCATCATATTGATCCCCACTACTGCCATTTTGTTTCCATCCTACACCTGTAAGCAAGTTATTATATACGAATTAATTTGGTCATTATTTTCTCAATACGTTGTTTAAATGACACCCAGTTTCTGATCTCTGGAGTTGGTCCAGTGAAGTCTTGATTAGCATTTAAATTAAGATTGCTTTGCAGTTTGACTATCATTTTTAATTTTTTTTTTTCAGACTGTCCGGAGTCTAGGACAACATATACAAACGATAGACCCAAAAACATTTCCTGAGGGATGTTGTCCCATATAAAGGTTCTGGTGCTCTCCGTTTAGTTTGTATTAATTACCGGAGACACAGAATCACATTTCCTTTCTGGAGAATGCAGTAGTTTAGAAAAACTACCTCTTTGGTTGTGGAAGTGGGTAGTACTTTTTGCTTGGCGGGTCCAGTGGCAGAATGATGCTTTCTGCACCTAAAAGGACTAAACTTGCTGAAACACCAAAATGACGCTTCCTGTTCAGGACAAATTATCAGTTTGATGTTTTTTTGTTTTGTTATTTTGATGTTTTATTAACGTGAGCAGTGCTGCCCCCTACTGGCCCTGCATTGGTCCAATCATTTCTTTATCACCTTGCTGAATCTCTGACCTTTTTTTTTTTTATATATATATTTTTTACTTTATAATTTATGGAGTCAAATCAAACGGTTTTTAAAAGTTGCTTTCTCATTTGTCTGTATTTAATAGCTTCATTTTGGGCTGAATTAGCATACTTGTTGTGAACTTCTCAACAGAAGACTGAACTCTCGTAAGATCTGGATGTTCAAAGTTCTTAATGAGGAAAACTTGGGGAATCGTCGTTCAGTTGATGATCTCAGGAGATTCAGACCCTCGCCGAGTGCATCTCTGTGTGGGAGGACTGCGGGATAAAACCATTCAGCAGTCCAAACGCTCACACACTCGCGTTATCTGACCCAGCTGGCCCCTGTGTTCAGGTGGAAAAGAAGATCCGTTTTGCGTTGGAATAGACCAAATAGGTTTAGATGTAGGCAGCGTGGAAACAAAACAAATCAGACCCAATTTCTGAGATCAGTGTGGTGAACTGAATGGGGAAGGATGCGTAGATGAGGAGGAGGATGCGTTGCCTGGCAGCTTGCACGGTCTTCACCCTTGAGTGTCAACAGGTGAAAGTGGGCGATAACGCTGTTTGATGTTGCCAGACTGAATTTCTACCACCCAACTTCACTCCTTCTTCTTCTTCTTCTTCTGCTAGACCTCTCAGCAGACTTCAAAGCCCCCCACTCCTCCCTCGTCTACCTCTCTCTCTTCTCACTTTAATCCACTGCAGCAGAGCCCTCTAGTTCAAAGCGTTCACAAAAAACCTCTCCACACTACAAGAAGGAGAGAGAGAGAGAGAGAAAAAAATCTGCAACCCAAACTTTTTCCTCACTCCCATTGCCGCTATCATCCTTTGCTTCTCTGCTGAGTAGCAATTACGCCGCTGACCAGCTCCTGCTATTAATTAATCCCACAAAGAGCGTTCATTTCCTGGCCTTCTCAGATTGACAAGAGATGAAGGGGAGAGAGGGGTGTGAGAGACGAGGGGAGGCAGAGGATGCCTGTTTCAAAGGCAATTCAGTCTGACCAAGCCAAAGGAAGGGAGTAAAAGGAAGACGAGAAGAAAGAGCTCCGCTCCTAAAGTAGGTGGAGGTGGAAGGTGCATTTGATACAGGGTGCCTCTTGAATGTGATTGAATGCTTTGTTGCCAAGGGCCCTTTGCTAATCTGTACCTGCAGAAATCCACAGCGCTAGCGAGAGCCCAGTGAAGGGCTTGAGTCGAGAGGCCGTGGCCTGGGTGGGCGAGACGCTTGGGAAGAGATTTCAGGCCTCGTTTGTGAGCTCTGGCTTCCTCCAGCCTGCGGTTGCCCTGATGAACAGGAACTGTGGCTTGACGGTTTGTTTGGTGGCTGGATGGGAGCCCCTCAAGTGAGAATGGAGAGTCCAGGAAGAGGGAATCAAATGGTGCCAAAGGGATTCAGATGTCTCATTCATGTCCTTTATACTGCTGGACTGTTAATGAATGGAGCGAAGAGAGCTACAGGTGTTGTTGAAACCATTACCTCACCTGGATGAGCAAATACTTGCCACAACCACCCAGCTGTCCATGAAGTCTTTCTTTAGTGTATTAATATTTGTCAGGAAATCTTAAGACAAGCAATACCTGAAGCTTTGATAGTGAGAGAAGCTTTGCTGGGGATTGTTTCACCCGCTTGGCAAAGAAATGTAGCTGAGCACAAAAGGCATGGTGGCAATACTACCTTTAATTGGAAAGAAAAGCAAAGAAAGTACACCAAGGCGGTAAGACCTGCGCTACTGGAGCTTTTCAACAAAGATAAACACAAGATTGAAAAAATAACATGATCAACAAATACAGAATCACTTTGTTTGGACTGTTTTAGATGAAAAAACAAGTCAGGTTGGTTCCTGTTAGAGCAACATTTCCAGCTTAGTGTCTCCTGAGATGGAAAGGGAAAATCCAAAATTTGTTGCAGTAGTAATGGCAAATAAAGCATATTTGAACCCTAAAGATGAGGCATTGCAACTCAGTTGCCATGACTGTGAATGACATTGAAACTGATTTAAAAGTGCTGAATAAATAAAGCTGATTCAGAGAGTAAAACCAGGTTTACTCTCTACACCTCATCCCTCCATTTAGCATGTAGCTGACATGCTTAAATAAGTCTGGGTAGTCTTTTTTTTTTTTAACAGAATCTTGTAAAACGGCGACTCATCTCTCCTGGCTGATGAATTTTACAGTGACGTCTTTGAAGGTCGATTGAGACGGATCAGCCGACGGGTTTTCAAATATTCAGCTCGGATTGTTTTTTGTTTCCGTTGCGGCTGGATATGAAGCAGCTGTTTGTGTTTGCCAGAACACCGCGCTCGCAGAGTCGCTCGGGTTTTTCACGTGTGACCCGGAGCGCCGCCGGCTTTGATGCCGACTCGACGAGCCTCCTTGGCTCGGCCTCCGCTCGCTCGTTAGCGGCGGATCGTGTTTCCTCCGCCCCGGCAGGTGTGAGGGGAGCAGAAATCTTCCAGGGAGGAAGCGAGGAATCAAAATATTCAACCAGAGCGCAGAAACGAGAGGTCAAAGGTTATTTCCAGCGACCCTGCGCGTCTGCAGGTCCAGGACTGGCCGTCTCTTCAGGCTACGCCAGATGTTCTCACGCGTTTGCCTCCATCGAGCAACGGCGAGCCGGGAAGGTCGAGGAAAACTGTGAGCCGCTTGTTTTCGCATCATTCATCACCCTGATGTCAGAAGTCATTCTGTACGCCGGGTTCCACGAATGAGTGGCAGCCAGCGCCGGGGAACCCACGACCGCCCCTGATTGGTTGTGATGCCGGGTTTCCTGCCGAATGTGTGGCCAGGCCCCGGAGTTTGTTTTTCTTTTATTAGGGATTAAAACATTTTCTAATGAAGCTCCCAGAATTGGATCTGGGAGTCAGTTGGAGGATTTTTCACACGCGGCAGAGCTGTCAGCTCGCCAGCAGCCCGCCGCAACGCAAGACGTTGTTGCCCCTCGCTCAAACCCTCGCTGGCACACTGCAAACAGAGAGCTACCTCCAGGATAATTTGCTCCTCAGGGACGGACTTACGAGCTATTAACAAACTCCCCTCTCCTGTTCCGTCGGGCCATGATTGGAAGAAAAACTAACACTTTAAAAACTTAATTTTCCCTCCTTGTTTGGTCGACCTGATTAGCAGGCTGCTAATTCTCCTCCCTGGTGCAATTAATCACGTTGACACCTGTACTCCAGGCTTCTTCATTCTCACTCTTTGCCAAGCGGATTGCAACTGGTGTGCTGTCGGCGCATCTCAATGTGTTGTTTTTGTCATCTCTTTGCAACGGTTGTGAAAATAAAGTCTAATGTAAATCAACGTGACAGCGACTTGCTAAACGCATCTAATTCTGCTGCAACCAAACGGCAGATTTTCATGACAAAGAAAACCTGAAATAAGGAATTTATTTCCACTTCTTGAAGAATTTCTGGAGCTGCTCCAGTCCAGTTAATGGCAGGTTATTGTGCATTTCAGCAGAAAATATGATAAACACATTTATACATTGTCAGCTGAAATCCTCAACTATAGTAAGAAATAGTATTTCTTAGCTGTATTACCTTAAACATACTTATTAAACTGTGTTATTAGCCTGTTTTAGTTTCACAAATTTATTTAGATGCTAAATAAATTTAGCTATCCCCACTTTTATGTGACTTTTAAATCTGAAAATTCAAGTTGACTTTTTATTTCACAGCTTGAACGATAAAAAGTCAAACTTTGAGTCAGAAACCTTCACCTTTATTATAGTTGATCTTTCAATGGGGATAATGAAAACAACTAAAAACCAATAAATGGTAAATTTATCAACACTGATAATTATGCTTAATAAATCATTTCTACTGTATTTGGTTTGCGTTTGTCATTTGCTAAAGAAATTATTCTCACAGTTGGATCTTCCCCACCTGGAAATTTCCCAGAAACCAAAATCCTGTTTAGTTAAGATGCTGACTAAATAATTAGCTTAGTAGCTAAATATTAAGTTAGAAAGCTACATATATATGTGTAAGCTAAATAGAACCATTAAAAATAAGTATTTAATTTGGAACTAATGTTTATTTTTAAGCTGCTACCTAAATATTTAACTTGCTAGTTAAAGTATTTAGTTAGCAGGGTAATATTTTGGTCCAAGCTAAATGTAAATATAAGAAACATTTATGTTGGAACTAAATAACTAGTTTGTATGCTTGCTAATTAAATATTTAGTTTCTGGAAAAAATATGACATTGAAACCCTCCCACGTTTTTCTCTTATGGAAAATGGTTCAATAAACCATAATAATATTTCTTGATTGTAATTTTACAAACAGCTTCCCATATAAATATTCACCAACTTCCAATCAAAACATGATTTGCTAATCAACAAATGTTTTCCATCTTGAAACTCTTCAGTGGAAGAAACAAATATTAATTATTTCAGATTTTGTCGGGCTAATTTATTTCTTACTAAAATCTCAGGAGCAGATTTATGAAGGGATTTATTTTTCTATTAATTATCTACATATTAGCTCATTTGTGGGACCAGGTAAGGATTTCATTGAATACATTAATGCCGCAAAGACCATTTGTAAACAACCAGTTACTTAAACAATTTTCATAATCACAAGAAATAAATAATTTAACATTTAAAGCTACAATTTTAGAATTTTGACAATGTGATGCCTAGTTGTCCTAACTTCATGGACCAGTTTCACTCTTTGTTTCTGTAAGTTTCTGCTTCAGTTGGTCCACTGGCCGTGTTTTCCTCCAATTCCCTGGTTAATTGGGCCTGAGATGGTGTCCAGTTCCTCCAGCTGGTTCTGGTTCTGGTTCTCTGAATCTGCGACTTTCCTGAAAGGGGGGGGAACAAGAAAAAGAAGTTTTTGAGCTTTGCGACAACAATCTGTCATCAAAGTTTGCTGCGAACTGGAGAAAGAACATTAATGATTCAGGAAGTTTTCTTGTTACAAATGTCGCCTCTCCCATCCATGCCTTCACTCTTCCTGCTAGCAGCCATGCTAATCTAGTCACTGTGGGAACAGCTAGTTCAGACAGCAGAGTTGTTGATTTCTGCAGAACCCCAGAAGTTGTTGAAGAAATATCTGGTCTTTCTCTGGTCCTGCAAAAGAGGTCAGAGGTCATGAGAACATCCCAGAAACCCGGCGTGACGCTGCACCTGTCCCGACCTCGACCAGCATTAAAAGAGCTCATCCTGCACTGACTCTCTCACAGCAACAGCCAGGACATCTGTGGCGTGCTGGCAGTCCCCTGCATGTCCACGCAGTGTGTGTGTGGGGGTGTGTGTGGGGGTGTGCGTGCGTGTTGAGATGCAGCGTCCCAGCCAGCAGCGGCTCTGACTCGGCCGTGTTTGGCCGGAGAACCGCTGGGAGTGGCGCCACGGCTAGCAGTGGCGTTGGTTTGCAGGAGTCTGCCGCTAGCTAGTTTTTGTTTTTCTCCATCCGTGTCGCGCCGAGCGAGGCACACACACACACACACACACACACACACACACACACACACACACACACACACACACACACACACACACACACACGTAAATGCTTTACACACAAGCACCCTGTGTTGCATGAATATTCATCTGCAACTGTGCTGAGCTGTGACTGTGCTTCCTGGCAGGGCCGCCGCCACATGGCCGGGGTGTTGGAGGAAGAGAGGCCGTGTCGGAGCGCGTTACCCTGGGCCGGATCATTTCTCAATCTCAGATGGATTCCAGATTTTCTGCTCCGAGCGGCTCCTCCTCTTCCTCCCCTCTTTGGTCCACCGGGTGGAGGGCAGGCGTGGGGGGGGGTTCCTGGGCGTCCACATGTTGAGCAGAAGAGAGCAGAGACCAAAGCTGCACCTTGCTCTGCATCTCTTTAGCAAGGCGCGGGGAGCTGGCACGACCACTGATGCAGGAACAATGCAGCCTCTCCATGGCGCCCATTGTGCTGGGATCGTTGCATTGTTTGCATCCCCTCCCCCTCCGCTGCCATCACGCCTGGCCAGCTGGCACAGAGATGGCAGAGCGTTGACGAGGATCACAATGCCCCCTCCAGTTGACGGCACAATGGAGGGACATGGACACAGACCCCTCTGTGGCCCTGGAGGGGCTGCGGGCCTCTCAGGCTGCTGGCGCTGCCAACCTGCTGCTAGCTGCTAGCGCTGAGACGGAGCTGGCATAGAGCTGCCTGCGTTTAAACCCACATTGTTAGAGAAGCGGCTCCCTCTGCCTCGGCTTAGCGACTCGTGTCGAGGCTTATCCCCAGCCAGAAGAGGCCAACAGCAGGAAGAGAGCGTCACTCTGCTCAGGAGCTTCCAGTGTGACTGACAGCGTGCGCTCCTCCAGTCGTCACACACTGGCAGGTCTGGAGGTGAAGAGTGTCTGACGGCGTCATCCTGATCCAGAAAGGTCGCGTTTACAGCTGTTTCTTTAAAGGAGCAGTATTATGTTCTCCAGGCACCCAGGAAATTCAGTTATAAAAACACTCTGTATATCAAATATGTCTGAATTCACGTAACTTCATAATTTCTATGCCTTGAAATTGGGCCTCTGTCTCTTTAAAAACTTCTGTTCTTTCTGAAACTCTGCCTTAATGAAGCCATCTATTGACTTTTTTACCTCTATTGCTCTGAGAATGATCTCCTGTAATAAGCTCAGCAGATGCTCCAGGTTTTTGCTAATTGCTGATGGCTGATCTGAAGGAGCAGGGGGAGAGAGCTGCTCTGAGGTCATAGCTTGGAATCACAGCTTTCACGATGCTGCTGTGAAAGCTAACAGCTCCATGAAACCAATGGGGCGCCCGGATTAGCTGCTTTGCTAATGGCTGTAATGCTGCCACCACCGTGCTTCCCTGTGGGTTTGCTGTTGTTTTGATGATGCACAGCGCCGACCACACAGGAAACTTAGAACAAAAAATTGTAAAGAACAGAAAATGTTTGTCGATTAAGACAGAAGCTGTTCTGTAGCACAGAGATCATTTATTTTCCTACGTAGCTGCAAGATGGACGCCCCTGGGTTCAACTTCCTCCTCATCTCTCTGCTCATTTCCTGTCTGATTTCTGGCAATATGGTGCAACAATTATATTAGAAATTTCTTTTTGATAAAGAACTCATTAATTATGATTCTTTATTCCAAACATCTTGATTCCATAGAATCCTCCTGTCTGTGGTGTCCAGATTTATCCTGGAACTACATAATAATATTAGTAGTAATAATAATAATAATAATGATGTGTTCAGCAGGAGACAAACCCGGCATAAAAGATAAATTTTTTGCTGATGTTCTCCAGCTCTCAGTCCGTCCTCTTGAGTTTCTGTTTTGGCCGGTGGCGAACATCCTTCCGCGCCTCGCGGTCGGAGACGAAAACAGCTGTTTGATTGGTTGTTTTTCTGTTGTTTCCTCTAACGGCACGCCGCAATTTAGGACCTTTTCACCCGCGAACAGCCCAATGTCAAATGTTAATGCCTGCGCTTGCATAAATCGGGAGGATTTCTGCTGTCAGGCGACGGCTGGGTGTGAATTTCATTACTGTCAGGGAGGGAAGCAGCAGGCAGCTCCAAGATGGCTGTCCTGGATGGGGAGGAAGAGGGAAAACTGCGAAACTCGCTGCAGACTGCCATCCTGGGGTCACCAAGTCTCCATGACAACCACTGGCCTTTTCTGCCCCACCATCACAAAGGTGGTGGTGGGTGATGGTTTTTTGGGGGGGTTTCTAACTTAAAACCATTTTGGTTAGCATCAGAACCAAGTTATTATCTGTAACATAGTAGAACAATGTGTTACAAGGACTGTCACTTTCAACATCAGTTCAGTATATTAGAATTTGTTCTGATTTGGTGTTAGCTCCTGCTAATGATAGTTAGCCATTAGCAAAGTTAGCTGACTCCTCAACCGCTACATGTGAAAATGTTTTTGTCAAATGTTTCCATGCATCACAATCAACTATTAGTTTACTGGGAAGTATACAGCATACTTAGCTGTATACTTTTAGCATTAGCATGCTAATGCTAAAACTGGCAGTAAAGCCCGGAAAGATTTGTGCTTCTAGCTGCGAAAAAACATGCCTAACTTTATCGTGTGCGAAAGCCGAGCTAAACCAAGCTGTTCAATAAAATTGTGCTGCATCAATTTGAAGAAATCAGAACATTCATGCTAAATAGAGGGTAAAGAGGTGGATGATTGAACCCAAACAATACCAAACAAGAGCGGCTGCTTCGTTTTCAGCTTCCAGCTCAAGATGAATTTATCATCCAATCAGTGCATCCCTGCAGACCTCCGCTTTGCTCCCCTGTTCCCACACCCCAGCCCCCCTTCAAGGATCTCCCCCTTTCTGCTGTCTGCTCAGCAGTTTTTGAGGGAGTTGGTTGCTCTTTGAAATGCATATTCTGGGATGCCCGACGCCGACGTGTGTACACTGCGCAGTAATTGTGGAGGCCAAATGTTTAATTACACATGGCAGGCCAAGCAGCGGGAGGCCGCAGCATGCAGAAACAAGCCACTAGCTTCTCTTCTTTTGGTCAGACGCGCCAACAACAACCAATTCACCCTCCCAACAACCCTCATCCCCATACTGGGAGTACAGACGGTAGGACGGAGGGAGGTGAAGGCAGGGAAGCTTGACTTGTTTGTATATAAAAAGCAGATCAGACAACTGAAATCAAGCAAGTAATTGAATCTTTAGAGCAGTTTGAGTTGATTGTGACTTGGCCCCATGGTGGTTGTCAGGCTCCCCAGCAGGCCTGGGGTTTGTCCGGGTCCTGCTAATGGGTCCAGAATGGTCCCGGGGAGCCGACTGGAGGAGGACTGGCAGGATGGAGGCTCAGGGTCTGTGACCTGCGTGTTTGTCTGAAGGAAGCTGAGAGCAGCAGGGGAAGTGGGAGCACCTGTGCCAGTCGGCAGCAACCCGTCAAGCCCAACTAATTTCGAAATTGACCTCCGACCTCTGTTCCCACGGAGCGGCGAGGCACACAGGCTGAGAAAGGTCTGATCCCTGCTCCGACTCCTGCTTCTAATTACCAACTAAAACAAAGTTGTTATCAGATTAGAGCTCCTTATAAAACCATATCATTGATTGTATCCTTTGCTCAGTGTCGCTACAAATTAGGCCATTAGCACACAACAGGGCTGCGCTGAGTCGTTTAATAAAATGAAGCTAAAGCCGATAATGGCTGCCGTTTCTGAGTGGTTAACCCACTGTGAAGAATTAACCCTTTACACATCGCTTAGAGACACAGCAAGGCAGAATGACCTGCCACTTTTGGAGTAAAGTACCAATTTTATTATTATTATAATGATGTCAGTAAAGTTGCATGATGCAAAAATAACTTTGGTTGTTGGGTAATTTGAGATATGTAGCCTGACGGTGAAATAAATGGTGGATTATTGTCCAAAGTTCTATTTTCACCTTTCATTTATAAATGCACAGTTTCAAGCTGAATGCTAATTAGCAAGTTATATATCTTGCTAGTAGTAGTAGGCTAAATATAACTAAATATTTAAGCTTAATACTTTTAGTTGGGACCTGGTAAAATCCCACATAGACTTAAATGTTTAGCTAATATGCAAATTCACTTGCCAATAACAGGAAGTGGACTATCACAGTAAAAGCTCAGTCTCTGCATAAACTCCTGCTGATGAGCTGATGCGTCACTGTTGCTGTAGATTCATTGGTAAATGTTTGTATTGCCATTAAAAGAGCTCAGCCTACGTTTTAGGCTGAAATGTTCTTCAAGAAAAGTGGAAACAATTGAAGTGAATCGTATCAGCTGGAGATTATTTTTATAGGTGTGGAAGTTGACTATTTTAATAGTCAACTTCTGTTTATCTGCAACTGTGGTTAATGTTGCCTGTGTTGTGATTTAAACTGTCAATTTGTGCCAAGTGAAACTAAATCACTTAATTTTTCATGGATGTTCCTCAATATGGAATGAGATGTTTACATTTTTAAACACAAAAAAAGAATGTTCTGGTGGGTTATGGACTTCTGGTGTGGTCTGTCGGTGTGTGTGAGAGTGTGTGTCTCGCCACAAGCTGTAACATGTTCAAACAATCACATAACCATTAAACTGCAGTGGCCCCTAATTTTCAGCCTCGCTCTGTTACGGGTAGAAGCGTTTGCCAAAGCAACCCTGCCAGATGTCTGGAAGCTACGCTCTATGGATTGGACAGTGAGACAGATATGTATGAGGACATAATAAGATGGCCGAGGTAGAGACATCAGCGACAATTGTTGAGAGGCAGTTTTTGTTTCCGGTCAGACTGGAAAGGGCAAGGCAATTGTTCTACACCGATGAAGAATACGCAAAAGTGGACAACATTAAAAACTGTGGTCAATCATCTCTGGAAATTCACAGCAATGTGTATCTCAAATTCTACTGGCCTTTCTTGGTGTGTTGCATGTTAAAGTTCATGACTGGAAAAGATTTTCAAAAAAGGACTGTATTGAAAGAGAGTGTCTACTCTCAGGTTAGGTCAGAATGACTGAAATGAATGAACACCGAGACTTCCTTTGTGTTTGGTTACATAAACACAACACCTTGCACCTCTTTTGGCTGTTTGGATCCAGAATCTTGTTTTTTTAGGCATGAATGCAGATTTCTTTGTTTCATTATGTAATTTCTCATCAAAGCACACAGAAAATAAATGTGGGGTACTCCAAGGTTCAATCCTGGGACCCCTCTTATTCAAATCTTTTTGCTCCCACTAGCTCAGGTTATAAAAGGAAATATAATTGGCTGCCATAACTATGTAGATGGTACACAGCTCATTATGCATGGTGTTGGCATGTTCTTTATTTCTCTGTGTGGGCTTTTACCAGGTCTTAGTTGTTTTCTCTGGGTACTCCTTCTAGAGGGTTGATGGACCACAGTTCTCTCCAGAGTGTCCCCACCTTAGATATGTCAGTGTCTTCTCCTTGTCTGCCAAGGGTAGCATACTTTGTCAACTCTAATCCTTAGAGAGAATGTGTTTCACTTTGTCTTCATGGTAGGCAAGTTAAGCGACATGATGACCCCTGACCCCAAAACGTTGCAATGAAGCACTCTAGAAATGTGACAAAAACAGACTTTCACGTCTACCTCATGTTTCCCACCGTTGGATCCCTTTCCTCTCCATCTTTGTTCTGCTGCTGCTCGTCATTACCATCATAAAGCCAGAGAGGATGTGCATGGTTTCATTCACAAAATCATCTCTCAGTGTAAAAGGCGATGAAATCTTTGGAGAAGCGAGAAGGAAGGGGGTAGTGGGTGGTGGGGGGGCTGGAAGGAGAAAACCTGCCCCCAGGAGCAACAACTAAATGAAAACAGCAGTCTCAACCCAAAGCGTGTTCAGTCAAGCAGCAGTGCCCAGAACAAAGGCGCTGTTGTGTGTTTTCAACAACCTCTGTGTTGTACGGGGGTCCTGACCTTAGTCGGGGTTGACCCCAACCTGTAAGAGAAGAGGCTGTTTGTTGGGAAATGACACATTACACCTCACGTGTTGGACCACAAAGCTGCTGTCAGTCTGGCAACCGACAATCCAAGACGAGATCAATTTCCCTTCGCCTAGAAACAGAAATCTTCTCTTTGTCAGACCGTTCCTGCTGTAGAAACCACGGTGGGTTCTGTCTGTAGACTGAGCAGAAGCTGAAAAGCCTTAGTTTTGATGTAATCTATAAATAATCAAATCGAACTCCTGTAATTCTATAAATAGAATATGTCAGCACAATTCTATTAATTTATTGTGTACTTTTATACAATACAGATGTATTCTGGGGCGCTGCTTTGGGAATATGGGGTTCAGACTTTATAGAAGGAAACCCTGAAAGGGGAGCAAAAAAAAAAATCTTCAATGTTTGTTTTTGTAGTAATTTTTTCCACCCCAATAGAACACAAATAGATAATGGGTAATGGAAAAGGGATCATTCTAATGAAATCACTGCATATGCAAAGTTTTTAAATGTCCACGACTTGTTGTCAGTGGCGTCAAAAGGATGCATTTTGAGCCTCACCCGCTAGTGGCGAGAAGTGGTACTGCAAAAATACAGAGGCGTCAGTTCCATTCTGACAAAGAAGCTCTGATACACCCAATCTATAAAGTTATTAGTTGATCACAAGTACCTGATGAAAATACATATAATTAGTCAAAAGCTTGATATTTAGAAGTCAGTCTCATAATTTGCTGAAATCTTGTTTCAGGCAGTTATTTTTTGTTGATTTCTCTACAATTGTGCAATTTCAGTCATTTTTGAATGGGAGGAAATTCGATGGCGTCTCAACTCACTACTCATCAGAAACTATGTTTTATTACAAAAGATATTTTAAAATTTCTTTTCTAGTTTATTTCAGTAGACCTCTGGTATTAGAAGACTGCACCCTAAACATCATCCCCCTATCAGCCCATTAGAGCCTTCAACCTCCACCTCTGTTTATCAGAGAAATACGGATGTTGGACACAGTTCGGTGTCCCAACAGGACAGTGAACCCAACTGATGAGGAAGTGGACTGGAAACAGATGAAGGATCTTCTGAGAGTTGTTCCTCTTGAACTACGCAGTCCAGTTTCTATTCCTCAACTAATCCCTGAAACCTGAATGAAATATTCCCAACAGAGTGAGATCTTTCATAATGTCTTCTGAACCTTTCTGCACCTGATGGCAGACACCACTCTGTGTATTAAAACCTGTTGTCATATAACACTTCCCCCGCTCCCTTACAGAGCATTAGTTGCCAGAGCGCCGATCCACTCAGGCTAAGGAGGATTCTGGCAGCGCCGCCATGTGTCTGATGACATCATTGACACCAGAGCTACATATCGGGTCGCGGGCCTCTGGCAGTCGCTCAGGGCGGCCTCCGGCCCGGTTCTGCTGCCTGCTCAGCTTGTCCCTGCTTCCCATTTCCCTGGCGCTGATCCTGAGCGCCGCGCCCGGACCTCATCTGCATGGCTTTGTGATCGGTTCTGAGGGACAGGAAGGGCGCCATCTGGGCTCTGCTTTCCCACAAATTAAAACCCAACCTGTATGCCAACGATGATGAAGATGAGGAGGAGAAGGGGGAGGGAGGTAAAATAGTCAAAAGGCAACAATACTTCTAATCTCTTTCTCCCTGTGCGCGTCTTCAAACAGAGGAGAGAAGAAGAAAGCGGCTGTAATAATTAGAGGGACAGGGCGCTGCAGCGGATGAAACAATGTCCCGTCCTCTCTGTGTCTCTCTGTCTCTGCTATCGCCTGTAATGAGTGGCGCTGATGGAGAGCGCCTCTTTGAGGATGACATTCAAACGCTGACATTTGAATTCTGTCTGTTTATCAGAGGCAGAGCGGCCCGCCTGCCTTTTGTTGTGCCTCCTTCCAGCGGCCGCAGGTACTCAAGCTGCCGGCTCGTTTTAATCACAACGCCGCCGCGCGTAATGGCTCCCAGCCGGCCTGGAGGGCCATTTCACATGCAAAAGTACACTGAAAACTTTAATGGCTTTTATTCCAGCATTTCCAGCAGAAGAGCCATTAAACTGTAAACATAAAATCACTCATCAGGAATCCAAACCGGTTCATCTGCCTGGCTTCTCTGGATCTCTTCTGATCCAGGGCTGAAAGCTGAACTCCATCACGATCCGTGTTCACCTTCAGGAAGCGGCGCGTCCCATCTGCATGGGGAGATTTATCATCTACTGCTAAACGGTGCTGCAATGCAAAGCAGAACAGTGGCCTATCCGCCTGTCGGAGGCGCCGTCGGAGGAGTCGGGTCGATCCATCACGATGGCACCGGGAGAAAACATGGAGGCACTCGTGTATCCTTGGGATGCTAACTTAGAAAAGTCAGAGGACAAACTGGAACCACTAATGATGAATCTGCTCTGAGAGTTCATCGTGATTGGGACAGAGGACGTGTTTCAGTGTCCTTCTGGAAGACCCAGTGATCATTTTCAATTTGCTAATAGAGCACCTGAAGGAGGAAATGGCCCACAGCATCATAGATTCTCCACTGTGCTTACCAACAAGCGATCACAAAGCCCTCACTGGTGTGTTTCAGTGATCTTAGTCCAAAAATTATCAAACTGCAACAACTTACAGAAAAAACGAGCCTCTTAAAGGTATTTCTGCAGGTAAGGAGGCAGAATCCAACATGGCTGATCTTCTGATGGAGAGTTACAAATGGAGGAGATGAAGAAGAGATGATCAGGTTTCCTCCCTGAGTCAGCCACCCCACACCTCATTACCAATGTATGGTGTCCATCCACATGGTGTCATTACAATACAGAAGATGCTGAACATCATCAATCAATCAATCAAATTTTATTTGTATAGCACATTTCAGCAGGAAGGCATTTCAAAGTGCTTTACATCATAAACACAAAATCATGCAACATATAATAAACAATACATTGTTCCTTCATTTAGTTTTTAATTTATTACGTTTCTAATACAATTCTAAACAGGTGTTTTTAGTGGAGATTTAAAGGAAGTCAGGGTTTCCGCTGTTTTACAGTTTTCTGGAAGTTTGTTCCAAATTCTTGGTGCATAGATGCTGAAAGCTTCTTCTCCTCTCTTGGTTCTGGTTCTGGGGATGCAAAGCAGACCAGAACCAGAAGACCTGAGAGGTTTGGAAGGTTGATACAACAACAGCAGATCTTTGATGTATGGTGGTGCTAAACCGTTCAGTGATTTGTAAACTAACAACAGTATTTTAAAATCTATTCTTTAAGCTACAGGGAGCCGGTGGAGGGACTTTAAAGCTGGTGTTCGAGCATTGTTAATGTTTTTGTTTATGACATCTGCAAAGAAAGCCTCCCTTGCATATTTTAGTGTCGAGCGATAGTTACGTAGTCTTTCTTTACAGATGTCATTACGAACGTGAAGTTGAGTTTTACGCCATTTTGGTTCCGCCCTGCGGCGGAGTCGTTTTGCAGATTGAACTGCTTGTGCATTTCTCCATGGAGGTTTCTTCCTACCAGACACAACCTTTACTTTAATTGGGGCAATGGAATCAATGATATATGGAACTTTAGACTGAAAATCATCTACCAACTTATGTACATCATTACAGCTTAAGGGTGAGGAGGAAGAGTAGATTTCATTAAATGTTTCTGCTGTGTTTTCTGTGAAAGAACGTTTTGTGATTGTAGGCGTTTGTCCAAACGGGTGAAAGAATAAACAACTTTCAAAGATAATAGGAAGTGATTTGACAGGGCGACATTCACACCCTTACCGATAACCAAGTCCAGCGTGTCCTTGAGTGTCTGTTGCTCTTTTGACATGTTGCGTTAAACCAAAATTTTCTAAAATATTGAAGAGCTTTTTTGCTCCTCTGTCTTGGGGTTTGTCCACATGAATGTTGAAATCACCAACAATTATTAAACAATCATAATCAATGCATATGAGAGATAGAAGATCATTCAAGTCAGTAAAGAAATGTTCTTTTTCCTTAATGATCTTTGTTGATCCTTTGATGTTATAATGCTTGCAACATATAACAACTTGTTTTGTAGTAACACTAAGTAATGGTATTTACTAGTTTAGTCACTTAAAGAAGATCCTGTAAAGTTTAAATCCTCTCCACAACATCTTCTAATACATGCTCACATATTCATGACGTGGTTTGATTAAACTAATTTATCTTCGGTGTAATTCCAGTACCGAAAAATATTAACTTTATACCAGGTGAGTCTCTCTCACCTGAGAATGTGAACCTGTACTGGGCCGATTCCGCCTTCAAATAATTGTAACAATGCTCCTGTAGAAGATCCATAACTTATAGCTTAAAAGTCTGAAACACGACTTGCAATCAACAGGTCTGTAAAAACAGCCTGTGTGCTTCACTCAGGAGAGAGACTCATTTGATGCATCAAAGAGTGACGTCATCACTGCTAATGTCATTGTTACCAGTGGAACTGAACATTCTACTGGTCCATTCACATCAAACGCGTTTTGAGCGTCAGGAAAGTCTGGTTCACATTCAAAGTCGACTTGGAGTGTTGGATGCGCCAGCTGTGTCAAACGCGCCAAACGGTTCAAATGGCACCGCTCTAGGCGCTCGAAGCGCGCCGCAACGGCCCTCCACGCGCTTCCGTATAGACTTTGAATGCAAACCAGAGCCTGACCCTAAACAGATGCACCGGATGCTGAAAACGCATTTGGTGTGAATGCACCATTATGTATCCAGTGTCACACTGGGTCAGTGTTTCTCAGTTCCAGTCCTCAGACATCCCCTGTTCTGCAGGTTTTAGATGCACCTAAAACATGCAAGGCAGGGGGTCTGTCTGAGGAGGGGAATTGAGAAACTGCATTAGTTCCATCATATGAGGACCAAAGCCTGGTCCTCGTATGATGGACTCATTGATTTGGGTCAGGGGTAACGTTTAGAGGTAAGATGCCAATTAAGTTTTAGTTAATGTTAGGGTTAGGAATAGACTAGTATTCCTAAACTAGTGTTCATATTCTCTGTTTCATATTCTCTATGAAAGAGGATATGAAACGGATTCTCTGTTTTATATTCTACTGTCATCAGTGTGATTAATATTTTTACAAATATTCACCACACTTACCTTGCACACACACATTCACACTTCGGGACAATTTAGAGAGACCAATTAATTAATGCAGTTTTAGCCGAACCTGGGTTTGGATAGTGACGGAGGTTAGCACCACCCGGGTGTGGGTCGGCGCAAAGGCCGAGCCGGACATAGCTTGCGCTTCATGTGAACGCCAACACGAAGACCCTCCAGGCAACCTGTGGAGGTTGGTTGCATCGACGTCTGTCCTTCTTCAGACCGCGATGTTTGTGTGGAGGTCTGGCTTTGCAACCTGGGTGTGGGTCGGTGCAAAGGATGAACCAGGCTATGGATGGAGACCTCCGGTTGATTCAAGGTCTCTCTTTCCCTTTGCAGGGGGGTCTCTGGTTGGGTGGAAACTTCAACATGGTTTTTTTCCATGGCAAGTTTCAGCTTCATTTTCAGGTCTGCGACCTGTCCCTGAAGAGATTTTACCATCTCCTCCTGTTCTATATATTTGGAAGCTTGCTCAGCGTGTCGTTTGAGCTGCTCCTCATAATTTAGCCTCACTCTGTACTCTTCAACCATTACTTCTATGAGACCTTTGTTGTGGGAAGCATGTTTTACAGCCTCCCTCTTGAAGTAATCGAGCTGTTGAAGGAGGCTCTTGTCAGCTGTAACTTTTGCAGCGCAAGAAGCCCTTGAGCCACCTGTAGCTTCTGGCACGTTTCTGTCATGATCTTGTTTGACTTGCTGGTGACGTTGTTCTTGTAACAATTTTTGCAGTCTTCGAATCTCCTCTTGCTGGGATTGGACTTCAGACTGATAGGCAATCCTTCTGTCTCGTTCCTCGTGGAGATCAAAGATCTTACTCTGCAACTCCTTTTTAAGATCGTCCACCTGCTTTGTCAGGTCAGTGACGCGTTGGCTTGTCTTGTCCGCCACTTCCACTGAGGGTTTGATCTCGTATCCAGCAGACCGAGTTGCTTCCTGCTGGACTTCAGAAGATGTTGATCTCTCAAAGTGGCCGGAAGGACTTGATTCCCCCTGGATATCTGATGGTACATCTTCCGGCTCAAGGGGGCTGCCGCTCTCATCCTCAAAAGGGAAAACGACAGCGTCGTAGTCGACTTGGACGTTAAGGTCCATGATGTCGACCCATGAAAGCTTTGATGGAAAAGCTACATGTTCACTAGCAATCTGCTGTTGCTTCATGTTGATATTCTTGCTTCTCTCGAAGGCGATATCGATATTCCGCTTGTTTCAATGACTTTCGAACGTGCTGTGTAGAGTGATCTGCCGCAATGGAATTGTGGAACAGGTCTGACAAAACTCTCTCTGTGAGCTACATTCAAGAGAGAGATTCCTTTGTGGGGTCATAGAGTTATGACATCGCTGCTGATGTCATTTATGCCGTTGGAAAAACATTCTTTTCCTATGGGAGTTGATAAGCAACCAGTCCTAAAGCGCTGCCATCCACTGGCCTAGGTTGGAAGTGCGCTTCTAAATAAAATTACTGCGACGCTATTCATCGTCATCTGTTGAAAAAAGGCTGAAAAATTCTGATGCTTTTCTTACAATTCTAAAATATATTTTGTTTTCTCCACAGTAACCCTAGCATTCTTTTGCACCAGCAAAGACAATCTGGTTTTTTATACATTGATCATCTAGTGATCAAACTTCTGAGTCTTCTCTGTGCTGCTGTATATTTACACTGTTTTGAACTTAAGACTGTTCATTTTTATATTTCTTGTTAAACTGTTCAGGGCTGTCTGCTTGGATTTTGTATTTTTTTTATTTTTTGCAGTCTTATGTGTTCATGCACTTTGCATTTTTCTACTGAAATTCATTGAGAAATTATAGCAGCTCCTCATGAAATCCAAGAAGCAGCTGTTTGTGCTCTGATCATTTACCTTTGAAGTTAAATTAACTGCAAGCAGCGACGCACTTCTCTGCATTTTGCACTCATACTGATGTTACATGTTCTTCGAATTAAGCCTCGTATTGCTAGATCACTTCCAAGAAATACAGATAAGGAATTTTGTTTATTCATTTAAAAATGTCATTATTTGTTTTATTTTTCAAGAATGTCATTCTAAAATCAAATCAAATTTTATTTGATTAGCACATTTCAGCAGCAAGGCATTTCAAAGTGCTTTACATCAAAAACACAAGAACACAAAGTCATGCAACATATAATAGACAAGACATTGTTACATATTACATTTCCAAAACAATTCTAAACAGGTGCGTTTTTAGTGGAGATTTAAAGGAAGTCAGGGTTTCCGCTGTTTTACAGTTTTCTGGAAGTTTGTTCTGAATTTGTGGTGCATAGATGCTGAAAGCTGCTTCTCCTCTCTTGGTTCTGGTTCTGGGGATGCAGAGCAGAACCAGAAGACCTGAGAGGTCTGGAAGGTCGATTTAACAACAGCAGATCTTTGATGTATTGTGGTGCTAAACCGTTCAGTGATTTATAAACTAACAACAGTATTTTAAAATCTATTCTTTGAGCTACAGGGAGCCGGTGGAGGGACTTTAAAACTGGTGTTATGTGGTATCCATGTCATGTTCAGTCACTTACATCCCCTTCCTGATATTCTAACGCCAGGCCATGTGCAGCGGGTCTATATGCCTAAATGTACGGAGTATTGCCATAATGCACGAAGCTCGGTGTGCCTCATAAAGAGGCAGGTGAGTGATTTCTACCCTGGAAACAAAATAGTACAGAACATCCTCGAGTTCCTGGAGGCTTTCAATGCCGCCTAATTAGAACGAGTCTGTGCAGTTAGAAATCCTGTCCCTCCTGTTGCTTAGATGTGGATCTGAACAGAGAGAGAGAGATTTAGGTTTGACGAACTGGGCTGTTCCAGTAAATCCATCAGACTGAAAGCTTATTAGAACGACACTCTGAAACTTTGCCTTCCAAACCAGTAAGTGGGGAAACATCCTAAATGCTAAATCTGGTCAGGTTGTTACCATCAGCACAGAGAGGAGGAGTCAGCATGTTGTGTAAAGCGTTGCTTCATTAAGCTAGTTCTGTCCCATGTTCTCGTCTTTGCTTTAAGCTTCCCTCCATCTTGTGACTGGGCCCTTAAGATAAGAGTCTGGAACTTCCAGGGGCCAACTCTTTAAAGTCTTTAGGGGTGACGCCAAGTCTCCCCAAAGGACCATTGATCCCGAGGGTCCCCAGAGCGACGCGCCATCAGCCAGACTGACAGATACTAATAGTGCGGACACCTCTCATCCCACAGAGACGGCTTATTAGGGCGGAGAGCCGAGAGGAGCAGGGCACTAGCCAACCAGCGGCTGACTTATTAGTGAGATTGGCTTGTCCGTACACTGCTGAGGGGGGCTTTGCTGATATGCAAATGTCACACAGTTCTCGTCTTCAGTCCTTCTTTTGTTCCCAAACTCCCTCCCTCCCTAATGATGGACTCTCCATCCTAGAGAGATGAGAGGACAGAGATTATACGTAGAAGAGGGGAGGAGACCAGGAAAGATGGATGGTCAGTCTTCAAGTCTCTGCTGATATGCTACATTATGTAAACACTGAGGGGGGAAAAAAGGTATTTTATTAAACATCTGAGGTCATCTTCATCATCTAGATGAATTAGACTCTCTGACAACACCAGCAGTCATTTTGAACTGTGAGGCAGTAATAATTTGAAAAGGACGGCGGTCAAGAAGAAATGAAAGACGCAGAGGATGTCCCTGAACGGCTTTGGCTCCTGGCCCCTGCAGAGCCCAGTGAGGTGATAAGCGCCACCATTATCCAGACAATCGATGAGCAAAGAGGGATGGGGGGTGGGAAGGCCGTGATTAATGTCACCCACGCTGGCATATCTTAGAGTTCAGCCAAAGGGACACTACCGTCTGCCTCGGACACGGTTCGGACCGGAGCTCTAAACCGTCCCGATAGACACCAACTTACCCCTCTGCAGCTTTACAGCCATATGCATTAAAATATATGTAATTAATAAGTTTAGAATAAATTTTTATCAACTTTTCCATGTCATTAAAAGTATTTGAAACATTAAACATCTTGATATTCGTCCGTCCATCTATCCATCCGTCCTTTTTCTCTTCCAGCCAGTCATTTACGGGATCAGAGGGTCGGTGGAGATCTTAGTAGGGATGCTCCTTCACTGAGAGTAGAGAAAAAAAAGAGGCAAATTACCAGCTAATGGACCACCGAGCACTAATATCTAAATCCCCAATCTGTCTGTAATTGCTGCAAAATGCTGCAGCTTGTGCTTTATGGGAGACTTCTAAGCGACTGCAGTTTTCTCTCTCTGCCTCTCATTTTTTTTCTTATTAAAGCAACAAGGAGCAGAGAGAAGAAGAAAAAAACAATTCCCTTTGAGTTCCCCCACTTTCCCGCTGGAATCCCCCAGACATCATTAAGGTCTGTCCTCTCTCTCATTCCTCCAGAGTGACCATCCCTCCGCCGTCCCCGTCCCGCCGTCCCCCTCTGTCCCCATCAGGGAAGGAGTGATTAATTTCCTTGCGTGAAGAGACGCGGGGAGGGAGAGGCAGGGCTGTATTTGAAAGGTGCTTTATTTGCATTAGCATTCATAATTACTTAATGACGAATCAGATATGGTTCATTGCGGCTAAGTGCAGAAACAAGCTGTCGGAATCGTGTATTTCAATTAGAATACCACTAAAACACGGTCCTCCATGACCGTGCAATATGCAGAGGACTTTATTTAGCTGGGGATTTATTACTGTGGGCTGGTTCTTCAGTTCAGATGGCTCTGGAAGACAACGGTCCAATTAAAGGATGCCTGTGAAGCTCTGAATGCCCATTAGAAAGGTTGGGATAATTAAAGATGAAGAAAGAGAGGGTTCTCTAGAAACTAATGTGGAGTATTCTCACTGCAGCGGTTTAGCTTCATTTACTCAAAAACTTGGAACATCTTATTTTAATACACTACAACAGAAAGAAAACAGTTTAATTATGAGCATGGGATCAGTTTGGTGCTTTGAAAAACATGATGGGTTCGAGTTACCCCTAAAACCAACAGTCGATAGCTCAAACCAAGACAAGTCAGAGGTGGACACCGGCACTAAGTCAGCAGAACGAGGCAAAATCTTTGTTGATGTCTCCATCCAGGAAAGTTGACCAGCTATGCTCAGAGCCCAAACCAACTAGCGCTAGCGGCAAAAACTAGCATGCTAAAACATACGTTTTAGTCACAACTCGCCAATTTCGTTAAGCGCATAACAAACTTCATGGCTCAAAATTGGTAGTTGACATCATCCATGAAACATTTATTTCATTACAGTGAGGGTTGGTAATGCTTGAGTTTAGGGGAGGGGTGGGGCTTAATCATGTCAGATGATTCAGAGTTCGGTGTCTTTCTAATCGCGTCTTAGGCAGAACCTGAGTGTGCAAAACTTCCAAAAGAACAATATAAAAGCTCGAACTGCTGCCGTGTGTAAAAAGTGCCTGCTTTGCAACATCTCTCCTTTAATCAAGCCAAGCCACAACAGAAGACAGCAGGAAGTGAGTGTAAATAATGCATTAATAACCAGCCCATCCTCGCTCCCCGCGGCAGCGCCGGCACACGGGGAGTTTAAATATCTCTGAGGGATACCTTCATCTGAAAATGCTCCGCTCGCTGCTCTCAGCCTCAGCTGGAGAGAAGAGGAGAAATATTCCAACTTAGTGAGTAGAGTTCAGTTCCAGTTCAACGTGGAGAGCTCTTCCCCAGGGCTTGTCGTCAACGCCGGCCTCACTGACAGCTGCTGACGGAGACGATGAAGAGGAGCGGTTGAACGTGTTCTCTGTTGCTGCTGTTACCACGGCGCATGCAACTTTATTAGTCACAGCCAAACAAAATGTAAGTTTAATCTAAAATCAAACTACAAAGCAATAAAATATTAGCTGTAGTTTATATCAGATCAGCTTAAAACATTGTGAAGTAAAAATGAAAAAGAGGAGCATTTGTATTCTATTTATTGAACACTTTTAGTTTTTCTGTAAAATATGGAATTCTGAAGGGACAACAAGAAAGTGGCTACAGAGTTCTCAAATTTACTATAAGGAAATTTAGTTTAAAAGGCAAATGAAACCGCTAAGCTACACCCCAACATAGCATGCTAATGTTCACATTGACACAGAGAAATAAAAGATCAAAGGCTCAACAGAATGTCCATAGAACAGTAACAAAAGCTGTGTGTCATCACAAGACAGGTTTGTCTTGTGATGATCTTTACTGATCATACTGAGAATGGAAGAACTGGAGGGCCTGAAACTGAGCCTGGTGGAACTCCATCTGTCTGGAACTCCATCTGATGAGAAATCAAGTTTTTTTCTCATTTGGTCGTTTTGAAACCAGTTTCATGTGTCCGTGTTCACGTAAGAAATTCTACTTAATCATTGACAAAAACGTACCGTGTTGATCTCCATGGTGACCAGGCCCGAGTTTGCCAAGTGGATGACGAGTATTCTCTCGGTGTTGATTAAAACCCTTAAGAAAAACTCTGAACAAGACCATCGGTATGACTCAACTGAAACAAGCTCTGGCCCCTGTACCTTTAGAGTGTGTGTCAGGCCCTGGCTTACTTACGCCTTTAAAAGCAAGAACCATCAGGATTCCTGGGGTCAAGCTGGATTATTGATGGCGTTTGGTTTTAAACATGAATGCCCTCCGCCTCGGCCGTGCTCGTTAACATTCCAGTGTGTTCTGCGGTTAGTGGGAGCATTTGAGAGCCGGCCTTGCTCTGGACTCCTCAAGCCTTGATGAAAACTCCAATCGATGAGTTGAAACTTCAGCCAGGGCTCTCTGCTGTTGATGCGTGCTGCAGTCGATTGCCTGTAGCCTTGGTCGCTGTCATGGTGCAGAAAGCTCGGACTGTTCTCACCTCACGCTTCCCGAATTGGTTCAGGTTTCTAAGAGGCGTTCAAAGCTTGGCACCTGGCATGCTGAAAGGTTGAATTGTTGGAAGGTTTGCAGCCCGGTGACATGATGGAGAATGACCAGTTTCCCCAGTAATGGGTGGCCGGTCTCTTCTGCTTTTGTTTCTGGAAATAGAAAACGTCGGTTAGCAGAATCCGGAGAGTAAGAGACTATGTTCAGGTCGGCAGCGCTACAGGTTCAGAACACGAAACAGAGAATTCCCAGTCTGTGGTTCCGGCTAGGTGTGAGGAGATGTATCAATCAATGAACAATTACCCCCGCTGCTAATCAGCACTCCCGGGCCTGTGCTGCCTGGCCCTGTCTGATCCCATTGGCTGCATCAATTAAATTCTTAAGGTTAGTCTATTGAATTTCCCAGATAGGGTAAAGTCAAGGGGACGGGGTTTTTAAGTGGAAGGACACAAAATATACAGGAACATCTCTAGAAGTCACAATATCAGTGAAAAGTTCCTTCATGTCAGTAATTTGATTTAAAAATTAAAACTTGTATAGATTCATGACCAAGTTCATAAAATGCAAAGTTAGTCTGAAATATCCAGACGTGTTACTGGATTGTGAACCTTTATTTAACCAAGATACAAAAGTCCTTGAAATGAAAAATCTTTTTTTTACAAGAATATACTGTAAAATTGAGTGAAAGGGAAAAGTGTGGTTCAAATAATTTGGTACATCCTGTAGTTAGTTTCCCACCTGAGGATGATGTTTAGATGGTTTTCTGAATATGAAGGCTTTGTACTTCTGACTCCATGAGAACAAGCCGCTTGGACTAGCTTCTTTTAGCTCTGCTAATGGATGTCTTCTGTCACATACATCCAGTTTTTACAATCTCTGGCTACAGTAAGGTACAGTGGAAGATCAATGATGCTGTGTTTGGTGCTTTGGTTGCTAGCATGAAAGATGGAAGCGAACCAACCAACCAACTAGATCAACCAACCACTGGCCCTTCCAACAAATAAACCAACTACCAGACCTACTGAGGAAGCAAACTAACTAATTTACCAATATACTAACTAAGCAACCCCTGAAACAAATCAGCCAACAAACCTGCAAAATAACCAACTAACCAATAAAACAAGCAAACTAAACTTATTAAGCAATGTATCAACAAAACAATCAAGCAATTTAGTACTTTCTCACTATATAATAGTATAATTTAAAAAAAAAAAATCAAAGCTTTGGCTGCCAGCATGAAAAACAGAAGCAAACAAAGCTGGGGCTACCCAGTCTTCTGCCACTCGGCCTCCATTAGCGCGTTTGACTGCACTGCAGAGCGTGAACGGGCAGATTTTCCGGTAGCGCAGGCCTGAGATGCGGCGCTGCATCTCGGTGAGCTTGTTTGGTCGGGCCTCCCGTAGAGCAGGCGTGCCTTGGCAGCCCCAGGACACAGCCACTGGGGGGGGGGGCGGGACAGAGGGGAAACATGGGGAGGAGAGATGGATGAAAAGATGCGCAGAGGGGAGATAATGAGAGGTAGGGAAGATGAAGGGGCAGACGAGAGGTAAACAGAAAGCAGGGAGAAAGATGGGGGGATGTTGGGATAAGGGGGGCCTGGAGATGAGAATGATTGCTCGCGGCTCATTTCTCCACACATGAGCCCATCTGCACGGCGCCCAGGGTGGGACTGCACCGCTGCTCAGTCTGAAATGACTGAGCGAGCCAAAGACACCCCGGCACCGCAGGAAGCCAAATGCAATCCTGTGAATCCAGAGCTCGCCTATTATGCTGCAAGAAGTGCCATTTTTTCCCCCCTGATTTACTTTTTTTTTTTGACCTAACTTGATCCTAATGTGGCTGAAAGAGGCTTACGGTTGAATTTCATGTCTGCTAAGGCCTCTTCAGTCCATATAGATGCTGTATGTTTGTATGGATGCAGCACCACAGGGGAAGAAAGAGAAACTGACTGGCAGACAGCAAGAAATGGTGTTTGCAGTGAGCATCTTGTGGTATTGTAATATTTACTGTTAGCACCTCAGGCAACATGACACGCTCCACTGTCACCATCAAACAAGCAGCTTCTCTGAAGGAGGGAGCACATCTGTTGTCACCCCTTCCCCATCTCTAGTGCAGAAACTCAAAAGAAGCAAAAAGAAAAGTGAACCCTGGGGTTGGAAACACTCAACTTTATCCTCGCTTGCGAACAAACGCTCCAGACCTCAGTTCAGGATGCAGCCGCTTCCAATTGATCATCGCTCTGACCAATAATTCATTGTGATGGAGCAGACGTGGTGTGTGCATGGTGAGTACCGGCTGAGCGGTGGCACCTGCATACTAAACAGCGCTGCCGACCAATCATGTGGCAGCAATCTGAGTCAGGTGACCCTCTGTTTATCCTCTGATAAATGGCAGGTCAAGCCCGGTGGCGCTCACCGGCGCATCCCTCAGCGCCATGTCAGCCATACTCCCGGGCCATCAACCCTCTACGCTCCCTTTCTTCCTCAGAGCCCCCCCTTTGTGCAATCACGACCCCCACCCCGGCATGCATCCATTATTCTCTGCGCTCGCTGCACCGTCAGCACAGCCATGATTGCTGACTTCTCCTTCCCGCCGCCTGCCTCCACTTTGAACACAATTAACTTAGTAATTGCATTTGTTTTAGGAGCATGGGAGTGATTATCAAAGCCACCTATGATCCTCCAAGCATGCAGGCTCTTGCCAGCTCGCCTGTCTGTTGGTGATGGAAGCTGAGCAGGCGAGACCACCAGGGGGTCCTCAGATAGGACTGAGAGCACTTCAAAGAGAATCTTACTTTCCTTGCTCAACCTTATTAGAATCCCCTGATTACCAAAACCCCAGTGTTACTTTTGTTTATCTGGGTGTTTTTTGGCCTCCAATTTTTTGGTATGTCTTAGTCTTTGGTGGGGAGGGGTTGTGTTAGTCTTTGGTTGTAAGCAAAGTACTGTGTTGCTGTAGATGTGAAGTAAGTGTATTTCTTGGGGTATTGATTCCTTTCAAGAGAAAATAATTCTCTAGAGTCTCTTCTCCATTGTCAAGTCTCTCATCGGAAGGTTAATGACTGGTTTGTTTCTGGCTGGGCTGTTAAAGTCTCCAATGGGGATGGGAGAGCAGGAGCTGTGGTCATGCTTCGGTGACATGTACCCTTGTTTTTTCAAAATCTCTCAGCATATTTGTTCTTTGGAACTTGCCCCATCCATTTGATGGTGGACGCAATTGTGGTCTTCCACCACAGTTGATGAAAAGGCTCTGATTTGTATTTTGCCATCTCACCAGCTACTTTGGTCTTGTCAAAGATTTCATGGGCCAATCAACGGATGCAGTCTGCATCAACTCAAACTCCAGCCTGGGCATGTGTAGCGTCCAAAATCCTTTACTTTAGGGCTACTAGTGGTTGCCTCTGGGTGTAGTTCGTTTTTACGTGCGTTCAGATAAAGTGTCAGAATACTGATCTTCTATAGTATGAAAGTCTTTTATTATACTTTCCATTTACATACATAAAAGTTTGTTTCTAACCCTCAAACCGAACACAGTAAAAAACTGTCCTCTTCCCAATGGTCAACACCTGAACACCATTACAATCGACCTTAAATAACCCATCCCCCTCACACTCAGAAAACAAAACGCCCTCTGGTGGTGACAACAATTGGCTCCTACACCATGGTTCCAAAAAACGGGATCTGGAAATGGAGACGATTCTAGCTGGAGCAGACTGGGGACGAATTGGTTAAATGGAGGAGGGGCCTAACAGATTAACGTGGAGATTTTAAACAATCACAAAAGTAAAACTCGCCATATTAACATTTTTCAACTGCTTTGAAGAGTATGGTTCTCAATGACTAAACCAGCCACAGAAACAAACCATCCAAATACTGGCCAGTCAACATGCCAATCAACTAAGAAACCCATAAAACAAATCAACCAATCAGCCAACTACCCAACCAAACCAAAGAAACAAGCCAACAAAACAGACCATATCAAAAACAATAACTATTTTCTCATCAAACATTAAAATAACTCAAAAAACCCCAAAGCCCAACAATGAGGAAAATATTAACTCCATCTCTATAATTTACAGTTCAATAAAATGTTTGTAACATGTATAAAACTCTGGTGACTACATTACATGTGCTGACCAGGTGAAGCAGTGAACACTACAGTATTTGTCCCTGGGAGTAAGAACTGAATGGATTCTCCAGGAATCCCTGACTGTAGACTGAGCGTTGGAATCGCGATTGCCTGCTCTCTGAGTCCTGGCAACAGCTTGTGGGATGTTCCTGCATTATTACGCTGATGCTCAAAAGCGCTCTCCTCTGGCTTCACTTTGTGGATCCCTCTCTCAACAATGACTTTGAATAAAGGACTAGGACCGCGGCCCTTTTTTAATTGAAATGCAAACTACATCAACGGCTGGGCCGCGGAATTGGCAATACTCTCCTGGCGGCGTGATAAAGGCTTTTTTCCGCTGTTTCTGTGGCTATCGACTTGGTCATGTGTGTAATTGCCTAAAGCGTTCGTGAAGCCTCCGATGCACCAATGTAAATATTAAAAGAGAGTGTGAGGCTTAATAAAATGCTGTTCAAACAATATGTGGGGCCCTAGTTATCTCCTGTTTTGCGTTTCATGCCCGGCCCGCAGTAGTCGGAGGGGTTCGGCTCAGCGGCGGCAGAGGACGGGTCAGTATCAAGACGAGGACCTCGCCGTCTTAAGTGACAGAAGGGAAACGAAAGGAAATGAGGCGACAGACAATTAAATGAATCCTCTGAAAAGCAAATAGGGGTGAGGAGAAGGGAAGTAGAGAGTGAGGGAGGCAGGAGAAGGAGGAGGAGGAAGCAGCAGGAGGGATGATGGATCAGACAGATTCTCTAATGGTATCGATCCGCTCCAAGGCCATGTCGGAGATGAAGGCCTCGCCGTGTGCGCAGACACCCCGCTGTCACCTTGACCTTGGGCCAATCCCTGACCTGTGATCCTTCGACCTGCTCCTGCCCCTCTGACCTGTCCCCTCCCCACCTCACATCTGCCACGTCACCTCCCCAGAAACGAGCATCGACTTTCCTGCTCCGTGCAGGGTGGAAATGCGGGTTAAAGTGTGTCAATAATGTTTCAGAGGAACAATTTCTCTCGACGCGCTGGAACATTTTGACATTTGCAAGTTGTGCCGGTGCTTTAGCGCGTCCTGTGAGGCGAGCTGAAGTGAGTTGCAAGGCCGCTAACTGCCTTTGGCTATTGATCCGACTGTTAAATTGCATGTGCAGAGAGTTTGGGGGAGGGGGAGAATGCACTCGGCTAACGATAGGCACCTTCTAATGGTAATTGCTTTCGATCTCCTCCCCACAGACGTGCGATTTAGACAGTCTCTCCTCCTGAAAGGTGATGCCAAATATCAGGGCTGGAAAAGTTTGGAAAAGCATGGAATTTATTTCAGTATCATTCATAATCTACTTTAAGGATTCCAGATTTGAACCGTAAACCAAAGTGAAGTTTTTTTTTTTTGTAATTTAGATGTCAGACTTTGGAAAATTACTGAATTTATACTCCAGAAAATGCTCGTGGGAACCTCTGAATACTTCGTTTAGATATTCTAGCTTGATGAGAGCAGACAGTAGAAAGTTAAGTGACATCTGAAGGAACAATGGTTGTGAAAACATGCTGATCCCTGAACAAGGCACTTCTCCCTCCGCACCCTGCTCTTCATCACCGTGTCGCCGCTGAATGGCGTTTAGGGAGAGAAAGGCGGCAGCCTCTCCTGCAGCCCCCAGGTGATTACCCTGAATGGATTACAGCAGCAAACGGCTGTCCCTCTTTCAAACTGCCAGGTGGCGTTCATTTTTCTCCCAGCCTCATTGTTCGTCTCTGTGTACGGGACAGATTTAGTCAGCCCAATAAAAGCTTGTCTTTAATGCGGACAGCTTGATGCAGCACCCTCTGATCTTGATGGGGATCCAGTGGATGGACTGCTGTTCTGTTAACCTAAGACAAAGCACAAGACGGAGTGGTGCGCCACGCTCAGGCACACTGGAAATCCTCCATAAACCATTAAAAACTGACCCGCTGGACTTCTTCCAGACTAATCAATCTCCTGCCCATTGAGTCGTCCCTGTGTTCATCTCCTTCCCTCGGTCCAAACAGCAGCCGAATTCATTAGCCGCTATTTGCATCCTACTGTTCCCGCCGGATGCTTTTGCTCACGGCGTGATACCTTGCCAATGCTAATCCTGTTTACAGTTGCACTAAAACCAAAGCTAGCGGGCCATCTATCCCCAAACATTCCCCTCCACTTGTCAATAGGCACCACACATCTTCCAAATGTATGTCAAAGTCGTTGCGCAGGTTTATGGAAGCTGTTTGCCTCACTTATTTCATCCGTCATTGGCTCATAACAAATAAATTACTGCCTGTTCAGCCGGTTGCTCAACAGAGCTAATGCTAGTGTGCTAATGTTGAGGTATCGGATGTCCAACAGATTAGAGACTTGACAGACTTTTACCCATCAACAACATGATTAAGAGGAGCTTGTTATACACTATTTCTTTCATCCTTGTGTGAGAATCCCGAACAGACTGAAATCTTGGAGCGTTTGCCGTTGTTGATTTGAGCAAAACTGATCTTTGAACAGTTTATTTCCTGGAGAGCTGGGTTTTGTTTGTGTTGATTGTTTTGTCTCACAGCAGGACCACTGGGTCTGATCTTCTCATTCTGTCTCTGTCATTTGATAAAAGCAACAATTTAAACCTCGAACCTTCTGGCAGTTGTGGTATTTTCCTCTCCAGTTGTATCTATTTCTCCACAGAAATACAGATACAAATAACAATAATTAATTATAAATGATGTTGCATTTAATTTTAAGCAGGATAGGTTTGAGTTATTCTAGTGGAAAGATTTATTGTTTCGGTGTTTCAGTGTCTTAACATGAACAAACATGTCATTTCAAACTTACCCAGCTGAAGCAAGAATCAAACGCTGCATTTTTATTTGTTTAAGATCATTTAGGTTTTTAAAGCTGAAAAAACACGACACGCTTTATTTTATTTTTCCGATTTTTGTTTTAAAACAGAAAAAAAATAATGAACCATGCAAATAAACTTTTTTTGACTTTTCATTTTAAATGAAAACAAAGAATTTAAAAATTAGGGTTTTTTTTTGCTCCAAATAAAGAAATGACATGTTTTTGAGAATTTACGGATTGTTTGTAGATTTTAAATTCACTACTCACAATATGCAGTGGAACAGGCTTAAAACAGCTTTCAACATGCTCTTTCAGTACCTTAAAGACAAGTCGATGCATCCAGACCTGTTGCAGCCACATTAAAAATGAAAGAGGGAATCTTTGTTGTCCATCATCGACAAAAGATCTCAAAATCGCCTCGGTAAATTGAGTTTGTTGTGCACCCAAATACCTGCCAGATTTAATATTGAATGGAAAGTCCAAAATGGATTTTTGATCCTTGGAAAATGAGAGGAGATGCCTGTAACAACAAAAACCGAGTGGTTGTAAAAGAAAACCAAAAAAAAAGGATAATAATAGTAAAAAAGAAATCTATACTCCTCTCAAAATCCTGCTTCTGGGTGCAGAATACATTATTGTCTCCCCTCGTCTGTCTCTTTGGCTTTTACGAGTTGTTTTCATGTAAAGAAAAACCTATAGGCTTGACCTCCACCGTCAGTTTGCCTTTGGCGATCCACAGATTGCAGGTTTTCGATGCTCAGTCCTTGGGGACGGATCCAAGTCAAAATCCTATAAATATTTCAAGACTGTTTCTTGCTTGGTAAACCTCTTAGTAACACAGTTGCTTCTGTTGGCAAGCAGCTCCTGCCTCTTTACACTCGCCACCAACTTGTCATCAGCTTAAATTCAGTGGCCTAATGAGGGAAGCAGGAATCGCATGTTTGAACTATTTTGCCAACAAGCTCGGCAAATAATATTTTCTCTCAGCCGAAGGAGGAAAATAGACATTAGACGGAGCTTAAGAGAGGATTTTATGAAACAGTGGAGTGTTGGGGGTCTTTACAGATACGTCTCGACATCTGGTCGCCATCTGAGAGAAACTGGAGCGAGGCCAGAAATACTCTGAAAAATTGAAAAAAGGCTTTATTAGGAAGAGATTCTCACTGCTGTGAAGTGAAACAGTGTCGCAACTGGAGACGCTACCAAACCAAGATGGGGAAAAAAAAAATACAGCTGGACTGCTCAGAGTCCTGGTTTAACAAAAACGTTTTCTTTAATACTGATGAAAAACGTCTTTAGACTCATGCACAGTTCTTTGAAATTTGTTTTACTCAAAGAAACTTTGTCTATATTTTTCAGAATAGCATACAGGAAGTTGGCATAAAATTATTTGCTGATGAGAAAAAGAGAAATATTTTTAATTTTTTTTCATAATTAAATATGAAAACCACATTTTAAATTTGGTTCATGTTTCAAATTAAAATTCAGAACCATTTCCGTGAATGTTTTTAAATCTACCGATTGTAATAATCTGTTTTTTCATTCCGTTTCTTTTTCTGAATTAACAACACTGCCAACTTTCAGGAGATGTTTCTTTAGCAGAATCCGTGAGCCGAAAAAGTGCTTTTGTTGGAAAATTTGATGCAGTGAAATCTTCGGCTCAGGTCTTCCTTTGCATTTAAACTAAACAGTTTTATAAATGCTCCTGTGAGTTTTTAATCATCTGGTTATTCAAAGTGAGGATCAGAACCTTTTATTTGACCAAATACTAAGCACATAATTGATCAAACATGTTGATTTAAGCTGATAAAAAAATATGTGCTGTTTCCATTTCCAGCTTTGTTTATTTGCTTTATTAAAAATGTGCAAAGAAGCTGCAGCAGTGATAGCTGGGACTTCTGATCTCTAGCCGGGTTCGTTAATGGTCAGAAGATGAAATGATGCTAAATTCTGTCTTTCTGCTTCAAACATTTAAATTGAAATTTTGCTGGTTTTGAGGCCTGCACACAAAACATAAAGTAATTAGAGGGAGAAATCACCAAGGCGAGGCCAGACATAATCGATAGGCCATCAGACAGACAGGTCACAGGCCAGATGTCAAGGGTCAAGGTTCAGCTTCTCCAGTGCGTGTGTTGTTGGTCCTTTGGTCCTCCAGAGAGGCAGGATGCTGCTTCTCATCCAGCGAGAGGTCCAGCCACAGTCTGCTCTCCCTCCAGGCCACGAATATCGATCTGGATGGCTGGAGCCCTGAGGAGAGGCAACCCAAACAGCTGGGACAACACTCCAGGTCCCTCTGCAACACACCTGGGGAGGGATGCACGGAAAAACGGGTCTTATCCAGCATGGGGAAATGGGCTGCTTTTAATGGCCACTCCTCTCTGACTGATTCGGCTCCTTACAGGCGGCTGGCGAAGAAAAAGCTTCCAACTTGTCAGGGAAATTTTGAAATGGGCCTATTAATAACTTCAATTTTATTTTAAAATGATCTAAGTGGCTTGTTTATTCCAGGTGTTGCATTAATGGATCATAAAGGAACGTGTAATTTTCAATACATTAGAGCAGGTTTTGGAGTGGTTCTGGTAATTTTAGGCTTTAGTTCTTGATTTCCATGAGCGGTGACCATTAATACCTGATTTCCAATTCTGATATTCCTTCATACAAATGGCCATATCCTGGGTCTGTGACACCATTATCATAATTGATGTTTCTGAGCAGTCAGCTGCCCACCTGTGTGTGTTTGAGATGGTGCCTGAAGGCAAGCTGATGGATGATGCGGAGAAAATGTGCGTGCATTAAAGAAACAAATTGGATGTAAAAAAATTTCACAACTACAACAGTCTGACATGCTGGTTCCGAAGAGCCCGGATCCTGATCTGGGCAGACTTTGAAAGCACAAGAACATCTTTTCATGATATTTAGCAGTCGTCGTAGTAGTTTGACTCTAAGATTGAAAGTTTCCTTGGTTGTTGATGGGATGAGTCGACACAACAGGAAGTAAATCTACAACTGTATGTTGTGAAGATGTACTCAAGTGTTTTCAAGTTGTTTTAAGTCTAGCTTCCAGCTATACTTCGCTTTTTCAGCTAGCTCAGTGTGACGTGGCCTCCTCCTTTAGATTGAGCTGATGCTGTATGAAGACTTGGGGGGGGGGGTCTTCAGTTGGTCTTATCTGGGGTCCTGTGAACCCTACGAAGGTTTCCAGCGTCGGCCCAATCAACCAGGCATTCGAAGGCAACCTGAAGCTACAGCAGCCTGTGGCTCAACTAAATCATCCAGAAAGCTTCTGTTGTAAAGTGGACTGCCTGCAATGCCTCAAAGGAAGAGAGGTACAGTCCATCATCAGCCCCCCCCTGAGCAGGACCAACCCCCAACTCTCACTTCTGCCTCCACCATCGTCCTCTTTCTGCGTCCATGAAATATGTGCAACTTTCCGCTGAAATTAGAGGGCCCTGAACCATGAAAGGCACCACAGGTATTGGGGTACAGCCATGCAGGGGCTCCCCTACACGCCTGGTCTCTGTGTTTTGACGCTCTGACTGCAGAAAGACACACGGGCGCTCATCTGTAACATATTAAAACCTGGGGAAATAAATTACCTCACTGCTCTGAATTATGAGTTGTCTCAGGAGCTCAAAACGTTTTAAAACTTGAAAATCTTCTTTGGATTATGTAGTTGATGTTGTTTTCCTCCTCTGGACTCTTTCACATTATTAATTACCAGCCCTCTGTGTAAATTAGAGCTGGGCAATTATTTTCCCCAAAGGCCCAAAAAAACAACAGCACTGTTTCCAACGGCCAGCCCATTAATTGAACTCAATTTCTCCAAGAATACAATTAATAAGCAGCTGTAAATATCAGTTTTATCTTCCAGTAGACATTGCAACTGAATATTAAAGTGTCATTGCCCCTTAAACAGAAATGACCAGAACTACCAAACGCAATCTGTGTTTCTTAGAGAAACAAAACATTTGTATCAACATATATGCATCCTAATAACGTTCTCTAAGAATCATAAACAACAAACTATTTTTTTTTATGTAAAGATAGCAAATGCAGATTGTAGCATTTTTAAAAATAAAATAATTGCATTAAATTTCTATGAAAACTTATATTTTTGTCTCATTTGGCTGAAAGTTGTTTTTTGGTTACTGCTTTATTTTCCATTCATTTCATTTTTATGTTGATCATTATTTTAAATTCTAAAAATAGAAAGAAAAAAAAAAGAAGGGAGGTGTTTTAAAAATGACAACACTTTAATATTTTTTTTCTAATGAATTTTCTAATAATTTTCTGGTGTAAATATTTATCCAAACTTGCAATCAATCTTCTCTTCAAAACGTCTTGCAGCACTTGTCTCTAAACGGATCCTATTTTGCTGGATTGAAGGTGAAATTGACTAAGTTGAATTGAGAATTGTGACTCTGGCACTTTTTATTTATGTAAATCTGATTTGTATTGACATTTTTGCGGGTAATTTGCTTGTAAAGTGCAAACATCTCTGGGCAGTAGCTTAGTCACATGTCTGTGTTTACATATGAGCGTCCGCTCTTTATTTCCCTGCTAGTGAATCAATACATCTCTGGTTCCTTCCACAATATCACTGTTTTCCCCCCAACCCCCCTTGCATCATTAAGAGGTCTTCCTTTGGTGTTGGGTTGCTTCTGGAAATAATTGTTAACAATGCAAAGCAGCCTTGTGAATAACTCACAGCAGTAAACGTGGAGGAGGAGGAAATCCATAAGAGAGTAATGAGTTTAGGCCACCGGCAGCAAAGTAAATATTTGCAGAGTTAATAAAGCCAATCCATGGTCCGATTCAATTAAGCAGGAGCTTTATTGCAATTCTATCCTGCAACTTGTTAGTCGGCTGTTTATTGACCCAAAGAGCGCTCCGGCGGCTTGTAGCCGGACACCTTGAAAAAAACAACAAAAAAACCCCCAGAAACTCCCAACAACCGTCCAGCCTTCTGCAACAATTAATCTCCTTGACTGGTCGCCGCATCCATCTCCACAACATAACTTTATCTCCCCCACCTTAAGGTGCAATCTCATAAGAAGCGACGGCGTCTGATGGGTGCATGAGTGATGGTCCGCTTGGAGGGAGAAAGTGCTGCTTGATGAGATATTAATCAGGCAACGTCGGCAGGAGGGTTGGATGCTGATGGAGATGTTGCAGATCTGAGGCGTCTCCTGCGAGGCGGAGCTTGTTGGAGGGACGGGGATAATGAATGTCCCCCATTAGCATATTGTCACTGGTTGTCTTGTTTACTCCGAGGTGTTTGCCAAGCAGCTCTCTCCAAGGAGAGGACGGCCGCTTCGCCGCAACTTCTGGGGCAAACACTGATATGCTAATGCGCACGCAGACAAACACGCATTCAGTGGATGCTCGCGCACCAAACCTTGCTGTTTGAACAACCTGCGACGGCGGAGTTTATGCTTTCCCGGAAGCGGGGCGGGGCTAAGCATGGTGAGCCTTAAGTACTCCCAAGATTTCAAATCAAGCAAGGAGAGAAGCGTCCCGGCTTTAGTCTGTCCTTCCTCCACTCAGGACTCACTGCTAGTCTGCGTTAGCAGCCACAATGTCTTTACTGTCATCAAAGAACTGACAAAAGACCTCTTTCATTCCGCCACCTGCATCTGTGTACGGTGGAATAAGCTTCCATCGTGTTTCCACATGGAGGAGCGGACGACTGGCGCAGTAATTTAGCATTGAATGAGATGCAGGTGATCAAAGTCCACGTAGTCTTTTTGATTCTCCAGAATGGCCAACCCCCCCACAACCCTCTGCTGTGCCTTTTGAACATCTTAAGATTCCTTCAGGAAAAGAAAAAAAAATGCTATTCCTACATTCTTCTTGTAGATATTCCCCACCTGGTTGGGAAGCCGGCTCCCTCGTGCTTTTGTACAGAAGATTTCATGGAAAGGAAAAGACAAGCAGCTTTTGCTGAAATGCAGAAGAGATTCTATGTTGTTCAAAATCTTAGAAAAATCCTGTCTTCTGTGAAATTATATCCAAATTCCCTTAGATTTTTAAACTTAAAGGTCTAAAATTGACAAATTCCCATCAGCATCGACATCACATTTTCAGATTTTTCTGTAGGAGTCCAGATTATTCTTTCATAGTTCATATCAAAAATATTCCAAAGAAAATTCCTGTTTGCCAAACAGCCAATCCAGGAGCTCCATTTTTTTTTTTCTTTCGTAGGTGCTGATTGGCATTACTGATACTTCTTCCAGTTCCCATATCTAATTAGAGGAATTCTGGGGATGAAATCCACCAATAGGGGGAAGAAATCCCAGGAATTCCCGCCATCTTGGTCTCCTCCTGTCCCCTCAAAACTCATCTGGGGCTCCAAATCCATTTTTTTCCCCCCTTCTTGTGGGGGGAATTACGTTGAGCAGTTCAATAATTCAGATTAGAGCTCATGTTTATTAATGCCCTACATCTGTGCAAACAACGTGTCAAGCCGAGAGTTTATTGTAATTGCTTGAGCAAACAAAACCTGAAAGAAGCAATTTCCAGTTACAATGTGCAGAGACAAGTAATGAGGCCATTGGCATTCCGCTCCCATCGCCTTTTCATCGGCCCGGCTTGGTGTGTGATGGATATTTTTATAAGGAATGAAGGTGGTGGGATAATGCAGCGGCGCCACTTGAGGCAGGTTAGTGATTAAAGATAATCATCATTTTCCCAACCTTCCTGCAGGATCTTATTAGGTTTTCCTTTAGCATTACTTACTCTGACTTCCAGGTGGGACTGAGCGGCGTCTCGGCCGTCCCCTCCGCTACCGATTCACATCCACTGACGGAGGGAAAAATCATATTGCTTTCTTCACACAAAACAAATTCTGACTCGCTGTGTTTTCAAATTGGCCATTAGAAGAACCCTTGATTACACAATCGGGTTTTCCTTTACAGCCTGGAAAAGTCAGTAAAAGTTTGGAATTGAATGAACTTTCCAGGTCTGCATAAGAAAAGATCACTCGTAATCCCAGAGATCATTTCTAGTGCAGCTGAGATTGTTCCAGTGTCATCCATTCATCCATCCAGTTTGTTAAACTTCTAGCTCCACATCGTCTCTCTGGCGTTCACGGCGTTTGCTTCCAGATGGTCGGAAGCAACCGGGGGACTTGTTCTGCAGCAGCAGGACCGAGGACGACCGCTGACGTCTCCACTTAGCAACGCTCAGACTCAGACATGTGTTCTGGTGGATTAATACAGCTTAACAAGCCCAAACACTCAGCTGGGGATAACAGTGTTGTTTTAGTTTTTGTCTATTTGAAGCAGAATTGGTTTAATGTGACAAACCTAATTAAGGTCTTTATTACCTCATTTTTGCTTATATAAGTCAAAGACAGAATTACTATAATCAAAAGTTACTTAAAATGACTTGAAAGCAGATTTTCCACTAAAAAGCTACTTTAACAAGTTCTAATAGCTCTTGCTCTGCTTTTCCCACATTTATTACTTAATTTGTCATAATAGCTTCCAAGGTTAATGTCTGTTTTCGCAGTGGTTTATGACATCGGAGGGCACTGATAGTTAAAAAGCTAGCTAACATTGCTTCCACCCCTATTGCCAAACCAACCTGATAGTTTGGATTGTCATGTTAGAAGCAAATTTTAAAGTGCTAATTTCAAACATGTTGATACTCATGTTTAAATCCCACCCACTGGTCCTGCTCTTATATTCCAGTTTGTGATGTCCAGACGAAGTGAAGGGCATAATCAGCAAAGCGAAGCACGCCGGTCCGGCCGTGACTCAAAGTGCTGCGTTAACTGTACGTTAACTACACCTCTTTTGTTTACAGCAAAGTGTTTAGGCTGCAGCTCTGCCTGACGGCTCACGCTCACCAAATCCCCCTCGTGATTGATAGATTTATTTGTCACTGCTGTCTGGAGACCGAGCGGCCAGCGGCCCGCCTGAAGCCGGGGACCATTAATCAGTGTAAATACCGCTCGTCTTACACACATCAGGAAGTCCCTACATGGGGACGTTTGACACCAAGGGAACGGCGGCTAAGCATATTCGCAGGAAAACCGGTGCTGGACTGCGTGATCAGGGAAGCGGTGGCGAGCGTTGCTGCTGACGCAAACTGGGAGGAAATTGGTAATTTTTGCAGCTTGGCTTGGGTTGTGGAAGTTGAGACAGTAGAGCGTGTTTTGATTAATGACTCCTTCAGATGTCTCCATGTTGACTATTGATACATCTGATATCCGCAGCTGCTATTTACTCCAACATAATCCTCTGTCTGCATTTATTAGAGCCTGTACCGATAATTAAATTCATTTAGGGTAAACACATATGATGATTATCACACGTAGTTAATGCGGAGCATAACAATGGTCAAACATATTCATTTCACTGTTGTCCAGAAATGATCCGATTGGGCGACTTCTCAGGGGTTTCCATTATCTTTGCATAAATGCGCACCTTGTCATTACTTATTGCTTAATTAGCACACCGCCTAATTAAATCGGCATTAATCAAGGAGACAGAGGTGGCGCTTGGGGAACGCTTTATACATGTTGGTGATACTGTATTTTATTATCCAAGGAAACATAAATCAAACAACCCCCTCCGATGTGGAATCCTCTGATAACAGTTTGTGGAAATAATGGAAACGCTGGCCGGTGCTTCGAGTGCCTGGGTGTCTGCAGGGAAGCAGAGGTTCAAACGCCGGTGCAGGAGGGGGAAACGGGAGACAGCAGGGAACATTTACACCCCCACCAAGTTCATGTGATCTTTATTTACAGTGACGTAATCTAAAACAGAATGTTCATAGAAAATCCCAAACTTAAGTTTGAGCTAAATATTTTTATTAGCAAGTTAAATGTTTTCTTATTCAGCTAACAATGAAATTTATAAAGTAGACATTCAGCTGCAAATTATTGGCAAGCTAAATGTTCAGTTTAGTTTGAAGCTAACAAGTTCAATATTTAATTAGCAAGCTAAATATTTAGCTTTATTTTGAAGCTAAATATTTAGCTGGAAACTTATGTGTGTATTTAGCAACCTTGATAGCTAAAAGAGTTTGCTTGAAGTTCAATGTAGTTCATACAGTTTATACAATAACAAACATTTTCTTTGTTATATAACAAACAAAATGTTTAACTTTAGTTTAAAGCTGATTATTGTTAAACATTTGCTTGAAGCTGGTTGTTTAGCTTTAACAAAATATCTAGTTAGCAATCTAAATGTGTGGTTAATAATGTAAACACCTACGGCCAACCTAAATGGGTTATCAAGTTAAATGTTTAGCTAGCTAAATATTTAGCAAACTTTCTAGCTAAATGCTGACTTGGCCACCTCAATATTGCGCTTGCTAATTAAATATTTACTTAGCAAGCTAGGTGTGTAGTTTTTATAGTAAATATTTAGCTTCAAACAAAGTAGTTGCCAAGATAAAAATTTTGCTTAAGTTTAAAGCTAAGAATTTACCGAGGAAGCCAAATATTTAGTTGACAAGCTACTTATTTAGCTAGCAAACATCTTGCTAGCTGAATATCCAACTTACTATCTAAATGTTGAATTATCCAACTAAACACTTAGTTTAGTTAGCAAATTAAACTAAATATGTAGTTTAATTTTTAGCTCTAAACTAAATATTTAGCAAGCAAAAATCCTTAGCTTTCGTTTACATCTATTTAGCAAGCAAGCTGCTTTGTGGCTAACTATTAGTCAGTTAGCAAAACTAATATATTTAAAGCATTTGTGGCATGTATAAATTAATGAATGACATGTCTGCAATATGAACCTATTTTTTTCTCTTGTAACAAGATAAAGAACCTAAATTATTGCTGTTAAATTTTAACCTTACAAACAGCAGTCTAGTTGCAGTATGAATGTTTCTCTACTGCCGTTCTCCTGACTTACACTTTTGCTTAAAGAGACATTCTCTCTCCAAACCATGGTTTTGATTAAAATATGCAAATAGCTGAAATATGACAGAAATTGTACAAAACCCCCAGAACATGTATGGAGGCGTTTCAGAGTCACTATGACGGATGTCAGGTATGTGGACCCCAACAGAGTAAATGGAACAAGAGGACCGAGGGATCATGTGGTCCAGAACAGTCTGAGGACAGATGTAGTTAAAGGGACAAACGCTGATGGACTGATGCTGAAGTAGACTGTGGCTGAAAATGGTAGCGTGAGCTGGAACTGGAAGGGGGGGCGGGGCCAATCATCTCTTGGTAATTAAAGCTGTTTTAATCGTGAGGGTGTTAGGTGGTGGAAGGGAGGTCAACCCCCCCCCCCATCCCATGAGGAATGGTGGGCACACTCAGGTCTTCTAGCCTAAGAGGATTTCAGCCTCGGTCCTCCTGGGGAAGGGTGCTGCAGTTAACACCCCCCTACCCCATCAGTACGGTGCACTGGAAAACCCCGATTAACTCCCCCCATCATGCAAATGAAGAAGCCTTGTGCTTTCATAGTGTGGTGGGGTAGGGGGCCGAGGGGGGCTTGTCAGTCAGGCTTGGCCGTCCCTTGATGTGCTCCATTGTAATTCTAGGTGTGCCGTTCAGATAGGAGCACAAGGTTGATTCATCCCCACAGGACTCTAAAGGTGGAGCCGCTAAGTTTTCAAAGTGACTCAAATCGAGGAGAGGGGGCGAGGGAGGGGTCTGCCTCCTTGTCAGCTCTGTCTCAACCCATCACACACATTGGGTTGAGAACAGCAGCATCTGACAGCAGCACCAAGTCAGATGCTGCTGTCTGACTGGGTGATAGTACATAATGGGGATTCTGACAGTTTACGTGTTCCCTAAAGACGGCAGGACTCGTTCACACACACTTAGAGGTGTGGTCTGCGTCGTTCACACACACTGAAGTTTTCCACTCCAGTGAAGAGTTTATTCTTATGTTTCCAGACTAACTCTTCAGAGGTCATTTCATAACATGCTCCTCTCACTTTTAAGTTCAAGCATGAGAAAATTTATAGGGGTTTTAATAAACAGGCTCATGTAAGATTTGCCAAAGGCGCCTTTAATCCACCATATGTTACTTATTTTCACAATGTTCTCTGATTTTTTCCCTTTTTTGCATTTATTTGGAGTTTATCTTAACCCTTAAAGTGGCCTGAAAATCCAGACTGGATAAATTAGGACCTGGAGGCACGCTGCTGTTCTCCAGAACCTCCATAGCTTCTCCTCCCTGTCACTGACGGCTCCAAACGACCCCATTCAGAACCGTCAGCGACCCGGTATCACTCTTCAACTCTGACCGTCCTCACCATCATTAGCGGGAATCCCAGAGCCAAACTCGTCTCCAACGGTAACGACTTCCTGACTTCAGGAAAAATGTCTGCCAGAAGGAAAGTTGATGATTTCTCTGAACTGTCTTTTTATTTTTTTATTTTATAGTTTTGGCACATCAATTAATTGCTGTGATTGTAGAAGGTCAGTGATGGTCTGTTGGTTATTCCATCATCAGTTCATCTTGAGGCGAAACACCTCAGCATGATGCTGTCACTTCTTGAGAATATTCAATTCAGTTATTGATTAGGCTCATCCGATTTTGAAGACCACCTTTAAGCAGGTTTTAAACATCCAGGCCACATTTCTTAATTCAAATTCTAGTCTTAAATCTCAGGTTTTCGTTCAACTGCGAATATCTGAGACAGTTACGCTGAGCTAAGTGGTTTCTCCTTCTGCTTTTAGTCCAGGATGGTTCAGAGGAACGTCCCGCCTCTTAACGCCTTGACCTCGTCATCAGACCGCCGGCGCAACAAGGCAGCAAACAACTGATGTCATGTTATCAATTTATCCAACATGACACAGTAATAACTGCAATAAATGAACATGTACTTGGGGAAACGGCGGCGTTGTAAATTGGAAAGCGGGGAGTGTGAGACGTGCGTCTCGCCGAAGGAAGGGGGCGATGAAGATGATGGAAAATCTAATATGAAGGAAGACAAGTGTTTACATTGCAGCGCTCTGCGTTTTCCATCCTAAGTGCTCTCCGTGTGGAAGTGAGCCTCGCGGGGCTTCTTGCTGCTCCAGACTGGAGCTGGTAAATAAAACCTCGCTGTCTGATCTGATGAAACACATTCAGAGCTTTATTCTCATTATTTTCGGCTGGATTTGTTCAGGGAGCGTCTGCAGGTGCTTTCTCCTCCCTCTCGGGTCAGTTTTCACTTGGTTCCACTTTCAGAGTCCAGATCAATCCATCAATCACAGAGAAAAGCGTTTCAAAGACATTTTGACTCAATCTTACATCACGATACATATTTTATCCACCTGACCAAGCTCTCCAGTCACTCTGACATCAGTTCTGGGCTCATAAGGGCCTTGGGCGGCCGCCGGCTCCCTTTATTCTCAAAGCCCCGGGCGCTTCGCACTTCAGCAGCTCTGCACACCAGACACATCAGCGCTGACAAACACACACACTGCTGATAAAACACGGTGCTGCAGTCTGCCGCGCCGCGCCAGAGAGCGGCGGACCCACAGCATGGCCGAGTCGCCTGGAAGGACCAAAGCAGACCTTGTTGTTGTTGGTTTTTCTCTCTTCTCGGTTCATCGGTTTGTGTTCAGCTCTCCTCGTTTCTGTCTCCTTTCTGGGCGTCGTAGTTTGTCCCTTGTGTCAGTCCAGTTGGCCTCATTGTTTCATCTTCGCTTTCATGACAGGGCAGGTCCAGAGGTTTGCCTCCACCTAGGAACTAGGCGTTGTGGTGAGGGTAGTGTTGGGTTTTCTTGGGGAACGGCAGCTTGGAGAAGGAAGCAGAGCCCCAGTTGGAGCTAGCGGTGTTGTTCCGCTGACGCTCGGCACTAACAGCTGCCCCTGACATTAACACAATGGGAGAGAGAACGAGCACGCTCCTTGTTAGGGATCATTTATTAACTGAGATCATCTTTTCGTTAGCCTTGGGGTAATGACTAATGTCAATGGCAAATTTCACAGTTGTCTAGAGAAATGAATTAGATTTGCAGTAAAAGCCCCCTTGGCTTGTTGTACATGCTCATTTGCTGGAATTGGTGAACTTGGAGGAGTGTAAAGAAGCAGAGGATCCTCCCCCTCACCAGACTCTGACCTTTTTCTCTCATTACGAGAGAAAAAGACCAGAGAGGATCTATAAAAAGAAGCCTTACAGTATGCGCCGCAGCCTTACAGTCACCCATGCAAATGAGACCTATAGACTGCGGATGCCGATGTGAACGTTTAGCGGCGCACACGGGCTCCCCAGCAGAGCCGGGCTGGCTGTTTGTGCATCTGTGTCTGCTCAGTTCAAAGATTACGACTCTGCCGGGTTTTTCCTTAATCCACCCATTGAGCAGAAGCGGAGCGAGGAGGCAGAATAGAGTGGGGACGACGACCCCCCGCCGCTGGCTACTCATGCCATCCCAACGCTCACCTCCGCCTCCCATCTTCTCTCTCTCCTCCGACCCAAACCCGGATGCGTACAAAGGAACCTGTCAGGATGAACAGAGACAGAAACAACCCTCCACCTCACCCTGAGGGGCTGCCAGCCATGACTATTGGTCTCCCTGAAAACAGCACTCTCCTTTCTCCCCGTTCCTTTATGTCCAGGACAGACGGCACAAAGCGCCGATTCACCCGGCCCAGCGCTCTCAGCCTGCAGGCGGCCACTATTGGCCCATGAGCTGTTGGCTCACAGCGAGGGGTTAATTACACACAAGGTTAACAAAATAGGAGACAAAAATCAGCTTGAGGAGAGGCCTGGGACCCGGGACGGTGCAGGGGGATGAAGTGGCTCCTGGAGCACAATTTGCTAACGGGTGTTGGTGTCCATAGGCCTGGAGACCTGGACACAAAGAGACCTGGAGACTTAGTGATCAGAAGAACACTGTACTCTTATATATATTGGCCCTTTGTCGTCTTTCACGTTTCACACAGTTTGAAGAAACAGAAGGGTTTCTCTGCGGTTCAGGGGTAAAACCAGAGGTTAACTAGAGGATTTAGATCCATAGACTCAGGCGGCCATGTAGGAAGCAAGAATTATCCTCTGAAATTTCCGTTTTCACCTTTAAGTCGGACAAATCTTTATTTAAAAACTGTCTCTAAGAGTTAATAACATTTATTGTACTGATGCGCCCAGGGCTTCTGAAAGAGAAACAGGCCCTCAGCATCACTGGCCCTCTACCATACATCACACCAGGTGCTTTTACAGATATTAATTTACCCTTCAGCATTTCTCAAGCCTCAGATTCACATCTGAAATGATAAGTGATTTAGGATGTAGTGTTTGCTGGTTGTCGGTGATGCCCAACTGTGATACCATGATACTTAATCCGTGTTTATTAATTGCTCTCATTCTAAATGTGGCTGAGTGTAGGGAAGTGTTTCTGCTCCATTTCTTGAGAAAAAGCAAACCATTTTCATCCTGAATGGCGTCTTGTGGAGTCCTCCTGGATAGATGACATCGGCCCGTACCACAACACCACTGCGGCTCCGGCAGCAGTCAGCCTCTTGCCGTACGGCTTCACTTTTCCCAAACTGGATGTAACATATAGCCGTTAATACCAGCTGCCGGAGAGTTCGTCTTCAGATGATTTAATTGCCCGGCAATTTTCTCCTGTCAAAAAAGCAATGTGCACCTCGGATGAAAATGAGCCAGCCCAAGTGGGAGAGTTAATTAGCGACCTCGTTAGGGACCTGGAAGTGTCTGCTGGGGCTTCTCTATCTATCTGTGTGTGTGTGTGCCAGTTTCAATCTGGATGGATGCGTGTGTGTGTGTGTGTGTGTGTGTCTTCTTTGTCCCTTTGCCTATGCATGTGTGTGTGTGAGGAAATCTAAGGCGGCTTGTAGTAACGACCTGATATCTCATTGAACAGCTCAACCCTCCGACTGCAGAATGTTCCCACTGTGAGCCGAGCAGTCGATGCGTCATAGAGGAGGAGGCTGTTCTGATGGGAATCTCAATCTGATATGAAGAAAAACGGAACGCTTCATCTGCTTTTAATATGCTGACAGAAGTGCTCCCCCTAGGGGTGAGCCCTGAACTGTGTTTCTGAAACAGAAAGGCATTTCACTCCCTTTGAAAACAACGGGAAAATGTGTTTTCTGTCCCGTACGGGTTTGTGCCCAGAGTTTGTCGCAAAAATGGTTGTCAGCATGAGGAAAGGTCTGCAAATCTGGTTGTGAACTAAACGTGGCCGCTGTTCATTCATTGCTACCGATCTGCACGGGGTTGCTTTTGGGGCTATGGGTGTTGGCTTGGAAAGGAGACCTGAGCAGTCATTTGTTAAGCTGCGTCCTGTGAATTATTGAAAGTATATGAGTGTAAGTAATCCTGCGATCAGCAGCGGCAGGACGGGCCATCCATCAGCGCATGCCGCGTGTTTCTGTTCACGGCACGGAGGGCTAGGGGGCGGCAGGCGGTGGAAGGATAATGCTGGGGGGGGGGATTTGGGAGGTTTGTGTCCATTTGCTTTGCTTTTAAGAATCATTTTCTGCACCAGCGTACCTTAATTACTCTGAGCCGACAGCGGCGGCGGCAGAGGAAGGTCCCGCGTTCTCTGGGAGCGAGCGGCATGCTCCATCATAACTGCAGCAGATCCTCCTAACCTTGCTCTGCAGGAGACGGAGGGAAAAACCCAAAGGGACGGGGGAGGAGAGCCGGCAAATGTGAAGCAGAGACTGATGTCCAACCTTGTGTTTAGTCTGGAGCTGAGGTCATCCTCCCTTCCATCTATCACTGCTCTAATCAGCTGCACACAGCCGCCACGTGGGGCTGATAAAAGATTCAACAGGTAAACATTCAGAAACAACTGCAGGAAGATCCTCAGTCTGGGAGTAATTAGCTGGTGAAATGGAGGTACAGTAAATTCAAATATGTGATGGAGACTTCTGACAACGTCCTGCAGCGTCATGCTGAGGATTGATTGACAAATCTGACAAAAGACAAACAAAAACGCCTTCAACAGACGGATCCTATGAGTAAAACATGGCGGTGGCAGCATTATGGTGTGAGAAAGCTGGCTTATGAGTTCAAAACAAAAAAGTAAACATTGACGTTGCTGCGAAGCTCCTCAGTTTTTCCTCAGTGAAATGACACAAAAATATCCACAACCTTTGACCTTTATTCTGTTGTGTGTCACTGCAAACACAGATTTCCATGGATGACAGATGACATTTTTGTTGCGATACATTAAAAACAAAAGATGTTTCTCTTCACAGTTTTTACAGTTTGTTCTGGTCTGGTCCTTCTCATATTTCACCAGAATGCATGAAATTCTTGCTTAAGTCAGGCATCAGTAAATTTAAACGAGTAATGCTAATATTATTGCTGGAGTGTGACCCGGCCTGCTTTAATTGGTGCTGAAAAATGATGAATAGATGGAAGTTTTTTGAAACCAGAGACGATGGAGCTCAGATCAGTTCAGTAGCGAGTTACTCCTCATGCGGCTCGGCGGATTGATAAGCGTAACTATATGTTTTTTCTATTTGGACACGTGGAAATTCACTACCATGTCACCTTGTTACAGCTGCAGTTTTAAAAAACATGCTTCTTTTGCTATATACTTTAACATGTTTGTTAAAATTATCTCTTAAGTTTTGGATCTCCACTGATGAAAATAAAAAATTTACAATTAATTCAGTGTAGATTTGTTAAAAATCCTTTGGTTTTTTTTTTTACAGGATATGTATTAATGATATATTTTAACTCGTTTAATTTTTTATTTTTTTTAATCACATTTTTTGTTTTTACATACAAAAATCCCAAGCTGGAACCTTTGTATGTGCATGTACCTGGTAAGCCTTCGAATCTGACGCACAGTGCCAACCGCCAGCAGCAGCAATGGATGATGAAGCTGCTTTAGCACACTAAGAGTTAATTTCTGCTTCTGAAGCGATCTGATTGGACACTGGAGAAGACTATTGTGTTCAAGCTGTGCTAAAACTAATTAGCCTATCAGAGAAGCTATACTAAGCTAATATAGCATTGTTCAGGTTTTCATTTGGGGGAAAAAAGGGAAAACCTCAAGTCAAAAGCATCCCCACAAGCATGACGCTGCCACCGCCATGTTTTATACAATGTTTTCCTTCCACTTTACTTTCCCAGAGCTGGATGTGCAGCTGGAAGTGAGGAACCAGCATGCTTTAAACTTCCTGGAGTGTTCAGGTCCGGGGGGTTCCTATCAGTGAGCAGAGTGTGTGTTGTGGGGGCCATGGTGAGGGGTGTGTGAGCAGGATAAAGGAGGGGAGGGAGGGAGGGGGTAATCCATCCATTGTGTTGAACTTCTTCATCTGTATCAATTCATTGAAAACACAGCGGCCCTGTGGAGTGAAACTGAGCCGCCCCGCTCCCTTTCTAGATAGGATGGTGGTGGGGGTGTAGTGGACCATGGGAAAAACACAATCCCTACACCCCTCAAAACCCCCCTTCTACTTGTTCCCCCCTTCCCCCGCCCTGTGCCACTCGTCCCTGACCTGCACGCCGAGGCTCTTTCTCTGCAGATGTGAGTCTGCTCCATTCAGGGCACCCTGCCATCCCCATAACACAACCTCCCCACTACCCTGTTATGGGGTAGGGAGGTAGGGGGGGGGTTGTGTTCATCCACCCCTGAATTAGCCCAGACTAAAACAAAGAATAACACCCAGGACCTCCCGTCTCTGAGATCGTAGGGGGTTGCAGTCACCGTACTGAGTATAGGTCTGGTCCGGTTTGGAAGGGGTGCGGGGGAGTGTGAGGAAGTGAGAGTCCACTTAAACTCTTCTGGAAAAAATAGTCTCCATACTCCATTAGCCTTCATCTTCTCCAGTAACTGAGTTAGTCAGCAGGATCCTGTCGTCACGGCGACGAGGGCTGATCTGAACATCCCCCCCACCCCCCCACCCCCTCCCCATGCAGCCACCCTGTCAATCAGAGCTGATGAACCCGAGTGAGGCGATCATTACAGGACCGTGGTGTTTATCAATATGTGAGATTAATCCTTAACATGTTTCAGCTGGAGGGGGGGGGGGGTGAGAGGGCTCTGCGTCCTCTAAAGTCATGACACAGCACTCAGCAACATGCTAATGTGCATTAACAGGAGGCACTGAGATGGCGGGGGTCGTTGGGGGAGAGAAAGAGAGAGGGAGAGACCGCCAGCAGGGGGAGGTAGGACAACAGGAAACAGAAAGAGAGAGTTGGGACTCCCATCACCCCTGGCGGTTGTCCTCTCAGGGGTTAGAGGGTGTGTGTGTGTGTGTGTGTGTGTGTGTGTGTGTGTGTGTGTGTGTGGAGGGCAGCTGGACCATGTCCCTAAGCGTGTCCAGCTGTCCTCGCTGCAGGGTGTGTCCTCAGAGCTGGACAGGGAGTTTATCTCAGTGACCTGTTCTGAGGACAAGCAGGGTTACAGTGGCAGTGCATCGCCATGGAAACCCAAAATGACTTTGGTTCTGTGATTTATCTGGTTTTCTCAACATTTTGCAAATAAACCAGTTCTGAATAGTGAGGCATGGTGGTGGCAGCATCATGCTGTTTGGAGGCTTTCTTTAAACAGTTTCTCAAATTGTAAAACTGAAATGTGTGGCATTTCATGAAACATCCTTTCCTCTATTCCAACCTAAGCAGTTTTCTGCTTAGATTTTCATTCTTCTCTGCCTTAACACTTTGTCCTGCTGTTATTATTATTATTAATATTATTATTATTATTCCTCTATTAGGCGTCACTCATCTGGTTTGGTGAAAGAATCTGTTTTTGTGTCTGTCAATCACCCGACACCCTGAGCAACAGAAACCTGCTGCTTTAACAAACTGCTGTCACTTCCTGCTCCTCGACTCAGACGAGCTTGTGTCTGATGGGATGGCAGGCCTCGTTTCCATAGTGATGGCTGAGGCTGCTCATGTTTGAGGAAGACTGGGAGGTCTGTTGCCGCCGAGGGTCGTCCAGGTTCATCTGCGTCTGTCCCGGTCCCCGGGGGGGGGGGGGGGGGGGGGAGTTGGGTTTTGGGGGGCTTTCGCCCACACACACAAAGCACTGAAAGGCTCTCTTATCAGTGTCTCTTACCTGCTGGGCTGATTCATTCCTGCTACTGGGCCAGGAAAGCAGACACCACGGATGGGCCGCCAGATACAGTCCAGTCCCGACTCAACGGGGAGACGGAGAAGGGGTGAGAGGTGGGATGGAGTGGGGGGTCTGCTTTCAGCCGCCGCTCTTAAAACCAGACAGAAACCCCTTTCATTTCCTCTGGACCGGCCCACTGTGGAAACACCACGACTTTCTGCGAGTTTTTCTGAACAAGCACTTCCTGGCTCTCCAGAGCAGGCGTTTCCATGGTTATCAGTTAGCCAATGGCGGCTTCTTGGGAATGGGGGTGCGGGGGGGTTGGAGGGGGGTCTCTGGGGCAGGCTGTCTTTTTAAACAAGGCCAGACACTTCGCAGAGAGGGAGAGGGCCAATTAATTCTGCCGGGGGCAGCGCTCCCAGGTTAGCATTTGCTTATAGTGATAAATTGGTGCTTTGTACCAACGGTAAACTACCTGTGCCCCCTCCTCTCCTGTTTGGGCTGCTTGGCAGGTCCTGGAGTGATGTCATGGGGCTCAGACTGATTAGTCGGGTGTGCTTCGTCCTCTTTCACAGGGTCATTACTCCACTGTCTGTGGAAAATTAATTAAAAGCCGGCCGGCATGGTGTCAGTCCGCGCTAGTTCCAGCTAGCCAAGGAACTACACGGACTAATCCTGACCTCAAACTCGCTATGTAGTTAAAACCGACAAGAAGCAGGTTGACGATTTAACAGGAAGTGACAAAATAGGGTCTTTTTTACTCTGAAGAGGTTTAGTGGTTTGCCTCCCAGGTTCACCACAACCCTAGAAATGAAATGAGGAGATGCACTTTATTTACTGCCTCTTGTTTAATAACCGTTGGGTTAAAATTTTATGAACTATTTTCATCAGCACCTAATCTAATCTCTTCCCTGTTATAGAAACTAAATGATTTTTCGGAGCTTTGCCTATGAAAATAAAAGGCCTTTTTAAAAATACAAATTGCATTTAAACACTAAATTTCATTTATACTTGTGCAAACACATCAATTTATGGCTAAGCAACATGTCTCTCGGACAAAGACAATAGGTGGCATTGACCAGGTTAGTAATCTTCTTTCTCCGTTTCAGTTGTGAGATTCGTTCACAGGAAATGCACCGTTAAATCAAGCCATTAATTTAACAGTGCATTAAATCAGTTTTTGTGTCTCTCAATCACACACACAGATCTGTTGAATCAGTCAAAAAGTTCTTGAAAGGGGCTTTCTTCTCGTTAGTGGACAGTCCTGAGCTGCAGCAGCCAAACTGTTAAGAAGCAAAGAAAGCGTTTCAGTTTCTCAATGAGTGTTCAGAGTAAATACGTCTGAATGGAGTCCATCGTCATCCCCGGGTTCTCTGCGTTACATAAAGCTACCGTGACTAGAAATAGCCTGCAGTGGCTGCGTTTGCAGGAGCATGTGGTCTGAATTTAGCCGGTGCTTTATCTGCGTCTCTCATCCGGTTTCCTCTCCGTTCTCTGCGTTTGCTAAGTGGTTGCATGCATTCATGTGTCTTCGGAATCCGACGGGCATCAAAGCAGCCAAGCTGCGCGGCTCAGGGAGGGAACGCAGAGGGCGGCTCGGATATTTTATTTACTCGTCGTTTAAGTACTTCTTCCCGTTGCCTCGTTATTCCTGCCGCATGTCAAACATCCTGCTGGTGTCGCCGCGAGGACCTTCCCCAAGGTGAGGAAAGGTGGACCGGTTCTGTTTTATGTGAGCGGCGAGAACGAAAGTCACGGCCAATTTTCCTTTCAACATGGACACGGGGGAGGAAGACAGAGACAACAAGGAGAACAACAAAACAGCCTTGAGTTGGTAGAGCAGGATCTTTGATTTGGTATATCAAAGGGAAGCATGGAGACCTATTTTGTTTCAGTCTGGCTGGAAAAAAGACTCCGAGATTCTATAGAGTCATTACAAGAACATACAATTAAAAGTGGCTCAAGTCCACAAGACGAGGAGTGACTGAAACTCTAAATTCCTCATCATTGGTCCCATCTGGAGCAGGAGCCATCTTGTTCTGAACAGCTGATCGTCCAGCAGCCTGAGAAAGTTGATTTGATTCCCTCGGGAAATGAGGACAGTCCACAATGTTTCAGAGATCCAGAGAATGTCACTCACACCGGAAACCTCGTCTGGTCTCATGTTCAGCTGCGTTATCGTGAAATGTCACTGAGAGAGAAATGAAAAAGCAGGTTTTATCGAGGAGGGATTATTCCCGGTGGGGTTTATCGACGCATGTTCACTGAAATCAGAGCTTTTGACTCTGCATTTGAGAATTTCACCTAAAGATACACGTAAAGCCTTAAAATACACTGGTTGTCCCCTTAGTCCCACATCAAGAAGGAACTTGAAGAATTCCTAATTATTGACAATCTGGCAGAGAAGTGAGTGGTGTTGGTTCAGTTGTGGTCTGTAGGCTGGATGAGTTGCAGGTACCACTGTCATCCTCATACACCAACCTGGATAAATCATGTTTGGACAACGATGCGATTGTCGGATTGTCACAAATCTGGTCCATTGGGGTCATTGTCACCCCCAACATTGTTACCCTGACTCAACAATACTTGTAATCTAATCAGGTAGGTAATAAAAGGGTGATCCTGATAATCAAGTCCTTAGAAGACTGAGTTCACTTCAAATTTGTATCTAAATTGTGACATATTGTAATAGTCTTATGTGTGATGGTCTGCAGTCTGTCCAGGGTGTGTCCAGAAGAGATGGACACCAGCCCCCACTCCTCCACAGCCCTACATAGGATATGTGGGCACAGAATATCAACATAATAGCACAAAGAGACAAATGAGTGAGAGTCCAGTTTACGGTCTACAGTAGGAGCGTTTTGTACAGTCAAAGGCTCCCTCCACCACCGTTTGGGTGGTTCATTATAACTGCCGCCTTATAAAAAGTGACACTGAAAAGAGGGAGGCGGAAAACTTTTTTGCCTGAGCCGTGAGTTCAGTCGGAACAGTTGGATATGACAGATCTCTCCACAAAGGCTACAAACACCTGGTGGTTATGGGCTTAGACAGCGGAGATGTCATTCTGACGGCTCCCCCCCTCCACCCCACTCCCCTGTTACCCCTCCAGCTCCGGCTTCTGTGGACTTTTTTTTCTTTTACACTCTGAAATTGTCAATCGAGTCAGTGGCCTGGACAAGCTCTTTCTTTTTTTCTTTTTTCTTTTTTTAAACAGCAGGGCTTTAAAACGGTGCCAACCGAGCAGCATGGACGAAAGGTTTGAAAAAGGCACAATGAACTGGAAAAAAAAAAAAAAAGACCTCGCTACCTGGGAAACAAAAACCAGAGGCAGCCGAGAAAATGTGTCAGAAAGGAGGGGGGGAGGCGGAGTGACCCTCCTTCCTTTCTGTCCCAAGTCATCTGAGTGAGCGGCAGGTTTTCTGGTCCTGAGAGAAGTGACAAAAAAAAGAGACAGAAAGAAAGTGAGAGCCCCTTGGAAATGGAGAGACGAGTGGCACGGGGGAGGGCTGGAGGGAGAACAACTTGAATCGTTGTCATCAGCTCCGTCACGTTGAATAGGCCTAATGAATGCGAGTGAGTGTTGAGGAGTCACAACCAGCTCTATCAAGGCAGGTAATACCGCCCAGATTTAATTGGGAGCAGGTATTGGAAGGGCTGTATTACTTTAATTGGGTAGGGGTTCTCTAAATGGAAAAGACAAAGTATAATGGCCAAATTGTGGCGCACAATAGCACTTAGCCCAGGATTGTATGCATTCGCTAATCTGCTCTGGAATGAGGCAATTCCGAACAATTTTCTCAGTGAAACCAGCTGCAGAAAGCTTGTTCTCTCCCACCCCTTTTTTTTTTTTTTTTTGTTCACCCTTGGGAAAATGTAAGATTGAAACAGAAAATACCTTCACCGGGGCAATCATTTGCCACGTGTGGAAAACGGATACAGCACTGAGTGGTGGAGTATGTCGGTGGAGGGGCAGGGGGGCAGAAAGGAGGGGGATCTTTGTAAACGGGAAGAATGGACAGCAAAGGAGATAAAGTGGGGCTCAAAGTGGGGCCTGTCACAGTGGCCAACCAGAGAATAAATGATGACATTTACAGTGACAGATGAGACTGCAAGGAAGAACTGCCCACTATTTAGAGGAAGGAATCTGATATTTAACAGACATGGCCTCTGGTAATTAACAGCGGAGATGTATTTAGCAGTGAGCTGTGTCATTATTAATGACAAGCTGAGATGCTGATACCCTCCTGATTATAATAAACTCCAGCTATCTGCGTTTGCCAGGATTCTGGGATGCTTCCTTTGAAACCTATCTTCCATTATCATTCCTTCCTTCCTTCTTTTACGTGTTGCTTCCAGGGAGCTCAACCTACTTGCAACCTTCAGAAAGCATTTCATTCAAAGATTTTCTTTGGACTCTGGATGCTTCTTTGCTGGCTTTCAGAACAATAAAGCATTCAGAGGAACTTCGCTTTGACCTACGTTTCGAGAAGCGGGAAGGTGGAGTAGGTCTTTGGGTGCTACCTTATCAGTCGTCTGAAAATACACAGCCTTTTTACCTACGTTTACTTCAATGTACAACGAAGAAAAAACATATTGACTTATAGAAATCAAAATTTCAACTCAAACTTGTTCCATAACATAAAATCCATCATCTACCCACATTGGGCAGTTTTGGCAAATTTTGGAAGCAGGACTTTATTGGCTTTATTCGTGCCTAACTGTTAAACAAGCCTCCGGTCACTTGGTGGCAGCAGTGTTCAAACTAATCAACAGGCTGTCTGTTTAAGCCAGTAGACGTAGCATTGCTACGTTAGCAGAATAACGACGCAATGTTGCTGAAAGAAAGTTGTTATGAGTAAATAGCTATTTTTGTATAAATATAAGAGGGATCTGTGACGTGACCAGCTCAACAAGTCTGGTTATGTCTTTGAAGTAAAAAGTCATTTAAAGTGTTGGTTCACAGAGGCTGACAATTATCTGCAGAATCAACAGCCACAGATCATCAAACTTTGAGTGGCCTTCAGATCTTCTGAAGAACAGGGCATAGAGGGCTTCATGGAATGGGCTTCCATTGCCAAGCACATTTCACAGCCCTACATCAGTGAGATGGGTGCAGGTCTTCTTCTACTAAGTACACAACCTCTGGACTATTGAGCAGTGGAGATGTTCTCAGGAGTGATAGGTTTTGCTGTTTCTGTCTGTGGATGACATCGGGGTTGGCTGCAGCCAGAAGAACAGCGTTTGCCTGACTGGATTGTTTCAAGTTTAAACTTTGGACGTTTAGGGGATTATGTGATTATGAGAGTCTGTTTTTCAGGAGATGTTAAGGTTTTAACATAAGACATTTGGAACGAGTTCATACTCCCAGCTGGTGGGAACTGTTTGCAGACGGTCATTTCCTCTTTTCATGTTACTGCGCATAGCGACAGTTTGGAAGAACTGGACTAGCTTGGATAAAGTCCTGATCTCAACCAGGAGAAGTTCTGGTTTCAACCTTTAGGATGAAATTATAGTTAGGCTGCGCGAGCCAAGTCTTCTTTTCCAAAAGCAGTGGCTGACCACACATCTGCCTCTGCATGAGCGGTTAAGGATTCCCATAAATACACTTCTAAACACTGTTCAAAGAATTCTCAGAAGAGATAAAGTTGCTATGTGGCCAATGGCTGAGCTAGCATTAAATTAAACCCCTACAGTCCACGAATGGGAAGACAGAAAGAAAAGAAGACTCACAAGCATTGGGATTCTGTTTCTGATTGGTGTATGCTGCGACTCAACATCCTGTCCGCCATTTCCCACATGTTGTGTGTCGTATTGGTGGTTTTCTTATTTGACGATTGTGAGGTCAAAAGTGACCAAGCTTTACCAAAATCCAGTAACGTAAATATTTGATAAAATCCACTTAAAAATCTTAAGAAATCTTAGAGAACCTAGCACAAAGAGCTTTTTCTTGAAGGCAAGAAAGTCTTGGGTTAAAACTTTTGGCACTGCACCAGAAACAGCAGCCTCAACTGTTGGGAAACTCTACCAATCGTTGGCGCTTGCTGTGGACAGGAAGTGGTTTAGCAGCATGCTGCCACATCATCCCAGTGTGTTTCCACTCTTACTCTAGTGTGTCTCATCACCTGGAGGAAATGGAGGGAAGAAGACGCCATTGTCGCTATTAACAAAAAGAGTCAACTTTCTCTCCGGAGTACCTGGCGGAGCTCAGGGGAGGCGTGTTGTAGGGTAATTGTCCCGGTGAGGTGGGGATGATTGCTTTTTATTGTCGGATGGGAGGTAATGTGCATCTGGGAAGCTTGCGGTGCTTCCGCTTGAATCCAGGTGTTTTCATCCTTAAATGCGTCCAAGATTAGGGAACGCTGCTGGACGCTGCGCCCACTTCAAGGAAACCACGAGCTGCCCGCACCTTTTAGAAATTCAAAGTATCCAGGGCTTGACGACTTTCGCTCCCTCCCGCTCTTTTCATTTTGCCGTCATCAAGCCGAAAGCGTAATGACTGCGTCCCGCATTCGCTCCCAACAACACAACAGCCGTTTTGTCCCAAGAAGCACCAACCTTGGCACATTGTTTGAAGGCTAAATTGCTCCCTGCAAAATGCACCCTCCGCTTTATTGCCGGCATCTTTCCCATTAAATGTGCGGCTATTGTGTATGGATTACAATAGCTAAGAGGAACCCAGGGACTGCTTTAACCGTTAAGTGAGGAGTCTATAAAAAGCAGCAGTGAGGGTTTTTTTTTTTTTTTTTTCTTGTCAGGAGACGCCTGCCTGCTCTCCCACCTGGTGGAGAGAGGAGAGTGAACAACTGGCTGTCATGAATATTACATGCAGAGGAGAGCAGAGCAGTGGGAAGTAGCCAACTCCAGAACAGAACATTCCGGTATATTAGATTACAGCGTGATGATTCCTTAGTGGAAAACTCTTGATTAACTCATACTGAGGGTGTCTAGCAATTAGTTACACTCTACAGCGGCTAATCCATTGTTATCAGTATGACTCAGTAATGATATGTAATTAAAAGATGAATGAACGTGTTACTCACGTGTAATACAAATTGGATCAGGAGTCCACTTTGAAAAATGCACCAGACTCAGATGTATTATTAAAATGTATTACATTAATGCCATAATCATTTTTGTCCTGTTAACCTGCGACAGCTTTTGTTGAGCAACTTTAAAGGGTTTTTCCTGCCTATTTCTTTTCTCTTTTTGGCGTCTGCTGCCTTCGGGAAGATTTCAAGAGACATGAAAGGAAGTTTTTGTTTTTCAGGGGGAAACTTTGAATTTGTTTCGAATCCAACGAGGGTCAAATTTCTACAAGTAGACATCTTTCTAAATCCTGTAACGCACTGCTGCTAGCGATTATTTTGGCTCCTTTCCAGATTTTCTTTTTCGCTTTTACTTTAAATCACACCTGCATATTTCAGACACACAGTTATTCCGATTCTTAAAAGAACTTCAACAGTTGAATCGTGGGACGCTGAAATCTTGTTTTCATCCTCTTTTAATCAGACACGCCAAACGTGCGGAGGAAATCCTGATTTTGAACGCGAGCGCCTTGGCAAGACTTCAAAATAAAAGCCCCGCTGCTTTGCGTATCGCGGCGAACGTACAGATGTGGGGCAGAAACTGCGATATCCTTCCTCTCGCTTCACTTCTCCGCTTACCAAACAAAGCTTTTGCATTTTTCACATGTCTTTGTCTCACCATCCCCATCCCACATGTCTTCCCAACACATGTTGCTCCCGTTGCTTTTAAAATCAGGTATTTGTCACTTTTAATGACTGTTACTTCGCACTTGGCATGAGGACAGTCTGCCGTGCAGATGTGCCTTGTTTCACCGCTGCAGCAGCAGCAGCAGCAGCAGCAGCTTCTGTTTGGACCAAAGATTCCCAAAAAGGTGTTATTTTGTTCCTGAAGATGTATTTTTAACACCATCAAAAAGCCACACATGTAAAGAGGACCGAATGGAGGAAAACAGCGACTGGGTGGAAATGTAATTAACTGCAAATGAACCAGTGTGCGATTCTTCAAACTGCAACCAAAGGAGCACTTTGAAATTCAATCTGTTTATCATCTCTCTTTTTTTTTTAATAAATAGCATCCTTTTTTGTTGATTATCCTTTTAAAACACTATTTATTCAATTCATCTTTAAAAAGACAAATCATTTGCCTTTCAATAAACATATTTTTAACAGATGAAAACGACGTATTGAAGCAGCAGAAAAACATGTCAACAGCAATAAGGAGTGAAGCTGTCCTACTTTAGAGAGATGATAGAAACTGGTTTCACATGGATTCTGGACGCGACTCACGCTCAATCATTTTCATTTAGCTGAGTTCAGTTGGCAACATTTCACCAAGAGGAGGACTGGACTTTGACTGGACCATAGTGAGACTCTGATTCATTTATTTTTATTAATGTTTTTGGTCAAACCACCAATATTACGCTCCGGACTGAGGGTCGTGGTCCGTCAGGGTCAACATGCTTAAATTTCTGCTATATCTCTGGTTGTAAAAACTAAATACATTGACTGTGTCTTAGTAAAATAAGTTCAGACCAGTAGAGCCAGCCTGAATCTTGCACTGGTTAAACAGTTGGTCTGAGCTGTTGAGTTTTCTTCAAACGTGTGTATTTTTCCAAGAAAAACGTTCAGGGACTTCTCCGAATCGGTGAAACTTCACAAACCTCAAACGGACGCAGTGCTGGGAGCTTATGCAGACATGCATAAGGCCGGCTCCATGAGAATGGACGTTCTCCTTGGTCAAACGAGCAGCTCTGTGGATTCAAAGCGTTCTCTGTCTGTCGAGTTTTCCTTCCTGAGAAGCGGCGGCCATCCATCCATTGGCCTAAAGCCGATGAATCGCTCTGACTCTCTGAAACGTCTCAGGCTGTAGGTGCTGGTCAGAGTCTGGGTGTCGATGATATGATAATGCACGGGGCTCGTAGGTGGAAATAAACACCACCAGGCGTGTAATCGGGCCCTGGCTTCCTCTGCAGAAGAGGCCTCGCTGGCGCAGTGCCGACACCGCGGTGTGGTTGGCTGTGGGGGAGGGGGGTGGGGTTAGGAAGGGGTAGGTGGCGGTCCTGGCAGTGTAATTTGTTCTGTCTGCCGGATGCATGTTGTGTTGATGAGGACCTCTGTACACTTGCTCCCAGAACTGCCCCAGTCCCCATGAGCACGTAACTTACCCTCATCCCCCTGCACCATGTGGGGGTCTGCAGCAGCAGTCCAGGGTGTCAGATGCATAGATAAGACACGCATAAACGTCTTGCATCAATGTTTCCTTCACTCCCACTTAAACATCTCTCGTGACACAACTGAGAGTTTGTTTTTTTTCCCTCAATCCCTGCTGCCTGGGTTTTCTTCCTGGAGCGGCCTTGGTGCAGTGGGCCTGAGCAGCCGGGCGGTGTCAGCTATCCGCTGGTGACAGGCAGAGTTAGGCCGACGTGCACCGGAGCCCCCGCTCCGCCCCCCTAAGACGGCCTGCCAGCGGCGCAGCTGATGAGAACAGACAGACAGGTAGATCCGTGGCCGTGATAAAAGTCTGCCGGGGATTTCTAGGCTCCATGACGGGGTTTCATCAGGAGGCGATTTCTGGGTCCCTCAAAGTGTTACATCACCCGACTGCAGCGCTGCACACACTTTACACGTCGTGTCTGAAGGTATGGGCGTCGACATTTCAACACCAACACCAATGCCAAAGAGAAGGTTAAGCTTTTCTACCGTTGAGGTGTGATTGCGTTTTCATAGCTCGAGTCATAAAACAAATAAATTTTTCCTGGTTTGTGCAGATTTTCTTTGTGTTGAAATCTTGAAGGTAGTCGATCAATCTAGATTTTTCAGAAGCTCTTTTAAACTTTGTCTCTTGACTTTTGCCTTTTCCTCTTCAAATCCCACCAGATTGAATATTTGCCGCCTTGTGCGGAGGATGAACCCTGCATGAAAGTCACGTCTTAAGCAAATTGGAAAGAAAAGCAGGACGGCCAGTTTATCCTGAAAGCCTAGAAGAAGCTTCTATATCATCATCACAACACCTGCAGAGAAAAGGCTTAAATCATTAGCTTACAGGATTATTGATATTTCAATGACTGGAACAAAAAGTGAGACTCAGAATCAGCGTTGGAGTCGGTCTCCTCACATTAATGGTTGTGCTGAACATTGTGGATCAAGAGACATCCAATAGCATCATCGGAGCTGAGTGGGAAACACGGATCTGGCCTTTACTTCCTGTTTCCGCCTGTTTCCTGCCCACCGGAGAATGAAATCACTCAGTCCACAGAGAATAATCAAAGCCGTGTTTGTGTATGTTCCGCCTGGCGTGTCGGGCCGGGCGCGTTTCATAGCTGGCTGGTTTTCCTTCCCCGTGTCATGAGTCAGGAACCGAAGTGTGTGGCGCTCTCTAGAACCGTGGGGGGTTTCAACACCAAAACACAGACCTGATCCACATCGACGGATCAAGTCGAAAATGATGCGAAACCATCCGACAGCTTCTCTGGATTCACTTGTCTGTAAATTCAAACCTTTAAATGTATTTAAAGATTCGTTTATAGACAATTTTGTGGCTTTTTATGTTTCGCGTGTCGTTCGCTTCGTGAAATATGCTACAACGTTATCTGTTGAGAAGAACTGCAGATCCTCGTTGTGTCCTTGGCCTTGGTGTGTCATGTTTAGACGATGCTTTTAATATGATTTGTGTCCTTTCATTATGGATGTTCTTCTTAAGCAGATCAATCTTCCCACAAAAGACCATTATTATTAACCGTTCGCTCACGTTATATAAAAGGCAGCAATTAAAATAAAAGGCTCCTCGATGCCATCGCGGCATTAAAACAGAATATTTATTGGCTTTGCTCGAGCAAAATAGAGCTTTTTGCTGAAGATGAAGTTGATCTTTTCACTGCCGCGACTGGCACCAACAGCCCAGCAAACAGCTCAAAGTTTGTGAATTATGATGGTGTTTGTTCAATCAATCAAAAACCAGACAGCAGCTGAATTGATGGCCAATGACGAAGCCATTGATTAGATGAAGCATTCATTTTCAAAGAGGAGCCTGAAACTTTTTGGGCATATTTTACAGAGCTTTTAAGGGATTTTTTGTTATTTTTTTCACATACTCTCATCAAAATTACATAGGATTACTTGTTTTCTGAAAAGCTGTTCAAGGGAATTGCTTCAGTTCAAACTAAACATTTCCCCTTTGGGTTAAATGTTCAGATTATGTTCATATGATGATGATTGTTATTATTATTAGGTCTGCCACAATTTGATGTTCCTGTCCTGCAGGCCGGACCTGACTTGCATTTGCTGTTCATCTCCAACTGAAAGGTAAAAATGGCCTGTTGGACATTAATTAAATGCTTTAATTAATGTCCAACAAGCAGAATTTCTCAGAGTCTCATTTACAGAGATTGTCAACAAACCTTTGCCTCATTCATTATGATTGATTATTACTACAATTAAAATTCCCAGCTGAGATGGTTTTGATTAATACTCTTTTTTTTTTTTTTTTTGCCTTTGGAGGTTCCAAACCACCCGTGATGTCATGAAAATTAATAGGCGCGTACGAAATTCTTGAGGAGACAAACAAGATCTAGGCGGGATCTTTGGTTGGAGAGACGGAGGGATGCTGGGTAAAGGGGATGAGGGGGGGGGGCAGCATTTCCCATATTTCTGCTGCTGATTGACAAGGCTGACATATGGAATAGTTCACCTATTCCCCAGTGACAGGAAGATGGGGGAGAGCGCGGAAGAGGCGGGTAAACTTGCCTGCGAGGCTGAGTGCCGTTTTCTTTTTTCCCTAAGATTTAGTGCTTCTGATCAAAAGGACTCATATCTCTCTTACTAAATTTAGCACCAGTGGCAATTAGTGGCAGAGTCACACAGCCACTCCAGGAGCAGCTGACAAATAGTACCTTAACAAGTCAGAGATGTGTGTCGCAGCTTGATGGAGTTGTGTGTGCACAGCTTAGGGGGAACTGTGTTTTCCCATCTCGGTGGCTGGTGTGTGCCATCGTTGGCTGGGCTTCCCGGTTCTCCTCAGTTGGAGTCGGTTGATGGACATCGGCGGCATCCGGCATGGATCAAAACGTCCCAGCGATTCTCTATCAAACAGCCTGAACTTTGTGTTGATGATATTGCTGAACATCCCAGCCTTTTCTTGCTCCCCTCCTGGCCTGTGGGGGGCGCTGCACCAAGAATAAATTGAAGGAAATGACCAGATTTTCTTTTAGAGATGACAGGAAGTTTTTAAATATTACATGATGATTCTGTGTTGTTGGAAAATTGGAAGATTAATATCTGGACCCCAACCCATGTGAGGCTCCAAAAGACAGAAACTCGTTCTTTTGAAGCCCAGTTTCTAGGAGGAGTTTCACGTTTTTTTCCGCTAAATAAATTTGAGTTCTCGTGCAGCCGATTAGCAGCTGAAACCAGAATATAAGGTGGAAAATCCAACGTCGGAAACGCCGCATGCCGCCATGAACGTGACTAAAAGCATGTAAGGCTGTAATAATAATTGCATTCTGGAATCTACCCGAGCATTTGTTTCAGTCTGTCCTGCACGCCTGAGTTTATTAAAAATGTGTTTATTTGTCGTTTGGTCAAGCTTTCGCTTTATTTATGCGGCTTGTTTGTCTTTCTCTGTGTTTCCGCCATCCAATTCCCTCTTTATCTCTCTTCCACTCCGGCAGCTCCTCTCTGCGTCCGTCACTCGCACGTCTCCAGGAGTCCACCCTCCCGCTCACCCATCAACATGCAAACAGACAGCCGCGCAATCTGCGGATGCCTCTTCCTTTGATATGGTAAAGCAATATTCCACTTCATCTCTCTTTTCATTTGTCCATTTGCAGAGGAGATGCCATTAGCGGTGCATTACGCTCCTCTGGCGAGGAAGAAGTATCTCCAAAAGGGAAAGTCGGCGGCTTGCCGGCGTCCTGCAACGCCTCATTAGTGCGCTGCCTTCGAACAAACGTATCAACAATGTTCTGAGCTAATAAGCTTTTATATTCCCCGGCTATGTGATGTAGAAAAAGGCAGAGCTGAAGGTCACGAGTGCATTTGAACGCAGCAAGTGGCTCAGAGAGGAAATGATTTATCCGGAGTTATTTCTGCGCTTTGCTCCAGAGGGCCGGCACATTGATGTGTGCGGTTCAAATGGCTTCTTTAAAAGCTTCAGCGGTGACACGCATATGTGAACTCTCATCAGCCGGATCGAGGCTCTTCACTTCACTCGGCCTCGTGCGCTTATCTGCAGGAAAGCGCCCCCCAAACCAAGGCATCCTGCTTGGTGAGTTGCCCACCATAAAGCCTGAGCGCTGCCTTGGTCCTCAGCCAAGAACGTTTCAGCCACGCTAAGTATTGGGCGAGACACTGAACCTTCAAATGTAACCCTCTAAGGTCAGCAGTGAGTTATTTTAGAGAAAAGTACGTCTGAAAACTCGTATCAGCGGATACGTGCCGACACTTTGTTAAAGGTTCCTGTTTTATTTTTATTTTTTTGTTTGTTTTATTTGTTGTTGTTCTTCTGAAATAATTTGCAAACCAGCAGCTCCTCCACCAAAATGATTCTCTAATTCACTTTCTATAAATCCTACAAGTTTTAGAAATAATTAAACTGGCATGCCACAGATTGAAAACGTACTAATTTCCAGTGCCCTCGAATAAAAAATGTCTGCAATTGTGAAGGAAGCTATCAATATCTTTTTGCAGATAATTTTCCGATGCTGGGTCCATCCAGACGTTATTTCATGAGGAAGGCTCTCATCTCATCTGGTGACGGTACAAAGGTAAATAAATATCAGCGAGTCGGTGTAAATTTCTAAAACTGATCGCAACCAATTGAAAGTTATGCAAAACAAAATCAAGCTTTCACCTCGTCAATATGTTTTAGTTTTAGTTTTTTCTGGATTGCAATAATATTGTTCAGCTTTATTCCATGTGGTCTTTCTTCCATAAATAATATTATGCTTTGTTTATGTTTTCACAAATGGAACACAGTTTAAAATCGCAAATTTGATCAATTGAAGTATTTCGGTTCAATCGGACAATGGAGAAATTTCACTTTCCTGCATCGTAGTGAGTCCAAATACAGACAAATCAACACAGGGATGGTTTTAACAGAACTGCATTAAGCAAGTCCAGTGTGAGCAGCTGGGATAAGCTGATAGGCTGCACCAGAAGAGGGCGTGGCCAGGTATTCTCCCCTTTCACATATATGATTTTCTTTCTATGATTTAACTTGGAAAAGGATGACGGGACGAAGGCAGTTTTTTTTTTCTTTTCTTTTTCTTCCTTTTTGTTTCCCGATGCTGTGCCGGTTTTCAGGTATTCCTCCTCCTTTCCCATTCCCGTCCCCCCCTCTCCTTCCCCCTCGCTCTGTTCGTTTACTCGAGTGTTTGAACATCCAGTCCTGGCGGGGATTGTGGGAGTCGGAGTACTGTCAGGTCTAATTGCCACGGCGGTGTTTGGTGCGGAGACGGGCCTGATTAGGGAGGAGGTGAGGGAAAACATCATGTCCCCGCTCTCTTCTCTGCCTGTCTCACCTGTTTTCCGTCTCTCTGTGCGAGAGATTTTCATCCCTCCTCTTTGACTCTCTACATGGCTACACAGAATGATGGCAGCCTTGCACAGCTCATTAACCGAGAGAGAGAGAGAGAGACGGACACCGAGGGGTAGATGGAGAGAGAAAGAGGGCAGCAAACAATTTTCTCACCTGATGCCTTGTCGACTGCATCAAAACGTTTGGATTCCAGCAGACGGCCACTGAGAGCCTCCAAATGTGTTTTATTGTGAAAGAACTACCATAAATATCGAATTTGGATGCTTTTTTCGGCACCGTTTGTCTCTTCTGCTGTATTCTCTAAACACCTTTAAAAAGCATTAAACATCACTGTCGGCCATTCGATATGCTTTCTGATATTTTCGACATCTTCAGTGATGAGAAACACTTCCGAATCCTTTTAAAGCGCTTTAACCTTTTTTATTTTTTTTCTGTTAAACTGAAAAATCTAATGAGCTTCAATCTACTTTGAACAATCCCGTGCCAAAGGAAAAGTTAAAAACTGAAAGCTGTCACCAACAACTATGAGTCTGGAAAAAACATCTGGATTTCCAGATTTTATTCGTCCTCTTATCGGCAAAATTCAAAGCCAATCCGTCTGTACTTGTTTTCTTGTTGCTGTGATGAATCTGTCATAAATGAATAAACTTTCGCTTTGTCCAATAAAAGGAACTCTGGAGCTTTGACGTGAAAAGCTGCCGGTCGGTCAGCTTGCGGTGCAGTGGATGCTGGGAGCTCTTCAGGCTGATTCTGGTTGTCATTCGGCTCGAGTTTTGGGTGAAAACACTTGAAACCCTATTAGTCCTGTAGTGGCTCTGGTGCGTGCGTGTGTGTTTGTGAGGCAGTTTGTGAGTCTCCTCTTGTCAATACAACTGTGGGATGAACACATAAGTGCATCTAAAGTCAGAGAGGGGAATAAAACGTAGTTCTGTGCAAAGGTATTAAGCCATCCTGAAACCAATGAAGAGATTCAAAAGTCTCTAACCGTTGATCAAGACTTTCTGATGAGACAAATACAAAGATTAGTTTGTGCTGCATGGAGCATCAACCGTGTCGGGTCTCTTGTGCGGACGGCTACTTTCTTCCAGTGGTGGTGCTAAGAGAAGAGATTGCCTGTCAGGGCGCTGATTTCTCTCCGTTCTCAGCTGATGACGATAATAATAACCATTTGCAGGAGTGGCGGCAAACAGGGTGGGGGGGGTTACGGAGGGGGTGTTTGAGAGCGACGTCTTCCTTTAAAGAGCGGCGAGCGCGCAGTCAGCTCCGCAATCAAAACACAGATTTCTGGAAACGCACAAAGTGCAGATTGCGGCGCACACGTCCCGTTGTTTGCCGTCGACAGAGGATATCAGGCCGGTATTTGTGTTCAGTAATCAGCAGGTCCTTCATCGGCGAGCTTCTAGAGAGACATCTGAAGGGAGATTGTCTGCTAATCAGGCTATGTGGTTTAAGGTGGGGGGGGGTGGGGGGGGCTTGGGGGTATCTTATAACGCTGATTGTTGCTGTAATGGTTCTGTGAGGGTTAAGTGTTCTTTATACAAAAATGGGCAAAACATGTGCAACAGGATTTCAAAAATATTCTTTGTGTCCGATTCTCTGTAAACCCCAGAGATGGTTGTGAGTGAAAATCCCAGCAGTTTCTGAAATACTCAGCCCAGCCCATCCGGCACCAGAACTCTTTCTGATGCTCGCTTTGAACCGCAGCGGATCACCTCGGACACGTCCGACGTTCCTAAACGCAGCGATTTGCTCTGGTGTGACTTCCCGATTAGACACTCGCGTCGATGAGCAGTTGGACGGCTGTACCTAATAAAGTGGCCGGCGAGCGTCGAACCGCCTTCATTTCCCCCGTTCCAGGCTTCCACGCTTGTGCGGAACGGGGATAGAGGAGATCCGTCTCTGCAGACTCTCGGCCCCATATGTCACCAATCACGGATGCGCCTGCCGAAGGAAATAACATCCTATAATTACCCGTCAAGCAGGAAAGTGTTGGTTTATGTGCTCAGCTATGTATTTTCCCATCCAGCATCTTTACATTTGTACTCTACAAGCCACATTTCCCAGAGATCCCTCTCCTTCCTCTAGTCCTCTCTTGATATATTTTTTTCCCCCACCTCTTCCTTCTACCATCTTGTCATATGCGCGATCACTCCCTCCTCCTCACTTTGCATCCCTCTCCTCCCACTATTCCCCCTCCGTGCTTTTAATCTGGGGTTGATGATACTTGGTGGAAGCACTTAAGTTTCTGAGCCAGGTGTCTCCCCCCTCCCCCGCCCGATGCTTAACATCCCAGGCTTAGCTCCTCATTCTGCAGCTCCTTGCCTCAGAGCATGAGCGTGCATGCAAAGCTCTACAATCCAGTACTTATTGTGGACATTTGCATACTGTGAGACAACAACTATGTGCTTTTTTCATTTTTCTTTAAAATGTATAAATGCGGCCGCAAAGATAACACAGGTCGTACGTTTTCATCCAAATGACGCTAAAAATGTCAGCTTTGGAGTCTGAAAACGAAACATTTGAAACCAATTTCAACAATAATCAATCGTAATGCAACTAGGCTCAATTAGAATGTATATGTGTGGATTTGAGATGACTTTCTGCCTTTTCCCATTGGTGAATTGGTGCTGTACAAATGAACCGGATTGGATTGAATTCCTGGTTTTCCACCGTGTAAACGGGAAATGAATGTTGGTGCAGTTTATTGATTGATGTCAATAAGTGACAGAAGTACTAGGATATTTATTTAAACATATTATTCCACATAATAACATGTGGTTTGGGCTTAAACTACATTTACATTACCACATCAGTTTAAAGCAGGGAATATGTTGTCTTAATTAACAATTTTCTGCCAAGGTTGACTTGAATAATTAATAAAGTCGACTATACGAAGGTGTCTGCGTTGATTCCCATGTTTCTTGTTGAGTCATAGATCCTGTTTGGCATTGAGTGTATAAGGTGTTGTTTACAGATCACATTATTACTGGGATTTAGGCGATGTGTGACCAGTCAGAGCTCAGTTTGCTCCGTGTTGCTTCGCTCAGAAAGCTCAGGAGACGGGATGAACCCGAGACATAGCAAAGGCTGAAAAAGAAAAAAACAGAGAGAGAGAGACGGTTGTCGTGTTTGTTTATCGGTCGTCCTTCCTTCGCCGCCTCCGTTCTGTCTCTGGAGTCGTCTGCTTCAGGAACCATCAGGACCGTTGGGTTTGTCCGTCATGTGTCAGGAAGGGGTGTTCAGATACAGCTTCAGGGAGAACCACGGCGGCTAAACGCTAACCACCCTGTCCGCTAAGCGGATCGCTTCCTCCAGGCTGGTTCCAGATCTTCCGCTTTCCTCGACCTTACAGCCGGGCTCGCTGTGAGCCGTGTTCTTTCCGGCCCTTTCCCCTCCTCTCGCCTCCCCGTCCTTGAGACATCTCGGTCCCCACGCTCGGCGGCGTCGCCCCTCGGCCTCCTCGTCGGGACAGAATGCTGGTGTCAGCACTCCGCCTCTCCCTTCCCCGCCCTCCGCCACCTTTGCCTTTATCTGTCGCTTCTTCCAAAGATGCTCTTTCCCGTCTCCTGTACCCCAGGGGTCAGGCTGGTGGAGGGGGAGGAGAGCGAGGCGAGCAGGTACCTGACTCGGAGGCAGAAAGATAATTTCGGCCAGGCGGCTCTGTTTAAGGTTAAAGCCTTATTTGCATTTCAAAAGCGGCGGCCGGCCGTGTTGCCACCTCAGGGACACCATCGACCAACCGGCGTGTCATTTAATGTCAGCAGACACTGGGGCCTTGATGAAATTAATAGAGCAGCCTATGATTGATAACTGCGGTGCTTGTCAGTGCCTCGTCTCTCCTTCCAGACCAGGCGTCCACATCGTCTCAAATGAAGCCCCTCCACTCAAACGCCTACCTGCTCCGAGGATCCCTGGCGCTGGGAGGAAATCTGCTGCTTGGAGAAAAGATTTTAGAAATAATCCAGCTGATTTTCAGCAGCTGTGGTTGATTAACCTCCGGGGATGAAGCATTAAGATGATAAACAACCTTTAATGTCCTTGTTTTCAGAGGAAAACATCACCACAGACGAGTCTGGGAAAGTTGCACCTCCACCTGAGTGGAGCTGTAAACAATAAAATCAGATGTCCGTACGTCCTTCTATAACTGGAAATAATTCAACTTCCAGATTTGGGGATCCAGGGATCTGTGGAGCTAATAACCAGGAGTCAGACCAAGGCATTGCAGTTCTACTTTATATCGACCATAAGAAAATGATTTACATGGGATTAAAATGGATTTAAAAGCATGATTTGACCACTTTAATTTAGACGATTGCCAGTGTTTTCATTGGTTGGGGTTCAGCAGACATTTCAGGAAACTAATGAATATTTGATTTTTTTTTTATTAAGGCTGTGAAATGCCCATCGTGTATTTTGACTAACATTTTCGACTGTAACTGATTTTAACAAGTTCGAAAAGAGACCAGAAGATGACAATTTTAGCATAAAAGCAAATTTTCTCAAACTTCCATGACTTGTGTTTATCTAGCAGTTTACAGTGGTGGACATGTACTGGCTGTTTGTCCAGGATTGCTAAAGTTTGTTTGTCTGGCTGGTCATTTTCGCCAGGCCGTTGACACAACAAGACGTACCGGACAGAATAACCCCTAAACCCGACAGGAAAACGAAAGAGGGCCTAGTCACGATCTTTGTGGAACACCCGTCGCATTCTTGGCATAACCATCTTCTTTTATACACATTGCAGTCAATATCTGCACTTATAAGTAAAGACAAAAAGTGCATTGCTGTGATTGTGGATGAAACAAGGATACCTTTGGATGCAGGAAAACCCACCAAAACCCTGAAGTTCAGGGGGAAAGCCGATTCCCCGGTGGGAGGTCCCGGTGCTGGGGAGGGATGAAGCCGTTAGCTCTGCTAATGGATGTCCCGCTCCTGCAGGTCTGCGGTCAGCGAGATCAGCCTCTGCACACATCCCGCTTCAGGACAAGCCTCCAAGGCCTCTTTGAAGACAGACAAATCAAGAGGAGAACGGTGGTGTGTGGGGGGGCGGGGCGGGGGGGGGGAGGCTGTGGGAAGAGATGAGAGTGAGAGATGGGGCAATCCTGCAACGACTTGATGTGTTCTTGTCAGTCTTAATCTCTGGGAGTCGTGGAGGAGGGAGGGGTTGAGGCGCGCCGTAATCTTCCCGAGCAGCGGACTCTTTCCCAGCCGGCATTCAATTCCAATCCACTTCATAGCAAGCCCCGCTGCTTTGCACACATCTCGCCTTTAAATCAGCAGCGCAGAAAGACAAAACAAGAGGTGTAGACGGAAAGGTGATTCGCATCCTCCTTCCTCCAGCTCGCTCATTTACATCTGCTATTATCTGCGTATATTGAAAGCTGGGAGATAAAAAGAGAAGGAGGAGAGAAAAAACAAGTGGCAGGCAGAAGGGAAAAAAAAAAAGAACAATAAGAGGAGGCAGAGGAGGCGCAGCCCTGTTTGAATCAATTACATCCTAAAGAATCTTCCATTTGCATCCGTATCTGTTCAGAACCTGAACAAATGCCAGATGCCTTTGTGCGTCCGGTTATTTATAGTGGGAGGCTTTCCTTTTCTTTTTTTTTCCCCCCCTTCCTTTTCGTAATTGTGCAGGAAATATCAAATTTGCATAGAGTGATTATTGTTGATTGTTTATCTAGCCGTCAGAACGTCTCAATATCTGAGGGCTGACAGGTTGTCAAGTACTTAAAACTCATTTATTTGGGGGGAAATTTGCATGTAATTTGGCGGTAATGAGGAGGATGGCTGTGGTCATGGATTAGATGCTGGGGGGGGGGTGGCGAGGCAAAACAAGTGGGAACGAACCCCAGGTTTATCCTGGGCTAATGCTACCCGCTGCTTCACGCTCAAAACAACAATTTCTGGGCTGGACCTGGAACACGGTCCAGAACCGGCAGGTTCATAAAACCAGCTAGTTTTCACTAACTTTATGGTCCAAAATGGCAAATTCGTTCCCATTCTGATGCAAAGCAAGATGGCTGAACAGGCCCTAACTAAAGCAGACATTCTCTGCTGCTTTCTTTCTCTGCTTCCCCCCTTTATCTACCACTAAATTCTCCTCCTGGAGTGCAGTTTGGTGAGTCTGTCACCGCAAAGCGGAGCCTCGGTTCTCGGCCAGGAAGCGACAGAGCGCGCTCGGTGCCAGCGGCGCCTGCGGCAGGCCCGAGGTCACCTCAGCCGCGGGGTTAAACGCGGCCCCGCTGCTTTTCATAGCGGGGTCCGGGCGTCCGAGCCCGAACCGCCGCGAAAACGAGCCACTCGGCGGATGAAGCTCCTATCCGCGTTTCCGCGCCACTCTCATCCCCTGAGAGCGTTTCTGACTCTTTCCACCAGGGTGAGTGCGGATAATCAGCCAGAGCGTAGCAGACTAAAAGGGCGGGTCAGAGTTTTAAAAGAGATGCGATGCATTTCCCGACCCTGCATAACGACCTTGAAGTGGCCCTCGTGACTCAACCTGAGAGCATGAAAAAGGCCTCAGAGGGGACCAGCCATTGCCGGCCTCTCTTCATTGTCCCAACGGCTGCCTGCACTATGACAGAGCGAGGAGTGGAGAGCTGAAGAGCTCTCAGCGTTACCTACCCGGCTGCTGCTCTCCACCATGAAAGCCCAGGTAATGCCCCCTGATCAGCATGATAGCACGCTACCAACGCTCTACATTTATTAACCTTCATTTACCATCTAGTTGGTACCAGACAGTCAATCTACCTCTCAGTGATAACATTTCCCTCACGGACAACGCAGATCTAGAGACTGGAATCTGACTTCCTCCAGCTGTGATGCGGCTGAACTTCGTTTGGTGTGTGGGTTTCTCACTTTAGAGGAGCAAACCTTTTAGTGAGGGAAGACAGACAAACTTCTCAGCTCCCCAGCATACAGTCACCTTAAATGACGGACACATTTTTTTATTTTACTTTCATTATCTTTATCTGATCACATTTTAATGCATCAGCAAAGCAAAAACAGAAGAAATACGCAACTGGGCTCATCACTGATAATCCAGCTTGCTAGTTTTAAGCTAGTTTTTGTCGTTTTGGACCTGCACCTGTCACACAGACGACGACGACATTGGCCAGGTGTGGGACGCCTGATTGCTCAGCGACATCCGTCAGTTCCTTTGCGTGTCGTCCCGAAAAGCGGGCTCCCATCCAGCAGATCCCAGCCTGCAAGACGGCAGCTCCAGAGGAGGCTAACATCAGAGCCCGGCACGCCGCGACACCGACACTCAGCGCGCCGTCTATCAGAAGGAAAAGCTGCTAATGATGATGTTTTTCTTCAAGTGCACAAACATCAGGTCCAGAGAGATTTACGAGCTTGACAGAAACGTCTTCTCGCATTACGCCGGAGCAGCGGCGAGATGTAATAATTTCCCTTGAAAAGTGGGGCTCCACGCCCGCTTCCTAATGATGGGATCTTTTGATGTTTAAATTAGGATATCACACGCAAGGAGCCGTCCTTCGAGGCTGCACCTTCTTATGACAAGATTAGCAGCAAAGCAGAGCCATTACTGAGGTTTATTTCACCCAGACAACTTCCCAACTGGGAGACAGGGACACGGAGACGAGAGGAGGAGGGGACAGGTCCCGTTCAGCCTCTTATTGACAGATCAGCTCTGATGCCCAGATCCGTGTCAACTTTTCCATGTCCAGCTGTCTGCGCTGTCGCTGCGCCGCTCTGCCATCAAAATCAATAAAGCTGTTAATAATCCTGACGGGCCCCGAGACGGATTGGAAGCAACGTTTACTGACGGTCCCGCTTGGACGGTGGACACACTGGGGACATCCTGCGTCTCCTAAAGATTCACCCGCTTTACACGAGCAATGAAGATGTTTCAGACTCCGGGTCGTTACTGAAATTCTGGAAATTGTGCAAAAGTTTTTAGGTTTTGTCTAAAAACTTTTTGGGCGGTTTTGTCTGACCGTATCAGACTGTGCAACAAACAAAAACCAGCCGAGACGTTCACAGACGGATGGACGACCCTGGTTCACTTCTTCTGTTTCTTTTCCATCTTTTCAAACCTCCAGTCAGTCATCATAGGTTTTAGTTCTGCTGGAGCGTTTCCTCTCCATTGTCGCCACCTGCTGGTCAGGAGGAGTGAATTCATCAAGTTAACGACTTGATAGAAAACTTTTAAACCAACTGGAATAATTAACTGTACTTGATTGATTGATAACTGCAATCGATTGGATGACTAAAAGTACGTTTGGTGTCGAATTGGCGCCGTAGGTACAAACTCTTGGCGACCTTTGGTGTCGATTCCCAGGACCGATCAAGGGATCCTCCCGACACTCAGACGTTTTCGCCAGGAGCCGACAGCGTCCGCACAAGACTCCAGATAGGAGATCAGAAATCAGCTGCTGATTCGAGACGTTCCAGGAGGAAGCCCGGCGCTCCGAATCAACGTGTGAAGTTGGTTAATGGGCTCTTGGAGTGTTTGGCTCCTGTAATTCAAGTGCTCACTGGGGACATGTGATCTGCTGCTTCACAGCCTCAGATTATTAGCTCCACTGATGATGGATTTAAGAGCAAATCAAGAAATGGCGTGTTCCATGAGAGAGGAGACCAAAGAGGTGTTTGCTCTCTGTGTCTCCCTTTCAACCCCACCTCCCGTCTTTGTCTCCCTCCACGCCGAGGCGGGGAGGCTCCCTCTCTTCAGGAACGGTTCCAGGGAGCCGCCGGATGATTTATTCATTGTCGTGTTTTTCTCCTCTCCTTGAACGTGCCGAGGACGGAAGAGGACGGGAAACTTTCAAGCAGAGTACAAAGCAATGTATATTTGGGTCGCACTTCTTCTGTAAAGGTGTGTGTTTGTGAGCGTGTGCAGTTCCTCCTCCTCCTCCCGTTCTCTCTGTCTGGTGGCTGAGGTCGGCTCCTCTCTTTGCCGCCACGTTCGTCCTTGAAGCGGGAGCCAGCGGGGCGCCCCAGCCATCTGAGAGGGGGAGGCCTGGCGCAGAGGTTGGGAGCTAAATAATGGATGATTTCTTATTGGAATGAAAGAAGGAAGCGTGTCATTACCTGGAGCAGAATGCTTAATCCTGAACTCAGCGGGAGCAGAACGGCGACGTCAGCTTCGTCACCTCAGAATCTTCTCAGTCATGCAGAATTTGTCTGGGATGCTTCTCTGTTCCTGGGCCATCAGCATAAGGTGATCTACACCTAAAAGGTGCAAGAAATTCCCCTTTTATTCTTCAAAGACACCAAAAAAAACCCCATCAAGGTGGTAAAGAAGGACCAAAGAATACCAAAGAGAGCCAGAGATGTCTAAAAACGCTTCTTTCAAGGGTCTTCCAGGTACAGATGTTAGCGTCTGCGGCGTCCACTGCGCGTATTTACCCTCTGGCCAAACGTCGAGAGGAAAATACTTTAAAAGGAAACGAAATGTTTAAAATGTTCCACAAACACCCCCAAAAAGATTCTGATATGAGAAAGATGTCAAAAAGGATTTTATTTTCCTTAAACAGAGGTACACAATTTCCAGCCAACTCAGGTAACCTAAAAACATCTTCGGTTCCGACACAGAAAACCAAAACAGAAAGGTTGCGAGGTCATGAAAGATGCAGTGTCCCCTTCTCTGAAGAATATTAATGACTTAGCGAGTTTGACTCGAAAAGCGGATGAGATTCAGCTTTAGTTCACACTGAATGACTAATCAGTCATTAGTTTCCCAGTTTGGTCGCCTCCTTTCAAACTGGTGAGGGGTGAGCGCGCGACACACTTTCTCCCTACTTATCAAACTTTGAGAAATAACAATAACAGTAATAATAATGATCATCAAAATCAACATTTTCACACCTGAGCTGCTCATCTCTGCCGCGAGAGACGACAGAATGAGATATTTTGCTCCAAATTGGGACATAGTCGAGGAATCCGTGACTTCCTCCCCGTCCTCCCCCCACATTCCGAGTCGTGATTAAATAACGGCGCGGATCGTCACAAAAACCAAATCAGGCTAATGATGTTTGCTGTAATTACAGTAGGGAAAGTTTGCCTCAGTGTCAGGCCGCATTAGGCAGGCGTATGGCTATGGTAATTAATCCCAGGACCAAACAAACAGGAGGGACCGGAGCGGCGCTGCGGGCTCGGATACGATCCTTATCGCCGTCGCCTCAGAAAACACACATGGAAGAAAAAAAAAACCCAAAATACTCAAATGCAAATGACCAGAAGAAGTCTGCGCAGAGAGGAAACTTTTGTTCTCTGCGGAGACGCCGCTCGACTGAATCCCAAACGTCGAGCACTCAGCGCTGACGTCTTTATCCCTGTTTTGTTTCCCACAATGCAACAAAAGAGCCTCATCTTCTTACAGGCCCTAAAATAAACAGCCGGCCGTCGGAACGGGCTTAGAAGCGGCGGCGGATGATTCACAGAAAAGACTCTTCCACCGTGTATCGTCATAGCAAGGGTGCACCGGATAATAACCCTCCTCCCCTCTGCCTGCGCCCCTCTGGGACGGGGGGTTGTTGGGAAAACCCTCCCTCTTGCTGCTGGATCCTCCATGTTGTCTTTGGAAAACCAACAAAGGGAACACGCCAAGAGAGATTTGTGGAAAGCTTCCCAGTGCCGCTCTGGGCCAAGAGGACATTTTCTCTCTGCTCAGCCTCAAACTTCTGTCTGCTTTACTGGAACGAAGGGGACAGGAGACGGCGTCCCAACTGTCAGACACAGACACCAGGTCGAGAAGGAAAATCCACTCGGAGGTGTCGTTTTGATCCACCATCAAATCACTGAAAACTGGAGGCAGATTTCAATTTTTTTCAACTGCGACTCTGATTGTCCAGTCCACTATTAGTTCAATACGTCCCAATGAGGCTAAACTTTGCGATTTTTATTCTTACGAAGAGTCGGACAGTGGCAGAACAAAATTTCAAGAAGTTTTGAGGATTCTGTTTGTCTGGAAACTGTGTGAAAAGCTTCCCAAAGGTTTCACTCCTTTATGTCAAATTTAGCTAGAAACACCTGAAAAACTGAGAATTATGGACACGTTTCAGCTTTATGCCAATAAAATGCCTCTAACAAGTTGCTTCTTGGCGTTTCCTGGACGTGATTTCAGGTGCCATATTCAACACCTGCTTTGTCACATTTACTGTTACTGCAGAAAAGCTTGCAGAATCATTTCGTAGCAACATGATAAAGATGAAGACCAAATCATAAACGTTCAAAGGGATAAATAGCCTGTTCGGGTTATTATCCACATCTCAGAACCGGCTGGTGAACTTTTTGTCAGATTCCACTCTGGACTCAAATATTGAGTTTCTAGTTGAGGTGGATCTATGAATAAAATCTTGTCATCGTCATATTCGTCCTGTTCAGTTTATTATCCGGTGAAACTCAAGCAAACCTGCAGCATGACACACCCGGTCCAACTGCAGAGCACTGCCTACGTTTCCCAGAAAGCCCTTCAGCTTCCTCTGCGTTTCTGTCGGCCATCTTGAAAAGTCTGACAGTGACACACTATTGTTGCTGAAAGACTTATTCCCATTTTATAAAAAACAGGAGACCTCAGTAGCCACTAGAAGAACTCGAGCATAACCTTTGACCTCCAGTCCATGCGGGTCGCATTATTTCTGCCCTGTTGAATTATATATGAAGACTGACAGGAAGTCATGTGACCTGCTGTTTCCTCACTTCCTCTGTCAGACTGAGCTGTTTGAGAAGTTTCTTTTCTCAAAGGAACAAATGAATCTGACTCTGATCAGTTTTAATGAAGTTCCTTTTTGCTGCCAGTTGCCAAACTTGTTAGCTTAGCACCACCAACTACAACAGACGGCCGTTATGAAGCGAGCTTTGGACGCGTTTACATTCTGGAAACAAAGGTAGACTCAGTTTCATGATTTTGTGTTTAAGATGCAAGCGAATGCATTGTTGTGGGATTTCTGGTGACAATGTTGCAGCTGCAGCGTTTGTTTTGGATATTGACATTTTGAAACCTTGAGCAACCAAATATATGCCCAATGTTGTCTTTATTTTTGATTTCAGGTTTCTGTGGACTCTCTGATGACCTTTGACCCAGGAAGTAGCTGTCTGGCTGCTTTCCAGGAAGTGGTCGAGATATCTGAATCCATTCTGAACTGGGAGCTGGTTACCAGACGGATCCAGGCATGCAGCAGCAGCAGCAGCAGCTCCAGGTGACCCCGTTACACCAGCTTTAACCCCTAGCTGTAGTTTACCAGCAGTAGCTCTTCACACTGCTGCTCCTGCTAACCAGCTGGTAATGAACGCTCAGGGCCCGCGAGGTCAAGCCTGGCCGTCTGGGGAGCCATTAGCGCAGCCAGCCAGCGACGGTCCAGCGGCAGAGGCTGCGCCCGGCCCTCTGCCCAGGGACCCCACCCCGCTGAACTGTCGTTTGTCTGGGCCGTCCCGGCAGCGCTGCGGGCTGCGCCGAGCCTTCATCTGCAGGGAAGGCCGGGGCAGCTTCATGCAGCATCTCCTGCAGGAGGAGCAGCGCCAGCTGGAGGCGTTTCATTAGCCGGAGCTGGATGGGAGGCGTAACTCTGAGAAGACTGTAAGGTAAGGATCCCCTACAGATTCTTCCTCCTTGTGTTTTATTGCTGTCACAAATGTTACAGGTCGTCAGATTAACGTTAACAAGTAGCAGGATTAATTTCTATCCAGAAAATAAGTAAAGATTTTAATTCAGGAACCCTTTTTACTGCAAAACTATTGACTAAATATACATCTGATGTCAGTGACAAAGATATTTATAGTCTTTATAGAATCAAATTGGAGCAAAGTGTTTCAGGAAGTCCTGATCGTTCATGGAGTTGCTTTAGAAATGTGAGTTGTGGACATTAGCATCAGCTGCTACATGTTTAGATTTGAGAGGCTCTTTCAGGCTAGAATAGCATTCCCGGCCCTCGGCCTCCTCTCATCTCAGGGTTTGGTCTGGCCGTCCCGCAGTAGAATCTGATCCCTCGTCCTCCGACTTTCCCACCAGTTTCTGCTTCCCGTTCCTGTTTCTTCTCCCCTTGGCGGCACACCGCTCTCTTCCTGTACAGCGTCCCCAGAGCCCGGCCGATCACAGGCCTCGACCGGAGCTGTCCAGCTCGATTCCTCCTCCGTCCGTCTGGTGTGTTGAAAGCTGCCGCGGCCGACGGTGGAGGAATAAATAGCGAGTTCAGAGGGAGCGGGGATCGCTGCAGACGGATCGGTCTGCAGGAAGAGGATAAAGCCACGTTAAGGCTAGAGGCCAGATCCGGGTTAGCGTGGCGCTTTCTACTCAGTGGATTAGTGTTGTGGCAACGTAACAACTGGCCAGACTTAAATACAGAACGTCATAAATGATTATGTTTGCTTTAAGCTCATCGGCTCAGACTGGAAGAGAAGGAGCAATTACACAGCAAACCAGGCCCGGCGTTAGCGGTTAGCACGTCGGAGGTGGACATCTTCCCGTTTCTCTTTCTCTGCTGCGGCGCTCCCATGAATCATTGCCTCTTATTCCTGTTCTTGGTGCGTGGGGTGGTGATGTGGGGCAGGGTGGGGGAGGGAGGGAGGGAGGGAAATCACATTAAGTGGAGCGGCATGTTTGGCTCGCTCCAGCCTCGTCTTAATAGCTGTAATTTGGAGAGGAGAGAAAGGAACGGGGGAGAATGGAGAAGAAAAGCTTGCTCACAAAACGCTAATTCCAGTCAACAAAAACACCCTCCGCGATCCCGCCGCACTCATTCACATTCAAATATCCAGCAGCTAAATATGTAAAGACAAAATAGCGGCGCGGCGTCTTCCGGGCGGAGGCGACCTGCTGCTGCCGTGTGGCGGGTTCAGGGCAGGCAGCGACGCTGGACGACGCGGCGGCTTCGAGTTGGCCGGCGGCTAATTACGTTAGCTTGAGTCACTTTTTACTGTTTTGTGTTCATTTTATTTTGAAGCATCTGTTTCTGGGTTTCACCAAAACGTCACCAGACTCAGACAGTCCTGGTCACGGTTTAACATTTTCTTATTGAAAGAAATTGATTTGGAAAAAATATATATGCTTGATAAATTGATCAGTTACTCAGCATTGAGTAGACTTTTTTTTTTTTTTACCAAATCCATTTTTACTCGGGTAGTTTCTTAGGCTTGTTGTTGAGAAGCAGCGCTTCTCTTAGTATTCGGGTTCTCTACGTTCGCAGGATCTCTGGAGGAGCTGGAGACCTGAGCAGCTCCGGTGGAAGAACTGCTTGAGACTCCTTGGAAGGAGGAGGAAATGGGTTTGGCGTTTCACCGTTTCCGTCTTGGTTTCGAGTCGCTGGTTGGTTCCGCTTGTACCTCCACTGGGTTCAGCTTTAAAACAGGAGGAGTGTGGCGCCTGCGGGTTTAACGCCGATCACTCTGTAAATCAGGCGTTTTGTGTTTCTGAGCTTCATCGGCTGGAAGCGGAGAGCTTGTATTTAATTTTTTTTGTTTTTTTCTACCCCGCTTTGTTAAAACACCTGTTTACTGCCGTGACTTGTAATTCGAAGATTTGCCGTCGACTTTAATGCCTCGCGCCTTTCTATCTGGATCTCATCTGTTTGGGGCGTAATGCTCCTGATTTAACGGTGATTCTCTGCTGCCGGATGCGTCGAATTATCCGTGCTAATGCGTCTCTCCTCCTGATGCTACCGTCATCCTGATAATAGCATTATCTAATCCGGCCGGTGAGCGTTTCCTAGCCGGTGCTGCCATGACTCACATAATTCCGCTAACTAATGCACCAGTCGGTCCTGGATCGTCCCCAACTTGTTCCCGCTGATGAGCGTCTCTCCTGACCCGGAGAGACAGAATCGACGTCCCAGACCCTGGACCGCTCCGGACCCACATGGTTTATCTGCAAATAGGCCTGTCGCAATCAGCACTAAATCAGTTTGACCGCATGATTACTTTAAAGAAACTCAATAGTTTCCATTTGTGTTATTCATCTTTTTTTTTTAAACTGCAAGGATAACTATCAAGCTGGAAAATATTTTTTCTTTTGTAAAAAGCAAAATTTAATTTGTTTGCTTCTGAAACTTCAGCGTATTTCACCATCAAGTTCCTGGTTCTGTTCTGTTTTAGCTAAAAAATAAGAACATTTTAAACGATAAATTACTCAGCCTTTTTCTACTTCCCCCAAAATCCCCCAGTCCAACCTCCACTGCGGACCAAACTCTTACTGGTCTCATGCACACATGCTGGGACCATGTCGTCTTGTGTTTGTCATATTTCTACATTTTTTGCCTCAGACCTGTTAGAGAAAAGCTTCTTCCACCCTCAGAGGAAGGTCCAGTTCCAACCAGTGTTTCAACTGGTTTAGCATGTGGCGGGAAACAAACCGCCGCTCAGTCGATGCACACGCTTCCCGCAGATGACCGATGATGAGCGGAGAGGTCAAGAACCGATCCTACCGGTCCTGGTTGCCGCTCGGTCCGTTTTGAGAGACAATCTTTTCATACAAAGGGAATAATTCATAGCCGTGCACACGGAGAAGCCGTTTCCCTGCCAACCCTGGACTTGTAGCGGGACGTTTCCTGCTGCGGCAGTCGCTGTTTGATTTGGCCCGCTCCCTTCCCAGCACAGGGGGACAGTTGTCTCCCCGAGCTTTTCCTCGGCTTTGACGGGGAGAGCGGAGGCGGCCTGGTCGGAGTTGGTGGGTAAAGGCTCATTAAACTGCCTCGGTCTAAACACGGGCTGCTGGCGGATGCCTCCGCACGACGCTTCCTCGGGTGGAGACACTCTGAGGGAGATAGCGGAGGAGGGTCTGTTCTCGGGCTGGATGACAGGGTAGGAACCTGTTTTTAGCTTCCACGTCTGAAATGTTCACTCTGCGAGGACACGGCTCACCGATGGAGGGGTGTGGCTCAGTTCAGAAGCTGGAGGGTGGGTTCGCCTCTGGTGGCCTGCAGGTCAGGCCACCAGAGTGTCGATCCCGGGCTGCTCTCGCTCCTTTAAGCTTCTGCTTCAACTTTACAGAGGAACATTCAGAGGGTCTTGCACCTCATGACGTAAATGTCCTGGATGGAGACAAAGGTACTTTTTTTTTTCTGCTGTCCCGGTGAAATCCGTAAAAGTCTCCAATACTGCAGCTGACCAAAACCAGCCGAACCCCCAGAAGGCTCGCTGTGAGTTGGACTGAGCCTTAAAGGGAACCAGAGCCAATATGGAGGACAGAATCAGTGACATCATCAGTTATTAGATTGGAAATTTGAGTCTGTAATCACAATAAATGGCTCAAAATCTCAAGTCCAAATGACATATTCCCATTTTATTGCAGGTCCTGGTTGGGGCAGTGGAAAAGCTCCAGTAATTGATAGAATATAAAGTAACATGTGAGGCAGATTCTGACTATTTCTCTTTTACTCCAGTCACTCGTCCTTTTTTCCTACAAATCTCCTCTTTCCCTAAGCAGCGGTGGATGGTGTAGCGTCGTCTTTACAACCTCTCCTCACCCTCATCCAGCTTACCCACCCCTCCCCCCCCTCCCCCCAGGCTTTGTGAGGATGGGAGAGGTGAGGGGGGGATATGTGTCTTTAACTGAGCTGGTGCTCTGCCGCAGCTTACCGCTCGCTGTTCAGACAGGATATGTGCTCTGCTTTGTTCAAGCTAACCTGCTTGTTTGGAGTTGGATCTGTGTGTTTGCGCGCGGGTGTCGTTCGGTGTGTGTGTGTGTGCGGGTGTGTGTACGTGTGCGCGCACGTGCGTGCGTGTGTGTACGTGAGCGGCAGCAAAGGCAACTGGGAAAAATCCCATTACGGAGCCAAGTTGCCGCCACGCTTTCCCCCCCAACCCTCACCCCGTACACACCGAGACCCGCTGTAATCCACTCACCCCGCCACCCCTCCACCCACTCCGCGGTGCGCGCCCAGTGTACCCTCTAGACTCGCTGGTGAGCTGTTTATACCCGTGCACTGTTGTGTTACCCACCGTGAAACATGACAGCTAATGATATCGAAGGCTTTTTTTTCCTTTTTCTTTTTTTAAAGGTGTTTTGTCTGCAAGTGCGAGAGAAATGGAGAGCTGCTGGATTTCTTCCAGACATCGATTAGCAGCCAGAAAGGAAAAAACAAACAAAAAAGAAAACAACCCTCCAACTTAAAAGCCCTGCTCTCATCTCGTCCATTCATTTCCTTCTATATGCCCTTTAATCTATACATGTGTTTACATTTCAAACCCTCAGACCAAAGCTTTTTATTCTGTGATCATTGGAGGCTAAGGCTAGATTAGCTGCTAGCATAACTCTAGCAGCACAATAGATGCTGTTTCCCCTCTTCAGTCGAATCGAAACCAGCTGCCGATTTTAGGTGAAACAAAAAAAGAAAATCTGCAGCTTCTGCTGTAAATCAACCCCACAGCATGACGGCACCACCGTCGTGCTCGACATTGAACCTGTGCTAAACCGGTCGCACTTTGAGACTTTGAATCCGAGTGTTGATTTTGAAGGGAAACAGGCCCACAGGCTCATGGATGTGCCACTATACTTAACGCTGGGTCAGAGGTTGTTGGTTTTTTTTTGTTTTTTTGTTTTTTTCTTCCATCCATGTTTGTGGATTTTTGACATAAACGTAACAAATCTGGAGCTTTGAGGAGCAGGACTTAAAAAAAAAAAAAAAACACCCAAATGAAACTTGATTGAGTGGGAGGCAGAAAGTGTTGAGGAAACACGACTTGAACCTCCACCGGGTGTTTCCAGGTAATTGTACCTACTTCCACCAGTCTGAGCGTAGGGGGCGCTGCAGCCGCTACAGTGGCTTCCTATTTTCTGTGCGTCTCTCTCTGTGTCTCGGTGTTGCCTTTGAGCGCTCCATCCTGGTTTATGTTTGTGTGTTTGACAGGAGAGTCTCTCTCTCTCACACACACACACATTCCCCATCCCCTCAACACCGTCCAACCCCCTCCACCCTCCTGACCCCAGCGCCATCTTCTCTGTCTCATTCTTTATGCATCCTGACAGCGAGCCGCTCCGTTTATGGCCCTGCATAACGTTGCCTCATTACCGGCCGGACTCAGGGACCCAAACGCAGCATCAGACCTGGAGGAAGGTGTGTGCGCTTACGTGCGTGTGTGTTAGGAGGAGTGATGCAGGCGGGATGAAGACAAAGTACAGATGATGACATTGGTGTTGGCTAATATTAATCTGACTGATTGCCAGGAAGCAGCACGCGCTCTGAAACGGGAGACGCTTCAAGCGTCTTCACGATGGCCGCTCTGCCGCCACCGCAGAGCGCGCGCAAACCGGCAGCGGATCGTGTTGGCTGCGAGCGGGTGAGCGGCGCCGACGGCTAAGCCAATCAACCCCTCCATCTCCTGTCCCTGCCCTTCCATTGATCCCCATTAAAATGCTTAGCAGATGCTTGGCTCCAGGAACGCCAGCGCCTCTCCTCCGCCGCTGCTATTTTCATTTGCATTCTCCTTGCCCGCGTTTTTGCCAACTGGGACGCCGGCCCACTCCTCGGCTGTACAGTAGCATCTTTCAGCGGGCTAAAGCGCCGAGGATTCCGTGTCGGCCAATCTGCCGGAAATCCCCGCGAGTTTGGTTGCCAGGAGGGCCTTTTTTTATTTTTTTTTTATACCATCTCTAGTTGTGGCAACAGATGCGCACCTGTGTTGTTGTTTTTGTCTTAAGGAAATTTGAAATCTTCTCCTTTTGCAAAATTCAACAAAAACATGAATTAAAAGTTGAGTTAAGCTGCAGAGCAGAACAGATCGAGATTGAGAAGCTGAAGCAAACGTCAATGTCGACCAGTAAAAATCTAAATTTGGAAGTGGCACCACGAAGTGATCGTTTGTCTCTGATGTAAAGAGTTATTCTTTTCTTATGTTTTCTTCCGTGTTGCATCAGATTTGGAGTTCAGTGCATAAATGGCTCAAAGTGGCTCCAACTGATGATGTGATCATGAACAATAAGCTGCTGTTCTAGTGATATTTCAGATTAAGCAGGAAGTTTTTCTAAGTTCACATCTGCCGGCCAATTTATTTCATGTTCTGTTTTTGAACAAGACATGAAATAAATTGAAGGAAGACTGTTCCTCTCGGATCTCATCATTGGGCGTTATGTTGATGATGGTGAGAACATTCATTTCTGAAGATGGGGAAATCATTTCATCACTGAATACCTGCAGTCAAACATGCAGGCTCACAGTTCCACAGGCTAGAGGCGCTAGCATCCTGCCGTACAGTAACCACTAATTCTCGGTCTTGAGACATTTGGGCCATTCGGTCACTCTGGAGCGTAAACATCTCCTTTGTGACATAATCCTTAAAGCAACGCGTGTCTGGAGCATGTGGGGCAAAGTACACCAGCATCAGGACCGGTTTGTGGTATTTTTGCCAGCAAGTCAAAGAAAGCAGCTATTGTATGTGTGTGTGTGTGTGTAAGTGTGTGTGCGTTTTCATTTTGTGTGTATGAACCCAAAACTATCTACATGTACTGTTCGGCGTGTGTCGTGCATGCGGGTGTTTGCAGTCCGCAGCATCTTTGTTTCTGCTTGTTTGCCTGGTCGGTAACCGAAGCCGCCGCCGCCGTCCTGCTACTGTGTCTGTGTGTGGCGCTTGTCCCGGAGTAGAGACGGGGATACACTAGCAGGCTTTGTTCGCCCAGGCGACTGACGTACGTCTGTGGAAGAAGGCCGTCCACTGCGGGCTGCAGCCATGAAAGAGCAGCTTTGTTCCTCCCGTTCTTCCCTCGTCTTGTTGGAGGGAAGCAGAAGACGTCCGGGGCTTCGGCTTCTTCAAGCTTGAAGAAATGCAGATAGGCCTTTTCCTCTTCTCTCTGTCCTGGCCCATCTTGACGGGCGAAGCCAGAGAAACCTGACAAGCATGAACAGTGCGTGAAACGACGTGGCTGGAAATAATTTAGCTGATAGAGTCAATTTGGTCTAAATTGGGTGTAAGTATCCAAAAATGTAAATAAAGCCTTAATGTTAACCTTAGCAAATTTCTCTTGAAGCAAAATAAGTTTGACCTTTTAATTTTGGAGTCACCTAATCCTAAAGATGCACAAAGTAAAAAAAAAAAAAAAAACACACATTATGTCATGAAGCTCCTTTGCTAAGCTGTTGCTAAAACTACTGCTAGCCAGATTTTAGCTAGCAGCGCTTTTACTACTAGGAAAAGGCTAAAGAAGTGATTTAGAGTTTTTGCTGTTTTCTGCCTTGTGATGTCAGTGACAAGATTGTAAAAAGTTACTCTGTTGTGTAGAAGTATTTTAAAATTCAATTAACACATTTGCTTTTCTCTGGTTGTGCGGAGTTGTTTGGAATATTATATTTCAGTTACTTTTGACTAAATCGAGCATGTGCAGATTCAAATTTTTTTTGACCCAAAATTTGCTTCGTTGTATAATCTCGGCTGTATTATACATATTTTTGCACAAAACCTCTCACAAATGGTTGCGCGTAATTATCTTCTTGCTTTCCGTTTCATAAAAATGGATGCATTATTAATTTTCAGAGTTAAAATAAGAAAATAAAAGTCTTCATAGTTTGCTTTCACCGCTTTTTATCCGCGATGCGACTGAGGCGGCGTGTCGAGAATCAGTGTTGTACATGACATGCGCACGGCGTTACAGTGTGCATCCAGAAGTGAAACTCCCACACAAATGCAAAACACAGAGGCTCTCCTCCTCTCCCAGCCATCACAGCGGAGGGACACCCTGACAGCGATCCGTTTAGTCGACAGGAAAACTCTGACAACAGCTTGAAGAGCGCGCCGGGAGCTGCGGTGATGCACAGGAGATATGGGGTGAGGAATGCTTGAAGTGAGGAAGGGAGGTGTGAACAAGAGGGGGAATTTGCGATGTCATGCGGCCGATTAGGCAGCTAGTCTATCTCACCGACGTCTTGCAGAGGGGTGGTGGGGGGGTGGAGGGCTTTAACAGCAGCTTCCCTGTCCCACCAACACATCTTATCCATCACCCTCTCTTTTTGCACGCACACACACACACACACACACGCAGTCACACTCTGTTTGCGTCTGGAAGCATCATCCCCTCCTAAGTCACCTGCTCGGACCGGGAGCATGAAAAATGACTGTCAGCTGAAAATGATTGCTGGAAACGAGCAAGAAGAGGGAGAACAAAACGGGGAGAGAGGGAGGCAGGGAAGGTGAAATTGGAGGAAACTCTCGGCAGATTAGGTGCGGGTTAAGAGAATATTGATCTGTGTGCCGAGGACTGTTGATCTCTCTTAGCAGCACAAGACAAATGGCAGCAAACAGAAAATCGAGCGCTGGCCTCCCCCCCCCCCCTTCCCCGAGGATGGGATCAGCCTCTCTCTTCCTTTCCTTCACTTCTCCAGATTTTCCCCCTCTAGTTGCACCGACGTATACTTCCTGTAACGCAACAGAAAATGCTTCAACTGGAATCACCTTTCAGAGTCCTTCATCTATGAGAACAACACCGCTGGTGCTGATTTATTTCATGGTTATTGGGTTTTACTGCCTGTGTCCGTCACCAGCCCACATTAATACTAATAGGAGGGAGTTTGTGAGTGTTAAGAGCTGCTGAGTGATTCCGAAGGTTTCCCAGATAATTAGTCTTTTTCTCCCATTTCGAGTGTACGCGGGGTCCGCAGAGGCCCCCGTGTTTGATTAGGGCCACAGCCTTGGCCTGGCACCCAGCCGGGGTGTTTGATGATGAGGAGCGAACTCTGGGCGGGGGCTGAGGTTCATCCGCGCCGGCTCAACATCAAACAGCCTGGAGCAAAGGACCAGAGCCCCGGGGGGACCCCTGCAGCAGAACTGCCTGGATAGGTAGATGCATTCCCAGTCGGAGGGGTTTGGGGTGGGGGAAGAGAGAGACAGACTGGAAAGTAAAGAGAAACTCCAAATGAGAACGCCTTAGAGAAAGCAGTATCGCTCAGGTAACCTCTACAAAGTTTGGCCTTACAGAAACAAAATATATTTTTAATTTTCTTGGTTTCTCTTGATGTCGACTCGTCTTTGACTCCGTTAGTGAATCATTGACTGAACATTCAGTTCTGGTTATGGTCTTTATGTTTGCATGAATCATACCACAAAGTCCTGGGAATAGGCTTTTGGTCTTGGGGCACTGTGGTCTTCCTTCACAACATCTATGGTTTGTTAAAACTTTGAGGAAACTCGTCTTTTCTATCTGCGCTCAGCACATAGAAAGACTCCAGAGGCATAAGAAGATCTTTAACATATGAGCAGCAGCTTAACAGAACTTGACTTGGTTAGTTGTCTATTTAATCAGCAATTAGTGACCTTTAAAAGTTTAAACAAGACATGACTACAACTCAACAGTTGCCCATGCAATTGTTATTGGTCTTATTTTTGTTTTGGCATTTGAAGAAAATAACTTGTAATGTTCATCAGAGATCAGATCCTCAGGACGATCCAACTGCTTTAGTTTGCAAGCATGTCTAAAGTTGTAAAAAGTCAAGAATGTGTGAGAGATCTACACAAGAGTCAGAGATTACAAACCTCAGGACGATCACAGATGTTGGGTGCCTCAAAAGTCCAAAATGATCTGAGGAATTCTGGCTTCTGGCTCGGCATTGATTTTTATTGCATTTGTGATTACAGAACTGGTGGGAGAAATGTGAGTTCAAGGAATATATGAAGTAAAGTTTCCAATACTCAACTTTCTCAAGAAATCCTTGAAATGATCAGCAGAAACGTGACTTGGCAGTCCTCGGGAACTCTAAGGACTGCAGACAAAGTCTACGTAACCTGACTCTACTGAGGTAAACTTCTTCCTTAGCAAACCTGTCTCACATAAAGCTATTCAGCTCTTAAGAACTAGCTAGTCCCCGGTGAAGGGACTGAACATGAGTGAATTATCAGGAATTTGCAAGATACTAACTCAAGAATCACTGATGTTGAGGATTTTTAACATTTGTTTCTGTCTTGTTAGCATCTTAGTTGCTTTGCATTCTCCTCTCGTATGGAGTCAAATTCCTTCTCATCGTCCAATCTCTGGACCTTCTGCCTTCCTCCGTCCACCTCCCTTTCTGGTAGACTTTCCCTCCAGGATACAGTTACGGATTTCCTTCATGTCTCTTTTTAGGTTTATCCACCATGAATTTTCTTGAGTCAACACCCTGAACAGAAAGCAGTTTCCTTCCAATCTCCAGGCTATCTGACTTGTCTCTGTCTCTCCTCTCTTTTATCTCCCTCTCTCTCCCAGGAGGAGTGGGGAGGCTTGATCTTGCACCTTCGCCTCGCTATTCACCCTTCAACAGTCATGTCTCATTACGGAGCGTCAGTCTGTCTGCCTGTGCAGCCCTGAGTGGCCATGTTTCGCAAGGTTAACATGGACAGGGCCCATCAGGAAGGGTTAAACTCTGGATCCGTCTGAATAGCTTAGTGAGATGCTTCATGTAAATCTAGGATGCACAGAGTGTTTATTGTGCATACAGATGCTCCTGTCTGCGTTTAATGTGTAGAACTCCACGTTTGAAGCTGCACCAGCGTCTATAGATAGTGGAAGGTACAACGACAACATCTCCAGGGTTCCTTCATCTCAAAAGCCTTGGAATATGTTGGAAAACGTTGCATTTCCACACCTGATCCCCTAATATCTAAATGTGATCCATCGATATATTCTTCTGTCTGTTTGGGGAAACCTTTGCCTTTACCCATGGACGTCGATGCCGAGTAACGCTTTGTTACAAACCAACCAGCTTCCTGCTGTTTGTAGAGTCCAAATTAAAAGGATCCTACACTGAAGTCACAAATGTTCATAGCTTGAACTGCCTCGAAATAGAATTCCATGACTGGAGATCTGAGTGTAGCACACTTCATCTCAACAACAACAAACAAAAGAACAAATGAGAAAATCAATGCTGGCAGGGAAGCATTGCTGCTAATGCCCACGTAATAAGATGCGCCGGGCCGAATGCTCCTCAATTAGAGGAGCAAAACTCCAGAGAATATTTACAGTAATCAATGTACAATTCTCAAGTCAACAGTTTTTTTTTAAATTAATTCTCTGCGCCAATTAGCTCCTGAGTGGGGAGGGGGGTGTAAACACCCACAGAATAGCCTCTGTTTGTGGCAGGAAACTTCTTGGTGAAGCGGACCGTCTCATTACCCGTCTTGGCTGGAATGAGAGTCTCTGGATGAAGATGTGAGATAAAATGGGTCAAGTTGGCTTTTTGTCAGAACTGCAGGGACTGGAAGCCTACTTTCCTCCCACCATCCATATGGGTTCATGCATATTGATGTTCTCTGGACAGGTATGCCAAAAGATTTCGGGAGTTTTTTAAAAACAGAGAGCTGTGGGTGTTTTTTTTGTTTTGTTTTTTTTTTTCCCCATTTTTGCCGACAACCCGTGTTTTGAGGCGGCGGGGACGGAGTGGGACGCACACGGCGCCTTGCCGACAGCACCGACAAATGGAATAGTTCATATCTGTCAGAGGAAAACAATAATCCGGGGCGAGATTCGTTCGTCGCCCATAAATGATCGTGGCAATTACGGCGCCGTTGCGAGGCAAGCAAACAGAATTACAGTGAGATTTTGCCGGTGATTGGGGTGTCACAGCCCCATTACCGCTGCGGGTCCTGATTGATCCTCCTTCTCTCCTCTCCGCTCCCTTTCAGCGCCTGTCTTGTTTCATCTTCTCCATTGTCTCGTCTTGCTTTTCCCCTGGACTTGTTCTCCAGGCTAATGAATCTAAAGCTGATGGGAACAGCCTGGCCCAGTGAGACCTGCAGCCTGTTCTGGGGCTCTTATTTTCTACCCTGCAGTGTTTTCGCAGCAAGGCCCGGCCAAGTCGGGGGAATTTATCTGTCCATCACTCTTATCCTGGTTCCCTGCTAAGACTTTTACAACCTTTAAATTAGCCGCCGTCACCACAAACCAGGCCTTGTGTTCGCGCATCTCCAGATGTTGCGGGCTGCTTTTTTTCCACCGCCGCTGCTGTAAATCTTTGCTTTCTGGAGTGGGAAGGGGCGAGAATAGCCTGGAGGGCCACCACAACTCACCTCCTTCCATCTGTTGTCTCAGGCGGTGTTTGCAGGAAGCCTAATTCTTTCTACGGTGGGTTGATGCAGCTCAGGAGATCCACAAGGCAGTAGTGGTGGGGGGTGGAGGTGGAGGGGGCCGAGGAAGCTATGAAAACAAGGCTTTTGTTCATGGAAAATTAGACAATTTCCCCCCCAGCTAAAAAGAAAAAAAAAAAGAATAATTTTATATTCTCTACAAAATGCATTTTATTGGGAGGTCATAAGATAGATGATCATAAAGTAGAGCATGATTGTGGGATGCAATGCATGTTATATTCATTTGTCGGTCAGTGAAAAATCTGAAAAGTGTGGCATTCATTTGTGTTCAGCTCTCCTTACCTTCATACCCTTAAATAAAATTAGTGCAATCAGTTGCATTCAGAAATCACCCAGTTATTAAACACAATCCAGCTGTATGTCGTTTGATCCGTGTAATTAAAGCAGTCGCCGTTTTGTTGTAAAGCATGGCAGAGGATCTGTTATGCTCTGGGCTTCCTTTTTTGGTTGAAAAAAGAAGGATTCAAAATCCATAAAGCTTCCTGACTCTAAGAACAAGAGCAGACCTTTGTCCCTAAAGCAGTTAGCTTTAATGTTGAAGCAAAAGGGGTCAGATTGTTTCTTTCATGACCAGCCAATCAGAACACTGATTGGTGATTTTTAATTTTTTATGTCTTCAGAAACCGGGTAACCTTGTTGTACCCTGTGGGTGGTATCTACCGATCATGTTGTTTGGACTGTCTTTTATTATTATTGCTATTATAGCTTTGTTTTTTTTGTGGTCAGATTTAGTTTTATATCTTTAGGAAGTCAAGTTTGCAAGTTGTTTCTCTCAGCGTTGGTTTGGCAACTCGCCGCTTCAACCTGAACATCCACCTACTTGTTTTCTTGGTTGGAGGCCAGTTCAGAGGTTAGCAAACGCCTCGACTCTGCATTAGCAGTTTTTGGCAGTGTCAACTCACTCTTCCTCAAGTGCCGGGTTCAAAGTGGTACTTTAGGAAAAGATCAATATTAGATTGCCCACTTATTGCAAAGCCACCATAAACTTTGGTCAGTTAGAGTTGAACCCACGAAACATTTGTTCTCTTGTTTGTTTTTTTCACTTTCTGACATTAAATATTGCAAATATATTCCCGATTAGGTCAGTTATGGTTACCAAAAATAATTGCTAAATATCAGAATAATGAGGAATGTGATGGTTTGCAGAAATATAATGTTACTTCTCCGTCATCAAATAATAAATCATTAGCATTAGCCCGACATAACATGAGCATGAAGGAGTCATTATGAATGCAAATATGCGTTAAAAGTTGCGCTAAAAGTGCATTAAAAGTATCAACTTAGCATTATTTGGTAAATAATTCCATTTTTAAGCAAAGTCACATTAAAAGTCATTTAAAAGAGTCAACTCTGGATTAAAAGTGACATTATTTGGTCATTCTACCAAACAGGAAACAGTTCAGTCGCTGAAACTTGTACCAAATGTACTGGTCCTGACACTAGACCCTGTGGATCTCTGTCACTAATCCGCCAGGTCATTCAAAGTAGCTTTGTGCTGTTTTCGTCCTGACTAGACTCAGTTGTTAGAACAGTCACCAAGCCGGCGGTTATGAAGGACGTAAATGATCCCGACCCTTGAAGACGGAAGGCTTTGACTGGATAATATCTTCCATCTACTGAAGGAAACATTCAAACCTCAAACGTCTGTCGTAATGGCCTAGAAGAGGAATTAAATATCCTCCAGAGACAAATACATCGAGTCTTTGTGGCCCCCTAAAGATCCTTTCTTCCGCCATCGATTCATCCAATTAACAATACTCTTCGGTTGTGTTTAATCTGGAACAGAACCCAGCGCTTGTGGATGCCATTAAGGCCGATATCAATCAATCTGGGGCCGGTAAGGAGCCGTCCCTCACGCCCCATCTCCAGCCTCACATCCACAACCAGGGGCTTCTCTCTGCGTCGCTCAGCCTCTCCAATAATAAAATAAATCAAAACATAAGAGTTTTGTCCATTTTGCAATTTCCTCTCAGGTCCTTGGAATATGAAACCAGATGTTTCCAACATCCTGAAGATGCTTTTCATCTGCTCCTCTTTCCTCCTCTTTTCGCTTTCTCTGCACTCCTCCCCCCCCAACCTCCCCCTCTCCTCTCCTCTGCTTTCAAAATTAATGTAAGCCCTGCAAAAAAAAAAAAAAGAAAGAAAGAAATGAGGCTTATAAAAAGTGAAATGTCCTCTTTGCCTCAGGAAGTAGTCTGTTTTGCATTGATAGAGAGCCACAGGCAGCCCCTGGCCATCTACGGCTGAGCCTGTTTTTCCTCTGCCATATCCTGCCACCCCATCTCTGCCTATAGAGTGCGCTTCCAACTACAGCGGGCGGGTCAAAGCAATACCACCCGGCCCCCTCCTACAACCCCCCACCCACCCGAACCGCCCAACCTAACCCCCCCTACCCCCATCCTTCCTCTTTTCCTCCAGTCCTCTAATTGGAGGTGCCCAGGTTAGAGAATGTCCCGGTTATCGCAAAGCCAGCAGAGAAACGCCATTCAGCTCCGTAATTCCACTGATGAGTGACTTGCATTTTCAAATATTTAGCGTGGCTGTTTACACAAGCCGCGCGTCATTATCTCATTCATGCACATTCAAACGCCGACACGAGTTTATACAGGATAATTAATTCCGAGTCTGCCCCCGAATGGGATTTTTAATAGATTCCGGGTATATGTATGGGAATTCATATCTGGCTCTAAAGCGCAGACATTGATACTGTGTTTGTGTAATTCTCTCGGCGCAGTAAGTGTGGTCCCAGTCGTCTCGGCGCGTATGAAGAGCTTGTCTGTTTTATGCTTCATTTTGACAAACCGTGTGCGCTCCGTGCCAGTCACTTCCAGGCAGCCGCAGCTACAATAAACACCAGCCTCTTTATTTTTTTTCTTCTTCTTCATCTTTTTTCACCCCCAATTCATATTTCCCCCCTCCCCCGTTTTCTGTTCAAATCAAGGCCCGGGTTTGATCCCGAGCAGAAAGCCAGGGCCAACTCACTTCCTTCTGAGCGGGGGCCTGAGCCCAAACAAACAGGATCCCCGGCGCATGCGACGGCAACTCCCCGTGAGCCGCGCACCTGCACAGTGTTACGGCAGATCTAGCCACATAGAGCCAGCAGGGCTCTGTGTGTTTGTAAGGCTGAAATTTGCAAAAAATAAGTAAATCATTAAAGCTGCAAGCAGCCTCGAACGGCCCTCGCAGCCAAGCGCCGCTCCGGCCTATTGCCACCGCGGGGTACTAGCAACCGTCGCCTCACGTCATCCACCACAGAAGCTCTCACGCAGTTTTCAGCTCCTCCGCCCGCACCGCGGAAGCTGTTGCTCAGTTTCCATCAACGCTGGCCACGTGCTAACACAGAAGTTGTTGCGCAGTTTCCACGCCCGTCCACCAGGCGGTACGCACTGATGCGTTTGGAGGCGCTCCTTGACAATGCAAAAAATGTGGTGCAGATTCATTGGTTTAGCGAGGAAATATAGCTGGCGGATTAATGTAGGACGCGCAGTGGAGCCAAAATATATTTCAATGCTGTTGTTCTCTTTAGAGGTCAACAAAGGTCATACGTATCCAATTTGGCGTCAGTCGGAAGATCCACGTGTAATTTACATCCGATCATATGCACATGGCGAAGTACTACAGTTCGTAATTTTTCATCATTTTCAGCTGTGTTTCTAAAGCACTCTATTTCATTGTTGGAGTAATTCTTACACAGAGTGGCGAATTACTGAAATGGTTTGTAAGAAGTAAGAAAACGCTACATTTACTGCATGATTTAATTCAACAAAAATTATCTGAGACATTTCTATCCTTTTAGAAATTTCATGGCAACGCTCTCACAAAGTTTTCGCGCCCATCCGCCCATGGATGTGTTTATCAACGGTGGAGGAACACTGACACCTACTGGCGAAATACTGATATTGTTCTTCATCCTGTTTATCTGCCGTTTCATTTGTGGAGCAATACTGACCCCAAGTGGCGAATTACTGAAATGGTTTATAAACACCAAAAATAGGATCAAAATCTGAACTTCAATCTAAAATGGCCGACTTCCTCTGGGGTTTAGACCATGGCTCCAAGAGACTTTTTTGTAAGTCCTGACATGGTACACACGTGTACAAAGTTTCGTAATTGTAGGCTAAAGCATGGTTTGGGGCTGAACATTTAAAATTTTCTAGGGGGCGCTATAGAGAAATTAGGCCACAGCCTACAAATATTGTGATGGATTCCTGTCGGGGACTGGATGAAGATCCATCCTTGTGAGTTTGGAGCAGCTGCGCCCAAAAATGTGGAATTGAGAGCCAAACGTATGGCGATGGCGTTACAGGTCACTTCGCCACGCCGCCACGCCCAGCTGCTCCATCGAAGCTGGTCGGGGTTGGAATCCTCAACACACATGTCTTCTGTGTCTGGGCACAGTTTCATGTTGATGAGGTCAAAGGGGTCAGATAGCGACCTTTCAGAGTAAAACATGACACTTCCTTTTCTCAGGGGGCGTGGCCTAAGTGATGTCATCATTCGACCATAGGGTATTGTAGGACACACGATGATGATCAATCACAGTAACTTTGGTGCCTCTGTGAGTTTCTGTGTAGGAAATATAGCAGTTTATGTTTTTATGGCGTGTAGGTGAACTTTGACCCCTGCTAATCCCCTTTCAGCATTCTCAAAAACTCACCGTTTTGATAACTTCAGATGGGACATGCCTTATTAACGGACTGACCGAGTTTGAAGATGATCAATCGAAATCCCTAGGAGGAGTTCGATCAAACACGGAGGCTGTAAACGGCAAAAATGGGGTCAAAATCTGAACTTCAATCTAAAATGGCCGACTTCCTGTGGGGTTTAGACCATGGCTCCAAGAGACTTTTTTGTAAGTCCTGACAAGGTACACATGTGTACAACGTTTCGTAATTGTAGGTTAAAGCATGGCTTGGGGCTGATCATTTAAAATTTCTAGGGGGCGCTATAGAGAAATTAGGCCACGCCCACCAAATATTGTGATGGATTCCTGTCGGGGAGTTGATGGCGATCCATCCTTGTGAGTTTGGAGCAGCTGGGCCCGAAAATGTGGAATTGAGAGCCAAACGTATGGCGATGGCGTTAGAGGTCACTTCGCCACGCCGCCACGCCCACCTGCTCCATCGAATCTGGTCGTGGTTGGAATCCTCAACACACCAAATGTCTTCTGTGTCTGGGGACAGTTTCATGTTGATGAGGTCAAAGGGGTCAGATAGCGACCGTCCACAGTAAAACATGACACTTCCTGTTCTCATGGGGCGTGGCCTAAGTGATGTCATCATTCGACCATAGGGTATTGTAGGAGACCCCATGATGATCAATCACAGAAACTTTGGTGCCTCTGTGAGTTTCTGTGTAGGAGATATAGCAGTTTATTTTTTTATGGCGAGTAGGTGAAATTTGACCCCTGCTAACCCCCTTCAGCATACTCAAAAACTCACCGTTTTGATAACTTTAGATGGGATGCCTTATGAACAGACTGACCGAGTTTGAAGCCGATCAATCGAAATCCCTAGGAGGAGTTCGATCAAATACGGAGGCTGTAAACGGCAAAAATGGCCTCAAAATTGGACCTTCAATCCAAAATGGCTGACTTCCTGTGATACTTGCACTATGACATTAATTGTAAATTTTGAGCATCTTGGGGAGCTCTACAAGTGTACCAAATTTTATGTCTCTAGGATAAATTAAGTGAATAGCAAAGGGTCCTTTGAAAATTTGTAGGTGGCGCTATTGAGCCATTTTTTATGGGATTTTTGCAATGACCTTAAAATACAAAATTTTGAAACTCCCTTACGCGTCCGCCAAGTTTGGTGAGTTTTTGAAAATGATAAAGCCCCCAAAAAGGCCCCTCTTTAGGGGGGCAGAATAATAATAATAATAAGAAACAGTAGGAAAACAATAGGCCTTCGCAGCGCTTAGCTGCTCGGGCCTAAAAAAAAGCAGCAGAAGCTCCATAAAATGACTTGTAGACCAGAAATGCAATGGGACAACAAAGTTTTTATTTTTTATTTGAGGCCTCAGTGGGAAAAGCGACTTGAACGTACAACCACTGAAGGGGGCGTCACACTTTAACGAAGGAACGCGGCTCCTTCACGGATCTGGAAATGAACCGGACTGGACTGGCTTCTGATTCTCTTCCTGATATCTGAGGCCGATTTCGAAATTTGACCTTGGTCTGATTTAACATCACTGGACGTGTCTTTTTATTGGGTGTATGATGACTTCTGGCTTCAGGCTTTGAAACTGAACAAAAGAGTGTGACTCCTCTCACTTGAAAAGCACATGTTGTATTTCCTCAGGCTGTCTTTAGTCCATGTGAGCTTGAAACAGGAAATACAGCAGAGTTGCCAGTTGTTTAGGTAGCTCTGAAAGGTGACAACTCGCAGCCTCTTATAGCTACCGTTAAATAGCCACGTCCAATTATGGCTGTCCTCGTTAACATGACAGGATGTCAAACAAGCACTTCCTGTTAGACGTCTCTTATCTAAATTGGCCAAGTCTCAGAGGGGGAGTCTGGCTCTGAGGCGACCACAGTCGCTAGCGTCTGCGTCTCATCCAGAAAAGCTCAATTTGGAGCCAGTTTTCTGCTGTTCTTTGAGAAGATGAAGCCAGTTTGAAGAGCTCGAGAAATGCTGAACATCATCCAAAAGACCCGTTGTACTCACCCAAGCAGATATTTTTGATTTTTAACAAACGGTCCCTGCCGACTGTCAGTCAGACACTGAAGCATTGCCTCTTCACTCACTCTTAATAAAGCCCAAACACAATCTCCCTGTAACCCCGGCGAGACGCCAGGCCTCCTCACCGCTTCCTTAATGCACTATTCATGCTTTTTATTAATCTCTTTTCTCCTCCAGCCATTTTTCAAATCACTTCGTCTGTTTACTTATGAATATTTTTAAACCTTGTTGGTGGAGGGGGAGGGCAGCGGAGGCATGAAGGCCATCGACGAGGCAGAGGAAGAGCGGCCTGGTGGCGATCAGTCCATGGCTGATTGGAAACAGAAATGCTGCTGGGTAACCCGACCTTACAGGAACTGCCTCCACACCAGGATCAGGTCACGTGACCTCCTGCCCTTTCGCAGGAAATTGTTGTTATGGGTCTGGGGTCTTGCAACCATTTAGTGATGGTACAGTAACAGCTGCATTAATCAACTCTTCATAGAAACTGGAGGAACTTTACTCTAAGGTCCCTTCATATGAGCCAGTATTGACCTGGAGACTGGAAGGTAACTGTTGAGTGAAAAGCACTGTTATGCTATTGAAACTTCAGAAGACGTTGCACACCTTCAAATCAGAAATGAGCTCATACCAGCAGGAGATTCTACCACTTCCTCCACCAGGTGCAGCTGAAACAAGAAGAACAGACGTTCCTTCCAAACCTTCTGAAACGGTGACATGTCCAGAACCTGGAAGCTAGAAAGTGGGCTTGTGCCTCGGCTACGTCGCGGTAAGTCAGCATCACTGTTGTATGGGATAAAACGAGGATGATGATCACACCAGACTGTCCATAAAAGTAAGCGGCATCGGGCTAATCTGTCACCCATTTCCATTTTTCTCATTTTCCTAGTTTAAGAGTGAGGACTGAGCAGAGGACATGGGAGAGAGCGTAATGAAAGGCTTCTAAATGACAGTGGGCTGACAGTGGGATTGGCTGGTAAGTGACTGGCGGAGTGGCTCGCCCGCGGAGGCTCCCAGTAGGCCTGATTAATTCAGCTCTCGGCGACTGCCGGGGTTAGCGGCCGCTCCGAGAGGAGCCCATTACCGGCACTCCGTTGAAACTGATATAATCAGCTACGCGGCGACCCGGCCCTTCCCCGAGACAAACTTTTCCAGGACACGCTCCCCAGTCATCCCACATGGGGCCGGGAGGGAAGGTGACGGAGGTAGAGGCGGCGGCGGGTTTGGAAGAGGGGTACAAAGGATTTTCTTTTTTGAGACGTGGTTAGGGGAGCTTTTGTTAGAAATCCTCTCCACTGCCCCCCACCCCCACCTCCTCTCTAACGCTGCACCTCTGTATCTCTTTATCCCCATCTCTCCCTCCTCCTCCTTCCCTCTCTGGCTGATTTCCTGCAGCTTTGATAGTGACAGACCCTCCCATATGGCAGCAGCTTTAAGTCTGGTCAGATATGAATATGTCACAGCTCTTAATCCCGGACGCTTCACAAACCCGCTGCCAGTGTGGTTTGTTTTATCTGATGGCGGGGGGGGGGAGAAGCTGCGCAATACGGCGCGGCCTCCTGATCTCTGCTCTGCCGGGTCGGTGGGACTGCAGCCGCACCTGCAGCCGCATCTCTCCAAATTACACGGATTACAGTTTCAACGCCGTGATACATCTTGCTTATGGCAGAGATTTTTACCTTAAAACAGACGTTTATGGCTCAGGCACAGACGTCGTGACGTTCGTTATCTGCGAATCTTTCAACTCGTCCTTCAACTCAAGCGCATAAAAGCCTCAATAATGTCGGAAAATACACATAAGCACAATTTTCTGTGTTTTCATAAGCGCAAAGCTACCTTCGTCCAGCTGTATTCCCGTCCCAGACACTGGTTTTGATAAAGGTCATGAATAATACATGCTAAGCGCTGTACTGACGACCCCAACCCAAGTGTTAAAATATTGATCTTGGCCAATCATAATGAGGAGAAATTACTGAGAGCAATCCATCACTGTAAGCCGAGTGTCTGCTGCTACTCCAGGCTTGCTCTGCACACACACACACACACACACGCTCACATTACAGCTCAATAATAATAAAGATGATATCAGAGCTGCAGTTTGCGCACCGTGAAAGGTGGGGTGTTGTCATGCAAATTAAGCGACAACAAATCCATAACGCCACTAAATATATTTGGAGGATTACGTCCCCGTTCATGTGTGCAGAGGAAATAAATACTTTCGGTGTTTGCCAGCGCTCGTGTTGGCTTGTGTGTGAGGAGGAGGCATGAGTGGGTGTTTAGTTCCCTCGCTGGATGACGTTCCCTTTGCTTGCACGACTCCAAACATCAGGTTTCTACGACCAGGAATGATGCAGACGACCGGGACCGGCAGCAGCTCCCGACAAAGACAATAAAAATGTAGTTTTGGGTTTTCTGTTTTTTGTGACAAAAACTTCATACAGCATCGAATCAGAATTAATTCAGTCGCAAACTGACTTTATGCTTCCTAGCGAGGCAGTGGACCGATTGCTGCGTATAAAAATTGGACCCAGAACTGAGACCGGTGGATAAATTAGTTTTATGTGCTATAAAGAGAATGTTAAATATAATCAACAGGTAGGGAGGACAAACAGGAAGTAATGTGAAAACAGGAAGTGACTTCTTCATCGTCTTTGACCTTGACAAACTTTAATCCTCAGAGTTGTAACTATGTCCGTTCACTGGGGATTGTTTCTCCCACAGGACCAGGTAGAAGAGCAACGCTCCGTAAACAGGAAGTGATGACGGCAGTGGGGTAAGTCGATGTAAACACACAGATCCTCTTCACAGAACAAACAGTGGTGTCAACAGTGTCCAGAGTCTGGACACTGATTGAATTTCAATTGGACTGAACAGACGCATTTCAGAATTGCATTTTTTTGGTCAGTAATTGTGGAAAAGGGCCATCATTTTATTTGCACTTGACAAAATATGATCTAGTTTGTGTTCTATCAGATGAAATTCATCTAAAAGACACTGAAGTAGTTGTCTTAATGTTAAAACAGGTTCTGGGGGGGTAGAACCTGATGTCCACTGCGCATCGTATGAAAACTGTTTTCCTCTTCATGTCCAGGGTTTGTTTGAATCTATTATTTCCACTCGAACAAACAATCTGACGTCTACGGTGCAGCCGAAAACGTCTTGAAGAACAGGATATTATTTAGGTGTCCTAATTTTTCCCCTTGTCTGTGTCCGGCGCCGTGTTTAGAGGGAGATTGCTCCGGCAGCCTCTGATCAGATCAGCTGCTCCACCTCCGACCTGGTAGCCCACACGGCCGTCAGCAGCACCTAAAGGTTATTGCACGGGGCCGCCAGCCCAACGCCAACACCTAATGAGCTTTTAAATATTAAAAAGCGGCACACATCGCCGCCACTATTGTGAGCTCTTAATTTACCAAGCAATTAGGCGCGGGGGCCCTCATTCATCAACGCGCGTCGGTTTGCTGAAAACCTAGTCACTTTTTATTAATCGCTGGCACGGGAAACAGCTAGGTGGAATTAATGCGCGCCCAGTGGAGGTCAGGGCGGCCACGCCGGCGTACCGCGACTCACTGCGGCGGGGGAGATAAATAGGAAGAGCCGTTTGGTACTCACAGCGGAGATCCGTTGAGTCGCTGGCACGAGGATTCGGCCTCGGCGGCTGGAATGGATGGGGGGGGGGACCAGGAGACGGAGCCCATGACCATCTGTTTTCGCGGTCGTTTTCCTGGGTTCTGGGAAATTAACCAAATCCCTATAAAAAAAAAAAGGAGAAACAACACTTCTAACCTTGTTGCAACTGTTGCTTCGATGCCTCCCATTGAAGCAACCTACTTCCTCATTCAGAAAGGAAGGGTGTTTTTTTGTTTATTTTTTTAAAGCTGAGCACCAACAGACTGTCTAAACACGAGGTATTCAATCAGAACAGTTCTGAGCCAAATATAGCTTCATAAGTATGAGATCTTATTGAATTGTCGCTAAGCAGAGTGGGTGTCTCTAATACTTAATCTTATTGCAAGTTAAGACATTCCCAACCAGTCGTCATTTAGCCATCTGTAGCTGAAACAAGCTAAGTGAAGCTAAAGAAAAATAAGGTCAGAGACGTCTTCGCTTACCTACTAAGGTAAGCATTTTAAACCAGACTAAGCGAGGTTTCACCAACTAACTTAACCTAGCTTAGTTTGGCCTTAATTCAAACTAGCCTAGCTTAGTTTGGCCTTAATTCAAACTAGCCTAGCTTAGTTTGGCCTTTATTCAAACTAGCCTAGCTTAGTTTGGCCTTTATTCAAACTAGCCTAGCTATGTTTGGCCTTTATTCAAACTAAGCTAGCTTAGTTTGGCCTTTGCCTAAGATCAGTTTAGCCTAACATTAGCTTAGTTTATCTTTGCTGACTTTGCAAGAGTTTGATTGAGCTTAGCTAATTTTAATCAAGTTTTTTTTAGTATAGTGTACCATAGTATTAGTTAGTTGAGGTTTTTATCTTACAGTAATTTTGCTTATGTTGGTGTGTCCTCATTCAGTTTGACTTACTATTACTTGGTTTAACCTACTTTCAATAACTCCATTTTTAGACCAACTCTACATTGTTTACAGCCCTCAAACAGCTTTCTGAGTAATTGGTAAATATGCTGCTGGATTACTAGATATCCACTCTGGCTTGAAAGAATCCTAAGCACACGTAACTCCCCCTGTTCGGCACAGATGCCAAACCTTTTTGCAAGATTTTTTTTTTTTTTTCTATTTTCTCCCTCCTCCTATTTTATCGCATGATTGATTGCAAACAAGCATATGGTTGTCCGACCTCCCGAGAGAGAGAAGAAAAAAAAAACATCCACTGGGGAGTTGTTAGCTAGTAAAAGAGTCCATCTGCTGGGATTTCTTCTGTTCTGCGAATGTTTCTTGCGTCGGTCGTGTTTTTCGTCGCATGTGGGTTTTGTTTTGCTATTTTTTTTAAATCAAAACTAATCAGCAAGATGTGATGACTGGAAGGGTGACCCTCAGGTACTGACCGTTCACTTTGTGTTTAAACGCCGCAGCCAGGTAATCAATGCTGCTCCTCTGACCCGCCTGCTGTGCACAGTATTGCGCAGTCATAATGCTTATCAATAGGTTAATGCGGGTCAGTGGAAGCCATTTGCAGAAGAAACATGGCTTCCTAACTCCCTCTGTCACATTTATGCGCGTGGCGATATATTATATATTGTCTCACTTAAATGCAATCAAAGCACCGCCGCCCGCTAATGAACGATGAGACACCTGCTTGGCTTGTGTTTACAGCAGCATGCTAATGTTAGCTCCACCCTGGGACGGCTATCCGCTATGATGTGCACAGGTGTTGTTTGCAGCGTCGCCCCCACTGTTTTGCTGTCTGTCAGTCCAAGCATTGTGAGATTCAATAATAATCTCGCCGGCCGCCGGGGGAGTTGGTAAACACGCTGCATCCCTGCGAGATAACTCCGTCACGCCGTTTTCAGTTTAGCTTCTACATCAAGTGTCTCCGGATCGAGTTGTAGGAGGGGAATGAGGCAAACTGCTCTTGCACATTACAGGGCAAAAAGTAAATCCACAATAATGTACATTACTACTGGAGGAGACGCTGCTGATACTTTGCATCAGCAACAATCCTCTAGAGATTCAGGCCTGAACAGCCTGACTGCGTTTAGCTTTAATTGAACGTTGACAACTGGTTTGATGCATTTTAGCTACGTTCGGCATTGAAGGTGAAACCAAATGACTGAAGCTATCATTGAAGCTAATCGGTTTGACTGCGATGCGAAGGAGATAAATGTGCAGACGTGAAAGTGAAATGCCAAATGATTTTGGACAGAAATGATATATTCCGAGTGTCGCCTGGTGTGGACATGGAGCAGGTGCCTCATGTAAGGCATTTGGAGTTCCAAACTCCAACCTGAAGACCTTTGTGACGCGTCTTCTTCTCTCTGACTTGAGATGCAAGTATGCGTTTCGCTGTTTCTCTACACCTCCATCCCCATACCCATTCTCCAGACCTTTGACCCTAAAGCGGGTCTTTCTGCAGGCGGTGCCAGCTTCCAGCTGCTTCTTCCAGACCCAGGACCCAGCACAGCGCTAATACGCTCCCATTCCTCATCCAGACAGTCTGTAAAGCACTGGGGCAAAATATTCTGTCTCCCTGAGCAGCTCCTAATAAATTGTCCTTTCATTGACGCGCAAGACAAATCTTGCTTCCCTGCCTCTCCCTCTTTCCATCCCTCCCTCCCTCCCTCCTGCCTCGCTGAACTCTTTCTCGCATGTTCACAGTTGCTCTGCTCCCTGCGGTTTAGTGAAACTGGCACACTTACCCCACCTCTCAATGAACTACAGGAGCGGTTCAGTCGGCCAGAGCGCTCTGCAGACAGGAACGGAGGATGCAGCAGCAGCGGAGAGCAGCACAAAGGCTTTAAAAGGCGATGAATATCGGGCCCAGTCCTCCACTTTCCCCATCCCGTCTCCCTGCCTCTGCTCCCCGCGCTGGCACGACACCACGCCGCTTCCGCTTCGTAATTGCGCAATTAGTGCCAAGCGCCTGGTTTTCATATATCACAAATGGCTAGCCGCTGCTATTAAAGCGGCCCCAGCGCCGGGCTAGCGGGCACGGCTAGCCGAGGTGCATTAAGGGCAGCGTTTTGTAAAATGTGAGCCAATTTATCATGATCTGTTTTTCGCTCCCACCCACTGCTAAAACGCCCCTACTGCCTTGTCTTTGAGCCTGACCTTGTACCGTGCTTGTGTGTGTTTGTGTGCGTTTCTGTGTGTGGAGGTTCAATTTGCTCATTGTTACTTGCTTGCATAATTTCAGGCGGCTGGCTCACACACACACGCTCATACACGCACGCACGCACACTGATTGCTTGCACCGCCACTTTGCCTTCCTCTGTCTCTCGTTCGACTGCCTTCCCTTTTCGTCTCCGAGCAAAAATCCACTCATTTATATGCCGAGGCTAAACGGTATTCATTTGTAAGATGGCAAGCGGTATAACACTGGTAATTCCTCCTCACCAATTTCCAGCGCACTTTCCCCTTTAGCTGTCATAAGCAGTGCATTAAGTGAGTGAGGAAAATCCGCTCCATCTCCACCGTTTGGCTGCTCGCCTTATTTTGCAGATTTAAACGCCTGGCCGTTCATTCGCACGCCGCCTCTTGCTTTTATTCCCTTCGTTTTTCTTTTTTTTTTTGGTCAGGTGATTTGAGCTGAGGAGAACACCCCGAGCTCATCAGAACCCCGCTGGTTCCTCTGTCCCGGAAAGCCGCCCCGGCAGCGCCTGGCGCAGCAGAAAGCCGCCCGGCGCTGCGGCACCCTGCTGGGGCGCCGGGGGCCTGGAGGGAGCCTGAGGGCGGGGCTCGGGCTGCCAGGGGACGGTATTAGAACATTGGGGTTGTTGAAGAGCAGCTTTGAAAATCAATTTTAAAATTCTGGGACTGAACTGGATTAACAGCAGGTTTTGACTAGGCCATTCTGCGAATAAGTGTAAACATCTGAATGTTTAGGGAGGTTGTTCTACAGGTGGGTGAACCTCCATCTATGCCTCTGATGGGGTTTCAACCTGAATGACCTCCAACTATCCAGCAAGCAGTTCAGGAACCAAGAGCAGACCAGTGAAATGTTGGACTTTTTGGTCAGGAAACATTTTTTTTTCATTCAGAAAGTCCAGAAACTAAAAACCCAAAAGCCACAAAAAGTTCAGTGAATTGGGCTAAGCTAATTCACAGTCCTGAGGTGATGAAGGGCACAAAGCCAGTTCAGATGACAAACCTTTGACTCTGCTTTCGTCTGTGGACGGACCGCTCCTTTGTTGGGTTTCTGAACACTCAAGTTCACCACCTCCATTTTTGTCCTTCAAACTCAAGCAAGCCCTTTCACCGCTGTATTGTAGATTTTGTTACTGGCAGGTAACGGGTGATAAAGTTGTTAAATTCCTGGTTTTCGTTGTCGCTTTCTTCACATTTCGATGTCGGATTGCAGCAAAATTGAGGCTCAAGCATTCCCTGACCAACACTCAGCCATACAGCTACCATTTCTACCACCTTGTTGTTAATGTGTTTGCTGCCACTTGTCAAACACCCACTTGTTTTGAATTTTCCCTTAAGAGTTTGCCTCGGTAACACTGTTGGTGTGGAGAGCCATCGCTGATTTGCTGCTGTTAACTTTGTTGTTGTCTGTTTTATTTTTTCATCCCAACCACCAGCCCAGTACGAGGTCAATGCGGGCCAATAAACTGCTCTCACACTGGGGTGCAAATTGAGCAATTATACAGCATCCATTGCTCCGTTAAGAGATTTCAACTGGTGTACAGTTTGCAGCCAGGCAAAGGTTTTACAAGTTCCCACATCCTCCTCCTCTCGCTACAGCCAGTCATTCTCAGCAGCCTGTACGACTGGTGCAACTGGTAGAGATGTAGGAAATGTCTTCAGGTAAACCCTTTGTTTAATGCAGGAACATTCAGTCTGTTGTGCAAGCGCTGTTATCTAGTGGTGTATAGATTTCCATTAGGAAACTGCAATAAATGTTCACTTGACCGCTTTTTAGATTTGTTCTTGTCAAAGTACAATCTACAGTCAGAAGAATACCTTAACGTCTTAGCAGAACTTTTCTGTCCTACCATCACAAATGTCGACATGGCATTTGCGAAATAGTTCTGGTCCTTTCACTGGAAGGATCTTCCAGCAGGGTATGAATCAAAACAACCCAGACTTGGATCGCTGGCGAGCGAATGAACCTCAGCGAAGATCAATGAATAATTGATCTTTATTTGTCTTTATCACTAGTTCTGGTAATTGAGAAGGGACTTCCCCGTAAAGCGTTACAAAAAAAAACCCTCTAACACCTCACCACATGGTGAGACTGCACATAATTGAAATGTATTTCCCAACATGAAGCTGAACAAGCTGCCAGCCGCCCTCTCCACGCTGGGTTTCTTCCTCCTCCAGTTGTTCCAGTCGGAGAGAAGCGATCTCGCCGTCGTTTCCTGTGGGAAGGATTTGGCAGAGCAGCCTAATAGTGGAGAGAGTTAATGTAGCTTAAACAGCCAAACTAATTGTCCCTGTCTCTGTCATATTTGTGCAGTTAAATACTCCTAAATACCACAGCCATTAATTACCTCCCAGTCAGGTACGTGGCGGGAAATGAAGCTTTTATGCACGACTAAAGGGAGACCTCTTGTCTGTGCCAATGCATCATCTGGGTTTTAATTTGGAATATTGTTCGCTTCCCCGTTTCCCGAAGCTCTGAAGGACAGACGGATTTGTGTGGAACATTTTCACAGAGGGAGGTCGCGCTGCTTTCGGCTTGTTTGGCAGACATGGAAACACCAAAAACAAGGAGACGGTTAAGTGTTTTGCCAAGAGCAGAAGAACATGATGGATGCAGGCCAGTCGCAAGACGCTCTACGTTTCTACAAGTCCCACAGGAAGTGGTATTTCTGCAGCACCCACTTTGTCTCTTATTCTGAGCTTCATGCTAATCATAGAATGATGATGGTGGAACATTTAGAAATGAATATCCACCTCAAATCATCAGCGAACCAGAGGCCTCCTTCATTTTATTATTGTAAGTTGACAGTTTCCAGACTTTTTCCGAGTTTAAATAAATCTGGAGATAAAGAACAAATGCAGAGAAGGTGTGATACGCCAAAAGATCCTAAATGGACCAATAAAGTAATGGAAGGCTGAATGAGTAGCAGGACGGAGTTGCGGTTAACGACAGGATGGATGGACTAACTTATGGGTAGATTGTTGGACGAACCAACAAATCCAATGATTGCTGAATGAACTAACGGACGGACGGGGCGACAGACGGACCGGTGGGACAAATGATCCTCTGAACAATTCTACAAGTCTTAAAATCTCGAAATTAAATTATCCTGTCCTATTTTTCCTGTAAGACTTTACAGAAGAGTAGGTGGGCATTATGCTTCACCCCTAGAATGGGGTCTCTCAAGTTCAGGGTGGAGGCAGAGGAGTGAATACTTTTGGACATGTGGAGTACATCTTCATGGTTGTGTTTTCACTCACCACAGGAAGGAGTTTAGACTGGATTGTGATCATTTCCTGTCTTCTCTCCCGTTTCCTGGCTTTGCATCTGAATTAATGGAAGTAAATGGCAGCCCTTGTTCGGTGCTGAGCATCTCTTGCAGAAATCACTAGTTTGTTGGTGTTTCTCCATGTTGGGGCTCGTTTGCCAAGATCAGAGGCAGGCACCCCCTGGGGATGTGTGAAGTATATTCCCATCATGCATCTTTCCATGCCTGGGCAGCCCACGCCCACTCATCAGCCCCACATTAGCGCTTTCTCTCTCGCTCTCTCTCTGCTCTTTTCTTCTCGCTGCGTCCGTGTCTGTGCGCGTTTTCCTCTGCCTCCCTGTAATCTCTCTGGTTATGTTTGACCTTTTTGCCGCTCTGCACCGGCTAATGACGGTACAGGGATAGCAGGTGTGCCGCATTAGCCGACCATCGCCGTGGCGGAACAAATTAGAGGTCCGCCGACACCGAGGGGCCGACCTTTCGCCGCCGAAGCTCGCCGTTAGTGGCCGCTGAAAGAAGGGAAAAAAAAGCAAAAAAACAAACACACCCACAGATGCCCACACAGGCTCTGTGAAAACACCGGCAGAGATGTGAAAAATGCTGGAAACACTCGGTCTCTCGGAGCTGTCAGGTGTGGGCAATTTGGGTAAAATAACACAGGCCTGCCACATAATCTTCTCACCTGGGAAAATGGGGAAAGGAGGGCAGAAGGGGATGTGGAGGCGAGATGGATAATCGTTCTTTGTTTGAACAGAAACTCCACTCTTGTGATTGCACTTTACTTTAACATGGCACTGGATCTGCAGAGCGAAGATCCAGCGAAGCACCTTCCCCCTCTGACTTAGCAGAGCTGAATCCTCTCAGGCCTTCTTCAGAAGGGGGAAAAAAACCAGAAATAAAAATCAAAGTGGGGGGACGCAGTCTCAGTTTGGACCCCTGCTGCTAGTGGAGGATGAGTGCGCATGTGAGCTGGATGGTTTGCATAAATGCAGATCTGGCGTTTGAAGTCTCAGCACCTGGAGACAAACCGAAAGTAAAAGCGGCGTGTGATCTTAGCAGCCGAAAAACCCAGAGCCGCTTCAAACAACAACAGCTGAACAGAGATCGGAATCATACATCTGAGTCGTGACGTTCGTAATTGCAAGTCAGCAGCTCTTTGCTGCAAAATCCAAGCCCACGGTTTGGAAAACATAATAAAACATTAATCACAAGTTGGTTTACATCTCAATAGAAGAAGATATTTTCTTGGACACCCTGCTTGGTCAGTTTGCTCTTAACATCATCACACACTGCCCTGTGCAGAGACATCAGTATATAATGAAAAGAGAGTCTCTAGAGACTCGACAGATTCAACGCAAATCTTGATCACCCAATGATCAACGGGATGACTAGATCTGACGAGCAGGAGACGTTTGCTGCAGCATCTCCAAGATGGAAAGACTTCAACTATGACCTTCATGAACATGTGATAAGTCCAAACACAGCAGCAGAATAAACCAAAACTCAGAGATTCCCTCCTAACAACATGAGCAATTCGAAGAGAAAATGAATAGTGAGTTAACGTTTGATGGGAATGGTTCTTCAAGCTGTTTGCGTGTGTAAACCACGGAGGTGTGAGGCGATTGTATGTAACGTGAAGCTGGCAGGAGATTCTGCAACGCTAACGTCTGACAGTAGAAAGAGTAAACCCAGCGGACGGATGTGTGAGCATCACAACTGATGAGGGAAAGAAGCCATCCAGAGCAGAAAATGTACCATCTAGTGAGACGTTAAACATCAATTGTAGCCCTCAAGTGGCCCTGAGGGACGAGCTGAAATGGGACGGGGAAAATTAAACACACTCTTGATGAGAGGGAAATTGCCCCCTGCCTGCCAGCGTTGCAACCTTCGCAAATGAGCACCTTCAGCTGAGGGGACGAATGGGCCCGACCTGGAAATCTGTTTCCAACCACTTCCCTCTTTGTCAGCCGGTGGCCAAAGTGCAGCTCTGTTGTCTGTCATCGGACCAGCTTCTATTACTGTCATTACGCCAATCGGGGCCCTGGTGCAAATGTGTTTGTCCGTGTACACAAGCCCCCGGGTGAATGGCATCCAATCTACATGGTAGTTTGGGTGCTTTGGAGGAAAATAGCAGCCTGCCTTGCTGCCGCTAATCAGAGATCTCTGATTGATCTCTGCTGACTGACACTCTGGGAAGCGCCTCTTGGATGTGAAGACATGTGTTGGACCCTGTTAAACACTCCGGTGGATGCCTCTGAATCCAAACTAGTTGAGAGTCTGAAGATGAAAGGCAAAAAAGACAGACTAAAGTGGAGTCTTTTGCCTCTTTGTCTTCCTTATCTTCTCACCACTTCAGGTTCAAATGGGGAAGCTCAGAGCAAAGGTTGTAGTGGTCAGCCCAAGGCTTTCCTCCTAATCTCCATCTCTGAGATGCTAGTTTTTACTATTTTTCCAGATAAATCCCTCAGGACTCCAGGGTTTTCCAGGCAGGCAACTGCTCTTTTCCACATATTAAGTCTGTCTTGTGTGGAGCAGGGACGGGGGTGGGGGCGTGGGGAGGAAAGGGAAATTTTTCATCCAAGCAGGCTTCAGGAAGCAGCGGTCTGGCCATGGATCAGATGAGACACCTCTATGTTTTGGCCTTTTATGCCCAGTTACAGGTTTACATGCAAATACAGTCCGATTTGTCCCGTTATTCCGCTGCCGCTCAACCACAACCCATATATCATCTTACTCACATCTAGCTGGGGGAAGGAAAATATCAGATCTGGGCAAACGGTACCTCAAATCCTACCAGCCAGAAGAAGAGATTCCCCCTTATTACATGACTAAACAACCCTAATTGCTGCTAAAATAAACCCCAAAATGATTTCAAAATTTCCTCCGACTCCTGTTCCCTCCAACCTGCTTTTTAGCCATCTTTGACACCATCGCTTCAGCTCCTGTTCTCAAGTCTTGCTAATTTTTTTTTTCCCAGCAAGCACAGCTGCATTTCAGTCCAGCAGGGCCAACAGATGCTCCAAATAAATCAGCTCCACACTTACTCTGGCATGAATTATGAAGAGACACACGAATGCCAAGGAAAACACAAGGAGTCCAAGGAAATATCGGTGAATATAAATGTTGTGTGTGCAGAACAAGCTCGACAGTCTCGTTGGAACCTGGAAGTTCAGACATTCCAACTTTGTTGTCGTTCGAGAACACGGAGCGGAAACAACATAATGTGTGGTTGATATCCCGAAAGGTTTTCCACTCATCCAGACCTGAGAGAAGAAACGTAGATTGAAACAGAGACTGATCCGTTTTTTGAATTTTGTTTTATTTCACATGATAGACTCAGTCTTGCGGAGTCTTTCTGAAGCTGGAACCGTTTCAAAGGTCAACCTTTCTGGACGTCAATGGAGATGATAAAGGCAGGAATGCGCATTGGGTTGCGATGAAAAGGAAATTCGTAGGAACTTAACGTGGTGAATCAAAAATCAGCTTTGGCTGCAACTTCCGTGAACTTTGGAGGCTTTCTGGAACTTTCTCTCATTTTATTTGTTGAATTCAAGAAGGTCCTCTGATGTCTATCATGAGATACACATTTGAGATATTTCATTCAAACATTGCCATGGAGTTAATCCCAACTAACCAAAGGCAGAATAATAAGAACTAGATGACATCACCTAAAGAAACTGCTGATTCATGTTCAGAGAGGGCAACTTAGTCTCTTCTTCATGTTCCACACTGTTTTTTTAATACTGACATCAAACCACAGAGAAGCTCCACATAAGCATTTGCTAATATGGTCCAAGGCATTCTCCGCGAAACGAAGCGCAGCGAGCAATTTGAAATGAAAAGCCGTGATTTGTTTGCGCCATGCTGTATCACACCTGATTGTGTGTAGAAGACACGGCTAATGAGCCATTACAGAAGAGGGGGAAACCCAATCGATTGCGCGCCGTCGCCGGACAATGCTGATCAATTCTACTCTGACTGCATTTCCCCCTCATTAGCTCCTGAGGGGTGTGTGTGTGTGTGTGTCTGATGAGGTGGTGGCAGTGTGTGTTTTGGGTAAACACGCTCAGGTGGCTGCATGGGCCCACGCCATGTTTCTGCTGTGCGCTAGCAGGCATGGGGGCCCTGATTACTCTTATTAACACGGAGGGTGTCAGGCACCGGTCCAAATGGCACCGCGGTGACTGTGAGCTCACACACACACGCCAACACACACCACTGCACAGGCTGTTTGAGCTGAGGGCCCAAGCCAACAGTCCCAGCTGAACCCTGCCATCAGCCCCAGGAGGAGATCTTTGTAGCGAACGGTTGGAGTTTTAACCATTAATATGTTGCCTCGTTTCATTGCCTAAAGAAGCTGGGAAAGCACCTGCTCTTTGCCAAGCCTCACCCGGGAATATTTCAGTTGGAAGACCAAGAAAGACAACAGTTTTCACTTCTTTAAAAGGGCCCGGGCCGCCTTTCATCCCTCATTCACCACCTGTGGCTCACTCCTCTGAAACAAGCCAGTCAAAGGTTTCTGCTGCTAACTCTGGCGTCTCGCTTCTACCGGCCGCAAACCCACGCATCCTTTCCATCCTCACTGGGAAGCTGCTATCCTCTATATAGTTTCGTCTGCCCTGAAGTTGAATCTCGTTCAGATGTGATGACTCAGTACAAATCAATTTCCCAAATTCTTAACCCAGACTGAACCAATGCAGTGGCAAGAGAAAACTGAGCAATACGGGAGTTTCCTCATTGAACATCCAAGATGTTGAAGTCTTAATTTCTGTTATGTACCAAGAGAGCTGAACATTATCACCAAAGTGTTACTGGACTCTTGGTAAAAGGTGAACGTCTCGAGTCTCCTGCAGCGTCTGATGGCTTCCAGGATTTCCTGACTGGCTAAAAACAATTCACCTTCCCGAAGATGAATTTTGTATTGCGAAACGTCTTGGAATTAGCGCCGGCGTTTGGATTATTTAACCACCGAGTTCCAGGAGAGACACTGGAACACCCCGGCAGTGTGTTTATCTGGCAGATTGAAGAGGAAGAGCCCAGATGTTCCAGATGTTGGGCGGAGCGAGACGAAGTTGCCGTTCGCGGAAGCACATGTGAGGAAGTGGATGTAAAGACGCTCCTCCACGTCGGTTCCACAGTGTCTGTATCAGAAGAGCCCAGCTCCCCTACTGCAACATGATTGGCTTCCACAGAACTTATTAAACATAATTGCAAACTAATTAGTACAGCGATGGCTTGGCACCTCCGTCTAGTGCCAGACACTTGATGTGGGTTTACAACATGCATTCAAATTTTACACTAATTACCAATCCCTGATTAATTCATGACCGGGGAGTGCTTTATAATAGTTATTAATAGGGCTGTATAGATTAGATTAGGAATTAATTTCAAAATAAAAATCCGGCATTACATGCATGGAGAAAGCCATGTGTTTGGGAGCAACCTGATGTATGCGTGGTGTCACAACGCATTGGCAAAGCGCTTTGATTTAACAATCAGGTCTGCTTTTGTGTATGAAATCACTTGATCTAATGAGGTTCCCGCTTCAACCTGCTTGTCTAATGAGTGTTTGGATCTGGCTGCGCCCACGTAGCACCGGCTAATAACGCAATGAAAGATTTAAAACCCAATCTTCGCAGCTCAGGTTGCGCCGGACCTCGTAATTATGAAGCAGGGCGAGTTCAGGACAGGTTTTTTTTCCCCAATCCGCAGCTTTGTCATCATCGTTCTCCCTCCGCCCAACTGGACGGTGACCTGCCAGGTCCTCACTGTCATTTCCGAGGGGTTAATCTTGGCCCACGCTTCTCCTGCTACTAATGGTCACAGCATGGACCTCACAATGCCACCCTAATGTCCTCTAATTGAATGGTCGTTAGCAGCCACAGGCCTTGGCACTAAAGCACGCGTGGGTGTGCGGTGATATGTCTCCTGCTACACGTTTGCCTCCACGTGCATTTGTTCCGCATCAAATGGCCTGGCACCGCTCGGGTGACGACGGCAGAGAGGGGAGGGGTGAAGGGCACCGGTGGCACAGGGAGATCATTAATTCGTCCTGCCTCTCTGCACGGCTTATTTTGATGTTTTTGTAATGAGCGCCTGCTAGGGAGGGTAAACAGCGAGACTTGTCACGGCCCCTTTGATGTCAAATGATGTGAGAGCCGACGAGGGTAGGAAGAGACGCAGAAGGAGCGAGTCTGAGGGAAAAGGAGTGGAAGCTGAGAGGCCCACGAGGAGCGGCAGAGATGAGGAGAAACGGCTCCCGGGTCGAGTGGCTGCTGGTGATATCCTGTCACACGTTCAGGAAGTTGCGAAGAGAGGAAGATTGTGCTTCACGGCGGTGTGCGCTTTGGCTTCCTGCCTGTTCAAACAAGAGGAAAATCAACATCGACGTCTCTCGGATTTCACATAAACAGGGATTTAGTCAAATTTGGCCACTGTCATACGCTGAAGGTTCTGAGGGCACAGACACAACGTTGTTCGAAAAAAAAATTTAAAAAATCCTACAAGTTTTAAGCAACAACAAGAAAATGCAACATGTTTAGAAAGTAAGACATTCATTAGAGCTACAGGAGGGCTTAGGCTTTTAGACATGTTCCTATTTCCAGTGATAAATCCTGAAAGTTAATCAAAAACTTTGCATTTGGGATCCACAGATGAAACCAAGAGCAAACGTATCCCCAAAGCAAAGCCCAGTTTTTCTCCTCAGTAGTTTGAAAAAACAATCCTTGTTCTTTAGACTTTTGAATTTGGACAGTCTGTTGCTTGGTTGGTTGGTAGGTACATAAGTTGTTGGTTGGTTGGCTCGTTCGGTAATTTGGATGGTTGGTTGTTGGGTGTTTTTAGATTATTTGTTTGGTCAGTTGTATGGGTAAATATCTTAGCAGTTTGAATGGTCGGTTTACTAGTAGCTTTGTGGTTGAGATGATTAGTTGGTTTAGTTTTTGGCCGGGGTTGGGGGTCTTCTACCGCATCGTTCTTGATAGACCAAGAGAATTTGCTGAACAATATCATAAACAAGATTTTGTTGTCTAGCTGAAGTGTAGCTAACTTAAGCTAGGCAATGACGTCCTAGCTGAAGTTAGCTAAGCCAAAATGTTGTACTTCATCAATTTTCAAATGCCTTGTCGAAACCTTTCCAGCCTCCATACTTGAGCTCTTTTCTTTGTCCGGTCGGACCATTGCGTGACCGTTTCCTTTCCCTCTCCGCCCTTGTCGTCCTCCCACCCGCCAGTTGGAGCCACATCGTCCCCCAGCGTGGGGCTCAGGACCTCCTCAGGGTGACATCCTGACAGTTTTCTCCAATGCTGCAAATAAAAGGTCCTTTCTGAATGATGAGCTGTTATTATGTAAATAGCTTCTGACTACTGCTGCCTCAGACTTCTGCAGTCCGCTGGACGGAGGCTACTGTGGCGACGGGAATCATTTTCATGATTGCAGGCAGCTCTGGAAATGGGGGGGGGGGGGTTGGGGAGGAGACAAAGTGACCAGAGGTTACGCTGCCTGAGTAGCTCTGTTTATTGCATGGTAAATGACCCCAATACGGAAAACATAGCTTGCTTCTCTTTCCTTGTCGTGACGGAGTGACTTTGGTGAGTTTACTGGAGATGAAAAGCAGCTCAAGGTGAAGAAGTTGTTGTTTTATTGTATAACCCATGTTTGCTTGGGTTAGCATTTTCTGGACCGTTTCTGGAGAGACTGTGCGTCCGCCAGATCGTCTCTCTGATGGACACAATGGACACCTACCATCTCAGACATGCTGTTAGCAGATTGTCACTACTGTAACCTTCCTTTCTTTGATTTCTTGTCTTTATATAAATCAACATCAACACCAATGGTTAAATTAGGGTTTAGTGTTAGGTCTGAAAATAACATGTAAGCTATGATTGAACATAAGTAATAATTCATCTATCATCTGTCGGTATAGTTGCCTCAATACAGTTTATCTAAGTTAACTAGCACTTGATCCCTGATTCCTTCCTCTTCCAGTTGTTTCTCTTCCTTCGTTTTCTTTGACCTCATATTTGAGAACATTTTTTTAGCCGCCACACTTTTATTTCTCTCTTGCAAGCGCTCCAAGTTTGTTTCTTGAGACTCAAACGTAATGTGGGAGAATGTTTCTTTTCTCTCTCTCTTTTTGCCTCATTCCTGTGGGCTGAAAGCAGCTTTTAATTGATTTTCTGTAAATAAAATCTATGCTGCCCTTCAGCACCTTGTTTGTGAGCTTATTGGGAGCGAGTTGTGTGTGTGTGTGTGTTTGTGTAGGCCTGTGCGGTTGCCATGACTCACTCTTGCTGCCACCCTGACCTCCACGCTGCCCACACACAGCCACACTGAGACGCGAGTCCGACACTGGCTTTGCATTTTCCCATCAGCCGACCCCTGACCCCTGCCGGCAGCCTCTCCCGCACGAAGCTGAGCCGCATTAACCTGGACCTCCTTTGTTTCCAAATCATCTGTCCAAATACAGTGGACGGCGAGTCGCCACAAACACAGAGGGTGGATGGGTAATAATACATGCAGGCTCACTCGCTGCTGCACTGCACACCTTCACAGGCAGATCAGAGGAGCAGGGGGTGGGGGAGGGCGATGAGCAGAGGAAGAGGAGGAAGAGGAGGAGGAGTGGTGGTTATGGCTGAATAGAAGGAAGCAATGCAGCAAGAGGAAGAAATGTTGCCGTGCGCGCCGTGTGTTCATATTCCTCACTTCATTGGGTCTGGTTATTACCCAGAGCGTGCGGCCATGTTTGATTCATCCAGGTGCACCGCAGCAAATTACCCAGAGTGCTGCACACATCGGGGATGGGGGGGGGAAAAAATGTTAATGATGTTTGCTCCGGCTAAGAAATGCAGTGACCAGGTCAGTCCAGGTGGCGCTTTCATTTACCTCCCAATCTTCCTCCCATGCAGAGATTTTATGTGTTCGCTGCCATCATTAGAACAATTCATACCTATGGATTTTTGCGACATTTCGAGAAGACAGTGTCGCTGTTTGTCAGTGGTCTGCACAGCAAAACTGTCAGAACTTTTAGCTCTCTTTCGCTAATAGCGGAGCTAATTTTTAGCGAGGCAGTTTTGCTAACTTTAGAAAAGAACTCAACTTCCTCTCAATTAAATTTTCCAGTTAAAATTCTAAATCACTGCTTTGTTCTATAAACTTTAAGAAAAGCAGATGTTCCACATCTGTGCCCAAGCTTTGGTTCCTAACATTTATATTGATGCTCTTATTTTGAAGAGGCTGAAGACTGCAGTTTTGCTTTCTCCTGTTCTCTCTATTCTTGCAACAACAACTTTTATTGGACATGTAAATTATGTTTGAGGGTCAAAGTCTTCCAAGGGTGAAAAGAATTTGAATTGACGTTAACTATGTAGCATTAGCATCCGCTAAATCGCTCGTTGGTGTCGCTGTGTAGTGTTAGCAGAACACTTTCCTGCAAGTCTGTGCGGATAGAAATGATCCATGTTACACACACAGAGCCCTGAGGGACACCAGGGATCCACAGAGAGGACAATGTCAAAATATAACCGATGGGACAAAAGCAAAACATTTATTTATTTATTTTTTAAACGATACAAAGTAGTGAATCAGCAAAACTGTGCGGGACGATTTGAGAACTGTTGCTAACGCCTCGTTCATGTGTTCGCCAGGTTTCGGGACGGAAACGCTGAAAGTTGCTCCGGATGATCTGTGCGGCGTCGGCGTTTTAAAAGTTGACGCAATCAGGTCCGAGTCCGTGTGGAAGGGTGAGTTTGTGACTGCTGATTAATGCAATGACTCTTTAGTCGGTGTGCTGTGCATCAATGGGGCCCTTGTGACAGATTACATTATGCAGCATGTCTCTTTTTTTCGTGTGTGTGTGTGTGTGTGTGTGTGTGTGTGTGTGTGTGTGTGTGTTCAACATCTGATTTTAAAACTAGATTTTAGAGCCGCAGGAAAACAACAAACAAGACCGCGTGCTCATCCTTCACAAACTCGTCACTCTGAATACCTGGGCAGCCCCACACACACGCACGCACACACACACACACACACACACACACACACACAATGTGACTCTCCAAGCCAGACTTGTATTTATGAAGCTGCCCGCCTGCCTATCTCCTCCCCAGCCTGGGCGAATGATTTTCTATGAGTGCTGTAACTATCATGTCACACCATGTTGTCATTATAGTGATTGCCGACGGCCCTGATAACCTCCCTGCGGTGATTTGTACCATTGAGGAGTAGTTTCTGGGGTTTTTTCTCCCCCCTTCTCTTTCTGTCTCTTTCCTCTCATCTTGATTGCAGCATCTCCCATCAGCAGCCTCGCCTTGTTTGTAGTCGCTCTGAAAGAGATCTCTCCTCCGCGCGCAACATTTCATCTCGCGTCTTGACGGGGGGAGACGCGCCTCCGTCGCACTTCTCCTCTTCCTCCCCTCGCTCTCCCTCAATCCCTCCTTCTCCGCCGCCCGTTTTTCACTCCTGAGAAAGCATCAGCCGTCTCCTGGCATGAGCGCTGTTTACCGCTCTGCTTTGATGGAGGGAATTATCTGTTCTCTCTCTCTCTGTCTCTCCGTCGCTTTGTTTTCTCTCCCCTTCTCTTTCACATAACTTGTCATTTGTTGCCCATTGTCTCGGTGGTATTTAGTGGCTGGGAGATTAGGCAGCTGTGAATGGACTGCAGCTGTCTGCGCTGGATTAGGGGAGTTTAATCAAAGTATTTTCTAATGCGCCTCGTAATGATGATCCATAGGGACGAAGGCTCTTTAACAGATAATGATAGCTCGACTGGCTGCTGGAGATGACTCGCTTGGAAGAACCACAGTCACCGACTTATTGTTGCCTTGTATAGGCCCCGGCTTTGCTCGAGCAACACCAGCCTCTCAGGAATAAACCACACAAGCTTTAGATTCTCTGAGCTCTAAATGCTTGGCATTTTGTGAATTTTATGGTAAAAATGTCACATTGGACGCTCTGACAGTTTTTTTTTTTTCCCCTATGTGTGAGTGCGATAACAGTAAAAAAACAGGTGTTGATTGGCTCCTTTCAGTTACATCTCTGGTGTTAATGATATGCCTCTTTTCTCTTGACACAAGCTCTCTATTGTTTGTTTGCTCAGCTCTTGCCTGAACGCGGGATTCCTCGGCGTCGGCTCTGCGTCGGTTAGCAACGAGGCACGCAGGGCCGGAATCGAAGGGGATGGGAGTAGCCTCACCTGAAAAAGTTTCTTGGAAGGATTCGGTAGAGTTCAGAAGGCCGTCGACCTCGTCGTTCCATCAGAGCCAAGATGGAACGACGACTGAAGTAACGCTTTAGTTCCGTTAGTATCTATCCGGTGGTGAAACAGAGTGAAAAGCGACTACGGAGAAAACCTATCAGCATAAACACCTTGTACCAAATATCCAGAAGATTGATTTGCAGCCACAGAATCTTTTCACGTTGCAGTTATGGAGTTGTTTGGCTTTCTTTCTGACAGCTGAAACTTGGTCCAACTGCCTCATCAACATGACAGTTGAGTCCAAACACAAGCATTAAATCAGCCCTATTAATCATACCTCCATGGAGGTGTGTAGACCAGAATAATGCCACCCCTCCTCAAGATACCGCTCTGGGTGATTGCCCATGTTGGCCATATCAAAAAACTGCTCCCAGTTGCAGGTTTTTGTCAGACCTGGAAAACTCAAATGCTTTTTGGATCAGGATCTGGCCAACCTGCAGACAGTGAGTAGGTGGCCGGGAGTCCAGAAACAGATGGCTCTTAGGCTGGATGTGACCGCCGTTTGAGGGCCACTGTTTTAGACCATTAGTCATCATGAGTGGGATTTATTTCATTTATGTGTGCTTTGTCATTTTTCAGGTAAAAAAAAGTATGTCTTGTTGCTGTGGGACCCAACACTGACTATCCATCCATTGTCCGTACCGGCTTACTCTTGAAGGAGCCTAGTTCCTTTCCCCTGTGGTCATTGGGTGAGAGACAGGGTCCAATCTAGGACAGGTCTGTCCCACTGCAAGGCAGACCAAGAAAATATTTTCAGAAAGCCTTCCTCTAAGACATGAGAGAGAGTAAAAGAGAGATGTTCATTCTCCATAGCGAGAGGAGAGGAAGCGGAGATGAAGGAACGGTGTCTCTCGGTAGCTGCCTCCTCCTTCACGCATGGAAGCCCCATGCTGGTTGAGACAGATGCTGGGGGAATCAGCAAAGCATGTTGCTACTGTGGCTTGTTTCTCAATCAGAGGCTTAACTCAGCACCTAACACACACACACGCGCGCCTAGCCTCTTGGCACAAAGATGGAAGCGGCACACAGACGAGTGCGCGTCGTCCCCATAATATCCGTTGAGATGTGAGATCACAAACGCTGGAGCTCCACCTGTTTCTGTGCCATAACAGGTGCCTGTGATAATTATTGCACCTCTCTCTGATGAGCCAGGCTCACACTGCACCGTCTGCAAGTTTAGTATTGAGAAAATGTCATTAAACTATTGCTTTGTGTAATTACTGTTTTAGATTTCTGTCTGATCCCGAAATCTGGGCTCTTCTGTAGTTTCCCCCCCATATGCTGCCATTTTACCCCAGAGTCTACAGATTCCTGACGTTAATGGGTCAAACCGGCAATGCTGGTCACCTCTACCAGCACGGCTAACCACTAGCTACACGACATCTCAGCTCGGTCAACATCAGCGGAGAGACTCCTGCAGTTTTACGTAACTTGAAACGTCCAGGAAACCGAACAGTCAGACAATGATAGTACGCTATGGTAGATTAGCTGTTGTTGCTGTTAGCTAATCTAACACAGCGGTGGCTGATTGGCTCATTTAACCCCCTGCTCCACTGTCGATCTGTCAGGATTGGCGTGAGGGTCGTCTTATTTTCATTTCATTGAACCAAAGCACAGAGTTCCCACATCATATCTCCGTGTTACGGCCGTCAAAGTCAAGCTAGCATAGCTGAACCACGTCCCTCTCCCTCGGCAAAAACTCCTTTTTCCCCAACCTTGTTCTCTCCTTGCGGTAATGTTGACAATTAGCAGCAAAGCACTGCTTCTCTTTTCATTTTATTTATCAAGCATACATTTAAGATTTAGTGTGTTGTTTTTGTGGTCGTCTTCGTTGGGCAACAGCTACGTTTTATCAATAAATATTTAACGAATGCTAACATTTAAGCTATTGCTATGCAGCTACAATAGCCACATATATGCTTTTTTTTTTGCCAATATTATGAAGTAACAAGTGGAACACTTCCAGATATGTTCCGTGAATCATATCTGTTGACTACTTTGGTAAAAATGTCATATTTTGAATGTGAATAAATTAGCAGAAGGTAGCTAGCTTTAGCCTGTTGGCGCCTCAAACACCACCGAACAAATCCTAGGAAGATTTTCAGTGCATATGAAAACTATATTTCACTCTTCTATTCAGTTATTATCAACAACATTTCTTTTTATCTGTCAAAAATAAATAGTCACCCCCCTTCCAGTAAGTAGATGCACCTTCGACTTCCAGGAAAGTCAAAAATCCAACTTCAACTAAATTCTCATATTTCAGACATGGAAGATGCTGAAGGGTCTCCCTTCCGCAGTGACGGCGGATGCCCCGCTGCGTGGTCCTGATGCGGTGTGGACAGAAATAATCAGGGCCACGGTGGCCCTCCGACCTGCTGCTGTCCCAGCGCTCCTCACTGCGAATAACAACCAGACAAAGGAAGGAGGCTCTGCGTTGGCGGACAGGCGCCGCAGAAATATTCTCTCCCAGGGACTCGGCATCTGATGATGCAGCGACTGCTCCACCTCGCTCTCTCTAGTGGGGGGAGTGTTTCATATACATTATCAGAGTGTGTGTGCAGTGTGACTCATTATTGGGCCTCCGTCTCTCTCTCTCTCTCTCTCTCTCTGATGATGTCATCATCCCAGTTTTCCGGATCATTCTCCGTCTCAGGTACTTTGTGAGACACACAGATGCTTGTAAAGGACGTGGCGGACGGGGGGCGCAGGGGGGAGGCGAGCCTTTGACACGATCCCCCCGCCCTCGTCCTCCTCACACCCCACTCACTGGGTGGTGAATGAGGGTCAGCTGCAGCCGGGCCCCCGGGGGGCCTCCCCGCGGAGCCGTTTAATGAATGTCATTTTCTCGCATTAAGCGGACCGATTGTGGGGGTAATGGCTCCCAACAATAACCATTTAACCAAGTCGGCCGGGTTCTGGCGGTTCATTGATTGATTCCAATCAGAGGCGCGAAGCGCACCGCGGCCCCACAACTCCACGCCGGAGACGACCTGAGGACAGCTCCATGGACGCAAGTCCCCTGGATGACCCCCGCCGCCCTGCAGGATGACCCCAGCTCTGCTGTGTGCTAACAAACATCCCCCCTCCACCCCTGTAACCCACAGTCAGCTAAAGAAGAGGTGAGCGGGTTAACGGCGCTCAGCTATTTAGATTCACTGTGAGATGAACAGTGGTGGTGGGGGAAAGGGTGGGAGGGTGCGCATGGTGTCGCCATGGAGACGAGCGGTAATGGCAGCGGTGTGTGTTCAAGGAGAGAGCGGCCAATTGTCCCCAGAGATGAGTTAATTTCCTGACTGCAGGTGGATCTCCAACAGTGGGATGTCATCAGGAAGATGTTAAATATTCAGCTACATAAATATGACACATCGATATCGCATGGCATGTTGAGGAAGCGCCGACTCAGGCTGTAGATGAATCAGCTGCTCTTGGGTGTGCTTTTGTTTTTCCTTCCACAAAACCTTCCATGGACACCCACGGATGCAACTCGCCCAATACGTCTCCTCCAAACTCCTGAATTGGAGGCGATCTCTGATGCTCTTTTCCGCATTTAATTTTTTTTTTCTTCCTTCCACTAAACTTTCTGGAATGATGCTATCAGCACCATTTCCCAGTGACACCTTTTCCTTCCAGCAAACTTTCCGCGCATGTGCTCAGACGCAGCTTTCTGATTCCAAGGCAGCGGTCACACCGGCTTCTCCGAACACTTTTTTTTTTCCTTCCTCTCAACTTTTAAACCTCATTCTGCATTTTTTTTTAGCAGAAGACATAAAAAAAATATTTTACAAAAGGGGAATTTTTCTTCAAGCTTATGTTGAGTTACGACATGCAGATGAGTTGAAAACAGTTTTGCTTTTGAAATGTTATAGTTTGAATATCAGGAGTTTTGCTACTTTACTTTCTATAATTAAATTTATAGAGGTTTATGATGAAATTGTGACTTTGTCACTTAATAAACTGATTTATTGTTGCTTTATTTTAGCACTTTAGTCGTTCTTGTTGCACTGTTTTCTATCTATTATCGTTGCGTTATCCATCACAATGTTTTTGTCACTCTTTCTTAACTGAGCTCTAGTTGTCGCTCTATAAATACCAGAGATTACTTCTTTATTTTTAATCATTTATTTCTACAAGAATCCCATTTTTAGTCCGATCCGTTTGTATTTGGTCATTTCGTTCGCTAATCCCCGGGACTTATTGAAAACAAAATCCCCGTCGCATCATCTCCCATCCATCATATCTGATCCCTGACGTGGTTCGAGTTCATTTTTTATTTGTGTTTTTTTTTGTTTTGTTTTGTTTTCCTCTCTCGCAGCTTCGACGTCCACAAAACGGAAGAAGTTCTGAGATCAGCAGAAACAAAAGGGCCGCCCTCGCCCCCTTTGCTTCGTTCAGAGATGATTATATTATCTTATCACGCCTGGAAGACTTGATGTGAGCCTAACGATTTCTACCAGCACCCAATCTGCCGACGCTTAGCGGGATCTGGCTCCATCCCACCCCCCCTCCTCCCCTCCGCATCTTTCTGCTGACTCGCCGCGCTCCGAGGACGGTAAGTAAATCTAATATAAAGCAGTTATTGATTTGCAGATCCTTAATCACTCTGATTCGGCCCAGTTTTCACTGACCCACTCCTTCCCCCCACTGCAGCTATGAGTCCCCCCGGGGCCCGGTGCTCAGCATCGGGATGGGAAGACAACTTGGAGGCAAATGCAATTTATTTATTTATTTATATTTTTTTTCTGCAGCGCCAAAGAGATTTAAGAATCCCATCATCAATCATCTCATCACAAATATTTATACATGTGCAGATCAATAGTCGGTGGGAAAACTCCCTGCGAACGGGACGCGGAGACGTGTTTGCCTCAACTGGCTCCGCCAGTTGAGGCAAACTTTCATAAAAAGTTTTCTTCACTTTTGAACTGGAATTAAAAAAATAGATAAATAAAAAAGTGCTTACCAAGAAATCTAGGATTTATAGTTTCCAGTAGAGTCAAATCACAGGAGATGTTTATATATATATAAACCTGGATTCCAAATCTTCGCTGAATTTTTCAGTTTTTCAAGAATTTCATCAAATGGGATCCTGGAGTCAAATCGTCGCAGCCTTTCTGTGCTGCAAAAATAGAGATTTTCTCAATGTAGCATAGAAGGTAAAAGCCAACACATTCAATAAATTGCAATATAAAAACAAATCTACTATTACAAACATGTTAATCTTCACTTAGCTACATTTCTAAGCTCGCGTTAGCTGCTTTTTAAGCTAGCCCTGTCCACCTTACAGGTTTATAGTACGGTTGTATTTGTCATTTTTTTCAAGATGGTCAACGTTTGATGTTACGCTGCATTAAGCTATCAGTTAGCTTAATACATTTAGCTATAAAGCTCGCTGTGTTTTTGGCGTATTTGGCTAAAATTTTAGGGAAATCATTTGTTTTTTTTCTCCAATGCTTTGATAATCATTTACTTCTGTTAGACGTGTGAAAATGTTCTCACATGATCACTCCCAGTTTTCCCACTTGCCTAGTCAAAGTATTGCCTTTGCGTTCCTGATGGTTGAAAGCGCCCGCCAGTGTGGTCGACTTGAAATGATCCTGTAAAGAAGCGAGAGTCCAAGTTTTCCACAGTGATGTAGAAGATTTATCACCAGTTTTTGGCTCCATCGCCTTCAACCGACCAGTTGATTCAGGGGGGGTTGATTATTTCCCCGAAGGTTATGAAAAGATTATTTTTATTTTTTTTATTTTACTTTTTTTTTGCCTTTTTCTTCTCTGAGTCTAATTGGTGATTGAGATCTGATGAATCGAACCTCCACAGGCCGTCGCTTGGCGTCGGTGCGTGTTCCCCGCGGTGCGGACGGAGTGACGCGTGTCCCCGACGCGGAATCAGGAGCCGAACGTGTCGCCGAGTAAACAACGCTAATTAAGATAGACGGACGGATTGCCTCTCTGACCCCCGTCCCCTATCCTTGTTTGTTTGTTTTCACTCTTCATGCTAATTATATTTAATCCCTTCTCTGTCGCCGTGGACTCTGACCAGCGCCGGGCGTCTGCCGCAGCCAATCAGATGCAGCCATGCTGCTTTCAGGAGGGAAGCGGGGCGATGGACTGGAGAGCTGGGCTCAGATTATGTGTGTGTGTGTGTGTGTGTGTGTGTGTGTGTGTGTGTGTGTGTGTGTGTGTGTGTGTGTGTGTGTATAGGGGCAGTGGAGCTTCACATTGGGTGGGGGCCCTGGCTGCCATTGTCTTGCAGTGCAGAAGTTAGCAGCGGGCCCCTCGGCCCCCCAATTGTTCTGCAGCCACTGAGGGAGAATGGAGCTGTCCACGTGCAAACACACACGCACACACACACACACACACTTTTTATGTCCTATCTATGACATGGGGAGTGGGTTCATTAATGGCTAATTAAAACAGGACTATTAATGAACGGCCAGCAGCAGACACCATACACCAACTTAGAGGGGATGAATTAACACATCCATAATGTGTCATCCAGCCAGCTGCAGACTCTATGTGTGTGTGTGTGTGTGTGTGTGTGTGTGTGTGTGTGTGTGTGTGTGTGTGTGTGTTGTGCAGCAGCTGCTTCCCATCCAGATTGAATATATTACGCCCACAACTACAGAACCGCAACGCAACATTTCAACATGTTTTATTGTGACAGGAAGTGATGCGTCACAGCAAGAGGTCACCCCAAAGAACGAATGCAACACTTCATCCCCACAGCGACCGCACGGTGGTGGCAGCATCCTGCTGTGGGAGGAGAGGGGTTGGGGGGTGTCTTTAACAGGTAGAAGGAAGACGGTGAGCAGATCGATCGAGCCGAAGGTCAAGGTCAAGTCAAAGGAGAAAGTACTTTGACTTGACCGTAAAAACATGGTTTATGATCGCGGGGGCATTTATTGTCATTTACTTCAGCAAATGGTGGAAAAACCCAAACGTTCAGTTTCGGTTTTTGACCAGCAGGAGGTGGTGATGTGAAATCGGCACAATAAATGTGTCAGGTGACGCTTGACTTTTCTGTTGCAGCAACGGCTTTTGGCAATAAACGTCACAACGAGAGCAGATGGGAGGATCTGATGCAGATGAATGACAAAAGTTCATCCAAACACATTCTTGTCCTCCCTCTTTGTGCACAGATTATGATCTTTATGTCCTCTTTTTTGAATTCTGAGGATGTTTTTAAACAATGCTCAATTCACTCTTCCTGCAGGGTCAGAGGGCCGCATGGAGAGCCAGGTGGGCATGACGGGTCACTGCCAGCAACCAGGGGTCACCAGGAGCCTTTAAGCGGGAAAAGGAATTCCACACAGGTACATTTAATTATGTAACTTTTTTTTATTTAAAAAACACTGTACTTTTTATTTTTATCTGAGTAATTTCACGATGAAGCATCTCTGCTCTTCCCACTAACACACCGGCAGTTTTTGTTGAAGTTTTTCTTTTTTTTTGAAAAATCAAAAAAAAAATTGTTGCCATTTTGGTGCTTAAAAAACCAACATTTTATAATTCGCTGCTTCTGATGATGTCATTTTTAAATATGAAGTTTGATTGATAATCTGATGAGTTTCTCTGTACTCTAGTAGACTTTTCGCCACATACTTTTTTTCATTATTATTTTTCTTGAATAACTACTTGACTGGAAATATTTTAAAGGAGGGTTCCGCTTACTCGAGTCAAATCTTCGGCTACCGTCACCTGGTCGCAGTTGAGTCGCGTGTCTGCTGGTAATGAGAGAGAGAGGAGCGCCGGCTTTCTGCCTGATTGTTTGTTAAGCAGAAATGCAAATGTGGGGAGGTGGAGGTGGGAGAGCCGGCTCCTTCCTCTGTGGTGGAAATGAGGTTTCCAGTCGAGAGAGCGAAGCTCCCGACTGCTCCGCTCGCCGAGGCTGGCGGGGAGGCGGCGCTTGCCGCGCGCCGAGACGTCGCGTCGCCGCGCTGGAGAGCACCTCCTTTTGAGTTTTCAAGAGAAGGAAGGAGTTTGCCTCTTTATTTTGTCGGGGCTCAGCAGATTTGGAGGGCACGCGGGGGGCGGCGGAGGAAACCCCGCCGCCGACTGGATCCGGCTCTCCGTTTGTGCTCTGACAGGGAGTTTCTGTGCTGCCACTTTTGCACAAAAACAGGAGAAGCGATGCACGGTGAGGGGCGGGGTGGCGCTCTGAGGTCAGGGATGGGAGACAAGGTGGAAAACAAGAGTTGCTGTATAACCATTAGCCAGCAATGTGAACGGCATCAGGAGGTTCAGGGGGCGATTCTGCTGCCTTCACGGCCCATAAACCTCCATCCACTAAACCACAGAAAGGCCATTTCCTGTCCTGGGGGTCCAGAGAGAGAAAGACATAGAAAACTTGGATAAATTAAAACCTTCATAAATCACAAGCAAATGAACCAGAGTACGTTAAGAGAGCAGCTGTTTTCGATAACGGCGGTCCGGTTTGACCGATTAGTCAATAATCTCCCAAATCAACGAGAGGAGCAATTAGTTCATTTTGTTGCACCAGATCAGATCAATGACCGACCTGCACAGTAACCAATGAGCCGATCAACCTGTAAGCCAATCAGCCACGCCTAAATCAGCTCCGTAACCAATCAACATGAAGCCCCATTAATAGCCATTCAATTAACCAATAAACCAATCAATCAACCGACAGCTTATGGCCTCAGAGACATTGTCCAGTTATTCAGTCAAATTAATAATAGCTGTTAAATTGTTGGTATTGTTGATTTCTTGACTAGTTAGAGGATTTGATTGGCTAGTTTATTCGTTGGATGGTGGATTAGCTTTCTGATTGGTTGCTGGCCATTTTTCTTTACTGATTGTTTAACTGTAATTCAATTAAAGGAAATCAACCGAAATATTTTCTCTGCTGTCCCACATCGAGGCTGATTGGTTGGTGAGGCTCCGTCGTCTGGCTGCTAATTGGTCGGGCTCTGTCGGCGAGCCCACTGGCTGCTCTTCGGAGGTCAGAGGTCAGGCTGTCGGCCCGCGCTCTCGCCAGTAGTCTCCCCTCCCTCGCCGTGCGGCCTGTCCTTCATATTAAATCACACTCGACACACCTGGAGCACCGCGGCAACCTCATCCATATTTTATCCCCGCGCCGCCTTTTTTATTTTTAATACTGCAGCATTTTTTTTTTTTTTAAAGGGACGGCAAACTGATATATTTATTAACTGACCCGCACCGTGGAAGTGTTGGGTGAGAGAGGGAGGGGTTTGTGGGGGGTAATCAGGTTTGTTCAGGAAATAAAATGGGAAAGGAGATGTGACAAGTTTATGAAGTAAGCAGAACGGTCCTTCATTACTACCCCGAGACCCCTCGGGCGCTTCGGGTTGCGGAGCGCGGCGCCCGCCGCCGCGCGAGTTGTCAGGGAGAATCTCTCCTCCGCTTTAACTCCAGCCCTTAAAGGCCTATTATTTCTGAAGAGGCCCGCCGCCGAACCTGGTTTACTGTCATAACTCAGGAAGAGGAGGCCCTTTCCTTCCCGGTGGCAGGAGGAAAATGTTTATGCAGGAGCTAAATAATTCAGTGGAGTGCCTGAGCAAGCAGGGGCCACGCTGTCACTCACCTGTTCTTGGGCTTTTTTTTTATTTTTTTTTTGTTATTTTTGGTTGCTTCTCTACTTCACCGGCAGCGAGGATGAGTGCAGTTTGCCCTTTTTTAAAGCACAATTTAGCAGAATGAAGCCCTTTAAACATTTGTGGAGAGGCAGGGTTAAGTGGGGGGGAGAAAACAGGGGGAGACAGAAAAAAAAAAAAAAGCACTTGTGTGGCGCGCGTTTGGCGCAAAAGGTTGCTCAATTATCGTCTGCTCACTTCGCCTCACCTGGAGTACTTTCAGCGTTTTTATTCAATCAAGTCTAGATGTCTGGTCTCGCCGCTTTACATATTTCAGCCGCGCCTGTTTACTGGTGAAACGTTCGACGAACTTAACATGCCGGCGATTTTCACTCTCAAAAAGGTCATGGCGATACGCGAGTCGTCCACATCGTCGGGGGGGTTTTACCCCCGGCATTCCTTCGTCTGACCTTTTCTGTCCCCTTTCCTGAGTCCCCAATTAATTTCCTTCTGCATCAAAAATCCATACTGATTCATTAAAGATTGTCTTTTTACTCTTTTTTTGGTTGATTACAGAGAAACGGAAAACATTCGATGCTGTTTAATGTTAGCTTACATAAAACTTCACTCAACGTAATAAACGTGTAAGGAAACGTCTTATGGAATAGATGGATTTTTATTGTATCAGCTGAGTTCAGATTTCTCACACTGACTCCTTTGTGCCATGGTGTCCCTCAGGGTTTTTCTGTCCGTCCTTATTGTCCATGTTCAGCTTCGTGGCCTCGTCTTCGTCGTCTCCTCCATTCCTGCTGCTTTGCTCGGAGCATCTGGTTTTTACATGGGCCTGTCTTGACTTTTTGTCACACTCAAGCTAAATTTAAGATTGTTAGAGACGGTTTCTAAACTTTAAGCTTGCAGAAACCACTGAACCTGCTGCTGGATGAAAGTCCTGCCACATTAACAGGGCAAATTGTTCAGGTTCTCACTTTGTTAGTCGATTGGTTCATTTGCTTCTTGCTTGATTGGCTATTTAACCAGTTGATTTTCTAGGTGTTGTATTAGATGTATGAATGGTTGGCTGGTTGATCAATTAATCAAGCTTTACTCCAGCGGTTAAATTAAAAGGTTTGCTGGTTGATTGGTTTTGTTCATTGCTTGTCGGTTTGACGTCTCAACAGTTGATAAATGTTGTTACATCGGGACAGATGTTCGAATGGATGGATGATCAATTGGTTAATTAATCTCAATGGTTGGTTGGTTGGTTGGCTGGCTGGCTGGCTGGCTGGCTGGTTGGTTGGTTGGTTGGTTGGTTGGTTGGTTGGTTGGTTCATCAATTCCATTGTCACGGAGCTCATCTTTCAGATACGAATGCATGTGATAAAATATGAACTCTTTGATACCACTGATACTTTTATCATTTCCTCATGGTTGCCTGGGAGACGATGTAGATTAAGTGGAATATAAATATAAACAGGTATTGAGAGAGTTAATCTTCTACTTCTTCTTCTTTTGGTGTTTTTTTGGCGGTTAGCAAGAAAACTGAAGGTGTGCGTTACTGCCACCTACTGGTATGGATGATCGATGAGAGATGGACGATCACCTGATTCTTTTGAGATAATACAACCGACTTAAGTTTATGCAAATATCTCATGGCTTTTGAATAGTTAAACATAAAACTATGTCTTATGGCCAATAATGGTGACATTTTCTCTCTTTTTTTTACTATAAATCTTTTCTTTCTTCAACATGCTGTGTTAAACTATTGGAAGGTGATCTTCTCCACCCTATAAACTCAACCTGCTCTAACTCGGAAAACACTTGGCCTTCCATGGTGAACAGTTCTATATTTTTGTCCTCTCTCTCTCTCTCTCCCGTGCGGACTGTTAGAAACCAGCCCTGGGCTGCTGCTCTGCTGACCCGCAGCCTCTAGCTCCACCCTCTCACACCACAAGCCCTGACCCGGACTGACGGGATCATTCAGCCAATCGCCCAGTAGCGCTGCGGGCCGGCTCCCTGCTGCAGAGCAAAATATTTAACTTGATGGCTCCATCAGCGGGCGAATGTGGAGGAAAGTGTGGTTTTTAAAAAAGATACACATTTTTCTACCCAAGAGGAAAATCAAAGTAGATATTTGGAATGAAGACAAAGTGAAATAATCCAAAGCTTTTATCCTCTAATATGAGATTAGAATCAGCGTCCTGTTCAGAAGTTCGTTTTGGGATGAAGCTGAATCTTTTCATTTCCCATGCAGACCTGGAGTCTGACACGTGTGTAGAAGAAATCCTCCGTAGCTTCAGCTGACGGCCGAGCCACCGGTGACGGAGTGTCGGGTCCAACCCGGAGCTGGGATGGTTCTGCTCTGCCACCGTCCTCAATCAGCTGCCATTGATTAATTGGATTAACCCACGATGATCCTAATGACTGATCAATTTCCATTAGAGGTCCTTAAACACATCTTAATGAGATTGGAGGAGAGTCAACAGTTGTGTGTAGGATCTCATTTGCAACCCTGCGACTTCCTCGCCTTTACGTTGATTGAAGTCCTGACACCTGCAGATGACATGTAGGGGCTCTGAGAGCAGAGATGAGCCGTTCAAACCAGCCCGGTTCTGTGTGAAAAAAAGTAATCAACCCCCAACGACTGGCTGTTGTCCGTCAAGACTTTGACTAGGTCTCTTCTGAACCTACGGTCATGTGTCCAAAGATGACAGAACCCTCTCAGCAGTGGGCTTTCTGTCCTTTAGGTTTACTGGTAAAAAGAACAACCACTCAGGATTCTTCACTCCTTAGAGTTGCTGCTATAGTATGCTAAATATGGAAAAAGTGTCACGGGAAGTACCATTTTCCCTGGATGTGCTTCTTTAACATCATTTCTTCTCGTTTTCCTTCCTCACCACGAAGCAGAGATCCCAGGAAGTACCCAGCTGCCTCCCTCTCCTCTTTCCTCCCTTGTTTTGTCTGCTGCCGTCTCCTTGCCAGCTCCTCTGAGATCCCACTGTTGTTGTTCTAAACAAGCAGCAGGGGGTTGTGGGTAGAGGCCTGCACTCACGCTGGGGGTGTGAGTCACCGAAAGAAGGGAGGACGTGTCTCTCTTCCTTCCTTTCTTTTTCTCCCTGTGAACTCGGGGTCACCCCCTCAGCGGAGGAGACGCTGCAGGTCGGCCGACTCGCGCGCCGACGTCGGAGACATGCAAACGAGCTCCGCTAACGCGCGCCGTTTTCGTTTTGCACGTTGCACCGGCGCGTCAGAGCAGGAACGCTGGGACGTGGCAGACCCATCCAGCGGAGAACCATAAAGCACAATAAAAGCAAACCTGCACATAAATCTGAAAGCTCTGGAAGCAGCGGAGCGTAGGAAACCCTTTGCTCTCCAGAGAACAAAATCATATGGCATAACCCATAAACATGTAAACAAACACCCACGCAGGCAGCATTATAAATAGCGACACATTGGATGCATATGTTCACGTGTGCCGAAAGTGTGTTTTGAATACACTCTGGACGTCTGCCAGCGACTAGAAATCATAAGTTTTATTGGCGAGGAAAGACGTGTGGTGATGGAAGCAGCAGGTAGGCAGCATGAAGGAGGGGTTGAGTGGGGGGGACTGCTGTAGGTATTCACAACTCCTGGATTGAGATATATGGCTGTATCAAAGCTTTCTGTGTACAAGCCGAGAGGAAATGCACAACGGATCCCCCGTTGTACGCAGCTGTACGGTCCACATCTCTGGCGGAATACTTAGCCCAGGGATTATGGGGCCTCCTGCATTTGCATAACTCCATTAAGACATCTTAGGCTCCTTTTCTGTCTCTCTCTGGCGCACTCACGCAGAGACACCTGTGTAGGGAGAAGCCATAAAGACGCTCCCCCCGTGAAAAGGCGAATTACATTTTCCTTTTCGCATTTTGCGGGAGACGTAATCCGCGGCGGAGCGCCGAAAGCGAGGCGTCGAGGCGAAGTGGTGAAGAAATGAACATCCACCGCGGAGCTTCCAGGTTCACGTCCGACTGAAGTTCAAGACGAACTTTAGATTGTTGGGCTTTATTTTCATTCCAGGTTGTGGCTGTTTTTTACCACGTTGTCGTCCAGGAGACATGCTTGCATCTTAAACTGCGCTTAACGGCGTATGATGGGAGAACAGTGTTTCAGTGCAGCTGCTAGATGAACTCCGAGAATGGATGAGCTATAATTAGCTTGACAGCATCAACGCCTCCCTGGGTCAGCCTCGTTTTCTTCCTCTAAGACAATAAGATCAGTCGTCCAGGGCTCTCCGGCTATAGATAGGCCGACTGTGTGTGGTGCTAAGGAGAGCGATGACCCAGAGGTCGCTTCCCTTTTCTAGTGTCTTTATACCACCGGCCCCCGCAGTGTCCCCCTCCTCCCTGCCACTCTCTCTTCCCCTTTCCCTCTTTCTCTTCTTCAGTGGCGTGAATCATGAAAGCGAACCCTGTGAAGTCGATGGGCCTTTTTCCTCTGTGGCGCCGTTTTCTTTTTTTCTTCCTCTCTCTTTCTCTCTCGCACAGAGAAACGGAGAGATGAGGTATTGATTTGAGAGCCTCTGGGAGGAGAACAATAGGTCCCTCACTGAAGCCACTCTGTAGCACAAACACCTTCCCTGAAGCCTCTCAGCGCCAGAGCAGGACCTGGGAGGAAGAGAAAAAGCCGTTCTGCTCTCCGTTGCTCCGTCTTCCTCCACTTGCAGCTGCTTGTTGATAGCCTGGAGCGGTGGGATGAAGAAGTGGAGGCCAGACCTTAGCACTTGCCTGGTCCCTGCAGATCAGCTTGCCGGATAGGCCAGAACCCCAAACCCTGGACGAATCGCACAGGAGAACCTCTGAGAGCCAACACCCGCAAGGTCATGGGTTCAAATCCGCCTCAAGGTACTCTGAACTTTCTGGGCATGTAAAGCCAACTGCTCCACCCTGCCCTCTACCCTCTCCGCCACCCACTCACCCACATGCAGCTTGAAGAGAGTCCGGGTCGATGGCTTGCCAGCGCGTCGGATAACAGCTTCCAGATTGGACTGATTGATGACCGCAGAAGGTCTACAATGATGTCATTGCCAAAACTGCATGAGATCATTAACAGAAGACAGCAGAAAACGCCTCATCCATCTTGCTAGTTTATGAGCCTGTTGTCCGGGGAAGGCACCGGACATAAAGAGACAAAATAATTATGAGCTGTCACAGTCCAGAAGGGGAAACAACAATTCATTTTCTTCCTTTGGTGTTTATAATCACGCTAAGCATAAAATTGTTCAAAACTAAACCATACAAAGACTTTTATTCATCCGCATCATTAATTTTGAGGGGGGGAAAAAAAAACATTTTTCATGGTGGTGTTCAATTCACATAAGCGATGTGTTGAGCAGCGATCTTTGTGATAAACAAACCGGCGCGACCTCGAGAGCCCTCAGCTCCTCTGATCCTCTCCGCCGGGCTGAGGTCGCGGCGGCCGTCTTTACCATCTCTCCTACTCTGAGCGGGGCCACCGGGCCCGGCCCCGACTCATTGCTGATCATTTCATTATGCGCAGCGGCCAAAAGATGCAAGAGGCCGCTGAGCGAGTTGCCCCCGAATATTAAAATGTATCGATTTGCTTTTGAAGAGATCCTGACAAATCCAAAGATCAGGGTTGAATTTTTATATTTCATTGACTGTATGTTTATTTCCAGGAAAGTTTAAACAGCTATGGATATTAAGGAAGGATACAAAACCTCCAAACTTGTCTTCAACAAAGTTCCTGGTGCTTCTCTCTGGTCGTGTTGTTTGCTTGAAGGTGATGGATCACCTGCAACAATTCATATCACAGAGGCTCCTCTGTATGTTGTCGACAACGTGCTGGACAGGAAATGAGAGAGGTTCTTCACTGATGGCAAGCCGCAAACAAAAATACGACGTCCAACTTTTCGGTGCTTTCTCTCGCTTTGACGCGTTGGTCATTTCTGTAGGAGAAATGATGGATGTTTCATAAGAAGACACGAAGCTGTGACCGCTTTGCCTTTGTCCGACTTTTTATATTTAATCGTTTGTTTGAAACCGTATTGGTAAAGCCAAACACCATAATTGATAAGGTGGTTAGGGTTAGCTGTCAAGCACCTCTTTGAACTCGACACCAAAGGAAACGTGTAAGAAAATGAAAAAATTACTCAAGTAGGTGATGGAAGGAGAGGTTTCATCTCTTAAAAACCCAAAGTTCTCCATCTAGTCATTCTTTGTTTTGAGCTTCTTCAAGACGAACGACAGAGGAATCAGGCTCTGACTGTAAACCTCACCGTGTCTGGAAACCGGTTTCCAGACACGGTGAGGTGTTTATAATCACGCTAAGCATAAAATTGTTCAAAACTAAACCATACAAAGACTTTTATTCATCCGCATCATTAATTTTGAGGGGGGGAAAAAGAAACATTTTTCATGGTGGTGTTCAATTCACATAAGCGATGTGAAACCGGTTTCCAGACACGGTGAGGTTTACAGTCAGAGCCTGATTCCTCTGTCGATCCCAAACGCACACGCGACCGCTGTAAAGCAGGCGCGTAAATTTTAAATATAACATTTTTTAAATTTTAAATTTAAAAAAATAAAAAAAAATTAAATTTTTTAAATTTAAATTTTTTTAAAAATCATTAAATTTTTTAAAATCATTAAATTAAAAAAAATTTAATGATTTTTTTATTTAAAATCATTAAATCAAAAATTAATGATTTTGTTTCTGGACGGATGTTTGTGTGCATAGAAACGAAGATGTATGCAAATGTTCTATTTTAGTGATTGACTACCTTTTGTTATTTTTAGTTTCTTCTGTCCTTTCTAAGATTGAAATTTTAAGACGATGTTCCGCGCAAACTGGAATTCCTTTCCGTGCTGTAAGAGGGAACCTAGAGGCTATTGACGGCACCCTGTGGGTGATTTTCCACTCTGTGAAGAATTAATAAACCCACTAGAACCCAACCTCACTTTGCTTTCTCTCCGTCTCTGTCACCGTCCTTTCTTTCTCTTCATTGCCACTCGCTTGAGGCTACATCCCAGCGCCGAGGCACGAGGGGAATTCTAAACGTTCGGGATGAGTTGTTTGTCTTACTTTGTCTCCAGCGGCAGCTGGAGACAAGAAGAAAGGGTGTCTGAAAACGGAAAGCTTCTCTCCTGCCTCCCGTCATGCAAAGCCCAGAGTGGTGGGAGGTTTTTCTGGGGGGGATTCGGTGGGGCAACGGTAAGGCAGAGACGGGGTGGTTGGGTTATTAATTTCCACTATGCAGCATCATGCAGCTGGTGGCTCCAAAGCGTGGTTTGGCGGTAATGAAAATGGTCCAAGTGGAGGATTAATGGCTCGTAAAGACGGAGCGTTTAGATGAGACGACCGCCTCAATCCCGACAGCGGTGACTAATCGCAACCGATGCACACATTAGCACACGTGTAGCCACCGAGCTACACCTTCCCGTGTTATGTCACCCCTCGCTTTCTGCTTTCTGCGGCTCGGTGTCTCATCTTGGTGTGAATTGTGTCAAGGTCAGAGGTCAAAGCGTGCTGAGAATCATCTTGATTTATGCCCCCTGAGCTCAGCTACAGCCATGCAGCATGTTGGGGCCAAATGGGGTGAGGTTCCCCCTAGCTTTGCCCCCTCCCCCCGTTTTTTGTTTTTTTCTCTCCCACTAATGGCGCTGACAGGCCCACCGCATCATCAAGCCGGACAAATGGGCTTTCCACCGGCCAGCCATTTATCCTTCTCTGACGCTGAAGGTACATCATATATCTCTAAAAGCGCCCAATAAGGCGGCGGGGAACAGGTTTTTAAAAGAAATCGATTCAGATGCTTTACAGCGGGCGCGTGTGCGTTTGGGATTGACGTCGCGGGCAGACGTGGCTTCGGCTGTCGCGGCTTCAGCGCCGGGGGAGCAAATGGCAACACAGGCCATAAAACACGCGATTTCCATCAAGACAGGCAGCCAGCCCTGTTCAAACTATTAGCCTGACATGTAGACGCACACTATAAAGATCTGATGTGGGTCCAGAGCCGCAGTTTGACACACTGACGCCGATATGGAGGTTTTTTATCACATCAGCTGAGGTGTCAATTACTAACAGGCCTCCTCCTTTTGTGGGCACCAACATCAACACGAAACAGGAAGAACATTTTGGTTGTTCTGCCCATAAATGTGTAAAGAGAGGTAAATCTCTGCTTTAATCTTTTAGAAGATATTTAGAAATATGTGTAAATTATGTAAACAAAAGCTATTTTATTCTTTAATTTTGAAGTAAAATGGCTGTCACTGACTTCTAAAGGGGGTTTCGGCGAGGTGTTGTTTGCGTTCGGGGCCAGGAGCCACAGAGAAGCACATGAGATTGTGAGTCTTGGCCTGAGAATGGACTGTGGTCTGTCATCTGAAACGAGAGACCTTATTCCGTCCTCCAAGCCAAACATGGACTAACGCGGCATTTTGTTGAAGAGGCCAGTCCAACAAAAAAAAAAAAAAAAAAAGCAAAGCAAAAATGTTTCCGCAGGGTAACTGGACCAGTGAGGTCACAAGATCTGTCCAGTTCAACACAAATCTGAAAGGACGTGAGTGTAAGAGCCAAGACGGTTCCTGGCTTTTTGGATCGCAGTGTGTAGCTGGGTCAGTATGGACCTAAGAAAATCTGAATCCTTAAAACAAAAAAAGAAACAAAATGACAGGATGTACTCCTGATGTTTTGTGAAAAAAGTTTGCTTTGTATCGGTGAGCAAGCAGCCATGTTGGATTTGGAGTTGGTGTCTGGCGGAAAGCCTGTTAAGTTTCTTCTTCTGTTAATTGTTAATAATTATAAAAGTAAGTTTGCGGTTCAAGCTGTCGGCGCGGAATCCAGCAAAGGCACGGAAATCTAATCTCCAAATGGTCCACACCTCCACCTCAGACTCTTGTCGGTCGTCTGCTCCGTGACGACATCCATCAGCCGCTTGCGTCTGCGCGCCGTCGGCGTGGAGAACGAGAGCACGCGTGTCTGATTTATCCGCTACCTGTTCCCCCCGTGAACCGGACCGGCTGCCGGCGTGACCGCCCAAGCACAGATGTGTTTGAGGATTGGGCCGAGGCGCGAACGCTCCTGTCAGCTCCCTGACAGCGTGACATGAAAATCTATTTGTTTTCATGTTTTAAAGGAGACCGTTTGTGGTGGTGGGACCACAAACCCTATCCAGAGCTCATCTTTTGCAGTAAATTGGAAGGGCCCTGACGGCTCCTGCAGCTGCTTCTTCCCTTTGTCGACTTGGCCTTGCACCTGGCCCATCTGCTGAAGCCTGTCATCCGTTTTACCCATCTCTCCTTCAGAGGAGCCCACCCTGCAGGAGGGAGCGTGCATGGAGGGGGTGAGGGTCAAGGTGTCCAGGCTGCGCTCTTAAACTCCTCGGCTTCGCTTTGAGGCTCGTCTGCTGGTTTAAAGGTGAAAACGAGCAGAAACGGTGCGGCGGAGAGGCGGGGATGTGTCTGAGCTAATGGGGGGGCTGAGGGAGGTGAACAAGGCGGTGGGTGTGAGGCTGAGTCAGCACCGCAGTATGGATTCACATCCCTTCAAAAGCTACCTTCACCAGAGTCAGAGCCGTCTCGGACAAATGAACTTCCAGGTTCGCAAATCTAATTCCTCCTCTTTTCCAGGGGAAAACCATTCCAGGGGCATTAGATTTGTCTCCAGCAGCCGTGGCTCTAAAGGAATCACCCCGTTTTATAAATAAATGATCAATTGTGTTTCACTGCCGTGTCGCGGAAAGCCATCCTCCCTCCGCGTTTCCTGGGGAAAGCGCTGAAATTCCCACGCGTGTTTTATTGGTGCAGAAACAACATCCACAGGTGTGTGAACGCGGGGAGGGGCTGAGCCCCCCCGACGGCCCCCTGGAGCTTCTACAGCCTGAGATGGATAAGGCCTCCCTGGCTGATAACGCAGCCCGAGTGGAGCTGGCTAATTACTGCAGCAGTGGGTAGGGCTATTCATTTCCAGTGTAAAACAACCCAGATAACGCAGCTCTTTTTCTTTTTCGTTTCACCGTTGTACAGTATCACAGGGGCCGGTGATTGAATTACGCAGTGTTCCCCCGGTGACTGAGAGGCGGTAATTACTGCGTAATTTAAGATTACATTATTAACCGTCTGACTTTATTAGAATGTAACTTCACCTCCGCAGTTGGTTACATCCTTATCACTGAGAAAGAGAAAGATGATTAAGGGGGGGAAAGAGGAAATTGCCACAATTGTCCGTGTGTAACTGGGAGTGTGTCGGGCTTATTAGCGGCGGGACGGAGCCACGGGAGGATTTCACGCCTGTGTTTTGACAAGCAAACGCAGAGCGGCTCCTGGCCTGTTTTCTCTGCCGGGGCTTTTTAATGTCAGGGAAGAGGAGAAATATCTCTGGGCCACTTACCTTAACTTGTGTTTATTTCAGGCTGTCGATGTGCTATAAATACACCGTCTTATCTACTCTTCTCTCTGATTTCAGTCGGCCGAGAGTCTGGACTTTGACTAGGCCGCTGCAAACCTTCTCTTCTTCAGCCGTTTGGGACAATGTCTGCGCTCGCCGTCCTGGTAACGATCGGTTTTGGGTCAAACCTCAGCTTTCGGACGTCTGACTCGAGGCAAGGTAACGTCAGTTTCTTTATGTAGCACAACAAGTCATTTCAAAGTGCCAATAGAAAGAGACAAAAAGGTATAAAACTAAATATTGGTCCCCCGTGTTTAATGAACCAGCGCTGGCAAACCGTCCCAAAGCATAATGCTGCCACCACCGGTTGGTCCATCAGCTCAATCCGAATTCCCGCAGTCACCTTCCATCTGCTGCCGTTGAGGTTCTGCCAGATTGCAGAGCGTGGGGCGAATTCAACATGGCGACCAGAGTTTCTTTCCTCTGCGTCTGCGCTGAACGTTTATCCAGCGGGACGGCGTCGAGAGGCCGAATGTGAGGCGAGGTTTACGGTTTTCGCAGCTCATTCTCATTCTCGTGTGGGCTGACCTCCGTGGTCCTGTTAAAAAATAATAAACCACTCTAATTATCTCAGAAAGTCAGGCTTATTACAGGCGGCAGTGGAGTTTTAGCCCTTCCTTCATGCTAACGGCTCTTCCCCCGGGACCGACTGGTTGTTACTGGACTAAACTCTAATCCTTTCTTCATCTGCTCCAAGGTAAACAAGCTGCTACTGATTCGGATGCATCATCTAATTGGAGGCTCGTGTTAGGTGTATGTATATCATAAAACTATGCAGACATGCTGCTTTTCCCATTTAAACTCGGGGAATGTGCATTTTTTTACATCCCACCTCTTTCAAAAGCAAAAGAAATGATATATATATATATATATGTCTACACTTTTTTCTTTGTTGCGTCAAAATTATTTTATACCATTTTCTCCTTCCCTTGAAAAATTGCCTGACAATTTATGAGGAATAAAAAAAGCACATTCTGTTGAAGTTGTAGGTGGCAAAGTGAAATCAGAATTAACTGCATCTAAGAAACTCTTATGGCATAAAAAAAAAGTTTGAGCCGAGCTGCCGAACCTCAAGAGTGTTTTAATGAAAAATCAAAACCAAGTGTATAAAAACGGAGAATCAAGCAGATTTTTAAATACATGCGAGGATTCTGCCCTCATTGTTGTGTTCACCAGTCAAAGGACCAGAGACGGTGCAGGAATCATACATTTAAGCGAGAAATTTGCAACTGGCATGCATAAAAACCCGATTAGAAAGTTAAAAGAGCAGAAGGGAAAGCGACATTTTGGCCTTGATCTTTAACATATACGCTCTGACGCACAGTTTCGCAAGAATTAGCCAGTTTCAAGGTAAAAGGTTATGAATCAAAGGAAATTCGACAGAGCTGCGTTTCCCACATTCGCCGATCGGCTTTTGTTTGCAAGTGTTGCCTTTGAGGGGAGGGAGAGAATCTCAAATTCTGACCTGGAAATACATTAAGCCGCTCCCAAACGTACGGAGAGCGTCTCCGCTTGCCCTCACATGCTACAGGAAAGGAGCCGCACACAGAGCGGCGCAGCCGGAGAGAGAACGCAGCGTTGTGTTAAAAGAAACAAATAATAATGATAAAGTTGACCTGAAACCGAAGAGAGATTAACCCCCCGGTCGCTGGATTCACGCACAAATCCTCTCAGAGTGCAAAATCACAGGTCAGGGCGCGGATAATGATTGCACATCCCTTCATTAGCATCATATCGCATCTATGGATTAGACTGAACAAAAGCAGCCGTTGTTATCCACCAAAGCATCCGGCACATGAGGGGCTGAAGACGATCCTCGCCAGTGGGGGACGAGTCACCGAGGTTTCAGACGAAGGCAGGGCGCAACCGCAGAGAGAGGCAGCCGGACCAGCGACGAAAGGCGCTTCGCTTTGACAGAATCACAAATGTAAGGCGCAACGTTTCAGGACATCCGTCCTCCAGCCGAGGAGGAAGGCGAGCTTCGGGACAGAAATGGAAGGCAGCAGTTGAAGAGGTCGAGTCGTTTCGATGACTCCCATCGCGGTTCAGCTTGTGCACATCGATCTTTTAGCGTCTCGCCTTTCGACGGCCAGAAGAAATCACTACAGAGGTGAAAGAGAGGCAAGGAAAACGTACCGTGTTCACTGGGGGGAGAGAGCAGGAGGTTTTGGTAAAGATAGGGATGATGATGAGGCAAAAAAAAAAAAGGAAGAGAAGGGAACACACCAACAACACACACCTGAGAACTTCAGTCCCCAACCGCTGCTTCTCTCTTCCAGCAGGAAAGAGTCTCTGGAAACTGAAATCTTCACTATGAAGCATATTAATCATGTTTCTCCCTCTAATCGGTTCAGAAATACTTCATTCGTCCAGGGAAATGAAGTAAAACCCTACAACTCACAAGCTTTCAAGTCAGTTTGCGCAAAATTTTAGCTTTTGAGCCATTACTTTTTGGTGTTTAAATGACAGTTTGAAGGATTTATTGACCAACGGTCTCCTGATCCGAGGAGAGCAGCATATTTCCCACTGATTTCACCCCTGATTTTCCTCAGGATAAACCTGCCTTCTGTCACCATCGATGCCAGTACTCCTGACATTTAACAAAAGACCTTAAAGAAAGAACTAAACTATAAGTGAGCGAACAAGTAAACGTGTCTTTGCAGTTATAAAAAGACAGTGGAGATAACCGTCGTCTGGCAAGGAGAGAAGGAAATGTACTTTGGTTCCAGTTTGCTCCAAAATTTGGCAAAGCGGCAACGGCATTGTGTGGAGAGAGAAAAAAAAAGTGAATCGTTAATGAAACGGTTGCTGGAACAAATCTCTGCACTAATGAGGTTAAACAGCAACAGGTCAGCATGACTGACTGACGAGGAAAGGAAAGTTTCAAGAAATCTGCGAATCAACAGTCAGGAAAGCAGAAAATCTCTCTGCACAACTTTAGGGTAATTATGGCAGAATTAGCTGCTGCTGATTATCCCGGATGCTAAACGGTGGCAGTGGAGTGTGTGGTTCACGGAGCGCTCCGGCGTCGAGCCGTGTGATTTTTTTTTTGGACGTTCTCCGAAATGCGGAGTGAGAAACGCGATCGGAGTTGGTTTAGAGCCAGAATCATCTTTTAACCTGGAGCTTTTTGTTGGCGTAAAGACGTCGGCCGCAAGCCAAGAAACGGCAACAGTGATTTGTAAACATTACCTCATCCCTGTCATGCGGCGGGGACCTCGGCCCCCTCCCGCTGGGCCCCATGTCTGTGGGAACTGAAGCCCACTCCGCTGGCAGGAACAAAGGGCAGCCCTCGGCCCCTGCCCCAGCCACTGCTGCCCCAGCCCACCTCACAACAAAAGGGGCCACGGGGCCTTCATTCCCAGGCAACGATATAAATGGTGGCCCCCCGACTCCAGAGGATGGAGCGGGGTCTGAAACCGAACGGGGTTTTGAAGGGGAGAAAAATGGCAAAGGAGTCATGAAAGAGCTTCCCTCCGTCACCCCCAACCCCCAACTCCAAGAGGTCCTTTTGTTGGACAGGGCTGAGGGGACATGGGGGTATGGGGGCCGAGGGGACTGCAGCCAGAGGAGACAAAGGACAGGTCGGAGGGAGTCGCAGGGGTCAAAACTGCCACACACCCCTTTCACACATCCACTGAGTCCCTATCAAACCGATACCCCATCGTCACCCCGCCGGGCCGACCAGGACGCCTTCCCACTCAGCCCCGCACATCTGGTGCAAGAGTCCCACAAATATTTTGTCTGACTGAGAAAAAAAAAAAACTGCATGAAGGAATCCACATGTGGAAGGCGTTGCTAGAATGTGGTTCTGACAGAATGAAGCTGAAAGTCTCTTTAGCACCTAAACGTCTCTCAGTAACTGGCTCGGTGTGGTAACTCATCTGGCATTAATAACCACGGTGATGCTGACTCGAAATCTACAGTTTGGGTTATTTGCGTCCTCAACTGCTTGAAAGAACTTTTAATTTTGTATCGGATCAGTTTTAAGCCGGGAGGCGTCAGTCAGCTGCAGCCGTCCTCGTTTTTGTTGTAGAAAACATTTTTCACCAGCTGAATGGAAAGAGGTTTTCAGGAATATGTTGCTGTCAGGCGAGTTGAAATAGTTGGTCATGTTGACCAGTATTAGCAACGTCACATGCTGTCTGCAGACACACAGACAGAAATGCATTCCTAAAAGCATGAACAGCTGATCAGTCATGCAAGGCAAGTGTTGGCTGAAACTTTTGAAAAAGACATTGTCGATGACATTGTACCGCCCACTGATATGTCAACTATCATCTCAGTAATGTCTTTGTTACCTTAGAAATGACAGTGGAAGGTGAGTTGATAGTGAAGAGGATTTGGTCAACTGGCCCACACAGGGACCAGAACTCAGTCCGTCTCTCAACATCCCCGCAGTTGTTTGAGGCAGTAAATAGGTCAGGCAGACAATAGGGGTACAACTGATGGTCCTTCAGTTCTGGGGGTCAGTTACCAGTCCATTCAGATGGGAGCGGCTCCTGCGGCCGTCCGGCGAGCCGCCGATGGTCGCCGCCGATGGTCGCCGCCGATGCTCACCGCCGATGCTCGCCGCCGATGCTCGCCGCTCTCCTTCTGCAGCCCAGCCAATTAGACTAAGATGGCTTCCGTCAGACGGCTTCCGACTCTGCAGTCGGTGTATTTACACCACACAGATTTTGTCCTCAAATTAAAGACAACGCGTTCCTGAGGGTTCGAGCAAAATTAAATTTAATGTTATGCCTCGTGCTTAAACTACACATTCTATCAAGGCAAACGGCAATAAAGACAATTTCAAAGCCATTTGTGGCTTGTTTCAGAGCGCTCGCTCCCAGCCAGGGGTTTACCGAGGACCAGACCACCCGCCAGCCAGCACCCCCAACCCGCATTAACTACTTCTTCTTCATCCTCTGTGCAACATTGTGGCCACAGATTGTGAGGAATGCAATTAGAGAGCCTAAATTAAGTAGTAATGGAGAACCTGGTTTCCCTACCAGTGTTGCCATCGCAACACCGCCTCTAGTAGTTTTGCTACTTTATCTGCAAAATGCACCATTGAGCCATAAAGCGCCTCTGTCTGTGAGGTGGTGGGGGTGCGGGGGTAATGCAGGGAGGTGGAGGATGGGGGGGTAACAGCTGCGTGCTCTGAGGTTTCCTTCTTGCATCTTGTGATTTTCGCCGGCCGTCAAATATTTACCCCCTAATACGGCGTGATGCGCTCCTGCGAGAGGATGAGGGGCCAGATTTCAAAGACCCCCTTGAAGGGTGACGTGCGCTCGGCGAGCTTTGAAGGCGCCGCTCCCCTCGGGTCGCCGCGGCGGCTCAGGCTTTTGTAAACAGCCCGTAGTCAGAGGGGGGCTCATTGACTAACGCGACAAGAGCTCTGAGGAGGATTTTCATCAGGATATTTTCTTTAATTTTCTTTCCACCCCCCACACCCCCCAAAAAAAACAAAAAAACAGGATTAAAACTGTAATGAAGCAAAAGGTGCAATCACACCTGCAGACAAGAAAGAAAAAAAAAGTTTCCTCTCCCGTGTTCTGCTGGTTGAGGCTGGTTGATTCACACGTCTCGATTTGCAAGTGAGCACAGACTTGTTAAAAATCACATCAAGTAGTTGACACCGAGTTAGGAAATTAGATCTCACAAGGTAAAAAGAAAAAAGAAAAGAAAAGTTTTTGCCGCATAGACGAAGTTACTTCTGGCAATAATTCGACAACTCAAATATTTACTCGGTTTATACCTGAAAGTTCTCAAATCAGATCTTCCGATGACGGCGACGCGGAAACAGCGGAGGACCTCGTTGATGTCAAACTGGTCCGAGTGTTTTGGTGGAACGACATCAGCCAAGACCTGAAAGAGGCAATTATTCCCATCCGTCCATAGTAAAACACGTCCCGCCATAAAGCACGAGTGATGACCTGGGTTTGTTTGGCTGTTCTAGGATGAGGTTCCTGACAGAACCTGAGAAGAAGCCAACGAACTCTGACCTTGGAGAAGGCACCGTGTCGACCAGAACGGGTTATCTCAACTCCAGGGAGTCAATGCAAGTCTGCTCTCTTGGTCTATAATGTGATTCCAGAAATGTATGAATGATGCCGTTCCTCTTTCAGGGTGTCTGAGAAATGCCCTGTGGACAAGTGTGGGTGCGCCCCCTGGGGGGCAGGAGGAGACATGTAGTAAAATCAAAAGCTATTTCAATCACAGACATTTTAACAGACCGAGTTACTTCTTAACATAGGACGCCTTCTTTGGTACTTTCCTAGTTAAACATGTCACCCGTCTAATCAACAAAGAAATGAAAAAGGTATGGGAAGCTATGGAATCAGATTATTTTCAAGGGTTTGGATAAAAAATTACAGAAATCACAGAATCTGGAAAATTATCAGTACTTCCAGACTTCCTTCCCCATGTCCAAATACTTCATCATCCATTCAGTGACTGGACATGATGCAGCCCGGTCCGTAGGAACCGATTTCTCTCCTCCGCCGCCAGACCCCATCGGGCCCCGGGACGGCGCGCTGCCGCTTCGCGTCACTGACTCATCGCAGCTTCCGCCGGCGCCGCAGAGTGTGAAGGAACAGCCCGCCCGTCCACAGCGAGGAAGCACGGAGTCAAGGTGATATGTCTGACGCTTCATCACCGCTGTTGTGACATCTCTTTGATGTTTGAGGCCTATAAATATCCGCCGGCTCCTGTTCCCAGGCGCCGTTCGTCCGCCGGGCGAGGAGAAGCGGGGAGGACGACGGAGAGGAAGTGGGAGGAGCCGAGCCGGCAGACCGCTCTGCTGCCGGCAGCTCTGGACGGCGGCCAGGAATCCCGGCCAAGGTGAGTCGCTTGCTGTGGTCCACTGCCGGAGAGAACATCACACCGTCTCCACGCCAACTGCCCTGGACCGCAGTGACCAGAAGTGTTGCGTTCAGACTCACAGCTATGTTCGGTTCTACTGGTTCTGACTCAGGTGAGCTCCACTCCAACCCACACTTTCCCTTTGTTTATGTCTACTTGCATTTTTTTCCCACTATGATGAATTTTAGCCAAGGAAAAGTCAAAGGTTTATTAGGAGATGACGATGACTTCTAACGCCAAAACTTGCACCAACACACAGAAGGCGCAGCGTCTCACTCCTCACCTTTTTCCTCTCTGCAATAAAAAGTGAACAAGAATCAGTGGAGAGTTGTCATTTTTTTTTCGTCAGATTCGGGCGACGTTGAGCGTTCTGGACTCGCGGCTCGGCGCCAAGCGGGCCCCCGTCGAATTTAAAAGCGACCAAATGCGGGAAGAGGAGCGAGACGGAGGAGGGAAGTGGAATGAGAACAGGAAGAGGAAAATAAAATCAAGTTCATGAAGTCGGGAAATGTAATTGGAGGCTGCTGGGGGAAGCAGCAGCCTGCCGTACCTGCTGCACACACTCATGCAACACGCACACACACACACACACACACTCTCCCTACCTGGGGAGTGTGAATATGGTGTTCTCTTTGGCCAGAGGCTGGTAAATAATGGATGTGTTGGTGGAAGAGCAGGCAGTTTGAAATGTAAATGTGACGGATGGAGAGCACGCGTGCGTGCGTGCGTGGACGGATCATGGCTCTGGAAGCGCGCGCGTTTGTGTGTGTGTGTGTGTGTGTGTGTGCTGTCACTCCGGGCCGGGGCTGGGTATGTGTCTCGAATGGTGATGGCTCGTCCTCGCAGTGGAGAGGAAAACAGGAGGAAGCGGGCCAGAGGTGTGCCAGCATTACGGAGTGAAGAGGAGGGGAAACAGAGGAAGAGGCTAATTAGAGCAGCTTTGACCCAGAAACTTTGCGCTGCACGCAGGAACGTTTCGCAACGGCTTAACTGTTCAAATAAACTCTGGAAATGCTCTCAAATGAATTATAGCTTATCATTTATGATCAAGTTGGCAAAAAAAAAAATCAGGAATTTGCTCGACATTTTTGTTTAAGTTTACTTAAACTGCTTCGTAAAACTTTACTTTCTCTTTTAATCAGGTTTAAGAAGCTTTGAATTTCTTTTTTAACTTTTGAGTAGTTCAAACTGAGACAATATATATATATATTTTTTTTAGAGAAAATGTTCAAATATTCCTTATTAATGTAAACAGAGGAGGGAGGGATGGAGCACTCTGATGGAAAGAGCCTGAGGAACAGACCCCACTGCCCTCTTTATAGCTTTATGGGTCACACACTCATCTACCAAAACACCTTTAATGCTTTTTATCTCTCACACACACACACTTTAACTCAGTTGTCCTTGATTTGTGTGATCCTATGGTGATTTTTTTTCTTCTTCTTCTGTTTCTCCCAAGAAACGTTCTCGCTCCTGCTTCCTGAAACGAGAGGAAATGAAGACTGGGACTCTGGGCCCGGGGGTCACGACCCCCGCGGTCCCTCGGTAAGGTTCCCTGGGATTGGTACTCGCCTCCGGACTCGAGGACATCTTGGGGGGTGGTGGGAGGGAGGTCTCCCTCCCTGGGAGCGGGAGCATGTGATGTCTGCGAAAAAGAGAGAGAGAGGGGGGAGGAAAAAAAGAGCAAAAAGCAGTAAAAGTGATGAGACGAAGCGAGTGTGAAGAGAGGCAGGGTGCGTCGAGACGGGGGAGCGAAAGAGTGTGTGACATCGACAGAAAGACAGAGTGAAAGGAACTGGTGGTGGGAAAAAAAAAAAAAAAAGAGCAAGAGTGTGTGTGAGGGACAGCTCGTCCTTCAGGCTCACCTAACCCCCCCGTGCCCCCCGCCGCCGCCGCTCCCCCGGGGGTCTGTCTTCTTGGCGGCAGTTTTACTGACAGCCATGAAATGGTGAGGATTTACAGTTGAAGGCTGCGACGACGCCACCGTTTCCTCTTCCGCCCGACTTCCTCCAGGAAGCGGCCCTCCATCCCAGCCACAAACAGAACGTTTTGCCACACAAAGTAGTGAAATGCCAGTTTTGCTACATTGTAGCAAACGACAGCAGTGACATTCGAGAGGTAAATATTGCTGCCCCGACTGGCTTGTAATTAGCGGCGGAGGAATTTTGGTGGTCTGAAGGCAGATTGACATCAGCGACGACTTTCATGGACGTCGGATGAAGTGAAAGAGAAAGAAAAAAAAGTCACAACCCATTTTGGTTTTCCGTAGACACAAGAAATGTTCGACCAGAATTCATTTTCAAAGTTAATGAGAGATCAATGTTTATTAATAATTATTGACCAGCGATGTGCGTTCAGGGAAGTCAGGTGGTAAACGATGGGGAAAAATCTATTTTTCCACTTGGATTGTCTATTAATGGTTTTTCTTATTTCTTCATTTCAATGATTTTATGGTCAAAATCGCTGAATCTACACATTGCTGTTGAAATCCACGAAAGACGACCAGTAGCGAGGTGGTGCAGTACCGCGCCTCGCTGATGGGGGGCAGTGCTGAGCCCCAATGGACACAACGACCAACAGGTGCGCTTCTTCTACTCAAAAACACGGAACAGAACTGCTGCTGTTTTTTTTTTTTTTTTTTTTTTTGGCGTCCAGATTCTTGAAAATGAAAGAAAAACGAGAAACGACATTTTTAATTTTCTTTCCAACAAAATTACGGACATTTGTGGAGAAGGATAGGTGCCTGGACGACGCAAAAATAAAGGTAAGACACCGTTTTAATTAGAAAAGAGAAAAAAATGTACGGCATTGCGAGTCGATAAGAGCCTTGGAGGAAAGAGTCTCAACTCTTTTATCATTTACGTGAGGGAATTTAGAGCAATATCGATTAATGTCGGAGCTCTCGAAGTCAAACGTCAGCGTGAACGTAACACTTCCGTTGTGGCGCTGTTATTGTGAAAGTCCCGCGTCTAACTTCCGGTAACCAGGTGACGTTAGCTTTGTAGGGATGGTGGGTGGAAATGAGCAGCAATCAGGGCTTCTAAAAATAGAATTCATGCTTTTTGTAATATCAAGATGCTTGAAAACTTAGTAAATCAATTGAGATAAATTGGATTTTTTAAAATGTATTTATTATTATTTGTACAATAATAACACGGCTATTCTCAGTTTCTGCACGAGGTGGCTGTGTTGTAAAGCCAGCCAGCTAGCTTTTGTGTGATCGGTGGCAAGTTGAAGTTCAATGTGTTTATTTTCCTGTTATTGTTTTAAACCTTCTGCTTAAATATTTGCAAAACAAAACTTTACATTGCTGTATCTCTCAATCACCACTAGGGGTGCTGTAGTCAGCATTCATTTCTAAGGCGTTTTAAGCTCCAATTCTATGTTTTCTTTGTTTTAAATTGCCAAACAGGACTTGGTTCTCTTCTGTCATGGAGGAAATGTTATTATTTTGGTCTTTAGTTCATACAGTGATGATTTAAATTCATTAAAGATAAATTGTAGCTGAAAAATGACGCCTTGAAATCTGACATTTGCCCGGATTAAGAAGCCATCCACTTGGAAACCAACAAAATAGTGTAAAACATTATTTTATTTTATTTTATTTTGTTCTTTCATATTCTGTTGTTTTTGTGGTCGTTGGGCTCCAAAATGAAAGCCGTATGATGAATCAGATTCGCTGCACATCTCTGATAATTTCTCAAAAGTTCCGCTGGTAATAAGTGAGAAACTCATCTGCTCGGCTTCTGCGGGTTTCTGTTGCAGCGGCGGCGTCTCCAGCCGTGAAAGGTCCACTACACGCCACTCCAGCTCCTCCAACTGAGGCGAGTGTGACAAACAGCTCAACAGGCTTTGGCACGCCAGCTGTCCAGAGGGGACACACACACACTCACACACATAGACAGGGGCAGAAAATTCACACAGGGGTTCATTGACATGCACGTCTCGGCATACACACACTCTCGCAACAAAACACACTTTCCTGCCAAGTGCAGTGTGGTAATCTTTACTAATGCCATGGGTCCTGAGGGCAGAGCATGTGAAAGCTGCCAGGGGCCACACAGCATCACAGTCCGCTGCGCTTTCGGAGAAGGAAAACCGACTCCGTCGACGACCGATGTGGAACATTCACATGAGGGACCGAACGCGCTCCAGCCTGCAGACCCACCGGGTCTGATCTCGGCAGCGCCGGTCCGGCTTTCTGCTGGCCGGTCGGCCGCCGGGGCTCCGTCTGCACGTCGTCCAGATGAATCGGGCAGCAACGAGTCACATTTACTAAATTACGTTTACTTGAGTAACTATTTGAGAAAAAAAGTAGGAGTTTTGGAGCCTTTACATTTTGCTTGAGTAATTTATCATGGCGTATTGCTCAATCTCTGGATTCTCTTGATTGAAGAACAAACATGTTTACATGAATTATTGTCATTTTGGTCCTTAAAATTTTATTTAACTTTACCTTTTGGTTCATCTGATGCCATAACTTTGAAATGATAAATGATTTTCATCAGTTACTTATTTTGTGAAGTAACTGATTACCTCTTTTTGCTTTTCATTGAGTAAAAACATGTTGAGCAGTGCTACGCTCAGTTTCGTGTCGTTCTCGGGTTCAGTGACGCCGGACCGGGTTGGCGTCGGCTGCTCCTGACCTTCCCGCTCCTCTTCCTCGTTTTGCTCTCCTTCCTCTGGAGGAGGAAGAGGCGGAGGAAGAGGGGAGCTGTCAGGAAGGAGTAAACGTGTGCAGCTTAGGGAGGCGTGGATATGATGAGGCTTCAGTGTTGTCGAGATGGATTAGCTGAATGACTTTGAGGGGTTTGTTCTCTTGTCTTTGAGCGCACAGCCAGACTCGCCCTCCCGTCTTCTCCCTCCCCTCCAGATCTTCACGTCTCCCTCTCGCTTTCCGTCCCCATCTTTGTTTGTTTGGATAGATCCCCCTGCAGCCCCCCTCTCGGTTTCTGCCTCGAAGGAACATTAAAACGAACCAAATTGCTGCTGCAACGGAAGAAGCCCGATTCTGTTCTCACCTGCCAGATTGACGGTTTCATTGAAAGTCCAGTTATTGTTTGCATTTCAGACAGAAATAAAAAAAAAAAACTGCACTTGACATTTTTCTCCAAAGCAGCTAAAAAGCAAAACATAGGCAACGGTACTGTTAAAGCAAATTTACAATAAGAAAAAAACAAATACATAGTTATTAGAGATAACACAGTTATTGTTATTTGTCAACATGTTAAGACTTTAATGTATTAAGTTAAATTTGAAGCTAATTAAGATTTGCTTTAGTGTCAATTACAACCAATTGATCTGTGTTTACACACAACCTGTTGACAATGCAAAGCAGAGATGAAGACGGAACATGATTTCAATAAAGTAAGTTTTTAGAACATCAACTCCTGAAGTGAAAATCAATAAGTCTTTGGAAAATAGATTTTTAATCAACCAATCAGCTCAGTGACGGATTGAGGTTAACTTCTGACCACCAATATGGTAACTTACCTATATTAATGGCAGCTGGCATATTTGGGCCCCATAAGAGTTTTTCCCCGTGGATGGGTGGTGATCCGTCCCTAAAACGGGCAGGGCCAAAGGTCATGACCCAACTGCAGTTAAAAAGACAAAAACGGCCACCATTCATGAACGTTGTGAAATAGTCTGAGGACTATATATACATATACGCACATGTATTTCTATATATGCGTGTGTTCCTGTTGGCCCTGGCTGTCTGACGGCGTGTGATTGATGTGTCGAGGCGGCGTTAACACTTCTCATGCTGCTCCTACATGGAAGGAGGAGGCGGAGGCGTAATGTACGTGAACGATTGATCACCTTGCCTCCGCCGCCTGATGACTTCTCCAAAGACGCTTCCCTGGGAATCGATAACCACCGCTCTCCGTTTCCCCCACCAGCCCCCTTCTCTCTCTCCGAACATCACCGGGACAGACGCAGAGAGCTCATTTATGAAGGAGAGGCACATTTGCATATGGAAAAATAATTAAAACAAACAAAGTGAAGCCACCCCACACCCCAGAGAGACGAGGAGAGGCTGCGGGAGGAGGTGAGTGATGTGGGGATAGAAAGAGGTTTAATTGCTCCACGCTGAGGTTGTGCCATTTATCTTCAGCCGCCGTTCCATTCGTCAGCGCGCCACAGATGAGAGTTTATGTAGGTGTTCTCAGGATATCTGTTTCAAGGTAAGCACAGCGTCAGACTTTTAGAGGGCAGTCGGCAAAGAGCAATGACTCAGAGTTAACCTCATCCTTCCCTTTGGCTCCCTTTGTGATTCCAGTTTAGCAGCCTATAAAGAGCCGTTGCATAAAAGGGTTTTCAGGGAGATGTTCTGCTCTGCAGCCGCCCGTCTCTTTCAGCGCCAGTCATTATGCTAGGAGCTTCCGCTGGCTTAGTTCCTGCCTTTATGATGCGTGCGCGTGAGAACAAAGTGTGTGATTTGTTCGTACTCGCGCCCATCTTTGTCTCATTTGAGCGCGCGCGGTGGTTCTGCGCGCCCCACCCCCACCCCGCCGGCACCGCAGGGTGCGAGTCGTCTGTGCGCCGAGGCCTGTCCGCTGCGTTAGCACCGCAGCGGCTAAAACTCCATTTTCAGTGCGGCGTTTGAAGCCAGAGGATGAAAGAGTCGCTCTCCTCTCCCCTCGCTCTTCCTCTGCTCTGATGGACAACTCCATGGCCAGAACAGTTCTTTGTTTCTTTCCAGATGAAAGGCTATTGACCTGATGGTGCTTTGGGTAGATAAGGACAATGAGGGTGTCACCGAAGTCATTTGGAGTTTTTAAAGGAGAGCATCCATGTCTACTGTAGACAGATGTTTTAGCCAAGAAGGTATCGTAGACAGAGGATGCATCTTCAGACAGAACTTTAATAATTTGGTCAAAAATCTTTCTTTAATGATTTCCTTTTATTCTAAGAGCTTCGGTAAAAGGCAGCTGGACTTCTTCACTTGAGAACAGACCCCTAGAGTCTCTTTGTACCAATGCCAATGCCCTCAAATTTTGGTCCTCTACAGGTGATGGTTAGATGGTTCCCATCTTTTGCCAAAGGCCTCTTCGGTTCTGATCACGTATCGGATGCAGGAGGTCTAAAGTCGGAGTCAGAACAATCATCAAACAGCCTTTACCACCAGCATCGAGTCGCCTTAACGCGACTCGGCTTCGCTTGGTGGAAGAGTTTGCCTTTAGTGATGGGCTGAAAACAGCACAAGTCAGAAGACGATTGGTCACTGATTGGCTAGGGGGCAGAGTCACTGGTTGCGTGAGTTTGTATTGACAGGGCTCCGTCTGTTTGTCAAAATCAAAAAGCTCTCACAATTTCTATCAATAATTGCTTTCATCTGAAGCATGAACCGTGATCTTCATAGGATTTTACCTTTACCTGCTATCTTGTGGTTATCCTTTAAACCACAGGATAGTAGTATGTAAATAATACTTTCTACATCACAGCATTACAGGAGAGAGGCGCTTCCCCTAATGTTGCCAGTGATGCTCCGGCCTTTGCCGATAATCTCAAACTCAAAGAGACGAATTATTGTGAGTGACTAAAGTATGACAGCTTGCCATGTTGCTCCGGGTGGGAAAGATCAGCGCTTAGTTTGCCTTTTATGCTAAAGAACGAGCATTTCTGAAGCGTTTTCAAAACCGTTTTCAGTTCTAATTGAGCGAGAGCAGCCGAAACTGGAGGGAGAAATCTAGAACAAAAACACGCCTCAGGTATCATCCTTTAAAACAGTCTGAGGAACAACTAAGGAGAGGGAAGCGTGGCATTTTGTTGCGCATCAGGTATAAATATACGCCGTCAAATTAAATGAAGCCGCTCTCCTGCATCTATGCTATAGATGCAGCCCTTAGTTTCTCAGCTCGACAACAAAATAGCTGATTTAACCGGCGCTGGCGTCGAAGCTGCTCACTGAGAGTGAGCTTGCATGTTTTGCTCCCCTCCTCTTCCCGGATATTTGTAGTCTGCATTAGCATTCAGCCAAGGCAGCCGAGTTCACCCTCTGTAAGGAACTCAACATCATCCCAAGCTGGCTGTAGCTGCGGGCGAAAACAACAAGGCTTTAAAAACAGGCTGTCGAAGAAGAAACGCTCCCAGTCTATCAGAGCTCATTCTAATCGTGCGTTTCCTGGTTTCTATTTATTTATTTATTTATTTGTTGCTCAGTGCGAGTGTGTGCGCAGGAGTCCCCGACGAGCTCGGCTGGGTGCTGCGAGTGTCTTCCCTTTTAAAGGATATCAGGCACCCGGGGATCCTCAGAAGCCGGCGTTGCCAGTTAACGCACCTCTGACGAGAGCGGCTGCACTTAAGACAATCGCAGCGCGAGCGGGTGTGCAAGGCGCGCACGTCGGTGTGCAAAAGACGAGGAAGAAAGAGCGGCTGGGAAGGAGAGAGAGGCAGGGAGGGAGTTAGGACGTATAGGTAGAAGGAGGATGCTGAGTCTAACCTTTATTCCCATCTGAAGCCAAAGCCTTTTTCAGATTGAAAAGCTTTATTTTGAAGATTTTTTTTTTTTTATGATTCCAGCACACTGCTGCTGTGGATATCACTTGTGAGTTGGAAATACTTTCAGTTTACATTTTAATCTTTAAATGTGTTGCTTTTGCCAAAACCTGGATAAAACGTCCAAATGGTCACCTTCAGATGAAAGGACACTGGATGAGACAGGAAAAGCAAGAAAACAAGTCGACTGAATTAACATGAACCAAATGGACGTCTGCTGTGGGACTTTTACACTTTTATGATCAGATGAGACAAATACTGAATCCTTGATTACCAAAGTATTTGGTAAAAAAAAAATTGCTGAGTAATTAATATTAGATCGAAGCATAAAATGGAGTTGAAATTTTGGTATGTTAAGGACCAAACTGACAATAATTCATAGAAGTAACAACAAATAAAATCTGTCCAATAAATCAGTTTCTTTCAAAGCTGCAGGTGTGTGACTGTTTGGTGGATTTTTTTGGTCCGAATATGTTTGTTTTTCATTCAGTGGGTAGAAAATTCAGAAATGTAACTCAAGTTAAAGTAAAGTCAACTTTTCAGAAATGTTTTCCAAAAGTTACTCGAGTGAATGTAACTCGTTACTACACTATTCTGCCTCACTCCACAACAATCCTTCCCACTGATTTCGGGTTTAGATATCTAATTATTATTATTTTTTTGTCATTATTTGGTTAAAAAAAATGTTGCAGAAGCTTTTGCAGGGAGTGGCAGTTGGGCTAGTCTCTGCGGTAAGCAAGCTGTGGGTTTCACTCTGACCTCTGTGTGCACTGAGCTAGCAGTCGACATGTGCTGCTGCTGCTGCTGCTGCTCCTGGATGTGAGAGACTCAGCAGGGGAGGAAGAATTTCTCCCCTCCGTCCCCCCGGCTTCCCTCCTCCAGTCCTGCTCTCCGCTGGAGTCGGCGGTCCATCTCGTGGCTGCAGATTGCCTGTGACAGCCGCACTATTTCAAGTCGGCGGGTTGAGCTAAATTGGAGTGAGCAATACCACCTGTGCCTGCTGGAAGGCCGCTCTGGTTGGAGCTGTTGCTCGGGCAAGAGGAACCTTGAAGAGGGAGCGAGTGAGGGGGGGAGGCAGAACGCTGCTACCTGCATCAAAGCCTTGGTTTCACATGCAATCTGGCCAGCTGGTTCCCTGGTGAGGAGGGGGATCTCTCTCTCTTTCCGTCTCCGTTTCTGTTTCTGCAGGTGCACATCTTCTTCTCCTTATCCCCAGTTTTAACTTTTCTCCGTCGTCCTCCTTCTCCTCCTCCTCCTCTCCTCGTGGGCTTTCTGTCCGAGTCAGATGGAAACTGACAGAACTGCGAGCGAAAGCTTTGAATCAGATCTCTGAAAGCCGCCACACACCACCCCACATCGAGTCCGGGTCTGCTCAGTTTACGTCTGAACTCACTTCGAATGAAAAGTCCATTAGAAGTGACATCTTGTCCTTTTATTTAGCAAATAACGTACAGCTCAAGTTAAATCCACGCCTCTGTTCACGTTGGTGTGACCTGTGCTCCAGTTCTGACCAGCATTGTCACTCTGGACACATTTGGATGAGGTTCTAACAGTGACTTAGGCGTTCTGGTGAGTGTAAATAAATCCCATTAGTTCCTGGAGTTTCAACCTTTTTTATTTCTTATTTCCACCGAATGTTTCATGGCACCAACATTTCTACATATGTTTGAAATCAGACGTTTAGTAAACGTATTAAAAGTCAGTGCTGAACAGTCAGTGCTTCGTCACAGTAAAAAGTTGACAGAGATTAAATATCCGGAGGTTCTGACCGAATCTTTGTTGTGTGGGGAAATGGGGCGGACGACGTAAATAAAAGCTATGCAGAGTTGACTTTTTTCAAAATAATGTCAGGCGGTTTGTTGAACGCAAACTCTTCGAAATTAGCATCAGGTCTAAAACTGCAGATTTTTGGAAGGAAAACTTGTTTTGGTCCTGTTTCAGCATCCTGACGCGTCAGAAGTGAGCAGTCCGAATGTTCCCGACACGTTTCTTTGCTCCTTCAAGTCGTCCAGACAGGCTGATGGGAGCAAACAGGGAGGAGGGAAGGGCTGCTGTCTCCCTCCTCACCCCAGGCAGGATACAGTAGGCATCATTTAGTGAGGGTTTGGGGGGGAGCGAACAGTGCGGGGTTATCCACGAGGTCGCCACGCTCGCCGCACGACCGAGCTCATTTCCACCGACGGAGAGAGAGGCAGCCGCTGAAACGGCTCATTCACTTTCTGATCACACACGCACACCCCTCTCTCTCTCTCTGCTTCACACACATGCTGCAGCCTGGCTTCATTGTGCTGCTATTTTCCTCATCCTTCACTTTCCCCTCTGTGCTGAAACATTTCCTTCCCGGCTCTGACGGTTCACTTTGTGTCGTCGTCGCTCTCCACTCCTCCTCACACCTTTTGTTTTTCTATCTATCACTGCATCGGCGCGCTCCGATTAAACCAGATTGACTCGTGCAGACAAACTCCCCCCCCCCACACCCTCCCGACTCACTCTGAGTGTCTAAGTGTTTCACAGTCTTGCTAATCCCTCTCTCTAGCTAATCTGATAAGCACAGCTAATGATATTTCGCTGAATGCCTTCAGACGACTGTAGTCGTGAAGCAGCAGCTCGTTCTGCAAAGCTAGCAGCGTTGGAGATATTGGACCAGAGCAAAGAGCTGTGGAACCTCAACGACCAACAAGCAATGAAAACCAGAAACACGAAGTGAAGCTGTCCGATTGGATCAAAGCAGCTGGATTCTCTGGATGTAAAAACTGATTCATTGGTATTTTTATCATGAATCAAATCAAATTTATTTACATGGAACATTTAGGAACAACTGCAGAATACAAAAAAACAAGAACAGGAAGATCATTGCTGCCGGTTTCCCGTCCTGACATTGTGCTGCCACTTCTGGATGAAAACTGTCCGGTTCAACAGATGCTCTTTCAAATTTCTGTATTTCTTTGTTCGGTTGATTCCAAGGCAACAAATTGCTGCCTGTGGATCGATAGCGCCACATGCCGCGGCTCCCGTCTCGCCCCGGCCGGGCAGGAAGGGGCCGCAGCGGGCCGGCAGGGTCAATGACCGGGTCCCGCTCCGCTGACGGAGGTTCGTTAAAAGAGTGCGGTGTTAACGGTGTCAGGACCGATCCTCCGGGCCGGCCTCGCTCTCCTAACGAGCAGCCCGATCGATGGCTGTCTGGCGGATCAGGCTGACAGCGCGGAGGAAGCTTCGTCTTGGCTAGTGATCGCTTCCTGCTCTGCTCTGGGTTACATCCGCTTCCACACACATCACCGATCACTGTCCAGCTTGGACCAGAAAGTACACCCTGCTGTAGTCTAACAGTTCGTCAAAAGGGGAAAACAATCGCATCGAGAATACAAAAACTGGCAGCACCTTACAGTTTACCGTTGTTTACCAAATGACAATAAAAAAGGAGAAAGTTTGTGTGTGTGGAAAAAGTAAATTCACTCCATGGATGTTCCACCATTAAGTCATGTTGCTTCATTCATGTTGAGCCCTCTTCTCCGTGGAGACGTTGACGACTTTCCACCTCTTCCCCTTCCTCTTTGTGTACACACAGAGGTCATGGCTGATGTCTCTCCTACTTGGTGTTGTGCTAACAGGAACTTGTTTCAGCAGCAAACACCTATTTTCCTGCGACGTCCAATGAAAGCAGAAAGTGTACTGAGTTTGGGGTTTTTTCCCCCCCACACACCTTTTTTCCGTCTTTTTTTATTGTTGATAGAAACTTGACTGTGTCACTACTTTTTTTTTTTTTTTAGTTTTTGCTGCTGTGACAAATTCACCCCAATCGGTGCCGTCGAACTGCTGCTTTTCTTCCCTCGTTCCTCTTTTCGGTGGGGGCGGCGGCGGGGTGCAGATATTTTTAAATCCGCGGCTCTGTGGGGTTTCTCTCTCTGTGTTCCTGCTCCTGTCAACTCGCTGGCACTCGTGTTTGCAAACACACCTAAAAAACATATTTACAGGAAGCGCCTGACAGTAAGGGAGAAGCTGGGTGGCGTCTCCGCTGTCTTCAGGAGCCCCGTGTTTGTGCACTGTCTGTCCGTCTGTCCTCAAAGAGACGCTTGTCCCAGTCTCAAGGGTCATTGAGGACACAGAGGAGTGGAAGAAGAAGGAGAGACCCAATAGTGAGGCGCTTCAGGGTGCACTTGTTTTTAACACAGACACAGAGTTCAGTTTCTGCTCACTTGTTTTTTTTTATTGCACACTTGAGACAAACACAATACAGATTTTTCACGGCGAAGACGACGTAAAGAGACGTCATGCTCACCGTCTTGAGAAAATCAACATTTCGCAGATGATCCGTGCTTTAAAGGAGCCGAATTTGCTCCAGATTTAGAGATTTGTGCTCGGCGCTGGAGTGTGACTGCAGCTAATGCGTCGAATTAAACCCCGGAGTTCGCTTCCGAGGTCGTCCCTTTTGTTCGCTCGGCGCGCAGGCCCCCTGTCAGATCTGCAGAGACAGAGCAAACGAAACAAACAAAACAAAGCAACGAGAGAACACTATTTATCAGTGCGGCAGATTCCAAAAAGCCACTGAAACATGATTCCTATCTCGTCATTGTCGAGCGACAGAAACCTTGAACGGCGTTTTGTGTCGGATTAAACGCGAGGAACTGCGTGCGTGATGAGTTTCCAGTTACGTAAAGCGATAAGACGCACCTCGGATCTGCCGGAGCGAGATGCTTCCAGCGGAAGAGACGTGACAATGTGACATCACGCCGATGGGGGGGGGGTGAAATAAGCGGGAGCAGAGATACGTTTAAGAAGAGCAAAAATCTACAGCTTCCATCCCTGAGCTCGGCTGACAAAACTGTCTTTAGGTGGCGCGGATTATGGATTAATCTATAATAACTGGGGAAGGAGCAGAGAAAAGGAAGAGAAGGAGCCCCTCCGAGTCCACCGCCTCATCAGCTAATGTTCCTGCTAATATTCCCAAATTATATCATTTAGACCTGTATCAGCGCTGCAGAATTAATCATCATTTCCCTGACACCACCCACCTCTCCCGCTCAACCCCCCCAGTTCATTAGATCTACTGTTTCTCATTTCTACAAAGTCTTGAGTTCTCTTGGTCCAACTATCCTGCTTCTTCAAATAATCTGTTTATCCACTTTATTCTCATTCCTCTTCTTCTGAGCTGTCTTCACAGCAGCTGCAGGAAGTCTTCCCGAAGCGTGAGACGTCGTCTTCCTCATCGTTATCAATTGACTCCCCACGTCATAATCGCATGCTGTTTCACGTCCCCTTATTAAAAACCATCCAGTTTCTGTTCCTAACATGACAAATTGATGAACATGAAGGACTCTACGTGCTTAACGTGGATGCGTTGATCTGAAAAGAAAACGAGAAAGCCAAAGTTTACGACCTGGTGATGGTATATGCAATTTTGAGACGGTTGCGCCAACAGAAAAGACGCAAGAACATCAAATTTTCTTTGGCTTGTTAGATAAAATACCTTCTCTAAAACCTTTGTATATGTTAGACTTTGAAGTTAGATTTTGTTTTGTTTTTTGTTTTTTTAACTGCTGAAATAAGTATCAGAAATGAAATTAAACACAATGCTGTCACCCAGAATGAGATAATTCATTTATTTATGGGTGATTTGTCCCTATTTTTTGTTTTACAGTGCTGCTGCGAAACGATCAGCCTCCGCCGCGAGCAGCCGACCGGCCGCAGGAGCCGCACAGGTGAGACCAACCGAGGTGGCGACGCAGAACATGACATAATGAAGCGTGGCTGTGAAATTCCACCTGCGTGGCCCTACGGTTTACAGCCCTCCTCTCGGGTCTCTACCTGCTCAGATTTACTGGCTGTTCCTGCCTCCTGGATCCAGCCTCGGTTTGTTTACGATGAAGGCTGGCAGTAAAGCTGGATGACTGGCCTGCGTGGGCCACTTTGTATCTTTGAGCAGATCAAGAAAAGGGTTCAACTGGAATAGATGATGCCGGCCTCAGTGGCTTTTTTTAATATCCTGCTCCTGACAGTGCCCCCCGCCCTCCTCCCGGGTCCTACCCTGTCTGTGAGCTCTAGATGGGTGGATGGAGGTGAAGTGGTATCGGTGAGGAGGTGCACCCCTACCCCTCCACCCGTTCTCGCTCTGCCGCTTCAACAATAGCATTTGCATATTTTTATACTCCGTCTTTCCTCTTGCCTCTCTCTCAAAGAAAAACAGCCCGGAGCGTGAATACTCCAGCAGAAGCAGCAGGCATGTGCAGGGAGAAACGGAAGCTGGGGAGACTGCGTGTCCGCTTTGCTTGAGGTAGGACACAAACATACACACACGTTCAAGCTAATATGCACACTGGGCCCTTACCCCACAGGTTCTGCACTGAGGACGAGGAGGAACCAAAGTTTGGTGCTTGTGAGGGTCTCCTGAAAGAGGAACAAAGGAAAAGGTCATTGAGATTGTTGCCACATTTTGCATGTGCCTGGTCTAGACCACAATGCTAATATTCACGACCATTTGCGATACATTTCATGCTTCATCCCAAAACAACCTTATTAACAATAAAATGTAGCGATGTATTAGCAGTAGTCCTTTTTGTGTAGGGTTTTGTTTGTAGTTGAACCTAAAGAGTCTTGCTGCCTAATTCACCAAAATTATTTTACTTTTGAGTGCAAATAGTCAGTTTTTCCATTTATGCATATTGTTTTTGTTTCTGTGTTTATCAACAAAACGTCTCAAACCAATAATGAAATGTTTCCATTTAAGAAATACTGTTATGTTTCAATTTTTACCCACTGCAGGACTTTGGTTTTAGCATTTTAATTTTATACGCCACAGATGCTAATCTCATAATCGTATCATCAGCATACAAATTCTCTAACCATAGCATTAACATGCTAATTTTACAGCTATAAGATTTATCATGCTAACTTAGCTTGGTGTTAACATGCTAATTATCCAACCACTGTATTGGCTTTCTAAATTTCCAACCATTGGTTTAGCATGCTAGTTTACCTTGATGTTGGCATGCTAATTATTGAAAGAGTCATAGCATGGCGATTTTTTAACAATGCGATTAGAGGCCTAATCTCTCAGCTATAGCATCCGATGCGTTTTGTAAATAATATTTAGCATTTAGTCTGCATTTTGAGACATTTTTTCTGAACATTTGCTACTTATAATATGCGTCGTCCTAAACGGAGACACCGCTGACAAAGAAAGTGCTGCATTTTGAGTCGATCGTCACATAGAATGTGTAACAGAACGTGCCGTTAATTGTATTCCCCTGGAAAAACACACATTTAATCCCCAGTTTGTCTCAGGTGTGGCACAAGCTCCTGTTGCCGCAACTTCGATGAAAACCTCCGAGACGAGTGAGAACCAGCGAATGAAAGGAGCAACATTACGTAACTGCATCATTCAGAGATGCTGACAATGCAACCAGACATGTTAGTCATTGCTAACATGTCTGGTAGGAAGGGATGTGGAGTGGTGGTGGGGGGTGGGATTTGTTTGTGGACTAATCCAGAAAGGCTTCAGACAAACAGCCGTGCAAAGTGTGGAGGAAGGCATTTCAAAAGCAGCCATAACCGCAGAGAATGCTCCGCTAAGCTCACACCTCCGCCATGAAGGTTACACTCTGAGGATAACTAGATGCACAGCGGAGCTGCATGTAATTTCATTTTACATGACACCCCGCGTTATATAAAGTTCAGGCAGACAAAGGAGGCGTCCCTGCGGAGGACCTTGACTCGGCTCTTCGGGCTGCAGTTTGAGGCGTTGCGAAAGCAGCACGTGTCACCAGATGTAGCGATGAAGGGTTGCTTTTTTTCTCCCGAACCTACGGCGCCGAACGCGTCACAGCCGGCGCCACCTCTCCACGCGGCGCGAACGACGTGAGGAAGACGTACGCCGGGATGGAAAACCTGGGTCCAAAGGGATTCTCAGACATCTTCAGAGCACATGTTTGCCGAAAGTGCAGAGGGATATTTCACTTGACAGAGCACGCTGAGGCAATTCTCCAAGAACAAAGTTCTATTGTGCTCAACTCTGAGCTCCATTGTTTAATTCCCTCCTAACTGACGCTCGTCTGTAGAAACTCAAGATCCGTTTTGATAGAAAACAGGCTGAAAGATCTAGAAAAACTCTCGCTCCGCACTGCAGGGCCGCAATTAGCGGTCCGAGCTAACAACCTTGAAGGTGAAAGATAAATGCCCGTGATGCACCCTGTAAGAAGGCCGTCTTATTTCTGGAGATTAATTGCATGCACACTAACGTGTCGAAAATGTGATTCATTATCCACAGAGAGTCATATCTGGAGCTGTGTGTGATAAATGTAGTCAGTAATTGATTTTGTTTGCCAGATTGATTTTGCGTTCAGGGGAGGCAGGTGAGTAATCCCGCTAAGTAAGAATAAAGCCATTTGACGTCAAACAGATGCTAACAACAAATGAAAGAAAATTACTTTGTCCACTTGGATTTTCTGTAGATTGTTTTTCTCACAGGTAATGTCAACTTTCATGGTCAAAATCTCCGAATTGGCGCATTGCCTGTTGAAATGCCTGAAAGAAGACCCGGGTTGAGGCCGTGCAGTACCGTGCCTCACTGGTAGGAGGCAGTGCTGAGGCCCATGAACACAACGAGCAACAGGTGCTCTTCTTCTAGGCATTGAAAATACACAACAAAGTGAAACCTCTTTTGCTTTTTATGAATGAAATAGAAAAAACTATCAATTCTGTACCCAAATGCAAAATGTTGCCTACATTTATTTTCAAGTACGAAACTAAATAATTATGCAACAATGTCGATAGTTTTGAAAAATTTACTTATGACATTAATTTTCTATACTGTTGCCTAAAATCTAGCAGTGAGGTTATTTTGACCCACTCTAACCCTGTTAACCTGAAATGATCACTTATTTATAAGCATAACTGCAAAATTAAAAGATTTTTTTTTTTTGTTAAATGTGACCAGTTTTATTATTTTATTTTTTTTTTTTTTTATGAGCCCCAAGCAAATCGTACATAAATATTAACAATGTTATTTTGGCCTAACCTAGTTGTGTTTCAGTTGTTGCCACGTCGAAATGTGCCATTAATCATAGACATTGTCACTATTTTCCTAAACATGGAGTATTCCTAATGCTATTTTTGATTTCTTCCATAAATCTTGATCAAATATGTTGTCAATATCTGGCTGTGTCAACATTGTGATTATTTCTAGACGCCTTTATGGAAGGAATCGGCAGAAGATGCTGATTTAGCCTGACCGTTTAAAGTGGGAAAAAAAAGAGTCTACAGGCTGGAAAACATCAGGCGTTTGCTCATTTTTACTCATCCCGGGTGACCTTAAGCCCAAACAGAGACACGTTGCATTGTGGGAAAGCGAAACTTGCCGCCTGAACGCGGCTCCAGCTCCACGTTTGTCTGTGGAAATGAGAGAAGGATGCTGCGCGTAATCAGCTGTTTACAGCAGCCCCGGCCTAATGGCTCCAACATGGCTGACACGGGCTCAATTACATCACCTAAATGAATGCCCTCTGTTCCAGATCACCCAGCTGAATGTTTCCAGTTTACCCAGTCTGGGTGTGAGAGGACGATGAAGAAGAGGAGGAGGCGGAGGAGTTGGCGGGGGGCGTCCAGAGGAAGACGCATGCAAACCCCTTTCCAAACAAACGGCCCAGTGTGCGCGGCGCCGCCCGGCAAAATGCCTGAATGAATCAACGCGAGCGACCGCACAACAGGACGTGGCGGCCGTTTAACACCGGTGAGCCGACACATGCAGGCAGAGTCGGAAACTAAACCAATTAACCAGTTGATGTGGAACCTCGCACATGTTTACACTCCAGAAAGGTCCATTTTGATTTAAAGGCCTTTATTCAGTCAGGTTCTGATTGAAGTGCCCTGCAGCCATATTGCGGGGGTACATTTAGTGATGTGAGGGGATTTAGATCCAAAATCATACAAAAGTATTATAAATAATGGTGAATTATGAGTGTAAGAATGTGGACCTGATCTGTTGACTAAAACATAAACAGCAAATATGCCTGAATATGCATTAAAACACAGCGGACATCATGTCGGCGTTGCAATAGAAGCTAACATCTGCCGTCTTCCTCATCTCTACTTTTTAGGTGTTCAGCCAATCTGAGGCAAACAAATGCCGCTCCGTGATTCGCTGCTCCGCAAACCAGCCAATGGAAAGACAGCTAGCATATCGAGTCCAGGTATTTCAGCCGCCCCAAGTCACATTTACTATATGTTGTGCACAACAAAAAAATGTAGACGTGAAAAATAATGCTAACTCTCCGCAAACAACCCGAAGTGGAGTTCCATAGAAAACCCACCGATACTTAATTTAAATTTTAAACATGAGGGGAGCTGAAGTTGCGATTCACCTGCTCGTCCAAAATGTCGCTTTTGCAACTTCGTTTTTTTTTTTCCCCTCACGCTTAAACTCCAGCTTTTACTTTGAAAGGCCACGGCTCAGATTACAGGAACCATAAAGAGCTGCGGGTGACGTTTCCTCCATCATGAATCTCAAAGCCAGGCCAGAAAAACAAGGCAGGGCATTACAGCCCTATTATTGTATTTGCATTACCCATAACAGGCAGCGTATTGGTTACTGTATTTATCGCCTCATCAGCGCGTCGTTGCTGCGAGCAGCGGCTGATTTATCAGGCCAACGTCACATGGAATGAGTCGGCGAATGGAGAGGAGGAAGGTTTTCCTGCTGGTGGACTTTCCTGACGATTGGCTTCTCTCCTGGCCCGCAGCCAGATCAGGACTTCTATCTGCACAGCTCTACGTCCCGTGAGAAGTTTCCGTTTTTGTTTGGCAGAGTTTTTTGGAAGTGCAGCCGAGGCCCTCAACCTCGTCTCTCTTTTTTTTTTTTTTTTTTTCCAATCTTTCTGGGATTTGGAGTGATTTGCGCCGCACTCCCCAAGGGAAATAAATACTTTGATTAATGTAATCCTGGGGTGGCTCATGTCCCTCCCCTCCCCCACCTGTTCCTCAGGGACTGCTCAGCAAAACAAAAACAAGAAGAAGAAGAAACGAGCAGAGAGTGACAAACCGGACGAGTGCATATTGGATTTTGTTTTGTTTATTAATTAGCGTGCCTTTCATGCGCAGCATCAGTCTTGATTAGCATGTAGCGCTGCCCAAAAGGACACTGTAAAAGTGTGGCTCACGCTAATGTGACTCCTGGAAGTGGCAGCATCTTGCTGGGGATGAATGTTCAAAGTTCTTCCCAGTACTCCCAATAATTCCTTGAAAAGTTCAAATTCACTACACGGTTTCCTTGAAAAGTTCAAATTCACTACACGGTTTCCATTACGAGTGTTGAACCAGATGGCAAAAAATAGTGGCAGTATGTTCCTGTGGGATATGTGTAGCTTGAAAGAGGAGAGGGGGAAAATGACTCATAAAAAATAATTGAAATCAAAAGTTGAGTTTATTGCACTTTTCAGTATATTTGTGTCACTCCCTTCTAATTATTATATTATTTGTATCTCTTTGTTTGTTCAAAAATGTTTTCTACCATTTAAAAAGCCTCAATGTTATGCCTGACAAATATTTTCTAATATTTCATATAAAAAATAAAGAATATAATACATGAATATTATTTTGAGTGATTTTGTTCAACACGGTTCCTTTTGTCAACTATCGGGCCCCTGCCTCTTGATGGCCTTCTGTACGGCCCTGCTGGTGCCAGCGCAATAATTCAGATGAAATAGGAGAGTCCAGTCAAAGTCCTAACATCTCGAGCATCTCCTTCAGCTTCACAGAGCGGTGTGTGTGTGTGTGTGTGTGTGTGAGAGAGAGAGAGAGAGAGAGTGACTCCATGCAGCATATTAATAATAAAAAACCTGCCTGAATTAGGGAAAAAATCCCCCATTCATGTCCGACACCCACGGCCTGCTTGAAGCCCATTTAATTAACGCTATATATTACCATCTAAGTGCTGCGAAGTTCGGCTCTAAATCAGCGTTTGGGCCCGACACGCTCAACGTATGGCGGATTACAGCGAGCCGGACCGAGCGTGATGCGGCGGTGGGGGGGTTTGGGGGAGCTGCAAATCAATTGTGTAGCCCACAGGCAACTTTAAGTGTGCCATAATTAAAATGCGGCGGGAATTGCATCAATTTAATGCGAATATGCGGCGGGCGAGCCGCAGAAGTGTCTGAAATTTACGGCCGAAAATCAGCTTTTATGGAGAGGAGAGAGACAATAGATTAATGCTCGCTAATTGATTTCCCCCCTTAATTCGCTGGTGCTGACGCGCAACAAGCCGACATTAATTTTTTTATTTATTTTTTATTTTAAATCCTCATTTTTATTAATTAGTGGCGACTAGGAGATGCATCTCTCTCTCTTTCTCTCTCTCTCTCCTCCCGCAGGAGAAACCCGCAAACTCCCGCGATGCTTCGGGAATTCCTACCTGAGGAGACTGAGCGGCGGCTCTGGTGCGCAGGCGCAAAGGATAGGGTTGGGGGGGAGCGGGGGCAAAATTGTCAATAATCTGACATCTGGATTCGAATTTCTCTCGTCATATCGATCCGCTCTGTTGTGCGTCACCAGCTGAAGTTTGCGCCACTTAGTAGTTTTGATGTTGCGCAAAAAAGAGGGTTGATTGAAAACACGAGAGCGTTTAAATGGAGAAGAAATTTGGATTTGATTATTTCAGTATTTAAAATGGGTAACCTGACTTTTTTTTTTTTTTTTTTTTTTTTGCGCATCGTGAGTGAGCGCGACACCTGGCGGATCTAATGACCAAATCACACACCCGCGCGCCTACAATAAAGTAAAAATGAAAAATAAAAGCCAAACTGTCAAGAAGTTAATAATAATAATCATTTAAAAAGAGAAAAACAGAGACGAACAGAAAGCGGTGTCAGCAGCAGGGGCGTGCACAGGAATAAGCGGGGCTGCGCGTTCAGGAAGAAAAACCAGTAGTTATTTCACTTTTAGACGAAAAGTGTTTTTCTTCCTTTAGTTTGTGCAAAAAGTTCTCCGACACCCCCTTCCTCCTCCTCTCTCTCTCTCTCACACACACACACACACACACACACACACACAAACGCGGAGTCGTTTTTCATCTCGACTCCAGTGCACAAACATACAGCTTAATGCGGCCAGTGTTCCCGTCTTTTATTGGCCTCACCATGGCGACGGGGCGCGGGGCTCAGCAATGCGGCTCCCCGTCAGCCTCTGAGGCTCGGGAGCAGGAGGAGGAGGAAGAGGAAGAGGAGGAGGAACTCCGGAGGGGAGGAAGAACGGAACACTCAAAGTCCGGCAACTCTGACGGGAAACGGTTCTCGCTTTCAAATATATAGGCCTATTTATTTTTATTTATTTTTTTGCGGATAACTGCGTTGCTTTCTCTGGCCGGATGCATGTTGAAGATTAAAAAAAAAAAAAACTTGAAGCAAACTTTAAGGATCCAGGGTTCTGTCCTCTCGGGTTCTTTGGTCTCGCTGCTTCAAAATCTGATTGATTGCACTTTTCTCCGGCGGGACGTTCGCGACAAAACCCGGCGCAGCTCCTTCATCTGCTCCCCACTTCTTCGATTTAGCGCTAAAAAGAAAAGGGGTGGGAGTGCGCACTTACTGCCAGGCTGTTGTTATTATTATTATTAATAATAATAATAATGCAATTTTTAAAAAAAGCTAACAATTAGCAGGACTTCCTCCAGATTGGTGCCGCGTAAAAACAGACGCATATCGGAGGACGCGCAAGAAAGTGCGCTAAATCCGCCGAGGTGACGACGATGATGGCGACGACGACGATGATGATGATGGCGGTGGAGGTTCTTACCTTCCGAGCAGCGGGACGTGGCGTGGGTCCGTGGGTCCGCTCCCACGGAGCGTGGCCGCGGTTCCCTCCTTGTCCCGGTGCGACTCGCTGCTGCCCTCAGATTTTCTTCCCTGCGCCTCGACTGAGCAGGAGCGCCGCTCTGCTCCCGCTATTATTTTCACTAAAATATATGAAAATTTATGCAAATGAAAATCAGCACTAACTGTTCGTCTCTTGTTATACTTGGGGATGATTTTTTTTTTCCCTTCCTCCCTCCTCCTCCTCCTCTCCCCTCTTTCCCCGCTTTGCATACAGAATAAATGAACTTCCCCAGCAGGAAACTTTGGGACCTTTATATATATATATAAATATATGTGTGTGTAATAAGCAAATAAATAATAAATAACAACATGATATATCAGAGAGGAGTTTGCAGCTGGTTTCTGGGGAATAGTTCCTAGAATGGCTTTTGACTCGCCTTTTGTGGATGTTACATCCTTTTTTTTTTTTTACTCCTTGCAGGGATCTCTGGGAAATTTCATCCAGGAATCCTCACTGTATATTAATGCATAGAGGAGGGGCCCCCAAACGTTCCCGGTGCAGACACGTTATGTAAGGGAACAGCAGAGAGTCGTTGTTTTTAATCTGCTGGATTAAAGACAATATAATTTTTTCTTCTTCTTTTATTAAATTGTGCAAATGTTCAGTGGATTTAAAAAAATGTCACTTTTCATCTCGGGTCCTGAATCTGTATTTAGAGTGAATCTAAAAAGTAAATAAATCAAATAAAAACAAAGAGGGAGTTTTAAATCAGGACTTTTTAAATAAACATCTTCTGTGTGAACAAAAGGGGGAAAAGATTCAGAAAGGATGTTTGTTTCCTAGGCTTTTTTTTTTTTTTTCAGGCCCAGACAGGGGGAAGAAGAGCTTCAGTCGCAGCTTCAGTGGCCCTCTAACTATTAACAGAAAAGAGTCGGACTCGTTCTCCGTCGTCAACTTCACATAACTGTGTCAGTGTCAGGGGCCCTCGGCGTGAGGGGCCCCTGGAGGCTTCGGGACGGACGGAGCGGCGATGGGAGCAGATAGGATTAGAGAGGACGAAGAAAGGTTGGTGAGGAGTCCATCTGGTGCGCGAGGGACAGCGGTGACGTCTCGGGCCCTTAAACTTGTACTTGTATGGATTCATATTAATAAGTGATGACATCATCGCTGCTGAGGACAGAATCAGGAAACAAATGTAGCAGAAACGATGTAAATATTTCAATTTAGATAAGGTGTTGGGAAAATGAAGGGTGAGGAGATAGTGGAAATATATATATATAGTTTTAAAAAAGAGGTGGAGTACTGGGGGTGGCACAACACAGATGAGTAGGTTGCAGGTTCGATTCCCGGCCTGGCGACCTTTTCGTGTTCCCTCTTTACCCGCTTTCCTGTCCTTGAACTTTCAAAGAAAGCGTTTAAACAGGTCTGGGTTTTAAAGTTGATTTCCGGAGCAGAGAGAGAAAATAAATGAGTGTTTTTGTGTGTTTTTTAAAATATATTTTTAATGTTAAATAACCTTTAAAAAACACAACGCGCGCGCACAAAACACTTTCCCTGCGTTCTCGTCCCTGTTTGTCTCCGCACTGTTTACAACCGAGTTGTACTCCCCGTTTTTGTTTGGACCCGCAATTAAAAAGCAGCCAATCGGAACAGCCGGAAGGAGGTTCTCCGCGCGCGCCCCGGAGACCTGCCAATCACGCCCCGGGTAACCAATCAATGGGCACGCACGGGGTAAACACGGCGTCCTGAGGGCTGCGAGGGAGGAGGGCGGTGTGTGTGGAGGGGAGGGGGCCTGTCAGAGAGAGAGAGAGAGAGAGAGAGAGAGAGAGAGAGGGAGCAAGAAAGAGGAGGAGAGAGAGGCAGCGAATGAGAGGAGAGGCTCGCAGGCAGCGCCGCGCCACTGTTCCGACTGGATTGTACTTGAACGGGAGTTCGCGGTTTGGCAGGTTTATCCACATCAAAACAGAACAAAGAGACGGTGCTATAAAAGAAGAGAGGGAGAGAGCAGCGGAGAGAAGAAAAGCGACTTGAATTACAAAAGAAGTGAGGACGCTCTGCGCTTTTCCACATCCAAGGCTGGACGTAAAAAAAAAAAAAAAAAAAAAACTTGGAGAATTTCTGGAAGGAGGCTTTTTTTGTTTGTTTTTGTTTTGTTTTGTTTTTCTTTCTTCCTTTCTGAAAGTTTGCTCGGGACGCTTCCGATCTGAATTTTAATGTCCGCGATCCCGGTGCGAAACTTTCGCCCGCGGACTGCATGTGGTTTCAAAGGGCTTTCAGAGGAGTTGGGATATCTTTCCACGTCGTCCACGCTGAACACGCTCGGCTAGAATGTTGTAAATACACGCGGATTTGTTGCTGCCGCTCCTCTGCGTCTTTCAGCGCATCCAAAGAAGACGAAGAAGAAACTGCACAGACTTTTAAAAAGACTGAATAATTCATGAGATACAATTTGCCTGCTGGAAAGAAGTGACTGTAAAAAAAAAAAAGGAAAAGGGAGGGGAGTTATCCACAAATATATTCATAAGGGTTGACGGGATGGCCACCGCGGCTTCCAATCCTTATCTGCCCAGCAATAGCATCTTATCGTCCGGCTCCATCGTGCACTCTGACTCCGGGGGCGGCGGCATGCAGCCCGGCAGCGCCGCGGTCACCTCCGGGTCCGGAGGTTACAGGGGAGACCCCACGGTCAAGATGGTGCAAAGTGACTTTATGCAAGGCGCCATGGCAGCGAGCAACGGGGGGCACATGCTGAGCCATGCCCACCAGTGGGTAACGTCCCTGCCGCACGCTGCGGCGGCCGCGGCCGCAGCGGCGGTGGCCGCGGCCGAGGCCGGCTCGCCCTGGTCGTCCAGCCCGGTCGGGATGACCGGCAGCCCGCAGCAGCAGGACGTCAAGAGCTCCGCCAGAGACGATCTGCACACGGGCACCGCGCTGCATCACAGGCCGCCTCACTTAGCCCCGCACCACACGCACGCCGGGGCGTGGGGCAGCACCACGGCGGCGCACATCAACTCCATCTCCGGCGGACAGCAGCAGCAGCAGCAGTCGCTCATCTACTCGCAGCCGGGGGGCTTCACTGTGAACGGCATGCTGAGCCCCGGCAGCCAGAGCCTGGTTCACCCCGGCCTGGTGCGGGGGGACACCCCGGACCTGGAGCACGGCAGCCACCACCACCACCACCACCACCAGCACCCGCACCACCAGCACCACGCCGCCGTCAACAGCCACGACCCGCACTCGGACGACGACACGCCGACGTCGGACGACCTGGAGCAGTTCGCCAAGCAGTTCAAGCAGCGGCGGATCAAGCTGGGCTTCACGCAGGCGGACGTGGGCCTGGCGCTGGGCACGCTGTACGGGAACGTGTTCTCGCAGACCACCATCTGCAGGTTCGAGGCGCTGCAGCTCAGCTTCAAGAACATGTGCAAGCTGAAGCCGCTGCTGAACAAGTGGCTGGAGGAGGCCGACTCGTCCACGGGGAGCCCCACTAGCATCGACAAGATCGCGGCGCAGGGCCGCAAGCGCAAGAAGCGCACCTCCATCGAGGTGAGCGTCAAGGGGGCCCTGGAGAGCCACTTCCTCAAGTGCCCCAAGCCGTCGGCGCAGGAGATCAGCACGCTGGCGGACAACCTGCAGCTGGAGAAGGAGGTGGTCAGAGTGTGGTTCTGCAATAGGAGGCAGAAGGAAAAGCGGATGACGCCGCCAGGAGTGGCGCAGACGCCGGAGGATGTGTACTCTCAGGTCGGCAATGTGAGTGCAGAAACACCGCCCCCCTCCATGGACTGCAAACGAATGTTCAGTGAAACGTAGAGAATATTTTTTTTTAGATGAAATTAAACTGCTTAAAGAGACAGACTATCGCCATGATAGCACAAAAACCTTTTTTTTTGATACTGTGATTGTGAGAATGAGACTGCAGAAAAAAATGTGTTTATCTATTTTTCACCAGAAAAAAACAAAACAAAACAAAACATTTCCCCCTCTTTTTCCTCTTTTCCCCCCACCCCCCAAAAAACACACAAAAACAAACGCACCTTCTTCCAGGCCCTAAATGTCTTAACCTAAAAGGTTCCTTCTGCTTTTTTCTTTCAGGGGCATTTTTTAGTAGATTACTTAAAAGATGAAGCGAGCGACCAGAGGGTGACAACCACAAGTTCATTCCACCAGGTAATTTTGGCGCATTGAGAAGAGGAACTTCTCCTTAATCATTTTTCATGATTTTTTTTCCCCCTTCTCTCTCCCTCCTGAAAAGTAAACACACCCCTCCCAACCTGCATTCATCCCGTTCTTCTTTATCATGTTTATTCCAAAACAAAACAAAACAAAAAAAGAGACAGACAGATAGACAGAGAGAGAGAGAGAAACATTTTGTATATTTGAAAAGAAAACCGGGACTGAATCTCCAGAGAGATCCACAACGCTTCCAGCTTCTTAATATTTCTATTTTTTTCCTGGATTTAAAAAAAAAATGAAATTTTTGTGTTTGTTTTCTGCCAATTTTCCCCCTGTCCTCACTCCATCACTTCTTCGTCACCTTTTAAAGAGGAAAAGCAAAAGCAGGAACTGTCTGTGATCTCAAAGATCACCTCCATTGTCGTTATTTAACGGAGACACCGAGTGGATTTTTGTCTTTCTTTCTTCCTTCCTTTCCTCCGATTGAGAAGAAAAGGGGACGTTTTTGAGCTGCACTTATTTCAGATTTAACAACAACAAAAAAACAACAAAAAGAGATGTTGCCAAGTGTGACTGAGTGTGGATTATTGCTGCCCTTTGTAAGCAGGATTCTTTGGTAGGTTTTAATAAACGACAAAATATAAAAAAAAATTAAAAAAAACACACAATGTAAAGCTGGCAATATAGATCATCAGATCAGATTTTTTATTTTTAATTTTTTTTAAATATTTGATCCCAAACGGTAATTTATTCCTGTTTTGATGCTTTTATTTCTGGACCATGTTTTCCTCTAAAAGGAGCACAAATCACCACGAGCAGCCCGTTTGTTCTATCTAGGTAATAAGGGTATATTTTTGATGTGAATTTCTTCATCTTCTTCTCTTTTTTTTTTTTTTTTGGGTTTGTTTTTTTTCCCCTCCTTTGCTCTTATTTTTATTTCGACTGTATATTTAATTTGCAGTAGTGGTTCCGTACGAGCTGACTGAGACAATAAATTTGTTAGAATGAAACGCAACAACCCTGTGCTGCTTTATTATTATTATTAATATTATGATTATTATTGTGATGGTGTTTCGGTTTGTCATGGACAGTATTTCAAAGTGTGTTTAGAGCGCCCAAAATAAAAAATAAATCCCGTTTTTAACGCTACGAACGAGCCGAACTAACGCGCGTGCTCATTTGTTTTTAAGCTAGCTTTTGTTTTGCTTTTTTTTTTTTTTTTACGTAAACCTCGCGCGACTCGTGAACGTTGTGCTGTTTGGCTTGTTGGGTCAGAATCAGAGGCCGCAGAGGTCAGAGCGCGTGCTGATTGGTTCTACTCTCCCCCCCTCCCATAACTCCCCGTAGATTAATTTCTTATCTCTTTTCGCATCTTGGGGTCGCCTATTCAGCTAAACTCCCCCCAAACGTGTCCTCTCGCTGTTGGATTTGAATTTCGCGGATGCCCCCCCCCCCCTTCTCTCTCCCCCCTCTTCCTTCCTCCCTCGCGACCCCCTCCTCCTCGATAGTCGCTTAGCAACTGAATTCAACGATAAAGAAGCAGCTAGCATCATGTTTTTCTTTGTCCGTGTTGGAGAAAGTGGTGCTGGGGAAGTTTAGTTGGGTCGTGTTTACTTCTAGTGTGTTTCGGTGTAAAAGAGGAGCAGCTTAGGAAGTCACGGTGTGTGTGTGGGTTTGTGGGTGTGTGTGCGCGGTTCAGGTGTAAATATACGGCAGGTGCGCAGTGACCTGTCCCGTCATTTACTGCCGTGCTTCTCTCTGATCCCTGCGCTCCCTGCGCGCGGGGCAGCAAAGCACGCATGTGCGGGAAGGCCCCAGACAAACAGCGCGAGGATGTTTCAGCAACGTTTCCAAGCCGCCTGATGGGTTTGATTTCATGCAGCTTTCAGCTCACTTTCACGCATGAAGCGAGTAGAATCAAAAAACAACAAAATTCGCATTTATCAAAACGCACACATGTATATGTGATGAGAATTGATTAGAATTCGGATTTTGCTTTTATTCATTTTTTGTTTTCGGAAACGTCACAGCTTCACAATCAGGCGCTGCTTTATGTCAAAATTATTTTCTTATTTTTCTGGTAAAATAAAAAAAGTCGTATGTTTAGCATCAACATGATTATCATTATTATTTTTTTATTATTCGACGGGCTCGTTAAAAACAAAAGTCACAGTAAATGTATTTTTATAAGGCCACACTCACGCCGTCACTCATGTTTATGGAGAATAAAAGTGCTTGTTTTAGTCTGGCTTTCAAAAGATTCAAAAAGAAAAAAAAATAGAAACAAAAACATGTCGATATGCGTCATGTTTGCTCCACGTGTCACGGAATATTGAATATTTATCAGGCCGCAGGGAGCCTTTTCTGCCGCGCGACCAGACGGATTCAGGCTGGTGATGCTGCAGCCACAGTAAAAAAAAAAAAAAAAAAGAAAAGAAAGAAAGAAAGAAACCCGCTGCGTCGTCTTTCTCTATTCTTATTTCTCTGTACAGCTTTATTTTTACGCACCTTCCAAAATGTGTAACCACATCCAGCTTTCACTGTGTACATTTAATTATTAGATTTAATCTATTTAAATTATTTAATTTGACTAAATGTGTATTGTTTTTTATTTTATTAAACGAATCTAAATTGTCATTTGCATTTTGCCCGTTATTTATGCGATGGAAGACCACTATTGTTGTTGTTATTATCGCTTTATATTTTACGTCAGGCTAAGTCTGGGTCAGCCCAAAGGGCAGCAGATCTTATCAGGCCTCGCGCCGCTCGTCAGCTCTCTTTTGTGACAGAAAGAGGAAGACGAAGGAGCGACAGGGGGAGAAAAAAATATGACGCGACTCTGGGGGTTTCCTTCATAAATCGTGAAGGTCATGGTTTTGTGAGCAGCGCAGGTAAAAAATAAATAAATAAAAAATGGAGGGAGGTAGTGTGAATTGAGACAGGCGCGTTGGACGACTCCAAAACCTCCCTTTTACTGCCTTTATTTATTAGCTGAGGTTTTATTTTATGAGTCGGAGGGATTTTATTGGTTTGATTAACAAGTCGAGATTATCTGTTGGTGGGTGGAAAGTGTCGCTCCTGAACACAAAAAGTGGGTAAAATTTCTAAGCGGCAGATTCAAGCGTGCATAAATATATCCGTGAAATACTTTAATGAATCTATTGTATTTTTTTTTCGAGGTAATTTTATATACTACTGAAAATATTCTAGAAACATTCCTTAAATCCGCACATTCGTCGCCCAAGTTTTCGCTCAATGGGATTTTTGACGGTATTGTAAATAACAGAATTAATTTCAAGTGGAATTAAAAAAAAAATCTATATATTTTTTTGCAAAACAACTTTGAAAATTACAATTAAAATAAATAAATTTTAAAAAGTTTCGCAGCCACGTTTTTCGTCAAGGAGAGCGACAGAGCAACACTGTGTACTTTAAGAGAGACGTTCTTATTATTGTTCTTAATCACAGGCAATAAGATGAATTTATTAGATTCAAACTTTCCGATTGACTTCCCTGCTGAGCTCCAGTCGCACTAAAACGTTTCCCAGAATTAAACTTCTTTTTTTTTTACCCTCCTCCCTCATAATATAAATTCACACAACCAGAATTTGTTTTTAAAGAGAGAAATACGTTTTTGGAGTTTGTCTAAAACAATAAATCAATGCACTTAAAAAAAATTATAGAAAGATACATTTTTCACTATAAACCATTTCTTATAATCCAAACAAATAATAATAAAAATAACAACAGTAAAAATAAAAAAATCCTCTCTGTTTTGGGAAAATTCCGTTTTTTCTTGCTGTTGCTTTCTTGGCCTTGCAGCGCCACCCGGTGGACAGATGAAGTCACAATCCTTCCCGCTTCAGTCCTGAAAGCTGCCTGACAAACCCAGAGGAGTTTGTGGGAGTTTATGTTTTTTCTTTTTCCATCACTTAAAGGCAAAACAGGTGAGTTAACACGTTTTATTTCTGCAGGTAATTCATAATTATGGGGTTCAGATTCTTTAACAGAACATTAAAAAAAAAAAAAAACTATAAAATGTAATTTCTTTTTTTTGCCCTGCTTAACCGAAACTGTAACTGTAAAATATTTGGTGCTTTTAATAGTAAAAACTCTGTATTTGTAACAGTTTTATTTTACATTTATTATCACTTGTTTAGGTGCTGAAATGCTGATTTATTTCTAATGTCTGCATCATCACGTAATCATTTTTGACACTATGTCTATATTTTACTCCATAGTAAGGCTTTAAATGACTGTCTTGTTTAAAAACAGTAAAACTATTTGACTCATTAATATTTATTTCACTGTAAAACAGTGGACACCATCGCTTTTATAACAAAGACTATATTTACAGTCTGTTAAACTACTGTCAGAAGGTCTGATACTGAGTTTCATCAGCTTCTCAACGCACAAAGGTGTGAATACTTTTGTCACCCTCGAGGTTGAATTTGGATTTGACGTGACGATGTAAAAGGGGAACACAAAGATCAGAGTAAAGTGAAAAGCAGATGACGTTTGTAAAACGGTGCAGGATTCCTTCGGCCCAGTCACGACTTTCCGCCTCGTTTCCGCCACTAGAACCGAAACAATATTCACATTTTCCATCTGTGTTAAAAGTGTCGTCACAGATTCTCACATGGGTGTAGGTCTGGGCTTTGACTTGGCCGTCTTGACATGGTATTCTAAACCTGGAAACCCGTAACAAGTTTTCCTACGATTGGCTCAACTTCCTCGAGGAACGAGGAAGATGCGTTCCTCGTTCCTGCTGGGGGAGTAGAAAAAAAAAGACAATCTTTGCGGGATGCACCGTACTCACCTTTAAATGTGGGGATTTTGGTTCACTTTCTTTCAACAGAAAGGACTAAATCTTAAATAGCAGGGAGTTGGGTGGCGTTGGAAGTTGGTGCTACTTTGTGTCGATCGGTTGCACGATGCGACTGAAGAGGCAATAGTTGAAGTTTCAAACACAAAATTCATGTTCAGAAATACTTTTTTAGACCCCAAACGGAAATGGAAAGTTGTAATTCAGATTCTTGATTTATTGAAGACGGCAATGGCTGTTGGCAGGAAAGGTGTCACAGCGAATCTGAATGAAGACCTTCTGTTTTCTCAAGACGGTCTCACAACGAGGTCGGTATTTCGAGTAAAAAGTGTGCAGACTGTGCGGTCGACTGGTCGACTTGCCCAAACCTGGTGGGATCTATAGATCGGAGAAGTTGACCTCCGGGTCGAAGCCAACGTTTCCAAAGACCCAGAATGCTCCGAGGGGTGAGTCACTGAGCCTGGAGAGGAGCAGAAAGTTCTCAGCAGAACCCGCTTTGTGAATATTTGATCTGCTCACCGCAGACGGATCAATGGGGACGTTGGAGCGCGGGGGTCGGACGGTGACATCTTCTCCTCGGCCGGACGCCAGCCGTCCCAGCAGGCAGCAGTTGCCAAGGTGACAGCATGTCAGCTGGGCCTCTGCAGCGCCAGCGGGTGGGGGCGGAGGGGGTTGCGATGCATCACCGGCTCTGATGGGTTTGTCAATAGCGCTTAGATCCGAGGGGGCCGAGGCCCACCGTGACACACACCGAGAAACACACACCCACTGCCGCAATCTGCATCTGATCCACCGTATTGACCTGGGTTCGCTTCCTGCAGCGCGGCGGCTACACGCTACAAGCTAACCCTCAACCTTACACACTGCATCACAACACACACTTTCCTCTGATGAGACAGATTTTTTAAAAAAAACAGTGACAGTCATTTCAGTTTTACGTTTCACCGGCCCGCTGATGAGCTTGGCTCTGTGGTTTTGTGGAAGACGTTTTGTTCACTTTTTAACCGTCTCTAGATGTAGTCTCAGATTGTGGAGTTTTGGTTCCATGTGACATATTGGGGTCCTTAATGGGACTTCAATAGGCTTTAGGTCTAAATAACATTTAATACCTCTGGATGATTCTATCGGGAACTATTTCATACTTGTTTGGCCCCAAGTGGTCCTAACTGGGCCAGGGCTCAGTTGAATTGATGGAGCCAGTTCTATTCCAACCGGTCCCCCAGATGTCTCAAACTGGTGACGTGTAACCATGGAGAAACGGTCGGACCATAGTGTTATAAGTCAGAAAACGAAGGGCAGTTGCTAATTGTTGTGACGCTAATTTCTGTTAGCGACACAAGCTCATACTGCATCAAGATCAAGCGTGTTCACCACTTAATCTTGGTTCAATGGAACGCATACCTAATAATAATAATAATAATAATAATTAGTTCATTACGATTTGTTTGGGATAGTTCCTGAGGCTGCTAGCCGACCTCTGACCTTCCCAGTCTGGATTCTGATTTAAGAAGAGTTTTGGTTTGTATTTATTACTCTAAACTTGGAAAAAACGAGGGCCTTGAAAATGTGACTTTTAAGGTGTGAAGATGTGAACTGTATGGACTAGGACCCTCCAAAATGACTAAAATGATCCAGTTTTTCCAGCGAGTCTGATAATGATCAGAGACGGTTGAGATTCTTCCGCCTTCACTTCTGTTGATCTGTAAAAGATCCAAAACAACGAATGTGACCATGAATTCCCGTCGATGTGCTTAAAGAGTAAAGCTGTGTTGTTTTTGTAGCTCTGAGCCGTTCAGGAATAAAAACCGGCGAGTTCAGCAAACAAGGGAAGAAGACAGGGAAAGCACGGCCGGGCCATCTCACTCTGTGTCTGATTAACCCAGAAGCAGCGGCCCGGCGTTGGCCCAGTCGGGCTCACAGGAGCTGGCGGGGTAACCATTGCTAGGCTGCGGGTTTAATACGTGACTGATGAACGGCTGCAGGGCTGCTGGGTTACACATTGGTTCGAGGAAAAGTCCTGAGTTTGTTTTGGATCAGATCTTATCATGAGTTCTGGTGGGTCCGATTGACGGCTCTCCGGTCTGGTCTCAACCGGAGTCGGGAAGTAACTGGGTTACATTTACTTGAGTGACGTTTTCAGGGGAAAAGTATTTGTTTTACGTTTTTTTGTTACAGTTTTCTTGAAAGAAACTCATTTTGAAAACTTTGCTTTTGCCTGATTTTGTTATATGTTGTTACTCATATGAATTATTGACATTTTATGTCTTAAAATACCAACATTTCCACTTCATTTTATATTTTAGTCTATCCGAAGATGTAATTGTTGCATATAAAATGATTGATAATTTGATTATTTTCTCTGTACTTGAGTAGACGACGGATTTTTAGTGAAATATTTCAGTGCGTGGAGCCAGAAACGAGATGATTTTTAGCAGACAGGGCAAGTTTTTTCACTCGCTTTGAAATCAAAAACACAAATCGCTTTCAATACGGACGTGAAACGAGAAAGCAAGACAGGAAGGTCGCCTGAGCGATAACACTGTGTTTTTCTGCACCACTCAGTCCCGCTGAATGACCTCCGACAGTCCCACAGCATGACACCGCCACCATCAGGTTCCCCGGCGTACCGGGGGTCGTCACGGCGCACTCGGGGGGCCGGACTTCCCGTTCTCGATGTTTGCGACCGGAGCGGAAAACGCCGTCGTCGGCTGAACTCGGAGGCAGCCTCTCGCTCTCTGACACGGCTTCAGCCGCTTCCCACTTTAAGAGCTTTGCTTGGCGAAATAAAAGTAATTAATTGGTGTGATACACGAAGGACATAATTATCATTTCCAGCAACTGGCACATATTTAATTACCAGTAATTGTTCCCTGAGCTTTGCTGGGAGACAGTTCTGATATATTATCCCCTAATCCTGCACTTGATCCTCAGTCAGTTAGGGAGATATACATATGTGTGTGTGTGCGTGCGCATGTGTGTGTCAAAGAGCAGCCGTGTAAACAGCACACATCGCTCCGCTGGCCCTCTCGGGGTGCAGCACCCCTCCCCTCCCCCCCACACCACCCCCGTCCCTTCCTGAGGTGTTAATGCCTGCCAGATTTGGAGGAAAGTAATTTGAGATCATTTCGCAAAAAAAAAAAAAAAAAAAAGGGGCCGCAGATACTGATTAACGCGGCCGCTAGTCTCAGTAAAAAAAAAAAAAAAAAAAAGGAGCTAAATTTACTCCCTAGTGCTATAACAGAGGGTGGGAGATGAGGTGGGGGAAGGGGGGAGGCGCTTGAACATGAGAACAGGGTTTAATAAGTAAACAGGAGAAGCAGAGAACAGCGCTTATGATCAGGGCTTATTTGGCCAGCCTAACCCCGGTACGCGCTACTAGCTGATTAGCCCCGCCGATTGTAGCTTGTAATTGCAGTGGCCTGACCCCCTCTAGGCAAATATTAGATTTTAGTGGTTTAACCTTTCCAGTCGTCAGAGCAGACTAAATTGCCCGGCCAGATGTTAAAGAGCCCAGCGGTAGTCCCGCAGCCCTTCTTGATCAGCAGATTGGAGCTCTTTCTTTTTCTAATATCGTCTCCGTTTCCTCTGGCCTTTTTCAAGCTGATTTTGCGCAGCGGTTTCCCGTCCACCGATCCTTATCCCCTCCTTCTGATGATATGGCTTATTTCAGATCGGCCCAGTCACGCTCATTAAGAGGGGAGATGTGGGAGGTGAGGGGGGAGACATGATCAATGAGGAGATCAATGGCAGATATTAACATGGCAATCAGCCCTTCTCTTCAAATCACTCTGGCAATTTGTCAGCTGGTGAAGTGCCTTGAGTCCACTGGAGGAGACCCTTCAGCCTCGTTACGCACAGTCAAGTAGTCGAGTAATCTGGGCATAAATAAGTTCTGTTGAAGTTTTTAGACGTTTTCTTTCTCGTCATCAACAACCGGCTCAAAGTTAGAAACAGCCCACAACAGAAGCCAGGACTGGAGAAATCCTGTTGCGTCAACTTTTATGGCCTTTCACCCCGATCTTTTGTTTTCATCCGTGACCCAAAGACAGCATTGCTTCTCCTCCGCAGATTAGCTTACGGGAAGTGACGTGGTTCATGAATTAGGAAGGGGTTCACCACTGCCCCCGCACATCCACGTCACATTTTAGCTTCGTGTAAACAGTACATCGTAAAGATGTAGAAAAGCAAACTGTCACCTTCCACCAGAAGGTTTCTAGGTAACTTTTGCTTCAGCTTCAGTGGAACCATGAAGGTCTTTGTGGAAGTTCAACACCACCGGACCGGACCCTGGACCGAAAGCCTGACTGTTCAATCTGCTGTTTCCCAGGAGGCCGATGGGGTTTTAGAGACATCAGAACGTCTGGGATCAGTGGTGAGGTATTCTCAGTGTTCTGCTGGGTCCGGGTACTATCGTCACTAATTCAATTCACTGTATTGTTTCTTTTCAAGAACCTCCTACTTTTTAAATGGTCAGCTAACAACTCGCCATTTGAGTCAGGAAGTAGATTATGCCGTTGATTTCTTCTTCTGGTTCAAGATGTCTTTGCATGACGATTGTTTTTCGCCTCCTTGCAATCTAACATGAGGAAATGTTAGGAAATCCTACTGGAAACAGTTGAACTGGTTATATTTAATTATATCCACCAGAACTGATGTTTGAGCTTAGGAATGCTGGATTGCGGTTTGAGTTTGTAGTCCAGGGTGTGAAAACACCGAAGTCACCACGTTCTCGCTGCTTTTTAAAGTTTTCCATCTTTGCATCCTTATGAAACTCTCTGTGACGGATCAAATTTCTCCCCGACGGCTTCAGATCCAGCACAGCACAAAAATATTTTTTAAGAAATCCCTCTGGCGTGTAAATGTCCCTCCGCCGCAGAGAGCCACCCCACTGGGCCCAGTTCTGGTTCGGCCTCCTCAAACCAGTAGGTGTCCTTGTCGTTAAAAACCGAGGCCGACTCAGACACCGGCGGACGAGCGAGGAAAAACGACAAGCGAGCCGAATTCTGCGGCTTTATGCGAAGCCCTTTAATTTACAATCTTATTTGTGGGGCCGACCTCAGGCCGTGATTACAGCAGTCTTCCATCCCCGTTCCCATGGGTGGTTCCTGCTTCACACATAGAGAGCTTTATGGGAAACGCGCTGCGACAAAACAGGCCAAGGAGGTGAAGTCTTTCGGAAGTTGGCGCAAGGTCATTTCCAGAGACCTGGCCTTCCTCCCCACTCACGCAGTCTGGACGGTCTTCCTCCCCGACGCGCCGGCAGCTGCGTCTCCAGGCTCGTCCCCTAATAGTAATAGTTTCCTTCCTTTCAGACTCTCACCTGACAAGGAAAGAAAAAAAGAGTCGTACCAAGTAAAAAAAAGGGAATAGTCATCTTTTCATCCCAGAGGTGGACTGAAAAGCCTCCAGTCTGAGCAGAAACTCAATCCTGCCTCCGTCTGAGGGGACAGAAAGGGAGACGGGAGGAATGGGGGGGACAGGCAAAGTGGTTCCATGTGAGACGTGTTGGGAGATGTCTGGGAAAGACAGGAATCAACACCAACATCTGACTTTCTTATGCCAGTGTCTACAGTCTTGCACTTTGCTTTGGATGTCCAGGAAAGTGGACAAAAGGCCTTTTCTTGACCCACTTTGGTGTTTTAAGGAAACTGCAGTAAATGCGGAGGTTTTAGTCATTCGTCATGTGAAAAACAACAATCTGAACTCGCGGCCAACACTCGCCGAGCCCCGTTTTTTTTCTTTGCGACTGTAACCTCTCAAAATATTGGAGATTCTCAATGAAGTTTTGGTGCCAGTGGCTCCGTGAGAAGTCCTTAGAGGAGGAGGAAGCTAATACCTGCAGACATCTCTGGTCACCGCCCAATCTGTTGCACGCTCCGCTCATTTCACGCCATGCCAGGAGCGCTTTGTAATTATCCTGATATTGATGAAGGCTGATTCCAGCAGGTAATCGCTGGCAGTTCAGCTGTTTTTACGCTCCTCAGCAAAACGTCTCTATTCATTACCACTGGCAAATTAATTTCCACTCAATGGCCATACTTGTTGGTAATCAACGTGTGTGTGTGTGTGTGTGTGTGTGTGTGTGAATAAGAAGGGGATGAAGTTATTCCTGACAGAAAGTGAAGCGTGGCGTTTGAGTCGCTTTGCCTCACACTGAGCAGATGTCGATTTGAAACAACGGACTGCCGCCGCAGGTCGCAGGATCGGAGAGGCCGCAGTGACCCCTCGCTATTCACAGGGGTCGGGGGCCACAGCTAAAAAAAAAAGCGTTCTGGATCTAAATAGTTCAAACACCAGATACACCATGGTAAGCTTTGAAGAAGCAGCAGCATGTCACTTTTATTAAGAAATATAAATATATAGGAGGCAGGCCTTAGCGCTGTCAATCACAAACTTGTATGGTGCTGCTCATCCACCCTTCCACTTACTCTCTGCTACCACTTCAGCTTTTCCCCAATCAGCAGAACTTGTTGTGAATGCTAGGCTAGTTAGCATAGCCACAGATGACAGAGGATACGCTGTTTTTCCTGTACCGGTAGTTTGTTTCTAGCGAAACAGCCAATCAGCTACAAGGAAAAACAAACGGTGCTTCACAAACACCAGCCAATAGCGCGTCAAGCAGCTCTAGAATGTCAGCTGCCCAAGCTCTCTTTGGAATATTTTAGAAATGAGATGCAAAAAATTCCCGAATAATTTGACAAAAAAAAAAAAAAAACCCTCCGAACTGTTCGAGGCACCGCGTACTGATCAGTGAGCACCAAAGGATCAACGCGTTCATCATAGGAAGGATGAAGTTAAGCAGGTTAAATGTCTGCTTTATGGTTCAAATGACCACTTTTAAGTTAAATCCAGTTCTGTTGTGTTGTAGGGTATCGCAGCGCTCCCCCCAGCACGGCTCTGAGTGTAAATAAATATGTTTAAAAGACTAAATGAGCTTGAGGAAAGTGGCCCTTTGAGTCCCCATGTTTGTGGAGCAGCCATAATGGATTCTTTAGAGCCGTGAACGGTTTATAGGCATGACAGCCATGTTTCGGCACGATGGGCTTATCCCTACGCATGGCGCTAAGGATATTAGGGAATCAGCGTAAAGCAGCATGGAAATGATGACTGGAGCAAAGCCTCGACTCGCTGGTATTAGGAGCTTTCAATTCTCCGGCACTCGGGGAGGAGAGACGGAGGGGAAGGGAGCAGACCTGGCAAAGCTCCATGCCGTGATATCCTCCATTATTTCTCGCTCCATCGCCGTTTCAGACGTACGAATAAGAGGATGCCTCTCAATCTGGGGATCAGGCATAGCGAGGGGAGGTCAATGTCACCCATTGTTGTGTTTCTCTCGTCCTGGAATCTCTGCTGTCCATACGGGAGTCTGCTGAGGCGGCTGGATGGGAGCCATCGCCGTTGACGCTTCACGCGACGACTTCAGTCGAAGAAGAACGAAAACACACGCACAGGGTTCATACCTGTTTGCCGCTTGACGTCAACGGTGCTCTGTTGACATATTTACAAAGCCAAGCAGATAAATGCTGCGGCTGCCGGGTTTACCTGCATCCACAAAACATCTCCACCCAATTCACCCACGGAGCCTCTCCTGTCTGGGAAGGGCCACAACAGAAGCATGATTAATGTTCCACCTCTCACCCCCCACTGTGAATTAGAGACCACGGGTCGAAACTATTTTTCTTGGCGAGCAGGCTCGCGCTCGTGGCGAAAAAACGGGGCAAACACAGTTTATCATCGGCCCGACGACAGCCCTCCTCGGGGCAAATTAACCACGTGGCCGTATCGACTGGCACGGGCCGGGAGTCGGTGCCCCTTCACTTTGATTAATCTCCCCGTGTTCCCGTTCCAACTCTATCAAAGTAATCTAAGTGAAGACACACAACATTGATCTGTAAGCACAGCATACTACTGTACTCTAAACACACACACACACACACAACATGGAAGAGGAGCCAGCGCCTAAAAAAAGAATTTTGCTACTTCTGTTGAGAAAAAGCGGTTTCAAAATCTCAGGAACAAGACAGAGTCTACGTGAAGGACAGAAGACATTTTGGTTTTGTGAAATAAGTTGTTTGGCCAGGCAGCAGTCAGACTGATCAGAATTGACAGAAATATGAGAAAAATTACAACACTTAACATGCTAGTCATTCAACGTAGCAGCTTCCATGGCTAGCAGGTAATCAAGCTAACTGGTTAAGCTGTAACAGCATTTAAAGCATCAACTTTTAAAAGTTAAAAGCCATTAGCTTTTATGCTAATAGGCATGACAGCCATGTTTCAGCACGATGGGTGTATCCCCAGCGCATGGTGCTACAGATAAGCTGCTAGCTTTTATCCTAAAAGCTAATACAACTAACAGTAGCCAGTAGCCTTAAGAACAGCTTAAGCTAACTGCTACCTAAAAAAACTTATTTCTAACACACGTTAGCTACTACTTAAACTAATGACTTAATGTGTAGTCTGTCACTGAAGCTATTAGCTAGTTAGTCTAACAGCTAATCATGTTATAAGCTGCATCCTAAGTGCATAAAAGAGCGTTATTGTAAGTCCTTCCCTCTAGGAGTTGTTAGACTCTACATCCCTTCATTCGACTCATTCCTGGAGTCGACGATTCCTTGCTATGTGCGGTCGCGTTCTGCTGAACTCTTTATTGACGGTGACATTTGATTGCGGTCGCACAAACTTTTTATGTGATTTTAAGCAAAGCAAGGGAACAGCAACGACTTGACGAAATGTCTTTACGCCGATTTCAGCCCGTAAAGTTCGGGTGATGTGGCAGTTTGTTTCCCTCTAAGGAATCTGCACAGAATGTGTTAATCTGTCTCTTCATGGATGGAACTGCATATGCAAAACAAATTATTTTTAGCTGTGCCAATGTGTCTGGCAGACGCCGGCTGAATCTTTTCTTTGTGTCATTTCTGATCAGTCATACTGATCATTTCCTTTTAAATCCTGTTGTGATGACATTTATTCCCTTTTGGGTTTTTTTTCTTTGAGTCCGTGGCTTCACTTTGAAGACAGATGGTGTCCACCAGTGGACAGCAATGTTTTCTGCATCCGTATGCTCCAGTCACGGTTTTCTTTTCCTTCAGCTTTCTCCCGCTAAAGTTGTACATTTAACCGGTGGTTGCAAGCAAGGTTACTTTAATTTGATTGGGTTTCTTTTTTTATTATTTACAGCCTTAATGAGGAACACAAAGAAAGCTCTTTGAGTTCTTTGTTTCTTGACATTCATTTGAGCCGTGTGGTCCGCATGTTTTTCATTCTGAGATGTGTTGCCTTTCAGATTTAAGAAGTGGCAGCTGTCTTTGGGAACAACTGCACCGACTTTGACTCAACAAATCCCATTTTTATTTGTCTTGTTTTTTGTCACTGCTGGCCCTGGCCCTCAGTCATGTGGTTTGGATTGTGATTTTCATTTTTTCGCGAGTGTCTATGTGTGTGTGCGTGCACGTTTTGTCATGATACCCGTGCTTTACTTTAAAGTTGCAGAAACCGACAAAGTAGTTGCATGTGTTGGGCTGCTCACATCAGAAACAGCTCAGACTTCAACAAATTGGCGTCCCTGTTTTGCAGATCCGAGCCATCTCCGCCAGATTTAGCTCTGGACCGAACCCAGAACCAAGCCCGTTGCAAACGCTTTTCTGGTGAAGTCATTCTGTTGTAGAGTTGGCAGAATGCTTGGGCTCGCTGCGATGTTGAAAATAAAATCCACGACCATCACCACGACGGATCTAAAGGGTGTGAATCAAAAGCGACTGGTATTCATTTAGAATTAGAATTTGAACTCTTTTGTTCTAATGAGGAGTCTTGCATGCATGATGCTGCCACCACTTGGTTCTACTTTTCTTACTATGCTCGTCTGGTAATGTGTTACTATTGTTTCCCGAGGGTTAGAATTTACTACAACACCTAAACTTTACTCCAGGTTCATTGGATTTTCTGATTATTGGCTGTTTTAAACTAGGCTGAATGCTGCAATCTGAAGACTCTTCATCCAAATATTAGCTTACGGTGGAGTTGATACATTCGACTTTTTAGTTAATGTTACTTTAAATTGGAAAACTAATCAGTGTCATAAATCCTCTTTTTTCTATGTAAATTTTTTAAATATTTAAAATCTATTTGTATGTATAATTTTATTTGTGGATTGTATTTCTTAATTAATTTACTTGTCCAAGAGTTTTGTGTTTTTAAATGTCATTTTATATTTATTTTAGTAAAAACCCGACATAAATTAATCATTTTATACAATTATATTTAAAATAACACAAATAAAGTCATACGAAATCAGTTAATACAACAATATTTACAGTTGTGTTTACATTTTCAGAAAATCGTACGCCGTGGTGACGCACACCAACTTCCGCCGTTGACGCGTTTGTCGTCACCAAAGATGGCGGCGAACTGTGCTCGAATTGTCGGGTCGTTTTTGGGCAAAAGTGTCAATTTCGCCTCGTCTACAAGGCCAGTGACGCTGCAAGTCTGCCGACAGGTAAACAAGCACTAACAGTCCGTGAATGCTTCTCTTTTTGCATGAAAAGTCATGTATTTAAATGGTAAAAACATGGACGTCCTTGCGTTAACACGCTGTTGCCATCCGAGAGTAGCTTGACGAATCGTTGAAATTACAAACATGTCGACGTCACGGATTGTTTAAGCAAAGCGTGGCGACGAGCTGAGGTTCGTTGGACTTCTGAACCCGTCGGGTCCAGTTCGGCTGCGGCAAGAGACGGTTAGCCATGCCAGGCTAATGCTAACGAATGACAGCAGCGCTGCTGTTTCTCCCCCCACTCGCAGATATGCGGGACTCCAACCGTCCGCAGGAAGAACCTGGGGACCGCAGGGCCGGAGAAGTTCACCCCAGAGTTCATCCAGAAGCAGGTGGAGGAGTTTGAGCTCGGGAAGCGGCACTTGGCCAACATGATGGGAGAGGATCCCGAGAACTTCACCCAGGAGGACATAGACGTGAGTTTGGTCGCTATGGAAACAGCCACACACTTGGAGTTAAGAAGCATCTTTATGGTTGTGTGAAGCAGGTCAATAGATGTCCTTGAAAACGAATGAGAGAAAGTGTTGTTTATTATTGTCTTTAAGGTCAGAAGTCTACATTCAGAATATTCGGTGTGTTAGAGATGCCCCGATTTATTGTTCAGGCCATTTATCAACACCGATTTCCTTAACCTACCACGTTGTTAGGGTTAACACCTGTTAAACATACATTAACAAAGACAGAAACAAAAGAGTTAGATTCTTTTTTACTCGCGAGGAGAACGGACAGAGATGTGCTTCAGTTACAATCTCCTACCGCTCTGAAGCACATTTTGTCTGCTCCTCTATTTTATTGTTTCTAGGATCCCTAATCACAAGGACGCTGTAGCTCTAAAGGGAGGGGGCAAACAGCTACAGCGTCAAATGTTATTCACTAACTAACACACAATCATTCTGTACTAGATAATGTCCTTCCAGGCACAAAGATTAATAAAATATGTAGTGATCTTAGCAATGATGGTTTTATTGGAGGCCAGCAACTCAACCGAAGCAGAGCTCTTCACCAAGAGGTAAACCTGCAGGAAGATTTTGTTTCTGCTCTCTGTCAGTGAGGCCTTCTGAGAAAGGAATCAGAGTAAATCAACAATACAAGAAACATTCTTAATTCTATAATGAGATTAACTTTAAGGAAAGCATCAATTAAAGACACATTATAAAGATCAATGAGAATAACAAATAATTGATTAATAATATCACAATTTCTCCAACATTTCCCCCCTGTTTATCAAATATTTGTTCTAATTCTCATATCTCTCCTAAACAGCCACTTCAAACAATTTTCAACTAGGAGTTCATTTTTTAAGAAAGCAAACACGTTTACACTCAAAGTTTATACTCAGTCCAAAACTTACAATCAGGAAACACATCAAAAGAGTCCTCATCAGAGCTTTCTCTGTCAGACTCAGGATCTTTTACTAGTAGAGGATACATCGGCGTCATCTGGTTCCCCATGGGCTAAATTGCTGTAGTGATGAGACGATTAAACAAAGAACGCAGGCAAGGAATACAACAGCATCCACACAAGGTTAGAATGGCAGCAAGACTGCCATCGACACTAAAGCAGGACACAAGGGTTCGGTACTTTCCAAAACATTCATCCAGTCGTCCCACCTGGAAGTATTCACTCCAGAGAACTCCTTCAGCTTACCATTAAGGGTACGGAGCCCCTCAATGACCTTCGTCAGGCTGCCATCAGCCGCTGTGTTGTTGGGTAGAAAAGTGCAGCATCTTTCACCAAAGATTGCACACACTCCCCCTCGTTCAGCCAGCACCATGTCAAGTGCAATGCGGTTCTGGAAAGCCATCAGTGATGTAGCGGCCAGCTGCTCATGCACCGCCTCGAAGCCTGCCTGTGTCCAGTTGCCCAGTTTTTGTACATTGTAATGGATGTAGTTGATTCTGTCAACGTTTTTGTTTAATGTACACCACCAACAAATTGTGGACTCAAATCCTGCTGCAGTTTGGTCGGCCAATTTATACTCATCTGGTACACCACGGGGAACACCAATGGCATCGATGTATGTAGGATCATTGTTCCTCCAGGTCAGGTCTCGCTTCTGCAACTGACGTCACTGCTGAGGCACAACATCAGTTAAAGCATGAATTAAATGATCAGCAGTCATTGGATAACAGAAACAGGCAATAATAAAGAAATTAATGCAGACATCCCTGTTACCTTCCTAGGTAATCTATTAAAAATTTTGTCACCACTGCACCACCACCAGACATCTGCACGAAAGACAGGGTTAAATTCATTGTTCACAGAGAGAACAGTCCGGTGTTAAAACATCATTTGTCATACATCAAGTTTAATCTCTGTAGTTTGCCGACGTCATACTTGCCCAGGAGACTAAAACAATGATAACAGAACTAGGTGGAAAACATACCTGAATACTCATCCTCATTCTGTAAACAGTGTTACAAGAAATACATTTTCATTTATGACATGAATTGTTCCCAGATGAAAAACACAAAATAAAAACAAAAAGATATATTCACTTGTTATTTTCATTAATGTGCAAGTCCGTTCTGCTCCTAAAGACACTACAGGGTTGTGGACAATCTTCACCAGTTTTGAGACGGAAAAACTATTTGGTTTAACCCCCTTTGTAACCTGGACTTTGCCCTGTAGGTCGGTGAGCGTCTTGAGCTTGCTTCCCAATTACTTTTGAAATGAAATTTATTTTTGCAGTGTGTTAAATGTATCCAAGTTGGCTTTTCCGCTGCATCTGGGTTTTTAGTGAAAAAGTTCAATCCATTTAGAAAAGCATCAATTATTTCTAAACAATACTTTTGTCCTTCACTTTTATTCAATTCTATGAAGTCCATGTGCATTACTTGAAATGGATATTGCAGAGTAGGAAATTTTCCCCTATGTGATCTTAGATTGCCCTGAGAGTTATGTGTAGCACATATCAAACAGGTCCTACAGAAATTTTTTAAATAAGAAATAAATCCATAAGTAGTGTAATGTTGATGTATCCTACCATCCCCCCTGTTGAGACATGCGAAAACGCCATGGCTCAATATTGCAGCCCATTTATACACATCTTTTTCTTGGTAAAGTAGGTTCAGTTTCATATAATTTTTCCAATTTTGCTCCATTTTTTTATCCATAAATCCTTTTCATTTTGAGGACTTAATTGTTGCATGTCTCTTAAAGTTTCTTTCATAAATTTAATTTTTACGTCCACATGTAATACATTTATCTCTCCCTCAGCTGCTTTTTTTTTTTTTTTTTTTTATTTGTCTTCAAAAGCATTCCCTAGGGACACCTTATCTGTCCCTGCAGTGTGCGCCGCACATTTACAGATTGCTAGTTGTTTTGGTAGGTGCACGACTTATAATAATTCTTTTAATAATTCTGCATGTGTTACTTTTGATGTTAATGGGTGAAACAGAACTATAGGAGCTCTAACTTCTACTGCCATAGAAGCAGCAACTACAGCTCTCACACAATGTGGTAAGGCACATGCTACACTATCAAGTTTTGAAGAAAAATATGCTATTGGTCTCATTTTATCACCATGCTGTTAGACTAGCACCGAGGTCATGACATGACCTTTACAATCCACCATCTGAACAAAAGATTTTTTTTTTTTATTGATAATCTGGTAACGCTAACGCAGCGCTTGACACGAGGGCCTGTTTTAGTTTCCAAAGTCCTTCTGCTTCATCTGCCCACAACAAAGAAGAAGACATTTTAAAATCTTTTTTACATTAATTTATTCAGAGCTGCCACAATTTCTGCATAATTAGGCACCCAGTTTCGACAATAGTTAGTCAACCCCAAAAAGGACATCATCTGTTTTTTTTTGTTCGTGGTTTGGGAGCTTGGAGAATTGTCGTTTTTCTATCCTCCGCTATGGTTTGTCCTCCTTCACTCAAATTATGACCCAAATATTTACTTTTCGTTTACACAGTTAAAGTTTATTTTGTTAACCTTATGACCTTCTTTAGCTAAATGTTGCAGAAGCGCTAAAGTGTTTTGCTTACAGGTTTCCCTGTCTGGAGAAACCAATAAAACATCAACTATGTACAACAAAACTTGGCTCCCTCCTGGGGGTTGAAAAGTTTACATACTTGCACTCATTACTTGAAAGAGAATTGTAGGCTTTCACAGTAGCCTTGAAGTAGTCTGGTGTACGTGTATCTTTTCCCTTCAAAAGTAAAAGCAAACCAAAATTGGCTCTCTTTCTCAATTGGTATTGAGAAAAAGGCATTTACTGATGTCTACAACCGTGAATACTTTTGCATCTGATCTAAGAGAATTCAACAATGTGTGTGGATCAGTCACATGTTTTGTGTCTGTGTACAGATAGGTCACAGTTATCTTGGCTGGGGTGACCTTGTTGAGTCTCGCTTCATAGTTCCTATCAGGCCCAGGAACTGTTTTGAACCAAAGTGTGACATGCAAATCATCAGGAGACTTTTGATCCTGTAGGGCAGAAATGGCTTTATGCCCCTCTGCCAGAAGTGTTTGTGCAGTGTTGTGTGGGGGTTTGTTGGGCACATCCAATGAATAAAAGTAATACAGTTCCCTGTGTCCCTGGACAACAAAGAAATCCCTTCTTTTATTCCTGTAGCTGATCTTGACATTTTTCACCACAAATATTTTACCCAAGAATGTTTTCTCTACATGTTGTTCTACATGCACCCGTGTCACAGAGGAAATTTACAGGTTTGCCATCTATTAGGAGAGGTATTTCAGGTCTTATGCTGTCCATAGAAAGTAAATCCTGAAGATTTAACTGGACCTCTTCACTCCCCAATTTCTCTGATCTTAATCATGCTGACTGTCCTGTGTTTTTTTGTTTTCTTTTCTTGGGCAATTTCTGGCTAAATGTCCTTCCTGCCCGCAACACCAGCACCCGAGTAACTTTGCCTGTAGTTTCCTCTCCCACGTCTCCCTTTTAAACCTCTAAGGTTCTGACCTCTGCCCCTAAAGCCTTCTCTTCCTCTCCCCTCCTGATAAAACACTTGTTCCTCATCCTGGAAAAAGGCTCCTGGAACCTTTTCCTTTTCTTTTGTAATTTCTTTCTCCCCACTTTCTCGTTTTTTCGCTACTAATTGTACATCATCATACCCTTCCTCGTACAATTTTTCAGTTGAATTTGTTTTTTGTTTTATTTTATCCTGATCTTTAATAACTTTCCAGTCGTTTGATTTTAGACTGTCTGTTGGCTTAGTTTTACTTATCCATTTATCCATTTCCCCATTTTTTTTTTTGTAAAAATTTGGACCAGTTGTGCCGACTCCTAGGGAGTCCTAGAAACTGGAGATCTGATTCAGTAGGCCAGCAATTGAAAGAACCTGTTGTGGTAACTCTCACTTCAACTCTTTCGAGTGGAGAGTTCTTGCCTGTGCATCCACAAGAGGTTTGCTGCTCACAATCCTACTGTTTTACATGAGATAAAATACCAAGTGGTATTTATACCTCCAATCACGCTCACATACACACACTTTTTTTTTGTTTCACGGATTTGAAGCGCCTGTTATCGCCGTCCGTTTAACCACGGGTATTCGTCGGGCCCCGTTCCCACAACAGGTGGGGTTCGTAAGATCTCAAACCACGTGAGGTTGCAAAACCCCGAACCAGGTGAGGTTTGCAAGTCCTCGTCCCAGTAGGGTTTTACAAGACCTCCAGCGAGGTAAGGTTTACCAACCCTTATTTTCTAGTTTATTTTATTTTTTTATCACGGAATTTAAGCGCCTGTTATCGCCGGACTCCGCCGTCCGTTTAAACACGGGTATTCGTCGGGCCCCGTTGCCCACAACAGGACAAGGTCTCCAACCTTGCAGCACCAGGCTCCGTACACCTTATCGCGGAACTTTTGCGCCAGGACTCCGCTGCCCTACACGGATTTTGTGCAACTATTTTTACCTGTTAGAGTCTAGAATTGACAGGGTTTTCACTTGTGCGCGCAACAACCTTCAGTCAAAGAAGAAGTCACTCTTCTCCCACACAGAAGAATGACTTACTCTCTAAAACGTCATTCGCCACTTTTTAAAGAAGAATCACTCCCTCTCTTGTCTTTCCCTGGAGTGTCGTCAACCTTCAGATCCCAGCAGGCAGGCCGAGCCCAGTCCTTTAACAGGTTCTCTTGCCGTGCGCACGGTCTTACTGGGGTCCGCCACACCTGCCGGAATCTTTCCAGTATATGACATCCGGCTCGAAGGACCAAAAATGTTAGGGTTAACACCTGTTAAACATACATTAACAAAGACAGAAAAGACAAAAGAGTTAGATTCTTTTTTACTCGCGAGGAGAACGGACAGAGATGTGCTTCAGTTACAATCTCCTACCGCTCTGAAGCACATTTTGTCTGCTCCTCTATTTTATTGTTTCTAGGATCCCTAATCACAAGGACGCTGTAGCTCTAAAGGGAGGGGGCAAACAGCTACAGCGTCAAATGTTATTCACTAACTAACACACAATCATTCTGTACTAGATAATGTCCTTCCAGGCACAAAGATTAATAAAATATGTAGTGATCTTAGCAATGATGGTTTTATTGGAGGCCAGCAACTCAACCGAAGCAGAGCTCTTCACCAAGAGGTAAACCTGCAGGAAGATTTTGTTTCTGCTCTCTGTCAGTGAGGCCTTCTGAGAAAGGAATCAGAGTAAATCAACAATACAAGAAACATTCTTAATTCTATAATGAGATTAACTTTAAGGAAAGCATCAATTAAAGACACATTATAAAGATCAATGAGAATAACAAATAATTGATTAATAATATCACAATTTCTCCAACAACGTTCATCTTATTCCCTTCTATTATCTACCTCAGCAAATGTCTAAAAATCCACCACCGATTTTTGCCGTGACAGAGGTTTCACTGTTAGCCTCCCCACCAGGTCTCGTCTGCATGTTTGCAGTTAACAATAGTCGCCCCACAGTTGCCAACTCAGTGACTTTCTTGCTGTATTTAATGACATTTCAGGCAAAAGAAAATTGATATCTGCTAAAACCGGAATGGCTTTGTAGATTTCAGTAACCACCAGAAAACCGCAGTTGGTGCGGCCCTATTTACAGTCTCTTTGAAGATCAGTGAAGAGCCCAGATGATGTCATGGATTTGGAGACCTCTGATAGGGTAACTGTAGGATCACCAGATGATTTATTTCTCATTTCATTACTGAGGCTTTTAGCAAACAGAAATAATTCAGGTAGATATGACCGATCCCAGATGAGCAGACAGTTGGACTTTGTGTTTCTTCTCTTCTTCCTAGCCGCAGCGGCGTTTCACATTTAACCGCCGGCCCCCATCTGATGCCCGTGCTCCGCTCCCCCCCCCCCCCCCCACCCCCACCGTGTTTGTTTGGCTAAATTTCCACACATTTATCCCAATTTTCCGCGTGTCTGTGACTCCGTCCCTCGCCAGTAACCGATAGAGCTGTCTGCGGAAGTGTGAAAAGCGAAGCGACAGCCGGCGCTCCGGACCTGGAGTTGGGACGCCTCAGGCGTGACGGAGAGGACGAGCCGGGGAATTCATCGAGATGTTCCCACACCGGAGGGACAGCTCCTCGGATCTCCAGTCGGGACGTATGGTCCCTGAAGGCATCATCATCACTTTGTGGATGTCTTTCTGAGAACCGGAAGCTGGGAAATGAAACCTAGGAGTTGTTTTATGTAAAGCCCTGTTGATTGGGGGAAACCAGCAGCGGAAACGTCATTCATAAATGCTCAGAAGTTGCTTTTTTTGTTTTTTTGCAACATTTTTCAGACAGTTTTTGGTGATGGATGGTGTTTAGATGCATCTAAATGTGTTAATCGGGTTGAACTCTGAGGCTTGACGGTTTCTCCACAGCCTCTCTAGATGTTTTACTTGTCGTTTTCCATGCGAGGCAGTGAACGCCCCACGGTTGAGCGACAGTCATTCAAATGCTCCTCTTCAGTTTGCAGCTGAAGACTCGCATCATAGCAAGTCTTCAGGAGAGATCAGAGTTTAGTGCTATTTTTAAAAACATTTATATCATCAGAGTTTAACAAACTTTTTGTTTTATTTAAAACTCCACTGAGACTTTTTTATTTATTTATTTATTTTTTTGTCTTCCTTCATTTTAAAATGCAACATTTCTCCCTGGTCCCGCAGCGAGAAGTGAATGTATCTCTGCTGTTAGTTTTGATGGTCTCCTGAGCCTCTTTTGTCCTTCTGGAGCTGTCTTTCTGTCATCTGTAACCTCCGTGTTCCCCATGTGGCTGAGTTTCCCCTCGATGCGACAGCTTCCCCTCTGGCACTCCGTCGCCGCTCCTCCCGGCTCTCGCCCGCATTTTGTCGGATCTCCAGGGAGGCGCAGGTGTGTCCTCATCTGTTCCCCACCGTTTTTCACAGTCCCCCACACACATCTCCTTCTAGCTGCTCTCTGTATTCGTGACAACCTTAAAGGACCTGCTGCCTTGCTAATCGAGCTGACAGGACCGGGGCGGTGACGGCGGCTAACAGCAGGCGTGTGGTGAACTCGCGGTGAACCCGTCGGACGTTCACCCTGTCCACCGAGAGGCTTTTCTCCTTCGGCTTCACGCTAACGGATCTGGCTCGCCTCTCGTTGAACCCGCCAGCAGCTCGCGTCTCTTCTTCTGTCACGCTCGGCGACCCGGGTTCTCCGGACTTCAGCTCCCTCACCGTTTATTTATTCATCTTTGTTCTTTGCTCTCGTCTCCCTCCACAGAGGAGCATCGCCTACCTCTTCCCCTCTGGCCTGTTTGAGAAGAGCGCTCGGCCCATCATGAAGGTGAGGTTTCACTTTTATCCAGCTTTTATCAACTCACCACAAACTGCAGCGTTTCTCCTTCAAAGCTCAACATGCAGTCGATGATTACACTTATTTCTCTTTACATTTCTTGAATCCAGCCTCTTTAGGCCTTAATTCTTGTTGTATTGATAAGTCAAACAAATCAAACTTTCATCACCAAGAATATGGTTAGAAGTGTTTCTAATCCCCTTCCTGGAAAGTAAACAGGTTTTTATCAGTTAGATTCATTGAGTTTTTTTCCACCTCATGATATTTATGTATATTTTATTCAGAATTAATTATAAGTATGAAGGAAAAACAAGAAAACGAAACGGCGTTAAAAGAAATCCTGTTCAGACGAATCCAAAGAAAGAACAAACAACACAACCTTCACAAAGACCGCCTCTTTTTGGGGGCGGGGCTTGTGCTGGCGGGCACGAAGAGGACGGAGAGCGTGTTCTCTATTTTAAGTGAAATCTATTGAATAATTAGATCTAAAAATATCAAAAATCCCAACAAGGATATTGAAGATATCTTTACTACTGTTTTTTATCATCACAATTTAACCTATTAGCTTTCATATCTGGGTAGTAGCTATATTTACATTTACTTTAGCAACATTTTGGGAAAACATACTGTCAATGAGTAGCTTTATTACTTTTAACTTCACCGGATGAAGAACAAACATGCTTTCCGACGGCTATCAAAATCATTATGCCGTCCCGGATCATCGCAAACCGCTTCATGTTTTAACTTTTTTTGTTTTTCATCTGCAGGACCCCGTTGAGATCTTTCCAAAGCAGAGAGGTTGGTGACACTTCCACACATAGATCTCTTAGTATCTTGACATCGTCAAGCTGTCAGCTGATCTTTGTTTCCCTCCCTGTGAAGCGGTGCAGTGGGGACCAGACGGGCGGCCTTTCCACTTCCTGTTCTACACCGGCAAACCGTCCTACTACTCCCTCATGCATGTAGGTGCAGCGTGTGACTCAGGCTGTCTCCCATCATGTGTCCATGTTTTATTTTATGTCAAAGGCGCCAAAAAAACGACAAAAAATGTCAACTAAGCTTTTTAAAGTCTGAAGAACCATTGAGCTAGTTTAAAAGACTGAACAGATCTGAGCAAGGTTGCTAGCGTGAGTATTTTGGTAACGCTAGAGTGTAGGCACTCATGAAAATCATTAAAACCTCTAACAACAGCATCTGTTGGCTAACATTAGTTCAGCCGCTACTTTTATAATAAGATACACTTGATAGTAGTGAAGTGACACATTGGAAAGTAACGCGGTATTCCTAGTACAAGGAAAAAAAGTATTTTTTATATTTTTATCATCTAAATCTCACTGAAAATCACTGATATTTAACAAAAAATGTTGTTTTAGCAAAACGCAGGAGGTCACGTAACAGGTTTATTATGCTTTTGCTAGGATATAACATAATGTTAGCTAAGGCTTAACTGCAAGCTAATTTTAGCTAACATGCTACTGTTAGTATATAAGCTTCAGTTAGTGTTTTGTTAGCCAATCTCACCATGTTAGATGACACACGTCTGTATTAGCGATTGCCATGTTTGGAATACTCTCTTTTTGTAAGTTTGTAAATGCTAGGTTTTTAGTGAAAATGATTTAAAACAAACATTACTGCAGTAGCTTTTTGCTGATTTTTGCTAAGTTGCTTTTTCTAGTGTATTACATAACTAATTCTAGGCTATGTTACTAATATGCTAACGTTATGTTGGTATAAATGACTACTTGATATAATTGTAGAAAGTGCTTGAGTGGTTAAACAAATTATGGACCTTCAATTCAAAAAGACTTTATTAATTCTAGAGGGAAATACGGTACAATTTGTTTTAGAGGTGACGTCCGGTAAATTGAGTCAACCGGGTCGGGTCGTGTTCAGGCTCAGCAGAATGTGCGAGTTGATCGTTGCTCTGCCCTCCAGGATCTGTACAGCAAAGTTCTGAAGGTGGAGAAGCACCAGGACCAGCTAAGAGCCAAAGGACTGTTCCCGACCGAGGCCAAGAAGATGTAGGTTTTGAAACATGTCCTCTCTTAGATTAGAGCCGTCTCTGTCGAAAACCAACCCACTTCCCGTTTCTTGCAGCGCTCTGGGAACCAGCAGGTGGCTGACCAAAGAGGAGCTGGAGGCGGTGCTGGTGGAGACCATCTCCAGTCAAGACGTAAGACCAGCCGCAGAGATCTGACCTCCAGCCTGACCCCCGACCGATCCGCTGTTTGTCCTCCTCAGTACGACCACTACATCCAGCTGATGGAGCGCCTGGTGGCCATGCCGTGCTCCAACCTGGAGCAGCAGTTTGTCATGAGCCACCGCCAGCAGCTGGAGGCCCAGTCCATGCATCAGGCGGTGCCGCCGCTGCAGAAGGACGACGCCGGGGTGGACTTCAGCACCGCAGAGGGTAGGAAGACTTTATTCTAGCAACGGTTGTCAAATACTAACCCTGATATTTCACTCATTACCTTCGTTACCTTCTTTACCATTTTCTGTAGACTGTTTCCAACTGTGGTGGCAGCATGAGTAGCAGCTCAGCTGGTCCTTATTTGTTCTTTTCTACACGTCATCAATCCCCGGTTGAATCGTCACCGTTTCTAGACACTCTAGTCAGTTCTGGATGCTGAGCACTTGGAAGGGTTACTGTTGTTACTGTTGTGTAATTTAGGACACTTGTGATTCATAACCATGGCAACAAGGTATTGTTTTCCAACTGGGAACAGCTGATTAGCATCTCCGAAGCTTAATACCTGAACTTAAAGCCCAAAATCCTGGGAGTTTAAAATGAGTTTTCACGGATACAGAGGTAGAAGGAAAGAGTTCAGACCGTCTCTTCTCTTCCATCCTTGACGATGGAGATCACAGCCCAACGTCTCTCTGCTCGCCTTTCGTCCGAGACAGAGGACCGGAAACGAGCAAAGGAAGGAGCTTGTGATGTCATCGGAACACGTTACTGTAAGGATATAATCTTTGTTGCCTGGATACTGATCTGTTGGCATGTCAGGACGTGCCCAGTGCTGGTGGAGATCCTTCCTGTCCACACCATAATCGACGGCTCTCGTGACACGTGGACGATCAGAGTTACAACCTTTGATTTCCCTTTCGGGTGAATCAAGAAACAACGAATCAAACGGCGAGGAGCTGTAACCGACTAGAGGAGGAGAGTTAAAGCGATCCGTGTTTCCTTCCAGGCAGGAGGAAGTCGTCCAGGGCATCAGTGGTGCTTCGTGACTGCGGCGCAGGACGGATCACCGTCAACGGCCAAGACTACGTCCACTACTTCCCCGTGCTGCAGGACAGGTGGGTCTCCTCTCACTGCGTTTCCCTTTAAACGGCGAGCGGCACGTTTTTTGGGGTTTTTTTGTCCACCGCAGCCTGAAGGAATGGAAGGCAGTCTTACTTTATCTGCTGCTAGTCACTTAATTACACAGATGACTGAGTGTGTGAGAGTGTGTGCTGCTAGCCGTTGTCACGCCGGCTGTAATTGGAGCGCAGGGGTGACAACCGACTCTGTCAGCATCTGGGTCCATTCAGGCTGAGACGCCACCCAGAACCGGGTCGTGCTGAGTCAGAAGCTGCTCTGATCGGAGCGGGACCAGCAAGTAAATGAGCTCAGCTAACTATCACCCCCCCTCCTGCTCCCCGCCCCGTTACTCCCATCCCCGTCTCTCCTATCTGTTCAGGGAGCAGCTGATGTTCCCGCTGCAGTTCTGCGGCCTGCTGGGCCGTTTCGACCTGGACTGCTCGGTGAGCGGCGGCGGCAGATCCGGCCAGACGGGGGCGCTGCGGCTCGCCATCTCCCGGGCGCTGCTCAGCTTCGTGTCGCAGAGCGAAGGGGAGGCCATGAGGCAAGGTGAGCACCTCCTGCAGCATCATCTGTTTCTTCTGAACAATTTCTCTGACTTCAGCTTGTTGTCGTCTCCCTGCAGCTGGTCTGCTGACCCCTGACCCCCGGGTCAGAGAGAGGAAGAAGCCCGGACAGGAGGGAGCGCGGCGCAAGTTCACCTGGAAGAAACGCTGAGGATCTCAGCTGCTGCAGTGACATTATCTGTCCAGTAGATGGAGCCAGGCTGTAAAATATGAACATTTTTCCTGTTGTGATGAAATAAATTAAAGATTTTCTTATAAAAACAGAGCGGGCATGTCATCTAATGTTGCTTTCATAAACGTGTCTTTTTTTTTTCTTCTGACTTATTGAACTTTAAGTTTGTTACATGGCAAACTGAATAATGTGTTTCAATGTTCAACAATTATATCTATATCAGTAATTTGAAGATTTTCTCAAAAACTCTCTTCAGCCATTTGAAGTGCAGCAGTGACTGAAAATAAGTTTTTTTCAAGCATTAAAAAGGTTAATTGATTTCTAAATGGCCACCAGGTGATTCTTCAATCATGTTTTTTAAGCAATTTTTCATTTATATTGATTTAAATGACCATAACTGACGAGTCAAAGTGTTTTTGTTTCAGAGGGACATGAGCTCTGCTGGGGAAACGGGACAACTGGTGTCCTCCACCGGTCTGGACCGAGGAAACCAGAACGGAACCGCACTGCGGTAGCGGCATCGTGGAGGAACATCCGGGACGATTCTAGAAGAAAACACCCGAGACAGGATGGATCTGATGGAGTGGTATTTGTCACTTACATGGCCTAGTCAAAGTTCAGACTTTAACCCAATTAAGAATCTGTCCTGAAACTTGAAAACTGGTCCTTATAGGAGCAAAGCACAAATGGATGTGAAACGTTTGTCAAAGCGTTTCTGTGACACTTTGACAAAAAAGCACGCCGCACTTTCCAGATTTTTATGTGAAATAAAAACTTCAGTGAGGTGGGATTTAAGTTTTTGACGTTGCAATTGCAGACTTAAGATTTCTTTTAGATAAAACCGATGGACATTCAGGGTGGGTCTGAGTGAGGCGCAGTATCACCACACGGACACCAGATGGCGCCAGATGTCCAGAAACGCTCCGGCCTAATTATAGCACCTGATTTAACAATTAGGTCATCAATTAAATAATTTGTTTACCAGTAAATCCGTTAAGCGGTAGATAATCTGACGGTGAGGAAGTTAAACGAGATGATTTAGTAGAAAGTTTGGTGGAAGTAGTTGAGGGTTTTTTATTTTTATTTCTTAGAAGCCGTTATGAAGGGATAAGTCTGGTTTTCGCCCTGAGTTCAGACTGACAGGTGCTGCATCCACCTGTAATTCGCCTCTTTGTTCCGGGAGGTGGAGGCCGCGGGTGTGCGGGTGCGTCGGCTGGAAGAGGTGGAGCCTCCCAAGTCTCCAGACAGGCGCACTAGACGGATTAGTCTCCTCCGGCCGCAAACCGGGACGCAAATCAGCTGCGGAGCGCAGACTGAGCGCCACGCCGGTTCCCGAGCCGGTCTGCCGGGGGTCCGATGGAGGCGGCCGTGCTGGGCCGCGTCGTCGCGGCGGACGTGGACTGCGGCAGCCTGGACGCCGAGCTGGAGGTGAAGAAGCTGCAGCAGCTGGTGCGGAAGCTGGAGCGGCAGAACGAGCAGCTGCGGAGCCGCGCCGGAGGCTGCAAGTCCGGGGGCTTCCAGCGCCTCCCGAGCCCGCTGATCCAGCCGCCCCGAACCTCGCTTTCTCCTCCGGAAGAGCCGCTGGATCATTTCCACCCGTACGCAGGGGAAGAGGAGGAGGAGGATGATGATGATGCGTCGGAACCGTCGGTTCTGGATGAGTTGGAGCTTCTGGACTTGGAGTCTCTGAGCTGCTCAGAGGAGTCTGATGAAACCTGGTGAGTGTGGGCTCTTTGTTCACCATGTGTTGCTCTGCAGCCCTTCAGCAGAAGAGGCTGCTCTGCAGTTTTCAGGCGTTTTCCCAGATTCACATCCTGGAAAGTTGAGTTCTAGTGGACCACCAGAACCGGTGTCTCACTAGGCCCGTGCCATGACGATTACATGTTGGCTCCATGGTTCCTCCAGCCGTGGTTTCATTTTAGCTCCATTCAAGGCTTTCTGGGCATAAATGATTTGTCTAAGGGCACCCACAGGTAGGGACTTTGAGTAGGCCACAACCAAGCCACCTTGTTTTCAGCTTTCACAGTTAAACTTTGCATCACGCTCATTGTGTTTGCAACCAAATTATAGATATAAAAATACCTGCCTCGTATTCACAGTCAAATATTTTAGTTCACATTGTGAAATGAGTGAACATCACCAAGAACTTTGGGGAGTTTAGTCTGGAAAACTGTGGCGACTTTGAAGGAATTCTGTTCAGGAATCCTGAGATGATCAAAACGGTGAACTGAATTCTGGGTTACGATTTAAGCAGCACTTCCCCTCTGAAGCTGTGACTAAGTTTGGTCGATTTGGGCCTCAGGAAATACTCCAAATGAGGGAACAAGTAGTTTGAATGTGTCTAACGAAGACATCGTCGACCAATGAGAAAAGTAGGCCAACGTCGATCGACGTTTATCGATCATAAAATCTTTTTCAGACTGAGTTAGCTCTACTGTGTTCCACTTCTTCTCTGTGGAGAACGTTTGTGACCCCAGGTCATAACGGCCTCTAAAGACTCACCCCACGTCCTCCTCCTCTCTGTCTCCAGGTTATACGTCGCGTCGAAAGCGGGAGAGAGTTCAGCCGAGTCCATCAGTCCGCTGCAGTGGTGCCGGCAGAACCTGGACAGCCCCAAGTCGGACGTGGAGGTCGCCAGAAGGTCGTTGTCTCTGCGACTGGAACAAGGTACAAACTGAAGCGTTCTCCTTAACCCTCTGGGTTCAGATCAAGAGGTCAAACTTGGCAATTCTTTTGTGTCGGCTAAGTTCCCAAGTTTGCCAAGATGACACCAAAGACTCAGAACTCTTTGGTTCTGTTCCGGGAATGTTCCAGGAAAACCACGGACTTTTAGAAAGTTCTAATATCCCGTCGGTTGTGTCAGGGTCTGGCTCATTCAGAGAAGTTTGAAATCACGCCACAGACGCCGTCACTGCCCACTTTGAAGCAGATGAGTTTTCTGTAGACCAACAAGAAACGACCCATCAAGTTTGTAACTGGCATCGACATGACCGTGATTAGTTTCGTGCGAGGTCCCTCACGGTTCAATCCTCGCATCTCTGCTATTTGTATCTTCTGCACCAAGGCAACACGGACAGAAACCACGAAAGGTTTTCCATTTCACAGAATCTTCTATTTCACAAAAACAAAGCTAAGGCGTCAACTTTGAACTCCTGATTTCAAAAGAAGAGAGCTTTATGTTCTTTTTCTGTCGTTGAAGTAAAACACGGAGACAGGAGTTACTGGGTAAACTTAGCTGATTTATCAAAATACCCCTAAGTTATAAACAACATTTGAATTATCATCTATAGGAAGCAGCTTTGTTTTTTTCTGAGGACTTTAAGCTACGGCTTCCGTCTGACAAGCCGGAGGTTCGATCACCACGCAGAGCAGAGCGCCGTTAATCTGTCGACACGTTGAACGGATCAGACCTCGGGTCACCTGACGCCGCGTCTGCTTACGTAACCCTGGGGGGAAGGAACCGGGTGGGAGGAAGTCGAGCGGGAACCGTAAAAGGCATCCGTCGATCTTGAACTAGTGCGAGCGTCTGTGGTCTCTGCCGGTTTTGCTCGTAGAGGGGCTGAAAAGATTCCTGGGGGGATGTGGACCAAAAGCAGCTCACGCCATCACTGATCCTCCACCAGCGTGGCTCTCCTCTGATCAAAGCCGTTTTGTTTAGAAGGAACAGTTTTCCTTTTTGACTTTGCAGTGATGTTTTATTTTGTCTGAACGTGTGCATGCTGTCTCTCAGACACTCTGTCGGTCAGACCGCCGGTCGCCGCCTGGGCCTGTGAAGTTGCGGCAGCAGCACGCTCCGTTGCATCAGAAAGCCTCCCGCTAGCTCTGCCTCTAATCTCTCTCCCCCGCGCGCCGTTTCTACGGAAACGGTGGACAGGAGAGGATTCTGTCCTTGCGGCCGAGTTAAGGCTTCGCGTTCACGCACAGACGTCGGCCCTGCGCTCAGCGCGGCTTTCTCCAGAGGCACAAAGCTGAAAGCGGCTTTGTCCGACCTCTGACGGGCGCTGAGCCGCTCAATAGAGCCGAGGGTGACAGACGCTGCTGGTGAGGTAACGGCAGCGTGGTGGGGAGGGGGGAGGGAAGACACAATAAGAGCCTGTTTTTACTATGTTGAACAATGACATCCACAAATTGATGTTTGTTTACCTTCCTCCCTCAGTCTCCAGGTGGCGTAGCTCCCTGTCGTCCCCTGGAACCCCACCGACCCGAGCCGCAGCGGCGTCCCCCCCCCAGCCAAACCCTGCTTCACCCCACCGCCGACCGAAAGACACGGTAGCCAAACTGCTAGCGTCTACACAACCGTATCTGCACTACATCAGCACTTCCTCTGGGATTTTACAAGATAGAACAACAAAGGGAAGCAGTCTGACTTGCAGAACCAAGAAATTCCTTTATTAGAACCTGCCTGACCAGAGGTAGTTGGCCAACAGATGCCAAGCACACAGACACCAGGTCTGAAGATTAAATCTCCCCCAGGTTTTAAAATCACTCAGCAGATTCTCACGTCTTTTCAAAAGTGGTCAACAACATTGAGTTTACCTGCCCAACGTTGGCAACATACAAGTGGCAACATACTGCTTATTCCACCAAAATACAGTTACAGTGCGAGGTTGTCGTCCTTTTCTGTTGCAGCGCAATAAATAAGCTCCTCTGTCGTGTTTTTTTTTTTTCCCGTCCCTGCAGCCTCTCCTCTCCTCTCCTCCCCGCTGCACCCCGTCCTCCATCGCACCCTGAACCCCATGGGGAAGGAGCTGTCCCCTGTAGCTGAACGGACGCCCACCTTCCTCCCTCACCCTCCCAACCGAAGTAAGACTCCCCCCCGGCGGAACCGAAATCTGCAGGAAACCGGATCACACTCGGCTTTTTCCACCAGAAGTATTTTTTTGTTTGTTTGTTTGTTTGTCTCTGCACTGTGACTCAGCTTAATGCGAATGCTGCTGGAGAGAAAGAAAAGGCGCATTAGTTAAGGGAAAAAGCCGGCGTCGGTGTCAGCAGAGTGAGCCCCACGGGGGCGTCAAGAGCTGCCGGCGCTCCCTAGAGGCAGTATTCCATGACTGCAATCGGCAGACCTGCTCTCTTTCTCTCTCTCTCACTCTGTCGGTTCTGGAGTGGGACACAGTTGGGTTCGGTCTGGTCGGTCACATCTGGACACTGATGAGGCCTCCATATCGGGTCTACAGCCGTTTGGGCGATTGCCGCCCTGAGCAATCGCCCACAAGGCTTATTATTAACAAACCGGCAGCCATCGGAGCAGAATGAATTCTGCAGTCATGTGTTGTCGATGCTGCTGTCAATAATAAGAGCAGATCAAACCATCTGTTGCTAAATGCAGCCGGTTGAGAATGAAGGGTAAACCAGACTGTGCAGAGTTGGGAGTCTGTGCTTCTTTTTATTTAATTTTTCATCTGGCAAAATCACAGTGATCAGAGGTTAACCCGTTGTCTTTGTGTGAAGGCCGGAGCTTCCGGCGCTCCACCCTGAGCCCCGAGTCGTCGGTGGACAGCGACCCGGCGACGTCGGAGGACGACTCCATCAGCCTCGGATACAAACTGCAAGATCTCACGGACGTCCAGGTCATGGCCCGGCTGCAAGAAGAAAGTAAGTACGCCGGCGGTCAGGGTGTCAGTTTACCGGCAGAAATGTATTTCTTCACGGACTTCCTGTCCAACATCAGCGTCTGACCTCAGAAATGAATTCTGACACAAAGATTTTTGAACCCAGAAAGACAAGTGGGCCAAATATTTTCCTAAACATCAGCAGTGTTTAATTTTGGAGAACTTTTAGCTTCACTCGTAAGAGAAAGTAGAGACGAGTTAAACGTTTGCTCATTTTTCCTGGCTCTCTCCTCCCTTCTTCTCCCGATCTAATAACATAACATGCAGACCTCAGAGCCCATCGCTACTTCAGCTTCATTAACTGCAGGAGGTGATAACTGCTGTTCCTTTTCGGTTTGTTTTTTTTTTGTTCGAGCCGTTTTCTTTGCGTGCCGCCCCTCACGTCGCCCCCCTGCAGGTCTCCGTCAGGACTACGCCAGCACGTCGTCGTCCGCCCTGGCCGGCCGCCGCAGCCAGAGCTTCACCTTCCAGCTCAGCCAGCTCAGCGCCGGCCCCGGCCTGGAGGAGGAAGACGAGGAGGACGACGAAGATTACGCCCTCCTGCCGCCGCCGCAGCCGCGCCTCACCCGCCTCTCGCACTCCCACACCTTCTGCAGCGTCCGCGACTGGCGAAGAAGCACCAGCTCCCTGTTCACCCCTCCTTCCACCCCCTCCACGTCGCCGCGCCCTTCCGCCGGCTCCGCCTGCCCGGCGTCACCGCCGCCGGCGCTGCTGCTGCTGGGGCCGGGCGACCCGTATGGCATCGAGGCGCTGGGCTTCAACCCAGGATCAGGTGAGCTCACTTCTCCGGTTCACTTTTACCCATCATCCTTCAGTCCTTTGGTTTCTCTCTTTCAGCCTCTTCCTTTATTCAGCCAGTCTTTCCTTTCTCCTATTTCTAACCCAGAATAGGTAAATGCATGCAGAACTTTAGCTTTGTCCCCTCGTCTGTAGTAAAAGCAGGCCCTGTTCTGTTCGGGTCTGACCCGGGCGGCTCATCAAAAGTCGTCTAAGCCTCTTGGGCGGCGGCCCTCTGAGCTCCAGTCTCTGAGGGTTTGGTGGGATTAGCGATGGGTTTTTACGTCCAGCCGAGGGGCAGCGAGCGGGAAGGACGCCTGGACGCCTCACCCTCAGAGACGCAGACGATCAACAGAGACACGTTTTCCGTTTTCTCTGCCTCGACCGTTTTGTGCTTCAGGCCACTTTGTGGTTTATTTATAGATGAAATCTGCTGCAGGTCACCTTTTAAAGCTTATTCCTGTTTGTCTTTGTCAGATAAGCTGCGGAGGAGCATGCCCAACCTGGTCAGAGCTCCCAGCGTTCCCAGCGTTCCCATCCCCACCTCTTCCAGCGCCGCTTCTTCTTCTTTGCTTCGTAACAGCCAGAGCTTTGATTCCTCCAGCGGCTTGGCTCGCCTCCAGTCCTCCAGTAAGACTCCGGCGCCGCCGCTTCTCCGTGGTTCTGTGACAATCGGGTCAGTGTTCTGTTTCCTCCTCCGCCGTAGTCCCCTCTCCAGGCCAGCTTCAGAACCGGGTGCAGAGCCTCGGGAGCTTCTCCTCGCTGTCGCGGCAACAACCGAAAGCCACCGCCTACGTCAGCCCGACCGTCAAGGGCCCGATGTCCGCCAGCCTCACGTCTCTGAACGGCAGCGGCATCCCTCTGCTCAGCAAGGTAGCGGGCGGATGCTCCGCCCCCTTCGCGCCCCGCAGCGGTCTCCCGCGCCCCGCCTCCATCCTGGGCCCCACAAGCTCCAGCCCCCGCGGCAAGGCGGCTTTATCGTCACGAAGGTGAAGGAATTTGCTTAAAACATCAGCAAATGCTCACGTATGACAGGCAATCTGAGCACCTGACAATAGAAAGTGAAAATTATCACTCCGTCAGCCAATGATAACCTCCGATTATCGCCGTCTCAGAACAGAGCTTTTTCTTCTGACTCGGCGCATAGCAGTACAATCCAGTAACGTATATCAATGGAAGCGACGGCGTTGCTGTTTTTCAAATCTACTTTTATTAGCAGCTATTTTTGCCGTCATGTTAGCTTTTTTAAAATTCAGTTTTAGGCTCCAATGTTGGATAAAGTGATGGTGCTAAAGCTAAAAAGTTATTTTTGAAGCTTGTAAAGTGAAAGATTTTTTTGCTTCTTTATAGCTTCCTTTTTAGCTAGCTAAGCTATAGTGCTGATGTTAGCATCTGTAGTTCTAATAAATGCTAGTTTAAGTAGCTGCTTTTCTAAGTTTTGGAAACTTCTAACTGTGCTACAGTGCATAAGCTGGTAATGATACATGGATATTCAGTTTTAAGTGATTTTATGGATTTCTTAAAATATTTATTTGCACTGTGATGATGATAGTTTTAATACGATTGCTATTTTTCCTTTCCAGTTTACTGACGCCTCCAAAGAGCTTGTCCACCTTCAGTGCCCTTCGCGACAGCGCCTGGAGAGACGGCTGCTACTGACGGCCGACCACCCCGCAGGCCGGGGGCCGCGTCGGGGGCCGCGAGGCCTCGGATCCGAGACGCTGCGTGGAACACTCGGATCGTCTGTTCACGCGAACCGTCTCCCCGTTTCTATGCAGAATGTCTTCGGAGGACTCGGGTAATCTTTCTGGACCTGTGTGCGACGTACGCCAGTGAGTTTGGTGGTTTGGTGCCAAAAACGAGCCGTTCTCTGTTGCGCAATAGGCCGCCGGCCGCTGGGTAACGCTGACGCTAACCAGCAAAGAGGGCTGCCAGTTTTTACTATACGAACCTCTCATACTGTTTTTACGGAAATATTTATTTTAAATAAAACCGATTTGACTAATCTGGTGTAGTTGCCAGGAATGCTGCTAAAGTGTAATAAATCCCTGTTGGTTGGGGCTCATTCGGTCTCATTTTTAGAGTATTATGTATTTGTGTACACACTTAACTCACTGTGCATATATCTGTTTATTGACCGATTGCAATATTTAACGTGCAAGTGGCCCAAAACGATAATACGGGAATGTATTTGGGGAACGTCTCACCGTAGCGTCGCCGGACTTTGTGCATATTAACACTGACCTTGTTGCACTTTGCCAGAAATCTCACAAATGTATTTGTTTACTAACGTTTGCACTCTGAGACTCAATCTGGTGGATTTAGAATTGAAATGAAAACACACTGACCTTTATTTATTGTTTTTGTATCCAGATCTAACAGTTGTACACGTTTTTCTTTGTTTTTTAATGTAGCACTTTGAGTTTGTTTAACTCGGTCCTCAATCGACGTTTAAAGAGCACGTCTTTCACAATTTTACACTGTTTTTCGTTACTGTGAACTTCAAGCATTTTACTAAAACTTAATAAACTCAATGTATTTAGCAACAGTTTTGAATGTCTTTTTTTTAAATGGCTCAAATCTGAAATTTCCAGTGGATTTTGAAAAGGAGAATTTGTGATCAAGGTATCCGATGCCACCTAGTGGCGGCTTTATGTCATTTCCATCCTGAACAGGTTTTCTGTTCCACCACTTTGAACTATTTTATGAATACAATGTTTACTGTTTTCTTTTAATAATCTTAAGATGCTTTAAAAGAGAATAATTTAATGCGATTGGGACATTGAAAAATCTCCTCACTCCCTCAGTTGAATCACTTATTAGGACTTGTGCAAATAAGCTACATTAGTTGGGTTTTATTCTTATTATTTTGTATTTATATGACAGGATCCAGATCACAGGGATTTGGTGGGTTGAGAAAGTCAAATATAAAGCTGTTGCAATATGTTTACGAGATGAAAACTTGTAATATGGTGACTTTTACTGTTGGATAGAGATTTGTATGTCGGTTTAGAATTACAACTAAAAGTTGGTATAATCTAGCTGGGTCTATTCTGTTGTCTAAAACCCTTCAGAATAAGAGTCAAAGATTCATTGCTTGTTTTCATTTCTAAATCATACCTGAGCCAATAATGAAACAGTTGACAAAACAATTATTTGCCATTTATTTTATTGCTGTAATATTGATTATAAGAGTTTTTCACATCAACGATGACGTAAGAGATTCGATCTTTTCAAAGATGCTGTTTCGTCAAAGATGCCTCACTATAAATGTTTATTATTATTTTTTTTTACATAACTCTCCGCATGGAGATGCACCACGTTTGAGCACAGCCATTTAAAAATCAAATCTATATTTTATACGAAACGGATTCTACTTTTAGGTTGGCTTCATTTCAGCCGAGTAGTGGGGCATCTGTTTACGTCAGACGATCTTCGAACACACGCTCAGCATCAGCGCATCTCTCCATCTTCTCCCCTCCATCCTCGGCCCCGCGTGACGCGCACAAACACCGCCGGACCTCCCGACCCTCGCGCTCTCCGCTCGCGCCTGCCTCGTTATGCCTTTGATCCCCGCCGGCCTGCCGCCATGTCCGCCGCCGACCGCTCCCTGCCGCCGCTGCTGATCCTCTTTCTCCCGTCTTCGCTCCTGATCTGCCTGGATGGCCCGCTGAGAGCGGCGGCGGCGGAGGGCGGAGGCCTGTCCTCACCCCCATCTCCGCTCGGGGACAATGGCGTCTCAGCCGCCGTGGGAGACACCTCGGCTCTGGCTACAGGTAAAACACCAGCAGACGATGATGGCTGGGCAAACCCAGAGAGGCGCCGTTTCTGTCGGGAGACAGGACGGCGCTCCAAAACAGTGTCGTCATTATTAACTTCGAGCCGCTGACCTGGAGCCTCGGTGTTAACGAGGACCCGGTGGATCGGAGGTGAAGCTCTCGGACGTTTTAACGTGTCGGTGTGATTTTCCATCCTCTAGGCTGCGGCTCGCCTCTTGACCGTTTCGTGGTCCTCTCTCCTCATCAACACACGCAGCTCTCATCTCCTCCTTGCTTTCTCCCCAGAAGCCCAGTTTTTCCTGAAGGTTCTGGCGAGAGACCTGGTGACCCGCCGGCCCCTGGCCGGGGTCTCTGTGGACGTCTACCTGAACCACACCTCGAAGAGTTCGGCCCAGACGGGGGAGGACGGGGAGGTCCTGCTCCGGGTGCCCTACGATCCGGGCGTCAGTTTGACTCTGCTGGGCAGTAAGGAGGGGTACGTGCCCACTCCCCTGCCCTGGACCACCACCAGGAGACCAAGTGAGTTTTTCACGGAGACTTTGGGAAAACCTTGCGTGTTATTTTACAGTAAAGTCAGCAGAACCCTCTGCTTCCCTCACATCTGCATTATTCACGAGGGGGGGGCCGCCTGTGACAACACACAAGATGGGCTCTGCTTGTTTTATCGACTCCGTCGACGTGTCACCGGACCGTCTTTGTCCCGCTCAGACACAGGGAGGCCGGGGGCTTTTAACGGGACAAAGGGCCCCTCTCTATTGTCCCGCGTCTCCCAGCGGGTACGGGTTTGGGAGGTGGCTGTCTGGATGGCGGATGGAGCAGGTGTTTTATGGCTCAGCTTTTTTCAGAGACACCTCCCCTTTGTGCTCGGGATCCAGACCGGGGGAGTCCTAGGAAGGCGCATGAGGACTCCATCTAGTGGTTAATGTATATAATTACACTTTTGTTTCTAATGTTTGTTTTCCAGTCCTATCCAGCACCCTGCTAATATAGTGTTTTTGTCTCCTTAAAGTTAAGTTTTCCTCTCAAATACGTCGTTTATCGTCAGCATTTTGGTTTTATTCCAGTTTTCTCCGCCGTGACGTTGCCGCTGCTCCCTCACAGCCAGGGAAACATCTGGCTGTTTGAAGACTCGGTACTCATCACCAGGAGCATACCCGGTAGGTTCACCTTCGTCTCAGTGAGAAAATTGACACATAAAGACGTACAGAAAAAGATTTGGACTCGTCCCCTTTTTGCAGACAGGTCATCCCAACCTAAGGCCAAGTTTCCCAAGAACCTCCTCACCGTCTCTGATAAAAGCAACATCTCTTCATTGACGGCATACCTGACCGTACCACAGCACCACCTGGCAAAGGACCGCACTGACCGCACCCCAGGGATCGTCAGCAGTAAATCCGGTCAGTATTTCATTCGGCTCTACGTCCGAACATAGAGATTCGAAACTCTGGCAAAATCTTTGCAGCGCTCAGAAGCGTGGAGCTGAAGGCGGTAGCGGCCGTCAGCATTCAGTTGTACTCCGGCGGCGAGGAGCTTCAGGTCCGAGGACCCGTCCAAATCAGCCTGCCGCTGGAACGCGACACTCACTCGAGGTCCTCGAACACAGTACCCGCCTGGGCCTTTGACCCGAAAACAGGTAGGAGTAAAACTCTTTGAGTATATCGGAAAACACAAGTTTTGACCACGCGAACCGACGTTCCGCAAAGGTGCCTGGGAGAATCACGGTCTGGGAACAGTGGAAGCAGTCGGCGACGAACTGGTTTGGACATACACCGCTTCCCATCTGGGCTACTGGATCGCCGCCCCCCACCCTTCGGCAAAAGGTAAAACACGTTTTACGCCTCAGGGATTTGATTTTTGGCCTTAATTATTAATTATCGCCTTATGATCTTGCAGATTATTTTGGACACGCGAGTTCTATGGATTTCATCTCTTACCACACCTACCTTTTGGTGGGAATACTGGGAGGAACTCTTTCCTTAGCGATCGGATTCCTGTCCTGGCTTCTCTGTCACTGCGGGTACGTAAGAAGAACACTCGGTTCTAGCAGATATAAACAAAGGTCGCCGAGGGTCCAGATAACCGACCCGATTGAGTTTTGTCGTTTCCACTTTCAGCGGTTCCCGTCGAGAAGCCACGAGGAGGAGAAGGGCCCGCTTTTCCAAACTCACCGTAGCCAAAAAAGACCAGACGACCTCCACCCACGCGGAGGAGGGTTTGCTTCTACGACCAGGCGACAACGGCCTCACCTCCCGCAGCGTCCAGTGCGAACCTTTGTCCACGCCCAGACACAAAGCCAACTACAACATCTACGTGGAAGATCCGGGGAGTTTTACCGCAGCTCCCCCTTACGACGACGAGGGTTCGGATCGGACGAAGGGGACCCGGCCTCCACCGCACTACATCGACGACCGGAGACGCGAGAAAGAGGAGCGTAACCGGGCCGACCCGAACTCGGACAGCTTTTTTCGAGACAAAGCGGTTCACGCCTACAACCGGCCGCCGGCAATCGTTCAAGCTCCGGAGCCGTTCGGCGCTCAGGAGCAGCAGCCGCCGGGCCGCAAGGCCGCCACGTTCCCCAGGAACGGAGCCGAGCACGATGCCCACCGCGAGCCGGCGAGCAAAGAGGGTTACGCCCAGACGCTAGCGAAAGTCCACCGTCAAGGCGGAAGCAGTCCGCAGCGGGGCGATCCGGACGAGCCTCGGCCTCCGGAGACACCTCCGCCGGGACAGGGTCCCGCCGCCGGCGTCTGGGGCCGCTACAGCAACCTCCTGGAGTCCTCCGTATCCGTGCCGGGGACTCTCAACGAAGCGGCCGGCACGGAGGCCTTCGGCGGCGGCCACCGCGGCGAGCTCCAGGGGATCTCCGAGCGCACCTTACTGGAACTGACGCGCGGCAAGTCGTCGGCTCACCCCAGGGCTTGGTTCGTGTCTCTCGACGGAAAACCGGCCGCCCAGGTTCGCCATTCCATCATCGAGCTCCAGAGTCGCCACAGGCCACCGAGCAGCAACGACACCAGCCTGGACTCCGGCGTGGACATGAACGAGCCTCCGCAGAACGTCCGCGACGTGGAGCGCGACAGGCCGTCGACGAGGGGCTCCTCGCTGCCGCGTCACGGCAGAGGCGGCCGTTACGGCGAGGAGCAAGACCCGAGCAGCAGTGAGAGCGGCACCACCGCCACGTGTACGCCAGAGGACCCTTCCCTGAGAAACATTCTAGACGGGAGCAGCGGAGCCATTCCCAACATCCCCGAAGAGCGGGACGGGACGGACACGTCCAGCGCTCGAGAGGACAGCGAGTCGAAAGGTACGCCGCCACCTCGCCGACTTCGGAAGGCGAGAGAAAGAGGAAAGGCGGAGAAGAGAAGCGCCAAGCACGTCCGGGAAGGAAGACCTTTGACCAAGAGAAGTTAGAGCCGGCTTTAAACCGACGGGAACCACGTCCCGAAATCGGCGTTCACTCGGCGGGCATCGTCGCGCAACTTTGCCAAAGAAAGCAGAAGGCCACCGAAGAGGGCGGGTGCCTTTTAACCCTCCCGTTACGTGTCGTGTCACATCGAGCCATTTGAAAAGTTGGAAGTTTCTTCTGTTTGACTTTATAAAGAGCGTACAAAAATGTTTAACCCCCCGCACATTTACACAGAGCAGTGAAATGTAGGTGTCCTAAGCGGTTCTATTTCTATGTATCTCTGCGTGAGACTAATTTCATCTGAAACACAGACCCAAAAATCCATTGCCTTTACATTGCCTTTACCTCACTGGTTAACAGTGAGGTAAATGTGCTGAGGTACTCATCAGCAAATTGGATCCATGTTGAGTGGACACAGAGGGGGTGGGTCAAACATCAATATTTTCTTTAGGGAAGTAGTGAAATCTTTAGAATCCTTAAGAAGGGGTTTAGGGTTGAACAATAGGACAGTTTGAACAATAGGAAAGTCTTGAAAGAAAGACTATTATGCTGCCAAAGGAGAAGTAGATTACTTGGACAAGGTTAGCAGATCGTACTACACACAGGCAACGAAATAGGAAAAAAAAAGTAGATCATTGTGATCTAACGGGACGCGAAACGGTTTTGGGGGAAATGTGCGAACACAATGGGAGGGTTAAACAGTTTCTGCACCTCATTCTGTCATTTCTTGAAATCTGAAGATCACCAGCGAGATTATTCAAAGCTGATACGACAGGTAACCATTCCCAGCTTTTGCTTTCCAGACGGTGCCTTTGAAAATGTCATTTGTTTGCTTGTATTTATTGAAAATCTGAATCTGCAGGATGGCCAGGTGCACCTATCCTCACCACAAACGCCTGCTAGAAATCCCACAAGCTTTCCTAAGTCTCTGTCGTCTCACTCGGTTTATCGACGTGCCGCCTCGAGAGGACCGCGACACCCGACGGGAGAAAGACAAACGGGGACACGAGAACCGAGCCGCCACGTTACGTTCACACGCCACATGCGATATTTTCGGAGTGCGGTCGCTTTTATTTGCATGAAAATAAACGTTTCCTTTAGCGAGCGAACAGGAGGTCAAAATAGGTTTCTGAAAACTCGGCGACCGAACCGTTTGCTCTCGTCGTACTACTCGGCGTAGCGCCGCCAGCGGCGACTATTCCGACTCTGGGATTTTCACTCAAAAGTCGGAGAGGAGCGAAAGAGCCAATTTTTGTTTATTTCCGAGTTTAGAAACACATTCAGGGGTTTTATACGCTTCGACGTAAAACGGGTTTTACTTTAACCGTCCGCCGATCCAGCCGGGATACTTCGGGCCGGGATCTCGATACACTTTTTACGTTTTTGCGGACGATTCGAACGATCGGCCTTCAAACGGAGGGTCGAAGCGGACGGAACGTTTCCACGCTTTTCGACCGCCAAGGGAGTCGGTCACACGGCTCAGTTTGCGAGTCGCGGAAAGCGAAAGCCGATCGATGTCGGGACCAGAGTTTAAAAGCGACCCAAAAAAAAAAAGGTTTCAGACACATAACTTACGGACCGGTACCCACCGCTATTACGCATTTGGTAAAAAAAAGACAGAGCCTAACTAAAGTTCCAGGAATCACCGCAAATGACAATATCGTTCATCTTTTATAGTTCTTTTTTGGTAAGCTTGTAGGGCAGGCCAAACGTTTGGAAGCACAAAACAACATGTCAGTATACTTTGCAAGAAGAAGACTTTATGGAAAATAATTTGTGAAGAAAAGCATAAAAGACAGTGTTTTCCAAACTTTTGGCGTTTCCGTATAATCCGAAGAACACACAGAGGACCAAAAAGCATCGATTAGGATTCCAAACACGTAGCCACCGCGACACCGTCATCGGCCTCGGTACGTGAAGTCACATAGCCTTCAGAGACATTTGAAATCGAGTAATCGTCAGCGCAAACAAATACGTCTCGGAGTTCAACTTCACCTTTATAGTCTTCCATCGTAGCTCTACCGCCAGCACACTTTTAGTCACGATCCACGCTCGATTCCGTAGGTCGGAGCGTTTGCTTTTCTACGTAAATACCATTTTCCGCAAGCGGTAGTTTAACGACGTCATCTCGTTTGTCGATTGTTTTTTTTCTTTTTTTCGCGGGGTTTCTATTCGAAAGAAGGCGGTCTCTGCGGACGGAGCCGGAAGACGCGACGTCTCCGGCTTCTTCGGCGAGACGAGAAACACGACAAACACATCGATCCACACGAACGTAATCTGCGTTAAACGCGCCACGCTCTCGCCAGTACGGAACCATCCTATCCATCCGAACGGGCCACAGCTTGTATTTTTGACTTTGTAGTGATGTGAAGTGTTCTTGTAATTGTTGCATCTTTTGAGATATTGCTTAATAAACTTTGTTCATACCAAAAAACTCTGAATCATCTTTATCGATCTCACAACAAGGTGAAAACGCTCGAAAAAGCACCGACGTACTGGCACGCTTTTATCGTTTGTTTATGGAAAAGCCGGTCATCGTCAACTCCAAGCCATCTCCCACGGCGTGTCGATCGGCGTCCTCGTCCACGTCTTTCGAACGCACTTTGCCTTTCTCGGCCGCCGCGTCGCCCAGGCTCTTTTTGCGGAAGTCGCGAGGCAGACGACCGAAGGACAAGGCGTCCGTCGGTACGTCGGCGGTCGGAGGTGCGCACACGGGAGAGGGTCTTTCACTTTGAGCGAGCAGGGCCGTCCCGGGGACAAACAGGTCGTTCAGGCGATCTTCCCGCCGCCGGACGGAGGCGACCTCGGGAGAGCCGTCCCCGTCCGTCGGTCTCCGACAGTAGACGACGTATCCGTCCAAGGGACAGGAGCGTGACCTCAGCAGGACGGGGTCCACGCAGTCCAGGTGAAACTGAGGGAACAGACGAACAAACACCAGGGTGCTTTCAAAGAGCATTTAGAACCAAGCGTCACAAAGATTGGATCGGTCAGCAGAGAAACGTCCCAGCTCAAGTTTAGTCCGAAGAGCCGAAGCCGACGAACCAAACACGAGAGCTATACCGAGAGCGTTTAGCTCTCATCTTACGGGAAAGCTCCAAAAGAGCAGCAGGGCCAGGGGGAAGAGCGCGCGTACCTCGTGTCGACAGGGCAGAGTTCTGAGCCGCTGACCCTCACGGAATGCCCGCAGGCAGATCCGACACTGCATCCCCTCGTCCAGCAGCCGAGAACCGCGCCTCACCACGGTCGCGGGAACACGCTCCAACACGACGTCCGCGGGAGGCTCCGGCGGACCGCGGCGGAGGGGAAGGCGACACCGGGCTACCGCCTGAGCACGGCCGGAACCGAACCCTCCCTCTACGCACCCGCCGGCCGGCGGCTCCGGATCCGGGGCGGAGCTCGCAGACGCGGGAGTCCACTCTTCTTGTCTCGTCTGTTTGGAAAGAAAAAGCGAGTTTAGTTCAGAAGCCGGTACGGGCGACAGGCCGAGGTTCCATCGCAGAGCCTTACCGTTCTCGACGCGAGGGGATGCTGGGAGTGGCTCCCTTTCTTTACGCAGGTCTCGCAGAAATACAGAGAGCTGCAGAGGAGGCATCTGCCAAAGACATAATCACAATCGATCTGCTTTCTCTCATAAGATAAACACTATTCCGCGTCGGAGCGTCAAAGCGAGAGAACCGGTCCGGTTTCTTCCTACTTTAAAATCACCGGGAGGAACCGGTGGCAGCACAGGACGGAAAATGAAGAGAAGAACCAACCGGCACTCTGAGCTGTAAACGACATTCACGAGAAGAGTCTTTCTTTTTCTCGTCCCACTCTGGAGATTCTTTTGGGTTTCCCTTTAACTAAGGACAGCAAGTCGTTTGTCTTTTTTTGCTTGGAGAGTACGGTCGGGTTCTGTTTAGTTTCTCCGATTCGCTTCATCCTAACTCTCAAAGCGACGTCGGGAGTCGTCGACACTCTTACGGCAACAAAAAGCTCACTAAAATCAGCGACAAGTAGCTCGAGACCGTAAGTGTACGACGCCGCGGCTCAGACGGAGTCGCCTCAGACACGCGGTTCTTTGGTACCGGCGAGTCCGTGCCACCCGGGGTTCCTTTCGGCTCACGTGCCACAGCCGCCATTCCGTGCCCAGCGACGGGAAAGCATCGCTCGGCACGGGCGGGCGGCTCAGCCGCCGGGGCGTCTCTTCGGTTCCGCTCACCTATAACAGGTCCCGGTGACCGGGCCCACCGTGCAGCAGTAGCAGACCACTCCCAGGTGTCTCTCTGCTCGCTCCCTCTCGGCCGCCGTGAAGAGGCGGGCCGCGTTCCGGGCCTGCTCCCGGAGCAGCCTCAGGGAGCCGAAGCTCTCCCTGCACAGGGGGCACCGCAGCATCTCCCGGCCGTCCGACGGGTCCCGGTGGTCGGCCCACACATTCATGCAGGAGATGTGGACGCCGTTACCGCAGCCGTACCTTACGGGGACAGACGCCGGTTCGTGAAGACACATCGGCCCAGAAACCGAGGTAAGCGACGGAAACGGTCGACGGAAACCCACCTGCAGTGACACACGGGTTGTTTCTTCAACAGGAGCCCCTCCAGACAGATGGGACAGACGTCGCGGTCGTCGATCTCTTTCCGGCCGACGAGTCCGGTCTCTTCTTCGGAGGCCGAAGCCCGAGGTCCAGCAGCGGCGGGGGCCTTAGCCCGGTGCGAACCCTGGAGAACCTCCATCATCTGGCGCTCCGACAGGCCCGGCAGAGAGGCATCTGCGGCAGAAAAACGGGTCAGCGGCCGTCAGACTCGCTTTCTCATCCAAAGCAGAAAAGGTACGGGAAGCGGCAAAGCTTACACTGGTGTTCTCTGGGTAGGTGGAATTTCTTGAGTAAAATCCTGGAACGGCACACAGGTTTGGGAGTAAGCAGGTTCAGTTGAGCGTTTTGTAATGACAGACTTTATGGGTTTGCATGAAAATGTTTCTTTAACCGGTGTGAAACAGTAGAACAGGAGACATGAAAAGGCTCATTATTTAGCAAATCACATAAACAGTGTTTGCGATTGTTGTTTTCTCACGGTTACGACAGGGTCACGTTCAAGGCGAAGAACCCGGACAACAGTAGAATCAAAGGGAGAAGCGATACCAGCAGACGTGTTTGCAGGGCCGCCGCTCCCTGGCGAACGTCGGACAGGTGCAGGTGTGACGCTCGCCCAAACACACCTGGACAACGAGAGGACACGGTGGATCCCGTCGGTTCCCGAAGCGTTTTCGGAGGACACCCAGGCCACCCACCTTGAAGTTTTTGGTCTCCCCGTCCTCCCTGAGCAGGAAGGCGGTCGGGCCGAAGGAGCGCAGCAGGAAGACGGCGGAGTCGAGGGCCCGGTCCAGAAGGGAGCCCGCCGCGTCGGCGGGAACGTTCCCGGACATCCCGACGCCGACGGCTCCGGGGGGAGCGACGGGTACGGATCTACGGCAGAAGAGAGCGGGAAAGGGTTTTCGCGAAAGCACATTCCTTCCATTTGTTGAGAGGAGCGAGAAGGTCATCTCCGAAACACGAGGGGATTCTCTGTGGCCGGCGGCAGGTCACGAGAGGTCAGCCGGTTCCGTTTCAAGCATACCTATAGAAATCTCAAAAATAACGATTAGGACGTAGAGGTGCAAAGGCGCAGACTTTCAGGTGCTCTTACCCAGACCTTTTTTTCCGTCACCGTCTTTCCAAAATAGAAGTAAAACGTATGAGTTTGACGGAGAAATATTTTTCAAGAAACCAAAGAAAGGAAAGAAGAAAAAAAAACAACAACTCGAAGAAGGCCATTCACCGTTTGCATTCTTTCATTTTTTTGTAAATTGTTTTAAAAGTGTAATGTTGAAATTAAGGAATATTCAACAAACAGCAGGAAAACATCCACCGTTTTGCTCACACGGACCAGGTTAGTTTAGCGCAACGTTTGCAAAGCGTTTTATTTTCTCTGCATATTCCGCCGAGTCAGTATCGTAGTCTCTTTTCTGAATAACCAGATAATTTTTGAATATTTGGTTGTTGTTTTTTAAACTCTTCCTGCAGACGACAGATTGAACGATAGTATTTATTTATTTATTGTTGGGTAGCACGAAATGACCTAATGTCGTTTTGATGTAGTTTATAAACTGTGTATAAAACCTGTAAAACAGCGCCCCTGGTGGCGGAAGCGCCGTAGAGCAGTTCAGCCGCTTCTCTGGTAGTTTTTTTTTCGACATTTGACTTGATTTCGCTTTCTGATCGGTTTCCTTTTGAACGGTTCTTCACTACTGCGGTTCCGGTTGCTTACCAGCTGGAACCAGTCGTGCTCTTGATTTGTAACCGTGGGTCAGTCGTCACGTCGAAGCGACGCGGTTTACGTCCAAACAGCTCGGCTGTAACAGGACAGTTGAAGGCAACACAGAAAGCGAAGCGTTTGCTTCTCAGCCGCTTAAGTGAATATGTGAAATAAAGCGGGTGAATATGAAAAGGGAGAAGCTGACCTGTTTCGGCAAGAGATTGTTTGAAAATTAGCGGTGCGACAGCAGAACTTGAAAGCGGAGCTGACTCGGAGATCCTGTCGGCATGGTAACCGGGGAGTCTTGCGTCTTACCGGCAGAGGGCGACATTTTGCATAAACGGAAGATGCTCTTCAAGTTACAGTCATATGAAGAAGTTTGGGCACCCCCTATGAATCGTAATGATTAGTATTTCGAAATTTTTGGATCTTTGCAATAACTTTTAGAGTTTTATATAACCAATCACTTATGGACACAGTAACATTTCAGTATAGAAATGAGGTTTATTGGACTAAATGAAAATGTGCAGAGGTGTAAAAATACGGGCACCTCAACATAAAAGCGAAACTAATATTTAGTAGCCAAAATAACAGCCTCCAGTCGCTTCCTGCGGTCTTCCGTTTCCTTACCGTGTTTCGGCGTCTCCATCTGCAGACGTATTAAAAGATTGTGTTTGCTCCCTGACTTTTCTCTGGACCTCAGTGTCTGAATTGTGCACTTGACAGTTTGCCGCCGGTTCATCCAAGTCGGCGGACGTCAGAAGAGGGCCGATCATCAAGCCGGTTTTCCTCCAAATCTCCGGCAGGTCCGCCGAGAAGAAGAGGACTCTTCCGAAGCTCCACCGGGTCGGATCAGACACAAAACATGTTAAGGTTTGTAGGTCTATCAGTTGAGACCGATTCCTGTAGGTTTAATGTAGAATGAGTTTTGATAAATTCAGACCGAGGATTCGGATAAACTTTTTAAATAAATGCTTTAAATTGTAGGAGGTTTGCAGAATTACAATTAGAGAACGGGGAATCAGGTGTTTGGTATTTATCACAATGGTATAAATTTGGATTTCCTAATCATTGGTTATTTGAAGCAGTCATTTTTGATAGAGAATGACTGCTACAGAAACAACAGCTGCTGAAATCTGAAAAAATAAAAAAAGTCTAACTCCACCATTTATAAATAAAGCAAGCACACACAGATAGACTCAGACTCTGGAAACAGGAATAAAAAACAACAGCAAAGAAAAAAATAAATAAACAAAAAAACAAAAAAGAAAACACGAGAAATCTGCTGAACAAGATAAATACAAGATGAATGCGAATCACTGTTTTTCTCTCTGCCCGAAACGTCGACCCGCCGGGACGAGCTCGCTCCTAGCGGCACCGACGAATTCAGCTGACGTCACTGAGCTCGATCCGGCCCTTCCACCTTAAATCAAATCCAATCAAATGTTATTTGTATAGCACTTTTCGCAGGAAGGCATTTGATGACGTTTCTATCAAAACATGACGTGCATTTTTAGCGGAGATTCAAAGGAAGTCTGTGTTTTCGCCGTTTTACGGTTTTCTGGAAGTTTTTGTCAAAATTTGTGGTGCATAGATGCTGCAAGCTGCTTCTCCTCTCTTGGTTCTGGTTCTGAGGATGCAGAGTAGATCAGAACCAGAAGACCCGAGAGGTCTGGAAGGTTGATACAACAACAGCAGATCTTTGATGTATTGTGGTGCTAAACCGTTCAGTGATTTGTAAACTAACAACAGTATTTTAAAATCTATTCTTTAAGCTACAGGGAGCCAGTGGAGGGACTTTAAAGCTGGTGTTATGTCTCTATCTTCCTGGTTCTAGTGAGAACGCGAGCAGCAGCAGCAGCAGCGTTCTGGATCAGCTGCAGCTATTTGATCGATTTGTTGGACAGGCCCATGGAAAGAGTCAAAGCAGTGGGACATCATGAGGAAACGATTTAATTGTTTACACACAGTTCTTTCAATAACTTTGCAGACAAATGTTGGCCTGAATGAGCTAAATCAAGATATTTCTCGTAAATTCTTAACAATACGATTTAGAAAAAAATACTTAACAGCGATCATCTTTTCAGCGATATTACAGTTGAGAAACGAGTTTCAAGGGAAAATATAATTGTGTTTAATTTTGTTATTATTTTTATAGAAAAAATAGTGTTTTACGCCATTTTCGTTCCGCCCCGCGGCGGAGTCGTGTCGCAGATCGAATTGTTTGCGCATTTCTCCGTGGAGGTTTCTTTGTACCAGACACAACCTTTACTTTAATTGGGGCAATGGAATCAATGATATATGGAACTTCCCAGCCAGCACACCTAGGTGGGCCCCATATGGGATATAAGTGGGCAGGCAATATGGGTCCCAAAAGGGTTTGTCCACGGTTTCCATGGTGGCCCCACATGGGTTTGCCCAAGTAGATTTTAATGGGTGCTAACTGGGTTTTCAGTGGGTCCCACATGGTTAACTCACATGAGGCCCATCTGTGGCCCACTAGGGTGCTGTCAAGAATATTTACGTGGGTCCCAATTGGGTCTGAACTGGGCTAGAATATGGGTACCAAGTGGGTTTGTCCACGGTTTCCATGGTGGCCCCACATGGGTTTGCCCAAGTAGATTTTAATGGGTGCTAACTGGGTTTTCAGTGGGTCCCACATGGTTAACTCACATGAGGCCCATCTGTGGCCCACTAGGGTGCTGTCAGGAATATTTACCTGGGTCCCAATTGGGTCTGAACTGGGCTAGAATATGGGTACCAAGTGGGTTTGTCCACGGTTTCCATGGTGGCCCCACATGGGTTTGCCCAAGTAGATTTTAATGGGTGCTGACTGGGCTTTCAGTGGGTCCCACATGGTTAACTCACATGAGGCTCATCTGTGGCCCACTAGGGTGCTGTCAGGAATATTTACCTGGGTCCCAATTGGGTCTGAACTGGGCTAGAATATGGGTACCAAGTGGGTTTGTCCCGGTTTCCATGGTGGCCCCACATGGGTTTGCCCAAGTAGATTTTAATGGGTGCTGACTGGGTTTTCAGTGGGGCCCATGTGGTTAACTCACATGAGGCCCATCTGTGGCCACTAGGGTGCTGTCAAGAATATTTACGTGGGTCCCAATTGGGTCTGAACTGGGCTAGAATATGGGTACCAAGTGGGTTTGTCCACAGTTTCCATGGTGGCCCCACATGGGTTTGCCCAAGTAGATTTTTATGGGTACTAACTGGGCTTTCAGCGGGACCCAGATGCCTTAATCCTGTAGGAACAATTCTCATCTAACCTGGATGTGAATTACATTCATAGATATGCAATCTTGATCAACAATCCAAAGTCTAGCTTAAAACGTGTTCAAATAAAAAATAAAAAAAAAGAGATGAAAAATTTATTTTGCTCAAGGCTTTTATTTAGTAATTTAAAATATTGTCAGGAGTTATTTTTTACCTCACTACAGCAATTATTAGAACTTCATTAATACTCAGGGAATGGTGCCACAAAAAGAAATCTGCAATTATTCACGACATCTTTGAAAATAACAGAAGCTAGTTTACTATAACAAACTTATAAACAGATCTATAAATATATATCTATAGATGCACACAAATAAAGACACCTACATATTTTCCTACAGGTCTATAAATGTATACATCTAAATACTATCTATATAACTTTATACACGTATATTCACATTGATACACACAATGTGAATATACACACCTATATAGATCTTTCACAATACATTTTTGTTAAACATTTTTAAAAATAACCTACATGCCATATGCATGCTTAAATTTGAAATCTCTCATACTTTACTGAAACTGTCCATCTTGAAAGACCTCCCCAACCTGAGTTTGAACTGGCAGTCTCTCTAGTCTATTTCCACTTCCACTCGGGCTCCAGTAAACCACTTCGAGAGTCTTTGCTGTATGCTTGTGTGATTCTGTAGATGGATAATTTCTTTTAAGTCCCCTGAAATAACAAGCAAAGGTAGAAATTGTATTAGTGTTTCATTTTAGCACAATGTAACATTCATGAGATTTGCATCTCCCCCTTCATGGGGCAAAAATGCTTGCAGAGATATGCCATAATCAAAAGGACTCTTGAGTCATCATTATTATGTACAGAAACTATATTCTTACTGTAAATTTAAAATATATCCATCTATATAAATCAACTAATAGGTTCTATCGTGGTTTTGTGGTTATTTTAATATTGTTTGAAATGCAAACAATATTACCTTCAAATTTTTAAGTTCTTAACAACAGTGAAAGAATACTGTTCAAATAAAACCAAAAATTGAAGACTCAATTTTTAACCTAAAAACATTACTAAAAATAACAAACAAAAGCATAAAACAACCAAAATAAATTAACATATGTTTAAGAAAGAAAAGTGAAAAAAAAAAAGTTACTCTGACAATAAAAACTGATATTTACCATACAAAACATCAAAGAGACGCAGGTCCAAGAGCTTGTTTCCAATGTTGGCCAAAAAGGTTGAACTGGACTTCCAGTTCATGGGACATGAGGAATCGCACAGCTGGTTGTATTGTGTCATCTAAGGATGCTCCTCCAATTTCTGCAGCCATGGCAACCTTAAGTACAATGACAATAACAGGACAAACATTTTGTTTTTGTTCATCAGTTTGTCATTATATCACTCTTATGTGCTTAATTTCACTAACATATTAATCTACCTTTTTCAAATCATTATAAAGTGATCTTCACACGCTGATCCTCTTGAAGCCTGCAAAAATATATATTTTATGAGTGCAATATAACATTTAGACTTTTCAAAAAAATAAAAAAATTAAGGCAAACAGCCTTTGTATAGATTAACTACTGAAGCCTTATATTGTAAACACTGAACAGTTTTGCAATTATCCTAATTTCTTTGTTAACGTGACAGGACTAAGACAGTAGTATTACTCTTAAGAGAAGTTTAGAAAATCACTATAAATGTAACTAATAAAGCCTAAAACATTTCACATATAAAAAAATTAGAGCTACAATTAAATATAAGTACATTTCACATAACTGCTAGCTAAATATTACAAAAATATCAAAAAGAATTTCTTCATCTTTCAATATTTGTTTCAGGCTTGGCCACTGATTGACATGATGGGTTTCAATTTACGGACCCACATGCAGTAACCACACGTTGGATAGGGATGAGTGAGTGATTTATTTACAACAGGACAAAATAAAATCTATTTCCCGGACATCAGCGGAAGGGTGAGGACCACTCGACCAGGTTGGCCTGAAACGAGAACTTAGTTATGACGGGCTTAGAATGACTGATCGGAGGGGAAACAGGAACAGGCTTACTTTGGTGCGGGTCTTTCGAGGCGTGGGTGTGAGATGCCAGGTTCCTGAGAGAGGGTGTGCAGCGGTTCCGAAGGTAAATGCGAGGTGGGAATGGAAGAGAGCTGGAAGCTCGAAGGGTGGAGTGGAGGCAGTGAATCGGCGGAGCGAGCACGAGGTATTCACTGGTGAGTTCTCGAATGAGGCGACAAAACCCCTAGGATCGAACAAACACAGAGACCAGGTGACTTCTAGTAGACACAGAAACGTTCTCAGAAAACTGTTCACAACAGGAGAGGCCAGAGTGACTACCGGTGTATGCAACCATCTAGCAGTCAATCTAGCGTAGACTGAAGATTCTGCTGCTCCTCCACCTGTGCCAAGCTCCACGGGTCCTCACAAAGATCCTCGCTGAAATAAGATGTGACACTCACATACACACACAGGAACCCTGACACTGATGACTACTCTAGACCACACAATAGCGGCAGATTGAAATAAACTATGACATAACAAAACGCTTAAAGTGTCACACAACAATTAAAAAAAAGAATTTAAAAAATGAACTACAATGCCTTCATCCTATTTACAAAAAACCTTTTAGGCCCAATATACTGAAACCACATGGGCCCATTTAGTGTTCCCATTTCTGTCCCATGCCCAGTTAGCCCACGTTAATGCTGAATTGGGCCCATACATTTAACCCAATTGAGCCAACAATATGAGTCCCATTTCGGTTAACCTTTTGAGCCTCACGCAGTTGGCCCAGATAAAACCCATGCCCTCTTATCATTACCTATATAGCCCAAAGCTAAACGATTCAATGCAGTTTTATTGAAAAAAACGACAATAATAATCTTGCATGGGTCCCAGCCAAACCAGCCTGAATCCATACATGAGACCCACCCATGCATGCTGATGTGACTGTGAGAAAGATTATTAAAAGCCCAAGTACATAGAATGAAAGCACAATAGTTACTCTTTTTAAATCATACAAATGGTTTTATTGTGTCCAGACACTTTGTAACAACCTCTGCTAGCAACATAGATTCTTCAGTGAACCGATTTCATTCTGCCTCGTTGGCGCTCAAATGAACCAATGGCAGCTCAACAAATAGAATGGCGGCGGTATTTGAAAATGGTTTGGCCCACAACGCTGCGTTTGAAATCGGTCTGCACTAAAATCTGCTTATTGTGTGTAGCTGTGTGTGTTAGCAATATCAGAAAAAGTATCACCCTAAAGAAAAGCAAAAATAACAATAACAATTAAGTCTCTTTTGGGATACTGTCGTCCGATTTGTTACGAGCAACAATTTTTTTAACAAGCGATTTAAAATCTCTCCCTAAATTTGGTACTAGGTAAAACAGAAGAAATGTACTTACAGATTCTTTCGTAGATCAGCCGGCAGACTCCGCGCCAACGGACTGATGAAGAGAACAGGCTTGATTTTGAAACCGCATATCCATCCGCGGGTCATTTTACGTTTTCCAAGAAACACAAGATTAATTTTTGAGAGTGCTACATCGGTTTAACAAATGTAAAACCGATGTAGCAAAGTTCTCAATGTAAATAAATACATTTCGTTGTCCTCCTTATTCAAATATGTTTTGGAACTATTTTCTTCAGTGGATGTGTAAAGTGCCTACCGGTACTTCAATTCACCAACCTTTATTGGCAACGGTGCCTCAGAGCAAACAATGAACAAAAAGGTAATTGGAACCAAATGAATCATTAACAGAAATGTTACGTTTTTTTATTTTTTATTTTATTTATACTGATGACTTGGAAAATGTTTGCAAATATATGAAAAAACAGATGCTCAAAATTTTACTCTTGTCTCTCACTTACTAATGAGTTTGTTTATTTTCTAAAACATTTGTGATATTTTTCACAATGGTCTGATCTGAACTATTTGTCCAAATAAAAATTTAAATCTTGCTGCGAACAGGCTGCAGTAAACTCTATGGATGTCTAAACATCCAATTGATAAAAAATAATAATAAAAATAAAATAAAAAGTTATTATTATTAAAAATAAAACAAGGACTAAAGCTCAACCATGACCACTCTGTGCTTAATTTGAGTAAGCACCAGAATATGAGTTTACGTATATTTCAAACAGATTATTTCAAAAAAATGTTTTAATACATTCAGACTGCAATAATAAAATGAAAAAAAAGTTAGGGGTTCAAAGTGTAGCAAGAGCAATACTGAACTGGCTTTTGCTTTGACATACAGTGAAAAGTTTGAAAGTGACAGGGTAACCACATTGTCGATTAAAATGTTCTACAATTTTGTCCCATTTAGACCATGAAAAAAAGTACTAGGGGCTACATTTTCCTGCCCAGGTCCAACCCATGTATGGTTAGCCCATGCTCATGTCATGTTAGTTAATGTGGACAGCCCACATTGGGCTTCTCATGTGGGGCCCATGATACTGAAACCACATGGGCCCCAAATAGTGTTGCCCATTTCTGTCCCATTTCCAGTTAGCCCACATTGTTGCTGAATAGGGCCCATACATTTAGCCCAAATGGGCCAGCCCATACGGGTCCCATTTTAGTTAACCATATGTGTCCCATGAGGTTTGCCCAGATAAAACCCATGACCACTCATTACCCATATGGCCTACTACAAACCCAAGGGGGGCCCACTCATGCGTACTGGCTTGGAGACTGGACTGGACTGTTCTAGCATAAAATAATAACATGAAAAATGTTAAGGGTTCAAAGTGTGGCTAGAGCAATACTGAACTGGTTTAAAAAAATAAAGCATTGTAGAATTATTTTTTAATGTTTTAATATCCTGGTCCTCTGGAAGCCTAGTGTTTGTAAATGAGCCAGGCATAGATATCACACAGTGAACATGTTTTAGGTTCAAACATTAGGAAGACATGGATGTTCTGTTCTATCAGCAAAATATATCCTTGGGTGATCTCCAAGACGAGGTCACCTTCGTCCTGGAGACCTCGACAATGGTCAAGGTCACCAACCTTTACTATCGTCGAGGTTTCCTACAAGGAAAAAATTAAATTCTACAATTTACCTTACATCAACTCCATTAGAGGCCAGCTGAGTAACAATTGCCTTGGCAAAGACTATAAAGCTGACATCTCGGGTAATTCTTTCCAAGTTTTGAGAATCTTGCTCTTGCAGCTTTTGCTTTGACATACAGTCAAAATTTTGAAAGTGACAGGTTAACTACAGGGGTTGGACAATGAAACTGAAACACCTGGTTTTAGACCACAATAACTTATTAGCGTGGTGTAGGGCCTCCTTTTGAGGCCAATACAGCATCAATTCGTCTTGGACAAGTATGGGGCCAAGGGAATGCCATGATATGGCAGCCCACACCATCAATGATCCACCCCCATGCTTCACTCTGGCATACAACACTCTGGCTGGAATGCATCTTTGGGGCTTCTCCACACCGTAACTCTCCCGGATGTGGGGAAAACAGTAAAGGTAGACTCATCAGAGAACAATACATGTTTCACATTGTCCACAGCACAAGATTTTCGCTCCTTGCACCATTGAAACCGACGTTTGGCATTGATACGAGTGACCAAAAGTTTGGCTATAGCAGCCCGGCTGTGTATATTGACCATGTGGAGCTCCCGACGGACAGTTTTGATGGAAACAGGAGAGTTGAGGTGCACATTTAATTCTACCGTGATTTGGGCACCGTGGTTTTATGTTTTTGGGATACAATCCGGGTTAGCACCCAAACATCTCTTTAAGACAGCTTCGTCTTGCATCCACAGTTAATCCTGTTAGATGTGGTTCGTCATTCTTGGTGGTATGCTGACATTACCCTGGATACTGTGGCTCTTGATAATCACAAAGACTTGCTGTCTTGGTGAACAATTTGCCCTCTTTTGAACTCCAGTATGTCCCAAATAATGTTATGTGCATTGCAATATTTTGAGCAAAACTGTGCTCTTACCCTGCTAATTGGACCTTCACACTCTGCTCTTACTGTTGCAATGTGCAATTCATGAAGATTGGCCACCAGGCTAGTCCAATTCAGGCATGAAACCTCCCCCACACTAAAATGAGAGGTGTTTCAGTTTCATTGTCCAACCCCTGTACATTGTTCTACAATTTTGTCTCATTTAGCCCACTTAAAAAAGGACTGGGGTCTACATATCCACACCCAGGTCCAACCTGGGCGTGGATATGTACTGACCACACTGAACCCACAGTGGGTTCAGTGTGGTCAGCCCACATGGTCTCCCCATGTTGGGCCCATGACATGAGCCCATGCTCATGTCATGTGGGTTCAGTGTGGTCAGCCCACATGGTCTCCCCATGTTGGGCCCATGATACTGAAACCACATGGGCCCCACATAGTTTTGCCCAGTTCTATCCCATTCCCAGTTAGCCCACATATAAAAGGACTGGGGCCTACATATCCACACCCAGGTCTAACCCATATATGGTCAGCCCATGCTGATGTCATGTGGGTTCAATGTGGTCTGCCCACATGGGCTTCCCATGTTGGGCCCATGATACTGAAACCACATGGGCCCCATATACTGTTGCCCAGTACTATCCCATTCCCAGATAGCCCACTTAAAAAAGGACTGGGGCCTACATATCCACACCCAGGTCTAACCCATATATGGTCAGCGCATGCTGATGTCATGTGGGTTCAATGTGGTCTGCCCACATGGGCTTCCCATGTTGGGCCCATGATACTAGAACGACATGGGCCCCACATACTGTTGCCCAGTACTATCCCATTCCCAGATAGCCCACTTAAAAAAGGACTGGGGCCCACATATCCACACCCAGGTCTAACCCATATATGGTCAGCCCATGCTGATGTCATGTGGGTTCAATGTGGTCAGCCCACATGGGCTTCCCATGTTGGGCCCATGAAACTAGAACCACATGGGCCCCACATACTGTTGCCCAGTACTATCCCATTCCCAGATAGCCCACTTAAAAAAGGACTGGGGCCCACATATCCACACCCAGGTCTAACCCATAGATGGTCAGCCCATGCTGATGTCATGTGGGTTCAATGTGGTCAGCCCACATGGGCTTCCCATGTTGGGCCCATGATACTAGAACCACATGGGCCCCACATACTGTTGCCCAGTACTATCCCATTCCCAGATAGCCCACTTAAAAAAGGACTGGGGCCCACATATCCACACCCAGGTCTAACCCATATATGGTCAGCCCATGCTGATGTCATGTGGGTTCAATGTGGTCAGCCCACATGGGCTTCCCATGTTGGGCCCATGATACTGAAACCACATGGGCCCCATATACTGTTGCCCAGTACTATCCCATTCCCAGATAGCCCACTTAAAAAGGACTGGGGCCTACATATCCACACCCAGGTCTAACCCATATATGGTCAGCCCATGCTGATGTCATGTGGGTTCAATGTGGTCAGCCCACATGGGCTTCCCATGTTGGGCCCATGATACTAGAACCACATGGGCCCCACATACTGTTGCCCAGTACTATCCCATTCCCAGATAGCCCACTTAAAAAAGGACTGGGGCCCACATATCCACACCCAGGTCTAACCCATATATGGTCAGCCCATGCTGATGTCATGTGGGTTCAATGTGGTCAGCCCACATGGGCTTCCCATGTTGGGCCCATGAAACTAGAACCACATGGGCCCCACATACTGTTGCCCAGTACTATCCATTCCCAGATAGCCACTTAAAAAAGGACTGGGGCCCACATATCCACACCCAGGTCTAACCCATATATGGTCAGCCCATGCTGATGTCATGTGGGTTCAATGTGGTCAGCCCACATGGGCTTCCCATGTTGGGCCCATGATACTGAAACCACATGGGCCCCATATACTGTTGCCCAGTACTATCCCATTCCCAGATAGCCCACTTAAAAAAGGACTGGGGCCCACATATCCACACCCAGGTCTAACCCATATATGGTCAGCCCATGCTGATGTCATGTGGGTTCAATGTGGTCTGCCCACATGGGCTTCCCATGTTGGGCCCATGATACTGAAACCACATGGGCCCCATATACTGTTGCCCAGTACTATCCCATTCCCAGATAGCCCACTTAAAAAAGGACTGGGGCCCACATATCCACACCCAGGTCTAACCCATATATGGTCAGCCCATGCTGATGTCATGTGGGTTAAATGTGGTCTGCCCACATGGGCTTCCCATGTTGGGCCCATGATACTGACACCACATGGGCCCCATATAGTGTTGCCCGTTTCTATCCCATTCCCAGATAGCCCACTTAAAAAAGGACTGGGGCCCACATATCCACACCCAGGTCTAACCCATATATGGTCAGCCCATGCTGATGTCATGTGGGTTCAATGTGGTCAGCCCACATGGGCTTCCCATGTTGGGCCCATGATACTGAAACCACATGGGCCCCATATAGTGTTGCCCAGTACTATCCCATTCCCAGATAGCCCACCTAGTTGCTGAATAGGGCCCATGCATTTAGCCCATATGGGCCAGCCCATATGGGTCTCATTTTAGGTTAACCATATGTGTCCCATGCAGTTCGCCCAGATAAAACCCATGCCCACTCATTACCCATGTAGCCCACATCAAACACAAGTGGGGCCCACTCATGCGTGCTGGCTGGGTTTAGACTGAAAATCATCTACCAAGCTTAAGGTTGAGGAGGAAGAGTAGATTTGATGAAATGTTTGTGCTGTGTTTTCTGTGAAATTTTGATATTAGGCGTGTTTCTCCAAGTGGGTCTTTCTATCTTTCTGTATCTGTATTTTTCTCTGTATGTATCTCTCTCTTTCTATCTATTTTTATGTTTCTCTTTATGTTTGTCTTTCTATCTTTATGTTTCTCTGTACGTTTGCGCGTTTTACCAGAGACGGTTTCCGACGTCGACGTGCGGAACGACGTCTCGCTTTCTAGTTCTGCTTCCAAACTCGTATGTTTCTCTGTATCTCTATTTGCGTTTCTATGTTTGTATAAGCAGTAGAACTGCAAAGTGTGTGACAGGTAAAGTGATTATTGTCATTGTTGATAATCCTAGCTATTTTTTATGACCTGTTTTTAATGTCATGTGACATTTTTGGATCGTACGTAAACATGTGTCCACGCTACATCTGCGTTTGTTTACGTTAGGCACACGAGAATTCACACGAATATTCCAAAGTTAATCTTTAAGCGTACCTGGACGGACGTTCCACAAATGTGCAGCTTTTAAATGATATGTGTACAGACACCATAAAGAAGGGCACGCGGTTAGGCCAGGATGCGGTACAAGTCAACTAACATGCCACGTTCATCTTAAAACCCACATCGTAGAGGTGAAAACAGTCGGATGTCCATTTAGACAACGCGAAAAGCGGTTTGGAGCGTTATCCACATCGTCATCACATATTTCTAGAAAGCACAGGCACAGTTCTGAGGACGGTCTACTTTGTTCTGTGGCGGGAGCTTCAGTTGCAAAACCAGGTACTTTCCACGGTTGTACACTGAAAAAAGCGTAATCAGGGTGATGTAATATTGACTAAATAAATCAGAGCAAACTATACCTATTAAAAAAAGACGGTGTGAAGTTTGGAGCGTCAATGAGCCGAATTAGCCAAATGTAGAATAATTTTTAATTGCATTTTACTTTGTTTTGATAGAAACAAAATCAGTCGAATGTATGTATTTTCATTGGTAAAGTGAAAAGTGCAGAAAATGGATTAATTTCACCCATAGGGGAGGCCTTTATTTTTCCCGCCCCAAGGCATTTGAATATGGAGTGTGCTTTTGCGTCTCCTGGCAAAAGTCAAAAAATTCCCCATGTCCCCTAAGTGGCTCTGTAAAAATGAAAGGAAAAATGTATTGTAAAGTGTTTTATTATTGTTTGTTTATTGAGTTAAACAGTTTGTTTGCATGAGAAAGTGCACAGTGTTGAAATAGTGTGTGAAATGTAGAATAAATGTGGCTCAGGAAAAGTATGTGAGTATGAGGAAGGGACGGGTTGATGTCAGTTCATGTGTTGTTTGTCTTTCAGCGATGTAGGCTACTAATTGAAAAACACCTTCTTTTCTTATTGTGTGTGTTTCTGGCCTATGGGGGTGGCAGTGTAAGATCTGCAAGTGTTTTTCTGCAACAAAGGGGAATGTCATAAAACACGCAACATTGGGTCGTGGGCAAACCCAGCCACGTTTGTACGACAGCTGCTCTGGCACATGTAAAACACAGGGTGCCCTTTGCACACATTTTTTCCAGGCATCATCAAAGTTCAGGTTCAAACCGGTTCAATATAGTCATGGACTTCTGAACCTCTTTGACTCAGACTCTGACAGTAGGCTACGCAGCATTGAAAACCAGAATAAAAACATTCCTTTTTTGTCAGGTTCGTTTAGTCTTTTCCCTCCTGTCATCTGGTGTGAGCGACCAGAGAAAACCATTCTTCTCGTTCTCGCCGTTTCTCGTCTTGCTCTCAAAACTGTAATGGTTTGAACCAGCATATTGTCGATGAGATTCCCTGACATTTAGGTTTGAAATATTTCACTCTCAACATTTTGTGTTTAAACTTGTGGAATACGGTGACTTTTCATGTTACTATATAAGAACATATTTAACTTTTCTCTATTCTTTTAGGGACGGGAGAAACGGAGGCCAAACTCTGAGCAATATGGCAGGTATCCTTCATTCAGCATTACGGTTGCAAATATTTGATTCTCCAAATGTTGCGTTATCAGGTCAGCCCGCGATTTTCTCGATAAACGGCACAGTCGAAATGTTGCAAAGCGTTTAGCTCATCATTGTATAAAACCAATTATTTAATTATTTAAAATAATAGAAGTGCGCGTCTTGAGCGAGATGATGTTACGCCAGTTGTAACAAGTGTTTGATCCGATTTTTCTAAAACACCGACATATGACATTAGCTGTTGCTTGTAATGCAACAGCTGACAAACTTTCTATTTTCTCGGTCAAACTAATGTTTGACCTTACAAATTGCTTACTAATAAGCAATTTGGGAAACGTGATCTTCTCCTTTGGCTGTACTCTCTGACACGCACAATGTTCTTGCCATTACAGGATGCCGACGGAGACAGCACGAAGAAGTACAACATGAAAGCTCACACGTCGGAACGGCGGGAACATTGTAACCGCTCCGGGTAACTTTTCGAGGGCTCGCTCCCAGCTCATCGTGCCTGGTGAACGTCGCCTATCCAAAGAAGCCGAGATCTACGTTTGAAGGTTTTCAGAAACTTTTTCTCCAAACTCTTCCCACAAGCAAATAGGTTCAGGAATCAAAGAAAAGGGAAACTTAGCGAAAGGCTCTGTGAAATGAGTTTGAACGAGGGTAATTTTCAGTTGAGTTGATTTCTGCACGTGTATTTCTTCTGGCAGTACATTACAGTGAACCACTCTGGTTCTCATACGACTTTGGATCCGTAGAGTTCTATCACACGAACCCTCGTCCCTTTACGCAAGCTTCACACGATATGTTTTTGCGTAGTTCTTTTTTTGACTTTATCCAGCCCATCAACTTTTCTCACTTTTCTCACTGCAGTACTCCAAGCAACAGCCCTTCTCCATTCCTCATATCCAAAAGTTGGCCAGAAACATTTCAAGTCCCTCGGGACAAAACGCCAACTGGTACGGACGCACCAGATTTCATCCAGAACTTACACCGGAAGAGTCCCATCACACAACGGAAGAAAAACGCCAAAGATCGGAGGAGATACATACGTGGCATCAAAAGAGCAGAGGTCAGCAGTGTCGTAACAGACTTTAACTTTCAATGCGCTTCCCGTCTCCTCTCTGCGCCAAAACAAAAAAGCCTACAGGCACGAAGGCAACTTTTGCGTTTAGGAACAGGAGCGTCGTCGAAAGCTCAACATAATTTCAGACGGCCGTTTTAACGGATTGCGTCAATTTGGTGAAGTCAGATGTAATTGTTTTCTCTAGAGGCGCAACGTTTGAAAAGATTGTGTAATAGTTGAATCATATGAAGTAGGAGCTCTGAGCTTTTCATAGAAATGGTCATATAATCTGCAATGTCTTGATATGCTTTAGATTCCAAGTAAAATGTGTCATTTGTGTTAGTTTTCTGTGTTGAAAAGGCATAATTTCTGTCATAATGATTGAATGTCAGAAAGCCCCAATTCATGCTTTATAGAAAATATCTTTTGAATTCAGCAAGTAGATATTGATCTTTTTACCGTTTTTCCAGAATATCACAAACAATTTACAGCGATATTGGTTTTGGTTGAAGGCATGTTGTCGTTTCAAAATTGTCTTTATCAATGTTTGAGTTATTGAGATTGTTTTTCACCCCAAATCAATGTTGGTTTACATGACTGGAAAGTAAGGTGTATTTGAATTAACTGTAATATAAAGTTGACAGTATTGTACTGTTAATCTGCTAAAAATGGCAATGTGTTGTAATGAAAAGGTTTCTTTTGTTACGGTTGAAAATACAGGACAGTCTGTGTATCTGTTTAGTGTTATGCGTTTCTCTTTTCTTTACAGTCATCTTCCACGGTGACCGATTTGGAGAAGACCTCGAAGCCGCCTCCAACACAGACGAACGTACCTACGTGTACGTTTGTCTGGATTTCTTGCGTTTGTGAAATTCTTTTTCCCGACCGTTGCACGTGGGAACGTGCAACGGTCAACAGTCTAGCGCCGTTCGACTCACGCAACGTGGCACCCGTAGCCCATTTTCTGCGCGTGCCTCTCAACGTTTCTATTCCACACTCGGTAGGGCCTTCTTTGACACTTTGACCCTCAGGGTCCAGTCATCTGTTGTTGTCGCACAGCTTTTGTCCTTGAGACGGTACTCTGGGAACAGCCTATTTTTGTTCTGAAATTTGTCTTCCCCTGTTTGAGGGTGTTTACAGTTTATTCTGTCGATTCCTTGTAATTTTGTGAAATCGGAAGAGTCGATTTTGCTGAGCTTTAATGTCAAACTCATGCTCATCAAGGCAATAAAGCAGGCGAAATGCGTTATTTATTTTGGAAGGAGTTCAAAGTATCAGAACGTTCAATTTTTATCACGACATAAAAGAAAATGTGGAAGTTTATCCTAATATGTGTACATTTAGAGAAGGTCCTGTATCTAAATTTCAAAAGTCACTTTTGCGCAGGGATTCTCTGTCATCAGTAAATTGTTTGGTGTTTAAGAGTCGAGTAAAACAGCGAAACCTTTAAGCCAAGTTTTCTAAAAGTCTGATCAAATGTATTAACAGCATGTTGTCAATGAATTTTTCGGGAACCTTTGCAGGTTTTAGATGTAAACATTGACATTAGATTTTGGTGCCGGTTTCTTCCAAATAGTCTTGTTTTTTCATCAGTGAGACTCAACAGCAGGTCATAAATTGCGCTCTGGAACGACTGTAGTTGTAGCCTTTTTGTTTGAGCCCTTTATGTATGGGAGGACATTACCGTTTCACAGGAGAAGACGGAACGGCTTTGCAATTCCTCAAAATGCATTTTGTCTCCCTCTAACATTGTTTACGCATTCAATATACGGCAAATGCGATGTTCAATGTTTGTTTCCGTACGATTCCCCGCACGTGCGGAGTCCTGGAAAACGAGTCAGCACGGCCAACTTCTGTCTGTAGTTGTTGACAGTTTTTCTCTTGATCCAGAGAATTCAATGCGTACCGAATGTTGTCTCAGCCAGTAAGTTTGTATGTAAGAACTTAAAGAAAATCTACCTTTTGTTTTTGTGTCTGAAATATTTGAAAGTGAAGTAGTGTGTTAAATCTAAAGTCCATGCAAATAGTGTGATTTCCAAATAAGTAATTCCAGAAATGCTTAAGGAAAGCTGTTGACACGGGAGCCACACTGAACTCTGACATCACCAACTGCATCTTTAACAGTCTGACCTTCTGGTCGGACAAGCAACAAACGAAACATTTGTTCTCGGCTGCCGTCAACCCGCTAGGGCCACAGTCGTGCGTTGTGCCGACGGACTAATTGTTGCTTTTCCTGACGGCACCTCCCTTTGTGGTGGAAATGTCCACAGCGATGGACAGTTTGTCAATATGCTGACATGTACCGGGGCCTCCTAAGGAACTCACCCTCTCTATCTCTACGTCAACGCTCCCGGCTCTACGTTCCTACGTCTCGCCGCCTCACCCCTTCTCATTTCAGCCTTTTCTACGACAGGCACAACTCCGAGCGGTACCAGGAAGCTTAAAGACCGGGGAGGTAAAAATGTCTGATATTGTCGTGGCAGAGTGCTCTCAAATGTCTGAAGAGGCCGTGCGTCACGTCTCTCTGTCTCTTTAGCATCAAGCTGAAGAACAGCGCCAGGTTTGTGAAACGGTGGAGCTTCCAGACATCACAGTAGGCAAAAATGTGAACACCCTTTAGCAAAAGAGATGCAAACATCTTTGCAAACACTCTCCCAGTGTAGAATGTGTTATTTTTGTTTGAGTTTGCTGAGTTGAAAACGCCCCAATTTCTGCTTTAGGTACAATATCTTTTCCGAGCGTTTTTTCAGAATATCCCTAAGTATTTGCAGCGATATCGAGGAGAAGACACAAGCAAGGAAAGGTTTTGGTCTCAAAACCTTCTCCTGTATTTTTTTTTCTGTGAAATAAATGTCGGTTTACACGACGGTGTTTTTTTTGTGCTTTTGATTGGAAAGTGAGCTGTATGTTAATTCAACAGTAATCATACGGTAGAAAAAGTTTGTTGCCAGTATTGTACTGTTAGTTGTAATGAAAAGGTTGATTTAGTGACAGTAATATTGTTGATGAACACAGAAACCCGTAGACATTTTACAGGCTAGTTTCTAAATGTCTTTGTTGCTGTATGTCTTTTGTTTTAATATGTGTGTCTTTATCTTTTCTTTACAGTCTTTTGCCACAGCGACTTATTTGGAGAAGACTGAAGTCGCCTCCATGTTTTTTTGTCACGGAGAATAAGTACGTGGGAGCACTCGTCAAGAGTCCAGCGCCGCTTCCGCCGCTCTTTAGTAGTCAAAAGCAGCTGGACCCGCGCAACGTTTCTATTCCGGGTTGTGGTCACAGCCTATTTGAGTTGAGAAATGTCTGTTCCCCTGTGATGGTCTTCCGGACAGCAGTCAGGTCACAAGTTGTAGCCACGATTGGATTTTTCAAGGCCTAGGGTGTTTCCAGTTTATTTTGTCAGATGGGAATTTTCAGCAGCCGTATTCCAAAATCATCCCCATAAAGGCAATAAAGCAGCGGAAATCTCGTAGTTATTTTTCAACGAGTTTTTTGATCATACGAAGGAAAATGCGCTCACATTTTGAGAAGGCCCTGCACCTAAATGTCAAAGCAGGTTCTTTAGACGGGTGGGAATCGTAGTTAATTTTGCACAGGGATTCTCTGTCTTATCAGCAAAGCGTTTGGTGTTTAAGTGCCGAGTGAAAGCATCATCCAATGTATTCTGATTCTTGTTTATGTCTAACTATTAGCATGGCGAAATGAAATTGGTAACCTTTACGTTAAGACAAACTTTGATCAAGATCCAAAATCAAACTGTTGCCGACTTCTATAGGGAGGATTTTCCAGAAAGAGAGGCCTTTCTCTGACAGGCAATCAACAAATTCCTAGTGTGGTTCAAAAGTTCACTAGGATCTCGAAAGTTTTTCTTAATAAACTCGAATTGAAAGTATTTATGAAAGCATGTTTAGAATGAGTTTGAATGTAGCATTAGATTTATTTCCAGCGAAACACAAACACGTTTTAGTTCAGTCACCGAGGCCGAGACGACGCTCAAAATCACAGTCCAAGAAGAGTCGGGTGTGTCAATAGGTCTCTGAGGTGTAAAAAGTTTTGCTTCCAACAGAGTATTTGAATTTGGCAATTGATGGAAAATGGATTTTCTTTGCTTGCTTTCTGTCTTTGAAGTGGAGCAAATATTTGTGTTGTTGACATTGCTTTTCTCAGGATCAAACTTGAGAGATTTGAAGTCTGTGTCGTACGAGTGCTGTTTTTCCCTGCGCGTATGGAGGCTCAAGAATCCAAGACAAATGACGACAAATAATGAGCTAAATGAAGTATTTTTTTTTTAAGTTTTTGATTTTAAGTCTGGTATTTTGAAAGTAGTGAACTCTTCAGGTTTTAGAGGTCAATATTTGCATTTGATTATTTGTTGTAAAGCTGTGTTGTTCTTCTTTTAGTAGTTTTTCCAAGAACAGTTGGATCCCCCTCTAACAAACATTTACAGAGTAACTAGTTTGATATCGAATGAGTACCAAAAAACCAACAAGAAAAGCCAATTCTATCACTTCTCCAGTTGGTGTGAAGCTCTGATGAATGGACCATTTCCTCCAGAATGGACCATTTCCTCCAGTCTCATGAATTTCCTCATTGATGTTGTTCCATTCCAAACATGATGCGAGTTCCAGGTGCTAATAGTATGAACAGACCCAGAAAAGTTTTTGCAAAATCACAGCCTAAATGGAAGTCCATTTTCATATTGATTTTTCTTCTCACTTTGTACCTATAGGGTGTGATCTTAATATATTCACCAAAAAAATGCAAATGTCTTGCAGACATGTCCTCCAGCACTTTGCCTTTTCAGCATCCTTACAATACAACATACATTTCCTGGAAAAATTTTTCCACAGGTGGGAACCGGACGTGCGAATCACAGATATTTGATCAAGCATCATCGGTTGTTGATATTTTGGCTTCTTTCTCCCAAATCATGCATAAATGTTCTAGATGTAATTGTTTTGGGAGGTTTTCCATTGGTTGATTCTAATAGTATTTGAAGTATACCTGTCTTGTCCTTCTTCAAGAGTTGTCTATTTTTCTTGTAACGACGTCTTAGCTGAAGATGTGAAAGAAGTCACATTTTTCCCGGTTATAGTGATGTCGAAGTAGCTTAAAGCTTTTCCATTGCTTGTAAGCTGCAGTATGTAACGTTTCTTTAGTCCAAAAATGTTTGTACATATTTGTTAAAAAGCCTTTTTGTGACCACAGTGTAAATCTCTCTCATAAGCAGCACTTTTTTCAGTCTTTACTTGTTTTAAAATGTTGTAGCATGTGTCCAACGTTACTTGTAGCCCTAATGGGATGAGGTGGGAATCTACATGTATTTGAATAAGGAAATAATCTCTGAGACATATCACTGTAGGATAGCTCTATTTTTCTCCGTTTAGCTTCACATGTTGGGTCACACCGACCAACTAACAGTTTTATCTGCGCTCCTCTATGTGGTGAAGCCCATCCAAGCCTTTTAGTGGATCGTTGTAACGTTTGGAATTGTACTCTGGATTGTTGTTTAGTCCAGATCAAGTTTCAGATGATTGTGTCCCATTGTCAGGTACCTTTATGGGTAGAGTTTGAAAAAGATGAAGAATCCTCGGGAAAAGGTTCATGTTTATTCTATTTATGGGATCGGGCAACAAAGACCAACGCCTTAATTTGTGATGTTGTTGGCATGTAATTCCATTCCAAAAGGTTCACTAACTGTAGTGGGATTTTAATTCCCAGATATTTGATGGCTTGATTGTGCCAGGGACACTTTGTGAATTCCTGGTGATGTTTAAATGAAAGAAATTGTGTTTTGTTTTAAATGGAACTTTTACCCAGAATATGTGCCGAACGTCTCGAGTAAGGAAAGAAGAAGTAGGCTGGTTTCTGGGTCAGTTAAAGTTGGAAGCACATGATCAGCGTATAGAGGCATATGTTGTGCACTGTGCCTTTAACGGTCACACCCATAATATTTCCAGAGGCTCAATAAGAAGCGCAAGCAGCGCGGGGCTGAGCCGACACCCCCTTCCCAATAATCCTGGCAGAGGGTGAGTCATGCAGAGATTGGAACCAATGTGTCCTAGGATTCTGAAAGGCAAATCTTGCTAAGAGCAAGTCAAGATATTCCCAATTGACCGAGTCCAACGCCTTTTCTGCGTCTAAACGGACAGCTATGGATTCAGATCTGTGTTTGTGTGTAATTTCAGGGGTTCTAAATGCCATTGTTTTAGCAGATCTCCTGTAATATCGGCATGTATGAAGCACACTCTGTAGATCCAGCTTAGGAATGACTGACATCACACGGTGAAAGCAATCCCTAAGCAGCGGAAAAAATAATTGTAGAAATTGATTATACCACTATCTTATTTGCTATTTGCATTCGATTTTGGTGCCAGTTTCTTTAGAAACTGCAAACTTTTTTTGTAGTTGAATTAGCGAGACTGAAAATGCACCTGCTAAGAAGCTTGACTGTAGTTCTCTTTACAGTTCAGAATTGAACAGGAGCTTTTGACTTTGCTCGTTCATGCAGCGTCAGGCAGAGAATTCAATGCATTTTCCCCAGAAATCAAATGAAGTTGCACAAAATAGAAAGAATAAGTCAAAGTTTGTATGTAAAAATGCAAGTTGAGGGAGTTTGGATCTGTATGTAAATCAATGTCAACATAGAGTGTCGTGGAATTTTCCATGGTAGCTTTCATATGTGTTAAGGTTATGCTGTGTACATTTTTTTGATGTGTTTCACGAGAGAGTTGAACTCTGTAAAGGTCAGGAAGGATTTGTGGCTTTGTAGTGTTGTTTGTTAATGTCTAAGTTTCCTTTTATGTATCAGTGAAGGGGGACACGTCACCAAAGTGTTTGCATTTGTTGAGGCATCCACTGTCGCCTCCAAACAATATTTCAATCCATCCTTTGGTTTGTTTTTGTCTTCAGGACGAAACTCCAGATGCAGTGTGCTTAATCAGAGAAGTGGTACTTTGTTCTCTGTCGATGTGTGGAATGACGTCGTTTCAAAGCGTAATGTTTATTTTTAGTTGTCTTTTTTGCCAGGTTGTGGAAGTGGCTGTAGCAGGGAGTTCTTGTGATTGTAGGGGTGGAGCAGCACAGGTATTTAATGTAATGTTGAAAGCATCAAGTGTTTGTGTATTTTCAATAAAGCTATTTGCAAGAGAAAGTATTGAGTTTTTGTGGAAGTGTAATATATTCTGAAAATCAAATGATGAAAGGCTGTTCCAAGATATGAACGTGCGGGCTTCGCTGCAATGAAGCGGAAGCTGCGCTCATGAACTTGACGTTGTTACGTAGTGACGTAGGGCGCGTGGTTCTGTGTGTCTAATTAACGTTAATTGAATTCAGCTGTTTGCAGGGCGATAAAGGGGCGGAGGGAAGCTGTGAGCACTGAGACGACGGACCGCAGTCGGCGGTCGGAGGCAGGAGGAGGAGCAGCACAGCTCTGTGTCTGTCTCTCTGTGTGGCAGCAGGTAAGCAGGCGAAGGTGCCGTTTTCTCAGTTTGTGTTGGACTTTTAGCATTCAATCAACTTGTAGTTTGTGTGTTTTTGGCAGGTTCGATGGAGTTTGGCGTGCTGTTGCTTCAAGCTTTCCAGCTTGTTTCTGTTGCTGCTTTTTGTGAAGATGGAAGGAAGGAAGGAATGAAGGCTCAGTTGCTCAAGGTGTGTTTTTGCTTGTACTAGGTTCTCTTTGTTTGCGGCAACATGTTTTGTGTGCTTTTTCGTTGCAGTGGCTCCTCGAAGGAAGGTGAATGGTGGCGTTGAGATTGGAGAGGAAAAAGAAGACGAGTTGCTAGTTTGAGACGCCGTTGTTGGGCGTGTGCAGCTGCTTCCGCGGCTTCGCTGTTGATTGCAACTAATTGCTGCCTTTTCTGTCACACACCGGCCGGTGTGTGACAGAAAAGGCAGCAAGTCTTTGTTTGACAGGTACTTTGCAGTGAATTTCTGCAGTGCTAAGGAAGCATTTGGTGCAATCTGTGTTGGAAATGGTTTGGAACTCCAAGGTAAGTGAAAGTAGTGTTTGATTTTCTGTTTAGCAGTATAGCTTGTTTTAGACGCCGTTGTTGGGCGTGTGCAGCTGCTTCCGCGGCTTTGCTGTTGATTGCAAGTAGTTGCAGCCTTTTCTGTCACACACCGGCCGTAAGGCTGGTGTGTGACAGAAAAGGCTACCACTCTTTGTTTGACAGGTACTAAGGTGCTAAGGAAACGCTTGTCAAGTGTAAGGTAAGTGAAACTGGTGTTAATTGTCTTGCAGAATGCAGTATTTGATGGTGGCTTCTGTCATGGAGAGCCAGTGCAGGTAAGCAGTGTTTGTTTCTCTTTTTTTTTTCAGGCAATGTAAAGAGACAAGAGAAGGTAAGGTTTGTTTGACAAGTGTTTTTATTGTTTGAAATAAAGATGGTAAAACTTTTTTTAGTGGTGTGGTTCTTTGATTTGTGGGTTGTTTAGTCTTTAGTCAACCGGTTTTGAAGTGCAGAGGAGGAGGCTAGGAAGAGAGTAGTATATACTAAGTGTTTGGGAGCAAGTGGAGGTGTTGTAGGAGAGAAGGGTGCTTTGTCTGTTGTTGGAAAGTAGTGATTGTTGAAGAAGAGTTGAGAGTGAGGTTAGTATTTGTCTTGGACTTTACAAGTGTTGGTTATCTTCACATCAAGAACCCAACACTTGTAAAGTCCAAGACAAATACTAACCTCACTCTCAACTCTTCTTCAACAATCACTACTTTCCAACAACAGACAAAGCACCCTTCTCTCCTACAACACCTCCACTTGCTCCCAAACACTTAGTATATACTACTCTCTTCCTAGCCTCCTCCTCTGCACTTCAAAACCGGTTGACTAAAGACTAAAGACTAAAGACTAAAGACTAAACTAAAGACTAAAGACTAAAGACTAAAGACTAAAGACTAAAGACTAAAGACTAAAGACTAAAGACTAAAGACTAAAGACTAAAGACTAAAGACTAAAGACTAAAGACTAAAGACTAAAGACTAAGACTAAAGACTAAAGACTTGGCATCCTCTTCTCTTCCACAATACTGCCATAGCAAATGCATCAACCATGCTGCTCAATCTGCTGCCAACTCCATACAAATCCTGAAACACTAAAGTACTTTCACCACATCTTGCACAAGTTCATGACATGCAAACATGGCTTGGCAATATCAATAGATACAACTCCAAAACCACAAACACATCAAGATGCTTGACACACTAACAAAAGTACTTCTGTTACATCAACAGAAGGGAGATTGTCAAACATTCCATGGAAATGCATTACATCACATGAGCATCAATCAACTAAACACATTCATTACATTACTGAGAAGGCAAGTAACATGTGCTTACACTCTGCATATAACTACAAAACACTTTGCAAAAAACACTTTCAAACATTACATCAACAAAGAATGGAGGCCACCCTCCCATAAATATGACACAAAAGAGGAGCATTTGTCTCTTCCCTGAAAACAATCAACTGTTCAGAGAAAATAAGTCCAACACAACACTGCATCTGTCCTCATCACGTCATTTCTATCAATCATACTTACTTAGACATTCTCAATTGCTTTCTATACTTGCACATCCATTCCGTCGCTTCTTTCTTCTAAATGCTGCTGCTGCTGCTAACACGCTGCTTCTTTAGGAGGCCGTTCAAACTTGGACTCCAAAAACCATTGCTACATGAAAACTGAAACGCAAGACCACGACCTTCACCTCTTCTTCCCAGAGGAAGGATCGAGCACAAACATCAGCAAACAAATCACTACATCAACAACTTCATGTAGAGCTCTTCTCTTCTCTTCCACATTGCTTCCCACACTGCCACTGCCATGCTGCTGCCAACTCCAGAGATATCCTGAAACACACAAACATGAAATCATTTCCACATCATCATCATTGCACATTCTCAAATCCCACCTTACATGAAAATGGCTTACAACAATTTCGCATTCATCAACTACACACATTCATCACCTTACAACCAAAGAAAAGGTCAGCAAATACAAACATGGGCCTCCAACTAAATCCACACTTCCAAAAACCTGTGGCGGAGCGAGACTTTTTTTCAAGGGGTGGCCAAAGGGTGAGCAAGCCTTTATCAGAGGGGTCCAGATACAAATGATGAACAAAAGGAAACACATATTTGCTCACTGACACTCAAATTTCAATGGTTTATTTCACAAACATTTGCCAGGACCAAACAAGACGTTCGACGGCACTATGGAACAGTGAACATGGAAATGTCAACTCAGAGCCCAGAATATCACCAAAAACACATTGAGAAAGAGGTTGTGCTGCTTCACTGTCTTCCTCCCCAGAGTCTGACTCTGAATCTGGATCAGCCTCATCTCTCTCTGGAACTTCATTGTGAAATGCATAAACAGACACAATAAAAAAATGCTAAAAACATCTCGCTAACCTTTACAATTAGGCTGGTTGGATTTTACTACTTCAGAACTCTCTGTCACAGCCTCCAACCCGCTGGTGATACACTTGGGCCTGGAGCCTCCTGGCTGGATTCTCTAACAGAGAACCCTGCTGCAGGGTTCTGTCTGGTCCTGCTTTTGGCCTCTTTAACAGGAACTGGGAGATCTTCCCTTTTCTCTTCATTTGGGCTCGACACAAAATAAGACAGCCTGGTATTTACACTCTGTGTAAATACCACAGAAAACACTCTTTTAACTACTACTTCAACTAGACTTTTTAGTTTTCTGTAGCTAGCTCAAATAATACTCCATTCAAAATACATTCAGTCCAATTAATTGATATCACTAGTTGGGTTATAATTCAAAGCTTTCATATGACATAGCCTACTTATATTTCAGTCATTACAAAAATTCATGGTTTTGCACAGATTCTTACCACACATTTCAAGCAAGAGCTGGGACATATAAAACATTAGAGAGCAGCATGTCACTAAAACATATGTTCAAAAATTCGTTCTAAAACACCATCTACCAGCACTAGCATGCTTCATAGAATAAACGAGGCACCCAGCCGCGGTGCGCAACCGTTTCTTTTCTTTTTAGAAATGTATGACAAGAGCCGCCTCTCACTAGGAAGGTAACGGCGGTTACCGCTGAGCGGTAAAATGTTGGAAATACCTGCAAAGCCGTTTATGTGTTTTTCAACAAGCAGGAACCACATGTCTGTTGAACCATCGAGCTGCCTTCAGGGACCGTCGGAAATTACACTTTTCCTGGCAAATATTTGCCTATCTCAAATGTATTTTATTTCAACATTACCATTTCCAGTGGGGTGGCAAGTGCCACCCCACTGGCTCCGCCACTGATACAAATGTGACATTTCCTAATACTTTCAAGGTCTAGTCTACATAGAATCAAAACCTTCAGGACATAAACCATGTACTTCCCCAAAGCTCCTACTTTCATATTCTGGAGAACATTCTTCTTCTTCTTCTTCTTCTTCTTCTTCTTCAATCATGACTTCTCATGCGAAAACTAACATTGCATCAAAAGGGAGAGATGAAATACCATCAGGACTGCACCACACTTCTCCCTAGAAACAACTCTTTTCACAAACATATCTGCTGGAAATGAGATCATCACTACACTACTGATTTCCATTTATCACACAAAAACTTATTAGGATAATCATCATTCCATTCTATTCTGCAAAACCATTTCAAGCTGCTGCAGCTTACACATTGTTGGAATAATAATTTTAAAGTAGCACAATAGGAGAGAAGTTAACTTTTAGGTTCAGATAAACTTAGAAACAGATCCAAACTGGGACAGCTGGTGACTCTCTGAACGCAGAGGAGTCGACAGAAAACAGGCCTAGACGCCTTGGATCTCTTTAGATGGGGAGCCTGTCTGCCAGGCAATTAATAAATTCCTGAGCATGGTTCAAAAGTTCACTAGGATCTTAAAACTTTTTATAGATAATTTTATCTATATTAGAATAAACTATATTTCTTTAAGCATGTTTTTCATTAGTTACTTCTTAGATCCAAACTTATAGTCATTATTTAGCATTACATTGTGTGCAAGCTTGGTTAAAAATACAAACTACTTTCTTGTGGAAACATTTTGAGGCAGAGATAATACTGCAGCTGGTACGAGAAGGGTTTGCCGTATATCTGCTTTTGGGGCTCTTTAGCAGGAGGTAAGAAAATTAACATTAAGACAGCCCACACAAAGGAAAAGAACACACCTCCTAATGCATATATTTAAATGAGGAGAATACGCAGTCTATAAAAAAGGGTTTGTTTCACAGCAGAAGTTGGAATCTCTTTGTGCTGAGTGAGAGTTTCCCAGAGGATGCATCTTCTGTTTTGTCTTTTTTTTTACTTAGTTCTTTGTCTCTGTTTGTAATGTCTTGGACTTTTGCTCTAGGTGAGATGCTTATTGTAAAGTTCTTCTTGGATTGAATTTCTCTGGATAAAACTCTGATTATCTGAAGTCTGACGTCGTATGATTGCTCTTTACTTACTAAGACACAGGAATTCGGGACAAAAAATTAATTAACGAGCTAAATCAAGTTATTCCTCTTTTTAATTCTTAAAAACATCTATCCCGTCGCTTCTTTCTTTGCACCCTTGACAAAAATGCTGCTCCTGCTACTACTACCGCTTTCATTGACACCGCTTTATTACACCGTTCTTGACACCGTTATGACACCGCGTTATTACACCAACTTTCAATCGCCGATTCGAGAAATCGGCCTCATCTTCCCTGTGGCAACTTGAAGAAGGTCCGCTTTCGTTGCTCTGCTTCGGAAACCGTCCCACGTCGCCCGCCTTCTCAATAGTTTCTGACAAAAACGTTGTCGACTTTACTAACGATATGCTTGTTTGCAATACGTTCACCGCCGACACATTCTGTTTGTTGGCATTTCTTTCCTTTACTCATCCGTTTGCTGAGGCCCACGCACTTCGCTTCGCGTCTGCCCTTTTTGGGCCCAGAGGAGCGACCCGCCGTAAAAGACCGGACTTGCTTTCCCCTTTGGACATTGATGCAAAAAACCCTCTTTCTATGCCTTGGTTTTCATTTACTTTGATTCGCTACATTCTTACTCTTTGATGTGGAACCTTCTGCTTACTTTGATTTGTGTTTGCTTAAACACCTCGGTGACATTTCATTAACGTTTGGCCACGCCTTGCTCACATTCTCATTTAGTCCCTCGCGTGAAGCCTCTATCGCACACTATGGCAAACTTTGAGCCGCCTTTTTCGCTTCTTCTCTTCGCATTGATTCTCCTTCCCTAGAAAATCACACGTCAAAACAGCTACATACGTCATTGCGCCTGCTCTGTACGCAAAAAAACACTCACTGAAAAGCATAAACAAATAAGAAAACCCACATACTGCCCACGTGGATAAACATAGTCACGCCTTACAAATACCTCTCCAGAGAGCGTCGTTCTCCGATTTTGGTGGAAAGAAGCTAAAGGAGAGTATGTGCCCTCCTTAAAGACCAAAATGACTTCACCTGTCATCTAAACAAACACTTCGCTCACAGGACACAGTACTGACTGGGATCACAACTGAAATTTTACAAAGTTTAAACAGCTCATGAAAAACCTCTTTATAAGGCTCCAGGAAAACAACAAACGTTTCTCTCCTCAGAAAAACCTTTGGTGATTTGGTGACATTGCCATGTGCATCTAACCTTCTCTGCACAAAGAGGTCATGCTTTGCAATTTGACTCCAAATGGCTGAGAAATTTGCCTTCATTGTCAGAGTCATCTGACAATAAAGGCATCTTAACTTCCTGTTCCTTTTGTACTCAATCCAGGTATACGTTGCTGCTCTGATTTTGAATGAATTTTTAACCCGGCATCCTTAAACGAGGCTCTTTTCCAGTTGAAAAACGCTGCTTCAGATGTGAAGGATGATTCTGAAAGCCCTTGTTCTTGTTCCATGCTGAGTTCCTGGGAACTTTGACAGAGATGGCTGAGCTGGACCTTCCGCTTGAGTATAAGATTTTAATATTTTAATATTACATAAAGTATTTTTACGGGAGACGCATCTGATGGAGGGGGACGAGGTACGACTCGGGAGGAGGGGGCGGGGCGGCGTATTCTTATCTGATTCTTATTTGTGAATCCGTCCCATTCCTAGGAAATAATGTCCTCGCGGATAAGAAGTCCAAGAAGAATAATAAAAAGACAATTTCAATGGTATTCCAAGCTGACAAAACACCTGCATAGGTTTAACCTGACATACAATCCATCGATATTTTCAAATCACAAGGGTAACATTGGTAAAAGCTGGAACCAAATGCCAAGAAGGGATTATAAGCAATACTCATTAAGGCCTAGGCTAAAATGATCATAAAAAACCATGACAAGATAAAGTTTGCACAATATATGTCCGAATGTTACCAGTAACCCAAATAAAAGAAATACAAAAGACACTTGAAATGGAGGGTCAAAAAACTGCTACATTTTTTTCTAGATTCATGATAGAAATAATGCCAGTAGAAACTGTGAAAATGTTTGATCATTTCTTTGCTGTTGCTGAGCGGTGTTACAATTGTATATTTTTTATGGCCATGGAGACAAAAGACTTCTTCGGTCTGTTTGTGAAGCAGGATAGGCACAAAAGCCTGGCACTGAATATTCCTCTGGCTCTGCCACTGAATCCAGCCACCACAAAGCTGGATCTCGTGATATCTTTCTATAAAGTCATTTGTATACAAAACATCAAATGCAATAGCATTTCTTTTCTTCGAGGTGTTTCTATTCAATTCGTCCGGAAAGAGGAACAAAAGTTGAAGAGCCAGAGGAGGAAGATCTTTGCGGTCGACCCGAGAGTCCTCGCCCTCGTCGCTGACCTAAAGTATGGACTTAGACCGTACTGTGAGGTTGTTAGCTTGCGGTATGTTGAAAACAGCATTTTATTGGTTTTAGTTTCACCTTAAAAAATTAGCTTTTTTTTTTATATTTTTCTTCTCAATACAATTTTTATGCAAAATATGTGAAAAAACCTGAAACATCAACCGTTTTCAAAAGTGGTCCCCAGCACATTTGTTACAAAGTTCTTATTTCTGTGCATGTGACATAATATGGAATATTCATTTGAAACACACTGCACCGGGGTTCAAGTGATCATGTTGTGTTATATCTGTTCAAACTTTTGCATGTTCCTTTTTACAACGCGTGTAACACGTTCTTTGTAATCGGAAGTTTGTACGGCAAAAAAACTTTTTGGTAAAGTGGAAAAAATAATGGATATTTTGTGTGAAATTTACTTATACTGTCCCATGTTTTTACCATTAGAGAAAACTGGTAACACATTATTTAGCTGCTATAATCAATTTGATAATTTTACCAAGTCAATTTGCACTTCTTCATTTCACATTTTCCACAAACTACACATTTCTTTAATGTTTCAATGTTAATTTTTAGCCAAAAAGTTTTTTTTTCTTTTTCGTGCTTGTTTACCGTTAAAGAAAAGGATAAAGATTCTACATTTTCACAGTTTTTTCCCTTTGAAAAATAAAGACAAAACATTTATTAAGAAAATAATTTAGGGAAATGTTAGCATGTTAAAACGTAAATTTAGAATCAAATGTTTTGAAATTTCATGGCATGAACCGCATCTTGTAGAAAAAAATGTCATTTTTTAAAATAATAATAGTAATTTTTACATTAAAAGGATAAAAAACAGCAACATCAATACTCATCTATCATAATATATTACTGTCATTTTAACGGTGGAATTCGGGCAACTACAGCTGCCGGTTAATTACTTTTTTAAATACAAAGAAAACCCTGTAATTATACAGAAATTCAATGATATGTTTGATAATTTAGACTGTTCATTTTACAGAAAAAAACTATTTCATGGCTCTAACTGAATTTTTAAGATTGTTTTAATGGAAATTTGAGGATAAAACTTGATCAATTTCAATGGTAAACATAAACAGTTGTACAGTAAAAGGTTAAATCAAGCACCATTTAAATCTTACATTTTACAATCAGCAATTGTACAAATTGTCAGACTGTAATTTTAAACGTTAAATTCTGGAAAACACAGCTGCAAGTATTTTACCGTCAAAATGACAGTTTTTTTTTTTTTCACAGTGTTGGCTTGTTATCCTGATGATATATTACTTTATGTGAATTCTTCATGCAATTCTTAAAACAATTTGGTCAATTATCAGGATACAAAATTAAGATAAACAAAACTCAGGAAATTAAGGAACATCAAAAAACTATTCAAATATAATTATGTTCCCATACAAAAAAGAATTAAACTATATATTACGAGATGGAATTTTACTCCTTTTCTTATTCTCACCTCAAGAATTAATTCGATTAAGATCGACGTACTGCCCACGCTCTTGTATTTATTCCAAACTTTGCCCATTGAAATAAACCAAAGAGGTTTTAATGGATGGGAAAAATTATTGTCAAGGTATATTTAGCAAGGTATATTTAGCAAGGCAAAAGACCGAGAATTGAATACAAAGTTTTACAACTGGAAAAGAAAATGGGAGGTTGGGGGTTACCTTCCCTTGGAGATTATTATTGAGCAGCACAAGCCAGAACACTGATATACTGTTGCGACCCAACGTATAAGGCTCAATTCTAGAGGATGCAAATCTACAAAACTACAAACAACCCTTACAGCGTGGAAAACTACTGTTAAAGAAAATGCACTGGAAAATGACTTGGCAGTCATTTTCTCGCTGCTCTATGCACATTAACAAACAATGACTTTCAATGAAATTAATGACTTTCAAACAGCTACGATAAAATATTCTTTGAATAAACAGAACTTTTATCAATATTTACAAATAAGACATTTTGCTCACTTCAAACTTCTACCAATTCCTGACAAGAATATAAACTTAATGGAAATCTTTATTAATGCCTATAAATCAAAAATTAAAGTGAAAATGATCTCGCTTATCTATAATTTACCAGATTTTTACATCTTGTAAGATTTAAAAATAACATTTCAACTTGACATATCCAAAGCAAGATGGGAAAGAGACGGCAATTTAACGATAACAATGTGGAGACGTCAATGGACATAGAATTTGGCAAGAATTTGGATGGAAGAATCTGGTAAGATTATTTATTACACCGGCCAAGAAATGCCACTATGATGGAAATCCTCCTGTGTGCTGGAGAAAATGCAGAAATCAAACCGCAAACCATCATCACGTCTTCTGGGACTACCCAATTCAAAAAGAATATTGGAAAAAGATTAATAATCCCTTACAAGATATTTTTAAGCAAGACATTTCCTTGAAGTTCAACTTCATGTATTTTGAAATAATTCCTCAAGAAACAACAAAAACAAACAAACATTTGATGAATATATTATTCACAGCAAGTAAGAAAAACATTATTAAATAATGGCTATCGCACAATAAACCTACTTTAAATGACTGGATTGACATAACATTAAATATATATAAAATGGAAAAGGTCTCAATCACAGGACTGAACAATTTGATCACTGGTGGCAGATTTAGGCAAACTTTAGATCTGATTTTATCTTTAAAGACCAGACCTGTGGTCCTGCTAAACGTTCTTGACAATCCGCTCTTCAACGATAGCCATATATTGTAGTGAATTTATACATCTTTTTTTTTTTCCTCAGTTTCTTTTTTTACTCTTGCTTTCTTTATAATCACTTTAAAACCTTTCACAGGAAAGTGCAGTTACATTGTTGATGTTACTGTTATGAGGCAATGGTTTACTTGTGCATCTTATTGTTGAAGTTGTTGAAGTTAATTTGGAGACATAATACTTTCTTGGGAAACAATAAGGATATAATTTGAAAAAATAAACAAACATTTTCACTTTGGTCTCCCTGATTTGGAGACAACCCACATAAACACAGGTTCCCTCGAAGCTGCACAGGTGCGCGCCTGTTCTCGACACACAAAGAAATCTATGTGGCGCTCGGACAACACATTGGTGCTTCCCAATGTGTCTTCACTCGGAGGGGATTCTGTCCTGTCTTAGGACTTCACTCTATTTGTTTTGTTACAAATAAATACAAATAAAGTTGAAAACAAAAACAGTCCATTCAAAAGTCAAACTGAAACCTAAACAGAGACGGTCAAGGTCCCGCCTCCTGAGACGGCCCTCTGATGTCACGCTGCTTCAGTGAGTGCGGAGCGACTCGGCTCCGTTCAGTGAACGCTCGCTGCTCCGCGCGCGTCTCTCGCCGTGACCGACCGTTTCCCTTTAGGCTCGAGGATCGCTCTTTACTCTGCGCCGGCCTGTTTCCTTTCTCTTCTGCAAAGGTAACAAGATTCTTTGACCAAAAAAAAAACAATCATTTCTATTCTTTTCTCTCGGCTCCGCTCGATTGTCTGATGAGAGTTTTACTGTTCCGGATGTTTTCTGCTAAGCTGGCCAGTTTTGTCACTCTCCTCACCGTACGAGATGAGCGATTGTCAAAGGGAGCCGCTTCAGAGTTTTGGAGTGGAATTGGATTTGGAGGAGAACTTTGTCAGCTCCCCTGAGTTCAATCTTTCCACTCTTTCACCTGATTTCCCTGTTAAACGACTTGCAAACGATCCTGAGAAAATGCTGCTTTAAATGTTACTCTACACATTTGGTGTACTTTTATTCTTGTTTTTTGCCTTGTTATGAATTATTATACATTTCTCACAAGGTGGAATTTTTACTAATTTATTATTTTCTGCTATTTTTGGAGATTCCTTCCATTTAATAACCTGCTCATTTCTTATGAAATATACACTTTTTCTCACCATTTTCATCAGATCCAGGAATGATGCAAATTTAAGAACACATCACTGTTGTTCCCAATCGCATTTTCCACATTACTTTTCTCACTTCACTTGTGCGTGTGAGAAAAGACAGCAGGTCTCCACCCGGATAACACAAAGGAATACTGAATTCGCTTTTCCTTCACGCGTGACGTTAAACACGTGTTCGAACCCTGACGATATGAAGCCCTCTCTCTCGTTGGACTGTTTTCTTTTCACGAGCTCCGTGTTTGGACGAAACGTCCGCTTAAACTTGCTGAACGGGCGCAATGCTCCGCGCGGGAAGGAAGCCGAGGGGACCGGAGGAAGCGGAGGTCGAATCCGTGACCTTGACATCCGGAACCAAAAGAGTCCGCGGCAAACGCCGCTCCGCACTCTCTGCTGCTGTGTTTTAGGTGATTTCTCAGGAAGATACGTTTCATCTACTGTGATTTGGAGACCCGGACAAGATTCTGTTTTGGGAACAAATAAACAAACGCGGATGGACCGACCCGGCGGCTGATCGGAAACGACTTTGATTGGCAAACTCCGGGGAAAACCGATTTGCAAAAGTGTGGACGTTTTGACGTCGTTTCCGCTCGGATCGGTGAAAGATGTTTCTTTTTTCTCGTTCCTCACAGGATCGGCGCGCGGATGGATCCCGGCCGCGTTGCCTTGCTGCTGGCGCTCCTCTCCTTCTGCGAGGTATTAGTATGGTTTTTAGTAGAAGAGATCCACATCTGCTTCCTGCACGTAAACATTGCTTTGTGGTTCCCAAACGCTATTTGATAAACAATTCTAATAATATCCGTTCAGGGAATCGCTACTTCGACTTACTTACTTTTTTTTTTTCCAACAGTCACAGAACTACAAAGTTCAAAGTGAAAATGTTGGGTCGCGTTTAATCTGTCCGTTCCTTTCGTCTTAGCCGCCGGTCGAGGCGACGACCGACGCCGACGACGAAGGAAACGGGACTCACGTGAGAGTCCGGTGGATGCGCCAGCGGATCGCCGCGTCCCAGTTCCGGTGCTTCCAAAGGATCGCGAGAGGATCCCGTCGTAAAATTCACGGGAACGGTGAGCCGTGGAAACGCTTTAAAAAGGCTCTTCTGTAAGGGACCGCTTTCCAAATATGGAAACCTTTCAACTATGCTTTCGTTTTTTTTTTTTTATCCCCCCCATCAGGGACCGACATAAATCACTGCAACGCCACGTGGGACGGATGGCTGTGCTGGGAAGACGCCGAACCTGGACCCACCGAGCAAAACTGCCCAGACTACTTTGACGATTTTGACACACGAGGTGACACGCGTTTTCCGATCGACAGAAAGCAATACAAAAAAATCATAATAAACTTCATACAAGCTGCACACCATCCTGGATTAAGATTGAAAATATTTCTTGAGCCTCCCCAAAAACCCTAATAAACAATACCGAATGGTCTGAGGCCTTCTCGTTATCCAGACTGTACGTAGTATTTGAAGTCTTGGTTGTTAAACTCTTTTTTTTTTGTTTTTTACAAACATTTGCTTTTTCTTACATCGGTTGTGTGACTTTTTTCGTCGCAGCCGTGGCGGTAAAGGTCTGCACGGAGACCGGGGAGTGGGCGCGACACCCCGACAGCAACAGAACGTGGACGGACTACACCGGCTGCAAACCCAACCGGACGGACTGGACGGTAAGAAACGCGGACGCCGAGTCGGTGAACGCGACGCGGCTACGCTCATCTGATTTGTCTTCTTTTAGCCCACGGCCATGACCCACTTCTACTTGATCGTGATCGGTCACGGACTGTCGCTCGTGTCCCTCCTCCTTTCCTTGGCCGTCTTCTTCTATTTCAAGTGAGTCGCCTTCGTTCCAGAGTCGACTCTCCCTTCGCTCGTGATGAACTGCCCCTGAATTCTCCTTTCTCGTTTCCTCAGAACTTTGAGCTGCGAGAGGATAACTCTTCATAAAAATCTTTTCCTTTCCTTTGTCTTGAACTCGGTGATAACCGTGACGTGGTTCTGCGTCAATAAGGAGAATTCGCTCGGCAGCCAGGTGGGATGGATTTCTCCCTCGCCGTCCGACCCCGACGCCTTCGTTCGTCCGCCTGTAATCGCCTTTCTGGGTCTCTTTCTTAACAGGGCAGCTGCAAGATTCTCGCCTTCCTCCAAATGTACATCATGAGCTGCAACTACTTCTGGATGCTGTGCGAAGGCATTTATCTGCACACTCTGATTGTCGTGGCGGTGTTCGCGGAGAAACAGCATCTCGTGTGGTATTATCTTCTCGGATGGGGTGAGTAGACCGCGCCTTTGCTTCGCGCTGATAAAAAAGCGCCTCGCTCAAGGTCAAACGTTCCGCAGGTTTCCCCCTCGTGCCAGCTGTTATGTATTCGGTCGCGCGCATCTGCTACCACGACGACGAGTGAGTTGTGACCCGTCTGGGGGAGAGGGCCAGGGGATGTGTAAAATATTTTTTTGTTTTCTTTTTTGTTTCTGTTTGACGTTTTCTTAACGTCTGCTCTGTGCGCCTGCAGATGCTGGGTGAGTTCGACGACGTCCCTGCTGTACGTCATTCACGCTCCCATCTGCGCGGCGCTCGTGGTGAGACTTTTGATTGGATAAGCCAAATGTGGATTCGAGAAAACAGATTTTTTTTTTCCCTCCGTTACATCTGAGTTTTACATTTTTCTTTCTGATGTGTAACAACCTTTAAAATGCAATATGTCAAAACCAAAAGGTTTTTTTTCTACACATTTCTTAAAAGGGTAACTATGTCATGATTACTGTAATACACAAAGTTACAATAACTTATTTTTAGAGTTTTCTGTACAAACAGTTATAAATTCCTAAAAACCACAAAAAACTTTTTTTCTGTGATACTCCTAACATGGCAAAAATACACAAAAATACGTTCTCGACGCATTTCTAATGCCGTGTCCCCGTTTTCTTATTGCCAGGTGAATTTCTTCTTCCTTCTCAACATCGTTCGAGTCATCGTCACCAAACTGCGCGTCACGCATCGGGCAGAGTCCAGCCTGTACATGAGGGCGGTGAGGGCCACCCTCATCCTCATCCCCCTGCTGGGCATCCAGTACGTCCTGCTGGCCTACAAGCCCCACGACCACTGGATCTCAGAGATCTACCTTTACGTCATGAACGTCCTCATGCATTACCAGGTCGGCGCCGACGCCGCGCGCTACGTTGTTTTAGGGTTTTTTCATCTAATGTTTCTATTGATGTTTAGGGTCTCTTGGTGTCGACGATATTCTGCTTCTTCAACGGGGAGGTGAGCAGCTGCCTTCGCTCCCACTCTTCATTTAATGCTTTGATTTTTTTTTCTGTTTATGCGCTACAATTAATTCAAATCTAATTAAACCCAACCAAATACTGTACAAATTCAAACACCTTAAGGAGCTCGCTGTTATTACGCAGATTTTGAGTTCGGCTGAAATATTTTCTGTTTCGAGCCGCTTTCACTTCCGTGTCATTCCAGTGTCTTTGTGAAAGCGTGCCAGCTCTCTCTCTGTCACACACACACACACTGCCCTAGCTCCTACATACTTCATACACAAAACATTTTGGCTGCTTCTTACCTCGTCTCTTCGTTCTTCTACTGCCGTGATTCCTCCTCCGTATCGAATTCTTCTTCTTTCTCCTGCCGTGCACCTACCAGCGATTGGAAACGCATGAGTCAGCGTGGTTCTGTGGGCTTTTTAGTATATTTAGTATGTTTCTCCCCCCTCCCCCCACCCCACAATTGCCATTTCCATAACGGGAAGAAAAGGCCACTAACACCTTATTGGCTTAGCCTGATGTTTCAAGGAAACAATGGCCGGTGCAGGAACATTTTGGATGACACGACATGCTTATTTTGGTACAAATACGACTGCCCCCGGGGCCAGACGTCCGTTAGGAAATGTTTGTGTTTGGTTTTCTGGAAATGGTAAACAAAAAAAAAAACGTTTCTTACCGTTTGCTGATGTGAAAATCGGGGCCGGGGAGACGTCGCCGTTTCATGGTTCTGGTTGCTTTGGTCGGTTGAAAGTCGACTCTGTGAAACTGACTTTTCTGGATCTCTCACGCAGGCAGCCGTGAAACAGTGAAATTGCCTAGAAAATGAAAACACACTTTATGGTTACAAACTCTACTATAAACTGGGTTTCTGCAAATATATCTGACATCGTTCAGAAACTTACTCATATTTGCTATAATCTTTTGCAGCAATTTCACTCCCATTTCTGTAGATTGCAAAACCTTTTCTAAACAAACAATAAGAGAAACATGAGATCTCACACAAATCTCTATAAAAGCTTGAAATTAAATCGTTCAGATAAATACTTAGATTCAACAACAATGTGCTAATATAGATGCTAATTAAAACTTAAGCAAAAGAACCCGTCCTCAATGCTACACGATGGGGACAACAGTATGGTGGCTCCGAGTCACAACCTGTGGGCCACAAGAGAAAATAACAAGCTGAAAACAAAGCGGTATGATGATAACGTAAACACATCCTTTATTTCATACATTACCTTCAGTTGAAAGCAGAACGACATGAAATTTGAGGGAACCAATAACAAGGCTAGCCAAGCTAGCTGGCGAGGGAAGCTAACGAGGTTTAACGAGGCGAGCTAGCGAGGCTAGCTACCGAGGTAGCTCCAACAGTCATCTGTAAAAGTCTCCAAAAATCAAATTTCCAATAGGTTGGCTAATAAAGAGCAAAAGTATCGACGCAGGTTTTGTTATAAGTTCATATTCATCACTTTTTCCGTATGAAAATGCAGTTTCTCACGCTAAGCGGCTTAGCAGCAGCAACAGCAGCGGAAGCATCTTTCTTCTTCGTGAGTTTCATTGGAGATTGGAAAAAGGGTCGCTGTGCACTAGCGCCACCAAGCGGTAAGGTTTTGAGATAGCGTGAGAAAAGGGAAAACAACCCAAAAAACCCCAACTTGCACTGTTTTAAAACACATTTAAACAAACAAACATTTTCTTTCTACTACCACCTTTTTGCCATCTTTTTTTGTTTTTTCTGCCCTTTAATTCTGCTAGACTAAACCCAACACCAATCACTTAGTAAATTTGTCTACAAATTATAAATCTTTTCTAATTTTATTGCTTCATTGAGTGACTTACACTCATAAATATAGGCATCTGGCCAAATCTGAATGATGACCCAGATGACCCAAAGGATATGGGGGAAGAAAGATCTCTGCTTTGACACGGAACATGTCTTTTTACTGGTCACAAATGTGTTACGGTTTCAGTTGACTGAACTGTGCGTCCCTTTTCCTCCCTGCAGGTCCAAACTGTTCTCAGGAGACAGTGGAATCTACTGCGGATGCAGTCGGCCGGCACCTTCGCCAACCCCGAGTTCTTCCGCTCGGCGTACTATGTGGCGTCGTCGCTCACCGAAGTCCACCGCTGCTACAGTGTCGAGAGCCACACCGAGCACGTGAACGGCAAGAGCTACTCTGACATATTCAGGTCGGAAAGCCCTTAAATGTAAGAAAGGAGGTTCTGCTGAATCTTTCATGAGTGGACAAGCAAAGAGAAAAACAAAAATAAAAAAAATAAGAAAACAAACGAAAAAGTTTGGAGTCATCAGACTGGACTTTGGAGCGTCGACTCTCAGTGTTGCAAACATCGAGGGAAAACGGAAAAATGACAACCGAATGGATTTTCTCATGTCGATCCACGTGGCGTTTCTATACACTGAAGTTGTTACGGATCTTTTATTTTTTTTGGGATGTTTCGCCCCTTGCGTTTCGTCCACTTGAATCGCTTTAATTGTACCTTCATTCAATGCTGGACAAACGAGTTTGAACCGTCGAAACGCCGACGGGAAGCCACCGACGCCCGGCGCTGCGACCTCTGACCTACGCTGTTTCCAGCCATGATCCGTGAGATTTTTCTGCGTCTCGCCCAAGACGCTGGTATTCGATGTTTTAGAGTGGCCTCCGAGCTCATTGGTTTTGGTTCCCGTTCCGAATCTCTCGACACGACGAATTTCTCTTAGTCCTGGAACGGTTTTCCGGAAAAGGGAGCGCCCGCTTCCTTGGATGTCTGAAACGGAGGAAACCCATCGTTTGTGTTTTGACTCTTTGTCCGTGTCTTCCAGTGAAACTGCATTTTGTTTTGTTTTTTCTCACAAATATTGTTATAGCCTACTTCCGTATTTAATCCAGCTCGTTGTTAAAGTGACCGTTTTTACATAACGGTATTTAAACTGCCGAGAGATTTTCTAATAATACTGTAAATAAAGACTTGTTGATTTAAAAACACGTTGCTTTTCTTTGGCGGTCTCCCGTCCCCTTCCTTTTCTTTCCTATGCAACAAATGGCTTTGTTGCCTTTCCCACATATCCCACATGACGGAGGAATTTCCTCGTCTGACCTCAGAAAATATTTCTCGCTCCGATGAATATTGTTTCCAGACACAGCGGGGCGGGTCGCCGCCTGTTCCATGTCCAGAAGGCATGCGACTGCAAGCGGGTCCGATTAGGAAGTCCCGCGGGAACGCTTCTCTGTTTGTCGTCGTGTCGTCGACGTCGATCCGCGGAGAGGCCGGTTTCGCTGGTGACCTTGTGTCTTTACATTCCTTTCCTGCCTTTACATTCCAGAAAGGATTCTTGGAAACGACCGTTACGAAACCGTCGTGCTCTTTTTTTTTTTTCCTTTTGTATTATTTGTCCAGGATACATATATGTTTTGTGCCTCTCTGCTTTTTGCTTGCTTCCCCTTGCAGCTGCACAACAGATGGGTCAGTCTCCTATAAAGTTTGATGGAACGTATTTCCTATTTTATTAGGGGAGGAAGCCCAAAACTGCAGAGTTTGGGAATTTGAAGTGCCGTGCATCTTGTTGTTTTGCATCGCGACGCCGTCTGACGATGGAAATAGGAGCTGTGGATGCATTACAGACTTCCTGTTTCTAAGAATACCACCGCCATTGAACTCTTGATCCATCCGTTCTCGTGTGCTGGTAGCAAGCGCTTCCTCGGCTCCGTGACTAAGGCTTGTTTACTGCCTTCGCTTCCCTCGCTTCCACCGGGACCCGAATGGTTTCGCTGGAGTTCTCGCTCCCCCGGGCGGCGTTCCGGAAACCCGGCCGGTAGAAATTCGGCGAATTTGTCAAGGACGTTTCCACGGGACGCGAGAGAATAGAGCCGGACGAGAGAGTCGTCGCGTGTTTCGTGACGCTTCTGCAGACGGGGCAAAAAAAGCGGCAAAATGAGCTCCGTTTGGAGCGGCTGCACTGCCGTCGACGGATTTTCTAGCAAACTTCAGATAATGCTGCGTGTCTTTCTTTTGACTTTGTAATTTCACGCCTCAGCTGATGTTCCGCGTGTTTGCTAATCGCCGCTGGCTAGTCTGAAGGAGCAGACTTGATACCTCTATAAATCAAAACTTGTACTTCTCTTTATATTTCTTAAGGACACAGTCTCAGTGCTAGATGGAACTTAATGAGTATAAACTATTCTTTTCAAACAAGTTTCGTTCCGCGGGAACGAAACGTGAAGAAAACACTCGAGGAAACGCTGCGGGGGTCTTCTGGTGAGGAGATAACGCAAAAACATGACGAGAAGCTGAAAAAGGTCGATTTTAAACATTCGCTGTGTGAATATTTCAGCGTGAAACATCTCCGCTTAGCAAACTCTTGTTTGCAAAGTCTTTTGATCCTCTTCCCTCTAATTTCACCCACATAAAACTTTAATCTAAAACACTCTAAAGTCTGTTTAATAGAAAACAAATAAAAAATTACAAAAAAAAAAAAAAACATGATTGATTTTCTCTACACTTCTTTTCTGCTGATGTCAATTCTAAGGTGGACCTCAGACAAAACCCTCGTCTCCGTCTGTACAGACGGAAACTGTACGGTCTGAAGAAGGTGACTCCCACTTTCAGACTGGGCGTCGTTGGAAAAAAAAAAACAGATGTTATGCTTGGAATGCAGATTCTTTGAAGGAAGCAATGCGAAAACATCATGTTACAAACGTCAGACTTGCCCTCACAGAAAAGTAAAGCGTTTCTGATTGACTCGAGTCCCAGAGAACAGTTTCCACTGATTCTAGTTCATTAGAAGCTTGCTGGTAAAAGAACAAAAGCTATGCCTATTTTATCCACACATCTGGCCCACGCCACACTCAGGGCTTCTCGCGAATGAGGATCTCTCGCTCTTGAGAACAATGGAATGGAGCCTGAGGGTGTGGAGGAGGGAGCGACGGTCCGGCCTTCGCCATGTGACCTGGCTGCGTGAATAATGTGACCCGGCCAGGGCGGGTCCCGGGGAAATCTGCTGCTCGCTACGAGGCCCTTTCAGACCGCTGAGAGGTCGTGATTTATGCGAGGAGCCGGTGTCGTCGAAGCTTGGTTATCGACTTTCTGATCCAACGTGGAGAAGTCAAGACCACAGGGAAGGTAGAAGGAAGGACTTTTAGATAAAATAATCACATACGTATTAAAATATGTTTACAGAAATCCTACAGACTTTCTATTTTTCCTTTTGACATCTTTTGGGTCTACTGAGTCTCTCAAAATTTTCAGAGGAGCGAAGCGGAAAACTATTACCCGCTTTTTGAGAAAAGTTCCGTCCATCCATCTGTCGTTCTTATGCTTATTTGGGGGGTTGAGGTCGCGGGGCGAAAGCAAATCTAAAGCACACTCAGAAAGATGAGGCGGGTACCATATATTACTAAAATAATCTGTTCCCCCGCTATGAAGTGGGACCAATTTAATTTACCTACAAATCCTTGACTGTGTGTTTTACTCTCATAAACAACAATTTATCCTGTGATTTTGGTCACTTTTGTTCCAAATTTGCCACAGATATGAGGCGGGAACCATATATTTTAGCCACCTGAAATAATCTGTTCCCTCTCTATAAAATGGGAACAAATTAATTTACCTGCAAATCCTTAACTGTGTGAATTACTCTCATAAACAACAATATATCCTGTGATCTTGGTGGGATTTGCTTCTTTTTTGCCAGAGATACGAGGAGGGAACATATATTTTAGAATACTAAAATAATATTTATCTCCTCTATAAAATGGGAACAAATTAATTTAACTGCAAATCCTTAACTGTGCGTTTTACTCTCATAAACAACAATATATCCTGTGATTTTGGTAGCATTTGATTCTTGTTTGCCAGAGATATGAAGGGGGAACCATATATTTTATTTGACTAAAATAATATTTATCTCCTCTATAAAATGGGAACAAATTAATTTACCTGCAAATCCTTAACTGTGTGTTTTACTCTCATAAACAACAATATATCCTGTGATTTTGGTGGGATTTGCTCCTTTTTTGCCAGAGATACGAGGAGGGAACCATATATTTTAATGACTAAAATAATCTGTTCCCCCTCTATAAAATGGGAACAAATTAATTTACCTGCAAATCCTTAACTGTGTGTTTTACTCTCATAAACAACAATATATCCTGTGATTTTGGTAGCATTTGCAACTTGTTTGCCAGAGATATGAAAGGGGAACCATATATTTTATATGACTAAAATAATATTTATCTCCTCTATAAAATGGGAACAAATTAATTTACCTACAAATCCTTAACTGTGCGTTTTACTCTCATAAACAACAATATATCCTGCGATTTTGGTGGCATTTGATCAATGATTGCCAGAGATATGAGGAGGGAACCATATATTTTAGAATACTAAAATAATATTTATCTCCTCTATAAAATGGGAACAAATTAATTTACCTACAAATCCTTAACTCTCATAAACATCAATATATCCTGCGATTTGGTAGCATTTGCTCCTTTTTTGCCAGAGATATGAGGAGGGAACCATATATTTTAGAATACTAAAATAATATTTATCTCCTCTATAAAATGGGAACAAATTAATTTACCTACAAATCCTTAACTGTGTGTTTTACTCTCATAAACAACAATATATCCTGTGATTTTGGTGGCATTTGCTCCTTTTTTGCCAGAGATATGAGGAGGGAACCATATATTTTAGAATACTAAAATAATATTTATCTCCTCTATAAAATGGGAACAAATTAATTTACCTTCAAATCCTTAACTCTGTGTATTACTCTCATAAACAACAATATATCCTGTGATTTTGGTGGGATTTGCTCCTTTTTTGCCAGAGATACGAGGAGGGAACCATATATTTAATGACTAAAATAATCTGTTCCCCCTCTATAAAATGGGAACAAATTAATTTACCTACAAATCCTTAACTGTGTGTTTTACTCTCATAAACAACAATATATCCTGTGATTTTGGTAGCATTTGCAACTTGTTTGCCAGAGATATGAAAGGGGAACCATATATTTTATATGACTAAAATAATATTTATCTCCTCTATAAAATGGGAACAAATTAATTTACCTACAAATCCTTAACTGTGCGTTTCTACTCTCATAAACAACAATATATCCTGCGATTTTGGTGGCATTTGATCAATGATTGCCAGAGATATGAGGAGGGAACCATATATTTATATGACTAAAATAATATTTATCTCCTCTATAAAATGGGAACAAATTAATTTACCTACAAATCCTTAACTCTCATAAACATCAATATATCCTGCGATTTTGGTAGCATTTGCTCCTTTTTTGCCAGAGATATGAGGAGGGAACCATGTATTTTAGAATACTAAAATAATTTATCTCCTCTATAAAATGGGAACAAATTAATTTACCTACAAATCCTTAACTGTGTGTTTTACTCTCATAAACAACAATATATCCTGTGATTTTGGTGGCATTTCCTCCTTGTTTGCCAGAGATCTAAAGGGGGAACCATATATTTTATATGACTAAAATAATATTTATCTCCTCTATAAAATGGGAACAAATTAATTTACCTGAAAATCCTTAACTCTGTGAATTACTCTCATAAACAACAATATATCCTGTGATTTTGGTGGCATTTGCTCCTTTTTTGCCAGAGATATGAGGAGGGAACCATGTATTTTAGAATACTAAAATAATATTAACCTCTTCTATAAAATGGGAACAAATTAATTTACCTGAAAATCCTTAACTCTGTGAATTACTCTCATAAACAACAATATATCCTGTGATTTTGGTAGCATTTGATCCTTGTTTGCCAGAGATATGAGGCGGGAACCATATATTTTATATGACTAAAATAATATTTATCTCCTCTATAAAATGGGAATAAATTAATTTACCTGCAAATCCTTAACTGTGTGTTTTACTCTCATAAACAACAATATATCCTGTGATTTTGGTGGCATTTCCTCCTTGTTTGCCAGAGATCTAAAGGGGGAACCATATATTTTATATGACTAAAATAATATTTATCTCCTCTATAAAATGGGAACAAATTAATTTACCTGAAAATCCTTAACTCTGTGAATTACTCTCATAAACAACAATATATCCTGTGATTTTGGTGGCATTTGCTCCTTTTTTGCCAGAGATATGAGGAGGGAACCATGTATTTTAGAATACTAAAATAATATATATCTCTATAAAATGGGAACAAATTAATTTACCTGAAAATCCTTAACTCTGTGAATTACTCTCATAAACAACAATATATCCTGTGATTTTGGTAGCATTTGATCCTTGTTTGCCAGAGATATGAGGAGGGAACCATATATTTTATATGACTAAAATAATATTTATCTCCTCTATAAAATGGGAACAAATTAATTTACCTACAAATCCTTAATTGTGTGTTTTACTCTCATAAACAACAATATATCCTGTGATTTTGGTAGCATTTGCTCCTTTTTGCCAGAGATATGAGGCGGGAACCATATATTTTATATGACTAAAATAATATTTATCTCCTCTATAAAATGGGAATAAATTAATTTACCTGCAAATCCTTAACTGTGTGTTTTACTCTCATAAACAACAATATATCCTGTGATTTTGGTAGCATTTGATCCTTGTTTGCCAGAGATATGAGGCGGGAACCATATATTTTATATGACTAAAATAATATTTATCTCCTCTATAAAATGGGAATAAATTAATTTACCTACAAATCCTTAACTGTGTGTTTTACTCTCATAAACAACAATATATCCTGTGATTTTGGTAGCATTTGATACTTGTTTGCCAGAGATATGAGGAGGGAACCATATATTTTAGATGACTAAAATAATATTTATCTCCTCTATAAAATGGGAACAAATTAATTTACCTACAAATCCTTAACTGTGCGTTTTACTCTCATAAACAACAATATATCCTGTGTTTTTGGTAGCATTTGATCCTTGTTTGCCAGAGATATGAGGCGGGAACCATATATTTTAGAATACTAAAATAATATTTATCTCCTCTATAAAATGGGAACAAATTAATTTACCTAAAAATCCTTAACTCTGTGAATTACTCTCATAAACAACAATATATCCTGTGATTTTGGTAGCATTTGATCCTTGTTTGCCAGAGATATGAGGCGGGAACCATATATTTTATATGACTAAAATAATATTTATCTCCTCTATAAAATGGGAACAAATTAATTTACCTGCAAATCCTTAACTGTGTGAATTACTCTCATAAACAACAATATATCCTGTGTTTTTGGTAGCATTTGATCCTTGTTTGCCAGAGATATGAGGCGGGAACCATATATTTTATATGACTAAAATAATATTTATCTCCTCTATAAAATGGGAATAAATTAATTTACCTGCAAATCCTTAACTGTGTGTTTTACTCTCATAAACAACAATATATCCTGTGATTTTGGTAGCATTTGATCCTTGTTTGCCAGAGATATGAGGCGGGAACCATATATTTTATATGACTAAAAATAATATTTATCTCCTCTATAAAATGGGAATAAATTAATTTACCTACAAATCCTTAACTGTGTGTTTTACTCTCATAAACAACAATATATCCTGTGATTTTGGTGGCATTTGATCCTTGTTTTCCAAAGATATGAGGCGGGAACCATATATTTTATATGACTAAAGTAATATTTATCTCCTCTATAAAATGGGAACAAATTAATTTACCTACAAATCCTTAACTGTGCGTTTTACTCTCATAAACAACAATATATCCTGTGATTTTGGTAGCATTTGATCCTTGTTTGCCAGAGATATGAGGCGGGAACCATATATTTTAGAATACTAAAATAATATTTATCTCCTCTATAAAATGGGAACAAATTAATTTACCTACAAATCCTTAATTGTGTTTTACTCTCATAAACAACAATATATCCTGCTATTTTGGTGGCATTTCCTCCTTGTTTGCCAGAGAAATAAGGAGGGAACAATATATTTTAGCCACCTGAAATAATCTGTTCCCCCTCTATAAAATGGGAACAAATTAATTTACCTACAAATCCTTAACTGTGTGTTTTACTCTCATAAACAACAATATATCCTGTGATTGGTGGCATTTGATCAATGATTGCCAGAGATATTAGTATATTTTATATGACTAAAGTAATATTTATCTCCTCTATAAAATGGGAACAAATTAATTTACCTACAAATCCTTAATTGTGTGTTTACTCTCATAAACAACAATATATCCTGTGATTTTGGTGGCATTTGCTCCTTGTTTGCCAGAGATATGAGGAGGGAACCATGTATTTTAGAATACTAAAATAATATATATCTCCTCCATAAAATGGGAACAAATTAATTTACCTACAAATCCTTAATTGTGTGTTTTACTCTCATAAACAACAATATATCCTGCTATTTTGGTGGCATTCCTCCTTGTTTGCCAGAGATATGAAGGGGAACCATATATTTTAGACTACTAAAATAATATTTATCTCCACTATAAAATGGGAAGAAATTAATTTACCTGAAAATCCTTAACCGTGTGTTTTACTCTCATAAAGAACAATATATCCTGTGATTTTGGTGGCATTTCCTCCTTGTTTGCCAGAGATATGAGGCGGGGGGAACCATATATTTTATATGACTAAAATAATATTTATCTCCTTTATAAAATGGGAACAAATTAATTTATCTACAAATCCTTAACTGTGTGTTTTACTCTCATAAACAACAATATATCCTGCGATTTTGGTGGCATTTGATCAATGATTGCCAGAGATATGAGGAGGGAACCATATTTATATGACTAAAATAATATTTATCTCCTCTATAAAATGGGAACAAATTAATTTACCTGAAAATCCTTAACTCTGTGAATTACTCTCATAAACAACAATATATCCTGTGTTTTTGGTAGCATTTGATCCTTGTTTGCCAGAGATATGAGGCGGGAACCATATATTTTAGAATACTAAAATAATATTTATCTCCTCTATAAAATGGGAACAAATTAATTTACCTACAAATCCTTAATTGTGTGTTTTACTCTCATAAACAACAATATATCCTACTATTTTGGTGGCATTTCCTCCTTGTTTGCCAGAGATATGAAGGGGGAACCATATATTTTAGACTACTAAAATAATATTTATCTCCACTATAAAATGGGAAGAAATTAATTTACCTGAAAATCCTTAACTGTGTGTTTTACTCTCATAAACAACAATATATCCTGTGATTTTGGTACCATTTCCTCCATTTTTGCCAGAGATATGAGAAGGGAACCATACATTTTAAATGACAAAAATAATGTTTATCTCCTCTATAAAATGGGAACAAATTAATTTACCTACAAAACCTTAACTGTGTGTTTTACTCTCATAAACAACAATATATCCTATGACTTTGGTAGCATTTGCTCCTTGTTTGCCAGAGATATGAGGAGGGAACCATATATTTTAGATTACTAAAATAATATTAACCTCTTCTATAAAATGGGAACAAATTAATTTAACTACATATCCTCAACTGTGTATTATCATCATCAACAACAATAAATCCTGTGATTCTGGTGGCATTTGCTCCTTATTATCCATAGATGTGAGGGGCGGACCTTCTGCAGCCGAGTACAAAAGTTCCATCCGTCGTTCTTATGCTTATTCGGGGGGGTCGAGGTCGCGGTGCGACAGCAAATCTCGTCCAGAGTTTAGCCAGATGAATTAGCTTTTCTCCGCAGTCAGAAATAGCTCTTTTCGGTTGCCTCTTTACGTCGTTCTTTTGGTCGAGAGTTTTGCCCTTTTCGCCCAGCCCTCTGTTCACCATGGCAGACCGATTCGCTCATCGATCTCCCGCTCTGTGTTTCCCCTTCGTGAACTCAGAAACCACCCCAGATGTTCTCACTACAATCCAGAGGAACACCAGGGAAAACACGAGCGCAAAAATTACTAACGAATAATGACCTTTAACCTTCAGAAATGTTCTTTTGCAATTCGGAAAGATTAACTTGTCTTATATTTACTGGTCAAATGATTTTCTGGGTCTTTCTCATGAAATATTTGTAGTTTTTACCATGTAGAAATAGTGAAAAATGTCCAGTTTATTTATTGACTGAATTAAAGAGCAAATTTATCTGAATTGACTACAAAACAATATTTATCTGTTATTTAAAGCTTTTCACCCTCAACGTGACCCTCATCAAAACCATTATTGATGGTTGAACTAGTTGAAGTTCCATCAACTAGTACAGTCTGGTTGCTTTAAGGCTTATTTGTCTCAAAAAGCAGAGGGACGTCCACCTCCCCCCTCTCTCGTTTGACATGTTTTCAGGAGGATTATTCCAAGGGTCCGACGTTTCGCAGACTCTTGGAATAATCCTCCGAAAACATCTCAAACAATGAGCTCTTGTTCCAATCTTAAAGAGGCCGTTTCCTTCTGAACAGGGTGGTGGGCCCCGGGTCCACTGGCGTGAAGCTTGCTCTCGTCTTCTGCGTGGTCCTGCCAACGGGAACTCCCTCGCTCCTCTCCGAGTTTCCTGCAATTGTTCTCGGCGCTGCCACCCGGCGCAGACTCCTCCCAGGATCTGGGAGGAGGTGGGGTGTTAAGCGGCCCGTTTCCCCTTTGATCGGCTTCCGCTTTAGCCGACGCAGGAGGAGTGTGTGTGAAAGGGAGAGGGGTAAAATGGCGTACATGTGCTGAAAGGCTGGGTAATTGTTTTTCTGACATCATCTCGATTGACCTTTCTTGCCTTTACCTCATACGGGAGCAGAAAGAATACACCCTTACCTTTAGCTCGGTTATTTTTATGTAGCTGCCAGAGTTCGGTTCTCAGGGCCGTGCAGAGACCACTAAAGGGGCAGGTGCTCAAAAAAAAAAAAAAAAAAAAAGGCACTTCTAATCTCATTTTAGGACAGAATAATTAACAATGATAGATTACAAAATTGTGAGACATACAATCAAAGAACATCTGCCTGGGTTGCTGTCCTTGCAGTGGCGATGAAGACGGTCCATTCAGAAAAACTGCAGGAAAAAACAAAAACAAAAGCAAAAATTTAATTACAAACTTTGAAGCATTTTTTGCTTTTTTTTTTGCCATTCTTTTGTTCACAGCAGCAATTTTCTGTTGGTCATGTCTTGAAAAATGTTAATAACCTCACTGAATGATTGGCACAGTTGACCCAGTTGGTCAACAATGCAGGTCCTTTCTTTTTGTTTCTGACGTCTCTTTTTACGTGGCATCTTTGAACTGAAACAAGCAAAACATAATGAATTATGATCAGAACACTATAATAAACCACACTACCAGTTCTTTGCCCTTGTGTTTAAACCAATATGTTTTTCAGTCCAAAGCATAACAATATTAATTCTCTCCTATGGAGTTCAATTTGTTTCACAATTATTCAATTAAAATACTAACCTCAATTAAATAATATAAAATTGTGATCAAGACATTTTGAATTGTAAAAGTTTTTTCAACAAAAAAAATGTTTAGCTTAATTTTTCTTTTAAACTAAAATCATAAATTTTTATCTCATGACTTTAAAAAATTATTTGCAAAATAAACAAACTTATTTGCGCATGTCAGAAATCTTTGCTTGCTATTCAAAGTTTAGCTTGCGACTCTCACATGAGCCTAAAATCAAAACCAAAGATTTCTGATGTGTGCAAATAAAAGTTTATGTTTGCCCCTTCATTAATGACATGCTTTTATTGGACAGAATAATTCAGGATGAGTTATTTTTAATTCTAAATGAATATCCTTGTTAGACTTTTATTTAAATTATCCTTCAAGATACATTTACCTAACGCCAGAATAAATGCAATGTACATCATTCACCAAAGAAAATTAGAAAATTGGACAGATATCCATAATGGAGATGATGATGTGTCCCTATTGCATAATACTGAAGAGTGACTGCTGTCATTAACAATACAGGGAAGTTTTTTAGTTATCTTGCTTTGCTAGCAAAGTCATTAGCTAGCAGCTAGCTCATAGCATAACAACAACAGCGTAATGTCTGATGATAAAAATACTGGATCGATAGATTAGAACAGCTTTTCCTCACCTGGCTGCCTCTTCCCGCTCAGTAGATATTCAGAGAAAGGCGGACTTAGAGACTTATATTTTCCTCTTGTTATATTTCATTTCTGCTTAAACCGCGACTCCGTGCTGAAGGAGAAACGATACAACATTTAACGTTTTCCGTTATCTGACAGTAGCAAGCCGACTCCAGTGTTTTTCACCCAAAAAAAATTTTTTTTTCAGTTCACCAAAAACTGTTTTGGAATCTGGAACGTTCGCTAGCTTGAGCTGCGCAGTTAGCCGCCTCATCTCACCGCGCGAGAGGCAAGTGCGTCGTGCGTCACAGGCAAAAGGTCAAAGGTAACAATGTGACCGGAGGGCTTATTGTGTTGTTTTTCTTGCAAAGTAATAATAATAATAATAATAATAATAATAATAATAATAATAATAATAATAATAATAATAATAATAATAATAATAATAATAATAAATAATGATAATAAATGTAGTACATGTGTAAGGAAAAAAAAAAAGACCAAAAGGGCACTTGGGGTCATGGAGCAAAAGGGGCAGGTGCTCAAGGCCTCATAGCCCCCCCTCTGCACGTGCCTGTCGGTTCTAGTTTACCAGTGACAACAATTCGCAATATAACAAGATGTTTGTTCGTCCCCGCTTCTCATCCTCACAACAAATCCCCACCGATCTGCGACACCAGACTTACATACAGCCTTACTTTTAATTCAACAAGAATTTGAATCTCGGTTGTGTTCAGGCGGGCAACGACGGCCCTCCAGATATATAGAAAAGAGAGTCATTTACTACAATCTGATTTTTTAAAAATTGCAGCACAACAAATGTGGGAAAAAAAACACTAAATAAGTTCCTGGAATTTATTTTCAGGCTGCAGTGATTCTCATTTTGAAGTCATTTCAATGTGTTGCAATGAACAGCTTGGAAGATTTTTTTCTAGAGGTAGAAACACCTGAAAATAGCTCAGTCGGGGGACACCTCGTTGACCTCGGAGGAGAAGAAGAAGACAAGTCAAGAGAAGCTGTTGCGCTGTCCGACCCCATCGTCTGGGCAAGCTCAAATCAGGAGACAAACAGAAACAGGAAAACTTGCCAGAATGCGCAGAGTTATGGATAAGAAATCTAAACACGCTTTGTCCAGTTATTGGAAGAGGAAACAGCCTCTGATCGCTGCGTCTCATGCCGGCCAGAGTAACGCAGAGTTTGACGTTTTCTCCTGGTAGCTCTTTGTGTTCTTTAAGTGTTTGTGTTCTGTGTTCTGTGAGGTGAGGTTGCTGGGGGCACAGGAAGGAAAAGGGTGTAGCTGGGAAATCTCATCAAGGCTCCTCAGGGAAAGAGAGACACCCCAGTCAGGATCTGGGCGTTGCTGCTAAATCCTATCGCCGTCTCCGGGATGAAACACACAGAGGGAGGCCCGTTGTCTCTCAGAAAGCCACGCTTTGAAAGAAACGCGTCCAAGACGCAGGCCTCGAACCATTTCGCCGTGTCGAGCTGTGAGTGGCTCCGCTCCTTTCCTTGTTCAAGACCGGCACCCCCCCACCCGCCCGCATGTCCGTTTCTGGTGATAAGAGTAACAACATGAGTTTGCTGTGTTCACTTCATTTGGCGAAAATGTGTTTAAAGATTTAATAAATTTATTCCTCGTTGGTTAGGAACCAACTGATAAACTTTTTAGTCAGTCATATTTTACAATATAAAGATATTGTTTATGTAAAAATACTGAAAGTAATGTTTAAAGCATTGAACAAAAGTCTCCCTTCAGGTGTTCAGAAATGATTTAAGTTAAGAGAGAATAAATATTAATTTGCGAGGTTTGTTTATGTTTGAATGTGCAAAAGAGAAGAGCCAGATAAAGTCCAGATGTGTTTCAGTTATTGGTGTGAAATTGTGGAATGAACTAAGTGATTAATTTTAGTTATGTTCTTTCTTGGTGAACTTCAAAAGAGCTTTAAAATGTAAAATGATAACATCTTACGCTATTATTTAGATTTATATATGTATTGTGAAAATATCCTGTTAGGTCATAGGGTAAAAAAAAATAGGGTAGGGAAGAATGGTAAAAATAATTTAAAAAAAAAGGAATAGGATAGTTTACAAAAATTAAATAAATGAATGAATGAACCTGCATGGAGTTCAGAGATGACATCTGAGGTGCATCTGAATTTAGAAACGATCCCTTGTTTTCACTCAAAAAAACATCCCTGTTTAATCGTAGCACTTTTTTGTAAACATTGCATTTAGCTTGCCAAGTGTCAACCATTTTAAGAAGCTGACAAGAAGTAGGTAAGTTGGCATGACTTTCTGTATTAAATACTCATATTTACTTTCAGCGAGATCTTTTTAAAATTGAAAACATTTGATAGAGCAACAGTGGATCCCAAAATGTGGGTTCGCAGCTGAAAGTCCCGAGGCCTAGTCAAAGTCCAGGTTTTGAGCTCATTGACTGATTCAAGCGTCTCAGTGGATCAATAGTGTTAGGGTTGTGTGTTTCTCAGCTGTCCCGTTATATTTGGAGGAAGGAAGTTCAATAATAAAACAGCCGGCGTACGACGCGTCTTTCACCGACACAAACGAGCGTGTCCTTCGCACTGCAGGTGTGCGGCTCTGGAAACCGGCTCTGTCCGGTTCGACGTTTTCACCTGTCTGATTTTCCACAAACGAAAATAGAAACGGCGGCTAAAACTGGCCGCCTCCGCAGCTGCGCGAGGGGAGCGAGGGCCGACCCTGAAACATGTGTGGCCTGAACTTTGACTCTTTCTCTTCCTGGAAAAACGCCTCTTTTCTGACTTCTTTTTTATTTTGGTGCTTTTCTCACACACCCGTCTCACGCAGGGCAAGAAGACAGTGACCCGTTAGACATTTATTTCTTATTTATTTGTTGCAGTTCAAATAAAGTCATCGTGCGTCTTCACAACTGTACTGCGTTCAACTGAGCAAATTGCCTTTTTCACCTGGAAAATCAAGTGAAATCACTAATAATAATAATAACACAAAATAATAAGACTTTGTCTCCCCCTAGTGTCAAAAGAATTGCATTACGTTCACTGAAAAGTAATACTGTTTTACCATTTACAATCACGTGTTGCATTTACACCTTTTTCAAATGACTGTTTTGCACAGATATCAATAATTTAATTCTTTATTCCGTGGAAAATTAAGAGCTACGGCTATCCTACGTCCACTCTTCCTTTATCCGAGCGTTTAGAAAAACTGTGGGCGTTTCTTTTTAAAGCCCGCTCCGCCGGTTTACCATCCGTCTACACATCTTTGCGGTACAGGTTCCTTTCCATGTACTGAAAACTGGAATAAATATCACGAGTGTCCTTCCGTCACCGATGAGGAAAGGCAGAGATGAAACAGGTAGCTTCTATACCCTCTTTCTGAAAGAAAACCGACAGCGTCCGTCTTTGCCGTTTTATGAGAAGCACACCGGCCCGATGTCCAGACCGAACTCTTGGTCGGCCGTCCCGACGTCCATTGGGGCCAAGTCCACGACGGGGAGCCTGGTGGTGGTCTGAGTTCTATACTCGATCACTGTCTTGCCCCACTCTCCGTTTAGTTTCTGAGGAAGAAGCGGAAAAGTGAGTGTGTGTGTTTCTCTCTCTCTACGTCAAGTTTTATTTGCGTCTGGTTGAATGACTCCAAGGCTTACCGAGCAGCCGTCCTCGATGACAGAGTATCTGAGCCGGCTGTTGCCCTGCGCCCTCATTTCTTGTCCGTTGGCGCCTTTGAGGACGAGAGCCTTCTTAAAGTTGCCGGCCTGCTCGTCCTTAAAGGCCACGCTGTTCCGGCAGTGATACGTGACGTTCTGGTGCGACTCCTTCGACAAAAGCTGCAGCAGCTTCATCTGGACCGCCACAGCGTTGGGCTGCTCCTCCTTGCCGCCGTAGAAGAACTGAAACGAGAAGACCGAATGTCACGGAATTTGAAAAGTTGAGCGGTTTCCTCGCCGAAGCTTTTCTCGTCTTCTTACTTTGCCTCCGCCGCTCATATCGGCGCCAAACCAGATGGGTTTGTTGGGGCTTGGGGTGGATTTCGTCCACCAGGCTTTGCGGGGAATGCTGGCCGGATTGGCAGGAATGCAGGTCTCACCGGTTTCCATGTTGCACAACACTCTGATGGCGTCTTTGGTACTTCCTTGATTCGGATCCAACCAGTATTCACCTGCAACGAATGAAATGAGACGGATCGGGTCGTGCGACGCGGTTTTAAAGTAAGATTATGAGTAAAAAAATACACATTTTCAAAAGCAAGCGGCGTGACCCTGACCGCTCCTTTTCTGAGGATAGCAATGCCTGATGTCCTGGCAGGTCTTGGCAGGGTTCATCTTGCTGCCGTCTGGACTGCGCAGGTTCTGCAAGTGTCCGTCGAGGGTCTTCAGCGTGGCTCGGACCCCCGTTTCGGCGCCCGAGATGTTGTCGTTGGGCTTCGCTTCGTCCTTGTTGAACTCTGGCGGAGGAGGAGGATCGGCGGCGGCGGCGTCGTACTCGCCGAGCTCCGCCGCGTCCAGAACTTCGCCGTGAGCGTCGTACTCGACGGCGTAGAGCTCCTCCGCGGCCGCTGTGGGAGGACCCGGAGGCCCCGGAGGACCGGGCGGCCCGGGTTCTCCGGCAGGACCCTGAAGAAAAACCAGACGGGCGTTTTCACGAGGCTGAACTCGAATGAAACGAGTCGGATCCAGACGAGAAAACGCTCCCGGGTCGGACTTCAGATGAAACGCGTTGCGTCACCTGAGCTCCGAGGTCTCCTATGGATCCTCTGCTGCCTGGAGCCCCCGCTGGTCCCGGCTGGCCAGCGTTTCCTTCCTTTCCCGGAGGACCCACCACTCCAGGAGGCCCCTGTATGTTTTGGAGACATGCTGCGGTTTTATGCTAACTCGTATCAGTAACGTGGTCGTGTTTCACTCTCGTTTTGTTTACCCTTTGTCCGGCTGGTCCGAAAATTCCTCGAGCTCCCGCATCTCCTGTGGCTCCCTGAGTTAGAAAAGATCCCGTTTTGATTAGCCTCGCTGTTTAGCAAAGTTCAATTCAGAGTATTTTTAACGAGACCGTTTTGTTCTGTAAACTTTGAAAAACGTTCTCACGGTTATTCCGGGGAGGCCTTGGAGTCCGGTAAAGCCTCTGTGACCCTTCTGGCCCCTCTCGCCGGGTTCTCCGGCTCCTCCTTTGTCCCCCTGTGGTCCTTGAGGGCCCTTTGAGCCGACGACATTTCGTTACGTCAGACAAAAAAAGACACATGGGAGTTGTAAACAGCTAAAGTTTTTTCAAGCGTTTCATGCGAAAAGCCCATCTTACCACTTTTCCCCGTACACCGGGCTGTCCCTGTGGTCCGGGGGGTCCTCTGGAACCCTAAATTCGCCAAGAGACGATAAAAGGCAGCGGATCAGCAATTTTAACACGCGACACGGGATCTAAGCTGGTTGTAAAGCTCACGGTTTCTCCTCTTTGGCCGGGACCGCCGATTGTTCCCGCCGGTCCCTCGTTTCCCGGAGACCCCGGCCCGCCAGGCAGGCCTTCGGGACCCGGGTTCCCCTTGTCGCCCTAAAGACGCGCAAACAAAACGTGACTTTATGCTTGTGTTCGTATAACCCAAGAAGACGCACTAGCAGAAACAAGTGTCTTTATTCTCACCCTTTCTCCTACGAGGCCGTCTTTACCGGGAGCCCCCTCGGCTCCAGCGATGCCCTGGACAACGACGCGAAGAAAGAAAAAACATAACGTACGTCAGCGGGAAAAAAAAGTGCAGAAAAGCTACAAAAAAATAAAAATGTTTTAACTCGCAAAAACATTAACTATGTATGAAATTTTAATGTTTCTACAAATCAAGTACAAATGTTGACAAAAGTGAGAAATTAAAAAAAAACAACACAAAAACAAAATCTTTGCTTACCTTACGTACCTCATTTGACTTATTGAGTGGAATGTTTTGGGAAAATTAAAATACAAAAATCGCTACATCAAGTATTAGGTGGGAACAATAGGAATCCATTGCTTTTGAAATCAGATTGTGAGATGTCAGTAGTTTTGTTTTTGATTTTGTACTTTTCGTCCGCTCGAAATACATATGTAACTTCTATAAAAAACACCAGAAAAGAGAAAAGACTGAACAAACCTCAGGACCGGGATCGCCTCTCGGCCCCGTGGATCCGGGTAAACCGACCACACCCGGAGGACCGTTGGTCCCCTGAGCACCGGGAGCTCCCGCTTTTCCAGGCGGACCCTGACAGACGAGTTACTCGCGTTTACGGTCGGAATCACAGAAATAACCGCCTTGTTGTGGCGGCTACCGGAGAAGGAGGGATGTGAAGAAAAGAGCAGCGGCAGTACGTACCGCAGGACCGGGCAGTCCGAGCGAACCTCTCTCCCCTCGGACTCCGGGAAGACCCACCCCTCCTCTCTGTCCCGTCGTCCCTGCCGGTCCCGGAGGTCCGTCGGGGCCCTGAGGGACAGAAGTGACGGTGTCTCATTGTCGGAAATGTGAGTCTGATGAGAAAGAGCTTCGTTTCGTCTTACCGGAGGGCCGTCCTCTCCTGGTCCTCCCTTCTCTCCTGGGCTTCCCGCTGGTCCCGGCGGTCCGTTCTCTCCCTGACGGCCCGGAGCGCCGTTTTCTCCTCCGATCCCTGGAGGGCCCTTCTTTCCGGGAGCGCCCACGGGGCCGTCGGCTCCAGTCGCACCCTGAAACGCAAATCGGTTTTGGTTTCCGCAGTGATTGCTGTTGAGTAAAAACCCAATGTCGGGGTATCTAACTCACAAGTGAACCCGGAGGTCCCACTTTTCCAGGCAGTCCGGGAAAACCGGGAGACCCCTGCGTGAAGAAGTCGTTTCGATTACGACGTGCTTTTAGCGCGCTTTAGCTGCAGAGTTAGACAGGTTAAAAGTTCTCTATAACTGGACAGCTATTACTCACAGCTGGACCTTGTGTTCCCCGACCTCCTTTCAGCCCCGCGACACCAACGGGCCCCTTAGCAGATGAAAGTCAAAAAGGATGTTTATCAAAATGCAACTTCAGACATACAAAATTTTCATTGGACGTTTTGCACCTGTTCACCCGGCTTCCCGGCCGTGCCCTGAGGTCCGGAAGCTCCCGCTTCTCCTTTAGGTCCTGGTTCTCCTGTTTCACCTTTGACTCCTGGCTGGCCATCTTGACCCTAAAAAAAAGGAAGCAAACCACAAAATCACGGATTCTGTTCTTATTTTTTTTAAATTCGTGTTCTAGTGTTTCACAGGATTCTTACAGACGGTCCGGGAAAACCAACTGCCCCGGTTGGACCGGGCTCTCCGCTGGAACCCTGTCATTCGATCAAGCAAATATTAAAACGCTATCGTATTCAAACATAAAACTGATGGCTAAGCTGTTCAAGAGTTTCTACTGACAGGGATTCCCCTGGTGCCACGGCGTCCCGTTGGTCCCGGTGGACCGGTTTCACCCTGAAGAAACAAAATGCAGCTTCTGAGATCACATCGTTACACCTGTGTCTAGAAACTAGACTAAAAAATTTGTGCTGTCAGCTTACCTTTTCTCCATTTGGCCCACCTGGACCAGCAATTCCAACTGGACCAGCGAGCCCCTTTAAAAAATGTGGATACAATTAAAGACATGTAAATATTTCTAATTGGACACCATTTAGCCACCGACTTTGGACCTACCCTTGCACCGTCAGCTCCTGCCTTTCCTTCTGGTCCCTTCTCGCCGACAGAGCCCTGTCAGTGCAAATCGGCGTAAAAGTCGTTTGTCGTTTCCACATTTTCCCGATGGGTTATTTGCTTCTTTGCCAACCATACGGTCTTATTCGTTAACTTACAGGGTCTCCTTTTGGTCCGGATGGTCCTGAAATACCTCTCTCCCCTGGCATCCCTTGAAGTCCTGGACCACCTGGCTCTCCAGCAGCCCCCTTTGAACCTGGGCTACCCTAAAGTGTAAAACACGCACCAACATTGTGACCTAAGGCTGCACAATATACCATCGACATGGTACAGATCGACTTGGAGCAGTCTAACTTCGGAAATTGGTCTCTGTCTCTTTAAGAAGATCCTTGTTATGCTTTCTTGACACAAACCAAACTCACAGAACAGTTTGCTACCAAAAGTTCTACCGAACAGGTCAATCACTGTGCTTTGATTGATCAGAGTATGTTTGTAGGACGAACGTTTACGGGTTCAGTAAAAGTCCTGATCACAACGATACCTTGGGACCGTCTGATCCCGGTGCTCCCGGACCGCCTTTTGGTCCCTGAAGCCCGTTGGGACCGGTTTCTCCTCTTTCTCCCGGCGCTCCTCTTTCGCCCTTCATGGAAAAGGTCAGATAACAGAACGTTCATGGATGCCACGGAATAACGGATTGAAGCAATCGGCAGAATCGGTGGACTCACTCTTGGACCCGTCTCTCCAACAGAGCCGGCTTCACCCGCCAGACCCTGTAGGAAAAAAAAAATACAACAGTAAACGCAACGGTTTTGGTCTTGGTTTAGATTAGCGCTAATACTAATTTAGCGGTAGTTCCTTTTACCTCGTCACCTGGCTTTCCTGCCTCTCCAGGGGGACCTGAGGGTCCAGGTAAACCCTAGGAAACATCAATCTCACGTTCATTTATCATTGACAACAAAAAAAGACACAACGGAACATTGCAAAAGTCAATAGACCAAAAGTGATGCAAGCGACTTTGGATCAAAATCTACTAGCATAAAAAATTGGCTTTGGATCATCACAACACAAAGGACTAAGAGCTAAGTTCTGTTTATGCTTTTATGTCATTTACCTGGAAACCGGTCTGTCCTTGAGGTCCTTGCTCTCCTCTCGTTCCTGCAGGGCCCTAAAGAATAAAGAAAGATTGGCTAAATCACGAGAATCCTTAGTTTCAATCTAGAAAAAGGAGATGGAAGCTTACAGCTGGACCAGGTGGACCAGCAGCGCCAGTCTCTCCATCTTTTCCATTTGCTCCCTGGAACACAAAAGAGCTCATTGAAGGATCTGTGAAGCATACATAAGTATGGCTTTTTGGCCCCTAGCTCCGTACCCTTTGACCCGGAGCGCCAGGACTTCCAGCTTCTCCGGCTTTTCCAGCGTCGCCCTACAAACGAGTCAAATGTTTATCAGCAAGTTCCTACGACGCCTAATTCCGGAACCCGTCTGACTTACTGCGAAGCCCTTTGGTCCCGGCAGACCCATGGTTCCGGCACCACCCCGGGTCCCCACAGAACCGGCCGGGCCAGGTTTGCCGTCCTCTCCGGCCAAACCCTAAAAACACGAGGGCGAACGTAAAAACTTTGCGTTGGGAAAACAATAAAGGCACTGGGGCATCGCAAGACTGTGTCGTAGCGAGATCTTGAGGAGAGTTGGGAAATGGGGCTCACCATTGGACCCTGCCTTCCTTCTGCTCCTTGAGCACCAATCGGCCCCGAGAGACCCTGGGAAAAAAAGGCAAATAAAATGTTGTGTGAAAACACAAACTTTAGCCTACGTCTTGGAAGTTTATACGACGGAACGATGCAAACTTGGAACAAATGCGTCATTTGCATGTAGCCCTCTTTCTTCTAATACTTCTAAATAAAATCAAATTCTGCCTACTGCAACTGTTCCACGGCTAACATGAAAAAGAGGGTGTGTAATGTATTCAGACTTGGCTTTAAAATGTACTACAGCATAAACAAAAACCATATTATGTAATAATCTGCATCCTCGAATGCAATACGTTCTTGAAACGATGTGTTTTTTTAAATTTTGTGTATGTAAACTTCTGGTTTCACCCATCGATGGTTCGATTTGCATTGACTTTTTGGTGTTTACATATTTTCCTTTTAAATTTGAATTGGAAGAAATGTCGGAAAATTTATCAGAGATGTCGCTTTACCCGTGCTCCCGTTAGTCCTGGCTCTCCGTTGCGTCCCGGGTCTCCCAGAGAACCTTTGATGCCGGGCGATCCTGGCAGTCCTCTCTCACCCTGGGCCCCCTGTTTGAGCAAGAATCAAATTTTTAAAAGCCCAGCAATCTGCTATGATAAATCCAATTAGCAACAAACGTATTTAATACCTTTTGTCCTGGTAAACCATCTGCACCGGGAAAACCTCGGTTTCCTGGTGGCCCCTAAAAAGCAAAGTGCCGAAAGTTGCACCGTATGTCCTGTAAGTTTTCATGGCTGACATCGTTAAGTGACTCACCATCTCCCCCTGTGGTCCTGGAGACCCGATGGTTCCCCCATCTCCTCGGGGGCCACGCTTTCCATCCTCACCCAATGGACCGATTGGCCCTGGAACACCATGGTCGCCCTGCCACCAACGGGTTAGTCAATACATCAGTCAGAACAAAAGAAAAGTTTTAAGATGAGGTTTTTATTGACCCTTTTTGTCAGCTTTTTTTGATGAAAAGTTGCTGTCATTTGATAATCTGGATAGCCGTTAAATGGTCGTTTGCTGACAAAAATGACCATTTTCAGTCATTTTCTAAATTAGTTCAAGATTATTTGAATAATCGGTTCATCACGGTTAATGTGATTAATCGTAGGGTCCGGTCACTCATGTATCTAAGAGTTAAGGTCTTAGTTTCTTACTTACTCTTTCTCCTTTAAGCCCAGCTTCTCCTTTAAATCCCGGGAGTCCAGCATCACCCTGTTAAAGCAAAGACCAAAATATTTCAATGTTCAGGGTCTGGCCAAAGTTGGAAATTTAATAAAGTTCCTACCAGTTGGCCTTTTGGTCCTGGTGCTCCTGTGGTGCCCTGGGGCCCAGGAGCACCAGCGGGGCCAACCAAACCAGGCGGCCCCTGTAAACCCGCTACACCCTGTGGAGAAGAAAACAAGACATGCTCAATAAAAAAAAAGGCATCGACGGTTTGCTAAAAAGGTGGAATGTCTGTTTTGCGTCGTTGCAAAGACTCACAGAGGAACCGCGGGCGCCTGGGGCCCCGTCAGGTCCTGCAGCACCCTGTTTTAAGCACCAAAATGAGTCTTTCAAGTGTAAACAAGAAACCAACAAACAAAGTTGGTACTGGTATCAGATTTGGACTCACCTGCTGTCCGGTTGGTCCGGGTGGTCCGACACGTCCGCCGTCCCCCCTGGCTCCCTGCTGCCCTCGACTCCCTCTGACTCCTGTGGGTCCCGCTTCACCCTAACTCCCAGAGATCAATCGGGTCATGAATATTTCAGGAAATTGTAAAGGATTCCTTCCTGATTTGCTGCCATACCTGGCCTCTAAAAGTGACCGACTGTAAAGACTTTTGAAAAGTGAAGCTAAAACCAGAGCAGAGGCATTGTGTCTGTTCTTAAAATGACATCGATGTAAAGGTGTAAAGAATCTCACCTTCATTCCTGGACTTCCTGGGAATCCTGGCATACCGGGAATTCCAATTGGACCCTGTAGTTGGATTAGATGATTTTAACTTCACATTCTGTGCAAATTGAACCTTATCAGAGAACAAAACCAATGAGAATATTTTGTCTCCGCTGGACCGATAGCGTACAAACGCACGCTTACAACAATTACTATCAAACGCAAATAATCAATGTCGTTCTTACCAAAGGACCGGGTTTGCCAGGATGGCCATTAGCACCACGTTTACCCTGACAGAAAAAATAGACCGTTAGCTTTCGCTCTTTGACATTTCGATACTTTGACATCAAGTGATTGGTTTGCTTCATTCTTACCAAAGGACCAGTGGGTCCAATTCTGCCTCTTTCTCCTTGCAAACCAGGAGGACCCTGAAACAAAAGAAAGATTTACTGGGACGCTGCTTTCCACTCTCCGTTTCTCCTCTACATCTTAATATAAGTCAGACACGGGAACACTGGCATTATTGGTACGGATTGAATTTGAATGGATTTATTGCTTACCGCGGGTCCTGGAGCGCCCATTTGACCGGCAGTACCAGATGCACCCTAAAGTCAACAGAGATGCAGGTATAAAATGTCGAGTTTGTAGAACTGATTGTAACATTTATCCATAACTTTTTGATTTCTGGTTAATTCACAAAGCGTTGCAGGTGAACTTGTGCTTCTCTCTAACAATCAGCTTGTGGATAAACCTTAAGGAACCTTTTTCCAACCCCAACTTGGTGGTCTTTTGCCTTTATTGTCTAAGGGATACCTCAGAATTCTCTCAGGTGAGATGTAGTTGTTGACTTAGGGGAGGGAAGTCTGTGATCTTAAATGGATGAATTAATTTTTCATTCTTTTTGGATAGTTCTGTATCAAGATAATGTCATACCTTGGCTCCGACTGCCCCAGACTCGCCTTTCGGTCCTGCAAGACCACCGTGTCCCTGTTGGAATTAAAGTTCTGCTTAGTTTTGAATCCATTTCAATAGAAGTCGACGGCAAACAAAAGCTTGAAATTTTCTTTACTTTGGGGCCTTTTCGTCCTGGAAGACCTGGAAGTCCTGGGAATCCTCTTGCACCCTGAATTCAAACCAAACCATAACTTGTCAAAATCCCCCGTTAACTGTAAAATGCCACGGATCCACTTATGTTATCGTAAGTAAATCTATTACCGGTGATCCTGAAAATCCTGGTTCTCCGGTTGCACCGGCAGGCCCAGCCTCTCCCTGCCCATAAAAAAAGTGTAAAAAAAGTGAATCTTGAATGTATTTTATCAGATGACTAAAACCGAGGATGTATGTATTTCTGACTCACGTCGGGTCCTGGTTTCCCTGGAGGTCCGTCGGGTCCTCGATGACCTGGCTCACCCTGTGGAATATTCAACATGCTGTTACATCCAACTGCAGTCGCCCGCCACCGCGATTTACGTGACAAAGGAGTCGCCCCACCATTGGTCCTGGGTCTCCGTGTTCTCCGGGAATTCCCTGACCGCCGGTTGCGCCCTAACGTAAGACGTCAAAAGTTAAAAACATCTGAAATTTGCATTAGTTTGCAAAAACTAAATTCATTCTCATATTTTTGGGTAAGAGCATAAAACCCACTGGAGGCCCAGTTGGTCCAGGAAGTCCTCGTGGTCCTGCTTCACCCTGCAACAGCAAAGGTTTAATTCTCAGGTGATGAAAAACATCTTGACTTTACGCTTTCTTTGCAAACCTAAAACACACTCACCCTCGCTGCGGACACCATTGGAGCAAAACCTGACTTCTCACTAAAACCAGCCATCTGCGACATCAAGTTTCCCTTAAGGAGAAACGAGTCAACGATTACCTCCAGAAACAGATTTTTTAAGCCTTTTTCTCAATAATACGTTAGAAAGTGCTGAGCAGATATGAGAGTTCTCACCCCGGGAGGAGAGGGATCCCCGGGGGGACCAGGTTCTCCTGGATTTCCGGGGACACCGGGCTCACCGTCAAACCCCGGGGGTCCAGTGAATCCCTACAAGTTTTGTCATGACATAGAGAGTGAATGTCATGATGAAGTTCAATTTTATCTCATTGCATTGAGTATCTCCTTAACTGTCATTTCTATTTGTTTGGTTTTGTTTTACGCTATTAGCATTCGCATTAACATTTTGCTAAAGTAAGAATAAGAAAAAAAAATCTAGTACCTTGTAGGACTTTAGTACTGCGCGTGCTGCGGATTACTTTCATATGTTTTCAAGGTAATAGATTTTGAAAAACGCTTCTAATAAAAACTAAAATCTGCTTCCAATGACAACACATTTTGATAATGTCACTACACTAGATAACTGATTACATTCAACATAAATTATGTGGTAACTTTACTTCATAGTTATGAAGTAAAGTATGGAAAATAATAAAGTCATGACCTCTTTATCACTTATGATAAAGAGTTCAGGTGTAAAAAGTCTTGGAGTGGAGAAGACTGCAACACATAAAACTGAAACAGAAATAATCGGAAGCTTCGGGATTAAATTGTACACGTCGTCTCAAAAGAAAAACTTTCTTCAAAACTCACCCGTCTGCCCTTGAAGCCTCTTGGTCCTGTTCTTCCCTGCGGTCCCGGGGGGCCCTAAACAATGAGATTAGGTTAGCTTGTACACTTTTTTCCCCTCCACTTTATGAAGAAAAAAAAACACAAAATAAGGATATAAGAGAGAAGTCATCTATCCCAAATTAGCTGAGTGATATTTTGTGTGGCTATTGCGAAGAAAAAATCACGTCTCCTTTAAGAAAGTTTTCATCCAATGCCACTTCTAACTTTGTTTTCTTTTGTCCCACCCTCTGTTTTTGGGTTCGAGAATCTAAACACCAAGGCGAGGATTCGAACGCAGGAACTTCTTTCTGCACAGCAAGACGGCGCAATAAACCTACATCGCATAGGAGTTTTATGTCATCGTTTTAATTACTGCGATAAACATTTGAATGCTTTTCACCTTTATTGAGATGCACATGTTTGTAGTTTTAAGTTCATTTTATTGGCTGGAGGGCCTCGGAAAAGATCACAAATAATCACCTTAGCATCTGCTTCTGTTGTGTTCATTAGAGCGGCCCCGCAATTCATCTGAACATTAGAGGGCGCCAAATATAACCAATGCAACTACTTGAAGGTTAAATATATCAAAAATGTTCTGTTTTTATTTTCTTAGATTTTGTGTTTATTTGATTTTGTAATGCGTACTGGACTTTACTGAAGACCTTGTTCTGAATTGGGAAACCTTTGGCAAAAGCAGGTTACCCACCATTGGTCCCTGCTGTCCGGGGTTTCCCACAACCTGAAGAACGAGCAGATCATCATTATCTCTGGATGGGAAGCTTCAAAAATGATGCGCAAAATTTTTTTTCCACATTTTATACTTACATACGGTATGTCGCCCGGTTCCCCTTTCTGTCCCTGTGAAGGATACAAAATAGCTTGTTGGTTGTGCTGCCATATTTTTCCTCTCATAAATAAAAGTGTGTGAATAAAACAGTGATTTACCTTGAAACCCAGAATTTCTTGAATATATAAAAGAAAAAGAGACAATTATCACAGAGTTGATTTCTACTGAGGCAATTTAATTGGCTGTCAGAAAAAATGACCTCACCGATCCTCCTGCCGGCGCTGGCGAAGCTGTCGCACACGGGGCAACATTCCCCCTCGGGGGTGATGACCTTCTCGCAGTTCGCCAGCGGCTCGCACTGAATCTCGTCGCAGATGGAGACGCCGTTGTCGCAGACGCAGACGCGACAGGGTGCGGGTTTCCAGATGTCGTTGTGATGGTAGACCTCCCCGTCGACTTGGCAGTTTTCTGATTTCTTCTCATCGGCGGCTGCGGCACAGAGAAGAAAAAACAAAAAAAGGAACATGAAAATTGTCACTGCAAAATGTAACAATGTCATCCACGGTCGATTCTTTAGTAGATAGCAGTCTTTTCCTGAACTTACAAGTTCCTTTACAGAGACAAAGTTGTACTTTCTGAAATTGACTGCACATTTCCAAGAGCTTTTTAGGAAGATCTGAGCACTGATGTTTCGTCAGTCACCCAAAGTCAAATCCAGCTCCGTGCTACAGATCCGAGCAGCAATTTCAAGGAAATCGTCACCGTCTTCAACGTCACGACTATTATTATAGCGTAATCAATCACAATTGATCGCCGTCTTCTTCTCGAGCAACCGTCTACTTGGTACAATCGCTTTTGTGTTTGGTCAGATTCTGGTAAATTACCTGTCGTTGGGTCGGTGTTGGGTGAAAACGTTGAAGGCACACTTAGGCACACAGGACAGCATTCACCACTGGGGATCATCGTTTTCTGGCAATCGCCGAGGTTCTCGCACACCACATCTTCACACACGACGGTTCCCATGTCGCACACGCACAGCCGACACGGCTCTGGGTTCCACATGTCCGTATTGGCGTAGACCTTCCCATTTTCTGTGCAGGTGTCTTAATTTAAACACATAAAAATTTGGGTTATTGATCCAATTGTTTTAGCTGCACTTGGTACCGCCTACTTGACAACACAATTTAAAACTAACACAAACAGATTTTATTTTTGTTGATGTTTTGGCAGATATTGAGTCGAACTGGTTTTCCAGCTCAAATACATGGTGAGCAAAAATAGCCACCAAGAAAATGCAAGCGTGCAGTGAGTTTGAATCTGAAATTCAAATTGCTTGCTGCCAAAAAACCCTTGCAAACAAACACAGAAAAACCATGCGTATTTTGCTGCTTTATTCAAAATCTGTTTGTTAAATACTCACAAAGGCAAAAAAAAAAAAAAAAAAAACTGAAAAATTATGAGTTTTACAGAATCTCATCATAACAGAGAGGCAACAATTTCCCTGAGGAATACACCTTATTCTGTAAGTAAGTTACTTGCTCAACATGACGTGTGAACATGTTGAGAAGTGAGCTTATCTCGTCGAAAGTTTATGTATTCCATCTGCGACCTGAAAAGAAGCACTGTTGGAGGGAAATTCAGACCGCAGCGCAAAGATTTGAAAAACAACAGTCCACAATGGTGTGTGTGCACAAGGTGACGCCTGAAGCGTCACCTTCAGGCCTGAAGCGCCTGAAGCGTCATCTTCAGGCCGAGACAGAGACCAAAAGGCACCACCGGCCACGGAGCGCACAAACACCGCGTCGCAGAAGTCGACGTCAACGACCAGAAACAAATCTGCGGCTCACGCTTGCAGTTTACCAGTTTTTGCGTGGGGCTGCTGCTGTTTCGCGGCCGAGCACACCGGGCAGCACTCGCCCTCCGGGATTTCTGTGGCCTGGCAATCCCCTACGTCCTCACAAACCACGTCCTCACACAACACCGTCCCTTTCTCGCAAAAACACACCCGACAGGGCTCTGGGCTCCATATCAGATCGTTGGGGTAGGTTTTGCCATCCATCGAGCAGGAATCTTTGTGAGGAAGAACAGCAACGGGCATCAGTATGGAAAGCTGCTCTGAGACGATAAAGACATAGCTTTATGTATTGCAGTTTCTCGGTTAGGTTCTGAAACCTATACAGTTTGGGCAGGTCACATTGCCTGGAAAACAAATGTGGTGTTAGCGAGGTCAGAAAATGTATGATTCGGAAAGTTCACGATATATGGACAAAAATGGACATGCATACAAAGTTCTTTGTGTTTAGGCAAATGTAGCTTAGATTAATTGAAAAACAATGATTTCTAGGTTCAAGGGATCAGCTTACTTTAGGCAGAAAACATAAGGGTTAGCTAAAGAACAAAAAGTTCATACTACCTAGAAAACATCTTTGATTAAGTTCATGAAAAATACTGTCTGAAACTGGAAAACAATAGCCCTTCGATGAGTACTTAGAAAAGGTACTAGGTGCTACTTCACTAAGCTTGCTCACCAAAGTGACAAGAGGTATTCATATTTGTCTAGCTGATGCTATCTGGAAAGCAAAATTCAAGTTAGCACAAAAAATTAGCTCAATTTGGGTAAATGTATAATTTAACCAGCTCACACTAGCTAAAAATAAAAATGTTAGCTCAAAAATAACAACAAAAAAAAAACTCAAGTTTGTGGAAACAAAACTGATAATTTTAGCAAGAAAAATTTGACAGATTTTGGGTAAAGGTATAACTTAGCCATGTCACGCTAGCTAAAACCAAAATGTTGGATTTGGGTCACTACCTAGAATCTAAACAGTCTGTGAAAGTTTCCGTATGTTAAACCAAAACCAGAAGTTCGATCCTAAGTAAAAACGTAGTATTGAACATAACCTATGGGAGGTTCTGTTTCAAAAAACTTCAGCAAGGATTTTATAGGACAATGTTGAAATGAGTTATACAATTTACAAAACTGTTTTATGTGCCATTTTGGGGGGTTTCCAGGAAATAAATACGAAAGGTAACGCTCTTATTTCCGCTTTTGGTCTCACACACACACAAAAAAAACAGTCATTTTGATACATCGTCTATTTGCAGAGCTAGAATTATTTGTCTTTTAATCGGATCACCGAAACATCAGTTCATAATATTTATTACCAGTGTTATCGTCCAAGAAAGGAGAGTTTGGTTTGTTGGCCGAGCACACAGGGCAACACTCGCCCTCGGGGACCTCGGTTGTCTCGCAGCCCCTTTGCTCTTCACACACCAATTCCTCACACACCACAACTCCCGAGTCGCACACACAGACTCGACACGGCTCTGGGGCCCACATTTGATTGTCGTAGTAGGTGGTGCCATTTTCTGTGCAGGTCTCTTCATGGGAGAAAACACCAACCGGATGAGTACTGCAGACGATGCCCTTTCAGTGCGCACAATGCATCGTTGAAGGGAGTTTTGGGAATGCCTTAAGAATAAGCAGTTTTAGCATTGCATCCGTTTGTCTGCGACTTCCTCAATTTTTGTAAGAATTTAGATGATTGGTTCCTAATATTTTGCCATGAAGCTAATTGGATTGTTTGGGTTTTTTATGTGTATGCTTTAAAAAAAATCCTAAAACAACATGAAAACTGAATTCTGCTTGTAGGGAAATTCAATTTCCTTTTTGGCACTTGACCTAATTGGATGCATGAGATGAAGTTATTTTGACACTTTTCAAGCCATAATATGAATAATTCAAAATCATAAGTGCTTTTCCAACTAATACAGAAGATTTTAAGCCACTCTGGTAACAAATTTTACAAATGCATATGGAGGATTTATCTGTAGCAGTCAGCTTAATATGAGACCCATAGCTCAGCAAAACCCACTGGTACCAATCATTTGCTTATTAATAAAATATACCATCTGCAGATTAATTTTAAGACACTTTCAAAACAATTACACCGAAAAGAAAATTGACATTTTTTTTACATTGATCCTATGAATTAGAATCTTTTGCAATGCTTTCTGACTCACTCGTACAATCTAACTGTGTTTTTGATTTCTTTTAGAATATAGTGTTGTAAACACATTTGGCAAGAACAACATTAATGACTTTTTTTTTTCTTTACAGTATTTATACATCCAAACCGGACAGGAAGACCTCATAATGATGCATGGTGGTGACTGAAAGGGACGTGAATGTACTGTGAACCCCAGTAGTGAAGGGTCAGAGTTTACCTGAATCAGCGTTTGCTGTGTGTGTCGGTGGCGGGGTGGAGCACATGGGGCAACACTCGCCTTTTGGAAACACCACCCGCTGGCAGTCTCTGAGCTCCTCACACACATCGTCCTCACACACTGCACGGCCGCTGTCGCACACACAGGTTCGACACAGCGCCGGCCTCCATATCTCATTGTCGGAGTAGACCGTTCCGTTTTCCTGACAGCCGTCTGAGTCAAGCAGAGCAGCAGCCGACATGTTACTCTGCGGAGGTCTGATCCAGTGATGATGATGATGAGGAGGACGACATATTGGAAACTACAAACTTCACAGCTGGTTGTTCAATTTAATGAATCCAAGCAAACAATTGCACATATAATGTTTAGGTAGCAGCTTTTGTATTTCCTTTTTTTATAGTTTTGGGTTTATGTTTTGAACAAACCTGGAAATGAAAGAAAAAGGGGCTGCAGTTTCCCCGTTTGCCCACTAGGTTGCATCAACCGTCTTTTAGGAACAACTGCAGGAACCGGCTGCCTATAAAAATATAACTGGAAATCTCATTTATGTTGCGTGCTTACAATAATGGGGAAAATAGAAAAATGTGACATAGTTTACATTTTTCACACTGTAACTCAGAGCAGATTCACTTTTTGAGACCTAAACCAAAAACTGTTTTTCAGTTTAAGGATATTCTGTCAAATTGGCTAATTTCAAAGAAATACATTTCCATGTTTCGTGAAAGATACCTGTACCCCTTGAGATATTTGACATTTTGTCACATAACAACTACAAACGTCAGTGTTTTTCTTACGTGATAATCTAAAACAAACTCATGCATGATTGTGAAATGGAGGGAGGAAAAAAATGCATATTTGAGGCAAGTCGCTGCTTACCTGCAGAGGTCTTTAATCTAAGCTGACTAGACTGTGGTTCAGTCAACAGCTTTTGGCTGTAAAGTCGTCTATAAATCTATCTGCAGGCGACTGTGCAATTATCCCTTCAAAAGCAATCTCTGCCGACATTTAACGTGAAACGTATATGCTTAGTAATTGGCACGGATTTCACCGTCAGAGTCCTCGCTTCCAACCAGGAACACGTGCTAACAACATATGCAACCAGCTAGCGTAATCGTTAGTTGCATTGCTGTCATTAAGCAAACTGTGTCTTCATCTCTTACTCACATATGCGGAGTGATTTATCATCATCCCACATTTCAAAAATACAGTTTTATTACATTTTGTTAGCATGGTATAGCATGCTTGCACCGTTTGCAGGGCATTGGCTACATTCTGCAGCAAGGGTTTTCTAACAAGACAAAAAGAAAAAAAAAGAAGCATATGCTATTTATGTTTCAGACCGTAATTAAAATACTCCAAAAAAGTAAGGAAACTGTATGATTTATTTATTTATTTTTTGGTTTTAATGAACATGGGAGCCGGGGTTTTCTTTTAATTGTTACTATTTTTGTTGGATTTACGACGGTTTACACATCCGCTGGTAGCAACTTAGAGGCGGAAAACTTTAAGACTCTTTATGTATCTTTCTCAAACACATGGCTGATGTAGCAAGGGGGGAAAACAAATGAGAAAAAAACTACACATAGGAATGTTGCATATCAAAAACCAAACACAAAAACAAAACAAAAACAACAAAATACCAAGGGTTAAATCTCGCCACCTGCTGATGCTGTGGGCTTTCTGACTGCATTTAAATCCACTCATTTTTCTGACGTCGCTAAGCACTAATTATGTGGCGAGGCCTCTCCCCGAGAAAGACGACGGTTTTCAGCAGCTGTAGTTATTTCAGGGGAAACCACTGAGTCTGTATTATATGTTGGGTTTGGGTTAAAACTTGTGGTTTGACTTTATTCGGGACAGCAATGACATACCACACCCGAAGGAAACTCCTGCTTTCAAACCTGCTTCAGACCAAAGGAAAGAGTCACAGGTCGATGTGGAGTGTATTTTTGCAGGAGAGATTGTACTTAAGACAGTCATGCAGCCTTTTAGGTTTTTAACCTTTGTATGTCAAAAACTTTCCAACAATGCACGTGAGCCGTTTTTCAGTGGCACATAATTATAGCTTCAGCTACAGGATAAGCTTGTACTATGTCCATAGTTTATGTCTTTTTACATGTCGGTACAACTGTCCGCCCCCTATGCTCAAATGTAGGTTACAAACATCAAAGGACTTGAAGAGGAACTTTGATGTGTAAAGATTAGATCAAGTCAAGTGCAACCTGGTGGGCAAATATATTCCCTTTTTTTTTGCCATAATGGAGTAACCTTATGGAAATAAGGTTTTATATATATATTTTCTTTTGAAAGCTACAAACACACCGCTGTAGGTAATACTGTACTGATACTTTGCAAACATATTTTCCAAAACTATCGCTCTTATTTATATTCATTTAATAAAGTCAAACATCATCCTCTTAATGACCAATCAATCTCCCACCAAATAGTTCCTTCATCGTTTTATTTTTTTTTTTGTTCCCCGATGTTTAAATCCCTTCAATAGTTTTTTTTACGCCATAGTCTGAAACAAAATCCTAGATTTTGATAACTTTTTTGACGTCGCGCAAAAAATCTAGGTAATGGCACGGAAGTTTATTTGTTTGGTGCATGTTTAGCAACAGGGAAAATCCAAATTCTTATAATTTATATGATTAAAAGGCAAATTAAAAGGCAAACAAGCTAAACCATTACACTGCAGTGGTTCTGAATTCGTATGGATGTTGTTGAGCACTTTGACAAGAGCAGTTTCAGTACTGTGGTGTGCACAATGTTGGGGAGTTTTTTTTTTCTTTAGGCTCCTAAATGATTTATATAAGCATTTCCTGGAGTTAATTTGATACACTAGATATTGATGGGGGCGGGGGACTTATGTTGTTTTTTGTTTTTGTTTTTTCTAACTCTTCATGATGTTTTTGTGAAATGTTAGTAACTATGTTTTTCAGAGTTACTGACAGAGGAACTTATAACCCTTTCTATAGCTAGCTTAGCCTCAAACAAACTCAAAGCATGATAGCAGAGGAAGCACCGTTAGCTTCCTCTGCTAACTCCAAAACATTATACCCTCTTTAAGCAACTCGTTCAGATTTAATGTCAAGTTATATTAGAACCATATTAGTTTACAGCTGAACTCTGACAGTACAGGTGTGATGTTAACGCTAATGTTAGCTACATAGCATTTTTAAAAATTCTGCTCTCTGTTTGGCTAAAGATTAAGGTACGCAACTTTATGTAAAATTGACTTCTTTTTAGACTTTTTTTTCTTTTTTAGCTAATTTAATTTTTATCTGCGTGTTGTTCCCTCAACAAAAACATACCTGTCAGAGGAATTCTTTAATCTCTTGGGTGGAGCCAGCGCTGCCTTTGAGACGCAATGCCTCCTGGGAGCTGCAGTTCTTAAGCTTCCGCTTCACAGAGCGGCCCCACGCCCCCGCCGTAACCCCCAGGCAGCTCCTCCAGAGTTCCCAGCAGCATTTAGCAAACACCTGGAGAAACTGCTGAGCTCACTATCGGAGCTACTTCTCAACGCAATGCTAGCGAAACATGTTGTTGAAGGGTTAATAGAGGAGCCATGTTGTGACGACTTCTTGGAGGCGGAGCTTCAGAAAGAGCAAGAGTTTTTAAAGAGACAGGGGACCAATTTCAAGATAAACAATGAAGTCAAATTTCTATTGACTTTCTCTATATATAGATATATAATATTTTATATAAATATATACATATTTTTTATTTAATTATATGTAATTTTTTACAACAAAGAAAGTTGACATACTTGATTGTCTTATAAAATGGCACTTTGTGAACGGGCAAATACAATATTGCCCGTTGAAATGAATTAATTTGACGAACGAGATATGTTAATAGAAATGAATCAGTGAAATCCAAATGTGTTTTTTACTTGGCGATCCTTCTATGCTGAGTATGTAAGCGAAACTAAGTATGTGGTGAGTCACCACGGCCCTTGATTGAAAACCAACCTGAAAAACGCACCTATTTTGTCAACTGAATAATTATTAAACATATATTTGTTCATAAGTAGGAACCATTCCTCTAAAGAAGCTGTGGAGAAAGTATTAAAATAATAAACCCTACTCTTATTCATCCAAAACAAGTCAGTTTGCATTTTTATACCACAGCAATAAATGCTTACAAAACTGTCATTTTATGTATGTCAAATTTTTTTTTTTTGCCCAGTATTTGTCCGGTGACATTAAACGCTACTAAAAGCTAAAGCAGTACCACACAAGGTTCTAACCTACAAAACATCTGGTGCACATGCTCAGATGTTTTGCTTTTTTTTTTCCTCCTTCTTTTTCACTTTTCCCTCGCAGCATGGACGCTCCCCTGGAGGTGAGGCTGGATGGAACCGGGGGAGAAGCATATTTCATATCCAGCATCTTCTCACATTGGGTGTGTCCTCGTCTGCCGCTGGCCCCGGAGTCTGACCAAAATTAGTGGCCTGCATTTGTCCGTCCCATCCTGGAAGCCACATCATTATAACTGTGGCCTCTCCAACCCTGTCATTCAGCCTCGACTCTGCACTGAAATAGACTGGCCGGCCCGGGTCCATTCTTTAGAGTTAGCTGGAGCATTAAGATGGAAATCGCTGCTTTATTTTTTTTATTTTTTTTGAACAATTGTGTCACTTTCAAATGAATAGAAAAACAAAAATACATTTTTATCACTTCAGCATCAAATCGTAATTACTTTCCTCTTTGAACAGGTGTTCTCCCACGATACAACAAATATCCGTAATTGGCTTTAACAACATCCCCCTTTTCAATTAAGAATAAGCCACACTGTTGCCAACTTATCTGGAGGAGTAAATATGTTTCAGACTAAAATGCATTTCGTAAGAAAAAGTGGAAATCACACATTTTCAGCAACCAAAAGGCTCATGTTGTTGGAAACAAATGACACAAAAAATCCACAAAGTGGAAAAAGCCCCCAGCAACATCAGAGTGAACATAAACATGACATTTTTGCACACAAATATTCATAACCCAATAAAATTCCAACAAAAGAAGACAAATTTTCCTTTCCTGAAATATCGGCGGTTCAGGCGGCCGTCACTCACCAGTCTTTGTTTCTTCTTGGCAGGCCACAGCAATCACCTGAGCTAAGGTGAGGGCCAAGCAGATGGTAATCCTGGAGCAAGCTGAGGTGCCCATGTCTGCGCAACAGACATGCAGCGTCCTCACAAGCGGTTGCTGCAAAGCGGATCAGAGAGGTCCAGGGAAGCCCAGCCCGAGCTACAGCATCCAGGCCGGGAAGACAGAAAGACAGGAAAAAAAAGAAACAAAAACAACAAAACTCAAACGTCCCCGAGCGCAACCGGCTCCTGGATGAGCAATCACAGCTCACTGCAACAAGCTCCTGCTTCAGCCCCCACCCCTCCTCACCCAGACCTCCTTGCCACTCTCTCTCAACCTTCGACCCTCCCACTCGTCTGCTTTCTCATCGTTTCTACTTTTAGTCGAAGGCCACCCTCCTCTTCAGGCTCCGGCGAATGGCATGAAAGGTGGCCCTGATTAAAGGCTGCGTGAAATCGGCTCTAATTGGGAGGAGGAGGGACGACGGGTGCCTCTGGAAAAGAGAATACCTCTAATCTGCATTCAAGGACCTTTCAAGGACATTGCTCCTTTAATGTGAAGGAGCCGCCTTAAGATGTGGCAAATCCATCACTCTAATAGAAATGTCCAAAACGGACCCGATAACTCGCAGGTGTTTGATTTTGTGCTTGTTTCAGCTATTTTGGCTTCACTGCTTGTAGGTTTCGGTCACTTGCAATGTCACTGGCTCAAATGGAGAGAAATATTTAAAGGACTTTATCAGATATGTGGGTTCATTATTATGTCAGTACTGTTGAATCACATCAGGTAGGTCTGTGATTAATGCCATTTTCTGCAGGTTTAGAGCTAGTTTATATGCTTTATAGGAGTTATAAACTCAAGTACCTTCATTCAGCCTTCCTGTTATTACTTCCTGTTTTCCTTCTGGTCTTTCTCCTTCTCTGGAGTAATTTTTGACTTCACCCTACCCCATGTTCCTTTCTTCCTTCCTTTCTTCCTCTTTCACTTTTTGTTTTAAAGTACCAAGAGAAAGTCAATAAATTCATTCTTTCCAGTTTCAGAACATTTCAAGAGTACCTGAATAACATCCACAATCTCTCTGGGCTCTCCAGTTTCAGAGCCTTTCTCACCTCACTACGTTTTTGCGTTCAGACAAGTTTGAGCTCTCTCACAATTCCTCTGGATACTCTCGTTTCTGCCTTCCTTCCGGTTTCCCCTCATAGCTGTCATACCTGGAGAAACTGGACTCTATCTCCAGGTCCTCTGATTTATCCTCCGTCAATCCCGGTCCTGCCTAAGAAACCCAACACAGAACTGGGAGAAAGTCCAGAATTTCTCCAGACTTTACGGTTTCCTCCCCACCTACCGAGCCGTTTCCTGTCTAGAACACCTGCAGAAACCCAATGCTTACACCGAGTACTCTGGTTTCCCGACATATTTCACAAACACAAGGAACGGCTTTCTGGTGAGTTGCAAAAGAAGGTATAGCTTTATTATTACCATGGAAACTTCTAAAAAAAAACATAAAATGGAAGGCCTCTGTTTTATTTATTTATTTTTGTATCCCATGCAAAAGTTGTTGATTGGTGTAAATAGTCGACATTGCTGTTGTAATATGCTCACAAACTTGTAGGGATTCATCTTACTGACCTACATCTGGACACTCCATCTTGAGTGGTTTACAGTGTGTTTGCAGCATCCATTTGATGCGTTTTCCAGGTCAAAGCGCTGCCAAGTCTGTACATCAACCAGGCTGTCAGTGATGTTCCAGAGAAACGAAGCAAACCCGGGAGATTTCAACGTTGCGATTCCTTCGACTGTCGATACTGTACTCTTTTGGGGGTTGGGGGCATTTTGAACTTCGAAAGAGTGGGGAAACTGCTTCGAGTGCAACATTTGTCTTAATAGTGGAGGTAAACGCAGATTGTTTCCGCTGCAGAACAAGACAGGAAGTCTTTCAAGTGCTCCAAAGACAGCAGGCTGATTTCTCATTACTGAAACGGGGGGAGCCACCGCGGGACCGGAAAAAAGCATCAGACAAAAGCTCAACCTTTTGCGTGTCTGTGATGTTTAGATTTGCATTGAAACACATCACGGAAACGTTCGAGTCCGAGGTCATGAGGGCAAACCTCCGTACCACCCCTCTCCCTGACATCGCAGCTATTTCGCAGCTGTCCGAAGATGTTTTTATTTCTTAAAATATACTTTTTAATGACTTGCGAGATGTATTTTAACCAAAAGGAAAACATTTTGTATATCCGGAAGGCTAATTCTGGCCTCGGTTCCCTGTGGTAGGACAGCGTGCACACTTTAAACATACAGAGGGTTATTTCTGGACACGAGGCTGCGTGGCAGCGTGACCTCAACAGCAAAAGACTGGCCACTAACTGAACGTTTCCAACGGTGAACTTCAGCTCAGCGACGGCGTCAACTAACCCAGAACACAACAACAGCAACTGGATTTTAAGGAATCCTAAGAAAAATCAGCACGGAGGAAAAGCGTGATGTTTGACCCAAGCGTTTTTTTTCTAGTTTGGACAAGAGTAGAAAAATAAAGTGGAGCCTGGAAATACGATTTGAGTGAAACTTTCCTTTCCGAATATCCTGATCAGTCCCTTCTTATCTATTTCAGTCGAATTATGTTTATTAGTCATTCCTTCTGCTTATTCCTTCACTGGAATCTCTAAAACGCTCAAGTTGTGTTTGTGTCAAAGTCTATAGCTTGAATTACAGTTGCTGCTGCATTCTGTTCTAAACCCTTACCTGAGAAACATGGTGCCTGATGGCAGCCTGTCTTAAAACAATGTAAAAAACAAATCAAATAAAAATAACATGTTTTCTGTGGCTGCATGGCTAAAGGGATCCGTCAGGGTAATACGTACCTTCTCCCATATCGTCTTACACATCACATGCATTAATTATAATTTCACGAGTGTGAAAGAACACACCCGGACACAGAGTGTCAGCTTATGGGACGTAGCGGTGCCATCGTTTTTTTCTTTCTCTCTGAATGCTTTTGGGAGATTTAGAATGTTTGCTGCGGCCACTAAGAACTTTGTGAAGCAGGTCGGGGACACGGGGAGACTGATCCCCGTTCCGGGCCTGAGCGAGGCCGACCGCTACCAGCCCCTCAGCCTGGTCACCAGAAAGAGGAGGAGGCACTTCTGGAAGAAGAACAAGTACGCCTCGACGCCGTTCTCGCTGAAAGACATCCTGGTTGGGGAAAAGGAGATCGCAGCAGGTGAAGTGCAGCGTTTGGTTATTTTAGGAGTTGCCATGTGTTTTGAAGTTCCTTTTATATATATATATATATATATATATATATATATATATATATATATATATATATATATATATATATATATATATATATATATATATATATATATAAAGATGAAATGTATATATACATTTCATCTTAATCAACTATGAAACTATTAAAGTACATTTTTTCCAAATGTACATTAGTTTGTGCCTTCTCTTCATGAGGACTTTCAATCTGTTAACTTATATATTGTGTTTTCGAAAACATATGGACAAAGGGATGCTTTAACTGAAAATTGAAGACAAAAACCTTTTTTCTGCAAAGGACCACCGAAAAGCCAGTTTAAAAGTCTTTAGAGTGCATTTAACAAAGAGACCTTAAAGGGGCATTATTGTGTAAAATTGAATCATGTTATAATGTTATTTCCTCATCAAAAACATACTTGGAGTGTTGTCTTGATTATTTCATGCTGAGAAATCCTTCAATTTGCCATGGCAACCTTTCATGCTGTGCAAAACGCCTGATTAGCTCCTTCAAACTAGCCAGCAGCAATTAGCAACTGCAGTGCAACTGCGCATCTGTTGAGCTCATAATATGAGTTATTCAGAGCGAGGCTGTTAAAAAAAAAAAAAAAAACATTGTTAAAGGTTTAATAAGGCCTGAAGGCAAAGTTTAACAAAGAATATGAGTTTTTAAAGAGACAGAGGCCCAATTTCATGGAGTTAAATAAGAAAGTCAAATTTCTTTTAAGTCGTGTTTTACATGCACAGCATTTTTATTACAACTGAAGTCTAATCTGTTTTTTTTTGTCAGTTTGATCATTTCAGTACGCGTTAAGACACGAGATCGTTCGAACTACAAATTTGCGATTCGATGCAATCCCAGCGTTTTGTCTTTTGTCGTTTTCAGGAGTGTCGTCTTATCAACTCTTAAACTACGAGGACAAATCCGACGTAGCTCTCGGCGGTCGCCTGGGTAACCACATAATTCACGACGTGGGGTTCAACGTGAGTGGGTCAGACTCGGTGGCCGTCAAAGCCTCTTTCGGCATCGTGACCAAACACGAGCTGGAGGTCCCCACTTTACTCCGCGAACTCAGCTCAAGGTAACTTCATGTCTGACCTTGGGTGTCCTTTTGGAGACTGGAATTTGAGAAGAGGCTTTCCCTGTAAACATGAATTAATTATGCTATTTTACACTGGCTCTCACAAAGGGGGTTACAGTTAGGAGTAGAATACTTGAGAGAAAAATAGGTCTCACGTGTCCCTTTCTTTCCAGGAAGGTTGACCTGGATCACTGCCTGGTTCGTCAGTCCAGGGAGAGTGGACGGACTGTCCTGTGTGTGGTTGTAGAGAGCATCCGGACAACACGTCAGTGCTCTCTAACCGTCCACGCTGGCATGAGAGGGACTACCATGAGGGTAATCCTTTTTAATGTATGAAACGTCATTTGAGACGCTATATTTCAATGAGCAGAGATAACTCGGCTTTCCATTCTTCTGCAGTTTCAGATCGACGACGGCAGAAACCCCAAAGGTCGAGATAAAGCCATCGTCATTCCGGCTCACACCACCATCGCCTTCAGTATCTGCGAGCTGTTCGTCCGTCTGGACGGTCGGCTGGGTAAGAGTACGCCTTATGTCCAAACAAAAATACGCACTTGAATTAAAGGCATTTAGACTTAGACTTAGACTTAGACTTGACTTTATTGATCCCTTGGGAAGACTCCCTCAGGAAATTATAGTTACCAGCAGCTCACAGGCAAAAATGTGGCACACAGTAAGCATACACAAAGAATACAAAAAATACAATTAAATACAAAACAAAGAATATAAATACAACACAAAAGGAAATTATAGCAATTTGGTGGATAGATTGACCAGTGATATGGTATTGCACTGTATGGTTTGGCCTGATAAATATGGAGTTCACATTTGTAGAAAAACTGCTCCTTCTTCCCTCTGTCCTGTGTCACCTCCGACCCCCCAGTGAGGAGTTGTACCGTCTGAAGGCGTGGGGGACAAAGGAGTTCTTGAATCTATTGGTCCGGCACTTGGGAAGCAGCAGTCTGTCACTGAACCGGCTCCTCTGGCTGCTGATGACGGCATGTAGAGGGTGGCTGCTATCGTCCATGATGTCCAGCAGTTTGTTCAGTGTCCTCGCCTCTGCCACCGTCACCAGAGAGTCCAGCTTCATGCCGACCACAGAGCCGGCACGCCTGATCAGTTTGTCCAGTCTGGACGTGTCCTTCTTGGATGTGCTGCCTCCCAGCACACCACGGTGTAGAAGAGGACACTGGCGATCACTGACTGGTAGAACATCCACAGCAGTTTGCTGCAGATGTTAAAGGACCGCAGTCTCCTCAGGAAGTACATCCTGCTCTGCACCTTCCCGTACAGGTGGCTGGTGTGTTTTGACCAATCCAGTTTACTGTCCAGCCACAGCCCGAGGTACTTGTAGGAGCCCACGACCTCAACCTCCGTTCCCTCTAGTACGACTGGTCTCGGCATTGGTCTGGACCTCCCAAAGTCTATAACCAGCTCCTTCGTCTTAGAGGTGTTGAGTTCCAGGTGGTTTGTGTGGCACCAGAGAGCAAAGTCCCTCACCAGACAGCGATATTCCTCCTCTCCGTCGTCCCTGATACATCCGACTATGGCTGTGTCATCAGCATACTTCTGTATGTGACACAGCTCCGAGTTGTAGTGGAAGTCAGAGGAGTACAGGGTGAAGAGAAGAGGGGCCAGCACTCAAATACGAGTGGGTCTTGATCAGTGAAATAAAAATATTGAAGCATATCTGTCCTTCATTTTCCCAATGAATATGTGTTTGTGAACCTCATAATGAATTTACTCAACACAGATTGTTATAAACTGGGTTTGTTGTCTGTGGACAATCCCAATCTGGTTGAATAAGAATTTTTGTAAATTCTAAAGGATATTCAGTTGCACAACACATATAAAATCCACTTATTTTACCAAATCTTCTGCATCAGACATCTGTTGGCGTTCGATGAGGCACCACCCCTAGTGGATCATTCCATGTTGGGAAAACTTTAATTAAATACACTACCCTTATTGGGCTCCTGAGCAAGCTTGAATATGATCTAATATCTATAAGAAACTGTATGTATATGTATTAAATTATCTCCAAACTGAAAATGACAGTTTGCTCTGGAATTGCATAAGTGCAAGTCTTGAAATCTGTAGAGACAGCTAATCATTATTGCCTTCCTTTCCAGATATTTGTGTTGCTCCAGAGTCTCAGGGGGGCTTTGAGAAGGAACAAATCAGGGAGCAATTGGGCGGCTTCATTGGGCATTTCTCAATGGGACGCCTTCGCCGCTTCCTGTCTGGGATTATCTATGGAAACCCCTTCCGAGCAGGTACGATTACGTGCTTTGTCCACGTGAATTTTAGCAACACTTTCGACTTTTTTCTCTCACTACCAACTCCTCTTCAGACGACAGAACATTCGAAGAGCTCACCCAGTCCGACACCTATGTGGATGACATGGTGACTGACTACTACGAGAAAGCTGCCAGCATGACGGATGTGTCTACGGCCTACCTGAGGGAAAACTCTCACACGCGGGTCAATCTTTTGAAACACAACATCCCAAAGGGACCCTGCGCACTGTGTGGTATGGGAAGTCAACGGCGGGAAACGGTCTACGGGTGTCTGGAATGCGCCACTGGAGGCCAGAAGTATGTCCGACTGCATGTGGTGCCATGTTTCGATCTTTGGCACAAAACCCTGAGGTGAAAAGGGAAAACTATTGAACTTTCTTACACGAGAGGAGAACAGACAGAGACGTGCTTTCGGATACAATCTCCTACCGCTCTGAAAACACATTTGCCTGCTCCTCTCTTTTTATTGTTTTCAGGATCCCCAATCACAAGGACACTGTAGCTCTGAAGGGGAGGGGAAAACAATTCATCACATTGCTACAGTGCTAAATGTCATTTACTAACTAAGACATAAATTATCCTGCACTAGATAATCTCATTCCAGGCACAAAGTTTAACAGAATATGATGTAAATCTTCACAATGACGGTTTTACAGCAATCCAACAGCTCAACGAAGCAGAACTCCTCACCGAGAGATAACCCTGCAGGAAACTGCTGTCTCTGCTTTCTGTCGTTGAGGCCTTCTGGAAAATGGAATCAGAGTAAATCAACAATATAGAAACATTCTTAAGCCTGTAATGAAATTAAACAATAAAAACACAAAAGAAAGATAATATTATGAAGATACATGAGAATAACAAATATTTGATTTATAATATCATAATTTCTCCAACACCAACATCTTTGACACATCTTGCCATTGCCTCAGAAGAAACCAACATTTTCAGTTTATCTTTGGCAATATCCCATTTCCACACGTGTGGCGCCCGAGTATTGTGGCTGCCGTCAGATTAAATATTCAGCAAGTGGTGGTATAAAGTCCAGCAAGGAAACAATGAGCGACTGGCTGACTTCAGTTCCTTTTTAAGTCTGAAAAAGTTTTAAGTCTGAAAAAGACTTAAGTTGTCTTTTTCAGTGTCATTGGTTTTAGGTTTTTGTTCTTTGTCTCACCCAGCTTTAACTTTATTTCCATAAGCATATTCTTTTGAAACAATTGCGATGAATCTCTGATATGCTCAAGTGTACCTTAATTAAGGTTTGGATGTTTATTCTGCTATCACTCACATCAAACTGTGAATCTGTTTTCTCTTCAAAAACATTGTTTAGCTGCTGTATATTTCATGAACTTGTGAAATTTATAAGAGAACGTGGTGGCGCTTGTTGGGAGCCTTGTGCTTTGTGTTGCAGTATGTACTGGTGTTTGGTTTTTGTCCTGTTGGAAGGTAAAGGTTTTGTCTTTGTTTCGAGTCTTTGCAGCTTCTAAAATCTTCCCATCTGCTCCAACCAGCTTTACTGTCCCAGCTGAAGAAGAACATCCCCGATGCGTCCGCCATTGTATTTCTAATGATTCTTTTCCAGTAAATGTTTGCTTTTGTATTGAGATGAAATCACACACTGGTGTACTTTTTTTTTTTGGACAATCAACTCTTCTTTACCGTGTATCAGAGCAAACGCATGTGAATATAAAAAATGCCACTCTTTTCACATTTTTTGACACATAAAAACACATTAAAAATCATGTGTAACTTTCTGTTTAGTGTATTTTGTCGCTTTGCCTCTGTGTCGCCAGTGGAGGGCGCTGTTGGAATTTTTTTTCATTACAACTCCGTACAAACCGGATGTGTCGTGTGTCAACAAAGAGGACCCCACGTGTAGAGGAAGCAGAAGCATGTGTCGGGGATATTATATTTAATAATGCAGTTAAAGGGAGGTGAATAAAACGTTCAAGTGGAGATAAACGCACGAGAGTTGAGGATTATTAGTTAAGATGAAGTTTGCTTACAGGGTGAGTTCCTCGCGCTGCTCTGTGACGCAGTTTTTAAAAAAGACGATTTGTTCAACATGTGTGCGTTAAATGTATGTTTTGGTAGACAATATTAGCTTTTTTTACGTTGTTTGGTCGATTTTATAAATAAAAACAAACAGAAGCTTGTCTTGTTTTGAGAAAAACAACTATACGCAGGTTATAGGGGTTTTTTCTACTGATGTTGCGCACACTCTCTCGTCTCCTCTCTGTAGTTTTCCAACTTGCTCGGAGCAGTCTACCGTCAGGGGAATTTGAATTTCTCCAAGGACGGAAACGCTGTGATCAGCCCGGTTGGAAACAGAATCTCGGTCTTCGACCTGAAAAAGTGAGTCTTAGAGGAATGATCCACATTTCATGCAGTATGTGTGCATATTTTGCAGTCTGACCTCTGAACGTTCATATTTATGCTGGGTTAAAAAAAAAAACCATTGGACTGCATCGATGTGAAAACACCGATGTTATAAGCGATGTATTACGTATATCGACTGAACTGACTGAAAATTTGACATTTGAATTGGGAAAACTGGAACTTTAGCTTTACAACTATTAAGGATGCTATTATTATTATTATTATTATTATTATTATTATTATCTCACAATTTTGACAATATATGCTATCCGTTTGGAACCAAAAAAACTGATGTATTTTCTTTAATATTTCTGTAAGATTTTAATATGTATCTGTCTTTTTAAAAAAAATTTCATTTCAGTAATACGTCTGAGACGTTACCGATTTCAACAACCAAAAATATAACGTGTGTGGGTGTGTCTCCTGATGGCAGTTTGGCCATAGTGGTCGATGAAGGTAAAGGTTTGCATTTGTCTCTATATCTGTGATCATTTTAGTAACAGAGGTACTTTTAATGCAACCAGAAAAGTAATTTTGAACTGTTTTCACTTTGTGATATGTATTCAGTTGCAATTGGAATAGAAACAACCATCAAAAAGTAGCGATGTAAGAAGATGTGGTCAGAATGTACCACAGCTACAGATATAGCTCTGGATAGCCTGAGCCATTCTATTATAGTGGGATTAATCAATTGAAGGCATCAACACCTATTGTACTGCACATGTGACCAGTAGAAAGAGAGCAAGAATTCATCATTAATGATTTTGTAGTTATTATTAAACTATTATTAAACAATAAATTCAATGTTTTTAAATAAAAATGTACAGTTTTAGGTAAACCGTATTCTGGCGCCCCTGCTCGCCAAGCATCCCATCTATTTGGGGCATTTTTTTCTTCTTATTATTATTATTCTTATTATAACAACTTTGGGTAATTGAGATGTATCTCACTCACAAATATTTGGTAGCATAACTTCTTTCTTCACGCTGTGATGAGAGAAGCTATGCTAGCTGACAACATGCTAGCTAATGTTAAAACAGGAGATCGTCCCAGTCTACTTTTATAGCCTTTGGGAACCAGCGGCTTCTTTGCGTCTTTTTAGCTAAATGTTGAAAGAGTTGGGGGGGTAAAAAATGATGGGCCGTACACCTTGCATTTTAACAACAATGGGTTCGCTTCCTAGATCTGCAGTAAGTTTTTGTTTGACGTCAAACAGATGGCGCCGCGCTGCTGGTCAGTCTCATCACAAGAGCCGTCCTTCATCACTTCCACTTCCACAAGCCTGTCAGCAGCATCCGCTTCTCACCTGACGGCAGGTTAGGATCTTTTCACGTCTGATCAGACGATTCTTTCCTAATCTTCACAGTATTTTTAAAAGTGAATCTGCTCTGGGTTCTCAGAAAGTTTGTCGTGACAAAGGAGAACGTGGCGCTGCTCTACCACGCCCCTGGGAAGCAGCGAGAGTTTAACGCCTTTGTTTTAGACAAGAGCTACTACGGCCCGTACGACGAAACCACGTGCATCGACTGGACCGACGACTCCAAGTGAGTGCGGGAGAGAGAGAGAAAGATCTGCAGAACTTTGTGAACAAAAGTGATGGTTGGGATGTTTTCCTACAGGTGCTTCGTGGTGGGAAGCAAAGACATGTCCACGTGGGTGTTCGGAGCGGAGCGCTGGGCTAACCTCATCTACTACTCCCTGGGTGGACACAAGGACATCATCGTGGGCTGTTTCTTCGAGAAGGACAGCTTGGATGTACGTTTCCTTCCTCCTTTTTTTTGAAGTTTGCCAACACAGATTTCTGGTAACACGTCCGGGATTTGCGTTTTGCTCAGCTTTACACGGTGAGCCAGGATGGGGCGCTGTGCATCTGGGAGAGCAACACTGAGCTGGACGGCCTCGTTCTGAAAAAGAGCTCCGACAAACCCGGGCCCCAGAGACGAGAGGGGGACGAGGAGGAAGAGGACGAGGACAGGGTGGAGGGAGAGGAAGCGGAGGTGATTCGGGGGAAAACTGAGCCCCCTAAAGACAAGAAGGAAGTCCAGAACGTTCGATACAAACACATGAGCAAGTGAGTCCTCTTTTTTAAAGAGAGATCAGGTTACACCATGAATGTAAACATGCACCAATCCGATACTGATATCTGTATCGATACCAATATTTAAAAAAATATTGTGATTTTATTATTTATGTGACATTATATTTGAAATTCCTAATTACACTTTCCAAACTATATGAAAGAGGCTTTGTTACTGTTAAATTTTAAATATTCGACCAAGGTAGAGAAACTATTGTTTTGTCAGTTTCGGTTCCTTTATTATTAATTTATTTTACATTTGTCGTCGTGCTCCTAATTGCGCTGACTGAACAAATCAAAGTTGTTTTTACATGTTTTCAGCTTGTGAAGCTGTCAGTGTATTTAAGAGTGCTGTACAGGTCCAGAGTTATCAAATAGATTTTTAATTGAGTAAATTTATGTCTGTATTTAAAAAAAAAGAAGTGAATTCAGCACGGTTTGTTCGTATATTATATATTGGTATCAGTATCGGAGATGAAAAAAGTATATCGGTTCAGCCCGATTACGACAATTTACATTACATTTTATCCCATTAAAACATGTGAACCGTGTGTACTGAAACAGAAGGTATATCTAAATAGATCTGGCGTTACAACTCCTTCATTTATTTCGTCAGAAACTGGAAACGTTTCTTTTTGCATTTTCAGACACTTCTTCAACAAGGAGGGAGAGTTCAACAACCTGACCGCCGCTGCCTACCATAAACCCACCCACATCCTGGTGACCGGGTTTGCATCTGGGACATTTCACCTGCACGAACTCCCGGAGTTTAACCTGATTCACTCGCTAAGGTGGTTGCTATGATTATACGGCGCCTTAATAGGAAACACCTTGAGACTTTTTTTTGCTGATTTCTGTCCCTCTCGCAGCATTTCGGACCAAAGAATCGCCTCGGTGGCTGTGAACAGCTCCGGAGACTGGATTGCTTTCGGATGTTCTCGTCAGTTCAACTTCCTGTCTCTGTGTAAGTCGTTTTTGTGGCTGCGAATGTGTAAAACATAACCGTGGTTTCAGGGATGGGTCAGCTGCTGGTGTGGGAGTGGCAGAGCGAATCCTACGTCTTCAAGCAGCAGGGCCACTTCAACAACATGGCCTCGCTGGCTTACTCTCCAGACGGGCAGTACGTTGTGACAGGAGGGGATGACGGGAAAGTGAGTCCAGGGAAAGTCTAGAGTGCAAATTTGTTCGCTGAAAATCTCAGTCAGACTTGCTAATTGGACGTTCGCGGGTTACTTCTCCAGGTTAAAGTGTGGAACACCAACAGCGGGCTCTGCTTCGTCACCTTCACCGAGCACAGCAGCAGCGTCACCAACGTCGCCTTCACCTCCAGCGGCTTCGTCATCGTCAGCGCTTCTCTGGACGGCACCGTCCGGGCGTACGACCTGCACAGGTGGGCTCCTCGCTCCGGGGCTCCGCTTAGGGGGGCGCAAACGGAAAAAAGGATTTGAGGACAGCGCGCTTTGTGCTTTACAGGTACCGAAACTTCAGGACGTTCACGTCCCCTCGGCCCGCGCAGTTCTCCTCGCTGGCCGTAGATGTCAGCGGAGAGCTGGTGAGCGCAGGAGCTCAGGATTCCTTCGAGATCTTTCTGTGGTCCATGCAGACGGGCAGACTGCTGGAGGTAGGGACGAGTCTGTGCAGCTTTTCTTGCAGTGTTTCCAGACTGGTTGTAGGTGAGATTCCCTGTCTTTGCGTGACCAGGTCCTCGGAGGACACGAGGGTCCAGTTAGCTCCCTGTGTTTTAGTCCTGTTCAGTCCATCCTGGCCAGCGCTTCCTGGGACCGAACCATCCGCCTGTGGGACATGTTGGACAGCTGGCAGGTCAAAGAAACACTTTCCCTCGCGTCAGACGGTACGTTCACAGACAACGAAGAACTCTGGGAAGGGCACCAGATTGAAAACAATGGAAAAACTTATTGGAGATACATTAATAATAATAAAAAGAAGAAGATCCTCTCAAATCAAAAGTCATAATTTTTTCCCAGCAGTTTTCATTCTGTCAGTTGTTTTTACTTTTCTTTTATAAACCACATGCTGATGTGAGTTGTTGATTTTCGTCAGGTGACGTAACCTCACTGTGTTTTTGCGGCCTTTTCTCGTCAGGTCTGTGTGTGACGTATCGCCCCGACGGTCAGGAATTGGCTGTGGCCACTCTGAATGGCGAAATCTCTTTCTGGAACCCCCAAACCGCCGCGCAGACCGGATCCGTGACCGGGCGCCACGATCTGGAGACGGGCCGCAAGGAGACGGATAAAATCACAGCCAAGCAGTCTGCCAAAGGAAAGTGAGTGAAGATGTCAAATAAAACGAGCTGCATGTCCGTTTGTGTTGGGTTTGTTTGACTCCGGTTGGTTGTGGTTCAGGTCTTTCACGGCGCTGTGTTACTCTGCCGACGGGGAGTCTATTCTGGCAGGAGGCCACTCAAAGTTCGTCTGCATCTACAACGTGAAGGAGCAGATGCTCTTGAAGAAGTTCGAGATCTCCTGCAACCTGTCCTTCGATGCCATGGAGGTAAAACGAAGCATTCATCCACAGCTGCACAAAGCGAAGACCTGATGCGTGATTGTGACTGTTCGCTTCGCCTCCAGGAGTTCCTGGACAGACGGAAGATGACGGAGTTCGGCAGCCTGGCTCTGGTGGACGAAGGGGCCGGAGACGGAGACGGGGTCGACATCAGCCTGCCTGGAGTCCGCAGAGGTACTGGTCCGGTCCAAACATGCAGGGTTTTTGTATTTTGTACACTTAAAATGTTGTCTCGACTATCTGCTGAAAATGAATATTCTCAAACCATATGTCACATCTATGTGTCTTCGAATGACCCATTTTGATATCTTTCCGTTTCCGTTGAGCCTTATTTTAACTTTTGAGTGTGTGGGTGAATTTTGTGTGCTCCGAAAGGCGACATGAGTTCCCGTCACTTCAAGCCGGAGATTCGAGTCAGCTCTCTGCGGTTTTCCCCAACCGGGCGCAGCTGGGCGGCCACCACCACCGAGGGCCTCCTGGTCTACTCGCTGGACGGATCCCTGGTCTTCGACCCGTACGACCTCGACCTGGACGTGACGCCGGCCAGCATTCGCAAGCAGCTCCGACTCCAGGACTGGGCGTCGGCCATCGTCCTGGCGTTCAGGCTCAACGAAAACGCGCTCAAGCAGGAAGTGCTGGAAGCGGTGCCGCACGAGCAGAGTAGGTTTGAAAGCTTGCGTTTGCCGGGTTCGTACTCTGGAGATGTTTTCGAACCGGATTGCATGTTTGTGTTCCAGTCCCGGTGGTTTGTGGATCTCTGCCCGACGTTTACGTGGAGAAGCTGCTGGGCTTTGTGGCTACCTGCTTGGAGAAGTCCAGCCACCTGCAGTTCTACATGACCTGGGCCCAGAATCTGCTCATGCTGCACGGCCAGAAACTTAAGAACAGGTAACAACAGATTCCCCTGATTCATTCCACTCATTCTCGCACTTTCCGCCCGTGATAACGGTGGGATTTCGACGGTTTTCAGGTCCGCATCCATCCTCCCAACGCTGCAGTCGCTGCAGAAGAGCATCAAGAGACACTCTGACAGTCTGTCCAAGTTGTGAGTCTCTGGATTTTTCTTGTATTTCCTTTCCTACTGAAATCAAATCGAATTGCTCAGTGTATATTCTGCTCGCAGGTGCGACTTCAACATGTACAACATCCGCTACGCTGCAGCGCTCTCAAAGCAGAGGGGCATAAAGAGGCACATTAAGGAAGAAAAGGAGCTTGATGAATCTGAGGAGATGAGTCAGGCTTCTTTAGAGGAGTCAGACATGATGCTGTCATAACATTGACATTTCATGGTAAAAGATGATTTTTCTAACAAATAAATAAGTTAAAATGAAATAAATTCTCTGATTGTCTCTGTGGCTTTTGATCTTTTTTTTTTTTAATCCAATTTGACTTTTTTTTTATACCCAAATTCTGATATCATTTATTCACAAAATGTATTTGCTACTATGAGCAATAAGGAGAGTTATTGCCAAGCTAAGAAAATAAAAATGATAAAATTACAAGAATAAAGTAACAAAATTATGAGAATAAAGTAATCTGAAAAGAAAGTAGAAATGATACAAGAATAAACAACTTTATTTTCTTAATATGACTTTACTCTTATATTTATTTTTTTCTTATTGCGGCCTTAATACTTATACAACAGACTTCAAGCTGACTGTTTTGTTTGTAATTTCTCAAAAAAAAAAAGTATATATATATATATATATATATATATATATATATAATATATATATATATATATATATATATATATATATATATATATATATATATATATATACAAGTTGCTGAAAAATGAAATGAAGCAAACCGCGGAAATGTGCTTCACACTCCTTGCCGGCTGGTGGCAGCAGAGCTCCTGCCCCCACCGACACAGAGACGGCAGGACACGAAGAAGAAGGACCGCGGAGCTGTGATGAAAGAAAACAAGAGCATGACTGAATCCCCGTCTCAAGCGGGAAAAGAAATGCCGGCGAAGAAACAGAAACTGAGCAGCGATGAGAACAGTAACCCCGACATGTCGGGAGACGAGAACGTAAGCGCTTCCACCGCATGTGTCCGTGTATATGAATGTACGCGGTTAGAAAGGTTGGGGTCTTTTTGGCGGGTTAGCTCCGCACTAGCAGGCGACCGGAAAGCTAAAGATGTTAGCTTGGAGCATCTTCGTCCACTTGCAACCGAACCGGGCTTGTTTCCCACAACACAGTGCAGCTGGGCGTGCAGAGTTCGCCTTTTAGAACATTACTAGGGTTCCCACACAGTCGGTAGCAGGATTGGGTTTGGTTTTTAGTGTTTACAAGGACTGGGTGAGTTTCAGGAATGTAGTGGCTCCTTTCTGCATGCTGCAAGACTCATCATGATGGGTTTATCATGATGTTTAATGTGCATATTCGTTGTACATCTGACTGTATAACGGATCTCAACTTGAATTCATCATTATAAACATGTTATTATCAATAGCACAATCACACCCAATATGACTTTAAGTTGGTGCATTTTCAAAGTGATGCTTTAGTGTGTATTTCTTCTGCTTTTTGGATTTTTTTCTTGTTTCTTTTTTCTGTTTGCTCCCTTGTATCCTTTCTTAGCTACTTCCATCCTTCTTTGATTTCTTTTCCTTTCCTCTGTTTCATCCCTCTTACAGTTATCCTCTCCATCTCTTTAATTTAAATTTTTACCAATCCTTCATCCCCCCATCTTATTCCTGTTTTCTTTTATTTGTTCCTCCTGCTTTTTCCCCCCAGATTTTATGTGAAAAAAACATGACTTCGACTGAAGTATCTGGCACACATTCATGGTAAACTTATGTATTTGATGGTGTGAAAGGAAAAAAAAAGGAAACTAAGAAATCTGATAACACGGATCTGGGGAAGCACACAAATTGAACCGATGTCGTCCTTTTTTCTTTTTCCTTCAAGGACGACGCGGTCAGCGTCGAAAGCGGGACCAACGCGGAGCGTCCAGACACACCCACTAACACGGCCAACGCTCCGGGCAGGAAGAGCTGGGGGAAGGGCAAGTGGAAGTCCAAGAAGTGCAGATATTCCTTCAAATGCGTCAACAGCCTGCGGGTGAGACGCTCCGCCGCGTCTTTAAGCTCGTTCGCAGTTTGCTTTGAGCGCGGCGTCACGTTGTTTTCGTTTGCTTCTCCGCCCCCCCAGGAGGACCACGGTCAGCCGCTGTTTGGAGTCCAGTTTAACTGGCACAGTAAGGAGGGAGACCCGCTGGTGTTCGCCACGGTTGGCAGTAACAGGGTACGTCTTCGTTTAGCAAGGAAAACGAACCGCTTTCCTCTGCTTTGTTGTGGGAATGTTACGTAATCATCATTCCGTTGTCATTAATTGATCCGTCATCACTTTTCATCTTTTTTCCAGAGATGTTCATAAATTCCTATTGAACATCCGTATGTGTGCTTTTTAAAAAAATGAGCTAAATGTCTCCGTTCCATCTTTAATCACGTTCTTTTATGACAAAACCTAAGATTTACCTCCCTGAATCTCCTCTCTGAGTTTTTTTTTGCTCCCACTTGAACTATTTCTATCCTTTCCTCCACCAGGTCACTCTGTATGAATGTCACTCTCAGGGGGAGATCAGACTTCTGCAGTCCTACGTCGATGCAGACGTATCCTTCGGACCAGTGAATACTGGCCTCTTCTGCTTGTTGGTGCCCCAAAATCAGTTTAATCAGCCCTGATCACATGCTTGAGAGCATGAAAAGAGCAGGTCGAAGTGTCTTTGCTTTTCTTTGACGCAATAAAAACAATAAAAAGGCAGACGAGAACTTCTACACGTGCGCCTGGACCTACGACACAAACACGAGTCACCCCCTGCTGGCCGTGGCTGGCTCTCGCGGCATCATCCGGGTGATCAACCACATAACGATGCAGTGCATCAAGGTACGGTGTTTTTCTACGTTCTCTGGTCCTGCGGGAAATTGATAAAGGGTGAAGCTTCGTCACGTTGAGCTGACCTTTGTCACGCTTCTGTCCGTACCCAGCATTACGTAGGTCATGGGAACGCCATCAATGAGCTCAAGTTTCATCCAAGAGATCCAAATCTCCTCCTGTCTGTCAGTAAAGGTAAGCTAATCTACTTGAGCTCTGGACAGCTGAGTTTTTATAAGCACGTGACTTGTCAGGTGCTTCTGTAAAACTCATAAAGCAGTAATTCATGCAAACAGCAATAAAGTTTAATTTTTAATCATCGTTTAGTTTTAAGGTGGGACTGATGCCTCTTCATCAACCATGTTCGTGTTTTGGAGCATTTTCTGGTTATGAAGTGAAGCTCAGTGTTTTGCAAACCAGCCTCCCCCATTTTGAGGAAACTGAACATTTAACAAAGTAGCAAAAAGCATTTTCTGCCTTTTTAAGCAGATGGATAATGTCGTCTTTTTCAATAGATCACGCCCTCCGACTGTGGAACATACAGACGGACACGTTAGTTGCCATATTTGGAGGCGTGGAGGGCCACCGAGACGAAGTCCTGAGTGCTGTAAGTGAAGCTGCAATGATTAGAAGGTTATTGTTGGATCTAAAACATACAAAAAATACATATGTCGTAAGATGAAAACCTAAAATTATTACCATATAATTCTAATATTGTAGAAGAGGTTAATTTTGAAAACTCATGATGTCGCAACGTATGAACTGATTAACTCAAAACACATGTTAAGGCCCCAAGCAGCAATCCAGTGCATAGAAATTGTCATATTTTGAGAAGAAACCAGACATTTCTGTTTAAAATGTATCTTTATGGAAATCCAGAGGAATCTGAATAGCAGAAATGCAAAACTTTTTTATGACATTCAAATTGTTTGGAGGATGAAATAGTAGCCGGGCTCAACACTTTGAAGCAACGTGCATTAGCGTAAGTGCTAATATCAGCTAACGCCGACGTGATTTCCATAAATACCGAACCTCTACTTTGCTACACATTGGATGCTAGTCAACGGTAGCCAAAATTGTTGTTGCAAGCATTATCTTTTGAGCTGTAATTAGCTTATATGTCAACATTAGCATGTTAGCTATGTCTATCTAACATACTAAAACTAGCACGTTAGATACATATGCTAATTTTAGCTAACATATTTTATGTTAGCTCGCTCACAAATGTGTGATAGCATTTGTAAGCCAGCATTACAAATGCCATCATTCACACAATAATTCAAATCAATCTATGTCCTCTGGTAGGATTTTGACCTGCTGGGTGAAAAGATCATGTCATGTGGGATGGATCACTCGCTGAAACTCTGGAGAATCAACTCGGAGCGGATGCAAAAAGCCATCCGTGGCTCGTATGAGTACAACCCCACAAAGACGAACCGGTAAAGCGTCACCTTGATCAGTTGTTGCTTCGAAATGTTGATAAACGAGTGAGATGTTTCTCTGACACAGATCTTCTCTTCAGGCCCTTCGTGTCACAGAAAATTCACTTTCCGGACTTTTCGACACGAGACATCCACAGAAACTACGTGGACTGCGTGAGGTGGCTTGGAGATTTGATTCTCTCTAAGGTAAGGAGAGGTTTTATACACAGGTTAAAGGTTCTGCTTTTTATCAAAGGTGGTTGAGAACATTTTCCTCTCTGCAGTCTTGTGAAAACGCCATTGTGTGTTGGAAGCCGGGAAAGATGGAGGACGACATCGACCACATTAAGCCAAACGAATCCAACGTCACAATTCTGGGACGTTTCGATTACAGCCAGTGTGACATTTGGTACATGCGCTTCTCTATGGACTTTTGGCAGAAGGTCTCAACCCTCATTCTTTAGTTACCTTGTCATGTTTAGCAGAGTTTGAGGCTGATGGTGGAGAAAAGTAATGATGGCTGTTTTGTCTGTCATCTCCAGATGCTTGCTTTGGGAAACCAGGTGGGAAAACTTTATGTTTGGGACCTGGAAGTGGAAGATCCACACAAAGCAAAGTAAGTGAGAGAGAATCTGAATTCTGATTGAAGCCCTGTTCCGTTCTAAACTTTAGTAATTGGTACAAATCAGAGGATTTTTATGGAGTTTTGTGTAGAAAGTTGATTGGCCTCGTTTCCGCTTCAGGTGCACCACACTGACGCTTCCCAAATGCACCTCGGCGATCCGGCAAACCAGCTTCAGCCGCGACAGCAGCATCCTGATCGCCGTGTGCGACGACGCCTCCATCTGGCGCTGGGACCGTCAGCGTTGAGGCGTCGTGGCAACGCACATAAACCCATCTGACGTTTCACAGAAACGCTGTGAAACAAACAAACACAAAAAAAAAACGTTCATTCCCAACAGGACGTTTTTATTTTGATATTTTAATCTGTCAAGAATTGGGCTGATGAAATGAAAAGAAAAAAGTTAATTTAATTTTCTTAGTGTGCCTTCATGTCATTGTTTAGTGAAATAACACCAGCGTGTCAGGAGGATCTGCACCGACTATTCCACATAAACTCACTCACTCACGAGTGTCTCTGTCCTGTTATGTATTTAATGTGATTTAAAGCTGGTCCTCTTTAAACTGTTTTTTTATATATAATTATTTTTATTTTGAAATGTTTTGTCTTGAAATCTCGCTTGATTTCAGTCAGTAAAATGTTTTTAAATATCTGAAGTGTTGATTGCTTTTTTTGGGTGGGGGAGGGATGATTTGTTATTAAGTTTAGTTTAGAACATTAAAAGAAATACCAACACAAAGGTTCACAAAATGTTCAAATGGTTTCAAAAATAATCAGTTTGTTTTTTTTATTAATATAGAGAGTAACTTTCTTTGTCTTTGAGGGGTTTTTTTTTGTCAGAAAGTTGAATTTATATTTTTCTGTATTATTTTTACGCTTGTTTTTGGTTTCATTGTTACTGACTGGAAACGCACACAAACGACGCTTCATTTGAGTCTATTTGGACGTTTCTTCTGGCGTCCTCGTGAATAAACAGCGCAGAACATTACAACGAATAATGACGTACCAAACGCGCGTGCTCCTCACCTCGTAGCTCCGGTACAGCAGCGCTCGCGCTCCCTCTCTGGACTTTTGCCCTTTTCACTTTCTCTGGAGAAGATTAGCCGAACACCAGCTCGGCGCGGCTCCGGACATGTTTTCCCCGAAGGGGTCGAAGAAGCGGTCCGGGTTCGGGTCCAGGGAGCAGATTTGTATGGTTGAATGTGGCTGTAAGCCCGCGTGCGCCTGTGGCTCGACCTGCGGCTCGACCTGCGACCCGACGCTGTGCGCGTCGGAGCTGAAGGTAGGCCCGGAGCGGTCCAGGTAGTAAAGATACAAAGTTTTCTTTCGGAAGTTAAAGTCTCGTTTATCTCTATGGAGCCAGATGTCGATGTATTTTATCTCTCGGAACTGATTTAATCACACAAACCCGACATTTGACCTCGCATTAGGTCATAAATAATGGATTTCAGCAAGAATTCAGGTGATAGTCCAGACTCCCTTCATCCTGACGGCTTGTTTGACCCTGTTTGAAAAAATTTCATTGATATGTTTCTATCTCTGATGAGTTTCCTATTTGTAGAACATGTTTCAAGTCACCCTATACAACATCTTAGTAAGTCTTTGACTAGGCCCAGGGCTTTCTATCTCTTTATTCTCAGTGAAATTCTTGGTGTTTTGGGTCGATTTCCCCAGAGGGGACCTGCTGCAGCAAACCATGACACTTCTACCTCTTTCTTTTTCTAAAAATGCTGGATTTGGTTTGTGCCACACATTTTCTCTGTTGTGGTGTTCAAATTGTTCCCCTCTTCTGGCCAAAGGACACCATCTTGTCAAAAGCTTGGATGCAACTTCTTATTGAATAGGACGGGAACGTTTGTCCAAATTTTTGGCCGCTGGTGTACATTCTCTGTGACGACTTTCCAAACTGTGTGAGACAGGGTTTGGAAATTCTTTCGCACGCGACGCTTTGATTTCTGTCCACGGTTAAATCCTATATGTGGCAACAACCTCTTGTCCGTCACACTTTTCCCTGCTGGAATACACCCAAACATTCAACCGCTGGCTAACAGACCTTATCTATTGAGTCCAGTGGGTCATGAGGACGATCACAGAACGCAACATAAATCCTCAAGAGTTCACTTAGAGAGCAAAACTCACTCAAGCAAAATAAGGTCATCCCTTTTCCTGTACAACTTCTCTCTGGAAACCTTACATTTCAATTTCAGTGCTGTTCCCCAACAGAAACTTCATGATATAAAAACCATTTCATTGTCTTGCCAAATTCTTGCCATGATCCTCAGGTGTTTGTGTTCAGACTGCTCCTTTCTTTTTGCATCTTAGATGTTACTGGTTTTGTTTATTCCACCATCGGTCCAAATACGCAGATTGGAATTTGGTAAAACTGCAACAGAAACACTTTGTTACTACTGGCAGAAAAGACAAAGAAGACGACAGTAGGCAGTAGAAGGACGACGGGGCGGTGAATGTTTTTCCATATTTGTGGAAAATTTTGCAGACATTTCTCTCCTCTTTTTATTTTCATTTGTGTACTTCTGATTATTTTCCATTCCCTTCTTTCAGGTTTATCTCTTATGCAGTCTAGTGATCCTCCCTCCACGCGTTCACACCTGCCAACCTGCGCAGCTATTTCCATCCGTTGATTCCCTTCTGTCTGCTCTCTCTTCCAGCTGTCTCTAGTTTCCTCAGATTTGTTCTCCTGGTTCTCAGATCATCCTCAGTACATACGCTTGCCTCCCCACATTAATCTTCACTGGCTTCTCCTGTCACGTTGGTTTTCTTTTGCGTTCCCTCGTAATACTGTCCTGATCTGTTATGCAGCATAATTGAATACTGTAAGCCTTTCTTACGGTAACTGCCTGCTTTTATGTAATAGGTTTTTTTAATAGTTTTTTTTCCATAAATGTTAATACGTCTTTTGTGAAATATCAGAAGTTTTATATCTTTTTCTTTATGATAGAAATGCACCAAAAACCTAGGCTATACACAGAAACGTTCCATAAATTTTGAACTTTTGTAAGACCAATTTAGTCTCTATTTATTTATTTCCTATTTATGCATTTTATCCTCATCGTGGATACGTCTGAGTTATAATCAGCATGGACTTGGCTCTATACTTGAAAGAACCGCCGTGAGAGTCTTGTTCAGATTTTGCTTATTAAAATGACGTGGAGTACACTAAAAACCTTTGACCAGTGGTGATCCAGGAGCTTTTAATAAGGTTTGACTTTTCCCTTCGCAGTAATAAGGTGCCTTTAAGCGGAGTCACGCCATCGGGCTTATGAATCGTGCCGCTCACAAGGTTATTATCCACCCCCAAACTGGCTCTACTGGGCTGGAGATGATAGCCTCCAATTGTGCTGATAGCTGTATAATAAAGATATGTTCTGGACCTGATTTGATTTTTACGCTTCAGGCCCAGATTCCACTTCAAAATAGAAATATGAAATGTTCTGTGGAAAGAGAGAAACCATCAGGTTACAGCATAAAGATCTCTAAATTACAAGTGCAAGACAGAATTTTTTTACATTTTTATTTTGAAAGAAATGAGTATTGCCGTTAGTTCCAGTTCCATATTGTGAAGTACTTTGTGTTATTCCTCCATATAAAATTTTAACAAAATATATTGCAGTACATAAAATGAAGACCTCTGAGCAGGGGAGCCATCACTGCATTTTGTTGCTAGTTTACATGCAAACCAACAAGGATCCTGTTGAGAAGAGGTTGGTGTGAGAGCCTAAGATTCAGGAAACAAAAGAACAAAAGTAAACCCAGACAGCTGGCTTACATTCTGGAGATGGACCAGGAAGTAAAAAAAAAAAAGCAAAGAACACTTTATGTCTAGTTTCCCATAGAGATGTGAAATCTCAGAAACACTGGAAGCTTTAGACAGCAACAAACGTGTGTCTGTATTTTACGCGTTTGATTCAAAGATTAATTTGAGTTTCCTTTCTTTTTCTTGCTTCTACTTGTGTCAAATGGTTAGTGATAAATAAGGGAGGATTAATGCATTTGCTCTCACCCTTTCAGAGGAATGGCCCAGACGACAACCCAACAGCCTTTGACAACTTGGCTTACAACTACGGAAGCCATAGTGAACTCGACCTATCGGCCAAACCAATCTCCAGAATCAGTTTCAAACTTCTGGGACTCGCCTCTGACCAACAAGCTGTGGAAACCACTCTCGGCCAGCTTAACGGAGTCTTTGCCATCATCTGGTCTGTGTCAGATGGTTTACTCCAGGTGGACTACAATACCTCCATCACCACAACCAAAGCGATCGCGCGGCAACTTCAGACCTTGGGATGTAGAGTTGAAGCGGCCGTACGGATTAAAGTGGGCGGGATGCGATGCCAGTCTTGCGTGCAGGCCATCGAGGGGCAGTTTGGAGGGCTATCAGGGGTCTCGCACATCCAGGTGTCTCTTCAGGATGCAACAGCTCTAATCGTATATCAGCCTGTCCTCGTTACACAGCACGAACTAAGAGATAAAATCGAAGATATGGGATTCGATGCCGCTTTGTTACCTGAGGAGTCGTCTGACGGAGATCTAAGCTACTGGCAGAGTGACTATATCGATGCACCCGTTCAGACTGTAACTGTCTGGATTGGTGGGATGACCTGCAGGTCATGTGTGCAGTCCATAGAGGGCAGGATCTCTCAGATGATTGGAGTGAAGTCCATAATGGTGTCATTAAAGGAAGGGAAGGGAACAATATGCTTGGACCCCAGTCTGACTGCTCCAGAGCATGTTAGGGCAGCTGTAGAAGAAATGGGCTTTGACGCTTCACTTGAAGGTAAGTCGTGTTACCTTTCATTGACTGAATACTTTCAGAAATACTATGAAAGGCTTACATTTCTTTAGGCTTGACAACACTTTCTTTGATAGCTTAATCCCTACTATTCAATTAGGAAGTCTCATAATTTGCGTATGTTGTGCTGCTCAGATTCTTGGTTGTCTTTTTTTTTTTTTTTTTTGCTACTTTGTGCTGTCAGGGTTGAATTTTCCAGCTCAAATTTTCAGGTGTTACTCAGTAAAGGCATAGCTGGTTTGAACATATTTTGCATGGACTTCACACTTCCTGAGATTGTGTGATTTTTCTTTCAGAGCCTCTTGTGAATCAGGAAAAACAAGACCTGTGCTCAACCAGCAGGCTGGGAATGAGCAACGGCGCTGGATCTCAGGTAACCCCTTCGACCTGCCACATCAGCTCCCCCGAAACGAAAGCAGAGAAATGCTTCATTCGTGTGACGGGAATGACCTGCGCCTCCTGCGTGGCCAACATTGAGAGACACATCCTCAAACACAAGGGTAAGTTGGAGCAAACCTGCTTCTAAAACGATTTTCCTGTCGTTAGTGACAGACTTTGCTGTATGTTGCAGGAATCATTGCAATCCTGGTGTCTCTGATGGCCGGAAAGGCGGAGGTGAAGTATGATCCAAATCTCATTGATCCATCCAGAGTGACTCAGCTCATAGAGGACTTAGGCTTTGGTGCTGAGCTATTAGAAGACAACGCAGGGGCACACGGGAAGCTGGATCTGCAGATAACAGGAATGACGTGCGCGTCATGCGTGCACAAAATCGAGTCCAAACTCATCACGACCAAAGGCATCCACTCAGCCTCAGCGGCGCTGGCCACCCAAAGAGCTCACGTCAAGTTTGACCCAGAAATCCTCGGAGCTCGTGATATTGTCAGGATAATTCAGGTGTTCGTAATCTAAGGTCTTGTTTTTGTGTGTTTCATTGGTTTGAAATGTTACTTACTGACTGGAACTTCTTGTTTGTAATCACAGAGCCTTGGATTTGAGGCCAGTCTGGAGAAAGCTGGATTCAAAAACAACCTCGACCACTCAGAGGAAATCCGACAGTGAGTCCATTTTTATTGAAAAATAAACAACAACAAATGGTTAGTTCAAATGGAAAATTATTTTGAAAATTATCTTGTCACAAGATAGTTCATTCAGAACCAGAATTTATGATAAAATGTCATATTAAAGAGTGAGAACCCTATTTCAATTCAATTTAAGAAATATGTTATTGATCGCAGATCGTAACTGACATTTAATTCAAGTTGTATGTTGAAAGTTCGGCCGTTCATCCCTGGTTTAGACCTTGTAGGAATTTTTTAATCCAATTCCCTTAACACCTTTCATTCACTGAAAATTGTACATTTTTACTGAAACTGAAATTCCTTATTATACAACAGTTTTCTATTTTCCTGCCGTTTTCCCCTAGATGGAAGAACTCCTTCCTGCTCAGCCTGGTCTTTGGCCTGCCAGTCATGGGCCTCATGATCTATATGATGATAATGGACATCCAACACAAACAGCACGGAGGCTCCATGCCTGAGGAACAGAATGTGCTGCCGGGTCTTTCCCTCCTCAACCTGGCCTTTTTCCTCCTCTGTACACCCGTGCAGGTACAAGGAAAACGACAAATCTGGATTTAAGGTTTCTCTTTCCATATTCGGCAGCCAACTGCTCCCGTTTAAATCTGCTATGAGGTTCTGGCATTTCTTTGCTCAGATTTTTGGAGGGCGATACTTCTACGTCCAGGCATATCGCTCACTAAAACACCGCACGGCCAACATGGACGTGCTGATCGTGCTGGCCACCTCCGTCGCCTACGTCTACTCCTGTGTGGTCCTCGTTGTGGCCATAGCAGAGCAAGCCGCCCAGAGTCCCGTCACCTTTTTCGACACTCCGCCCATGCTCTTCGTGTTTATCGCTCTCGGACGATGGCTGGAGCACATTGCGAAGGTAGAGGATAAAAATATGTTTTGGGTTTTGCTATCACTGTTGTGTTATAAGCTCAAGATGCTAAAAAAACATTCTGAGCATTTTCCATACTGTTTTGATTTTCTTTACCAGACTTTAAAACAAAATGTTGTTTCTCAGTCTCTGTCTGATTGTAAAACACAATGCATATGAAACTCATTCCATTTTTGCCACCTATTTGTATTTCAATTGATTAGAAATTTAACTCATTGGCTAAGGAATCCCAACCCTCTATTTATAAACTCTTAATGTTCATCTACGGCATTGAAGTCTTGAAATCGAGAATCTCAGACTTTGGTCTGGTGCTTAACTGCCCCAATGGGTCAAATCAATTTATACGCCCTAATTTAGTGTAACAATGAAGTCAAATGCCTTCCTCGTTCAGCGGATGTTCGTCCTGCGTTTTCAGAGCAAAACCTCAGAAGCTTTGGCCAAATTGATGTCACTCCAGGCCACCGAAGCCACAGTGGTCACGTTAGGACCCGATCGCCGTGTTGTCAGGTAAAGCCCTGAATGTGAAACTCTGCACAGCTACAACCCAGCTGCATAACCCGCACTGATGCATTTGTACTTTGCAGCGAGGAGCAGATAGAGGTGGAGCTGGTCCAGCGGGGCGACGTCGTCAAAGTCGTCCCTGGAGGAAAGTTTCCCATTGATGGAAAAGTGATTGAGGGAAGTTCTATGGCGGACGAGTCCTTAATTACAGGTACACGGAGAACAGTTGCGTGTGCAGGTGTCGTTGCTTCGTTAACACGTCCCCCTTTCTTTCCTCTTTACCAGGCGAGCCGATGCCCGTCAGTAAAAAGGTGGGCAGCTTGGTGATTGCGGGCTCCATTAACGCTCACGGTGCCCTCCTGGTGGAAGCCACGCACGTCGGCGCTGAAACCACTCTGTCTCAGATAGTTAAACTCGTTGAAGAGGCACAAACATCAAAGGTATTACGGTACATTTGAGTTTACCATTCGACAAAAGCGTTTTTTTTAACAATTGCTGATTTTTGCGGATGTTGTCAATTGTTGTTTTTTCTGTTTGTTTTTTTTTTGCGCAGGCTCCGATTCAACAGTTTGCGGACAAAATCAGCGGCTACTTTGTGCCCTTCATTATTTTTACGTCCCTGCTGACGCTGGTGGCTTGGATTTCTGTTGGGTTTGTCAACTTTGACGTAGTGAAGGAGCACTTTCCGGTGTGTGGGATTTTGGATAGTTTAACTTGCCAACGAGCAAGCAGAGTCCACAAATCTCTAACCTTCGACCTCTGTGCAGGGCTACAACCAGAACATCTCCAAAGCGGAGGTTATCGTCCGCTTCGCCTTCCAGGCGTCCATCACGGTTTTGTCCATCGCCTGCCCTTGCTCTCTGGGGTTGGCGACCCCGACAGCTGTAATGGTGGGAACAGGAGTCGGGGCTCAAAACGGAATCCTCATCAAAGGAGGGGAGCCGCTGGAGATGGCGCACAAGGTAAAGAACTAACACACGGAAATATGTGGTGCCAGGATTTGAAGAACAACAAAAGGTTTGAAAAATCTGTAGCAGGTGGTTTAAAACCCATGATTTGTGCATGGTGTCATATTGATTTTGTCAGGATCTGGGTTGTTTTTGGGTTGTTGGGGGGTTTTTGGTCTACTGATTCTGGTTTTCATTATTATTATTATTCTGTGTTCCTTAGTCTCGCAATTCCATGAGTTAACTTCTTTATCACTAGATCATTTCTCACGTAGATCTTCACAAATAAAACTACCGTTCCCCCCCAATCTCATCATTTGCACAATATCTTGAAGCTGTATATATAAAGTATATATATATAAGGGTAAATGTTTTTGTCATCATCTGAAACAATGATAAAAATGTTATTTTAAGAGTTTACCCTTGTTTGTCATAATAATGTAAATAAATATGATCGCGTAGGCGGAAAACTCTGAGCTTAACAAAATAGTTTTTGTGACAAACTCAATTGGAATTTAGAGTTCAGTTGTTGTGTGGAACAATGCACAGAAACCACCATGAGTTGTTCTGGAAGTTTATATTTTACTCACGTTTACCTTTCTCCATATTTTGTTCGTCATTTAGTAGGGCTGTCACGACGCCTCCTTGTGCTGGCGGAAGTCTCTGGCAGTTCAACTCGGATCTAGTTGTTTTATTTTTGTCATTACCAAAAGGATTTTATTTAAAATATGGTCGGCGGAGAAACTGAGGACATGAATAAAACTAACAAACTGAAGCTAAATGGAGAGATATTTATGTCCCAGCTATCAAGTTATATTTTCCATCATGAGAGAAGAAGTGAAGGTGGTTGAGGAAAATAAACATCTGGAAAACAGATGTCTTCTTCAGGGTTCAATGTGGCACAGACCGCGTTCCTGTCGTCAGCCATCGGCATCTTCATTGGCTCTTTGAAGACTCTTGATGAACATTCAATTTTCTCTGGGATCAATAAAGGATTTTTAAACTGAAACAAGAAATGCAATTTCAACTGGTAAATACATTTTAACAGTTGAAATGAAATTTAAACCTAATCATTCAATGCTTGGCGTGATGTTGCAGACATATAAGTAAGTCCACAGACAAAAATGAGAAAGAATAAAATTATGAAAAAAATCACAAAAGCAAATAATAACCATGAGAATGCAAAATAAACACAAAATTAACAACAATGGCTCCCATATACATATGTTCTTATATATATAGAATATATTCGTTCCATACAAAATAAACACAAAATTAACAACAATGGCTCCCATATACATATATTCTTATATATATAAATTCCCATAAACACATATTCTTTTGTTGATTAAACACATTCTCTGTCTCTTTCACAATAATCTCTCCAACCTCAAAAATGGCTCCTGTCTTGTTTTCAGCAACATCTTTTAATTATTCTGGCTCCCGTAGAAAAATGGCCTGGCTGCTTTGGAGAAGGACCAGAGGAAGATATCACACTTGGTGTTTTCTTCTCATAAATGTAAATAAATCCCCTTTCATAAATGTCTTCTTTGCAGTGGCCACCTGCAGTCATAACATGGTCATCGTCTGCCTTGAACGCGTGATCGCTTTCTTCAGTTTTGCTGACTTGGTTCTTTGCAACATCTGTGGTTTCTGGGAGAACTTTCTCAACGACAAAGCAAACATCCCCAGGCGGGGAAGTTAGCTCGATTGGGAGAATGGAGAAATTGTTCTCCAGACAAATGCTCTCTTAATGGGTGCTTTCTTTCTTCAAATCCAAACTTGAGTATTCAGACTCAACTGTCTCCGTTTCTTCTTTGGGAAGATTGGGGAATTCTTTCTCCTATCACATTGATCTGCACATGGCTCTTTTCAATGGTAGGGTCTTGAAATGGCACCTTCTTCGAAGCAGAAGTTGAGCGTTCCATTTCAAAGCAAACCTCCCCAACCGGGGAGGTTCAGTCGGAGAAATGCTTCAAAAACAGAATATTTAGAGGAAGTGCTCTTGTCCTGAGAGCTACTTTTGTCTACCTCCCCAACTGGGGAGGAATGCTTCTTAGCTCGAGAACAGTTGAAAAGAAAATGGTCAAAAACAGTCATCAGAGGAAGTTTTTTTTTTTTGTAATAAGTTTTTATTGAAATTATATCACACAACAATACATATACACAACAATACTGTCAGGGGCTATACACAGACGTCACACCACCCTGACATTACATGAACACAGTTTAGAAACAAAATAATCATAAACAAGTAAGAATTGTACAACATTAGTACAATTCTGTATAAGATAGATGAATAAGAGGCATACTTAAATTGGAATACAAGGTAATATTGACAATAAAAATATTGTCGTTTTCTTTTTCGCTTAGAGTTGTTTTCCGGTTATGAATGGACGTTTCAATTCAGTATTGTCATTTTTAACTTACGAATATGGTCCTTTTGGTGTCTCTTCTGGACTTCCAAGATGTTTAATAATTTATTTTGGGAGTTCGCTACCCAGAGCTTTTTTTTTTTTTTTTATTAATTACTTAACAATTATACAAATTCACGTGGCATATACATACATGGAAAAGTAAAGTTTACAGGCTTAAGGCACACATATAACTAAAGGATAATAATAAAATAAAGAAGTTAAATAAATAAAATCAGTCAGACATCAAACAGAGTGATTACTGAACAAAAATAAAAAACAGAAAAGAGAATAAATAAATAAATAAAATAAAAAATAAATAAATAAAAAAAAAATAAAAAAAAGAGACAAAAGGGCTTTAGTTTTCAAATAAAGTCAGGTCGTTATAAGCATCCAAAAGTTTAATTCCCTGCTTGTTTTTGATCAGTTTTAAGGTTCTATAGTGGTTCTCCATCAGATGGTTTTTAAAAGCTGAAAAGTCCGGTTTTCTATTTCCCCATTTACAGGAGTGGATGAAGAATTTGGCGAGGATCAGCAGATTGTTCAGAACCAGATCGGTTTTTGTGTCTTTGTGGGTGGTTCCAAATATTACATCCTCTTTTTTTAATGGATGATGGAGGGAAAGTTTAGTTGAGATCCAGTCCTGAAAGTTTCTCCAAAATGATGCAGTTTGCACACAATAGAAAAAAAGATGATCTGTTGTTTCAATGTCAGTATTACAAAGGTGCACATGTTAATGTCGAAGTTAAATCTTTGTCTTAAAAGTTCCCTGGATGGAAAAATGTTGTTGAGAATTTTAAAATGAACTTCTTTAGCTTTAGGGCTCAGAGGATATTTAAGGTAAGCAGTTCTCCACTTATTAACCTCTGAATCAGAGAACAAATTTAAAATGGAGTTTTTATTTGGTCGGACAGGAAATATAATATTAGTAAGATGCTGACGCATCCGTTTGTTAGAATTACTTTTGTTCAAGAGGTTAAATCCAAACAGTTGAAGAGCTGGAAACTGAAGGTCAGCTGATTTAATGTTTATATTTTGAACCAGATATTTGACTGCAGTGGGGATGGAGTTTAATACCATATGAAACTGAGTGCGTGAGCAAACCAAGTTATACATTAAGCAAAATTCGTCATAAGACAACCAATCTCCACTGTCATTAAGAAAATGTCTTATGGACCAAATACCTTTTTCCATCCAGTGATCCAAATACAAAGATTTATTTCTGTGTAACACATATCTATTGTTCCAGATGGGGGTTTGGTGAGGAGTAAAGTTGTGTGTGTACATAAGTTTCCAGCACAACAAAACCTGCTTGTGAAAAGCAGATAACTTAACAGGAAGTCTGTTGACATCAAAGTCACATCTAAGAACAAAATCCATGCATCCTATTTTTTTAAACAAACCTTTGGGGAGACAGTACCAGACACTGTTTCCATTCATTAAAAAGATTTCAACCAATTTACCTTTAAGATGGCGTTTAAACATTCAAAGTCAATAGCTTGTAAACCACCATCTTTAAAGTCTTTAACCATATTTGCTTTCTTTAAGTAGTGGACTCGATTTTTCCAGATGAAATTAAAGTTCAGCTGATTTATAGCTTTAATATATTTATTAGGTATGGCCATAGAATAAGCTGGGTAAATGCACCGGGATAGCGACTCCATTTTGGTTAAATAGGTTCTCCCAAACAAGGTCAGATCTCTTTGGAGCCATCTATTTAACTGAGATTTGCAATTTTGTATTTTATTCTCTATGTTAACGGTTTCACTGAGTTTAACATCTTTAGTTATTAAAATGCCAAGATATTTAACTGAAGATTTAATAGGAATACTATAGGCTTCCGTCAGATCACATGCATGAATCGCCATCAGTTCACACTTCTGCAGATTTAAGGTTAATCCTGATGCTTTGGAGAAAATATTAATTAACTTGAGTACTTTAGGGGTTTGGTCTAGATTCTTCAAAAAAATTGTGGTGTCATCAGCTAGTTGACTAATTATAATTTGGTCATCCAAAACTTTCAATTTCGGTATATTTGAGTTTTTTATGAAAATACTCATCACTTCAACAGCCAAGATGAAGAGAAACGGGGAAATATTGCAACCCTGTTTAACGCCCCTATTAATGGAGAAACGTGGAGATGTACCATGTGGCAGTGCAACTGAGCTCGTGGTGCCGTCATAGAAGCATTTTATTACACTACAGAAGTTTGGTCCAAATCCAAACATCTGCAAAACCTTGAAAATAAACTGATGTTCCAACATATCAAAGGCTTTGTAGAAGTCTAGGAAAAGGATGAAGCCTTTATCTTCAATCAGGTCACTGTACTCAAGTAAATCCTGCACCAGTCTGATGTTATCATGTATCGATCTTTTGGACATAAAACCTGTCTGTGTTTCAGAAATAACATCCTTCAGACCCGTCTTTAATCTGTTTGTATAAATATATCAATAGTTTATAGTCACAATTTAGAAGGGTGATCGGACGGTAGTTGTCGAGAACCTTGTTGTCTCTTTCTGGTTTGGGTATAAGGGTGATAACACCCTGCTTCATGGTGGGAGGAAGTAAATTATTACTTAAGATCTCTTTAAAAACATGGAATATAAGTTCTCTGAGATAATCCCAGAAGTGTCTATAGAAATTGGCAGTAAGGCCATCCGGGCCAGGAGATTTATCCAGTTTCAAACACCTGATGGCGCTATCTAATTCCTCGATATTAATATCTTTGTCGCAGTTTTCCTTAAAATCCTCAGAGATTTGAGGGACAAAGTCTTTGACTTGGTTTAGCAGAAGGTCGCAGTCTTGGGTTGAAAACGAAGAGCAATAAAGGTTTTGATAAAAGTTGCTGATTTCTTTTGCAATTACAATTTGATCTGTACATTCATTGTTGTTAATAATAAGGGATTGAATGTGATTTTTAACTTGCCTCCTCTTTTCCAGTCTGCAGAAGTATGAACTGTTTTTCTCCCCTTCCTCAATCCACTTCGCTCTGGATCTGATAAAAGCTCCTCGGGCCTTTCTTTCATAGATGTTGTCCAATTGAGCTTGTAGGATCAGGAGGTTATTTTTGTCAGCATCAGTCAACATCTGTTTAACGTATAATAGGTTTAACTCTTTAACTAACCTTACTTCTTCCAGGTCATTGTTTCTTTTTAGGTTTTTGCTAAACGAGATAGAGAAAGCCCGTATCTTATATTTTAGATATTCCCATTTTTTGGTGTAGGTTATTATTGACTCATCTAACAGAATCTTATTCACTAGATCTTTGATTTCTCTGCAATACAGCTCATATTTTAAGAGATCTGCATTGAATTTCCAATACCCTCTATGTCTCAAACTCTCAGGAAGAGGAGTAATTAATAAATTAATGCTGCAATGATCAGTGAGAGGGGTTGGAGACATATTACAGTCTGATGTTAGTTTGAGAACATCATCTGTTCCTAGCCAAAAATCTATTCTAGATCTGCTTGAAGCATCTGATTTAAACCAGGAGAACTGAGTTTCATTAATATGTTTGTCTCTCCATAAGTCAATAAGTTCCAATCTGTTACAGAAATCAGACAGAGTCCGGTTTGGATGGGCATTTGCAAACTTACTTGGATATCTATCAAGAGCTTCGTCCATAACCATATTCCAATCCCCACCTAATAAAATATATTTAGTAGAAAATCTTTGTTTAAGTTGTTCAATATTTGCTTCAATAATTGTAAGAAGCTCTTTATTCTTGGAAATGTTACAGTAACCATAAATATTACCGAGAATTATTAACGAGTCCTCAATATGTAATACAGAAAGAGACCAATGGCCATCACTGTCATGTTTTGTATAAATTATCTTCCCTGGAAAGTTATTCAGTAATACAGCCACACCTGCTGATTTAGATGTACCATGTGAGTAAGTAATCTGATCTCCCCACTGATTTGACCAGAACTTTTCATCAGAGTCCGTTGAATGGGTTTCTTGAAGAAGAACACAATGTGGATTCTTATTTCTACAATACATAAACATTGCCTTCCTTTTGACATTTTCTCTTAAGCCCCTTACATTTAGCGACAAAAACTTAAGATTAACTTTTAAAGACATAAATGAAAACAAAAGAAACAAATTTAATTTTTTTTAAAGACACAAACCTTAAAGTTAAAGGATTTGTTTAAATAGAATGAACTAAAGGCAAGCCCCTGAAAAGTTTGAGAATGGCCTTTACATTATAACATGGAAAAAACAACCTGCATCCACAATCTTCACTGAACTTAGCTTAAAACTACTACTTTTTTCATTTGAACAAAAACAAAAATAACCTCAGGAATGCAGATAAGAGTTTAACTATGACAAGCATTTTAGAGATATAAAACAATGTTAAAATGAAAAAAAAAAAACTGCTGATTTTTTTTTTTCCGTTCAACCCTGTAATAGGAGGATGTAATAAACAGAGAGTAATCTGTAGTCTCAGAAAGGAGATGAAGCTTTGATCACCTTGCCGTCGATCACTGCGATGTGACCTCTGTAAAAGGCCACCTTACCCTGGGATCTGGCCTTGGTGATCTTAGGCCACAGTTCTTCTCTTGCCAGCCGGTCTTCCTTCATAAAATCTTGAGCAAAACGCAGACCTTGTTCTTTGCACACTGCTGAATCCTTCGTCACTTTCCAAAACGGTGTCTCGATGGCGCCTCCTAGTGAACTGCAGGATGACTTGACGGGTTCGACCCTCTTCTTTTCTTCCTAATCGATGGATTGTATCGATCACATCTCCTATCTGGTCCGCCCATTGTGGTAAGATAGTTGAGAGAAGTTGTTCTGCCTTTTCTTTGAGGTTTTCTCCTTCTTGCTCTTTGAGGCCCGACAGCCTCAGGTTCCATCGACGCCTTGTATCTTTCAGCCTCCAGGAGTTTTTCTTTCAGAGCAGCGTTTTCTTTATTCATTACGGCAAACTTCTGTTCAAGGTTTTCCGTTGCAGATTTACATTCAGCCACGCCGAGTGCGTTCTGCTCCACTTGGAGAGTAATGCGGGCAAACAAGTCCGAATTTTCTTTAGCTGTTTGCCAAAGTCATCAACCTTGCTATCCAAACTTTTAATGGCTGCTAAGACGGCAGCCAAGGAGGCCTCTGACTCAGTGGCTTGTTTTTTAGCAGGTGGAAGTTTGGTTGGAGTTGCATTCAGTTGCCGTCTTACACTGGAGCTATTTTTTGACGTCTCCATCGGTGTTTCAGCGCTAGCAGCAGCAGTGTAGTTATGCGTGTTTAGCTTAGCAGCGTTAGCACTCTTCAGACTGGGGAAATCTTTCTCATTAACGACCGACATCTTTTATAAAACTCTTATTCTTTCTTCTTACTGTAAAATATGGAAGTTGGGGTCCACCTTGGGGTTGAAGAGGTGTGTAAAGGGCCAGGTTATTTAGCTGGTTGAGGGCTGCTACCCAGAGCTCATCACAGCGCGTCCGCTCTCTCCGCCATCTTTTCGCCCTCCCGAGCGATTAGCTACTTGAAAAATTCTTAACGGTTCAGAGCAGAGCAACCCGCTCTCCTGGCCCCTCCCGTCCTGCTGCATTTCCGGACACGCCCCTCGTTTTCCCCTGCGCTCACCTGATTGGTCCGCTGCTCAAGCTGGTTCCTTTCCGGTGTGTAAAGTCACCATCCCTTGCAGGATCTATTACATTAAAAATCTCTTATTGTGCTGTAATCACTGTTACAGCATAACAAGTGGCTGCAATGCAATCACCGTGGAGCCATAAAAACTTAAGATCCGTTTACTTCTGTGCGCCAGGTCCTCCATATTTAGCCGGAAGTCCTGGGAAGTGTGACATCAGTTATCACGTGATTACCTGTTTTTCTTTCTTTTTTGGGAACGTGAGCAGCTTAGTGGTAGGGCAGGGTTACTGGCAGAGTCCAGTAAAACTATAGGTACCTCTCCAAAATATGACTTTGGTAAAAGTCCAAGTCACTGAAATGTTACTTGAGTTAAAGTATTAAAGTATCTGAAATGTCTTGTACTTAAGTATGGAAATTACTGTAAAAATGGATGTACTCAAGTAATGTAATGAAAAGTGAAAAGTAAAACAAGGCAAATGCAGTTTGAATGACATTTTTTTAATATTTTGGTAAACTTGTCAAATGCACTTAAAATAATGTACACAACCAAGTGCAGGCAAAATGAAACCTGATAATAGGTAAACCTGCAGCATCATTTAGTTAAGAACATCAGGTGCTTTACCTAAACCACAAGGTTAACTTAACCTGCTTTACAACTGAACCAGCTTCTTAGTAAACCCTCCAGGACAGAAAATACAAAGTTTTTTCTTTCTTAGCTTCTTTTAATGTACTTTGATCTTAGTAACATGGGCTACATATTCATACATATTCATAATGGCGGACAACATAAACTCCCCATTAGCTCAGACTGCTAACTTTTCACCTCAGCAGCAAAAGGGCGGGGCGGCCCGCTGTCAGTCTCACACCTTATATGGAAATGGGAGTATTGCATTCCGGAAATGAAGGGGGCGCTAGTGACAATATTTTCTGTACTAGCCGCGTTTTAATAATTGTAATAACGCATTGTATTTGACAACGCCTTTCAAAACACCCAAGAACACTTTCAACATTTAAAATTACTAATTAAACAGTAAAAAAATGGCTACATAACGTGTTAGGTCACACGGTATGTCCCTTTTTTATTTTTAAATATTGTTTTCAGAACGCTCCACCACCTGTGCAAAAGACATTGATCTTACCGAATAGTTAATTACAAGTTATTTTATAATGGTAAAATCAACAATGTATCTCCAGTCATAAGGTTGAACTGAAGAGATTTTTTTTAATGGTTACAAGTATAAAAAGACCTAATAACTAAAAAAAAGCAAGTATAAAAAGACCTAATAACTAAAAAAGAATAAGTATAAAAAAGACCTAACAACTAAACAAGAACAAGTAAAAAAAGAGTCTCTGGCTCAGATTTCTCCATGTCAGTAATGTCCTGAGGAACGAAAGGCTCCAGGGGTGAGATCTCAACCTCAGGTTCCTCTTCCAGAAGCTCTGGGGTTGCCTGGAAGTCCAGAGGAACAAATGGCTCCCCAGCCTCAGGTTCCTCTTGGACGTCCAGAGGAACAAACGGCTCGACAGCCTCAGGTTCCTCTTGGAGGTCCAGAGGAACAAATGGCTCGACAGCTTCAGGTTCCTCTTGGACGTCCAGAGGAAGAAATGGCTCGACATCCTCAGGTTCCTCTTGGACGTCCAGAGGAACAAACGGCTCGACATCCTCAGGTTCTGCTTCCCCAAGCTCTGGAGTTTCTGGGACGTCCAGAGGCTCGACGTCTACCATGACCGGAGTTTTGATGTCTGTGGCCAGCTGATAATCTTCTTCACATCCCTCAATGTCAGAATCACTGTCTCCTGAAGAAGCTTCTGCTGCTGACATTTCACTGTCTTCCACCTCGATGTTCTCCTTGTCGTGACTCAAAGATGTTTCCGGTTCTTCAATAATGATCATTGGAGCCACCTTTGCTGAACGTTTGCCAATTAAATTTCTAAAAAATCTCCTAATTGTTCCTGTTAGACCTTTAGATTTTTTCTTTGGTCTGCAGGTTTTGACGTCGGCTGGTTCAGGTGAATATGATCCATACAAAAAGTCCTCCATTATATAGAGTGTTTCATCAACCATATGGCTGATGATGGACATCCTCGCCACCTTCTGATCATGTTCTGAGTCCAAGCTGATTACTTTCAGGAGATGTTGCACAATCAGTCGGTTCAAGTTTTGGTTGTGTTCATTGTCCAAGTCTTTGTCAATGCCCAGAACTTTTGCAAAAGTCTCGGGAACTGCGTTCCCCACGGCCGCCTTCAGGTCCTTCATGGTCCGTCTTTCTTTGGGGGCACCAAGCAGAACGATGGATGTCAGCAGCTCCAAGATGGTTCCATAGGTCTCCTGTAGAGCAGAGGTGGTGCTGGGTTCTGGGTTCCCGTTTGCCAGTCCCTTCCTCTCCTTGGGGGTGAGGTTTCTGACAAACGGGTCGACCGCAGGCATCAGGGCTTCCACAGTGACAATCTGTGTCTCGGATGCTGAACTCTGACTAGTTGGCATCATGATTCGTTAAGTTGAGATTTGGGTTTTCTGCAACGATAGTGAGAACGACTGGCTCTGCGAGGAAAAAGTGCAAAGTGAAGTTTAGGGGAAAAGAACGAACAAATAAAGACTATGACGTCATAGGGATCCTTCATTCACCCTCCACGAGAATTTAGCTGACCTTAATATTTCCTGTGTTTTATGTTGGTCAGTGTGAGAGCCATAAATAGAAAGTATTTAAGTAATTTGTATGATGGTTTGTTTTTTATTTTGTCACACTTACATAAGAAGACTATTTGTTCAGACAATTTTTATTGTGAAGTTTGGTTTTATTTTGAAAGGCGTACTTCCTGTTGGGTATATGTTATAAAAGAAAAATTCTATTGACAGTTTGTGCACTAAACGGATTATTTAGACACGGCGCAATACAGTTTTTGACCGTGTAAACTGTGTATAGTTAGAAAGAAGGAAAAAAGAAATTGTAAATTGTAGCTGTCATTTTTGTATTTGCAGAATTTTTATAGATTAATCATTTTTGTTAATTTAATGGTTTTCACGCGTCCATTACTCTCAATGTCTAAGGAATGACACAGATATTGGATCTGTTCCCATAACAGTCGTTATTGTTACATTTAGTGTCGATATGTGTGTGACAGGTGTGTTTATCGGACAGTTATGTATCGGTTCAATACAAGACGTGACATTTAGCGGTGTTTTACGGAGGGGCAGTTGTCCTATTTAGGGGTGCTAAATCGTCCCTAAAACAGGGCTATGCTGCTTCATTAATGTTTCATTTCAGGTACAATTTTTTTGTCTCCATTTTAAATACTTTTTGTGCTGTAAAAGTGTAGTGTCCTTGAGCTTTCTCCTACAGATCGATGTGGTGATGTTCGATAAAACCGGCACGATAACAAACGGGGTACCGAAGGTGACCCGCGTGCTGGTGTTGTGGGAAATGGCCCGCATGCCCCTGAGGAAGATCCTGGCGCTGGTCGGCACCGCAGAGGTCAGCAGCGAGCATCCCCTGGGCGCGGCAGTGGCGAAATACTGCAAAGACGTAAGAGATGTTTTTTTTTTTTTTTTTTTTTTTTTGTGCGTGTGTGCAGCCCAGCGACCTGCGTTGCGAGTAAAACGTGCGGTGCAACCCCACAGGAGCTGGGCTCGGACGCTCTGGGACGCTGCCAGGACTTCCAGGCGGTTCCCGGCTGCGGGATCAGCTGCCGAGTGTCCGACGTGGAGCATCTGCTGCAGCGGAGCGACGAGGTTTTCTTCCTGCCGGGAGTCACCACAGACGAAAGCAGGCTTTTGGCTGCCGAGGAGCCCACCCCCACAGGTCAATCAACCTTTTTCCCTTCATTCATAGATGCACTAAACCGTGGATTTCCTGTTCCATTATACTTGTAGTACTCAGGAAGGTTATGATCAACTTTAAACCAATTAATTGGCTTTGTTTTAAAATGCCATGTCGGTTTTTCTTCAAGCATGATGGAAATGGACATTTAGCCATTAAGGCCATTAAGGCTAAATGGTGTTAGCCCAAATGCCTAAAACATTTTTTCATATGTGACCCATGTCCAACTTTTTCATGGCGGTCTTCCGGGTCAAACTCCGGTCTTTTCTTCCCTCCTCCCAAACAAATCCGACCTGCGCGGCGTCCACACATAGAACAAAGTCGGACACGCATCCCATTGTTTTCAAAGCAAAGTTTGAATGGTCATGTCGCACTTCATCCGACTTTTTATCTCATTATTGCATCATAATTCTGCACCAGAAGAAGCCAGACGAGGTGAGTCCGGACATAAACAGTGGCTGAAAATTCTAATTATGAACTTAAGCAACCTATAGAAACTTCAGTGCAACTCTTGACATTTTATTTTTTTATCTCTCGTCAATAATGTAGAATGATGGGCTTCAAATTTGCCTTATAACCCATCCAGATTTCATAAGCAGCGAAAACTGCTTCTGAAAGGTCACAGCTGTTGTCTTTCCACCTCGGTGTTTCATTAGCACACATCTGAAAATCTTCATATTATCTCAATTCTGTTTTTAAAATATGAAAATACATTTCCTTCGGTGTGCTTCTAGCTGAGGGGGCATCGTACTCTGTCCTGATCGGGAACAGAGAGTGGATGAGGAGAAATGGCCACCACATCAAAGCGGATGTCGATGCCGCCATGTCGAGCCACGAAACCAAAGGACAGACCGCCATATTGGTGGCTATAGATGGTGAGGTACGGACTAACGGGCTCCGTCGCGTCTTTTTCACCACACTGACTTTGTCTGCGCTTTCTGCAGGTGTTCTGTGTGCCATGTTGGCCATCGCAGACACGGTGAAAGCGGAGTCAGCGCTAGCGGTGCACACCCTGAGCAGCATGGGCATCGAGGTGGCCATGATAACCGGCGACAACAGGCGTACGGCCAAAGCCATAGCTGCACAGGTGAAACTCTCATACAGACTAAAGTGTGTATCAGGGTTGTAATAGATTTGGGTTTTTGATAACAGTTTAGCTTGTTTTTTTTTACACGTGACTGCAGGTGGGGATCAGGAAAGTGTTTGCAGAGGTGCTGCCATCGCATAAGGTGGCCAAAGTTCAGGAGCTGCAGGACCGAGGGCATCGTGTGGCCATGGTGGGGGACGGCGTCAACGACTCGCCCGCCTTGGCCTGCGCTGATGTCGGCATCGCCATCGGCACCGGCACGGATGTGGCCATCGAAGCGGCCGACATCGTCCTGATCAGGGTGGGTGGGCCGGCGGTGTGGATTCGCTCTGTTGGATTGGAGGGGTCTCAACCTGAGGGTTTGTCCCCCCCTGCAGAACGACCTGCTGGACGTGGTGGCCAGCATCGAGCTGTCCAAGAGGACAGTGCGCAGGATCAGGATCAACTTTGTTTTCGCTCTGATCTACAACCTGCTCGGGATTCCAGTGGCTGCAGGTGAGGCCTGAAACTGTCTGTCAGAATTTGTGTTCTGTATTAAGTAGAAGAGCAGCAAACTCATCCTACGGCGTGTGTTTAGGTGTGTTTATGTCCATTGGGCTTGTCCTGCAGCCGTGGATGGGATCGGCTGCCATGGCCGCCTCTTCTCTGTCAGTGGTTCTGTCCTCTCTGCTCCTGAGGACGTGAGTCATAACTACTTGTTCTTATAGATTTTGTCCTAATTTTGCTACATTGTCTAGCAAAATTATAATCTAGGTAATTTAGAGGTATTAGAGAAAAGAGGGCTGGAGTGCCGGATTTGCAAAACATTTCGCAATCCGTTCTTTTCCCACAAATCAAAAATGATGCACTGCTTTTTTTTTTTTCTCTTCAGGATGTTGTGCAATAACAGCCAGTGTTTTTGCAGGTATAGAAAGACATCGTCTGAGCTGTACGAGTCCCGCGCCAGAGGCCACATGGGGAGCCTTCGGTCATCTCAGATTATCACACGTCTGGGCCTGGACGGGCAGCGCCGCAGCCCTGCCCTCTCCCACGCTTCCCGAGCAGACGGGCCCATGAGCGTCTGAGCTGCTCTCTACCGGATCACCGGACGGCAGATGATTCTGACATTTAAAAAAAAAGAAAAATTAAATAAGGGAAATAAAATCTTAGTTCTTGTGTTTACAAGTACTTTGTTTTGATATTCGACTGTATTTATGTATATATGCTTTTTTCCTGCTCGTAAAATCAAAATTGAATATTATTCCAAGTGGTTTTTCTTGATTTTTTTTTTTTTAGCAGACAGCAGCCATCTGATTGAACACATAAATAACACTATTCTTCTGAAAATCGCAACCTGACGAGTTACAACAGGAGAGAGATAAATTTGATTTTGTCCAGATAGAGCACCACGCGTTCACCTTTACAGAAACACCCTTTTAATGTTTGTTCTGGCCTTTTAGACAAGTGAAGGAGAAGAGGAGCAGTGGAGAATGGCATGGATTTTTTTTTTTCTCCCTCCCACTTTTATTTAAAGTCCTGCCGGGAATAATTAAAGGAGCGCATTAATCAAAATGTCTGGCTCGTGGATTCTATAGTTATCCGAGAAGAATGAGCTTATTCACTGTGAGTAGACTGCAGGCTTTATTAATATAACTCTTGTCTTGTTCTCGGACCTCATAACGGGCTTCTTTTTTTTCACAGCAGCTTGACATGTGTTGGCAGGAAGAGCAGAGGAACACTTAAAGCACAGTCATTAAGATCAGTAGGTGTGCTCTGAAAAAGTGAAGAGGGATATCTGCAAAACATTAGGCTAATATAAAGAAAAAAACTAACAAAAACGTTTCTCTGCAGGCCCAAAATCTTAAACTTTTATTTTAACTAAAGGAACGACCAAAACTCTTTCGATAACACAATTATCAAGTGACGTTGGGGGATGGAAGTAGGACTTTTTAATCAATATTTAAGGATTTTTACTTTAAACATCTTGTTGAAAAGCAACTTGTAAATTAGTTTAGTCTAATTTCAAGGGTACTAAGATATTTATACTAAAAACTACACAAAAATGCTTCGTAGGACTTGGCGTTTTACAGTGTTTATAATGTTTCTGATGTTATTGTTCCTATTGAAAGTACTCCAAATGTAAAGTTTAAGTGATTGTTTAATCTTTCTGTTTTTCTGCCCTCACGGTGAATTTGGTTCTTCTTAATTAATAATTGGCTGTCAGGCTCATTATACACTCAAAATACAGACCACTAGCTCAATGTAACAAGAGGTCTGATTTTTGCGCGCTCCCTGTACAGTACATGAACTATAAAAATTATAAACCCATTTTTATTTCAGGAATAATTTTGTTCTGTCAGTAAAATGCTCACCACCAGAAGAAATGTTTGCAGTCCTACTTATTAAAAAAATATATAATAAAATATATATTTTCATATATATATATATATTTTAAATAAAGAAAAAACACGCCAACTCCAAAAAACTTTGGAAATCCATTTCAGTCGCTCAGTTCAATACTCTCATTCCTCACTTCCGACGTCCACCATGGCGCCTCGAATGATTAAGTGACGCTGTTGAAAAGGGTTAATAGTTTGGGTCATGCAGAACTAAACTGATCATTTCCATAGCAACAAGCTGAAGCAAGACATTCACCCGGAACTTCAATGAGCTCATTGTAGCTATGACCTCATCTATGACATGCGGATCTAGATCAAAGAACGTCTGAGGTTATGAATGACTGTGTTTCAAAGAATCAGTCCATATCCAACCTGCTCTTCACACATCAGCACAGTTTCATTGCAAGGATTTTTACGATGGCAGATGTTTTACTCGCTGTCGGTGTCCCCCTTGCTTTCACTGTTGATTATTTCATGACTACAGGGATCAGGAAACTTTCTGACAAGCTCTTTCCACCTAGTGAAGGTAAAAGAGGTAGCTCGAAGGACCAGAGCACCTCTTCTGGATTTGATCATTTTGACGATTTTCTTTTGAGTAATTCCCCTACAGAGAAGCAAACCTCCCCGGCTGGGGAGGTTTGCTTCTCTGAATATGACCAGTTTGATGCTTTTCTTTTTAATCCTTCCCCGGCTGAGAAGGAAACCTTCCCGGCTGGGGAGGTTTCCTTCTCAGCAATGCCCCATTATGATGAGTTTGATTCGTTTTGTTTGATCGTCCCCGGACTGAGAAGCAAACCTCCCCGGCTGGGGAGGTTTGCTTCTTCGATAATGATATGTTCTATGCTTTTTTTCTGGATTTGTCCCCTTCTGAGAAGCAAACCTCCCCGGCTGGGGAGGTTTGCTTCCCCAGCCAGATCCTTCCCCAGCCGGGGAAAGATCTTGTCGATCCTTCCCCGGCTGGGGAAGATGACAGTCAAAATGAGACAATTTCTATTCACAAGAATATTAATGAAGAAGGCTCTGCCCTACAGAAGGATTTGGATAATCATCCAGAACAACAAATATCACCAGTTGATGAAGTTTTTTATGAAGAGGCGATAGTGGATTTTGAAGCCTCAACTTTGATTTTACAGAGTACTCATGAAGAGAAACCGTTCCCATTATTATTATTATTATTTTTTATATTATTTTTCATTCCTTTGTTTGCTTTCAGTGGATGTGTTTTTAATTATTTCTCTATTTTATATTTGATTTGTTTTTTCTTTATGTCTCAGAAACGGAATAATTTTTAGTCTATTTTTAATAACGATGTATTATGATATGTTTGATTCGTTTCTGTTTGATCCTTCCCGGACTGAGAAGCAAACCTCCCCCGAATGGGGAGGTTTGCTTCCCCCGCCAGATCCTTCCCCGGCTGGGGAAGATGACTGTAAAAATGAGACAGTTGAGCCAGACTGCTCAATTTCTGCATTTCACGAGAATATCAATGAAGAAAGGTCTGTCCTAGAGAATGATTTGGCTAATCTTCTGGCCCTGAGCAGACAATGGTTTTTGTGCTGCAGAATCACGACAGCTGAAAATTTGGTTACCCAAGCATCAGGGCAGGCCGTGCCACCGTGTGAAGTACTGCACCGTGTTTCTGCCAGGTTGCTTATTGCTGTGTGTTGCCTGATTGTGTGGTCAGGTGGAGCATGTTTACCCCTCTCCTGGAGGTCTGCGGCCCACAATTAGCCTCCAGAATCCAAATTCAGGGCCCCTGTTGCCCCTTCCGCTGCTTCTCCGACCAACAATTTCAGGTACTCTTATTTATTTACAATGCCTTGCAAAAGCATTCATACCTGTTGAACTTTTTCACATTTTGTCGCTTCATTAGAAATTATTGACTCTAAACAAGCTTTTATATCTTACTGGAAAGTTGTTTTTTTAGTTTGGTATTATTTGAAGTGAACTAAAATGTTTGCACTAAAAAACTAAGCAAAAATACAATTTTTTTATTTATTTTTTTTGTCTGAAATGTTGGAAAATATAGCAAGAAAGTCACAAAAATGGGGTGATTACTGTTAAGCCGCAAACATGAACGACACGACCTGGTGGCCCAGCCTATCAGTCAAACCTCAAAAAAGGATGGTGGTTATTTTTAGACCTGTGCTGAGGTAAATAAGATCAGCTTCACATGATCTCCCAAAATTAAGAATACTGGCACCTATAAATCAGTGTACCCATAAACTTGTCCTAAAGTAAGACTCTTAATAACGTTCCTGATCACACATCAGGAACCCAAGGAGCAATAATTAGCTCAGCTGAAGTTTGGAGTCTTGAAAAAAATACTTCATGTTGATCCAATTAGATCTTCTATTTCACACCTTTTATTGGGTAATAAACAGTTGCGTTAACATGATATCTCACAGTTGTTACATAAAATGACAATTAAGTCATATTTTTGGTCATTGTGACGAATCCAATTGTCGTTTTATCCGGTGACGCTGAACCGTGGAGAAATCTGTCTTCAAAAATGGATTGTAGAATTATGTATACATTCATTTTCTTTTTTTACACTTGCACATAATGCAAATTATAAGTCTTTCTGTGTCAGTCTTTCATAGATGGGTGGATGACAAAGATGTGAAAACATGTGAGTTGGAGTACAACAGGGTGACAAAAGACTTTTTTTAAACGTTTTATTTGTATTGTGTGATTATCCACAGGATGAGACACAAAATTGGCATTTTTATTTACAGAGGCTCAAAAAAAAAAACAATTAGTGAGGACCAAACACATGGCCCTGGGGTGCTCCAAGTTGGTAAAAAAGGATCTCTGGTTTGTCTGCAAGGAAATCCAAATCCCCAAAAATTAGCTATACAAAAATAATAATAATAAAAAAAACCCTACAGATATACCCAATTCAATCTGATTATTTCAGGGGTTTTTTTGGTTTTTTTTTTTTTTTTGCAACAAATAGTTAATAATAAACACGTTCTCACTTGAGACTCTTTAAATGTGTGTACGTTTCAAATTTTAAATTGACATCATCGCGACGAAATACAAAATATAGCAGTAAATATTGCATCAAGCGCATTGCGAGGGAACGCAAAAGTTACCGTGACCCTCAAAGGCCTCCGTAGGAGAGAGTCACAACTTTTACCGCGCGGCAATAGACCCGAGTCGTATCAGGAACATAAATATGAATTCAAAGGTCATATTAGAGTAACGTAGCGCTGGCAACGTTTTCACCAAAACAACCAAACAAACAAGCAAAAAAACTATAACTCGCTATTAGTGACGTTGAATGAGGACGACGAAACGGGTAAATTAAACTTTCGCTTGACCCGACTTGTTCAGCCAAATCCATGAATCCATGTCACTTTAATATTTTTATGACGCGGTGCCCCTCGTCTGTCTTGTAGTCAGAAGACGGCGACGTCACCAAGCAGCCACGAGCTCGCGACTCAAGAATGGACGGGTAAGTGGAAATTATTGGGATTAATAAGAGCAGAGAGCACCGTAAAGAAGTGCTTTTTTTTTAATGAAAAGTCATTATAAATGAACTGTCAAGTTCAAGGCCCCCCGCGGGGCCAGATCTGGCCCGCCATAGCGCTCTAACGGGCCTCGTCAACGGAACCCGGAAGTGACGGTGTCGTGAGAAAGTTCGACACTTTTTTTATCGTTTTTTTTAAAATTTAGCTCTATATTTAATATTTACTCCTGTTTCATGTTCGTATCTCAAGGCTCATTTGAGCAACAAACAAATATATATTGTGGCATTGTCGAAAAGGATGTGTAATGAGGAATATAGTTGAACTACTACAAAGCAACTTTGGAAATATTTGAAAGACAAAAAAAAAGCACTAAAATTTCAACATTTGATGCGTAAGGTTACGTTGGAGTAGAACGGGAAGTGACGTTTTAGAGCTGACGACATTCTGTTCTGCACTCTGAATGTGTTGCTCTTATGTTCAACATTAAAGACGTTTAGACGCAACATCGGTGACATCTTTGACTCTAACTCTACAATAATCACATTATTTTAATAATAATAATAATTATTATTATAATAATTACCTTAAAGTGGGCAAGCACGTTGCAAAAACGCGCAAAAAAACCCCAAACAAAATAGAGGTTGGAGTTGAAGGATATCTCTGCATAAACATTTTTGCTGCAGATATCTCATCCTTGACACAGTGATGTATAAAAAGACAGCTCCGTGCCTCAGACGTCACCTCTAAAGGTGAAGTTTGACTCTTGACTGTGTGTAAATTGCCAAAGCTCGATGATTTAAATAAACTCGGGCTTCTTCTCTGGTAACCTTGGTGCGTGTTCTGAACACACACACACACACGCACGCACGCACACACACACACACACACACACACACACACACACACACACACACACACACACACACACACACACACACACAGCAATTTGTGTCAGCCGGGCAGATGTTCAGCTTTAAAATCCAGCATTGGAAGTATGACGTTGGTTTATAATAAATTAATAAATTAGAGGCAATTTTAAGAGACATGTGACAGGCGCTTATGATCATTCGCCACTTTAATGTAATTCCACAAAATTGACAAAATGTATCGCAACAGAGTTCTCATGGTGCCTTCACTCTGTGGAGCGGTTCACTGACTGCACGCGTTACAATGTAGTTAGTTTTTTATGTATTTATTTTATTTTTTTTAGATACATCCACAACACCTGAGCTGTCCCCAGATAGATTCACCTTGAAGGCGATGACGAGAGAAACTGAAACGACGAGGCATAAACCTCCACCGCCTGGCATTTCCTATTTAAGCCGAAGGTCACTGTACGCACACGGAGACAAAAGGGCGACCGGAGCAGCGTTAGGTATTCTGCAAACATTCTCAAACGGCCAAGAGAGAGGAAAGAAATTCCGCTTTTGCTCGGCTGAACGTGGCGAAGTGAACATCAAGCACACCGGCTAAATAGGAAGATGTGGTTCACATTATTACACCAGACAAGGCGGCTTTTCTTGGCATCTGGATATAGTGAAACTCTTCCTTTACACTAATAGGTACAGTTGGTAAAACTACAGTTCTGGTCGCCAGAGTATCGGGAACCGGCGATGCACCGATCCGATATTAATGCCTGCATCGGAACTGCTATTGATCAAATTCTTGGTCGAGTATCAGTGGCAGGTCCGTAGAGATCCGGTTCTAAAAGCAAAGAGAATAACTGCTACTATCTAAGCGGCTTCCAATATTTCGCTTCAATTCCAAGTCGATCGTTTTAACATTGCAAAGCTTGTCGCGGTGGAAACTAATGACGAGACGACGAGCAGCTCCGCTGTCGCTGCCAATTATTCACTTGATTATGATGTCGACTGCAGTCTTCGGGACTTTTAAGTAATGCAGGCTTTAATTATTACCGTGGGACAGCTCAAAGGTTTACTCTAGCAACCACTAGGTCAGAAATCTATTGATATTATACAACATGTGAGCCTCTGGCAGGCATATATAATACTCAGGCCACCAGGGAGATGGCATAAATGGATAAATCATGTAATTAAAGTATTATATAAATGAGATACCAAGTCTACCATCCTTGCAATGCCCTTCTCAATGACTCATTAGATTTATGGACTCACACTGTTGGTGGAAGATTGCTATTTTAAGACTGTGGGACAGATACTAATATTCATCCACATGTGTATTTTTGAAGACGCATGGCTTCCATATTTGGCCCAGTGAAATCGGGAGGAATGAAGTGCCCAGCTGTGCAGCGCTCATCGAATAAAATTTTAGAATATTTGTGACTTGAAAAGAACGCCTCGAAATGTGCTTTCCTGATTTCATAATTGCAATTTTGAGTTGATGAGTTTCACTAAGTCACTGTTTCAAGATATTAAATCATTCTGAATTTGTTCTTGTGACAATTTCCTTATTTCATGACGTGGAAATAAAAAGATCCTTGAATGTTTTGTTAAAATATATCCTTATTTTACTGTCTTGAGGTAAGAAAACCTCTGAGCGTGATTAATGTTGAAAACGGCTTAATTGTCCTAAAATAACACGATCAGAATATATGCCACGCGCACATTTGCTGTCCCAGTTTGTCAAAGATCCCTCGCTGATTAGATTGTAACGCAGACTCTGTTCAGGGTTTTTGTTGCTGTATAATCACCCTGCCCCTGAAACAGATGAGCCTTTGTCCATCCGAATCTCAGCTCCTGCATTTGCGACTTTACGGCCCGACCGGGCTCCGTGTCGGCTTTGAGGCGAATGAGGTCTCGCCCTACGTTCTTAAACAAATGCAGCTGAATATATTACTGTGGTGGTGCTCGACGCGCTTCTGACCTGCTGCCCTCTTTGCCACTTATGAGAAGAGATGTCACAAAAATGCTGCTTTCGTTCTTTTTTTAATGTTAATTTTTGACAACACAGAGTGCGTGTCTGACCAATTTGTTCTGTGTGAGATTCTTTCTGAATTTGTCACGTTCATTCGAAATCGAGGTTGAAACAATTGATTTGATGAATCGTGACGAGCCAGTTAAAACATTCCGTAATCTAATAATTGTAAACTGGAGTATAGACTCTAAACAGTACATTTCCTGCATAAACAATATACCCAGAGCAAGAACTGTCGTTTTGCAAGACAAAAAAGCGCCCTCTTCTTTAAATATGTTCTACCTAGAAATCCTCAAGTAGTTTTAGCTTCACCTGGTTGAAATTCTGCAAAAAAAAAAAAAAAGTTTTTCTTTTGTGAAAACTCTCATTATGTTGTGACAGTGTAATATGAGACAAATAATCTGAAATTTTTAAAAACTCTTTCACCTCTTTCCAGTACCACTATTACCAGAGGGAGGATCTTAGCACTGTCAATCAACCCTGTGTATGTGCTGCTCAATGTGCTAATGGTGAAGAAGCAACTTATGGTCAAGCCAAGTCTTTGCATGGAACTCTATTGAGAAAGGGTGAGTCAATATTCGTTCATTCGTAACGTTTGTTGATGGGCTCAAAAGGCATAAGCTTACAGTGCCACTTGGTAACAGATATCAATGGGAGGTACATGGACATATTTGTACAATTGTATTCAGAATTTTGACCCTGTGTGAATTAGCAAACGGCCACAAATTTAAACTTGTGAATCAGATTATTATCTCCAACCAAAGAAACAACGACCAAATTTTAGTACGAGCATTTTATCGTTTTTATTTCCAAAAGTGACTAAAGTTTCTCCCGTCTAAAGCCAGCCAGTAGGCATTCGACTGGAAAGTGTGACTTCAACTTCATCTTCAATTGTCGTTCAGTTTGCAAACTCTTACACTTAATATACTGTTAGTATTTATGCGTGGGTGAACACAGACTACAGTGAGTCTGTCAAACAGCTAATTCTGTATTTTCCCGCCTTTGTATTCAAAGTTCAGGATGATATCTGCACTTATGTCTTCATTATTCCTTCCCAGATTTCTTCTATAAGATATTTTAATATTAACGATACCTGAGCAGCTACAAGAAGCAGTTTTGAAATAATATCTTCATTGAACTAAAGTAAAAGCTCTCCAAACCAATTAAATCTTTGTTAAAAAACCAGCAGCGCTCTACATCAAATACCTGTTTTTGCTACCTTTTGTTGACAACTGTTTGGAGATCTTACAGATAAAAACATTCACTACAACTCTGGACACTCAGAAATGGCTGACTGACCCTTTCTAGGCTGAAAGATGTGATTGACTTTGTTTCTAATTTGTTCTCACATTTCTCTATCTTGTTGCATTATGTGGACTTGTAGCCTACTTCACAAACACTACTTTTTCTTTTTATTCACATTGTCTCGTTCTAATACTCAAATTTGAAATGTGCAACAAATAAGTTATTTAGTTGGATCAATCTTGTGAAGTGTAGTGAATTTGTGCATCCCAAGTACATAACTCTACAGAAAAGCATTTTTATGCTCCGCCTCTAAAACACACTGCTGGCCGTGTCGTAGTCCTTGCTGATATGGGACATACTGGGCAACGACTTTAGGTACTCCATGTGCCTCCTGGCATCCTCCTGGTTGTGTTTGATATAATAGACAATGTAAGCCGTTACCATGAAGAACCAGCAGAACATTGCTACGAACATGGCCACATCCGTTGTTTTATGGTGGAAATTGCAAAAGTTGATGCCCGAGTCCAAGACCTGGATCACCGGCTGTCCCACGTACTCCTCCTGCACGGATGTGTGGCAGCTGACCTCGTTGACCGTCTCCGGATCCATCCTCAGTTCCCTTAAGACCTCCTGGAGGGAGCACTCGCAGTGCCAGGGGTTGTTGGAGAGGCGGATCCGGGCGTGCAGCTTGGTGAAGGTTCCCCTTGGGAGTCCGCTGAGCTGGTTATTGGAAAGATCCAAGGTCCGCAGGCTGTCCAAAACTCCCAGGAAGGAGTCGTCGTCCACGCTTTCGAGCAAGTTGTGCGATAAATCCAGCTCCCTGAGGCGCTGCAGGTCTGCGAAGGCCTCCTTCGGGATGTGCCTGATCCGGTTTGACGACAGCAAGAGGACAACAGTGTCCCTCGGCAGGTTGGCCGGGATGTCCTCCAGGTTGCGCGAGGTGCACTGTACCACCATGCCGCTCCTGTCTGAGCAGTGGCAAATCTTCGGGCAACCCTTCGCTGCGACAAAAGAAAGTAGCAGCAAAGTTCCTGCAAAGAAATAAGAACCTCGGCCAGGACGTCGTGTGGAGCTTCTGCGCCTTTGAGAAACCCCCATTAGCTGTAGAGTCAAAAATCCTGTGAGTCCTTTCAAGATTTACCGGGACATTCCTTCTTTGCATACTCTTTAAATGAGAAGTAAAGGAACAACGATTGCCCCTGGGAAGAGAGAGGGAATCGTTTTGACAGGATGATCCATGGTTGTCACTTCAGAGTTGGTCTCCACCAACCGGAAGAAACCTGAAAATGAAAGAAACACAAAGGGTGACAATGAACGTGTAATTCATTTTCCATGTCGAGCAAAGGGAATTCTAACCATATTGTCTTTCTCCAATGGGTGGGAGAGGCCAGAAAAGTTCAGCATTATCATAATAATACCATGCTCTTTGGAAATTACATCCCATTAAATAAGGTGTGGGTTCATCAATATGCAGCTGATGAACTTTGGAAAAAGTGATTTGTGTTGGACTACAAAGCTGTGGGTAATCTGTGAGATTAAACGGGACGTTTGTGACCAACGAAGGTCAGGGAGCAAATAAAATCACCCCAAGACACGCGCCTCGTTTGCCCCGTTTGCATGTGTGGAGAACAGATCTGACGGAGATGATGGATGTCAAACGAAAAGATTTCACGGCAGGAATGACAAGAATATAAATGAGGTAAACGACTGATAACCAGGCAAAACATCCTGGGCTTCACAAAAGTACTCACATCCCTTCAGCCAGCTGCTGTTTGCGGAAAGGTTTCATATGGGCAATTGCCCAGGGCAGCAATAGAAAGGGAGGGGGGTGAAAATATCTCTTTGTTTCTTCTCAAACAGATTTTCTGTAGTTTTTACAGCATGTGGAGACATATGGAATGTTGTGCCCCCTGCTGGCTGCTGAGAATATGAAGACATTTTAAAGATTGTTGCCCTAATTCTTCCATGCATGTTTTAGAAATCTTTTAATCTCCCTTGGCAACCCTGCACAAAACGCTTAGGTGGACGTACCTCTGGCTTCAAGGACAAAGTTTCCACCATAAAGAGCACCTTTCCGTCACAACTCAGCTCCTCGGCTCCTTCAGGCTAGCCAGCAACAATTAGCAAACACCTGGTGGAACTGCACACCTGCTGGGTTTATTATAGGAGCTACATCTCAGTGAAACGCTGGTAAAACGCTAAACGGTTTATGAAGGAGCCGTGTTGTGATGATTTCCAGGAGGTGGAGTTTCAGAAAAAGGAGGAGTTTCTTAAAGAGACAGAGCCCAAATTCTGAGATGTTAAATTACAAAGTCAAATTTATTTTAAGTCGTATTTGATATAATATGCAGCACCATGTGGCTGGAAAAAGCTTAATACTTCCCCCTTAATACAGAAGTAGAAAGAAAATTCTACATATTTGAACTTTTTTTTCCACAAATAAAACTTTTAAACCTGGAATTCTTTATTTTTATTTTTGGCACATTTACTCTGATACCCGTGAATAAAATCAAGCACAACTAACAGTTGCTAAAGTACTCTAACTCGGAAACAGATTTATGAGGTAATGAGGAGGAAGGTGCTCTGGTCACCGCGGAGACGTCATCATCACAGTGAAACCTGCTTCTGGCGGCATCATAACCTGAAGGTGCTTTTCCTCACCAGAGACAATTAATCTGGTAAGAGTTGATAGAATGATGGATAAAGGTTGTAAAATAAAATAAAATAAGTAAAGCCTATAAAAGTCAAGAGCAGCCAGCAGGACGACAACCATAAACGTTCATGGAGAGTTGAAAAATAGAGAAGTACTTGAAAGGATGTGAGTACTCTTGCAAGCCGCTTCTAAGTGTTTCAGAGTAAAATGAGTTTTTAAACAAGACCCTACTGCAAAATGTAACAAAAATGCAGCTGAAGTAGATTAAAAAGACAAATATAAGTGAGGCTGGTTGGGTTAAATCCAGAATATAAATGTGCTCAAAATGCAGCAGCTGTAAAGTGATCAGGAGCCTACCAGTCAGCTCCGGATCGGCGTGCGTTCCCCAGCGGACGGGCAGCCTCCTCTCCGAGCTCGGTGCCGGTCGCCGTCCTCCTCAGGAGCTGCAGCCTCTCCGGGAGGCAGTGTCCAGCTGTTTGACCTCCTGCCGGGCGGCAGCTTTGCAGCAGCGGTGCATCTCTGGGTGGGTGCGTAACAGGAGCGCGTGTGTGTAGGTGCGCGGGAGGTGGGTGGGTGTGTGTGTGTGTGTGTGTGTTGGCGCTGCCTTTCTGCAGGTTGAAACCCCGCAACTGTGAGTCTTTCGACTTTGACAGGAAAATATTTCAGACAGCATTCTCATGTCAGGGTGAACATTTAAGCTGCGATATCAAACTTTTATAATTAAATTTTTTCACACATACTTATTTTAACTACTACCATGTCTTGACAGGATGATATGAGACAGATAATCTGTGAAAAGATTGATGTCCTCCACCTCCCAGAGCTGCTATTGCTGTCAGAGGAAAAACACAAAACAACCAATCGGAGCCAGGGGGAGGGGCTTAGCACTGTCAATCAAGCTTAACTCAACTTTAAAAATCTCAGATTCAGATGATCTTTATTGTCATTAAACTTTGCATGAGAGATGCACTGAAGAAGAAAATAGCGTGGTAGCTCACAAACAGGACGTGTGATCTTTTACGTGCGTGCAAAACGCAAGTAATAGATTATTTTTAATATTTTTTATATTATCGTTCATGAAAGCGAAACGTTCGTATCAGAAGAGATTAGTTGATGGCAACATAATCTCATCTTACGACCAAACGGAATGCTACACCAGGTGTCGCTGCTTTGGAGTGAAAAATAACAAGAGAAAACCAAAAATTAACAGTTGGAGTAATAACAAATTATTCAATTTGAAGAGTAGAAGAAAGTCATAAAAAGTGATCAGTTTTTTCTTCAAGTAGAATAACTACAGAGATAACTAACCTCGTCTATTAGCCACTATGTAAAAGCTACAATATCCTCAATAAATTTACACGTTAATTTATCTAAATTACAACTTAAGAATTTATAAAGAAAGAAGAAAGACTAAAGAAAGACTTGACAATATGTCATGTCTTTTCAGCTGCACTATCGGACTCAAAAGTCAGCGCCTGCTTGATCTGCTGAAAGACACCTAAACCTTTATCCCAGGGTTTCTCTGTCTGTTGTGCTGCGCTTGCACTTTTGATTCAATGCAACCTTTCCTCTCCGTTCGTGGGTTGATCTCACGCACGCTGATGGATTATGAAGTTAATAAAACAACAGAACATTAAGCACTTTGCGAGATTAGACGACAGCACCCCGTTAGAGTAAATCTCTCGCTGACATGTTCTCTTCATGCTTCTGATTGTTCTTCCGTTGATGTTTATCAATGCTGCGCTACCAAACACCTTCGAAGGTATTCCCTCATATCAAAAGCAGCCGGGGCTTCCCGAAGCATTAGCATGATTAAGCCTGGTCAGTTTTCTGAAAGACGTCGCTTGCATTGAGCAAAGAGATTGGAGCTTGTTGGCGTTTCAGTGGCTGGACACCAGCTGTTTCTTTTTGCCACCGGTTGCCCTGGTTTGATCATGGATCCGTTTAACTCCTCCTGTCAGACTCCTGGCTTGCTTCCAGCATCTCATCTCAAATAAATTTATACACCACCACCCTGCCAGATCACAAACGCGTGGAGCTGAGCCAGGCCAGTCCAGTGTTTTTCAGCAGAGTAATCTCTGTAATACTAGGTAATGTTTGCGGTAGGAGCGATGAATCATGGCAGATCGCATTATTTCCCCTGGACAAAGAGGCCGTCTTCGTTCTATCCTCTCTATTGACTTTCTACAGTCACTTTGTGAAAGCAGCTCCCCTCCAACGAATGTTGACCTCTTTAGGGGTCTATTAAAGCACGGCTGCTGCAGAGCTCGACTGACATTGGCTTTTTTGCTCACTCTGCTTTGGCCCGAGAGGGAGGACACCAAATGGTTTATTACCGTGACCCCCACCCAACCTCTCCCCGACACCCAAAAGGACGTAATGACTGAAGAACCCACTGGATATACTGCACCGTAAAGTAGAATTCGTAACCACTGAGTTTTTTTAAATAAACATTTTGCTATTGTGTCCTGTAAAAAAAATAATTTTTAGGATTTTTTTAGGCTAAACGATGATAACCTGCCAGAAATTATTAGTAGAAGAAGAAGCAGCTTCTGGCAACCTAATGAATTTAATGTGAATGTATTTGTCAATCGCACAATTTTGTAGAAGACGCACATCTGGAAAAGTAAAAGCTCGACATGTGGTCATATGTGACTAAAATTAAGTTTTTGTTTTACATTCTTTTGTGTAAGCGAAACACCTGAAAAAAAAAATCCTATTAATGATTTTTAAAACCCCTGAAACTCTCCATATTGTCATATTGTCAACTGTTTGCTTCTTAAACAGGTCATATAAATAAATTTGAAATTTGCTGGGTTAGCACAATAAACCTCAGGTACAACTCATTTATTTGTGTGAGATAAATGTCATTCCTATGTAGTTTTTTTTCCACTATTTTACTTTAGCTTTAATTGATGCTCCTTCTCTTACTGTTTGCTCAGTGTGAGCCATTTCGAAGGACATTTTCTTCTCTCCAGAAACCTTCCTTGAGCGCGCCAGATTCTTTTCCCCTCTCCTCTCCCACAGCGTCTTCAGTCTCCTTCACACCATTTGCTCCCCTCTTGACATCAGTTTGCAGGGAAAATGAAAAACATTGGCCTCAATTTGCCACACATCACTACCTGTGCACCGGCAGGTTAAATTCCCAAACCTTTGACCCAAATGTTTTAACAAAGAAAAAGGTGGTTTTGTCTTTTCTCCGAGGAGAATGCGTGGGCAAAAGTCATTAAGCCACCAAACAGCAGAAAGGACTTTTTGCAACTCATTTTAAATAAAATGAAAAAAAATAATAATAATAATTCTACCGGATTGTTCTGTACATTATTTTGGATACATTGTGAGACATTAGTATAGCTTAGCATTGCTAATTAGTTGTTACAATGTACTAACGTGAGTGAAACTATCCTAATTAACAAAGATTTCAATTGACTTCCATGTGAGATTTTTCTCCCTTGAGGCCAAATAGTGTTTATTTGATCTAAGTTCAAATGGAATAAATATTTTTGTGATGAATTTTTACCTGTTGTGATGCAAAGATTTGCAGAAACATTTCGTCTTATTAGCTCGCCGTTAGCCGAATTAGCATCTACAGTGAATCCCCGTTGCCCCCAGAGAAAAATCAAGTCTCAGAAGGAAAAAGTTTAAACTTTATTTGATTTTTAGTCTTACCAACACTTTTAAATTAAAACCTATGTAATTACTCACAACTAATATAGATCTGCACATAGCAAATAAATCAATTGAAAATAGTTACAAAGTTCCATCGCCACCCCGCCCTTCCGTCCCCAAACTGCAATACACATGAACAAAACTAACAACAAAAAAAAATCTGATGAATCTTTTTTTTTTTTTTCTTTTTTCCAGCCGTTACTGCCACTCTAAACGTTGATAAAATAAAAGCATTTTCAACAGGCTACACAGCTCGTCTGTATCTACCAAGCAAATAAAGAAATAACCGGTTAAATAATTGCACATTGCACCCTATTATTGCATTAGTTGCAGTTTGTTTCAAAGTTGCGGCATACTCAGGCATATACACAAATGTAAATACAATTTTCAAACACTGAGTAACACATGAATACTAATGTCGTTGAACTCGCACTGCCATTACTTAGCCTTACATCTTAATAGCTATGCTTTGCAATCGGTTTCAAAATATGCAACAAAACCGTTTGTTTAATGCACACTCAGCTGCGATAGAAACAGCTTATCTGTACTGATTGTTAAAGCGAACATTTCGATCGTACACATGCACTGAAAACCGTTGTAAAAAAAAGCCACATCAACCTCCAGGGTATTCTCTGTTTACGCGTGACGCAGAAAGAACTCCCTGTCTGGTATTAGCAAACCGTCCTAAAAACATAATTTCTTTTTAAACTTTTTTTTTTTTTTCAGATTAGACAAACATTCCCACTTAAATACAAGAAATTACGAGAAAAATGAAAAGAAACACAAATCCATTCAAGGCTACCACGACTACTTGATTATACATTTAAAAATAAAGATTTATTGCAGAGTAATCATTGACTGTGTATCTTTTAGTAGATTTAAACAGCATTTGGTCCATGTACATAGCCTCATTTTGTTATCAAAGCACGGAAGATTGAGAGGAAAAGTGAGTTTGGAAAGTAATGTTTCGAGCTGGACATTACTTTTAGCTGTATGGAAACTTAGCATAACTACTGCCAATAAAGATAGGAAAGCCAGCTAGCCAAGAGTGGCATATTTCTGTCAAGCATTTATGTAACTTTCAAAATTTATTAGTATTCCATCTAATGCTTTACATTAAACTTGGAAAACACAAAGGCGAAACTTGGGTTTAAATGTTGACCTTTCTGAGTTTTAATCAAGCTAACATAGCTTAGCCAAAGCCAGTGCTAACTATTATGCTAACTGGCCATTAGAGGAAAATTTTTCAAGGAGTGAAATTACTTTCGAAACATTAATGCTTAATGTGATGGTAAAAGAAAACTTTTACAAGTTACAAGTTTTACAATTTAGACTTTCCTAGCTTTAGCTTAGCCACAGCCAGAGCTAACTATTAAGCTAGCCAGCCAACAGAGACATTTTCTAGCAAGTGTTGATGTTATTTTGGAAAGCTATTCATATTAATTTTGTACATATAATTCACAAAATGTAACAATCAGAACTTTTAATATATTTTAATTACATATTTTTTTGAAATAAAAATACAACAAATTAGCTAATTGCTAATTTTAACTTCTAGGGCAGCCAATATGGACTAATATTGTTTAAGAATGTCGATGACTTTTAATGTGCTGCTTAATCAATAGAAATATTTGCAAAAATGTAACAACTTATAAAAATTCAAAAAAATGCCCTATGCTGGATTTATTTCACTCCAACTATCCCTAACAACCATTCACACTACTAAAGGAAATTATGCATATTCAGTGTGATGCATGATTAATTTAAAATAAAAAGTGTTTGCAGAAATTAAATAGCTTATAAAACATTGAATTACAGTTTCTGGCTTTCAGATTTGGTGTTGGGTAGCCTAACATTAGTTATCCTAAAAAATAATTGGCTGTAGATTAATAAATTTCAGGTGGTGATAGTCATTTTCTATTTCCAGTGCAATGCTAATTTAGCTGAGAGCTAGCAGTAGTTGATGTAGCAGTAACAGTATTCCCCAAAAGTCCGATTTTTCCTTTTGTAGTAAATTTACAACTCGAAATAAGAGTATTGGTGTGTGTAGGAATAAATCTACTGCGAATGCAAAGCGTTTGTGTAAGATTAATGTGCTTCAACAACATTCAAGAATTATTCAATGCTGAACTGAGCTTAGCAGAAGCTCTAAAAGAATATCACCCAAGTTGTTCTGCATCTGCAGAGCATCCTGAACAAGTAGCATATTCAATGGACAGTTGAATTACTTAAGTTGACCAAATATCACCCACACCTCCTTCTCATATTAGGTACAGTACAGCAAAAACAAACTTAGCTTAGCAAACGAAAAAAAAAAAAAGTGCATCACAACACTACAGATAAATACATCGTGGCTTAGTGAAAAACCAGCAAAGCAGAAATTGTCATCCAACTTGTCCTTTACAAAAACAATTAAGTTGCTGACATGGTCGTGACAATGAAAAGACATTCAAAACTAAAGCGTCAAATCAACTGCGTGACGATGACAAAACATGACAAGATGAACAATCATGAAAAAGAGACTGAGTGGTCACGTCCGCCCAGGCCCTGCGGGTTCCCCCCAATGAACCCCTGAACATTCCTTGGCCCCAAAAGTACCATGTGTCCAAACATTTAAGCCTCTTCGAAGTTGGCCGAGAAACCCTAAACATTTGGACAGCACCTGACTTTGAAGTCCAACTAATCCTCCCACACCAGAGGCAGTCCAGAGTAAAGTGTTGAGTAGTCTATTGCATGAGCGCCGCGTAGTCGACTAATGTGACAAGTCACAATAGTCCTTGTACAAAAACAAAACAAAAAAACACACATAATAAGTTAGTAAACAATCATTAAAATTTTTCGTCAGCGTTTTAAGTCACTGATTTTCACTAATTCTCATCCATGCATCTACAGTATATAGATACGATTAATCGGAGGCGATGTTGGAAAGTCGTTCTGTCTGGGCGGGGAGTAGGACTGGACGTGAACGGTCGAAAATGCTGCAAAAGTTTATGGAAAAGAAACGGGGCCACAAAGATATGACAGCAACATCTCATGAAGCACAAACACGGAGCAGGTTTTCCTTTTTTCTTCTACTCAAATACGCAACGACACAACACTGAACACATGCAGTATAATCAATATTGTAAATAGAGGAAATTAACATGAGAAGGGAGGCTGGAGGAGTGATACCATTGGCTTCAAAGGGTCATGTGATGCAGCAAAGAGTCTTGGGCAGAGATTCGACAAGGAACGGTCCAATTTTTTTTTTTTTTTTACTTTTGAAATTATGTAATTAAACTTGAGTCATTTGGCTACATCCCACCACACACTCTGCCGATAGCATCACTGAGCAGCTGTTTAGTAATATACAGATACCTACGTTCTACAAAAATCTTCAGTCGTTTGCTAATGCTTTTTAAAATGTTGTTCTATGACGCAGCAATGAAAGATATTTAGAAAAGCAATAGACGAAGAAAAAAAACAAGAAAAATGAACACAGATTGTTCTCCTAATGAACATTCAACATGCTTTAACAGTTCCCTAAAAAAAATGGATCAACAGTTTTTTGTATATCTTGTTTTGTTTTTTTATTGTTGTTTTTTATCTTTGATTTAATTTGGCTTTCTGAAATATAAGCGGCCACCAAAACCTCTCTGATCTAGGGTAAACCAGAGCAGTGAGGCGGTCAGGGATTTCGGAGAGCCAGAGCCAGAGTCCGAGGGGCTTCATCAGGGTTGTCTGCGGTAGTCGGTCATTGGAAAGGGCCAAACGGAGGAGCCAGTCAGGGATCTCAGGATGTGGTCATGGATGATGGGTCGTTCCACATGGCAGCCACGTCTCTGAACCTACAGGTTGATAAATGTTAGATTTTTGTTGTCCCCCCTCCCCTTTGCTGAAAAATAAAACAATGAAGTAGAATCTTCTAACACTGAGCTCTCTGACCTTGCATTAATGAGATACTGAGCCAGGCTGATGTTGGCGGGGGTCCCTGTGATGGTGATCTGGCGCTCCGATGACCCTTCCATGGCATTAGCAATTTTGATCTGCGCCCCAGACATCTGACGGATCTCGTTGATTTTGGTTCCCTGGCGTCCGATTATGCAGCCTATTAGCTGGGAAAAAAATGGGGCAGGAATTAGGATGGCTAGAGCTTTGTAAGCCCTAACACCTTCCACATGAGGGTTCTGGGTGTTTTGATGAAATTATAGTGTCCAATTTTACAGAACAGCTATGAATACAACTATGGTTTTGAATGACAAACGCAACTTTTGATGAAATGTGCGATGCTGTTACACCTCTGGTGGAACTAGCTGTGCATTGATCTAGGAGACTGCTGTCTAAAATCAAGGACATTGCTGCTGTGTGCAAACCAGCATGAAGTGACAAATTTGTTTCTATTGCAGTTTCGCAAAATACACCAATTTCGCTACGAATGATAAACCACTTCACGCTGTCGCTAAAATGACTTATTGGAAAACGAGTCTTCTCTAAGTGAATTTATTTTCATAACTCCAATTTTATGGTCAGTGGAAACACAGCTATTGAAATGGACTGATGCAAATTTACACACCAACATTAATCTATACTCACATCATTGGGAATGGTGAGTTCATGAGTACTGGCCTGGTTACTGGCATCCAGACCTGCTGCTGAACACAGGAAGCAAACATAGAGAAGGAGGAAAGCAAAAGGACAGAAAACAGTTTGGCATGTTGAGGGAAGAAGTCGTGAACTCTCTTTACAGACTACTAGCAGTAACTGAATCACACAAGCGCGGCTCAGGCCTAAGCAAAGCCCACATACGTCCTTGAGTACAATTAACTCAGAACAAGAATATATTAGTTTGTATCATTCCAAAAGAATTACTAAGGGAAAACCAGACATCAAAAGAAACCTCAACATCAACAAGAGCAGACCACCAGCAGGCCATGTCAATTGCAGAGCACCACAAAGACCAATAGGAAAAAAACGAGAATGAAGAATAAAGAGATAGGACAGATCCAGCCAAAGAAGAGAGAAAGAGAGAGCAAAAAAAGGAGGAAGAGAAAGTGTTTTTCTCTACAGGTAAAAACGAGAGAAGGATTTTCGGTAAAGAGGGTCATTGTGTAGGTGGGTACGTACCGGGGAAGGCAGGGGTGGTCTGTCCGAGGGGGGTAAAGGGGGTTTGCTGCATAGCCAACTGGTGGAGCTTGCTCAACTGCTGAGGGGGGGAGGAGGAGGACAGCAGAGCTATGAGGTCATCATTAAAAACCCACTCCGGCTCGCACACAAACACACACAGACAGACGTAGAGAGTTATATAGAGGTCTGCTGGAAATGGCACAAAAGTAAAGAAAGGAGCTGAGGAGAAGTAGAGAGGCAAAGAACAAAAACCAAAAGAGACGGAGCAAAAAAAATTGGAGAGAAGGAGCATTGGACTTGGCCTGATTGGAGTATCCTTGGTTGTGTGAGTTGGTGGGACTTTTAGTTGTTTTCTCTACAATAGTACCACACAAGTTACCAACCTGTTGCTAGAGTAGCGTTGTATTCCTAGCAATGTATTCTTTTTAAAGCGTTTCTTCTTTGTTTTTGATTTGGAAACATTTTTCATTCTTTATTTGGGTGCTGTGCAGCTTGAAATACATTTCCTTTTAGCCGCTGGTGTGACACTTAGCCTCCAAAACAAAGGGGTAGGATCAAGGTTTCAGTAACTCAAACAAAGGGAGATAAAATCATATATATTTAATGTGTCAAGGGTGCATACACATCCTGTGCAAGACCTGGTTTAGGCAAAGCTTAGTGTTTCTCTGCTATTTGTGTAAGCCCATTGTTGAAGGAGACGGTTTCGGCAGTTTTTCTCACTTCTGATGTGTTCAAGACAGCAAAATACAGATTTTATGGAAAATGAGGTTAATGGAAGTGTGGGTGAAACAACGGTATATTAGGGCCATTGTAGGTAGATGTAGAAAGGAGTAAATTTCTACCAAAAAACTCAGACATTTTTAGATCAATCTAATAAACATTTTATTCAAAAAGAAATGTTAATTATTTTTGAGTTTGAAAAGTCCAAAATTTATTGAAAAAACAAAAATATAATAACTCTTTGAACAAATTTATATGGCGAGAGTTGTGACTATATTTAGTTTCACTTTGGAATATTTATGATATTAAAAGGTGGCATGTACGTAGTTATTATTGTTTAGTTCCAGGTTGTTTTTTCATATAGTCCTTGATAGAAGTGTCTTCATTTTAGTTCTAAATAAACAGAAACAGATGTATATACATATAATCAGGACTACTTTTGTTTTTGATGCTGATTACTTAACATTCTCATAACCACAGGTAAATCATCAAATTTTCCCTTCAGGCCAAGCCTCATGAGATTTAAAGCAAAAGAAAAGGCAGGTAGCCAAGGAGCTATCAAGTCAGAAGAGAGGAAGTGCACATCCATAAGAAAAGTATTAATATTATTAATTAATATTAATGGGGTGGGTAGAAAGATTGACGGAGAGTGCAGTGTTGGCTGCCTCGTGGGGTTAGCACTCACATCTGGATGAGGGATGGCGTACTGTCCTTGAATGGTGTAAGCCTGTGAACACGAAGAAAAGAGCCGATCATTATCACGTTACGATGACTGATCAGACACAAAAACACACAGAACTGCAAAGAGTGCAAACTAACCGAAAATCTGAAATCGATTTATAGTCGTAGCCGTATGATGTAAAGTCATGCACAATTCACTCAAATCAGTCCTGCTTCTATTCATCAGTCAGATCCAGTTGAACTCAAATCAATAAGGAACGACTCAGACAGCAGGGTGGTGACTGGGAGAGTGTGGAGAAAACCAGAGAAGGAACCCTGACAGGAGCGGGATGACTGGTCCTACTGGTTGTGTTGCGCTTTTACGGCCGCAGAGGTCAGAAGTGAGCTAAATTAGATGTGAAAATTTCAAGGACTCAACCGCACAGATGGAAAAACTGATTTTAGAGAAAAAAAAGGTTAAATCTTGACCTAAAAATGGATGATTTATGCCATCGATAAATCATCAGTTATTTTTTATTTATCAATAGGCTTATTTACATAATTTCTTGACTGAGATCTTGTCAAGAAATTGGCCAGAATGTGGCTTGTGAAAGTAAATGCATCTCTCCAAGAAGTGATTTCTTTGTTTTTTAGGGAATCAAATCAGAGTTGAGGAAAATGAAAGTTACAAACTGTTTGGCCTTTTTTTTTTTTTACTGGTTTTTTAATGATTGACATTGGAAATTCTAAGTCAGGGTCACTGTGTTTTTTTGTGTGTGAATCCAGTGCAGAAATAAATCATTTGAAAAATGCAGTGTTTCACCAGTATATTATGAGCCTGGTTGGCTTCCAGGCTCTACTTGTCCCCCTACCAGCTTAAGTATTATCTGCTTAGTCATTTTAATTGTTCTTTTTTTTTTTTTTTTTACATACACCAGTAACTGATAGCACAGATGGGTTAAGCTAGCTGTGCAGGTTGGCACACTGTACTCGGTACTAATTGCAGAGTACAGTGTGGAGTTCCCATAGATGAGGCTCAATTTGGAGAATACCGCACCAACATACAAGTCAAATATCAAAGCCTTATGGCAAGCTGCTAATACATATAATAAGATGCATATTAATTCCTCGTTCTAAACCGTAAATAGTAGGATGCACAGTTTTTTCGGTGCCTATGCATTGAGAATCTGAACGCTCAGTGACATATATACTGTACGATTGCGTAAAAAAACATGGCGGCACAAATAACATACAAATACATATGTTATCATCATCTTATTTGTGATTGGCCACTAGATTTTAGGGTACTTTGCCCTATCTGTACACTGCAAAAGGCAGACACAACCCAAAAATACCTGATCTTTTGAAAATCACTGAAGATCCTGTCCTGATCACACCCTGTCGAACAGTAAAGATTGGTATGACATGTAACTAGTCCACTGTCTATTAGTCCAATGTTATGTTGTCTGTTCTGTTGATGCTTTATTTTCAAAAGTCCTTGTCAAATCTTAACATTTATTAGTATAAAAGCACAGTGGGGCAACTGGTAGCGTCCCTACCGTGGAGTTTGGCAAGTTCTCTGAGGGAAAGCCTGAAAACGGTTGCAAAAAATTTGTTTCATAAATCCAATACTCATCCCCACTAACCAAACCCAATCCGAACCCATTGGTTTGCTGTCTTCTTTTTAATCTGAAGGAAATCAGAAACGTTGTCATTTGCTGGCAATATTTATCTCAGTTCTGATTCAAGCGGCTCAGGCTGGTGGGAGACAGTAAACTGCGGTGGTGGATTCATGCTATTCGGGAGGCGGAGGGTCTGGGAAACGGGGGGAGTGAAGGTCGGGAGGAAGAGTGAGTAAAACCTGGTGCGACACTAACAGGCAGTGGCTGGTGCTGCAGTAAGAGGCTGAGGTTGGCTGTGGACGCCCCCAGTGGGTCTGCTCTTACCTGGCCACCTGAAAAAATGACAGGGGTGGAGGCAGGCTTTGGGCGGTAGGGGATAGTGGCACCTTTCGGTGGGGACTGAGGAGAGCAAAGGAGGAGAGAGTGGGGTGATGGGTGGTAGGAAGGGGGGAAATGTGGAGAAAGTGTTAGAGCAAAAGAGAAGAGAGACAGAAGTTGCATAAAGTGAGACCAGAAGGGGACGGTGCCGTTGGGGGAAGACGACCTGTGACACACGAAAGTGCTCTTCACTGTGTGTTCATGCTGACATAAAATGTCCAAACTGTGGTTCAGTGCACAACTAGACCTGGATTTACCTGGAAAAACCACTTTCAACTGGATAATGACGACTCAACATATTTGCACTTTAAATATATTTCTCGGCCCGTATTCTGGAGACTTACAGTCATGTCACAAAAGTCCTAGCATCCATGGCTGGTGCCATCATGAAGGCCCAATGGAGAACTGGCTGTGCAGATAGTTAAAATTAATGGGGCAAGAAGATCCGACATAGAACTCTGACATGTGTGAACAGTGATGTAGAATAAATAGGACTGGGTAGAATGTTCTGTTTTGGTTCAGAGTGCCTGAATGCATGCCAAGGAGGAGGAAAAATAGAAAAGTGCTCTCTTGTGAAATCCATCACTTGAGAAAGTTGCTAAATGACATCAGAATATCAACATTTTGAATCCAGTCAACATCAGTAATCTCAGTTGACCAAAAAGGGACTTTAGAGATGCATTGATCCGATATCAATATCTGTATTGGTTGAGATTTTGAAAAAAATTCTAGACCAGCGAGAACTTTCCCGATCCGTAAGGGCAGATCTATTCGGTTTAATTTTCTGCTTTGTGCTTTGAGCGACGTCATGCTTTATAATATTAAGAAGTCCGAATTACACTTCATGAACCATTTGGAAGAAGGTTCGTTGCTCTTTGCATGTTATTGTCAGTTTCTTTATTATTTATTTGACATTGGTTGTTGTGACTGAACAAATTAAAGTTGTTTTTGCATATTTGACCAAGCTTGTGGCAATATTGATGTATTTATATGTGCTGTACTGGTGCACAATTATTAAATGAATGTGTAATTCAGTACATTTATGTTTGTGTTTAAAAAAAGAAACATTTTAAGTCAGCACTGTTTATCTGGATCTGGTCAGTATCGGCCGATACTAAACCTCAGATATCGATATCGGTATCGAAAGTGAAAAAAGTTGAATCGGCGGAACTCTTAGAAATACAGAGATTTGTTTTCGTGCACTAATTTCTTTTAGATACAGAAATTTACTTATTTTATACATAGAAATGTTACAGTAGCATTTCGTTAGCTGTCTGGAGGAGAACAGCCTTCATCCCTATTGGCTCTGGCCACTCTCATTGGTCAGTAGGGAGTTCTACAGACGTTGAACTTTTTGATGCTACAGATTTCTAGCCGAAAAAGCCAATGTCGTGCTTTCCTCCATGTTGGGTTTTGTGAGTGAAGACTTTAAGTGTGTGTGTCCCTCCCTTTCCCTTCCCCGCTGTACCTCCAGCATCACCACACATATCTGTTTGACACACTGGATGATGGCTTCCGGCGCCCCGGAGATGGTCACCGCTCTCTCTGTGGAGTTGGGCAGCATGTCGCCTGCCACCTGGACCTGAGCTCCCGTCGACTGGTGCAAACATAAAACCAGAATATGACCTTTTAGTCGTCTTTAAATATATTCACAGGGAGAGAGTTATGGCGGAAGAGGTTTCACAATCACGCTTTTGGGATTATGCAGAGGAAAGGGGTTAAAAGGGAATTATTTGATTTCCATTAATCCTGGATTTGGAGAACATATATGGAAATCTTTTCATTATTGCATATGGATATGATATAGGTAACAGAAGTTCTGCTTGCCTCTCTCATTTCTTTGATTTTGGAGCCACCTTTGCCGATCAGGGAGCCGCACTGGCTGGCAGGAACGACGAGCCTCAGGGTTACTGGAGGCTTACTGGTAGCCGGACTGTTACTCATGGAGTTGATTATGTCCTGAACGGGAAGCGAGGACACGCATGTTTTATTCAAAAGTTCTTCTCTTTTTCACATGTAATGCATATTTGGCAATATAAGACATAAACTTGACAAACTGAGATCAAAGGTGTGCATTCATGTAGTTCATGGAAACGCAGATGGGGCCCATTTGTTAGGCCAACATGTGCCAAAGGTTTAACTTCCTGGCTCGAATATTCCCAAATGATGTAAATATCTGATAATTCCATCGACTCCCACCCAAATCTGACTAATTAACTGGTTCAACGTAACAGCTCAGTTCAGAAATCTCCACTTGTTTGTCTTTGTCTGCAGAAACTACTTCCTGCAAAGATTAAGCGATCTGTTGGCAGGTCGGTCCATCTGCAGCGTAAACAGTCTTGGACGGCGATTGAACAGCCAAATGAAAACACGGTACTGGACCACTTTCAGAGGGTGCTGCAAGGTGAGATCAGCACATTTCTGTCCTACATAAGATAACCGAGCCTGCTTTGCATTGTGGGTGGCAATGAGCCAGCAGAGGCGCTCAGAAAAAGAGCGAGCTTTTTTTTTTATTTTTTTTTTTTTTTTTTTTTATAGTTTTACAGACATATCTATTGCAAATTAGACTTTGTATATACTGATCGCTGGTCAATAATTATGTCCATAACGGATCTAATTACGAATCCAACTGAAAGCTTTACCTCCTCAAACTTGTAGGCAATCATGGCGAATGCCTTGAAAATGGCGTCTGTCGGCCCGGTGATGGTCACTATCCGCTCTGGACAGTTCCCTTCTGAGATGTTGATGCGGGCACCACTCTGTACGAAAAAGGAAAGCTGAAAATGTGCAGCGCTGTCTTAATAATATACCAGTAGACTGATGGCCACGATGAGAAAAGGTCTTACGTCTTCGCGCATTTTCTTCACAGTCTCTCCTTTCTGAGAAGCAGATTAAACAGCAGTTAGATGTTTGCAGTGAGACAACGTCCCACTTGGAAAGCTCTAGTTGTTGTGCTTGTGATAAATACCTTTCCTATGATGCTTCCCACCTCCTGCAGGACAAGAGGAACAAGCAGGTTTAATCTCAACTTGTTGCTAAAGATCAAACTTGAAGACAGAGGATTTGCAGGAATGGCCGTTTGTACCTTTCCGTGCATCAGCAGCCTGATGGTGAGGGTCACGTTTAGGCCACCTTCTGACTGAACCTTGATGGGCTCCATGTCGGGATTGGAAGTGAAAGGAAGGGGTGTGGTCTTGTGAGAGAGGAGGTGGTGGAGTCGGGTGACCGGTCAGCTGCAGGGCGAGAAAAAGGAAAACAGAGATCTAAGGTGGTTGAAGGCTGTGTCATTTTGCCAAACACTGGAATAAAAATTTGTACCAACTGGGGAGCTTTTCTTTTGACTACCAGGAGCACCAATATAGATTTCTCAAATAATAGCAGACAGAGGTAAATACAGAAAGCAGCTTTCAAATGATGATTTCCCTTTTTAAGGAAAAGAAGTTGTTCAAACCGACCCACTGTGGCAGAGTAGTTGTCCCCTAAACCCAATAACTGGTTGTGCCTTTCTTGGTGGCACAACCTGACATCAAGCGTTTGCATATTTGGCAGTAAATCTTTTACGTCACTGCGGACCTAAAATATCCGACACACCCTGAGCCCATTGACATTGTGTTGGAGCCCGATCCAAACCGAATAATTAACTCTAATTAGGGATCAGAGCCCATCATTTTAAACTGCTGCCAATTTAACCACTGCTAAGACTGCGAGAGATCCAGACCTCCTACTGCTCACTCTGCTGGGTTAGTCGTGTCACCCAAGGCTATAATTTTGATCTGACCTGGTCCAAATTTCAGGCTATAGATCTAAACGTCACCGTGTTAGCCCACTCTTCTTTGGAATGTTGTTTCGATCCAGCATCCTGAAAACCGTGTCACTCGGATTTAAATCCAGAATTTGACTGGGCCACTCCAAAACTTGTGTTTTGTTTCTCTCAAGTGTCTGGATCCCAGTCCAGACACTTGAGCTTAAGCTCTTGAACCGATGACCAGACATTCTCCTTGAGGATTTTTTCCTCTGGACAGCAGATGTGGCGGCGTCAATTAGGTCAGCACCAGTCTTAGCTAAGGCAGTGAGGCCTGCATTGCCGTGGATATTGTTATGAGTTATTTTGTGATCTCCTGGCCGTGTTGTTAATGTGCGTCTGGAGTTATTTCGGTTGAACACAATCCCATGTTTTCTATGTTTGTAGATAATGGATTTCTAAAGCTTTACAAATGGCTTTGTAATCCTTCCCCGATGAATGACTTTGCTTTCTCATCCGTTGTTTAATTTCTTTACATCAGGGATTGATGTAAAGAAATAAAACCCTACATGTCGTCGGGTTTTGGGTGTGGCTTGTGACGCTGAAAGAAGAAAAAAAATGTTTTAGCTTAGTCCAGCTTAGTTGTAATACTTTCATTTTGCTTTTGCTCAAATCATCTTTTTCTGATTTTAAAATTTGATCGATGACCAAAAACCAAAACCCTTTGTTTTTTTTGTTTTTTACTGTGCTGGTTTAATTTGCATTTTGCCGCAAAGGCAACATCATCAACTCAAGACGGGAGGATTGAATTTTACACTCACTACTGTTAAGTTACTTCCCTCCCCCTTACCTAGGAATTTGTGCTGCTGTTTGTTATAAGACTTTTTCAAGATTATTACAAACAATATAGTGAAACAATAAAAATCATATTTTTATCAAATCAGGATTATCTCTAATTCTGCCTGACATCGGATGTCATGACTCAGACTTCAGGAGTCGCAATCATCAGAGCTAACACAAGAGGGCGCTTCAGCCCACAACCTGACTCCATTTAGAATGGATGTGAATGTTCGCATGAGGTCTGCTGCGGGGTTTTTAATCTGCAGCCGGATTCTCTGACAGAACTCCCAAACACCGCGGCGCGGATTGAAGGCACGGCTCGGCTTCTGTTTAATCAGGATGACGTTCCTCCTGTCATTAGGGGAGAGAGTCACGGGTAAGCCGAAAGCTTCAAATCCCAAAGTTTCTCTAAACAAACAAACAAAAAATAAAATGATGATTTGTGGGATGATTTTTGTGTTAAAACACGAATTTGCCATCTGCTGCTTTATTAGATCCTTGGTTTCAGGAAAAGCTCCTGCAGCGGCTGACCTTGACCGAACAGACAAAGTCGCTGTCAATCCCAGGCTCTGTTGCCATGTGGAAGCTGAAATAAATCCATTTCTCTCATATGTGTGGCTCAAAACTCTTACATGACGACGCGTGAAGCTGGGAGCTGATACAAACACACACGTGTCATCAAAAATATTTCCGTTTTTATCATTCAGACCCAGCAGGATTAACTCTTAACTTCAGTGTCGTCCAGAAGAAACGGAGTGAAAACAGTGAGCTCCTTCATGCCATTTTTAAAAGGTTGTAATCTCTCAGACGAACTTATTTTTATATATTTTTGAATGACGTTCTGCACTTTTCTATGGAGAGTGAAGAGTGCCAAAGTTCAATAAATAAATAACTTGAGAAATAATTATGTAAATTTGTAATTCATTATTTTACATGTCATAAATGACAGAAATTATTGATTAAATATGGAATTATATGTATGTGCCGCAATAAAACATTGATTTTATTTAATAAAGTAGATATAATCATTTCATGATTTGAATAAATGATTGTATGTTCCTGTGCTGAATTAATTTAAACTGTCAACTTCACCCATGGGGTGGGGGAGATCAGAGCGGCTACTATTGAGATCTTAACGCCTGATTGGCTGCTTCAAACGGGAAGTCTTAACAAAGTTTTCTGTCTATATCTTCCCTGGAAAGCGCAGGAATAGCTCTGACAATACAATTAAATTGTTGTGTTTTATTTACCAGAAAATCTGGCTGAGCAACATCCAGTCTCCAGATCTCTAGATTGGTGTGAAATATCTCTATCAACTTCACCAGAGAGAGCTAGCTGTGCAAGCTAACTGGCGGTGTAATGTTGATGCTGTCTGAAGTCTATGACAGCTTCAGGTTGTTTATTTCATTTGGCATTCATTGCTCTCTGTACTTTTTGACCATTGTTACACATTTCTTTGTAGACTCCTTTTCTACTTTGAAAAGTTAATGTGTTTTCACTTTATTCCTCCCATCTCCATTTTAAGATTAATTTAAATAGATGTATTTTCTTATTGTATATTTTTTCGGTACCAGTTATCTACCAATCACCTTCAGTGTTTTATGTTGGACGTCTTTTCTACGTCATAAAAAATAGGCTTGGGGTTAAATCTTTCTGTCGTTTTCTTTTCAGACGCACTGTGACACAATTAGGTGTTTTTGTGTTTATTTTTCTACACCGTACAAAAAAATATCTTTTCCCTTTTGAAATACTCAGTGCAGATGTACAAGTCGACACTTTTTCTTCATTGGTTTTTATGTTTCGGCCAAATTAAGATTTCACTTGTTTTTGTAAAGATGTTTATTCTAAACTATAAAAATGTTGCTTTACTTTGAACTTTCCTGTGACTTTTAGACATCAGTCATCTAAAGGTCTGATGCATTTATTGACGACATTTGGATGTCACCGGAGGTCATCGTGTAGATTTTTTTTCTGCCACCAAATATTGTCAATACAGATGAACTTAATGTCCATCTGCCTAAAACATAATTTCACTTTTTGTTTTTCATTCACTTTATGTCGTCAGCGGCACATTTTCCTGGAGAAATACTGTTTCAACCTTTACTTTTCGGGCCACTGTCTCATGATTTCTTCATCCGTCTGTCTTTTTAGCCGATTTAGGGATTGTAAAAAAAACAAACAAAACATTTATTTTAAACCACAATTAAACCAGAAAGAAAATGACTGTTTACACATTACCAGATTCCTTCTGAGTCTAAATAAATGTCTCCATCTTTTATTTTTCATGCACTATGTTTGGATTTAACTGAGCCATCCTTTACAATTAAGTTAATCGACATAGAGATATGTGTTGATGATAGAAACGTCTCGCTGGCGCACAAACAGAAAATGTTTGAAAAACTACAACAAAAAGATGAAATTCATAAATGAACAGGCTGATTTCATATATGTCTCAAACATATATTATGAAAAGGAAAAGAAAAATCTCTTGACGGACAGACAAAAGAAGGAACAGAATCTGTTTCAGATTCAGTGCAGACAAAGTTTAACGTCTATAACGCGGTAAAATTAGTTTGTCATACGGGCTTGCATCTTATTCGCATCAACACGACATGAAAAGTGTTCAAATATTTCAACCAATCCAAACAAGCCTCTGATTTTGGTTTTTACATTAGCCTATCTCACCAGAATCAGTTCAGATTCCTCCATAACACAGTGCTTATGGATTCCCTGTAATCCCTGACATGTATCAAAATGAAAATATATATATATATGTATTTTATTTTATTTTTTGCAGCGCTCTTCTAACTGTAAATGTATCCCAATCTGCACCGGATGCAGGTTTTAGAGCTTCGGGAGATGAGCGGCAGGGATTCGGCCCCCAGCTGTCCCCTCCCAATCTCCCAGAGGAGACCAGATTACGTAAAAAGCCTTAATCCGGGTTTAAGACCCGAGCCAGCGGTGCAGGTCCTCTCCAGGGGCGGGCGGTAGGGATGGAGGGAGGAATAAAACAGAAAGAAAAACACAGATTTATGCTGGGATTAAATGAATGGTTTCATCTTGGTGGCAAGATGGTGCTTAAAGGTGGAATTGTATTTCTAAAACCCTGACGGAGGAAAATAAAAAAAAAATAAAAGAAAAAATCTCCAATTAAGACTCAAGCTCAGCTGTTAGTAGAGGTCAACTAAACATAAAAAATAAAAGTCTGTCAGGTCTCAAAGATGGTCGGAGCTGCATTCCAATAGTTTCATTCTGCTCATGCATCCTAAAAAAATGAGGTCAAGGGCCTGTGAATCACCGGCGCCAAAAACCTTGCAGCATTTTACCTCTTTTTTTGGTCTTTTTTCTTTTATACTGCACAGAGAAAAAAAAAATCATGAAACTAGATTTGACCGGGCTTTGCCGGGAAGTCGTTAAAAGCGAAAACGCAGACAGGGCCATGGCGGGGAATTTTTCCTGACATCTGACAGGAAAAGTGGGTCATGCTCGGCGCTGCAGCGCTGCTAGCCTCCTCCTCTTCCTCCTCCTCTTCGATGGCGGCTATTGAATTAATCACGCTTTACGCTCGGCTGGGCAACGCGGCGCACAAAATGGCTCCCTCCTCCTCCGTCCTTCTCCGCCTCGGCCGCAGAAAAGTCTCGAACGTCGCTCTCGAAGAGCCCAAATCACTAAACTCCACCATCCCTTGACCTCTTTCCTCTTTAGTTGCGACAACTGAGTGGAGTTGCTCTGTGTATACAGAACCGTCAGTGTGTGAATGATGGAAAGTTGCAGCAAATGGTGGCAGAACAAGGAAGGAGGATGTTTGTAGATCCCAAATGGACGAGAAACTTTACTTTGAACTTTTAAAGAAGAGTCTAGAAAGTGTGTGAATAGCGAAACTGGCTCATGTTTTTCAAGTGGTTCTTTTATTCAAATGCAATCACAACATATTTAAGATCTTGATTTCATATGGAACTCAAATTCTAGGCTCTTTTTGCAGTTTCTGCATGCACTAAAGTATTTCCTGTTATTGCGCCTGTCACAATAAATTATCTTATTGCAATAAACTATAATGTTGTTTTGAGATCATTTTCAAATAACATAGTAGTAATAATTCAAGAACACATTCTCAAGGATCCATAACCTTTGAATTCAAATGAACACTTAGACACTGAAAGGGGAAGACATTTGAAATATCCCAAAGTAAATAAAGAAAACAACAGAAACAACAAATTGAATGAATTGTGAAAACTCTGTCAACAAAATTATCTTTAGAAAAATGGGGGAGTTCAGACCAAACAGATTGAAGACTTTCATCAATCACTTTTTTGGTAAAACGAGACAAAAATGAGAAAAGCAATAAATGAAGCCAATGAAAATGATTGACTTTCTTTTAATTTATCATGCAATTAACTCATTTGTTATTTAACGTGACAGGAATACCTTTTACTGTTTAAAATGTAGATTCAGGAGATGCTGTTTTTCCACATAAAGTCAGACTTGTTTCTGTGTTTCTACATATACAATGAAATCAAAGCAAATTCAAAATTTTGTTGGTTACTGCACATTTGTTCACTCGATTTGGAGGAAATATCAAACTATCGTCCGGTAAATGGAGATACTGAGGTCAGTTGATGAGGCTGCAGGCTGGGAGAGAAGCAGATGTAAAATCTAGTAAGGAACATCCATAAAATTGTTCAATCCAGATAAAAGCATCTATCATTTGGTTAGTCCTGAGTTATACATTGCAAGTTTTGTCGATCAGTACAACAGCCTTAAAACGTTTTCATCATTGAAGCAAATTAAATCCTGAAATCTCAAGTTTTCAGACTTTTGTACCTTAAAAATGTGCCTGTTGGAGCTGTAAGACATAATTTTTGTTGGTTTTTGGCTTTCAATCAAATGTGAGCCACAAGGTGTTTTCATTTTTCTAGAGACGCACCGATCCGATATTAATATGGGTATTGCATCGTGTTTGTAGCTTGTTAAGCTCTTTTTGTGTTAAAGTGTACTGTGCTGGTAAGGAATTATCAGGTACAATTGTTATTCAGGACATTTATTTCTATGTTTTAAAAATACACATTTTAAGTAAACTCATTTCTGTTTTTCTGTATCGGATCGGTATTGTTTGGCACTAAACCTCTGATATCTGGATGGGTATTGGAAGTGAGAAGAAGTGGATCGGTGCATCCCTACTTTATTTCAGCGGAAGAAATGCTTGAAATGCTAGGAGATTTACATCAACCAAATTAAGACAAGCTAAGTTAGATGTCTGTGTCCATCATCATTTAACCGATTCTGGGTATGTGTTTGTGCTCCAATTAGGGGTGAACAAAAGGGAAATTAGCGAGAATGTAGGGCAACAGAGGGGGACCGCAGAGGGTGACCTCTTTGAGCCATATGCTCGGTATCACAGGAGAGTCTCACTTTGGGGGTGAGGGGGGCATGTGAGAAAAACCTCAGAGTTCAAAGTTTGAATCATGAAGGGGATAAATGATTACTCTGCTGTCAGAGGAGGGAACTGATGAAGTAGATATGAGGAGTTGAGTTCGTCTTCGGTTTCCTGGTATATGAGCAGCTCTCGTCTCGTCTGGCTTTTGTTTTATGCGGCACAGAAGGGGGGTCGGAGGCAGGGGGGCGTCCGCCCAGTCGGCCTTCCTATGCGCCGCTGTGACAGTCCTCTCAAGAGCTGTCAGTCCGCATCAGCAGACCAGCATCCTGACATCTCAACCTAAATCACAATCAAAGCTTCAACTACCTAAAACTGGAAGATGCACTCGACAACCAACATGACCGCCGACCACAGAGACGCTACACCGCTAGCTCACGCGCTTCTAGCGCGCAGAGGAAAAGCCGTCGTAACGCAGGCACACCATGTTGCGCCCCGAAGAGCAGCACAGAGTCGGCCATTTTAGATTTGCCACAGTTTGTAATGTGAGATCACTGGTTGTCACAAAGTCATGGCTTCCATACGCCAGGCTTCCCCCAAGCGCTGATGCGGAACGAGACAAGAACGTCCCCATTTCCTTTTCCCGCTTCCCTTTCTTTTTCACGTTTTAGCTGTCGCCTCGCAGACCTTATATTTGATTTCAACAAAATGACACTTGACATTTATCTTTTCATATGACTACCCAACAATAAGAAGAGCCGTGGCGCTAGCGTCCGCATGGAGGTAATCAGAATAACAACCTCATCCATTGTGTGTCAGCGAATCCTTTCTGCATCTAATGCAGCTAATTGCCAAACAATGAAATTGCTCGTGCTTGAAGCAAAAGACAATCAGTTAAACAATGACAACCGCCCGATGTCTGAAAACAAAATCAATCGACTTCAAACCACAACATTCTTTAGGGAAAACCAAAGAGATTCCCACCCAGCATGAATTCATCATGTTGGAGGTTGCCAATGAAAGCATTTGAAATGAATGGGTTTGAAAAAGAAGTCAGTGGGTAAGTTAGTAAGTCAATTAATTATTGATGGCTTCCCTGCATCCTCACCAAGAATCTAGAAATTCAAGTTTTCCAGAGTTCAAAGCCTCTGCAACTCCAACAACCAAAGCAAGAACTTCAAACATTTCTCTCTAAAAACTTTTAACAAGTATTGCATTTAAATGTTGGCTTTCCAACTAAAGCGCTGTTCTAAAACAACAACAAAAACAGAGGCCGTTATCAGGAGCAGAAAAAGAGAGTTTACCTTTTCGCGGTGCAGGATACAGTAGCTGACGACCACTATCGCCGTTGAAGGATTAAAAATCGCAAAGGGAAGATGATTTCTCCACCCCCCACCAGCCCCATGCACCTCTCTCTTCCTTTGATTGGAAAAAACACTGCCACCCTATTGGCCCGTCCAGCCGGGGGAGAATAGGGGGTGCGTCACGTGAGCGACCCAATCGACACGTGACGCGTCTCGAATTTATATGACGAAACCGACTTGTATACTCGTTGAACGAGGTTCGTGTCGCAACAGTTTCCAGAGACTGTTTTGCAAACCGCTTTGTTGCGTGTTGAGAGAGGGGTAGTTTGGGTGACCATCACCCACCGCCCCCTATACCCACTGCCCCTCACTCTTTAATTTTCCTTCAGATGCATAAAAAAAAATAGAGGAGTGGGGGGCATGCCCAATGAGGCACACGGCCATTATAGAGGCACGTCTGGGGACGATGGGGCAGTCTGAATCAGAACTTTAGCCTCCAGGGGCATTTGGAATCCAGGAAGCCATCGTCCTTGTTATTGGTAATGACAAGTGACACACACACACACACACACACAAAGAAAACCAGCTCAGAGAAGCCCCGGCCACAACTTTCTGGCGCAAACGAGCGCCTTAAAACCTGCGCGCTCACTCCCATCTCCTGCTTTTTAATCTGCTTCCCTCTGAGCGCATGTATGTCCAGAATTACAGAGCTTTGGAGGCCACCCGTCCAGATTTTTTTTTTTCCAATCCAGCTCAAATCCAGCCCTTATGTCAGATGGACAGTTGTGCAGAGCTTAATCTGCCATCATTAGGGTTGGACGGCAGCAACAGAAAAGCGCTCGGAAGGGTTAGGATGTCTGGATTAGGGACACTGCAGACAATAGAGAACAACCTCGCTGTTGATTGTTTGTAGTCAGCACAGATGCTCAGGACTGTATCTGCTTTTAATTGGCGCACCTATATAACACTGAATGGTAATCATGTCTTTACCTAACCACCCAACTGTAAAATGGCCCATGGGAGAGAACTCAAATAGAGCATTAAACGTGTTCCACATTCAGTCAAAAGAGGCAAAGAAAGAGTGAGTGGTTCCCCACACCAGACAAAAGCTGCTACATTAAAACTTCTGGAAAACTGTTCAGTGGAGACAAGAAATGCTTCAAATAACTTCCTTTAATCTTTATGCTCACTCTCCACAGTTCTTTGACATATAATATGCAGTTGTTTGTTTCAGAAGACCCCTGGACCACCTGACTTGGTCACTCCAAAGTCTTTATTTTGTTTTCCTTTGGCCATTTGGAGGTGGACTTGCTGGTGCGTTTTGGATCATTGTCGGTCTTAGATGTTCGCATGCCTTACTCAAAACCATAAAAGATTTTTAAAATATTTTGTTGGATCTTACAACTATTTCATGACAACCAACCAACCTGAAAGTTGAGATTTTGAAGCTCCAGATGTACAGAACTTGAAGTAAAAATAAGTCTTAAGTTTTGCTATAGTGTTTTTCTCATCTCAGTAGACAAAAATGAGACTCGACTTTTTTCTCATTAGCAAGAGGCAAGCTAATAATTTGGCTAGTAGTTGTGAATTATAGTTAAAGAAACCAAATGTTTTGCTTGACTGAAAATATGTTTTGTTTTCTAATGCCAGCAGTTTTGCAATTTCAAAATTGTAGTAGCAGGGCTAGCTGCATGACACTAGGTTTGACGAGTTGTCCTCAATGATCTCTGTGAGCATTTTTTGGTCTAATTAATCAACTGTAGCTCCGGTTCAATGTTCAAAGTGTTCACAAGTTAATATGACCAGGAAAACCTGATTAGGACACTCAGGGACCCTCGGAGAAAGGTGACAGCTAATGAGTCCACGGGGAGTCTCTGTAGTTTCTGTCACTCTATGAGTTGACTTACTTCCTCCAGATCCATGTGTGGCCTCCAGCAAGGTGATGAACCCAGGCTGATCCCGGACAAGCCCCCACCCCTTCTGTGTTGCTACCTCCCTACATTTTACACACAATTCCTATCAGGGTGCCACACTCCTAATGAAAGCAGAAGGGCATGAAGGAGAGATGGTCAATTCCTGATTGTTGAGTAAGCTCAAAAAAGGAAGAGTTTAATTAAAGTAGTCTCCTTACAGGGTGATTCGGGTAGAGTTGTAAGACAGCGGTTTGTGCTCATTTGAGTCTAAAAGGGTAGAAAATATGTACAACCTTACTCTTTAGTAAAATCTTAAATGGAAAGAATGCAAAAAAAAGAAATCGAAATATATGTTTAGATTTAACTCACTCCTGCCTTTAAATGTCAAAACTGGATAGTAGAAAACAAATGAGATGAAATGTAGCAAAAGTAAATAAAATGTAGCAATGGGCATTTGTGCAAAATAGTGTGATGTAAGATGGGAGACTAACAGGTCATATTGGATTTACGCTAATACTACCACCGCCTGTAATCAATGTTAGGTTTCCATCAGTGAAAAACCACATGTGGTCATTGACTCCTAGAGGGCAATGAAAACAGTGTGGCAAAAAATAAAACCTAATGTAGCTCTGTTTAGCTGTGTTTTTCCATCTATTTTTTTCTGTATATCTTACAAAAAATATTCCCAAATTCAGAAAGGCAATCACAAATTTCCATTCTTCTTTCTCCTTTCTTTATTGCTGCTTTTTCTGTTTTCTTTGCTCCACTGAACTTTATAACATGTTAAACTTCCCCTTGCTGATGTTGCCCGCCGTTGCATTCAGCAGGTAGAGAAAATGTCAGAGATTAAACACTTGTCTTCAACATGTTGCCTTTCCATCAGCTTTGCAGCTAAAATTCCATAGTGATTTTTTATTTATTTTTTTTAACTAATTTTATTCATCAAAAACATGAAACACAGAGTGACATTATGGAGAAGAAACTAACTAAGAAAGAAAATGTGCTTTCATTATTAAAATCTAATATCTAATTTGAAAAAAAAAACATGAAACACTTTTTTAGCTGTGAATTAATGTATAAATAATCTTGAAATATTAGCTGATCAAAGGCATCACATTTAAATACTACAGCAAGTTCTGATGGTCATTAGAGATGAATGACCTCATATAATAATTAATTGCGAGAAGTCCAACAAGGGCTGCTTGTTTCTTTTCCTGTATAGCGTAACAGAATATTCATGGGTGAAAAAAAAAAAAGATGTTACAATACCAAGCAAGGTATAAATTGTGATTTTAAAAGTGTCACGGTAAATCAGTTAACCAGAATAAAATTTAAAAGAATTTGAGAATAGCTCCCTGAGGTGCACCACAACTTAATTTTACTCTTTTTGTCAACAGCAGCCACTCACTCCAGAGCAGAACATAATGTAATGTCATTGCTGTGATTGGATTCAGCAGATAAAAACTCACCACATTTAATTCAAAATTCTAAAACACCAACAGTGATCTAATAAGCGAATGTGAATAACATCTTTAATTTTAGATGAAAGTGTCAGACTGGCTCTTTCCAAATTTTCAGGCCCAATTAAATAAAAAAACAACAGGAAAGAGTTTAAATTATTTGGTGAAAATGGAAATGAGTAAAATAATAATAAACCGTGGAGTTACATTTTCCTGACCATGTAAAATCTCAAGTTTTCTCCGAAAAATACCCTTTTCTTTCCTCCAATATCAAACCAGCTGCACTTAAGGTTAGGACTTTATTCCTTGAAGCTCTAACCAGGGCACTTTTGTGTTTTGGGAACAATAAAACCTCTGATAAGTGTGCTTGTTGCATGCACTAAAAGCCTTTGCCCATAACTCTTAAAAACTGCTATATACAAAACAACTCCATATCCCTAATGGAAAATATTGCCTCAGTCGCTGTGCTCATGTGATCAATGCAGCCAGTAATGGGAACATGGTGCCTCCTGGCAAAAACCAATGATGAATAGGCTTCGAGTGGGCGAGGAGCTAAAAAACCATGGCTGGTTCCTCTGGATTCAAACTCTGCTCTTTGTTTGGACACAAAAGTAAAACATGAAATAAAGAACAAGGATTATCTATTGAAAGTTTTACTACTTGTACTTCAAGGACAACTTATTGCACAGTGAGAAGAGAAGAGATTATAATTTTATCAAAGACTTGAAATAAGCCAGTTTGAGTTGACCACCTTTAAAGACAAAATTAACATAGAAAACATAGCTATCCAGATCCACCCTCCATTCCAGTAAATGGCAGCAACGCACATCAAAACATTGCTTGCCAACCGCCACGAAAAAGAAGAGCAACAACAAGAAAATAGATCCCTTTGTCTGGTGCTCAAACAACCAACAGCAGCAAATACTCCAACATCAAATTCTGGTTGTTGATCAAGTGACTCGTGTGACGTGAAAAAAAGTCTTTCCATTGCAGTTTTATAAAATGAACCAGTTACACCCCAACAAAACCACCTCGTCCTAGTGCCGGGCTAGTGGAAATAAGTGGTGAGAATACAGTCCCCTGTGGTGCTCCGATGCCACTTGCCACCTTGTCTGTCACATAACCCTTGAGTCTCTCACACTGTCTTGTGTGTGACAGGTAATCATTTTGAAAATTGTCCCTATCCACTATAGAATGTAGAAGTTCTTTACCTTTTGAGAAACTGGGTACCCAGTTCTTATTGTGTTCCCAAATGAGAACAATTGGTCAGAAAGTCGACAGCAACGTGAAGACTTTAGAATGAAAGTCTTCAAAGAGTAGAAATTAAATCCGGATGCGTTAACTCAACACAGCCGGCCTGCTGTTTCGTACTGCTATCAGTTTTTGTTACAAATCATTTCCCGAGGGCTGATTGAAAAGAATCTTTTCTTGAACTGATAAATCTGACCTACATTCCCTTGTCTCATCTTGTTCTGCTTTAATAAAATCATATTTATTTATTATAGAGTGTAGCTTCCCCTAAAAAGACATCAGCAATGGCTGAGACTTTCTGAGTTCCTCTAACCAAGAATTACCTCCTGGTGATGCAGGGGAGAACACTCGTATTGAGTCCCAACAAATATCGTGTGACAGGGATCTATTTTAATCACCGCGTCTCATCAACACAATCGCACAAAAGATCTAGAGCCTGGACCGTCCGATGAAACGTGACGTGTTAAGTTGTGGGGCACATACAGCTGTGAAATCAGATGAAGATGATGAACCGTCCGCTGAACCGCAATGGGCATGGTAACTGCAGGGAAGACTGTCCTGCAATGCACATCTGGATTGTTGATTTAGATTGCAGGGGGATGACCATGGGTATTAATCGACTGATGATTTTATGAGTGAATGAGGGTTATGGATGAGTGGTTTAATGGTTAAAAGAGGATTTCAGAGGACGAGCAAGCTATTTTCTTAGCTTGTTCAACGACAGCCGTGATAAGAATTGAACCTGACCATCCCAGAGGCTTTGAGATGAGACACACACACACGCACGCACACACACGCATATGCACAGACTTGGAGGAACAACACTGATCCCCGGGACACTTTTTGATGCCAGCAAAGTTATAGGGCCCCAAACACAGAAGACGAAGCTTGAGGGCTTTAGTCAACTGAGACAAAGTGAATTTATTAAACGCTGTAATTTCATCTTGTAGACATTAAATCCATGAATAAATAAATCCACAGAGTGGTTTATGAGTCTTAAATATTAATATTATGTTCCATTTTGAATGACAACTACAAATACCAGTTTTCAGAATAGTCCGTCCAATCACCAATTATAATGTTCATGCAGATTCTTTTAATTTTGTACTTTTGAGAATTGAGTGGAAACTCTCAGAAATGTGTGCAAAAGTTTGAATTTATCATAATGTCCTTTAATACATTCTAACAAGTTTTCCGAGATTTGGTAGAATTAATATGTTTTAATTTGACGGGTTTTCTGGCGCAGACTGAACATTTCAATGGAGCGCACGTCAACCCCGGGGCAACCAGATAGCAAGATCAGGGAAAAGTTTTGTTTGAGAAAATAACGAGGGAGAGAGAAGTGTGCCAGATATGCTAGCTTGATTATGGCAATATAAACCTGTAGAGGTGCTGGGAAATTTGTGTGTTTTGTTTCAGATAAAAAGAAAAGGAGGCAACCTGCACACCAACAAAATAATCATCAAGACTGAAAACACATTACTGTAGTTGAATATTTTTGTGTATTTTGGTGTTGAATCTCGATACCGTAGTGAGGCTGTTGTGAGTCAGTTGCGATGCCAACCGTTCTGTGTGGAAGGCGGGCGACGTAGAGAGAATGTGAGTGGGTTTTGTTTTTTCTTTATTTTTCTTTATTGTGGGTCACAACAGTAAATTAGTGACACCTACATCTCCAGGTTTCATTTTAACTGAATTGTTCTACTGCGGCACCGCACGAATAGAACCCTCTCTTTGCCTTCCAGCGTTGTATGCATATGCAAAATTTCCGTATGTAAACTATAACAAGCGACATGTTACACGTCTGTTTGCCCATCAAGGACATCCACCCTGCAGAGAGAAATGTCCTATCAACTTGACAGACACCATAAGTGCTGATCCCTGTCCTCATTTGGCGCCATCCAAACCGAAGGCGTATCCGTTGAAACTCTGCTGAGAAATATTACGGGGATAAATGTTCACATCCACGTCGGGTTCTTTTGTATTTTCCTCTGTCTAAACGCCGCCACTGATCCATTGAAACTGCTCTGGCTGCCTCCTAGCTGAAGCTGCCAGTATGACAAAACCAGTTGCTTTGACAAAGGACACAAGTTCCCCTGGGTGTTGGTGAAAACGAAGCCTTGATGCCCTCTATGTACTCCAAGTGTGAGAGTTTGCATGTGTGCGAGTGTCTGTATGCTTGTTTTATGTTTTTGCCACAGGAAGGTGAAAGGGAAAACCCCCCATTTGGACATAAATAGAACACAGATGCCTGAAGATGCTCCCAAGTACGAAGCATGATTGGAGGATTTCAATCAAATTAGGTAGAACCAACCCGTAAAGGAAAAGACGTAATTTAACTGTTAAACTCGGCTTAAAACTAAACTGTGGCTTCAAAGAGATTTTCTTGTTTTTCGTAAGACCATCGCAAAATAAACATATAGACATTACTAAGCTCTACTGGATTATGTGCTTTGGTCAGATGGGAACTTTTTGACAAACACTTCAGGGGTGTTTGGAGTGGATCTGCCGCATCAGAACCAGAACTTACTTTTTTTTTTTAATCTTTCCTATTATCTCAGTTTCTGAGGTACTGACAGATAGCGTTCAAATGTTTTAACTTCTTTTATGTTTCATAGATGATCTGTTTATCTTAGAGTAATTCAATTCAGATTCCACACATACGATTTGTTGAAATTCTTGATGGTAGAGGAGGATTAAACCAGGAAGTGAGCAGAAAACCAGCTCACTTCCTGGAGGAAACATGAAGTTAGTAAATTAAATAAACATTTTAATGACATACTTTAGAGCTTGTACTTGCAATGCGAATAAATGTGAGAATAATAAAGGAACAAGAATATTTACTGCACCTAACATTCTGGTCTAGAGTGAAACTACAACTCGTCATCTTATACTTAGATCATTGATGAGTAGCTAAGACACATTTTAGAGTGACACAGGACATCAGCGTCAAACAAGAAAATGGGTATTGAGGCAAATCACAACACAGTGACCTCGCATAACCGAATCAAAATCCTCTGCAAGCGCTGCGCGAGAAATAAAAAATAAAAAATACATAAGTCGGCATCTGTTGTTTTTCCACCTAGCAGAGTCTGACTCTGACAGTATTTTTAGAGACTTTTGCATCTGCCGCTGCTTCTTGGACGGGTGAGTCCTGCAGGATGGACGTGGGGCGCCTCACTCAGACTGACGTTCCTCGTGGCTGTGGCGCCATATGCGGAGCTGCCCACTTTACTCCACGCATGGCTGGCTCCCGTCATTAGCAGAGAGTTAAATAAAAGCAAATTAGGATAAAAAAAAAAAAAAAAAAAAAACGAGTTTGCCCTTAAGTGGAGATCCACGTGGTCCATTGTGAATTTGCAATTAGGTTGATTTTTTTGGTTTTTTTTTGTATTAAAACATGTAATATAAATTGTCAACCCCCAACGGCAGAGTGTATTTATATTTATGTTTTTGAGCTTTTATGAGCAAAATTTTGCATACGTATCTCATTGAAGGAAGATATGAAGACTCCGAACCCTGCAGCTCGTATTTGTGCTTAATTTCCATGACTCAGCGCGACGAGGAAAATGAAGTTTGTTGAATAATCATGATTTCTGGGGGGCGTATTTAAGGCACTACGATAATGGCACACTGTTTGTGTCTGACAGCTTTGAAATAAGTGAACTACATTTGAGTTTTTGACAAAACAAAAAAGATTAATAATCATAATCCTTCAGTTGTTCTCTGTGGGTTACAATGGGATTTAGTGAGAATTAAACACGGCCAGGTTCTGTTCCGGTTTGTAAGGAATTTCAGCTTCACTTTTCAGGGCCTTGTCTGGTAGAAATGCCTGGTTGACTCACCTTCTTCTCTGATCTGCTGCCTCCCCCTGCTGGTCAAAACAAAATCCAAACGATTCAACAAGGACGTCTGTTAAAAAAAACACCAACCAGTTACATAAAGCAGCATAAAGTGTTTAGTTAAACATCTTAGCATTTAATTTTGGGCTCGACTGGAAAGCAGCAGTGGCTCAGTCTGATATGATGAGAACGAGAATCTGTTTGAAATAAATATTGCATGCAGCTGAAGGCGATCCTTTTACTCAGCCTGAAGCAGACATTGAGGTGAAAGTTCTTATTTGCCAGAACATCTTGAGATCTGGAGCACATTTCTGAGTTTATCTGTATAGCACATTTCAGCGACAAGCGCAGTTCAAACTGCTTTACGTCGTGATATTATACAGTCGTCATTTATGAAATGGCAACAAACATTACATTTTGTCCAACGTCGTTATGAAAATTGTCAAGGAAATGCACATCAAACATGTTGACCAGTAGTTGTGTGCAAAACTTTGATATTCGGCTAATGACAAAAAAAAAACACAACGCAATTTCGCAATTGCGGCATTTCCAGTAAATAAGAAGCGCAATCAAAATCGCACGTGAATAAGTTTGTGTACACGATAAGTTGTTAATAAACATGCCACGCTGATGTCCTTCAACTATTTCCTGTCGTCCTCTTGGTCATTCCTCCAGTAGTAAAATCCAGCTGTCTTGCAGTTTTCTGGGTAGCAGATTGGTGGTGCATAGATCGTCTTCTTTTTGTGTGACGGATACTCATTCAGCCCCTTCAGACTAGCCAGCAGCCATTAGTAAACACCTGATCGTACTGCTAAGCTCATATGAGTTACGTCTCAGTGAAATGCTGGTAAAAACTTTGCTAACGTGTAAAGCAGAGGAGTGATGTGATGACTTCCTGAAGGCGCAGTTTCAGAAAGCGGGTGCTTCTTAAAGAGACAGAAGCCCAATTTTAAGACGGTAAATTACAATGTCAAACTTCTTTTTAAGTCATGTTTGATGTGCAGCATAACAATTGTAGGTAACATAGTTACTGGAAGCTGGAAGACACAATACTTCCCTTTTAAGGTTTAGTTGTGGAAATAAATGTAATAAGGCAATTTTTGCTGTATTTTTTTAATATATAAATTAAGGTAACATCCCTGCACGTATCTATTCATTCGCCTTTGTCCAACCATCGTCCCTTTCCGATTTTTCACACTTAGAATTTTTGCCATTAGGAAGCATCTGGAAAACTTCCGGAGTTGATCGGAAAAATCCTCCTCTCCAGCAAAATCAGTCGGCTTTTTCAAGACGACGTCGGGCCGTCAGAGGCTCTCACGACGCACCCGGAGCAGATGGGCCCTTTTAAACCCTCCAGCATGACGTTCTTCATCCGCTCTGCTTTCATCCTCCCTGAGAGGAGCCGCCACAGGGAGGCGCCGCAAGCAGATGTCTGAGCACATCCCCAGCCAGCGTCTGTTTCACAAAATAAAACATTACCTCTGCGCTCTGTGGGACTCGACAGATTTTCCTCACGCGAAAACCTTTTCGTACGAAATTGTATTTTAATTCAAGAATCCTCCCTTGAAGATGCTCTGCAGTTTGTACAAAAATACAATTATTAATAGTAAGAATGGAATCAATTTTAATATGTTGATGGTGGCAATGCAAAACCCCAGATTCAATTATTTGAATTTGCTTAGAAACAAACCTCAACAGCAAAAGGCGGCCTACGTTTTAGGCAGATTAAGACATTTCTCGTCAATATAAAAGTCTTGTGGGAGGAAAACAAGGCATCTTGATCATGACAGTTTGGTTCTGTCATGAGGTTTTAATCACTTTTCCCATTTCGGAAACAAAAGAAATTGAAACTAATAGTTTTTCTCAGTGTACACATGGCCCAATCTTGCGGCGTCTTTTACATCGTTCCCTTACGAAGGACCTATTGCACACCGTTTCAGTTCCGCGCTCTCCTTCCTTCTCGATTCAAGGTGTCATGTTAAAGTCTCCCACAAGAAAAAAAGATCAGAAGAAATCAAACGCCTCAACCAGAGACGGAGGCATGCGGCGAGAGGAGCTTATGAAACATGTGTTCTGCTTGAAGTCAAACAAAAATGCTGGATAAATGCCATGTAATACGGTGTTAAGGGCTTTGCGGGGCATGTCTTTCTTTTCAAAGTAGATTATAAAAGTCAAGGTCAAGATGATCGCTTCTTCACAGCTGCGTAGCTGCCAGATCAGAATGTAACTTAATAACGGTAACGTTGAGCTCTACTTTCAATCAGATTTTTTATTCTCTTTTGGAAACTTTTATTCTTTTGTTTCTGGCACAAAAAGAAAACGGCCTTTGTATTGCTGTTTTGGGCGAACGCTCCTTCTAGTTTTGGATGCTGTGCAGTTGATTTGATTTCGTCCTTTTCACACTTTCTCATCCAAATTTGTTCTGCGTAACCACAGCAACAAGACGGTTTACAGCAGGTGATTGACACCTGCAAAAGCTGAAACAATGGCACTACTGAAGCCCCCACATGCCAGAGGAGTTGAAAAGTCGACATGGTGGATACAGAGCAGGAGAAAAGGCAGGAACTTCAAACCATCTCTTCCGTCAATCATAACGGCCAACGTGAGACCATTAGCTAGCAAGCTGGACGAACTTCAAGCCTCGAGAAGGGAATGCGGTAAACTCTCAGCAGTAAGTTTCTGCCTCCAGTTCGGCTGTGTTATTTCGGCACCTGCTTACGTTCCACTCTCAGCTGTTGCTGTGATGTCATCAGCTCGGTTGTTGCTAAGCTACAGCCGCGACGCCTCGTTGCGCGTGCGGGAATCTCCGAGCAGATTTTTCTCTGCTTTTAATATGAACATCCTGTTCAGAGACAACCTGTGAGAAAGCTGAAGATGCCCTGTGGGGTTGTTGTGAGGCCACTGATTGGATTGCTCTGTGGCAGCCTCATCGTTTTGCTGAAAAACAGATGATCACATCTGGACACAGGGAACCTTTTACTTTTTCCTTGTCTGTAAAAGAAAATTTACATTTATAATTTACATCTTGCTATGTCTGTCTGCTCTCCTGCCAGTTTTTCCTACCACTCAACTTTCTGTTGAGCTCCTTGAAGACAACACTCTGGAAAAATGCATAGTGAATTTTTGGGGGATTTTTTTTAACTTTTTGAGCTGAATTATGTAAGCGTCTTCCTTATCCCACACCCTAAAAGAAGTCATGTAGCATTGGGTCATAAATCATCAATGTTCAGAAATATTGTTGAAGCCATCAGACCTGCTAAAAGGTTTGAAGGCATTTTCATATTCATCTGATTATACAATCAACAGTTGGCTGTTTGAGGGGGTAAGGTGGGTGACACCCGACTGGTCCATCCTCTTCCTCGCTCCTCCTCATCCTCTTCATCCTCCATGCTGTGTTTGGTGACAGGATTTCAGCGCAGACCTGCTGTGTGCTTCTTCTTCCTTTCTTTTTCTTTTTTTTTTCATTGGAGGCTGAGTGGAGGAGTTAACAGAGCTCCTGCAGACATTTTCTCCTCTTCTGGGATCTCCACTGTAGATACGGACAGCCCTATTTGCTGTGATTTCTCCCGGCGAAAGCCCCCCCTCTCACCTCCCATCTCCGCTTGACCTGAAGCGGAGAAAAAGGCGCATTGATTTTTTATTTATTTTTTTAATTCCCAGTCGTAGCCGGGACTACCTGTTTGCTTCCCCCCCCCACCCCTCTTCTCCCCCCTCTGGGTTGCGCGAGCGTCTGTCTCCCCGACTCGGTATCCGCTGAACGGCGCCGCTCGCGCTGTACACCTACTGACCTACTTTGTGTTAGTTGGGAGGGAAAAGAGCCAGTTGAGGCGGCTGCGTTTTTTTTTTTTTTTTTTTTTTTTTTTTGTTGTTGTTGAAAGAGATGAAAGGTGTCGCGGACACAGCGGTGACCCCGCGGGGAGAGCTCCAGTGAAACAGAGCCAGAAAGTCGAAAGGGGGAGAGGCAGCAGGAATGGCCGCGTCTCGCCACCTGGACCCCGGGCTACCGCTGCCGCTGCCGCCGCTGCTGCTGCTGCTGCTGCTGCCGGCCTGCTGGAGAACCCCGGCGATGGTCGGTGGAAGTGAGTCCCTTCGTTTTTCCGAAACAGTGAATAATAACGCACTGTGCCTAAATATAGCGCGCCGAAGCTGCTGGTTTTAATTCCGAATTCGGTTGAGTTGATTTTCGCCGACAAAAACAACAATAAAAAAAAGGCTCGGGCGGAAAACCATAAAGTTAATTTCTTTTACTTGTTTAATTCAAAATGTGAAACTCGTACAATACTACATGCATCGAGCGTTAAATAAATGAATCATTTTATAGGATTATAGCCTTCACCTTTGAAAACTGATTCAAGTGGAGGTCTGTTAATGGAAAGTTAAGTGGAAGAAGAAAGAGTTTTACAACATTATGAAAACATAATGTGATTTTTGGCTGTGATTCTGATCTCGGTTGCTAAGATCCATATTAGATGAAAGCAAAACAAACCATCCAAGTGCCCAAATATTTCACATAAAAGCTTCACTTTGATATATGGTACCTATTGACATAATTTCAACTTCATTTATATTTAAGAAAAATCAAATTTTGCTGAAAATGTTAATAAGATCATTGTAATACCTGCTTTACTTCTCAACTTTATATTTAAGCAATAGTCACGCAACATTGTGTGATTATGAATGTGGTCTCATCGGGAGTAATTGCATGTGCTGAAGCGCAAAAGCGATATTTAAAGTAATTCTGATTTTCTTTTTCTTTTTTTTAAGCACCTAAATGTAGAAATGCATGCGTGAAGATTTGCGCATCTTTATTTGATCACATCTCATACTTTGTGCACATGTGTGACACATTGACAGCGCTTCAAGTTTTTTTTACTGAACCACATAAAGTTATTCTCATAGCTTGATCTTGCTTTGAGTACTACAAATGTAAAATAAAGCAGAACTGTGAGCACTTCCACAGTCCCACAAGATTGAAATAGCTAAGAAAAAAAAAGAATGCTGAGGCTCTGGTAGTTGTTGAAAATATTATTAAATTTAACAGAGCAGAAATTGACACATATAAGCTTGTATTTCCTAATCTCAAACATCTTGTCAAGCTACATTAAATGTGCAAAGCAAGTCATAGACTGTTAAGATTTAATTTTGATGTTGTACCTGCTCACTTTTGTGTGCAGCTTAAATTCAAAGCACTACTGAGGCACTCATATTTGTAGGTGAGTATGACACTTGTTCATGTGGCATGACTGCACATGCTGTGACAAACTGGACTTCACAAGCAGGACCAGGAAGTTCTGATGCTGTGAAGTGTTGTACTCGTCCTGTTGTGTGAGCCCGGTCCTTTAGCGTTTCGTAGCTGTTGCAATAAAAAAGGAACAGTGCAGAGCGTTGATACAAACTGAGAAACAGGAATATTTCAGACATTGAAGCGTAATAAGTATCTCAAATAATTTATTTTGACTCAGTGATTCCTTACCGCTAATAGAGCAATCAGAGCAGATCCGTGCCGTATTGGATGACTTGTCGTTTTCCTCGAGCTACTAGCCAGACACACATATCGACTCTTGATGCCAAGTAGCAAAGTTTTCTCACCTTCACTTCGGATTCTTGGGGCGTAATGAAAACTTCTCTTTACAGTTTTCCATTTCCTAAACATTTGCTCTAAATTTCAGTATTCTGGCAAATCAAAAAAGGGGGTTTTCATTGGATATTGTCGGTGGTTGCAGGAATCAAAAATCCAGATGTCATCTGCGTACAGGTTGACAGTGACGTACCTTTATAAGTGTACACCGGTTGTTGGTGATGCGTTCTCTGGCAAAACAAATTCTACTAGATCTTTTAAAAATCAATTTCTGCCTTTGATTAGTTCAACTGGAACAAAAGTTTGAATGTTTATTAGTAATGAAACGCAGGCATTTAAAAAAATATTTAGATGCAACTTTTGAAATAAAAAAATAAAGTCCAGAAACCACTGGTCATGACCGCATCAAAATTTTACAGAACAGTACTTCTGTTCATTTCATGGTTCTTCATAAACTTGGCAAAGGTTTAGAAACTGGTATTAATGAACAAAAGCAAACTTTTATCTGCTCTCCTTGCTAAATATCAACGTTCTGCAATGAACTCTAATATAAGACGTTAACTTGACTTAAACAGCAGATACCCATGTGTGCAATGAAATCAGAAGCACCTACAGGTGCAGTTATTAACGCTCCGCCGGGGAAACCTGCATCCGTCTGGCGCTAGCATGCATTTCATTCCGACACTTGCCACCTACATGCAGATTTTTAACGACCAGTCCAACCCCCACATGGCAACAGCTCTCCCCGACTGTAGCAACCCACCCTCAGCTAACAGTACAAATCACAGAGCCACACGGATGACTGGTTTTTCTTGTGTTTGGACTGGATTTATAAGGTTGTGACGAGCAAGTCCATTGGTTTTCAGTATGAAATATTGCCTTTCTTGTCCCCCACACCCAAGATGACATTTTTTTTAGGATCACAATAACAATTGAGGTTATTTTTAGAAAACACCTTGGTGAATTCGTAAAAGTGCCAATGTCATTAAATACTGTTTGACTTGAACACATTTTTCAAGTGGAAGGCTTTGATTTTTTTTCAAAGTCCAGCCTCTACAGGAATGAAACGTGACTCACTGACGATCAGCTTGCTGCTTCCTGCATGTTCACATTTGCCTCCAAGCGCAAAATGTCCACTGGAAGTCAAATGTGAATTCAAAACCTCCATCAAGAGGCAGTTGTATTTTCAAAATGAGGGAATTATGACTCCAAAATGACTTTCCCTTGAGGAAAATGCAAATGCGAGAGAAAAGTGATCAGTTTCTTTCAGTCGCAACTTTATGATCCAAATGTATCATAATTTTGGGTCATTTTTATTTTTTCACTTGAAGTTGTGATATTTTAAGAACTGAAGATCTTCTTAGGCAGTGTCTTGCATAGGTTTTTTATTGTTTTTTTTAATGTTATGTTTTCTGCAAGTTTTGAAATTGAGAGAAACTCAATTAGAAGGAGGAAAAAGGAAGTTGTGATCATTTTAATTATTCTGGTTCAAGAATTCGCAAAATTCTATTAAAATTATCCTCAGATTAAAAAAAAAATTTTTTTTAATTTTTTTTAAAAGATGGGTATCTTCATAAACAGTTTACAACAGGAATCTATTATACCATCTACAGCTCAGAGTGCAGGACACAAACACAGTTTCACACTAATATGCTTGATTTAAAGTTGCAGTACATAACTTGCATGACTTATGTTTTCTATGCTAAAACAACCAACATGTCCTGACATTATTATGTGAGGCAGAATTTTTCTAGGGGGAGCAGCCCACACGTGGACATGATTGACAGCGCTCCAATTGGTCGTTTTAGTCAGCACTGGGAGAAGTTCGAGGCGCTCTTTCATTTATTTATTTGTTTTTTTCAATAATGTACCGTCGTGACGTAGTGACAGTTTAAATAAATGTCAGTTTTTCTTTATAAAGGCCACAAACTGCAGCTCTAATGCAAGTGGAGTCTCTGTTTGCAGCTTATATTTCAACCAGACAAAGTGGTCTGGGGAAAAGTGCGAAGGCCGCAGCAAACAGGTCATCAGGTGGTCCAGACTGGCCTCTTCCACACTCCCTGATTAACGAGCTGCAGCAGCAGTGTGCTTTAATCACCCGCGGCCGGCTTCCTGCTTGTTGGTCATTGTTAATCGGACTTTAGGACGACGATGCCAAACCAGCGCTCTTCGTCTTGGCAGAACAAGACGAATCCTATCGCGCTCATGAGCCTCCGCGTGGATTTGTGCAGTACGGTGCACTTTTCATTTTCCATCACAAACGCCTTGGCTTCGCTGCGGCTTACCCTCCCGCCACCACTTTTGGTGCAAATGGAAAGAAGGGATAGGGGAATATTCAACCACCTGTGTTATTTCCCTGTTCGATAAATCCCAAACATCTGCTCGAACGCGGCGGCACACAGCTGAATCTAGGTTATTTTTAGAAATATGAAAAGCGTGTATTTAAAGCCGTGGAAGGGCTTGGAGCATCGGCGGAGGCTGTGGCCTTCAGGGGACAAAAAATTTTTTAAAAATCACAATCAGAGCTCTAAAAACTCAGCAAACTGTTATCAGTAAACTAAAACACCAATATTTAAATGAACTCCAAGGTTGAATTACACACAAGGCCACACAAGAGTCTTTAAAACGAGAAGAAAGCTGTTGTGCAGATGTCATTAGGAAGGAGAGTGGAAGACATCACAAATATGCGCCGGCTGTGGAAGCAGGAGGGTTGTATTGATGCGCAGCAGGGCGAAGACGGTTTTTGTTTCTCTGTCTCACTGTGGGGCTCTGAATCTCTCTTCTCCACACTGTTGCTGTCGCCATCTTTATTCCTCTGTAACACCCAAAAGCTTGAGCATTCTCCTTTCCTCCTGTGTGTTTTTGTTAATTGTGCTGGCAACACCATTTCGCCTCTTCTAGGATGGGCACCTGACTGCAAGGTCAAGTTGATTTTGCAGCTCATTTCCGTTTAATGCATTTTCAGAGTTAATGTGCTATTGAGGCTATTGAGCATAAAATGAGTGCAAATTGTAGTTGTCGTGCATAAGTGGGTCTGTATGTGAGGGCGGAAGGAGACTTCAGAATAACAACGAAAATACAAAGTGATCCGGTAGAAAAATCTATCGTTTTTAATGTCTACTCGTGTGAACAAAAGTATTCACATGTGATGTTAATTCTCAATCAAGTTTTGCGTACATTCGTGATGGAAATGCAGCTAGAGGTGGCATCAGGGGCACATTGGCCAAACTAAAATGAAAGAGAGGCACAAACAGCCAAAAGGGACTACCGATAACTCGAAACAGGCAATTGTATCCACAAGATCCAACAGTAGGTAAAAAAGACCACTGAGAAATATTTACCTACATCAAACTCTCCCTAGAGTTTGTCGCTCTAGGGAGAGTGACAAACACAAAAACTTGGACAAGATTGAAAGCCAATTGACCAACACATGCAAATGTGAAAACGACCCCCAATAGGGAGGTTTGAAAGCAAAACAATTGGAAGGGGCAAATGTGAAAACTAACAGAACAAGGAAGAACCAAATGTTAAAGCAAAATTACCAACCAGACTATCATCATACCAAATGATCACAAAAAGACAAATTTAAAAACAAATTAACAAGAAAAAAAAAGATACATCTGCGAAAACAAATGAATAAAATGCACATTTACAGAAATTAACAACACCGAGACAAAAAAGTGACCATCAGACGGTCACCAAAAAAGTACTGTGACTCAACGGAAGGCAGACACTTGGACGGAGTTTGTATCTTGATAGAGCTGGAATGTTTTCATAATAAACTCAGGATGAGCATGTCTGTTCAGTATTCATAGTTTGTCAGGACGTTGTACAGCATGGACACTCAGACTCCAACACGTGCGCAGACATCCATCCATCTTTACAAAGTGGTGGGAAGCCATTACCCAGATTAAGCTGTCCAAGTCTATTAGCTAACTGTTGCATCAGCGTGATCTACAGTCCACCGTCCGACTCCACTTGTACGTCACCAATTACTCTACGCTGGGAGGAGAGGTAAACATCTATTATCACCAGGCTTATTTTGGGTTTGATTACCCTGGTCTTGTTGAGGGCAACAAAAAATCTCAAGCTGGGATTTGCTTGGAAATACATATGCTGAACTTAGGGTAAGATGTACAGCTGACCTGGGTGAAGTTTTACAGAACGCCGGTTTCATGTTCCCGAACCTCACTCTCTATCCCGGCTAACAAACATGGTGACTTTTGGCGGGGTTGCCAGATCTGACAAACGCAATATAAGCCCCATCCAAAACACACACACACACACACACACACACACACATGCCCTCTCAACTTTATATTGAGAGTGCAAAATGACTTGTCTCTTGGAAGACAATCAGTCTTCCTGACAGTGGACTTTTAGGAAACGTCTTCAGGAGCTTCTTAAAGAGATATTGGCCCAATTTTAAAGTGCTAAATTGCAAAGTCAAATATCTTTTAAGTCGTATTTGTTATAAAATTATATTATGTAAAATACATACGGCTCCACGTTTAATAAATCACTTAATTCTTTCTATTTTGGCCCTCCGTATTTTCTGCTCTTTCAGACCATTTAAAAAATGAATTTATAAAAGTTCATTAATAAATTAAATTAAAGTTCAGACGGGCAGATGGATCGATAGTTTCGACAAATGCATAAATGCATAAAAAGATGGATGATGACTAAGGCAACGGGACAGGGCGTCGTCTTATTTTTCAAACCCCCATCTTTCCCATCCTGAGTAGAGCAAGAGCTCAGCATTTGTCACGTAAAAAAAACTCTCACAGTCAGTCAGACGTCCTGAATGGGCTGCAAGCATTAACATGGTGTTTACCCACCGTTACTGTTGTGTTGTGATCCTAAGGACAAGATGCTGTGAATTGCACATCAACGCCTTCCAATTAGAGCCTCCAAGCATATCATTCGCAGAGCAGCAGAGCTTGATTTAATGGAGTTTCAAATTCCTCCTGCTCCAAGCAACTTTCAGCTGAACTCGTCATGCACTGGAATTTGTTCAAACTGGTAAGAGCTGAAAACAATCGGAGGTCAAATGACGGCGGCTTTGTGTCGTCAACATTTCTACACCTCCAGGGGAAGATTTTTGTGGGAAAATGGAGGACATGCGGAGATTGACGAAGACAAACATGTGTGCACCTAATGCAAAGAGGCGCGACGGGAAGGCATTCCTCCTACACGCTCAGAGCCGCGTTTCACGCTTCCTGCCAACGACAAACGAGATCCCCCTGAAGACTCGCTACGCCACGGTTGCTGCAGCCCACCGCCTTTCATCTGGCAGCGCCGAATGGGCTTCTGCAATTACATTACATTACACACACACACTGAGACGGAGTCAGTAAGACGGAGGACAAAACAGATGGAGAACAAAGGGAAGTGGATGGAAGATGATGGATGGGAAACAAATGAAGGGCAGAAAAAAGGGGGGGGGAAGCTATAATTTGCAGCCAATATCAAGAGGTGGTGATTTTCAATCTTTTCTGGTTTTGATGAGAAAAGTGCGTTGATAGACAAATGGACCTCGGTGGGGGAAAAAAAAGGGGAGAGGAATGTGAGCGATGATTTTCTAGCAGCTCAGATGGCCATCGGAGCACACTCTGTTCCTGCCTGTCCTTCTCTGCTCTGTTAGTCTGAATTACATATTTATAACCAATCATTTTTTATTTTCTTTTAAAGGACACGTTTAGTCATCTGCTGCTTTTAAGTGCTCCACGCTAAATCATGCTAACATGACAATGGAGACCTCCACTAGGGAGAGTGACAAACACAAAAACTTGGAATAGTTTCCAAGTTGTTCACCTGTTGTCAAAATCATATCTTCTGGTTCAGATTCCTACAGAAATATGACTTGACTTTCTCATTTAATGCCTTGAAATTGGGTCTCTGTCTCTTTAAAAACTCCTGCTCTTCCTGAAACGAAGTCATCACAACATGGCTCGTCTGCTAACCCGCTGAAGTTTTCACTTGCATTGCACTAAGTAGTAGCTCCTGTAATGTGCAGCTCCAAATGGCGTTTGCTAATTGCTGCCAGCTAGTCTGAAGGAGCCGAGGCATTTAACACAGCTTAATGGTTGCCACGGGAGACTACAGGATTTCTCAGACATGACTGAAAGAATCAAGACTTCACTCCAGGTGTGTTTGTGATGAGGAGATAAAATAATAAGATCAGAGAAATTTGAAAAAAAAGACTATGAAGGAACAAGTTTTCACCTCGCCGCATTTTTTGTCATAAATATAAATCTCAGCTTTTGAAGTTTGCTTCATTAATACTTAAGCAAACATTCGTTTTTTGGGTGTAATTAAAAAAAAAAAACTTCAGTAGATGCAGCAACTTCAGTAGATGCGTTTGCCTCCTTTTGCATCACCACTCGTTCCCATCTGACGTCTTTGCGTCGTCGTGTTATGTAATCACTCCCAGCTCCAAAAACATTTACAGACGGGCTCAAAAGAAAAGCCGCTAAGACGTTAAGTTTCATCTCCCAGATGATAAGTCGGAGAGACGTTGTCTTACAGTGAGAAAATGTCACAATTTGTATCAGCAAATAGACGTTAGCCTCAAAATGGCCGCCTGTTTTCTTCTCCCACCTTCCCGGCCTGCTTTCATTCAGTCGAGCGGCGCTTCCGGGACGCAACGGTTTGGTAATCCTTTCCCATCAGCCGCCAGCCGGCGCTCTGGGAGTATCTGATGGAACGATTCGCCCCCGGAGGTTACGGCTTTCTTCTGTGGAACCTTGTGCCTTTTATTTTAATGAGTCTGGAGCTGGTGTATGCAGAGAGCAGAGGATGGCAGAGTTCTTAGCCTGACGTGTCGGGAGCTTTGGAATTAGCTCGAACTGATCTGATCTGTGTGACTATTTGGTGAGTTTGTGTGGGTGGTAGGACTTGTGTCTTAGCCAGGCTGGAAATGAGTCATCTCATCTGTTCCCGGAACAAAAAAAAAACATAATTCTGCTGCAATAAGGGGCGACCATTCCATTTCCTTAAGCACTTAGCAGTAATGATCCAATTTGGGCATGTTGGATGCTCATGTAAAAAGGACTGAGGAAGGAAATGGGTCATCTCGTTACCTATTGATTTTTTTTTCATTCTCACCACAATCACTTAACCTTTCGGGTTAGCAAATGTAGGTAAAGTGGAATTTTGTACAACCCAAGGCGATGGATGGATAAACAGATGAATTGTTGAATGAATTTTGAGGTGAATGGATGGAAAGAAAATCCAAGAGCAGCATTCTCCACTAATTAACATCGATGCAAATTCCCTGACTCTAATTGGGCTTTTGGCTGTTGATGCCCTAATTGGCCGCAGTGGAGACCCTTTGACTGCCTCTTTCTCCTGCTTCACACACAAACATCGCAGGGACACACACTTCCAGCAGGCGCACACTAATTGCCTTCTGCAGCTGGAGGAGCTGAGGAGAAATATGCAATTCTGTTCCTGTCGCTCTCTCAAAAAGTAACTGAAGTGGATAAACTGGACCGATCGATAGCTATTGACCCACTGTAAAAACCGAGTGATGGATGCTGTGATGAGTTTTTAAAGCAGCGAGAAGGTCACTGAATAACGTCAGGGTTTCCTTTCGCGTCTGCTTTTGTTTTTGTGTTTGCTTTCGTTTTTGCGTCTCTGTCGAATCTTGCCTTGAATGTTGTGTTTCATGCGCCAGATTCACTGATGTGGAGAAATCATCTGAATGATTTATAAGGCTCTATTTTTCAATTTTATCTCCCTTTGTACTTTTATGCTAAAACAACAAAGCACAGGCTGATAACAGTAAGGCTTAACTGGGTTTAAACTTCTAGGTTGCTTCACCTGTTTTTGTATTTGCTTTTTATCTTATTTAATTTTTTTTTTATTGTTGCTTGCTTTTGAAAGTCAAATCTTTTGCCTCATCGATCATCTTTAGGACTTTTTACCAGGAGTTTTCCATCAATGAATCCCATCAATAAAAAGTTGCCTCGGTGTCCCTGTGCCTGGTCGTCCTGACAGCCCGTGTGTGTGTGTGTGTGTGTGTGTGTGTGTGTGTGTGTGTGTGTGTGTGTGTGTGTGTGTGTGTGTGTGTGTGTGTGTGTGTGTGTGTGTGTGTTCACAGCTGTGCCAGCGGCGCCCGTGAACGTCTCGGTGACCCAGCTGAGGGCGCACTCAGCCATGGTGACCTGGAACGTTCCTCAGGGTGACACGGTCATCGGCTACTCCATCTCTCAGCAGGTACGTTCGGCCTTCCGTGTCCTCGTCCCTTCGCTTTGCACAATGGGAAGACCTGGAGCGCTGCCACCACCGGGAGGGGCAGCGGCCGCTAACGCCGCCGCTCCGAAAATGAATTATAGATTTCTTTGTGATCTTCTCTGTCCCATGAGGGGCGGGCAATTCTCCACTTTGTCTGCAGGACTTTAAAACGCTGCGTCATTTTATTAGCCCTGCAGGCAACCAGCAATTTGCTCAGAAACACTTTGAGGGGGTTCGCTCGTAAACATTTAAATCGTCTAAAGGTTTGTTGAAGTCAGCGCCGGCTGTGGAGCCACGCTGGTCACCGTCAGAAATAATGAAAAGCACTTTTCTTGATTAAAACCTGCACAAGCATCCATTTATGGAGAAAAAATTAAGATTAACTGTAGATCAGGGTAAAAAAAAAATCTGAGAAAATGTTCAACTTTTAATGTTTGTTTGAACTTAAGTATCACGTTTTCACCTTGAAGAAAAAGTGCCAAAAATATCTTTAAACAGCCCTTTTAAAGCCGACTTGCAAACTTTAAACTTATTAAAGTTATTAAACACAATCTTACCTGTTGCATCTTTAAAAAAAAAAAAAATTTCCACCTGAAACTAGAGCTAACAAAGCGGGCCCGCATCATGACGGGACCTCTGCTGTGCCTCAACGCAGGTTGGCTCGTATTCCACCCTACGGTGTGTTTCATATTGCTGCGCTCTCCGGCCAATCGGAGCTGTAATTACTCCAAATGAGTCGCGCTGCACTGCAGTTTTTCTGCGGATCAATTCTCCTGTTACATCACCCCCTTCTCGCCTCGCCCGCTAACTCAGCTTGGCTCATTTTCATCCGTTTTTTTTTTTTTTTTTTTTTTTTTTTTCTATCGTCTTCTTCTTCTTTCAACCACCTACTGTCTTTTGGCAAACGGGGAATCGGACATTAGCTGACTTCTGAATTCGAGCCGTCCCCATTAGCGCTAATGATTTTGGCTCCGACTTGTCCTTACAGGAGGAACATCTCCGACGGCTGCGCTGCCAGAGCCGCTTGTTGATTTTTCCTGTTCTTCTTCTTCCTGTTCTTCTGTTTTTAAGCTTCCAGGTGGTGTTTGGAAGAAAACACTAAACGAGGATGTAAACCGTCTCTTGCCACAACCTCAGATGGCTGTTATGTAAAAGCCTTGCTCAAATATTAATGGAGGAGGGCGATGGGAGCAGGTAGATGCAGCAGCTCTTCTGCCGTTAGTCATCAGGATCAGGAGGGGGCTCTACAAAGGAGCAACGCTGCAGTTATATAAAACGCCAATCATCAGCCACTCTTTATTCTGCAAGAAATAACAAAAAAAACAACCGTCCCTTTAAAATCCGTTTGCTTCCTGGTTTAATTAGCGGCTGCTTCATGAGATTGCTTCCCTCTCCGCCGCGTGTGAAGAAGCAGGACGAGGGAACAATCTCTGACGAACAGTTGCTGCTTCGCTCGTCTGAAGCAGCTGGAAATCCCAGGGCGCCCCGGCTACCGAGGTTCACACAGCCCCGCGCTCCGACAGGAAGCAACCCGGTTTCATAACCGCGCTTCTGAGACTCACCGGCGAATCTCGTTTTGACATCCCGCGAACCGTCAAAAAGGCCGACGTTCGTCAAACGAGCCGGGCCTGCAGGATTGTAAAGACTCTGCCTTGTTCGTCTTGCCAAACATCCGATTTACTGAACATCCGACTTCTTCTCTACCAGTCGCACTATAAATAAGTCTGCTTTAGGTTTATTTTTACCACTTTGGCTCCAGCAGATGAGTTATCAACCGCAGGTGGGAGGTTGCCGTGTTCAGAGGATGGAGGTCGAAAGCGTTTCCTGAAAGCTTCAGCAGCTAAAAGTTCCTCAGGGACACAGCATTAGTCGAGGCGTCGAGTGTTTGATGTGGATTTTTTCACAAAATTATTATTATTTTTTTTAAATGACATTGGATTTCAGATTTTTATTTTGTTTTTGTGCAGATGAAACCAAATAAATGTGGTTATCATTGACAAATGAGCACTCGGTATTTTTGTTGGCTCCTTTCTGAATAAATTGCTGCCCGTAGTTCTGCTGAGGCGAACATTGTTGCGCAACAGTAGGTCTGGTTGAGCTGTAAATAACTTATTAAATAACTAGTTTTGCTTTTTTAAAGCCTCACTTGACTCCAAAGCGTTGTGAATAATATTATTTGAGCGCCACCGGTCCAATACGGTAGTCCGCTTCAGCAAAGCTAACTGAAGCTTTAGCTTAGTTAGCCTAGTTAATGTTTAGCTTGGTCACAAAAAGGGACATTTTAGCTCATTTTTAGGACTGTTTTATATAACCTCGTGTCAAGTTAGGATTAGCAGAGCTTAGGATTCATCTCTGCCCCGTGACAACCTCTTACTTTGGTCCTCCCTGAGTGGAGCAAAGCGGCTAGCCTGGAGCGAGATCAGAGTGGACTTCTACTGTCGTAAACCAACTCAAGTCTCAAAATATATCAGAGCTGTTTATGCCAAGTCAGTCGCTATTGCTGTATAGACCATGAAAACATCACGCTGGACCTTAAGCAGCTTGAATAAACTGACTCAAGCCACAGTGTATTTAATGCGAATCACCCCAAAGTCTAGAATTCTCTCAGTAGTTCATCCTTCCACTAAACTTTCCATTAATGCTGCTTCTACAGTGGTGATCTTTTGGAGTCAGTCAGGAGTCTCCTTTGTGATCTGCTCTTATGCAGAAGCTGAATATGAGATTTTGTAATGTGAGCTGACTGAAAACTCAAGAACTTGTTTATGATATCCTAATTTACGGAAACTCACCTCTGCATTCTATTCTACCATATTTCCGTATCTTCCTGAAATCGGGCCTGTTATGGGCTCTCTGCACTTTGCGGATTAGATTTTCTGCAGCTCCTTTCAGAAGCCATTGTCTTCCTTCTCCAGAGTTGGCCCCTGTCGGAGAATCGCTGATTGGCGAACCTTTTTAAGTCCTAATACGCGTCACGAAGCATCTCATCTCGGAGATGATAAAAACCTCCTTCTGTTGATGTGTCGCCTGCAACGCTGCCAGAGGCGCAGGGGACGGCCTGATTCAGACATCTGGAGAGCCCAGAGCTCGCCGTCAGCCGTTTTATTTATTGACTTTCCCTCAGCTTTTCGTTCTCCGCAGACACATTTATTAGACGGGAGGCTGAGCTTTCTGCTGGCCTGATATTAAGAAATCTTTAATCCAGAGGAGAGGAAGGAGTTTATGAAGTTCAGCGCCGTGCTTACCTAGCAGTTGGGTTAAATCTCTGATGAGCAAACACTTCCGCTTCACGCTCAGTGAGCTGGAAATAGGTTTCCAGCTCGTTTCTTCAGTTTTTCCTTCTGAGCAGCCAGACTTTCTTGTAGTCTGATCACTATAATTGTAGTTTTTGACTCCAAACACTTTACGTTTTGTGTCAGTGCATAATGAACTGCATCTGAACCACTGGCAAAGAGCAACACTGCCAACACCGTGCTGGAATCGAGCAGAAAAAGTGAGGAAATTGTCTTCCTGAGAGTTAGCTGAGCATCGTGTAGCATGTCAGCATGTCAGAAGGTGAAAACTCACAATAAAGTGAGTTTTTGGCGTTCTTTTTATCCGCAGAGGCAGGACGGCCTGATGCAGCGCTCCATCCGAGAGGTGAACACGTCCAGCCGCTGGTGTGTCCTCTGGGACCTGGACGAAGACACACACTACAGCGTCCAGGTATCCCGTCATATTGAATTTGAATCCACCGTCACCGTTTGAATCAAACACTACGGCATTTTCAGCCTGAGTGAAGATGACCGAGAAAATAAATATGTTGCCCCGACTTTCATTTCAAATCCATTCAGGTATATTTTCAATTTAAATGGAAGAATAATGGAAAATATACTTTTTTGAGCTTAACATCATGTTTTATGATTCCCTCATCCAAAACAAACCTGGAGTGTTGCTTTGAGTCTTTCATGAGAAATCATTACGTCTCCCATGGCAACCATTCGGGGTTTTTTTTGCAAAGTCCAAACGTCACTTCATAGTGAGAGCCACAGTATTCCCTTTTATCCGAACCGAACAATATCCTCTGATTACATAACCTCAGTGTATTCAAGCACCACATCATTGGCTCAGATGGTACACTTTAATACAGTTGTATAAATTGCAGCTTGTTACCATGGAGATATTTTTTTATATTAAAGCACATTTTTAATTGTTAAGCGCAGATTAAACCGAATTACAAATATGAAAAACATCCAGTTTGGGTTCAGTCCATGTCAGAGGACTCTTACATGTGTAGTTCGGTGCCTGAATGAATCGTTTCTGCCCTAAAACTCCTCTGAAAGTTTTAGGAAATGACAACATAAAGAGAATTCAAGGCCTTAAATTAAAAGTCAAATTTCTTCACAATAATATTTGACATATGCAGCATTTTTCTAACACCTGAAGGTAACATGATTGTGCGACAAATTGGCACTGTGCAGCGGGAAACATAACACTGCCCCTTTAATGGATTATTTGGCCCAAAGTGAAGTCTAGCTCCATCAACGCACTCTCCCTCTTCCTCTGACTTCACGTCTACGTCCTCCAGCAGTTGGAGGTCCTGGATCCCAACCAAAGCCGTTTCTGAGCCAGCTTCTTACATAACGCTCTCCTCTGGTCCCGTTTGGCTGTCGGTCTGTCTGTCTGCTTAAAGGTTGTCCCTTTTCCAACCCTCCTCCCCCTCGTAGGTGCAGTCCGTCGGCCTCCATGGAGACAGCCAACCCAGCCGGCCCGTCCACTTCAGGACCCTGGAGAGAACCGACCACTATCCGGCCGGAGTCCTGGACCACCGTAAGTTCAGCTTATTTTGTGTTATTTAGCTCGAGTGATCAGTTATGAAACAAACAGTAAACACCTCCCTTTTGTCATCAACAAATCAATCACAAATGCTGATCAGTGTTTCAGTTACGACCAATCAAAGGTCGTAACTGCTGCACCACACCTGGTCATTAGCATGTGGCCCTCTGGACTCCAAATTACATTAATAAGTAAATAATTGGGTTTTTTTTTATTGCAAATGTTTCTCAGAATTGGCCAAAAACGTTGGATTTAAGTGACTGCTGCATCAGCCTCACTCGATGTCAAGTTGTGTCTGTGACTAATATGGCGATTCATTAAAAGTCGCATTTAACATCCTATATAAGTGCATATATTGTAAAAAATATATCTAAAGTAGTGCCAAAAGAATGTGTGATTTTGATTGCAACAAAAAACAATTACAAAGTCCTGGATGGATTGATCAGTGTGAAAACTTTTCGAATGAAATATTATTTAATTCTAACAAACACTTGCTGAGCTCTGAAACAACCAGCTATTTATTGAAATTTTAGCAGTTTAATGGATTTTATCAACATGGCATGGCACAAGCGGTCCTTTAAGAACGATCAGATTTTTGAAACCGAGTTTGACGCCCTTGCTGTAGATCTTCGACGTTAGTCGTTTAATCCAGGAAATGTTGGGTCAGGTGATAGAAGGCTGATTTTGTGACTGTCTCTATGTGGCTCTGAAGGTTCAGGTTCATCACTACATCCAGATTTTGGGCCTGATCTCATTCCTCTTTTGAGTCCAAATAGAAAAACTTTAGTTTTGTTTCTGTCAAGTTGGAGAGTTATATTCAGTTGGACGGTCATCACCAAGTGTGTAAAGTGTGACTTCCCGTCCCCACAGACGAACCAGCAATGGAGGGTCTGGGGATGACCCCTCACCTGCAGACCGGCGAGCTGCTCATCATCACCACCGTGCTGCTGCTGTGGGCCGGTGAGTCCGCAGGGATCTCTCGCGACCTTTGGGGCGAGAAGCGCGGCCGTTTTAACCTACGCTCTCTTCCAGCCGTCATCGCGCTCTTCTGCCGGCAGTATGACATCATCAAGGACAACGACTCCAACGGCGCCAAGGAGAAGGCCAAGAGGCCGCTGGTGCAGGCCAGCTCCTCCTACTACAACACCTCGGCGGGAAGCTCGCCCATCTACCACAACGGAGCAGTCCACAGCAGCAGGGTGAGGCGCCGTGCACTCACTCTTCTTCTGGGTTTCACAATGACTTCTGAGACAAATCATCGTTCGTATCATGACAGGCTTTTCCCAGGATGAATGAAGATTTATGCTATTATTTTATTGCACAGGAATAATAAAGTGGTTGCCATATCGGAACAAAGCATCGCCATCTTGACTTGATTTAAGGTGGTTCAGACATCTGAAAAAAGAAAACTGGCGTTGTGTGTCTGCAGTCTATAATTTGTTGCTTGGCAGCATACTTTTTTGTTTATCATGTCGTGTTTTTTGTTTTTTTTTGTTTTTTGCAGCTGCACCGAGCCTCGTCTTCCATCAGCATCATCAGAGTCTGACGTCAAGAGACTTTTCTTCTCAGGAGGAGCTTCGGCCGGACCAGCGCGGCCGCTGCGAGGGATTTCTGGAACCCGCCGCTGCAGCCGCGACTCCAAAACCGGGGGTCTGAGAGCGGGTCGGTGCTGCCCTCCGGTGGCAGACTGTGACTCTTTTTCTCTTCCCTGTGATGTCAGAGAGCAGTGAATGTTTTCCAGATTCCTCCGGTTCACCAGGACTGACGCTGCCAAGGATGGTCTTTATCGAACAACTGAGTTCCTGTTTCATCATCAGCGATTAAACGTTCAGCTTTCGTCACGGTTTGAATATGTGCATACGTCAAACAAAGGTGTCAGTGATTAACTTTAAGTGTAATCTTTGCAGTGCTGGTGAATTTACACTGTAAATATTTCAGGACTTAATCATTAAACTAAGTTCAGATTTTTTTGCGTTAGGTAACTTTTCTTTCCCGCTTGAGTTTTTCTGCGTTTATTTGACTAAAAGTGTTTACTGTACAAAGTCTCAATGAGAAAATAGATACTAAATATGTCATTTTTATGAGGTGAAATGACAAATCACTCTTTTTGACGTCCAAACTGTACCAGGATTTATTCTATAAAATGAACAAACTGAATTAGTACATGTTGGATTTTCATGTGCTGTAAACCGGAACCGTTGAAACGACCAAAAATAAACAATTGAAATATATCACTTTGGGTGAAATAGATGCTCATAATGTGCAAGTTCCAGATATTTTTAGATGACTTAATAGTACAAAAAAATATTTATATGTGAATAGCTTTCTCCACTCATTCTGTGTTTATGAATATACAATTAGTTACTGTAGATGGGGAAAACTTCCACCAAGAATAATCTCAGAAATTTTGTAGAAAAAAACTCAGATATTTCATCTTCCATAATTTAACGTTTTTGACTTTTGAAACTCAATGTTTTGTTTTTGTTTTTTTTCTAGAAATTTTGAAACATCTCAAATTTTCTGAATTTCTCCGAGCAAATGTTTGGCTTTCCAAGCCCGGAAATGTTCTTGTTAGTTTTTTTAAATAGAAAATTGCTGAATTTTGGGGGGTGAAATTGTTTTTTTGTATCTACCATGATTCTAATGCATCGTTGTATAAAAAAAAAAACCTGAACATATTCTGACTTGTGAATCTGTAGGTGTTGCTTTTCGCCAGCAGAGGGCGACATAGCGCCAAATACCGGGTTCATTCAACACCATGTTTTTTGGACTGAATCTGTGGGGAAAGCTTTAAAAATGTCACAATTTTTGTGTGTGTGTGTCTAATTCGTGATTATTGTGATGTTGAATTATTATAAGCTAAAAGCATAAAACATTTACATGTTTCAGGTGAAAGTGCTGCGGGTATCCTGAAGCGCTCCGGCAGAGTCCAGTCAGATGAGCTGCAGGATTATTTGTGCTTCATCTGAATCGCGAGGAAATGTCACCATTCACCCTGTTTGCATCGTAGAGGTCAGAGTGCACAGGAAGAAGCTTCACCTGGAGCGCTCCCCGACCTTCTGAGGGATTTTTTTTGTCTTCTTTTAGCTGCCAAACAATAGATGGAGGAGTGGAGGAATCCTCTGCGAGGTGTGAGGTAAAGATCAGAGGGAAATATCACGGCCTGCTCCGGGCTCAGAGGTGGCTTAAGGACAAGTTCTGGGTAGAAAATACAGAGAAAAAGAAGAAGAATGGAAGTGCTTTTGACTGAGGATAAATCCTCTTCTGCCGTCTGAGTGCTTCTTCTTGCAGGTACTGGAGACTGGCTGGAAGTTAATGAGGTTTTAATCTGCTGTCTGTCGCAGAACCCTTCACGCTGACATTTAAAGTCGTCATTAAGACTTCACTGGTTTTGCGTTGCAGGCGCCATAATTCACAGCGTTCTGCTTCTTACAAAGTCTTACAATTTGGAACTATCGAATCGAATATCGAATATCCTCATTCCACGACAAGGAAATGGAAAGAGTGCTTTGAAAATCCTTTTTTTTAATGATTTGTTTTGTCATTTTATAGCAATGTAATTCAGTCGTCAACTATGACTTAAAAGAAGTTTGACTGCACAATTCGCCGTCTTGAAATCGGGCCTCTGTCTCTTTAAGAAACTCCCGCGCTCTCCGTTTGGCATACGGTTGCTCCACCAGGTGTTTGCTAATTGCCGCCTGAAGATGGCGCTAAGCTCACGGAGGCTTCTTGCGCAGCCGAATGTTAATTAAAGGTGTGTTTTTGATGAGAAAATAACATTAAAGGTAATTTTTTTTTATTTTTCTTTAATAAATAGTCCTTATCCCCTCCTCCTCACTCCATTTTTTTGGTTTTAGGATGAGTGTTGCGCTGCGAGGTTGATTGACAGGCGTTCACGGAACTCCACCTCGAAGCTTCCTGTGTGGCCGCCGACGGGCACAAAGGCCGCGAATGACCCAGGTAAATGTCAGGACTCCTGGCAGAATGCCATTTTGTTCCGCCGCGAAGAGGTTCCAGAGTGGAACAGAAAGGGCAGAACCAACAATTCTTTTCAGTTTTAGCCCCCCCAAAAAATACCTTTGACAATAAAGAATGCTATCAGAGTAATTCAAGTCTTCAATCCGATTTAGTGACTTTTTTATTTTATTTTTTTATTCTTATTTTAATCAGGCAAACACCGAGAAAACCCGCGAGACCGGTCCGCTCTCAGATCAATATTTGAACGTTTCTTTGCTTGGTAACGGGGCCGATAAGAGCCGTCAGTTAATAAACATCTTATGTACCATAATTATTGGCTGAAGTATGGGGAACTGTCTTGTCTGGTCCCGGCACTCGAATTCACACTTCTAATTAAAGCCTGGCATTATTTACGGACACCTTGTTTGTGAAAAACCATCAGAAGGGTTATTAACTCCCACTTCCGCCTTTAATTTGCAGATCGGCTCTCGAGCTCGTGGTCCTTGGAGAACATTGGTTTGAAAAAAAGTAGTGAGATTAAACTGAACCCTGAAAAAAATAAAAGGCAAGCAGAAAATACATCCCGTATATCTTTAAGCATGAAAATGTGCCATTTTATTTTTATTTTTACCCAGTTTAGCTAGGGTTACTCCGATACCCAATTAAAATCTAGTGTAACCAACTGTCTTGATAAATTATCTAATTTTCAACAAAAAAAAAGTAAAGGCATGCCTTTATCATAATTATTATGATTGATTGTGACAATTGATCAATCATAATGATTATGATTGATTAATCATAATTATTATGATAAAGCATGGAAGCAAAAATGTCCCCTTACTATCTACTTTGAAAATGAGCAAATTCTCTATGCTTTTAAAATTTTCCTGACGGTGAAGGAACCCTGACCAATCAGAAGTGAGCTCCTGAAGCTTTGGTAGGAAGTACTGGATGAAGACTGCGAAACTTTACATATGAAGCAAACGCGTCTCTGCATGTATTAAAAGCATCGAATATTACCAAATGCTCAATCCAAATTCTTTCATCTGAAAACAATTCAAACAGAAGAATATCTTCACTCTATGGATTGTGCATTCATAATCAAATGTGCCATTTTTATTTTCCCAACGAAAATAACGGACCACATATTTTGAATCACTATCTGCAACTTCTTCCATACTGAAGAAGATATGAGTGGACAATCTTTCTGGCCTCCTCTCCTCCCTGCATTGTTTTCTTGGTGAGCTTACAGAAGCCCCGCTGCAGCCATGGGGGGAATCCTCCGGGGGAAACCGAGGCATGTTGGCGGTTGTATGGCAGGCAGATTTGCCCCGTTATTCATGCCCGCTAATTGCTTCCCGGCGCTCCCGGCCTTTTCCCAGGAAGACGTCTCCACCCCAGATTGTAGCATGAGCGGCGGACGTGAGGCTGTCACTCAAACCTCAGTGTGACCTTTTCCCAGAGAAAAGGATGTTTTTCAGCCAGCCAACGAAACGAAGGTTAATGTGTGAGCGTGCTTCTATGCCTGCGAGGACCGGGTCCAGAAAAGGATGTTTTGGCTTGGTGCAACTTGACGCCATATTGAGCGAATAAAATAACCAAAGATTGGGATTTATTTCTGATGCTGAGGATGTTTTCTAATCATATATGTAATTGATCGAATAATCAATCAAATGATCATTTGAAGTAGTCTCCACTTCAAATGATATTTTTTTTACACTATGGAGTTCAATTTAAAACAAGAGTGTTATAAAATATCAGTTTTTTTTTCTTTTCTCAGACTGATTTCTTTTTGTCATCGTCATGACATCAGTCTTCACCGACGTTCACAAAAAACGACAAAGCCCCACCAGCAGACGGACACATTAAGGCAGGTGTTTTATTTGTTTCTCCTGGTTGTGTTGTTGGATAGAAACCCAAGTGCCTCCAGAGCATTTTTACATATTTGTAAAAGTTTGTCCAGACACACATTGGTTACTAATGTGTAATGTCTTCGTTTGTTGCTCACAATGAGGTTTGTACAAAGAATCTCAATCGGTTGCCATAAAAAAAATGAATAAATTTTAAAAAAGGCAAGACAAAGCTAAAAATGTGGTTAAAAAATCAAAAGGATTTGATCTGCGGTGGTAAATCCACGTTTTATAACCAGAATGTTGTAACACATGTCCCATGATGACATAGTTATATACATATTGCGTCATTTATAAAGTTAAGTGCAAATTTAAAGTAAAAAAAAACCTAATCTTTAATTGAATTTTCTCTATTAGATATTATCGGAGCATGGTTTTTTAAGGTGTTGAAGATGTATAACAAACTCCTATGTGCACAATTTTATGTTATATCCAAATATAAAAGATATTTTTCTTGAATTGAGACACTTTTTAAAATGATCTTTTGAATCCCTAAAATGAGCAGGCAAAATATCTGAGACAGAAAATTCAAAGTACAATAGGTGTTATAAATGTCATTTATGTAACAAATGTTTAAATACAAACAATTTATAGACTTTGTGCGCATTGAGAGACAATAAAATCATAGTGAAGGCACATGGCATACATTCATCACAGCATAAAACATTTACACCTGAAAAACGTTGAATAAACAGCAAAGCATCAGCCAGCATGTAGAAATATTGTTCTCCAACAGAAGCATGAAAAGGAAATGGGGGGAGGAGGGACAAAAATCCACGTTTATTCTTTCATTTTAAATGTTTGTATGGAGGTCCAAACATGCCACAATTCACTAAAAATAAACATTACTTGGTCGATTCATAAACAGTTGTTACAAATCATTCATTTAAAAAATAAACAGTTTCTGAATAAATTGAAAACATTTTCAAATGAGTTGCTGCAACACATTCTGAAATTACACTTGTGGGCGGATCTGACAGTATTATTATTTTAAAAATATATATAATAAATTAAATAATTTAATAGGATTTTAACCCTTCTTCAAATACCAATTTTATAAATTCTGTATTTTTTTATAAGCACTAAATTTCAACACCTTTGAAACTCCATAGAGTAGCAGAGAATTTTGAATGTTAAGAGTAATTGTTGCTTTGAAAAACAACCTTAACCAAGTATATTTTATGAATATACCTTGATACAAACAACCATAGCGAATAAAAGAATAATCGGTAAAAAAAAAAAAGAAGCTAAAATCAAAAAAACTGAAAGCTTGTAAACATCAGTGACTACAGCTTGTAGTTAGTGTGATCACCTGAAAACCAAATTAGGGCAGCAGAAGCGTTTGACGAACCGTCAAACGCTGTATTGTGTAAGGTGTTGAAGATGTATTGTGCTTTTGATGTGGCTGAGATCATTTATACAATAAAACATAATTCCCACACGAAGGGCAGCATTATGCTTTTGGGAGTGTTAGTTTTTCTTTGTTTGTTTGTTTGCTCAAATATCAGATCCAGAATACTAGCAGAGGCTCGTCGAAGGCTACTGCATGTCAGCCAAATAGTTGCGGTTGTAAAGAAATAAAAAATGTATTTATTTATTTTTTTAAGTTGAAAGCTCAATTCAGAATTACATCAATACAGAATTTATTTCCTTCCTTTTTAGATGCGAACGACGGGGCTCAATAGAGTCGATTTTAACTAAATGAATCACTTGTTGGTCACAAGTCATGACTCGAATCTCTATTGACCAATCAGAAGTGAGCTCCTGAAGCTTTGGTAGGAAGTACTGGATGAAGACTGCGAAACTTTACATATGAAGCAAACGCGTCTCTGCATGTATTAAAAGCATCGCTGAATATTACCAAATGCTCAATCCAAATTCTTTCATCTGAAAACAATTCAAACAGAAGAATTTGATCATTTTTGGTAAAAATGAAGATACTGCACACATTAAAAATGTACTTAAAAGTTGTTTTAGTAACGGAACAATAACGCCGGGCTGTTTGAATACATTTAAAGAACTGTAGGGTCTAACCTTAACATGAAATTGATATTCATTTCTAACTAGCTGCAGCGTGACAAACAGATTCAATACAAGGATTTCGTCCTGTTTATTCTGAGATGACACGCATTTCATTTACTTTAATATTTCAATTAAGTGAAGCCTTTTACTTAATTGACTTTTCAGTAAAAGTTTTGAAATCCTTTCTTTTCTTGGTGGCGAACATTCAGTTTGCTGCACAAAATAAAGCCTGAAAGCACATCTTTAATCCACAATCAGTGTTGATTCTGTGAAATACGGAGTGATTCTAGAGACACTAAATGTCAAAAAGGTTTTGTGTTAAATGGGAAACATTTTTGTGCGATCACAGGCACAAGATCTGTCTCCCGGACTTGAATCATTAGATCAGATTTCCCCTAAAAACGCAGCGCCTGATTTGATCAAGCTCATCCCGCTGCGAGCTTGATTGCGTTATTGTGATTCAAATGGAGCCATTTGCATACACCCCCTCAGGCTCAGAGTCCTCCACCGCTGCGGTCCACCGTCACCGGCTCCCTCGTGTCCAGCGTGGCCTCGGCCGTCTTCAAGAGGATGGCCAGGCGGCTGTCGGACACGTGTCCCTCCTTCACGGCACTCATCAGCTGCGGAGGGAAGAACAGAAAGCCGGTTTAGACGGGGTAACCTGAGGCCAGACGGTGCTCTGCTAAAAGAGCAATTACTGCGTGAACTTAAGGTAGGCTGTACATCTTCTTGGATTATTGTTACATTGTTTAACAGTCAGATGCCATAATAATATTTTTTACAATAATAAATGTATTAAAAAAATGTAACAAGTTGATCGGAGGGACTATAATGAGTATTTTATCGCTGTGCTTTGAAAACATTAATTGACTTAATACAAACAGGGCAATTTCAGAAACAAAAATTGTGTTTTTCGATGAAACCTTTTGGCGCTACCAAAATTGGTTTATTTCACAAAACTGAAATGGAAAGTCTTTTTTTTTCGCATCACAAAAGTCACATGATTGACAACCGGATGTTACCACCGACACAAGCTACAGGAAGTAGCTGTCGTCTTCTACAGCTACTTAGAAGACGACACACAAACAAGCAAAAGTACTTAAATTCGTCTTTTTTTAAATTAATAGTCAATGGAGGCACTACAATTGTGAAATTGTGTTTTTTCGACATTGGCTGAATACATTTATAATGGAGAGCAGTTTATGACTTCCTGTTATGATTGCTGTTCTTCCTGTTTAAGTACAGTTTTGTATTAATAATTGCATCTTGGCTTATAAACTCATTTTGACATTTTCATAAAGGTTGGGTGAACACTACACTGAAAACTGGACCCTTAGTCCACAGTGATAAATAAATCAAAGGTCAGATTGTTCTAAATCGTTCAGTGTGAGATTATGTTGCTGTAAAAGAAGATATTTTTACTTTGAGGCTTTGTACAAACCTTTAATCACAGAAGCCACTATTAAAAAAAAACAAAACAGGAGAACAGCTTAATTAAAACAATTTCTAATCTATTAATTGTCTTGGGTTTATTTTCATTTGCCTCCTACACCTGCAGGCATCTGAGCAATATAGCAGTTTAATGGTTTGGATCTTGTTTCTAAAAGGTCGACAAGCAGAATCTGAGTGTTGCGCTACCCTCAGGAACTCGTTGAATTCGACTTGTCCGTTCTTATTGAGGTCCACCTCATTAAGGATTTCGTGGAGCTCGTTCTCATCAATCTGGACGTTGATGCTCTACAGACGAGAGAAAAACGGGGGATCAATGGTCATGAGGAAGAGAGGACAAAAAAATTTAAAAAAGAGAGGGGAAACTCACCTCTAATACTTGCTTGACATCAACTGTGGTGATGAAGCCTTTGGACTCTTTGTCAAACTTGTGGAAGCGGTTCTTGTACCTGCAGAACAAGAACAGATTTATGAAAGCACAGTCAGGCTTTAGAAAATGAGAGAAAAGAGACGAAAGCGGTTACTTCATCACTTCCTGGTTGTCCAGTTGGATCTCTGATGACGACGTGAGCCGCTCCGATCGAGATCTGTAGCCCATCTCGTGGTACAGGAACATTTTCGCTGCTTCAAGTTCCTCCTGGATTTCACATCAGAGACAGAACTTTCTTCAATCAAAATGAAATCAATCGCTCAAAACGGACATCCCCTCTCCATCGCGTGTCCCGTACCGTCCTCTTCTCCTGACTCCAGTTAAGCTCTTTGCCCATGATTTGGACAATCCTCGGGAGAGCTTCGTCTGCCGCCTGCACATTCAGGAAGCCGAGCCGCGTCCGTCGCGCCATGACATCGATTGCAGTGCAGGCGTACTCCTTGATGGCGTACAGGACCTGGGAAAGGACGACAAGGTCTCAGACACTCCCAGGACGTGGAACCGGAAGGATCCCAGGCAGAGAAATGGTTTTACCTCCGCTTCGATGTAGGGGAATTCCGACACCAGACGTTTCCCAACGATCGGCCATCTTTTGCCTGTAACCTTAGCTATTTGGGCAACATCAAATGCTTTGCCACCATATGTTGTGGCCAAATGTTGCGCAACCTGCAGCAAAGAATTAGAATTACACACAGAATTTTAGAATTTAGGACACCCTTAATATGTATTACATTTAGTAGCTCCAGAATTTAATGTGAAATCCACATAAAATGTTTTTATATTTAACATACTATTTGGTCTCCCTTATAAGATCCCGTAGATGTTATTAACTACCGCCATATCCCAAATTGTGTGTTAAACAATCTTTTAGATAATTGAACAAATAACATTCCTTTTGTGTGTATTTTTACAGTTATGCAGAAGAAGTCTAAACCTCTTAAGACCAGGATGTTTTTGAATATGCTCAGGCTACATTTTCGTGCTTGTATGCATATTATATATGCAGTTTACATATAGTTCTACTGGAAAGCTTCCAGCTCCAAAAGTTTCAAACTTTTTCTTAAAGCATACGAAATAGACCTTAATAACAAAATGAAACTGTAACAAGCTTAATCCGGTTTATTGGCAGCATCAGGTTTTTTGTAAGATGATCAATTGGAAGTACGTTTGGATTATGTTTCGACAAGTGAATGCTTTCTGGCAGCACTCTTAATTCGGTGAAAGTTCATCTCTTATAAATTCGTCAAAGTCGAGATCCCCCTGCTACTGATGTTAATGCTAATCTAATGCGTTTTACAGTTTGCCGTATCCAGCTGATCAACTTCACATCTTTGCAAATTAACAATAAATAATGCCGCCGCTTGATTGGTGAGGTGTCATATATTTACAGAACACAGGGGCCTATTTGCTACTGAGATGGCTGACTTGCCGATCATGTGAAAGGTCAAACACTGTCCAAATATCTGGTGACCTTTAGAAATATTCCTGAGAACACAGCAGCTGCTACAGGAGCTCCTAATGAGGGGAAAGTTTACTGCAGGTTCTTTTTTTTCATGGAACTATGGTCTGATGCTTTTAATCAAAACAACTAGCTAATTATTGCAGACTTGACTCCAATCAATATATCCTTATGTGAAGGTATTGATTAATTGGGCATCTTTCATTGCATTTCTGCATGTCTTAGATATTTTTTGTGTAGAACAAATGTCAAAAGAAGCTTTAATGTCAGCTCCCAGACTGATGCCGGAGAAATCTCTTCAGTCTCACGGAAACTCTTGGCATGATTGTTTGTAGGTGAGTTTGTGTTCTAATGAGCGTCTTTAGGCGAGGTGAGGATTTTACCCCTGGAAGATGATCAGAGCAATCTCAGTTTGGAGAAACGGGAGAGAAATTCTCATGGAGGAATCCAGCTAAATGTTCTTCTGATGGATCATAGAAAACAACTCAAATTCAATGTCATGTGTTTCCAGACACACGGTGCCATTTTAGCACAGTCAAGTAACGGCTACCTTCAGTTATGCAAACACTTTATATATCAGACATGACTTAAAAGAAATTTGACTTTGCAATTTAACACCTTGAAATAGGGCCTCTGTCTCTTTAGGAAGCTTGTGATCTTTCTGAAACTCCGCCTTCAACTTCTTAATGTTTCTCCAATAACCCTTTAATGTTTTTAAGAGCGTTGTACTGAGTAGTTCTTACGATAGGCGCAGCTCCACCAGCTGCTAATTGCTTTTTTTCCCTCTGAATTCTGACATTAAAGTCAACTCTTCGACGGTTTGGCAAATCGTTAAATGAAATGGAGATGTACCTCCTCCTCCAGGCCGTAGTCCTGTACCAGTCGGATGTAGAGGGTCGGTGTCCAGCCCTTCCCCCCCTCCAGCATCAGTCCCACTGTCCTGCAGGGTCTAGCTGGGAGGTGGAAGCATTTTACTGCTGCATCTATCGTCTCCTGGGCCATAGAACGGTATGTTGTCCACTTCCCACCTGTAGTTGGACAACAGAATGCTGCATCAGAGCAACCGATTATGTCTTGAAGAGTTTTGAAGCTACGTAGTGTGCTTAGCTGACCTGCGATGGTGATCAGTCCAGTGTCACTGATGTTGACAATGTGGTTCCTGCAGATGGACTGGGTGTCTTTGGAGTTGGGATCGGTCACCAGCGGGCGGATGCCGCTCCAGGCTGCTAGAACATCTCCTCTCCGCACTGAAGACAAAGCACAGCTGTATTTATATTCAGTGGACAATCAAGGAGGCATCAGAAACGTGAGCCGAATCCGGTACCTTCCACATCTGGGCTGAGGTAGTTGCGCACCTCCCTCAGAATGAAGTTGATGTCATCCTCCCCCGGTATGGGGTGGGCTGTCACTTCAGTAGGGGTGTCGGTGGTCCCAGCAATGGTCATCTTCTCCCAGGGCAGGAAGAAGATGACGCGGCCGTCACTCGTAGCCGGATCCAAAAGGCCCATATTGTCGGGGCTGAATGGAAGAGGGTTTAAATATTTTTAAAGCTAGAGCTGGTGAAAGACAGGACAATGTAGCATAAAGGATGAGAGAAGGAGGAAGGAACGAATATGAGGGGGCAGAGTGAGGTGAGCGCCAAAGATGAAGAAGAAAATTAGGTGGTTGGCATTTGTGTTCAAAGGGCTCGCGCTCCCTCGGGTTTTACTCAATAAGCTGAGCTGAACTTTAAAGCCTCCCACTTCAACAAAACCACTCTATTGCTGAGCTGCTTCTCAACCTGAGAAGATTGTCCTACACCTGTAAGTGAAGGTCAGATTATAGTTTAGCTAGCTCACTATTTGCAGAAGGGGAATGGGAAAACACAGAGGAACAAACAATGAACAGGTTAATAAATATGAAACAGCATCAAAACCTTAGTTTTTACACCAGGCGTTGAGTTGCATTTCCTTGGTACCTGTAGTATCCCGGCATGACGATGTGGACACCTGCACTTGGCTGGCAGATTTTAGCAGTTTCCTGCTTGTCCATCTGCCTCAGAGAGTCGGTGAAAGGTCCAGTGGCGTTGATTACACATTTGGCCCTCACGTCAAACTCCTTCCCTGGAAAACAAAGCGATCATCTCCAAACATCTCAGCGAAAACCCTAATGAGAAATCGGTTCTGGGACTGACTTCGGAGCCCTCACTTGTAAGGACGTCTCTGCAGTGGGCACCGCACAACTTCTCCTTGCCAGTCTGCTGGTCTTTGGTCTTCAGTAGATGAACCACCTCAGTGTAGTTGGCGATAGCTGCACCATGCCGGGCGGCTGACAGCGCGATGGCCAGGTTCATCCGGGCGTCATTGTGTTGACCTGATGAGAACAGAGAGCAAAATGATGATGCTGTGGTTCCTAACAGAATGTGGCCAAGTGTCAAAAACTCAAGTCCGTAATGGAAAACAGATGCTTTATTGGCAAGAGTCTTGATTGTACAAAGGGCAAAACGGAAGTTCAGAAAGTGAAGACCACAAGCAGGAAGATCTTTCCTCTTGATTCTTCAGAGAATACTGGTTTCTTAGTGGTAAGGTTTCACACTGATGACAAACGTGTTGCTTGTTTGATCCTGAGCAATGAAGTTTTGTTTTGTACTTTGTTGAAGAAGGAGACACGCCATGAGATTAGATAAATTGTGAACATTTTTACCTTAGAAAGATTTGCAAGAATAATAACCAAAGTGCCAAAAGAAACAAACAATTGGATTGCGAGGGTTTTCAGACCAGGTGTACCTTCAGTGGACTTAACACACTACATTGGCATTTTAAAGGCAAATGTAGACACACACTAAAAGTAATTCAGTGAGAGGATTACATGTTTGCTGTCCAGTTTCTGCGAGAGCAAAAAGAAGCTCTGTTGTCGGCAGTGGCAGGAGGGAGAGGGAGCTTGTCGTTCTGCCAGACCACCACGACGCTTCTCCTCAGCGCCGGAAGAGAAGGTCAGGTTTCTAAATGTCACGGGCGTGATTGTTCCAGACGGAATAATTGGAGAAAAGACGCGCCGATACTCCACCATTCTGCGCTGCTCTCTCCCCTTTCCTCAGAGCATTTGATGGAGGAGGGGAAGGATATGGAAATCAAACATAACCTCAACGAGGAATCAGTCCTGTCTCTTTTCTCTTCTAAAAGCTGACTAAAATCTAAAATAAAAAGATTTTAACAGAACAAAAGATAGTCAGTGCAGTCCGCACAACCAGCAAATAGTGTGATTTTGTTTTCAGGGCAGGAGTCTTCTCATGCTGCCATAGATGCACAACATATGCTTTGGTCCTCTTTGTCCCCCAAAAAAAGGAACATGCAACCTTTGTTGCCGCCCACCAACCTCTCAACATTATTTTCAGAGCTGGTGGAGATGGTAAAGCCTCAGGACATTTTCATCTTTAACCTCCTTTATGTCTTTGTTCAGAAAATCTATGTTCATTTTAAAATCTCTTTACAAATTTACCATTTGACAAAAAGAATTAAGTCTTATTTTTGTTTTGTTCCCATATATAACATAAATGCCTCCCCGGGATTTATGTTCTAATAATAAAAAATACTCAACTTTATTTCAACAAAGGTCTAATTTTTCACACATTCCATAAAGGCTACATTCAAGAAACAGTAACGGTTTGACAAAACACAATTTTCAGAGTATGTTGTCAAGCAAGGAATAATTTTGTTCAGTTTTGGGCAGTTGCAGTATTTCAGGTTGTCAATAAAAGCTGATGGTAGTTCAGAAGAATAAAGGGCATGGATAGAGGTAGGCATTGTTGACATAAACAATAAGATATGTAACCTATCAAACTACAAAAGGTGACAATGGGGAAGGGAGCCTTTACTCACCGTCGTAATAGACGATGGCTCCTACCAGCTTGTCCTTATTCAGCATGGGGAAATACTCCAGAGCTTTGGACTTACTCAGGAGATAGCTGCTCTTAAGGCAGTGGATCCCAGCCACCATGTCGTACATCTTTATTCCTGCCCAATAGTAAGGCAACTGCCACCATCTGTAAATAAAATCCCGTTCTAGTAAAGTCAACAGACATAAACAAGCAGTATGTTGTTTTGGATTTGGACTCTTACTTGTACACCGGAAGCATGATGGGCAATGGCCCTGAAAGATGAGGGGCAATCTCTAGCAGGTTGGCTCGCTCATGCAGCGCCTCTTTCACCATCATGTACTGAGATGTCCGTACAGAACAAGCAAAGTGAGACGATGCATAAAGAAGGAGCAACAAAACCAAGAGCAAGCAAGATGTGAACGAACCTGTTCGTAGTCTAGCTTCATGATGGCCTTCTGTAGGTAACGCACTCCACCGTGGATGAGCTTTGTACTCCGGCTGCTCGTCCCCGAAGAGAAGTCGTTTCGCTCTACAAGGGCAGTTTTAAGGTCTGTAAGGTAAAGAAAGACTTCATCAAAGTCGTGTTTGATAGGCCAGGCAGGAGAGGTCTAAAAGAAAAGAAGAATGTTACTCCGGGTGACAGCGTCTAAGGCACATCCGGCTCCTGTGGCCCCTCCTCCGACAATCAAAACGTCAAACTCCGGAGTGCCTTGCAGCGCTGCGAGTTGGGCCTCTCTGGAGGGAAGCTCGTTCGCAAAAGGGACCTTCAGTTCTGCTTCGGCTGCCACGCGCACCAACTGAGCCTGGATTGGACACACAAGTCCAAGACCGCCCGTAAGTGCAACCGCGTTGATGCCTTTTATCTTTAATAGTGGACTCTATTTTAAAGATGGTGCAGAAGAAGAGAGAGCAACACTTTCCTTGAGATGCTCTGAAACATTATAAGCACACTGCAAGTATCTTATTGTGGCATTATAATCAGTCCTTGAGCTGACGTGATATAATGCATAATAACTTGCAATCATTTTCATACATTATGAATCTGTTTTGGTTGTGCAGTGAGACAACTCGGTTTCCGAGCTCCACAAATTTGAATTATTAGTGAGGGGCAAAAGTTTGTGAACCTTTGAGTTTAGTCGTAACCTCTGCTGAATAGTTTCAGGAACTTTGGACCAATGCTAAAAATCTCTTTAGGAAAATCTTCAACTGGATGTTGGTGACTTGGTGAGTGCCTTCCCATTATCTTTTACCTTCCACATCTCTTCAATTGAACTTTTTGATTTCCAAAACATAAATTTAAGATCATCTTCAGAGCTTCTGCCATGATGCATTTTTTTTATTTCCCAAGTAAATCAAGAAGTTGCAAAACAGGCTGTACCATGGTCTCACCACCACTATGGATTACAGAATGGTTCCAATCCTTTTTGTTCTGGCACGCTCCAGTGATGCAGAACACATTCAGTAATGAAGAATTCATTGTACCAAATAAGAGAAACAGGTCCACGCCATACAGCACCATGTTTTTCAGTCTGAATCAAGCTATATTGCTTGGAAATGTAGCTTTATTCAGTCTTCTCGGTTAAACATCACACTTGAGAATTTTGAAATAAAGTCTGTAGTTTTTATTCTGACCATAAAACACTGGACCCTATTTTATTCTGAAGGTCAAAGACTTTTGTTGTTAGCTTGTATATTTTTAGATCAGTGGTTTAAGAAGTTTTGTGGGATGTGTTGGGGGAAATCTGGTGCCAATGTAGATACCTAACACTGGCAGGCCTGACTTGGTATAATACAAATTCAGGTTTTTTTTTTTTATAAGGCAGGCTAGACTCTTCAAGGGGGGACATCTTGTTTGTCCATGGACAAGATCTGTAACCACGGCTGTAAAGATGACAGTGTCTAATTCAGGTGCGTCAGGGCCTCAAATATGCTTTATTTAAAGCCTGTGGTTCTATTTATGTTGGAGCGGTTTGCAGCCAAGTGTGAATCAACTTGTAAGATTTCTCTAAATCTGAGGTCATGGATCTCAACAGGAAGAACGGTGGATTGTTACCTCTGAAGTCTTTAAGTATCTCTTGTATTGCTCACGAGTCACAGGTGTATGGGGTGGTAGATGGAATGTCTGACCTACAGTAAGGAGAGGAATACACTCCTCTGTTATGCAGAAGGAGCTATGCTAAGAGACAAAACCCTCCTTTAATTAGCAAAGACATGGACATTAGTTCATAAGAATAGTGTAACTTCTCCTTCATGTTGTAAGGATTCAGCTGAGGCGGACGTAAGTAGGATGCTTACTGGGTGCCGTCCATTGAAGCTTTTTTAGCATGTCCTACTTAGACAGTTTGGTAGACTTTTGATGGCTGAATGGATGGATTTGATGCATTTATGGATGGATGGATGGAAGGATTGATGGACTTTACAATTCAACATATTTCTATAGTGCCGATGAACTACAAAGGTCGTCTTGAGGTACCTTACAAATCTGATGGATGGATGAACTGTTGATGGATGGTTGGATGATTCAGGAGGTTCACATACTTTTATCAATGACATATAGTTTATTATTAAATGTTTATGATTATATTTGGCTAAATAAAGTGACTTAACTCATATGAGGTATAAAAATAAAATAAGTGAGTAAAGTCTGATAAATTTCCAGATGGAAGGAGAAAACAAAAATCACGCAGACCTCAAAGGCTTCAGTGAATAAGTGTTTCTAAGAAGTTCAAAGGCCCGTTTTCTGTGCTTATAATGTTTTCCATTAGATTTAGTGAGCAAGTGAAGTGTTGCTGCAGAAAAGCCCGCCACATTCAGGATTAGATTAATGACAAAGAAAAGTTAAGAAAGTGCGGAAGGGTTACTTTGTGGCTGCTCCACCAAGCTGCTCGCTTTCACACGTTCCAGACTAAACACCACTGTTTGATTAGCTAGATACTTAATTTAAAGAAATAATCACAGCTACAGTAGAAGAATTTCATGTCTAATGAAATATTTATTCACCTTTCTGTTTAGCAGCTCAGGCTAAATGATTGCATCAAGCTGCTTTGAAGCCAGCGCGCCATTTGACTTGCAAATAACGACGGGCGTTTGTAATTTAGGTCTCGCCTATGATATAATCATTGTCTCTTTTCGCTGATGCTCGGTCACAGAATGAAGCGCCGGCACCGATAATCAGGTTAAGTCGGAGGACGGCGCGTCGAAGCTAATGGCCAATCGGACCGCTTTGAAAACTTCCGTGAGCCACATGCCCCGACTGAAGGAGACAAGACGGACATTCAGCTCATCAGCAGTGCAATTGCAGGAATTAGAAGGCATGCATGATTACAAACTATTTATTAGATGGTCGGATTTCATCAGGGTGGACTTCTTGCTTACCAATCCATGCTTGGGTGGAGAGGATGGCGATGGCAAGGAGAGGATATTATCCCACCAGGACACAAAACAGAAGTTCAGGTTAGGTTTGAGGCGACCAATAAGGTCTGGAATCTAAAATTACGTGTCACATCTGAGCGGAGCTGCTGGAGCTCTCTGTGTGGAGTTATTTATATCCCTACGAAGACGTTGTTGTCTTCAAGGATCGCCAGGGCTTGTAAACCTAAAGTGTCTTCCAAAAGTATTCATACCACTTGACCTTTTTTCACATTTTGTCAAATTATAACCACAAACCTTGAATGTAGGAGTCAAGACGGACAATGGAGATTACAAATCTCCATTGATTTCTAATCAATGATTTTAAATCAATGGATTTAAAATCCATTGATTGTGAACGACACATTTTGTGATGCATTTTAAATTTATTTATGATTTGCATTCAGTTGAATGAACTGAAATCTGCGCACCCTTAAAAATATGTTTTTGCTTTAAAAGCTGCCACAATTCATCATGTAGATTTTGGTAAATATGTGTTGAGCTAAACCATTATATTGTAACTTTGGGTGTAAGTTTAGGCTTACTGTCCCGCTGGAAAGTAAAACATGTTTTTCTCACCCTGTGGTAGAAAATCATCCTCACAGTATGGTGCTGTAGAGACAATAAGAGTCTTGTTTGTGTCCCTCCCGCTCTTACTTTATTTTATGCAAAGCATAGCATGACCGGTTCCGTGTAAATAAAGAAAGCAAGAGTAAAAAAATTTTCATTTGGAGTATTTAAGATAACTAAAGTTCAATTAAAATGTGCTGAGTTTGTGGTTGGACTGTGACAAAATGTGGAAAAGTTGAAGCTTGTTGCTACCAAAACACGGGTGCGCTGTTTATTTTGCGCTCGTCTGTTGGCGCGGTTATTTCCTCTGATTTTCACCGGCCAAGCAAACACAAGAAATCGAGGAGAATTTGGGTTTAGACAAATTCACACAGAGGTTTAATCAGGACCAGGAATCTCCATATGATGACATATTCATCTACATCTACAAGAAGCTGAAAGGAGCAGGAGGAAGTCGAGACTCCCGTGGGTCGGATGACCTGGTGATGAATTCTTACAGCAACAAACCTAGAATCAAGTTAACACATTCCATAATCCAGACCAGACATGCCCTGCTGGCAGGAAGGCGTCTTTACAGAAGGAGAACATTCCTCTCTGATTGGACGAGCCAATCAGAGCAAAGGCTTACCTGCTTCTTCCTATACCCTATCAGCTGCGACAGGCCGAAGACCGTTGTGACCGCCACGCCTCCCACCACCGCCGCCTGTTTCAAGGTTCTTCTGTACGCCATGAGCCCTGCAGTGGCAGAAACAAAAACCAAACCAGATTGATCAGCTCTGTGTTCATCAGGTATGACTCCACTTAGGAAGTAAAAGCAAAACATTTGTCGTTTTTGTAGTGCAGTCCAGAAAAACCACCAGAACCTTAGATGACTGTTTTGGAATATTTTTAAGAGAAAAGCAGCACCTTTCAATCTATACATCCATTAATCTGTCCATCCATCCATCTCTCTATTCCAGGGATCTGCAGCCTTTATAATGCAAAGGAGTCATTGTTATCATAAGTCCAATTAAAACTTGTTTAGAACCACAAGTGTTACACAAAAGAGGAGAAATAATTTTTTTAAACATATGAGAACATGACACTTTTTAACTTTTTTTAAAGAACCACTACTTTATGTCTAATAGCAAAAAAAAAACATTGTGTATCTTCAATCTCATTCTGTTGGAGAAATGTATTGTGATGCCATTAAAAACTGAAAAGCTACTAAAACCTGCATTTATTACTGTATTTATAAATATAGTATAGTATATAGTAACATACAAACATGAGTTTGTTGTTTATTATCTCTGACCAAAATCAATGGAAGCCATTGTGGGAAGTCTATTCCTTTTTGTCCATCAATCCATCCACCTCTTCCTTCAACTGTTTATCCATCTGAGCATAATTTAATTAAAAGAAGAACCAGTGCACAAATATACCCCCCCACCACCACCAACAAAAAAACCCGACAAAACAAAAAAGTAAATTAATAAATGAATAAAAATCTTCCCCGAAACGCGACACAGGAACCAGTGAGTCGCTTTCCATATTTTCATACATGAACCTTAACAAGCAGAGGATGAAGCTGCCGGACCTCAACTCCCAGCAGGGGGGCCGGCGTGAAATAATTTCCATAGCTGCCGTAACCCAGTTAGGATGCAGGTTTCCAGGGAACGCCACACACACACAGCGAGGCAGATTCTGATGCATTTTAATAAACACAGCCGCAGATGGCGCAAAATGTCAGGGAGCAGTCTGGAGAAACGTATGACGTGGTACAAACAAAAAGAATTACCGTGCCACTTGTCAACATGCAATGAGGTAATTTTATGCTTCTTGTGGATCCAACTTTTGAGAAATGGAATCAAGTTTTTTTTTTTGTTTCAGCACCATAAGCTTTTTAGTTATCACAAAAAAAGTTTTCATGCACCTTTTTAAAAACATGTCAGAAACCCTCAAGCTCATCAGAAACTCAACTTCTTAGCTTTCTTCTTCTACAGCTCTGTCCAGACATTCCATTAAAACCCATTTGAAGCAGAAGGTAGACTGACAACTTTGTGAAACCCTTTTGTTTTCATTCCTAGGTCAATATAGTTGATAAAATAAACGGTTGACCCGGAACCAGCTAAGTAAACAGATAAGCGACTCCCAACAGACAAAATTAATATATTCCAGCTGATAACGAGTTATTAACAAACCCTGAAAACGACCAATGATGCAAGTCCATCCTCTGTTACAACTAGCACTGTTCATTGGAACATATTAAAACATAATCGAATGTGAATTGTGAAATAAACACAAAAAACTAAACAGAGTATTGTATTCGTAGCTTTGATTCAGTCAGATTCAGAGGTGTAGAAGATTCATTTGGAGATTTGTGGTGCGTTTCAACTCAAATTGACTACTAAAATATATGTATATAGTTTTAAATAGCTGTACAACATAAATACCATGTATAGTGGTAGCTGTAGACTACCATCAATAACCCTCGAACCGAAAGGAATCTGTCAAAAACGAAGGCCGTCAAGCAAAAGTGAATAGTTTTCAACTATACAGCTTATGATAAGTGTCACTGTCATCAATCCTCATATTTAAAGAAACTATAGAATGGTATATGAAGGATAAATATTTTCAGAAGCACATAAGAAGCCTTATTAACTGTTTGGCATTTTCTTGGATGCGGCACATGTGTTGAAGAAGCTGGGATGGGAAAAAAAGCTGAAATTAAAACTGCCCACCATCCCTCAAAATGGTGAAACATGGTGGTGGCAGCATCATGCTGTAGGGATCTAGAGACAGAATGTTTGAGTGTGGTGACAAAAAGTGCGTATGACTAGTTCTTTTTAAAAGGCAATGCATTTGCAGTAATTATTAGTCACCAGAGGAGGAAGGGGAGGGAAGAGGGGGGATTCCTGGATTGAGCAGTGAGCTCGTGGCGACCTCCGTTTAGTTTTAACCACTTTTAGAGAGAAACACGAGTTTATTCCGCCTGTTTAGGAGCTTAATGCGTGTTAATGACTTTAACCGACTTATAACAGCTGCAGGTGACATTCGGCGTCGTACTACAATGTCATAGCTGTATCATGGCCACACACGAGGAAGTTGTTAAACTGTAACCTGCCGCTGTGGCTTACACCATTACCCCATCGTGGTTTCATTTAAAGGAGATCCAGCAAGAACTCAACAAAAGACTTTACATGCATGGCTTTAACAGAACAAGCTGTATATAAGGGGATAAAAGACTGGATAACCGTTGAAGTCACTCAGCTCTAGAAACCAGAAGAGGTGTTGCTCTCATTTTGGCTCCATTCCAAACAAGACGGGTTTAAACGTATATTAAGTCCGACTATAAAACTACGGGGGGGGAGGAAAAAACCCGACAGGCTCCACTTACAGGAATTCTAGTGTCCCGGCTGAAAATGACGCTCGGTGTGCTTCTGGACGGCTGCTAGTCAAACTGTCGCCGTTACTGTCAAGACGATCACAAACCCAGGAAGCTACCTGCGTTACTGCAGAGACGTTTCACCCCCAGCCAATCAGAGCGCAGCGCTTCCAGGCTCTCCTCCAATGAGATAAGAAGAGGGGAGGGGCCCAGACGGTGACGTATAGTGAGGGAAAGAATGCGTCGCTCTGATCTTCCTCTTGGATAATGAGGAAGAGATGAGAGGAGACGCCAGCTGTCGCTTTCTCTGACGGCAGGAGGCACGCAGGGGAAAGGAAAAGCTCTCGCTGTTACGTGCTGGGATTGTTTTAGACTGTGTGGGAACTTGTACATGTGAACAAATCTCTCAAATCCCTCGGAACCAGATCCCTATTACATTGTAATAGCAGATTATAAACAAAATCCAACTAAAGAAAAAGTTGAAGCTCAGGAGATTTAAAAATGCACTAAAATCGAACGCAAGAGATGAAAAAAAGCATAATAGCTGTTCAATAATTTAACCAATGTAGAAATTACTAATAATATTAGCGTGCTGTAAGGTTGACCCAAATTCTGTTATATATATTATATATATATATATATATATATATATATATAATATATATATATATATATATATATATATATATATATATATATATAATTTGCACAAACATTTCCCATAAAATAAAAAAATTTTGGACACCATGTTTATGTGTTAATGGCCTAGTCAAAGTTCAGATTGACTAATTGGGAATCTGTGGATAGACGTGAAAGCTGTCCGCAGTTACACCCTGACTGATGTGTGATATTGGAAGCACGAATATCAAATTTGTCACGAACTCTATTATTTTACTGACACAATTAAAAATAAACGGGTCCGAGACGCACACTCGGCTCGACTGCGACGGAATTGCTGCTTCAGAATCTATCACACAAACTCTGCCTCCATCACAGCGACGCTCGCTGCACGCACACAGACCACCCACTCTCCCACACACCCACTCCGCCTTCCGTCTTCGGGCTTGTGCGTAAAGAGGGTTTGGCACAAGACGTCGCGGCGCGTAAACAAAAGCACATTGTGAGCGCCGCTGCTGCCCAGATGGAGTGAGCGGTCATCCCCACTGGTCTGAACAGTGATTCGGAAGACGAGAGCAAACTCGACCCTCGAATAGCCAATTTAGCCGAAACAGACTTTTGTTGTTCCTTCAAGCTGGAGAACCAAGAGAGAAATTAAATCTTTTGAGAAACAGGACTTAAAGGTAAATTCTCGCCTAACTCCTCCCATTTTTAAGTTTAGTCGTTTCAAGCATTTTGGAATCAATCGTGAAATTATCGGGTGATGAAGTAGTTCACATACCCTGTCAGGTTTACGCGCGGTAAAGTTGAACGTGTGTGTGTGTGTTTCCAGGGGGGCCATGCCGTGCGTCCAGACCCAGTGCGGCTCCTCGCCACCGGGCGCCAGCCCCGCGTCTCAGAGCGCCGGCGCGGAGTGCAGCTGCGACTTCCTCACGCCGGAGTTTGTCAAGTTCAGCATGGACCTGACGAACAGCGAGCTGTCGGCCGCCTCGTCCGGACCCGGCTTCGGCAACTCCGCGGACGGCTACGGCGCCGGCTGCGACGCGAAGCCGCCGTGCGCCTTCCAGATGCCCGCGGTGCAGGCGGAGCTGCCGTGCGTCAAAGTGGAGGACGCGCACGGATGCCCGCGCTATCAGACTCCCCTGCACTCCTCGGATAACTTGCTCTCCTCCCAGAGCTCCGTGTATTACTACCGCTCCCCCTCGCCGCACGGCTTCCACCCGCCACATGGACACATCTGGGAGGATTCCGGCTCTCTGTACAAAAGCGCGCTTTCCCGGTTTTCCCTGTTTTCTCTCAAGCACGCGCCGCCCGGCACCCAGAGCTTCCCCTCCTGCCCGGTGAAATTCGACGTCTCCATAAACTTGGACGCGGGCGGTTGCGGGTCGCACCACCAACAAGGGAAAACCCTGGGAGTGGGCTTCCCTCGCCCGCTCCAGTTCTCACACAGCCACCACTTTATGGAGTACCAGAGCTCCGTGGGAGCCGCGCGCGGGGCTATGAGCTCGGAGGGGCTGTGCGCGGTGTGCGGGGACAACGCAGCCTGCCAGCACTATGGAGTCCGCACCTGCGAGGGCTGCAAGGGCTTCTTCAAGGTCTCCGGACTTCCAATCTTGAATTATTATTATTTTATCAAAATGTAGTTTTATTCGAGCAAAGTTGAAAAATTCCCTGAAACGGTGATGCTGTCGATTTGAAATAACTGAAGAAGAAAAAAAAAAAAAAAAAAAGAAAGAGAGAAATACCCAGAGGACTTCTTAATTTCCATTTGAAATTGGATATTATATTCCAGATGCTCCTGACAGGTGATACATTCTGTGTGAAAGTGGGCGCCAACGTGCTGTGAATTGCAAAATGCGGCCCCACCCCCATTCATCTGGCAGAAACATAATCCCAGGGCAATTCTCGAAATTATGAATGACCACGACCTGGTGTTTACCCAGACTGCCTCCCGTCTGCCCCCCTTCTGCCTGTTGAATCTATTTTCCGTCGCCTCGGACGGCCCAAAGGAGCAAAAAGGTCCTGCCGACGAGTTCCAAAGGGCAACTCAGACCTTTTGTTCGCATTCATGCTTGTGCACTTTGGGTTCAGAAATGAAAAATTCTGCTCCCGAAAAAATGCACCACATTCTGTCGGTAAAGGTGTTCACAACACCACGTTGTCACCTTCCTAAAATAATGCCCCAAAGTGTTTCAAGTGATTTTGGCAACAACAACAAAAAATAAATCACCACCGTTCTTTTAGGAAGGTGTCGATTTTTGAGTCTCCGGTTAGGGTTGGGGTTTGGTAGACTTGTGCCTTGAGAGTATGAAAGAACTTTCTGTCTCATGTTAATTATTTGTTTTCTTTTTTTATCGGTGCAGCGAACGGTGCAAAAAAATGCCAAATATGTGTGCTTGGCTGCAAAAAGCTGCCCTGTGGACAAGCGACGGAGGAACCGATGCCAGTATTGTCGCTTCCAGAAGTGCCTGGCGGTGGGAATGGTCAAAGAAGGTATTCCCATGGCAACACAGTTCCTACTCCAGTCCTCAAATGACACCGTCCCACAAACATTTCAGAGGTATCCCCGTCTCAATGACTTCTTCAGCCTATGAGTTCAGTGAGATCTGGTTATTAGCCATTTCTACAATTCAGTTCTATTGGACTGGGGATTCGTCTAAACGTTGCAAGACAGTGAATCTTTGTGACTGGAATTGGAGACCACTGTAAGAATCGCCAACTTAAAAATTTTATAAATTAGTTTTTTTTTCTACAGTGGTGAGGACAGACGGTCTTAAAGGCAGAAGAGGTCGTCTGCCGTCCAAGCCTCGAGCTTTGCCAGACTCGTTTTTACATGGCAGCACCCTTCTGAGTGCTGTGGTTAGGGCACACATAGAGTCAAATCCTCCAGCGTCTCGCCTGGACTTCTCCAAAGTAAGTCGCTCCGCACCAACCAGCCTTAATGTCACACGTTGTCAATTAAACGCATAATAAAGTCACAGTTGTTCCTTCCGACCCACAAGTTCAAGGAGAGTCCGGGGGACCTGCTGGGTGACGATGCGCAACACGTCCGACAGTTCTACGACCTCTTGATGAGATCGATGGAAGTCATTCAGAGTTGGGCGCAGAGGATCCCAGGTTTTGCCACCCTGCCTAAACACGACCAAGACCTGCTCTTCTACTCAGCCTTCCTGGAGCTGTTTGTCTTGCGGCTGTCGTACAGGTAACAAATAGACCCTGTTCAAACCTTAAGCTGGTTTCCATGTTGGCTTTGATTTGAGTCTACGTCCCTGATTTCAAGTGTTTGCCCAACAACTGGAAGGATGGCCTAATTGTACAACACCCCAGGACGGTTTGCCTTCACAAACACGATTTCTTGTCATTTCAGGTCCAACCCAGAGGAGGGGAAGCTGATCTTCTGTGATGGGTCGGTGTGGCATCGGCTGCAGTGCCTGCGAGGCTTCGGGGAGTGGATTGACAGCATTGTGGAGTTCTCCGCCAACCTGCAGAGGATGAACCTGGACGTTTCCACCTTCTCCTGCATCTGCACCCTTGCTTTACTCACCGGTGGGCAAACAGTTTGTGCACATTCAGTTGATTCAGTCTGTCACTTTTTTATCATTATTGTTTTTTTTAATGATTTGATCCTTTTTAAAGTATGCTTTGTTTGAAATGTTCATGCACAAGATGCTTCCTTGTTGTCAATTTCACTCCGGATATGAAGATGAGTGATTAATAGCCACAAAAAAAAAAAAAGATTCGCTGCAGCACGATTAGCTGAGAAGTGTGAAAAGTCGACAGCAAGTTATCATATCTTACAAATATATTGATTCAACATGTAATACAGAAGTACAAATATGTTTGGGATTATACGTTTAGGCAAGGGTAGATAAACAATTCAGGAAAATTTAGCTTTTAGGTGAAAAAGAAAAAAACATATTTAGGCTTGAAATATCAAAACATTTATCAATAAAATTACTGCTTTTCTCTGTGATGGATCCTATCGACAAAACTAAACACTCGTCAAGAACCCAAAAGAGAAATGAAAATGAAATGAATGACATTTGACTTTAATGTTTACTTCAGATGAATTAGAGTGAAGATCAAAATGGTGAGCAGATATCAGTGACGTAACGGTTTAAGCTAATATTTACTGTTTGAAAATTCCTAAATACGGCCAGTGCATGCATACTTTTACTAAAAATTTGATCAGAATATAGAGGCGTGTATACGATATGTGCGAAGATGTGAAGTTAAGAGGTTACTTAACAAATAAAACCATCATTATTTAGTGTAGTAACAATGTGGTTAGCTAAAACAAGATTGGGCTAACAATTACCCAAAAGCAAAAATGTGAAAATAACCTGGTATTTTTTAAGACATTCGTTTATATGGTTGAGGAAGTCAGGTTAGTTTTCAGAGTCTTTAAAACAGTTTATTTTTGATGAGCCATTACATTTGTTAGCTAAAATGAAACCGCTAATGTAGCCCCGTCTTCCTTTTACAAACGCATCCAAAACCACTGAAATTCCCACCTAACTGGCAGAATTATATTCTTGTCGCATGTTTTCCCAGAAAAAAAAAATACATTTAATATTTTCTCAGCAGCCTACAAAATAATTAAAGATCTCATTGTGTTTGTTGCTAATGCTAAACTTGAAACACTCAGAGCGCCACGGCCTGAAGGAGCCAAAGCGGGTAGAGGAGCTGCAGAGCAACGTGGTCAGGTGCTTGAAAGACAACGAAGCCGCCGGTCCGGATGGAGGCGGCCCGAACCGCTGGTCCAACCACCTGTCCAGACTTCTGGAGAAACTGCCAGAACTTCGCACTTTGTGCATCCAAGGCCTGCAGAGGATTTTCTACCTGAAGCTGGAGGACCTGGTGCCGCCCCCTGCCGTGATAGATAAGTTATTCCTGGACACGCTGCCATTTTAGAGACTCTTCTTTTCCTCTTCCTCTTTGACTTCTTCCATCTGAAATCATCAGTGAGTCCTGGCAGTCTTTGCTCAGCATGCATATAGTATAAGAATTTCAATTCGAATCGCTGGGTGAGTATTTGGGCCAAACAATTTGCACAAAGCTGATGAGTTTTGCCCACAGGAAATTTGCAACTCTTTATACAGTAAGTGTAAATTAAGCACAGCTCCATGTGTGAACACGTTTTCCTGCCTGTCCAGCTTGTATAAAAGCATTTTGATACAAAACAAGCATTTCTTTTTTTCACGCTTCGATTTATTAGTAAATTGTTAACTATTATTAGTTACAGAATGGTTCGCCGTGTTCAGTCTGTCAGTCATGTCCGTGATTTAATAAAAGATAAAGTTCAAATTATGTTTTTTTTTTTTTTCCCCCTGATTGACCTACTTTTATTCAAACCTCAGTGTATTTTATTGAGATTTCACATGAGCGGATCATAAATGTATATTGACATATCAACAATAGCGCTTTTTTAAAATAACAAGCATGATGCTGTAGAATTTTTTTTTATTATTTTATTTCTGGTTTATTTTTTTTTAGTTCTTTTTTTTATTTTTTATTTTCACTGCAAAACAGCTGAAACCTGGTCAGTTTGCTTAGAGTCTTTCAACCCTGACATATTCTCAACTGGATTTACCCCCGGACTTTGACTAGGCCTTTCTAAAGCATGAAAATATAGCGACCAAAACTGTCAACAAAATTCTACTTCCAATATATCTTGCAATCACAAAATACTTGCAGAGGCAATTCTCAGATAATATTTTGAATGGGGTCCGTATGGGCGGTATTAGTAAGGGGCTGAAAAAATACAAAGCAAAAAGAAAAATCACTCTGAACAAGTTTTCTGTTGCTTTACTATACGTGCAGTCAATACAGAATTGGCTCCCTGTTGTTTTTGTGAGTGCTTTAAATTTACAGCAATTTACATGATTTTCATTTGACTGGAACGACAACTGTGCCCAGAAATTTAAAGACGACACAAAAAGGAAAATCAAGTGTAGTTTTTTACAATGTGTTTGCATTTTTTTTGTGTGTGTTTCTGTATATAAAAAGCAAAGAGCCAAAGAGAAGTGAATAGCGCCGTCCGTCCTCAAAGCATGGATTTTTTTTCACTGCGTCACATGTTTCCAGAGCCGTCGGCTGGCTGACCTTTCTGCAGCCCCGTGGTCAGATGTGACATTAAAGACATCAGTTTCTGCTGCCGTCCTCGGAGATAAAGCCTCCAAATTCGGCGAAGGGACCAAAACCAATGCAGGGGAAACGAACCGTTTCATCTGAGAATCTGAAAATCTGAAAACAAAAACTAAAAAAAAAAAAAAAACCAATATAGAAATAATCAAACATCAACCTAAACTTATTGTGAAGCAGATCTGCAGATTAGAAATAATCTATCTCTGCTTTCTTCTCTGCCTGATGCTCCTATGAAGGTTTTAAGAGATCGATATTCTATTCAGTGCCAGTTTGGTGTGCGGAGATGGAAATGAATCAATAACTTTACTTGGGATACGTCCAATTTATCCCGGTGATGACGGGGCGGGTCCTCACATGGATGTTTAAAGACGTTTAGTCTGCAACAAAATACACATTTTCCTCTGCTACATCACAAATACACACCGATTCTCATAGGAGTGCGAGAGGCAGTGATGGAACTCCCGATTAGGGAACCTCAACACTTTTAGAGCTCTGCTCAAGTTTCTGAATGAAAGTTCTCTTCAATTTCAGGAACTGAAAGAAGTTTTTGTCTCGGTGTTCATGCAAACTGTATTAAACCTAGAAGTGAATGTTGCCGCCGGGAGACTCTGTCACTCGAAGTATCGCTGACGAGCGTTTGCTCCAAAGACGGCCAAATTAAACGCCGTGTCGGGGAAAGTACACTTGTAGAAAGTATGGTCAAGGATTTGTATATTTCATTTGTTGTTTTATTTTGTGAAGTCACTTTGTGAATGTTAACACAGTGTGATCACTGTAATCATTTTCTTGTATGGAGGTCTGAACCTGTCAAAAAAGAAGAAAAAATGTAAATACCAAAATTTGATTGTAATAATTAATTCCTATTTATTTTGAATTTCAAAATTATTTCACACTATTTTTTATAAATGTAAATTCATATGCATTCGGAAAATTTGTACATTTTATTCCAAATTTTACACACGAATACTCCATTTGAGGATGTGGGGGCAGGGGGAAAGGTGAAACAAGAAATCACTTTTACATGAGTTCTCACAGTCTTTGCTCAATACTTTAATTGTGCCAAGCTTGTGGTGTCATATTCAAAGAATTGAGGCTGAAATTGCTGCCAAACGTGGATCGACAAAGCATTCAGTGAAATCTGCGGATTCTTGGGTAAACACAATTCTTTGTTTTTAAATGAATACTTTTGGGATTTGCCGTGTTCTCGGGATTCTAATCTCCCAACCTGAAGTTTGTGGTTTAGCGTCTTTGCCCCACAACAACACGGCTCCAGATTTAAAAGTCCTGCTCCAGATTCTTAAATGGAAGAAATTGCGAGCGCTTGTTCTGGGGGATCTGGAAAGCCCTGGGGGCCCGGCTGTGACCACACAGCAGCATCTCGTATTTGATCTCAAGTGGCCTGCCGTTTGGGTTTTCCTGCAGACTTTGATCTCTGCAGCCGTCCAGCTTCAAGACAGCTTAGCCCTTATCGCTTTCAGGCCAGAGCCCAAGAGCGCCGGGGCCAACCGCTGGGGGATTTATTGGCAGGCTCCATTTCCCCCCGGATATTTTCATCATGTAATCCATTGTAGATTATTACAGATTAGCTCATGGGACGTTTCAGTCGTTGTTTATGTGAAAGGAAAAAAAAAAAAAAAGAAGCCCATTACGAGTATCTGCATGCTGCAGAAACGCAGGCATGTTATGCTTTCAACGCAAGAATAGTGCGAAGGAGACAAATCTTAGAAATCTGAAGAACAACAAACCCTCATCTTTGTCCTTTTGTCCTCATTTCACAAAAAAGTCACCTAATTTGCTTGTTTGCCGTTGAATCATGAGGCTTATTGATCTCCCTGGACGGGGTCGTCTCTTCCTTATGTAGGAGTTTGCATTTGAAGAGCGGATTGATGATCTTGCGCAGGTAAGAACGCAAAGAATTGTACCCAGAGAGCGTTTTAATCCTCCAAAGACGTGCTTGACATTTAACACTTCAGCACCTGAACGTCCATAATTAAAATTTTGTTTTTCCCCAGATTAGGACGCTTCCATTTCTCAATTGAGCCTCTTAACATGTTTTATCCAAAATGCAGAAGTCTTATCAATGTAGGGAAAACAAAAAGAAGTATTTGTTCCTTTGCAGATGAAATGTTTCAGATTCACTTCCAGTTGCCCCCGTGTGTTGGAGTCCAGACTTTTTTGTCGCTTGGGCCAAAATTGTCAAAGGACTGAATGGGTGAGAAAATAAAAGTCAAATAAAAGTCAGGTTGGTTTGGATAGTTTTCCATCTAAAGTAATGAAATTGATTTTAAGACATGTTTCTGCGTCTAGTCAGGTAATCAAACCAAATCACACCTCTGTCATCGGCTCCACAGAGCCTCGTAAAAACGCAAGCGAGAGCAGAAACCCCTGAAACCGTTTCTTTGTTTTTTGGAAAAGCAATCAGTGGTCTCCTCTTAGCGTCCACTTAGCATCTCTCTTTAAACCCAGAGTAAATGAAATGGATTAGAGCGTTTTGTTGTTTCTGCGTGGAAACCTTTGGGGAGCGCTTCATCTGAAATTAACATTCTGCTTTTGCAGGGCAGAATGTTTACCTGAACAAAGCATCGATTATTGACGACAGGCGTTTAATGCACTAGGACAATCTAAGAGGAAATTAAGGGATTATCTTAGTGCAGAATTTCATTTTGCACTCAAATCTAGTTTATAAGTCCCTTGGCAACCAGGGATTCACAATCTTAAACAAGGAAGATCTTGAGAAACTTGAAGCTGGGGTTATCAGATTTACAGTGCCATGGTAGAGGCACAATAGAAATGACTTCAGAGAAGCAATTGTGGCTCCCCATCAGTCTGAGAAGGGTTCTAAAACTGTCGCTAATATATTTCAAGTCCTCAATTCTCTCGAGAGACAAAATGTGACCAGGAGGAAAGATGCATCGCACTAGCTGCATTTCTCTTAACCATAAAACTACACAATATATATATATATTTTAACAACATATGCTTCATCATAATATGTCCATTTTTGAAAGGCGAAAAAGTCTTTTTTGGTGAAAATGATTTTTGCGCTACAATGAGGTTTGTTTTCCAGTCATCAAAGCGCTTCCTTCCCGTCGCAGGATTCAGCCAGACGTTGCGTCACGGAGGAAAGAGGAAGCTGATGGTTGCTGCTGGCTAGTCTGAAGGATCTGAGAAGGGGAGCAGCGCCGTGCGATTCCTCAAACACACTCGAGAAATCGCAGGTACTTGTTTGTTTTGATGACATAACATGATGTAAAGGCATATTCTACACGATATTGCACCTTTAAATATGTTTTACCAAAAGCAGACTGAGTTGATATCATGTATAAAGACTGAGAGAGATTCAGGAGAAAAACAATCTGTGGCCCTCCAGCTTCCCATAGAAAAAAAACCCAGAAAAAAAACCCAGAGCCTCTGCTATCTGTTGATCACAATCCATCTCTCTCTTCTCTCTCTTGAAAAAAAGATGATTGGTGGCGTTTGAAGAGGCGCTAAAGGCTCAGGAGGACTCCTGGGGTTTTGAGGATTATGACCTGCGTCGGCCATCAGAGGCGACGGCCCGGTGAGATGTCTGGGGTCGTGACGGACAGGGAAAAGTTCACAGTCGAGTGTCGGGAAAGGCCGGCCGAAAGAAACGCAGCACTTCTGCCGCTGAGTTGGACCTGGATGCTGTTTGACAGGCGACATGATCAAAAAACAAACAAACAAAAAAAAAGAAATAGATCCCTTTCAAAAATAGGATGAAATGCCAATATCCAATGAAGTATGGGAATTTGGTTATGTGGCTTTGACATAAAATATATTTCAACTAGGACAAGAGGCAGTCAGGAGGCAATGATTAGGGCTCCATCTAGTGGCTGAAAAATGATTTACAGGACTAATGCTGAGCTGCAAAGATTTCGAGTTTTGCTTTGACTGTTTTGTGAGCAAACAAAAAAAAACATGATTTAGTTTTGTAGAATTATTTCTAAAATCACATTCCAGCATTACCTTAAGCAGTTTCTTCTTTTGGGTTTTCATGTTTCGGATTTATTTATTCATTTATTTTTTGTTTGTTTGTTTTCTGATCATGTGTTTCATGAGTTTTACCTTGAAAAGTCATTTCTTTTCGGAGATTCGTACTTCGTTAAAAACCGACGTGAAATCAGAATTCGGACCGCCGACGTTTGTTCGACCAATGAGAAAGAAAGAGAGAATTTTTTACTGCTTTCTTCATTGTGTTCAGGGCTCAGTTTCATCTTTCATCACACGAAACCACATTTTGCTTGAACGTCTTTTTATTCCCATTTCAGCATGAAAAGCGACCAGGAAGAGTTGAAGAGTGGAAGAAAGTTGCAGCTGCCGCCGGTGGCTCCTCCTCCTCCACCCTCCTCCATCCGCCTTCCTCCACGGCTATATAAAGGTTCCACCGTCCCACTCTGACAGGACTTCACTCACAGAGATCTCCTTAAGGTTGCACTGTGAGAACCAGCCTATCTAAACTTCTCCCTCTCCCCCCCAGAAAAGGACACACACAAAAACAAAAATGGTGAGTATTTCCTCCTCCTCGTCGCCAATAAAGAGGTTTTATCGTCGAATCGACAATCGGGCGGTTCTTTTAGCGCGCGTGTGCGATCGAAAGTTTGAAATGTGACGCACTGTTTCCTGCTCTGACACTTCCTTCCCGAATTTAGCCTCTCGTCTGAGCCTCTCTTGCCTGCCGCATTGCAAGCAGTCCAGCAGGCTGCCAGCCTGCAGACGTTAACTGTTTCCATATGTGGACTGCTTGTCGGCCTGGGAATGCTGCTGCTGCTGCTGCTGCAGCCGTGGCGGCGGCGGCTTTGGGTTGTTTACACAACCCTGAAAATCAGCTCGGCTCACACAGCAGCTCTCCTCTCAGCCGGACTTTGACTCCGCGGCGTTTGTCTCTGGACCTCATTTAGTGGCCACAGATTTACTCTGATTCCTTATATTAGTGTTCATTTTACAGTCATGTTCTGTGGGAAGCTCATTCCTGTGTTGCACAATGCCCCACTGTCGTTTGCCCTCCATGTGTGACCTCGTTTCAGGCGGGACCAGATAGACGCGGCGGCGGATGACCCTCCACCTCCCTCCACTTCTCTTTGATTTAAAGTCTGATTCAGCGCAGCGTGTTGCAACAGGCAGCCGCACCCACGTCTCACTCCAATCCGCTCAGGAATCACCGCATAATGATTTAGCAGTGACACAGAAAAAAAAAACAAAACATAAAAAACAACAAAACTCTGTCTGACGCGCTGAGCCTGCTGGAACATGTGATTAGAGGTTAGTGGGTGAAAGCGGAGCTCTGTGTGACACCGAACTCAAAATAGCTGGCTGCTCTTGCCAAACTTAGCAGCTGAGAACCCCTCCCCTGTTTTAAAGGGGACCAGCGCTCAAATCGACAGCTTTCAACGTGATCCTAGAGGCTTTTTGTTTCCTTTTTATTTATTGTTTCTCCAACCAAAATGGGAAACGCTTCCCAAAAGCAACGAGACGTGGAAAAGAACGTCACCTCGTCGTGTCACTGTTTAGAGCAGAGGCTGAAGATGGCAGCATTAGTCATTGATTATACCTTTAATGCCGAGGTCAGGGATGCTCGAGCCGCAAGGTATGACCGGCATTTTGATTGCATTTCCACAAGCGGGTCGGACCTCAGAACCAACTTCCCTTCACGGACCCGTTTCGACTGCTCTGCTCCACCCTCACCCTCCCCACCGCTACACCTTTACAACCAGCGCGAAAAATACTTCAGCAGGGTGTGGAGGCCCTTTGGTCCCTGCAGACATGTTGATGATTTTTTGCAGTGTGTTTGATTTGGACGTGAAAAAATGTGGCAGAAAGCGAACACTGCATTTCCCCATGAATTAAACGGTGGTGGCTGTATAGTTCTGTGGGATTCTTATTGGAAATATGTACATATTTATGTTTTACTGTACAGTCCTTCCCCGTGTTGGCAGGAGGGGAAGCTGTGATCCAGTTTGACCTCGTTCTTTTTGAGCGTCCCCACAGCATGGTGCTGCCACCGCCGTGCTTCAGCCCGGTGTTAGTTTCAGTTTCGGCGTGAGTTGAAAGGTGATTTCGATCCGCTCTCGTCGTGGCATGACCTCGCGTGTGTTTTCAGGCTTTAAGGAGGGATTCTTATAGCTTTCAGCGCTTTTTAAAACAAGCTTCAGTCGGTATCAGCGCTTTAGCAAAGAACTCGTTTGGCCACAGTGCAAACTCCACCCTGCTTTATGATTTTAAAAAAGCACCCAATCAGCAGTTTAATCGAGTTCAGACACGTTTGGGTGAAGTCGGATTAAAAATTCTGCTTCCTTTGGCTTTTAGTTTGCACTGAAACCCCTTTCTGTCTTCCCTCAGAGAGAGTGCATTTCCATCCATGTGGGCCAGGCCGGCGTCCAGATGGGCAACACGTGCTGGGAGCTGTACTGCCTGGAGCACGGCATCCAGCCCGACGGCCAAATGCCCAGCGACAAGCCCACCGGCGGCTACGATGACTCCTTCACCACCTTCTTCAGCGAGACCGGCACCGGGAAGTACGTTCCCAGAGCCATCTTTGTGGACCTGGAGCCGACCGTCATCGGTGAGGCCTCTCACTGCCACGCAAGGCGTGTTGAGCTGCAAAACGATCCCTGTTTTTGTTGTGACTGAAACAGGAATGCCAAGGTGGAAAGGAACAAATGTTTGTTATTGAGTGAAACAAAAGGTAGAGAGGGTGGAACAGTCAAGAAGCCGTTTTGTGTGTGTGTGTTTTTTTTTTTTTACGGGTGATTAGTCTGAGAAATACTCCAGGAAGAAGCTCGAACATTTCCCATGATTAAAAATGGTTGGAGGAGAATTCAGAGCTTGAAAAGTCCAACATTTTGAAAGACATTTTGTCTCAGAGGTTTTCCAGAAAAGGTTTGAGATTTTTGAGTGTCGGGTAGAAAATGTTGGACTTTTGAAACTCAAAACGTCCTCGAGAAATGTTCTCTCTCCTCGCTGTACTTCAGCTTCCATCGGCTCCAACCATCTTGCTTTAAAATAACTTCACTCCGGGATGTTGTCTTGTTTTCCCTTTGTCCCTCTTTCTCTTCTACTCTAATCTCGCCTCTTTCCCTTTCTTTTTTTTCTTCCCCTCTTTCCGTTTCTTTTGAGAGACAAGAATCGAATCATTCTGCTTTAGCTCCACACATTTCACTTGTTATTAAACCAACTGAATTTACTTGCTTGCCCTTCCAACATCCACTCATGACTCCACACTTCCACTCCCCCACAGCGTACAATGTGCTAGTCATGTTTCAGTCACATGGTTAAAGAAGCATTTGAAATAGTATTGAAAGCCAGTGTTGCACAGTACTAACCCTGTTTCTATGTCTTTTTTTTTTTTTTTTGTGTTTTTTTTTCCAGACGAGGTCCGAACCGGAACCTACCGCCAGCTGTTCCATCCCGAGCAGCTGATTTCAGGAAAGGAGGATGCTGCCAACAACTACGCCCGAGGCCACTACACCGTCGGGAAGGAGCACATAGATTCTGTCCTGGACAGAATCCGCAAACTGGTAAGGAGAGTAAAGCTGACGCAATTTATCAAGGGCCAAAAACAGCTGAATAAGCCGCCAGCCCTGGAGGTGGTTTATCACACCAGCGATTTGAATTGACCCACTAATCTACATTTCGAAGTCAAAGACCAGACATGAGTTTTGATAGGCCGTTAAGTCTTAAAAACCCTCCAATGTAGGTAAATTGAAACCAGTTCTGGAATGAGAAGTGGGCAAAAAACGATTCCTTAGCAATTTGCATTACTACTTGCCGATGCTTGCTGGCCCCAAAGAGTTTGAGGCAATCGTTTTTCCACATTGAACATGGTTGATTTGGATAACTAAATCATTAGAAAATCTGCACTTTGTTTAGGCACAGCTGCTGTGCCACTTTGACTAGGACACACCAGTCTTTTAGACTCTCATTGTAACTCGTAACTTTCTTGTCCAGTCTGACCAGTGCACTGGACTCCAGGGGTTCCTGGTCTTCCACTCCTTCGGAGGAGGAACCGGCTCTGGCTTTACCTCTCTGCTCATGGAGCGGCTCTCGGTAGATTTTGGCAAGAAGTCCAAGCTCGAGTTTGCCATCTACCCGGCTCCTCAGGTCTCCACAGCTGTGGTCGAGCCCTACAACTCCATCCTGACCACCCACACCACCCTGGAGCACTCCGACTGCGCCTTCATGGTGGACAACGAGGCCATCTACGACATCTGCCGCAGGAACCTCGACATCGAACGCCCGTCGTACACCAACTTGAATCGCCTCATCAGCCAGATCGTCTCCTCCATCACCGCCTCCCTGCGCTTCGATGGAGCACTCAACGTAGATCTGACGGAGTTCCAGACCAACCTGGTGCCGTACCCTAGAATCCACTTCCCTTTGGCCACATACGCCCCAGTCATCTCCGCAGAGAAAGCCTATCACGAGCAACTCACTGTGGCGGAAATAACCAACTCCTGCTTCGAACCGGCCAATCAGATGGTGAAATGTGATCCCCGTCACGGGAAGTACATGGCCTGCTGCCTTCTGTACCGCGGCGACGTCGTGCCCAAGGATGTCAACGTGGCCATCAGCAACATCAAAACCAAGCGCAGCATCCAGTTCGTGGACTGGTGCCCCACTGGCTTCAAAGTGGGCATTAATTACCAGCCTCCCACTGTGGTTCCGGGTGGCGACCTGGCCAAGGTGCAGAGAGCCGTGTGCATGCTCAGCAACACCACGGCCATCGCAGAGGCCTGGGCCCGACTCGACCACAAGTTCGACCTGATGTACGCCAAGAGGGCCTTCGTCCACTGGTACGTCGGCGAGGGGATGGAGGAGGGAGAGTTCTCAGAGGCCAGGGAGGACATGGCCGCCCTGGAGAAGGATTACGAAGAGGTCGGCATCGACTCCTACGAAGAGGACGAAGAGGGGGAAGAGTATTAAAATGAGACGCATCTGGAGAATCCTCATCCATAGCCTGGACGAGCGCCGAGCTGCTGTCAGCGGTCGTTTGCAGACTGTTGGTTAAACACTGTAAAATGGCAGTTTAAACAAGCTACATCCCCATGGTGTTGGGTTGGGTCAAATACCCAAAACAGAAAAATGTCTTTTCTAATAAAGCTGTTTACACCAACATCACACGTTTCACGCGTTTCTTGACATATATATATTTTTTGTCACACTAAAATGACTTACCTTTTTTTTTAGACTTTTTTTATACGTTTATCTTTGTAAGACAGACAACTGTTTGTAAGAATGAGCAAACTATAATATGAGGATGTTATTAGGATAATGAGGGGAAAAAAATAATTACATAACAGCTCTTTGGACGAGATGTGGGTGTTTGGCCACAAGATGGCAACATGCTATTACTATGAAAAGGCCATTAAAGTATGATAGAAAGAGGAGATGTAAAATCCACAAAATTAACTGCATACAAGGCATTACTTATGCCACCAAAATTCTCCATATGTATTGAACTGTGTAAAATTAATTTTCACTCCATATAATTTTAATAGCACTCAAAAGAAACATCCAAATATTATGAACGCGCATTAGAATGTGTCACATTTGTTATGGCTCACCGAGGTAATGACCAGCAAGGAGAATAAAGTTAATGAAAAGTATTCATTACCATTAATGATTTTTATTGGGGAATTATTAGTGCTGCCTTGTACTGTTTTTTGTTTTTCTTTTTTTTTAATGCCACCCATCTGAAGGCTCTGCTAGAGGACATGTTCTATCTAAAGTTTTTCCAAAACCAGGTAGAAATGTTACTTTTTTTCCCCTCCTGTTCAGAAACTACGAGCCACTGGCTTTTATTTTCTGTCCCTCCTCCGCAGACGAAGCCTTCTCATTGGCTCGGTGTAATCACGGCGGAGTCTCGCGAGTGTTGGACGCGGGACTTAGAGAAAGATTCACGAAGGACAGAAGGAAAGCTAAATGCAGTGACGGTTCACCGAGTTGTACTTTTACTTCCTTGCCAGACAGCTTTGAATCGCAACTCAAGGTTAGTACAGTCTAGCACAAGTTAGTTTAAACATTTTCTACAGGTGAACGCCATCTTACATTTCCATGGAACAAATTCGAGCTCTTACTGACAGCTAGCATAGAATCTTTAGCCACATAAATAGTATTAGCAATACTAAAAAAACCTCCAACTTATTTATTGTTGGTGATGTAGTCACTAACTAGTTATATAAAACCATCTTTATTTAGTTGAGTTGTTAAAACTATTTGTTAGTCCTGTTACACAGAGGGCGACCGAGCGCCTTTTATTTTGATAGTCCCTTTGCCGCTTCCTGTGTTTTATTTTGCTAATCATTAAGCGCAGCCACTTCTCGAGCGTCAGCTGCGAGTAAACAACCGAGGTTGCAAGGTATTTAGTGTTTTATTGTTTTTCCTAAAGTCCTCCCTGTTTCAGTTGTATGTGAAACCTTTCTCCTCCCACTAATCATTTAATGACGTGTCTGGGTGAACCGGAAGTGTTTGTAACACTGCTATTTGCTATTAGTGAATAGTAAGTATTAGTGACAGCCATGTCTGACTTCTTCCTAATGACCGTGTTGCTTCTAAAATGACCCTGACATGGATAATAGTCTGAATTTTCTCATAAATTTAGTTTTCAATCAACTATAAGCAAAACTACTTTCAACCACTTTTTCCTTACAGCCAACTTTCCGTAAATAATTCTTGGTTACAGCTGTATTTTTTTCCCCCCTCTCTGTTTTTAGCCCATTACATAACCCTTCTGTGTTAAAAATAATTTTCCTTTGTGACTAGTCTAATATAAAAAAAAGAGGAATATAATTTTTGGTTTTCATTAGAAAACCATTTATTTCAGAAATTCTGATTTGAATTTTTGAAGCAAATGGCTAATTTGAATTAGCATGACCGTGAGGAGAGGTGTGACTGGAAAAATTTGATTTTTTTTAGGTTCTTTATTTGCACCGATTGAAGTAAAAACAAAAACGTGAAACTTTCGTCAATCTTTAATAAACAGCAAGACAAAATAATAATAATAAAAACAAAAAAAAAAACAACAACCTTATCATTCATTAAAAACCCACAGCAGTTTCCAGACTTAACAAGATTTGTCTATGTAGGTGTGAATCAGCCATTTCATATTGGGGGGGGGGAATAAAATAAAAAATTTGAGTGTCCACATGTAACTGGTCAGAACCCTCGCCTCCGCTCCAGTCACGGCTGCTACGAAGCTCCGAACGCCGAGCGGACGTCGAGGACACTCATCCTGTGATTAGTGGCTCTCCTGCGAGGCGCTCGGTAATTGTGCGACTTGCTCTCTTAACCACAATCGTACAGAGCGGTTCACTCCGCTGCTGTGGACGCTCGCTGTGCTTTTAATTGCAGAGCGTCGTGGGCTTGCGCTTTAACTAGGCAGAGCACGAAGCCCTGGAGGAGGTGAGCCAACGCTGCTGGAAATTTTCACTGCACGAAGAGGAAATTAGGTTCAAAAAGCAAAACACTCCTTGGGTTTTGACGTTGGAGTAATTAAAGGGACGTCGGGGGACTCGAAAATAACAAGAGCTTACACGAACCGTAAAAAAGCAAAACAAAAAATAAAAAACTGTTGAGTTTTACAGCAAAATATGTAAGATTGTCACCTGGACTCAAACGAAAACACCACAAAACTGGTGTGACATTAATAAATATCTACTCTTAGAAGTAATAAATCTGTACAAACACCCAGAAGACTGTTAAGAAAACACACATTAACCTCCAAGATTACACATTTAGTTAGCGCTGATGCTGTGTACAAGCTGGCTGAGTTGCCCCACAAAAATGTAATAATAAAAATAATGTGATAAATAAGAACAATAAAAATGACAGAAGCTGTTCTCAAACATTCCTGAAATTGATCATACTGGTTTAAAATAATTATTGAGCTGTGTTCCTAAATTTCAGAAGGAACTTTGCGTCATAGAAACGAACATTGGACTGATTGCAACTTGATTTTAAAGCTCGATTGAACTTTGAAGAAATCGGAATGCATGTATTTGGAATAAAAAGTACACAAAACAACTGCGTTTCCTTTTTCAGACAGTAGATTTTTAAAACATACATTTGAAAATATGGAATTGGAATTGTAAACAATTGCATTGGAGTGGGGCTGCACAGTGGCGCAGTTGGTCGCGCTGTTGCCTTGCAGGAAGAAGGTTCTGGGTTTGATTCCCGGGGGTCTTTCTGCACGGAGTTTGCATGTTCTCCCTGTGCATGCGTGGGTTCTCTCCGTGTTCTCCGGCTTCCTCCCGCAGTCCAAAAACATGACTCTTAGGTTAATTAAGTCTCTCTAAATTCTCCCTAGTTGTGTGTGAGTGTGTGCATGCGAGGTTGTTTGTCCTGTCTGTCTCTGCACCAGCACCTCTTCTAACCCCACTCGGGACAAGGGTGTTAGAAAATGGATGGATGGATTGGAATGTCAATGGTTTAGCATAAGTGATCATAGAAAACTTATTCTAGAAATGGCATGTCATTCAGCAGTAGTCTTTAGTCAGTGGCTTCTCCAGATTTGATGCAAGACTGCCTGCTGTCAGAGGAGCTTTTGGCTGACAAATCACAATTATTGTTTAAAGCTGCAAATATGAGTTACAATATTTAATTTCACTTTGGGCTAAAAAAAAACCCCTGTATTTTTGAAGTCAAAAGTGTATTGTCCTATTTCAGTGAAAACATATTTTTTTATGAACGTTATATAGTTTTAATTTGTTTGCGTCTTAATTTGTGGATGTTTAAAAAAAAAAATCATAACAGCCAGTTTTATGGATTTAAATTCAGCAAAGTTTGACGAATTTTGAGTGAACTTGACGCTAAAACAAAACACCCAATGATGTTCCACCTTACAAATACTATCTCAGCATAGCTACTCTGTGACCATAAATAAGCAAACTGCAAAACAATCCTAAACTTATACATCTCTTATGTTTAGAAATAATAATAATAATAATAATAAAATCCAAAATGCTAATAAGAAGTGCCAATGCAATCCAAAAGTTTACAGAGATTTCTGTTTTCGTTTGAAAAACGTTTTGGTCACCTTACTCTTCCTCTGCTTCTGAAGTTGTCTTCAATCAAGTGTACAGCGCCCCCTCAAGGGAATTTAAGGAAGTGACCTCAGGAGAAAAAGGCCTGATTCTTGTACTTTCAGAACATCAGTCAATTAACGTTTCTTTCCAATTTTAGTCTTTTGGTTCCTCTTCTTTGAAAAAGGACCTGAAGACACTTATTTCTGTCTATTCTATTGTAAAAAATACTTTGGTATTGAATATTTAAACTAAATAAATCAGGAAAATGTCACTAAATTGATGAACCAGCTTGACGGGGACAGCGTTTGTGTTGAACTTCGGCCTTAAAACTCCCAGTCGGGTTGATGACAACAGTCTGGCTAACAACACTGAATGTACAGCAGCTGGACTGAGAGCGTATTGGATGTGTCTGATATGTCACACAGAAACTGATTTTGTCCGTCAAACATGGCGCTACCGGCTTAGAACAGACACATTTGGTCTTCCGCCGACGTTGATGCTCCTTTCACTCGTCGTCCCGCTGTTCGAGCAACAACGACGCGTCAAGCAAGCAGCCCCTGAAATATCCGATGAGAGCGTGAGTCAGCTGAATCCGGCTGCGCGTCGACAGGAAATGGCCTTCGTCCGGGTAGATCTGAGTTCGGCAAGGGATGAAGAAAAGAAAAATAAAACAAAACAAATTCAGTCACAGCCTTTTCTGCCCAGTTCAAGAAACTTCAGAGTACAAACACGAGGGGTTTCTTCTTCTATTATTCTGCTCAAGGTTTATTATCTGTAGATCTTCACAAAATGTCCTATTTGACAAAAGTACCACATTATCGACGTGGGGAGCTCAGCTGAAACACATCTACTTTCTATGTTCCCTTCACATTTTGCTGAAAGTGCATCACTGTTACTGAGATAGATAGAGAAATATAAAACTACAGTTTTCTCTGCCTTACAAATCTAAATATTTCAGAGGTGCCAGCACAACCATAGGCAAGTAGAGTCAGCGCTTCTCCTGTCATCCTGTTTTATTGAAAGTTATATGTTGATGCGAGGTGTTTAAAATCTCATTCCATGTTCTGCTTTTTAATGCATTCTGCATTGAAAAGAGGCGGTAATTACCTGCATAGTGTAGTTGGCTCCGATCTTTATTAAATGTTTAATGAGCTCGGCCGAGTGTTGGAAGTGAACGTTCGCTGTGGACGAAGACACAACACACTTCCATGTTAAATGATATTTGTGACACGTCGCAGCAATAACGGGACTTTTGAAATCTGTTTCCAGGATGGAGAGGTGAGGGATGTTGGTACCGTCAGCGGTGCCGTGGGCCAGAAACAGAGTTCCTCCCTCAAGGCCTTTCATGCCGGGCAGCACTTTGGACGCCTGAAAATGAAACGTAAGTAAGATTGTCGAAGCTGCATATTAAAAATACCACTGGAAATCCAGAAGCTATTGGATGAACTTATAGAAATTGCGGAGAGCATCACCTCGGAATCAATATCGATGTTATGTAAGTTGTAGGGATCCGTTATCCTTTCGACTAATTGCAAATAAGTATAAATACATGTAGGTTCAGAAATGAAAGATATATCAGTTTAATCTGGGAATCTTTGAATGTGGCTATGAATATGGTTTCCGTAATTTAAACGTTAAAATATGATTTTGTTTTCTTGCTACTGCCACGTCAGAAAACTGTTTGCTGGTGTTGGTTTTTCTTTCCAACTTTCCGATTCCTCCGACTAGCAGCATTGAAACGTCAAATTTATCCGACGCGTTTTGTTTCTTTTGTAAAACGACGGGCGAATCAGGCCAGAGCTTCCTGTAAACCTTCAGAATAAAAGCTTTAGGTTCAATAGCACACATTCTAAAATGTGAAGAAACATTTCGGGACAATTAAATTGCTTAAAGCATATTTTTTTCTTGGAAAAACACAAAAGTCTTGATGTATGAGGGCTCAACCTTGTTAATATGCATAATATATATGACCATTTTTATTATTATGAATACTCCTACAATTGTAATAATGTTTGCATATAAATAACTGATGAATTTACTCATAATAATTATTAAGTTTATGTCAGAAGCATAAAATTTGCTCACAGACACCTAGAAATTGGGTTTCTTATTTGGCTGAAACCGAAGAAATTTGTAAAATGTATTAATTTTTAAGGTTAAGCACCGGCTCACACCTTTGAGACATCATGCAGACTCCTTGAAGCAAAAAGCCAGACACTATTTAGGATTCCTTCCTCTTTGGGGGGGATGATTAGTTGCAGAGCTAAAGGAATTCCCAACTTCTCACTGCCATTATTCACTTACTCCCTGCTGGGATTTGGACCTGAAGACATCATGAATAAGTCATCCAGCACCTGACTTGTTCATACTCTGTCACTCTCAGCGAAACGAATTTCATCTGATCAGATCAGTGTAACATTTCCCCCCACAATGTAGCAGTTTTTTTCTGGATTTCATTTAAAGCAGATCTCCCGCCTCCTGCTGCGCGAGACACAAAAATAGAGCAGACTGGCCCAGTTATAAGCAACCCACTTAGCAGGGAAAATACACCGCAACCTTCACGCAGAGGGCAGCCCAGGGACCTGAAGATGCATAAAACGCTCATTGTTATCGCTTTTAGGCTAAAGGTTGCACCAAGGATCCAATAAAGGACGACAATCAGAACCATGAATCAAAATGTAAACAGGTCAGCTTTCAGGTGTTGGGATGACGTTGAAATTGTGATTAATTCCAGCGCCTGCCTCTTTCATCGTCCTCTGGACAGAGCGTTTCACCTTTGACCCTGTAACAAATGCTCCAATGATTATTAGATTCGTGGGATGATCAGTTCAGTGTTTTGGTTTGTTTGTTTCTGCAGTTCATAAACCTGAAGGGAGACGAAGTAGGTATTTGCAGCTCGAACCCCAGATTTGAATGAATCTCCACTGGGACATACAGTAATAAGCAGCAGGATTATAATTAGCAAAAAGCTTACAAGGTATCTGCTATCCTCTGTTGAAGGCAAGCCGAAGTATCTCTCCGAGAAGGCCGAGGCTGAAATTGAAGCAGAGAGAGGTTGATTAAAGGCGACTCAACGACACACTTTTAATAAAAGCAGGAGCTTTTCATGTTAGAGTTTCTCTGAGCCCAAATCCCCAAACGCAGAGCCAAAGTATAATTAAAGTCTCCCTACCCTGATGAGGCAAATGAGAAAGTCTACATTCAGAGGGCTGGTGGTTCTGCAGCGCAGGTATTAAATATGTATTTTTCCCCAAAGTTTTGTCGTATTTCACCTACCGTACATGGTCCAGTCGATGATGGGAGCCTGAGCAGCTGCACATCTTATCAACCGTCCTGAATCCAGCATCATCAGAGTGATGTAACCCCCATAAGCCTGCAGAGGAAAGTCAGTTATGGGAAAAAAAACAGAAAACGGGCTTTACCCTGAAACCTTGAGTTCAAATCAGCATGTTTAAAGTGAGAAATTATAGAATCAGTAGGCTTTCCTAACCTGCAGTATATCATTCAGTACTTTGTGGGAGTTAAATGAAAATTCATATCAATTTTTCACTGTTACAAAAACAATCGTTGCTTACATTACCAAGGGTCTGCAAACTGCAGCTCCGAAGCCACGAGTGGCTCTTTCCCTTCCATAATGGATCCTTACAACTCTGGCTTAAATTCAATGACAAATGTGCATTAAGGCCGTCATTTTATTTGAATACCAGCCATGCTGTTTTAGAACTATTTTTTTCTGTCATTAAGTTTATTCATTTTTCATAAATGTACAAATCCCACTGCAGGAAACATATCCATCCTGTTTTCTGCAAATGTTTTTAATGTTTTTCTTTATCTTAAACCCTAAAAACAGAAATAATATATATATATATATATATATATATTAATTTTTTTGTCACCTCTGAAGAAGCTGCAGATGTCTCCTATAGAGTGAATTATTGAAGTATAGCCGGACAGACGGGACTAACCTGTCCATAAACTCCAATCCGAGTCTGATCAACAAATGGCAGCTTCACCAGGAATCTGAACAAAAACAAAACAGTTGCATTACAATAGCATTCGGCATATTAAAGTCAGATCAGGGTCAGAATAAAAATAAAAATGAGAAACAATACAATGGCAGAGTCGACCTTCTGCTTCGTGTCACGTTGGATTATAGACCTAATAAACTACAAAACAAACATGCAATCGTTTGTTTTGTTTCTGCAATGCAGATGTTTTCGACATACTCCAGAGCCGCGATCTGGTCGTCGACGTCCACCGTCCTGAGTCTGTGGTAAACCTGCTCAGGCAACCTGGGAATACACAAGAAAACTTGTCAGGAAGAAAAATATAGATCAGCAGTGCTATGAAAAAGAAAAAGACCAGATATTGTTGCACCTTTGACCTCTGAACCCAGGTCCTCTGCCGTCCAGCTGAGCCACTATGACCTGCTCCGATACGGCAAGCACCAGGTCCCAATTCAAGCCGAATTTCTCCGTCGCCGCCTGTTCGCCTGGAGCGCTGCCTCTGCCAAGAAACATTTCTGCTTTACTCACTGCTCGACTCTGACTCTATCTTTTAAAGTGACGGAGGCACGAGAGTCAACTTCTCTCCTACTGCTCAACATTAAGATCAAGCTCTGGGTTTCATTTTTTACGCGCAATATTTGCCACATTAATTACCTCATCGATTCTTTTATTATTTCTATTATTATTGCCAATATTTGCAGGATCAGTCCTCCAAAGGAAAGAATGAGTTCCTAAAAAAAACAAAACAGGCTAATAATTGATTGCAGAAAGAAATATTCTAGAAAGAAATGAGAGAAGGGAGAAGAGGAGCTGGAGAGATTACAGTCGCAACCCAAAAGGTTGGGGAGAGATGCAACTGAGAATGATGAAAATAATATTAGCAGTAGCTCATGGAGCCATCAGATGCAGCTATGATGAATCGAAAAGAATAAAAGGAACAGTAATCAAGGTCTTCAGCTAAAATAGGAATGTGGAGAATCTTCGCCTGTGTCACTTTTTCCATTGTGCACTTCTGGATTCCTTCACGGTATCGTGTGTAATCTATGCACATAGATCCTTTCCAATGCCAGTCTGATTTTCCGCATGGAATATAAACACTTCATGTTTTTAGCACTCCCAGCTATCAGGGCATATTTACATACTTGCATATTTAAATGAAAGGTGTTTTCTAAGTTGCAGTTTTCTTTAATTCATCCTTTTTCAGTAGTTTAGCTCGAATGATTTTAAACCAAATTCTGGTTTAATCTCCAAATTTTGACTTTGATCCCAGTTTGAGTCAAAATTCAGAGAAAAAAAATAGGATACATATGTATTTTTTAAAATATATGTAACCATCCGCTGCAACAAAAACAACAACACAACAACAAGGATTTGTAATGGGCTCAAACAATTATGGCACAGGTTAAAAACAATAATTGAACAATTTCCTTCGGGAAAATGTACTTCAATTAAGTTGGATTTTCCAACATCTTCAGATTTGGATTGAGCTGATGCAGTAAAAGGAATGATTCACAGTAATGTGCTTTTACAGATCTAATCAGCGTGAAGCCCGAGTAAATTGCCTTTCATCTTAGATTAGTTGCCGTAAAGACGGTATCTAGTAAACGGGGGTTGGCGGGGGAGAGAAGTGTTCTGTTGTCCTTGTCAAACTGAGCCCAGGATCAATGCGGCATCGCAAACATGCAAATGCAATAAAGTACGGAGGGCTCACATGACGAGGAGAAGGCCGTAGAGGTAGGAGTCTGAGAAGTCAGGAGGATAAATGAGCTTCAGAGGCAGCTCTGCGGGAAGAGACAGAAACATTACCTGGTACAGAAGGTGACCCACAGAAGGTTAAGAAGAATGTAAAGTAGGTCGGGACGGATGCCAGGCGCACACACACACACAGAAAACACTCTCATGTCACGTGTGGCTCAACTATCTCATGACGCTCAAACTGTTCAGGGATCATTTGTACCAAAGTTGTCCTGCGTGACATTCAGGAAATCCGTCCTAGACGTCCTCCTGGCGTCCAGCGCAGACCGTAGAGGAACGTTGCTCTCCAGGATGAAGTATGCTGCCAGTGAGAAATGATAACAGAACAACTGTTATTGATATATTGAGGAAATATAATTGGTGTTTTTATTTTTAATAAACACAGAAGAAAAAGCCCCAGAAAACAGCAAAACATAAAGTAAAATGAACAAAATGCACCGATTTGATATTAACGTCTGTATTGGTCTTGATATTGAAACAAAAACTATATTGGCTATTGGTGACAATGTGACTCATATTTCAGTTTCAATTATTTTTAACCTTTTACAGAGGTATTGTGATTTTTTTTTTTATCCAGGCCTGTTTCACCAGTTTATTTATTTTTTATTATTCTGAGCCACATCTCAAAATATCAGATTTTTCACTGGTTATTCTATTTGGGTTTTTTTTTTACCCGCATCATAACACATTTATGTTGTTCTGTTCTCCAATTTGAAATCCCTCTACTTTCACATTCATTTTCAACGCATCTTTTCACGTTAAAATCAACACATCTGTGCCGCATCGCGTTCAGCGGGCATTCCAAAAAAAAACCCAAAAAAACATTTATGAATCAATTAAATGCTGCAAAGCTTTTTTTCGTTTCACAGCAGCTGCGAGGGAGAAAAAAAAAAAAAAAAAAGCAAAAAGCGTAGTTCCGAACCACAAAAGCAAAAACTACTTACAGTCCATGTTGCTGAAACTGAGAAGCAGCACAGCTGGAATACCAGGACCTGGAACATAAACGCAACAGATCAGGCGATTTGCAAAAATGAAAAGCAAACCCAACCTAATTTGAGTTCAATAAAAGTCAAACATTTAATTGTGATCCCTAACCCAGTAATCAGAAACCACTGTTGGACCTATTTCATTCTTAGAGCAAGTCTTTGCTTAAAACTTCCACCATGTCTACTTTCAGAACGATTCTTAATCTTGATTAAGAAACTTTTTGTTTCGGAAACATCTGCGTTCACTGGGCTCCTCATGTCTGCAGAGAGAGGTGAATGTCGAAGACCTTGACAGTGCAGGATGGCGTTCTGCGCGTTTGGACTGACGTCGGCGTCGAAGAACAGGCAGTCTTCCTTCATGTCGCAGGTGAGGCACTCCTTTGAAAATGAGCCGTTGATCGACAAACTGCGGAGGAAACGGGGACCAAAATGTTCCTGTTATCCCTTCTGAAAACGGGTAAAACGAACATAAAGCGGAGTCGATGGCTTCCACCTGTATAAATGTCTCTGTTGTGGCGCCTTCTCAGAGCTCAGAAAGTATCTGTGGGGAGGAAAGCGAAGCTGTTAAACTAGGACAAGGTCACAGATCCACTGCATTTTTCTGGCTGCTAACTCAATAAAGCATCAGTTTGAGTGGGATTTATTCAGAGAATTGCAAAAGATGTCCCAACATTTAGTAAAAAAACCCCAACAAAAATACGACACTTACATGATGTTTTTGCTTTCATCGTAAGCAACGATCCTGATCACCTCCCAGTTTCCAGATGTTAAGTGGCGAACTTCAACCGGGTCGCTTCTCGACTGAAATAGAAAAAAAAGTTGTTGCTGTTTGAGTTTCAGAGTTAGACAAAGAACCAAGGGAGTTAGATTCTGTAACTAATCACTAGATATTCTATAGCAAAGGAATAAGATTCATATTTTCCAATAGGGCTGGATGATGCAGCCGTAAGACCTGATGAGACATCAGTCTATCAATAATGAGCAAGTTACTCAACGGGTTGTTGCTAGCTAACCAAAGAGTGAGTTAGTTGATGCCACTAACCTAGCTTAGCTTGCTATATCTCCCAAAATGCTGTGCGGCTTTCGCTCAGAGTTCAGCTCATATTCTAAACATGATTAAATATTGAACATTCTACCAGATATATTATTTATTAATATTGATCATGCGTCTATTATTGTTGTGGATTTATTGCCCAGCGTGAAATGGGCCAACAACTGATGTCCAATGTTTCTGTTTTTGAGGTTTGGCTTTATTTTGTTCTGAAATGACGATGGAGCTTCAGCTGGAATAAATAGTTGGTTCAGTTCTATTGGTTGTGAATAAAATGTTAAACCGAGGAATCCGACCTGCAGCAGAATATAGGGTTAAGACATGAACCATGTTTCCTTGAAGGGATTTGATTTTAAATTACAGCAGCATTCGTTGGAAAAGCAGCATGGCTGGGATTAAAATCAAAGCTCCCCATGATAAGATCTCCCTGGAAATAAATCCTTTCTTTGCTCTGAGTCTTATTGCCTGGATATTTTCTGCTGCTGGAGGACAGAAACGGAGCAAGAGAGACATAGAGAACGAGGAAACACAGTCTGCTTTCAGTCACCTTTTTAGAGAACATGGCGACGTGGTGGAAGTCTCTGTGCCCTCCGTGTCTGACGGGCATCGTGAGGAAAATCCTGCTCAGGTCCTCCGAGAACAGCGGCTCCTGACTCTGTGGGGGAGAAACGGCATTTACGGCACGAATGCTTCCTGGTTTCGGATCTGTCTGTCCATGTTTTTGGGTGACTCTTACAATAATTTGCCCAAATATTTGCGTTGGTTTAACGCAAATCTTTACTTTTTGCATCATGTGGGTGCTCTTTCTGCAGCCATTTCTCAGGTGAAAGACTTAGAAATGACTACATTTAGACATTTCTAATAAAAACTTGAAATTGTATACTTGCATAAAACTGTCAAAAAATTTTGATTTCTTTATTTACCTGCCTGGTGAGCCATGTGTCTGAGGACTCTTCGTGTCTCTGAGGAAGAAAAAGCAGCTTTTGTTGGCATATATGCAAGATTTAAAGAAAGTACATTTTTTCAAGCAAAACTAATAATAATAAAATACAATGTGAAAGTAAAGAAAAACAGCATAGTACATAAATGAAATCCAAATTTTTCTCATGTATTGTTTGAATCATGCTTGAATGTATTAAATCTTATGTTTTTATTTTTATTTTTCAGAAGATGCATAAAATTAGCTAGAAATACGAGAATAATACAAAAAAGTTACAATAAAAAGCAAATATTTTTAAAAGTCTTTGGAAATATACGCGTTAGGGTATATAAACAAGAAAATACAAGACGATTAGCACATTAAATGGAAATTAAATTATTACAGCTTTCATTTTGTTAAGTTTTATTGTGCTAACTTTTATTTTTGCATTTTCTTTTTTTTAATTTACTTGATATGGTTTTAAAACTAACAAAAAAAAAAAACTGTTAGGTTTAGACCTCAAAACTCGGTTAAAGAGCTTTGCGGCACATTTTTTCTAAAACTACAAGGACACGCGTTCACCAGAGCCAGTCCAACTTTAAACATCATCAAAAAGAGATGTGTTCTTTATTTAGAAAAATACCCTGGCATGCTAAGTCCTCCAAAGCTAATAGAAGCACTCTAGAAGTTTTCTGCTTTTGTTCAGATATCCATGCTAAAGTCCCTGAAATCTTTGGCATAAATGGAAAAAATGCGTCTGGAAAAATAAACATTTCCTGTGAAGATGCCGTGTGAATACTGACTACAGAACAATTTGAAGTCAACTGCAGAAATGTAAGAAATGGGGAAAAAAGCCTAAAGAAAAAACAGCTTGAAAGAAGTGAAAACTTTCAGTCATTTCAAATTTCCCACTTAAAACTTAGAAATCAGTGCAGCATGTTGACCTATGATATTACATTACCTGCAATGTGCCCCAAAAAAACAAAACATGTAATAGCTAAAATTTTAGCTAGCTATCAATCAATCAATCACACAAAAACACAAAGTCATGCAACATAGAATAAACAATACATTGTTACATATTATGTTTCTAATACAATTCTAAACAGGTGTGTTTAGTCGAGATTTAAAGGAAGTCAGGGTTTCTGCTGTTTTACAGTTTTCTGGAAGTTTGTTCCAAATTCTTGGTGCATAGATGCTGAAAGCTGCTTCTCCTCTCTTGGTTCTGGTTCTGAGGATGCAGACCAGAACCAGAAGACCTGAGAGGTCTGGAAGGTTGATACAACAACAGCAGATCTTTGATGTATTGTGGTGCTAAACCGTTCAGTGATTTGTAAACTAACAACAGTATTTTAATATCTATTCTTTGAGCTACAGGGAGCCGGTGGAGGGACTTTAAAGCTGGTGTTATGTCTCTATCTTCCTGGTTCTAGTGAGAACGCGAGCAGCAGCAGCAGCAGCAGCGTTCTGGATCAGCTGCAGCTATTTGATCGATTTGTTGGACAGGCCCATGGAAAGAGTCAAAGCAGTTGGGACATCATGAGGAAACTATTTAATTGTTTACACACAGTTCTTTCAATAACTTTGCTGAGGAATGGGAGGTCAGAGGTCAGCCTGTAATTCTGCAAAAGTGATTTGTCCAGATTGTTCTTTTGTAGCAGTGGTTTGATGACTGCTGTTTTCAAAGCCTGGGGGAAAACACCTGATGTGAGCGATGAGTTTACTATTTGGATCAGATCAGTAGCTATCAGGGTTGCAAAAAGAAATGTTCACATTATTAAAAGCATGGAAAGAAACGCTCAGACCTGGTGGCAGACTCCAGTTGTTGCGTCACAGACCGTCAGAAGCGAGGCGTTCTGGGGACGGTTGACCCACCGCACAGCAAGGCGTGTGTGGTTTATCCACTTCACCATGGTAATGTAGAACTCTCTGATAATCAGATATTATCAGAGAGGATTGGAATAAGACAAAATGACTGCATGTTTTGACGCTCCCAACACTGTGCCGACGTTTACTCGTCTTCACCTGAGTCTGAGCTGATCTGGGGGATGGAGCTCCTGAGTGCTCGTGATGCCAAACAGGTTGACAACAAACAGCTTGACAGTTGGGTTCCTCTGACCGGCCTGAAGTAGAAAGCATAAAAACAGATTAGGCATCGGAGGAAGAAAAAAAAAGGAATGAATGTCTTGAGCCTTTCCTTATTTCTTCCCATTTTGGTTCCAAGCAGTGTAAGTACTAGTCAAAGTCAGACTAGCATAGTATTGTTGCCAGTTGTAAAGATTTGTGACGATGTGCTGCAGACGACGTGTTGGATAGAGTAGGCGCTTCTTAAAGAGACGGAGGCCCAAGTTCCAAGTTTTCACATTTCTTTTCAGTCATGTTTGATTCACACAGCGGTTTTATGACGACAGCAGGTGCCGCCTTTGAGGACAAATAGTGACATTTCATAGCAGTGCTGTTGGCCAGAAAATACATAACTCCTCTCAAAACTCTCCTTTTTCTTCACAAATTTATCAAGAAACAAGAAAAGGTCATTTAATTTGAAAATTCCACAAAAATGAGCATTTATGTATTTATTCATTTTCTTTCTAAATAAATAAATACTCTCTTCAGTTGCCTAAGATTTTACCAACCCTTACCATTGGGTAGGGGTACTGGATGCCTCGGGGATAAGCGCTGCCAGTGAACTGCGGCAGAGCCATGTTGGGCACCAGGCTGTTGTCGATCCTCAGGAAGGCCAGCCGCTCTCCGTCAGGCGACCACCAGTGAGCCAGGTGTGAGTGGAGGATCTCCTCTGACAGAACAAAACTCATTTAAAATCCCCCTTGGTCGTTAATTGTCTGGTTAATTATGCAAGCTGCCCCTGCGAGGAGGCTCCAGATCAGTCGAGAAGAACAACCGACCGATTATATTTTGCTCAGAGAAACATAAAAGCTGAATCGCCAAATGTCCTTCGTCTATTTTTTGCGCCGCTGCTTGTCGCAATCTTTCCCAGACGCTTCAAGAATTGCAGAGGCTTGCTAGTTTTTCATAATTAATCTCTTTAGTTTGTCTCATCTGCTCTCCAGCAGTCTGAGCGGCAAAACCAAAGCTTTGGAAAACTGGATTTTTTCACACTAAACTGTATCCACCAATTGTGACTGCGACAAATTTCTCTCTTAAAGGGTCAATATTATGTAACGTAGATTGGGTTTTTTTCAGCTTTACATTAAGTTGTGTTATTTACTCATCAAAACACATCTGCCTTGATTTTTATTAGTTCTTTTTTTTTCATGAATGTTTGAGAAATACTTGAATCTCCCGTGGCAACCACTCGGTTGTGCAAAACGCCTTTGAGGACGAAGCTCCTCCTCTGAGCTGCAGTGTCTAAAGTTTTGAGCTTTCGCCTCACGGACTCTCCAACTCGGCTCCTCCAGACTAGCCAGGAGCAATTAGCAAACACCAGGTGGAACTGGGCATCTGCTGAGCTCATTATGCAAACTGCTTTTTTTTTTTTTTTAAAGAGACAGAGGCCCAATTTCAAGGCATTAAATTACAAAATAAGTCAAACAATATTTGAGATATGTATCATTTTTTTCTCATGAAGTTGACATAGTTACTTGATTGTGCTATAAAATGTCATTAAGTGGCCTGACAATTAATCTGATCTAAATAAACCCACCTTCATACAGCCAGTCAGCTATCCCGTTGAAAACGACGCCCTCCATCCCAGAGGAGGTGATTCTCAGAGAGCTGCTCTTCACGTCTGACTGATAGTAGATGTTGTTCTCAAATATGTAGATCTGAGGAAGAAGACTGGACTTTATCTTTACTGCTTCAAGAAGGCGTTTGTCCACTTTGGTAGGATTTTTATGGACCACTAATGCCGCTGGTTTGGCTTTGTGCTCTCAGTAATATCTGGAAACCCTAAAACAGTTAATTTCACTGTTTACAAGATGTATAAGAAAACAACTTTTTTTTTTTGCCCACCTAATTCCTCTCAATAAACTCGCTGAGCAGGACAAAATGTAGACGTGAACACAATCGCACTCAGACAGAGAAGGCAAACATGCAATATATTGCTCATATACGTCGAAGCGGCTCCCTCTGAAGAGACGAAGAATTCAGAGCAATAACTCAAGCGAGGGAAACGTCTTACCAGCTGCCGTCCCTGCCGTCCCCAGGCCGCATGCTGGAGAACGGAGTTTTGAACCTCAGGTGGGTTCAGCTCCCATACCTCCCTGATGAGACACAACAACATCAACAACCGCCATCTGTTTCCGCACGCAAGCAGCGACAGAGGAGCCAGAGCTGTTCCCTACCTCGTGTTGATGTTGTACACAATGTAGGACGCCGTGTACGAATGTCTGTACACCTGCAACGACAGCGGAGACGATCACCAAAAGCAAACACTGATAAATCGTCGAGGCTTTTTGATATTAGCCGCTCTGAGTAAATGAAACGGCAAAACCTGAGACGTCCAGGGAAGTAATAAAGTGTATGACAGCGAAAACGCTGCATTCAAATCTTATATTTTAAACTGAATCCACTGAAAGTAAAATCTTTTAAACCTACAAATACTGTACATTATGTAAATGAATTAGTTTGTTTGCCATATACAAGTAATTTTATGCCTATTTAAAAAATATTGTTGAGCAAATCGTCTTCTTGTAGAAATGTAAATAAATGCGTAACCTGTGGCAGGTTTTTCATGAACATTCATAGAGATTAAGAAGCCCGAAGGAGTAGAATATTACATTTATACTCCAGGTAAAATGGAAGTTAACTTATCAGAACTTCAGAGAAACTTTAGCTAAATAAAAAAAGCTGTAGTCCTAAAACTGCATTTTTTCCCCCTAAATGGGAGCGTTGGTACCAACTGTCCCTCTGGTAATCACAACAAAACAATTTAAACATAGATGTAGCTGACATAGGTACATAGATGTAGCTAACATAGATACATAGATGTAGCTAACATAGGTACATAGATGTAGCTAACATAGATACATAGATGTAGCTAACATAGATACATAGATGTAGCTAACATAGATACATAGATGTAGCTAACATAGATACATAGATGTAGCCAACATAGATACATAGATGTAGCTGACATAGATTCATAGATGTAGCCAACATAGATACATAGATCTAGCAACACAGATGTACCTGACATAGATACATAGATCTAGCAACATAGATACATAGATGTAGCCAACACAGATACATAGATGTAGCTAACTTAGATACATAGATCTAGCTAACATAGAAACATAGATCTAGCTAACATAGAAACATAGATGTAGCTAACATAGATACATAGATGTAGCTAAAATAGATACATAGATGTAGCAACACAGATACATAGATGTAGCCAACACAGATACATAGATGTAGCTGACATAGATACATAGATGTAGCTAACATAGATACATAGATGTAGCTAACTTAGATACATAGATCTAGCTAACATAGAAACATAGATGTAGCTAACATAGAAACATAGATGTAGCTAACATAGATACATAGATGTAGCTAAAATGATACATAGATGTAGCAACACAGATACATAGATGTAGCCAACACAGATACATAGATGTAGCTGACATAGGTACATAGATGTAGCTAACATAGATACATAGATGTAGCTAAAATAGATACATAGATGTAGCCAACATAGATACATAGATGTAGCTGACATAGATTCATAGATGTAGCCAACATAGATACATAGATTTAGCTAACATAGGTACATAGATGTAGGCAACACAGATACATAGATGTAGCTAACATAGATACATAGATGTAGCTAACATAGATACATAGATGTAGCTAACATAGATACATAGATGTAGCTAACATAGATACATAGATGTAGCTGACATAGATAGATAGATGTAGCTGACATAGATACATAGATGTAGCTAACATAGATACATAGATGTAGCTAACATAGATACATAGATGTAGCTGACATAGATACATAGATGTAGCTGACATAGATAGATAGATGTAGCTAACATAGATACATAGATGTAGCTAACATAGATACATAGATCTAGCTGACATAGATACATAGATGTAACTGACATAGATACATAGATGTAGCTAACATAGATACATAGATGTAGCTAACATAGATACATAGATGTAGCTAACATAGATACATAGATGTAGCTAACATAGATACATAGATGTAGCTAACATAGATACATAGATGTAGCTAACATAGATACATAGATGTAGCTAACATAGATACATAGATGTAGCTGACATAGATACATAGATGTAGCTGACATAGATACATAGATGTAGCTAACATAGATACATAGATGTAGCTAACATAGATACATAGATGTAGCTAACATAGATACATAGATGTAGCTAACATAGATACATAGATGTAGCTAACATAGATACAGATGTAGCTAACATAGATACATAGATGTAGCTGACATAGATACATAGATGTAGCTGACATAGATAGATAGATGTAGCTGACATAGATACATAGATGTAGCTAACATAGATACATAGATGTAGCTAACATAGATACATAGATGTAGCTAACATAGATACATAGATGTAGCTGACATAGATACATAGCTGTAGCTAACATAGGTACATAGATGTAGCTGACATAGATACATAGATGTAGCTAACATAGATACATAGATGTAGCTAACATAGATACATAGATGTAGCTGACATAGATACATAGATGTAGCTAACATAGGTACATAGATGTAGCTAACATAGATACATAGATGTAGCTAAAATAGATACATAGATGTAGCTAACATAGATACATAGATGTAGCTAACATAGATACATAGATGTAGCTAACATAGATACATAGATGTAGCTAACATAGATACATAGATGTTGCTGACATAGATACATAGATGTAGCTAACATAGATACATAGATGTTGCTGACATAGATACATAGATGTAGCTAACATAGATGCATAGATGTGGCTGACATAGATACATAGATGTAGCTGACATAGATACATAGATGTAGCTAACATAGATACATAGATGTAGCTAACATAGATGCATAGATGTTGCTGACATAGATACATAGATGTAGCTAACATAGATACATAGATGTAGCTAACATAGATACATAGATGTTGCTGACATAGATACATAGATGTAGCTAAAATAGATACATAGATGTAGCTAACACTGGAATCACAAAACATCACTGGTCAAAGTTTTAAAATCCGGTAACATTTCTCCAATCCAGAAGAAATTTCCTGACCCTTGCAAGCCATCGCTTCTGCACAGATAAGCTCAAAAGCCCCCTCTCCATAACTCCTCAATAAGGTGAGCATCTAGTTTGCGACATGCACTGTTACAGTAGGCAGGTCAGATTTAGTTTCCTCCGGTGCACTCTGGCTATAAAGTTGAAAATGTGTTCGAGTCTGCACCAAATGTCAACATGACGGATGCCTTTCAGCTGTTTTCAATCAGACTTTTAAAATACCGGTGAAACACAGAAAATATTTGGGGAATTGGGGAGTTGTCCAACAATATAGTACCCACCATGGCCAGAGGCATTAATTCTTGAAAGCTTGTCCTTGTGGCTGAATAAAAATAATTCTGCAAAGAGTGGGCCGACATTCCAACATAGCAACGTAAAAGAGGGAAAAGCAGTTGTTACTGCCGGAGCCTGCACGAGCGTTAATAACATTTCTGATTAGGGCCACAGTCGGTTCGGATAGTTGGAAATCGTCCTTTAGGAAAGAGCATTTTGTATTTCAGAAGGAACTGAAAGCTTCAGAAAGAGGCGATTGTCTGTTGCTAGAGCAACAAATGAAAATGGAATTTAATTAATTAAGGTGAATTTTAAGGTGCTCTCTTCCTTTCAAATGACAGACTGACAAGCTAAGAAATTATACTGGCAAAGCAATCACTGGAGAGCATGATGTAGAACATACACCCTTTGCTCTATCTGCTGCAGCCACATTTCCAGATAATTGATGGAAAACCTTCACTGTGGGGAGAAAGGAAAGACCGCCTGCAAGTTGACTGATGGCACAAATATTACTGGGCACCCGGTGTTTAAGCCCCACCAGAAATTATGCAAAACAAATCAGCACCTGCTCGGTGCAGGTGGTACAATTTGTTCTCAAAGGGAACTGCAAAAACTCATGAGAGGAGCAACGGATTTATTCAGCCCTCAAAAATCCAAACTATCAGAGCAACCCTTCGCCAAAGCAGAGAAGTCACTTGTCGGAGAAGAGAATAGAGACATCACAGGCGGGTGCCGTGTGTGTGTGCGCGCGCGGGCGTGTGTGTGTTTGCAAATGAGTGATGGCAGCACTGGGTATTTCACGGGAGCACAATGGAAATCTGGCAGGATGTAAAACAAAAGGTGAAAGGAATGGCTGATGACACCCAGGATGATTTGCAATCAAAGCTGGTGTGATTATAATAATAATTTAAAAAAAAAAGAAAAAAAACTAATCACCAGCTGTTATGCATGGAACCTTTTATTTACAGAAATCAGCTCTAATTTGAAGCTCACCTGTTTGACGTCGTATGCGAAGAGTGCAAACTTCAGATCTGGAGAGAGTGAATATTTTGCCACCTTGAAAGACACCTAGAGGTAAAGAGGCGACCGTTAAAACGGGGTTTAAACGGGACGAATTATGTCAGACGCACAAGAAAAGATTTCACTGCAGCGAAACGCTCAAAATTATTCATCAAACTTCAAAGGCTTGGAGCTCATCATTAAAGATGAATAGTCTAAATAGCAGTGAAAACCAGCAAAAAAAATAAAAAAATAGATTCACTAAAGTTATACAATGGGGTTGACTATTGGGAAAGGTTGAAATATTAGCTTTTAGTCATGCCATTCTTTTAACAAAATCTAAATAGAATCAGGCACGATTTTCAAAATTGGCAATTCACACCCTTTTCTTATGTTTGGAGAGATGTCCATCTCATTTCCCGACAGCAATGAAAAAGGAAAATAAGATGGTAGACGAGGACGGAAGAGTTGAACAAAGGCAGGTAGGATGACGGATGAAAGGACTTTAGGGAACAAAAGGAGCCAACCAAATAGAGGCACAAAGAGGAGGGAAGAAAATGAGGGTGGAAGTAAAGCACAGACATGGAAAAGACAGGAAGAACAGAAGTGAACGCATCAGCAAGAAAAAAAACAGGGAAGGAATGGTAGATGGGAAATAAGGAAAAATGATGGAAGGAAATCACCAGAAAAGAGAGAAGTATTGGCAGAAAGTAGAGATGAAAGATGTTATTTGAGAAAGGGATTGACAGTAAAGTCTACAAATACTACTTTATCTCATCTTCATATACTTTTAGATGGAAAATGTTAAAAAAAAAAAATTAAAAAAACTTTTCTTTCCAGGGCAGGGGGAGTGTTTGTGTCCAGAACAGGAACCAAACATGGAAAAGCAGCATGCAGCTTCTACGCACCGCAAATCTGGAACAAACTTCTCCCGGGAAACTGCAAAGCAGCCGAAACACTGATTTTCTTTAAATCGATGCTAAAAACCGCTTACCTGCTTTTGAATCATAAGAAACAAAATATTGTCCGCCACTTTTGATGTGTGTTGATAATTTTTTAACAATGGCACTCAATGCCATCGTACCGATAGCAATGGATTGATATGCTGTCGATTGTATTTTTTCTTGTTTTGGTCAGCAATGTTTTTGTTGTTTGATCAACAATTCATAACGTTATATCCCGGTGGTGACAAATAGATCTGTTCCTAATGACAGGATACATATTTATGATGCGTAGAGAGATCCTGATGCGTTTCGGAGGTTTAGTTCTTAGTTTACATAAATCAAGCGGGAAAAGTTCCGACACATTTCCATCTGTTGCGTCACTTTCGGAAACAAAACGTCATCTTTTCTCCAAAAGTCCCACAGCTTTGAGGAAACGGGAGCAACACTGGCGCCAGCGTTCACCTCCCGTCTGGAGAGGCTTTGAAGCTCTCCAGTGACTCTCAGTGAAACGTGGGTGAGACGATGACAAAAAAAAAATTGGACGATTTGTTTCAGCGCACAAGGATTATGGAACAGCAGCAGAATTAAGACGACGCCAGCAGAAAACGGCTAAATTTAACAGGAAACGTCAATTATTCACTGAGCTGCAACTCAGGATGTGAATGTATGTTCCTGAAGGTAACGCAGCAGCAACTATAGTGGAATATCTGGCAAAGTTTGAGGCAAGATTGTTGGATTGTTAAAGGTTTTCTTGGTTTCACTCTGCTAAATAAATCTCATTTTAAAGCCATACTATTAGTAGAACTGATAATATACTTAAATCAATATCTTCCATCCTCCCTTTGTGTTTTTTTTGCCATTATGTTGCTCCAAGATTGAATGGAAGTTCTCAGCCTGCATAGAATCAACTGTTCGGTAGATAAAACGCAAAATATTATTGATCCCAGCTGAAGTTTGCGCACGACAGCGGCTGAAGAGCAACTTTTTTAGTCGCGGAAATGTGAAGACGACAGTAATGAGAATAACGTACAAACGTGGCGTTCTTCAAGATGGCCTCCGTCTCATTCAGGGCAAAGTTGAACCTGATGACATCACCGTCCCTGTTTCTGTACACCACCTCCGAATCTGCGAGCAAAAGCAGAAAAAAAATATATCAGTTAAAAAAATATAAAAGGAAAATTGAAAATCAGCACAACTTTGTGCTTTAAAACGTCACCTAGACTTATAGACTCAAAAGACAGAAGTGATATACTTCAAATTGTTGTACCGAACAACCCTTCAGATTGCAACAATTGCTTCTTGCATTTAATTGCTAAGGTCTTTCCATTTTGGCATTGTTGATACTCACACAAAACTTTCTGATTTTCCAATACTTACATCATACGTCCTCACTGAGGCGCAGTGCTGTTAGTTTTCCTCTTAAGAAGGGTTTGTTGTGGATCTCTGTATGTTTTTGACGTTTCTTGTCGAATTTGTTTTGAACATTCTGAGGCGCATGTACCTTTTCGTCCTGGCATTGCTTTGAGAAAAATTTGATTGCAATCTAGGTTTTGTTTTTTTCGTGAGTGTTTTTTCACAATTCACTGTTTCAAGATCCTTAAACGTTTTGTTGCGTCTGACTAACCAATGAGTGCTTCCGATAAATTACATCAAAAGTGCAAAATACTCACCTTAATTTTATGAACAATTTGCAACAGTACGAATTTAATAATGAAAATCAACTAGATTAATTCAAAACAGGAGTAACAGGAGTTATTCAATACAAAAAGTCCATCAGAGCTTTTTATGTTTTTTTACATTCTGCTTTGACTGGCCTCTCTATCCATTATAGGTTCAAACAGCAACACACACACACAGTGTCCTGGATCTGTCTCATTGCGGTCCGGTCTGGTCTGGTCCTGGCTGCAGCCAGCAGCGAGAGGCTAATGATATGCAGGGAATAAGGAACAGCTGATTCATACAGCTGCATAGGTCATGTTCATGTCTTTTTAAGAGAGAAAAGAAACAGCAGATGTGTGTTGTTTTTTTTTAACAACTCGTGATTAATTTACACAAGAGCTGAAAGTGTAAAGTCTCTGAGTTTTTCATCGCAGTTTCATTGACTCCCAATAATGTATGTCTTCATTAGATCAATAAAAAGTCTTTACAATTAAAAAAAAAAAATTATAAAAATGCCCACGTTATCGCCTGTGCATTTAAATACACAGGGGCATTTTAAGGTAGCTTTACATCGTTTGTACAAATGTCTTTTAGTGCCCGAAATCCCAGCCTGCATTCTTCCTGTCATATTTGACGCTCCAACGTTTAATACACACCGAAACGGGGATTAGTTTTAAACTCCCTGAGTCATTTTCTGTCATTCTAATCCAGAAGCAGCCGCAGCGAGGCCTTTCTTCGCCTCGCCTCCTTTTGGAATCTCGGCTCTCATTTCGGAGTGAATTTGCAGCTGATTGCGGCTGAGGGAAATCGCTCTCCTGCCACGCGACGGGTTCAGGCTGGGCGTGTGCACTAATGCAGTTGGAAAAAGAACTTCGAATTGTGGATCCACATTTCTCGGTAAGCCGACTGGCGGCGAGGGTTATGTGAAGGGCGCCTCAAATTGCTAGCTTTGCGCCGTTTTTATAAAATCCTAAGTGGAGCATTTTCTCTTGTAAATCAAGGAAGCGTTGTGTTTGCATTCAACTTTGTTGCCCCATTGATGAGCCTACTGAGTTGTGTTGACAGATCCATTATCTTTGATAATTGAGCTTTTTCGGCAGATCCTTTCAGACAGCCTGTTTCAGCTCCAAAACTGGAACAGGAATTAAGCCAGGCTTAACACGAGAAGGTGTTTTGTCCCTGCTGACATTTGTCATACTAAAATTAGTCAGATTCCCAAAAACAATAATAGTATCAGAGAGGTTCTCTGGCATAATCGCCTGTTTAGGATCTTGCAATAATATCTCAGGATGTGACTTTTTATAAACAACGATTATTTTTACATATTTGTGAAAACTGTCCCCATGTTGTGACAGTATAACATGAAATGATAAAAAAAATAATCATTTAAATCCTCCACCTCCTCGTTGTAGTCCTACAGCCATCTGCAGAAATGCGCTGCTTGGTCAGAAACAACCAATCAGAGAAAGGAAGAGGGTCTTGGTGCTGCCAATCAGGCTCGTGAAAGCTCTGGTCAAACTAATGGCGGAGAAAAAAGTTACCATTACAGGAAAACTGTTTACCCATCACCATCGGTGGCCGTGCTAACTAGCTAACAGTGTGTCAGCGAAAGATCCCACAATCCCCTGCTGCATCATGGTCAACCTCTGACACGCCCCAAAACAAAACACGTTGGCTGTTGTTGGCTTTTCAATTTAGCAATGGTTACCTACTGAGAGCTCGCCTCAAAATATCTGCATAAAATTGCGCAAAATTGATAATAGTATTGTATCTGAAAAAAATGTCTACATCATTAAGTACTTTAAAGTGATACGTTCAGCGAGAGTGATGGCTTCAGGTCGAGAAAACTCAGCTCAGGCCGTTTGGTAAATATATGATTCACTATTGATGCGTTTGCTGAGGTTTTTCTAGTGGATTTCCTGGTTCTCTCGAATTTCTTTTTCCAACTGCGTGTGGATTTTCCCCCCTTGTTCTCGGCTAAATCCCATGTAATCTATTCAGAACAAACAATGTAAACTTCATGAATAAATCACTCAGACACAATCCCGGGGTTAGTCTGAAAACACACAGCGATTGTCCCGTTCCCGTGGAAACGCCAGCTCACCGTAGCATCCATAAAGCTGATGAACAGGGAAACAAAGCGTTTGTTTTCAACTCTGCTTTAGTTTGATCTGCCCAAGAGGTGTTGAATCAGATTCCGACGCAGACGGAGAAGAGGGTTTTTCATTCTGGCCTTCACAGTGCGCTGTATTTATTCGGTCGTTTCCAAATTGTTCTGTTTTGAACTTCATCACCGAGCCAGTAGAGTCTGTGATGACGCTGCTGCTGCGTTTTCGGGTTGAATTCCTGCCAATATCGACTCCTGGGAAGCCTGGCGGCTGCTTCCCGCTTGTGAATAAATCCTTTCCTCCGTTTGTTTTTTTGAACTTTCAAAACCTTCCCTGGTGGTTCAGCTACAACAGTTGCTTTTTTACGCTCATTGCTTTTGTGTTTGGTAACCGTAGTCCTGGTACCAAACAGCCGAAACTCCCACTTTGATGAATTTAATAAAGGACGGTTGTTAAATCCAATAATATATTTGGCAACTGCCCCTTACTGATAATTAATATGAATAAAAATGCTATACAATATCAACACTACATGTAATATGATGCTGATGACAACATTTATGTGTTGTATCGCCTCAAAAGATTCGCTGCAAACAAAATCTTAGTTTCGCTCCTGACGCAAAATATTAATTCTAATAATGTGCAACTCTTTAAAATTCGTAATCTTTTTATTAAGACTGAACTCCGCAAGCTTCAGTCTCCCAGCTTGACTCTTTTTCCATGATTACGTTTTCAAAGCCCGGCTTGGGCGCTTCCACGCCGGAGATGCTTCGCGCTTGGTTTCCTGCAATTTATGAGCAGCCATTTGAAGAAATCATTTCATACGCGTCCCCCCAGTACTGTTAAATGTTTGCGCGGCCACCGCTGAGACCCAACTCTGATGGCGAAAATAAGTCTGAGGTTGTCAAGAAATGCAATTTCCACCGGAGGCCTGCTCGGAATTAGAGCTGCAGTGAAGCCGGAGCCGCGTCGTCTGCACCGCCTCTCGGCTTTCATCGCACCTGATGGAAACGACTTTTACAGCACACAGTGCGTCAGGCTGCAATTCCCCCCATTTCATCATCAATCTCAATAAAGCAGCTAATGGGACAGCTGACCCTGTGGGGCTGAAAACAAATCATCACAGCGGCGCAAACGGGCTTCCTGCGGTTTGGACCAGCTCAAAAAAAAATAAAAAATTCATTCATGTTAATGTTATTTCAGATGAAATAAGAACGCATGTCTGAAGTCTAGGAAAAAAAATCTTTTTGTGTCATAATTGGTGACATATGGTGATTTAGTTTTCTTACTTAAACAAGTGAACTCCTTGATGGACTGGTCCGCATGCAAACCGCTAAACATCTAGCTTCAAAAGAAGCTAGATGTTTGGATTCTGCACAAACATTATCATTATGATTACAGAGGTCAAAGGAAGCCAAATTTGTAGATGTGGAAAGCTTGTACAAATTTTTCTACCACACGTTTTCCTTCCACTTAACTTTCCACCAGTATATTTTGTTTGAGACTGTTGTCAAGAGTCTTTCAATTATTATTATTATTATTGTAACATAAATATTTTCAAGAAATTAGTTTTTTTCATATTTTCTATCAAGTTTTTCTTCCACTCAACTTTCCATCAATATGCTTGGATACTGCACACCGTGCACAGCCAGCTGTTTTTAATCAATGATTCGTCTCTGCAATAGAACATTTCTGGATGAAGCGTTCTATTTTTATTTGTCTGATGCAATATTTAGTATTTTGCTTTTATCTGTCAAGATGTCAACATAATGATCTTAAATGTACACCTGATGTATAAAGGAAAGAGGGACGCAGTGATTTTCTACTAATTGTCAACACGACCACAGCTCGATAACAAGGTCCAAGGTTAGCAGGTCAGGAAAACGTTTTCAGGAAGTAGCCCAGTTATGCTAGCTTGACTTTGACAATCTTAACATGCAGATGTGCTGTGGAATTCGGTGTGTTTTGGTTCAGTTGACAAATATAGCATTTTATTAGCATGAGAAATGTTGACATATTTTTGTGTGTGTTGAATCCTGATACACTAGTGGAGCTGGTGTCAGTCGGCGGCCATGGCAACGTATCTGTGCGTCGGGTAGCTGATGCAGAGCGATGAGAAAACGATGAATGCGAGTGTTTTTAAGTTGTTTTATGTGTTATTTTTGCCTTTGCTGTGGTGCACTGCACCAAATTAATAATACCTACATCTCCAGTTCTGCTGCAGTAGTTTATTTTTTAAATATTTTTTATTAAGGGGCGCTGCAAGTTTAAAAAGAGTAAGTCTTCTTGCCCTTCAGCGTTGTGTGCATGCGTGAAATTTCTGGATGTAAACAATAACAAATTCCATATAAGCAGACTTGTCCAACTTGTTTTGTAAAGTGCCTTCACATGAGTTATTTTCTTTGCAAATTGGTACCGTGTCATCATAAACTGAACTGAACAAAGTGAACTAAAAGTGCCACATGAAATCACAATTTAAAATGCAAATCGCGGGACAGTTTGAAATCAACAACAGAGTCGGCAACAGAGAAAATGTTGAAAAACAGCAGCGAGAGCTTCAGAAACCCCACAACGAGCAGAGAGATGATGAAAATCTAACATCCCAGGCTGCAACTTGAGTTCGGTCAGTCGTGACATTAAAATGTAGTTCCACGGGAAATTAGCCCTCATAAATATATTTGCCAACACGCCAGAGTTTGTCAGAGGCTCAACCATCCAATAACAAGAAGCCACAGGCTACAGGCCGAGTCATTAGTATTATCTCCCTGTGAAAGGGAAGGACTCAGCAGGCGCTGGCTCTTTTGTTTCCCTTTGAGAGCAACAAGGCAATCTTTCCCCACTGTCCTGCGCTTTCCACCTTCCCCTCACCTTCTGTCACCTTAGCCAGACTCCACAGAGGCGCTACGGATATATTTAGCCATCAACACGTCTGAACTCGCCACAAAGACAATAATTTAGCTGTCAAGACGTCAAAGAAAAAAAAGAATCCTGCTGTCATTCTTTAAATTGTCCTCTTTCTCCAATAGTTTATTGTCCGTCTCCTCTTTTCTTAAACAGCATTTTTTTTTTTTTTTTTTGACATTAACACAATTTCCCAGTGATGTAGGAGAGCCGGTTAAACGAAACGTTGGAAATTCATACCCAATATGAGCGAGGGAAGAAGGACTTGATATAGATCAAGGTCGAAAATATGATCTTGAGGCGTTGGCAACGTGGCCTGGAGGCAAGCTGAGGCAAGGAGGGTTCATTGTGATGCAAACCAGAAACGTGTTTGCAGCATTTCTACTGATCCCTGACAGTCTGGATCCCTTTGTTCTGTGCCTCACCTGGATGCTTGAGGCGCCAAAAATGCTCCTTTGCAGATCGTCATAGAAATATTGTGCATCAACAGATTGGGTTTTTTTTATGAATGCCATTATTAACTTCCGTCTTCACCATTACCGCCTCACATTTTAACCCCTTAAGAGACAGTTTTTTTGCTATTAAAATTGTACATTTTCTGCCAATGTCTATAAAAATTTTAGACTTAGAAATAAATACTTCGATTATGTAGACATAAAATCTCCAGGGTCGTTTGGAATGAAGGAAAATATATATATATATATATTTTTTTTTTAAGAAAAAATCAACATAAACCCATGAAGGCCGAGGTCTGCATCTGGAAAAAGCGAAAAAACTAGAGGAAGGTCCATCAACCGGGGCTGAACATTTTAATTCCGATTTCCACATTTGGCTTCCAGCCTGAAACTCACCACTGATCCACCTGGCTTCCGGGTCGTGAATCTGGAACTCGGGTTTGAAGAGATCCGCCACGGTGAGCTTGGACTTGCTGCTTTCTGGAGGCTCAGCTGGGAGGAAAACAAGACGACGTGTTTCAGCTTCGCGTGAAAACACTTAACTGCTAGCCAGGCACTGTAAATAATCAGAATAAGACGAATTTGAACGTACTGGGTGTGAGGACGACTACGGACAAAGTGATGAGCGAGCAGACCACCACTATAACCAGGAGAGAGATGGCGATGCCCTTCCAGTTCCTCTGTGGGGGGCTGACATCCACAAACTCCTGCAAACCCAGTTAAAAAGACACAAAAATACAAATAAGAATCAGCAGAAAACTAACCTTTAAGTCAATGACATCAAAACCCCAACGTTCAGAAAACATCCCATCTTTCTGGCCATGAGAGTTTTCTTCGTTTCTGGTTTATTAAATCTGAAGAGCTGTTGTGCTTAAATATCACTCTGTGAATAAATCAGTTATTTTATACAATTTACAAAAAAAAAAACCTTCCAGATGGAAGACCGGGTATTGCTTTGGAGCCATTTAGCCACAAGATAAAAGCAAATGCAATCATGTCTAGACAAAAAATTGTCTACAAAAAGAGCTACTATTTTTTGTTGTTTTTTTTTTTTGTTTTAAATTATATAACCTAAGATTTTGTATGAATGCTTTCAGCTCTTATTTGAAGAAGAAGAAGAAAAAAAGCCATAGCAATCTTTCACAAGGAAGATCTAACCTGCAGTCACAACTCATGAAAGAAAAAAAAAAAAAGAAAGAAAAATTGACAAAAAGATGCAGGCTTTTGGTACAACCTCACATTCCGAAGCGGAAACTGAGCGAAGACATGAGGTCAGGCGCGTTCGGCCGGGGGCCGTAACCGGCACCTGACACACGGCCGTCTGTCTCTAAGAGACAGAGAGATGCTGAGGAAGGAAGTGAAGCTTCGCTCAAACTGGAAAAATGCATCCCAGAGGAAAATTTTCTTACGTTCGAAAAGAAAAAGAAAGGCAACAGAAAAACTTGCCTCAACAACAGCTGAAATCCAACTGCAAAGAAATGGATTTCCTGTTAACATAATCACTGCTGAACATAATTTAGGGATATTCTGTAAAAGAATTATGACCAACTATGTAGTCCTGTTGCGTAAAATCCCCCCAAAAATCTATAAAAGTATGTAGTTGTCACACGGGAAAATGTTTAGTATAAACTACAAGTCGACTCTTAGGTTTGTTTCAGGAACATCAAGAAAACTGCAGCACAGTTTTAGCAAATACAAATTCATCAAACTTGGTATTAAAGATGCAAAACGTAAAAATGCTTCCATGTTTCACCAGGAAATTGAAAATAACAATTTCTCCGTCTCGATCAACGTCAAAGTAGTGTCGCACAGCATATCCCGCACAAACGCCTGATCCCGGCACGGTGGCGGAGGGCTCATGATGTGGGATGAGTACTTTGTTGTAAATGAGTCAGCCGTGAACTGCTCTGTTTGACAATTGCAGATTCAAATGGGAACCAAAAGCGTTCTCCGTTAATGGTGATTAAAAAAAAACAAAAAACATGTAGTTGTTTTGCCTCTTCTAAGTGCGTCCCATTCCAAACGATAAATAGATCTCATCCGGTAGACTGCACACCCAGTTAAAGTAGCATCGAAATGAAAAGCAGGAAGTGAGGTTAGACCACAGCTGGCCGCCGCTCCAACCGCAGACTGCTCCAGGCCACCATTTCAGTACAAACAGCAGCTAAAGGGAGATCGGTTTTCAATTTGCTTTTTTTTTATTTGTCCATACACCTCAGGATATTTTTTTTTATTGAAGTACTATGTAGAATCTAATTGTATTCATCTGTAGAAACCCTCTGTACGAGTTTCTGCCACCTCTATTCTGCATTCAGTCACTTGATTTTCAAACCACAATTGTCATTTAAATGATCTCATTTTGTTTTTTGATGACTTCGAAGTTCAGTTCTTTACATCGATTTGTGACATTTAATTAAGACCGCACAAAAAAAAAAAAAAAAATAGAACAAAAAGTTCAAATGATTCACGAGGACATGCAACATGATACTGCGTCTCAAAAATCTTGTTGACCTCCTATCCTGTGGTGGCGCTGCAGCAAGAACCGCTGACGGAAATGACACGAAAACAACCAAAGACGACTTCCTTAACAAAATGGAAACCCAAAAAAAAAAAAAAAACGGGAGTCGCCATTTTTCTTTTCTCCATCCGTTCTCCTCTGTCAGCTTTGTGTACCGGCGTGTTGATTACTTTGAGCACTGGTGACACCAGTGCTCAAAGCCTCCAGGCACTGGTTGTGCCTGGAGGCTCTTTTATCAGTCAAGCATGAACAGAGACACTAATACTTAAAAGTCCGACCAGCCTATCAACACTCCACTATTTGAGAAGTACTAATCTAAGGGGGGAAATCTGAGTGAAAGGATGGAAATTGTGGTCTAAAGTGGTGATTCCATGACAGACATGCTCATGAATTAAGAGTGATTACAGAGTTGAGAGCAGAAGAGTCACTCTTCCCCACGCCGAGGATAATTGAGGCTCTTCTAACGTCACTTGGTGTCGCGACAATACAGCGTCCCAATAATTGTTTATTTTGCCTTTTATTTCCATCTCTGAGAGCCTAGAGTCACAATTGTAACCATGAACACCAGCTACTCTGTTGGACATGTCAGGAAATGCTTACGTCCGAAAACGGGAATCCTACTGAGTGCTACAGGTGTCACTCGTGCGCTTGCCATTTGAGGCAAAGGTGGGAGTTCAACTGATGAAAGTGCTTTTAAAAAAAAAAATAATAATTTTTAGTCATTTTTTGTTTTTGTGGAAAACACATCGCATTGGCGACTGTTGTTTTGCAGATTAAAAAGATGCTTTTTAAACACTGAAAATGGAAAAGTGTGGCATAATGCTAGCGTTCGCCCTCCTTCTCTCCCTCCAAGACAGCTGGTTCTATATTACAGGTGAAAATCCTAAGAGTGAGAAAATTTCTCAGCCTCAGGGCAGAAAGTGTAAAGCACTCTGCCTTAAAAAGAGGAAATGCAGGACCAAAAAAAAAAACTTAAGTAGCAGAAAGTCTGACATCTTCAACGACCTTTACGGGCAACTGATATGACATTGCTGTTTCTGAGTATTTTCAGGTGTCCAACAATGTCATTCATGGGCACCTGAGTAAGTTCGGACAGATGTGGCGGTTTTTCACTGCCATTCAGTCAGACTCTGATTCAGGTCAGCTTGTTTCAGCGAATGTAAATTCAGGAATGCTGGCAATAGATGTTCTATTCTGTTCTAGATTTCTTCTGCGTTTGGTCGTTCCTCATCCACCTTGTCGCTGATTTGTCAGTATGCTTCGAATCATCGTCCGTTTGTACCCAAGGCTCAACTTGCTTTGACCATACTGGTTTTTTCCTCATCATGCCATCTGTTGCTCCATATTTCATAACCGGGATGCTGTCCTTTCATATACACGTTTTTAAGGTGTTGGGATTTTCGAAAATAAATTCACTCGACGGAAACGTGGCAGTTTTGAAAAAACTCGTTTGTCTATAAAAAGTTCGTGAGAGCTAGTGAGAATTACAATAAGAAGTAATTCACCAGAATTGGATTATATTTGCATTAAACATTAAAAGTTAGAAGACACCTGAGTGTTAGATGTATATGTTTAGCCGCAAATCTTTCACAATATCACTAAAATGATCACTTTGTCATTTTTGACATTTTAAGGAACAATTTATTTTCAAAGAAACATTTTCACCATTGACGTAGCTCTTTTTTTTTTTTTTTAACAAAGTACACCAGCAGAATCCACATAGTGAGGATAACGAGGCGCAGAGCAATCTGTATCACACGCGCAGCTGCCGAGGCGCGCGGCGTTTAATCAATGAAGCAAGAGGAAGCGATTCCCACCGACACACTCGGCAGTCGGTGGAGTTTTTCTGGACACGCTCGCTGAGCCGTCATCGGCTCCTCTGTGAGCATTGATTCCACACCTCGGAGCTAATTCCCGCCGCGCTCCCCGTGCGTCCCATCAGACACGCGCCGCTGCAAAAGCGTCCTTGTCGGCCTCGAGTCGGTGTTTCGGGGTGACACAAAAACACAGGGAAGATTTAAGCCTCGCCTCAAGATCGGATGGTGGGAAGCTGGAAACGGACAGAGGTGTTCCTAACTGCACTTAGACCACAGACTAAATCAGCCATGGGTGAACAAAGCGGAGTGGCAGATTATTACCAGGGTAACTGGGACGACTTAAAGCAAATGTGATGCAGATTGATGCCGCAAGCAGGGCCAGTCAAAACATAACCGCGGCCCTGAGCAGAATTTGATCTGGGGCCACCACTTCTTGTAAACACGGTTCTTTCTAATGACCAAATATCTTTACTTCATTTTGACATTGATCCAGAAAGAAAACATATTTTGTGTCTAATGAAATCTCAAGTTTCATTTTGACATTTAACATGATAAATTTCTGTTTTGTTATTTTATAGATATAATAGATTATTTTTATAGTTTTGCCACCATTACGTCTCTTCTTGAGAATGTTGACAAGCAAGTAAAGCGCTATTCATGAAAGAAAGCGTTTTTTTTCCCTTTGAGGAACAAGTAAAAAATTTTTTTATAAATTTATATAAAATTTTTTTAGACTTTCCAAAATAAAAGCTACACCTTAAATCCAACAATTGGATTTGGTTAAATGTTCAAGTTTAACAATACTGCGACTAACTAGTTTCAAAATAAAAACTATTTCTCAAGCCGACAACAACCTCTGATTAGTTTCAGAATTTACAAGTGTAATTCTGAAGAATTTCAAAATAAAAGCTTCCACTTGACTCACAAGACTATATTTACTATCTATTAAAACAAAAAGTTACCAGGTTTAAGTTTAAGATCCAAAGCTATCACTCAAAAGTGAGAAAATCACTAGTCACAGGTTTGAAATACAAGGTTTTGCTTCAAACTGACAACATCTGGTGACTTTCAAAATAAAAACGACTGCTGTTGAGTGCCCCCTGCTGGTCTAGAGGACCTAAGATTTAACTGTAATAAAAGTGTAAGGAATAAGTATAATAAAAGGTGATTAATTTTAAAATGTTTTGGGGGGTATTTCCATGAAAAAACAAAACATTTTTGTTTTGCACAATTAATTCGAAGCCTTTCGAGAGTTTATGAGGAAAACAAAATGCGGAAACTTATACCTGTTTTATAAATCTGAAGGTGGGGCAATGATAAAAAAAAAAATACAAATTAAGTCATAATGTTCTCTGTAGTTTAATGGAGTCTTTTAAAAAAAAAAGAAAAGAAATAAACCCCTGCAGCGCTCTCACTAAAACTGAATAAATGTTGACTTGGAGGACAGAACTAAAACTCAATATTTGCTTTTGGAACAAAAGGCAGGAAGCCATTTGGCAAAACAAGTGGGACAAAATTCTAAAAGCAGAGAGTATATTTATGAATGAAGACTAAACAAATAAAGGTATATAAAAGCATTTATATTCACATATTATATCGTCACATTCCCAAAATAATGACCTAAGTGATTTTTTTCTTCTTTTTTGGTGCCATAATCATTTTCTGGCAATAAGAAAGGCTAATTTGTTCATTTACTTCATACAAAATTATGTGCATATATTTAAAAGGATGCATAATTTTGCCTCCACTTGCAAATCATAGTAGCTGTCTCTGCACTTCTAAAATAAAAGAATGGTGCTCCAAAATAAGCTCAAATTGAGCACAAAGTCACATAAACAAATGTTCAGTCATGAACAAACACAACCACGAGCTAAACTGTAGAAAACTGACAGTCACAATTATACCAAACAGTTTTTTTCTCCTGTCTGTCTAGAATAACTCATTTTTTTCTTCTGTTCTTCCCCCTTTTTTTGTGTTTTGTGGAACCTGTTGAAGATCCCGTTGACAGCATATTCCTAAAACCTCATTGTGGTTGAGCTCGAAGGAGGCTGATAGGCTGTGTGCTGACAGACTTTAAGGCTTCGCAGCTCGCAGACAGATCTTCCTGTGAGATAGAAAAGCGACTGGGTGTGTGATGCAGCTGCAGCGGTGGCAGCTGTTGCAGCTTTCACCTGGGATTTTAAAACTGTCAATATCAAACCCCAACTCCTCTCACAGAAGTGGAGAACACTCTTCCTGAACGCGTGGTGCTGCATATTAAAATTCTACATTGAGAGAATACGCGTATTTAAAAAAAAAATTGTATTTGTCAAATTTGTAGTGATTTATAAACCTGTAGAATGCTCATACATAATCTAACCGACCAGATAGTGTTGCCGTATCAATGCTTTAAGGTGACTGCTGTAACGCCTGTCTGAACGTGTGGTTTTCATAAAAACAAAGAGGATGTCAGCGGGTCTACCTCGTCCTGTTGAGAGTCCTTCGGCTTTTTCCTGACTGGATCTTTAGACGCTGTCATTTCTCCCGCTGCTTCTGTCTCAATCCGCAGCCTCAATTCAGCCGTTCTCCCGGTGATAATAACATCCACAGACCCCGTCGGAGCGATTATTAAGCGGCGGGGCGTCAAGCTCTTGCTCCGCGACAGCGTCTGCATCCGGTTTGAGCTTCACAATAAAAGCTTCCTGCGGTCATTAAAAAAAATAAATAAAAATAGAAAGTACTGCCGGAAGACAGCGACGCAAGTTATCGCAAAATGCAACCAGCAAGTTCATCTGGTTACTGTTTCAAAGTCAAATCACAATTATATCGGCAGAAATATGAAAATATGGTTAGACTGCCAGAGCGTGAATATGAGTTGTAGAGCATTATTTGTTTAAATGAGAACGCTTTCTCATCATGCAAAACACTTTAAAACAAGAAAACTGAGGTTTTAAAAACTCGTTGTAATATTTGCATTATTAAAACCATGATAATAAAATCAGAGGTGGTAACAGTAAAACTGAAGGGAGAGAATTACCGAGCCCCTTTGTGCGTTTTTAAGTCGTGGCCTGTCTGTGATGAGCATATTTTCATCTCCTTAAAACGATGACTTCTGGAAATGAAATGCTACATGCTAAAAATAAATGGATAAAATAAAAGGCGATAAATAAATTCGGTTTGTTTTTAAATACACCAGGCTGTTTGAAATCTTCTGATTTGGAAATTGATGTAAAATAAAAGATCTGATGAACACTGGACAACCGTATCTGGTGGGCATTTCAAAATAAGAGTCGGCATGCAAGCAACAACAGGACCTGGCTGGTTTCTACAAATTCTAAAACGACTATCAAACGATCAATAATTAAATACAGTGATTGAGAAAGAGACCGATCATTGCTGAAATGATTTAAGATTCACAACCGATGTTATATTATGCAGTGCATGTTTATTGCACTGCATAATATATTAAGGGGATTATTGTTGATCAAAACAGACGATCTTGGAATTGGAAGACCTGAAAACCAACCAAAAGCCGTCAGTTCAGTTTAAACTTCCAACCTTCATTCATCACAACTGTTTTTTCTCTACCACTTAGACATCGTCTGGTATATTTCTTTGTAATCAACATTCTTTATGCGGCGACTATGTGCGACGACTTGTTATTTTTTATCTCTGATGTCACACCACTATTTCTACTGCGTCACTTCAGGGACCAGGAGTCCTTCTGTGATATCTGCCGGTTAAAGCATCTCATCTTCTAAACGACAGGATTACGTCTCTGCATGTCACCGGAGAAGGAACGGGTCCAAGACTCCGTCCGAAATCCCCCTGGACGACAATAAGGCAGATCAGTGACCAGCTGGTCTTTACAGCTGCCAAGTGGCTGAATGCAAATAGATAGGTGTCACCGAGAACGCCCTGAAGGAAGAACGCAGACTCTTCCCCAACACCCCATCTAAAAATACCGATTGTAGCACGAGGAAGGGAAATGGAAAACCAGACAAATGAAGATGGGGGGGAGAGAGTCAATGGAGAACACAAACTATCCTGAGGGGGTTTTCTGCATTTGACAAGAAAATGACTTATTTCAGCTTCCGATGGCAACATGTGCAAACATTTTTTTTTTTTATTTTAGGATTCTGCACAGTGCACCATGAATTATGGGTAGAAGGATTTGCAGAACCCACCAGATCTGACACGTCATGCTCTTCTGTTACCTTTGAGATGTATTTTTAGATCAGTCAAAAGAATCTCATCCTGGGTCGACAGCATCCTAAATCTTCAAAATATTCAATATTTTTATGACCTTGCCTGTTACAATGAAAATAAGTCTTCTGCCTACAAAGACCTGTCTCTCATGGGCGAATGTTCTTATTTTGATCTTGGGATAAAACCCAAATCCCAACCAGTAAGGTTATTCTACTCTCCCACTGTGCAGCTTGACGATTGATCGGGTTGTACAAAGAAAATGTAGTTTAGCGTCTGCTCTCATTCACAGGAATACTTAACTTTATTAAATATGTGTCACAATTATTGAGTGTAATCCATCCAAACAGAATGATTTAGAGTGGTGTTGTCTAACACCACTCAGACACAGACGGACCGTTAAAACTCAAAGACCGACTTTACTGACCTGGAATTACGAACGATAACACAAACAATATAAGTCTTCCTGGGCAGGAACTTGAACCGACAACCTTCTTGCAAACGGTGCTGCCCGCACTTGTAAATAGTTGTTGCCGACATCTGATCTTTGTCAGCAAAGCAAAACAAAAGTAAATCAGAATTTTTGTTCACATGCAAAATTGACTTCTGCGAGTACTTCTGTCGTGGAAAATGCAAAACGAGCTCATTTAAAAATAAGATTCTACCTCTTTCTTAAAACTTAATACTCCAGTAAGAGACTCACGCCACACTGATCTCATGACTAACAATTGCCTTGAGTGAGAAGAAACCACATTCTCTAAACAACTCGGTTATAAATCTGAGTGTTTGAGGTCGGTCTGGGAGAACAGCTCGGTATTCAGAATCTCATTGCTCTCACTTGCTGGAATTGCCAATAAACTGTTTGAAATGGTCATGCTTGGATAATTTTCAAATATCTCCGACCAGTCTGAATATTGTTGAACAGCTGAACTCTGTTTATTAGCAAAGGATTTCACCCCTCTATTCACAACCAATGCATGAGTACCACCTTGGCGCCGATTGGTGCCTATCAGTTTTGTGTTGCCCAGCGTTATGCTAGAAATTGAACAGTGTGAGCCACCAACAAGCATGCCACTAATGACACAGGCAGGCCGAAAAAGCAGGAGGATAAGGGAATGAGAACAGGGTAAAATAGCTAGCTTTGACTTTAACCTGAGCGGTTGTGGCTCTAAACCCAAGAAGACTGTGGCAAATGTCACGATTGGACAGTGGGAAAGTGACGAGGGTGTTCCGTCAACTCTGTAGTTCCCAAAACACCGGGGGCGTTTTACAACTTGTAAAATCGTTGGACCACGCATAGGGTAAACGCAAACATGTCAAAAATAGATGGTGGACCTACTACTTTATCGCCACCTACTGAACTAAGAGTGTAAATTTACTCAGAAATTTGCTCAAAATGAATGCTTCCATTGGAACCTTCATCTGCAACACAGATGAGTCTGGAAATCAAATTAGCAGCATAGTAAGATGGAGCGGAAGAATGTAAAGGCGCTTCAAAAATTCAGGAGAAAGAAAGCAAACAGTAACAGAAAGTGAAGATGATAGTAGAAAAAAGAAAGGGGGGGGAAAGTGTAGGAGGAAAAGATCCTCAAAGCTTATGTTGGACTTTCTTCCTTTCGCCATTAAATATTCAACAGACGGAATAAGAAACCAGATGGAAATGATCTCTATCTCTCCTTCGATGACCTTTCCTGGTGATTTGGAAGTTCACCGCATCCCAAAGGCACCCGATCCCCCAGCAGCCGTCGCACCGAAGCTTTACTTTCGAAGCTTTACTTTCGAAGCTTTGCTTCAACCGTTATCACGAAGCTCCGGGTTCTCATCGATGCAGATTGCTGCAACTTTCATCAATCTGCTTTACAAGCTGCAAAAACGGAACATTTCAGTTTATCGCCACGACATGTTGCTTTTCTGCTTGTCAATGAAGAACTTAGGAGCTTCATAGCTTCCTAACTTGCAACCTTCAAAGCTTCTGTGCCTGTTTTTCTCGCAGTCTGGACTTTCAAGAAAGAGCTCTGCTTAAAACCAAAGAATGGCCTACATAAGACAGAAACACAGCACTTATAGGAGCTGCTGTCTAGCCAAAGCTGATTTACACCTGAGCATGAGGTGAAGGCAATTAACCTGCTGTCTGGGTGGAAACCCACAGGGCTCTGATCTTGGACCCACTGAGTACTGTCTTGGTGATAAGGAAGCGGGTTAATTAACCCAAAAGATTTTTGACCTTCCAGTCCTTTTCTGAGGATGTGAAGACTTTGCTGGCTACTGAAGGGTTTGCTTTAATTTATTTGAGAAATGGAAAAAAGTGTAGGAAGAAAATGAGGAAGCTTATAAAGAGTCCTAAAATATGTTTCACTTTGTGAAATATATTTTTTCCTTTTCAGAATAAGACGAAAAACCGATATGAAATAATTGTTCCCTCCCTCCTCTATTGACAGTTGAGCTTTCAGTTTATTTTGCTTACCTACAATTTAAACCATCAAAAAATATGTTTCTTGCATTGATTAGCTGTAGCAAAATTTCAAACTATTCCAGCGATGGAATAAATAGCTGCTATTTGGGTGATGGCGCGGAACCTCAACCTTGGATAAAGTGGGTCAGTGTTGATTTATTGACCCATTAACTGGGCTGACGCTCTGCTCGGCTAATCACCGGGGGAGACAATTAACTGAAGGGAAAAAAAAATAATCTGCAATTTTCACATTCAAACAAAGACTCCTTCCTTCAGTATCCAGCTCTAACTGCAGGAGTCTCTTTTTTTTTCGTTTCTTTTTTGCACCGTATTACAGACGCAAATATCACAACTACCGGCAAAAAGCCTAAATCCCAGACTCAATTTCAGGCATAAAGAATATGGAAATTCATACTCTATTTGAATAAAAACCACTCAAACTGAAATATGAAACACTTTATGATTCTTGCATCACAAATGGCAGGCAACAAAATTCACTTCCAACCAATAATGCTTTACTGGAAAACCACTTAAAACTTTTGCTCTTATGACTTGGTTCATAATGATTAATAAAATGAATAAATATTAATGTTTGTAGAGTTCTCTTCTGCTCTTTTCCTTCTTTTCTGTCATCTTTGTTCTTTCATCCTTCCTGATGTCTGCCCTTCTTTCTTGCGTCCCACCAGCCTTCCCTTCCATCCTTTAGCATTCCTTCCCTCAATTCCTTCCTCCTCGCGTCCTAAGCTCCTCCGCTCGCATTTCAAACAAACACAGCCTGACACACTTTGAGTCCCGGAGGAAACCGTTTCAGCTTTTTCGAGCTTCCCGTCTCCCCTGGACGTAGTAAGTCCTGCTGGGAATTGCCAAAGCAAAGGAGTCCATTCTCAACACGTTGGTTTGAATTCAAAACCAGCAACGCTTAATCGGCTGGAGTCGATGCGTACAATATATTATAAGCACGTGCGATGCTTTAAGTGAAACAGTAGAACCACCGCAAAATCTCACCTCTATAAAGCTGAGCTCTTGGTCCATGGTTTATCCTGAAATCCAGGCAGATCACTGCCTCCTGCCACCTGATTCCACGTAACTTTTCCCAAAAAAGCCTGGCGTTCTTTCCAGACAGACTTTTGACTTTTGTTTTGTTCTCGCCAAAAGGACGTGTGTCTCTTTGTCTACAGGACAAACAGAAGCTTAGCACACATGTGTGTGCACCAAAGGAAGCAAAAGAAAAAAATTAAATGGTGTCATTCACACGTAAAATCAGTCAACCCAGTTTCACTTGACATCAGTCTGATAGTCTAATCTGTGTCAAGGGGATTATATTTGGCATTGTAGTGAATTAACTACCTTTTCTGTGCTAAAAGGCAACAGAGGAATTTAGATACTGCTGTTTATTGCCTTGGCTTTTTCATATTTTGTTTTGTAACAACTCCAAGTACAGTGAAACCAGGACCTTGTGGAACACGTAAAAACAGAATTTGGAGATTTTGTTTCCGACCTAAATTCATTTGAATTACCTAAAAAGAGACAAGATGTGTAATGCTTTTTGTGTTTTTGCAAATATCCACTCATTTTGGGATTTGATGCCTGCAACACGTTCCAAAAAAGTTGTGACAGAGGCAACAAAAGACTAGGGACAATTTAAGAAACCAGTTGAACGAACCGCCATGCTGTCTGGACTGTGGGAGGAAGCCGGAGTACCCAGAGAGAATATCAGAAAGTCCTGGATCAGGACCTTATTGATGGATGGCAACCTTGTTTTGACTTGAAAACTTTAAAGGGGTGGTATCGTGTAAAATTAGCTTTTTTGACCTCATCAAAAATACACCTGGAGTGTTGCCTTGATTCTTTCATCCTTTCATGAACATTAAAAGCACATCAGCCAGTTTTATATGTTATGCATGAATCTCAATCCCTTAGAGACCGTCTTCACAAATGTTATGTTCCAAAATAGACTCCAACTTAAAATTTGTCAGTGTTGAGTGGACGGCTTTGATTTTCGGTGAGTTTGTAGTGCAGTTATGTTTTATTTGAAGGTTTTGCTTATTGGAGTGAAAGAATGGACTGGTACTGAGTTTGTTTTTGTGGGCTTTATGACAAATTTACCTGATTTACACAATGCTGAACAAATTTACTGGTTTTTACAGCAACCAGAACCTGGCTCAACTTCTCAACTTTAAATGATGGTTATATTATTCTGAGGCAGGATCCATCCATCCGTCCGTCCATCAATCTATCTGTCCGTCCGTCCGTCCGTCCGTCCATCCATCAATCCATCCATCCATCCATCATGAATGGATGAACTTGCTCATCTTAATTTGCATAATCACCAGAGACTAAATGTTTCATTCCATCCTTTCATCAAGTCCGTCTCTGAAAGGTTCGTGTGTCTTTGTGGCGTTTATCTTCAATAGATGATGAGCTGCTACGGCTGCAAAGGTCAGACCAATATCACATCAAACGCCTCGGATCAGGAACGTGACGTCAGACAGCTTATGTTGTGCGAAGGCAGGAGAGAGTAAATGTTAGTAACATTCTGCGAGGTACATTCCCTGCAAAAGCAGCCGGATCTCTCCTTGAATCTTCCGTATGCTACGTGTGCTGTTTAGCTATGCTGGCTGCCTCCCGTCACTGTGCTGGGATGTGCAGGCGCAGAGCAGCCTGCGGCCTGCGGCCTCTGTAGCAGTGACCTTCATCTGGGCAATTTTGTTTGTGAGCCGCCTCTAACCTGAGATGATTCCTGAGGTGGTGCTTGGCGCCGAGTGGGCCACGCTGTGACTCACTGAAGCAAAAATAAAAACGCGTCTGAGTAAGCAAGCAGCCTGAGACGAGACCAATGTTGGACGCTTTCATCAGCAAACGCTAGAATGAAAAAAGATGAACGGGACACTGCAGCGTTCATCTTTAGTTTCTATGTTTCATAGTTTTGGGAAAGGAAACTGTTCTTGCTTTAATTTTAGGTCCTACTTTGTGTAGATTTCGAATCCACTTTGTTGATTTGACAGCAAATAAAAGAAAAACACTTATGCAATGCTGCCCTCTGCTGTCAAAACCTCAACATAGCAGTATACACAATGAATTATCATTTTTAATTGTTTGGTCTCTCAGTGTGCAAAATTACCAGGTACTAAATTATGAGAAACATTATAATTTTACATGTGCATCATTATTTCTATATGATGCACATGCACAAGTTTTTTTTCAAAAATGTATTAAAAGTTGAAAACAAATCATATTTAATAAATTACATCCTTTCACATGCAGCTGAAAATCCTGGAGACGGTCCTCTGACTTGGATATTAAACAGAGTTTATTTGAAAACACACACCTGTCAACATCAGGCCCCCCAGTTGACATTGCAGGTCAGAGGTCAAACACCTTTTTGTGCTGTTGTTTTCATATTTAATCCTTTTCTTCCTCATGTCTCCTTACATTCTGTCCTTTTCACTTCTTGCCTCCTTTGTTCCTTCCTCTTTTCAATCCTCTTTTATCTCCAACCGTCCATTTTCTTTCTCATCTGCCCAAACGTTGCCACCCTCAGCGAGTCGTTCACAGATTCCCTCGTTGACACTTTTCTTTGGTTTCTAGTGTTGAACTCACACGCTGGCATCTCATCGTTCGGAACTTGGTCAAAATGCTGCGTGAGAGAGACGACAATTCACACGCAGCTTCTGACCAAGCCTGGGTCAAAATGTACTTTTAAGATGTCCAGATGACAGCCTTGCTTCCTTGAAGTCTAAATATCAGTTGAGTTTAATAAAGATAACAAGGATTTATTAGTCGTTTCTGATGCTAAGGACCTGTTTTCCTTCAGTGGCCGTCTCCACGGTAACAGATGGTGTTGACGACGTGGGGTTAGTGTTAATATTCAGTGGCTGTGACGGTTGTTAGGCACAGCAGAGGTGGCTGAACCCCGGCAGGACGGCAATCTGCTCACTTTCACCCGTCGTCAGAGTCTTTTATCGGGAAGAGATTCACAACTGAAGCCGATGTTTCTCTCTATCATGACTAAATCTCACCGACTTCTTGTGTATGTTCTGTCCAAGTCGGTTCTCTAAGCCTGTATTTGGCAAATCAACAAACGGAAGTTGAATTCTGGTCCATGGGGACAACCTGCTGGTGCAGGATTGGCGTAAATATATATATATTTTTAAATCTTACTCCTTCACTCATTTTATGGTTAAAGGAATCTAAAAAGGAATCTGCCGCAGAATCATAGCGACACAACTTCTGGTCTCAGTAGAGAATTGGTCGTAAGCCAATCTTTTTATCTCAGCTTTGATTTAAAAATAAAATTAACTGCAAAGTGGAGTTTCTCTCACTCTTTAAGTCTCAAATGAACCTCAGCAGGTGGACAAAATGTTCTGAATCTTTGCATTTATCCCGACATCGTCTTCCTTTGTAGGTCTTTCTCATGAAAGCTGCGAGCTCAAGGACGGATTTCAAACACGTTTTTGTAGATTGAAAAAATGTTCTAAAGGAGAATTTGTCAGCAGGTCGTTGTCTACCGGACAAATGAAAGAAACATTTCATTCTTTTCATTCTTAAGAGATTCTTCCTTTTTTGTTGTTGCTTTTTTTTTCTTCTCCTGACTACTGACTCACAGCGAATTCCATTGAACAAGCACACCCACTCCTCTGACCCTGAGCGAGCGGGATATAACTGAGTTATATATGATAAAAATGTCCCAGAATAACAAGTTTCTTAGCAACAGCCGACTTGATCATAGCAGCAGCCGAGAACAAGGAAGCAGACGAGGAGAACTAATGGCACAGAGAAGATGATAAGCCTTTCTTTATGCTTTATCGTTACCCAGCCATTAACACAGACTGGCCCTCAGCCCCATTTCTGCTCTGAACATGTTAGCTTTGCAGCATGTTCGACGGACTGACGTCTTTTTTGCATAACTTCATTCTCTAATCAAAGCTCCCTTTTTCTGATGTCAATATTTATTTTTAACTTTGGAAGTGCACAATATTCTCCAAAGTATTGACTTGTTTACAAACGTATGCACATAAATACATCTTATTCTTTATCCAGCAGATTTAATATGATGTCTGCCCCCCTTTTTTTTTTTTTTCTTTTGCTGCAACATTTTTATTCCCTTCTATGGTTTTTTTTCACTCCACCAATTGAAGTTGCGTGCGCTTAAGGGACGTTTTGATCATTAGTGGGGTCAGACACTGATGTTGGACAACGAGGCCAGTTTTGCAGGCTGCACTCTTAATTAAGCCATGTACTCAATCGTCCATGTCTTTATGATCTGTGCTGGTTGTAAGTGAAGTATGTGCCTTGGTGCAGTTTGTCTTTCTGTTTATTCTGGTGGGAACAGTAAACAACCACAACATACTGCTATCGCGACCACGTCACACAACTTTTCTCATCAACAAAACGAACTGATAGTTGACTTTGTTGATCCCGAAGGAATCAACTGCTTCATTCCAAGATTTTACAGACTTTTATAGAAGTGAGTGGATCAGCCGAGTTCAGTCGATGCGAACACTTCTAGCTATATACACACGTCTCATGTTATTGTTTACATCCGGAAATGTAAACAAGCAGCTACAGTAGGAAAGTTCAAATCAAAATCCTCCAAACATGATACAACATGTCAGAACCCACTTATATCACAAGAACTGCTCAGTAAAGTGACGTTTTTTCTTTCTTTTTAAAGGGTTTCGTATATGTTCCCTCCCTTATCAAGGCTCCCTTCTGTCACATCACACTAGTCCGGATGAGGGGCTGCAGCAGCACACAGGATTAGACTTTGCCTCACTGTCAGTCCTCGCTTCTTAGAGATATGCTTACACTGAAGAACCACTTTGCATAAACTGCAAGCTGCAGTAAAGCACTTTAGTCCGAAAGAGTTTCCCGTCGAGGTTTCTCTGCCTCACTGACAAAACGTAAAGTCATTTTACAGTTTAAAAATGACATTGAATTCAGGTTTTGTCGCTGAAATGTGTTTGTCGGGGTACGTTTCACACCAACATATATGTTAAACCGCTTTTCCTCAGTTTATCAGTGTTTGCTCTTTTCGCAGAGCTTTAATTTGCATACATCAGGTTTAAAGGAGGAGCTTTATGTGCTACTCAGCTTTTTTGTTCAAACTGTAGCTTTGCATAATTTGGGATTCACTAGTTTTAAAATGTGCGCGCTTGAACAAAGCTCTGTATTTTAGATACGAAATGTTGCAAGAGTTGGTCTCATTTGATAAAAACTAGAATCCAGAAAGAAACGTGAGATTTGAGGTGGTAGAAAAGTCGAAGATTAGCCTCCAACCAATCCTCGTCTGTTTCTCACAAACAAGAGAACAAGAACAATTTATTTTTATTATTGCCAAATCTCTTCTCCGGGCCTCGGTTCTCCTTGCTTTAAATTTTCAGGGAATTGTGCCATACTTCTGACAACTTTTTATTAATTTATTGTTAATGATTTTCTTAAAGGGGCAGGATTGTGTATTTCCCAGGTACACAGTGCCATTGTATAGCACAATCAAGTAACTGTTAATTTCAATTGTTTATTACTCCATAATTTAATGCCTTGAAATTGAGCCTCTGTCTCTTTAATAAATCCTGCTATTTCTGAAACTCTGCCTTCAGGAAGTCCTCACAACATTCCTCCTCTGTTAACTCTTGAAAAATCTTTTCCACCAGCTGTTGACTAATTGCTACTAGCTAATCTGAAGGGGCTCCCAAGGAGGAGCCGTGCCTGGGAGGCGGAGCTAGGTCCACCCAGACGTTTTCCCAAGGAAGATTAAAGGATTTCTCAAACTTGCACAAAAGAATCATAGCAACCCTCTGGGTATTTTTTGGATGGAAAGGTAACATTACACCATGATGTAAAGCTCAAAAATAGTTGATTTTGCACAACACCGCCCCTTTAATTGCGAAACAAAAGTGTACAACAAAGCAAGAAACTTAAAACATCAAAAAATAATCAGTTAAGAAGATAAAATTAGACATAGACCTTAGAGAATAGCAATATTCCTAAGAGTCGTGGTATTTTAAAAACCCTTTAATAACGTAGTATTAAATAGCTGGAGGGGAAATATTACATTTAAAGCCAAGGCAAAAAAAAGTGCTTCCACCTCAGCAACTGAAATGTGAAAATTCTGAAACGTAGTTAAGTGGCGCAACACGAGCAGATGCACCGTACCTTGCTGTCTCTTAGGGGCTGAGAGTCGATCTGATGCGCCACCGATGCAGTTTGGTTCATCTTGGCTCCGCAAAACGCTCCTCGGTCTGACGGCAGGACCAGAAAACAATAAAGCCAAAGTTTCCCCCGACTTCCTTCCCCGCTGGAAGTGTCACCAGATGGAACACATTTCCATCAACTGTCTGTTTTCTCCCGTTTGTTTCTCTCTCCGTCTCCGAATGGTTTCCAGTGCGTTTACATCCGGCTTTCTCCGCTCTTTCTTTTCCTCCTCTCTGCGCGCCTACCCCTTCTATAGCGCCGATGCGCTGCTTCACATTCAGCTGACGGGCAGCTCATAAACTAGGATGTTTGCCAGCGCCTCCCACATTCGAAGACATTTCTTGATCAGAATGCAAATTTGCTCCAGGCGAAGACTTTGCCAGCGTTTGGTTTGAGCTCTCACATCCAACGCGCCTCGTGCAGATATTGACTTTGACAGACCGTCACTGATGAAATTTGTGTTGAATTCAGGCCTTATTATTAAACCATGTACTTTGTTAATAAAGGCAGTATATGTTAATCTTCTACATTTCCAATTTCTCGCTAAAGTTTAATAGTGAGCATCATTTTTACATAATCCAATTGCTTTATCAGTAATATTCTTAATGTCTTGACTGCTTGAGAGGGTTTACATCCCACATCATGTGAGCCAGTTGTTATTACTATTATGCTTCTCAGCCTGTGGCTCATATTTTAATGCGCGCATCCAGAAATCCCACAAAACGGCAGCATGTGAGGCGATCCAGTTCTGCTGCTGTGTTTTCCTTCGAAATGACCATTAAAGGTTCGCCATCATCGAACCCGCTGACGCTTCCAGAAGGTATTTGGTGTGAAACAAATCTTGACACGATTGCATAATTTTTAATTTGCTGGTTGAAGTTAAAAAAAAGAAAAGAAAAAAAAATTATTTAAAAAGCTAATGCACGTAATTATTCTGCGTTTAGGCTTAAAATGTCCCTCAATAAACCATTTATTTGAAGTCCCTCCTTTGATTTTTTTCTTTTTTTTTTCCTCAATAAAACAGTTAATTTCATACTGCGCTGCTTCTTATGAAGTAATGAAACGCTATAATCGCTGTGGCACATGTTTAATTAAAGCAGCCGCGCGGAAGCGAAAGCAATCAGGACAAACGCGCGAAAGCCGAGCAGTTAGCTATTATGGGAACAATGTTTCTGAGCCTGCAGTGTGCATGCAGAACAGGGCTTCGCACAGTTTGAGATTTGAAATAGTTGCTCAACGTTCTGCCTCCTCCTTGTTGTCGTTTGGAGTCGTGTTAAAAATGCTAGATGGCAACAATATGTCCTTGTATGCTGACCCATTTTTGCCCAACTTTTTGCCTCTTTTTATCACTTTTATGGGCAACAAATCCACGCAGTCTCTTCTCTGTTACGACACTGAATCACTGCACAAAGTTTTCATTTGGAAACTCTGTTGTTGCAGAGCTTTACGAATGTAATATCAAAGAGACACCGTTTTTTTTTTTTTATTATTATTATTGTTTTTTTGCATTATGACATACAGCTGAATTTCTTTGATGGGCCTAAAAGGAAGAGTTAGCTTCCTCTGCTAACTGCAAAGACGACTCATCCCGACATTTAGAGCTTGCCGGGCAGCTTCCACCTCTGGAGGTTTATGAGAGCAGAGGGCCATAAAAGAGTTGAGGAGGCTAATAAAAGGGAACATTAAGACATCTAGTGCTCGAACTCCTCTTTCCTAATAGTATCTGTGAGTCCTCTCCCTGGTTTCAGATGTACTGGTTAAATGGTGGAATATACATCAGTGTGTAATAAAGACTGCATCAGGTTGGATAACTGAATCTGTGTGTTGTCAGAAATATACATTATGGGCCTCAAAATTCTATTTGCTTTTTTGTTCAGATGAAAGTTCATTTTAAATGTTCATCCCTTATTTGTTGCTACAATTCAAATGCCACCTTAAGGATAAAATGTTTTTTTTTTTGTTAACCATGTATTACTTTAAAATTTTGCCTGTGTCATTAAAATAGAAATTCAATATAGGTTCCTTTTACACCACTTTTAATAAGCTTCACAACCCCAATATTAAGCCAAAGCCATCTGAAATATTTACAGCAGAATGCTAATTGTGTAATTGTATTAGTAAGAGCAATTAGTGGAAATGTTGACAGAAAAAAGGAAGCACTAGGAAAAAGAAGAGCAAATGTCTCATCATATTTGTTTCAAGCTTCCCAATAATTGCCTGTAGAAACTCTCTTGTTGCCAATTAAAAGTATTTCAAAGTAATTCAAAGTAAAGTTGTGACTCACTGGAAAAAGCTAAAAATGTATCTTCATGAAATTAGTTTCACTGATTGATTTTTTTTATTTTTTATTTTGTCATACTTTCTTGTTCTGTCTATATTTTGACTGAAATTTGTTCTGATGCAATTTTAATATGTGCAGAGAACTGAAGCTTGGCAAAACATTCAGCAAATGGCCCTTTTTTTTTCTCACTTTGACAAAGACTGCTTTGCGTTTTCATTTCGTGAAATTCATTTTGACTTCTGCGTCTCGCTAATTTCAGCCAACACTCTCATCTTTAAACGCACCATGCTGCCATCTGTTGAATTGGCCGGGACGAGATATTTTGCGACAATAGGGGACCGTTGTGTGTGGGAGCTCAGTTAGTCAACGTTTAATCCTGTGCGAATGCAGACAACGGCACTTTTTAAAAAAATACTTTAATAGTGACGTTACATAAAAAATGCCTTTATTGATCACTGTTGGCTCAGGACAGTCAAAACGTAAAAATAAATACATTCAAATTAAGTCCTAAGATATGAAATTGTTTTTAAAAAATAACGGATTGTTGGATCCTGGTGAATATTATACAGTACACTCTACTGGAAGGTGACTAATAAAATTTTTAGCCTGCTGCTCCATATTTCTAGGTTTCTAGTTTGTCATATTCTCCATGAGCGTTGGGATTTTGCAGATGACAGTCTAAGTAATGAGTTTCCAGCCTCGTTTTCTCCAAGACCCCTGTTTTCAGGGACCCAGCCTCGAGGAGGTAGATGCCGTTCCTCCCCTTGACCTTCTGAGACAATCTCGTCTTCACCAATCGCTGCGGGAACAGGGGCTCTACGTCCTCGTACGCTCGAGCCTGTAAACGTCTCATTCAGAAGGGAGTCTTCTGTAGAAGATGGCTGCAGAGGGTGAGTGGAGGCAGCTGGTGGCTCCACTGGACTTCTCGTTTCTTCAATGGTGTTCAGTTTGCTCAACGGAACTAGAGAGCGGGATGAGGAGCGTGGAGACACACCGGATGACCGCAAGCGATCCACCTCAGGAACAGCTAATGGCAAACAAATCAGCCAGTGGGAGAATTAGCATGCTTATGTACCACAGCCATTTAAAGGCATTCAAAAGGAGATCTTGCTCACCATGACTTCGTCTTCTGAGAGGAAAAGCAGAATCCAGATTAGCACCAGGTTGGAGGGAGTAGTACCTCTGAGACCTGGAGATGTTCTGTGCTGCCTGAAGGAGGATAAAGGACAAAAGCTAACTTAGTATTTTGTTTTCTCTACTTTCCTCTTTAGAGAAACAAAAAAAGTTGAAAAGGAGAAGAAACAGACATAAACCTGTTCACGGAAACTCTCAGCACGGAGGCTGCGACGAACGCTCGCATTGCGGCGAATCAGAATTTCTCTGGTTTGGCTCTCATCTGGTAGACTGTATTTGCTGGTGAAGGCTGTGGTCTGGAAAACAGAATTGTTTACATTTTCAAGATAAAGACAGGGAATAAGATTTAAACATTAAGGAAAAAAATGATGCAAAAGTTTAAAATTGTAATGGCTGTTGAGTTATTGATGGGTCATCAACCAAGAGAGGATTCATCCATAAAATTTCCAATTGAATACTGTCGTCCACTCCTGAGATTTTCATTTGTTTGTTCCAATTTTCATGCAATACTTTGTCCCTATGTTCAACAGATACCCTGGTAATTTGCTCTCAGTTTAAATAAATACCCCATCCATGCCCCTATTTTTACTGGATACCCCATTTCTTGTCTCTGTTTAAACTGACACCTGGGTGTCCCATCCCCCTTTTTGCCGAATACACTAGTTAAGTTTTTTTTTTAACCCTGGTCCTCAAGGCACACTGCCCTACATGTTTTAGGAATTTCCCTGCTTGGCTACACATAATTTCTAAGTTACTGCGTTCCTCAGACTTGGTTGTCATTTTTACCAGAGTGAGAGTGTGGAAAGATTTATGTGTGAAATATGATTGTTACCTTTTGTCGAATTCTGTACATGTTCTTGGACAAGATGTCATGCATTTTCCTAATGTCAGTAGCCTTGAACTTCTTCTTTGGCCGAGATGCCTCCTTCTTCTCATCTCTAAGGTCAAGATGAAAGCAATAGACAGTCATGAAAGCTGTGATTTATCATTATTATTATCATCAAGATGGACAAAGAGCATGGCAGCTTCCCTCTATGGAAAAAAGCTTGCAGTGAAATTAGATTTGGTATGAACATTCAGTTGATGGACTCATCAGAATATTGATTAAACAGTTTCAAAGACTTGGGTAAATGTTTTTGTCTACTGTATTATCGAATTAAACATCCCTAAATTTTCCAGTTCTGAACTTGTTACTGGAAAACAGCAACCGGAGTCATTATTCGCCCTAATCGGCTCTTTTCGCTAGGTATAAAGATGCATTCGCTGTCAATTAAGAATGTCCCAGAAAAACTACCCTTTGGTGAATGAGTTGAAAACACAGTGACATACTGTAGGGAAACAAGAGATGGAGCTGCGCTGATGTCTCCAATCTGTGTGTCCAGCAGCTCGATGGCATTTTGAAGCTCCAGCTTCTTGTACATAGACACTATACTGGACTCGGCTTTCCTGTCTCGCAGCAGGATGCGTCTCAAAAAGCGATCGTTGAACCTTTTAAACCTTTCACATAGAGAAAGAGTTCAATTTTACACCTGCGCCTGCTTTTCAGGTACATTTTGGATGGTTCACACTTTCAAAGAATCCCTACTTGTCTTTCCAGTAGTAGTGACTCCACTGTCCACACAAGTCTTCAATGCCACAAACAAGGTGCTCCATTGTCTAGAAAAACATTGAAAGAATAAAGTTTCAGAATTGGTGTCCCATTTCACGAAAACACAACAATAAGAGAAGGAAATCTGCAACTCACCCTGGTATGAATCTCCACGTTGATGGTATCAAGATCTTTGTTGGTCCTTTTGATCTTTATAAACTCGACTATGGGGCGGATGCTGATGCCCTAGATGAGACATGAGATAAAACCAAAGTAACAGAAAGAATCTGTATTTCTTGATTTGTCTCAAGAAGTACGAAGACTTTTGCATAGCCCTGAAGGAGCTTGAGCCTAAAAAAATCCATGGATATAATTCAAGAAAATAATGACAAAATAATAGAAGCATACTGACGCGAGCGTGCCTACCTGGATGAAAACTGTGAATATGATGATGGCGATCGAAGCCGTGACAAACAGTTGTCTTCTATTAATTGTGTCCCCAAGAGTGAAGGCCAAAGCGAAGCAGATTGCTCCTCTCAGGCCTCCGTACGCCAAGCCGAACTGGTCCTTCAAACTGAACTGGATAGTCCGGAACGGGTTGACGATTAGGGTCAGCACCAGAATTCCTTCAAAGGAGGAGGTACCAAACGATCAATCGCCCCGATTGTTTTGAATTTGAGAAGGTTCCGGAAAGAGTGAGAGAGCTCCTCACCGAGTCCTCTCCACAGGAAGGCGAAGAACAGCGTGAACAGGATGAAGGCCCAGTTCCACTCATGGAGAGTTGTTATGGTAACCACGCCCAAGAAGAAGAAGATGAGCGTCTCAGAGATGGTGGCCAGCATCTTGACGACGTGGCGAATGGTGGTGCAGGACCTCTGGGAAACATTCTCCTCCACGTAGTACTTCATCGTTATGGCACATGTGATGATGCTGTATGAACGATGAAAGAAAAACTCGTGAAAATCAAAGATCATAGTATACTGGAGGGGGGGAAGGGTGAAACATGTAGTGAAAGAATCTGTAGTCAGTTTCTCAAACGTATATGAAGAAATGGAAGCCAATAACCTGGGATAAAAATGCAAACAACAAAATCTTGACCAATATTTCATTTTCAGTTCAATTTTTTTCTAAACAGCAGAAGAGATTAGGACAAAACAAAAGATATCTCCCCTTACTTTGGCTTGTTAAGGACATGGTAATGACTTTGAAGGCCATTATAAGGATTTAGTTCCTTGAATTTCCTTTTTGATTTCAGTTCAACTGAAAAATTCTTCACCAAAGGAAATTCAATTTTACAATTCAAATAATCCAAGTATCTTCAATAAGTTGTTGTGGGTGGCTGTGTGACAGTCACATGACCGTCAGGACATGCTAACGGTTCAATTTCTGGCCAGCAGAGGCAATGCTCCACAGTGACATCCCTTGGATGCCACCATAAATTTTTCCCGAGCACTACTGATCCAACTCGTTTGCTTTTGCCACTCCTCTTTCTGGTCATACACTCAAAGCGAAAAACTAAAGAAAGCCTGTCAAGTCTGTAAAGTGTATTTACTTATTTCATGGCTGCTGTGCAAGCAACCCTCGTCATGAGCCACGAAATAAATAAATACACAGTGAAATATATTTTTAAATATGTTTTCTTTAAAAATACTTACTACTTTAAAAGGTAGATTTAATTGCACGTCATAATTTCATGACGTAGTTATTAAATTATAGTTTAATTTTTTTATGATAATCAATTAATGCAATATTTACACTGATGTATTTCTGTGTACATTTATTTAATTTTTCATCTTGAACAGTGTAAAAAATCAACTTGATATGTTCTTCTTTTTGGCCACTAGAGAGTGTAAGATGATAGGTTGGCACATGTGTGTTATGCCGTGTCATCATATAGCTATATTAAATTTGTTTTCATTTCTAAAAGTATTTCTAATTGTTTTTATCCATAAAAACAACTAAATTGTAGTGATTATATTTTGTTACACCTCACTCATTCTAGTAGCAATTTTATCAGAAAAGCCTTTATATCAATCGAAGACTCTTCATCTCGCAGATTTGAAATAATTTATTACGGTCTTCTATTTATGTAGCTTTAGAACTTTCAGAAACCAGAGTAATTTCTGTCTGTGCAGGATGTCGTCCAATCTTGACTTCCCATCGCCTCTTGAGGCTGGAAAGTTTTGTGGAAGAACAAGTTTGCGTTGTAATGCTGAAGGAAGGCGGGAGGAAGCCCTCATGAGAGAGCTGCAAGTGGAGGAAAACAAGACAACATGCATCAGGTTTGACAGGTTTGCAGAGATAAGCAGTGAACTTACGACAGGACGCTGGAGATGGCAAACAGCTCGGCCACCAGGTACGCCAGGTAGCTGAACATGAAGATGAACAGGGGCTCGATCTCCCGCACCCTGCTGGTGAAGCGGGAGGTGAACGCCGCCATGAAGCCAAACAGGAGCCCGAAAAGGACGCCTCCAATTCCCACCACGAAAAACCTGGCCACTCCCAGGAACACATCTACAGAGTCAACGACTGGCATGTCGGCCAGAAAGGCAAACATGCTGTAGAGGACCTGAAGCAACAGAAGCGGAGCAGATTACTGGAAAACCACTGCTTTACTGTCATAAGAAAGATTTCAAAAAGACAAACAAGATGAGAAATTGCTTTCTAATCAAAGAACGTTGGGTCAGAAAAAAAGTATATATATATATTTTATTGGTCTTCTTGAGAATCTGGTGCAAACTTCTTGCTTATTTTTACCCCACATGCAGTTGTAAACAATGTGCCAGCAGGACTTGAATGAAACTTGGCTTTCAAGTGAAACTCAACAGAAACAGTCGGTATTGTTACTGAGGCTACACAACAAAGGACAAACTGACAGTCAGTAAAGGTTAGGAGGTTTCCTTCTGAGTCACTTTGGAGCATATTTTATGCATATTTGCCTTACAGAACAACCGTAAGCCTGTGTTGATTTGACCAAATGTTTTCAGGGAAAAAAATATGTTTAACTCTCCTAGATTTAGAGGTACCTGAAGTAAAGAACCCATTCTTAAGCCTTCTTGCAAAATGTATTTTAAAAAGGGGCATCTCGTTTGCTGATCGTTTTGTTCTCTAGACTTACCAGGATCAGACGTTTGTGTGTGTGTTTAGCACTAGTTCTGGATTAGCTGTCAAACAAAGCAGTGGAATTCCTTTTTTCTGAAGTTTCATGAACAGATGTGTTTTATATCAGGATAAGTTTGGCAATTTAGTCTGACGAGGTATTCATTTTTTGTATTACAAATAATTGCCCTTTACTAAAAAGTTGAATTTGAACCAGAAAATCTTTAAAATTATAGTCTGAAATTTGGAAATAATTGTGTAGAAATCCTGTGGCAGTGTTTGCTTCTTTTTTTCTTTTTCTACTTCCCTTACCTTCCTGTTAACTGTGTGGTAGCAAAGAAAATTGGGATCTTAAGCCTTATTTGCATTACATGTTCTCTCTCCCATTTCAAATAAGAGGGCCTTTGTGTGGCATCATGGTTTTAACACAGAAAAACAAAAAGTTATGGTCAAAAACACTGCAGTGACAGTAAGTTGTAGATCTCTTAGTTTGCACAGCTACACTGTACAGGTGTAGGTGTGTTATATTCCCTAAGAGAATCTAAACCATTTGGCCCATCCAGTTTGCACTCTGACTGAAAGTGGGCATCTCAAACCGTTTCACACCACCATTACTCACCAACGTGACCGCATCGTTGAAGAGACCCTCTCCAAAAATAACTATGTAGATTTGCTCATTGACTCCAATGTCATCAAAGACATTAAGAGCCGCCACAGGGTCTACAGCAGAGATGATTGAGGCAAAAAGCAAGTTCTCCTGCAGTAATATGAGCAGACAAAGAAGACCCATAAGCACATCCGTGCCAACTATTTCTGGTATGTCAGACGCTGATAGACACTGCAAGGGTTTCATGACTGACCTGCAAATTAATGTCTTGAAGGTCGAACACTTCAAATTGGCAGATGGCGAAGAGCGAGAGGCCTATGCCGATGCTGTTCCACAGCGTTCCCACCACGGCGTACCACATCACCGTCCCAACATTTTCAAAGAACAGCCTTGTGGGCATGAAGTAGCCGCTGTCCAAAACAATGGGTGGGAGCATGTAGAGGAAGAAGACATCGGAGGAGAGAACTGCGGGGGGTTCCTCCTTCACAGAGTGCATAATGCCCCCAACTATAAGGCCGATGCCAATGAGGAGGCATGACTCTGGAATCCAGATAGTGATTTTTTGGTAGATGTGGAAACCTGAATGGAAAAGATGAAGCAATTCAAGGGTAAACTTCCAGATTATCCGCAATTAGTCTAACCTGCTTTTCTACCTACCAATTTTGGAAAAAGAAGCCAGCAGTATCCATAAGGTAAACTCAAATGGGATCTGGATCCGACCGTAGTCCATTGTAAACACAGGAAGGTTGCCCTTCTCCTCCTCTGGATAAGGTTGAGGTTCCCCAATTTCATTTGGAAGAGGTTTGACAGTTTCAAGGCTTACTGAGTTTGTTGGTTCTGGTTGCTGGAGTTTGCATTTTCCAGGAGTGCAGCAAAGAAACAGCACAAAACTCATGCAGATGACTCCACATGTAGTTCTCATGCTTGACAAAGGAAATCTCTCCATTTATAAAAGTCAGAATGGCTCAAAATCTTCCAAAATCATTTAAATTAATCTTAAAAATGTAGTAAGAAGTTTCTTTGATGGCCCAGGTCTTGCGGAGGTCTTGAATCACTCCTGTGCAGACCTAGTTTCATTAAATGTTGGAGTTTCGCTGAAAACTGAAAGAAAAAAAAACAATTCCTTCTTCCATAGTGTCACAAGGATCAGGACTGAGGTGCAAATCTGGTTTCGACTGTTGCCAAACCTGCTTCCACCTACTGGGTGGAGCTCCATGTTGAAAATAACATGAAACGAATCACTGTTATTGACATGATGTAATCGTGTCAAACCTCTTGCTGTCTTCAGTTAACAAACACTCCCACAGATGAATGACTGGGACTCAGAAAGGACTTTATTCAAGCTTTAAGGCTCACCTAAAAAAAAACTTGTGGCGGATCTGCAGTACCCTATAAAATCCACATGATGGCAGCAGAGCATAATTCACAGAATTCATGGATTTCTGATTTTAATGTGACTGATACAAGTTAATATGACGTACGACAACAATGTGACTGTTACATGTTCATGTAAAACAATATTTTCTGTGATAAATAAAGCACTTCCCTCACATGAAAGCACAAAAAGTTTAAATAAATAAAATGATTCAGAAACCAGTGGCAGGTTTCTGAGTGTTAGTAGTATGCTAGCTGTACCAAAAAACAAGTTAAGCTGGTGGGGAGATAAAAAGCTATAAACTGAACGCGCTGCGTAAGATACGCAATGACGTCTGGCTGTGCTTGACACAAGGAGGCGTGGCTAGAGCCAGTCACTGCTGCGGCTTGGGTGACGTCCAGAAGGAGACAGAGAAACTGCTGCAGTTTACAGACACCCACTTTCCAGACGGCTGTCGTGTTTTCTTGGCGCTAACCGGGTTTATTTATTTATTTTTTATTGCTGTTGTACAGATAAAGGAGCCAGACTGGTACGTAGCTGCCGTACATATGTGTTTTTTAAGCAGAAGTTGTGGAACAGCGGTTGTTTTTATCGTCTGTGGGAAGCGAACGACCACAGCTTCACTGTTTATAAGGCTGGGGAATAAGTTCTTAAACGGAAGGAGTTCATTTCAAACTATTTGTAATCGTTTTGCGGCGTAAACCCGGCATATGTCTGTCCACCAACCGCTTATAATCACACCGAGTTAGCAATATGCGCAGTATGACTGTATAAGAAGCTGGAATTTTGTTTGAATATGGCAGAGGACTGCTGACCTTCTTTAAGAGGGAAGTCTTTTGATTTATTTCCGAGCTGCGTAGTTATGCAACTTTGTGAAGAAACATTGTATCTTCACGGCCGTGTTTGTCAATGAGAAACGAGCATTAACGCGATGTAATGGAAACCTGCTTATGATGCCGCCCGCGCGCGCGTTCTATTGTGTGTGTGTGTGTTCGCGCGCGCGCGCGACACAGTGTGGATGCTACTAGCTGACTGGCTGGGAGGAATGTAAACACGCGTGTTCCTGACAGCTCGCTGCAGTCCTGCTGCTTTTTTAGTTTCACTCCGGAGGAGTCAAGGTCAGGATGCTGAAGCCGAGGCCTTTTACCGCGACTGAGATGAGTTCAGGTGGTTTAGAAGTATATAATTTGCTGTTCAGATCTGGCTAAGTGTGGACTAAAAATAATATATGTAAAAAAATTAAATAAATAGAAATGTCCTGACAAGATAAAATAAAAGATTCCAATTTTAACTTGGTTAGAAGAACAAACAAAAAAAAATCAAGAAAATGTTTAATCCTTTTTCTATTTCATAAAATCTTTTATCTTTTCCCCTTTGATTTTTCTTCTTGTGCTACTTTTACTTTTAATGTTTTGTAAAGATAAAATAAAAAACTAGAAAACAACATTTTGATGAAAGAGCAAGCAATTCATGGACCATTCTGTCCTCCTCTTTTGGATCTGGACTTATTTACATCATAATTGGACCAGAATCTTGTTTTGGGAGCAAATGACGGCTAAATAATTGCGCAACCAACAGCGACTACACTTTAGAACCTATTTAAAGTAGAAATATCGAACAATTTTAAAATGGATTTCACTTCTGCGTCGTATCGCTTTTGAAGTGAAAGGAGAGAAAAGAGAACAGCCAGGAAAGCTGTAAACTATCCACAGTGCTGATGCAACAGACTGTTGCTTGTTTTGCAGCGTAAGCGCTGTTTTATTTCAAAGTCAGAGGAAGTTTGGAAGCCTGAAACACGGGCTTCAAAGAAGCAAAAATGTTACACCAAGAACATTAAAAAAAAATTGTCCCAACAAGACATTTGTTTTGGTTAAACTTCTACTTCCTAGTAAATAAGCTTACCGGTATAATTTATTACCGTCTCAATCTGAGCATCTCTGGTGGACTGTAGGCGTTTATTGTTTTCTTTAACTTTAAAAAAAAAAAATTTATTGACACCATGTGCTCGTCGTGACTCATCAAACCCCTTCCAATCAGCTGTGAGCAGGCAGTCTGTGGATCCACGCTCCTCTGCTTCTGTGCATCTTCTTCCCCATGTGTGGGTAGTTGCCAGCGCATGCCTGCAGCCCGCTGGTCTTCTGGACCAGTCTTTATCAAACATGTCATGTAAAGGTCACATAAGAAGATTAATTTAAGGCTTTTATTTGCTTGACATGAATTAAAATGGAGTTGATTTCCGTTATCTTAGAAAGTAAGAACACTGAAATGTCAATGTCCTGGTTCTTTAGCTCAGTAAAAGCAAAATGGAAGATAAAATGCAAAAAAAAAAAATTCAAACACGTATTGACTTGGAGCTAAAAGCCACAGTGGCTGTGTGTCTACTTTAAAATGAATTGCTGTTCTCCTGAGCACATTAAAGCTTTACAGAACCTCCTGAACATCACCCTCTCTAACTTGTGTTTCGCTGCGCTTCTTTGTGTTGGACAGCTGTCGCAGAGTGACGTGGGGCGTGACGGGGTTTCCTGGGCGGTGAGCGTTCTTGAAAAGCATCTCGAGACGGTGAGAAAGAGCAGCTGAAAACCCATTTGTGTCTAATGCTTAGCTTTCGGTATTAAGGTATCGAAAACCATCCGACGAGACGTCGGTGTTTGTTCTCCTTTCACCCGGTGTCTGTGATCAACAGTTGAGGGTAGGACGAGTTACGATGGATTCTCTTCAATTGACAGTTTCAAAAATAAGACAAATAGGTTCAAATAGATCATTATGTCTGGACATGTGACCGCTCTTTCTGGTAGAAATGGTAAAGCTCATTTAAATCACTTGGTTTCCTGGCCTGCAGTGGATCCCAACTGCTTGAAGGTGCAGTTGGACCACAGTTTGTGTTGTGCGTCTGCACCCAGTTCTATCAAAAATGATGAGTGGATAATCGTGTTTTCGGACGTTTCTGTTGTTTGCACTCTGCATTTCTTCCTCACTTCATCACGGCGTCAACCGCTGCGGTCCACAAAGCGTTTACTGGATCAAGTGTTCAAGAGGCACAGCAGCATTTAGAGTGAGTGTTGAAAGTGCAGCAGAGGAAACGGGTGAATGCCCTTGCACTCGTGGCTGCTTCCTTGTGACAGCATCTGGAGCGTGAGTTTGTTTACACCCCGAGGCTGCAGACCGCCATGCACTGGAACGCTGATGTCATGCATACATTTGGCTGCAGATTTGTTCGGAGGATCTGAGGGGAAATGCATCGTCACGCTGTTTGCTAATAGGCCAGTGCAGCCTCGTTAGGAAAGACGTGATGTAAATTGCGACTGGACTCAAACGGAAGCACAGACGTGGATGGACAGTGCACACTAGGATTTGAAAGCTTTTTTATTTATTTATTTATTTTGCGGCCTCTGGTTGTTTGTCTGACTCTGCAGGAAGTTTAGCTTGTGGTGTCATTTCAGAGAGACTTGTAAGTTGACCCTCTTGGCTCACATCCGCTTTCAGAATGGTTCTGCTGTGAGTCCCACTCTCTTAAAGGGAAGTCTCACGATACAAACGCAACGTTCCGCAGGACTTGTAAAGCAATTGTTGCCGCCCGTCAATCTAGGAAAGGTTATAAGGTAATTTTATAGGTGGACCTTGCAGTCATTGGGTGAATCACGATTTCCTCAATATTGAAAAGTCGTATGTGATCCTATATGATCAGAAGTGACTGAGGATCTTACAGGTGATGAGCAGACTGTTCATTATTAGCAAAAACTGAACACAACAATAATCTTCTCCAGCATCCAATCAGCTTTTTTCTTTTTTAAATCACAATGTGCCTCAGTGGGGCCAAGAGAAGTGGCTTTGTTGTCCATTTGTTGTGTGCGGATGTAACTTGTATGTCAGATTTAGAGGTGTATGTTGAAAAATATAAAAAATTTGTTTCAAATTTTCCTTGGGCTCCGTCATAATCATCACTTTTGTATTGCCAACTAAATGGGCTCCCAGTAATGACAAAATTCAGATGCGCATGCTAGGTTGTGAGAACCTCGGGCCACGCCTTTCAGTGTAGTGTCAGTGTAAAACTGACACTACACTGAATTTTATTTCAGCTCTGACGACATGAACCTTGTTGCCTGTGCCTGCTGTCAGACACAGTGAGCGCTCTGCCTGAAGCCACTCCTCCACAAGCAACGGAAGGGACATGTCTTTTGTTCTACTTTGAGTCCCTGACAGTTATATAGTCTGACTTTCAGAGGCTAACCAGTGTTGCGGCAAGTCCTCTTATCAGTGAAGTAAGGGAGAGCAGGAAGAGCAATGCACTGCTTGTTCAATGGTTCAACAAAGACACTGAACCAACCTGCAAAGCAACCCAGCTTGCTCTTTTTGACGGTTTACATTTGGTAAGTGAAGCCTGTGCTATCTCACTCTTTGTAAAGAAAAATCAGAGAAGTGGACGTGGCTCTGGGAGACACTTGCTACGTCACTGTGTGCGTTTTTGTGTCTGAGGCCAGAGCTCATTTTCATGTGAAAGGGCCACAGCTGCTCCGTCCCCATAAAGACATGATTCATGTCTGGTTCTGATGCCCGTCCCTGAGGGTGGACGCGTGCTGTCGGGGGATCGTCTCCGAGTCTGGTTCAGTCCTGCGGCCTGAGAATGACTAAGCCAAGGCTTATTTTACAATGTGAATTGTCCTGGATGGTTTTGATGAGTCATTGTTCCACGGTGGCTGGCATTTCAACAGTCAGGTAAAGGGACAGAAAGGAAAATGAATGTTGTTCTTAATGTTTACAAAAGTACAATTTAACCAGTTTTGCGACGTAAAATTTTGTTGCGACAGGACTGTTTAATCTAGCTTTTAAAGCATTTATTTTCTCATGGAGCTTTTAGAAGGCGGTTCAAGGTGCTTTAATCGTAAAATCACAAAACTACAAAGTCACAGAGCACACAGTTAACAATTATAGCTGACTTAACTGTCAATTAAGTGGGCCTTTTTCTGCGCCTGTCGTGGGAAAGTGCAAATGTGTCGCCGATTGGCTGGATGACGTTGGTTAACGCCGCTAGTTTTACTCTGTTCAAAAAATCTTGGCAGTAAGAGGATCAAGGCCGTAGAGAGGAGTACAAAATATGACATGCTTTGTTTAATTTCCTTCATTCATTATGGTTTTAAAAAGTCTTTATTTGAGGTTGTGAAACCTGCAGGAACCTGGGTTTTTTGGGTTTTTTGCAGTCTGGTTAAATCAAACCGAATTACATGCGGCTTGTTAAAAGTGAAACAACATGTGTCAACATCACTACTTCCCCTTTTTTGAAAACTAAAATCTTCTGAACTGCTTCCGATTTGTTTCACGTTTTCATTTTTTTTTCCCGTCTGCCGTGTTTTACAGGCATCGAGCAAAGACCCAGATTCGGCCGCAATAAACCGTTCTCGGTCCTCGGAGTGAGAAAAAGCGCCGCTGCTCGGCAAGAGGAAGCGTGGAAACGTGAGTTTCACCATGTATGGTCAACTGGACTGTCTGTCCCTGAATCTGGCTTTTGTGCCTGAGGTTTAAACCAAAGACAGAAGCTGTAAACACTCACAGAGGCCGTTGCTCTTTACACAAATCAGCGCAAGGACAAGCCTGGCGCTCCTTTCTGCTGGGATCCTCAAACAAATTCCTGAAAGCGTAGCGGAAATTACAAACTCCCTTCTTCCGTTTCCACTTCTTTTATTCAGATCATCAAACTAAACAATCGTTGTTGTTTTTTTGTTAAAGTGAAAAAGCCACTTTATTGGATCGAAGCGAACCAGTGCCTCACACAGGCACCTTCACATTTCAGTCCAGAAAAAGTTGATCTGTCAGCATTTTTTGTCTCTGCAGTGAACAAGCTTACAAAGTAGTGAAAGCCTTGAATGACAACTGCCTCGTTTGCAACAGGGAATGTATTTAGTGAAATACGACAAAGTGAATGTGATCACAGTTGACCGGAGTTTGTGTCGCTCTTGGTTCCACAGAGCAAAATCCATGCAATACACCCCAGATACGGGTCACAAGTATCAGGAGCTCTGACCGGCGCTCTCTAAGGTTTATACACAGTACGTGTGAGTGTGTGCCCCAGTTTATGTGACTCACAGACATACACACTCTTGGATCTCATGTTGGCTAAATTTGGAGCTGCCTTATATGGCTGCGTTTCCTCATTCCCTGTAGCAACGCCATTAATTTATTGCATGGCTACATTTCAAACTGGTAAACGACCGTCATCTACAGATCTGACCAATTAACATTTCTGTTTCCCATTCTTGCTTTGTCGCAGTTAATCCCTGTCCTTACATCAACATAGAAAGAGCGTTGCAGAGACGTTTAACTGTCTGCAGATATAGAAGGGAGGCAATAATGAATCGAGTTGGTATTTATGAAGAAACGTAAATTAGGATGTCGCGATGATGAAAATGGAAGACGATTTTTGGCATTGGAAATGGAAAAAAAAAGTGACTTCAGCTGGACGAGAGACTGGAAAATTCTCACTCGTTTTCAAAACAAAGAAGTTCAAACGCATCAATTCTGGCAAAGACGAAGAGTTTCGATCAACGTTTCTGTCTCTAAAGAAAACTCAGGCTTTGGTGTGTCTGCGCATCCTCAAAACATCTTCATCATGTCATGCGACTGACTGCTAAGATTTCCTTCCCAGCAAGCTACCTGACTAGCTTTTTTGCGTTTATCTTTAGCACACATTTATCGCCAAGCTACGTCTGCAGCAGCACACAGGCAAACAAATGTCCTGTCCTCTGCCAGCATGATCCACATTGCTCTCTTTAAATCTGATAGAGTGCAGGACCTCGGAAACTCTCCAGCTATGTCTGCTTATATTCCAAAGGCTTCACTGATCTATGATCACGGTTCCACTTCAGGGAAATAAAACTGCCAGTGCTGGCTAAAAGACTTCCAGACCGTAGATCTCGTTCATCTGGTCATCAGTTTGTGTCAACTGAAACGCAACCCAAGTTTTGTCAACAAAAATCAGTCCTGACAGTTCTGGTATAATAAAATCAAATTTTGTTTTCTTGAATTTCAGTCATTCACACCATTGAATTCTTTGCAGTTCGTTCCATAAACGTGGCCGTTTACTGAAAATTGAACAAACCAGTTGTTCATTGAAAACTATCAGAAGTGATATTTGCAGTTTCCTGCTCAATGATTGCTTTTATTCACAGCCACGTAAAAATATGAGCGGGTTTGCTTTCCGTTTTCTGGCCAGGCAATTTAATCTTTCCTTTCAGATTCCTCAAAACCAACAACTGTTGTTCGCTTTGTGAACAGTAGGTTGTCGGGTCGTCTCGGTTTATGTGCTGGAACATGCACACCGTCTCGTGCTCTCATGCAAACGCCATTCAAATTCGGGTGGAAATCAAATCGACTTGCTTTGGTCCACGAAGGACGCCAGCTGCTCCAGATGTTTGGCACATGTGGGTCGGTCATAAAGTGGGACACTTTGAGTGCTGGACCCCATACGCCAGGAAGTAGGCCAGACCCACCGAAAAAACAAGACCCTTCTCTTTTGAATCGGTATGGAATATGAATATCAGCCTTTACCACTTAGAAACTTTTTCAGAAAGCTGAACTTCTTTGTGCGAGACAGCTGATTTAATATATTTTATTTTTAATGCTAGCTTAAACCTGAATCATAATGTTTGGGTTGTAGATGGAGCTGAATTTGTCTCTATTTTTGTGCGCGTTGTGAAAGCAGAGCAGTGAGTCTCTCCATTGGAGCTGCCTGCTGTCCCCCGTGTTCACAGTTTTCATCCAAATAGGCTAATTGCTCTCTTTTATTAAAGTGGGACAGAAGCAGCGGAGACGGCACACGGTGAGAGCAAGACGTCCCCATTCCCAATAGGGAGCTGAGAATTTCCTAACTTTCCCCAAAAGCAAAGATGGCGACAAGGATGTAAACATGGGATATGTAAAACGAGTCGAGTGGAGCTTTTAGTGACGGATGGACGATACTTTTGTGTAGATATTGTCCTGTTGCCAAACCAGATTGAACCATGCTTCTGTTGTCAAATTGAAAGCCTCACAGTTTCACACATAAAACTTAAAGAAAAAATGGTTTCAAACAAATATTATGAATCAGCAGTTTACTCTAAAACTGATTGTTGTTCTCTCTCTGGGTTCCCTTAGAGGTGGTGAAGCGTTCAGCGGATCAGTCGTGGATCTTCACAGGGCTTCGCCACATGGGAGTGCGCTTCCACACTCATAAGGGTGTGTGTTTGGGGCTCCCGCCGTCCCGTCGCCTGCCTGCTGCTGGATCGACATGGCCGGTGGCAGAGAGCGCAGAGAACGGACACAGAGGCCATGGTCGGTGTACCGGGCCAACACCTTCGAGCTTTCCAGCGAGATGATCGGCCTGGCACTCGCAGGTGAGGAGTCACAGGATTCCGAGGATCGGCTGTCTTGGAGTCTTAACTGTTGCCGGTTTGATTCCAGCTCGTCACATATCGCTGTGTTCCTATTTTCCAGGGAATAGTCAGGACCCAGACGAGCCTGTTTTGGAGTTCAGTGTCGGTGAGTGTTAACTGCTCGAAAACCTCTTGGTTTGTGCCTTGGTGACTGTAGAAGTGTTGTCGGTGTGTTCCAGCCTGCTCGGAGCTGGCCACTCCCGCTTTGGAGCGAAAACCAAACAGCTTTGTAGCTGTGAGCTGCACAACCCCGCCACAGGCCTTCTGGACCAAACACGCCCAGACCGAAGTCATCGAGGTCAGTCCGTCCAGAGGAACCGATCATAGCTGCTTCTCCATCGCCAAGTGTCACTCTAACCGGTGAATATCTGGATTTGTTCAAGTTGTGGTTTCGATGGACTTAAATAAATCCACATATTTAATTTTGTCTCATCAAAATGAGACAAGTTGATATTTAATATCAAGGTAATCTGAATTAGTCATCTTATTCAGATTGTGGCATTTCGTTTTTAATGTTTTTAAGGGTTCCACCGCTGAATCTAGGTAACGCAGTCAAAACATGTACACCATTATCCATGCATGAAAATAAAATTCACCCCACAACAAACTATTGTAATGCGGTTCTTGTGTTTTGCACCAGCCAATCATACGATAATATAGAACCCTGTTTGACCAGGTCATGTAGGAACAAGTTGAAATTTCTCTTGGGTTTTTTTTGTGTTTTTTTGTTTTTTTACTACATTGTTTATACTCAGAGTAGAAAAATATGTTAACATGGTGTAGACAAAGCTAACTATTGGAGCATACAGTGTTTCAGACTCGTTTCATTCTCTGAACTAAATAAGCGGCTTACATTTCAAGGTCCTATAAAATAGTGGGACCAATTCTATGTGCCACCTTTGGACTTTTACTCAGGCAAAGCTTTCATCATAATACCTCTGGTACAAGCCAGACGCAGGGTAACCATTGCGTCTGCAGTTGATTGGCCTGCAGAATCTACGTCAAGACTGTAGTAGTTGGCGAGACGGCGAGGTCCAGATCGATAACGCCATGGTCAAACCTTTTGGTCTGAAACTTTTTAGCAATTGTAGAAGAACAGCGCAGAGAGCGTCGACTGGACGGGATATCCCTCAACAAACAAATACACAAACTCAAAATGACGTCATTGGAGCGTTCGCCCACGTTCCTGCTCATAGTCGGGAGACGCACCCGACTTGACTCAAACCAAATCAGACATTAACCGGATGGAGTGAGACTTGACCATGGAGAAGGGACTTAAGAGGATACTGTCTTAAGAATTTGTACGATTAGTGATTAAAATCAGCTTGTCAAGCGTGCTAAGCTGAACAAATACTGCTTCATGTAAAGCATTGTATAATGCGAGTCCCCTTGGCTTCCCCTCAGGGTACCAGTAACCCCATCTTCCTCAGTAGCATCGCCTTTTTCCAGGACTGTAACATTAACCCCCAGACGCAGGTCAAGCTGGCCGTGTACGACGTAAAGGACCGCTCGCAGGGCACGGTACGAGTCTTTTATTATGAACCTGTGGCACCTTGTGAAAACCCAACATAAATATGAGCTGTCGCCTCTCTCTGTGTACAGATGTACATGTTGGGGTTTGCACTTTTTGCTGTGAAGGAACTTCTGCAGGAGAAAGACCACAGATTAGAGCTTGAACTGCGGTAAACCACCTATACATGAAATTCGAATCCTGTAGAGGACGCATAGCTTCTAAGATATTTTTTGTCATTTGTTCAGCAGCATTTTGTTTTTCCTGTGAAATAACCTAACCTGAACTCCAGAAATAAAACCCAGCCTGTGTTTTTTTGGTGGTCAGATCGGCAGATAACCAACGGGTTGGGAAGGTTACCATCGCAGCGTGGCAGATGGAGGACAGGGGTGATCATAGGATGTCTGTGAAGAGTCTGCCAGAGAGCGTCAACGGTCGAGTAAGGAACCAAATAATCAGCTTTTGTTGCCATTTTTTTCTCCTTACACACTAGGTCAAGACCATTATTTCGTCTCAAGAAACCTGATTGGGTTCCTGGAAGTTTGGAAGACCCTATTGAGTGACACGGCTCACCAAATAGCACGTTGAAACTTGGGTCAATAAATGCCAAACCTTTTGGTCGTTCAGTTGCCTTTTCAGACTCATAGCCAGAAGAAACCTTAGTATTAACCCAAATGAACAGAGCCTGGATGTGGTCACAGTTATTGCGTTTTTCCTTGCTCTCTGCCTCAGAGAAAGACCCGGTGTCCAATTTCTGTCTTGATTCGGTGTAAAGCAGGTCAAATTTGCACTCAGTCCGTGTTTGTTTTGGCTGCAGATGGTACTTCCCGTTGACGAGAGCCTGACTGAGTCGATGGGAGCCCGGATTAAATACGCCTCGCTGTCCAAAGACAGCCTGCTGAGCTCAGGTGAGACTTCACTGACAGATTTAAGCCACCACAACAGCGTGGGAGGGGAAAGCTCCTCAGTGTTGTCGTTGCATGCAGTGTTTTGGTATGAATAATTGGTTGATCAGAAAAGCTCCTGGCGAAACCTGTCAAACTGCATTACGATGCGTATTGTGAAACAGTGTTCGGAGGAACCATGTCCAGGATGTACCGCTTCCCAACCACTGACGGAAAGCACCTGCGCGTCCTGGAGCAGATGGCTGAGAGCGTCCTGTCCCTCAACGTTCCCCGGCAGTTTGTCAAGCTGCTGCTGGAGGAGGACTTCGCCAGGTTACTGAACAATCATCTCAGTTCTCCATTATTTGGATGATTAATTGTGTTTTTTAAAAATTGGCATTTTCTTCAGATTTTTCTTTTTTGTTCAAGCCTTTTTAATAAAATACTGGAAACATAAATAGATACATATGAATAAAGATTTGATATTTTAAATTGGAACATTATTGCCTAAAATGGAATAACACAGCATTTCTTTAGTGAACGCTCAATTGTTTGTAGTAAAGAATGAATCTGCGGCTCAGAAACATAAAAAGCTCAATTCTGCATGACTTAACATCGATACTGTACACAGCTGAAGTATTGATTGTTTTTTTAGATTACATAATTTGAACCAGATGAAGCAAAAACTATCCGACCTGAGGAGGTTTGGCTCAATCATATTTGCAGACAAAAGATTTTTTTTCAACTCTTCCATGCTAAATGTATGTATATATTTTTGACTCGAGTCTGTACACTCCGGTTAATGATTAATCAATTACTAAATTGGTTTATGGTTATTTCAATAATCAATTAATCACAATTAGTACGATTAATCCGCAGTTCTGAGCTCCTCAGAATTTAACTTTGTTTATTTCCACTCTTGTTTTGTGGTTTCCAGCGTCTAAAATCAGGAAGTACACTCGAACAAGCAAACACAAACTTAACAAGTTGAAACCTATTTTTGCATAAACGGCAGGAAGGATGCAACATTTTTCTTACCGATTTCATAAACTCGCCTTCATCGTCACATTTTTACAATTTTGTGAAACTGAATCAGTTTTGAGATGCTGCTGTAACATTACATTACTACTGTAACACTTTTCTAACATTAAATTGTTGCAAAAGCGAGGCGCCGCCGTGGATATTTTTCGCTACCAAAATATGATGACATATGCACTTTGAGGTCATTTCTGTCGCGTCTCTTATTTTTATTTTTTAATATCATTTTTTTTTTCCACCTTTAATATCTCTGCAGGGTGTGTGAGCTGGAGGAACTGGGAGAGTTATCGCCCTGCTGGGAGACTTTGCGACGGCAGATCGTGTCCCAGTACCAGTCCATGACGCTCACGTATCAGGAGACGCTGTGTGACCTCAACAGCTACCGAGGTGGGTGTCTTCACGGCTTCCCAAACGTTGGTCAATGAGTAAAAACTTGAAGCTTTCTCCCTCATACGCTCTCGGCGCACAGGTCCCTCCTTCAAAGCCAGCAACCTGAAAGCAGACAGGAAGCTGGAATTCATGCCAACCAACCTCCATGTGCAGAGGATGAGGGTGCAGGATGAGCTGGGCTTCAGTAAGACGTCTATTCTTGGAAACATGAATTGTTTTTTGTGCACTGTCCTTCCCTCTGTAAACATCTGTTTCATCGCAGAGCACACCTATGATGTCATAACGATTGGCGCTCCGGCTGCTCATTGCCAGGGATTTAAAAATGGCGGCCTCAGGAAGCTCATCCATAAGTTTGAGGAGGCCAAGAAACAGTAAGTTAACATGAATGTACAGAGTTCAAAAATCCAGATAAGCCATGTTTTTTTTTTCTTTTCCTTGAGTTAATTTTTATTTTCTTTACTTCATTCATTTTTTTATTTTATTTCAGATACTTCCAATAAGCAAATCACTGACCTGCGTTGATTTTACATTCAGTTAACGCACTGCTTCTTTGTAATATTTTCTGGCTTTCTTCTTAATTTGTTTCTGTTACTGTTTTTTTGATCAGCGTTTGTGAGGAGGGATGGTGAGTTGCTGCCTTAATTTTGCTTGTTTTCATTTCACAGTTTGCATCTCACTGCTACAATGGAAAATTCCAGGTTATGGCTTGTTTGCAAAAAAAAAAAAAAAAAAAAGAAAGCAACAAAGAAACTGAAATATTTGTCTTAAAACGTGAGTTTCAACACGTCAAACTGAACTCGCGCAACTTTGACGTATCTTTAGACATCCTTCCTGAGAATTTACAATCTCCACCAAGATGTTTTTATCTTGCTCTTATTTTGAAAAAGAAAAAGGAACCAGTTTAATAATTTATTTAAAATTGACGCCTCCTGGGTGGTTTCGAAGTGAATGGTGACAGAGTGCGTCTGGATGCATTCCAGCGCCGCAGGGCATGTTTACAAAGTGAAGCCGCAAAATAAACGTCCTTCTTCTCGTCCTGTTTGCGGAATGCGCCATGCAAACAGCTAGCATATTTTTCTGACATAGATCCTGTAAGTCACATGGACGCATAAATTATTAAAAGACTGGAAAGAGAAAGTTCCTCTGACTTTTTATTTGTCTCAAAATTGGCTAACAGACTAACGTTGTATGGGAGGGACAGTCTAGTGTCATCTTGTATTCTCCTCAATTTCTTTTCTAGTTATAAAAAGCTTCCATCTTCTGTGACAAGCCTTTTTTCAGTGGTAATTGCCACTGCTGTAGATTTTCTTATTTGTGATCAGAGTCAAATTCAGAAAGGCCTGATCAACGGACGACCAATCAAAGTCATTGCAACGATTTGCATCATTTAACAGGCTATGAACTGCAATTTTCAAATAACACCGCTTCTTACCACCATATAAACTGTTAATGTTCTTAAGTTGTCAAACTCAGAAATCACGTGAAACGGTATCGAATTCATTGAAATGTCACTTTGTACAGTTGTAAGTCGGCTGTTTGTTCAAGTTTCTAATAAAAGTCACTTTGAAAAGATCACTTTTAAGAACTAATTCTCAAGTTTGAATGTCAGTGGTGTTTCCCTCTTCTCAGAACGCTAAGGCACCATTTACAGCAGGCATGTGCATGTAGAAGCTGTAAAGTCTTATTTGACAAGTCAGTGGCATCTCCCCCTCCTCTTTTGGAAACATCTTCTTAAAATCAGATGCTGACTTTTTCACTTTAGAAGTGTAGAGCAGAGTGTCGTCAGCGTACGGTTTGGTAATGGTGTTTCCTCCCCACAGCAGCGCTCTCTCCAGCTCGCAGTCCATCGTCTACATACCCCAGGACGTCGTCCGAGCCAAAGAGATCATCGCCCACGTCAACACGCTCAAAACTCAGGTCAACTACTACGCGGAGAGGCTTTCCCGAGCCGCCAAAGACCGATCGGCTAGCGGGCTGGAGAGGACGCTGGCTATCCTGACGGATAAGGTGCCGCAGGAAGTTTGATTTGGGAGTTTGTCTCCATTTATTCCATGACTAAAAGCGATTTTTTCTCATCGTCAGACTCGTCAGTTGGTGATGGTGTGCGACTGCAAATTGCTGGCTTCGGCCATCCAGGCTTTGAACGCGGCGCGGCCCGACTACATCGCCTCCAAAGCGTCGCCCACCACCGAAACAGAACAAGTGGTCCTCCGCAACGATCAGGACACTCTGCTGGCCAAGTGGAGCGGCAGCAACAGTCGATCTTCGCTGCATGTGGACTGGCACGAAGAGGAGTGGGTAGGTCTTTACGACATTCCTCAACGGTTTCTCGTTATTACTATCGGCTCGTTTTGGTTTTCTCTTCACATCCGGCATATTAAAGTCTTTTGCCTTCTGCCCAGGAGAAGGTTTGGGTCAATGTGGACAAGTCTCTGGACTGCATCATCCAGCGAGTGGATAAGATGCTGCAGAAAGAGAGGAGACCAAGCAGCAGTAGTCTGGACAGTACCCAGCATGACCTGCAGGGCGGCGACAGTAAAAAAGGTGCACCTGTTTGCCATTTAAGTTGTAGCTCTAACATTTCTGCTTAATCTGCTCAGCTGGAATCAGTTTTCACCATCATACTTTATTAAAAAAACAAAAAAACACAGGAATCGCTCAGATGTTGGTGTGAATTGACTCTTGTGTATGTGGCTATGAAAAGGTGAGGAAAAACGACGGGCTTTCTGGATCAACCCAGGAAGTTTGTCGCAGGACTCATTATCATCAGAACCACCTTCATCAGCACCACCATGCTCTTCCTCTTCGCCTGCCCTCTCCTCATCTGCACGAGCCCCCAGCCCCGAACAGGAAAACTGTACGTTTCTGTTTCTACTGCTTCGTCGCTCCGTTTTTCCACAGAACCGCTCCGAGGTCGCAGTCAGACGTTTACATCCGCTCAGAACACACTCATTCTGGGGCAAGTTTCTGAGGACTGGGCCATGAATCGCTTTTATCAATTCATCGAATTTTTTGTTTTTGAGGATTTAAGTTTTTGGAAAACCAGGATTTTTTTTTTTCACCAATTGACATCTTTAGTTTTTATAGTTTGAAGCAACGTTAGCACACCCACGGCCGCCATCGTGTTTGACAGCTTCTGTTTATTTGGATTTTGAATTAAGGTCAACTCTTTGACAAAATGTAGATAAAAATAAAGGTATATTTTTTTAAAAAGTTGTAATATCAGGAGAATGAAGTATCCAGAAACCATGGCCCTCTTTCACCTCTCTTAGGGTCACGACTGGTAGTTAAAACTCGTTGACCCTACTTTTGTTTTAAGCATCTGAACATTCAAAGACTAGTTCATATGACATGAGCGTATGTAAACCTCAGACTGAAACCGAACTTCTCTCACCTCCTCGTCTGGATCGTGTTCTTCTATTCGATCGAGTCTCATTGTTTAACCTTTGTCGTTGTCCACAGTGTTTCAGTCAGTACTTTAAATGTTCTGCACCACGGTCAAACATCTGTTCCAACTGCCCCTTTAAACCAATAAAGTGGAAGCCTTTGCTTGAGATATCTAATCATATTCAGGCAGAAGATGCTGTATAGTGTGTTTTTGTTGTCAGATGTTTGACCCTGGTCTGCTGTGTTTTCTATGTGTGTCTGCTAATCATGCATGTTGCACCTTCACCCCTTCTTCCAGATGGAAGCCCGAGTGCGGAGGAGACGTACCCAGGTAAGAGCTGCTGCCTCTAACTTTGAATTACTGTTTTTGAACAGTCGCTTTCCATACGTTTTTCTATCACTTCAAAAATGAAAAAGACACACAGTGTAACTTGGCTTTCATTGGCGCTTCTGCTTTTCTTGCCCTCGAACCGTCCAGTCTGTTTCTGTCTCAACAGTCTAATTTAGATTCGTTTCAGTTTCGGCCTCCCAGCTCATAACCGCTTGGTTTTATTCTTGACTCCGTTCCACCTTTGTTCCCAGGTGAGTGGAGCGAGGCTCTGTACCCGCTCCTCACCACGCTCACCGAGTGCGTCGCCATGATGACCGACAAGGCCAAGAAGTCCATGGTGTTCCTGCTGATGCAGGACAGCGCCCCCACCATCGCCATGGACGTCTCGCTGCAATATCGCCGGGACGTCGTCTTCTGCCAGACGGTCAGCAAGCAAAGCACGACTCAACCATCCGATGAACAACATTTTCTTTCTTTCCTCCTGTTCTGACGTCTCTCCTTGATCCTCGCAGCTCACTGCCCTGATCTGTGGCTTTGTCATCAAACTGAGGAACTGTCTTCGAGACAACGGTTTCCTGCGGCAGCTCTACACGATCGGCCTGCTGGCTCAGTACGAGTCCCTGCTCAGCACCTACGGTCCGAAACAGACTCCGTCAGGTCTTAGTCGTTCCTTTTTTGAGCCGTACTTACTTCGCTGAGCGTCTCCTTGTGCGTCTAGGAGAGGAGGTCGCCATGTTGGAGGACATGAGCATCGGCGTCATGGATCTGCGCAACGTCACCTTTAAGGTAAAAATAATGCCACGTCATATTTACACAGAAAAAAAACCCAAGACGTTTCTAGTTCAAATGTTTTAGTACATTTGAATTTGGGCACAAAAAAAATTTAAGTCACTTTTCAGCAAGATATATATAAACTAAGTCAATAAATTTTCAACAATTTGAAAGTAAAATGTAGCAGTTCTAGTATTTTTTATATCTAAATTCAAGAGTTATTTACTTAAAACAAGCTTGCATATCTTGCTAAAAAGTTGCTTGTAAGTCAGTTTTATCTTTTTTCAAGATATTTGCACTGAAAACAATACAAAAAAAAATACTTTGCAAATTTGTGCATTTTTTCAGTGTAATTTGTGCACAAATATTCTGATGTTTGACTCAGGTCACCCAGGCAACCGGCAGCTCCGCCCCCGACATGCTGCCGATCATCACGGGCAACAGGGACGGCTTCAACGTCCGCGTCCCTCTGCCGGGCAGCATGTTCGACGCGTTGCCGCGGGAGATCCAGAGCGGCATGCTGCTGAGGGTCCAGCCGGTGCACTTCAACGTGGGCATCAACGAGCAGCAGACGCTGGCCGAGAAGTGGGACAAACTCGCGTTTTGTGCTCCAGAGTTTAAACGAAGGGGGAGGAGAGAAGAAAGCTGAGTTTGTGTTTGTGCCGCTCAGGTTTGGTGACACATCCCTGCAGGAAATCATCAACGTGGAGAGTCTCTCCAGGCTGAACTCGTACTATGAACAGTTCAAAGAAGTTCTCCCCGAGGACTGTGAGTTCGGAAACGTTTCTTATTCTTCTGTATCGTCTCAGAATATGAGAAATGAAAGATTTAAAACTCCTACAAGCGTCCTTTTCTGCACCCAGGCCTTCCCAGGTCCCGTTCTCAGACTTGCCTCCCTGAGCTGCTGAGGTTTCTGGGCCAGAACGTCAACGCCAGGAAGAACAAGAACGTGGACATCCTCTGGCAGGCGGCCGAGGTGATTAAAAACCTCTGAATGCAGAAGAGAAGAGGCATCCGCCTGTTGAAACTCAAACCTCTTTGCTATCCTGCGTTAGATATGCCGCCGGCTGAACGGCGTCCGTTTCACCAGCTGCAAGAGCGCCAAAGACCGGACGGGCATGTCGGTCACTCTGGAGCAGTGCCTGATCCTGCAGCATGAACACGGCATGGCGCCGCAGGTCTTCACGCAGGCGCTCGACTGCATGCGCAGGTAGGAGACTCAACCTGTTCTGTCACTTGAACTCTTAGCTGAAATCTGATTCGTATTTATTTGATTGAAGAAAAAAAAAAACACAAAAGCAAATCTCAAACAAAAATGTGTTTTCGCCACAATCATCGTCATTTTTTCCCTTGTCATCCTTTTGTTCATCGGCTACCAAGTAATAAGTAGTGAACTATACTTTGTTTTAGGTTTGTATTGAATGCAGCTAGATTACACACAGATTGAAATTACACCATAGAAGCAAGAGGTTATATTTCAGTCCTCGAAATAAACTTTTACTGCCGCTTTCTCGAAAGCAAACTTTCTCCAAACTCCACAAAAGCGGGTGAAAGTAACGCATTACAACCAACATAAGCTAATTGTTGTTATTTACAGTCTGATGATTTCCACGGCCAGGCCAATTGAACCAAAGTCATACAAGATTCAAATTATGTGAATTACAAAGCATACGATTTATTTCTTGAGCACTTTACGGTACATAACACCAGCATTAACCATACTGAGCAATAAACAAAAGCTAGCAAAAAAAAATCTGCACATTTCTATAAGAATCAGAGCAATTGTCCTTATATTGTTTTGACATAACTTAAATCAAAGTCAGCGCAACAAGCTATATATACAGACATGTTGAATAAATTTGAATATACATCAAAGTCTTATTTGTCAGATTGAAAGTGCATTTTGAAAATAACATTTAAGCAAGAATTACACGTTTTAACATTTTGAAAATAGTTTTTTATTGGTCTGATGTAATATCTGAATTTAAATGCCATGTTTTCATCAGCTATAAATGGAAATTATTATAATTAAGAGATATGAAGGTTTTTGAAACTTTCAATATAATGTATAAAAATCACTTGGTGATAAAGTTCCTCTAATAGATGGACTTTTCAAATGCATTTTGATTTATTGAATGGGTCTGTATTCATGTATGTGCAATTTAAAACAGCAAAATGAAAACGAGTTCAGTCAAAAATATACATACAAAATTACAGTGTGAAATCCGTCCTGTTTACCTCCAACAAGGGGGGAAAAAAAAGAAACAAGCTGAGCTTCCCTCCCCCTCCCCCCCGCCTGCAGAAATACGATGCGACAGGAGACAGCGTGACTGAGCTGCTGCTGCTGCCGCCGGTCGTTATCGATACTGATATTGATCCGCAGCAAATGTGATTCTCTTAGCTGGTTGTGCTCCTCATGTCTCTGTTTGGTAGAAATCCCAGAGACGCTCGCGCCGCTCTATTTCAAGTCCTCTCCATCTCTCTCCTTCTCCTCACGTCTGCACGCGTTCCTCTCCTCCCCCTCCGCAGTCGGCCGGCATGAACTCAGATTTGATTTGACCCCCCCGGACGCATGTATGACAGCAGTGAATTGCCCCACGCCCATAACGTTTGCACGCTCTGAGCTTCGCGCTTCTCCTTCATCTTCCATCTCCATCCATGTCTAAAGAGAAGATAAACATGGTGAACCATTATGCTGTTTCTTCTTTCCTTTCTTTAAAACATCTTTCCTAATTCCTCTTTTTTTTTCTTTCTTCTCTCCTCTCTTTCCTTCCTGTGCTTCCCGTCTCATGGTTCTTGTCGTGGAACTGATTTATTTTTGCCGGATTGTGTTTTATTCGTTTATTGATGTTTTCGTTTTGACGCCGCCTTGTGGGAGCTGCTTTCTGTCAACACGTCTTTTCTTTGTTTGTTTGTTTTTTCCTTGTTCTCACATCCCACTTATTAATTTGCCATCTCTCCGCTGGCATCTCTGCGTGCCATCTGTTTATATCCCTTCCTCCTCATCCGTCGCTCTCCTCCTCCTCTTTTGCCGCTCCACCTCCTTCCCGTTCTTCTCCCCCCACGCCGGACAGCGTTGGGACGAGGGAAGGCGTGATCCAGAAGAACCTGAGCGGCTTGCTGCCGGTGCGCGACCTGCGGCTGGACCCCAGCCTCATGTACTCCCTGCCGCTGTTGGCGCTCAGCCCCAACCTGCTGGTGGTGTGCATCTTCCTCAGCGTGGCGTATTTCTTGGCCAGAGTCCGCTGCAGCTGAGCCAGGCCTGGTCAGGTTTTTTTGTTTTGTTTTTCGAAACAGCAGTCCAGTCACACACTGTTTCACCTGAACGAAGGGCTTTCCACAAACCCCCACCGGAGTTTCTTCATGGAAAAAAAAAACAAAAAACTGAATTTTCCTTCACTTCTTTCTCCTTTTGCTCAAAGTGAGGCATCACGCAAATGGTTTACCATTTAAAGCTGCAGTATGTAAATCTATCATAATTTCACAACCAATCGGAGTCAGAAGGAGGATCTTAGCGCTGTCAATCAACTTTGTGAGCGCACTGCTAAACATGCTAACCACAGAGAAACAACTTAGCGTTAGAGAAAAAACATTTATCCGCCGTTATCGGTGGCCGTGCTAACTAGCCTTGGTAGTAGTTAGCATTTGCTGAGCAAAAGTTTGAACAAATCTAGAAAAAAATATTTTTTATTAAACTTACATACTGCTGCTTTAAAGTTACATTTTTGTGTCTTATTTTCATATTTTCTCTCTAAATGTTGCCATTCCTGGGATTGGTCACTAAAGTGCAGCCTTTTGTCTTTGTTTTTTGTTTTTTTTGAAGTGATCACTCTCATAAAGAAAGAGGAAAGGCTTCAAAACAATAAATGATGTGTTTTATGGGGAACATGCAATAGAAGAAAAAGCATTTTTAAAAGGGATGTAATGGATATTTTTAGCAAATGACTAGATGTCACGCTGTCTTATTTATATGAACATATATATATATATATATAATATATATTAAAAGAGCTTCTGGAAGAACTAAGAGTAGCTTTTATTTAAAAAAAAAAAATCGTGTAAACAGCTTCTTCCATTTATGCTTTCATAGTCTTCCACGTGCGTCAGCACTCGGCTTTTGAGCTAATGTAGACGAACCTAAAGCTTTTTATGCAGCTATGCCTAAGCTTACATATATTTATATTTTTGTCGGCCTTGTCTTTTGCGTCTCAGCAGGTCTTCCTGGTTTTATAGAAAGTGCGAGGCGTTTTGCAGATTGTAGGATATCCAGGTGAAATGTGTTTGATTATGCAAAGCGATGCTGCCGGTTGTGTACCGTTTACGCTTTAGAGGCAGTTATGAAGATGAAAGAATCTAGTTTATTATGCAACAAGATTTCTGAATTATTGATGGACGTGTTCCATCAAACCCAATGCTTGTCGAGTTTTATCGCAGGGTCTGTTTCCAGATGTTTGCTGGATGCAGCTTGGCCTGTTGCAAAAAGTAATAAATCAATTCCTTGTGTAATAAATCAAAATAAGATTAATAACTTCCAGTTAGACCACAATCTTTAAAGAGATACTGCCCTATTGTTGAGAAACGCTGCAGACATTTGACACCCAGTACAAATGGGTTTGCACTACTTGCCCCTTTTGCCTGTTGTCCCTGTTTAAGCTGAGCAATTAATATGGTTGGAATTTTGCTTACAAAGACTTCATAATCCATTTGAATTCTTTTTTTATTTGGGATTTTTTAAAAATATTTTTAAATTCCAGCATTCAGAAATCAGAATAATCTTTGAGTGTGGATTCTTGGCTCTATATACCATTATTATTATTATTATTATATTAGTTGAAAATGCTCTCAAAACAACAATTTTATCATTTATTGCAATCATTTCTGTAACAATTTCTTATGCATAAAGTCTTTTTTTCTTTCCCCATGTGTTCTGAAATACAAACACTGTTTTGTTTTACCAAGCGTTCCTGCTTCCTGAATGACAAAATGGTTTAAAACAAAACCAAAATTCAACAATACGAAAAAAGTATTTAGAATAATAGTTCTGTATACGGAAGGCAGAAAATATCAGAATAATTTAATAAAATAGCTTATCATCAAATTAATTGGTAAACAGTTTCTATAAATATATGCTTTTTTTATGTAAAAAATGATCAAGAGTAATTACAAAAAAGATTTCATTGTTAAAATATATTACGTCTGTTATGGAAAAAAAAAAACGTGCTCATATCTGGACTCTGCCTCATTTTCGAGGCAACAAATAAATGCCCATCATTTATTCGAGATCAGAACTGCACCATAATTTGATGTGTCTGGACGGAAAAGGATGAATTGTGCGTTTATTATTTTGGGGAACTGAAAGCATTCTGGCTGCTTTACTTGGAAGTATGCTATTTAAAAATCAATATCTCGGCCTGCAGCATCAGCTGCCTCCCCGGAGAGTTCGGGCTCGGTATCATTAAGATCGACCCAGTAAGGAAATAGATAAGACCAAATTAGCCTCCCTTGGGACTTTTATTGGCTCTTGTGTCCTGCTAGCATTCACGTACTCTGACCGGTGATCAATTCCTGTGAAAGCATAACAAGCTTCTCTGTCTTTACAAATATTTTTGCCGTGGATCCAAACGGCTGTGCATGCTACACAAAAAAAAAAAACCTGCCATCGTTTTAGCCCGTTAGCAAAGTTCTTTGTTTGTTCAGATACAGTGTTTCGTTTACAAGAATTCAAACGTTCAGCTGAAATTTGCTGATCTTATTTACTGTAAGTTATGTTTATGAATGAGTTAAGAGTTGATGTGCTTTTCAGTTGTATTGCTTTTGTTTTTTGGTTTCTGCCTTGCTCACTATTTTTGTGCTAGTAGCATACGAGCTGCACTATTTTGTTGGGTTTTTTATTTGGATATAAACATAAAAATAGCTGAGGATTACCATTATTCAACTCTAGTCAAATTGCCATGTTAGCAATGTACTTAAAAATCCCTCATTTCAAATCAAATTTAAAATCCAGTGTCTTCAAAATAGTCACTATTTTACGTGTAGCTAGCTTATTAGAGTCAATAGTTATTATTCATTAACTAATCAATTAATGAGTTAAGTTTTATGTTTTAAAGTACCATTTGAAAAATTAAATGCAAACTACACTTTTTTTTCTTTTGTTTTTTTTTTGGGGGGGGCAATTTATTGTTGATTTCACAAGATCACTGAGTTCTCCTTGACCCGCAGACCTAACATTGTTACCATTTCCTGAAAATATTATAAATAAAGTCGCAGCTGCTCGACAATGAGGTGGAAATTTCACTTTGCTGGAGGAAAAAGTGTCAGTTTCAGAGATATATGAATTATTTACTATCCATCTTTAGAGATGCATTATGATAAAGTGCTTCCTGAAGGGTTCAGTTACGTTACTGTTTCATGGAGCTTTTTGTTCTTGTTTTTGCACATCTATGAGAGTATATATTTGAAATATGTTTTTGGGAAGAATTGTTTTTAAGTGCTTGTATTATCTCAGTACATTGTCGTCTGTGATATTTATTATGAATCAAGAAAGGCGTAAATACATAAATCAATACTTCTATGCTGAATATTATGCTTGTGCCATAACTGTCCTACTCTAGTCACTTTATTTCTCTTGCTATGTATGTCTGTTTTTACTGAATATGCATTTTCTTGTGTGATTAAATTCTTTCACAGATTGCGGTTCTATCCGAAACTCTAAGCCTTATTGTCAAATATTGTTTTTGGGGGATGTTAGACTTGTAATGTGACATTATCATGGTATTCCAATCCTCATGTCTGACTGTAAACTGTTGATATGCTGAACTATGAGACTTTTCCAGAGATTTGTGCAGGAGGTTATTGCAAGAACAGTGAATTTGTTGCTTTCAAGGTATCCGTTCTGTTCATTTATTCCAGTGGTAACGTTCATATTCCAGCTGCACCCAGACATGTATTACGGTAAAAAAAAAAACCAGAATTTTTAACTATGCCTCAAATTAATGTCACTTTAATGTCGAAACGTTTGCTTTGTCCAGCATCCACTCTGCTTTAAATGTATACACAAATCCAAGAAAACCCTCTGTCCATGTGCCCTTATAGTCATAATGCTGCTCAAATAAATGTTTTATGCCTCCACTTGTAAAATGTATATACATGAGTATTGTTACTGTTTTGTTTTTTTCTTTTGTGTGTCGGTTTTGTACTTTTTTTGTTGTTACATAAATGTTTCTTGTAATATTTTTCAAAACAGATTCTTGGATCTGCTCACCATTTTTTTGTTTGTTTGTTATTTTTTACATTATATGGCCGAATTTAAAAAGACTCACTATTGCAAAATCCATTTGATAAATTTCTTGGTACTTTTAACTTTTTTTTTTTTATTATTTAAATGCACATTGTTTTCTATTTCTAGGTGTCGATTTAAATGTCGTACGTCTTAGCTAACTTGTTTAGCTTACCTGAACTGAAGTTACAAGCAACAGGATTAAAAAAAAAAAAAAACGTTCAAAGAACATTTTGATTTAGGCCTTTTATAACATTCATAATCTTGCTAGCTAAATAGCAAGCTAGCATTGCTATTAACATCTCTGTAATTAAAGAAGAAGCTAGACCCAGATCAATAACTAAAAGCTAGAAATATTTCAACCAGTTCAGAAATAAGAGATAGACTAGAAGTCATTCATTAAAATTGAGCTATTTTTATGACAACATTTGTATCTTCTGGCTAACTAATTAGCTCGCTACCTAGAGAAGTTCCAGACTGATTTAGTTGGATGACAAGTTAAAAATCCTTATCATTCAAACATTGTACAGATGAGTGAGAAGTGTTAAATAAGGTAGCTTGTTTTCAGTAAGAAGCACTTTAATGAAACATTCAGCTTTCACTATGTATGAAACCTTCTACATGAAAAGACTGATTGATTGGCTGATTAATTGATTGACATTTTAGGTTTGGTTGCCAAATAATTTATATTACAATTTTATTGTCATACATAAAAAAGGTAATCTAACTTGTTGTAGTCGCTTCATAATTTAGCAAAGCAACTTGATCGTCCATCAGGTTAGCAAGTTTTCAGTTGTCACGCTCACCCCACAGTATGTTTTGCTTGTGTTTTGACTCTTTTCGTCTCCCCCGGGCCCCTTTCCCGCTTCTTTTGTCTCCGCAGCGAGGGCTGCAGGCGAGAAAACACAGCAAAGAACGTCGGCGCGAGAAAATACGCCTTTAACTCGTTCCAACTCCGGGCCTTCCCCAAACACTACCGGCCACCTGACGGCACCTACGGGAAGGTGGAGACCTGATCGGACCGCCCTGGAGGTGCTCGTCAGGACAGCATCAGCATGGCGTGACCTCTTTGATCGGGAAGGATTACACTTAGTAGAGTCACGGTGCATTTCAGACATTAGATATTCAAAAGATTTTATATATATATATATATATAATGTTTCTGGAGGTAGATTCTGTGATTCAACGTACACTGTACTACCACACAGAAAGCGCTGAGGCAAATCCTGACAAAGACTGTTTTCTGGTATATGTGACGACACATTTCGCATATGTTACTCATCAGTTGCTAAACAGTGTTTTTACCTCACTGCCTCAATCTTTTAAGTCACTGATGATCGATATGTAAATACCAAGCTTTTAGTTTTAGCAACAAAAAAAAAAAAGGAAACAATTGTGTGAACTCTTGCCTTCGAATATAAATAGCTTATCTGAATAGAAGCCCACCTAGTGCACTTACCATGTAGCATAAGAAGCAGTGCCTTCAAAATGTTGTCTGAAGTGCCCATGAGCAAGATATGGATTCTGTCGTACCTCTTGTTTTGTTAGTTGGACGGGTCGGAAAGGTTTGACGTCTTGTTCTTAAGTTTAAAAAACATATCTTACCATGAAACTATTAAAAAGACCCAATGAGGAGGTTCATATCAAGTTTGATATATTTTATGACACAAGAGGGCGCCACTGTGCTTCTACCGACATACTTGGCTCTACATCTATGTGAATCAGCTGCCATGTGTGCAAATCCATGTACATTTTAGTCATCACTGAAAGTGTTATTTTTCTTCTTTTTTTTTTTACTCTGACACACACGTTTCTCTTTTCTGTGAAAACCCACCATATTTGACAGTGTTTATGTTGCGGCGTTGCTAAAATAAACGACTTTTTTGTTTTATGAATCGGTTTTCCTGATTGTTCGTATTAGTTAGAAAATATAATAGATGTGGCATTCTCAGAAAACTGCAGTGATTTGAAGACCTCTGTGATCTGAATCATTCTGTCCAAACCAAAATGACTCAGTTTTGCTTTTTGTGTCCCTGTCATGTTTGCTGCAGATAAAACTGAACTGTTTTACTACTCGTTTTAATTTAATCTCCATTCTTCAAATGATGGGTCAACCTATTTGCACACAACCTAATGCAAAAAACTACAAATTAAGAAAATAATGCAAACGTAGCAATGTCTCGTGAACACGGACATGTCTTCATTTAATCTCTTTAGAATTGCACCTTTTAACTTTTTAGTGCCTTTTCTTTGCTGAGAAACAAAAGAAAGCCATTTCAGTTGCTAAATATGTGTAGTAGAGAATTCTTGGATCTGCTCACCATCCATCTGAGCTTCGGTTTAACAGAGCAGGGAAAACGTAAAGAGGTCTCACTCTGATGTTTAGACAAAATTAGACCTCTCCATCAGTAAGACATAACAAACTGCAACCCAGCCAAAAACACACGGCTAATAAAATAAAAATACTTGAATTACCAAACACCCCATTTAATAATATATAAGTTAGGGTTTGAAATGCTCCCCCTTCAAATGTTAGATAAAATGTCTGCATTAGATCAGTTTACAAATGGCCGCACTTTGGGCACTCCGGATTTATACGGCACTGTGATTCATCAGGAGACAATTGTGTATAAGTTGGACACTAAAGGATTTCTAAATGTCCCAAATTCTTGCTCCGGCGTCGGTTTTACTGTCACTTTAAGAAAGCGCCTTCTCGTTTTCTTCCTCTCAATTTCAATGCCGAGTAGCGCCTCCTGTTACGTAGAGCATCTCTGCAGCTAACCGCTAGTGTCAACAGTGAAACGACAAGCTGCGGTGTTTCTTTGCTAACAGCTCAGCTAACGGAGGACTCACCTACTGGGTTAAAGGAACAAGCAGAAGAGAAGTCAGTAGAACCGGCCGGTAAGAGAAAGAAGTTTTGTTTTATTTTATTTATCTCGTCTCCCTTTAAGGCTGGGGTTTGTTTTTGGTGCTAGCTGCCAGGTTAGCTGGTGTCAGACAGCAAATCTTAGCAAACACCTAGAGGCTGTATTGTCACGTTTATCATCGCAGTTTGTGCTGTAAATAATAGAGTAGGTGTATTTTAATGAAACGGTGCATTTTGTCTCAGAAAAGAGGCGAAGGGCGACAGCGTGCTTTCGTTTTCCCACCTAAACCAGTTGGCTCAGTTGTATGGTTTCTGTTTGGTTCAAATCAGATTGACAGCCTGCAAAATGACTGACACTGCTTGGTTTGTTTCTCAGGGCTGAGAGCAGCAGCCAGGTCCTGATGGAGGACTAGAGCCCACTCACTGATGGAAGCCCAGGAGAAGAGGTAGGTCCACTCAAAGCCCACCACCTCCCCCAGCACTGGGGCTCATATAATCCTGCCCAGCTGTTTCTGGATGGATGTGATCACCATGTGACATCGCCTACGGATGGAGCTCACTTCTGCTTTAAACCCACAAAAATCTGGTGGAGAAGCTGCTGCTGCAGCCACCCACACAATCTTCAATTCCTCTTTTAATCACTCTTGCTTTTCTTTATTTTGTGCACTGACATCAATGGGCTTTTTCTCCTCCAGCTCTGCAGATGACGATGGAGGGGAGCGGGGTCTCCTCCACTCCTGGAGGGGCTATTCCTACAGTGTGGTCCCAGAGAGGCTGCTCCTCCCGCGGCCGGTGCTGCAGGTCGCCCTCGGAGCGCAGCACGGTGTTCTGCTGGCGGAAGGTGAGACTCCCTTGCCGATAAACAAAAGAAAGCCATTTCAGTTGCTAATAATGTGTAATAGAGGAAATCTGGTGGTATCTGCATGTGTAATATGACAGGACAAGATAATAATAATGTCCTTCCCTTGGGAAATGCCTTCATCGATTTGTTAAATCGGTTTTTATCACCTCTGATAATAGTGGGCGATAAACCGACTGAACAAATTTTGAAAACTTTTTTTTTTCCTCCAACAATCTCTTCATCGTTTTGGTGTCCATAGTTCAGAGTGATGTCAGCATGCCCAAGGTCAATTGTCTTGTTGTGTTTTACAGCTTCTATTTACTTGGACTTTAAATTCAGGTCAGCTCCACCACAAAGTGTTTGGGTCAGACTAAGGTTTTTCTATTCTTTTTAAATGACAACAATTAGGTCATAAAAGTACAAGAGTGCAGTTGTAATTTTAGGAGAATAGCTAAAAGTTTCAAGGGAAATTTTTTTTCTGGTAAAATTCCAACTTTATTTTGCTAATATTGTGATTCTATTCTCATGATTAAACAAATACTGTTTGCTGTTCTAATACTCCATCGTACAACTCGCACAAGGGAAAACTGACTTTTAAAAAAATCACTTTGTGAAAATATTTTCTGCCGTTTGATTTTTGTTTTATCAGAAAAGAAAGCGAGTGGAAAAATTGATTAGAATTGGATTTGGTTTGAAAAAAATCTTGAGATTTGATTTCCCAGACCTACCCTGAATCTTTAACCTTTTTCTGTGGAGTCGGCTTCTTATTAAAAAAAAAAAGGTTCCTCTGTTTTTTTGTTTCTGATTTTTAATTGATAGGAGGACAGGTGTATACTTTCGGGGAGATGCCATGGAAACAGACTCAGGCGTCCCCGCCAACTAAGCCGACCCCGGAGAACGCGCTCAGCGGGCAGCGGGTGGTCGCGGTCGCAGCCGGGAGCTTCCACAGCGGGGCGGTGACGGAGGACGGCAGCGTCCACATGTGGGGGGACAACGCGGCGGGCCAGTGCGGCCTGTCGGGCCTCAGCTGCGTGCCCAACCCGACGCCCGTGGCCCTGCTGGAACCCGGCGGCGCTCAGTCGGTGCCCGTCGTGGAGCTGGCGTGTGGCGAGAAACACAGCCTGGCGCTGTCGGCGCAGAGGGAGGTGTGGGCGTGGGGCAGCGGGTGTCAGCTGGGCCTGAACGCGGCCGTCTTCCCCGTCTGGAAGCCTCAGAAGGTGGAGCAGCTGGCTGGCAGGTGGGTGCTGCAGGTGGCTTGCGGCGCTTCGCACAGCCTGGCTCTGGTGCGCTGTGTGGGACCTGACGGTATCCAGCGCCCCCCTGTGGACAAATGCAACCAGTGTAACCAGCTCCTGTACACCATGACGGACAAGGAGGACCACGTCATAATCTCTGACGGCCATTACTGCCCCATGGGAGTGGAAGCCAGAGAGGACCCCCCTCCTTCCCAAACCTTGAAAGCATCCCCATCTGAACCCATCCTGCCCTCCCACAGCAGCTCCGCTTCAACCGCAGCAACTCCCACTCCTGACCCCACCGCAGACCCCGAGGAATTCCAGAAGGCAGGAACAACTACCGCAACGCTCCCACCCTCTGACTCGGACCCCGCACCTCCCTCTAAAGCTGCTGCTTCCACCTCCTCCGCTAAGAGCTCCCCGTATCCTGGCGAGAAGGAAGTGAAGGAATACCTGAGGAAGCTGTCGGACGCATCGCAGACGGAAGCCAAGATGGCCAACGGGGGTCTGCACACGCTGCAGGTGGGCGTCCAGATCCGACACAGAACAGAAAAACTCATCTAGCAACTTTTAGTTGAGTGAAGTACAATTAAAATATCTCGTATTTAATCATTTGTTGCATTTCTTCATCCATAAATGACCAAATTGTTTCTCCAGCATTAGCACTTTTAGCAGCAACAACATGAGTTCAATTGACAGTGCTAAGACCCTCCCTCAGGCTCTGATTGGTTGTTTTTGGTGCATTTCTTCCGATGTCAATAGCAGCTCAGGGAGGAGACGGGGAGATTGATCTTTTCACAAATAATCTGTCTCATACACTGTAATGACACGGTGACTGTTCAAAGATTTGTTTTGTTTTTTTGTAGAATTTCTACTGAAATCTGCTTGTGCTCAGGTTTTTTTTGTTTTTGTTTTATGTGTGTTTGTTTTCCCTCCCCGCCCCTCCACCAGACGCCGTCGTCGGGCCGCGGCCAGTCTGCCCTCAACCACCTGGTGGTGTCCTGCGCCTCGGCGGTGGGCGAGCGCGTCGCCTCCACCTACGAGGCCCTGTCCCTGAAGAGGATGATGAACTTCTACTTGCCGTCGTCGCGGCTGGAGGCGCTCGGCGGGGCGTCCGACGGCGGGGCGGAGCGCGTCCGCCGGGAAGAGTCGGTCCAGGCCAAGAAGAGCTCCAGCACGGGGGACATTCATGAGGAGGAGGCGGACGGTCTGCGGCGTCGCCTCTCGCTGCCGGGACTCCTCTCTCAGGGTAGATACGCCGTTCACCTCTTATCCTCCTCCTATGGCCCGCTGCGTAAGTACAGCCAGCGCGTGTGCAGCAGGATGCATGCTGTTCGCTCTGCAGCGTCTGTAGCTGCGTTTCCATTAGCCATAATGAAATTGGATTAGGAAAATAGATACAGATTAGTGGAAACGACCAATTTGGTGTTTTTCAATAATTGTGCGAGTCACATGATCAACCACATGATGCTACTAACAGAAATATCAACAAACGTATTCACATGTGATTTGAGTTGCTTTAATTTTATTGTGGAATTGTGTGTTTTTGTTTCGTTTTTTTCTACGTTAGCGGAACATCAACCAAATTTTGCTCACATCTGTAATGGAAACGCAGCTTACCTCATCTGCTTCTGTGTCGGCTGGGGTTTCTCTTCTTTTCAGTCGTCCTGTTAGTTTCTGTTTGTCTCGAGCCGTTCATGTTTTCAACCTGCACCACAGAGAGGCCAAAGGTCAACCTCTGAAATCTCCCGGTCAGTAGATGACATGCGGCAGCCGCTGGCCTGGAGTCGGCCTGCAGCAGGCCGTGAATATCGACGAGAAGTGAAACGTTTAGTTTCCACATTTCTCTCATTATTTGAATTAGCAGGACCTGCAGTAAGAAGGTCGTTATTTGTGCACAAAGAACTCCAGGTTTCCCCATTAATAGTTTGGGTCAGTTTTGTTTTGGTTGCCTCTTTGTTTCTATTAACCTTCACTAATTCTGCATGTTTCGTCTGATTAAATGCGGCCATTGCTTTCGTCTGTCCGTCTTTGAGTCACTTTGACCTCCCATCGTCACAGCCTCCTTAAATTTTCCAAAGGCGAACCTTTTTTTACGAGTCGGCTGTTCGTCTCCGCAGTGTCGCCGAGGCTGCTGAGGAAGATGGGGCGCTCCAGGACGCGGGCCTTCGCCCTCACCCCCACGGGAGGTGGCGTCCCCGAAGACCAGGAGGTGTTTCCCACCCTGCAGACCGAAGTGTGGAGCTGGGGCCACGGCGAGCACGGGGAGCTGGGACATGGAGACAACCTGGACAGGTGGGACACACCAATATGTCTTTTCATCGATTTTTAGCAGCTGTTTTTTGTTGATGCTTCATGATTATGAAGTAGAAGTTTGAGACTGATCTCAGAAATTATCTTTCAAAAAAAAAAACTTTCAAAAGTAAAAAAAAAAAAATGGTGTGTGGAAACGCTGCGGTGTGTGTTTGGTGTGTGTTTGCAGGCTGCAGCCGCTCTGCATCAAGAGCCTGAACAAGAAGGAGGTGATCCGTGTTTCAGCCGGCGCCCATCACTCCGTCGCTCTGACGGCTCAGTCTCAGGTCTTTACATTCACGACATTTATTTTGAAATGCTAACAGTATATTTGAAAAGACAAAAAAAAAGTGTGTGTGTCCTCTTCAGGTGTACTCGTGGGGCAGTAACCTCTCCGGTCAACTGGGACACATGGACACGCCCAGCACCGTCCCCCGTCTCGCAAAAGTCTGTCAACTAACCAGCGCTGAAGTTCATCCCAGAAGTCATGTTGGTGTTTTTAGTCTTTCTTTTTTTCTTCTTTCTTCCAGCTGTCCGAGGGGATCCGGGTTTGGGACGCCAGCGCTGGGGAGAGACACACCCTCCTGCTTGCTGACGGGGACTGCATCCAGCCCATCATTTACTACAGCGGCCAGCAGGTGAAGGAGGCTGGAGGAGAGGAAGAGGAGGTGGAGGAGGAAGATGAGAGGCCGGGAGGCTACACCCAGCAGCCCGTCCTGCTCCCGTTCTGCATGAACGTAGGATTAGTCGCCAACTCATTCGAAAGTTCTTTTTTTAAGTCTTCTTGAGATCTTTTGATTCAGAATCTGGTTTTAAATTTTGCGCGTTGGTCGTTCTTCAGCTGGGCTTCGTGAGCAGCGTGGTCGCCGGCGGTCGGCGGTGCGTCGCGCTCTCCGACAGGAACGTCATGGGCTTCATCTCCAGTCTTCACGAGTTGGCGTCCGCGGAGAGGAAGTTCTACTGCAAGCTGTGCGACGTCAAATCCCAAGTTTTGCGCCCCCTGCTGGAGCTCGGTGAGAACGAGTTAAACTGTCATTGGTGTGAAATACCTCACTAATTCGTCTTCGTCTTCAGAGTCTCTGAGCTCCGCGTTGGGGCCGGCGGCCACTGAGCTCCTGCAGACGCTGGCGGGCAGATTCAGCCTGCTGAGCCACCTGACCGGGCAGCACGCCGCCAGCCTCACCGCCAACCTGCGGCGCGGCCGCGACGTCAGCAGCCTCCTCGTGCTGGAGCACGCCAGCATCTTCCTGGACGTCTACAATGAGTACGCGTCCAGAAATCCGTCGTTCCTTTGATTCTACACTCCAGCTTTCTGATGAACAACTCTTCTTCTGTTGTCTTAAAGCTACTGCTCCACTGTGGGGAACTTCTTTGTGATGGGAGGTTTCCATGCTCTCACAAAACCGTCCTTGTGAGTTTACTATGAGTCTTAACTTCAAAATAATAATATTAAATGCTAATTTATTGTATTCTTTTTGGGGGGGTTATCAAGGGACATCTTCGGCAAAAGTCCCGAGCTACTGCAGAGGCTGTCGGAGTGCAGCGAGGAGAACACCGCCACCTCTGACCTCTTGGTGGCGCTCTTCTACCTGCCAACCCAACACTTGCACGAATACGGCCGGCTGCTGCTCAAACTGGCCACCTGCTTTGAAGTGGTACGCAGAGTTGATGATGGAGAAACACCGATCCGATATCGATATCGGTCCTGATGCTGAAAACAATTCCAGATTGGGAATCGTGACAATGTCTCAGTTCCATAAGAGCAAATCTATATAGTCTAATTCTGTGCTTTGTTCTATCAGTGATATTTATTTATTTTACAGTATATTTAGAATTAATTGTACTTCCTGAACCATTTGAATGTTAGTTGCAGTTTATTCCGCCTAAAGCCAGCGGCAACATGTTTATTATATTTCTGTCGTCGTTTCAGAGCTCCAGTGACTACCAGAAGCTGCAGGACAGCTGCTCCAAGTTCGAAGCTCTGACTCTGCAGCTGAAGAGGAAAAGAAAAGAGGCCGAGTACACCTTCCACTTCTGGAAGAGCTTCCCGGGGAAAATGACGGTACTCCTTTGGTTCCGGTCGTCCTCGGCGTCTGGTGGCGGTCCAGCAGGATGAACGTGAGCTCTGTTTTTCACCAGGACTCCCTGAGGAAGCCTCACCGCCGACTCATCTACGAGAGCAGCAACAAGTCTCTCACGGTGCAGAACGCCGGCCGCTTTTCCGTCAACTGGTTCATCCTCTTCAACGACTCCCTGGTGCACGCGCAGGTCAGCCCCTCACGTCCGCTCTCGCTGCGTCACATCTTCTGCTTTTTCTCTCTCTGATGTGTCTCAAGAGTCTGTGTGTGCTTGCCTCTGTGCTGTCAGGGCGTGGCGCCTTGTAAAAACCTTGTAAGTATCCAGCCAGGAGACGATTTCATCTCGGTCTCCCCAAATCTCCCCCTGTCCGGCCCCTCTTCATCCTCTTTGTTTTTCTTCTCGTCTTTGTTTTAGGATTTTTGGGCTTTGTGTCATCAGCTTTATTTATGTATAAAGTTTTAAAGCGTTAAGGGAACCAATTAATGCAATTTTCACATTTTGCACTTTTCTCTACTCCTATTTGTGTCTCTAAAAACAGCCCAAGTGCTTATTCAAAACCATCCAGATGTTTTTAAATATTTTTTTTCCCTCTATTGCCCTTTATTTAACAGTAGGTTGTCAAGAAAGTGGGTTATGATGCAGGGGAAAGGTCAACTCCAGCATGTTTGGTCAGCTGGTTTAGCCCCAGTATGTGCTGAACAACGGCTCTGTTTTGGCCTTGCCATCCAGAAAGCGCTTCTTGGTTGCGCAGGAGGCTCCGCTTGTGCTTTTCAAAGAGCCTACTTGGATTTAAAGCGATAAGACGTCCAAAAAGGGCTCAAAAGAGATTAAATGAACATGTTTTGTATAGACCACATACTTATCTTGACCTGCTCAAGATAAGTATGTCACTTTTAAGCCACTTTTAAGAAAAATTGTTAAGTAAAACTTGTGCGTTTTACCATCCCAACTCTATTTATGGTTTCCAAACACAAATATCTAAAGCCGGGTGGTTTACTGTCTGGATCCTTTTAGTGATACTCAGCCCTATCCTGACCTCCACCCTCTGCCTGCTCTCCACCTCCAGGACGCTGCATGGGAAGATAAACTCTACAACCAAGGCTCCAACATTTTTCCCATTTCTTGTATTCTCTTGTTTATTTCTTCGGCCGCATTACGATCTGTGATAATTGACCTACGTCCGAGAAAAGGTGATGAAAGTATTTATTTCCTGGCAAAGCCTTGGTTCTCGCTGTTGGTTTGGAATATGGAAAAAATAAAACCACCAACAGTTTTTGTTACCTTCTCAGAAGCAGGTTCCTGTTTCATTCGTTTCTCCCGCTTCCTTGATGCTTGTTTTGAGTGGTTTCGTGAGTCCTGTGATTCTCCTGATGGTGTGAGGCCTGTCTGGACGTGCAGCCGTCTTCGCTTTTAAATGTAAAACGTGCAACTGGAAGCCAGGCCTATATTTCTGCAACACCTTCGCAGGACTTTTTGCCGTACGAATGTGAGAAGCGGTGCGTCGGTAGACATTAGAACCTGCATGCAAAATCAGGTGTTTTGCATGATTGTTTTAAATCTGAGGGTTTTTTTTTTCATTTATTTACCTGTTTTTGTTAAATACAAGCAAAGCCTGAAACATAAAGCCCAAAAATGCTAATATTTTTCTTCATTATTCAGACGTTTTAGACAGATTTTAATTTTTCTCCATGGATAAACTTTAATTTTTTCCCATTTATAGCAAGTAATTTTTCATTGGATAAAAAATTGAAAACTAGAATATTTTGGAATAAACAGACCGACATCATTTTAAAGCTTTTAAGAAAATGTAGTAATGGAAGCTGTTGCACATCTGGATTCTTTTAGACTTTAAGTCTGGAAACAGAGACGTTTGTCTCAAACCCATTTATTGAAAACACATTTTATAAGCAGAGATTATGTCCTGTTATCGTCGCTCTTCCACTCATCCTTTCTCCTCCTCCGTCCAGTTCTCCACCCATCACATCTTCGCCTTGACCACGCTGTGGGTGGAGCCGACACCAGAGGACGATTCTGGACTGTAAGTCGTCGAATCCAAAAGCGTCAAAGGCGACGCGATTCCCATAACTCTAAAATGTTATTGGACATAAATTACTTCTAAAATACAGATTTCCTCGTTTTGAACCACAATTTTACAGATTAAGATTATTGCAGTTAGCTTTTACAAACTGCCAAAGTCGGCAGAAATGTCGTTGGGTATCCATCACTGAGGAATCATGTTTGATGATACAAAGTTAGGCTGGTCGTCGCTGATTCCAGAATCGGTTTCCGTGCAGACACGGTTTGAAGGTGGTCACGCCTGAGGAGACGCTAACTCTGCTGGCCTCGTCTTCCGCCGAGAAGGTGAACCTACGATCGGACACAACTCTCTCCCTCAACACGGCTTTTCCTTTTACTGGACTTGTGATTTTCTGCTTCTTTTTCTTTTTAAATTTGTTAATTTTTTTTAAGACCAAGTGGCTCCGCGCCATCAACCAGGCCGTGGATCAGGCTCTGAGCGGGGCGGGGCGAGACGCCGGCGGCTCGGCGTCGAAGTCGGACCCTCCGATCTCCAGGACCGCATCGTACACGTTCTATAAAGACGGACGGCTGAAGGATGCGACTTATGAGGGTCGCTGGCTGGCTGGCAAGCCTCACGGCAGGTTGGTCACGATTTGATACTAAGAAAGCTTTTTCGCCAAAGCAGGATTTCTGTCATTTATCTTTCTTTTTTATAATTTCAGAGGTATTCTAAAATGGCCAGATGGGAGGATTTACACCGGCTCGTTCAAAAGCGGGTTGGAGGATGGGTGAGCAATGAAAGTAACCTCTAAATGTATCGGAATCAACGTGCAGAAAGATTTATTTTTTTAAACATTGTTTGTGTCTCGTGCAGCTTTGGGGAGTTCGCTTGCCCCAATAAGCTGCTGAGTAAAGACGATCTTTATCAAGGTTACTGGAAAGAAGGGAAGATGCATGGCCTTGGAACATACCGGTAAATCTTTTTATAAAGATAACAAGTACTCTTTTTGTGTTTTTTTTTTTTTTTTTTTTTTTACCTGAGCACTGTCTATTTTATAAGATTTTTCCAACTTGTGTAAATCTGCAATTCTCTGTCTTGAATCTTTACCGAGTTAGAAATCAAGTTATGCTCCGAGTTGCATTCTTCACAATGTTGTAAGAGCCTAAGCCTCGTCTGTGTGGCTGAAGGTACGCAAGCGGCGAGGTTTACGACGGCTCCTTCCAGGACGGCGTGCGGCAGGGTCACGGGATGCTGCGCAGCGGAAAGCACAACACCTCATCCCCCAGCGTCTTCATCGGACAGTGGCTACAAGACAAGAAAACGGGCTACGGAGTCTTTGACGACATCACGAAGTAACGCTCGGAACGTCCCGAGATCGTTTCTGCCACGCGTGTTGACAAAGGATTGTCTGCTCAGATGGTGCTTTTGTCTTTGAAGAGGGGAGAAGTACATGGGAATGTGGCAGGACCACCAGCGGCAGGGGAAGGGGGTTGTCGTCACCCAGTTTGGTCTGTATTACGAAGGCGCCTTCAAAGACAACAAGATGATGGTGAGAATTTCTAGCAAACAGGCTATTAAAAACAAACGGATGTGAGAGCGGGGTTAAATCCGGGGCGGTTTTTATATTTCAGGGTACGGGAATCCTTCTGTCTGAGGACGACACGACTTACGAGGGGGAGTTCTCTGATGATTGGACCCTCAGTGGAAAGGTGGTCTGAATGTGAACTGATCTAAGCCGACCATTGGGGATCAGATGAGCCCTATTTAGAGATTAAAACGCTCTCTCTCTTTCTGACTTAGGGGATACTTACTATACCAAATGGTGACTACCTGGAGGGCTCCTTTAATGGTGAGTGGGGGTCTGGCCTCAAAGTGACAGGCTCCTACTTCAAGCCAAACCTGTTTGACGCTGAAAAGGACAGAAACCGGGCCGTGTAAGCTCTCGTTTGTAGTTTTGAAAATCCTTGAAATGAAGAGCCTTGCTGTGGTTTAAAAAGGTTTCTGCAATGTTTCAGGAAGCTGGGTCGGCTGAGCGTGAGGGCGGAGGAAAAGTGGCAGGCGGTGTTCGAGGAGTGTTGGAATCAGCTGGGCTGCGAGGCACCAGGTCAAGGGGAGCACTTGAAGGCCTGGGAGAACATCGCCGTGGCCCTGACCTCCAGGAGGCAGCAGATACAAGACAGGTACCCAAAAAATGAGAGTTGACCCCTTTTTTAAGACTTAGTTACCAAGTAAGTATATCAAAGTAGTTACCAGGTTGCATTCCTGGGTTTTGCTTCTCAGTCCAGAAGTATTGTCTCGGAGTCACAGTAAGACTCTGGAGGGTCTGGAGGTCATCCCCCAACATGAAGGGCCTATCACAATCGAGAGATATCACAGCATCCGACTGTACCTGCTCAAGGCGAGTTCATCAGACTTTCTTTTTAAACTGCAAAATACATTTATTAAATTTTTTTACACTAAGGTATATATATCTGAATGAGCATTGATGGGTTATCAGTTTTTTTTTTTTTTGTCAATAAAATTGCATGATGAAATTGTAACCATGAAAGAGAGTATTGACTAGCTGCTGTCCATCGTGGTGTCCCTCAAGGATGTATTAGCAGTCTCCGTTTTTTTCTTTTTTTGCCTGGGTTCTTTTGGTTATAGTAATATATTTCATACCCAAGACATTCATATTGTACAGTTGTTTATGATTCCTGTCTTATTTCTAACTAAAGGAATGGCTTTGACTTTTTTACAAGTAAGATGTCTAAGAACTTATTTTCTGACCGGCGTCATTCTGTAGAAATATAAATGTAGATGATGGTTAGTTTGGCATCTCTAAGGGAATTTAGCTTCAGGTTGTCAAACAAGCAAACGGCTGAACATCAGCGCCATCTTCTGCTGTTTCAGGCTTGTGACACCACCCTCCACCCTCTGGGCCGGCTGGTGGAAACCCTGGTGACCGTTTACAGGATGACCTACGTTGGCGTGGGCGCGAACCGTCGCCTGCTGCCTCAGGCGGTCAACGAGATCAAGTCTTACCTCTGCCGCATCTTCCAGATCGTCAGGTACAAGCAGGAGCGTCTCAGAGCAGAAACAACCCGGCTGCTCTGTGCGCTTCATCTTCCGGCTTTTTTGTGTCAAATTCGCTGCAGATTTCTCTTCCCCGACCTGCCAGAAGAGGGCGGTCTAATACCCGAACCCACCGCAAACCTTCCAGAGGAAAACCAGGAGACGCCGGCTGACACCCGGTCGGAGTCGCCCAAACCAGGGTACGAACCGAGCTGCTGCTTTCACCGCTGGAATGGATCAGGACGACCGCGTTTGTTTATTGAATTTGATTTATTCTGTCGTTTACAGCCGCGTGGTGAGTAGCTCGGCTCTGCTGCTGCCTGTCCTGCTGCCTCGCCTCTACCCTCCGCTCTTCACTCTCTACGCTCTGGAGAAGGAGAAAGAGGACGACATGTACTGGGAGTGTGTCCTGCGCCTCAACAAGCAGCCCGACCTCGCCCTGCTTGCCTTCCTGGGCGTCCAGCAGTAAAAACACACTCTATCTGAATACTAATAACCGCATGGGAGAGAAATCTGGCCTGGTGTCCTGATTAGGTTTTCTTCTCCTGTTGCAGAAAGTTTTGGCCTGTTTCAATCCCAAACTCTTTGCCTGCTCCAGGAGAGAAGCTGCCGGTATCATTTATTTAACTTATGAAACAAATTGAACTGTCTACATTTTAAAGACTCTTTTGACGATGATGTTCTGCAGGTTATCTCAAGCAGTAAAGACGCCTGCTTTGCCTCGGCGGTAGAAACGCTACAGCAGATCAGGTAAAAGTCAACTCTACTGTTGTGGTAACTCTTAACATGAGCACAGAGCAGACAGGCTTCCTGTTCCCTGTGTGTTTGCAGCACAACATTCACCCCGTCGGACAAGCTGCAGGTGATCCAGCTCACCTTCGAGGAGATCACACAGGAAGTGCAGTCTCTGCTGAAGCAGGACTTCCTGTGGTCCATGGACGACCTGTTTCCCGTGTTCCTGTATGTGGTGCTGCGAGCCCGGTACGGCGCCGACCGGCTCAGAGGAAGCAGAACAGTTGTTACAGAAAGCAGTGCGAGCGACTCAATTTGAGATTATGAGAGATCAACCATCCAGACATTCAACCAACCGTTTACCTGTCCATCTATTTCCTCCATTTATCCATTTACTTGAGTCTTGCTCCTTAAACTGTCTTTAGGCAGCTGATTTAGTCCATTGATGGTCTGCAGTTTACCACTATGTCTGTGATCCTCTGTTTTTATCCTTTTACTAAAACCATTGCATGTTTTCCCCTTAGAATCCGAAATCTGGGCTCAGAGGTCAGCCTGATCGAAGACCTGATGGATCCGTGCGTTCAGCACGGCGAACACGGAATCATGTTCACCACCCTGAAGGTGACGCACGGCCACGCGCTCTCAGCTTCGCATCCATATTCGGGTCACGCACTCACGTCTCTCCATCCCGCAGGCCTGCTACTACCAGATCCAACACGAGAAGGTGACATAGGACGACGGCGCGTTCCTCAGGAAGCAAGTCCTTCAGCTGGTGTCACGTGGACGAGCATCGCCTCGTCCGTTCCGACCGTTCGCCTCTGAGCAGGTGTAGGCGACGAGCCGCTTCCTTCCATTTCGATCCAGGTGGAGCGGGGAAACATTAAATCGCCAACTGTTGGTTGTGTCGAAGGGAAGAGGGAGTTTGGTGTCGTGCTGCGATCGGACAGAACCTACATCACTTACAAAGAAGATGCAGACATATTTTTAAAAAAGCTAAACAAAAACAGAAAAAGCAAACGGATTTGGAAGTGCTTCCACGTGTCACGGTTTACAAGTGCTGTCGCCGTCAACTCAAAACTGTTGCGCCCTCTGGTGGAAACAGTAGGTTTGTACATTAACAGGCTGCAAGACAAAAGTTCGGATGTTAGAAATGGAAAGGAAATTAATCAATGCTAAAACCAATTTCATAAATGAGAAATTATAGATATATAAATCTGAACTGCTTTGACTGTGACTCTTAATCAAACTAGAAAAAAAAAGTGACTTTTATTTTAAATGGAAGACTTTTGGACCCCAGACAGAAGTGATTTTGTGAAAATGTATGGAGGTTTAACTTGTGTATTGTTTTTATTTTTGTCCTTCTAGACAATCTGAGCCTTGATCCCACGCATACCTGAACAGTATCAAACCCTTAGCGCCGCAAAAGTCAAAACCCCTCAACAAACCTCGTCATCTGAAATGCCATTGAGTATAAAATTATGAATTTAGGAAGTTTGTAACTCCTAAATGGAAAAAAAATCGACATAAATCACAGAGTGTCGTTGTCAGTCAGGGATGGGGTTTCTGCTCCACCCGTTAATATCGACTTTTCTCATTCTTTCTCGTGCATCTTGTCAGCTCTTCCAGTGTGGGAAACTTGACTTAAGAGAGGATTCTTTCATAAAATAAAATTTATCACGATTCGAGGGGTGAAGAAAACACCACATGGCGAGATGAAATTACGTGGTTTTGTAGAAAAACAAAAGAAAAGTTGATTTATTTGTGTCAATCCAACGGTTGCCTGTGTCTAAAACGATTAACTCGAGCTGAAGTTGCGCATGAAAACTGATTGTACTTCATGCTTATGTTTGTAAAAAAAAAAAAGAGAAACAAAAAGGTTGCTGTGGAGTTGGTGTTTTTTGTTGTTGTTTTTCTTCCCCCTGCTTTTTAAATGCCGTCAAATATGCTGAACTTTTAAACGACAAGAAAAAAGTCGCAGTGAATATGATTGACTGAAGATCAACACTTGAGTGAATTTATAGTGCTTTAAAACAAATCTCCATGCTATAGTCTTCAGGGTTTTTTTTTCTCATTTGTTGTTTCAACAATTAAACAAATTATATATGCTGAAATAACGTGAAATTAAAAGAAAGAAACATCCAGCACAAAAAAAATAGGCTAAATTAATTTTTACTTAGAGAATCGAAGCTGGGAACAAATTAGCTTTGGCTCCAACTACTGAAGCGTATTAGCAGATTTTTTTTTTTTTTTTTTTTTCCTGTAATTACTCCTCTGATGTTGTATCAAGCCTTGCTCTGATCCCTTAAGGGGGACACGTTTGCTTCCTTATCCCACAGCTTCTCCTTGGCTACCACTAACAGCTGAAATGGTTAAGAAGATTTGGCCGCTCAGCAGCAACTAGCCAGCCGGTGAGGGAGGAACCGGCCTCCAGGGGCCAGAGGCAGGCAGCTCACTTCCCCAGGATTAAGTGGGATCGAGAGAGATTACAGCCCTCTCTCTCTCTCTCGTTTCCCCCTGTTGCTCGATGAAAGCGTAGGACTCTGTCCACCCTCAGGGGAATATTTTTTCTCAAGCTGATTTCTAGTTTTCTCTTCGATTGGAGGACGGACGGGCTGGAAGAGGACTTGGATACCTCAGGTGTAAGGTAAGGCATAATGTCGGTTAGTTGAAGAAGGAAGAGTTGGATTAAGGCCGCAGGGCAGTAGCTCCACCGACTTACCAACACTTTACTCGACGGATCGATCGTCCTATGCGAGCCGCACTTTTCAGAACAGACGGACCTGTTGAAGCAGCAACATCCTCCTTGGAGTTGTGCTGCTGCTGCCCATTGTGCAAATCCAGTTAGCTTTTTCCATGATTTCTGGTGAACTCTGGTGTGTTGTTCATCAGTCAGAGATTATCATCCGTTTCCACATCTCTGATGTCATAAAGCATGCCATTAACACTTGACCCTATTCATACTGGCAGAGCTGGGACTACGTGTTCCTGCTTCATCCCGCTGCCGGCCCACACCACTCCCTTTTTTTTTTTTTAATATTTTTTATTTTATTTAGAAAGACAAGTTTCAATCACATACAATAATTATAGTGTTACCCATTTGAGGTCGTACATGTGGTGAAAGCATGGAATCCAGGTGGTTTTGTCCATATTGCCTTTCTGGTATTTTTTAACAGTTTTTGTTGTAAACGGTAATAAATTTGAACAAAATTGTACACACACAAAAAAAATAAATAAATAAAAATAATAATAAAAAATAACTAAAAATTGGGAATCGCACCACTTCAAGCAATAGAAGATCTCAAGAATATCGAAGGGTAGTACACATAATTCACAAGAACAATCAAGTGAAGTCTGACCTCACTGGTTTACATACTCAGTCCATTTGGTCCAGATCTTATAAAATTTACCTTTTTCAAGTTGAAGGGAGAAAGAAATCCTTTCCATAACATAAATCCGATAAACTATTTCAATCCATTCATCCACAGTAGGTGGGTCCGGTTTCAGCCATTTCCTGGTGATGCATTTCTTACTGGCTGCCAGTAGGACAGCCAGCAGCTTTTTGTCTGAGTTGGTCCAATTGTCCAACCACAAGTTGCCCAGATACATCGTTTCACATTTAAATGGAATGTTCACATTAAATATGTTTTCAATGTGTTTATGGAGCTCTTCCCAATATGGTCTTATTATCTGGCAGTCCCAAAAAATATGGAAGTGATTGGCACCATTAAGCCCACAAAGTCTCCAGCAGGAGTCCCCATTGCTTTGATATCTTCTCTGAATGGGTGTAACAAAAAATCGTGTAATGTTTTTCCAGCAAAACTCCCGCCATGTGTTTGATCCGGTCGAGACCATTGCAATTGACATATTCCTCCCAGTCTTCTTGTGAGACTGTTGTCTTCATTTCTTTCTCCCATTTCCTCTTTATGTATTCTGTATTCCCCTGTTTAGATAGCTGTATAACTTTATATAATTTGGAGATGATTCTGTTTTCTGACCCAGGTTTAATTAGTGATAGGAAATGCACCCATGAAACTGGAATCACTTTCTCTCAACCCCTCTTTAAAATTTGTATTAAAATAATGTCTCACCTGCAGGTACCTAAAGAAATCATCTTTTCCCAATCCGTGATCCTTCTGTAAGGTTTCAAAACTCTGAAATTTTCCTTTGTGGGAAATGAATAGTATGTAGTCAGTCCTGTTAAGGTCCATAGTTTGAATCTGTTATCAGTTCTGTTTGGTGCAAAATCCGAGTCATAGGCACACCATCTCATAATTTTAGATATGTCTCCGATTCTGCAGATTTTAACCAATTCCTGCCAGGACTTCAGGAAGCTGCCTCTTATGAAGTCTTCTGGTATCTGCTGTTCTTCCTGTAATTTATAATCACTAAGTAGGGGCTGTTATTGGGATTCCTTTTATCGTGGTGCCTTCTATTTCCTTCCATGCTGCAGTATATGCAGGTGAGCACAAACAGACTAAAGGTCTCAGTTGGGCTGCATGATAATATTCCCGTAGGCAGGGAAGGCCCATTCCACCCTTTTCCTTTTTTAACTGCAGAGTTCTAAACTTAATTCTGGCCTTTTTACCCTGCCATAGATACCTCGCTATTAATCGATCCCATTCTAAAAATTGTTTAGGTGGGATTCTGACAGGTAAACATTGAAATAAATACAGCAACTGTGGGAGGATATTCATCCTGATGGATTCTATCCGGGAGCTTAAACTTAAAAAGGGAATAACATTCCATCTATGTAGATTTTATTTTCAAATTTAGTGGCCCATAATTTAGATCAAATAATTTTGAGAAGTCCCTCGGCAGCGAGACTCCCAAATACTTGATAGACTCTGCCCCCCAATTCCAGTTGTACTTTGTTTTAATAGAAGACGGTGGATCATAATTAAATGTTAATACTTGGGTTTTGTTTATATTAATTTTGTAGCCAGAAATCAAACTAAACTCCTCAAGTAACTTCATCAATTTGGGGATTGTCTGTGTGGGCTGTGTTATACTCATCAATAAATCGTCTGCGAATAAAGATAGTTTCTGCTCCCCAGCTGTCATTATAACCCCCTTTATATCCGGCCTTTGCCTGATCAGCTGACTCATGGGCTCAATAAACAAGGCAAAGAGGAGCGGCGACGCACAACAACCCTGTCTCGTTCCTCTTTCCAAAGTGAATGAATTGGTCAAATCTCCATTAATTTTAATTCTAGCCGTTGGATTAGTATATAGCGATTTAAATGTGTCAATTATCGCTGCATGAAATCCAAATTTTGCGAGTACCTTATATAAAAAGGCCCACCTCACTGAGTCGAATGCTTTCTCAGCATCTAAAACTTAATATCAGTGTCTCTAGTTTTTGCTGAGTTACCTCTCTCATAATGTGTAATGTTTTCCTAATGTTGTCTTGGGTCTGTCTTTGTCTAACAAAGCCAGTCTGGTCTTTATGTATTAGATGTGGTATTATAACTTCTATTCTTTTGGATAATATGGAGGTGAAGAGTTTATAATCATTATTTAGCAGACTTATTGGACGATAACTCCCACATTCCAATTTGTCTTTCCCTTCCTTGGGTATAACAGAGATTATTGCCTCTAGCCATGAGGGGGAATCGTTTTTTTTTTCTAGGACCCAGTTGAACGTTTTCTGTAATGTTGGAATTAGCTGATCTTGCATAATTTTATACCATTCTGTGGTAAATCCATCTGTCCCTGGAGACTTTCCCTTTTTAGTTCTCTTGATTGCTGATTGAATTTCCTCTTTTGTAATTTTAGATATTAATTTCTTATTTTGTTCATCAGTGATCTTTGGAAGATTAATCATTTCCAGGAAGGCATCGATCTGGTTGTTGCTGCTTGTCTGTGGTTGGGAATATAGTGTTTTATAATATTTTTGAAAGCCGTTTTTGATTCTCTCTGGGTTAGTTTCTATTTCCTTTGTTACATTATTTCTTATTTTATGTATCGTTCTGCAGGCCTGTTGTTTTCTTAACCTATAAGATAAAAGTTTCAGGGATTTCCCACCTGCTTCATAGTACTGCTGTTTTGTGAAAATAAGCTTTTTTTGGATTTCCTGGGAATTTATTTCTTCTATTTCTTTTTTTAATTGTATAATCTTATGTTTGATGTTATCATCTTTGGGAGACTTTGCATGTTCTCTCTGTTGTTTTTTCAGATCCTCCTCTAAGTCCTGGAGTTTTTTGTCTCTAATTTTCTTCTCATATGAGGTTATGGATATAATTTTACCCCTAATCACTGCTTTTAATGCGTCCCAGATTATAGGAGGAGTCACTTCCTCATTATCGTTATTTTCTAAATATAACTTGATTTCACGTTTTAATTTATCCCTAATGACCGATTTATTCAAAATGTTTGAGTTCAGTCTCCACAAAGTGGATCTCCTCTTGTTCTGCAAACAGACTGAGATGTATATGGGACCATGATCTGAGAGAGTATTAGGTCCCATTTCACAGCTGTCCACCCTGAAAAGATCCCCCTTAAACATAAAGAAGTAGTCTATACGGGAGTAGACGTTGTGAGCATGTGAGTAATGTGAGTAATCTCGGCTCTTTGGGTTCCTTTCCCTCCAAACGTCCACAACTCCTACCTCACTCATCCAGGTATTTAATCTCTTGCTGATATTTTTTGCGTCGGGTTTCCCATTTGAAGAGTCGATTTTTGGATTTAGTCTGACATTGAAATCTCCGCCACATATTAAAATTCCCTGACTTTTTGTTGTTATTATATCAATTATTTGTCTATAAAAAGACCAGTCACTTCCAGGAGGAATATACACATTAAGGAGAGTTATCACGATTCCTTCTACTTTGCCTGTAACCAAAACAAATCTGCCTTCATTGTCGTTATATTCTGAAATGTGCTCATAATTTACGGCCTTGGATATAAGGGTCGCCACTCCTCTCTGCCTCCCCGATCCATGCGAAGAGAAGTAAACATGTTTAAATCCTTGTCTATTTAATTTAGCATGTTCTGAGTCGTTAAGGTGTGTCTCTTGTAAAAAGGCGACTTGGATTTTATCTTTCTTTAATTTTGATAGGATTCTTTCCCTCTTGACCGGATTGAGTACTCCATTTATATTAAATGTTGCTATTCTTAAAGATCCGTTATGCATCTATGTGATTCCCCCATCCATCTCACTCAAATACTTGGTGCGTTTCCCCCTTCCCGCGAGAACCAGCGGGGAACAAACAGTTAACATAATACACATAAAACTGAACACAATTTGTCCATACAACTTCCTAGGTAGGGGTCTACTAACCTGACCCTGTTGAGCCCCCACAAGGGGGTCGAAGGAAAAAGTCCCCCTCCTCGGTCTGGAGGGAGAGGTCCGTGCCTGCAACTGTCGCATATTAGGAAAAAAGAAAAAGCAACAAAAATGTCCCAGCTCCAGAGGAAAAAGGGTCCCGGTCGAACCAAATTATTTTATCGTTTGTTTCCACCACTAATTATCGATTTGGTTTAAGATTTTTCACATTTTCCTCCCGCCGTCTTCGGTCTGGGAAAGATCCGCTGGTCCCGAAGGGGCCCCGGTTCTCCTGAAGGCTCGCAGCTTTTCCCTGTAGTTGGATCCCCGGCCGGCTTTAGATGCTCCCTTCGTCGCGCGTCTGTCCACTCTCGTCCATGACAGTCTCTGCATCTGCTCCATGAGTGTCTCCGGAGGTTTGATGGTTGACACAGTGAACCCTCGTCTCAGCAGGTCCTCTGATGCCTCCTCCACCGTATCGTAGGTTTTGGATCCGTCCTCGAATCTAACGCGCAGCCTCGCGGGGAAGAGGGTCTGGAAGTGGATGTTATGTTCCTTCAATATTTTTCGTATTTCTGCGTATTCCCTTCGTCTCTTCAGTATGAGAGGTGGGTAGTCGTTATCCAGGTTTATGTGGTTTTCTTGCCATGTAAACCCCTTCCTCTGCCAAGCTTTGCGGAGAATCATCTCTTTAGTTTTAAAACTTAGGAACTTGATTATGATGGAGCGTGGTGGCGCATCGGCTGGCGGCTGTGGCCCCACTGACCGATGGGCTCTTTCGATGTGGAGATCAGGGATGTCCTCGTTCAGCTCAAGACCTTGACGGAGTAGATTTTCGACAAATGAGAGCATTGTAGCTTCCTTCTCGGATCCCTCCGGAACCCCATACATCCTTATGTTCTCCCGTCTGGATCGACTCTCCAAATCCGTCAGCTTGTCCTCCAGCTTAGCGTGTAGCTTTAGCATAGCCGTAATGACCTCCTCCGTGTTTAGGATCCTTTCTTCTGCTTTCTCAATTCGTCCCTCCACCTCCTCCATTCTGGTATTCACTTTCGCGATTTCTTCTTTTATCATCTCCAGTTGTTCTTTATTTTCTTGGCGAAACCCTTTCAGTTCTCGCAGGATCAGTTCAGTGTCGGTCATTCTTAGGCGTTGCTCCTCGTGTCTTATTAGCTTCAACACGTTAGCTGCTAATTGCTACTGCGTCTCTTTTCTTTCCTTCACCTGACTTTAATCGGCGTTTATTTCTAAAAATAGTGGTACAATCTTATCCCCTCTTTTAATTATTATATCGGTATATTTACCTCGGTCTCATAGGGGTAATTTCTCTAATTACTTCAGTTCGACCAGGAGCTCTCTAGCTATGCGACCATTGCGGTGGGCCGGAAGCCGGAAGTCCACCACTCCCTTTTTTAAAGTAGACAAACTTACAGATTTTTAAAAAAATATTCTAAATCTGCTGCCTTGTAAATTGAACTTAATTCTGTATGATATTGTATGCCTACAACACACTTTTTATGGTCGTGATGCTCTCAGGGCCACCAGTGGAGGGGGCTGTGTGGTGCCATTTTGAAGTCACATTAATAAACTGCGATATGTATCAGTGGAGAGTAATATTTGTATGAGTCGTCCACGTTAACATTTACCAAATTGACCAAAGTGTTTTTTGTGTTTAGATTTTAAAGATACCATTTACAACTTACAACGAACTGCTTCGGGTTCGTTGTAAGTTATCATATTGTTTATGTCTAGCAAATTATTTAGGCCTAACTCCATATTTATTGCAAACCTCTGTTTTATCCATCCATCCATTTTCTGTACGCCCTTCTCTCAAATAGGGTGTCTGTTTTTTGTTGTTTTTTTTTTTTTTTTGTTGATTTCAGAGCTGCAATCATGTGGAGTTCCTCAAGGCTCCACCTTTGGGCCACTTTGTCAAGCATGACAATGTCTCTGACCTTACCTGATGACACTCAAGTTTATATGTCTGTCTCTCCACGTGACCAAAGTCCCAGATAGATTCAGTGGACTTTAGCTTAGCTGGAACAACAATATAGAATCAAGAGTTATTATTTGGATTTCCCAATTACAGGTGGGTAGGCTTATATCTGGGCTAACAATTTTGAAAAGAAGCCTTTAAAAATTGTTAAAAGACAAAAAATAAACACTTTTCAAAGCTTAAATGTCAAGTTGTCAAACACATTTTAGCTGAGAATGCACTTGCAAGAGTTTTCAAAAACATGTCTCAATAATGATTGACCAAAATCATAATGTTTCTAGGGCTTCAACCACATGTGGCGTTCCTCAAGGCTCTGTTCTCGAGACCTCTTTTTTTGTGTATAAAAATGGCTTAAAACTGCACGGAATGTTCAAAACATTTCTGGTATTCTTATTTGTTTTAATTTATTTTTTCAATTTTAAATGCAATTATCCTAACAATAACGCTGGCATCAGGTTATGTAAATTTCATTCCCATTTCATAAATCTTTCTTTCAGAGCTACAACACATCACAAACTGCAAATGGGACAATTTTGAAGGTGCATTATAGTGCGATGTCATGCACCACATCAATTTTTTTTAAAGGAATAGCTTAACACTCATTCCAACATGATTCTTTTTTTTAAAAGAGGCTGACCACATATCAAAGAAAAGTGAAATAACACGGATCAAAGAAGCTCTCTTTCAGCTCTCTGACTTGCATCCGTTAATCCCCAGGTTTACCGTCCGTCCTGGTGATCAGCTAACAGGTGGTCGGGGGTCCAGGGATCATGAGGCAGGCGGTGGAGGCTCAGGTCGTAACTCCGCCCTTTGAGCTTGGAGAGCAAGGTGAAGCGGAGTCCTGGCCTGCAGGTTTAATCTGTTGTGCGGTTTGGCGGTCTGATGCGATTGTTTCTCCCCTGCAGGCCTGCGGCAGGTCTTGTCGGACGTGATCGAGGAGGTCAGGCGCTCCATTAGTCAGGACATTGATGGAGTAGAGGTCCTCCACAGTCTGCTGACTGCGTCTTGGCTCCAGTCGCTGCTTAAGGTTGGAAAATAGACATTCCTATGTTCACCTTTTCAATTAGAAAACGCTTTCTTGTGATCTTTTAGGCTATTTTTATGCTATTTCCAGGTGTACGAATGTCTTCAAAGGTATCTGACAGACTGCCCTGCTCCAGCTCTGGATTTTGCTTCAGGACTCTCACTTCAGGTTTGCTGTGCAGTCATTTTAGGACAGTCGGTGTGTGTTGTTGTCACGGTGAACATGTATTCTGTTCGGGTGTAGTTGTTGATAGACATCAGATCGCTCCCATACTGTTCTGAAGAAGCCAAAGAGTTGTACCGTCTCCTCCGACAGCCGCACATGCAGGTGAGAAAACCAGCTGCTTTGTACAAATCTGTTGTTAGGATGTGGAAATGTGAAAAATTATTTTTTTAAAAAGCAGACGTTTCCAACAGTCCCTATAGTTTTAGCCACTTTATTAAAAAAAAAAAGTGACTCAAGAGTAGAGCCTTGAGGAATTGCACCCATGGGAATTTGATTAATTACTCTTTAGACATTGGAAAAGTTCCTGTAAAGATGTGCTGACACTGATACCATCTCTGTGTACTAAAAACACAGAATCAAAGTATTACGTTAATGAATTATTATGATTTTATCAGCTATTAATATGCAACCCACACCCATAATTTTGAATCACAAAGATTAGACGGAGTAGGTAGGAAAAGGTTGAAAATTGCACCGGTATGTATTCATTGAATGAAAACATAATATAGACAATTTTTTTTTTTTTTTTTTTTTTTCAGTTTAGCTTATATTCTTTTTGTTTCGAAAACATGAGACTTTACGGCTCAAAAGCTCTCAAATGTAATTTGGTTGCGTCTTTTTTTCAACAACTTTTTTCTGTTGGAAAAAAACCGCCTTGAGCCGAACTTGCTGTATTATAATTTTACAGTGAAATGCCAATTTTCTTCCACTGGTAGCTCATAAAAAAATAATATGTTTAGCAAGTTTTGACTTTGAAAATCTGATTTACGAAGTTCACTGATTTATGAAGTTCAGATGAAGTGAATTTCCCTGATAAAATCTTGACAATGTTTAAGATTTATTTATTTTTTTGTCGTCTAGGCTCTTCTCTCGGCTCACGACACCGTGGCCCAGAAGGACTACGAGCCGGCGCTGCCGCCGATGCCGGACGAGCTGCCGGACGAAGAGGAGGCCACCCGAATCGTCTGCCTGGTCAAGAACAAGCAGCCTCTGGTGAGCCGCTCATTAAAAAGTGAAGTAAACTGTGCAATCTGAAACATTTTCTCTGTCAGATTCCTTTAAAATCCAATCAGTTGAATTAAGTTGACTTTAAAACATTTGAATAGTATTTATTTGATCTATTCCGTAGTTTTAACCTGATTCTTTTACTATAAGTACACTAACCTGCTTCTAAGGACAAGTAAAAACATTTGTTACGTTTTGGAGATCTGAGCCTTTAGTTAGTCCACATTTAAATCTCATTTACAGATTTTTATTGCATTCAAAGATTTAATGAAGTCTTTTATTAGTTTCCTAAATAATGTAACTAATTTTTTTTGTTTATTGGGAAAACAGAGAGCTAGTATAATATGCTATTACAGTTTGTTATGTCAGACAGAAACAGCAGAGATCTGTCCACACCTCCTTGCAGAACATCACAGTTATAATTATTATGGTTACAGATACAGAATTCTTTATAGCCACTAACCATCCAATAAAATCTGTGATTAAGCAATTGTTATGTTTTGGTAATTTTCTGTTCGGTGAAGAAGTTATTAAAAGCAAAAACCAAGAAAAAACCTGGCATGTTTTCAGTGACTGTGTTGTGTCGCAGCTTTGCGGGCTGAGTGGTTCCTCCCATGCTTGTGCGAGAAGGTGTCCATCAGGGACAGGAAGCGCCTGGAGCGTTCGCAGCGACGAGACGTTTGGGGCGCAAAGCCCCGCTCCGGAGCACCTGCGGCGTTTCTCGTGTCGCGAGGTCCGGCGGCCCTGCTGCCACCCGGCCGAGCCGCCGTGCCGCCCCGCGGGGGTCCGACCGCACCCGCTCACCTGCGCGCCTCGACACGAAGTGAGCTATCGCAAGCACACCTTTCACTGCAGCGTCTGTTACACTGACCTGGAGCAAAAGTTGAACCAGTCGGCACCGTCCGTCTACAACCCTGTTGGGTTCGGTAAGAAAAGACGCTTCCGGAAACGATGCCTTGAAAATTTGCTCCGCCTTCATCCATCGTCCATCCATCCATCCATCTATTCATTGCCATACGGATTAATATTTTGTCTGTTTTTTCTGGGGATCACCCTACTAAAGAGTCTGGACCGTTCACCTTTGCTCCATATCCTCCTTGTCTTGGAGTGCCATGCTACCTCACCAAAGGCACCTACCTTCATCCGGACTTGCCTCAGAAGCTTCGAGCCCAAAGCCCTTGCGTCCGCACAGCTCCCCCGAGCCCCATGCAGCCTCGCCGGGTGCTGGAGGAGACACCCGTGGAGACGTCCAATCAGGAGAGCCTGGACAAGTTGAGGACGACGGTACGACAAGCGGCCAGCTCAATGGAAAGCAGCAGTAAAGACATCAGAGTTCTGGGAGAGAGGATGGTAGCCGCAACAGATCGCATGACCGAGACGGTGCAGTCTTTGGTCCTTCTCACTCAGGTGGTGGACCGTCTACAAACACTCCTCACCACCAAGAGGACAGATGCAACGATTTCACACGCAGAGCAGTCCAGATGTCTCTCGTCGTCCAGCGCCAGCTCTCCGGATGCTGCCTCCACCTCAAAGGGCCCTTCTCCTGTCACAGCGAAACATCAGGGACCCCCAGTCACCTCCGTGAAAACAAGAAAACGTGGGCCCGGTGATCCAGACGTCTCTAGAGGCTTGCTTACAAACGGTGAACTGGAACTCATGAACACGTCCAACAATGTGAAGGGATGTCACACCAGCCAGAGGAGGAAGAAGAAGAAAAAGAAGAGGAAGGAACCCACCTGAGTGACGATAAAGGGGTTAATAACAGTGAGCGTTTCTGTTTTTGTTTTTTTTGGATCACTATGCCTCCAATCATTTTTCCAAGCTTCATTCGAGAATTGAGAGAATTTCCTCTCTTTGTGTGCCCTTGTTTTATTCTTGTCTTTACAAATTCATCCCCTTCCTTCTGTCCCTTCATGACCTTCAGCATCCCAGTCACGCTGCTGACCAGCGCGTTCCGTTTTCTCTTTCAGGGAGCGACCATAAAGAGAAATGACATCACGGGAGAGATTTTCGTGGCTCGTGTTATTCACGGAGGACTGGCCGATCGAAGCGGTGAGACTCTTGATAGCAAACAGTGGAGCGAGGGAAAAATCACAATATAAACACCGTGGCATTATAAAGAAACCGACAAACTGCCGTCCAAAGATCTATCTGTTCGTCTCTTACTCCATCCTGCAAAGATTCAACAAATATTTCAACTATTCCGAAAGAGTCTGAGTCTCTGAAACCTTTTTTTTTATTAAACATTTGCCCCTTGAATTGCTCCTCAACGGCTATTTATTTGAGTAAATAAACAGGCTGTCGTGTTATGCAGATGAGCATCGCATTTATTTTCGCAAAGAAAAAAGAAAAAGTAACCAACAAACTTTCAAAAATATCTTTCAACTAAATCAACTAAATTTGTTTCTCTGTATGCAGGCCTGCTTCATGCAGGAGACAGAATTATGGAGGTGAATGGTTTTCCTGTGGACGGAATGGAGCCTGAGCAAGTTATCCAAGTGGTGGTGGGTTGAGCAAGAGTAGAAATTAAATCGGTTATTTCCGTCATTTAATATCCTTCATAAGATGTTGGAGTCTTGACTGGAGAAACAGGGTATAATAACGTTATTGTTTGCTTAATTGCATCCAATCAGCAAGCTCGGTCACACGGCACCATCATGTTTAAGGTCATTCCCATCACAGAGAGGCCGATCCACAACCAGACCACGGTGAGTCTTCCACCACACTCTGGTAAATTCTTTGTTTTAGACCTAAAACCTACAACAACTGAGTGCAAATTGTTGCTCAGCTCTACGTCCGGGCCATGACCGACTACAGCCCTCAGCAGGACCCAACCATCCCCTGCGCCGACGCCGGGATGAGCTTCAAGAGAGGCGACATCTTGGAGATCGTGGACCAGACCGACGCCCTCTGGTGGCAAGCCAAGAAGCTGCCCGGCAGCTCGGCCTGTGCCGGACTCGTCCCTTCCACTAGCCTGCTCAAACGGTGAGTCTGAACCCAACTCTTTTAAACCTACGAGGATTTTGTGTGATGTCCTGCTTTGAAAAAGTTGTTTTTTCATCTTGAGCTCTTTGGGAGATTTGATTTTCCTTTAAAACTCTCCCACAGTCCTATGAGGGAGGGAAACAGGCTCAGTCCCAGTGGGTTCCGACTCACGCTATGTGTTTGTTTACTTGGTTTCGGGATCTGACGGAATAGCTGCTGACAAATTCTTTAGTCTCCCATGGCAGCCATCCCCATTCTGCTCCTTCAGACTAGCCAGCATCAATTAGCAACTGAGCTTATTATACCGGCTGCTTCTCAGTGAAATGCTGGTAAAAACTTTGCTGAAGGGTTAATGGAGGAGCGATGTTGTGATGAGTTTTTGAAGACGGGGTTTCAGAAAAAGCAGGAGTTTCTTAAAGAGACAGATTCGCAAATTCAAGGTTCACAAGATCAAAGCTTTTCAGGTAAAAACAAAAAAGATGAGTGTTTCTGGTATTATTCTTTGGGGTACTTTACCATAAATCTGTCAGTTAAATGCAGTCTTAGAGAAAAAGTACACTGTATGATTCATTAGCTTATACAGCTTTAGCAACAATAGTTTTTTAAAAAGTAGAACTGTTTCTCATCTGCAATGTTGTGCTGTATATGTGCAAGACTTTTCTTTTTTCCTTTAGCAAACTGATTACATTTGTATCTTGGAAATAGGAAGAACTTTCCCCTGAACTGTGTCCCTGTTACAGGAAGCAGAGGGAGTTCTGGTGGTCCCAGCCGTACCAACCACACGTCTGCATGCAAATCTGTGAGTGACCTGCTCTTGATTTTTGCTGTTGCCGTCGATACAATCGTCCATATGAACTCACAGACAGGTTTTATCTGTTTCACTCCACGCTTCCTGCAGTGAGCACCGTCGACGAAGGTAAATAAAAGTTACGCTCAGATTTCTGTTGAAATCTGAGCGTAACATCAGTTTTATTTTTCTTCACAGAGGAGGATTTGATGGCCATTGATGAGAGATGTGTCGAAGCGGGTAAGATTTAGTTCAGATGTACCGTCACATATTTTATTTTTATTTATTTACTTTTTGCTTCTTTTGTATTTAATTCTCTGTGCGTGTGTTTTTTGGGTCAAAACAGACGAGGAGGCATTTGAATCTGGTAGGTAAGTCTTTAATAAGTTTGTTTTGGAGCCCGAAATCGACGACTCGATCCGTTTTCCTGCCCTTCACGGAAAACATTTGTTTTGTTTCCCAAACCTTTTTCTGATTCCCGATGCGCAAAACGTCAGAGGAGCTCCGAGAAGGTGAAACTGGTGTTTATATGTTTTTTTTTTCATCTTTGAATTAATTGGAGAGAAGGAAAGCTTAATAGATTTCAGCCACTGCAGCTATATCATGTTTACAGTCGTAATTTTTTCTTCAATGAGTTTGCTAAATGTTTCTTCTCTTGTCTTTTTTCACCACCAGAGGAGGATGACTTCAGCAGCAACATTGAAGGAGTTTACTTGGGTAACTGCTGCACATTTAATATTTAAACGTGCTTTTTAGTTCATTTGTACGAATTTCCGTGAAAGAAATCAAGAGTATGTATCGACGTGATGTTTACATGACGAAAACGCATGAAGATTAACACATGAAATATATGTTGACAGCAGTTATGCTGCGCCTTTTTGTGTTACGGTGCACAAAGCCTCCGTGTAAAGATCAGCCTCTGAAATCCTTTGTTGTTACCCGTCAGCGGGGTTCAGGCGCAGCATCCGTCTGTGTCGCCGGCGTTCCCAGAGCGCAACTCAGCCTTCCTCCCACATCCGCTGCCCCAGCAGCTGCAGCAGCGTCCTAAACGACCCTTACGAGGAGGTGGTCCGGTACCAGCGCCACCCAGAGGACACGCATCGCGTCATTGCCCTCATAGGTACAGAGATGAAACTTTGGTTTGGCGTTTGTACAATCCGGAGGAGTGCGCATTTTGATTTCGGAACATCACGGGTCCGGATGAAGAAAGACTTTGTCTGGTTCTTGTGCCTCAGGTTCGTCTGGTGTGGGCGTGAATGAACTCCGACGGCGCTTGATCGAGATGAACCCAAACATCTTCCAGGGAGCTATACCGCGTACGTGCAAAGCCTTCAGAGTCACAAAAAAATATTATGAATCATCATTTTTTTTTTGCGAGTAGAAGTCATATATTTAGTTTTTCCTCTTTCGCCAGACACAACAAGAAGTCCAAGAGGGTACGAGGAATCCGGGAGAGAATATTACTTCACCAGCCGAGAGATTTTTGATCACATGGTCTACAATCATCGGTAACGTCGCTATCCGTCACACGCTTTTAAATGCCTTTGAATAAATTGTGACGTTGTCATTTAATGCTGTTATTTATTTCTAGGTTTCTGGAGTTTGGCGAGTACAAAGGTAACCTTTACGGAACTAGCATCGATGCCGTGAAAGACGTTTTACACAGCGGAAAGATCTGCGTCGTCGACATAGAGCCGAACGTAAGCCTCGAAAGTTTCGCCATTCAGAGCTGATGGCGTAGAGTTAAAGGAATGCACTTTGCCTCATTGTTTAGGTTGTTCAGGCAGTGAGGACTCATGAACTGAGAGCGTACATCGTCTATGTGAAGCCCCCGCCTCCGGAGCGCCTCAGGGAGACGAGACAGGACTCGTACATCACCACCAACTACTACGTCAACCGTCCATTCAAAGTATGCACTCTTGACGGCCAGGTTTCATCGTTCGCTTCTAGTTTCTCTTAGTCACAGACAGCAGTAGGATCAATAACAGGGGTAAGACGATATCTGGTGAACCAGCGCAAGGTCTTACCGAGGTCAACTTCAAAATCGATCCGAAATGAAGAATTTTGAAAGGCGAGATCAAAGTAGAGATGTTTGACCGACGCCAAAAATCAGCGTCAGCACAAATATTTCACGCAAACTGTCAAACACAATCCCAGAAAATGACTACAGAGTAGACATTACCATACTAATGTATGCTCTATATCATTGTTGGTCATCAAGCCACAAAAATATTAGCTGAAATCCAATCTGACTTTGACTTTCGACAGGACGAAGACTTCCACGAGATGGAGGAGTCGGCGCGGAAGATCGAGGCTCAGTACTTTCAGTTCTTTGACCAGGTGATCGTCAACGACGAGCTGCAGGACTCCTGCGTCCAGCTGCTGACGGCCGTCAGGAAGGCACAGGATGAACCGCAGTGGGTCCCCGCCCGCTGGATCCGACCCACGGCCGAGTCATGAGAGAGAGGGATTAGAGCACTCTTCGCCGGGAAGATACCAATGTTGAAATGTAAAATCCTTGCCTGGATGTTTGAGGGGAGGCAAGCCAGGAAATATGTAAATCCTTTGATCTGTATGTATACGTGTGGAAAGCTTGCTCTGGTCTTTAAATCTCTTTTAAATCCCAGAGGAGGACACAAAGCCCCAAGAAATCCCATAAACTGTGTCACAATTTCTTTTTTTCTTTTTTTTTTTTAAACTCTGCTCAACGTAGCTTATTTAGATGTGCTTTGTGTACTGGATTGGAAGGTGTTTAGATTAAAACAAATCCGTTTTGTACTTTGGATGCAGCTCCGTTTTCAATAAAGAAAGCAAAACACACACACAAAAACTGATTTGTGTTTTTTAAGATCAGATATGTACTCACACTAATAAATCAACGTAAAAAAGCATTCGAAATAATAATAAAAACAAAGTTCAATACGTCTGTGAAATGTATTAACGTGAACACTGTCGCGCCTTTCCAGTTTTTGACCGTGTTCTTTTATTTTGAAATTACACGCACCACTTCCTGAGACGTCGTCACATCCGGTTTACGCGAGGTAGTCCTGTGGAACACAAACAGCGTAGCGTAAACTCGGTTTTTAACTTGTCTCGGTGTTGGAAAAAGTCCGGCTACACTGACGAGAATGTGACCGGGAGTTGATTTCGCCGAGGGGTTTTAGGAGAAAAGACCGAGAATGGACGGAGGAGACGGTAAAGTAAGTACTTGTTTATGTACAAGACGAATAACGGTTGTACTAAGTCGAAGTGTTCTCGCATCTCAACATCTGTAAAGACACAGAACGAAATTCATTTTCTTCTTCGCCGGTTTTTAAAAAATCTCTTCTTGTATTTTTCCTCCTGTTACTGTGCAGAGCATAAGGTTCAGGGAGCTGCCCCCTCTTCCTAAGGTAAGTGAACTCATTATTATTACTGTCTGCAAAAAAAGAATATAATACTCTAAATGTAGTCCTTTTATAATTGGACCTTTGGATACAATTTAGTAATATTAGGACAAATTTAAGCTAGTTGCTTCATAATTTATCCTTCTGTTTCTTTTAAATTGTGCTGGATGTTGGAGTTCAGAGGTCATTTATTTCAATCGATTTTAATTTTAAACGATGTAGACAATAAATAAATAAAGTTCCAATACATCTTTAATGTGAAAGTGAAAAACTTCCAAATTAAAATGCCCAGATTTTTAGTCTCTGTTCTGTTTATCGAGCAAATTAAAAGCTACAATAATAATAATAATAATAATAAAATATATTTCTATATATATATATAGTATTCTTAGGTTCCATTTTTTACTGTGTACCAATCACCAAGTTTTTTGCAATTTAGTAAATAAATATGTATTTACATAAACTTAGAAATGCACGTAATTTTTTCTCTTTCCGTCGTATTTTAAATGCATATAAACAATAAAATGTGCATTAGGGTCATTAATAATTGAAATATTCCCTCGTCCTGTTTGCTTTACCCTCACCACTTTAACTTTTATTTGAAGTAATTACGCCCATGAAAGGCAGTGGGAGGAGCTAAGACTGGGCCGGTTATCCAATCAGATGCTGGGGACTATTGAGGACCCCCCCACTGAGTTTTATTGCACGGCAGGTCTTAGTGCAGAATATCTTAAATGGTTAAATATATCAATACATATTGATATGAATTATTTATTGATATAAACTTTTGTTTTTTCAAAATTTTGTAATGACAACATCCGTATCATTTCAGATCTCACTTACCTTGTTTTTACTAACACACTTTCTAAATGATTTATTTGTGGGGAGGTTTAGCGCTCGATAATTTAATGTTCACGACCAGATTTAATGTTCACGACCAGAATAAAATACTTTAAAGAATGTGAATTTATTGACGTGGAACAAAGCAAGGATAACGAATGAATGCAGCAAAAAAGTTTAAAAGTCGTCGCTTTCTGAGCAACAATGGGAAAAACCCCCCAGCCAAATCCCACCAAAGCATCAAGCATAAACAGCCACTCTTGTGATGCTCCGAGTCTTTTGGAAAAGGTTTAAATCGCTTGACCTCTGCTCCGACTGATCCTCCGTCTTGGCAGATTTAGCTCGGGATTTATCTGTCAGGATGTCGTGTGGTGGCTTCGCGTCGCTCTGAGTCGCGTTCTTGACCAAAATGGCCAGAAAAACCACGGTAAGGTTTTCTTTTTAGTCATCTCGGCCGCTAGAAGTTCTGCTGGACGAGTACAAAAAAAAAAAAAAAAAACGCACCGGTTCAAATGTTGCGTAAATGACCGAGATTAAACAAAGTACTTATCATGTTGTTGCTCCGTTTAGTTATTGTGAGAGTTTCTTATCTGGGTTTTTTTTTTTTTTTAAATTATTATGAGAAAACATAGTTGACTTGGATAAGTGTGTAAAAGTCCTTAAAATGTGAACTACCTTTTATTTGATTATGAGTAATATTACATTGGTTAAAAAAAAAAATGTTATGCTTGCTTTTTGTCTCCATAGCGAGGGCAGCGAGCCCTTCCCACCATGTCCAGGTAGAAAAACTTTTCCTCTTTAACGACTTCTTTGTTAAAAATGAGATTAATAATAACAATAATAAAACTTTCTTTTTTGTTGTTGTTTGATGGAAGCCAAGACACAGCAGGTGGGTCCAAATTTCCTCCGAAGTCGCCTTATCGATTCATTTCTGTTCCTAAATTCCAATGGAAAAACGTTCACAGATTTTCCAGCCCCGAAACGGAAAAAGAAGAAGCCGAGAAAAGACGCAAACGGAGAAGGAGACGTGGACGGTGAGGAGCTGAGGTTGACAACTGGAACCCTCGCCCCCTTTGAAAAAAACTCTTTGTCTGAACAATTTTGTTTCCTCAGATCAGGAAATGGAGATGGGAGGGCTGGGCAGCCGGAGGGCGTCCGAGGTCGGAGATCACCCGACGCTCGAAGCCACGGCAGACGCTCCGACGCAGAGGAAGCGGAAGAAGAAGAAAGCCGTGTCCACAGGTGAAGCCGCTCCGCTTTCCTTTTGCGTTTTTCTAAAGTCCGGCCGCGGTCTCGAGCATATCCGTCTCCCAATTCAGATCCGGAAGACAACCAGGCCGACCTGGTCAACGGAGACACAGGAGATCAGACCACCGACGGGGAAGAAGTGGTGAAGAAAGTCAAAAAGAAAAGGTAAAAAAAAACAAAAAACAAAATTAGAGGTAAGAAGACAACAGCGACAAAAATAAGGTGTTTTGTCATGTTCAGGAAGTCAAAGGTCGCAGAGTCGCCGCTTCCCGACGAGTTTTGCGTGGAAGAGGACGACATCATCAACGACAGCTGTTCGCCGATCCCCCAGCAGGCCTTGTTCTCGGCGCCGCAGGGTCAGAGCCAGCCGGTCGGGAAGCTGTTTGTAGAGAGAACCAGTGAGTTCATCACACCGACGGTTATCTACAGTCGATAACGAATTGAAAACTCATACGAGAACAAAGTCTTAATAAAAACAAAGAAAAGTTGTAAAAATACGAAAACAAACTCATCATTTTATGAGAATAAAATCATAACAACATAAAGCTTTCCATAAAATATCCTTTTTCTAGTAATTGTACGACTTTCTTCTGGCAATATGGCCTCCATGTTCTGCTAATATTATAACATTTTGAATTATCCTTATAAAAACATCTCCCAGCCTGGCCCAATCCTGTGCGTACGCTAGGACGGGAAGTCCAAACCCAAACGGATTCAGTAATTTATTTATTCATATTTTTTTCGAAACGAATGGAAAGTCTTCAGTTTTGGACCAAAAGCGCCAGACAGACACTGGACACTCAAATCAGAGACATCTCTCTCTGTGAAAAGGTCGATGACTTTGAGTTTTTTTTTCTTCTTCTTCTTCTTCTCGTCATTGACGCGTGGATACGCAGAGCGGTTCCAGGCCGCCGAGCGTTCCGACTGGAGGACGACGACGGGCGAGCAGATGGACGGCTTGGCCGAGCCGCAGCACATGCTGCCGCTCTGGACCACCAGAGACGTTTCCATCCGAGTGCACGAAGGCTTCAGGTGAGAGAGGGAGGGCGACCTTTCACCCCTCCCGTATCCCTCGCTGTGTCCGTTTTATTTCTTTCTGATTTCCCTTTAGGGTGTTCGGCCTGTACTGCCACGGCTTCCTGGCCGGCTACGCCGTGTGGAACGTGGTGGTGGTCTACATGCTGGCCGGGCAGCACCTCACCGCGCTGCGCAACCTGCTGGAGCAGTACCACGGCCTGGCCTACCCCTCGCAGGCCCTGCTCTACATGCTGCTGGCCATCTGCACCGTCGCCTCCTTCGACAGGTGAACCAGGAGGAATCCCTTTCAAAATAAGAGCCTGCACTTGAGTCGCTTTCGACTTGAAATTTCCCCATTTTCTTTCTCAGAAATCTCTGAGATTCACCTCAAATTTCTGCTTTATTTATTTATTTGTCTCCAGATCAGCAACAATCTGTCAGACTTACACCAAAATATGAGCGCTCTCCTCAAAAATGACCGATTTGACTTTTTGTTTTTGCTTTCCTGTCGCCAGGGTGAACCTGGCTAAAGGTCCGGTGGCTCTGCGGCAGTTCATCACTCTGGATCCGGTGGCTCTGGCTTCGTTCTGTAAATCCACATCCACTCAGAGACGATTGATCCTTGTCGCTGGGGTTCGCCGCAATCTCACGCTCTGTTCCGTGTCTTTTTTTCCCCACACAGTGTATTTCTCTGCTTTGATCCTTTCTCTGAGTCAGCAGATGACCAGCGATCGGATCAACCTCTACGCGTCCTCCAACTCGACGATATGGTGCGACGGCTCAGATAATCCCGACGTTACGAAGCGAACGTAAAGGCCAGGATTACATTGCCGTGTTTCATCTGTCCCCGCTGCAGGCCTCAAGGGTCGGAGCACCAGATCCTCCACCCGTGGGTGACCATCAACCTGGTGGTGGCTCTGCTGGTGGGCTTGGCGTGGATCTTTATCGCCACCAGGCCGGAGACAGACTACACCGAGGGTGAGAAGGAAAGAAAACAAGAAAGAAAGAGGACGCTGGCAAACTGTTTGAACTCCAGTGAAATCCACTGTGACATCACAGATTATGTCATGTTTTGTGTTTTCTTTAGGTTATCTGAGGGCGATGGAGGTTGAGCCGGCAAGGCCGGAGGACAAGCCAGAAATGACTGGCTGAAAAAAAAAAAAAAAACGGAGCAACCGTTAATCTCTAATAACTGCAGCTTTGTCGACATCTGTGATTGTATTAGAGATGAATTTTTTAGTTGTTGTTTGTATTTTTCAAACGTGCTTGTCTCTTAAAATATAGAGTTTAAAGTAATCCAACGACGGCTTTTCTGTACGTCTGATAAAATATGAGATTTATGAAATGAAATCCACCAGATGTCCAGATCCATTTTTTTTTTTAAGTTTCTTTTTTTGTTTTGTTTTTTCACTCACAAATATAGGTCAAATATATGACCACTTTATTTTCTTCATATTCTTCTAGTTATTTAATTTGATTGGTGTTTTTTAGTCCCAACACTCCATCCAATAGGGATCAAGATATTTAAACACATTGTTTACGTTGAAATATTTTAATTTGTACAAATAAAGGTGTTATGAGTTGTAGATGATTTTCATTATTGGAAGAAAATGTCAAGATAAACTAATTAAATAAATAAATCCCTGAACTCATCCAGGCGCTCGATTGCTTTGGTCTACTTCCTGTGTCCAGGCTGCGCGGTCGCGCGCAGATGCGCCGCGTTGACGTGGTAACTGGCAGCGTTAGGACGCGAACCTCCGAACATAGGCGAGCAAAAGGCGACGGCGCCGTCATGTTGGCCTTCGCCATCTTCGCTGTCACTTTTGTCATCATTTTGGTCGGAGCGGTTCTCTACTTGTACCCGGTAAGTTCCCCCGGAACAACTCAAAGCTAGTTAGCATTTAGCAGGCTGCTGTCGAGCTTAAAGCGGCTGCAGATGTTTTTGGGGCCAGGCCAGCTGTCACTGCTCGTGCGTGACAGCTGGACAAGTCCAGACGTCGTGTGACGTTCTCTCGTAATCGGCGTTCGTTTTGCGTCAACTCGCGACAAAATTTAGCGCATAAAACCAGTTTTCTGAGTTAATGGTTTGCGCCCCCCCTCACACCCCTTCCCAAAAATAAAGGTCAAACGCGTAGAAATGAACATTTTCAAACCCGAAAGCGTATAATTTGTTAGACGATTGTTAGACAGCACAAATATCTGCTTGCATGATGAATTGTTTGTCTTAAAAAGCTTGGACTCCCTCAGAGGGAAAGAAATAGTCTTAAAATGGACAACATTCAAATGGAAATCCCCACCACATGTTGACTTGATTCTTGTCAAAAATGTTTCCAGTCTTCCAGAAGGGCCTCTGGTGTCCCTGGTCTTTTCCCCACAGATGAGAAGTAAGTAGCGTTTTTTTTTTTTTTTACATATTAGTAATTTCTGTTCTCTCTGCAGGCGGTTCATCCACAGAAAAGCTTTTATATCTTTTGATTTTATTTTGCTTCTTTTTCCCACTCTTCAGGGACGGAAACCTGCAGGACATCATCAACCGAGGCAGCCTGCACGAGTTCCTCGTCGACCTGCATCGGGAGTTTGGATCCGTGGCGTCCTTCTGGTTCGGCGGGCGGCCGGTGGTCAGCCTGGGTTCCGTGAACCAGCTCAGGCAGCACGTCAACCCCAATCACACCAGTAAGGACGTCACACTCCCAACTTTTGTCCACGCCAATACTTGGACTCATTGCCTTTTTCTGCTTTTCAGCTGACTCCTTTGAGACCATGTTGAAGTCGCTGCTGGGATACCCCCCGGGGATGGGAGGCGGGCCCAACGAGTCAGTGGTTAGAAAGAAATTGTACGAAGGCGCCATCAATAACAGCCTGAAGAACAACTTCCCAGTCATGCTCAAGGTTTGTCTGGGTCCCCTTAACCGAGGCTCGCCTCAAGTCCACACTGACCAGGAGGTTTTGTGTAGGTGGCGGAGGAACTTGTGGGAAAGTGGAAGTCGTTCCCGGAGGCTCAGCACATCCCGCTGTGCGCCCACCTGCTGGGTCTGGCCCTGAAGACCGTCACCCAGCTGGGTCTGGGCGAGCGCTTCAAAGACGACGCCGAAATCATCTCCTTCCGCAAGAACCACGACGCGGTGAGGGTGATTTGAATGTCGTTTCTTCTTTTTCTTCTTCTTTTCTTTTTTTTTTTTTAAGCCGGCATCAAAATGAATTTAGTGTTTGTTCCGATTCTTGCAGATCTGGTCTGAAATCGGGAAGGGTTACATGGACGGCTCCATGGAGAAGAGCTCCAGCAGAAAAGCTCATTATGAGAAGGGTGAGTTCAATCACTGATCTGCTTTCGGTCTGCGATGCTGTTTTGACACAACTTTTGATTGATTCCTGGCACAAAACTTCGGAAGGTCTTTGAATTCTCTCTAAGTTTGGGGCTTATTACTTTGCGGCTTCGGCCGCGTTCTGGTAAACTCGAACAGAAAAATCAGTCAAAAAGAAAAAGTGAAACTGTGTCAAAATGTAAATCATCCTCTGGTCATTTTTGATGGGTTTGAATCGAAATTCAACACTCAGAATTTCATTCACTTTATTGTCAATCCATGCACATAAGAGAGGTTTGGAGACACCTGCTGACAGAGTTAGGAACTACAACTATGTACATTCTTTACTCATCTTCAAAACCAGGAGTTGGACGCAAGATTGGATCGGTTAAATTTTTACATTTTATTGTTGCTGTTTTGGGTCTTTTTCTTCTCGTTTTAACCATGAATGATTTGTGACCAGCTTTGTCAGAGATGGAATCCATGCTTCTGTCAGTGGTGAAGGAGAGGAAGGCCCAGAGGAAACGGACGGCGTTTGTGGATGCTCTTCTTCAGTCCAGTCTCACAGAACGACAGGTGGAGTCTTTGATGGCGTAAAAAAAAATTAATAAATAAAAAAATAAAACTGATGGAGAAGGTTATGAAATAATTTTTTATGTTTGTGTTTTAGGTCATGGAGGACTGCATGGTCTTCACTCTGGCTGGATGCGTCATCACCGCTAACTGTAAGCGAGGAATTCTCCTCTTGGCGGGAACGACTGCTTTGCCTCGTAGAAAAGCATCCAAAGTAAAAAAAAAATAAAAATGAAAAAATGCCGTTCTTGTCTCGGCAGTGTGCATCTGGGCGCTTCACTTCCTGTCCACGTCCAAAGACGTCCAAGACAAACTCTACCAGGAGTTACAAGACGTTTTGGGTTCCGATCCAATTTCCCTAGACAAGATCCCTCAGCTCAGGTGAGACCCGATCCGTTCCGGAAACGGCCGCTTCTGAGAAACGGCCGCCGAGTTTAATCTCGTCTCTCTTTGGGAAGATACTGCCAGCGGGTTCTCAACGAGACCGTCCGGACCGCCAAGCTGACCCCCGTAGCTGCTCGACTTCAGGAAGTGGAGGGCAAAGTCGGCCAACACGCGATCCCTAAGGAGGTATCGACTTTGTTCAGGTCTCCGGCTTGTGACCACAATTGGAGGAAGTAGCAGCAACGTTTCATGTATTCACTTTCAGACTTTGGTAATCTACGCCCTGGGAGTAGTCCTTCAGGATGCAGACGCATGGAGCGCCCCCTACAGGTTCAACCTTTTAGTTAATGGAAGAACTAAGATATTTGCGATTCTTAATATGGAAAAACTAAGTACAACTTTGCTGCATCTGAGTGACCGCCTCTTTAAAAGCAGGAGTTTTTTCTTTTGCTACCAAATCGTCGCGCATTCAGCCCGAGGCGTTCCACAAGGAGTCTTACTGCGGCGACTTCTTTTTCAGAGGTGGTGCCGCGAGCCGTTGGCTCAGAGTGTACTTGGTTTTTTCCATTGGCGGTATCTACAAGTTAGCTTCACTATCGGAGATAAAATTGCTCAAACCAAACATCGTTTGTCTCTTTATCAGGTTTGATCCGGATCGATTTGAGGACGAATCTGCGAGGAAGAGTTTCTGCCTCCTCGGCTTCTCGGGGAATCAAACGTGTCCGGAACTCGGGTAATTTCACATTTTGACGATTAAGCTTTTGTCGGAGGATTGATGCTTAATAATTGGCTAAATTGTTTATTTGTTTTTTTTTCTTATGTTTTGGGTTTTGTTAGGTTTGCTTACACCGTCGCTACGGTCCTGCTCAGCACGTCGGTGCGACAGCTGAAGCTTCACCAGCTGGAAGATCAAGTGGCAGAAGTCAAATCTGAGCTGGTGTCCACACCTAAGGACGAAACTTGGATCACCGTCAGCAGCAGAGAAAGCTGAAAATAGTGGACGAGAGCCCAGCAACTGCAGCATCACGCTCTTGGAAAACAATCGACTGGAGCGAGGATTTACCAGCAAAGTATTACAGTTGTGGTTTCGAATGAAGCTCTCAATTAGACCTGTTGCAAGGACTAGAGACTTTCAGGACATTTCTAACCTGCAGCCAAATAGAAGCCTCCTTCATAAACGGACCAGCTCTAAAGGCAAGAGCTCTGAGGTTTTATTTTTAAAGGAGCGCACCGTAACAAACACTGCCATTTGGCGGCTTTCCAAAATGTGGCCGACCTGTTTTCGAGCAAGAAATTATGTCTTTATCAACGATTATGTAAATCATCTGCGGAGACGATTTCAGCTCTTCCTGTTTCTGGATCCACAAAATGAGCCACTTTTTTTTTTTCTCTTTTAAAAAGAATGTTGAAACTCTCTAATTTTGCCAAAATCAATAAAAAATTTTAAATATTTTCTTTAAAAATCAGTAGACACTACCTGAAACATTGTTTTTAAAACCTGATTTCTTTTTATGTTTATAATAACGGTCTTCTTCATTTTTGTCACTGATTCAGGGCAAAATATTTGAGCCTTACAGCATCTGGACATTTCATTTCACTTTTATAAGGCCTGTAGTTTAATAAACTTGATCAGAAAATATTATTTTCGCTCTTGTCTTTTATTTAATTGTACAAAATATTTGTCCTCTTTATGAATTTGCAAAGGCAGCTTCCAGTAAATGTATATGACTCCTTGATTATTACAAGCATAAAGAAATATGAAGTGTTGTGAACTGCAACATTTATTTATTTTATGAGCCAGTATTTAAACATCAGTGGAAGTTGATAGGAAAGAAACGGAATAGGAAAGGATTGATCTGCGCGTGTCGGTGGAAACGTCCGTTTCAGCCGTGAGTCATCGCGGGAAGCTCCTGGGACAAACCCGTTCCAGTACCGCACGCGGCCGCTGGCGGCGCTGCCGAGCCCCGCATCCCGCTCTGCCAGAAGATGTGAAAATGGCGGAGCTGCAAATGCTTCTGGAGGAGGAGATTCCAGCGGGACGAGGCGCCCTTCTGGACAGCTTCACCAACTTGGAAAGAGTAGCGGAGTACTGCGAAAGCAACTATGTCCAGGTAGGTTGTCGCGAGCCCGTTTTTGGTTCGGGTTCTGGACGGGCATCCCTGACTGGGCGAGCTGATGCTAGGCTAACTACCGCTAGCGCTGTTTTATTGCTAAGGCGAAAATGAGGCGCTCTGAGGGCCGTCTGGTTTGAAACGAAGTCAACAAGTGGCAGGCTTATTCAAGTGTTATTCACCTTATTAACATGTCCAACTATTAGCTTTACATTTTCAGCAGCGTTTATTCTGTGTGTGTGTGTGTGTGTGTGTGTGCGTGCGTGCGTGCGTGTGTGCGTGCGTGTGTATGTGCGCTGTAGCTCCGCGGGTCACCAGCTAGCCACTTTCCCCTCATCACCAGAGGTCGGAATAAAACGACGAGAGCGTTAAAAGGGCCGTGAAATCAATCGCCGAGATCAGGGAGATTAGGCATCAATCGATGCCGGGCTGTGGTTGGCAGCAGAACCGCTGTGATCACACGACGTAACACCGCTGATTTACGATGCAATCAATGCACGACCTGAAGATGTATCAAAATGTATTTATAAGGCTCCTAATGTGGCTGCGGCTTTGTCAGTGTACTCCGATATTGCAGCAGATATGCATCAGAATAATGGGAGTGAACCGATGAGGTGGCTGACCGGCAGCTGATTCAGAGGCCGATTTTTGTTTTTCTTTTTGCTTGTTTATCATGGTTTGTTTTCCCGACTGCGTCATCTGACGTCTAAGCTTCCTTTAAATTAAAGGTGCAGCAATTCTAGTCTATTGTCGTACAACTTTCAAGCGTTTATAGCCGCTGGAGACGGGACAGAAAGATTTGACTAGATGTGACGACCGGTCGCCCTGGAGACCAGGTATCCAGTCGTTTGTCCACGCCGCCCCTGTCAGACAGCTGCTGCTATCCCTGCCGTGTGACAGGAGCGTTAGTCAGGAGAATACTATCGGGGCGTGTCACGTCTTTGGATGCGGGCCAGGTTTCTAGTAATGTCACCTGTCGCCAGGGAACCCGTGAGCTCTCCACGGAAATATGCCGCCGTAAGTCTGTGGAGACGCTGAACGTATTTGGACATTTTTAGATTAACGTCAAAAATACTCTCTCCACTTGTTGCGGTGTTGTTTGCTCTGACGGACATCTCATAAAATCAACGCTTAGAAATTGTTTGGCCTACTTTTCATAAGATGTCATTCAAATGATACAAACCCATTTTTCTTTATTCTTCATGACATTACTATTATTATTATTATTATGATTATCATGATTATCAGTAGTAGAATTGACTTTTCTTTTCAATCAACTTTAGTGGCGAAGTGTCCTTCCGACATATTGACCGAAGCCCGTCACAACGCACAATTATGTTTTATTCACGATTTGAATTGTGTGGGTTTTTAATTCCGCTTTATTTATTTGTTGTTATGTTGTCGTGTTTACGCCTTGTTTATGCGAAAGCTGGATTTAGTCTGCAAACACTTGCAATTAGTTCAGCAAACCAAAACCTGTAGATTTCTGCTTCTTTTTTGTATTATTTTGATATTAACTACCGGTAATTCTATATTTTTAATAAATCTAGTAGGCAGTGGAAACATCTATTCTGTTTTCATCATTTTATTACCAGAGTTAATTGTCAGGGTTTCCATTATAAGCCTGGCGGGCCTCCAGGTTTAATTTAAGCCAGGCTAAGCTTTGTTTATTGATTTTATTTGAGGTCGTTTTGTTTGTTTAGTGTCTGCCATTTTTAAGATGTTTTATTTGGTGTTTAGGTATTGCTACATAGTAATAATAATAATAATGAATTAATTAAATTTGTTATTCTAATAAAGAAACATGTTTTTCTTTGATAAAAATAAAAGTCTCACACTCCAACAGGCTCTCGTTGAACTCTAACAGCGTCTCGCTACGAGAAGTAACGTTCGGTCGCTGCGACGGCCGCGGAGTTTTAAATGGAAAGGTGGAGTCTAGTGGATTTGTGTTGACAGACGTGACTGAGACAAACTGATTTTATGCTCCCAGTTTAGCAAAATAATGTTTCCCGACGTAATCAAGACACGGAAGCTGAGATCGGCATGAACGGCAATAAGAGAAAAATCAAAACCAAAAAAACGTGCGATTCCCTGCGTTTAAATGCGAAAGTGACGACAATCAGAAGAAAATTAATGAAGAAAATTAAGTCCCAATTTTCTTCATTTTGGGAGTTTGTGTATCAGTCGATATTATAAGAGCAACTTTGTTGCCATATTTAGCGAGTATTCAGACCACAGAAATCTATCGGAATAGGTATAGATTTTTGAAAGATTGGCCATGAAAGTGCAATCGGTGCAAAAAAAAATGCTATAGTTTTTCTGAAGTGCAGAAATTGTGTATTTATTTTGTTTTTTTTTAATGAAATAGCTAACCACAGAGTACAACAAGGTAATATTATCGAGCTGGAAACGGAACGCAATCGTTACAGGCAGCCGTAACGTCTAAACGCATGTTTGTTCAGTCTCCAGACAAGCAGAGGGCGCTGGAGGAGACCAAGAACTACACGACCCAGTCCCTGGCCAGCGTGGCCTACCTGATCAACACGCTGGCCAACAACGTGCTGCAAATGCTCGACATCCAGGCGTCGCAGCTGCGCCGCATGGAGTCCTCCATCAATCACATCTCGCAGGTACCGGCGGCTCCGGCGCGCAAAACGCGTTCAGAGTCGGAGCTCGGGTTCAGCGGTTTAATGACGCACCCTTTTACTGCCTCACGTCCCTCAGACGGTGGACATCCACAAAGAGAAAGTAGCGCGGCGAGAGATCGGCATCCTCACCACCAACAAGAACACCTCGCGCACGCACAAGATCATCGCCCCGGCCAACCCCGAGAGGCCCGTCCGCTACATCCGCAAACCCATCGACTACAGCTCGCTGGACGACATGGGCCACGGCGTCAAGGTGCTCGCTGCCGTTTCTTCTGTGGTGTTTGTTTGTTCAAATGTGTTTCGATCTGTCAAACAAAACGATGTGATACAAAACTCACAGAGTATTTTTGTTCCAGGGTCTAACAATCTTTACTTTCCTTAAACAAAGACAGAGGAGTCGTTTCTGTGTGAAAACGCGTCAAATATATTGTAATCAAATGAAAGTTTGAATAAAAAAAAAAAAGAGAATAAATCTAATGTAGAGGACATGAAAAGGTCAAACATAAGAGCTCTCTGGTTTCACTGCATTTCAGAGTGAAGTGGTGGAGGAAAGCAATCAATAATTCTCTCTTTTTGGCCAGGAAACTAAATCCAAAGTCTGTCACCTGCTGCTGGCAACAGATTTCTGTCCTGATGTTTTCTCAAATACTAACATATTAAAAGCCGTTTATTCCGGAAGGCGTCTGCATCTCCGTTTCTCAGAAACGGGGAAACGGATCGAATTCCTCTGATCCGAACAATAATCTATTGTTGGCAGCTTTTTCAGAAAACCAATTTTACCGTTATTTCTGCAGCTAACCCTCTGATTTCTTCTCCTCTCTCTCTCTCTCTCTCTCTCTCTCTCTTAACGCTTCCCAAAATCTCTCTTTGTTGTCAACTCTAGTGGTTGCTAAGGTTTAAGGTAAGAATTTCAAAGTAAAAGCATGAAATGAGGTGGGGATGGTTTTTGCTTTCAGGGCGTGTCGGTGGATCAGGTCGAACTGCAACGGGAGCGGCTTTCGTTTCTGTCATCGATTAATTTTGTTTTATCTTTCTGTTTTTAATCATCTCGTTCACTGATCTATTCATTCCGATTTGTAACGGGATAAGACGACGGCAGAAAGCGGAAACTAGTAATTTGTCACAAAACGACACAAATTCGTCCTGTGACAAATCCGTCCGTCCGTCGTTCTTTAAAATCCTTGATTCCTGAAAACCAGGATAGAAAAAGGACGAACGACGCTCGCTCCCAATCTTCAGGTAGAATGACCGACGATTCAGACCTTTTGAATCAGAAACCGACGGGAGATGTCGAGCAGTCGCGTCGTCGTGAAATTCAGCCGTCGCTTCTCGTGGTTCACGTCATTGCTGTTTGATGTTTTCGAGTGCTACCAATAAGTGTTCACACCCGTGTCCTCCCACACAGGCCAGCGCTCAAAACATGAAAACCGGAGGAGGCGCCCTCCCTCGCACCAACCCCCCCACACAGAAGCCCCCCAGCCCGCCCATGTCGGGGAAGGGGACCCTCGGGTACGTAAGAGGTGCAGACCCTCCAGAGTCGATCTGCGCTTTACTTTCAGGACACGCCGGAGCATTATCGGCCTTTCTCAGGTCACGGGTAATAAAACATCGACATCAGTTCGCACGTCACCTGGTGGAGTCTGCCGAGCCGAAATGTCACAAAACGACATTTTGAGGAGGATTTCCAACCAAACGCTCAGACTGCATCTGCATGATATGGTGATGAATATTCAGATGTTTTATCCCTTTGTACAGAGAAATTTCTCTTTAACAGTAGAGTTGTAGCTTCTGTCTGTATTGTGAGCCTAATGAAACGTTTCTGCCCTCAGAGAATGTTTTTGATATTTTGGACAGAAAATTCCTTCTTTCTTTGTGGAAGTTTGACTTGCTTTGAGTTTCTTCACAGCAGCTGCAGGTGGCACACGTTCTGCGGCGTGTCCGAACTCACGAGAGGCGCCTTTATCCCTCAGGGCCTCGACTCGCGCCGCTCGTAACTTTGCGTTTGTTTCGTCTGCGCGTGTAAAAAAGAAGCCGGTGTTTGCACCCTGCGGTTGTTTGTAGAGAGGTCCGGTGCGTCCACACCTTCAGATCGACCCACAGAGATGCGTGTGTGTGTGTGTGTGTGTGTGTGTGTGTGTGTGTGTGTGTGTGTGTGTGTGTGTGTGTGTGTGTGAATGTGCGCATGTCCCTTCAAGATGCATATTGATCATTCACGACGCATCAAAGCTTGTGAGAAAATCCCCAACTCATCAGACGTTTTTTTTTTTTTTTAGATTTGTTTTCCACCTTTTTCGTTTGTGCCATCACTCGGAGCTGCTGCTGCACTAAAGATGAAAGCGTAATAATAAGAGCGCAATAACAAAACGTGGTGAGAGTAACTTTACGTTATTTAAGAGAACATTAAACTACAGCTTGTAGAGAAAGCGGATATTTCCAAGCGTTGGATTTAATAGGAAAAAAAAAAAGCTCGCTCCGGGATCAGAAGTCGGGTTTCAGGATACGACGCGGGAGAAGCTCACGGAAGGACACCCAAATATTTGAGCCGACAGTTTAGCGGAATTTCCTCCGGAGGAAACGGGTCGGGTTTGTAGGACGCCCCGCTCACACGCACCTTTTGGGATCCGCTCAGAGATTTTGACGCGGGTTAGCCGTCGTGACCCGAAACCATGTTTTGGGATAATATTTTCATTACGGTAAAACTGACAGTAGGAACTACTTTGTATTTTAATTGTTATTGTGCTTTTTATATCATGCTTCTATAACATTACTTAAAGAGGCGTAATTTGTGTCATAGTGACTTTATTTAATCATGTTTTCAAATTAATTGAACAGTGAAATCTAACTAAAGTCAGGCGTAACAGCAGAAACCGTGTTCAAAACAATAAGATTAACAATATCCCGACCCGAACCTCCATTAATTGCGACGCTTCATTCACAGGGCAGGAAGCCGACTCGTCCAGTCGTTTAAGCTGCTCCGCGTCGTTTCCTTTACTTTATCCAAACCGACTGTATCCGAGAAGGAAAAACGACTCCGTGTTTCCGCACCGACATCGTTCACCTCACCCGTTTTACCATCTGTCATGTCATTTTTTTATTTGAATTTTTTTTAAGTTTGCACTTTGTTTCTTCCTCCTCTTTTTTCCCCTCGAATGCGCCTTCACCCGCCCCTGGATTCCTCCTAACCCCTCACCCCGCACCCCCCTCACAGGCGCCACTCCCCCTTCCGGACGCTCGAACCGGTGCGTCCTCCCGTCGTCCCTAACGACTACGTCTCGAGCCCGACGCGCAACACGGCGCCCCCCCGGCAGAGCCCCGCACGCACCGCCTCCGTTAATCAGAGGAACCGCACGTACAGGTACCCCCTGACTCCCCTCGCCCTTCCTTCTGCTTCCCAGCATGCCTCTGTACTGTCAGACTTTAAACAAGCCCCCTTTTACCCCCCGCTGGCGGCTTCTGAAACCCTTTCTTCTTCTTCTTCTCTGAAGCGACTCTGCAAAAAACCTTCCTTCCAGACGTTCTCTCAATCTTTGCCCCAGTCTGTCGCTCACAAACTATTTCAGTGTGTAAAGACGCAAAAATCTTCCCCCGACTTTCCTCGCAATTTCTCTCCATCTACATCTCTTCATCTCTCAGCAGCTGCTTTTCTTTATATTTTTCGCAAATGTGCGGAAACGTCAAAAGAACCCACACAATTTAGCAATCGAGGTGCGTCCATCAAATGGGTAACGAAGCGAACGTCACCCGAGTGGGCGGCTTTACGCCAGAAGTCATTAAAAACCCTGGCAAAGAAAGAAAAACCCACCGATTTCTTTCCACTTCCTGTTGTCGTCTTTGCCGTTTCTAAAAAATATTTGCTAAGCGGAAACACGCTAATAAACCCCCCAAAAATTCTGGCTTTTGGATGAGGTGGGTATATTTGGCACAACTCCCACGATCCTCTGGCGCTGGTGCAGAACGTAAAGAATACAAACAGGAAGTAAATGAAGAATGATGTTTTTAGTGACTTATTGTGTGAACAAACTTATTTGCGAGTGATTTTGAACATTTTTCTTATTTACCAGAAACACAACAACAACCAAATTGTGGGGTGTTTTTTTGACGTTTGCGTTCATTACGTCAACAGTTTTTCCTACATCAGCAGCGGAAACGCAGCTCTTCACCGTCTTCCCGCTTTCACACACTTTTCTGTTTGCGTGCGTGTGTTTCTGTATCTCTCTTCTGTCGCAACGGCGTCGTCTGTCCTCATTCAGGCGTCCAGCCGCTTCATTTCAGAGGCTCACGCTAACACTTTGACGCTTGTCGACGGTTTCACTTTGAGAGAACGTGGAACAACGTTTTTGCCTCTTATCGTTCTTTTGAAATGACTAATTACGAGCTAAACAAATGCACAATTAGCTGCTTAAACGACGATTCGATTCGTCAATATGTGTACGTGAAGGAGAAAACGAGCCGGCGCGTGTGTCGCGTTGTGCGTGTGTGTTTGTGCGTGCGTGTGTTCTGACGCGTCTTGCCGCCCCGTCAGCAGCAGCGGGAGCAGCGGAGGAAGCCACCCCAGCAGCAGTCGCAGCAGCAGCCGAGAGAACAGCGGCAGCGGCAGCGTGGGCGTGCCCATCGTCGTGCCGACTCCCGCCCCACCCACAGTCTTCCCAGGTAACCCTGGGCGTCGTCGAGCCTCCTCGGCCAGAAACTAACGGAACTAATCCGAGCGTAGAGTTGTACTTTTGATCTGCCGTTCTTCCCCTCCCTCACCTCTCTCTTTTGTTTGTTTGTTTGTTTCCTTCCTTCCTTCCTTCCTGACCTTTAACCCCCTCACTTTTACCCATCAGGTTCAGCCCCTCTCCCATCTAACACGGCCAAATCTCCCCCTAACACCGCCACCACCCCCGGGCCACCTCCTTCCGTCCTAGACAGCCCACAACAGGTCCCTAACCCCTCTGTAGAGATCCCGCCTGTGCCCCCACCCCCTCCTCAGCTTCCTGCCTCCGTGGCCCCCTCAGGCACCGGCCCCGCTTCTTATGGCAACCCCGCACAAGGTGAGTGGAAGAAGTCCACCCTGCACCCCCCCAACCCACCACCACCCTTCATCCCACCGCCCCACGCTTTTCTCGTAAAGGTTCTTTGCTGCAATCAAAGAGTCGTCGGGTTTTCTCTGGTGCGTTTGCGTCCAAAGGTGGGAAACAAACGCACCGAGACGCAACTCGCTCCTTAAGGACCTCCATCCTCTTTTATTACGTAATATTGTGTTTTGTTATTGTTTTTATTTGCGGGTTTTACATCGCGTTATAATGTCATTCCCCCGTCAAAACACACCTGCAGCGTTTCCTTTTTTTTTTAACGCATGTTTGAGAAATCCTTTAATCTCCCACGGCAACCATTCTGCTGCGTAAAACGCCTGGGGGAGCCAAGCTTCGCCTTTGAGCCTCAGTTTCCAAGCTTTCAAGCTGCGACTCCCCATCTCGGCTCCTTCAGACCAGCCGGCAGCGATCGGCAAACGACCGGCGGAACCGAGCGTCTGCCGAGCTCGGAGCAGGAGCCGCTTCTCTGCGAAACGCCGAGAAAAGCGTTGTTTAAAGGCTCAACGGAGGAGCGGCGTGGCGACGACTTCCCAAAGGCGGAGTTTTAGAAAGAGCAGGAACTTCTTAAAGAGACAGAGGCCTTAAATCATTACATTGAATCTCTTTTAAAGGCGTAGGTGTCACGTAGTTTCCAGACACACATTGCCATTATTTCACATATTAAATACGACACAGAAGAGTGTGGAAATCCACCCAGAAGTTTCGGCGTTTTCTCTTTTTCACCCCGTTTGTTTCCCGTTATTTGCTTTCAGCTTTTTCTTCCCTGGTCAAATTCCTGCCCTAAAAGGCAGTTGATTGACTTTTCTCACCTTGAACATCATGAATCATTGACCTTTTCTGTCTATTTCTATCAGTAGCAACTAAGGTAAACAACAGACGGTGTAATTGATGGCAGCTTAATCATACGGTAACGAATTAGCACCAAGCATCTTGTTTGTAAGCCGTTGCAGAATCAGCCCGATATCATTGATTTCATCTGTTCCTAAATGTTAACGTTTGTCATTTCTTTCACCAACCGAGGAGTCTCCGCCGCCCCCTGGCGTCGCCCGTCCCCAGGCGCACCTCAGTTCTACAGCACAAACCGCCCGGCGCAGCAGCAGGAGCCCCAGAACCCCCAGGTCGGGGGGTCCCTACCGTTCCGCCGGCCCTCGTCGGTCACGGGCCGGCCCGACACGGCCCACCCCAACCACAGCCAGCCGAACGGGGGTCCGCACTTTGCCCAAAACCAAGGTAACGCAGAACGGGATCCGGACTCGCTCCCTAACTTTCACGACCGCGGCAGACGTTTCGGTACGACGGAGCACGTCGAACATTCAGAAAGTCACCCGTCCCATTCCTACCACTTTAACACGTATCGAGAACTTTGCGAGGCGAACTATATAAACGATTTAGTCAGACGATTTAGTCAGACGATTTAGTCAGACGATTTAGTCAGACGCTTTAGCCTCCGTTTAGTTTGGATATGGAAGCCTTTAGGTCGCAGAGGAACCCGATCTACGGCTCGTTTTTTTTCTTTCACCTAATCATTTTCCGTCGGACATCGGGAGACTTTGCTCTTTGACTTTAAATCGTCCGTTTGTAGAACGTCGACTCGACAAAGAGCTTTTTACCTTCTCCTTTCAAATATATTCACTTTACCAAGTTCGATAGAGATAAAAGAGCGAAACTGTAGCGAATATTCAGAGTACTTGTTCTCTAGAGTTTCTGCTCCTCTTTCTCTGAACTTTAAACTCTGTCGCGCTTCTCTCGTATCCTCTCCGACCACACGCCGGCGTCCGATCGCGTGTACCGGCGGTAGCGGGCCCACACGCGCCCCTTCCCCCCTCCAAGCAGTTCGCCCCCAGCTGCCTCTCACGGGCTTTGCGGCCCGAGTTCAGGAGACCAGCAAGTAGCGTTTTAGCGCATCGCTCCCTCTACCCGACCTCCTCCCTCCCCGTCGGCCGGCGTCTCGTCTTTTCGTTTGGGTTTTCGGACGTCGGCGGTTCCCGTCACTAAAGCACGTCGCCGTGGGACGTTTCTTTCATTTCACACGCGTCGTATCCGTTTCCACGTCAGCACGCGTTTTCCCGAACCCGCGCGGCACCCCCGTTTACGTCCCGAACCCGCCGCCGCTTTCCGGGCCTTCCGTTTCCTTCCAAACGAGTCAGCCAGAGTTTCCGTCGTTTCCCCGCAGTTTCGGACCCGCCGCCGCCCGCCGACGAGCCGGAGTTCGAGGAGCCCGGCCCGCCCCCGCCTCCGCCCGAGGACTACGAGGACGAGGAGGAGGAAGAGGAGTCGGCGGTGGTGGAGTACACAGACCCGTACGCCGAGGAGGACCCGCCATGGGCCCCGCGCAGCTATCTGGAGAAAGGTTTGTGCTCAGAAAGGAGAAAAGGTACACGCGCACTTAAGAATCAGGCCTCTGAATCCGAGCGTCCTTCTGTCGCAGTGGTGGCCATTTACGACTACACCCGCGACAAAGAGGACGAGCTGTCCTTCCAGGAGGGCGCCATCATCTACGTCATCAAGAAGAACGACGACGGCTGGTTCGAGGGCGTGATGAACGGCACCACGGGTCTCTTCCCTGGAAACTACGTGGAATCCATCATGCACTACGCCGACTGAGCGGCCCTCTTCCGACGGGAGCGGGCGGAGCCTCGGATCGGACGGAGCGAAGCCGCTCTAAAGGACACGACAAACCGAGGTCGTCGTTCGGACATAGCCGTCGCCACGGCAAAACGACCACCGCTCTAGATACGTCCTCCCTCGTAACGTTTCTTTCTTTGTTTGACCGAGCAGGAAGCCACTACAAGTTTTTATTTGTTTCGTTTGGGTTTTTTCCGTTTTGTTGTCGTTTACCGATTCGCCCTCACTTTAAACAATATTTATTTCTAGTCGAAGAAAGGGCCGGGGGAAAACGCCTTCACGGTAGATGTCTCCTCGACACTCTAGAGACAACTAGATCCTCAACAAGTGGGGGAGGGGGTCGGAAGCGGGTACGGGGCGCGGGGGGCGTTTGGGTTTCCAGATTTCCGGCCGGGTACCTCGGGCACGGTGCCAAAGCCGAGCGCGTGGAGCACACGGGACGTCTCGGCGCGACGTCGCAGGCGGACGGGTGGCGTGCGATTTCCGAAGAGAAGGAATCCTCATCCAGCCCCGGAAAAACACGCGTTTTTAGAAGCGGAGCGTTTCTTTTCTTTAGTGTTTTTTTGTTTGGACGGTTTTGCTTGCAGAGCGTCGGACCGCATGTTTTCTTACCTATCGACTACCCTCTTAATATTTTCAGATACGGCGTGGTTTGGTTTGCGGACATTCTCCCCCTTACGCAGACGACGACGACATCGTCATATCTCGGTCATCTCTCGGTCATCTGTCAGACATCTCTCAGACGCTTGTGCCATATCGAAGTGTGTGTCGCCGTTCAGAGGTTCTCTATCACTTCATCCGCAATAAAAGTAGCCGGCGGGGGCCGGAGGTAGAACCAGTACCGAAATGCAAAACTCCCTTCACCCAGTCGTTTGGAATCCAAAGCACATACTTTTGTAAATCAAAAAAAGAGGAGATAATCTAACTGCGAGATGTATTATCGCGTCCTCACAAAAGGGACTCGTCGAATACAAAAAGAAGCCAGCTGTCGCGTCGAAACGGTTTTAGCCGCCATACCGAGCAAAAAAGAAATAAAAATCACTCGTCCTCCGTATAGTTAGATAAGCTCGGCCGTCGGGCGTTTCCCACCATGTCGGAATGTTGTTTTTGTTTTGTTTTTGATTAGAAACGGAGAGAAAATACAAAACAAAAGAATACCAGAAATAAGCGGGTCCATACACGAGTCTCGCACGCCATCGTTCTCATCTGTAAACCTACGTGGCTAGATCACCCATTTCCAAGAAAGACGAGCCGCCCCGACCGGTACCGACCAGCCTCATCCAAAGAGACCGTCTGACTTCGAGCCCACGTCCGAGGAGTCGCCCTCCGACCCGAAAGCAGCCGTCATTACGTCACCCACGAGCCGCTAGCGAATCCGGCAGGCGAGGATATTCGCGAGACACCCGCGGCCCGCAGGATTCACAACCTCCCGAGTCACGGACGTCTCTCGGGACGTGGAGGTTAACGGTCCATAACGCCATTGTGTTGCACAGTCAAAGTTGAATTGCAGAAGTATCATATTTGTAAAATCATGAGAACAAAGAGAATAAAGTTGTAAAGATGGACCGACGTGCACGTGTCTATTTGTGTGGCTGAGATGGAAGGAGGTCGTCTGCTCGCGGGGTGAACGTTTGCTCGTTTTTACTAATTAAGGCCGAGCGGCTTTTGCTTTCAACATCCCTTTTCCTCTCCTCTCCAGTGACTGAGGTTTGACCGTTTCAGGCACTCGAAGTGTATTTTCTGGGTTCGGCCACTAGATGGGGCAGTGTGCCAAAGTATTGCTGGATTTGAGAGCACGTAATGCGAACGTCACGCAATGGCGGCCAAAACGAGAAAGGCAAGTTCAAGATGGCTAAAGTACGAGTTCCACTTGTTTAGATAGAGCGAAAGAAAAAAACGTTTTGTGACAACGGAGTTAAATAAATCAGAGTAAAGCGGATCACCAATCTGCGGCTGACGACGCGTGAGTTTGCGGCGGCCATTTTCCAACAGGTAAGTGACTTAGAGGTAATGTTTGTAGTTTTTACGCCCCGGCTCGCTTTTCCCCGAGGTTTGAGCGCTATCGTTGTCAGCAGCTAGCTTAGTGCGCTGCAGGTGACGTAGCTTCCCAAGATTTGCGGGAAACGGAACTGTTTCCCGCAAATCTCGTTCTTTCTGTGGAAATGGGACCACTGCACTCCGGAAGTGAAGGGGGCGCTGTTTCCACGTCTTCATCTTTAGGAAGAATGATGACGTGTAGCCTTTGAACTTTGAGCTTTTCATGTGTCGTGGAGAGGTCTAGTGCGAAATTTGGTTCCCCTGTGAAAATCAATGTTGCCTTTGTGTCGGGAGCGCGCGTTACAGCCAGAGGCGAACGAGGCGGATCTGACCATTTTCACGTCGCTTCTGATCGATTTGTCGGTTAAACAACTCGTATAATAATGTCAAGATTGTAACATTCAGTCTAATTGGCAGCTGTTGTTTAAAAAAATTGTAAAATAAATAAATAAACGAGGTCATGTAAAGATTTTAGAGAATTTGGAAACAGTTGTTCTTTATTCCTCAAGTTTATGGGGAAAGGAGAGGAAAGAATGGATGAAATAATCTTACCAGCAAGAGTTTTTTTCTTTGTTTATTTCTCTCATCATCAACAATAAATCCTGTGATTTTGGTCACATTTTCTCCTTGTTTGCCAGAGATATGAGGGGGGAACCAAATATTTGAGCCACCTGAAATAATGTTTCCCCTCCAAATCATGGGAACTAAATTTATCAGAAAAATGTTCTCTTCATGTCTCAAAGATAAGTCTCCTTGGGATTTAAACTGTGTTTCCATAGCTTAATTGATTCTATTTATTAATTTCTAGACAATTTCCTGAAATAAATGTTTTCAGATTCCATGTCCATGTATCAAGTTTGGGTTAAGGACAGATTTGTTTAGAGAAACATACAAATAATAGTAATCATGATAACAATTTTCATAAACACTGTAAATAATAACATTAATGTTATCCTCACAACCTAAGGTTATTGAGTTTGCTATGGTGTGCTAATTTATGTATATTGTATAATGGTTAATAAATTAATTTTCATAACTGTGTTTGATATGTATCCTTACAAGACTTTGATATAAGACAGCTACGGAAAGATAGTTTAAATCCCAAGGCCCCTTACCTTTCAGAAATGAAGAAATGAACATTTTTCTGGTAAATGAATGTATTTATTTCAGGCGGCTAAAATATATGGTCCATCTCATAACTCTGACAGATAAAGAGCAAATATTTTCCAACTTACACGATTTGTTGTTGATAACGAGAGGAATAAACAGAATGAAAGACTTGCCGACATATTAATTTGACCCATGTTTTTTGAGGGGGAACGGATAATTTCAGATGTCTAAAATATATAGTTCCCCCCTCATATCTCTGGCAAACAAGGAGCAAATGCTACCAAAATCACAGGATTTGTTGTTGATGATGAGTTAAGGATTTGCAGGTAAATGAATTTGTTTCCATTTTATAGAGGAGCTAAAGATTATGTTAGTAATCTAAAATATATGGTTCCCGCCTCATATTTCTGGCAAACAAGGAGCAAATTTATTACTGTCATGAACAAGAATAAATCCTGTGATTTTGGTAGCATTTTCTTCTTGTTTTCCAGAAGGGGGAACCCTATATTTGAGCCACCCGAAACGATCCGTTCCCCCTCAAAAAACACGGGCTCAAATCAATATGACGCCAAGTCTTTAATGGTGTTTATTCCTCTCATTATTAAGAACAAATTGTGTAAGTTTGAAAACATTTGATTACCAATTCCTGAGCTAAATGTTTTGAGATTTCATGTTAATGTATGAAGTTTGGGCTGAGTAGAGATTTCTTGTGGAGAAACATACAAATAATAGTAATCATGAAAACAATTTGTATAAAGACTCCAAATAATAACATTAATGTTGTTTCTTGGTTTTGTGTGATGAGCTAATTGATGTATATTGTATAAGGATTAATCAATTCCATTCTGAGGACCGCGTTTGACTTTGATGAAAGACAGCTTTGGAAAGATAATTTAAATCCCAAGGCCCTCAATGAAGAAATGAACATTTTTCTGGTAAATCAATGGATTCCCATGTTTTGGAGGGGACACAAATGATTTCAGGCGGCTCAAATATACGGTTTCCCCTCATAAGTCTTGCAAACGTTTTCAAACTTTGACGGTTCGCCGTCGACGACGAGAGAAACAGGCACAGCGGAAGAGCGGGAGGACGGTCCCGGGACGGCGGATCCCGAAGTGACTCCCCGACGACTCTCCTCCAGTAGCGTAGAAGGCTGTTGTTGCTGTGACCTCTCACCCCTGCCCCTCCTTCGCTCTCCTCTCTCAGTCACTACTTCCTCTTCTGAGAGGGGAGATGTGCCACCAGCTCTCCATCTAACGGGTGAATCGAGTTTCCTAAATCTGCTGGGATTTGAAGTGAACTCTGCGGAAGCCGGGATGGAGAGAGGAACGTTCCCGATTTCTACGGCCTACATCCAGATATGTCGTCCTTCTTCCCCCTGTGAATCAGCCAGACCGAGGAACCCGCAGCCAACTAGTTTGACCGAGCTCATCTGTTAACATTCTCTTTATTACAACTGAATCAGGTCGGTTTTAGTGACTCTGGCGAGTCCCAAGGATGTTGTTTTAAATTTGGGCTAAAGCAACCTATAAAACATGACCTAGTTTTCTTCCCCAGAATCAAACATCATAGCTATTTTACTACCATCAAGTAACTTTGAGGTGACTCATTAATTGAATGTCCACAACATCTTTTAGATTCTCTGTATGCTAAATATTTTATTAGTAAATCATTTTTGCAAGGGTCAGTACAGCTTAATGAAGTAGCAGAAATAATCAAATAAGTAAAATCAATCATCTAGTCTATCTTTCCCCAACGCTGATACCGAGAACTAAAAAGGAAACCTTTAGAGAGACGGACGAAGTTTGGCGTTTCGAACCACAGAACCGGATCGATGACGAAGAAGGCATCGCATCAGCAGGAGGAGGTCGATTGACGAAGACAGGGATCTCCGTCGGTCTGATCAGCTTTCATCAGGACTCGGGTCTTTATATTTGCCTTGTTCTTCATCTTTGCGTTGATTTTCATTTGTGTCTTTGGGCTCTTAACCCAGCCGACGAGAGAAGTGCGTTTTTAAGCCACATGCAGCCACGCGCAGGACAGTCTTCTGCTCTGCGGCCCCGGCTCTTCTTCAGCCGCAGAGTTCTTTGCTGCAAGCCGCTTGGAGGATCCAACCAAAGATTCCTCTTTCGCTCTTATACCCGCTTTCGGAGCATTTGCATCGGCCGACACTTTTGCTTGGTTTTCGGGTATCTCGTCGGGACAGATAAACTCATAACATCTGTTCATCCGTCAGGTCCAAAGGTCTTTGAGGTCTGACAGACCTTTTTCTCCTGACCTTTCGGCTAACGTTTCAGGGTCGCTCAACGTTCCTCCCACGTCCTTTCTCTTAAACGTCGAAGTCGTCTCAGCGTCGTCCTCTCTGCTTTCCCGTCAGTCCCCATCTGACCCCTAACCTTTGACCTACTGTCCACCTCCAACACATCATCAGTGACCTTTAACAGCAGTTATTTCACGTTCAATGTTTAAATCACATTCATAAGTCTTTTAGTTTCTTTGATGTAGCATTCATTTCTAATTTTCTGATAACCTCAACTTATTTCACATGTTGTGAAAAGAAAGCAGGAATAATCTATTATTGTAATTATTTCATAGCAAAGTTACAGTGACTTGTTTTACTTGTAAGTTTTCCCACAATTGTAAGTGTAAGTATTGTTATAAGTAAAGCAATATTAATATAAGTACTTTACTTTAAATCTTTTGTAATTACTCAAAATGATTAGATTTAATACTTTAAAACTTTTATGCTTTTAAATAAGGACTGCTCTCAGCTATTTTTTCTACAACTGCAAGCTGGAAACTTATTTCCTCTTTTCCAGGAAAAGCTAAGTTTTCAGGAGACAAAAAACAACACACACACACACACTACCAGATTTATTTCATTGCAGTCTAGATCCGACAGTACATTTTGAAGGTAACTTTATTTTGTGTTACCGTCAATTCAAATCTGCAGCGCGGGGAAGCGGGACGATCTGGGATTTTGTCGACAAGGCCCATTTGATTTGAGAAGCGCTAAGAACCTCCAGTCCATCGTAGACTCGAGACCTAAACGTGGAGACGCAGCGGTCGACTTTTGGTTCAGTTTCTGCTTTGCATCTTTTGCTGTTTTCCATAATATTCATAATAATAATCCTAATAATTGAATCCGGAACACGAATGTGAAAGGGAAACGGCGTAATGACGCAGAAGGATTATGAAGAAAGATGCAGAAAGATTTAGAAAGATTAAGAAAGACTCAGAAAGATACAGAAAGATTGAGAAAGATTCAGAAAGTCAATGAAATGATGTCAACAGCTCAGATCGGCTCCAGATTGGAGGTATGGAGAGGTGGTGGTTCAGTTACGGCCGAAAAGATGTCAGAGGGAAATGACGTATCAGGGAGCGATGTTGCTGAAATGTATCAGCATCGTGACGGTGGAGGAAACCAAGAAAAAACTCCAAACCAAGGTAAAAAATAGAGACAACAAATGGAGTCATCTCCGTCTGAGGCAGAAGGAGAAACATTTGTGATGACAGAATCTAAAATAGTCTCACACGAGTTATGATTTCTTTCCATTTGTTCCTCCGCCTTTGCGGGGAACAGAAGTGTGGGAGGTGCGGTGTGAATCAAGAGTATTGGAAATGTGAGGAGGGAACTCCTTAAAAATATAGTTAGTGTGGGGTCTGTATAGTTGAGGTTACTGGGGATGTACAGTTAGTAAATACAGAAGTACAGAAGATAACAATGACTGTGCAGAAAGATGCAGAAGCGTTTCAAAAAGTGCCTGTTTAAGCAATGATGCATCAGAAGAAGGAAATTGGAAAAGTTTAGATAAGAGTAAAGATCACACATCACTAACGAGGAAAGAGGATTGTCTTTGATTCCTAGCGGAGGTTAGAAATGGTACCGCTCAAAGCGAAAGAAAAAAGGAAAAAATTAAACAATTTTCAAGGCGGCACAAAAGTGTGTTTTGATTTGATAGTTGAACCTCGTGTGATTTGTATTCAGGAGACTTTGCTTAAACCCCAATTAGATGTTGTAATTCAATGTAATGTATTCAACAATTAGGAACGAGAGAAAGAATAGACAAGTTTTGTTAATGTGTACAATTTTCACCAGAAGTTTACCATTCCAGATGTTTATCAAACGTATGATTAGAATAAAGGAAAGACTATGTTTATTTTAAGTCACATCATAGTTTATGGGGCAGTTTAAATACAAATTGAAACAGTTTTCTTATCGAAGAGTTTCTTGAATGATATTTCTTTATTTGTGTTCTTGACGGTTGTGCAATAGACCTGCATATTGTAATGAAATCAAGAATCGATTGTTTTCATATCAGAGCGGTTTTTGTAAAGGAAAAAGCCGGAAGGACGCCTCACCGTGGCCGGAGTCAGAAATGAGGAAAGCTGGAACATATAAAGAAACGGTCATAGCAGTGTTTGTTGATATCAAAAAGACATATGCTATGCTGTGGAAAGATGGATTATGAACTCAATGAGAAAATGTGGGTATCGGATTTATAATTGGGATTGATATGTTTTGTACGGTAGAGAAAGCGAAGTTTAGGTCGGGACTATTTGTGCCTCTAGATATCGTGTGGAGAACGGTACCTCACATGGTAGCGCGTGTAGTTCAATTCTCTGGAATATTATGATAAATTATATGTTTTTTGCAATAAATGTAACTCTAGGAAAATCTTGATTTGCTGATTATTTACGATCTTATTTATTTACAGAAAAAGATGCAGGAGGCCATTTTGAAAGTAGAAAGGTGGGCAAGTAGGTGGGGATTTAGGATGTCAGTAGAAAAGTCTTTATTTTTTAATGGAAGATATAAGGAAGTTGATTGAAGTGTTTATAATCCGAAGCTTCAACAAGTAAATCGAGTGAGATTTTCAGGTTTAATATTGAATGAAAAATGAACCCGGAGACAGTATGTGGAATGTGTTTAAAGGAAAGGCCAAAAAGCCCAACATTTATGATTCATTACGATTCATTCATTCGATGTATTGTTTTATGAATGTCATCATAATGAAGAAGAAGCTCTTTGATGCAAATTGAGAAGTGTAAAAGTATTTATGTTATGGGTGACATGAATCCCTGCTTGGTAAACATCTCATTCATTTTAGTCCAGATTCTAATCTAATTGCCAGCTGCTAGCTAGACGTTTATCAGCGAAGGCTGGCATACTACAGCAGATGCTCGTGCTGCTTTGGTACATATCAATGTATCCAGTGTACAGAGCGAACCCTTCCGAGTCGACAGAGTCAGTACCGTAGAAACGATCAAAACTCTGGAGGTTTATCAAGCAATGAAAGATCTTTCTGTAAAGATATCCATAGGAAAGGATCTTATTTCAGCTGAACATCTGCAATGTAGCCCCTCTTCTTGCTTATTATGCGTGGCTGTATTCCTGATTCTTTGAGGAATGTTTTTCTACTTCCTGCGATTCAAAACAAAGCTGGTCGAATTTGCAGCTCTGATAACTATAGACCTCTAGCCATTGCTAGTAGAATTAGTCTTTGAACTAATTCTTTAGCCTAAATTGGAAAAGATAGTTATGTCTACTGATAATCAATTTGGGTTGAAGTCCAAACATGGCACTGATATATGGCCTAAAAGAATAACTGAATAATGATACCTGTAGCAAAAACCCTACAGCGTTTTTGTGTTTTGTAGACGCCACGAAGGCTTTTGATTGTGTAAGTCATAGAAAATTATCTTTGAAATTGTGCCAAGCTGGTGTGGGCAAATATATAGTAAGATGTCTGACATATCCCAATCAAGCTATGCAGGTGAAATGCGCCAATTGCAGCTCTCCATCCTTTATGGTCAGCAATGGAGTCAGAGAAGGTAGCATTTTATCACCCATGTTATTTAACTTTTATATGAATGATGTCTCTAAGCAGCTCAACCTGTGTTGAACTCGCTGCACGGTTGGCGACACCATTACGAATGGTTTAATGTGTGATGTTGATTCCAAGCTCAGCTGCTCTGCAGAAGCTGCTTAAAGTCTGTTCAGCATATGGTGAAGTACATGACGTTAAAGCATCATCTCGATCTTTCGCACCGAGGAGGACAAATGTAGCAAATGTTCAAATTTCAAGCTGTCTGGGACTCAATGAAGTCAAATCTCTCGCTCATGTGTCGACCGGCGCTTTCTCTGACGACGCGGACATTTCCCGACAGGTTCGAACGCTACACGCTCAGTCAAATATCCCGGTCCGTAAGTTTCGCTCGGATCATATCGTAGATCATTGTATACAGCACATTTGTGTTGCAATGTAAAAAAAAAATAAAAAAATAAAACACTCTTCAAAGATTGAAGGTGGCTTTTAATGATGGTTTGTTAACTAAGCTCAGATGGACCAGTGCTAGTGAACTGTTTGTATCTTGTTGCGTTAGTACTTGTATGGCTTTTTGTGTGTTTTTAAACTTGATTTGTAATTATTTGGAACCACACATGTCCACAGTTGCATTTTTCTGTCTCATATGAAGAAGTTTGGGCACCCCTATTAATCTAAATGATTTTCATCTCTAAATATTTGGAACTATTTCAGTTTGATATAACCAATAACTTTTGGACAAAGTAACGTTTCAATATTGAAATGAGGTTTATTGGACTAAAAGAAAATGTTCAGTACACATAAGCACAAAATTGGACAGGTGCAAAAATATGGGCACCTCAACAGAAAAGCAACATTAATATTTCGTAGATCCTCCTTTTCCAACAAAGCCTCTAGTCGCTTCCGGTAGCTTCTGAGTTCCTGGATCCTCGACGAAGGTATTTTTGACCATTCTTCTTTGCAAAACAATTTGGACCTCAGTCGATGTTGCGAACGGGTTCTTGTTCACCAAAGAAAGTACGCGGCGATCATCCACCACCGTTGTCTTCCGTGGACGCCCAGGCCTTTTTGAGTTCCCAAGGTCAGAATGTACCCGACTGTTGATTTAGCTACTCCAAGCATTTCTGAGATCTCTCTGATGGATTGTTTTTATTTTTATTTTTTTCCAGCCTGAGGATGTTGTGCGTCACCTCAATGGAGAGCTCCTTTCACCGCATGCAACAGCAGCAACAGTTTCCAAATGCAAAATCACACACCTGGAATCAACCCCAGACTTTTGAACTACTTACTTGATTCAAGGTTAACAAGGGAGACGCCTTCTACGTTCATTTTCCACTGACTTTTGTTTCGTAGAAAAAGAGGAGGCTATGCGTTCTAGAGCTACGATTCCTAAAGCCTTTCTCCGATTTGGACGTGGAAACTGTGATATTGCAGCTGGGATTTTGCATTTTCACTTACATCATTGTATTTCTGAACATATTTTTGTCAACAGCTAAAATAACCAAACCTGTGTCACTTTCTAACTGTAGATTTGCTTTCAGCATTTACAGTTGAATCAGCGGGCGACGGATAATCTTAGGGAAGAAAGTGAATTTCTAATAGCATTAGAAGTATGTTGCCAGGGCATTTTTTCCACGATGCACTCTTCTGTTTTTCCCATAAGAGGCAGAGACCGATCGATGACGGAGACGGGCAACGGGCACGAGAGGGTGAGAGTCCAGGTGAACACGCGCCGGGTTCAGAGCGATTAGTGACGGCTCCATTGTATCGTTGCAGGAAAGCTCCTCTTGGAGAGGACACGCAGAGAGAGCTCTGTGAACTTTTAACGAAGGTAAAGGCAGTTTATAATGCGTTGTATTTTTTAAAACTATCTCTGTAATTCTATTGTCTGTTTTGTGCAGGTTGTTGTGCTGCCGTTTGAGTTTGAGTTTGATTGGGTTTCCGTGTCGCATTAGTTTAGAATGTATGTTTTGGTTCTTTATTGATTCAATTGTCGATGCTGTAAGGAAGGGGATTGATGTGGATTTTGCAGCTCTCCAGGCTCGCTTGTAAATGAGAGAAACTATATAATGTAGCTATAGTGTAAGGGGAGTTTGTATTTGTTGTGTTATTCACTAGGGAGTCTTTCTTTTGTTTTTTGTTTGTTTGTGTTTGCGAACACATAGGTGTATGGAGTTACATTTAGGTTTCTTTTCTTAGTATTTGTAGCCCAAGCAGTCTGATTGGATTGAATCGTAGTAAGCGGTTCTCAGCTGTAAGGTTTTCAGGTTCAGCATAGGTTTAGGATTTTAAAGCGGTCGATATTGTCCAATAAAAGGAATTTGCTCTTTCTGCCTAAGGGTTATTGTGAGTAAATGAAGTGTGGTTAATTTGTATCAGTCCCTATTCTTATTTCTGTAACAAACTTTTGTGTGATCTGGTCAAAGGAAAAAACAAGAAAGCAGAGAATTGAAGGTTCTTTACAGCTAAATATCAGAAATGAGTTTAGTTCCCGAATAAGAAAAGTTGTCTTTGATTTTTTCAGTATTATTGTTTCTTTAGCAATACAGGGGAATGAAATGAAGAAGATGATTTATTAGGTAAGCAGGGTTTAAAATCTCATATTGTAAAAGTAATTGTTCCTTTAAGTCAAGGTGAAGGAGAAAATATCATTCGGAATAAAAAGCGTCTGATTTTTGCAGGAACAATTTTCTAGTCATGACAGCGGTAGAGAATGATCTAAGATCCAAAAGTTTGTCTGTGTGTGTCTGTGTGTGTCTGTGTGTGTGTGTGTGTGTGGGGGGGGGGGGGGGGGGGGCAGGGGGAAATAATAAAAGTCTAAACGGAAGAGGGAAAGAAGAATCGGCCACGCAGGACTTTACAGGTTTCTTTGTGGAACATGCGCCAACCATTGAAATTCATTTGAAGTAGGTAAGAAATGCAATGTTCCAAAAGAAATAAATTAGGAAATCAATCAATCAATCAATCAATCTTTCTTTGAATGAAATCACTTTTATTTTGAAAGAGTACAGGGTTATGGAATGATATTGAAAGTAGGTTTTCATGTGTGTGCAGGAGCATTTAGGCCATAGCATTGAATGACGTCTTATTATTATTATTCTTACGATGTTCCCTGTGAGATCATTGATGATCCGCCAATGAAAACACAGAAGTAGTAGAAGAAGAAGATTATAGGTTGCAGATGTTGCGCATGGGCTCATCGGCGCTAATTGAAATCAGCTGTGAGGGAACGGATAAAAGGGAACCGGAGGAGCTTCAGTCGTGGTCCGGCTCCGCTCCGGTGCGGTCGGTAAGTCCCTCAGCAGGTCCAGAGAGGCTCCTGTCGGGTCGGGTCTGCAGGCTCTTTGTTTGGTGTCCGGTGAGTGAAAGTTGAACTAATGTTGTCTTTTTTTTGTTGTTGCAGAGGCTCCAGGCAGAGACGCTGAAGCGAGTGATGCGACATGTGGAGGAGCTTTAGAAACGTCCGTGCAGCTCGTCCTGTGGCCTCTTCTCTTGTCTTGTCTTTGTGTGTTTTTTCTTAGTTAGTCGAATGGGAGGTTCGACGCTGCAGATGAGCGCAGAGCCTCCCGCTGCTTCCGCCGATTCGGTAGGAATGTCTGCGGGTTTTGCTGGAGTTTGTTGTTTGGTTCTTCAGCTAGTCGTTAGTTTATCGCTGTTTAATTGTAATGTGTTTTTCTTCCACTCTCCACGTTCAGGAGGCGAAGGCCCCGAAGAGACGATTGGAAGCGAACCGAACATTGGGATCAGTGTGTGGAGCTTTGGGCCTCAGCGCGGCGAGCTGAAAGTGTGTTCCTCCATGTTGTCTTTTTTTCCTCTTGTTTTTTCCTCCAGTGTGTGGTTTTCGCTTGCGGTGCTCAGCGCTGCCGGGGTTTCCTGGTTGCGTTTGGTGCCGAGGCCATCATCGCTCAGCAGAAGCAGAAAGGCGAGGATTTTAATGTCAAGTCAAGGAGCTGCTATAGTGGCGCGATGACGAGCAGCGCGAGGTTTCATGGACTCAGTCAGTGTTTGTAGATGTCTTTTTTTTTTTTGTTGTCCAACATTTCAGTGAATGTCATCCAGCAGGTGTTTGACGTACCGGGACAGCGCGGCGAGCTGAAAGTGTGTTCCTCGGACGTGGTAAGGAAACGTTTAATGGAACAATGTGCAGAAATGCACGCTCAGTATTTTACGTGTTATTTATTTATTTGTTTTCCCTTTTCAGTTTGTCAGGTCGCTCAGCACTCGGTGCGAGAAGCGAGCAGAGCCCAGGCGGCGTATCGCTTCCATGGCTACATGACATCAGGGAGTTGAATAAAGTTTGAACACGTTACGTTTTATTTGCAAGTAGCTTTTTTTTTCCTTAGGTGAGGCGCTGCGCCAGAGGAAACCACACAGTGAATGCAGTAATCAAGTTTATTGGCATCAACAGGTAACAAGAGTTGTATCGAATTTCGTGATGCCTCCCGGTGTTTTCTTTGATCCAACAGGAAGGTTCCGTCGGCCCCTCCCGAGAATCTTCTCCTGTCTTCTCAGTCGTCAACCAATCAGGTACTATTATGTGTTTGCAGGTCCCACGTTTAGCAGAGAAGAGGTAAGAAAGAATAGCACAGACTATGAGGTATTTGTTTAGAGTGTTTTTATTGAAACAGGTGCAGTTTGACGTGCTGAGCCTCGACCAACCAGGAGCTTTGCTGCGACGTTTTTCTTCACAATAAAAGGTCAAAGATTGTTTGGAGTGGTCTTCTTCTTCTTTGAGGTATGTTCTCTTATCCCCACCGGTTGAAGAGAGGAAAGCAATAGAATTCTATATATACTAAGTGTTGAAGGTAGTTTTGAAGGAAGCAAGGAGGAGAGAAGGGAAGGAAAGAAGCAGACAAGGAAGGAGAGGAAAGTTAGAAAGAGTGAAGAAGGAAGTTAAAGTGCAAGACTAGATGAGTAGTTACAATGTGGATCTCAAAGTGAATTAGGTAGAATACTTTGAGATCCACATTGTAACTACTCATCTAGTCTTGCACTTTAACTTCCTTCTTCACTCTTTCTAACTTTCCTCTCCTTCCTTGTCTGCTTCTTACCTTCCCTTCTCTCCTCCTTGCTTCCTTCAAAACTACCTTCAACACTTAGTGTGTATATATAGAATTCTATTGCTTTCCTCTCTTCAACCGGTGGGGAATAAGGGGAATAAGGGGATTAAGGGGAATATTGACCCATGAAGGCTGCATCACCAGACATCCTGAAGAAAAAACAACAGAAATAAATAACTTGGAAGGACATTGAGAGAACCTCTATGAATTCTAGAGAGAAACAAAACACATAAGTCTGAGCTCATCAACTCCAAAACCAACACTTTCATACTCAAACATTCACAGATTTGCTTCAATTACTTAGTCAACAAACATTAAGGACTACAGATAGATAGACTAATCTTTCCTTTCAAAGACACTTCCATTGACAAATCATCAAACATAATTTCCAACACCACAACAACATGCACTTGAAATTGCCCTGGAGTTTTACCTCTTGGCTTTCCGTCACCACCACAGCATCTCCTCACAGCTGGAGATCCAGTTTTTCGCCAGGATCTCCACACATGCACAGCTGTTCAAAAACAAAGAGCTTTCAGCTGTACCTTTTCAGATGCATGAAAAGGTACAGGAAGGAAAATCAGCCAAACCTCTGACTGCAGATCCACCACAACGTTCATCACCGGTCAGACGCAGAGGGCAAACAGTCCATAAGACGCTAGACTGGATCACTGTTGGGTGACTGACTTCGTTGGAGGTCCACTTCAACTTATCACCTTTTGATGAGAGTGGAGAAAAGCAAGTGCATATTAACCTTTACATTTCATAAAACACATGACAAGATGTTTCGTGATGAAGCCGTAACAATACATCCCTGAGAGCCTTGAAGGCCACAGAGAACTGACATGTTGGGATGTCTCCACCGACAGACACCTGAAGGAACAAAAACGCATTGATTAGCATCTTCCAAAAAGAGACAAACTACATCAATACCAAAACTTGATCGTCTCTGAGCTCACATCAGCCCTGAACTTCACCGCAACTGCTGCACATATTTCCCTCTTCACTGTTTCTCATAGCGGTGACCTCACAGAGTACCTGCTCAAACTCAAATGCTTCACGTTCATCATGACATCTACAAAGAAACAATACGTAACTATCACTCAACACTAAAAGATGAAAGGGAAACTTTCTTGGCAGAGAAAAAAGGAAGAAAGGAGAGAAGCAGACTTACCGGCTTCCCTGGAACTCCAGCTTCTTCGTAACCGTACCCGTAACGGAAGAAACACGGGCGTTACTACACACGTTCCATATATCGCTTCGGGATGGTGGCCGCCGTCGTGCTCCGATGTTGGTCGGAGAAAGTCCACGTAGTACGTCTGCGACCGTAAAACACCTATGGTGATAAAAATGAACTCTCAAACATCTCACCTCTGCCAGGTTCCATGGAAACAAGAAAAACATGCTGGGATGCCCAGCTCCGGTTGATGAGCCGCCGCCGCCGCCGTCTCCTCGAGGATCAAACTGTAGCAGAATCGGCAACACACAACGTGGGACACACAACCGCTGACACACCAGCAGCTGCACAAACATTTTGGAGAGAACATTTAAACAAACTTTCAAGGCAAAAACTTCTATTCAAACTGAACCAAAAGTCTTTTGGAAGACCCATCAAAAAGAACAACATTTTCAGTTAGACACTACAAAAGTGTGACAAGAATTAGAAACTTCACTAAGACTGGGGGGTAGCATTAGCACGTCTGTGTAGGCAGCTTCTGTCTGGCTGCTGCTGCTGCAGCTACCTCACACAACCCAACTCTCTGCCACATCAACAACCATCCTCCCACAACAACATCAGGAACCAAAAACAAGAGAGATTCATAATCATAAAGAAATGAGTGAATCAAATCAACTCAGCTACAACTGCACCTCCTGGTCTCTCTCCTCTGTAAGGGGGAAAAAACTCAACCTAAAGAAAGAGAATAAAAATAAAGACTTAGATTCTTTCTTCCTCGCAAAGAAAAAAGAAAGACGTGTGCTTTCCGTCACAATTTCCTACCGCTCGGAAAACGCATTCTTCAGAAAAAGGAAGCTGTTGCTCTAAAGGGAGATCAAACAAGTGAGGAGAGAGCTACAGCATCAAGTGTGATTTGCCAAAACTACATTATGTCCTTCCAGGGAAAAACTTGACCTCAAGATGTAGTAAATCTTCACGGTGACGGTTTGGGAGCGATACGGCGACTCGGCGCCGACGCGGAACCCTGCGGGAAAACAACTGTTGTCTCTGCTTTTTGGAAATGAGGCCTTCTGAGAAATAGGAATCCCAAGAAATTCATCATATCACAAACATTCTTCATTCTGTAATGACATGATTTCATAAAGGCCGAAAATTAAGATAACATGATAATAAGAAATATTTCATTCATAATATCACACTTTCTCCTTTAGTGAATTACAGCTGGAGCTCCAGCTGTAATTCAGACAACATCCATTAAAACAAGGATATTCCTTAGTTTGCTATGATCGTGACAGAACTAAGACAGCAAAATGTTTATCGATTCCAGCTGGGCGACAAACATCACCGTATGGGAGACGAAATGCAACGTTCGCTATGATTTCATGACTGTCTCGTGAATTTGGTCAAATAATAGTTCTTTTGGTATGTGTTCCTGGCCCAGACCATTCAGGGGATGACCCTGTTTCTCTCTTGGGGGATTTCCATAAATGTGACGTCTCTCCACATCTGCCAAATTCGGAGCGGTATATTACATGCGCGACGACACAGAAGAAAATTCTTGTGGAAGGTGCCTATGCTTCCCGGGCCCGCCCCCCTCTGGGTCTGTAAGATGATAACGTCATTCGCCTTCTTCCAAAGTACCGTCAATTATTGAAAAGGACCAAACCTGCTACGATTCATTGCCGGGCCTGGACAGACGGCTCGGTGGACATGCTGAGAGGGAGTTTTAAAGTTAGAGAATGGGAATTGTTTTGTCGTGTTTGGAGGGGCAAAACTGACTTGTTCTTTGACACTAGATCCGGCTACATTCATTTTGGTGTGGACTCAGTAATTGGAACAAAAGAAATCAAAATCTTGGGTGAGCAAAGAACTGAAACATCAACTGAATCTGAGGAAAAAAGCCTTCATAGAGGGAAACCTAGAAATAACAAACAAACCGTCTAATGAAAAAGGCCCAACTGATTTGACAGGAAATTAAGGACTGGTAATGTGAGAGATGCATGGAGAGGGTTGAAGAAAATCATGGACAGGGAGCAAAGACAAATTTTGCAGTGCCATAAAGACCCCCTCCGGTTTTCCAAGAACCTAAAGACGTTTGATTCCGGCTTTGACGTTCGTGACTTTCAAAACGAGTGTGGGCTGGCTTCACATCTGATCCTACGATTATTCAGGAGCATACAGTGACCTCCGTATTCCACAGTCTCAACCCTCATAAAGCACCTGGCCCGGACGGACTTCGGGGGAGGGTTTTAAAGGAATGCGCTACCCACCTAGGTCCTACTATTACAAAGATATTTAAGATGCTGTTCCTAAAGCCTGGAAGACAGCTACCATTATCCCTGTGCCAAAACTAACAGTGATTTCAGACCTATTGCCCTTACATCCATCCTTAGCAAATGCATGGAGTGTCTAATTCCTAATCACCTGACCCGCCAGGTACCAGCTCAATTAGATCCCATGCAATTTTCTTAGAGAACCGACAGGGGGGTGGAGGACGCCACGCTCACTCTTCTAAATAACTTGCGTGCCCGTGCCCGTGTTCTATTCATGGACTTCTCTTCTGCCTTTAACACGGTGCAGCCACACCTCCTTCTACAACGCCTCTGTGACCTGGAAGTCAGTTCTGGTCTGGTTCTCCTCATCGGGGATTTTGGATTAACAACTGCCTCTCTGACTCTCTGGTCCTCAACACAGGATTTCCCCAAGGATGTGTGTTACCACCTTGGCTCTTCTCCATATACACCACTGAGCTACAGTGTCAAACTGATGACCTCTCCCTCATCAAGTACACAGATGATATGCCTCTAATTGCCTGCCTATGGGAAGCAGTATATTTATCTGCATGGTTTGACAGCAGCTTCCTGGACCTTCGTGTCTCCAAAACCAACGAGATGTGGCTAGGAAGCAGCAAGAAGGGAGGCAATAAAGACCAGGGGCACACCTTCAGGCCAATCGGCATGAAGGCTCAGGAGGTGGAGCAGGTGACTCAGTTTAAATACCTTGGGAGAGTCATAGAGTCACCTACAGTTTCAAGACCGTGTGGAGTAAAGCGCTCGGCTAAACATCTGAAAAACACACATTCCCGCATAACGTGTATCGTTCTTGACGACTCGTCACCTTTTCCCAATACGTAATGCACGATTACGGTCATAACTCTGACATCGCTTGCATAACTAGCCTTAGGAGAAAAGGAATGTTGAACCGTTTGGTTCTCGTTTTTCGGATGTCTGCCAATCTTTGCTGCTGTCGGAAGAGAGAGACGTCGCATGGTCTTGAAAAACAGATAATTGCTGAAAGTTTGACTGCGTGCCGCTACGGCTGCGTACGTCATTACGTACGTCTGGCGTCTTATTCCGTTTTTTCATTTTCTTTCGCTGGGAAAGTTGAGCGCCGACACAAACTGCCCAAACAAAGATTCCTACTTAATGTGGTGTTGATAAAACCTTCCTCGCTTCCATTTGCTGCTCTGTGCGACCACCTGCTTCGGTGTTCGGCATTTACTCGTCGTACTCCCTGCACCGTTTCCAATGTTTGCCGCCGTTTATCTACGTGACCTGACAATGTTTGATTACACTGACTTTATTATCACTGCTGCAGCTGCTACTGTGTTTACATAAGCTGCACTGATGCTGACTTATGATTTATGGCTGTGCTTTGAAACAAATCCCAGCGGCCGGCCCGCGCTGCGCCTCGGGTGGGTGCGTCGCCACGTATAGCTCTCGAAAATGGCAAACGTTTCTGCTTTCCGTAGATAAATATTACATTCGTGTCTGTCCTGTCTGGCTCACCTCTCTGGCTGAGTGCGGCAGAGCGGCTGCGTGGGCTCGACCCGGCTCGGCCCGGCTTGCGGAGGGCGCCGTCTTGGTTCTGTGGCGGAGCAAAGGGTCGGTCTGATTCCTGGATGCTGCCACCGTCCGGAGCCTTCAACTACAAATACAAGTCATTTGTAAAAACACATCTCAACAACAAGACCGTTGAAACTTATTAAAATAAGAAAAACAAAGTCATAAAATCATCCAACTTGACATCAAACAAGCAAAGAAACGTCAAGTATTTTGCGCAGCTCCAAACGGTTTAGCGCCACCAAACATTAAAGATCCGCTGTTGTTGTATGGACCTTCCCGACCTCTCGGCTCTTCTGGTTCTGCTCTGCGTACCCGGAACCGCAATCGCATTTTGGGAACGCGCTTTCCGAAAACCGGAAAACAGCGGAAACCCTGACTTCCTTTCAAGCTCGACTAAAAACGCACCTGTTTAGAATTGGATTTGAAACGTTCTATGTTGCATGACTTTGTGTTTATGATGTAAAGCACTTTGACATGCCTTGTTGCTGAAATGTGCTATACAAATAAAATTGGATTCATTGATTGAAGGCTTGAAAATACAGATATTTGGAGAGAATTGCTGAGGAACATTTCCACAGTATTGCTTGTCGCTGTAAATGTATCTGTGAGTTTTCGGTTTTTGGCCATTTACTTTGTGTGTAAATCCTCTCAGGAATGTGACAAATGTCCATAAATAAACTGATTTCAACAAGTCACATTTGAAAATTACCCAAAGCAGCAGTGACAAAAACAAGCTTTGACCGGCTTAACGCAAGGGTCGTGAACCGGTGTCCTGAAGAACCGGGTCCAAAGTCCCGCTCAAACTCTTTTCTTTCCTACGCTACCGGATGTTTGTGAGGTTATCCGCTCACCTGAGGAAAGACGGACGTCTTCTGGCGGGGGGGGGGGGGGGGGGGCGAGGTCAGAGGTCGAAACGCCGTCTGTGAGGTTCTGCCAGGCGGAACGGAGGAGAGAGCTTTTCCCGGCTCCGGTTCTTCCCACGATCCCTGACTGAAAGAAAAGCCTTTAGAAAATCAAACGGGGACTGGAGGCTTGATGCAAAAATGAACTGGAACAAATTTGTGCGAATCAAACGTCGACCGTTGAATATCGACTGATGTGAAATGTTGCCGTCGTGAAAACTTTTTCTACCCTGTTTCTGACTTTCACAAAGATCGATGACAAAGTTTCTGGTGAAAAAGAAAAATCTTTTCGTTGGCTTTCGTTGTTGCGCTGATGTCTTTGAGGCCGACTGTGTCAAAGGTCACGACCCCTTCGCTCGGTCCATCGGGAGGAGGACGTTTCCCGCGGTGCTTTGCTCTCTGAAGCTCGCTCCGCTCAAGTCACCTGAGAAACGTTTGGAAATGAGGGTTAAACGAGACCTGGGGTTTATAAAGCTAAGCTAAATGGACCGCCTCTCCATCCGTCGGTTTGATTTGGTGAAACCGAGTATTATTTAAGCGAGAAGAGAGAAAAGTCTTTATGCTGCTTTTCCATGTACATTTGAAGGAAAAAACCAAAACCAAACATTCACCGACGCAGAGGTCGTACAAATGTGACATTTTTATGAAAGGTCGCTAGAAATTCATAAAGAATCTTGAGGAACAGTTGCCGTCGCTGCTCCTCTGTAAAAATGACATAGATACAAAAGAAGATTCCCGTAAGAGCCTCGTTGCAAAAAGGAGGCTCGACCCTGACTCGACTGGGGAGAAACATGAGTGTGCAGGTTGAAAGAAACAGGAAAGGTTCACGTTGGCCTTGCTGTCAAGTTCTGCAGCACAAGCTCTCAGGATATTGTTTTGTGAGTTCATAAACAGCACTTTGCATCTTCTACAAAGCACATTAGCACCAGGGTCTTCATCTCTGCGCTGGATTCCCACCGGGCCCACCTGGCCGCCCTCCAGACCCGTCAACGATCGCTATTTAAATCTCATCGAGTCGGGAAAAAAACTCTTACGTTCTAAATGTCCCCCGTGTTGTTTTAGATTGAAAGATCATTCCGATCGGCTTCTAAATAACAACCCCGCTGTCGGAAACACACTTTAGCATGACGTGCTAATGTAAGAGCTTCCACCCTTCACGTCCCTTCATGCGTGGAAAGGTTGGCTGAATTTTCTGTAATGACTGGTAAATATAAATCAGCAGAGTGAGCTTCCCCACTGGTCCACTAGTTCTCTGCATACACAGCAGAGCGCTGTGTCTCACAAATAATTAGTACAATCGGCCTTACCGATAGTGATGTTTGATTTATAATATGTCTTTAAAATTAATTTCGTACAACTTGGTCTCTCTTTTATAATCAAACAAATCAGGAAAATAAACAGAGGCGACAGGAAAAATGAACTACTAAACTACTTAACGGCAACCTCTGGTTTTTTGGTTTTCTTTTTTTTACTTTATTTATTCCAATAAACAAGAATAGAATAGAATAATACTTGACCAGGGGGAGAATCTTTCTTTCACCTTGCAGCCAGATAAATTTCCAAAACAGAGTAATACAAAAGCCATTCCAATAATGGACAACCACAGAATCACGTCCTTCAGAAACAGGGATCTGATCGACTTAGAAATGGCACCAAAAACTTTCACGTATTCTCCAGGAGAGACAAGAAAATTGAATTTACAAAGAAATTCTGCAAAAGTCTACAATAGACCATCACTGTTAAACAACTGGTCAACCGGAACAATGTTACAATTAAACCAGGAGTCCAAAAACATTGTTTTCTTCTTATACAAGATGTCCTTATTATGAGGAGACAAGTTATGTTTGTAGGGCCTGCCGATGAAAGTTAGAGAGTTTAATTGGTTGCTTCGTTAGATGAAAATTACAAATTAAAAACAAATTCAGAACACCTCATTTAGAGAAAATATGGAAAGCTAGAATATTCCAGAATGACGTTGGAGAATTAAAAAAAATGACGGATCCAATTTATTTTCAAAGTCTTATTCAAGATAGAGAAAGACAAACACTTAAGTCCTCCATTTTCAGATGAATTCAATAGAGTACATTTCTTAATGGAGTGAGTCTTATTTTTCCATATAAAGTTCAATAGCAGTTTATCAATTTCCTTCTCACTTTTATTGTCAAGGTCTAACGATTGTGCAGCATCAATGAGTCTGGAAAGTCCTTCGGCCTTTGTAAGCGGAATACGGCCGCGCAAAGAGACATCTCCAACTAACCACTCATTGAGTCTTTTTTTAGACTTCTGAATTAGCGGGTTAAAGTTTAGAGAGCTTCTTTCTGTTTCTATTTCTGTGGAGGCCCAGGAACTTGTGGACAGCATCAAGTTCCTGGGCCTCCACATCACATCTGACCTCTCCTGGAATACAAACACCTCCCACCTGGTGAAGAAAGCACAACAAAGGCTCTTCTTCCTCAGGAAACTGAGACGGGCTGCACTTTCCTCACGGCTGCTCGTGAACTTTTACAGGGCGACGATCGAGAGCGTCCTCTGCCTCTGCACAGCACTGGAGAGGAAACAACTGACACGGGTGGTGAGAACAGCACAAGGCATTGTGGGATGCCCCCTCCCGGACCTGGACTCTATTTACATGGGCGGGGTCAAGAAGAGAGCTGGATCCATAGCCATGGATTCCAGCCACCCGGGCCACAGTCTGTTTGTGCCGCTGCCATCAGGCAAGCGGTACAGGAATATACGGACTACAACAAACAGACTGAGAAACAGTTTCTTCCCCACAGCCGTCAGAGCCATTACTCCCTGCCGCCCCTGCTGCCCCCTCCCACACATATCATAACCTCACATACACCCCCCCCCCACCCCCACACAGCCATATTGTACTGCACTTGCACTGTCACATCATCTGCACTTTACCATAATTGGACCTGCTGCTTCTTCTTGTGTGGTTGAGTGCCTTTAGTTAATTTTAGTTGGATATATTATTATTATTATTATTGTGTGTTTGTTTATTTAATATTGTATATTTTGACTTTTTGCACGGGAGTTGCAATAGAAATTTCATTGAATCCTGTTCTATGACAATAAATGCTATTCTATTCTATTCTATTCTTCTTGATGTTTATACCTGAAGAAACAACCTCATTCTTAACTTCAATTGAGGAAATGGCCTTGGTCATGGTCCTTAATGGCCATTATCTCACATTTTTTAAGGTTAAGAGATAGACCCGAAGCTTTGGAGAAAGTATCAATCCTCAGGAAAGCACTGACAGCACGGCACGGGACGTCTTACGCTACCGCCGTCTTCTCCCGTCGACAGCGACCTCTGGTTTTTCTGACATACTGGCAATCACAGCAAACCGACACGCACGAGAGAAACCGATAAACTTAACTGGAACAAAAATCAGACAAACATAACCGACAACATCAATTACTGATAAATAATTCATGTTTACCTGTAAAGAGTCAATCATATAAATCAACACAGTGAGCTTCCCTAAATCAAAATCTAATCAAATTTTACTTGTGTAGCACATTTCAGCAGCAAAGCATTTCAAAGTGCTTTACATCATAAACACAAAAACACAAAGTCATGCATCATGGAATAAACAATACATTGTTACGTATTACGTTTCAAATACAATTCTAAACAGGTGTGTTTTTAGTTGAGATTTAAAGGAAGTCAGGGTTTCTGCTGTTTTACAGTTCTCTGGAAGTTTGCTCAAAATTTTTGGTGCATAGAGGCTGAAAGCTGCTTCGTGGTTCTGGTTCTGGGGATGCAGAGTATATCAGAACCAGAACCTGAGAGGTCTGGACGGTTGATACAACAACAGCGGATCTTTGATGTATCGTGGTGCTTAAACCGTTCAGTGATTTGTAACCCAACAACACTATTTTAAAAACTATTCTTGGAGCTAAAGGGAGCCGGTGTAGAGACTTTAAGACTGGTGTTACGTGCTCCATCTTCCTGGTTCTAGTGAGAACGCGGACCTACTGGTCCACTAGTTCTCTGCGTACTGTAATTTTGAGCACACCCAAAACAACTGGATTTGGTGACTTACCGCAGTTGAGCGCTGAACAGACTGTGTGGAATTTACTGTTTCCCCTCCTATCCATAGGGGGCGCCAAAAAACCACCCATCGCCTGGTAATTACTAAACATATTTTAGCAAGAATTTCATCTATAGTGAATAACCGTTACACTAACACTGCCCAGGTGCATTTCTTGTGTTTTCTACATGATACGGAAGCCTCGTTGGAAATACGTTCTCATTTATCGGATTAATTGATATCCACCGCTGCGTGGATGTCAAAAACCGGGTCAGCGTTACCTGGGACGTTTTAGTTCCTCCCCCCGAAAGTCACCGCTCAACAGCGACATGTGAAACGCTTTACATCGGTCGCAGGCTGTGAAAGGAAAACGTTTCACGACGTTTCACTTCCTTCCTCTTGTTCTTCGAATTTCGGCCGCGGCGCCATCTTGGATGTTTTCCACAAGAGACGGAGAAGTATCGCGCGCACGCGCTCCTTGCGCGAGATACGTCATCACGCAAATACGGAGCAGCTACGCAGCGGCGACACGTGTACAGTTCTCCAATCAAAGTACTATATACAATGTAGTACAATATACAATGTAGTACAATCCCTGAACATGACTACAATAGCAATACATATGTCTACTGATTTACTGAATGACATGAGCTTGATTGCTGATTTTGATATTTAATTTCGATAACAACAATTCTAATCAGGCTACATAGTTGTTGTGTTTTTATTCATCAGTTTCTTTCCAGAACACGAAAACATATAAAGTTTTAAGAAAACCTCCTGCTGCGTGTCTGTCTGGTGAATTTCTAATTCACTCCTGTGTGATTTATCACTCAGGAGGTAAAACATTCATAACTCTTACTGAACTTAAATTAGCAATACTTTGTTATAATATGACTCGGGTAAAAGTGACACGTTCTTACTAATATTTCGTGAGGTAGATTTTTTTTTGCTCCATCTAATTGACTCAAGTAAATGTAACTAACTCTAGATATGGCAAAGGTTCCCAGGTTTTATTTGGAAAGGATAACTCCTAGTTCAAGTATTAAAGAAAAGACAGGAGGACAGTTTGAACAGAGGGGAAATGAATCCTCACTTCATACATTCACGGATTGTGATTCCCGTCGTAAACCTCGCCGTCTCCAAACGGGATGCAGAGAAAACATCCCGATGGAATGGATGCCGTCGAGCCACAAAGCTGGACGTCGACGGGGAAGAGAAACCGGGCCTCTGAAGCGCATAAACATCACAATGACATCTGACGTTCAGCAGCTTTACGGAGAAACTCTTAACGACACGAGTATAGATCCTGCGAGGAGTAAAAGGTTGTTCTGCACGTTTTCACCTTCTCCAAATACATAAAACCAACCAACCGTCCGTCCGTCCAATTTTAGTTGTATAGCACATTTCAAAGTGCTTTACATCATAAAAAACACAGAAACACAAAGACAAGCAACATAGAATAATCAATACATTAAGTTGCATCATTATGTTTGAAATCGATTACGTTTCCAATACAATTCCAAAGAGGTGTGTTTTTAAAAGAAGTCAGAGTTTCAGCCGTTTTACAGTTTTCAGGAAGCGTGTTCCAAAGTTTTTAGCGCATAGATGCTGATGCTGCTTGTCCTCGAACCAGAAGCAGAAGACCCAAGAGGTCGGGAAGGTCAATAAAACAGCAGGAGATCTCTGATGTATCGTGGCGAAAGCCAGAGATAAAAGGGGGGAACCATTCAGGTTAGCCACCTGAAAGAATCTGTTCCCCTCTATAAAATGTCAACAATAAATTAACCTGCAAATCCTTAACTCTGTGTATTATCCTCATAAACAAGAATAAATCATGTGACTTGGTAACATTTGCTCCTTGTTTGACAGAGACATGAGGCGGGAACCATATATTTTAACCACCTCAAATAATTTGTTCCCCCTCTATAAAATGTCAACAAATTAATTAAGTTGCAAATTATTAACTGTGTATATTATCCTCATAAACAACAATAAATCCTGTGACTTTGGTAACATTTGCTCCTTGTTTGCAAGATATATGAGGCGGGAACTATATATTTTATATTACTAAAATAATTTGTTCCCCCTCTATAAAATGTCAACAAATTAATTTACCTGCAAATCCTTAACTGTGTATATTATCCTCATAAACAACAATAAATCCTGTGACTTTGGTAACATTTGCTCCTTGTTTGCCAGAGATATGAGGCGGGAACTATATATTTTGGATTACTAAAATAATTTGTTCCTCCTCTATAAAATGTCAACAAATTAATTTACCTGCAAATCCTTAACTGTGTATATTATCCTCATAAACAAGAATAAATCCTGTGATTTTGGTAACATTTGCTCCATGTTTGACAGAGATATGAGGCGGGAACCATATATTTTAACCACCTCAAATAATTTGTTCCCCCTCTATAAAATGTCAACATATTAATTTACCTGCAAATCCTTAACTGTGTATATTATCCTCATAAACAACAATATATCCTGTGATTTTGGTAACATTTGCTCCTTGTTTGACAGAAATATCAGGCGGGAACCATATATTTTATTCACCTCAAATAATTTGTTCCCCGTCTATAAAATTGCAATTAATTTACCTGAAAATTCTTAACTGTATTATCCTCAAAACAACAATAAATCTTGTGATTTTGGCATTTGCTCCTTGCTTGCCAGAGATATGAGGCAGGAATATATTTTAGATCACTAAAATAATTGTTCCCCCTCTATAAAATGTCAACAAATTAATTTACCTGCAAATCCTTAACTGTGTATATTATCCTCATAACAACAATATATCCTGTGATTTTGATAACATTTGCTCCTTGTTGCCAGAGATATGAGGCAGGAACTATATATTTTAGCCACCTCATAATTTGTTCCCCTCAATAAAATCAACAAATTAATTTACCTGCAAATCCTTAACTGTGTATATTATCCTCATAAACAACAATAAATCCTGTGACTTTGGTAACATTTGCTGCTTGTTTGCCAGAGATATGAGGCGGGAACTATATATTTTAGATTACTAAAATAATTTGTTCCTCCTCTATAAAATGGACAAAAATTTATTTACCTGCAAATCCTTAACTGTGTATATTATCCTCATAAACAACCATAAATCTTGTGATTTTGGCAGCATTTGCTCCTTGTTTGCCAGAGACATGAGGCGGGACCATATATTTTAGATTACTAAAATAATTTGTTCCTCCTCTATAAAATGTCAACAAATTAATTTACCTGCAAATCCTTAACTGTGTATATTATCCTCATAAACAACAATATATCCTGTGATTTTGGTAACATTTGCTCCTTGTTTGACAGAGACATGAGGCGGGAACCATATATTTTAACCACCTCAAATAATTTGTTCCCCCTCTATAAAATGTCAACAAATTAATTTACCTGAAAATTATTAACTGTGTATATTATCCTCATAAACAAAAATATATTCTGTGATTTTGGTAACATTTGCTCCTTGTTGCCAGAGATATGAGGCAGGAACTATATATTTTAGCCACGTCAAATACTTTGTTCCCCCTCTATAAAATGTCAACAAATTAATTTACCTGCAAATCCTTAACTGTGTATATTATCCTCATAAACAACAATAAATCCTGTGACTTTGGTAACATTTGCTCCTTGTTTGCAAGATATATGAGGCGGGAACTATATATTTTATATTACTAAAATAATTTGTTCCCCCTCTATAAAATGTCAACAAATTAATTTACCTGCAATTCTTAACTGTGTATATTATCCTCATAAACAAGAATAAATCCTGTGATTTTGGTAACATTTGCTGCTTGTTTGCCAGAGACATGAGGCGGGAACCATATATTTTAACCACCTCAAATAATTTGTTCCCCCTCTATAAAATGTCAACATATTAATTTACCTGCAAATCCTTAACTGTGTATATTATTCTCATAAACAACAATAAATCTTGTGATTTGGCAGCATTTGCTCCTTGTTTGTCAGAGATATGAGGCGGGAAATATATTTATATTACTAAAATAATTTGTTCCTCCTCTATAAAATGGACAAAAATTTATTTACCTGCAAATCCTTAACTGTGTATATTATCCTCATAAACAACAATAAATCCTGTGACTTTGGTAACATTTGCTGCTTGTTTGCCAAAGATATGAGGCGGGAACTATATATTTTAGATTATTAAAATAATTTGTTCCTCCTTTATAACATGGAGAAAAATTATTTTACCTGCAAATCCTTAACTGTGTGTATTCCCTCATAAACAGCAATAAATCCTGTGATTTTGGTAACATTTGCTCCTTGTTTGCCAGAGATATGAGGCGGGAACCATATATTTTAGCCACCTCAAATAATTTGTTCCCCCTCTATAAAATGTCAACAAATTAATTTACCTGCAAATCCTTAACTGTGTATATTATCCTCATAAACAAGAATAAATCCTGTGATTTTGGCAGCATTTGCTCCTTGTTTACCAGAGACATGAGGCGGGAACTATATATTAGATTACTAAAATAATTTGTTCCCCTCTAAAATGTCAACAAATTAATTTACCTGCAAAATCCTTAACTGTGTATATTATCCTCATAAACAACAATATATCCTGTGATTTTGGTAACATTTGCTCCTTGTTTGACAGAAATATCAGGCGGGAACCATATTTTAGCCACCTCAAATAATTTGTTCCCCACTATAAAATGTCACCAAATTAATTTACCTGCAAATCCTTAACTGTGTATATTATCCTCATAAACAGCAATAAATCTTGTGATTTTGGCAGCATTTGCCAGAGATATGAGGCAGGAACCATATATTTTAGCCACCTCAAATAATTTGTTCCCCGTCTATAAAATTGCAACAAATTAATTTACCTGAAAATTCTTAACTGTGTATTTTATCCTCATAAACAGCAATAAATCTTGTGATTTTGGCAGCATTTGCCAGAGATATGAGGCGGGAACCATATATTTTAGATTACTAAAATAATTTGTTCCCCCTCTATAAAATGTCAACAAATTAATTAAGTTGCAAATCCTTAACTGTGTATATTATCCTCATAAACAAGAATAAATCCTGTGACTTTGGTAACATTTGCTCCTTGTTTGCCAGAGATATGAGGCGGGAACCATATATTTTAGCCACCTCAAATAATTTGTTCCCCACTATAAAATGTCACCAAATTAATTTACCTGCAAATCCTTAACTGTGTATATTATCCTCATAAACAACAATATCCTGTGATTTTGGTAACATTTGCTCATTGTTTGCCAGAGATATGAGGCGGGAACCATATATTTTAGCCACCTCAAATAATTTGTTCCCCCTCTATAAAATGTCAACAAATTAATTTACCTGCAAATCCTTAACTGTGTATATTATCCTCATAAACAAGAATAAATCCTGTGACTTTGGTAACATTTGCTCCTTGTTTGCCAGAGATATGAGGCGGGAACTATGTATTTTAGATCACTAAAATAATTTGTTCCCCTCTATAAAATGTCAACAAATTAATTTACCTGCAAATCCTTAACTGTGTATATTATCCTCATAAACAAGAATAAATCCTGTGACTTTGGTAACATTTGCTCCTTGTTTGCCAGAGATATGAGGCGGGAACTATATATTTTATATTACTAAAATAATTTGTTCCCCCTCTATAAAATGTCAAAATATTAATTTACCTGCAAATCATTAACTGTGTATATTATCCTCATAAACAACCATAAATCTTGTGATTTTGGCAGCATTTGCTCCTTGTTTGCCAGAGATATGAGGCGGGAACCATATATTTTAGATTACTAAAATAATTTGTTCCTCCTCTATAAAATGGACAAAAATTTATTTACCTGCAAATCCTTAACTGTGTATATTATCCTCATAAACAAGAATATATCCTGTGATTTTGGTAACATTTGCTGCTTGTTTGCCAGAGATATGAGGCGGGAACCATATATTTTAGATTACTAAAATAATTTGTTCCTCCTCTATAAAATGGACAAAAATGAATTTACCTGCAAATCCTTAACTGTGTATATTATCCTCATAAACAGCAATAAATCTTGTGATTTTGGCAGCATTTGCTCCTTGTTTGCCAGAGATATGAGGCGGGAACTATATATTTTATATTACTAAAATAATTTGTTCCCCCTCTATAAAATGTCAACAAATTAATTTACCTGCAAATCCTTAACTGTGTATATTATCCTCATAAACAACAATAAATCCTTTGAATTTGATAACATTTGCTCCTTGTTTGCAAGATATATGAGGCGGGAACTATATATTTTAGATTACTAAAATAATTTGTTCCTCCTCTATAAAATGTCAACAAATTAATTTACCTGCAAATCCTTAACTGTGTATATTACCTCATCAAACAACAATATATCCTGTGATTTTGGTAACATTTGCTGCTTGTTTGCCAGAGATATGAGGCGGGAACCATATATTTTAGATTACTAAAATAATTTGTTCCTCCTCTATAAAATGTCAACAAATTAATTTACCTGCAAATCCTTAACTGTGTATATTATCCTCATAAACAACAATATATCCTGTGATTTTGGTAACATTTGCTCCTTGTTTGCCAGAGATATGAGGCGGGAACCATATATTTTATATTACTAAAATAATTTGTTCCTCCTCTATAAAATGGACAAAAATTTATTTACCTGCAAATCCTTAACTGTGTATATTATCCTCATAAATAACAATAAATCCTGTGATTTTGGTAACATTTGCTGCTTGTTTGCAAGATAAATGAGGAGGGAACTATGTATTTTAGATTATTAAAATAATTTGTTCCTCCTTTATAACATGGAGAAAAATTAATTTACCTGCAAATCCTTAACTGTGTGTATTCCCCTCATAAACAGCAATATATCCTGTGATTTTGGTAACATTTGCTCCTTGTTTGACAGAAATATCAGGCGGGAACTATATTTTAGCCACCTCAAATAATTTGTTCCCCCTCTATAAATGTCAACAAATTAATTTACCTGCAAATCCTTAACTGTGTATATTATCCTCATAAACAACAATAAATCCTGTGACTTTGGTAACATTTGCTGCTTGTTTGCCAGAGATATGAGGCGGGAACCATATATTTTAGATTACTAAAATAATTTGTTCCTCCTCTATAAAATGTCAACAAATTAATTTACCTGCAAATCCTTAACTGTGTGTCCCCTCATAAACAGCAATAAATCCTGTGATTTTGGTAGCATTTGCTCCTTGTTTGCCAGATATACGAGGATGGAAACTTATATTTATATGACTAAAATAATATTTATCTCCTCTATAAAATGGAACAAATTAATTTACCTGCAAATCCTTAACTGTGTGTTTTACTCTCATAAACAACAATATATCCTGTGATTTTGGTAACATTTGCTCCTTGTTTGACAGAAATATCAGGCGGGAACTATATTTTATCCACCTCAATAATTTGTTCCCCCTCTATAAAATGTCAGCAGATTAATTTACCTGCAAATTCTTAACTGTGTATATTATTCTCATCAACAACAATATATCCTGTGATTTTGGTAACATTTGCTCCTTGTTTGACAGAAATATCAGGCGGGAACCATATATTTTATTCACCTCAAATAATTTGTTCCCCGTCTATAAAATTGCAACAAATTAATTTACCTGAAAATTCTTAACTTTGTATTTTATCCTCATAAACAACAATAAATCTTGTGATTTTTGCAGCATTTGCTCCTTGTTTAGAGATATGAGGCAGGAACTATATATTTTAGATCACTAAAATAATTTGTTCCCCCTCTATAAAATGTCAACATATTAATTTACCTGCAAATCCTTAACTGTGTGTATTATCCTCATAAACAACAATAAATCCTGTGACTTTGGTAACATTTGCTGCTTGTTTGCCAGAGATATGAGGCGGGAACCATATATTTTAGATTACTAAAATAATTGTTCCTCCTCTATAAAATGGACAAAAATTAATTTATCTGCAAATCCTTAACTGTGTATTATCCTCATAAACAACAATAAATCCTGTTATTGTCAGCATTTGCTCCTTGTTTGCCAGAGATATGAGGCGGGAACCATATTTATATTACTAAAATAATTTGTTCCTCCTCTATAAAATGGACAAAAATTAATTTATCTGCAAATCCTTAACTGTGTATTATCCTCATAAACAGCAATAAATCTTGTGATTTAGGCAGCATTTGCTCCTTGTTTACCAGAGACATGAGGCGGGAACTATATATATTAGATTACTAAAATAATTTGTTCCCCTCTATAAAATGTCAACAAATTAATTTACCTGCAAATCCTTAACTGTGTATATTATCCTCATAAACAACAATATATCCTGTGATTTTGGTAACATTTGCTCCTTGTTTGACAGAGATATGAGGCGGGAACCATATATTTAGCCACCTCAAATAATTTGTTCCCCCTATATAAAATGTCAACAAATTAATTTACCTGCAAATCCTTAACTGTGTATATTATCCTCATAAACAGCAATAATCTTGTGATTTTGGCAGCATTTGCTCCTTGTTTACCAGAGACATGAGGCGGGAACTATATATTTTATATTACTAAAATAATTTGTTCCCCCTCTATAAAATGTCAACAAATTAATTTACCTGCAAATCCTTAACTGTGTATATTATCCTCATAAACAACAATATATCCTGTGATTTTGGTAACATTTGCTCCTTGTTTGCCAGAGATATGAGGCGGGAACCATATATTTTGGCCACCTCAAATACTTTGTTCCCCCTCTATAAAATGTCAACAAATTAATTTACCTGCAAATCCTTAACTGTGTATATTATCCTCATAAACAACAATAAATCTTGTGATTTTGGCAGCATTTGCTCCTTGTTGCCAGAGATATGGGGCGGGAAATATATCTTATCCACCTCAAATAATTTGTTCCCCCTCTATAAAATGTCACCAAAATTTACCTGAAAATCCTTAACTGTGCATATTATCCTCATAAACAACAATAAATCTTGTGATTTTGGTAATTTGCTCCTGTTTGCCAGAGATATGGGGCGGGAACTATATATCTTAGCCACCTCAAATAATTTTTTCCCCCTCTATAAAATGTCAACAAATTAATTTAACATGTGCTCCATGTTCCCCAGAGATATGAGGCGGGAACCATATATTTTAGATTACTAAAAATCCTGTGATTTTGGTAACATGTGCTCCATGTTTCCCAGAGATATGAGGCGGGAACCATATATTTTAGGTGACAAAAATAATCATATTTGAATATTCATATTCATATATCATATCCCACACTGCCCATACTTACAAAAGTGTCGACTTAATGAAATAGTTGGCTTGACATGAAGCAAAACGTGATAAGCAATCTGCCGAAAACCTTGCGTACCTTTGCATAATTGATTGGAGGAATAAGATCACATGATTTTGACTTTCCATAAAACACTGTTTCCGTCTTCTAGAATATTTGTAAATTGGTAGACAAACATTTAAACATAAAACAAATTTAATAAACAACATCAAAACACTCATATTGATTTTAACTATTTTGGATGTTAAAGTCTCAAATAATAACTTTTCATTTTTATATAGAAAAGTAATCACCAACTGTATCAAAATTCACTGGATTTGTTGATCTATTCCCTTGTTATATGGGGGAACGGGTTATTTGAGGTGGTTAAATAACTCTTGCAAATAGTGATGAAATGTTATGTCATGTCTTATGTTATGTTATGTCTTATGTCAAACAGCAAGTTTGACATAAGATGATAAGTTTGACATAAGGAATAAGCAGTTGAACACATGTTGGTAAATGATTTTGTTTCCATGATTTGGAGGGGGAACGGATAATTTCAGTCAGGTAAAACAGCTAAAATATTCTGTTCCCCCCTCATAATTTTGCCAAATAAGAAGCAAACGTCACCAAATCCACATGATTTATTGTTGTTGATGAGAGTCATAAGCACAGTTAAGGATTTGCAGGTAAATTAATTTGTTCTCATATTATAGAGGAGGAACAAATTATTTTAGTCACCTAAAATATATGGTTCCCCCTTCATATGTCTGGCAAACATGGAGAAAATGTCACCAAAATCACAGGATTTATTGTTGTTAAACAGAGAAAAAATCTTGCTGGTAAGTTAAGTTGTTCCCATATTATAGAGGGCTAACAGATGTTCACAGGGGAACCGAATTTCGCACAAGACCGGCCGCAGTGTTCAGTCTGTCTGCTCACCTGTAGGAGAAACCCCCGCCGTGCTGGTCGCTCTGAACCGGCGGCTCCCGGAGGACAAAAAGTTTCCGGACTCCAAGCATCGCTCTCGTCATTTTAAGGATGCTCATTTGTTCCCCAAAAAACGAAAAAAAACAAAACAAAAAAACTCCGGATATCATCGCGAATCAGCAAATTCCTCCCAGGCCGAACTTGTAAATTGGACGTTGTGCTGCTAACGGTTAGCTTTCGTCACCAACTCAGGCGGGAGCGAGAACGCTGTGGAGCAGGTGCTTTAAATCATAAAACGTGACATTGTTCAGCCTGGAATGAGCGTCTTCCTCCTCACGTCTGAATTTTTTTTTTTTTTTTGCCAGTTTTTGCTTCCGAGGACGCCGGAGAAATCGGCCGGTCGTTTCAAAACACTCGGGTTGATGGCAGCTCGCCGGGCTGCTCGGCGACCCGTTTCCAGGCAACCGTGACGTTCTGCGTCGTTCCGTAGCGTTCTGGGGTCCTTTATTCTCCCGTCCCTATAATTTAGCTGACCTTAATATTTCCTGTTTTTTATTGGGGTCACTATTGTTACATTTAGTGTTGATATGCGTGTAAAAACTGGCCTAGATACGCCACTGTCAGAAATAAAGCAGGGAGCCAGTCAACATAACGGCATGCTTTATTGATATACAGTAAAGCATTTTATAGTACAGTAGTAAGGCATACATTTGATGGACTCTGATATGTTGGGAAGTACCGACATGTTATTTGAAAAAAAATGAAGATGAAAATGACATTCTTTGAAGTAGAACATGAAAGAAATGGACCTGGGTCAAAATGTCAAACTCACTGGGTCATGCTGCAGGAATCCGATGAAACAACTGATTATTACAAATTCAGATTTTTTATATTTTTTTTTGTCTTTCAGCCTCGGAGCTCCGCACACAGAAGGAAACCAACCAGCTTTGAACCAAAGAGAAAATTTAACTCAAAAACCCAGATTAGGCTCGACAGAACATTCAGCGTCCACCGGTGTTCAATTCGCAGTATCTTTTTCCGTTTTGACGAATATCGACTGAGTAGAGGTCAAACTGACGTCCGAGCTTCGCATGAGGTCGTTGAGTGAATAACAGGAAGTGGAAATCAAACAGTCAAAATGTTTCTACGCGGCATAGAACCGAGGCGTCGACTGTCAAAAGTTTCTAAACGGAGGAAGACTTTTCTGTCTTGGTGCGAAATGGGAGCAGATTCACTCTTCTGCTTTAGCGGATAGAAAAAAACAAATACATCTGATCAAAACTCGGTTTGCGCTTCAACACTTTGACCTTTGGAGAATGGATGGTGGACGTGTTAACAGAAATCTGACCTTTGACTTTTGTAAGATTTAAGCTCAACAGCGCCCTCTAGTCATTTTCAGAAAAATCTTCTATTTGTTTTCTCTTTGACTTTTCTTTACTGTTATTAGAATCATCAGAGCTTCCATTGGGTATTAATATCCCTCCAGTTTCTAAAAAGTAGCATTCCTCCACTCCAAAAAAACAAAACAAAAACAAACTAAACTAAAATCTGTTATGAAATTTTAGGCACCACACACTCACACACACACACACACAAAGAGAACTGCCTCTTAGAAAACACCCTCATTGTTACAATCGTTTGAAACTAGTGAGAAATGCTCCGGCTCGTTTCCCCAGTTAGAAAGAGATAGCAAATATACGAGGACACTGAAGACGCCGACTGTTTCTCGACCCCGCCTCTCGTTTTATACAATTGCATAGAAGTTTAAAAACCAGCTCTTTTTAACAATAAAACGGGACGTTTTAAGAAACTACTCAAATCTTAGATTTTTTTATTATTATTATTATTATTTTGTACTTGTTGCTTTAACTGCAATCCTTCACAAAAATAGACATTGTATTCTCTGTGTAAACAGGTTCCAATCCAGTTGTTTCGACTAGAAAAGCATGCGGTGTGATGGAGTGGGGAGAGGGGGGAGGAAGGGGGAGAAGAGGGGTCAAAAAGGACACGGCAGTTCCACGCTGCGCTCCGCGGTCATGGCGCTGACCAGCGATTCCATGGCGCGGCCCAGATCGTCCGCCATGTGGAACAGGCTGCCGATGCTGGGACCTGCAGGAAGAGGATTAGCATCACTAAAAATAAAAGGTAACATGACTTTTTCCTCTAGAATCTAAAATCTTTAACCGCTTAAACACCGCTTAAATGTTAAGGGGTTCAAACTTTTCATATGCTAACATAAGAGAGAAAATGTGTTGGCATTTCTTATTTTTGTCAATAGCTTTACATTTTGAGTGTTTTTTTTCCAGTTAGTTTGTTAGTGTGACCAGAAGTCAGCAACTTTCACACTTTATGGACCCGACGTGTTTCCCAGGCACGTTTTGCAGCCCGGTTTTTCTGTTGCGACACCACATTTCCAAAAGTCACACTTTGGAAGCTGAAGGTTGCAGACCTCTGAGCCATCCATGCACGACCGCTTCAACTTTCCAGATCTTGCCACAATTCATAACCAGAGAGTATCCAAAGCGTCATTTGATTTCTGAACTTGTTACTGAAAAGTGCGGCGTGCGTTTTGTAAAAATTTCTACTGCGAAGCGAAAACCTCTGGCGCTATTGTGTCTGTGATGCGCAAAAATTTTTTGGGGGGGACATTTGTGAAATGCAAAACAAATGATTTTCTGTCAATTTAGCAGCTCATGCTTTTGTCTCTGAATTTTTTGATTCTGTGTTGCATGACTTTGTGTTTATTATGTAAAGCACTTTGAAGTGCCTTACTGCTGAAATGTGCTATACAACTAAAATGTAATTGATTGACTGCATGTCACACTTTTCAGATATTTTTTTTTCATTTTTGAAACTATATGGCGTTTTAAGTGAATAATTGGAAAGTTTAAGCATCAGGAAAATTGTGTTGAGTTCAACAATCACATACAACAGCAGAACAATCATTTGGTCTGTTGTTGTATGACTGACAACTACATTTCTGCCTAAAAGCTTCGATATTCTGTGCTGTGAAAAAGTCATACATTTACAAAAGGTGACAGATGTTTTCTTTCCCTTCCACTGATCCACAAATCCCGGGTTCAGATTCACCAACGTGGCAGATGTCACAGAAAACTAGATTTTTGCTTTCCTTCTTTCTTTCTTTCTTTACAAAGTCAGACAATATTTTACTTTGCAAATGTACAAATTTTCAACAGAATATCAAAGTGTTTTCTTGCAAATAAGAGAAACTTCCAACAAAACCTCCAATTAAACCTCTTGAATGGTGAAACTCTGCCTCCTGCTGGCAGAAAATAGTCACTGCAGTCCACTTTCAGCTGTTTCTCAATGGTCAATTTGTCCAATAAATTTACAGGAAGAACATTTCTTCAAACTTGCAACTACATGCTACCAGTTTGGTTAATTCACGGCGCAAGCAAGCTCTAGAGACCAAGAGGTGGGGAGAGGGAACACTGAGCGACTGACCTCTCATGGACGTCCCCTTCTCCCGCCTGGCTCACCGAGAAAAAGGAAGAAAAGACATGAAGAAAGAAGGAAAAGTCATCCTTCTGTTTGGATGTCAGAGGAGTTCCACTGAAATGAGGCTACATTTACTGTTTCTAACTAAACGGTCGATAAGAGGACATAAAGTCAGGAATATTTTCACTCCTTCAAATCGAGACGAGAAAAGGGACAAAAAATATTCAGACTTTCTAACCGACACTTAACAGTTTTCCCCTCGGCACATTTGCGCAAAGGAAGTCAAGTGTGTCGTACCCTGGCTGTGAGGGAAAGTGTTGTTGAGCTGCTCCACCACTTCCTCCAGGCCAGATGCGTCTCGGGAAGGACTGGAAAACTCATCGTCGCCTGAAAACAGACAGGTCGTTTGATGGCTTTACGAGCGTCGACGGAAACAGCCGACCGTTTCCTGCTCTTTACCCATTGTGTCAGTCGTCTGGCTGGCTGCCACGCGCAGCAGCGGCAGAGACGAGTCGGAGCGCTGGGACGAGGTGGAGGGGGAGGAGAGGGCCGTGCCGTTCACCTTGGAATCCGTCTGACACACACACACACACACACACACACACACACACACACACACACACACACACACACACACACACACACACACACACACACACACACGAGTGAGTCGTCCACTGCCACCATTGCTGAACCAGTGATAACGTCTAACTGAGTCTGGTGTTAATTATCATATTTTATTTGAGCCCTCAAACTTTTTGTTGACAGACGTTTTCAAACATCAACGCTTCCGTCCGCTTTTCACATTATTAAAACGAAATGACATGTCAAACTTGAGCTTGACCTTCACACAACACAAACAAAATGTTGGAACGTTCCTTTTGGACGTCGAGCTCAAGTTTGGAAAGTCAAATGTTCAAAAACAATATTTTTGTGTTTCATTTAATTCAATTGTGACATGTGTTGATGTTTTGAAATATCTGTCGACATGATCGGTGACAAAAAGATTGAGAACTTAAACTGGATATGATGATTAACATTATTCACATTAAGTAGCCATTTTGGCTGTAGGTCTATTTGTCTACAAAGTTTGACACCAACAAAGTATAAAAGGCAATCCCACTACCGAGACATTTTTACTTAAGTAAAAGGTATTTTAAACTTGCTAATTGCTTATGGAGTTCCTCAAAGCACCATTCTCGGGACTTTTTTTTATTATGGTCGAATTTATCTAATTATTTACATCTAATATGGACAAACTGCTGCTGGGTTTAGAACTAAGTTGCTGATTTGTCAAATCAAAAGCAGAACCGGTCTTAAACCTGGTGGCCATATTAAACTTGTCTTTATGAGTCGGCTCTTTGCTCCGGTCCAGCTCACAGTTGGCGTTCGGCGTATTTCAAGAGTCGGGAGCGTTACCTGCTCCAGAAGCTGCCTCAGCCTGTGCAGCTGGGACTCCAGCTGTTTGTTGTGGTCCTCCAGTATCTGCATGCGGGCCTCCAGGCGACCTTTGTGCTGCCGCAGCAGCTTGGCCTCGGCGATGAGCTCGGCGTCTCGAGCGCTCTGCGGCGACACCGGGAGCATTTCGGGCGGCGAAGGCAGCGGGGACAGGCCTTTCCTGTCGTGGGCTTTTTTCAAACGGTCGTACTCGGCCTGCAGCTTCCTGTCAAAAAAACGCAAATCAATAAAGAAAAAATATTAGTGACAGTGATATTTATTATTATTCATTTTTCCTGAACTTTTTCAAGCCTCCTTCCACGATGTGCTACTTTGTGTCCAAATAAAACGACCATTAAACACTGACCTGTTCTCCTGCTCCAGGTCACCCAGGACCCTCTCCAACTCTCCCTTCTCCTCTGTTTCCATGGAGATGAGGATCTGGGCGGGGCTGCGGGGCTGACTGAGAGGAGAGCCTTGGTTCAGAGACTGGCAGTAGTGCTGGATCAACATGTGCTCGTCATCGCTGCAGATACACACACACACACACACACATCAAACATACCCACCAATGATTGACACACATTCATAAGGTCACAGAGACACAGTGGCATGGACGTGCATGTGTGAACGCACACACACACACACGCACACATACGCACACACACACACACATAAGCACGTGCGCGCGCACAAACACACAGGAAAAAATGGAGAAAAAGAAAAGCAGAAGGTGAATGAAGGAGCAGCAGAACGGGACTGGAACACAGACGAAGAATCTGAAGCTCAGAGAGAGGAACAGAAAAATGTTTGACTGAAAATATCAACATTGTTTTTGTTCTTTATTAATAAATGGGCAACATTTCATCACTGGTTTTATTTCTGTCGTTCATCATTAAGATTTGTAAATGTAACCAAATGTTGGCGCAGAAGAGAAATAAAGCGATAACGATAAGTAACCAAAAAAAAAAAACGGATGTTTTACTGGGAAAAACTTTTGCCATCATCTGAAAGTCTGTTGCCTTCATTTTGTACACAAAAAAATCAAACTATGCAGCACTGCTCAAAACAAAAGGATTTGATCCAACCTGATTCAAACATTCCATCCTAAATGGAAAGCTCTGATCATTTTTACATGAAAGTGTTTCAGATTGATTGTTAGTTTTGGGGTTCCTCAAGGCGCCATTCTCGGGGCTCTTTCATTCAATAGCTGGACGCTTCCCCTTAGGCTCAGAACTACCACGTCACTTATCAAATGGATGCTGATAATACATTTTTCTCCTCAGAACCGCATCAAAAATGAGTTTTCGAAGCCAAAAACTTCTCAACTTTAACTCGGTGAGGCTAAAGAGCACAGAGCCAAAACGGAAACAAGCCAACTACTGTCCTGGAAATGTTGTCCTATCAGAAGAACAAAGCAAGAAAATAATAATCATTCTTCATTCTTTTGCTTCTTAAACAATCTAGAAAACATGTTTACTCTGTGGATTGGCTCTGGTCATTTCTTGGTTGATAAAGCCACTGATTGGACATCTTCTACTTGTTCAACAGGAGAACTGATGCTTTGTTTCAGAAACATCAACTACAATCAAACAAACACGCCCGTTTCACTCCCCTGTTACTTTTTAACAGAAACTTATTGTTCACGATAAATGAGTGCGTTTTAGCATAAACTGTCCTCTCTCTGAACCTCGCTATAGATTCTTTGACTAGATGAAACTCTAGACTTCGTAGATAATGCTGCAAAAACAATAGTTTTTTTAGAAGGGAAATGAGAAAGTTAATTAAAACATGGCTGTGTAATGAGTTTAAATATGTATTCTTACATACATTTCAGGGTTTTTGTTCATTAATCCAACAGAATGTTGAAGGAGGACAATAAAAGTGAACGACAGATAGTCAAGAGGGGAAATTTAAAAAACAGAGAAATCAACAATTTGACCTTAAATCCAGAATACACATTTACAGACGAGTGACACAGGCAGCCAGTGGAAACAAGGACGACAGAAGCAGCCGACACGCAAAAAGCCAGTCAGAGTTAGGAGGACAGGGTAGAACAAAAAAACAAAAAACAAAAACAAACAAGAAGCTGTTCTCACATGCTCTCATTGGGTGAGATACTGTCATTCAGATAAGAGCCATTACGGTTCTCCATTTCAGCTAACCTGCGGAGGGGGGAAGAAACAGAGCAGTCAGTCTTAAAACCAAAGAGAAGAGAAGAGCCGTCAGCAGCTCTCCAAACCGGAGACCCGCAGCTGGCCGTCAGCTTCGGGGGCTTCCATCAGCTCCAGAACATTTCAAGTTCTGGTTGGATCATCGGCTGTGATCCGACCGCTGACTGTTTCTATTTTTGTTGCTTTTCGTCCATTTGGTGAACCGCTTATTGCGTCTTGTTTTTGACGTTGACACAATATATATATACAACAACTGCTCTGGATCTTTAGAAGTTTACAAGTCAATAAACCCTTTTTTGGAATTATTTGGGGGATTTTTTATTATTATTTGGAAATAAAACAGTTTTATACTAGTCAGCGTTGAGCCACGCCGAAAGCTTGAAGTTTAGCTTCCAGGCTACTAGCACAGCTCTCTCCCCTCTCGGAACGGGAATCAAACTGTTAAGTGTTGTGGTCCATCACGACCTCCTCGAAATTAGATTTTGAACACAAAAACGATGAGGCCGTTTTTCCAAACTTTGTCAGTATCCTTAGAGCGTGTGGTTATGCAAAAGACAAACTCCCGATCAACAGGAAGCTGCCACATCAGCCAATAAAAACAGAAGTTGGTCGGCGATACTTTGCGGAGACAACTGCCAAAAACAAAACTCCCCTCGAGCCGCTCCTGCTGCCCCCCTCGATGCGTGTTCTCAACCCCTCGTGTCCAGATGTGACAGTAGGGAAAATTCTTAAATATTACATAGATTACTAAGGTGATTAGCGATTATAAGCCGTTAGCTGAGACACTCCCAGGGTTGAGGACAGCAGCATGGAGTATGAGTGGAATAAAAACATAAGTGGTAAAGGTTGCTGCACCATGTCATGTTAGCAACACCTGATGCCAGGAAAGCAAGAATATAGAGTGTGTGTGTGTGTGTGTGTTACCGGTTGGCGTAGTGCTCAATCCGAGAATGTGTGTCGTCGTGAGAGAGTTGAGGGGACGATCCGGGCCTGTAAGACGGAAAGGAAAACGAGACGGCGTGAGTCAAAAAGGACAGGAGAGTCGTAGCTGGAAATCCAAGACATTGGATAAACGGTTTATCCTGCTTTACGCTGATGATACTGTGATTTATTCAAAAGTTTGAAACTTCTTGAATACTTGCAGTAATTTGCCACATGCCTAATATAACTTAAATAGACTGATTATACACAGCATCGTATGTATTTTCTTATTTAAAATGGAAAATTGACTCAGAAAGTTTTAAACATCAAGACACAAACATCCATCCTATTTGTTGCCCGTCATTTTTACTGATGTCTGTAAAAAAAAGAAAGAAGTAATTTTAACCCTTCATTTTTAACAACCAGCTTTAAGAATAAACCTTTGCACAGACTTCTGGTCTGACCACTGCGTTTAATTAATGTCTTTATGAGACTTTGTTTCTTCTAAATAAATTACTGCACAACAAAAATAGACTTTTGAGTTGTAGCAGATTAAGGACGGGAGGTTACTTTTATTACAGTTGGCGATCTGCTCCTGGTGTAACAGATTGCTGTCACCTCAAGGTGGTGACAAAGTCCTGAGCTTCCTCAGCCTGCTTCTACAGCCTGCTGAGTGCTTGGATGCCATGGTTTTTGTTTGTTTGTTTGTTTGATAAGAAAACAGAGCTGTATACAAGCGTCAGAAGAAGCGTCAGAGACTGTGTGTCAGATACTCACGCGTGGTCTACAGGCCAGAAGTTGATCAGAGTAACAGGCCTGGAAGAGAAACAGCATCTCATAATTACTATTTCATCTTTCTACTAATATTCTGCAAAGTTCAGAGTGTGCACCTTTAGTTGAGTTTTATTGAGTCAAAGGAAGTTAAACGTCCACACGAAAGCTAAATATAAGGAAGGTGGGATAATGTGTTTGCTTAGCATGGTAGAAGATAATAGTTCAGTTACACATTAATCTAGCTCCAGATTTCATTCCATTCAGTTTCAGATGGTTTTTTCAAATCTAGAAAACATGCAGACCGTCAGCCTTCATTCGGCTCTGCTGACACAAATCCAGCAAATTCAATTTTAGATGCATTTATTTTGGACACCAAAATGCTAATATAATGCATGTCCCATTTTTCCCAGAGAACTCAACCGACTTTTTAAAATAGGAGTTCCACAGGGTCTCCCTTTTAGATCGCTTATTTTTTCACAAATAGAAGTGTCAAACGATTCTTATGTACTTCTTTATGCTGATGAAACAGCCCTCCATATCTAAATGATGCAAATATAATAGTTATTTTTTGGAGTGATATAATTTACATTTACAAAAGTATTTGCCAGGAGATCCTGTTACGCATCTTTAACTTAATTCATCTTCAGCTAATTTACAATTCCTCAGTGCAATACCAATAACTCTGGAAACAGCTTTCTGTATTTAATTGGGTTATCTTTGCGTTATAATAACATTTGAGGAAGAGCAGATTTTGGTCACAAACAGCTACAGTTCGCCTCGGTTGTCATCTGAAAGCTTTAGACGATGATGTGATCCGACAGTCCTGCATGAAGAAGCATCAAAGCTACGCTTTGATTGGGAGATAGAAAAACCTATTACTTGTGTCTCTTGTCTGCATTTGTGTGTGCGTGTGTATGAGCCCCACGTTTCCATGTTGTCCCCCTCCAGGATGGTCTGGACGGGCAGGTAGCCCATGCGTGGGTGTTTGGCAAAGTAGCGCTTGGTCCTGAATTTGTTCTTCAGCACCTTGGCAAAATCACGCACGTCCTCCCCTGATGTGGTCTGCGGAGACAACGCAAAGAGGAATCGAAAACCAAGACGGCAGCTGGACTCTTAAACGCCGCAGGATTCTTTTACGTACCGGAGTGCAGTATTCCACCATGGGGTATTGCATCTTGTGTCCCTTGGCGACGCGGCCGGAGAAGAAGCAGCTTTGGCAAATGTCGTAGTTGAAATGTTTCAGGCTCCGATATCTGAAGGAGGAAAACAGAAAACATGATTGATGAGAGACAAAATGAGAGGACGGGAAAACGCCGGCCATCTTTTCCTGTGTCAGTCTGAAAGGTTTTTTCCCTGCTTTTCTCCTCGTCTTCTCTTCCTTCGTCTCTTCTGCCTTTTTGTGTCTTTCTTTTCAACTTCTATCCTTCCTTGTGTCCTCTCTATTTTTCTGAATCCGTACAACCTGGCGACTGCAGTTCATTTGACTTTATTTGATTTTCAAAGTCACTGTACATGACAAAATCAAACCTCCGTAAAGAAAATAGATGACTAAATGTAGGACATTTGTTGCTCAGAGTGTGTTTTGGTTGAGGCATCAGGCTAGCACTCTGACATAAACCTGACTGAGGCTTTACTGTGAAAAAGGCTCTTAACTGTTCTTGGAAATAAGCTGAGTCATAACCAGGGTCAGTTAATAGAAGCGTTATGATCTCAGTCCTATTATGGAGGCATGTTTACATCACGTTATGGTTTCCATGGCATCTGGGCAGCGCACAAAGCAGCTGAAGTCAGCTGTGGGCAAAGGAAAGATACTGTCGGAATAATACATATAAAAAAAATCAAATATGAAATAGGAGGAATTAATTATGGAGGCGCCGATTGCAGTTTTCTGGCCGATCACTGATCTTTGAAAAGCCTGGGTTGCTAATTCAGATTTTCCTTGATATAGATTTTTTTTGGTCTGAAAAGTCACTAAATTTACCGATGAGATGGGTGGACAAAATCGGCTTCACACGCAAGCATCAGTCGACCCCAAACGTATGGACATCGGGAGCAATTCATCACATTTCAACTAGTGATGCTCCGATCCATTTGTTTTGTTTTTTTTGACACCGATGTGCAGGCAAAGATATTAATATCGAATCGGTTTTGATTTCATCCACTTCACCCACCTGAACCCAATGATGGGACACTCCTTGCAGATATTGCACTTGGCTTGGTGCTTGGCGGTTTCTGCAGCCGCCACTCGGTGCAGGACCGGGAGCCAAACCATAGACTGAGGCTCCAGACGCATCCAGTCCAGGAACATGGAGGCCTCCAGCTCAGGTTTGTTGTTGGCCTGCAAAGAGAGAGAGAGTAAGAGAGAGACAGAGGAATAAAAAAGAAAAAAAAAGAGAAAAGAACTTAAGACGGATGCGAGAAACCCAAACCAGGTATTTCTCCTTTCAGAAATGTAGATTTCTTTTCTAATTGCTGTTGGCTAGTCTGAAGGAGCTAGCCAGCAGCTAGGAACTGAGTCGCCCCCAAGGTGGTAGCCAGATTAAAAGATTCCCCAAACATGCGTGAAAGAACAAAGCTATGTTTTGGTTGAGGGAATAACATTATAACACGATGTAAAGCTAAAAAAAAGTCGATTTTACGTGATATTTTTCAAAGTGTCTTTTCAGGGAGGAGTAAAAATCACAACATAAACAGAGAAGAGTTAGCAGGAAAATGTTCCCCTTTCATTTCGTTTCTCTACACAAGCAGAGTTAAAACTACAAAGTTGACTCCAGCTACTGATCTGGATAATGATAAGCTGCCTTCACACCGCTAGGCAGGCAGGCAGAGGGGAAATGAGAAGGCACGTAATCACATGTAACCCAGCAGAGTGAGCCACTGCTTGTGTCTGCATCCGTGTCTGTTCAGACCCGGGGTCTGAGGGGGGCACGTACAAACTGGAAGCAGCTGCGGACGGAGGGCTCGATGTTGGAGCCGCCGAAGGACGCCACCTCGCCGAGCTGCCGGGGGATCTGGATGGAGTCGTGGAGGAGGAGGCCCAAACGCCGCTGGTCACAAAAGCCCGTGGCGCTGGCGACCTGCCGGAACAAAACTGGAGGTGAAAGAGAGAGAAAGAGTTGAAGACTTTGTGCTTAGAGCACAAAGCATGGAATTGAACTTAATAGATGTAGAATTTCTTTCAGAATCGGGTCATTTCAGATCGATGCAACTTTAATTTTAACTTTTATGTACAAGCTGGTTGGACTTACATCTGTATTTATCCTCCAGGTGGGCTTTGCAAAGCGAGATGATTCCAGTTTTGAATGACAGACTCCGAATCTTCCCAGTGCGCCCGCTGCCAAAGCAACATTTCAGAACCCGGTTAGCCCTGGAAGGAAAAAACACTCCTGGGGTCGCGTCGGGCGATGCGTTCACGTACGTGTCGTAGACGTTGAGCAGCCAGTTGAGGCACATGTCCACGCTCAGCTGGACGTTGACCAGGTGGGAGTGGTTCTGCTCCAGCCGCTGGTACAGGCTGGTGAGGCAGGCCACCAGCTGGGAGATGTCCAGCAGCTGCTCGTTCTGCTTCAGGGTGTGCTGCTCAAACACCTCGCACGCCGTCTGCATGCTCAGCAGGTCCACTAAGCAAAGAAACACCACCGCAGTTGATGAGCCTGTCTGTACAGAGTGAACGGCACTTTGCTTCCATGTCACCAGACATTCTTGAAATCCCTAAAAAGCGGGTTTGGTCAGCAATTCTCCAGGCTTGGGTGACTTTTTCCTCAACAAAGAGAAAAGAGCCAAGAACGGGTCCTTGTGGGACGCCAAAAATAACGTTATACAAAGGGGCCTGAACATCGGCAAAACAGAACATGTTCTCGAGATGCAAATAATTTTATTGGGTCACTTATTGACTTGAAGATTTGGATGAAAGCAAAGTTTGGTTGACGGCAAACCTCATCTTCCGCAGTCCAAGAAAAACACAATTGTGTCAATTGGTCTCCAACTTTTCCAAAGCCTTCAGACGAAACAGGTGAAGTAGAAAATTAGTTGATAATTACATATGACTTGAATAGTTTACAGTTTGAAGCAATGTTGCCTCAGAGAGCAACACCACTGAAGCAACCCAACGACTGAAGGATGAAGGCGCTGGTCAATCATCAGCTACAGCTTGTCGGTCATTTGCAAAAAGTCTCGAAACATTTACGTTCCTGAGCCTTAGCAGGTACAAAAGGTTTAATCGGATTAAAATATTTTATTTAGCGACACTGAAGGTGTAACAACCTTCTGAAAACAGTACATTTCAATATTAGGAACTCCTTTCCTTATAGTAGTACTTCCTTGTTGTGTATGGCGGGAGACAAATTTTTTTTTCTTTTTTGGTTTAATTCAGATTTGCGTACTGGAAGCAAGGGTTAGGAAATTTGACCAAGTTACTTTTTAGTAACTTGAAATATATTCTACTGTTATAAACCATTTTAAATACAGGAGAAATGAATAATTATACATTTCTGCAGAGCCATCCGTTCCTCCAAATCTCAGAAGGAATGATTTTATGAGATACAATTAATCCTATTAAAAACAAAACTGCTGAAAGCATTAATTCAAGTCCACAGAAAGTCCTAGTTAAAGTAATCCAGAAGCCATGTAGGGGAGACAGCGCACAAATACCTGACACTAGAGCAGAAAAACACCAAGGTAGCAAGCATGGCCCAGTCAAAGTCCAACCCTAAATCCAATTGAGATTGTGTGGCTAACAAATGTTCAACTCTAGAACTCCACTCCTGGGGATTTTGCTTTCACTTATAAAAAGCTTTGGTGTCACAAATAATTCCTCTGCTCTGTGCTGCCGCAGCAGCCTGACAAAAAAGACGTAGGCAGCTCCCACTGTGCAGATCCACCGGCAAAAGATGAGAGGGATGAGTAAACACACATATGGACACCATGATGCGTCAGAAACGGAAACAGAAAGGGACAGATGGTTAATAGTAGAGAGGAGGCAGGAGAGAGAGACGGGACGAAGACGAGGGGAAGAGAAAAGCAGCGAACGGGGAGGACGAGCGCCACCGGGACGATACTCACGGCAGAGAGCTTTCTGCAGGCGCCTGAGCTTCATGGCTGTGCGGTAGGCCGAGAACCGAACGTTGTTCAGGTCGGCTGAGAAGCAAAACGTTACATGGCAAGTTCAAACCCTCCGATTTAAAAAAATTAATAAATGGAAAGAAAAAACACCTTAAAAGACGCTGAGGTGAAGCTTACCCAGAGACTGGTAGAGCTCCGTCATCTTGGGATGGTCCCAGCATGTCGTCTGGGTCTGGTGGCTGCAAAGGGACAAAATAGATGGTGTCCAGTTAAGGTTTGGTTAAGGTTCCTAGCTTGACCTGCTAGTTGGAAACTCAATTATCTGATGGACCAACTAACGGAAGTAACAGCAATGAAATGTTGTGAAGACAGGCGTCTCCCAGAAAACCCGCAGGGGTCGCCATAACTGCATCAGCTAGCTTAATCTGTTTATTACTGGCATATAAGAAGCTATACTTAAAATAAAGTCCAGGCTTTGCTTTTGGCAAGAAATTGCTAACGTGAGATGCTTAGGGTGTCTTGAAATAACGCCACAAAATCAAGAATGAATTGAAATATTAATTAAACTCTGCTTTATAGCAACTGCTCTCTTGCTCTCTCTCATGTGATATTGCTGCCGAGTAAGGACAAATCTGGGCTTTGACTAGGCCTATAACTTTATTTCTGTGCAGGTGGAGGTTTCAGGTCAGACTTTAATAGTAGGTGTGCAAAGCGGGTGACTGCTGAACACAGTGGGCGGTGTGGCTCAACCACTGCATTGAGCAAAACAAAGAAGAGAAGAAGAACACAGTGCAGCTCGGACGTTTTGCCGCTGTCCAGTTCCTACCGGCGCACCAGGTGTACGAGAGCACGCCCGCACTTAACCTCCGACTCTGAAGCATGCGCAAACGATAATCGGCTTGTTTAACCTCTCTCCCACACTCACGCTGTCGATAATGAGGAGAGGGGTCCCCTGGTGAAGAGCTGCTCGAAAATCCTCAGCCTCAAAGTGTGGACAAACAGCGGCTCGTTGTGAGACCGCCGCTCGCACAAACGCCCCCCCAAACAAACAGCGCAGCAGCTGCTGCTTTCACGGGCAACACGGCGACGCGTCGGGGCTGAGAACGGCTGCGGGTCGAGCGAGGCGTTTGTCCGACGTGGAGCATTGACTCGTGTAACGGCGAACGGCCGCCGTTTTTCAGCAACCAGCTGGAAACGACACTTTGACTACAAAGTTGTACATGGAATTCAGAAAGACTTGATGTGAGAAAAATGTCATTACAGAGATATTAACAAGAAAATGAACAAAATTTAAATATTACACCAGTGTTAATTTTTGGTGTTTCAACCAGAACTTTGGTACCACAGCAACAACTAGAAGCCATGTTTCAATTACTAGAGATCTTCCAATCCACTTTTTTCCCCACTTCTGATGTCTGAGGTTTAATATCGGCCAACACAAAAAAACAGTGCTGAATTCACTTAAAAATGTTTTTTTTCTTTTTTTACATAAATGTACTAAATTGCAAATACATTTGATAACTCTGCATCAGTACAGCACATTTAAACACACCGCAATCTTAAAATTGTCGTCAAATACGTAAAAAAAACACGACTTTAAGTTGTTCAGTCGGTCAGATTAGGAGAATAACAGCCATCGTAAAATAAACCGACAAAAACAATAGGTTGACTTCCTAAAAAAACGAACAAACTTTCTTTTGAATAAACCAGACCAGAACATGGCTGTGTGTGAAGATAGAAAAAAATCAAGAGTTAATGAAATACTCTTGCAATCACTAGCATTCAGAGAAATTAAAAACCCACAAAAACAGGGGACCGATGTCACAGCCGAGGGGTACACCAGAGTTCAGACAGACGTTGTGAAGAGTAGAACCGATGTCTGGCTGGCAACACAAGGATCTGTAGCATGATGTATCATCATTGCAAAGCAGTGCAATACTTGCTGCCATTTCATTGAAAAACAAGCTAGTCTATCCTTTGGATAGAACAGTGAGAACTTCACACTTGATGCCCTGTATGACTAAGACTCTTCTTATAGAGAAGTAGTTCTTGAGTAGCAATTGATTAATAAACGCATGAAATTCTTTGGCCTGACCAAAACACCATGCTGCTTAATTTTAAAAGGAATGTTAAGAGGAATGTCTAAACTAGGTTGGCTTCCATATTTGTTTAATGACTGATTTTCATTCCAATCATTTGATTGGACTAAAAAGTGAATTCGTCGGAGCACACACACACACACACACACACCTGCAATCACATGGGTGCCAAAACTGGGAAGCAGCCATTCCCACAAAGTCTACATCCTATCCTGCCGTGCTGAGAAACCGGTAAGTGGATCAGCGGATCGGGGCAAAGCAGCGCCAAATGTGCACCGATTCTGCGCCGAGTTGCCAGGAAGGTGACCGTGTGTGGAGTGTGAAGGAATTCAAACCCTGCTGCACTGACGGCGGGGCTCCGTGTGTTCCCAATGGGCAGAATTCAATCACATACTGCTGACATGCAGGCGCGGCTCGGGGGCTCGAGATTTTACCCACATTCACGTCCCAATATGGCAGCGGAGGAGCGGGGAGGAGAGCGGCTCGAGGAGGCGCGAGTGACCGCACGCCTCGCCTCGCTCCCCCGGTAACAACCGCAGGGAGGGTTAAATCACTCCCAAAGAGAACCGCTTACCTCCCACTTCTTTAGCGGAGAGAGGGGAAAGCGCTTCTCGCTCATTTCTCCGCAAAGCCGGACGATTTACTGTTATTATTCTGCGATAATTGACTGACGGTAAAAGCGCACGGTCGATGCGCGAGCGGCGTGAAAAGCTCCCAGGCTGCATTAACCGCCGTCCCCATTATTTATCAGCACCACCAACGTTCACCCAGCCCCTCTGCAGACACTCACTTCCGAAACTGCTCCCGCATCGCCCGCAAATCACAGCCCCGCACGTCCAGAGGTGATGGCTCGACTCGGCGAGGAGACAGGAGGAGGAGGAGGCGGACGGAGCGTCTCCTGACACCGGCGAGAGGCGTCCGAGGTTACCGTGAAGGGGCCTAAACGAGTCGGTGTGTGTTCCTCTCTGCGAGCGGCGGGGACGGGGCTGCGGAGGCTAACGCGTCCCGGGGAACGCGGCGGAGGAGCACTTCCGCTGGGTCAGACAAAATAAAAGCGGCAGCCGCTTGTTTCCCCACTTACTGTAGGGCTTCAGCATCACTCTCAAACAAATTCCTCTTGTTTTCGAGCAGAAACACGGGCGATTAAACTACCAGAGGCGGAGCGAGGATTCTGAAACACTGGGCTCAGTCCACATATTTTTACTCATATTAAAGTTAATATGAGTAATTCAATTTAACTAGTAAAGCAAATCTTTACATTCAAGACTATCAGGATTCATTTAAAATGTTCTTAGATTGAAATGTCTTAAATATTGTCACCTTCCTAAAATTTTGAGAGGGTGATTTATCTATTTATTTTTTTGGTCTTAAAGTCAAAATCACTTTTGGCAAAAATGAATTAGGCCATTAGTTTAAGAAGGTGACAATATGTAAATTCGCGTGGCCACTTGTGTTCTGAAATAAACTATTAATCCTAACAATGGTATTTTTTTTAATTCTTTTACATAAACTTGCGTAGCTTGTCTTGATCTTTCAGTGACATCAGTGTATTTAAGGCCTGATGGCATCGTCGTCTGGGAAGGACAAGTTTAGTCTGATTAAATGTTAGACAGTGGAAAAACATTGCTGCATTTTTACACAGTGTATAAAGATCAGGCTTCAACTTTCATGTCGAAGGGGTGAAGGGGAACAAATCGGTTGCAGGTTCGATCCCCTCTCCTCCCGCTTCTGTCGTTGTGTCTTAATCCTTGCTTAAGACACTTCTATTTGTTTCTATCTCCTTAAATTGTGTCATATTTGTTAAAAAAAAAGGTGCATTTATGGTTTGAGCAGCAACCACCAGAATTTCATCGGTTAGGCTGATTTATTTATTGTCAGAACAAAATCCGTCAATCTTTTTAAGTCAAAAATAAACTACAGCCAAAAACTTCATTTAACTTCTAATTTAGCTTTGCTTCAGTTTTATTTTTAATTGTATTTAGTTTACATAATAATCTATTCTAACTTTTACAATACTTTGAAAGAAATGCACATTTCTTTTCCATTTCTGTATTGTATGAATTTCATATGTCTGTCATTATTATGTACTGAACAATTTAAGTGTCCCTTTCATTTTGTGTCTGGCATAGGAAGATTATTGATGGCGCACAACCTCCAACCTCTATTTTCTATAATATTGTATAAAATGTCACTGCAGATGAAAGTTGTTTCAAAACTCTAGAGGTCTGTTTCGATCTTAGCTTCTACGATTGAAGTATTCTTATCCGCAAGTTGCAAACTTTTTTTTTTTAATGAAGATCTTTATTTTGAAATGAAAGCCCGCTTACTTCCTGTCTAGCCTGGCCTGCCGCTCAGCAGTGGCCCACAGCTCTGCTAGACAAGGCAGAGATCAGGCTCCCTGCCTCTGAATCCCTTCCCCCCCTTCCTGCTGTTTCAGGGGAGCAAAAGAGCCTGAACATCATATGAGGGGTTGGGGGGGGGTTCACCTCCCTGACAAGAAGGACGGACAGCGAGGGCTAAGCACCACTCGCACTCGGCATCGTGAAGCAGAGGGAGAACAATAAGGGTTGGCTGGGAGAGAGTCAGAGGAGGGAAGGAGAGCAAAGTGCCTTTTGCTTGTGAGAAAGGAGAGATAAGCTGAGATGGAGGAGGAAGGGTGAGGGGGGTGAGGAGGAGCAGCTCCGCTTGCAGGGTTGAAGAGAAAAGTGCGGACAAGTCTCAACTGTTACATTAACTCTGGAACAGTGTGGAGGTGTGTGTGTGTGTGTGTGTGTGTGTGCAGTGAAACAATAGCCGTTTTGTCCTGCTCTGGTGGATTTCATCCCCGCCCAACTGATGAGAGTAAAACATGATGAACAGCTGCTGCTGAAAAGCTTCCAGCTGATTTAAAATGCAGAAGCATGTGTTCAGTTGGAGTGGCTCATCTTTTCCCTGGTAAGCTGACAATTTGTCCAGGGCTTTACAGTAACGCGTGATGCCCGCGGCATACGTTGACCGCTTAAGGAAAAGTTCTGTTCCGGTGTCCGAATAATTCTATCAGATTCTTCCGGTTCTTCTTTTTGTAACTTCCCACTGCCTCTTTCCAATTGTACGAGCGTGAACGTTCATATCAACCGTAGCAAGAACGTTGACGTTTCAACGGTGACGTTTGAGGGTTTTGGAAACCTGCGTTGAGGACTTGAAGTAAGCACAAATGGCTGATTTGCAATTCTTCCAAAAGCTCCAGCAGAAGATTTTTTTCGAGGGGACCATGGCCCCTCGTGTCCCTCCCTGGAGGTCGCCACTGGTTCATATCATTTGTACCTGATGTGAGATGTATTTTTTAGACATTATATATGGGAAAAAATGTCAGGGTTTCCAAAGTTTTTTTTCTCACCAGAAATGTTTGGAGTTTTTATTATTTGTTTTTAGGTAATATTAAAATAGACTTTAAATATGTTATATGGTAGCTGAATAATAATAATAAAAAAACAAATCAGGGTCTAAAATCACTCCCCGATGTCTGCTCTTGTCACAATGTTCCCTTCCGGTTGATGCGCAAATCAACCTTCAACATCACTGAACCGCAAAATATAGGAATTTATCTATACACTGTTCTTCTCTTGACATTGATCAAACAAAAATAGTACGAGAAGACGTTTCTCTGAGCTTTAATGGTTTTCGAAACATATGTCATATATGTAAAACGAAACATTAGAAGAAGTTGAGGTGGAAAATATGTTAAAAACAAACAAGAGTTAAAATTCCCAAGGGAAATCCGTTCAGCTAAGAGGAGAGGGAACAGAGCTGCTTTTGGAGCGACACAAAGGGCAGGAGAATGTGAGGATCAGCTGGCCCACCACCCAAAGGTCTGTACTTACTTGATATAATAGGGCACATTGTTTGGAGAGATGCCCTGCTCAAACGGTCTTTCTACTGATCCTGGAGAAGACACAGGGACGGATGAGGAGTGTCACAACAAAAGACATGAACTTTCACACAGTTTATGCATCGTCTGGGGAAAAAAGGTGCAACTCTTCTTTTTGTTACTTAACCTTTACAAAGACAGGATGTTGCAAAGCGAGCCTGCTCTTTTCTGTTCTCTACTCTGTTTTCCGGTAGATATGAAAAATTGGTCCCAGCTTCTTGCTCTTTTTTCCTAACACATACTTTTTCCTTCCACTTAACTTTTCATTAACAGCCTTTTGTGGCTTGTGGTTTAATACTTTCCTGTACTATTTATTTATTTTCACATATTTTTGGGGGTTTACATTACATCAAAAACACAGCTACCAGATCACTAGTATTATTAATATGCCACTTAAATTGATCTGAAATGAATTCTGAACAAATTGGATTTTCTAAAACTTCATATGAACTTATGGTAGCATTTTTTGTCATTTGTGATTATATAAAAGAACTGGACTGAATTCAAACCATTGTCCAGCCACCTTCACGTTAAATTCCTCAGTCCTGGCATGAGAACTGAGGGGATTAGCATCCATATTTAAAGAAAAAAAAAGTGTTTCCCACTTTTGAATAATCCCAAAGAAGAAATAGCACACAAATTTGATTTCAACCCATCTTCCTACCACAAGTTAAATGCAGGATACATTCAGAGCGCTGTGAGAATCCTATTGTATTAACTAATTAAATTAAAAAAAATTAAAAAAGTTGTTTGTGATAAGTAGAAAGCTCTTGAGAAAGAGCCAAACACAACTTCCGAAGGACCTATTTGTGCCCTCAACATTTCTCTCCAGAAAACAGTCATTTGTACGAGCTAAATAAATGAAGAAGCTAAAGCGAGCTACTGTCGCAAGCTATCAACTAATGACGTGAAGACAGTTTTTGTATACAACGTGCCTAAACCCTGCTGCCGGTTGGCTAGCGAAAGACGCTAGGAGAAACAGCAGATACAGAAAGCGTCGGAAGTTCCTTTAAATGATAACAAAGACATCGCTACTGCCACCAGCACCAAATGTGAAATCATGGACCTAACACCGGACTCTAAACGGTTGTTACCAGTGTAGTCAAGTCTAGGGTACATCATTTAACCAGAATGCATTGCAGTGTAAAACAACATGTGTGAAGACATTTTATTTAAAAGTTATAAAATACCAAACAGCCTACGGTATTTCTACTGTATGAATAAAGTACAGCATAATTTGTGAGTATATAGACATGAGTAGGAGTGGGGGGGCGGGGCCTCACCTTGAGAAAGGCAGAAGTCTGTGTGAGCGTCCGTCAGCTGCTTCAGATGTTCTTTGACAGATATCTGTTAGACAGAAAGCAAAATAAAATCAACACTTTTATTCACTGCCTGACCTTCTGATGATTATTTAGATGCATTTTATTAAAAAAAAAAAAAAAACCCCGACCAAAACACAAATCAATACAATAACTCTAAAAGCTTAAAGGGAAGTTTGGCGTTTTAGAAGAGATGTTCTGTGAGGCAACATACATACAATAAAAATATATTTGATTAAAATGTATAGCTGTGTTCGATCCGAGCTTTCTAAGATTTTGAATAAATTAAATCCTGTGAATGATCTACTAATTTATTGTGATTTTGCCAACTTCAGCAAAATTACAACTATTCCATTGCTTTCTTCCGTTGCAATGTATAGTAAACTTATGAAATAGATCATTACATTTTGCAGATGCATGGTTTTCCTTTCACTTTGATGTTAATCACCAACTAACAAACTGCGTCCACTTGTTTAAGTTGGATCGTTTGGTTTGTGTGTAAAACCAAAAAAAAGTTATTCCAGCCAAATATATCACCAAAAACATGTAAATTATATACATTTAAATCGACACTGTACATAATTATAAGAACACATTGGTGGGTTGAGCGAAGTAAACAAAGATGAGGACGGACACAAAAACTGAATTTGAAGTGAAATGGTCCCTCTATCTTGTCAACTCACTTCCACATTAAATAAACAAAATACCAATGTTATTTTTGGTAGAATTAAAAAGACCAATGTCAAAAAATGTGATTTTCTACAGTCTGTATTTCAATTTGCGGTTTTATAACTTCTATAAATAATTTCTACAAGCAGAAGGAACACATTTGTGGTCCTGGAGCCACTAAACTGGCATCCTGGCGACGCTAAATTGAGTAAAGTAGCGTCTGTGAAGATTAAATGCATGGCAAAATATCATTCTTTAATAGAAAATCATGGAAATCCATCTGATTCTTGCTGCGCTGTCAACGCCTGCCAGTGAGCTACATCTTTAAAATCCCCAGGGAAGCGCCGCCGTATGGGCGGTGAAGTCCTCAAGCAGTGGACTGAGACGGCTCGGAGTCCATCTTTGCGGACAGACCGGCTCATTAAACATCCAACCTTTCATCTGCTACCCGCATGACAAAGCAGCTGATGACACAGCATGGAAAAGAGGAGGTGAGAGGAGGAGAGCCACGATATGAGATGAAGAAGATGCAACGGTGATGGCCTGTCCCAGTTTTTCTGCTTCTATGCAGCCAGGGACTGAAATTACCTTTGAGTCCATCTCATCCAGTCCATTGCTGCCCGAGTTGCTTTTTCCCGTATCCACGGTAACCTGATTAGAGTTGTACAAGAGATGTGGGATTGTTGAGGCAGAATCTGCTGCTATTACAGAGAGTGCACTTTGTGCCTACGTTGACCATCACCTGCGACCCTTTAGGCATAAAAGAGCAGAGAACTCACTGGAAAGAGCCCAATCTCGAGCTCTTCCCCTCCTCCCAATGCGGACATAAGCATATATTAGATGTACAACATGAAGTTTAGGTATAAACTAATATTACAAGATGTCATTATGAAGCCATGACACACAGCAGTGAACTGTGTGTTATGGCGAAAGCCGAGCAAAGAAAAACCCTGGTTTATTGAAGAAAGTCAGATGCTTGTGCCGCCGCCAAAGCATCTGCTCCGGTCCTAACTTCAGAAAGACTGGCCTTCTGGTCCTGTCACTGTTGTTGCATCCATTTCACCCAGCTGATTGGCTCTATCCGTCGCACCCTGTTATGATCGCCGGCTGGCTTCCAGTACACAAAGGGTGGTGTTTATTGTTGCTGACACGAACCGAGGCTGAACTGCCTCCGATCGCCGGCACCTCATCATTATGAAAGTATTCTACCATGACGGCTGAGCTGGCTCAGTTTAATCATAGTAATCTTAGTAGTAGCCAAAATGTCTAAAACATTTAGAAGAGCTCTCAGATCATGAAAGCCTGTTGTGATAAAAGACTTGGTGTCGTCTCAAGAGTGCGGTCGATCATTTAAATGCTAAGTCAGCCAGCTATTGCTGCTGCAACCTGCTGTGATATGTTCTTTTGAAATTTCTTGCTGTTACACATTAATTACTTTCCATTTCAACATTTTATTTTGCTTTACATACTGAATATACAACTAAATAATGTGTTAAAAAAATGAAAATTGGCTCAAATTTTACCCATTAAAGTAGATTTTTAGGTAACATTATCTCATTTATTTTGGTCACAAATCCTTCCCAAAAACTGCAGATCTAGAATTTATTCATTGTGCTCAAACTTTAGCAATGAACACCGAAGCTGGCTGTGTAAAAAATGCATTTTGAACAGTAAATAAGTCTTATGACTAGAAAGAAATGTGTTTGTATCCAGCCACAGTTAGCTTAAGGCTAAATTCAAGCTTGCTGACAAGGCATAGCTCGTTAGCTGCCTAATGTTCATTAATATAAATTAATACACAAAGCAGAAACCATCTTTGCACTACCGCAGAAGCTGGCATCCATGATTTTTCTTATCTCCGCTCTTGGGGGTACAGCCAATCAGCATCAAGGAAAGCGAACGGCATTCATCGATTGGCTGTTTTGCAATCAGCAACCGACAGGGTGTGAATTAGCATTTCGCTTAGCTGTTTCTGTTTCTCAAGCGGCATTTTGTTTTAAGCATTTCAGATATAGATTATAAAATAAATCTGTGAACAGGCAGGTTTTCCACCAATAATTTGAAATTCCACGTCACAGAAACGTCCGTGAATAGCTGAATCCACAAGTACTGAACCGCAAGTGTGTGTGTGTGTGTGTGTGTACGTGTGTGTGTGAGAGACCTCTGTACCTAATGAACCACGACCCCACCAAAGTTGGGATTGTCATTCGTCTCACCAAATATATCACAGGAAAATTTAACACGGTTTGGGACTGAGGTCTTGGCTAAATGTGGTCAAAGCAATGTCAGCCTTGGTTGGCTAATAGAGTGCAAACATCGCTCTAATGTCCTTAAAAGCTTTGCCTGCATGTGTTTCCAGCGTTTCAGCTTTTCGACCACCTTAACATTTTGATGGAAGGCACTCAGGCTAATGTCCTGATAAGGTAAAAGCTTTGGTCTCTCAATCCACAAACATAAAAAAATGAAAATGAAAAGTTCAGAGACCTTTACGATGACGGCTGAATTTAGTCATCCACTGGTCAGGGTTGTAAATGGGAGCATTGAAGTAGGTAAAACTGTAGGTAAATAACTAACAATGGAAAAGCTAGGGAACCGGGAGGGTTAGTTCATTGGAACAATGTTTTTCTAGTGTGTGAGAATGTGTAAAGGGTGTACATACTTGGAGCAGTCTCCAGCGCGTGTTGAGGTCTTCAATGCGCTCCAGGTTGCAAGGAGACAACTGGATGTCGGAGGGATCGAACGTGGACGCCAAATGGTTCATGTGTGTCACGTCGTCCTTAATCAGAGCTATTTCTTCCTGGAACTCCTGAGCCAAAGAGAAACACACACATTTGTGACCGCTCAGATCAAAATTTCTTCCGAAGACAGAGTGACTTGTTGCTCTGTCGGAGTTACCTTGACTCTACTGATGTGCTCAGGTAAGGAGTCAATCAACAGTTCCCCGACAGGTTCCCAGCCCTGCTTCACCATCTCCGCCTGCTTCAGCTGTTTGTCCAGCAGGTCTTCTGCGTCCTGGAGCTCCATCAGTCTGTCCAGGGCCAACTCCAACCTCCTCTGCCAGTCGGCCGAGTCCAGGTTGAGCCGGTCCCAGCGGCTCACCACGTCGTCCGCCTCTTTGCGCAACACTCGGCCCACGTTCTGAGCACGCTCCTCCGGGCTGATGTCTGACGTTTGGGACAAGCCAAGTCTGGCAAAATGAGTAACTCATAGTCTCATTTATTAAGCTATATTTGATCAATTGTGCCTCTTTGACCAGAGAAGCATTAGCGCCTTAGGAAGGTATTTACACCCTTGCGTCTGTCCCTCAAGTTGTTGAATTCTGGCCATTAAAACTTGGTCCCACTCTGAGAGCCACATGAGGGCGATAGAGCGACCGCCTGAAGCACTGAGCAGACGCTGGAATTCCCCTCTTCCTCTCTGAACGTGCTCAAGCTGGCAGCCTGACAGATTTATTAGACCACACTTTAGGCTTGGCTTGTTTTGTAGCCCAAGCTGCTGCCATGGTGCAAACAGCGCGGCCAGTAAAGCATCTGTGACCGCGTTTCTGTGTCGACCTCCGCAAGCAGCCGTCACTAGGCTGCCACTAGGATGCGTGGTTTTAATTTGTGAGAAAAGAGAGACGGAAAGCTAATCCTCGCCTCCCTTTATATGTCAAATTTGAGAAGTGGAGGAGCTCAAATACTTTGAGAGCAGAATTTACCGTTCCCCCCTTTACAGAAAACCCTCCAAATTCAAAAGTTATTGATTCTGCAGATCAGGTAGTAAACAGGGTGTGTGAAACTGAACCTAAAACGTGGGAAACTAATGTAAATGACAAAAAAAAAAACAACAACTAATAAATAAGTAAATGTCTTGTATCAAAAAATATTTGAACCAGTGGTACAAATCAATGGATGAAAGCATATTCACGTCTTTCTGGTTTCTGGTTTTAACATGACAAAATATAGAAAGTAAAGGGCTAAGAATACTTTTTCAAGGATCTGTAAGTGATGAATGGTTCTTTGACATAACAGTCTCAAAACAAAAACATTATAAAGCAGAAATAAAATGTCAAATTAATGTCTGCAAGTCTGTTGTAGACATGGATGAAGTTTGGGTGCGTTTGTTTCACCTCTCGGTTCAGGTGATGGTGACTCTCCAGGCAGTTCGGACAGGAAGAATCCCGTATCATCAAGAGCCTTGGTCACCACCGGATCCTTGGCTCTGAGCTCCATTTTGAACCCCTGGGACACACACACACACACACACACACACACACACACACACACACACACACACACACACACACACACACACACACACACACACACACACACACACACACACGAAGTCAAATTAAAACAATTTTACACCAGAAAAATACATCACATATTTCCTTATTAATTTTAAACATAAGCTTGTGACGTGTTTCCTCCTTACTCTGTGGGTATCCAGCTGGGTCTGCACGGCGGGAACGTCGCCCCCTACAGGCTTCTCCTGCTCCAGCTGCTGACTCTTCAGCCTGAGCCAGTTCAGCAGCTCCTGCAGGGACATGTGGAGCCTCTTCCAGGGAGCCATGTCGGAGTCCAGCTGTGACCTACCAAACAAGCAGAAGCTTTTCCCTACCATCTTTTTTTTGTTGTTGAAATCATCTGGATCCAAACTGAAGCATTTCTCCCTCTTTGGACCGTCTGCGGTCCAGGAGTGTCTCACCTCATGCTGAGAGTCTTGCTGCGCAGGTCGTTCCAGCGCTGCCTCATGTTGTCCAGGCGTCTCTGGAGCAGGACCCGGTCCTCGGGGTCCCTCAGAGAGGTCAGGATCCTCTGGCCGTTCTCATCCAGGGAGTGATACAGCTCTTCATGGCCGTCCACCTCTGCCTGGAGGTCCTAGTTTAACACAACGAGGCAGGATTTGTAATAAAAATTATGTATATATCAAATAGGACTTGAGAGAAATTTAGCTTTGTAATTTTAATGCCTTGAAACTGGGCCTGTCTCTTCAAGAAACTCCTTCAGGAAGCCATCACAAGATGGCTCCTCTATTAACCCTATTTTTACCGGCGTTGCTCCTATAATGAGCTCAGCGGTACCACCAGGTGTTTGCTAATTGCTACTGGCTAGTCTGAAGGAGCTGAATGGAGGGCTGCACTTTGGTGTACCCAGGCATTTTGCACAGCTGAATGGTTGCCACGGAGATGAAAGTATTTCATGCAAGAAAGAATCAAAGTAATTAAAACTTTGATTCTTGGGAAACTGAATATTCAGCTCCTTCAGACTAGCCAGCAGCAATTAGCAAACACATGGGGTTAGACGAGCTTCTTCTCAGTGCAACGCTGATAAAAATGTTAATAGAAGAGCCACATTGTGATGACTTCTTGAAGGCGGAGTTTCAGAAAGAACAGGAGCTTCTTAAAGACACAAAGGCCCAATTTCTCGCAAAGCCTAATTTTTTTCACTGAAGTTGGCATAATTACTTGACTGTGCTGTAAAAGCGTCTTTAACCAAAGATTAGGTCACACATGGATATGACAAGAGAAGAGTTTCGCATGAACCAAACGGGCTCAACGATCGCCGTCGAAACAAAGATGCTCTTCATCCAACTGAACTTCAACAACAAAACTTACAACATGTAACATCTGTTTTCATAACTGGATTTTTTTTTTCCCGCTTTACAAAAGAACGAAGCTTGAATTTGATGTTCCAACCTGAACTTGGTAGACCTTCCTACGCAGCATCCTCCGAAGAACAAACTAGACGCCAAGTCGCAGAGGAAGCGCCATGGATTTCCTCTGTTCTGCTCAAACGAGCTCTACCCCCCCACAGCAGCCGCACAGAAATGCCCTCTGTTCAAAACGCGAGGCAGATACTGGAGACGAGAGGACGGGGAGGGCGAGGAGACAAAGTTGGGCCGGCTAAGTTGGTGGAAACACAAGAGGGGGTGAGGAAGAGATAGGAGGAGGAGGAAGGAGCCATAGAGGACATGAAAGCAAGAGGAAAACGATGAGTGAGCTCGTTTTCCAATTAAACCTTATCTGCGTGTGGCGTTGTCGCCCCGGAGAGAGTGTGCGCACTCCTCTGGATGCTACAGCTGCCATAATAATTGGACACAGAAGACTATCTCGGCGCTGCACACAGCACTGCCTGTTGGACTGACACAACTCTTGAAACGTGTGCGCGCGCGTGTGTGTGAGAAGAGGGAATAAAAGCTGAAATTTGTGTCTCGGATTCCCATTCCGATATGCGAGTGTGTCCGAGTTGCGACAAAAAGAGCGTGTGGGAGCAGGATGAGGGTCAGAGTGTGTCCTCGCCACAGACAGAGGCCACCATTCAACACCCACAATGCAGCGGGGGGCATTTTTCCATATGTCCGCCAGACCGGGAAAGGCCAATGAGATCGCTTCATGCTGCCATATCAGCATTGTTGTCATTCCAAGCAGAGGAGGGAATTCTGCAAGTCTTTTCATTTTTTAAAATTATATATAAATATATAATTTTAATTATATATATATATATATATATATATATATATATATATATATATTTTTTTTTTTTTTTTTTTGGTCGACTTGTTACTCAAACACTGGGCAAAGCCGGGAGGACGTTGTCTCCTGGGACGGCGTTTGATGTCAACTTTACAAAAACTGAAGTGAGCTCGATTAAAAACACCGTAGATGTCAAAAGTCTGGAGTGAGACGGAAAGTTTAATGTCGATTAGATTTTAGTTCGGCATTCCCCACAACTTTTATCTTCAAATGGCCTCATGCGACCTTACAGACGACTTTTTCCCCCACAGTCCGAACGACGCAATTCTGATCTTCTTACCCCCATAAACGGAAACAAAAATTGTTTGTGTGTATGTGTGTGTGTGGTTTTTTTGTATGGTAAACACAGAAAACGACGACATACTTTACAGCAGGTGGACATACTTTTCAGCTCTGCTTGTATTAAAAATGTCGGTCCAAATAAAATACTTGAGCTCAACGCCTCTCTGAATGTAGAAAAAAAAAATTAAACGAAAGATGCAAAAGAAAGTCTCTCTGCTAAAGCTGCTCTGCCCTTATGCCATGCTGTCCTTGTGAAAACAATTTACTCTCTGCCCACACAGCTCCAAAGCCTCCATTATTCATGCAGGGCCAGTTTTTATATATAAACACAAGAAATCTGTTGCATTAATATCCCGACTCGGCGAGCGAGGAAACATAATGACGACTGACAGGTGGAGTGACAAACATGGATAATCCTGTTCCTCTGGTACCTGGTGAGGGAAGGGGGGACGAATAAGAGCTGAAAGTAATTTAGTTTTTTTTTTTTTCCGAGCTCCCTGTTAAGATCCATAACCATAACCAGGTCATGCAGTTTCACCTCAAACGAGCCGTATTACACGCCCTGATGAAGAGGACGCGTGTGTTAAACCGGGTCCCACCTTCCACTGGGCCAGCAGCCTCTTGGCCGCCTCAGGCTGGTCCTGCAGCCTCTCCTTGTTCGTGGCGTCTATTAAAACGTTGCAGGTGGTCTCCGCCTCCGTCAGCCAGCTCAGGAACTTCTCCAGGTCCAGGTAGAAGTGGTGGAGCAGCTTCAGGCCGGCTTCCACCGCCGCCTCCCGGTCTGAAACTCTGAAGACGTGCGAGAGAGATGAGGGAAACCGAGGACTTACCTCCAACTCAGGCGTTATAAAGTGAAACCGAAAGGAACCCTGGTCACATAGCACTTTCACCAATTATTTTAGATTTCAACGAATTAATAGATGAACGGTAATATTCTGAATGTGTTTGTTTTTTTTTGGGTTCCAGTTTCATGCCATATTTTTAGACTAATGGTGCTTGTATTCCCGATTGAAGATCGTTGGTATTGACGAGTGTGCGGTTACCGCTTGTTGATGTGCGCCCAGGTCGCCAGCATGTTGTCGTTGACCTGGGCGACCTTGTGCGTGTCGTCGTTGGCGTACAGCGTCAGCAGCTTGTTGGCCAGCGCGTTGGTTTCAGTCACCTGTCCCTGCCACTGCTTCAGGTCCTTCATGAAGACCTGCAGGGCGACGGAAACAAAAGGACTCGTTGTTGATGCCAACGGCGCCAGTCGTCACGCAGACGGATCTCCGGTGCCCACCCTCAGATCGGCGTGTTGCTTCTTCAGCGCGTCCGCCGTGTACGTGACCTCCTGCCACGACTCCAGCCTCCCACTGGCCTGGCTGATGAGGTAGTCCACCTCCCGCTTGGCGTCCAGCCAGTTTGTGGAGTCCTGCAGCATGTTGAGGATTTGCTTGAGCCTGTCGGAGAGTTTGGTCTGAGAGTCTTCCCAGTGGGTCTGAAGCTTGTCGACTGTGGGGGAGGAAAAAAAAAAACTGTGTTTTCCAGGTACATAGTGCCATTTCATAGCACTGTCATGTAGCTATATTGTCTCCAGTTGTCATAAAAATACCATATATATCAAATATGACTTAAAAGATGTTTGACTTCATAATTTAATGCCTTCAAAATTGATCACCGCTCCTCTTTTGAACCTTTACTGGCAGCTTCCTGAGAAGCACCTCATATAATGAGATGTTTGCTAATTACTACTGACTAGTCTGCAGGATCTGAGTGGGGCAGGGCTGCTCTGAGATTTGGAAGCCCCCCACCATTCAGCTCCTTCAATGAATTTATTAGAAACACCACAATTTGAAATTGTGTTTCTTTTTCTAATTATCAGAATACATGTAACAAGTTTTGTGTATATCTGTAATGGAAACGCAGCTTTGTGACGATGTGTGTGTGACGATGTGTGTGTGACTCACTGCGTTCTGTGATGGCGTTGCGCGTGTCGTGGTTGCTGGTCTTGTTCTTCAGGTTCTGTGCTGCCGTTACTTGCTTCTCCAGGAGGGGGCGCCGCTTGTCGAGCTCCTGCAGAGATCCCTGAACGCAAGCAGCGCACACTCAACTTCCCCGTATTATTCTTCAGAACCTAAGCCGCGCACACGCGTGGATCGCGGTTCCCGTTTTGAGCTGCGCTACGATCGTCACCTTGAGCTGGTTTATGTTTTCGTTGATGTCGTCCAGGTCGGCGACCACCACCTGCTTGTTTTGCACCATGTTGTCCAGCATCTTCAGCCAATCGGTGAGCTCAGCCCAGGACTTGTTGAACTGCTGGAGCGCGGCGGATTCAGGCTGGGAACTTCCCGTCAGGCCTTCGTCTGGGAAGTGCGCGATATTAGAGAGAGTTCTAGAAAATGGCAAATTCTAGAACCTTTCCAAACATTTTCAAGGTCAGTTTAGTAGCATCATTAGAGTCTTTTCTTGCATTGGATGTTTCTTCTGGTGATGAGCGTATATCAAAGTATTTATGCTGTTTCTGCAAAAGAAAACTCACGGGTTTTTTTGGAGACGAGAGCAGCAGCCATCCTTTCTTTGTGCTGCTGCAGCAGCTCCAGAATCACCGTCCAGTCCTCCCTTAGCTTCACGTGTTTCCCCTGCTGTCATCAAGACATGGAAAACACACACACATATACACACACACAAACACACACACACACCAGCACAGCTCACGTCTCGGCTGACAAAGGGCTCGAGGTCAGCTTGTACAGATATAAAGTGCGATGAAATCTTTGGAGAAAACCTCAGATGAAAGACGTGAACTAAAGACTTTTCTTCATGTCGTCTTTACAGAGGTGGAGCGAGTTGTGAATACGTCAGTGTGTAGTCCAAGTTCAGCTGTCGCTCACCTTCTCCAGCCGACCTGGAGGCGTCTCCTTGTACATCTGACTGGCTCGCTCCAAAACGAACTCCACTTCCGGCTTCTTCTGCTGAACGTCCTCAATTAGCTGTTAGACACAACGCTTTAGTATTTGTTGCTTAAATAAGAAAAGTGGATATACTGTTATTATGAGTCAGAAAACGAAAGTTTTCTGTACTCTGGCTGGCGGTTCCTGGGGACTCTGCTCCAGTTTGGCTCTGGTGCTCGACGCCCAGCCTGACAGGTCGTCCAGCTCCCCGTGGAGCTTCAGAAGATCCTTCAGCAGAGCCTCGATCTCCTGCTGACGCTCAGGCAGAGCCCTGGACACCTAAAGGAAAGAAATACTTTTGATGAAAGTAGAAGGTCATGGAGGGATAATGACCGCAGCACCTCTGCCTTCTGTAGTTCCTTACCTGAGCCCAGCGAGTGTTGATGCCCCGGATGTCTTTGTGCTTGTCAGCAGGAAGAAGGGTTAGCATCTTCTGCTTGGCGTTCAGATTCTCCACTGCCGACTTCTTCGCAGGAAGCTCCTCCACACGTGTCTAAATATTCATGTCATGTGACTTTAGCAGCTCCAGAATCGTAGCCTCCGCCAGGCAATAGAGATTCAAGCCTCCTACTACTGAACCTGCGCTGTGTGTCAGTTCGCTATAAAAGATTTTAACTGTACCTGGACTTTGCTCAAAGTGTCCCTGATGTGCTGTGGTTCTGGGGGGTGCAGAGGGATGGCCAGCACACCCTCCGCTTTATCCAGCCAGCCCAGCATCGAGCCCATGTCCTCCTCAAACTCTGCGGCAGCTGTTCGCGCCTCGGCGGACCTGCACACACCAAGGTCTCCTCTTAGTAGTGGCACGTTGTTGGACGCGGCGATTGTCAAATCGCAGCCGTGAGGTCGGATGGGGGCCCGCCCACCTCCTCTTACGCTCCCTGAGCTCCTGGCTGATGTTGGCCCAGCGAGCGTTGAGTAGCTTAAGCTGCGATCGGAGGCGTAAGGCATCATCTGGTGTGCTCATCTGGCTGATGTCTTCCCCTGCAGAGTTCACTCTGCCCAACACCACCTCCTGGTGAGGTATGTCGTCCACCAGGTCCTGCACACACAACACACACACACACACACACACACCTGCCTCACTATCTCAATATTAAAATACATTGTTGTCCTGCAGAAGTTCATCTTCATATGTTCATGTTTTGATGTAACTGATGAACAGGGAAGAGGAGGGTTGGGTGTTACCCTGAGTTGCTGTCTGTGTGCTGCCGGCTCGCTCTCAGACAGTGTCAAAGTGCTCTCGGCGTTGCTCAGCCACTCCTCCACTTCCTTCTGGTCCGAAACAAACCTCTGCCATTTGGAGTTACAATCCGTCCAACGCCTTGACAAAGACAGAGCAGATGTTTCTATACGTGGCAAACAATAAGTACAAAAATCAATCAGCTATCTGGTTTAACACCCTCAGACATAAAAGAAACACCAATGTTGTTTTATGATTTTGTAGCTTCTAGAACCAAAATGTAAAGAAATCTTCTGAATATTCCTCCTGAATTATTTTACTTCAGTCTGTCTTTGTAGAGCTTGTTCAGCTTGTCCCAGTTGTTGTTGAGTAGGGAAGCAGACTCCTGAACCCTGTGACCTTCCAAAGGTCGAGATCCCGTCACCATCTCTTCTCTGCGGGCCAGCGCTCCTTCCACCGGGCCCTGCAGCTTGTCTATGTTCTCCTTTACGTCCTGCATGCCAGGAAGTGCACAAGGAAACAATTGTTCAGGGTTAGGGAAACTAAAGGGTATTAAGCATTCAAAGAATATCTGCTTATAGTCAAAACCTGATGTTATAACATTAAAAAAAAAATAATAATCTGTCATGTTTTTTGTGGTAAAATTGAATGTCTTGACTTTGAACAATACCGTTACAGATGAGATATGATATCGCAGAAAGCAACAAAGCGTGATTGTGAAAGCCACTCTCTTATCGCGAGGTCGAATGAAAAACAGACAAAACAAACCCATTTTTGTGGTGGGTTAGATAAGCATTAGGTGTATATCAAAAAGATTTTAGAACTTTGACACATAACCTCAGAATATGTTAAAAATGTTGTGTTTTTTCACTGCTTTGTACAACACGTTTGCTGTTCTAGGACCTCAAAGCGACGTCGGAAGACGTTTTAAATATTACAAATATGTGTTTTGGTTCTCTTAAAACCGCCTAAAATATACTTGGAGAGAAAATATAACAGTGTTTGTTGAAACCGTTGAATATTTTTGACTTGATCTCTGGTCTGAAACAAATATGCATTTTTTTTGTTTTTTGTAGGATCTAAAGGGAAATTAAAACTTCTCCAAGGCCATTTAGTAGATGGAAGAAAGCAATCCGACAGATGAGGCATTTTATGCATGCTTTTCATTAAAAAAAAGAAAGTGAATGCTGAAAAATGCAGCTGATATATTTTTTTTTTCTCCAACTCGGCGGCAGTGCTGACCTTCAGGCAGTGCTCTTGCTGCGGCAGGTTATAATACGCTGCAGGCCAGTATTCAGGAGAGTTCAGCTTGAAGTCCGTCTCTGACACCGAACGCAGCAGCGCCTGGAGCTCTGTCAGGTACTCCTGATTCCACACACACAGCACAGAAATGTTATGACTCCAAAAATAGATAAATATGTTACGTCACGTTTGGTATTCTCTGGACAGCTAACATTTTCATTTGAAACTCATCTGAGAGCTCATTCAGTCCACATTTAATCCATACGGAGCGACCAAAATGCATGTTTTTATTGCTTATAATAGAGGTTCAGTAATAATCAGTGGGGCCACACGAAGGCGCCCACTCTCCATCGAAAACACAGGAATAAAGTTAATTGGAAACTTGTTGATATTACAAATGAGAATTGTTTGGAGTTTTTTTTTCTTTTTAGTTGCGCTTGTGCGCCCCCTCCTTTCTATTGCCGCCCTGGGCAACTGCCCGAAATGGCCCAAAACCAAAAACTAACACTGATCATAACAGGAAGGAACCCTGAATGTGAAGCCCTAGATTCAGATGTCATCATTTTTCTGTTTTATATAGTTTATCTGACCTTTAACGTATTCAAATTACAACTAAAACAGAAATCTACTTTTTTCAAACATTTTTTTCCCAGAAGGACGCACAAAGCTTGTTGCTACAGCGGAGAGAAACTGGGATGCAAACACTCGCCTGCCTTCGTTTCACCTCATTGTCATGCTCTCATCGCGGGCCAAGCAGTCGCCCTCCAATTAAAGGAGACTTTTTAATCAGGCCCAGATGAAACACTCCTAATGGCGTTATTAGCGGCATCGCAGCGACTTGATTGCTGCCGACTGCCAACGTGCAAGACTGAGCAGACCGATCAGTGCCAATCAGCAAACATACTTTTCAAGAACAAGACAGATTAATTATTTTTTTCTTTCCATATTTGTGTTTATTTCTGTCTTTTTTTCAAACGACCCGGTCAGGCTGGGGAATTTGATTGAGAAAAATGTCATTTCTTAGGTTTGTTGCTGCATTTCAATAAGCTGCCTTGAGAAAACCATCCAGTCATAACCTCATTTTATGAATGAATCTTGTCTGACGCAAAACGAGACGTTTGGCCTGATTGAGAGGTGAAGATGAATGTGTCTTTTTATTCACCGTATGTAAAATTTGTAGTTTCCACTGTAAATTCAATGTGAAAGTTCAATTTAGTTTTGCTAATTTCTCCCTTCGTGACGTTTTAAGATAATTGAAATCATTGTGACAGACGCACAAACGTCTTAGTAAACCAGAATATCATCCAAATATTTACTACAGTCAATTAAAACCCCCAAATGATGGAAAGTTGAGTGGAAGGAGGAAGGGTGCGCAATTAAACAAGGACGACAAAATGGACGTAGACAAGAACCGGAACTGTGTCGTTCCTCGTTTTCAGCCACCATCCAATCAGAAATGGATTCAGAAGTAATCGGTTTACTCAACTGACTCTGTCTTTCACTTTTTAAATCGAATTAAGGAAGCAAACTAAAGCTTGAACAATATTCTGATTCATTACGATGCACCAAAGGCTGCACATAAACTAGAACATGGTTTCTTGTGTTCGTTTTCTCTAACCGCGTTTGGACACTATGTGTTATGAGGATGAAAGAGCAGAGCAGGTGCTGATGGTGAGAGGCAGAAGGAGGCTTTTGTGAAAACGTTGTGTAGATTGAACTTTAATCTTTCATTCTTCAGGATATATCTCTCTACATATATGCAGCAAACTCAATTTTACTCAGGAAATCTCAACTTTCAGGATCATCCTCATCATTTGACCAGTTTTGCTTCTTTTTCTTTTTTTGGCAACTTGGACTGAAAACACACCTGGACAGAATTCATTTGCATCAAATCCACTGCGGGAAAATGGACAGTAGGAGAAGAGCGTGCTTCATGAGAAAAATCAATAATAACCAGGTATGACAATTCACACCAGGTGTGATGCTAACACACAAGCTGATAAGCCTGCAGCTACTCGATGCTAATCGAGTCTGGTCTAGAATCAGAAACGCTTATCTTCGACGTAGCTCTTAGTGTCTTAACTAAAATGAAGCACAATGATCTTCCTTTAAAGTTACTGTCCAGGTGTGCAGATTCCTACACAAATTAGTCAGATTTCATACTTATTACTTTTTTTTCCTCAGTGTGAGCTAATTTGTCGTCTTTTTGCAGAGCGTAAATATGCAAGTTCGGTTTGGACTAATGGTAGATTTGACAAATGGAAGCTGGAAAAAAAAGGATGGATGAATGGATGAATCGAGGAAACACTCAGTTTGGGAATACAAATGTATTTCCAAACTCTGTTCTCTTTCTCATACTTGTCCAGACTTGGAAAATGGTTTTCCCACACGCAGTGTAGGAGCCCTGAACTCAGAGAATACATGGAATCTTCGCATTCAGTTGGGTTTTAGTCCAAGTACAAAAAAAAAAAAACCCACACACTCAGAGGGGCGACGGGCATGTGGAGGATGGATGGGTGTTTGTGTCTCACGAAAAAGCAAACACCTTCGGTGGCTGGGCGATCAACGGGCTGCCGGTGACGTGATCAGTGGAGGGAAAGGCAGGCATGCGTGACACAAAGCCAGACACTGAGAGTGAGACATGCGAGTGTTCCTCTGAGACACACGCAAAGACACGTAAATAAGAATGACAGCAAAGAAACACAAGAAAAGCAAACTGGAAGTTCATTATTTGAAAGGAGAGAACTAATGTTCTGATGCTAGTTGTTTAGTGACAATTTTAGGGTGATATTTTTCTGAAGACTATCATTGTATATAATTTTAATTGCAAGCAGTATTTCATACGACCTGTAATTAGTTCAGCATAGATTATTAAACTTCTGCCCTTTTTTCTGTTAAAGCTGCTAAAACTAAAAGTGTCTTTTTATCCGCTGGGCATCCATGTTGATCTTCATTTTAGGTTTGTCAATTTTTTTGTCGTTAAAAGTGAGTTTGGCAGGAATGACGACGTTTAAACTTCTGAGTTAATCCTTACTAAATGAGTATTTCAAATGGTTTAGATTGACTGAACAGACGGTGTTCAGTTTATTTTAAAACTCTAGATTCATGCTTTGAATGAAAACACACTGGTTATTAAAAGAGTTAGTTTTCTGGGCTTATCTCATCGGTGAGTTTTGTTAGTATTACAAATGTACAAGTAGTGCCTATTGAGACTCACACTTCGTCTTTTGAAGGGTTTGAACTTGCCCTCCACCTCCACCCAGCGGGTGTTGAGCTGGAGTTGGCGGGGCTCCACTAGATTGGCGGCTCCAGCCTGTGAGAGCTGATTGGCTAAGCCCTGCACCTCCTTAAGCTCCTCCTTCTTCTTGTTGAACTCTGAGCCAATTTCCTATTGGACAGAATCAACCGAAAGGTCACCGGCCATTGGCTGGGACCCGGTTGGGTTAAGCACAAAGAGGCATGTGGATGTGCTCAAAAAAACAAACAAAACCAAAACACACATTTACACACAAACAGTGACTCACAAAGCGAGGTTACAGAATTGGAAAAATAAAACCTTCGTAGAAAAAGGAAGTACATTTATTTAGCCACTAGCACAAACTCACAACACAATAAGTAAAAGGAGAAAATATCATGTTTGCCAGAATCAAACATAAGTAGAAATGTAAAATAGATCCAGAAAAATGGATAATTATGGATTAGAAACAAAAACACCGCCTTAAGTCTTTATTTGCACAAAGAAAGTACAATCGCTGGCCAGTACAGATCGCGGATGAATGCAATATGAGCAGCTCAACAGAAGCAGGAAGCTGTATGGACAGGTCTGAAGAACAGATAGATGGCCAGACACACAGACAGGCTTTGGGGGAAATCTCAGGTGTGGAAATGACAGGTGAGGCTACGGCAAGCGGGCGACACTTCTGCTTAGCGAAATGTCATAGTGATTGTCTGAAAGGGAAAGACACATATACAGAGTCAGATGAAGGAAGGCGCTGGGAAACCGGATCAGTCCAAGCTTTGTCGCTCACAAAGCTCCTGGGTAGTTCTGTACTTTTGGTAGATTAGCAAGAGAATGTTAAAAGAAATGTGGGACAGAACATGAGAGGAAGAATCAGAAAATGAACCAAACTCAATGAAGCTTTATGGTAAAAGAAAAACGATGAAAAGAACAAAAATCTACAAAATGTACAAGTGTGTGTGTGTGGTTCCAAACATGCTTTCACCTTGACCCGCTCTGCCTCGGGTGGGTCAGGAAGTTGGTCCACGCTGCGCTGGATGTCGTCCAGCCAGGCCATGAGGTCATGGGACTTCCTTCTGTACTGGTACCACTGGGGAGCGATGGCCAGAGCCTTTCTATTCCTCAGGACACGCAGGTCCTGAACACACATGCGGGAAAACACCAGCCGTTTCATTAGGAACAGTTTTATACAACCGTGGCCTCAGAAACGAGTCTTTACAATAAAAAACTACGAGAAAGACATTTCATTGAAATGCCTCTCAGAGGTTTGCAACACCAGAGTCTTTTCCCGGAGCCTTTTCTGAAAGAGTCATTTGTCAGTGGCACCGACCTCCAGGGTCCCTTCTACTTTTATTAGCGCTGTCACGCTAACCATCAATAAACTTGAGGAAATGCCTTCAGTTTAAGGCAAACTTTAATGGTCATTGATGCGGCCCTACAGTGGCAGATCAGACTCAAACCAAGAGTGAATGGGGGACCAATAGCATACCGGAGGGTAGCTTTTGGTCCAAATCAACCGCTTTGGTAAACACCAGGCGGTTGATTTTATTTACAGGCAGCCATTTGTACCTGCAAGCAAATTCCTTTATATACCGCCAAGGTTCCAGAATACACCTATGTAGTTTATTCTAGAATGTTTCAGGCAGGGAACTGTTTCTATTACTTTCTCAAATCTTATTAGGTTGCTTCCTGGATTTAAGAGGTTTCTTTCCAGAAATTGCTGGGGCTAGAAGAGGTCTGAAAATTAGAATTGGTGAATTGGAGCAATTTCCACATTCCAGTAAAGCAAATTTTAAATTCAGAGAAAGATCTGGCAAGTTCTATGAAAGTTCCAGGCAAGGGCTTCGTAATTTTGACAAGTATTTGGTCAATTCTGGAAAAGTACAGGCGGTGTCACGCTTTTCAATGTGCGTCTTACCTTCACAGTGTTGTACTTGCTGTTGAGCTGGTTGTGTTTCTGTCTTATCTGCTCTCGCTTGTCTCGATCTGGGGCTCTCTTTTGCAGGTTCTCTCCTTTCAACAGCAACTCTTGCACTGCACCCTCTTCGCAATTCTACACACAAACACATGTTGCCCTGTGACGTGAACATGCAGCACATTGGCAGCGGCTGTAAGTGGCAGAAAGGAACCTTGTCCTCTTGGAAGTCCTCCTCCTTTAGGTTCTCTCCCTGTTTGGCTTCCTCCTCCAGCAGTTCGAGCCAGACCCGTACTTCGCTGTGGTACTGTTCAAGCTCCCTGGCTGACGCTGCCGTCTGCAGAAGCAGATGTCGTGAGTTTGAGGTGAAATCAATCGATGTGAACTGGGAATCGGCGGCGCAGGAGTCCATACCAAACCACAGGCGATCCGTTGAGAGATGATGTCGAACCTCTGGTTGAGCTGCTCCATTCTGGGTCCTACTTGGGCCTGGCAGTTCTCTCCTCTGGTGGACATGAGCTCCTGTGCCAGTTCTCTAACTTCCTCCATCTTCCCTTTGGTCAGCTCCAGCTCGGCACGCAACACCTGCAGGGGGCAAACAGCAGCTCATTAGCTGGTCACAGAAACGACTCCCGCTTTATTTCATGCTGTTTTCACAGCTAAAGTTCAGGAGACACTTAGACTTTAGACTTAGACTAGACCTTTTCCAAGACTACGTATGACCTAAAGAAGGAGGTGTAGGATGGGGGGGGCGGGATTTAAAGATTACAACCTTCAGCACAGCATCATTGGGACCCTGATTGTCTATTTCGTCCATCTTTCTCTCTGCTCCGTCAATCCATTCATTCACTTCCTTAATCTCTCCGTCTAACTTTTGCATCTGCTGCTGGTAATCCTGAAGAGAAGAAAACCAGAACAAAATATGGGAACTTTTGACTTGCCCATCAGCCCTGCAACAATAACAGCAGCAACATTGTGGATTATGTGTTTTATTTCTGACCAGCAGCAGGTTGAGCCATTCCTCTGCCCTGGACGTGACAGCGATCCAGTTGCAGTGCAACAGGCTGACTTTGTCGTCCACTAAGCCTCCGTTGCCCTTCAGCACCGCTTTGAGGGCCTCTGCGAGGTCCACCACCGCCTGCAGCTGGGGCTGATGCCTCTCGATGTCACCGTGGACGGACTGAGAGGACAAGATGAAGGAGAGAGTCGGCGTCCATTCTCGTTTCCGTAACGCTGCAACGTGTCTGGCGTACCTGCGCCCAGGCGACCTCAGCCTCCAGGTCACCGGGCATGCCCTCCACGGCGGAGCGCCTCGTCAGCTCGGCGTCGGTAGCGGCGAGCCACTCAGTCAGCCCGTTCAGCTCCTTGCGCAACTTCCTGGACAACTTCAGACTCTTCTCCAGCTCCAGTTTGCTCTCCGTCACCTGAAAAGTCAAAACAAAAGGGACGATATCGACCAGAGTGAAGTTACCACGTCATTCAGGTGAAATATCTTTGGAAGTGTGTGTGCAGACCTGCGATCCCAGCTGGTTGTAGAGCAGTTTCAGGGCGGTCACCCTGTCGTCCAGCTCTTTGGGTTGCTCCGTCTGCTGCCTTTGGACGATCTGTCTCCCCGTCTTAATCACCGTCTCCACCTCCCCCTTCACTTCGCTCAGCGTCTTGTACAGTTTCTGTTCCGGCGAAACAAAACGAGCTGAAGACAGCCTCCCTGTCAGCTTGCCCATTCGTCCAGGTCGCTACCCACCATGCACTGGTCCAGCTGCGACTGCACCACGTCCTGCTCCACGCTGCGGATGTCCAGCAACCCCACCTGGCTTTTGACCCCGGCCAGAACGCGCTCGCACTCGGCCAGGCGGGAGTCGAAGTTGGCCGGCTTCTGGAAGAGGCGGAACTTGGTCCAGACGTCGCTGAGCATTTTCTGGGAAAACGCACAGGGGACAGGATGCGTGTGAAATCCAGTTTGATGTAAAAGTTCAAGGACAGAGAGAACATAACTGATGCCAAAATCATTTTGCAAATACTTCAGAGAAAAATGAACTTCACATAAATGTGATGATTTGTTTATGATTACCTGGGTTAGGTCTATCTGTCCCACGACCCGGTGCGAAGGGTCCTTGTCCTGGTTCTTCTTCCTCATGTCTGCCAGAGCCGCTTCATGGCTACTCAACTCTGTCTGTATTTTCTGTCACACACATAAACCCATCCATAGTAACAAAGTAAAAAGCAGTCAGTCTGTTCCAACGCCAGTGAAGGCACTCGAGTTGAAATGGCTTGTTAGACTACATTCCCCGGCTGACCACTAGAGGGCAGAATGCACTCAGGGTTACAGAACGGTGAAACCCTTAAAGTTGAACCCATGAATAAACATTTGCTTTCTTCACCTTCCTTTTACGACACGAGTTGCTCAGAAATCAGACTCCCGTTTGCTAAATGAATCCAGTCGTTCCTCCTCTTCCTCGCCGAGTGTTTGCGTGAGCGACTGAAATGTCATCCTGGCACGCGCTCTCCCGCTCTGTCACTTCGCCACGGCTGCTGCAGGTCATTACTCCATGATCTATTGTCTGATTAGTACAGACGGTGTGTGTGTGTGTGTGTCTGAGAGGAGAGGACGAGAGGGGCAAGAAGCAGATGTCGGGAGATTGAGGCAGGGTTAGTGTATCCTCATCAGCTGCAGCTTTAATTAGGACCTTGGAGTGCGAACGGAGAATTTCCCAGCTTCTTCCCGGGTCGTCTGGGAAAACTCAAGTTTGAAAGGTGCCAAGCAACGACTGAGCCTCGTTCTTTTTAGATTTCTGGAAAGCCTTAAAACCTTCGGAGCTGGGAAAACAAAACCGTATTGACCGCTCTGTTCTCCCTTCATTTCACCTTGCAGCATGACAAAACACAGAAGCTGACCTTGAACGTTGATACCGACGCACAGACACGGCCGCTTTAACATTCTCATCAGGACTGTGGAAAAATGCCTTCATGTTGCTCTGGATTAACTTAAATCAGTTCCACAGAGTGAATTGTCCAAATGTAAGAATTAGAACGTTTAAAACACTAAGAAACTGCTAATGCATGCGAATACACAGCAAGTAAAAATCTTTTTCCGCTACGGTTGAAAGTAAGTCGACAGAATGTCACATTGTTCCCACTTAACTGGGAATTTTTTAGTGCAGGACTCACACCATGAATTAAAATCCACTGGTTCCCTTAGCTCTGAAAAATATTTCTAAAAATCAATCTATATTTCTTTAAGGTTATCTAACGCCTTCGGCTCCAAAGCAGAGGGAGAGAAAAGTTGAAAGAAAAGAACCCAAAGCAGATTAAGTTGGATGCATTTTTAGTTCAAGCCTAATTTTAACGTATAATGCGGCTGAATTACAATAACGTAGCTAACTTACATAGTTCTGTCATCATTTTCAAAATAATCGAAATGCACTTTTGTTTCCCCATTTCGACGAGTTATTTGGACACAGACGTGAGTATGTGGCGGTGATGGGAGACAGGAAGAACTGGGGGTCAAACATGGCTACCTGCGCCTCCTGCGGTATCTGCTGGGCGTCGACGTGGTCGGCCAGGTAGGCGGTGAGGTGGCGGTCCGTGTTCGCCAGAGACTCCTGGATCTGTCGGAGCGTCTTGTCGTTCTCCTGGGCCCACTGCAAGCTCTGCTCCAGCTCCTTCCGCCTGAGCGCCGCCTGGGGGAGAGGAAGAGCTCGCATCACATCGCTATTCTTACTCGAGTAAGGATTCTGGATAACTTCACTGAATGAAGAAGAAACATGTTTTAACCCAAAAAAACGTTTGAAAACAATCACCAGACACAGAAGCACACCTGCAGTTTCTGTTAAAGTCAAAGTTTCTTTCAGAAACAGAGAAAGCCAAAAGACAAAAAGTCATATCATCGATTCATTTTTCTTTCATGGGTTTGTAAAATCCAACATTTAGCTCAATTTTTGTTTTTTGCTGGAAGCGAGAAAATAAGATTAAACACCGTAACACGCTGTGAAGACATTATCGCGACAATCACATTCGGAAAGAATAAAGCGCAGATATATAAACGTTTAATCTGCTACCAGAAAGACTTTAGTCTTACTTCAGACACAAGCCCTCGCTATTATTTAGCTCAAACATTGAAAACACACACAACCCTCCTCCAAACTGTCTGAATTGTACCCTCTTGAAGTCCGGACTCCGAGGTATCTCCCTCATGTTGCCTCCTGATGCGAAACCTCTAGCCAGACGCTCTTCTTCCTTCGCCTCGTCTCCCCGGTCACTGACCATCTACGAGATTAGCTTGTGTGTGCGCTTGGTTTCAGGTGAGCATGCTAATCTTACACAGAGGGATTACAGATCCAAGTATAGCCTTGAGCCCCTTGTGCTTTGCACGATGTTTTCCTAATATAAGACTTGAATGTATCCCAGAGGATATGTCACCAGAAAAGGGTTTGAGGGAGACACCGGGTCGGTATGTTCTCCAGGAAGTGCGGTTGGTAAAATATGACCAGCATGCTTCTCCCTTTGCAAAAATTTGGGAGATGACAATGGGGTGAATTCAGCAGCCAGAAAACAAATGATGGTAAAAATTAAAGCAGTAAAGAGGGAGGATAGACCCTTTATAAAGCCATAAAATATAACCACATAGGTACATAGGAACGACATGAAAAGCTAAATGTATACACAGCGGGGTTTATCAGGTACAAGGAGAACTTTAATCTGGCTCTATTGTTAGAGGAGAATCAACTCTGTGGCACTTCGCCCGTTTGGGAAGCACGCTCATGTGTCTGACCAATGAGAGAGCAATGTTGCTGCACTCAGTGACGGCAACTTCTGCAAGACCTTTCTATCGTCTGCACAAATCCTCCTTTTCCTTTGGATTAGCATCGCTGAAGGAAACAAAAGGCGTTTTTAGGGCCATGTGGCGTTTGGAATGCACAATTCTCATGATTATGGATGAGTTTAATATGCTTATGAATGGTTGATTGAAATCATTCCCTAAAACATAATTGGGTAACAATAACAAACAACCTTTTAACTGTATCAAATTCTCCATCTAGCAATCAAATCTGCAGTTTTTCATGATACACCAACAGGGGACAAGGAAGCCAAACAGATGCCAGAACACAAGTTTTTACATGTTTCTTGATTTTACTAGTAAAAAAGAAACCAGTACAAAGATGGAAAGAAGGAAGCATTTAGAAGTCAGGATCTAGACATTGGTGATATAAGCGACCGCTGTTGGTTATGGGTTATTAATACAGAGAAAGCAGAGAGAGATGGATTCTTATCTTACCCTCGCCATGAGTTCGTCCCATCGGGTGTTGAATGCGTCCAGTTTCTGCTGAATCAGTTCGTCCAGAACCCCTCCGTCCATCAGCGTCTGGGCCAGCTCTCGGATCTGGTTCCTGTTGTCCTCTGGGTGTTGCAGAAGAACCTCAAGGCTCTGTAGGTTTGAAGTCCGAAAGTTTTCCTTTACTGCTATAGACTCAGAGATATTCTTTTCAACAGCAGCACATCAAAATATTCTGAAGCTAGGTCTGAGCTTGTAGCATTTGTAGATCCTTTGCTTTGGAACGGAAATGTTTTGAAGGTTGTTTCCAGTTCAGACAAACAGTATCCTCTATAGTATCCTCCCGATCGTCTGACAATTATTTCTGTTTAGCTTCAGTTTATCGTTTTGATTGCATTTCTGAAAGTGCGGTGAAAACAGAGTGGTATAATCAAACCCTCAGCCGGCAATGACATCAGTCTCACACTCTCCCTGAGAGTCAACAAACATGTTGGTGAAAGAAAACAGTAGTTGTGCTCTTTAAAAGCGCTCTAACATGCGCCACTTCCTTTCCTTGGAGAAAACGAACACTTGGGAATTACGACAGAGGTCCAAATTAAATCCAAGCCTTTAGGCGCAACGATAAACAGCCAGATGTCTGAGGCTGTTTTCTAACCACATCAAGGGCCAGTAAAGAGAGTTTACAAGAGTTGGTTGATGGGATGCAGAAGCTTTGCAGAGGTCAATTAGTAGTTACCCATAAATTCTTGGTTTACTGGTTAATTAGATGCTGAGTCAGCAGTTGCTCTGCACCGAGCTGCGGCGCAGTAGCGAATCACGTCACTATGTTGTCTGAATGAAGTCGATCCCACCAGACTTCCTTTCGTCTCGTTTTCATTCCATATACGGGTTCTTAAAGGATTATTCCTCACTGGCATGGATAATCTGCTTTCTTGGGGATTTTCCTGTCAAGACTCCTACAAGCTAAACAGTTTTTTTTTGTTGAGTAACTATGGTTACATATGTTTTCGACAGGTTGCAGCCAAAGAGTAAAACAGCTCAAGCCGCAGATATTGAAAGAAATCGAAGACGACGCGTCGCTTCCTCCCGCTTCACGTCTTTGTGTTGAAAGGAAAGAAAAACAAATCTGAAAGGAGTGTGCAGACTTTTACAATAAACTTTAGCTTCCAATTGTTTTGACTGCAGAAGCACACGACAAAACAATGGATCTGACCTACGACAACGTGCAAAATGCTAACAGGTATTTATCCCCATCTTTAGATCAATCTTCCACAGCAGACACTCTTCTGGGATTGTTGGAGGCACAGATTAGGATGCGATGTGTGAGCCAAACAGAAATGACATCAGCGCACACCATCCACACCGGGGCACTAAGGCGTCTCTGCCAGTAATAAGCCCTGGGTCACCAGTGACCCGATAAAGTTGATGAGCAATGTGAAGACGTCCTTCAGGGAGATGGATCTGAGCAATCTGATGGCGGTCCGGAAGCAGCTCATGACCTGAATCTGCTTCCAAACAGGTTCAAGTAAGGACTCGGTCTGCTCAAACCTCCTGTGATAAATATCAACACAACATGCAGCAAGGCGTCTAAGTGCCATAAAACCAGACTGACGTTTTCAGTTCAAGATTTGTCTTAAAATCGGAAGAGAACAAAAGTAAAATCCAAGCCGTTGTTCCGTCAAGATTGGACTTTAACTGTATGTGCACAGGTGAAAGCACACCTGAAATTTCTCACCAATCCTGACATCAATATCCAATATGGCCGCCACATTTTCAAAAGTTTTTTATAACTGTGATGATAGTCTCTTGTTCTGCTGATTTATGTCTTTATGATGCATTTTCCAGGCACACAATGCTATTTTATAGCATAATCAAGTTCCACCAGATGTTTGCTAATTGCTGCTGGCTAGTCTGAAGGAGCTGAGTGGAGGAGTCGCGGTTTGTAGAGGTGAATGGTTCCCGTGGGAGATGAAAGGATTTCTCAAACAAGGCAACACTCCAAGTACGTTTTTGATGAGAAAATATTTGTAACATAATGTAAAGCTAAAAAAGGTTAATTTTGCGTCATCCTGCCCTTTCAATTTAATCTCCAAGCCTAGAAATTGTTAGAATATATGATCAAAGCACTTTTTGAAAAGAGCAAAGTGAGAGTGATGATGTTCTCAGACTCAAGTCAGAGCTTCAGAGGTAAATGGACCACAGCATTAAAAGGCCAGAAACATTCGTTTACATATTAGCTCCACTTATTTCTGCATTTCAGACAGAACTCGGCTGCCTGAATCTTTGCAACTAAATGAGGCACAACTTTCTCCTGGAGCCCAGGGATGAAAATACCTCCATCTGTAACATATGTAACCTCAGGATGTGACATTTTTACTTTTTATCCCTCCCACCCCCCCTGCTACCCCTTAGCTCATTTAAACTGTCATTTCCGATTCTGCTGTGAAAATGGATGTTGCTGGTTACCACTAAGAACCTGGAGACCCTGAGCTCTGATTAACGCCCGGCAGATTTCCTCTCTCCATTACCGACACGGACAGAGTTTTAGCTGAGAAATCCAGATTGTCGAATCGTTTCGAATGGATACGAGAAATTTCACGCCAGGACTCTTGACATGGTTACGATGATTTTAAAACGTTTTATTTTTTTTACCTGCTTGAGGACGGTGGAGGCATCTCTGAGGCTTTAAGCGAAAAACATCTCCTTTGATCAAGTAGAGGGTTTGTCCCATTTGTTCCTAATCATCTGGGCTTATTGAGTGTTTTGAAAATCTTCTCTTTCTGACAGAAACACCTGAATTCAGGCTTTTTTGCAACATGGGTCAACATCAGTAAATTAGAACTATTTGTGGGCTGAAACAAAATAAAAAACAAAACCTTTGAGTATCACAAATAATTTATATAATAACTTTTTGCACAATAAATAAAGCAAGTAGAGTATTTGTAAAAATGGGACTTATAAAAGCCAAAAATTGTAAAGGACTCTTCACACGGACGGGCCGTGCTTTGTCCCTGCGCCACAGCAAGAAAAAGCTCCGTCAATATGAGCCTCCAGTCCTGGAAGGCTCATTATTGAGCTTCTTAGTCTCTATGTTTGCTGTAAATTGGTTTAACTACATTTGTACTCTGTGAAAATGTGGGAATACATATTAGTGTGATTTAAAATAGATTTACACTGTTTTTCTATTTCAATCATTTTCTCATTTTTCTGATTAAATTCAAATCACCAAATTTGAATTGATTCTAAGAAGCAGTTATCACTTTGAATTGATACTATTATAGCACATATATTCGCCAAATAGAATTATAGACTGACATAAATATGAGTAAGAAGATAAAGAACTCACTATAAAGTGTGTTGACAGTGTGCGGTCTGGTAATACTTACATCCAGCGCCTCCTGCAGCTCCTCCGCTCCCCCCTGCAGGTTTTCTACGTCGTCCAGTTTCTGCTCCAGCTGGTCCAGGAAGGCGTTCTCCTGCTCCAGGTAGGACAGCAGCTCGCACCAGCACGCCCACACCTCCTGCGGAAGCCACGCGGACACGCACAGAAAGTCAGGAGACGTGGGACGGAAATGAGGACGCTGCTCGACATCTGCGCCTTCGCCAAGTTCCGGTTCGTCTGGAAAACGAGCTGAAGTTCTAGTTTTTCCGTCTGTTTTACCCGGCGAGGAAAATACACCTTCTGTTAGCAAACCTGAGCTTTTTCCAATTTGTGCAAGTCAAGAGGCTTGAGGGGAAAAAAAAGTTTAGATTTTTTAAAATTATTTTCTACTATCTGTAAACGGCACTTAATTTAGGCTTGAAAATCAAGCATTTTCAAGGATTCCAATTAATGTTGTTTGCATCTGAACTGCAATCTGGTTTTATTGCATTTCATTTTAAAAAACAAAATTGGCCAATAATCTGTGAAGTCGATGATGTACCTCTAGAGTTTTACATTTTCCGTCCAGGCGGCTACACAGACGCTGGTAGTTGGCCGTCAGGACGTCCAGCTCAGAGCGCAATGCATCGTGGGCAGTGGGCGGGGCCTTGCCGATGAAGCTGTTGACGCTGTCCTTCAGGAGTTTGACCTTTTGCTCCTTGGAGTGGACCTCCTCCTGCGCCCTCTGAGAAGTGGAGGGGAAAATATAAACATTAAGGCGTTTTCACAAAAACAAGGCTGTTTTCTGAACTGACTCGTTTATAATATGTCCATACAGATTCACTTCCCAGTGGGGTTTGAAGTTGAAAAATAGAACAAATAAAGGAAAGTAGGAGTATAAAGTATGAGTGGGATTAAGGAGATTTAATCTGATTTTTTTTTTTTTTTTACTTTCGCGCTCAGCAGGGTGAGACATTTCTTCTACCGAGGCTGTTGGAGATATCACAAAGCAAACAGTGCCACAGGGGGAATTCGCAATTCAATTCCATTCAAGTTATGCAGGCTAAACAAAAAAGAAAAAAAAAAAAAATGGAACGTCGATGCAATTTGATACAAAATTGAGGAATCCGGGTAGCAGAGCGAAACCACTGACGAATAGGACGGAGGGAAAGAAGGATTTCGACAATAAAAGCCCGGCAGCCTGGAGGCGTCATCAGCCCTGAATTATTCACAGTCAGGGAGGGAGAGACAAAGAGGACGGAGAGTCCATCAGAGCCGGGGAGTCCATGGGAGTCAAGGTGGAGAGGGATTTCACCGGAGACGTCTTTTTTGAGACATCCAGGTGCAGTCCATATGTCTTACATGTTCTGTGTGGGGTTTATTTCCTTTATATTTATTGTTTTTGATTATTTTTGAATACTTAGAATATCTTCAATTTCAGAGCTAATTGTTCTTTACAAAATCAGAAAAATACTTTTGATTTTTTCCCTCCACTAAAGTATCGTTTGATGTCACATCACATTGTATACAGGTCCAACCGAAGACCAGAAAAAAACACCAGGATCAAAACAGTCCACTTATGTCCCATTATGTCCCCCATGTTGACGGTATGTGGCCACATGCTGATACTCCTGGACAACAATGTCCCATCTTCACGCCGAGTCCCTCCCAAAAGAACGAGCTGTTCTTCTTGAATTCGCTCCCCGCGCGGACGTCTCTCCACTTTCCCAGCAGCCTCTTGTAGGCATTATCCAAATTGTTCAGAGCCGGACATTTTTATAAATATTTCAGAAGACATTGCCAGCTGATGCTCAGTCAAACTTCCTCTGGTGAGATAATATTGTCAGTCAGTGTCCAGCTAATGTCTAAAACATTTCTAACAGTCCAATATGACCAAGTGCTATTTGTTTTGGTCAGTTTATTCCAGTTTTGGAGTATTACGATCCAAAACATCACCAGTTAGCCTTAGCCTCTGATGAGCCTGCTGAACACACAAAAAGCTTCAGGACAAGACCGGACAGCAGAAGCTAAAGTTAAGATTCTCAGATTAATCTTCCTTCTGGTTGTTTGGGACATATACTTTGTTGATCCTCTACGGCATCAACAATGAAACGATCTGAACATGGATTATCATACAACAAATAGGTTGAATTTTTCATGCCTTACATATCGATAAACGCACCTTGAGCTCCTCGACTGCCTTGCGTAGCTCCTCGGGTGTCTTGTACGTGAAGTCTCTCTCCAGATAGTCTTCCTCGGCCTGGTTTATCCATTCCTGCATTTCCTGCATCTCCTTCCTCAACGCCATGGTCTTGTCAAGGCCCCCTTTCAAGGCCGACTTTTTTGCATAGGCCTTGAAAGAGAAGGAAAGTGAATGCTAAAGAAATTTGAAGCCAACCTTTTGTGTGCGGTGGTTGTTGCATACCTGTTTGCATACATTCTCCCACTGCATGTTCAGTTCGTCCAGTTCTTTCTGGATGTGGATGGCAAAGGGCGGCTCTGCTTCTTTCTTGAGGTACAGACCCACTTCGTTGATTCCGTTCACGCTGGGTTGGATGGTGTGGATGTCATTCACCAGAGCCTAGTCAAGGTAGAGGGAGCAAAGAACAGGAATCTACGAATGGAGACAGTTTGACCCAAAAATTGTGCCTGGACGCTTGATTTCTTACTGTGCACTGCTCCAACTGTTTCTCCAGAGCCTCAGAGTCTCCCAGAGCGGGCCACTCCTCGTTCAGAAACACATCCACATCTGCCATCCACTTCTTCAGAGTCTTCACGTCATTCTAGCAGAGAGAAGTAGACGGGAAGTCCGAGTAGAACACCCTCATCGTTTGGCCCACACAAATCTTGAAAACATGAACCGTCTCTTGAGTCTCACCTCAAACTGCATCAGTTTGGCCATGAGCTCCTGGATTCTCTGGACACTGTCCGTCAGAGTGGAGCCCAGGCGTCTCCAGCGGGCCATTATGGCGTCTATCTCGAGGCGATACCTTCAACACAAGAGAAACTCCTGATGTTGCCATCGCAGATCGTCAGTCGACCAAAGTGTCCTTCAAAATACACTTCTTCAAAATTCAAGACACTGAAGTCTTTGTGTTTCATCATAATATGGATCTTAGTTGCCCATGTCGACTTTTTAGCTAAAGGTCCTTGAGACCGTTGTCTCTATGTTACCTTTACCCTTCCAATGACATTTGATCTTCCTTTGTCTTACTTTTGGCTGATGTCTGGTGGAGCTTTCTGAAAGACCTGCTCGACGGCTGATGTCAGGTAGTCAACCTCGCCCTGGTGTTCAGCCAGGGCCCCCTGCAGAGCCTGAGAGGGAGATGGACACCGTGAGGCCGAGAAGACAAAGGAATGAACAAGAAAGTAAGGTGTGAAGACGCCTTTCTGTCGGAGGACATTTTGCTTTGTGGTGATAAACACATGAAGGGAAATCTGGGCCCAGTTTTTAGATGGTGTCAAACACACAGGTACCTTGATGAGAGTCAGAGAGTATTGGTATTTCAGATCATTTTCTTGTTATATTTACTTGGCAGATAAAGTCCCTGTACTTCCCATCGCTTTTAATGACTGGATGCTGGTTTCAACCCGTGCGTTGAGAAGCTCACTTCTGCGTTTACCTGCACAGATAATTTGGTCACTAAGGCTTCAGTCGAGAGTAATCGCAACAGTCCATCTGTGCACCAAGTCGTGACTGTAGTCGAGCTGAGCGAAAATGGAAAAAAAACAACATGGGATTTTAAAAAAGGAGTGCTGATTAAATGATCAAGAAGCTTTAAAGAATAAAAAGTCAAACGATTTTTCTAATCTTGCCACAGATTCTCCTCAACGCTTCAAACTGTGTTTTTAAAGAGGTTTTCCTCTGTGTTGGGTCAAATAAACATCTCTTAATGCAGGACGCCTTTAAACAGGCCGAGGTGCTGATCCCTAATGGAGACGTTTTCAAGGTTATGGAGAAAAATGTTTTTATTCAGGTGGAAACTTTTTTTTTTGACAATAATTGAATTTCTCAAAGGTTCCAGTCTGTTTTTAAATGCTACCAAAGAACTAAAAAAGCTGTTAACTGGAAACTCTGCCGTGTTTAATACCATAATACCATAGAACCACATGGAAGCAACAAAAGTATGTGGAGTTCCAAAAGGCTCTATTTCAGGACATTTTCATCACGCATGTTGCCTTTGGGTTCAGGTTTTATTAGACATAACTTCCGCATTACGAGCTGTTTGAGGATTCTAGTGTTCACTTTTAACAATCTAAAAATTGTCTAACAGCCACATGTTCACTTGATATGACCGCCGGCAAGCAACAAAAATCCTGAGCTTTTTTTTTTTTTTTTTACATTTTTTTAACTAAGTTTCTGAGAAATCAACGCAGAACTTCTGTTTGGCCCAGACATATTTAAGCGTCACCACAAAATCAAATTGGATAACATCATTCATAAAGTTATGTCACGCAGTTCAGTACAATCCCGTTTCACACACGCGGAATATTTTGTGAATGTCATGTCTCCAGTCAATTTCTTTCCTATAACTGAGTTCACTTTGTGGGATTCATTTGTACAGAACAACAGGGGGGAACTATTCACAGATTTAATGAACATCAACTCAGTCATTTATCCCCTCTTCCAGTTTACGTCCCTGCACTGCAAAAAAACAAAAAAATACAAAGAAATAAAATAAAATCTCTTGTGAAAGTGGATGCTGTTGAGTCTAATGACTGAATTATGGAAGCGATAAATCCTTTAAGAAGCTGTGGATTCACTGTGACATAATACATCCGGATCATTCTTTCTCTCATCTCAGCTGGCGTCTTTAATCTGTTGACTTAAAGAAAAAAAAAGGGGGTGGGAATCAAAATCAGAACCCCCACCCGAGGAAAAAAACTCATTTATTTCCCATATAATGAGAGCCATAGGCTGCGAGAGGAGAAACGGTTGAACTGAATAAATAATAGCTTATCAGCATGCAGGATGAATCCCTAATTATTATCTGCTACTCTAATTAAGCTCAGGCTACAGTAAAAAGGCCGGTATCAAATTTCGACGACTTGCACACACGCGCGTGTGCACACACTTGCAGCTCCAATGTATGCTTCACTTCATTTGAAATATAAAGAAAATCAATGTGACTAATACGAAAAACGGATCCTTTTGAAAGCAAATATGGATTATTGTTACATGTTGGCTCAGAAAACGTTGTTTCGTGGGGGAAAATTGGGATTGTAATGACTTTCTCGTATCTGTGTGTGCGTGTGTGTGTGTGTGTGTGTGTGTGTTTCTAGGTAGATATAGAGATAAACTAAGACAGCAACTCGCTCCAGTGGGATTTTGCTCAACCTGTAATTACAAGGTTCTGGATAGACACACACACACACACCCTAGTTAAAAAGCCAGCCTTATTGTGGGTGTTTTTGTTTTTTTTGACCAAATACCGACAAAGTTTTATGAACATTTGTCATGGAAACGCTCTGCTAATGTAGCAAACCACTAAACCTCATTGCTAAAAAAAAACACAAAACACGAAACTGGCTGTTCAGAAAGTTTTAGTCAAGTATTTTAATTATGAGACAAGAGTGAAAACAGCAACTTCTTTTTAGTAATTAAAAGAATAATTTGGAGGAAAATAAAAACCACTTCGCAGAGCGTTTCCAGTAAACGATTGCCTTAGTTTCACTTCGCGCTCCTGGAAACACAATTTGCATTTATTTGGGAGAAAAGGAACAATTTAAAGCACGGAGAACCTTAACCAGACATTTCTGGTTGCACCTTCAGCGTTTAAAAGCTAAAACTTTCATCTTTCCGTCCATCCTTGTTTCCCTCGTTCTTCAAAACGAGCTGAAAAATCCATCCATCACCCTTAACAACCACCATAATGAACTTACAGGTAATGTCCTGTTGTGTCAGATACACACAATTTCCTCCCAAGGTTGAAGGCTTAAATCAAGCTTGCGGCTAATGACGCGTGGCCGCCACGCTCTCCTCTGCCTGCTACTTTCAAGTGCAACAGGAAGCATCTTTTTACACGCTGGCTGCCTTGGTTGTTTGCCATCACCGCTGGCGATAAAATGTTACTACTTATAGTAAAGAAGTGATTACAGGCTTCCACAGTTTGGCAGAAACATCAAACCAGCCCCATGTTGGGTTTTTTTTTTTTTTGCGATGGGAACAGCTCTACTGTCATCAGTATCATTATTATTCAGTCATGTAGATTAATCAGCCTGTCACCTGAAGGCACACAAATAAGATTTGTACATTTTAATTGAAAAACAAACCAAATGTAAGGTGATTCATTTAACAAATGCAAAGAAAAATCCGGTGTAGTTTTAGGTATTATGATCATAAAAAAAGAAGATATAATCCAGTGTATGGATGTGAGCACAACAGACGCACTATATTTGACCATTTATTGATTATTATTATTATAAAAACAACCTAAAATAATCAGTTTTATTTCTTTTCCAAAGAACTCGGATCAACAAGCATCTTGCTCCACTCAGGATCTTTGTTGAAGGATGAATTAAGACAGCGAGTTAGAAAATGTATTAAATTAAAAATGCCAAAAATGTGTTTATTGTGATTCTTTTGTGTTTGTTTTAGCTGCTGAATAATAAACAAATTGTTGTTAAATCTGCATATTATCAAAGGTCCACGACATTAAATAAGGATTGTTGGTTTATAAAGAAAAACTATTTTGTGTGGTTAGTAATTGTTTTGTATTTTGTTGGCCAAATTTTTACCATCCTTCTCTTAGCTTGTGAAGGGCCGAACAAATTCATTTCAGGGGCCAAAAGTGGCCCCAGAGCCACAACTTTTACACCTCTGGTCAAAAGGGCAGAATTGTAAACTAAGAGCATTTAAATTTGGTCGCGCTTTGGCTGGCAGCACGACCAAATTTAAATGAATCTGAGTAGCGGCGGATGCTAATTTAAACCTTGCTAACAGAACGCAACAGATTTTTTGATGGGATCATAAATAATTATGATAAAAGTTTTGATGGGATCATAAATAATTATGATAAAAGTTTCACTTTAAACTTTGGAAAAGGGAACTTTATTGCACTAAAAGCCAAAAATTATGTTTTTTTTGTGATTCAGCCAGACAGAAATGTCTTCCTTATTATTTTCCGACTTTAATTTCAGTCATTACTGCAATGGCTGCATCCAAAAGCTTGACCTCCTTTGATTTATCTTTTTCTCTTTCATATTGTCCTGGTGTGTGCAGAGTACCTGAAGATCCTTGAGTCTCTGCTCCATAATGGGATACTCGCTAACAGCTGTTGATGGGATGGAAAGTTTGGCTTCGCACTGCTGTAACCATGCCAACAATGCAGATATGGTCTCCTTATATTGAGCTGGGGGCAAGCTTTCCAAAACTGAAAGCAGGAAAGAAGAGAGAGGGTGATAGGTAGTCAAGGCTGGTAAACAGAAGAAGCTGACGCAGTCTTCCATCTCCTTAATCAGATGCTACGTCTGTTTAAACTGCATGGAGTCACTGCTGTCGAGAACATTTCAAGAGAACATCTCCAATACAAACACAATCGGCCAATGAATCGGTTAGCTGATCTATCACAGCAGACTCCCTTTGTTTCCCAACTGCAGTTGCGTTTCCATTGACCGTATGGTTGCAATTTGGCATTTTGAAAATGAATTTGCTCAACGGAAAACTGGTTCTTCGATAAAAAAAAGTTTGGCGTTGGGATGCGGCTGTATCAAAGTTGATGTATTCAGCTTTGCGTGGTCAAAAACTGGATGTTGCCGCTGGCGCGAACCACCAAGAAGATGACAGGAAGTGGTAGGAGGATATTGACAAAGTTTTGTGCAAACTTGTAAAGGAAACGCAGCTACTGACAACTATGTTCAGGAGTTATCAGTGATTAAAAGCCCAGTTTCTAATTTGCTACAAGTTGCGGCGAACAACCGTCTCTCCGCTCTCACCCAGCTGTAGCTGCCTCTCTCTGGCCCGCAGATCCTCCAGGACCTGGAGGTAGTGTTCTTTGAAGGCAGTGATGTCGGCATCCAGAAAGGCAGACGGGTCCTCCTCGCCTTCCTTTTCGTCTTTCAGTTCCTTCAGACGCTTTTCCAGGAGGTCAACCTGGGGCTGCAGGGAGGACAGGCGAGCAATCTCCTCCTGGCGACACGACAGAGGAAAGTTAAAAGGAGGAGATTTAAGGGAAAATCTTGAACACTGTTGGATCTTATAAAGTTCTGGATTTTAACTTTCAATACCCAACAATCATTTCCTTTACAGTTTTGGCTTCATTACTAATTACTCTTTCAATAACACCATTTTGTTGTCTGCTTACTCCAATTAGTGTCCAATCAGTTACTGAAATTGTTGACGTTTATTTCAATAATCGATTCGTCATGATTAATCGTTTCAGCTCCACTAGTGATTATCAACTTTTTGTCATTTTTTTATTTTTACAACAATATTCTGTGCACTGACACACTGCACATCCATTATGTCGGAGGAAAAGCAAGAATGAATAAATAAGTTTGTAAAAAATCCAAAACAAAACAACCCTTACACTGCCTTCGTTCAGTGTAAGGGTCAATATAAAAACAAAAATCTGAGTTTAGCCAGTGCAGGCTGACATTTTGTGACACTGCATGGGAACACTTCACTCCACTGCGATCAATAAGGCGACGTGGGGTTGAGTGCAGCTTCTCTGTGCCTTGGTGAGTCGAGTCAAGAACATTATGAAACCCCTGAGCAGCTGAAATCTTGTATTCAGCAACAACAAACATCAAGTCCTCTTGTAAAACTGCAACGATCGGTATCCTCGGCTTACGAGCATCTAATAGTGTAATTAACAGGAAGGTGATCGAATACAGCGATAAAGAAATAAACACTCTGTCCTGCCTTGGTGCTGACATCAAATTCATTCGCTTAGTTTCATTATTCAAAACATAATCAAGCCGGTACATAAAAAGTTCATAAAAGGTTACACTTCTTGCAACCTTTGGCCTTTTGACGCACATTTCAATTTGTAGGGAGAGGAAAACCCTTCCACAAAAGATGCGGAAAATAGAAGTAGATACGAAATAGAAGCTGTTAGCTCTTCTCTTTATTAGCCATTCTATTTTATATTTTATGAAATAGAAGAGCTAATATTTGTAATTTTAGCAGCTGGAGCTATAGGGAAGCTAACTTAACAAGCGTTCCTGCTTTTAAACATTGCTGTGTTTTTCACACTGCAAAAGCAAAAACGTGTTTTTGGTTTAGTGTAAATGTGTTAGTGCACTTGAAATAAGGTCAAATGAACTCAGATATAACTTTCCAGCAAGTGTGCCAAGAGTCAGCCATTTTTTAACATTGACTATCGATTGGCAGATTATTTTTTTTACAACATGGGAAAAATGTCTTCCGAGTTAAATAATCTACCAATGAAACTTTTTCTTTAATATTAAGAAGTAATTGACTTTAATCAGACTCCTGAGAAGTTATTTGTAAGTTAGTTAGGCGTTTGGACCGGAAACTAGACCAAAGTTACTCAATAGGATTTTGTGTTTTTGCAATGCAGTTGTTCAGAAAAAAATCTACAAAGCAGGAAAAAAAAGGTTTCTAAGCCAAAGAGAATCAGTGAAGTACTTACAAAATAAAGCTGTGGGGGAAAAAATCAAACAGGTACAAGATAAAGGAACAAGAAAAAAAACATAGGAAGTAGATAGAGAGATCAATAATGCTGTTGTAGTGCGGTGCGAGATTTCCTTTGTAGTATTTGGCGGCGAAAAAGCATCTGAGTTGGACCTCTTGTCGCCTCGCTCACCCGACATCGGTCCAGTTGCACTTTGAGAGGTTCTGGCTCCGACGCGGGAGGCGCCTGCACTTTGAGCCAGTTCTCACTGGTGTCCACTGCCTGCTCACAGTGCTCATACAAGCTGTAAAAGGCCAAAACCTGGAGCGCAAAACAACAACAACAAAAAAAACACCATTTAGATAAAACTGACTTGGTTCACCAAGCCTGGTGGCCCGCCAGGCTTGTCATACACTTTGCATGTAAAAGGATTTCACAAGTTACTAAAAACATCATTTTCGTCATGTCCTAATCTGTAGTTGTCCGGTACCTTTGTTTGGTAGGCCAGCCATGTCAGGCGGTCCGCCAGCAGGACGCAGAATCCCGCCCAGCGCTGGTTCAGCTGGTCTGCTGCCTGAGCGATGTCGTCGGCTCGGCTCCCCTCTGCAGGCGGTTCAGGAATGTTTATATGGAAAAACTCACAACAGGAAGCCCAATTCTAATTCCAGTCCGAATACAAGAAATAAAGGCTTGAAATATTTCACTCTCCTTGTATGTTCAAAAAAATAAAAAACAAACTAAAAACATGTTTGAGATGCTAATAGAAAACAAAACGTACAACCTCTGAATGCATAGTATTCACCGTCATAATACAAACACATTTATCTTTGCTATATGGATTTAAAGGTTTATCATGATTTTTGGTTACTAAGGTGATGCTAAAAGTGACAATTAAAACTATTTCTTAAGTCTTTTTTTTAGGCAACCGTATGACTGACTGCGTGTCACACCTATTTTAGCCCCACAAACACAAATAATGCTCTTGAAAAGCGTTCCGCTTTTTGTAACATGCTTCTTAAAGACACCAGTCTCATTAGAGAAGTGTGATGTGAGATTTTCAGATTTATTGGTGCTTATTGATACTTTCACTGAACAAACCTTTGAGGAAACAGTAAAAACTATCGATCCAGACAATACGGACAGTTCTGTGGACTTTTAAGCACCATTAATTGCAATTTATTGTGACGGTGATAAATCAGAACTCTCACCATGCAGAAGTTTATCACGATAAATGATAAACGATACAATAAGTAACCGCCTCTATGTCGGATGTGTTGCATTTTTTTGGCTATTCTGATTTAGAGTTGTTTTTGGGAAGTAAACTAGTGGGGGGGAAAGACACCTTGAGGTGATATTTAGGCCTGGCAGACTGTTGGAATGAGAAGCGACTATAAATTGAGACCTCTGCTTTCAGGGAGCGCAACAATTACACAAGGACAGAGGTGAGGACACAAAAAGATCCATCTCTGTCCCCTCTCGCAGTGTGCTTCTCCGCCGGTGTTTCTATGGAGACGAGCGGCGAGAGTGGGACAGGTGGAGAGGCGTTGCCATGGGGACAGACGGGCGGTGTGCATGCCTGTGTGAGAGTGTGCGGGTACCCTGCTCGACGAGCGTCTGCGCCGTGCGCGTCGCCTCCTGGAGCTTCCTGTACTTCTCCGGCCGCTCTCGGTCGATGGCCTGTGGGCAAACAGAGCGGGGGGAAGACGGAGACGAGCTCAACGGCAGAACAACAGAGAGGCTGACCGGATCGACAGCGGAGCGGTGGCTGTGATGGACGACGGAAGAGCCGGGTTCCAACTTTTCAGATTTCGTCTTAGAAGTGCAGACGTCAGTGTTTTTTCTTGGGATTTTACAGGAAGGTCAGCATAGAGGTCACAGGCCTGTTATGATAACAAATTATGCTAACCTAAGTGTCCATACCATCAGTAAGAAACTGCTTCACTCCTCAGGCACGATGGATGCTGAGCATTAAAAAATAAAAAAAGGAGGTATTAGCCGCTTTATCAGACTATGGAAAGGCACCAAGCAGCCATGTTTTTTTTTTTTACTTATCTCTCTTGTTGTGACAGTCTTTTATTTTAACACTCTGTGCTCCATAAAGTGCCGATAAATAAAGTCTTTAAGACCTCCCATGAAGAATGGCTTCCCCCTGGGAAAGTTTGGCTATTCGGGACTTTGGGTTTGATCATTTGGGGCGCGGTTTTTACAAGGTGCTGTAAGATGCCATCTTATCCGAGACCTGTTCACCATCTTTGGTGTCTAAATCTGACCGAATCAAACATCCGAGCTGAGGTCAGCGTCCTCCATTTCTCACTTCAAAACTTCCCTAAAGATTTTCACCCGTCTTGTCGTTTTTGCTTTCATTTGTGTCTGACCTGGGTCGTTTTCTGTTTCGATTTAGAACTTTTAATAAAAGAATATTTTATTCATAACAGTTTTTGATCAAAGTTCGACACCATCATGTTGCATAATGGCAGTTCCAGCAGTCCTTCCAGGTCCGACTTGCTAAATGACATAATAAAACCAGCAGCTCAGATCTCAGTAGAATCTGTGGTGGTTTATTCTGACACTGAGCTATACTAAACTGGTTTTTTTTAATTATTATTATTCCTTTTTTTACCTGGACTTTGTCGTGGAGCTCCTGAAGGCTGCCGTCTTTGCGCGACACGGAGAACTCGGGGCTCTGCAGGATGGCCTCGCCGCGGGTCATGTAGCTGTGCACCTCTGTGAAGTCCACGTCAAACCTGACGGCACAACGCATGCGGCACAACAGACGTTCAATTAGCTGGAAATGCTGCTTTAGTGTTGTGAAGCGCAAAACGGTTTGGAGTTACATGAACCAAAAGCCCTGAGTCTCTGTTAACTCAGCAATAAACTGTGTTAATTCTTTCAACTGGCTCCTGAGTGTTCTGTATGAGAGTCAAAAATATGCCTAAAAACATGACAATAATGGAAAGCAGCATTATCTTAACTAATGTCTTCCAGCAGAAAATGAGGAAGAAAATTCCATCTATGAAGAGACGAAAAAACTGAAGCGATGACAAATGGCAAACAAGAGAAATATTCAGACTTTTTTGACCAATTAAAAAAAAAATTGGTCATCTACTATTTATACCAGTCAAATTATAATCATATTACCATTAGGCTATTTAGCTGCATTTTCATGCGGTTTTGTTAATATTCACCTAGTTTAACCATCTGCTTTATCACATATAAAGCAGACGAACACATCTAACTTTTTCTCCTTAGAGACAAAAATTCCTGTGTACCTAATAACTTAAAATGAATTAAATTAAAGACTTGAATCACGGTCACTTCACCCACTGGGGTCTGAAAGCACAGAGCCTCGACATTTCCTCCTGGTTGCATCTGCAGAGAAATCTGAAAGTTCATCAGTCACTTGGATCTGTTTCATCCAAACCGGTCAATTGAACTCGGCGAGTTTATTTATTTTTTTCACAATTTTTATGATGATCATTTTTTGCGTGCTTTCGCTTCCCCGAAACGGACAAATGTTCCGTCTGCCATGCTCCTCCAGAACGCTGCTCAGAACAGACTACAGGTGTTGGGTCAGTCGGAGTCAGACATGCAGATTCTGGACTATTCTGGTCCAGCGCTATGCCATGACGACTCCCCGATCGAATTGCCAACAATTCTCTTAAAGGAGCAGCACTGTGTGTTTGCCAGCCTGGTTAACGTCAGTTGTTGAAACAGTGCTATAAATATATATATATGTCAAATATTAGGGATGCACAAAATAGACTTTTTGGGCGCTATCCGATTTGCCAAAACACATTTGCTATATAGCTGATACCAATACATTTTTTTTTGTCCTATACCTGCTTACTGAAACTACATGGCTTTCTCTGCTGTGGAATTAAAATACTGCGATATCTTTGTCAATGTAGCCTGCTGCCAAATGCAAAACGCTAAAAAAAGAGGCTGAAAATGACGTAACACTTCCAACTTCATGTCAAATTCATTCAATTTGCTCTCTCGGTGAAAATGACAACACGCAAACAAATTTCACAATCTTTTGTATGTGTGAGTTATTCTGATCGAATAATTTGCAGATATTAAGTTATGCGGCTAATCTCGGCTAATCGCGATAGCATGCTGATCAAATATGGCTGAAAACAAGTTTGAAGAAAGTGAATGGGAACGGACAAGTCGCTGCAAGACAGACAGACATTTATTTAGGGGCATCATAGAGAAGGGGGATGAACACCTTATTATCTACTCATCACTTTCTAATATTGGGCCAGACCTGACTACAGTCACCTACCTGCTGAGATAGGAGAGCAGAAAAGGATGCATGAAACTGAACACGTCACACAAAGTTAGAAAATGTCTCACCGATAAATAACTGCTGGACGACAGGAGCCTGGACAGACGCTCACCTTTTCCTGAGCTCAGAATCCCCCACCACTTGTCTCTTCTTCTGAGGCGGCGGCGACTCTCGAGTGTGGCGCAAAGCCGACGCCTTCTCCCGGGTGGTCAGCTTGGTAATGGTCGCTGTGACCGACTGGGCCGCCTCAGACTGCTTGGTCGTGCCGACAGCCGAGGAAAGCTGCAGGTGAGATTTGAATTTATTTGGACAAACAGGCCAAGCGGTGGCGGCTTTAGTTAAAACCTGGAGAACGTGGGGAAATGGGAGAACATGTTCTGTTTTAACGTTGAGCACAATTACTGGGACATCCCCGGTGCCATCAATCATCGGACTGATTATAATGGACAAGTGATTAAAAAAAGAGAAAAGGATGGAGCAGGAGAAGGATGGAAAGATGAGTGGCGACAAGTTAGGAACGGAGAGAAAGAGGCAAGAATGATGAAGAGGACACAAGAGCAGATGTCTCCTTCTACACCTGCAGAAAGACAGCGAGAGAAAAAAAAACACTAAATCGATTAAAGGAGTCCAGAGAGACTGATCTGATGTGGAGGCAGATATGGTCCAACAAAAGGTCTGTATGTGAGGGTCAGATTTATTTGTATATCACTTTTAAAATCAACAGTTTTGTAGCACGTTTGAGTGAAACTTGCAGTTAGCTACTTCAAGTGTCACAGATGTTTATTAGAAGAAAACAAAATCAGAGAAGGTGTGAATAAAAGGGAAAACATGTTTTCTATGCAGGTAAGAGGAAGGCTGAATGGATTGCTGACAAGCTATTCTTATTGTGCTTTTAACCTCTGCTATTGAACGTACTGGATTCAATAATGATGGCAGCCTTTGAGAAATGTAGGGTAACGGCAATACTGTCCAAAAAACAAACCGGTTATTTTCAAAACTGTAGCTGATGCTGTTTTACATCATTGTGTGAAATGCAAAAGATAAATCCTTTGCTTCTCCGTTTAATTGTAAATCAACCAACGCAAAGCTTGACCAACCTACCTGGGAGATGTTCATCTCCAGATTTTGGACCAGTCGGTCCCATCGCTGAGCAAAGCTGTCCAATCTGGCCTCCAGTTTGGAGGCGACGTCTTTGTTCTTGACGCTGAACAACAGATTCTGGCTCATAGAGCAGAGCTTGTCCATGGCGGGAAGCTTGGCGTCGAGTTCTCCCTTCAGCGCCTGATATTAAAGACGAAAACATTCGTCACCTCCCGTCTGGGAGGGGCTGCGAACGCCGGCGTGTGAAAAACTCACAGACAGACGACGCAAACAGGCCGCCATCTCTGCCTGGTCTTTGAGGTTGGAGGTCTTGGTGGAGCGGACCAGCTCCTCCTTTTGAGTCAGCCAGGAGTCAAACAAACACTGTCAACACAGGAGTTAGACCGAGTTAAACAAGCTGATCGGTTCACAGAGAATAAAGCTTTTTTGACGCGGTCGTGAAAACAGTGACGCCCAACAACCGAATCATATCTGGGTTTTTCAGAATAACTCAGCGTTTCTCAAAACTGTCGGCTTTCAACGACATTAAAGGAAAGCGCCTCCTTGACGATCGTTGCAGCCGACATTAAAAATCAGATCGCGCAATCAGAAAGAGACTGCGGTCCACCATGAATTCGACTTAGGATGGGACAGGACTTGTACAAAAATGTGAAGTGTGTGTGGAATAAAAAAAAAAGGAAAGCTGAAGCAGAACGTGATCCAAAATATTCCAGTAAATCCACAGGGAATTGGCTGAAAGTAAAAAGCTTGAATAGGCTCAGTCAAAGTAAGATCTTTAAATACATCTTTGCTAATTATGAGGTTAATTTTCATTCTTTAAGTGCAAATAAATCCCCTTGGTTTCAAGAGATGAAAAACATATTCTATGATTTCTAAACGTAGAACTTAATGGGGGTTTAATGGGATGTCCTCATTTTTTACTTCAACCGGCCACTTTATTAAGGGGTTAATGAACAGAAAAAATGAATACACTGAAGCACATTTCACTTTAAATGATAAAAATGAGTCACTGGGGCAGAAAACAAAGTCGATTAAGCAAGCAGTTCCCGTGCACATCTAATTTTTGAATTTTAATTAACTCAGACTTGTTAATCACGTTTAATCCGACGCCGTGATCTTAGACGCTGCAATTGTTACTTACAAAACACCAGCAAATCAGATATCTTAACCCACTTAATTCAATTTTTTTAGTTTTTTTTTTTTTTGTTACTTTCTTCACAAAGTCTGCTCTTGCCAAAGATGATGCATATTAAGCATGAGAGGTTTGGTCATTCCAGGCCTATTCAGAGTGGGATTGGGACATGATTGCAGCACCGCAGGCAGAAATGGTTGGATTGGCTGTGGAAACGCAATTCATGCACATTTTTAAGCAACACTCTGACACACCAAAAACTGAATAGACACTAGTGGTTTGAATAATAATATATTTAAAAAAAAAAATCTTGGTAATAACAAACAGAATATGTGATTTATAAACAACAGAAAATGAATGGTTTTCTGGACTGATTCTCACTAAACATAGAGGAATAAAAAGAAAACGTTGCCTCCGCGATGATGTCACAACCGCTTACATGCACCTGTGCCCCCTACCTGTTCGTTAGTGAAGTGCTGCCACTTTAACAGAATCTCCTGAAGCAGAATCCAGCGCTCTTCTGTCCATCTGCAAATCGCTGCCCAGCGGTCACCGAGAACCTGCACACATACACGCACGCACGCACACACACGCAAACATCTTCGATCAGAGTTTATTTGGAATAAAATTCTCTTTGAGATATTTTCCCCCCGGCGAAGTGAAATTTTCATCATGTTGCCTCAAAAGGTAATTGGTTCGTACTTTTGACATGCCAGACGAGGTTTTTTTTAAGCTGTCAGAAATGCCGTTTGATTTTTGCTCCTAGCTCCTCTAAAGTTTAGATTGAGCGCAGGGGGAAAAGAAACTAAACAAAAAAAACAAAAAACAAACAAACACTGGACATGCAGAACACTGGCTCTAACACAATGACATTTTTTCTGTTCTTTTGTCACTTAAAATGTTACAAAACTGGTACTGATGTACAATGCCAACTTTTACTGTCCCACTTCAAAAGGAAATGTCATTTTTTTAATTTCTATCCATCCAAGTCATCTTTAACTTTATTTGGTTGCATTTGACTTTGTTAGTCAAATGCAACCTCCTCAAATATCGTTGAGATGAAGGAATTTAGTGTTTCAGCAGCTTTGCAGTTTTCTCAAATTTTGTTTCTAGATGAGTGGAGCAAAAAAAGTGAGTGCAGCTTCTCCGTGTTTGGTTCTGAACAAGAAGATCTTATTGGGGCTTTAGTCCTTTCATCCTGGAGTAATGATAGAAGCCTGACTTTGTTACTGTCTTTATTTGTCTGTGAATGTTCAGGTCATGTATTGAGGCTTTGTGATTGTACTCCAACAAACAAAAGAAACAAAAAGAAGAAAAAAAACAAAAACAAAACAAGATGCAACAAAACAAATAATTTCTCTGTGAGTCAACAGTGCTGCAACAATAACCCATTTAATAAATCTGACAGCAAGTGGCTTGAAGAACCCAAGCCTGAACAAAGACAACTATCTGTGTGACGGTTCTTCAACCCAGGGATCGGGCTCCAATTATAGCGGCAGCAACAAACTGATGTGAAAATTAATGGCTGGAGTTGAAGCATAATCCGGCAATCCCCATGATTCTTAGCACTGTGTAGGATATAGCAGGGCGCTGAAGTGAAGCGTCAGCGTCGAAAATGAAGATAAACAGCAACGTCCATTACTCCAGTGTGCAATCTTACCGGCAATATCTATTTAGAAATATTTTCTATAAGTTTGCTTTTTGTAGAAAACAAAACACAGCCAACAAAAGTAAATCTGCTGGGCTCACTACAGAGCGGTTCCGGCTCTGTTTTCATCCATTACATTTACGTCACATTAGTGGAACCTGAGGGACGGATTCTCGAAGCGCTCGCGTTCACTCGCCTGGAGTTTGCTCTCCAAGGCGGCAGTCGCGCTGTCTCCGGTGGTCTCGTCGACAACCACCACCATGTGGGTCAGAGAATTCACCCTCACCTGCTCCAACTCCAAGTCCTCCTGGAGGAGCTGCAAGACAGACAGAAAACACACATGGGAAACGGAGGGCAAAGTTTTACAATGCCACGTCTTCGTCTGAGAAGAGTTACAGAGCTGTGAATGTATTTGCGCCTTTGGAGTTTCCCACTGTTCAGTGATGTTGACACAGTCGAATGCTTCAGATGATTAAAAAAAAAAACGTCATTAGCAGACAAAAACAAACCTCTCATGCTAAGCACCGGGGTGCCTCAGGGCTGTGTGCTCAGTCTCTGGCTGTTCATGCAGCTAACAGAACTTCACGTGAGCGAAATCTTATTAAATTTGCAGATGGTGCCTCAGTAGTGGTATTCGTTCATGGGGATGATGAACTTATGCTTAAAATAGCAAGCAGGCAAGTGCAGAAACAACAATACGGTCTGATATTTAGATGACATAAACAGGAAATAATTATTGATTTCTCGAGGTAAGAAGTTGAACCAACAGCCCAGAGGTGCAGGGATAACTGACAGCTCTTAACTTGATGTATTTTCAAAAATCTCAACAAATTTGTTTGGTTTATGTCACATCTTGACTTTAATTTGCCTCTTATATCAGATCTACTTAAGAAGCTGAATTAAATGTTTAGCTAATACAAAGCAAAAAAACAAACCAGAACAAAAAAATCAGTCTAATGATTCTTCTGTCAATAAGTAAATTTTACTTAGATTCACAACCGGAACTATATATATATAAATGGAAATAAGTGACATATTAAGTGACAGTTCAACACCAACTGCTTCTACACACAGAAGGCTAATTTGAAGCGCAGGTTTCAAAAGGCATGTGAAAGCGCCAGATAAATCCAGTTAACACAGCTGGATAGCTCAGCCTCACGCTGCGATGAGAGCAGAGATGATGGAACTTTTTTTTTAAAAGCACACGGCCACGTTTAACAAAGTGAAAATACGAACAGCCGAGAGCCCCTGCTGCAGCAGTTCTGAACCCTAAAAAAAAACAGTCAAATTAAAAAGCAAACACAGTTCTGTGATGATTAAATAATATGGCAACCGTTCCGTCTTTAAATTAGAGTAAAGAAAACACAAGCCGAGAAAAACGAGGCAGATGGAAAAGGCGGCTTTTTATTGGAATAAATAAAGTGGACAGCAGTGAGGTGCTGCTATTCAAAATATATATTTTGCAGATGTATTGTCACTGCTATGCAGCATGAATACCATCATGTCTGGCCTCCAAGTGTCGGCTATTTATTCACTCAGGCTCCCTGTGTCTGTAATATTCCTTACATTTGTTTATGTTTTTTATTCAGCCTATCAGAGAAGGTCAGGAAGTCATTAAGAAATTATAAACAAATAGTTTCAATGCCAGAAGCCAGAAATATTACCAATCAGCACTACGGGCGACATGTTATCTTGGGTCCATCCCTGTTGTTAAGAGCACAGAAATGTGTGGAGAATATGTTTGTTTATTTGCCAAAAACTGTTACGATTTATTTCAACATATTTCTTTGGACATTTTCATATATGTGTTTGAGTGCGCGTGGGTGTTAGGCATGTTGCAATGAACAATAAATCAATTAATCACACGATGAATTAAAGCGAGCTGGATCATTTCCATTTGCATGATTTATGGTTTTTCCTCTTTTCTCTCTTTCTACCAAAAACTGAATCATAAAAGTCTTCAGTCTGTTGTTTTGGTCTCAACTGGCCCTTTTGTTTTCTTTTGAAGGATGATTTTGTTTACAGAAGCTCCATAAATCATTTCATTTGCTGTTTTGTTTATTTGTTTTTGACACTTAAAATGTTAAATGCTCAATAAAATTTAAATATTGTTGATGTAATGGCCATTAACAATGTATTTCTAGATTAGCTGACATGGTGTTTTAACTTTAGGCTGATGGAGCCACAGTTTCCCACTTGTGGCACTGATAAAGAATGACCCCATCTAGTCTTTGTGTTTCTCTTACATGAACGCGCGGAAACACGTGTTCAAGGTGACAGTGGGACCAGGTGTCGCTCACCTTGTGCTCCTCCACTTGGTGCTTGATGTCCTCCAGGTCAGGGCCGAGCGGCTGAGAGCTGATCTTGTTGATGCGAGCCTCTGTGACGTCCAGCCACTCGGTCAGCTGCTGCAGCTGCTTGTTCTGCAGCTCCATCAGGACTTCATGGAGTCTGGGACAAAAACAAACCGGGAGCCTGTCTGTCACGCCGCTGGATCCCCGGGGCGGTCTTCCTGACGAGCGGCTTGGAAATCCGACAGACGGCGGGTTTTGACGTCGAAGCAGAGATTTCAGGTAATTATTTCCCTTATTATTATCGTCATTATTATTAGTATTATTCAGACCCCATTCAGCAAGGGGGCCGTGTCTGCTTATCTCTGTGCTCGAGTCAACAAGATTATCGACGACGATAGCAGAACTGTTTAATTAAATTTGGCTCAGTGTCAGTTAATCTTGGATTCACTATAATTAGAAAGAGTGCAGCTCTTTGTACTCATCGATGTGAGCCGCAGTAAAGATCTTCATTAACTGTGAAAGTAAGATGGGAGAGAAGGCATGTGAAGCCAACGGAGGATAAAAATCTTTTTTTATCACGGCTTTGAATTTCTGGTGTGTTCGGACAAACAGCTGTGAGAAAAAGGAACATACATAAATATAAATATAAATTCTTGTTGTTTAAGGTTAGCAAATCAGCATAAATGGCTTTAATGAATTGATTAAACTTGTCCAGCTATATACTTTTTAGTAAAAGTGACAAAAATGTTTTTTTTACAGTCGCAAATGTTCAAAATTTGCAAAGTGAGATAAACCCGCGAATATAAATTTACGTATCTTTCTCCAACAAAAGAAAATTTAAATCTGACTACTTGTTTAATGTACTGCAGGTTAATTTATTGTTGAGAAGAAAAAAATAAATAAATAAAAAAATTACAGTATTTTGTTTTTTCCTGTGGATTTTTATTTTTTTTTTACTTGCTGATTTTGGCCAAAGTGACAAAATGCTTCGACTTGTGTTCATCTGCTTTCTCACGACCAAACTTATCTTTCAGCTTCTGCACTTCATCCCAAACCAATCTGTGCCTGGATCTGCAGAATGTAAACTAATGCTCACAATGAAATCTCTGAGATTAAATCTACGCTGAGATTGAACTGCAGCGGATTCCTCCCACTTCGCAGACGTGGACTCTTTTAAGCACGTCCACACGACAACACGTACTCCCACTGAGTGTGCTGCTTCTTTTTTACAAGCTGAAGGACGATTTATTTGTGCTGATATTCCACTTTCATTTACCGCGTGTAACAAGTTACAAATGTCAGCTTTTAAAAAGGTCCTTCAAAGGTGAACATTTTAATCATCCAAAAGAAAAGGCAAGCCTACATTTCACTAAGAAATACAATATATATATATATTTACCCTTTAGTGCGGCTGTGCTGCCAGCAGACTAAGCGCTGAATCAAATTCTCACAAACGTCCAATTTTTTCAGCTGATGTTGAAAAAGATGGAAATACATAAAATGACGATAAGCTAGTGCTAAAGCTGATAGCATACATAGTCATGGTACATAAGTTTCTAACATAAAAGACGTTTTATGTGAACAAATCTGTCAGAGTTGGTGTGAGGGTTGCCTATTTCTTTTTCCAACTGAACCACAGCACACCAAGTCCCACAGCATGTCTACATGTTAAGATTATCAAAGTCAAGCTAGCGTAGCTGACCTACTCTCCTCTCCCTTAAAGCTTTTTTTAAATTAAAACTTTTCATTGACTTGTGAAATGGGACACCCTTGAAGCTTGTCATAGAGGTTGTACTATTGATAATTAGTAGCAAAGCACTGCATCTCTTTACTTTATACTTTACATTTAAAAATTAGCATAATGACAAATGACAGCTAAATCCAATGTTAGTCATTGTCGGCGAACAGATCAGAGTTCGGATTTTGAAAGCGTGGTGTCAAGTTGCAACACACCTTCATGTTTCTGGGATAATTACATCAAACACAGCCAAAATGGGTGATTGGAAAATGTTGTTGAAGTCTGGATATTTGAATAAACCTATTACAAATCAGTTACTTCAGAAAACACAATTTAAGGTTTTTATTATTTTTAGACTGGTCCAGCAGTACATCAGTCGGGTTTTATTCACATTTTGGACAAGTCTGAGATGAGTGAGTGCAAGTAGATTGAGACAGAAGAGCAATATAACCACTTTGGTTCTCACTTCGTTCTTGTTCGATGGTTAAATTTGAGACTTTAAATGTTTAAAACACTAAAATGTGGCTTAGGTAAAATGAGTAAAGCGCCAACTTTTTCAAGATATTTGCAGTGAGGAACAATGGAGCCTGCTAAAGAGGCTTTTCTACCTCCTAAAATAAACACTTCTTAATTATTAAGGCTTAACGTGATAATATATACTAAGAGTCAACAGACCTGTTCTGTCTCTCCATGCTTGCTACTCTCAGGTGTTCCCAGCGGGAGTTCAGGAGGTTCATCTGCTCCCTGACCTCAGAGTCCTCGTCCTCACTGAGGTTACCCTCCACCAGCAGGGCGGCGCCGGCCCGCAGGACGCGGCCGACGCTGCCCTGATGCGTGGTCAGCTCCACCATGTAGCCCTGGTGAACAGAGAGCGGGCGATATATCACATGTGCTTCCAATCGATTGAAAAAGCTCAATGAAGGGTTTTTGGCCCCTACCTCATGCGTGTGGAACTGCTCCTTCACCTCCTCCACATGGGCGGAGATGGAGGGCTGGCCGTGGAGGCCGTCCTCCGCCGACAGCAGCCACGTCAACACCTGTAGGAAGCAGGTTGCTTAAGGAATAAGAGGAATGTTTGTGTTTCTGTCACACTCAGCAATTTCCTGTTGTTTTTTACAACATGGCAAAGATATTCCCACACCGTGGAATTAATCATTTTGTCACGTTGCAACCACAAACTCAATTTTTAACAAGGCGATAAGAGATAGAAACATACAGTAGTGCAATTGTGAAGAGGAAGGAGAATTTGCATTAAACCACGAGAAATGTTATTTTAAAGTTCCACCACAGATTCTTAAAGGGACAGTATAATGTATTTCCAAGACACATAGTGAAACTCTTGAGGACAATCAAACAACTTTGTTAAGTTCAGTTGTTTTATATATATATATATATATATATATATATATATATATATATATATATATATCAAATATGACTTTAAAGAAACTTGACTTTGTAATTTAATGCCTTGAAATTGGGCTTCTGTCTCTTTAAAAACTACAGTTCTTTCACAAACTCCACCTACAGGATGTCTTCACAACATCAGCGGCATCACTCCTCTATTAACCCTATAACAATGTTTTTTTTTTATTTTTTATTAGCGTTACACTAAGGAGTGGCTCGTATAATGAGTTCAGCTGATGCCCAGTTCCACCAGGTGCTAATTGTGGCTGGCTAGTCTGAAGGAGCTGATTGGAGAGGAGTGCTTCATGAGACGGAAGCTCAGTTTAGAGGAGGAGCTTTGTGGAAAAGGCGGCGCTTAGTGAAGGAATGCGTTTTGCCAAGGGAGACCAACACTCCTATAACAGTAGAACATGTTATAAAGCTAAAAAGGTATAGATAATAATGCAGACTCCATGTTAATGCTGCTAAAGTTGGTTGAAATCTCAAATCTCAAAGCCTAAAACGCAAACAATTCAATCTCTACAATGATCCCTATGAGTTTATGTGCACAGAAGCCAAACATGGCATGAGAGACTTGCTACAGTTTTTCTTTATTTTTATTTTTACCTCCTCCAGTGAAGCCTGGTAGCTCTCCAGGCTGGTGGATCCAGGAGGCAGAGGACTGAGGCCCCGCTGAAGCTCCTCCTGGCTGGGGGTCAGGAACTGTTGAACGGAGGAAAACACACGACAGGAGGCAAAGGGAAAGGAGGAGATGGGGCGAGAAAAGAGACATTGGGTGAATGCGGAGGAGACGGGGAAACATTAGAGGGACAAAATGCAGGGAACATGACCGGAACGTAGGAGAGAACAAACGGAGAGAAGTTCAGCTTCAAAAACTGTTCCTCTCACATTCCCAAACCCTCACCTTGTCTGTGTTTGCTCTCTAAGTACTGATGATTTAATGCAATAAGCTACAATACATTTTCACTAGATGGAAGTAATAATCCTAAATATATGAGAACTTGAAGCGTTTCACATTCCAATTCACTTTCTGAAGTTATTTAACTTTTTGATGATGTTCGGATTAATTCAGATGCAAATATCTATGACCATGATTTTGTTCTAAATAAGGCAATCTAAACAATGTTCTAAACAATGTAATCTGTGTACCGATTACACTTACAAATGCAATCTGTACACAAACAAATCTAACTAAAAGTTCAATAAAGTTGAGGGTTTTTTTTCTTTTTCTTTCTGGGACTATTTTGCATCTCTTAGCACCTGGATGAAATGTGTCACTGCAGCCACTAGGGGGCGCTCATCGGGAAGTTGCATAGAAGCGGTGAAGAAGAGTAGACACCCGGCTAGGAAAGGAGATGAGAGTTGGGGCTTGAACTCTACTACCAACTCCCAAGATGAGACGACAAGACAATATTTGTGCTATTAGAGGGAGACGAGGAAAACAACTTGACGGTTGTGTTGCCAACAGTCATCGACATCCTCCAGTGGGGAGGGAGAGTCACAGATGGCTGCTGCTGAAAGGAAAACAGTTTGGTCAAATTTGGACTTAATTTGGAAAGGAAGGAAGCTACTTCAGCTTCAGGGTGTTCCCTCAACTTTCCAAAATCAATGATGATCTTTGGCACTATGGCGTCCCTGCTGATGGTGGAACAACCTACTGATCAGGACCTGAACTCGGCCAAGGCACAAATGCATTTTGGGTTTTCATTAGCTTCAGATCAAAAGCATCAAAATGAACAGCGACAAAGTATGACTGAAAGAAATCACTCTCTAATTAAGCTACACAAGTAACACTTTTTTGAAGTAAATCATTAGCTTTTCTTTTTTGCATCCCAACACAATCGGACCTGCTTTTACTTTAGGGAAGAGGAATCAGGAACATTTGCAGAAAACTGTAAAACGCTGAGTTGGTTGAAATGTGGACTAAAACGCCGCCTGTTTATTGTTGCTTTTGAACCAAAATAAATGAAAAGTTAACCGACACTTTGATGACGGCGCTCATCAATACGTGATGTTTGTCACTGGTTTTCACTGGTTTTCTCACTTGCTGACTGTATTGTTTTGCATTTTGGTGATGTAAACACGTCATACAAATAAAACTTGACTGACTGATTACCGTGAAAAATCTAATTTGATTTACCATTGTGACGATAAACTCCATCAACAATAACTAATTGAAGGATTTTGAATTAATATGAAATGACAAGACTTTTAAATTGAATGTAATTGAATCATAATCATATATAATGAACATTTTAATCAATAAGCTACAAGTTTCCAAATATATTCCCAGACTAGTTTTTAATGGACATTTGTCAATGACAGCAAACAAACAAACAAAGAGATGTTCAGCCAAAACACAGACAGACAAATGTTAGCGTTGAAGCGTTAGCACTGCGAGACACGGACCTGCTCAGTAAAACGTCTCCTCTTTTGCTCTGGCGACTTGACATATGCAGCCTGGGCGTAGGCATAGCTTTTATAGCGAGGCTGAGGGGAGGGGCTCCGCACTCGCCCCTGAGCCACACTCACTGTGATCTGAGAGGCAAAGACAGAGAAGAAGAAGGAGAAGAAGGAGGAGGATGAGAAGAAGAAGACAGAGACAGACAGAGAGGTGGGAAGAGTCGGCAAAGAGGCAGGATGAAGAAAAGACAGATAGAGGCAGAAGAATGTAAAACAGTGTGCAAACAATCCCAACAGCCAGAATACACAGAGGAGTGAAAAGCAGAAAATGAGCAGGGTGGAGAGGAGAGGAGGGAAAAAAGCTGGATGCAGGAAGTGAAAGTCTGAAAGTGTGGGGGGGAAAAAAAAAAAAGATGCAGGAGAAAGTGAAGCGAAAAGCTTCCATCCAAATGTCAAACAAAACAAAACAAACAGGGACGATTTAAGTCAAGTCAAACTGGGAGGGTGTGCCTGAATTATTTGAATCGGTTTGCTTTGATGTGAGATTTACTGATTTCTGTCTAAAAATGCTAGTGAATTAAATGCAATTATTAGCTCTTCCTGTGATTTAATAGGTTGAAATAAAAAATAAATAAGCTGGTTGTTCATTTAAGATTAAGATGGGAATAAACATGTCTGTAAAATAAAAGATTCATTCTAGTTAAAAATCATCTCTCTGGCTTACAAGTGTCTGATTTCTGATAAATGCAGTAATAAAAGAGGGGAAATGATTATCATGATCTCTGCTGTCGTTGTTTTTTTTTCTTTATCCGTATGGCGCATTAGGTCTTTCACGTTTTTGAGAAAGTCTCTGGATGGAAACCCAGCTTTAGACGCAGACAATACAGGCAGGTGCAGAGACACAGTGTTATATCAGGCTGGTGGATCCAATGTCTCACTTGCTTTGCACAGTCAAAGCAAGTGAAGATCTTCTTCAGAACCATTTCTACCCGCTAAATCAGAGGTTGTACCGTGACTCTTACGTTTAACCCTCAGCCACTCGGGCATTTTTGTTTTAAACCAAAAAAAAAAAAAAAAAAGAAGTGTGTTTAATACGCGACATGGAGTGTGGTCAGGGTTTAGCTCATTCAGAACCGCTCCCAAAGTCTAAATGCGTTTCTGGTTACGGATTTTGCTCAGAGGGTTTTTGCTGAGAAGTGACCATGAGGCCGTGTTCAACGTGCCACCTCATTCGGTTTCTGGAGATTTGCCTGCTTTCTCGCCGCTGATTCGACACTTTCAGGTGTTGGGAAAAGCAGAAAAGTTGCTGAACCTCCGCTTGGACACAATAATGACAAAAGGCCCCTGCTCTGAAGAAACTTCAGAAGCCAGAAAAATAAAAACAAAAATGTAGTTTGCTTAAAAAAATATAAATGAAGGACAAATTGCAAAGAAAAAAAATGTGGCCTTTGGCTCGTTCCAGTAAAAACATCTCTCTGTCAAACCATGTTTAATAAATGCAATAATGGAACAAATTATGTAACACAGTTGTTGGCAACTAAGTGCATAAAATTAGAGGCAATGTTATACTTGAATAAATTATATGTCAGTGTTTACTTGCTTCGTAAATACACCTTGGCAGCAATCGTGCTTTCAGAAAGTCTGAAGAAGAACAACATAAAAAAAAAAAAACTAAATAAAAAAGAAAAATCTATAAGTTCCATCAGAGGAAGACTTCTGCCCCGGACTAAGAGGGCATGTTTGGTGCAGACCTTCGCATCTCTGCTGGAGTCAAACTGTGCAGATGTCAGCTCTTATCTGGACTGAACAAAAACAGAATCTTGCAAAAACTCTTTTCTTTTTTTTGCTATTTTTCCCACCACTTACAACCATAAACTTCCATGTTCTTTATTGGGGTTTTGTGAAATTAGACCAGCACAAGGTAGGGAATTCTCTCTCCCTGTATTACTTTGGTTTTATTTTATTTTTAAACAAATGAGCTACACGTTATAGAGGATACATTGTGCATTGTGTTTTTTTTTTTGTTTTTTTTTTTACATCTTTTTAAAATGTTTGCATTTTTTTAAAAGACTTTACAGATGGTGTTCAGGTATTGATCTTCCAATCTTTTAATGAGACATACTTATCAAGTGCTGTTTCCTAATTTCCTGTCGTCTTTAGACTCAACCAGCGGGCTTTCGCAGGTTTTCTGAGGAAAACCTTGGGTTCCTCACCTGTTCTTTCCAGGATTTTCACTCGGCCCAATGAGGAAGCAGATGGAGAGCAGCTAACCCCCCGGATCAAATGTTCCCCCGAAAATAACATCGAGCTTTGGTTTTCCTCCCTGCCTGCCCCGGGCGTCAGATGGATGGATCGCAGTGTGAGTGTGGGGATTCGGTGCATTTCGCCAGATTTAGGTAATCATCTCCAAGTTTCAATCGAGTTATTTTTCACATATTCCTTCATAAAAAGTTAAGGTCCTTCACCCCGCTGAGCCCCAGGTGGAGTTAGTATAATATTAATGTGGGGAAGTGGTAGAAGTGCTGTTGCTGGTGACAGATGATGGAGGAGGGAGATAACCGCTCCTGTCAGGACCTTTTTTCACCGTCTGTATCTCTTATTTTATTGTCATCTGGCTTGTTTCCTGTAGTTTCTTTTTTTCGGTCTGCTTCAGCTCACTCTTCATCATCCGGCTTCCCTTCCAAAACTAAACGTTTCGGTTTCACGTTTTTTCCTGTCCTGTTACTGACTCCGAATTTCTGGCAGGTTTATTCTCTCTGCTCTCAAACAGTGAGTTCGATGTGGCTGCTGCAGTGAGAGGATATTATCAGCACAGTTATTCCAGTAATTTCACCCCGATCTGCTCTGATTGACCGCTGACCTCTGCCTAACTGAGCTTGAACGGTGAGAGCAGATGTCACTTGTGGGAGCAGATTTTTTTTTTCTTCGTCTCTTCTGTTTTACAGCATTTTAATCTCTGGCTCCGTGTCGAATCGCATTTTCATTTCTGAGGCCACGCGTTTGCAGGCGGCTCAACGAACGCCGGTGGAAGCCCGCTCCTTCGGCACGCCGCCTGTTCCTCGGAGCGAGCTGGAGGAAATTACGGCATGCGGGGAGAACATCTGGCAACCTCCCCACCGCCGAGACTGCTACCTGAAATCGCGGCTGCGAAACGGATGACTGAACCAACGTACAGATGGTTGGCAATTAAGGCCGACACAAAATTAAAGCGCCGCTGTAAAAGCGCGGCAAGGTACGGTGTCTGTGCAGGTTTTGCCACGTTACAACCCCAAATGTAATGCGATCTTACTGAGATTTGCATTCGCATGTGAGCTTGAGTGTGGTGTAATTTATTTGCGAGCTAAATAAAAGCGGGGACATAAAGCTAATGAGCCCCTACAGTCAGAAAGATGACTTGCGCAAAAACACTGATCTCTACTTCAGACAGAAACTGCTTGGGAGAAAATGAACAAGCTCTCATCTGGAGCTCAGCTATGAGATTTTCTCTATTTCTAAACTGTAATTTTACTGTTCTGATGAAAAGATTTCAAATGAAAACGTTTGCCATAGATTCATTTTATTTATTTATTTAGCTGTGATTAGAGTGGGATATTTTTCCATCTGGTGTTGAAATAATTTGGCAATTTTTATGAAGACAAGACATTGCTTCACTATAATACGGATCATTTTCTCTTTCAAATGAATAAAACATGAAGTCTTAAACTTTTTAAGCTTCTCTAAAGCGACTTAAGATTGAATTAAACATGAGCAGGAAGTGCTCTGACTCGATATCTATGTAGCACCTGGCATTTCCTGTTTTCAACTAACGTGTTGGATAATTTGATTAAATAAGAAATGATAATAATATAAAAAACAGACATTGCTTGAGCAATGACTGAAGAAATTGAGAAGTTTATATAGAGATACACAAAACCCAGCTTTTATTTTGATATTCCACTTTCAAAATCAGCTTCTAAGCTAAATATTTAACTGGATCTACATATTTAGCTAGCAAACCAAATATTTAACTAGCAACCGAAATATTTAGACAAAAACCTATATATTTAGCTATATATATGTTTAAATATTTAGCTATCCTGTTTTCTCCAGAAATCAAAAATTCTTGCCCTTTACTAATAAAGAATCTGCTTAAAAAGGCTTGAGAATGACTCATTTAAATCAACGCATCATGTTTGCATTATAATGGCCTAGTCAAATTCAACTGTAAGTTTGAGTCAATGCTTTAAAAGTGGGGCTGCATGATGGAACAATGATTAGAATAAGATGGATTCAAGCCCCGGGGTCTTTCTGCATGTGGCTGGACATTCTCCCAGTGAATTCATGGGTTAACTCCTGGTACTCCAGCTTCCTCCCACTGCCCAGAAACATGACAGAAGAAATGCCTTGAGCTATGAGTGTGATTGGGAAGACGAAAAGTGTGTCAGCCCTGAGTGCACACAGCAACACTAACTCACTTCCATGACAAATGTACCAGGACAACAAGTTCTTCCTTTCTCTCGTCCGTCCACAGAATCTATTCAGGAAGTTTGGTCCCACAAATGCAATCAGACGCGAAACACTGAGTGTGTGAACACGCCGGTTTCCAACCTGCTGAGAGAAGCGCTGCTGGGTCTGGATCTGATAGTGTTCCTCCGTTGTCACGCGGGAGACGCCGGCCGTGGTCGCCAACGGCAGCGACTCCACTTCCTGGATGGCCTCCATTGAGACGCTTTGTGGGAGAACCCGGAAGAGCGACGTCACGTACATGATGATGCTCTTCTTGTCGGGGTGCGAGACGGCCACATCTACGGAGCACCGAGCACAAAAAAATGAAGAAACAATACATTAAAAAATCACTCTTAATGTGACAAAAACAAACTTCCAGAAAACTGCAAAACTGCTGAAACACTGAGATCCCACCTGTTTAGGCGCCTTAATTTTATATATATATCTGATGATGATAATTCTTGAGGATTTTGATGATGGAAGGGAATGTTTGTTGCCGTTTCGTAACTGTTTTTACAGCATGAAACACTTGGTTGCTGAAAAGTGCAACGCAAGTAAACTCAACTCCACGAAAGCGATTCCATGGAGTATTTGCTTTAGTCGAAATAAAAAGCCCGACTGAAACAAAATTGTCCATCTCATAATGAGCAAAAATGCCTTGAAGAAAGCAAACAACTGTGAAGATGGAGCATTTAAAAACAATGCAAGCACTGACCGATCTTACAGGCTGCATAATTTAGACCGTCCTTCAGCCGCTTCAGTCACTTCCCCTCCCCGTTTTTCTCATGATTCACTGCAGGCCATTGTTTAGACTGCTTATTATCTTCCACAGCATTGAGTATGTGTCAGTCAGCCAGCTTGTACTGAGACCTGCAGCCGAATTAAGTCTGGGGAGGAATTTTTTTTCTTCTTCTTCTTGTTTTTTTGTTTGTCTTTATAGCAGAAGGCTCCAGATACAAAGGAGCGCTTTTCTCAAGAAAGGTGGCAAAGAGCCTGTGGACATGCAAGTCAACCAGGGGTGTAAGTGAAAGAGACAGATCACGGTGCATCTGAGGCAGAGCAGCCAAATGAACACATAATGAGATGGAGATGCCAAAGAAAACAAGACGAATGAAAACAGTGGGACGGAAGAGAAAGAGGAAATGGTTAGTGTTATTCTCCTTATCCCTGCCTGACAGTTTTGATTAACAGAGCAAATTGAATTGGGGGACTCAGGCAAAGATAGATGGCACCAATGTCCTGGTGTGTGTCTGTTTTTTTTCCCTTGTCACCTCAGTGTTGTATCCACTTCAAAACAACAAAACAAACCCTGCGTTTGGTAAAACCTCTCCTTGTCTTCCCTCCCTTTACCGCTGATGGGAGTGGATGTGTTTGCTGGTTACCTTCGGGGTCCAGGAGTCTCTCGATGCCCAGGTGCTGCTCGGCCTTATTGAAGGCGTGCTCCAGCCTGTCGATCGCCGACGTCTTCTTCTCCACCGCGTTCCAGTCGAACAACTCCGGCCTGGCAGGACGGCAGAGGGAACGCTTGGGATCGCATGTCAAGCTCTGGGTTTTTAGATCTTTTTTTTTTTTGTTTATCTAATTATTCAAACTTTAAAAGTTGAAATAAACAGCTTGAAAAATCCTACCCTCAATTTCAGCACACAGTTCTAAAAAATGCTGCATGTGTCAAATGGAACGTAAAAGAAATTTCACTTCGTATTTTAACACCTTGAAATTGGGCCTCTGTCTCTTTAAGACTAAAGGATTTCTCAAACATGCATGAAAGAATCAAGGCAAAACGTTATAATGTATAGCTAAAGAAAATAACGTAATACTCCGCCTTCAAGACCTTCGGTTAATGAAACAAAAGAAACTTAATTGTAGTAAATTTTGACCTTGCCCCAACTCAAACTATCAATTTCTAATCTTAGTTTTAAATTACTGAGATATTCCACAGATAATCTTGAGATAAAGAGACATTCTCAACATTATTCATTAAAACTCAGCATTTGCTTGTCCTTTTTGATTTCTCTACAATGTTTGTGCTTCAGTGTCTTTGTTCCTTCTCTAACACAAACATGTCATTGTACTGCACCTGTGGCTGTGGATGAGGGCGTTGAAGGCCAATCCATCATTCCAGCTACTGGAGAAGTTAACCACATTCACCTGAGGACAGAGACAATATAAAAGCTAAAGAGGCGGAGTGCGACTGCGAGCCGTTAAAACCCACAGCTGAAACGCCGTCCCTGAAGCGCAGGGACTCGTTCGGATGATGGCAGACAGAGCTTTGAATGCGTGAAGCGAAAAGAGGATGCAAAGCTTTTAAAATGCTCCGAAAGGCAAAGAGCTGGAAGTCAGAGGAAGGTTCATTATGCTCAGTCTGTTTCAGTAGCTTTTCAGCCAAACAAAATGCAAAAAAAAAAGCTATAAAGTTACGTAACACGTGCCACATTATTACATTAAGATCTCTAAAATAAGAGCTAAATGTGATAATGTGGCAGAACACGTTGAAGACTGGTTAGATGTTTTGAATAACTGTTAGAGATGTACATCATCATTAACATATAGGGAATTTGATTGGAAAACGGTTACACGCTTCTTTAAAACATCACCTCAGAGGGACAGAAATGCAGATCAAACCTGCTGGAAGTGATGTGGATCGAAACGAGCTGGCAGCTTTCATTTCCTGTGGAGCTGTCCTAAGCTATCATCTTACCGGGGGATAACTAAACAAAGTGTGGAGGCTGTTATTGGAGCCAATTTCGCTCTAAACTTTGAGACTAACTACCAGCTTGTGTAAACGGATACTGTAAAACATATATGTTCGATATGAAAAAGAAATTACTAGGAAATGGATGACTGACAAAATGCACACATTAGAAGACTGGACAAACATCATCCAAGACAGATGCAGGAACTGACATTGGCATTGAAACTGGAGCAAGACAAATTTGAAAAATGTTGGATTGCAGTCCAGAACCGACTCTGCACACGGATACCTTAACCGAATGTTAGCGAGTCACAGAGATTACATTAAAAAAATGACTCAAAGGAACATAACAGCCTCTCTCACAATAAGCTTAGTGTGCTGCTGAATTGACGACTGTGTTGATAAAGTCTGTACGGAGTGAATATATATGAACTGAGAGGCTACAAATGAATTGCGCAGCAGGCCCAATAAAGCTGTCTGAGTCCAGCTCTATGTAGATTGATGTTGCGTGAGAGGAAGCAGCAAGCTTGCTGCCGTCGCACGTTCCATCACAGTGGAACCGGAGGACGACCCACTGGAACGTAAAGCGTCATACCTGAGGGTACTGCCGTGTGTTCTGACGAACCCAGCTCAGCAGAATCTTCTCACTGTTGGTCTGCTGTAGGCCCGCCATCACATCCTTCATCACATCCTTCACCTGAACACACAAACAGAAGAGGCAGGTGGAAAAAGCAGACCAACCCAGAAAACTGAAATGATTTCCAGGCCCAGGGAAACGAAACACGTTTCATCGTTTAGAGTGGAAACTCTGAGTTTTGAAAAACGTATTCTTAAAACGACGGTAGGTCCCTTACATAAACGCCAACGCTGTCCAAACGGGTTGGCTGCTGTTGTCTGTGGGACGTTGCATATTCTCACAGCCGTATCTCCCCCAAACAGCGCGGGCTCAGCTAAAGCACAAAGCTAAAGGACACTTCTATAGGCACAACGGCAGGATGCGTTTACATACGTTTTTATCCCCACAGGGAGGATTTCTGGCAGCTGTGAGTGACAGTTTTGGAGCACTTGTTTGAACTTGTGTGCAAAACAAAGAGTCGTGCTTTTCTCTTCACCTGCCCAGATGGCTTTGGAAAAAAAATGCAATCTCGACATTTCTCCCAGCTAAAACCCACAAACGCGAAGAGAGAGGATTTGTAGCACCAGTGCTAATCTCTTTCACTTCCACGTTAACTTTCCTGTCGACTGTTTGCCGGGACGCATAAAAATTGTAAACATTTCCTGTTAGCAAAAACAGAAGAGACTGTTTTTATTTAGCTTTTGCACAACGTAACCTTGCCGCTTGAATGTTCCTACGTTTTGCTGCAATGTTGAACTTTAATGTATTTTACTTGACGATAGCGGAGGAAAAAGAACGCGTGGTTTTAAAAATTTATTTAAAAAAAACACGCCACACTTTTAAGATTCATTACTGTGAATTACAACTAAACTATAATACAACAGAATATGGAAAAGTTAGAGGTCTGAATGTTTGAGTCAGCTACACTTGTACTGTTAATATTTGACAAATTCATAAAAGCAAATGTGGAGGGTGTAGCAAATCAATAATTGTTGCTTTTGGCTCAATTTAGTTTAATTAAAAGTATTTTCTTTCAAAAGGAAATGAAACCTTGTTGTGAATCATGTCATCCAAGTTGAGACGTGGCAGTCAGTGAATTTGACTAACACCAGTCAGTGTAAACGAGTAAAACAGCAATATAAAAAATTTATATTAGACGCAAACACACAGGGAGGCAGAACCTTGTTTGGGTTTCCAATAAGAATGTGGCTGGTTGAGGAGAAAGGGACTCATCAAGAAATGGGTCACTGAATATATTTCTGCTATAATTAGAGGGGAGCTTTGACAAGGCAGCAGGATGCAAATTAAAAGATAGCCACGCTGACATAGTGACACCAACAAATACGCACTTACAAACAGAAACTAACAGACGGAAATATGTGACTGAAGAAACACATTGTACAAACGTTCACTGATGGACAATTTCAACGACTATACATGATCCAGATTTGGACACAATTATCAAGAGCGGGATGTTTATTAGAACATAGTTATAGAATGATAAATCACAGTAAAGTCTATGTTGGATGCTTGACAAAGAGCCATAGATATAAGGTATTGAATAAGGGGCACGAGAGAAGCAGAAGCAGAATAAACAACATGTTATTGACCAAACTTTGTTTACCCAGCCATAAATAGGACAGAAAGGAAAATCAAGACGAGAACAGGCCCACTCAAGGCTAACACCCATCAATACGGGAAGAGGAAAGTGTCGATATGTGTGTCCTGCAGCACCAGCTCCATTCCAAGTAAATCTGACAACCTGCTTCCCCTGAAACAACAACCAGAGTCACAGTGCCAGACCTCCATCAGAGACTGCACTATAAATAGTTTCTGTATCACGGCTGGATGCGGCTGACCAAATTCTAGCAACTGCAGATCAACAAGGATGTTTAGCTGTGAGCATAACTAATAACTCGGAGGCTTTAGCGATAAAGACTGGTGTTCCTCAAGGCTCAGTCGTAGTCACATCTTTTTGCTATTTATCTCAGCAGTTTATGAGGTAGCCTCTTCCAATTAAGGGATGAGGTTCCTTGTGTGTGGCGAAGAAAAGCCTCTCTATATAGCATAATGATACCAACACCAACCACGTCGGGGTGATTTTTATCCTAAAATTATTGTTGAAAATGCTTAAAAACAATACTAAAATTGATTAAGACATCACCTAACAGATCTGAGGCAATGGGAAACAAAGTAGTCGTATCAAAGTCTCATTGTGACAAAAGCAGTCCGGTGAAATCAAAGCGACGCAATTAATTATTATCAGAGTCAACAGAACTGATCAAGCAAAGAACAAGACATTTGATGTTCAGAGCCGTTTTAAATATCTTTGGAACAGCGTTTCATAAAGCGACCGCAAGGATGTTATCAACTACAAAGTCGGGCTAAACGCTGAGACTGAAGTTCATGCCACCAACGCGTGTGCCCTGCAGTTCATCAGATACCCCAATGGTATCATAGGCAGGCCAAAAGAGAGGGCGGAGGCAGCTGATGGTTCAGATTGGTGCAGTACACCAAGCATACAGAGCAAGGCAAAGAATTTATGAGCATCAGATCCATTCTCCATGATGAGACAGGAAAGATCCAAGACGATGTCCCCTGGCGATCAACCACTAAGTCAACGCTTTAGGCAATAGAAAAGTAGAGAAAAAGAACCCAAAATACAAAACACAAGAAATTGTATATAAAGAAAACCGCAACAAAATATCTACAGCAGAGGGTGACAAATGGATGAGGTCTCAAGAGAATATAAGACCGACCGACTTCTCTGGGAATCCCTCTGTCAAAATGCTCAGAGTCTGACAATTTCTGTCGGTTATTTGACATGGGATAATGTCAAAGGAATACTAAAGGGAGAAGTTCTTAAAATAACTCCACAAAACTGTCTAAGTTCTAACATTTCACGCATCTAGATTGCTTTATGGTTCACAGACAGCTTAAGTCATCAGAGGGAAACATTTAAATGGCAGTCTGCAGCTGTATTTATGGAAAATATAGGAAAGATGAAAACAGTCTTGATTTGCTGTTCAAAAGAATTCACAGTAGAAACAACAAGACAGAGATCAATATTAGTAGCTTAATCTCACCAGCAGCTCCAATATTCACCAAAATAAATAAGTAAATCAAACAGTTGTACAAATATCTGGTAACATTTTTTTTTTCTGGCAAACAAAATCCATTCAGGTCTGCTGTTGCAACTTGACATAATCTAAAAAATGTCTTCAAGGCTATAAATATTATGAAAGGCATTATGCTGAACTAAAACAAATAAATAAAAAATTTCTACTCCAACTATAGTTCACCCAGCCATTGACGACTTTCACACTTAAAAAGGATGAAGTGAGAAACCACATGGCGACGTTTCCCTTATGGAATCAGTAAGCATTTGCTGTCGCTAAGACAAAATGTTTCATATTTGACTTTTTCTCCTTGCAGCACTCTGACGTCTTTGCGTTTCTTGCTACCGACTGACAGGCACGACATCTAAAGCACGCGGTTCAAATATGAAAGACAAAATGGTCCTAACATGCACCAAAAAGGGACGTGTGGCATTTGCTTAACATAACGTGAAACAAATGTGAGCAATTCGAGGGAGTGAGTTTATGTTTCAGACAGGAAAACCGCCTGTTTGGGTGAAAACTGGAACGCTTCTTGTATTCTACTTTATAACCGATTCGAAACGTGGCACGCTGAAACAAATGTTCACTGTAACTTACACACACAAACACACCTGCCAGTGGAGAATAATGCTCCAGATGAGCCCGAGAATCAGTTTGTGATTCCCATCAACGATGTCTGCCGCTCCAATATTCACCAAATCAACCTGCAGAGAGGCAGCAGAGACACAAAAATCTTGCGATTGCTTTGTTTTCTCAACAGCCAAACTGCTCTCCTTACCTTCTCTCCTTCTTGTTTTTCTCTGACTCCATTAAGAAGGGGTTCATGGAGGCAAGTTACATCAAAAACACTTAAAATTTATCATCAAGAGTGGTGGATGTGAGCAATAAAGGGGCAGTATTATGTCTTTCCAGCAACATAGTATAATTTTATTGCACAATCAAGTGACTGTTAGCTTCAGTTGTAATAAAAATGCTCTATAAAGATTATTTATGACTTAAAAGAAATCTGACTTTGACATTTAACTTGAAGAAACTCCGCCTCCAGGAAGTCATCACAACACAGCTCCTCTATTAATCCTTAGACAACATTTTAGCAGCGTTTCTTTGAGAAGTAGTTCGTATTCTGAGCTCAGCTGGTGAACAGTTGCCACCGGATATTAAAGGATTTCTCAAAGCATGGAAGATGATGCAGTAACATTTTAACATGACGTAAAGTTCCAAAAGTCAATTTTACATAATACTGTCCCTTTAAAACACCTTCATTACTATTTTGGCGCCTTTAGTAGACAGTTTTTCTTTCGATATCTCTGGAAAATTCAAACAACCAATAAGAAACATAAAAAATTGTTGCTCAATGAGGAAAAGTTCTCAGAACTTTTCTGGGAACCTCCTGAGGAACTGAGTGTTCTTGTCATACAATATAAATCCCTATCAAGAGGGATTTCTAGGGAAGCATCCAACGTTCAAACTACAGAAGGAAACGACACAGAAACCTCAGACGAAGACAAATGTCTTTATGAAATGTAAACAAAACTGGAATGGTGTCAGACATTAGGGACTGTATGATTTCTCTTTTTGTCTTTGGTAAAAAGACAAAAGATAAAAATATTGCAAACGAGATATGTACACAACATTGTTTGACTGTTCGCTCAGCGTGCCGTCTGTCGTCGGGTTTATGGGCTTTTTACGGTTTTCTGTCAAATAACTTTAGTGTCTGTCTGTACACACCCAAACTGTGATTTAGTGTGCTGTAGTGTGTGTATACTCACATTGTTCTTCTGCAAGATCTGCAGAGCACGGTTGACATTGTTAAGTGAGTGAACACGGCTAGTCCCTTTCTCCAGTCTCACCTACACACACACACACACACACACACACACACACACACACGCACACACACACACACACACACACGCACAGGAAGCAGGCAGAGGATATTAATGAGAAATAACTCAGAGCATTTATAAGCACTACGAAAAGCCAAATTAGAATAAACGAGTGGTGTGTTTGCATGTATGCGTGGATACCAAAACAAAAACAGATCAATTGTAAATCAATCTGGATTTTCTTTTGAAAAGTTAAAAGTACAGGAAGTGGTGCTGGACAGAATTTGAGTCCAGCACCTAAATGTCATTCTTTCCAACTCTGACCACAAAACATTAATATTTTATATTTCCTCACAGAGTCAGAGGTTTGGATAACTTTTTCCCCTGAATAAAGGAAACCCATATTTGAGGATGTAAAACATTTAAATATAACTAAAAAAAAAAAAAAAAAAAAAAAAAAAAAAACCCAGAAAGAACTCCAACTAAATAAAACCTTTTTAAGATATGATACAGTATAGTTTTGCGTTCTCTATAGCTAACAATCTTTGTTTTGACAGACAGCATGGAGTGGAAACCACCTAACATAGCAGATGGAAAATGATAAATTGTTTTAGCTTTATTTTTTATGCCATTGGATTAGAAAATTTAGCTGTTAGCAAAAGTCTGCTTGTAGCCTAAGAGCTGTGAGTGCTGCGGGAAGGCCGGGTACCCGGATGTGCTGCTCTATTCCATTTATTGTGGTAAAAGAAAGAGTGGGAGTGTGTGTGTCCTTACTAGCTCGTGTCCTATGAGGCCCTCCAGCAGCTCCAGCAGGCGTCGTCCATCACACAGATCTGAGAACAGGTCCTCCACAGGTGGCTTTCCTGTCTGAAACACAGAGGCAGAGCTAACCCTTAACAGAATGCACTAAAACTCAATGAGAGCAGCAAAACATAACACACCATTCTTTAACATCCACATGTTCCCAACCAGGACAAAATATTTTCTTCTTAGTGGCAAATCAGAACCAGAACTATTGGATGACAAATGAGAAAAAACTAAAGCTTGAATGACGTCTGCAGAGATGCTGCAAAGAATTTGCAAGTTTCACAAACAAAAAAACAAAACAAAAAAAAAGGCCAGCGGTTCAGCCTCCAACGTGAGAGAAAACAACACACTAGTCTGAACAGGGACACATTTCTGAAGTAATAACAACGCAGCCTGGTGTTAAATGTGAAGATAACAATTTTATACCCGGGGGCTTGTTCTTTATCTGCGCTGCCAAGTCTGGCCTTACAAACTAGGAGTTGATTCACACCAGAACACGCTGCAGGCTGAATACACTATGAGTTCCCCCTCTTAGAACAAAATCAGAGGACATGAACAAATGATTCAGGAGATAAAATGTGGATTTTTTTCACATTTAATATGTTTGATAAATGTATCACAAGTAATATTGTAACCACGTTGAAAAGCAGCAAGTATAATTCAAGACATATTTGTCAAAGACAACAGTTGCACATTATTAAATGAATACTTTCTCTAAGAGTTTAGATGGTGACTCATTCATTTGAATTGTTTTATACTGCTGTCTTTAATTGTAAAGTGTCCATGAAATAACATTGAAAACATGAACCATGGTTCTATTGTCATCTGCAGAAATACACAGTGGACAGAAACAACCAATCAGAACCAGGAGGAGGGTCTTAGTGCTGCCAATCACCAAAAGAAAAAAAAATTAGAGAACACAGCAATACAGAGCTCTCTCTCTGTTCTTATTTATAGAACAGATCTATTAGATTCTTTTGGTGATAATATCACACCAATCTATCACCTGTTGACCTCTATAAATGGAGACCAGCGGCCCCCCAAAATGCCCCAGCACCATTTCTTCTGGGTGATTGATATTCTGTCGGTGAGTGACTAAAAATCCATTCCCCATTCTGCACATAGAGAACTATAAAGAATGTCTTTTGTCCTTTAAGTGACAGCCTCCCTCTAATTTTGCTCCCTGAGGATGGAAACAGATTATCAAGTGTCCCAAGTGCAAAATGAAAGCTCCTATAACTACAAGTCCTGGGGGATCTGATAGTCGTTCGAAACCTGAGAGCACTTATAACTCAAGCGTCAATAAAACTGTACAACGGTGAAGCGGGAAGAGACTGAAGCGATCCTCGACTTAACTCTATCCCCACCAGAATGTCTTTAAGTATGGATTTTACCTGAAATATAAACACATATTTGCTGTTGAGTTATATAAACCTTAAGGCTCTCCTCAAAGGTTAGAATACAGCTAAAATAGCAGCATCAGTGTACATACAAACACCTACTCATGTTTACCAAAGTCAAAACTGAAATTATTTTGTTTTATTTTTTGTATGTTTCACAATTTAAACACCTCTGCTTTACAGAATCCATTTTCAGCATCTGAATGAGAATTTTACGTTTCACCCATCAAAGTACAATCGACCCCCAATAGTCAGAGGGACACAATCCCCCTCTGTGAAAAGCTAAAACCCACAAATACCTTAGATTCTCTATAAAAATGCTTAAAACAGCCTAATTTAACAGTTAAAGCTCCATATAACCCATAGTAGACATAGTGGAAACTATTTTGGCTGCAAACGTTAGCACCCACGGTTTTCCATATCTGGGGTGAAACCAATCAGCGGCAAGAAAAAAGAACGCTGCTTTGCAAACACCATAAAATAACGTTGTTTTTTTTGGGGCATCTCCTTCAATTGTTTTGCAACAGAGGGTTTTTGACCAACCTATCCTACACAAACCAACGATAGTTTCCAAAGCAACAGAGGTTATTGTGTGGATCACACAGTCATTTGGCACCCAATGCCTATTTTGTTGTTTTCACAAGTAAAATAAAAGGTTTAAAATCAAAGAATCTTTGACTGCTGCAGATCAACTGAATCCAGGTTCGACTCCTCCGTTGCAGTTTTCATGAACGTCTCAATCTGAAACTCCAAGTTAATTACACATGAGGTTTCCATCGATGAAGCGAAGGTTTTATGAATCTCAAGTTGAATGACTCGTCAAGATATTTCACATTTTGAGCTAGAAATGCAATGGGAGACTTTTTTCTTTATTTCTGAGCGTGTGTATCGCCCCCTGATCGTTATCACCCACTGCAGTGAGCCCTGTCATCCATATCAAAAACTGCTTTGAATGGTAATTCAAACTCTATCCTAACTGGAGATCCTCTAATCTTGACATCTGTCAGGTTTCTCATCCTCATAATGACAGGAAACAGACAAGCACGCGCATATAATTCATCCCACATCTTCAATGTCAGAAAAATCCTAGCGAGAAATCTCAAGTGTTTTATTTCGGGGGATTTAACTTGTAAAGCATTTCTGCCATTAAACAGGGAACAGATGGATTACAGAGTGAAAAAGGTGAAGGTGTACTTGGAATGAATACTTTGTCTTTATTTCTATTGCATGTTCGGCTGCTCCTGCAGGCTCAGACGCCCCACATCTGATTACCTACTGCATAAAACCTCTTAAACCTTGTAAGTATAGCGACTGTTTGTGGTTTTCTGACAATCATCACCCACACTCAGCAGCAGCCTGAGTTCGGCTGCCAGACACATAAATCCAAACCTCATGTGGCATCTTTTCTGTATTTTATTTTTATTTTTTTTGTACTATGCTGTTAGAAATGTCAAAATCTTATGTCTGGAGGTACTCAAGCACCACAGGAGATTTACTGGCTGTCTGAGCACCAGAGGAGTAATTAAGAACAGCATCTAATTGGTCAATTTGGGCCATCCTGAGTATATTCATTAGAAAGCCCCCATTTTTTCTGTTTTGTAGTGGTTCACTCCTGTTCAGAGTCACAACGGGGCTGGTTAGTAACTTTTATTATTTATTTCGCATTCTATTTAGAATTCCTAATTGGACTTTGAGAAATGGTTGAAAAGAAATGGTTTATTTTTCACCTGCTTGACCAAGGCAGTCAATCTGTTTTGATCAATTTCAGTTTTTTTAATCCTTTTTTTTTTTTTTACAATCTGATTGTTACATTAATTGCACCGACTGAGCAAATTAAAGTTGCTCAGTCAGCGCAATTCAGTAGATTCATGTCTGCATTTAAGAAAAATAGTGCACTAAGTCAATTCGGCTTTTCGCCTTTTCTGTGCTGAACGACAAAATTAGCTGTTTTTTAAACTTTCTGCGACTGAGCATCTGAATAGTGTGGAGTGCATTTGTATCCAGTGTAAATCTGGCTGCGTGTTTCAGGTCAGGCTATGACATGTCGTAGCCTCCAGCATGTTTTTGTTTCTTTTTTCATGCTTTTTCAGGACACTTCATTACACACATGATGTTGCACAAATCAAACAAGTAATGTTTATTACCTGTTTAATAATCTGAATCAAAATATTCTGATTATTCTTGGTTAAATTGACTTAAATCTTGTTGCCGCCATCATGTTTCACCATGACGATGTCGTCGTCAGGGTGATATAGAGGTCAGTGTTGCGTCACTCAAGTGTCATCTGACCACAGCACTTTCGTCTGACTTCGAAGAATGCCTGAGTAATAAGATGCACGCATTTAAATGAATGTTGAATATATCCAATTTAATTGAACAAATATTGAAAAATCTTTATGGGCTTTTCGCTCTTTTATTTGTGAATTTGCATATTCGGCTGTTTAATAAGTTGGGGACACATTTTCATCAAATGTCTGAGTAAACGTCAGCTAAAAAATTAAGTACTCAGGAGAACATCTGAAAAATTAAATGAAATAACGACCAGCCTCTTTACAAAACACGAACTGTGCATCACTTCAACTGAAAGGCTAAATCGGTATCGTTAGTATGCTGTCCATCCTCCACGTCAGATAAAACCTTGCGGCAAGCAAAAAATAAATAAATAAATGGAAAGCAGTGATATAAAGAAGAAAAAAAAAACCTGCTTCTGTAATTGAATTTTCCAGCAGAACATCACGGATAACCGAACTCTAAATTACAAAGAGAAAAACAAATGAGATGCTACCTGTGCAATGTCATCGGAGGACAAATAAAGAATGCACAACACCTTCCCTTCCACAAATCAGAGGGTTTCACTTCGATGGCAGCAAACGGAGGATGGAGGTTTGTAACAGACGCGGATAATGGCCGCCTTTCTGTTGGACACAGGGGGACGCTCGTTGTTTGTCTGAACCATTGACCGACTCCTGGAAGACTGGCATTTTAGAAACTGAATTCCGACGAGCGATAGAAATCTGTTTGGCACGAGTGCAAACACAATTCATACTTGAATTATTTAACGTTACCAAGAGAGAAACTTCAAAACAAAAACAAAACAACGTTGCTATTCTCGTCTCTTTGCTGGATATGACAAGAAACGATGGAAAAATGAGGGGGAAAAAAGATCACTGAGCTACTTAATATTTATGCCCAACATTTTTCTAAGTTACATATTGCTTTTTGTCCATTGTGTTCCCATGAAGTGATTTTGTGTTGTGACATAAAACTGTATTGATATATGAAGCAAATGTTCCTAACTCCAACTCCATTCATCAGTTGAATCAATTCATCAGTTGAATCAATTAAATATAAAGGACTAAATTAAGTATTTCCACAAGGTTAAGCACTGAATTAATAATCACAAAAAAAAAATTCTGTATATTTCTTACAACATGGAAATATTTGACTGCACAGTAAAAGAAACAGAGGAACTATCTTCTCACTGTTTACTGGGAATGGATTCATCAAAACATTAATACTCCTTGAAGAAAATGTACTTTTTGGTCCAATTTAGACATTTATGATAAATTAATTTATTAGAATAAAAGGGAGGAAATGAGAAAAAAGAAAATCAAGTGTCATTGTAACGAAGCATCCAGAAATTTGACAAAGGGTTAATCGTGATGAGTTGATAATTGAAAGAATAGTCAACTCATTTCAAAATCAATTAATCAATAAAATTATTGCCACACACATTTATTGACAAATTTACAATACAACTGTGTAGAGAAACACAGCTTTTGTAAATACATTAAATATATTAAATTATATTTTTGTTCATGAGACAATGACAATATGAGGGGTGTACTTAGTTATTTTTTAAAAATAATGTGTACATATATATGTACACTAGTCAGAAGTTTCACTTCCAGAATATTGTTTATTCATAAGGATTCCTCTAAACTTTTCAAACTGAGTTCAACTTATTCAACCCTTGTGTAAAACAGACATGATGGATGAGAAATGCATCTTAATAATCCAGCAATATTCCAAACAGCTTCAATAAAAACACACCCAGCTGCTTCTGATTTATTCATTTCTCAAAGTCCTTTGAAAGATTTCTGATGACAGCACTTGTCCCTTAAATGACTTTGCTTTCGAGTCTGCATTTTTATTTATTTTATTTTATTTATGGCCATATTACTCGAAAGGCTTCAAGAAAAAGAGCAATACTTCTGAAGCTTAGGGTGGGATATTTTGTTTTTGACCTCAGTGCAGAAATGGGGGAAAAAAACTTTCTAGTTCACACAGTTATGATAAAAACTCAGAAAAAGAAAGACGTGACCACAGCAGTTAAAATTTGATTAGATTGATTTGTGATGAAGTTCTGTGACTATACTGTAATGTCTACAAGATATGGATTATTATTTCACAAAGTAGTGACCGTCATGTACTGAGCTTTAGCAGAATATGATAAAATAAAGAACTTTTTTTTTAGTTTCCTGAACCTCGTCTCTGTTGCTGACTCGAAATGTTTCAATTGAATATCTCAGTTATTTCTATTAAATGGGTACAGAATATTCTGCAGCTCTGCTTTTGTTTAACTCAATTTGATTTTCTTTAAAGCCTTAGCATGACATTCTTGACTTTCAGGCTGAACCTTCAATTTCTCTCCTGCTTATATAATTTCAGTCAGAAATGCATTGTAATCACTTCCTTTTTCATTGGTTGGTTGTTAAAAACAAGATATATTTCACACTGGTGAAGAGAAACGCACACATAATGAGGCAAGCTATCAGAAATGAGGCGAGGAGGAACTGATGTGCAATGAATGCCAACAACGACAACTGTTCAATAAAACAAGATGCGACCTCAGATAATCACCGGGGTGAGCGGCGCTGCAGGTTGATATCAGCAATCAGCATCAGGAAGCAGGAACCAATGAGATTCGTCGGCATCGTTCGTCTCGTGGCTGCAGCAGTCAACTTTAACGAGGACGAGGGCCAATCACTCATTTTCCCAGACTGAAATTACGCTAGATTTCCCGCCCGTCCACGGAGCGACACGTCCTCTGCTGTCGCCGGCGGTCCGGGTCAAAGGTCGCCGTCGCGTCCCAAACTTGCGTATTTGCAGATTTAATGACTTTGGAGATGAGTCACAAGTTTCAGCGTTGATTTTACGGCTTCACAGAGCAGCTAAGCTACATATTCACAGCATGCAAATTTTTTGGGGGGGGAGGGAGAGAAAATGAAAGCAGGATTCAGAGTCTGATTTGGTAAATTACCACCAGAAAGTATTGCTGCAGGGTACGTTATGATTACACAGCTTATTTACAAAAGCAAGCAGAGAAAAGAGACACAGGGAGCGGGGAGAGGGAAAAAAACCTGTTCCAGCTGATCTGTTCTTCACTATGCATAGCAGAACCTCAGCAGGGCGGCCAGGAAAATCCTGAAAGGTAGCAAAGTGAATGTTGCATGCTGTCCTGCTGAGTTTTAACAAACATTTATTTATAATCCTACAGCTATAAAATCTCTTCCTGGCCATAATATTGGTTGTTTTTTTATTATTATTTGATTTTTTTTTTTCAATTTAGCACTTTGATATTAACTTCCTGGAGTTCACTTTAGGTGATAAACTGGTAGCTGGACAAACAAAATCCCAATGACTGTATAAAGTGAGGGCAACAAGAAAATGAGGAGGGAAATTATAAGATAAGGAGTAAATAAATCCTGATTCACTACATCCTTCTTGCGCAAACTGACTTACTGTAGTTATGTTCATTACATAAGAACTGAAGAGGCTGATGCTGCAAGAGTCGACTGGATTTAGTTAAAAGGAAAGCATCCATTGTAAGAAGCATCCACGAGGCCAACAACTTATGTTCATCCAATATTACTGAGCTTAAGCGTTTTTGTAAAGAAAAATGAGGTAAAATTGTCAGTTTCAGGACGTGCAAATTAGGAAAACCGTGTATCCTTTTCCTTCCACCTAATAGTTCTGTGTCCTTTCTGTTGGTGTCACATTTCTAAAACGTACGGATTAAAGTTTGTGCAACCTGAAAAACGTATATTGACAATGAGAGAAAATATATAAATAAATAAACACAGAGTACTCTGCACTAAAACAGAGACATGCTCTGCTGAAAGAAACTCAATGTCAAACGTAATTTAGCTGTTTAAGCAGCCATTCTTTGAGACATCTAACATGTCCACTGAAATGGAAGACAGGAAAAAGGCACAAAGTCAATGGGAACAAGACGGGAATACACAAGCTGGGAAGAAAGAAAAAAACAAGCCAGTCCAACAGAGGGCGCTCTAGAGGGAATCTTTGTTTCAGCTTATCCCACCAGTTCAATGCAAGGTCTAATTCCTCACAGTATTTCAGAGGTTTTTTATAGTTTTTTTCCCCCTGATAAAATCAGAAAAACTATCACATATTAGCCAATTCACTCCTGGAAATTAGGAGGGCTGCACCGATTCGATGTTAATATCTATCGGTATTGAAAAAAAATTCTAGATCAGGTATCAAAAAAATGATTAATTTTACATTTTATTTAGAATTAAACTTTTTGAACCATTTGAAAGAAACTATATTTTTGACTAAGGTAGTCAACCTGTTGCCTTGTCAGTTTCAGTTTCTCTATTATTTATTTTACTTTTAATTCCCCTGACTGAACAAATTAACGTTGTTTTTTTAACATGTTTGTAGCTTGTGAAGCTATTGACGTATTTAAGTGTTTTGTACTGGTGCAGAGTTATCAAATTAATTTGTACTTCAGTACAGTCACGTCTATATAAAAACATTTAAAGTCAATTTAGTGCTTTTTTTCCGTGTCGGATCGGTATCGGTCAAAGCTGAAACGCAGATATCGGTATCGGAAGGAGAGAAAAGTGGATCAGTGAATCTCTAGAAATTAGCTGGGTCCATTTTCATTACATTTGTGTGAACTAGACTGCAGTCAGTTTCTTATAAAAAAGCAATAAGAGTTGGAAATGCTAAACAACCAGACGGAGTTTCTTATCTAAAAACAAACCGTTTCATATTCCTTGAGTTCTTGATTATGTGACTCATTAAGGAGCAAAACACATAAATCAAACTTGCTGCCAGCATATTCTGAATCTATCGTTTTTATTAACCCTAATCTCTTCCTGTCAAGTCTTCCTTCACTCCATCCTTTGTTTAAATTCACTTCTCTGCCGATTTGCACTGTAGTCCCTTTCATTTCCACCTTTATTATGTTACTCCGTCCCCTCTGCTGTCTCAAACACTCACACTTTAACAAGTCTAGATTGGTGAGGGCAACGCTTTCTTCCTTTCCAGTTCACCTTTCTGTCCGTCTCTGTCTTGTCTTTTTCCTCAGTCTTCGTTTTGGGGGAGGATAAAAAGACGAAGAACAAAAGTAAGTCTGTTCAAACGCCAGGAAGGCGCGGCGCTTAAGGCTGGAATACGTTGACGGCCTCAGACTCTGCCAAACGGAGGCATAATTGGGTGAGCTGGCATTACGTAAGACAACCCGTCAGAGTTTGGTTTCCACAATCATTGCCTGCCACCCTGGAGCCGGTTCCTCAGCTGTCTGTCACTGTGCTGCTCATGCCTGGACGGGGTTTGTTTTGTCCACACTATGTAGGTCACTTTAACTCAACCCCGGTAGAGCAGTCCAGAGGCTCATTCTTTGTGACAAATCCGGGATTAGAAAGTCAATGCTCGCAGCAAGATGTCAATAACTTGAGATCAGTTTGTGTTTGGCACAGGAAGATTGGCCTGTTTAGAGTTACACTACGCAATTAAAAAACTTTTATTCGTTTTCTGAAATGCTGTATGAACTATTACGTAGCTAACAAAATTAGAAGAAATTTTTGTGGGTGCAAAAACTTTTTCCGGTACTGTATACGATTAGTTAAACTTGCACAATAGTGAGACAAATGAACGGGGTTCTCTCATTTTTAGGGAGACTGGACAGAGAATTACAGATTCTCAGGATCAGGCAAATGTTTAAATTAAGCCAGCGGAAGCAATGAGACCGTGAATTTCTGAATCAATGCCTTTATAATAGTCTTATAAAACAGTTCTGCGAAACAGAATTTAGGGTTTTTATCACCTGTAAACCATAATCATTATGGCTTCCAATAGAACCAATCTGTGTCTAATACATCTGCATAAAACAGAAGCTCTACTATTTAAATTGACTTAAACCTCAAGGCCCATTCAAGAAAAAACCTGCAATGGCTCTACTGAATCAATTATTGATACCAATGATCAATGATACCAATAATTCAATAGTAGTTGAGCAGTTTTACTGTAAATATAGAATAGGTGGATATTTTAGAGCCATTTTCCCAGAACTAAAATGCCTAAAATACAATGATAATCAAGAGCAAAGCCTGGCGGTCTGCCAGGCTGATAATATAATGGGAGAAACCCTAATGTTACCAAAAGTTAAGATTTTAAGCTACAATGTTCTAGGTTAGGGTTTACTGGCCTTAAAAATTCAGACTATTGTTGAACATGTAACATTTTTATTCCAGCCATATGGAGAGTTAACTGTACCAGTTTAGGAATTCATGCCATAGTTTTTAGATTTAGAAATGAGTGATAAACTAGGAAGTGACAGAACAGTTTCAGAAAGGTCAGGAAACTAAAATATTTCTGCGATGTCTCTCTTCCAAAAAATGTTATTTAAAATAAATAAATTTGGAAATATTTTTTGAAGAACATTTGAAAATATTCCCTCACCCCCAAGAATAAATCAGCAAGAGAGTCAGACATTTTGAAAAGACTTGTAATCCCAGATCCTAATGGATAAAATTTAGTAATGTTGACAGAAATGGCTAATAATGACTTTTCATTATTTCATGCTGGTTGAAAATTTGTTTGTGAAAACAAAATAGTCATTGGGGCTCGAATCGCTTTTCATTTATTATAGATCTATTCAAATTAGATTTGAGATTTGCTTCCCTGAAAATGTCTCGTTCTCATCAATGGAGCATTGCATATTTTCTCGTCTTATCTACCGGCCGCTGTTTGGACAATGTACAAACGGATGAAAACTCAGATTCTTCAGTTCAAGAAAAAAGATGACGGTGATTTTTAAAAATTGGTTTCGCACGTACGGGTATGCACAGATGTAAAGATTTAACACCAGTTATTTTAAAATGCTATAATCAGGACATTTTTTCCTCACAACCCCATACACGTCACATTTTGGATATAGTGGAAAATCTAATTAATTAAATAGAGTGACTCAGAGGTTTTTCTTAATCTTCACACTGTTCTCTTCTGCAGTTTCTAACGGGGTTTACTCGCGCCGAGAGCAGATCTAATTGCAAATGAGGAAAAAGGAAAAGCAGACGAGGTAAAAATCCTAAAACATGAAGGTAAATGAAATCAGAAAGTAGTACCAATGAAGCTGATAGAGGAAAGGAATGAAAGAAAAAGGATAAAGAGACAAGGCTGACAGCAAACGAATGACTTGCTTACACATTTAAATGCACTGCAACGGCCACATGAGGCAAAACGTGCACACATGCTCATAAATCTCAATAACCATGGCAACGGCACACCTCAAAAACCTCGTAATCAACTTTGAAAATCGAAAGCGGACTAATGCATCAGAATGTATGCCCCCCCGCCTCACCCTGCACACACACACACACACACACACACACACACAAACATTTCTTCAGACATTTGTGAAAACAAAAAGCACAAGATGAATGTGCTGCAGGACATTATTTATCTTTTATAAAAACTAGAAGACCAAGTTCTGCTTTATTATGTCCACATTATCCATGTTCATTGTTCCGAATTCTACTTTTTTTCCAAAAAGTGTGTTATTATGGAGTAAACGAAAACAATTCAACAAACAGCCAAGAGGTCCACATTCACTTTAGTTGTTCAAGTTGATCACATGTAATAAAATGTTGTGGTTCAGCGGACCACGAATGATTTTACAGGATATTTAATCTTTTAATATTCTAATATTTTACATGAAAATCTCCTTTTGCAAATGCTTTAGAGTTGAACTCAACAAAATATGTGAGCCAACTTTTGTAGAGGTGGTCAAGCTAATCAAGTGAATCAGCTGATGCTTCCCTAATAAACTCTTATCAAAGCAGTATGAACCATAATAAAAACATATTTGATGTTTTGGGTTTTTCTATTTTATTGATATTACGTAAGCACTCGTTCAGTTCAGATTTTGTAAGATTAGAGCTCCAGCTTGTTTGATTTTTGAATGAATAAAAAGGAAAAAAATGGGTGAAATGGACTCTAAGTCCATTTAAAGAGACATGACCCTGATTATTCAGGTAATAAACACACAAACTGTAGTTTTCCTCCAGCATCATAGCATCGGAAATTGTCGATTTCAACTAAAAAAAAAAATATTACCAAAATAAGCCGGCCCCATGCTGCCCATTGGTGTTGCAGCAGCCCAGCATTACTGACACGACTCTAAAGAGAAGACGGACGTGGAGGGAATAACCTTTGAGCTCCATAAAGGGAAACGCTCAAATTGTTTGTCGCTCAGAGACCAAAGCAAACAGCTTGGCTAAAAGGATGAAAGCAACAGAAAAGATGCTTTCGGCATTAAGAACAACAAATCCTTCCCTCCTGTTTATTTGCCTTTGAAAGTGGGAGGAAATGAATGAAAACAAAAACATGGAACGGGGCCCGAGAGTCACTGAAGAGAGTACAGAGTGATACAGACGACGTGGTGTGTGTTTTTGGTCTGAGTCCTGCTTCAGACAAAATGGACCGACTGCAGCCGTCCATGTCGATCTTGTCCAATTAAGGATTAGAGGTCTTAATTTGTCTACAACAATCTAAAGACAGAAATGTAGAAAAGTATTCAAACATGTTAATATCAAAATCTCAAAACGAAATGGAAAGAAAATGATGCATGGTTTTCAAAAATGATCTTAAGAGTGTGCTATACATTTATTCAGTGCCCCTTTACTCTGACGCCTCTAAATTTAGCGCAACGAGTGGACTTCTCAGCTCTGCACATTTCTTTCTGAGAGTATCTTTGCAAAACAACTCAAGCTTTGACTGGGCCATTCTCGCACAAAATAAGCTTTCTTTTTTTTATCTGATTAATCGACAGAATGACCGATTACTAAAATAATCATTTGCTGCAGTCCTTAATAAAAACACATTAAGGTTTGTCTAGACAATTTCAATGTGTTTAGATTTTCGAGTCCCCGTCCCGCCGACGGTGTGAAACACAGAACACAAACCAGAACTCTTACCTTACACAACTGCGAGTTGACCCATTTCGTGAAAGTCTTCTTCTGAACGTCTTCTCTTTCATCTGGACGGACAAACAAAAACACAGACCATCAGGTCAGTGAACGCACACAGAAATACTGTCATAATCATAACGTTCTTGAGCAAAGCAACATGGTGCCCAGCGTGATGAGAGACTCTTCTAGTCCGGCTCGGGGCCGATCGCCTCCTCGTCACATCGATCAGCGGCCCACTCTCCGGACGTCGCCGACTGGGTGTGGGCATCGCAGACCGGGATGAGGAAGCGGTCAGACCACGCAGCATCCTGATGCCTCCGCTCACAGCTGCTGCTGCTGCTGCTTCGACATCGCCTGCTTCTTCAGCGACGGCCTCTGATCAAAGCTCTAACGGAGCTGCCAAAAAGTGTTTAAGGTTTAAGTAAAGTGCTTCGAGTCAACCTTGTTCCAATTGATGACTCTTAAAGTTGCGATCGACCGCTCGCTCTTCTCCCCGTTTTTAATTACTCCAGGCCGTGGTAGCGGCTAACGTGAACGGCTAGCAATTTCCGAGAAAAGAAGAATCTTCCCGTCCTCCCAGAGATGCTGGTGTAATCCTTACAGAGAAGCAGCAGATCAGTCTGGATTTTTCTCGTTACTCTAAGCCCATTTATCTGAGTCTAGCTTGACAACTCAGGAGTTTTTCCAAAAAGATTTAACTTAAACTTCAGGTTAGAATTTCATCTGACAGGTCAAAAAAGTAGCTTATAGCTGGAGTGATGGGAAAAAGATTTTGGTGATAAAAATCTGAAAAATGTGTCACGATAAATTTTTCTAGATGATAAATTGCTCCATTAATGAGAACTATTTCCAATGTCATCATATTAATCATAATAATTATCAATTATTTATTGGTGAATGACCAATAAACACTTGAACACTTGAAATATTTGAAATATCCAAAACAACAACCACAAGCAATGAAAATGTATTTTTGTTCTCGTTGGAGAAATGTGATCAACAATTAACAGGGTGAAATCAAAGTTGTCCTTTCATGGAAATGACAACAACTCCCCTGCCATTTAACAGGTCCGGGGCTCGCATCTCATTATGAGGGAGAATAGATTACACCCTCATCTGGAAACTCGACATCAGGTTCATATTACAGCGGCTCAGTTAACCGGAAGTCTTTGAGCGTGTTTGCGATTGGGAGCGCCGACTCTGGCCCCGCGCCGGCTAATGAAGCTGATAATGAAACTTCTCCTTTAATTAACAGGTCACGCGTTGAGGGGAAGTGCGGTGTGCGAGACGCCGCCGCGCACACGAGGGATACGCCAACACACACACACACAATTCTGACTCAGACGTATTTCCATGCGGTCAGAAAAAGGACGCATGCAGCAAAAGAAATATCCTTAACGAGACGTGAAACCATGTGTGAAAAATAGAGACAGTGAAGAAACGTTGGTCTGCTCTTAGAGGGGTTCTTTAAGAAGAACCTCAGTTTTTCAAAAGCATTCCCTCCCGACCCCAAACTCCAAAGAAAAAGATTTTACTTCATTTATACAATTTCAGTTTCTTCTTCACATTTTCTCTCAAATCAATAAAGGTGAACTTTTCGCTCCGGTCGAACTCAGAATATGTGACGATGCTGCACAAGCGGAACTGTGCGGTCCAGAGAACCTACAGCACAAAATCAGCAGGATTTATTTCAAGCGGAGCAAAAATATTTTATTCATGATAAAATAATTGCAATTTTTTTAGCGTAAAGCGTTAATATAGTATTAGTTAAACTTAAAGCCTTTGTTTCAGGTGTTCTGCGTGATTTTTCTTCTTCTCCTCCTTCTTCTTCTTATTCCCCGTTAACTCAGAAGCACAGCATCATGCTGCCAATTCCAAGTTTTAAAATGGGGGGTAGGAATGGGTAATTATACAGTTCATTGTTGTTGTAAAAATAAAAATATATTATGTTATAATATCAAATTTAACAGAACAATAAACCTAAAAAGCATTAGATCATCCAGTACAGTTAGGAATTTCCAATATTTTGAGGATCTTTTGGTCCCAGTGAGACCAGGAAGCGCACGGTTGTAAAGCTACAGAACATGGTGGCTCTGTGTGTGAATTCGCATCGCTGGTGTTGCCAGAAAAGCCGAGGCGTTCAGAATTAGTGGGGACAGCCAGAAGCATCCAGACAGACACCAGAGGTGAGGGAGAGACACAAGATCAATAGTCTATTTAAACTGTTTTGTGACTGAGACTTGGAGCAGCTGTAAGCACAACAAAGGTTTCTGCAAAGACATTCAAGCTGAGTAATAAAAGAAAAACTTTTCAAAGTTCCTTGACTTTGTTATTATAAGCAACACTTATGGTTTTGTGACGTATAAAAAAAACCAGTTGAGAAAAAAAATAAACATGTTTAATCTCGCTTTCCTCTAATAACTTGTTAAAATGGAAGAAATCTGAGGCCAAATGAAAACATGTCTATTTCTGCACAAAGTTTCTCCGAAAACCTGATCTGATGTGTATCTGTTGCCCTCATCCTTCAAATGCCGCCCTGGGCAACTGCCAGTATGACTCACAAGAAAAGTTGCCACAGGGAAGCCTGTCAAATTAATGAATAAATCAATTGATCACATGATAAATTAAAACAAAACTAAATCCTTCTTACTTGCATAATTTATAGTTTTTCCTATCAAATTCTGGCTGATGAAAGTCTTCAGTCTGGTGTTTTGGTTATTTGTCGTTTCTGTTTTGTTTGTTTATTTTGGATATTTAAAATGTCTTCCGGTTCCAGTGGGAAATTTTCATCAGAATTTAAAGTTTATTGATCTGTAAGGATGTCTTCTTGCATTATAATGATTATTATTATTGTTATTGATTATCATTTATTGCGACGACTTCTGGCAATAGCAGTTTATTATTGTGACAGGCCTAAGCCACAGGAACCAAATGTCACAGATTTAATTCTATCAGTGGCTTGACCTCAACAACATTTGCTAGCTTGAACCTTAAAGTGCTAGAAACACATGAATGCGTGTACATGCCGCACATTTCAGATTTGTGCTTGTAAAAAATGATCATTTCCTTCAACTTCTCACTTTGTTCGTATTGTGGTTTTGACGAGTCAAAGATGTAAAATAAATGAAGCAGGTATGAATACTTTTAAAAGGAGCGATATCTGCAAACACATAAAGTTGTAACTGATAGAAGAAACTCACTACAACACAGTGTTTTTAGGCCATTGCCGGTAAATTAGTGGCGTTTGTTTGGCTGGCATCAAATGGTTTCCTGTGCATGCAGATGAAATCTCAGACAACAGAATGTAAAATATAAACACACTTCCAACTAAAGCCTCTCATTTGTGTAAAAACCCAGAATCGGGCTTTTGTGATGTACGGACGCTCTCGCATATTTCTCAGAAATTAACCGACGCAGAAGACGCCGCCTCGGCTTTCATGTTCCCAGATAAACAAGTGCTTCAAAAGCTTTCAAACAGCGTCTTTACCCAAACAAACTGAAATTGCGGCGTGTTAAATATTCGTTTTCTGACAGATTCTTGATTTGTTTGCATGGGGAACGCAGAGGGGCTTGGGGAAGACAGATGTCATCTCGGAGAACTCAAAAAAAAAAAAAAAAAAAAAAAAGAAAAAAAAACATTTAATTTGTGGCGAGGCTACCCCAGGATCATGATACACAAAGCACCGCGTCCTCTCTCGCAGATTCCCTGCTGTCTAAATGATGTTCAGTAATTGGGACAGCTTTACGACCTGCGACCTGAACAGAACTCATTAAAAACAAGAAAATAAAATGAGAGGAAAAAAACTGAACGTGAGGAACTTTTCAAAACCAGCCGTTAGGGGCGAGGGTGCTTTCACTTTTTTCCTCTTCGTGGGAAATACATGTTCCTTCTTTTCCACAGATCAGACTTTAAATATGTGAAAGTTAAATGAACAATTTTTGCATTCCCCCACCACCGATTAAAAAAAGCCAAACCTGGCAGGAAGATGCGGTTCGAAGCATGAATCAAAATAAAGGCAGAGAAGTTTGTCTTTATAGCGAGAACACATAGAAATTTTACCCCCTCAATTTGAATTTGAGGAACTCCTATTCACAGTTGGGTTTCGTTAAAGTGGGCCATTATTAAGTTTGCAGTTCAGCTCCCAGCGTGAAAAGCTCTCTATATACGGGAAGAGAGAGCTGCATTGGCGCTAAATAAAACAAAGATACTTAACAGAGTCTGATGCTAAATGCCATATATCTGCCTGATAATTATTCTCAACCTGTGTTTATCATCCTGAAATGCATTTCTAATAGATTTACACCGTGTGTGGTAGATGGATAAAATCACCCGAGCCGTCTGATCCATCATGCGGGCTTCTCTTAACAGGCTTGTCAGTGTCCTAATGGAGCTCAGCGAAAGTGCAAGCACAGAAGCCCCGGGAGGGCAAACAAGTGATCTGTCTCCGCTGTCGGCGGAGCCCGGTGGCAAAAGTCATGTTTGTCGCTGTTTTGGCCACAGCTGCCTGGCAACTGCCACGGCTATTAGCCGCGGACGGAATATGAGACCAAATCCAATCAGATCAGGTCATTACAGAGCGATGAGACGGAGAGGAAATGATGGAGGGACGGGAGGCGGAGTGAGAGATGGCTGATAGAGGGAGGGAAGAGCGCGCGAGGCGGCGGAAACAATGGCGTGGAGAGATGACAAGATGGGAGGAGAGAGAAACGAAAAGCTGGTAGAGGGCGAGAAAATGACAGCAGGAAGGAAAGGAAAGTAATCAGAAACATCACTGGCAATTACCACCATACGTAATAAGGCCAGAGATCACACACACACATCACTCACACACACACTTGGATGGACATGCATAATTAATAAGAGTCAAAGTCAGTCAAGTTTGTGTTTTACTGACTTAGAAGTCGAGTTGAAAGTCTTCAATCCCGTTTCAAGAGTTTTTCTCGCCAAACCGAAATTAAAATCACCAAAACAAACACTTATTCTAGAAAAAGAGAATCAATAATTACTTTCCTTAAAACTGATACTGTGGTAGTTCAGTTATTGCACTTTGAATCAGCTGTCACAAACTAAGAGAAGCATAGAAACCTGTGTTTGAATTAAAATCCATATTATAGATAAATTGACCATCTAGGGATCCAATGAAAGCCCAATAGTTTGATTGCCCATAAGAGGTGGAACAATTAGACGCAAAAATAATCAGAAATGTTGTCAGGCTATGATTAGCTGGAGCTACTCCAAGCATTTGGTATACTGTGGTGATTATATCTTCATTAGTGCAGACAGAGTGTCCGCACAGAGTAGCATGAGATAGAATATTATGAGTCGGACAAGGCTTTGAAATCAGCTTAGCCTGTATAGATTTCATGGTGTTAGGAGTACAGATGAGGTCAGGGGTCACGTTAAGGGAATATTTTAACTGTTTACAATTCACATTCCTGACCACTTGGCGCAGACATTTTTGATTTTGCGCACAGAGTAGATTGCGGAGACAACAAAATCAATCAATAAAAAAATGTAAAATAAAAATTCCATCTGAATATTGTGTCTCATGTGGACACAGAACTAAATGTATATTTGTTTTTTCTTATCAAAGTTGGATATTTTCTTACACAGTTGAAACTTAAATTTGCTTAAATTTGTATGAGATGTTGCACTAAAGGTTCCCTCATAGTCTTCTTTCCTGGAGCACACTCTTAAAGTTTCCTGGGGAGTTTCAAGCATGTCTTCTTTCCTTGGAATGGAGCTTTTTTATTTTTTTTTCAGACCAATCAACCCTGGAGCAAAGCTCTGCAGAGTGCTCATCTTAAACTGCTCCTATGAACACACACTCCAATCTCTGTCACACTGCTTTGCAGCTTCTTAAAAAATTGCCTTTGCCCTATTTGGCACCTTCTTGATTAATGTCCCCCATGCCTGGCCCCTGAATTAGTGGGCAATGGCCTTTCCTGGCAAGTTGGTGTGCGGCCACATTCTGGAAAAGATGGCTTCGTTTCTGAGAAGTGTGTTTGGCTTGGTGGCCTGGCACACTAGGGCACCTGTCACAAAAGGTTTCTGATATTAAAAGAACTCAATTAAATATATTTGTAAAGAGAGCTTCTCTCTCACACAACAGATTTCCTTGCGGTTCTTAGAATACCTTGACTTTTAGGCAGACAACCTGTAATGAAAGGATTTAAAAAAAATATAGAGTAGGCTTTTTATATTACCTCTATATAAGGCTGGCTTTTTATGAGGGTATGGGTTACCTTCAATCATCTCCATAGTTATGCTGCCATAAGCTCAGACTGCTATAGCACTTTATGCAGAGAAGCTTAGAAATGTCAGTCTTTTGTCAGCCAAACACAGGATACTGTTAGATCGAGAAAATATGTCTGTTGTGGTTTCATTAGTCCAAAGGACATTGTTGATGGTCTGTTTGGAAGGAAAGTTGCAAATACCAATTAAGCAGCCATTATATTTTTAGAGAAAACAGGCTTTCTTCGTAAACTCTTAGAGAGAAACCAAACTTGCTACGTCTTTTCTAATTTTGGTAATTGAGGGGTGTCAAGCTTTGTGAAGCCCAAAGCTAGAGTAAACATGCCTGCATATCTCAATATTTGCAGAAGTGGAAGGGTCCTAAATATCTCTCTATGGAAATATAAAGTCCAGACATTTAGGAAATTACCTCAACTGTTCTGAGACCGACAAGCTTCATTTAAGTTATCAGGTTACTGATGATATTTGACTCTTTGGAGGTCAGACCTTTTATAATGGAGTATTAGTTTTATGTGAGCTGTAACAGGAACTACAAGTTAGCAAAACATTCATAAAGATGTTTTTTTGGAAAAGATGAGAGAATCTTTTTGGTCAGTAGTGTTTTGTGGTCTAAGAGTTATTGAATTGTGGCCATATTTGAACAGTTTGTGCCTCAGTGTTAAATCATAAAGACTGACCTTAGGGAAGGTAAAGCCGTCTTTAGATGTCCTGGATTCTTTTGTGGCCTCCTAATCGAGTCATCGTTGTGCTCTTGGGAAGGTCCGCCACTGTTAAACGCTTTCTCTATTTGTTTAGCAATTTCTCCTGGTGCTTTTTTGGAGTCTGAAAGTCTTAAAAATGGCTTTTGTATCTAAACTGATACAACTCATTTCCTATGTGTCCTTTAAGCTCATCAGAATGAAGCATGAGGTTTTGTTTTTTAGATCACATAGCCTACTTTGTGTTATTAGACAGATCATATTTATCTACTTTGTTCATCAGACTGATTTTTCACATCGGTTGGTTTATACAAGTTGTTGCTACTTAAAATGGGTTATCCTTTTTCTGATAAAATTTGTTTGCTGATCTAAGGAATTGCTCCAAATCCTATGGATGACACTTCAATGTCACAACACAAAGAAAGGCTACCACACATTTTCTCTTCAGCCCCAGAGGCACAGTTGGCTAAAACCTTTTGTTGCATACCTTCTGTGGGTGTAACTGTCTACAGGCGTGAATGAAAACAAATATATAGGCTCCAGTGTGTAGTGCTGATACTCATCTGCAGCCAGACAGCATGAAGAGAGATAGAAGCAAAAACATGGCGGTCAAAACAAAGTGGAAGAGGGAAATATTTTTCTCCTCAACCCACCAAAACATGCCCTTCCATTTTTAATCACAGCGCAGAACTCAAACAAGCATGTTTCCTAGATGTTGCGTTCCTTTAAGAGAAATGAAACAGAACTTGGTGCAAGCCTCGATTCAGTCCTGAATGGGCTTCCTTTTTTACTTACTCACAAGCCAGTAGAGTGAGCTGTGAGCAGCAAAATGAGATTTACTGCTTTGTCACACCCCATCATTGTCAGTTTGACATCTGTAACATGTGAAATTGCGATTTGAAAGCCACAGACGCGCTGTTGATGCAACTTTGTTTCCTTCTGGGTCAAAATTTGCGAGGGCACAAACTATAATTCATCCAGATGTCAAGAGGAGGAGCTGTATAAAAGGTGCTGCGAACAGTTACGGCTTTAAAGAGGGACGTATTTTGCACAGAGCTGAAGAATAATTTGACGTGAATTGAGGTTTTAGCAGAGGAAGGAATGATAAATGTGGAAGAAGAGAAAATAACATCTTAGGACCAAAGACACCAAAGGCAACCCAAGAACAGAAGGTATCAGAAAGACAATGAACAGATAAGAAAGGAATAAAAAAACAGTTTTTATAGATTACAGATAGGAGATGGAGGGCATTTTCTTAGACTAAAAAGAGGTATAGTGAGAAAAGTACAGGGCCTTGTGAAAAGATTCATCCCCTTCAAAAGCCTTTTGTCTCATAACAATAGATTTATACATCTTTGTGTGTGTATCTTGTGTGATACACACACAAAGCAGGATTTGGGAGTTTTGACTAAAAATGCCAAAAAAACACACATTACCCCTCACAATTTGTGTTAAAGCGATTAACTAATAGTAATAATAACTAATACTAATAATAGTAATTTAGTAACCTTTAACTGGAGTATAAGTACTCAAACAAAAAGGCTATTTGTTGAAACAACAATATACTCATGGCTATAAGTGTAGAAGAATATATACATTTTGTTTGAAGAAAAAAGAACAAAACCTTGTGTATATTCTACGCAGACATCAAGAGGCATAGTTTTAGCTTAGCATGATTCAAATCCTGTCTATTAAGCACCTTTTTCCTATTATTATTAATTGGTTCATCCAAACAAATGAAACAAACCAGTTGTACTCTGTCGTGACGTTAAAGTCCAGCAGAAAGGACTGTTGATGCATTTGTATCCTTTGCTACAAATGATCCAAGCATACACGAAAGCAATGCTGCTATTGCATTTTAGACAATAAAATTGCCTTTAAGAATTTCTGATATTGCATCAAAAAGGTTTAAGTGGTTAAAAGGAAAAAAGTCTGCAGAATGTGGCAGTTTTTAATCCAATTAATCGATTAATCGTCAGAATAATCGTCAGAATAATTTTTGTAATATATTTTTACCTACAACATTAAATCCAAATACAATACAATGAAGTTGTATGTATATATATATATATATATATATATATATATATATATAGCCACTGTACAGTAATCCATGTGAATGGAAAGACTAAAATGTGAGAGGGAAATGAGCAAGCGATCTCACATGTATCACATTCGGCATCACGCAGGCACTTTTCTCAATCTCAACTATGATTCTGCATGTGTGTGTGTGTGTATGAAGGTGCAAAGTCTGACTGTGCCGTGTGAAAAACAAAGAGCTGCGTATGCGTCACCTGCAGTCAGAGGCGGTGGAGACAATGCGATTTCAAAGCAGCAGTATTTGATTATGCTTTTATTTCCTCTCAAATGGTAAAGCCAACAAATCATCACACACAATTCCACACAGCAGGGATCTAAAGTCCCCCAAAGAAAAGGAGGAAGTGAAACCATTACACCTGCTGTTGCTGCACAGCAGATTGGCCTTATTTATCTTTCTCTGCGTTTCCTCAATCAAACTCGCTAACGTGAAAGCAGTTCGATTTACTACCAGAAGAGTACAAATGCTGAGCAAACAACTGATTTCAAACTTTTAATTTTGTAGCTAAAAAAAGAACATTTTCTTTTCACTTTCCACTGTCTTGTAAATGTACTGTTGCGTTTTTGAATGCTCACGTTGCGGACGATTATCAGCCAAACTATTAGCATTTTAGAAGACAAAATTGTTCGCCAAATCTATAAAAATGTGAACTTTCTACTACTTTTATTACAAGTTTTTATGACACTGCAGTTGTCATGGGAAGCCGAAGTAAAGAAGTGGTTCAATCCAGAAAATATGTCAATTGACATTAAATGCAACAGACATCACACAAGAAGGAAGAGGGAGCAAAAGCAGAACTAATTCAACACAAGCCTGAGGAAAGCTGAATCCTTTTCAATGTGTTTCTAAGAGCCCCAGGTGTGTCTGATAGGATGATTACATCCCCTCTGGTGTTTGGTACCTGCTGATATGTTAAAAGTAGCAAAAGGTAACATTTGGTAGCTAATGCGACAGATCTCTTAATGCCACAAGCAAAACAGTAAAAAAAAAACCTGATATGAAACTGAATTTTGAGACAAACTGTTTTCACCTCTGGACTTTTTAAAATGTTTTCACATTGCAACCAAAATCTAATGTATGTCATTGAGATTCTGTTTGACTAATAAGTTGTCCTGTTACGAGATTCCTCGGCTATTACTGAAGGTAATCGTTACCTGTGGACTTTAGTTGCTCAATATATGCACGATGTAGTTCATTTAGTTCTGTCCAGCTGAGTTTTTTTTTCTGCTCTTGAGTATGAGTGAGGCATGCTGTAGTCACATGGCACAGCTTCCACCTGTTCCAGATTAACCCAGTGCGCTGCGCTGCCACGTTGGGATTGACCTCTCCACAAACACAGAGTTAACACACACAAGTAGCAGGAAGTTCTCTGCCTTCGAAACACACAAACACACCTTTCCTGTCACACGGTCCTATGATAATTCCTAATGACGGATTACAGACGCAGACTCTTGGTCGCTATATATTTTTTGCCGGCTCCCCACTGCGTGCCTTTTTCACTCCAGTCTTTCTCTTAGCAATTTATGTCTTCATAAAAGCAGACTTTCTTGTAATTACTGCTTCTGTAAGGAAAAGTAATCTGTCCTCCTGCTGAGTTTTATTAGACGGCAGAGCCTTGAAGGACTTTATCTCCTCACTCTTCTCCAGTTAAGTCATTTCAGACACTAAATAGGAGCGCTACTTTTGCAGCGTAAAGGGGTAAGAACTCCTAACTCGTTATGGATGAGAAAATATAATGTTTCCAGAGACTTTCACACAAACACATACACTCTAAAGCCCAAAAGGGGTTAGGAGATTATAGCTGCTTGAAATGATGATGGCCGGTACAGACATCAAAAACTACTTACACTAAAAAATGACAGCCATAACTATGCTTAATACAGCAAGGCTAAATGACTTGTTTATGTACGCTCTGTAATGGCATTTTCAGGAATAAATATCAATAAAGCGCTCGGTGTGAAGGCAATACTCTAACAGTCGTCTGTAAAAAGGGAACTCTTGCCATATAATGCTAGCATTTTGTTAAAATACAATATGATGGAGCAACATACATTTGAGTGGTATTCATATTATTGCCAGTAAAAAATTTATGTTGGTGTTTATTCCCCTTTACTCCAGCAACCCTAAATTAGAGATGGGCAATATGGACTAAATGTTTTATCACAATATTTTGTGGTACTGTTGCGATAATGGGGAAATATTGTCATAGCACCACAAACACAACGCCGTTATTAAAAAGTAAAGCCTGGTGGCCCGCCAGGCTTATAATGCAAAAATCCGTAAGAGTCCAACACCGTAGATGTCAGTTTTGTTTCACTGAGGTGGTTTTGTGTGTTTTCATAGGGCCAGGCCATAAAATATTAACATTACCTATCATGACGGACAAGTGATCAGTATCAAAAGAAAATACATCTGAGAGAATTTTGATCATCTCTCTGAACTCTGATCCAGAACTGCACGGCATTCTGGAAGATAAAAGATCATATAAGTTCATCTGTACAGACTGTTGTTCACAGATGCTTCTTGTCTTATGTCTTTATGCAATCTGACAGACGTTTCCATGTCTAGCTGTGTAAAGCTGGTAGAGACATAACCCATGACAAATACGTCTCTAATTGTAGTATTTGCTCATAAGGCTCTAAACAAATGCATCCTGAACTTTTCAGATATTTATTTGTAAAAAAAAAAATTTAAATACTATGTCATGTTTTTCTTCTATTTCACAATTACGCAACACTTTGTGGCAATGAAAGATGAAGCAGGAAGTGGTTTGACTCAAAGTTTAGGTAAAAAAAAAATGTCTTCATGTTTAAAGGGAGCCAAGAGAGATGTTATGCTAGCCACGAAACAGCTGGTCCAACTCTCTGCTGGATCAGCAAAGAGCGCACATAAAGTGTCCGAGGATCTCGGAAGTCTCGGCGCGCGGCACTACAGCCACAAGCTGCGGCCGCCGTAGCCACAAGTGTCGATTACAGCACAACGTCCCATTAAATTTCCCATCCTTTTTCAAATTTCTCACACCATTAGGTCCGAAGACATTATCATTAAGCAGGCTCGATGAGAGCCACTGTGGAAAGGAGCACAAACACATTGCAGATAAAATGCTCGCCGTCCGAATGCAACGTGATCGCTTCTTGCTTCTGCAGCAAAAGAGAAACAAAAAAAAGAAAACCGTCTTAAAATGCTCATTTAGTGTACATCAGTCACTGCGCTGAGGAATCTAATTTAAGGCTTGTTAACATTTACTCGCATTAGCTAGAATAAGCTGCTGGCCTCGCCCTCAACAAGCTGCAAAACTTCTCGGCGAGCTCAACTGCTTATTTATTATTACTCAAGGATTGCACTTTAACATGGAAAAGTTTGCGCAGCTTTGAACTTCACTGAAGGGAAAAACAAAACTGTCGGAGAAATTATACTTTTCCAAACTGCATTAAGAAATGGCAGCGCGAACCCGCCTTCCAAGTCCCTCACTTGGAAAATAAATAAAGAGAGAAAAACTATGAAGCAGCCACTATGCCTCCAACTGTGTTTACAAGATGGGGAAAGAGGCAAGCGCAATTTGATTTGTGGGGATATTTTGTGACACAATTTATTTAAAAGCACAGCTGTTAAATTACATCTAGACAGGCCTGGTGAAGGACGATTTGTCACTTATTCTGATTAAAGACGGTCTTTCAAGGGGAAGTCAGGAGAGGGGGCTTGTGTTTGAAGAAAAGTCGGAGATGATTTCTGGTCTATGACCTCTCATTAAGTTGAGGTCATTTGTCAATATTAAAGCACATTTGGCTTTTTTTTTTAAATATATATATGGAATATGGACCTAGCAAGTTTATTTATAACTCAGTATGATTAAAAACTAATTATTGTATGAACAGAAGCGTAAGATAAAAATCTACATCAATATTTAATTGCTTTTACTTCAAACATCGTCAGTTGTCGCATGCCAAGGTTAATGTAGAGCTTTAAACAACTCAGAGGAATGGGAGGGCCACTTTTGTTTCTATTATTATACGTGCACGAGTCCATCGCTATTGTTTCTTGGTTTTGTTCTTTTCTCTCTTTCTGCAGGTGTAGAAGCAGACTTATAGGGTATTGTGTTGTATTCCTTCTTTCTCTTTCCTATCCTCTTCTCCTTTTCCCAAAACTTTCCCTCTTTCCAGTCTCCATGTCCATTACATTTTAAATGAACCCAAACCAATTTCACAGACAGACACTGTTCCTGCCAGCAAGAAGAAGACTGATTGGGCACCCCTTTAGTTTCTAAAATATGTCTAATATTTGGGCCGGGAAATTTTTCCAAATAGTCAAATTCATCTATTTTGTAAACAAGGGGGAAGTGTGGAAGCTTTCTTGCAACGAGTTAACAGGCAGCAATAGTTTTGGGAGGGGCAACGCTGCAGTACTCCCTGGGAAAAACTGAACATGCTTTGTCACCTTATTAAACGAAGGCCTCTGATTAGCACATTCTGCATGGGGTTGGTGTTTTCCTTGAGGATGTGAGGGTTTTCTCAGGATACTCCGGACAATTTTAAATACTCCCTCTGTTGACTGAATTGTATGAGCATGGTTACTTGTCTTTAGTGTTCCCTGAGGGCCGTAAAAGGACCAGGTGATTATAAAAAATGTAGGTGATTAGATAAATCCCTTTATTCTATAAACGTTGGTGTACAGCGAGTATGAAACGAGTAAAAAGGTAGAACTTGTTTTTACTTCGAAACAATGACTTAAAAAACAAAACCACCTGACTCATTCTGACTCCTGCGCTTCATTTGAATTGAAACCATGCTCTAAAACTTTCTCTTTGCTGCTTTCTCCACTCATGGCCCACTTGGAAGCTGTGCTCTGAGGAGATTAACCAGAAGACCAATTTGCTTCCTGATTTGAACTCGTCTTGTCCCTAATTGGCTCGAGGGGGATCTCAGGGGATCCTGCAAACGGGGTGAACTTAACACAAAATGAACTCCTATTCTTATGATTCTTAAAAGAACACAAATTAAGGCAAACCACTGACTTAATAGCGCTTCCAGTCTGCGGCATCATGTGTCTGTATGCTCTATCTCGGATTTAACTCAGTAGCCTATAGATGTGAGAAACTTAAAACAGTGTGAATGCACATTCGAGCAGTTGTCAAATGATTATTTAACTCATTAACGTTCTCAAAACCTCAACCAAGAAAATAGCTGGTACAGTTTTGGTATGATTCGCCTACGACTTCAAAGCAGCAGATGTCCTTGTAATAAAAAGAAACAGGTTACTCTGATGTCTCATGTGAACTACCCAAACTGTAGTTGCATGAATGCGTCATGCAACTTTGGACAACTCTATCGTTAGAGCTCATTATGCTGAACATCCTCATTTCTTCTTTACATTCAACATTTTTCTTATGACAAAAATTTAGAAGAAGTCAAGTTAATCTGATGAACTACGCCATAACTTATCCGAGCTTAACTTCACCACATAGAGAAGAGAATATTTCAGCTCAGTGGAAGCTGTAGTTAATTCTACCGGCTGCGTTTTTAGTCTTTGCCATAACTCCCATATTGCCTCTAGAAATCATGCACGTATTTCGTTTCACCTTTTTCGGCAAATAGCTACGGCATTGATTGAGTCAAGGCAGCAGGCTGACATTTTCCCAACTCTCCTAATCACATAATGTAGCTCTGAAGGGGGCCGTTCGAGTAGGCAGCCGCTGAGTGACAGACAGGGTTTCGCGCAGTGGCAGGAAAAATATACCCGTGCAATGCCATTTAACTCGGGAAGCAGTATTGCAATGAGGCAGAACTGGATATTAATCTCACATCTTACCTATACTTTTCAAATGCCAAGGGCTGATGGCTAATTGCAAATAGACCAACTTCCCTGAAGGGTAGAAAGCCGTGTTAAGAGACTCACAGACGAAAAGGCTCAAACCACTCTTCTCACATAATTCACACATTTTTTAATTCATGTAAACCCACGGCCTCAAGGCACCATGTCACGAGATTTAACACAGTTAGCAAGACTAGCCAACTGGCTTGCTCAAGAAAACTTAATCCGCTTGAGTTTCGTCTCAAACAACATAAAACATTTTCTAACCTGCAGCTCACATCAAAACAGCATCCAAACCCTTTGTGAACTCGGCATTAAAACTAATTTGTTTGGGAACATGGTGACAAACGCAGGACGTGAAGCTCAAATAATTCTTGTTTGAAGTGATCAAAATCACATATCGGAGTGAATATTAGCACGACTGGCAATTGTTGCCTATGTTGGTCACAATTTGTTATTGCGTTGTTTTTGCTTGGACGAGGTCTACTTAAGTACTCACTACATGCAATATTACTCAAAACAGATGCAACCACATACAACATTGTCCAGGGGTTTTGGGTATGTAAAAGTGAAAAAAAGCAGATATGACATTACAGGCCAACAGTGCCTACTATTGTATTTTATTTTGGGTAACGAAATTAGATGTCTTTAAGGAGATGTTAAGATCTGGGCCGTTTTTTTCTTTCTGCATCTCTCTCAATGCTCTGTTACTTCTTCTTGCTGCCGTTGCCAGTTCTTGTCACCTAAACTGATGACAGCAGCTAATCAATAGCCTGCAAGCATGGACACACTTGTCAGATCAATTTCCCCACTAATGAATGTATCTCATCTGCAATTGTCGTTGATGAACTATTTGATGTTCTCTAAAGCGCATAAAGTTGCAACGCGGTTGCAGGTTATAACCAAGAAAATAAAGCTCAAGCCGAAGATTCTTCAATTCTCAGGGAGGTTGTTGTTGTTGTTGTTGTTGCCATGGCTATATCCTCCCGCATTTCTTGGATCGAACACAAAAAGACGTCAACTCTCATCAGCACGGGGTTTGATAGCACTTTGATAGCACTTTTTCTGAACAATTTTCTGTCTTTTTTTTTTTTACACATTTAAAACATAAGTGGTAAATGTCAGTTTTGCTGTCTGCCTCTGGAAATCAAAGAGCTGGGCCCCTTTCTAGATGAATCACTTTAAGCTTCGGGCATTCGAGAAGAAATCAATCATTTAAGAAGCAGAAAGAGCAATTTCTTCCCTGAAACCAGCCTGGGAGCAGAGCTGTGTCCAGCTACAAGGCAAGGTGGATCAGAAAACTGAGACAGGAAGGTGGTTATGGACGTAAAACCCAACCAAATGATTTTGTTTAGGCTCACACGCTACCCATCAGTATTATTTTTGATACATTTTTTCCAAATTTGTCGGCAGCCGTGAAAATCTATCAACCCCACTGACAGAGAGACGATGAATGCAAAAAATATGAATTTGGATAAAAGACATCAGCTCTACTTTAAGGCTCGGTTTGAAACAAGTAGTTCTGCTCCTCTGGTGCTGCAGGTTTACACTGATGAGGGATATTCTTGACTAATCAAAGCAAAGATTTGATTAAATCAGTCAGTTTCCAGGGTTAAACCAAAGTTTTTTTAAAAAAATTCAGATTGGCATTTAATTACTACTAATGCACTGCATCTACTATAATGAATTAGATGGGATTGATGATGAGATATTGGAAGCATGTTAAGTTTGATGGAGTTTGTATGTAATTGGATTTTAAATGGACTTTTTTCTACGTCTTGCCTAAGAGGACTTTTAGTTGTTGACTGTTGAGGCATTCGGCGCCTTGTCATTTATGTGCCCTACAATTGTTTACATTTTAACATACAAATGGAATGTTTTCTGTATTTTACAGAGGAACTGAGGAATATAGCAACACACTTTATTGTTCTGAAGTTAAAGAAAATGAACTTTTATGGTGATATGCAGGTGAATCTCAAGGAATGTGAATATCTTTGAAAAAATCCATTTCTGTCTTTTTAAATGTCAAGTTGTTTTAATCCAATATCTACCGATTTTAGACACTGAATTTAAGGCTTCCATTTTCTGTAAGTTATAATCATCAAAATTACAAGAAAAAAGGCTTGGAATATTTTTGCTCTGGACATTTTATGGGTTTTACTTTCTGAAATCAAGTCACAAAAAAAACATACAGCTTTTCTTTATTTCAAAACATTCAAATCTTTAAGTGAAATGGCCATAAATCCAACATGTGAAATGCTAAGCTGTAATTTATCCACAGGCTGAGGCCGACAGCTAAGCAGAACACCAGAACAGAGCACGTTCAGATGCATTTCATCCAATTTGGTCAAAAGTGTAGAAACAACACAACTTTAGTTAGTTCGGTCAGTACAGCAGGTTAACTATCTTGGTCAAACATGCAAAAATAAACTCTCTTTCAAATAGCTCAGAAAGTGCAATTAAGAATTCTAAATATACTGTAAAATAAATTATGAAGCAGACATGGATCTGAAACATTACCACCAATACCCAGTACTGATACAAATATTATATCGGAGCAAGTCTGCTGAAGACTCGCGCCTTAAAAAGAAGACACAGCAGACAGAAAGTGTGACATGAGTGAATCTGAGAATGCACCTTCTGCGTCCAGTAACACTGAAAACAATGAACTCACAGACGCAGCAGCGGACGCTTTGGGAATTTAAAAGCCGTGATATCCACTACACTGCAGCTAGCAAATCCGAATATTCAATTCAAACAACAAAATTCACAAGAGGCTGCAGGTTTCATAGTGGCACCTTAAAATGGGCTGCATTTCACTGAACTAATTAGAGCAAATTCCCTATTGAGAAAATAAAAAATAAAAAACATCCTCCCATGAACACAATACTGAATTATAAAAAAAAAAAAAACTGGTGTGAAATGTATTTTTCACTTGTATAACAAATCGAGAAGCTGTGGCAGTAGAATTTTAGGACTTATATTTTTTCTCTCTTTAACATAGCTTCAAAAGAAGAAAAAAAGGAAGAGCGAGTTTTATGTAGAAGAAAATAGCGTGTGCAGGAAGAGGAAAGAGCTTGATAATAATATATCACAGGTTGAAAGGAAGGAATACCAACACATTTCCCAGAGTACAGCAGGAGAAAACGCTGATTAAGCGTGGACACATTCAGTGAACAAACTCATCACTCCCATCCCTTTCCCTGCTTCTCCTCCCACAGTTTCAGCCCAGCACAGACAAACTCTCTCCGCAGGGGTGTTTCCCAATGGCAAACTGAGTATAGAGCGCTCTTTTTCTTTTTCACAAAAAAACCTAATCAAAGACCCCATCGCACACACTTTGCAGAGCCATCTTCATCAGCTCTCTGATTGAACTCCTTCCCCCCCCCCTCCTTTTCTTTTTCTGACTCACTCTCATGCGGTGACCTTATAACGATCTTTAGCGCGGAGCTTTCGCAAACAAATGTGCGAGCACAAACCTGACGACACAAGCGGGCCCACGACGGTTTGGTAATGATCTGCCAGACATGCCGCGCTCTGAATCTGTAACGGCTCTCTGCCGCTCTCCATCCCAATGTTTGTGAAGCCCTCGTTAAGTTTGTGAGCACTATTTCCTTGTGAAGTCACATTTTACAAAATGATCTTCCTGTTTCCTGGCTATAGAGGGACATGGATGCGAAAAATAATCAGAATCCCCATCAATTGAATATTTTTTTTCTTTTGGTTTGCTGTCAAAGTTTGAGCCTTTCAACATGCATGTAAAGTCAGAATTTTGATAACTTTACATCCCCCGTGCCTTTAAAGCAACTTTTAAGTTGATCAATTAAAATTACAAGGAGCAGCTCAATCAAATGTGAAGACTATAAACAGCCAAAGTGGCAGTTCAAGCCAAAATGGCACACTTTCTATTTGTTGTAGGGAGATATTTGGGAAGTTATACAAGTATACCAAATTTTATGTATATATTATAAAGTAAGCTAAATGAGGAGTTGCAGAAGTTCAGTTCAATCTGAACCAGATTGAACTGATATCGTAAACGAAATGGAAATGACTAGTTAAGCATTCAAGCAACCACATAATGTATCACACTATATATGAACAGACTTTTTAAATATATTTGATCTATTTGCAAGATGCTTGCAGCGTAAAAACACAGGTGGAACTCATTGTGGGAATCTGAGTCTGCCTTTGACAAAAAAAAAAAAAAGGCAACGTACATGGTATGGCCTTTCTACAGAGTTCCAAACGCCGGCTGAACTTTTTTGACATCGGCCATCTTTTATCGTACATTTATTTTAAGGGCACCCAAATAATCTGTGACAATTCCTCAACCACCTGATGCCGTTTTGTGCCTTGTCAAAAGGTCTCTGAGCAGCACTATAAATCATCACCAGGCTGGAGAGAAATCCCTCCAGTGGTGAAGAAAGCCACTTTAGCTAGAGATGACAGTATGACTGGCTGATTAAATTCTCTACCGTATGCGACGCCTTAGCTAAAACGCCAGGAGTATAATTAGCTGTCACTCCACAAAAATGGCAGAAGAATAGTTTTAGTCAGGCATTGCTCTCAGACCCCATCACACTCAGTCCTGTTCTAGTTTATAAGCCGTTTGTCCCCAAGTTCAAGACTAAACTGAATACTTGAACTTAACCTTAGAACACTAATAAGTCATTAAATTTAGTTAGTTATCTTAAGTACAATAATAAACCTGAAAAAAGTAGGCAAGGTATCACTATTCAGTTACGGATTATAGTGCTATGCTTTATATTTTTTTCAAACTTTCTAAAACTGTTGTTGCTCAGATGATTTTACACTTTTCTCTCATCTCTGGTCATTTCTCTGTGTATTGGCATTCCTGGTAAAGATCTGCAAAAGGCCATGGAGAAAACCCATCTGTTATTGAAGTTGAATAATCCCACAATGGACAAAAACAACTCCAAGTGACGGTTCTCCTTTAGTGAGAATTAAATATTGTAGAAGAATTCTGTGTTGAGATGACAAATAAACTTTTTTCAAAACTATTTTTATTTCTTACACTTTAAAAGTTTTTTTAAATTATTATTTTTTTCAAGATTGATACCGATAAAAGGATACAACTTGTCCGTACATCAGTCAAAGAAGAAAAGTAATTGTTTTGGTTGTGATCTGCATCTGGCAAGAATCCACTGTAATTTCCATACATGTGCCTTTTGCAGTAAGGTCACAAGGTCAATTTTCTAATTAAAACATTCAGTTCTGGCAAAAATCTTAAAATCTTGTATGAAAATGCATCAGAGTTTGATGAAACCACACAAGTTTTGCCAGCATGCTAAAGCAACAGGGCTTTTTTGAAAAATCCAAAACCTTTAGGTGTACACACAAAGCAGAAAGATGAAGAAAGATCGTAAGGAGTCCAGGAATGCAATCCAATCCGAACAAAAGATTGGCTTTACCCAAAGATTATGAGCCAGAGTGCAAAACCAAGTCTGAGTGAGTATATTGGGTGATAGGAAGCCTTTGAACAAGAGAAATCCTCACAATCAGATCTGGAGCAGCTTTGTGTGGCAGAGTAGACAAATATCACCAAATCAATATATGGTGTCTAGATAGACTCCCACAACAGATGACTGAATGCCAAGATTAAGACTAAAGAAGCTCTAAAAAAGTTCAAGGTTCATTGTAGCTTTTTTCTCCCCTCCCAACAGATTTGTTTTTCCAGTGGTCATATTAAAGGTGGAAGGAGTTCACCAGGTTTCAAAAACCTGATTAAACTTTGGATTTTTCAAAGAAAATGCAATTAAGTTGATGAAACATGTTTTTTTAAGGCTTTTCACTTTTGTCTGCCAGCTGGACAACAAGAAGGCATGTTGGCCTTATCTGATGGCTCCCACTGAAACCACACCTCAAACATGTAAGCTAGTGTCCATCACACATAAAAGGAAAAGTAGTATAAAAAAAAAAGGTTCCGTGTCATTACTTATACAGAAATACTATCTTTGCTACCAACAACTAAAACACAAGAAGTCTTACTTAGTCCTTATTCTTTGTGTGTTGGTCATCAGCACTTTTCTTTGCTTTTTTTATTGCCATCCGCGGTGCAAATGTGCGCCCAGATTTATTAGCTTGCTGATTGGTAACCACAAATGCAGCAATAAGCACAGATGCAAACAAGCACAGCCACTGTTGTAATCACCCTGCATTTTCAGACAGATTATTATCTCTCAGCAGAGAGGCCTGTCGCAGGAAGGGACCCGGTGCACAAAGGACAGAAAATGGAGATATTGTTCATCCCATTAGGTCCCCCAGGAGAGCAGTTGATAAGGCGGTGGGCGTGTGCCGTCCTGTCGGTGTCTCTTGGGTATGCCATGTAGTCAAATAAGCAGGAAGTGAGCTTTTGGATAAGATATACAAGATCACAAGCAGATCCTCCACCCGAGTTTTTCTCTTCACTTGATTTCCCTTTTTCTTTTTTCAGAAAACCGTCGGAAATAATAAGGATGTAACAGCAAGTAATATTGAATTTAGTCACACTTTTGGCCATTATTAGAGCAAGTTTATTTGAATGAGAATTAATGTTTAAAATAACTTGAACCACTAAATCTTATATGATGAGTCGTAGTTGTTAAAATATTCAGATGGGAGTCCTCAAAAAATATTCAGATGGGAGTCCTCAAAAAATGTCTAGATTAATGTTTACCCACAGTTTGAAAGACTGAAGTGTCGTGTGTCTAACAAGGTGGTCGGCAACACAGGAGTACCACAGGGAACTGTACTCTCACTATTCTATTTACAGCTGGTCTGTTTCTGTATCGCAGTACAAATCAGAATCCTGTCATCTACAAAAATGTATACAAGTCTGCTGAGGAGAGTGAAGAGGTTCCTTACGAAGTAAAGAATTACGCCAGCAAAACCAATGACTCCAATTAACCCCTTTGTGCTGATCCACGAGATTTGATGACGGAAAAGATTACAGAGAGTCGTTTCTGACTAATTCTGAAGAACTTTTCCCTTCAAAGTGGCAGAGGATTAAAAATGAAACTTTCAGGAAGGCGACACCTGAACTGAGTTGATAACTAGATATAAGTAGAAGCTAGTCGTGCTCTTGGATCTTCATAGTGCATTATTGGCTTTTCTATATATAAATGTAAATCAATGTGGAGACTTGGAGATAATATCTAAGCAGAGGGCTCTGACCCTGCATTTCATATCCACAAAGGAAGAACGTGTCCTGCATACAGCTACCTGTCGCATAACTTTGCTGGGAGTAACTGAATGGGGATGTGGTGAGTAGCAAAAGGGCAAAGGTTAGAGGCAAAATATCCAGCTGATAAGCAGGAAGATTATTGAGTATAGAAGGAGGTAGCAGTGAGGGCAAATGCAAAATGAGTTTCATCAACATATACAGTACAAGACATTGATTTCTTCATTGAGTTAGGACCAGAAGGACAGAGAAGGATAAGACCATCTATTTGCTACTAAGCTGGCTGAGCCTAGCTTCCAATAACAATAGATCCACAGCCAAAAACATAATTACACACATGCCCTAACCCACAAAGCATTCCTGATCTCAAACCAATGGATCTACTCCTCTCTCTTCCCTCCCTCCTGGTTCCCTTCATCTGCTTCGCTCTCTCTGTGGAAAGCTTTCACACCTACACACAAACACACACATCAAACAAAAGCCCGAGCTGACTGAAATGACAATGAACCGCTTTCGCTTTTGTCAATCGACCTGTTGACACAAGATCGAAACACAATCAGTCTGAATTAGGGGGAGCTCTGCGCGAATTTATGGGGATCCCAGTAAGCCAAAGTGACAATCTGGGCAGAATGCATCCACCCTCGGTTCTTCCTTTTATTCACTCTGAAGCTCGTCGTAATGTCTTGAAATGCCTTGAAATACACTGGAGGGAGCCGAGTCGGAGAGCCAGGGATGATGAGAAATAAAGATCCGACAGGTAATGCTTTGTGATATTTGAAAAAGACAAAAGCAGTCAGACAAAGTAGATGTAAGGTCTTTGGAGGTTTAATCTCTTCACCAAGTTTCAGACTCAGTCCAAGCTGACCCAGCTGACGTGTGTAATTTGTGTGTGAGGTGAAGTCCAATACTCAGTTAATTTCCTCTGACATTTTTGGCCAATAAACTAATGCTCATTGCATATTTCACGGTTTCCACAGTTTTCACAGGGTAAAGCCTGGCTTTACCCGCCAGGCTTCACTTGCCTGGAGGGTCATCAGGCTTTACTTGCTCCTCTACCATGTTAGGCGTTGCCTATTGTAAATAAGACTTTTCATACACCACTAACAGTGAAAACAAAGGCAGATTAAGCTCAATTGGGAGTGAGTGAAGTTTTGGTGGATTGCCCTGACTCCCCTACCACTGGGGCTTAGCAAACTTTCTAGGGAAAACCCTGATTTACAATTTTTGGACCATTTTCTCTATATACATATGCAAAAATTAATTAAATAAATAAATTAAATTAAATTAAATATTGTCTGAGTTTCTCCATAAATCAAATCTGTTACCAAAAATGAATCAAAGAAACTTGAATCCCATTTATTTTCTGTACATATGACAGCCCAAAAATGCAGCCATGTGATTGGATGACTCAGTGCCAGTGTTAACCAACTGGAAGGTGCATCTGATAAAGTGAATAGTAACTGTATATCAAGCAATAAATTTAATTTCCTTTACTTTAGCTTCAACTCCTGCTTCACCTCAACTGCTGGTGCAGCATGAAGTGCTGGTGCATAAATATTGATGTCTATAGTTGTGAACAGACAAAATGTTGTAAGGATATGAGTACTTTGTGTCAGAGTCTGCATACACCAAGGTAATGATCACCTCTTCAGTGCAGTAACGATCTCATTCATCTCAACAACTTTATTACCTGAGGCTACGTTTACACAATTCAGTGTTTCACCATTATAGAGCTCCACAAATCAATGGTTTTCTTTGTCAAATATGTGTTTGAGAATTAGGTGGAACAAAAAAACATAGTTCAGTTTCAAGACAGTCAGCAGAACTGATTCGTTCAGATGTTTCTGGTTGAAAAAATGGCCAATTTTGAGAAAATTACATTTTCTATGAAGTGTGTAGTGACTCTTTGCAAGCTACAATAGTGTAATCGATGTAGTAAAATAATTTATTACCATATTAGTGCTGGAACTCAGCTTTTAACGGGAGTCTGTGTTTTGAACTCAGCCACCAAATGACAAAGCCACATTGGGGCGAGTTTTTAGTGTCCATTCCTGTTTTGGACAACATTCTAGACGTTAAATTTCAAGAAAGAAGTCTCAAACAAAATGTGTCTTAAACAATTAAAAACTGCCCATGAGAGAAAGGTTTAAAACCTGGCAGATGCAAAATTATCAACGGGCCACAAAACATCTGATTGGTGCCTTGCTAAGGAACCTTAATAGAAGCCTGAAACTGGTCATCCAAGGTCGTCGACTGTTGGTTAAATATTAAGAAATTAATCATTTCAAAGTGACTATTTTTTTTAGCCAATGTGATAGGAGCAAAAATACCTCAACAGCTCTACAAATAAGTCAAGATGATGAGATATTAGATATGAACAAAGATGAATAAGTGTACATCCCTAATGCTCAACTTTACATTCCATCACTTTTTGTCATCTTCATCTGCGTGTCATCTTCTGTCCTCCTTCACATGATTTCTGGCTAAATGTCACCATTAGAGTATACTTCACCCCACAGACTTATCCTCTTTCTTTTCAGCTCTCTCTTTTGTCTCTTACTTCAGTTTTTCCTCTCTGTCTGTCCCTCCGGGGGTCCATCCCTGCAACTCACTGTCTGCGTTGCACACAAACACACTCGCCTCGAGACGTTTAAAAATTCAGTCCACGGTCCAGCACTTCTAAGGCACAAAGAGGCATGGCGAGAACCGAACAGGGACTGGGCTAAAAGCGCCCACTTTGATAGGAAAAGCTATATGAATGGTGCCGAGTGAAGCAGATGAGGCCACTTTTGTACTCCACACATCCTCGAGCGCAGAAATGCTGATGCACACAAAGGCACTGGGAGACAAAAAAAAAAAGAAAAAAGTTCACACACGCATATTAAATTAGAGCTAAAAATCAACCACAAAACCTCTTAAACCTCTAATGGACAACAATATTGTAGATGGAACATGCAGCAACCCAAAAATGGTGCCAGTTGATCACATTGGGACATAAAATACCTGTTCACCCAACAATAGCTTAAACTTTTAACAGTTTAGTGTTTTAGGCATTTCTTTTCTTTGCACGAACAAATCAGGATCTCAGTCAACTATACATACAATTCTAAATTTGCTCATTTTAGGTCATTTGCTTCTGCTGAAGGTGAAAATTTATCAATGAAATCCTCCTGAGGAGGCAAAAATATTAATCTAAAGCTTTGAACAATGCAGCTTGAGCCACACTATAAGACCGAGGGTGAATTTGTTCGAACCATGTTCTGCAATTCAAGAATTGTGCCACTCGAGGTGGAAAAATGTTGGACTGGCTCTGTTTTAGAAACATTCCGATGTTTCAAAAAAAAAAAAAGTGTTAACTTCAATTTCAGGGTGAAAAATTACAATTTTGGATGTACTCTTTAGATGTGCCGCTGGAGAGATTCGCTACGATAACCATAGCAACAGGGTGTTTCACAACCGGGAGCAAACGGCATCACAAAAGCTGATATAATACTTAAACTGAAGTCACAAATCCCAGAGGAGCTGAAAAGGAGGCATGATGGATGCAGAACAAAACAAAACAGAAGCAAGAGAAGGAGGAAGTTCACTCTTTCTCTTACATCAGTCATTGCTGACTAACAAGTTGGACAGACTCCTTGCTGGACCTCCGTGGAGCAAAGAGTCTCCCCAGAAAACAACCAAGTAGGAAACATGCTGTAAAATATCCTTTCAGAGATTTTCTCTGAAGTCTTTGCTTTGATCTACAAGGAAATACTGTTTTTTTGTTTTTTTTAAATGCCCACAAACAGACAGACTTCCTTTCAACTACGCCTCTGTTTCCTGTGTTGGTGCTACCCTCAGAGGGTGGCAAGCTTTTCCTGGTGACTGCCATGTCTGGCTATTTAGAAACCAGTTCTAGTAGCCAGAGGGGACTCCATCTGTTGCTGAGTAAATATCTGAATCTCAGCTTCATGTTCTGAGCTACAACTAATCTGTGTAAACAGGATCAATGTTAGCATGTCTGAGGCATGATTTCCAATATTTCAGCAAAGAAATTATTTTGGTAGCTTTGGGGAAAAAGTCCTTTTGCAGCTACTTGCTCTATTTCATGTTTCAGTTTTACTGACATCGTTCTCGTCCACACAGGGCAGTAAAAGCCCCAAAGGCTGTGAACGTGCAGAGGGAAAAGAAGGGAACTTTCTCAGAGCTAAATTTAAAATGGGAAATTAAATCACCAAGACAGAGAAATCAATTAGATTACAGATGTGACTCCTACTGAGGTTAATATCTTTATGTAACCTGTGCCCAAATGATTGGATAGGAAGTAATTTATGCAACAACTCAATATGAACAATGGAATCATAGTGGATTCAAAATGTCTTCGAGCAACAACAGTATGACTCGAACAATGGATATCTATTAACTCCGTCATTAGAAGGTCATAACTGTATACTTTAGGATATACCCTCCAATACATCTGCATGTGGCATCTCTTGAAACATTAACCTCAGTCAAATCCCATGCCTTGATAATTTCACCCAAACCTTTTAATAAGATATGCTTCACAGTCCTGACAAAAAATGGCGCATTTAGATCCTATAAGGGGTAAAATTAACAATAAACACTGAAAAGTTCAGTCATTTGTCAACAGGAGCCAATTGTGTATCCAAATGCAATACCAGCGCTTAAAGGTAGTTTGTATGAAAGAAAATGGCCAAAATCTAACTAATAACAAATGCATATTGACTGCAGCCACCAACAATGCTTGTTTACATCATTTACGTACTTTTACGTAACAGCAAAATTATTAGAGGAAAGGTTTGTCCAAAGCCTGCTGAGTCTGGAAATTGATCGTCCTCAAAAGAGAAAATACGTAAGCAGCTCAGACTACATCAAGTAACGAGGTTTACAAAAGCAACAAAAATGAAACAACCATCAATATGCCAGAGATACTGTTTGAAAACCTGAGTTATTGAAGAATCTATTGAAGAATAGCAATAACAAGTATAGTGCAGTAAAAATAGTCTTAGAGTGACATTTTTTCAAAAGGTTAGGTAAATAAATGTAACTATCACTATAGCACACTTCCATGTTGGATGTTTTTTAACATTGCTTCACCTTGGATAAACTTTACGCCTTGTTTCTACAGTGAGTCGTCTCCATTACAGAGTTTACTCTTCAGTTTACTCCCATTTATCTAGCTGACTGATCTTCTCACTGACATGTCTTGTCTCTAATTACTTCACCACCTGTTCTTCCCGTTGCATCCAGCAGCAGTCATTTAAGTAGCTGGCCTTTGCCATTTGTCAAACCTTCTGCTACTTTTTGCAGTGTTGCCACGACAATTTTAACCTCTGCTTTGGTTCGCCCAGGGTTGTCACACAAGCCCTTCTGCCGTTCCTTCACTTTACTTTAGTCAATTAGAGGACTGGATGTTGATTGCAACAGTCTGACGTTGTTCTGTGTTTGGGGTCATTGTCCTGTTTATGGTTCCAATGAAGGTTTGGTACGTAGAAAATATTCTTTGGGTGGAAAACTCAAGTATTGTATTAGGTTTTCTTGTGTTTTCCTCGAGCGTACCATTTTGTTTAGTAATGTCCGCCACCAGATGCAGTGTTATGATTTGCTGGTTGTGATTGGATGCCGTTTAACAAAGCGAACGCAGTCCATGGAAAGAAGTCCTGCTTGTGATTGGCTGGCGGAGTGGTTCATTAACTTTATCAACTTGCCAGTGAAGACAGAGCCAAGCATGTGCAAGCACACGTATCAAGCTAGCATGTGTGTGTGTGAGATGTAAACATAGACACCAACACACTACTCTTTGTACACAAAGATATATATGTCCCTGTGCACTGAAGTGTCTACAACTTGGCGTTCATTTGCTGAAACAAGTAAAGTGTGATAGCCCACCAGGCTTACGATACACTTAGTGCCATCAGATATTTAAGAATAGGAAAAAAATAAATACCTTGTGAATAAGTAGGGACAGTTCTACATTTAATCCCACATTCAAATGTGTGGGTTTTTTTTCAAAACACAGAAAAATGGCTCAGGTTGGGAGTGGGGTGAGTGATTTATTGAGCATCTCAGCACAGCCGTAATAATCGAGCTGTCAATACAATCGCGGCTTCTGCCAGCACACACACACACGTGAGTGCACAGGCAACTCCTAAGCTATTCATGGCTCCGTCTCTTTCCAACGCTGTATTCGCCTGGCTAGACAGACGCCCGCATGGAGACTTCCATCTATCCACTTGCCAGCGCTCTATTCAACCAGCTGATCAGCCATGCAGCTACAATGTACAAGAGGATAAACCCAGGATATTTTTGCATCTCCTTCCGCTTCCCGATGGCTGCCCTTTTCAGCTTTTATACACAAATATCTTCCCCTCACACAATGTTGCCTCACTTTCTCTCCTCCTGTCCATCTTTTGTTCTCACAGACACTTCTCTATGAGCACAACCCCAACAGCCACTCATTATATTTATATAGGAACACCTTCCATTAGTTTTGCACCTACGGCTTTTACCCACGAGAAAAAGCACCTGGGCATAGAGTATGAAAAGTTAACAAAGCTTTTATGAAACCATGCCGAGTGAATACCAGGTGCTTTATGAAGTACAGGACTGGAAGTTCTTAAGCGCTGTTCATGTATTTTTAATGGGTTGAAGTCAGGGCTTACCATTAGCTTGCTTCATCCACTCCTAACCCAGTTTGGATGGACGCTTGGGATCATTGTCCGGTTGGAACAGCCAGTCTGTCTACATTTAAACCCCTCAACCTTTCAGTGGTTCCTGGCTAAAGGTTTAGAGGAGATGGGTTAAATTGCTTAGTTTTCTTATGTTTTTAAAACTTTCTCTTGTTTCAATTTTTTTTAAAAAAGGCTGACTTTTTTTTGGGTGGTATAAAATACTATAATAAGAAAACATTGATTTATTAATTCATTAATTGATTTTCTGGTCCATGAACACAGTTTTGTTCTTTAATGCACTTTGTTTTTACAGAAAATAACGCAACAGAGTGAGTCAAAAACATATTCTTTCTTATTTAAATAAGAATAGTCTTGTGATTCTTTCATATCCTGCAATTAGTGTTAATGTTTTATCGTCAAATATCAACAATGTGATACAAGCCAACAGAAAAATACAGAAAATTGATTAGGAAAAGAATTTATGAAATGGGAAATTTGCAGAAACACCTCCTGACACGAATCAAAATTGGTTTTGGGAAGCATAAAGTCTGCCAATGTCAAGCTTCTCTACTATTAAACATTGATGGACAATGCAGGAGACCAACCAATTTAAATGAGTCTTACCATTCCTGTCAGGAAAAGCGGACGAGTATCCAGACAAAATAATGCCAGGAGCTTGTTGACAGCTACAGAAATTGTATCTGCTAATTGCTAAGAGGAATTTATCCAAACATCATAGCCTGTATGTATAATTTAGAACCTTTTTGAATTAGGAGAAATCTGAAACTTCTGCACCCAAATCTTCCTCTTAAAAAAACTTAAGTTGTGCATTCTGTAACGATTCCACCAGAAAAAGGATAGTCAGAGCTCAAAATTAGTCTGACATTACTGCAAACGATGCATTGCAGCAGCAGAAAAGACTTCTTGAACTGAAATAATGTGAATATGGATGCTAAACTATTGCACAAGTTGTGCAAAACAGGGAATAAGAATTAAATGCCAACAATTCCTTTATGGCACAACATTTACTTTTATTTATAAGTTTGTGATTGTTACTACTGACTATATGATAGTCAAAACTTTGCAGACCTTGTGCACACACTTTTTCAAAATTCAAAACACTTGGAATTCGAAAAGCTTTCCGGATAAAGTCTTGAAAACGTTATTAGATATCAGCTGTAGCTTAGTGATTACTTTGTTGATGAAGATGAACATCCAAACTCCCATTAAGTATTCAAGAGCCTCTGCAAACCAGAATGTCATATGGAATTTAAAAATGAGTCCTGTGCAACAAATAAATGCGTCGACTTTTTCCACAAAACTTTCTGCGAGTCGCATGAGGAAGGCAGCCTTCCTCAATAGGAGTCTTCCTCAAGCGGCTCCTGCAAGACAAATTACTTGAAATAACTTTTGTTTTTATCACTAAGGTTTGGTGCGTTTGAAGATGCTACCAGCTATAGTCTTGGTGATATTTGAGAGCTGCGTATTTTTGGAACAGCTACAGTTTGAGACCATTTAATGTTTCGGGTGCTATAAATAGACGCGGCGCAGCGACAGCTGGAGCCACATTGTTTGAGACCCAGGGGAAATGGTCTGGATAACCATGGAGCACACAGTATTAATGATTATTTGTGAAAACAAAGTGACATAAGGGAAGACATTATTTAAGGCATATCTGTTTAAAAACATCCATCACGTTGCAACCAGAATCCTGAATATACTTTCTACTTTGGGGCAAATACATATTGGATACGGTTTCACTCCAGAAGGGTCCGGAATGAGGGAGAAAGTGTGAGAGAACATTACACAAGCTAAATATACTGACAATATTCTGCTAAAGCTGATAAAGAGTCAAATGTGACTGGAATAGCTGAGATGGAGTTTAAGCAGTGAGAAGCCATATCACATGTCTGACAAATAGCCATCTTATTTCTCTGGCTGAATTATTGAAGTAATTTGCAAAAGTATGAGTAGCGCTCAAACTTTTTCCACATTTTGCGTTATTACAACCACAAATCATTCCCACGGTGCAACATGGTGGTTGAGGCGTCATGACGTGGGGATGTAATATGCGTGGCAATCCTGGAAGCAAACCTGCCAGGCAGTATTCATGTGTCAGAGTGGTCTAGTCAAAGTCCAGACTTAAATCCAAATAGGCGACAATCATAAAAACTTGAAAATTGATAATCACAGATGCTCTCTGTCTTGATTAAGCTAACAGGCAAAAAATGAGTTGACACCGTTTTATGATACAATCATGAATGAATAAGAATTTTTCAATGTTTTTTTTTTTTTGCATTCTTACATGATACATAAAAAAAAAAAAAACATCAAATTTGGGTAAAATTGTACCAGCAGGTTAAATTTTTATGAAAACTACCAAGCAAACATCAACCACATGTACTGTTTCCAATAAGAGAGGTACATTTCATACTTCACTGAATCAGATTTGATTAAATTTGGAGGCCTGGTTCAAAAGTTCATATGATTAATTTGAAATGCTGTTCTTTCATGAAGCAGATTTTAAATATACCTCCTTAAGTTAGCTGTTCAAACTTGTACAATGATTTCATCATTACCGTCATGCTGAAGTGGAACGTATAAAGTCTAGCACCGATGTTAACCGCTTTAAGTCAACTTGACTTCAGGAACAAATGAGTTTTTATTGATGAAACGCTTCATCTGCTCTCGCGGGGATTACTGGATACGGTTGAAGCAGAAGTCTGAAATTTTAACGTCTCTCAAATGTTGCTCAAACTGTTTTCACAAAAACTTGTTTCAAAATCACACATGCCATACATAGCATGTTCTGTAGCTACAGGGTTTCTATCTGTTCCTTGAAGAGTTAAAATCTCTCAACGTCTCAAGGTTTCCTCTCCCCCTTCCAAAAACGCCATGTTTCAAAGGTTGACTGGAGTAATTCATGTCAAAATGTATGTTTCCGAGGTAATTCAAGGCCGCACAGCAAGATTCAGAAGTTAGACAGTACGAAAAGAAATGACAAATGGGGGAATGTTTCTCTGCCTTTACAAGCAACAGCTAGGAAAGAGCTCTAAACACATCCATGATGAAGTTATTTATCAATTCGAAATCAGAAAATAACGTGAAGCTAGAAAATATAAAGAATATGACTTCAGTTTTTATATACTGTCTGAAATACTGCTAAACCACTGCACTATTGAAGGAATAGTGACTGCATTCTGAATGGCTCGGATGTAATGAATAGCTGCTACCACATGATGGTGCTGCAGAAACCTGTTTGCTGTTTTTTTTTTTTTTTTTTTAATCAACCTTTTTGAGCTTCTTGGAGTGTTTCCTTGATTCTTTCATGCATGTTTGAGAAATATTTTGATCTCCAGTGGAAACCATTCAGCTGTGGAAAATGCCTCGGTAGACCTAGCCCCGCCCTCTGCAACGAAGCCCTTCGTCTGAGCAGCAGCTTCCAAGCTTCCACGTTACAGAGCAGTGACTCCCCCAATCAGCTCCTTCAGACTAGCCAGCTACAAATAGCAAACACCTGGTGGAGCTGCTGAATTTATGAAACGAGCGACTTCTCCATTCAATTCTTGTAAAAACATTGTTACAGGGTTAATAAAGAAGCCACATTGTGATGACTTCCTGAAGGAAGAGTTTCAGAAAGAGCAGGAGTTTTTAAAGAAGGACCAATTTCAAAGCAAATTTCTTTTAAGCCATATTTGATACATAATAAGAAATGAAGATAACAGTTACTTGATTGTGCTATAACATGGCAGCATGTCAAACCCTCTGTTGCTGCTTTAATCCATGTTTTATATGTATTTATGGTCCACCACACTGATACAAAACTTGATGGCAGACTGAGGAGGTAATTTATCCATTTCAACCAGGCTTGTTGGATGCTGTTCCCCACTCATAATTGGTCACCAACCAAGTGATTCCTTGTGCTGGTACCAAGTCTGCTTATGTAAATATGCAGAGAGTTGTGTCAGAAAAGGCTCTTTGAATGGTGGAACCATGACAGGCAAAGCTAAAAAGTTGGTGGACATGAAGCTGAAGAGGAAGGAAGAGGAGCAATTACGCTTCCAGGACTGAGAAAGCGGACAGGTACTCCAACATGTACAGCAATTACAGCAAAAAATGCAGCTTGAGGCGTGAATGCTGCAAACTAAATAGGCACACTGATCTGCTAAAGAAGCTGAAGTGAAGGATAAACACTTGATACTTTAAAAGCTGGCAGGAATACCATGAGGAGAAAAATTATGTGCCAATGAAATGCAGTTAAAGCATTTAGAATAGCAGAAGTGAAACAGAGGCAGAAAACAGCTAAGAAAGGACCATCTGTAGCTACCTATTCTTTTAGTGTTTTATTTTTAGTGGTAGAGTCAGCAGACCGGCGAGAGGCAACCATAGGAAAACCAAACATCTAGAACGCTGCAGTAAAAGAAGCTGAAGAAGTTTGAAAGACAAAAATGAAACCACCAGATCTGCAATGCAGAGTTTCTAATTCGAATGGACTTCTTGAAATGGCGGAGTCAACATCCAACCTTTTCTTCCTCTTGTTAAAAAAAAAAAAAGTTTATACACACATATTAATATTAATGGAAGAGGTGTGGCTCCAGTCAAGTAAGACAAAGCTGCACTTAGTGGACAAGAAGAAAAACAAACACTACTGAATTTTTTAAATCATATATCTTTTCCTTACTTTCTGCAAATCCACAATATCATCAGCACAAAGTAATTCACAATAAAATATACTGAAGTTTGAGGTGCGAATACTTTTGTGACATACTGTATTTATTATATAAATATTGCAAAGGGAACAGCAATCAAATATAAAGCATTTACAAGTGGTAAATGGTTACTGGATGAAAAAGGACAAAGATTTCTTCTTTCATGAAAAAGAAAAACGTCAAACTATTCTGTATGTACTTGACCATAGCTTTATGGATCAATGAGTTTATAATTTCATTGCTTTTTATAGTTTTGTTTTCCCATGTCGCAATAAGCAATTAAGCAATTCATCGCATGATAAATTAAAATGAGCTAGATCATTTCTATTCCGATTCATATTTTAAAAAGGGTAATTTTGCTTACAGACACCATAATCCATCTTATTGATTTTTTTCAGTCATATGTGGCATTCATTTACAGTTTATTTGTCGTTTTTAGTTGCGTTTTATTTCCTTCCAGTTCCAGTGTCAAGTGTTCTTCACCAAGTTAGAGCTTATTGGGCTCTGAGAGTGCAAACTTGCAATATTATGTACTTGAAAACCGTCTCCAAAACAGCAGTATCATAGTTTATCGCCATAATTATTGGGACAATGTATCGTCCGGTAAAATTTGTTACTTTGACAGGCTTAGATGTAATTAAATGCACCAAAACAAACAGCTTCCGTCTGTCAGCCAGCACTTTTCTTTCTGCCAACACTTAAGCCGGTTTTAAGAATTGCTCAGTCAGCTGTGGTGCGTCCCTAAGGACAAGACAGGGGCAAATTAGGCACTGAGAGGCAGGCAGGCTGGGGTGACAGAGCAAGCATCATGCACTCGAGTTTATCGAATGGCTAGATACTGATGCTGTTCCTCCTTCAACAAGCTGCATTGTATTCGTCTCCCCTCGACTGCTCCCTGTTACCGACAGCTAGTGGAGCATGCTAAACCCAGCGTGACGGAAAGGCTCTCTACCCTGCAGCATGCAGCAACAGACTGGTCAGATCGTTCCACTGACATGGAGACAAAAGGACAGGAAAAACTGTGCATAACAGTTAGGAGACATTCAAAGACGAGGGGAAAGCGAGGGCAAGAGTCACACGGACAGGAGTCCAATGGAAACGGGAAGAAGAAAAAAAAAAGAGACAAAAGACAAAACCAAGGAAGGACAAATATAATACATAATGCAGGTTATATTAAACATGCGAAGAAAAACATGATGCAAGAGTGTGCAGAAGGAGGGGAAACAGGGGCGGGAGGGGATTATGTCCGTCCTTGTCCAAAGTAGATAATGAGGTGAGTGGAGCTCAGATGACCCAGTGTGGCTAATCCGACTGTGCACCTGGTGCCTGGGAAGCATCATACAGGAACAAAAAAAAAAAACTACCAGCAATCACAATTTACTGTTACTGGACTGGCTACGCAGCTCGCATTACCAAGATAACAATGAGCAACTAATAAATTCAAAGGTCTGTAGGGCAGCTACCGTACTGCCACATCACACCGAAAAACTGAGAATTAAATGATATAGTCCAATGGTAGTGCGAAACAGAGAGAGGTGATAGGCACCAGCTGAACTTTCTCTTATTATTGAGCATTGAGCAACTTTAAAATGTCTAAATTGGGATGATTACACTGCTGGGTAAGAGCAACGCCACAACCAACCTACAAAGGTGGTCATAAATGACCACTTTGTAGGGAGCCAAAACACAAGAGCAGCGGGGGCTTGCTTGGTCCCCCGCCAAATTCAATAATATGTACAATACAGTGCTTCAAAGAAAAGTTATCTTAAAAGAAACTGACATAAAGGACTTTGGTTTGAACAAAATACAACTTACAACCATCAGACTTATAAATAGGACTTTAAACACCTCCCGTTCACTCACACGTTGCCGGTTTGACTGTACATCGGCACGGAAGTGAAGAGACAGTGATCTTCCTCCTCTTTTATCTCGAGACACTTGATCCATCACCCAACATCCTTTTAGATGTTATCACGAGACTGTAAAATGGATCTTCCGTTTTTCAGCCGTGGAGAGACGAGCTAAACGCCGTCGAGACTCACCTAAAACGGCCAGGCTCAGCTGGTGTGTCGCTGAACCCTCCGTGGGGTCTGCCTTACATTTACATGGCATGCTCGGGGGAGAGGGACACAAACAGACAGCATGTCTGGCCTCTTTGTTTGCTGGTCACGTTTGGCTCACGGCCTCTGGGACTATCGGCGGAGCATCTCGGCTGACCCTGCTGCCAGCCGGGCACACGAGTCACGGCGAGTCGATGGATGCATCCAAGGCTTAATAGAGGATTCTGTGTATGTATCCTCAGCAACACACTTGTATGAGAGGCGGAGTTCAAGTCTGGGTCCCTTTTTTTCGTTGTTTTTATTTTACAAATGCATCTAATGGAAAAAGGGGAAAAGTGAAAGGATGACAAACTAGATTGCATCTGCATTGATATCTGGCATCCAGACAGGAGTAGCTGATTAGCACAAGACGTTGCGAGGCTGGATCCTTGAGGATAATCTGATCTGGGGAATTCAGAGGTCACATCAACACGTAAAACTGTCCTGTTGGTCCATGGTCCAGTTTTAGTGGCTTACATCACACTTGTTGTGGAGTTTCACAATGCATACAACTCAACTGGGGAGCCCCGACAGCTCTGCTGCTACAGAGCTTCACGTGGAAAGAAAAAACAAAAAAAAAGTATTGCACTGTGTTACATTACACCTTTCCAGCTACTCTTCAATTACATAAGCTGCAATGGTTCTCCAAACTTGCCAATTAGAGCAAAACTATAACAAGAAAAAAATATAGGTGTTTTGCTATTTTGAAAATGATCAACAGATGATTTACAAGATGAGTAGGAAGCAATATTGAAACTCAATGTTGAAACTGAAGATTTTTTTCAACCAATGGCTCCCACCAAAATTAGCCTAAGCCAAAAGATTGAAAGTGAAAATTAGTTGGCCCATTAAATGATACTCATTACATTTCAACACTGTTAAACTTCTTGACATCTTTTCACAATTGATTTTCCAATTGCTTAGGCAGAAGTCAATATCTGCACTGTCTATTCAAATGACTTTTATTTTCTGCACTTTCTAGCGGTCCTGATCACTGCGGATCATCATAGTTAGGGATGGGCATTTATCGTATCGTTTATCATTTATCATGATAAATTTCTTCTGATTCTGATTTATCGTCAGGATAAATTACAATTAATGATGTTTAAAACCCATCAAAACTGCCCTAATTGTCAGTCTCCACTGTTTGCTCAATGAAAGCTTCAATAAATAGTAATAGATTAGAAAATACGGTTACCCTGTACAGTTTAGTGATACAAATTACACTTCTTTATGTGACTGGTGTCCTAAAGAAATATTCTTACAAATAGAAATATTTTTCAAGGGCATTATTTGATGGATTATAATTTACATTCAGCAAGTAAAAAAAGATACACACAAATTTTTTTCCCTCACTGTCAGAAGTTAAAATCAGATCAAACTTCTCTTGTTTTACGTCAGATAGAATTATCAGAAATCATTTCTATTTGCTAAATGACACAATAATAAGATAAAAATGTCAGATGTATTCATTTAGGCTTACACACATTGCCTCGGTATTTGGTAGTATTGCCTTTGAGCTGTATTTCTTGGGACAAACATCTGGGCTTTCCCAAAGTGTCCAGAGATAGTCATTGTTCTCTATTTAAATGTCTGATTTTGAAGACATTTATGAATGAAATCTCTTACATTATTGCATTATTTCGTAAATCTAAATAAATTTGGTCACTCTAATTGACATGAGAAGTTTGGTCTGATTTCATTTCAGACAGTAACGGGAAAAAGATGGATCATTTAATTTGCTGTATGTAAACTTCTGGTGTCAGCGGTAGTTTATAAATCAGAAAAGTAGAAAAGCAACAGTTATTCTTATGTGTCCAAAAATAGTTACATATTTATAACAATGTTGATGTAGTTGATACAAATGTGTCGTAAAAGCTGAATTTGTCACGGTGACGGAGAGGAAAGCAAAGGAAGATTTGTTTTGGGCTGGCCGGTCAGCAATGTGCAGCAACAGGTGTGGGGATCCTATGGTCACACTGACAATCTATCTGGCATCTGATTAAAGGACTAAAGACTGGAAGCATTTGAATAGAAATTAAAGTAGAACTTTTAAAACATTAGTCTGAGACAGGCATTCACGCCAGGCTTAGACTTTTTGTGTTCTTTCTAACCAAGAAACAATAGTTTGTATGCAATTGCCTTAGTGTTATGGTGTTAAAATATGCAAAAAAATTAGCATGAAATGAACAACTCCATTTCGTATTTAAATTTTGAGTACTGGAAAACCCCTGTTGACAGGTGAAAAGATATTAATCCAAATTCAAAATGCGCTACAAACACATGGTGTCAAATACAAACGGTATCAATCTGTACAAAATTTAAAAGGTTTAAAAAACCGTCTACATTTTTCATACATCTTAAAGTTCTTTCATTGCACCTGTTGCTTGGTACTTGCCACTCAACTGGCTAAAAAGGTAACTCATCCACATTTCCCAAATTTGGGGATTTTAAAAAGGAGCTAAAGGAGTTCACCTTTACTTTTCTTAAGTAACATTTGAAAATGGCATTCAACAAGCAGCCTGGTTCTTTAGAAGTTGACTGCATGTTAGCTACATGAGCAGATTGTCCTACAAACTGACCAGCTGATGTCAGCTTTTTAAACATGTTGGGTTGATGTAACAACAGGAGTAAATGGTGAAATCTACTACTAAAATCAGATACAACTCATTCAAAATATCCACTTAACTCCATGAAACACCAGTAAATATGGTACAGTAATAAAACTGACATATCCCACTTCATATTAATTTGCAGGTCAGGATGATTGATTATGTTTTTTATGATACAAATATAAGAAGAACCTCTTGATTTCCATATTTTCACTTCCATTTTATCTCCAGAGACAGTTTTCCGATATTGTATAAATACATGTATTATATGTTGTATAAATGCATGTATTTTTTTTTAATCAACTTAATTTTAGTCAAAGGTAGAAACAAAAGGAAAATCACACACTGCACAGCTGCAGGGTTTTTTTGTGTGTGTGTCCATAATTGATAGTGCAGCGTACCTCTAAATAGAATGGAGTTAGGAACCAGCAGCACCAATAGACCAATAAAATGAACCCCAGTCATATTTGACAACATTAAGGGAGAAGTTGTAATAGTCACAACAACACGCAAGACTCCCGCGCGCACGCCACGCCAAAAATAAATAAATAAAGACGCAGATATGTGTCAAATGCCGCGTGCCTCCAGGAACATCCACCTGCCTGTCGTATCATCACATGACGGAGTTTACGTTATTCCTCAACAATGCTAATGAGCAAAAAGTCCGCGCGGCTCGAGCCGGCAGGCGCCAGACGGTCAGCCCAAGTTGCCGGGCGCAAAACACAGTCCACGTCGCCGTGGACATTCGCCTCCACGGCGGTCTCCTACCTGAGACCGCGCCGCTCCATTCTTGTCCTCCCGGGGCTCGTGGCGGCTTTCCGGGCGGAGCAGGTAAAAGCTGGGAGTAAATCTCCAAATCCTCTCCCTCCCTCCCTCCAAGCCCCAGGGTAAAACCCGACTTTCTTCTCCCCCGGTATCGACGCTGATAGGGGGGACGGAGGCGTCCTGCCTGCCGCGCGCCTTCCCTCCCAGACGGTGTCAGGGTTTGAGCTTCTCCCGGTGCCACTGGCAGAGCGGCGGGCTGCCCTCCTCACAGTCTGCCGTAGTTCCGTATGGAGCAGACCAGGTCTCTCCCTGTGCAGCCTCCTGTCTCACTACTATCTATCTCCTTTTTAGGGGGAGGCGGGAAGAGCCAGACTGAGAAACTTAACACTTCATTAGTGGGTGAAGGCTGACACAAAGTAACAGCAAAGATGCATGAATTGATTTACTGAAGCTCATTTAAAATGCCACTGTTAAAAAAGGTGTGTAAATAACCTGCAAGGTCCAGATGAGAGTCTGCACGCGCCTCGTGAAAAAGTCACGTGAAAATTAGATTTCAGTATTTTAGTAGTCTGAGTCAATTAGAATGCCACGGATTGACTAGTGGATATTTGCTACCTCCTTTTTTTTTTTTAGTAAATCTTCAGCAAATATATCAGATTTTTCTGGTTCTTTAGGTAATGCCCGGTTTCTCATTCAGAACTTTGACTAGGACAATCTGAAACTTTCCTTCCAATGAAGCCCCTTTTTTTTTCAATTAGTCACCATCACGAATTTTGCTGGACATTTTCTCCGGAAGTCATTGCCATAAACTTTCATATTGTTATTTTGAGACCCTTTTCAAGTAATGCATTATACCATTGGGATTGTTCACAGATCAGGAAACTTTCAATAGTTCACAAAATTGTTCACAAAATTGGCCTTCAGAAAACCAACTAGTTGCATCAAACTGAAGACCAATATTGATACACAGAGAGAAAAAAGAAAAATGATAAATGATGCAAATGGAAATTGTTGCGATTATTAAAAAATTATAATGCAATTAATTGATTTATTGTTTATTTTGACTATTTTCTATTATTCTGATGAACTCCTAGACATGCCATAATACAACAAAATATATATTTTTAAAAACATATCGCTTAGTAAAGCAACCTCTTTTGCTTCTCAACCAATTTGAAAACCGAAAGCATCATCTTCTGTTTCATTGTCTGTTCAAAGGTTAGCAGACCCAAAGGTGATTTGGACAAAGGTCAAGAGGTCAGGCACAAGAACCAACCTACATGTCTGTAAGGCTGATATGTGAAACCACAACAAACGAGTTTTTGACTTGAGTCAGTGAATGTTATGGGCTTCTTTTTGACTGGATTCTGATCAATTACTGCAGAATGAAAACAACACAAAGCCAAACTGCTTGATTTATGACGGATAAGCTTGAAGCAAATCTAATCGCTCCCACTCTCTTCCTACCAGTCTCACTGAGCTAAATTTTTCCTAAGCTGATGGGTGGCTTGGAGTCTTGATGGATGGAGTTAATTTCTACGCAATTCCAAATTACAGATGACTACATTATCGAAAGCGTAAATAATCACCTTCGGACGGCTACTGGCTTTGATAATCAGCCATAGTTTGTTGATGGATCTTTTTCCACAAGAATCCTGTGATGACGTTCTGAAAAGACGTATGTCTCATTCCAGGATTCATCCCTTCACTTGTTCTCATTTGCCTGCCTGTCGGAGGTAAATGGTCTTTCGTGCACCCTGGTACTCCGAACATTAGAATTCCTAATTTATGAGCGTTCAGTTGTCTGTTGACTCTTACGAGGCTGCCTCCGTGAACAGCCCTTTTGCCACCCAGAAAGATTAATCAAAACCCAATGTTTAAGAGGGTGAATTTGCATGGCATGGAGTTTGAGTGTGGCATTTTTGAACCAGACGTAACTTAAATGAAGGACAATTATCTAGCAGGAGGTTTTGGATTGAGATGATTTGATCTCTACTCAGCTCTGCAAAGAGAGTTTTTCTTCCCATGAATAGCACATCAGCTCGTTTCCTGGGTCATTTGCTGCTCATGTTGTTTGCTAAAGGGTTGAAGGCAGACCAAATACAAGTGACCTCTAAATCTAGCGGGAAAATGTACAAAAATAGTGAGGGGGAAACCGTCATCTGGAGCAAATTGTACCTAAAGTGACCTGGTAGTGACTCTGATTCAGTTGGAAAACGTAGAGAGTATTCCTTCTTTGAATTATTGTTTAATACTGGTTGGGATTGGTGTGTTATATTAAAGGTAAAAGCCAGAAAGAAAGAAAAAAAACTCCACATATATATTCTGTTTTGAAGTCATGGTTTCCTACAGTTAAAATAATAATCTACCAAAATGTTTTGGTATGAATATTTCAAATTATTTAACTACGTCATGTGCATGAAATTATCCTGCACAAATTCCATATGCATTTCAATAACTAAAGCCAAAATGTTTGGAAAAAATCAAGACTACAAAATCTTGAGTTTGTACCAAATGCTCCTAGGAGTGGTCATATACGGAGCAACACTGGTAGGTCTTTGTTCCTTTGAAACATGCAGTAAAAATGATTTCCTTCACACAGAAAACAACAGTGCACTTAGGAGTCAACTGCCTGGTATAAAACTTACTTTTAAAAAAGACAATTTATACAATCTGTTAGTGTTATAATATTAAACAATCTGGATTAAAAGAAAACAAAGAAAAGTTGCTTGAAACCAAATTTACAGTTTATACAGAGCCGAAATTTCATTGTTACTTGGCAGGGCATGTTGTCCCGCGAGCCAAAGAGACATTTTGTACTCTTGCTCCAGAACATACGAGACACCACAGTGAGAACAGAGACCAGTTTGGATTTCTAAATTATCGTCAAGCTTCGGTGTCTTGGAAAACTAGGAAATATTCACTTTTCTTGCCTGACTTTTTCATTTAACTGACCAGCTTTCCAAGCATGACTCAGGGCTTTCTCAGAGTAGATGTTAGCGTTCCAAACACAAATATAATTTTTCCTTTCTGGATTATATCTCTTGTGTACCTGACCCTTATTTAGCGCAGTAATAATCCTTACTAGATCACTAGTGGCATTTCACCAACTAGGGGATTCCTCTCGTCGGCAAAACCAACATAAGCTGAATAAGCTTCCTTGCCACATTAAAGTGACGGCTGACGGAAGTAAGGTGTTCAGACATTATTACCAGCCAAGGATGATGGCCAAGAAAATGAAGCCATTTGTCTGGGAGTGAAGCTATCAGTCATAAAATAAAAAAAAGGTCTGTCAAGTGTAGCCTTATCTGCTCTGCTGACAGGATAATTCACAACTGGTTCGAAAGCAGCAGACTGTGTGTGATAGCGGACATCCCCAGGGAGTCAAAAGGTCATCAGAAACACTGGAGCCAAAGTGAGCGGGACACCATATAGCTGATAAGAACATATTGTTGTTTACAGCAGGGACAAGGAGAGAAAAGGTTACATTCACAGAGTCTCACATCCCCAGAATAACCGGAGCTCTCTTCCTGTATGGTTTTTGGTCGAATTTCTTTTCTTTTCTTTCTGCTATGAACCAGAGTTTTTCTGCAACTTTCAGAGCATAGAAGTCCAGGAGAGGCTTTTTGATATTAAACCTGTTCGAAAGTCCGCATTTCCAGAGAGATATCAAGCAATCATAATTGAATTACTCCCCTGGCTAAAATTTTATACAACATAATTTAATCTAAGCTTAAGCGGCGAAAAGAAAAAATAGCACATAATTGCAAAGTAGAAATAAACGATGTGTGCACTTCTATGCTATTCCACTTCTTAGTATGTTAGAATGTATTTATATCAGAATTTTGGCTGAGTATGTCAAATAGTGACCTCAGAAAGGTTCTTTTCTCCACGTCCAGGCTAGAATTTACATGTTTTGATCCCCATATTTAATTTAGAAGCCTTTAGTTTCTTTGGTTTGCTCGTTATGCCTAACTAGTAATCCTGGCTTGCAAGGGGGAGACTCGGTTACACCCAGCGTGAGTACAAAATGGAACAAATCGGCTTCTCCCTCTAGCTGTCTTTAATTAACAAGCACTTTCACAGTTGGCCTTCACTTTTGCTCAAACAGATTTACCAAGAGCTATTTTATAGTGGCCTCAGATTCCTCCAGCTTTTTCAGCACATTAGTGATTAAACTGCAGCAGCTATTCTGATGTTTTTCAGCGCTCTGGTTTAAGGTTAAGATGTTTTGAAGATACTTTAGAGAACGTCTCCTCCACTACGCATTACCAAGATAATAGTATTTAATGACTGTCCCACTTTGATAATGACTGGAGCCATGATATGGACTAAGATAAGAAAGTGATAAAGTGTAGCAGTAGTTGTAGAATCCTGCAGTTTCATGATGGGAATCATATCAAGATGTATACAAAGCAGTGCAAAAATATTCATATCCATAATATTTTTACATCTTGGTGAAAATAACCAGCACATTTAAATTTTAAAGTGTTTCATCGTTGTGTCATTTTGAGACGTTTGAGATCTACCACATCTGCTGAGAAGAGAGAAAACAAGTCATGGTTTAGAGGTGGTGACACACACAGGGAGGCTGAAATGGAAATGCATTTTGCCTCATTTAATCCAAACTGCTGACTGCAGGAATTTAAAACCTATGCGATGGTGACCTCAAAAACTCAAGACTTATGTCCCTCTGGCCGTGGGTTTTCCTTAAACATATCTCAACATTTTCTCAAGAGAATCCATAATGTCACAATTCGACACTGAGCGCTCTTGCTTTTCTTAACTTTACACCTGCTCACCCTTTTGGATCAAAGCAAACCTCTTACAGTATAGTTCATCGCTAGCAGCTGGTGAAGCCAGCCTAGATGGCACACAAAGCGGTGAACTGGCACATCCACAGCTTGCAAACATATGCCTTTATTTACAGTGATCACGAACCGTTACTCACAACCATTAGTCAACCAGGGCAGGAAGTGGCACCAATCCTGCCTCCTTATTGGATGAGGGATCTCGTTAGGGAGTTACGATTGCTGTGACGATGAGTTTCCTTTGTGTAAAAGCTAGTACCAGACTGCGAGGATTTTTGTGCGTGCGTGTATGTGAGTGAAAAAGATGAAAAAAAAAGAGAAACAGCCAGACCAGCTGGCTGAAAATCACCACAATCTGCTGCCCAATTTTGTTGGCACATGTCTCATACACTCACTCACACACACACACACTAAACACACACATACATTAGCCAAATACTTAATTACCTTCAATTGTTTGCTACATATCAAACAGAAAGTGCAGCAATTAGGAGTCTAAAGAACAACAAACACCATGCATCAAATAGTCAAATTGTCGGAAAAGTGGACAAAATTGGATGAAAGCTTTAAAAAATGATTAGGCTAAAGGCAAAAACATGTGGCTGTGTATATGGATGCCTTTATTAACAGAGAAATTGGACGTTCTTTAACAGTCACAACACACATTTCTACATTTGCTGTTCAAAGTGTTGGAGCTCGTCTCTTCTCCTCCCCCCCACCCTCTCTCCACAGAGAGGCGAAGCCATTTTCAGGTCATTAAAACAATTTATTGCAATTCTCAATATTCTCTTAATGAAAATTCACTTATCGCCATTTGAGACTTGAGAACAGGGCCATTACGGAGACTCTTCTTTCAAGGGTATGTCTAGGAATGTGCGTGTTCACGCAGGCTCTTGCCTATAGAGGGGCGTGCGGAGGAAATAACTCAAGATTACGAGAATGCAAAGCCTGCAATCTTAATCGCAAATTTTGCGAAACCATAAAGTGGAGGGAATGCATTAGTCAAATATGAAATCTTTCAGAGGACAGGGATATTTTCTTCTTTTTTTTTTTTCTTTGGCTCCAGGGATGCTGGAAGGCCCCGATCCTGCTGGTGGGCACGGCGTGTTAGAGGAGGTAGAAATCCTTTCAAACGCAGGTACCTTGTGGGATCCCTGAGGTACCAGGAAAAAACAGGTGGCCAAGTGGAGAGAAGTTTCAGCAGCTGTGAGAGCACAAACTAAAGTCTGGGATGAATTACAGCTCCCCCAGGAGAGACTAGGAAGGGTAGAGGAAGATACTGAGGTGGTATAAAAAAATATATTCCCCAAAGCCGTTTGTCAGAGAAGTACAAACAAAAGTGGCACTTTAAGATCACAAAGTCTAAGTAGCAACCACACAGATATATATATATATATATATATATATATATATATATATATATATATATATATATATGATCTGTGATGCCTTGTCAACAGTTGATGTGTTTATTTAACAATAAATGTTGATTTCTACTGATCTTTTCACATATTTAGAGCATTTTATCTGTGTTTTAGCCTATTGCAAAGACTTTGTAACCCCTCCTACACTGCCGGCGTCATTAGTAATAATCAATTGAAATGGATGTAATTCAAATGATGAGAAACACCTCATAAAATATCTTAAGTACAGTGAAATGGCAGGTCGGTGCTGACTTTTATCCTTTATGTTTTCTCCTTTGATGCCGTTTGCCCAGCTTTATGGCTAAACCCCCCCCCCAACTCTCTGTGTAACAGAAAGAAAATAAAAGGCAGCAAGAGGAAAGACGCCGCAGGCAAACACTCAGGTACACTTTCAACCATAAAAAGGCCTAATCTGGCTTTGTTCGACGCAATAACTCAACACAGGAAGCAGATGTGGGCAGCTGTGTTCTGACGTTTCCACTCCCTCCTATTCGTCTTTGAACGCCACAGTCTCGTTTTGGCTCCAGTCGCCTCCAGGACTGCGTGGAAGTTTTTGCGGGAGGCCCCCGGGTTGCCAACGACCTCAGAGCCTATACTGTATTGTATCCCAGTTACCGCTGCTGAAGCATCTGTGGCGTTCAGCTGCCAGCGGCGATAAACGAATGTACATTTTCTGAGGAGAGCGACCCCGCTGAGGGTAAAGTCATTAGCTTAACGAGTGCTGCTGAAATCACACACCCCCAGATACAAAGACATGCATAGCGACAGAGACAAAAAAAATAAATAAAGTTTACCCAGAAAGGCAAAGCTAACATGAAAATACATATTTTCTTCTTCCAGCTAAATTACTGCACAAATGCTAAATAGCATCCAATTGATTAAAAATGTATTCACCTTTCTTTTTTCTTTTTTTTGCAAATCTTTTTTCTAAACCCTAAAAACAGAAATAAAATGGTGGTTCCTTTAAAAAGGGCAGCAAAAGTCCTACATTTGATTAGTTGTCTCTTTTCTAAAGTTCATGCAACTTTTGTGTCTTTAAACAAGTTTTATTTAGCCGGATTTGGCTGTTCCCTAATGTCCTTTACCGAAGAGCTGAATTTATGCTAACATTAGATCACACACAAGTGGACTGTGTTTTCTAGGTGACTTCAAAAAGCAGATTTATTTAAGGAGATCAGGTTAAGGGTGGGTAAATAAGATCCTAATCCTGCGAGAAGGGGATTTTAGGAGATCTAAAACTTGTACTTGAATAAAATGTGTGTGGTGCTGTTTTATTTACATCTTCAGGTTATTTTTTATTAAAAAATGTCACTTTCTGGGTCAGCAAGTAATTAACTTGTCTAATATTCACCTGACAGCCTGCGGGTAGGTAAAAAAAAATAAATAAATAAAATCCAGTGTAATAATTTTCACTCCATTAAATGACTGGGAAATAATTAATTCTCTCAATCAACGTGATAAACTGAATTATTATTATAGGATGGCCACCAGCCATCGCTCTGAAGGGGATTAAATCATTTTAATTAGTGTGCTCAGACTAGCCATCAAATTGTCTTTACGTAAACTCACACATACATAGCGAGCAAGTATGAAACGCAGACCTTGGTTTTCTACTTTTAAATCCTGTTTAGGTTTTATTTGGTACACAGTACTGACGAGGAGTGTTTAAAATCCCACAAGTAAGCCCAAAGGTCAAGATCTAGGTGTCAGTAATATTAATTGGGAAGGAACATATTTGGATATGTGGACATTTATTAGCAATTTTTACAACACTAAAAAATTTCAATTAAACAATACAGCACTGCAAAAACACAAAATCTTACCAATTAATTTTGGTCTAGTTTCTAGGGCAAATATCTTAGTACACTTAAACTACGACTAACTTAAAAGTAACTTTTGGACTAGATTCAGAGGCTTGTTTTGAGTGAATAATTCCTTAATATTGATGAAAAAGCATTTGTTCTATTGGCAGATAAATTAAATTAAATAATCTGCCAATGGAACACGAACCTTTTCATAAATATTTAGGAATTACTTACAAACAGCCTCTATAGCTTGCTAAAAAGTTACTTGCAAATTAGTTTAATATGTTTTATGTAGATATAAACAGAATTGGGCAATATGGACTTAGAATTTTATCACAATATTTTATGATAACTATAAAAACAGTGCTAAAAAAAGTGATTCTTTTTAAGTTTTTTTTTTTAGATATTTGCTGATGATCTCATGGAACACAGTGGAGAAAATAACATTTCACCTAAAATAATGTTTTTAAACCATTAACTGAAATTTATCAAAACAATTCTAAAAATTCTTCTCATTATTAGAAATATTTCATAATAAATAGTTAACAGTGCAATAAATGCTCACTCCTAATAAGGCATCTTTTAAAATGTTATATAAAGTGCAATAAATAGAAATGACTTCTTTGTATTTTGTCACTGATGATGATTTTCAGGAATAAATCAGGAGGGCTCAACATTTATCCCCACTTAGAATTACAAAAAAATTACAAACTGGTGAGACAGTGAACACATTTGACCTAACTGAGACGATTTGAGGTGACCTGAAATGTGTTGAACATGCAATAAACATAGAACTTCACAGACAGAAGAGAGGATTGGGCTAAACTTTCTTCACATAGAGGTCAGAGGCTGACAGGAGCTGTACAAGAGGCATCACACTGGACTTATTCAGCAAAACAAGTCTGAGCCAAATTCAATACCAGATGAATACATCTCAAAAATTTTCTATTGTTTCAATTATGTGCCTCTAATCCTTTCCTAACAGCCTGTTTTTCTTTCAAGCAAGGATAATCTTCAGCTTCTAACAAATTCGACTCTAAAGCAGAATAACACTCCTTTTCTTTCATTTTTCTTTTAATGCCGATCACAGACAAACCGCCCAGAGAGGTTTTCCTTTACACCACAGAAGCAGACAATGGATCCAAACAACCAGAGGGCTGATTAAATTGTTTATCTTGTCGAGTACTTTAGAAATAGCTTCTCTTCTAAAATGTGCCTTGCACCCAGAATGATTAAGCGGAGGGGTAGGGGAGACTTTTGGGTAAGCTTTTAATCAGACACAAAAGCGTTGCAATGTTTGTCATAGTGGAGGGAACAAAAGCTGTAACGTTCTGCCACAAAACATGAGCAATTTACAGTACTGATGTGAAATGCTTATTGTGTCGGTCAAATTATTTAGAGTATTTCTGTTTATGCGAAAAGGTGACTGCTTGCAGCAACATTTTTTATTACAGACAAACTGTAATGAAGCCAGAGCCTAATTTAATGCCTCTGAAAAGCACAATGCGTTGAATTCTTTAGCATTTTAACACATCAGAAAATGCAAACCTTAATGTATTTTACTTCATAAACCAATACAAAGTCATGCATAATTGCGAAGTGAAGAAAAATAGAAAAAAAACATAACTTTCCAAGTTTTCTACATTGATTATCTAAAAAGTGTGGCGTGCATTTTTATTTAGTCCCCTGCTGCTACATCTGGAAGGATTTTAGTCGTTTGAGCTTTATTCAGATTTTAGTTTTTAATAAATTTTTTGTTAAAACTGATGTCAAATGCATATATTTGAAATCAGGGGCTGACCTCCTGTCTCCCCTCACAGGGTGGTGGAGGTTAAATGGGCGTCTCTATGTGAGCTGAAGGTGAAGAAAGAGCAGCGGCGATTCTTCGGTGTCATTCCTAATGAGGAACCACTGCTAAAAGTACGAGCTAGCTTCCAGGTTGTAACTGGGAGCTGGAAAACATTTGCACACGCACACACACACACGATCCTCAGAGTGATTAGACCCGCCCTGGACGGGAAGAGCAATTAAGTGCAATCACAACCCTGTCCCTCTCCTCCCACAGACCCTTTCCTCCTTCATCTGCATGTCAGCCCTTTTGCAACTTTATGCCTTGATTGTTTTCCTTCAATGCGTCCCTTGCTGCTTCACGTTGACTCTTCTTACCGGACATGCAGACAGTGTATAATGTATATAATAAAGTGTATATATTTACCAAATAATGCAAAGTTGGCACTTTCAATAGACTTTTAATGAAACTATTAAAGCAACATTGCATGAAAAGTGTCATTATTTACCGGCTGACACTTCATGACAACAGTCATAGACATTCATAAAGATGCCTTCATGCTCATGACAAGTGTGATGTCATGTTTATTACCGTGTCATATCATTCTTATGAACTCCCTTCAAATAAAGTGTTACCGTATATTTAAAAAAATGACCATAGTTACTTGACTGTGCTATAAAATGGCACTACATGCCTGGAAAACATAATACTGTCCCTTTAACTGTCATGAAGGAAAAGGCTTATTTTTATAGCTAATATTACTTACTGATATTATGCAGACAGCCCACACTGCAACTCTATTCATTAATATGTATTCCTAACCTTTTTTCTTTTTTTTTTTGAATAAACATTTGGTACACATACAAAATAAAATAGTGACACTACAAATGTCCCTGAACACACCATCTCCACTGTCAAACATGGTGGTGGCTGTATCATGGTGTGGCGACGGGTGGAGCAGCTTACAGGGCATTATTGGAAGAAAAGCTGATGGAGGCTGGCGTAGATGTTCGCCGTCTAGACAACAACTCTAAACATACAGCCTGAATCACAAAGGAATAGATCAAAGCGTACGAGTTATATAAATAAATATTTATCAGAGATGGGCTGTGCTGTTTAACCTCTGTACTAAATATAACTGCTTCCTCTATCTCATCCCTCACTCCTCTCAGTTTGTCCTCATTTACCATCTAACATAAATCACTGTTTTTTTGGGGGGGTTTTCTCTCACCACCTTCATTTTTCTACCAACTCCATCATCTACATTCTTTACACCATCTCTCATATTCAATCTCTACTTTTTATTATGAGCTTATAAAACTACCTCAGTGAAGGAAAATGAAAAGAACGTTGCTGACAGTGACTTTTGACTTTTACAGAGAGAGTTAGCAACGGAAAAGGAGAGTGCTGGAGAGGCGGGTAGATTCAGGATGCTTTTGTGTGTCTTCCTGGGTGTCAGACAATGGCAAATTGTGTAAGCCAAGGTCTTCGAGACAAAAAAACTACAAACATAATCGGAGAAAAAGATGAGGTAGTAAAAAAAAAATCAGAAAAGGCAGAATGCAGGAAATAAATGTATGCCAACATAAGTAAAAAACCACAGTGAGGTGATAGAATTACTTTGTGCATTCATATAGTCCAATGCTATAGAAGTTAGCATTGGAAGTTAGCATAGAAGTTATTCTAAAATGCATTCGTCCATCTAACGCAACACAAATGTGTCGTTTTGTTTATGTAACATGTATATGTGACAGAGTTACAGAGTTGTTTTATCTTGATTTGGTTTTTGGAAACATATCTGTAGATAATCAACCCAGCAAAGCAAACCAAAAGGAAAAAATTTCCTACGTTAGGGTGACTGTGTAACTTTTTAAGACGGTTTCGATACTTTTGAGCAATTGTGAAAACTAAAGGAAGATCCCAGAAGTTTTGAGACCTCAAAACACCTTTTCAAGATACCAAAGTTGATCTGCACAATCCAAAACTACTTGTAAACTGTTACAGTAAATTTGAGTTAATTTTGCACGTCACTTTTCACTTCTGTGAAATCCATAGTAACTTTTGAGAAATCCTACGAAAGGTTCTGCAATATTTTCTGATTTACATTTGCGATACCTAGAGAAAGTTTCAAGATCTTGAGCAACTTTGCAAGATCCTGCAAAAGTTGTGCAAGACTGGGAGTAATTTTAAAGGTACGACACTGATAACGTTTTAACTACTGAAATACATCTAAATGTGCTACTATTCTACATTATCTAAGTACCTCGTAGAGTGTTAATTACTTGTTTTTTGTCTCTGTGATGAGTTTGTCTTTTTCAGATAGGTTTGCCCATTAGCATAATGAGCTGGATTAGCAAAGGGTTTTACCACCACAACTTCTCAGTTTAGTAAATGTGCGCCCGTAGTGTGTGATAAAAGCAACACTAATGAACTCGTGTTTGTTGGAAATTAAGCATCATTGGGGTTTTGGTGCTGATAATGCAATGTAATCTGGTTTATTCACAACTGGAACGAACATTTCCCTTCTCAGTCTCACTCTCACAGACAAAACTGAAATTAGCTGCGTTGGAAGAACCTTGAGGAAAGGCTTGTTCTATACAGAGAGCGATTTTCCCTCCAGTCAGACAAAAGTCACGGCCAGATGGAGGAGATGTGGTTTTTCAATGTTAATCTCTGCAGATAGACACATGCAGTCTCTTTAGAAAACTCAATTCACTGGCAAAGAAAGGGAAGGTTTCTTTGAGTCTGCCAGTTCAGATTCTCATTCCAGAGGACATATCACTGGTTTAAATGTTTGCAGGAGGTACTTAAAGTAGAAAGATTCAGCTTGAATGCATATGGAAGGTAATATCAATCATCTAAATTAAACATGTCCCCCTTTTATGCCTATTTGCTGCCTCTCTCCATAAGCCCCTGCGATAGAGGAGTACCACATTCAGACTTCCTATCGCTCTCTTTCACAGAAGGACAGTAATGAGTCTGGGCCGACTCAGTCACCAGTACACAGTGCTGTAGCTCAGCCGAAGGCTTGCAGATTGACAAATTTCCTTTTTATTACGGATGGTTTAAGAAGAAAGTTGTCCTGTTAAAAACTACAGTAAGAAAGAAGTCAGTAAGAAACACAGAGCTCTCTTCTTTATACCTCAGCGGTCAGAGGGTTTCAAGAGGATTTGGAGTTTGGAGATATCAGATTTTGTGTCTAGTGAGCTATTTTTTGAGTGAAGACACATTTGTAACATTCCTGAAAAAGTATAATTGTAGCACCAAGGACTGCTTTACGAATTAGTCCACAAATATTTTTTTCCAGACTCCTAGAAGTGCTCTGTCATTATGCCAATCCCTAATCCGGTAATCCCAGCAGTAATAAGTAATTATACGGCTATTAGCTCACTTTCTACAGTTTCTAAGGTAATAAAAAAGTGAATAGTCCATAAACCAGGACAGTTCCTGGTATTTTAATCCAATTTGGGTTTAGCAAACATTACTGCTGTTCGATGGTGTTTTTTTTTTATTGATCTAGGAGAAGCTTTTGACAGTAAAATTTTTGGACACTAGGAATTTGCCTTATCCGTTAAATAAAGCCAAATAGTTCAAAAATCAAAGGATGGACGAGTCTTTAACCAACACAAACAATTTGATTACAAGTTTTGTTGATTTGTTCATGTCTCATACCTAAAAACCACACCCCTGTGGACATTTTCCCTATTTCTGAGGAAGTTCGACCTCAAATTTTGATCCACGCTTTGGCAAGCTTTAAACCCTCACCACTGCTGAATCGGTGAGGATTCAGAAGCTAAGCCCAGTGTCAACTATTTGCAGTCTGATTTAATGAATTAATGATTCCTTCTTCGTACTCAGCAGGTTCCCGACACCTGAACAGCCCAGAGTGATGTCCTCAAAGGCTGCCATGCTGACTACGTGAGACTAGGAGTGAGCATGAAGGTTTCTTGCATCAATGATCTGTGGAGTCAGTTTTGCTGACTTGTTCCCAGCGTGACTCTTGCTCTCTCCTGACTAATGGTTGAAGACCTTGCAGGGAGCTGTCAGCCAGCCTCCATTAGAAGGGTGGATGATACAAACTGACTTGAGGAGAATCCCAAGCATTATCCAAAACCTTTCTTCCTTTTTGTATGCACTGGCTTGTGTGTGTCTAATGATTAAGGAAGGAGATCCCCTGAGATCTTCAACTGTCAGACTCATTACTAGTCCCTCCCAAACAGCCTCCTGCTCTTCCTTTTCTGGTCTATAATGACCCAGAAACTCCATGTGGGTCAGATCATACAGTGAACCCTCCATTCCAGCCTTCACATCCACCACTACCCACAACCCACTCATTTATTTTACCACCAGCCTTCTTTTCCCCAAAGAAATCAACAGATGTTTTTTTTTTTCTCCTCCACCTCCTTTACCATTTAGAGCTTGTTTTTCTCCTCTGTCCCCTCTCTTGTTCTCTGTCTGGATCAATCCAACCTGTCTTTCTTTCATTTAGAGCCAGACTCAACTCTCCTAAGAACAGAATCTGTTCCCACGCACTTATCTCGATTGCCAGCAGCTCGCATGCCTCTGAGGAGGCTTTCCCCAGCCAGTAGGAGCCTCTGCTGCCATCTGCTGGCTATAATGTTTATTACTTATTAGAATTCATTCTGAATTAAAAATTCCAGATCTTCACATTTGTGATTGGGTGTAATTTTGCTTTCCTTAAATTCTGCTTCAAATTCCAATCTATTTTATTTTATTTTATTAACAAATAAAGCCAACTTTATTTTCATTTTTTTCTGTCTGTAATCATAAAATGAACTGTTCGAAATTAGCCAATAAAATTGTTCAAACAACTGAAACATTTTATGTAGGGTCATCATAATGATTTATTTATTTTTCATCAAAAATTATGCAAGTTGTCTTTCTTTCTGACACTTATCACAATTTGTTAAACTCCAACAATTTTAAGGCGATTTCTTTTTTTAATAATTTGTTGAATTACTCAATTAATTTAGTTTGCTTCCCACTGCTCTCATTTTCCAGACAAGAAGCAATTTTAGCAAAAATGAAAGGCTGTTTAACCAATGAAAATATGACTTTTGGACATCATGGGACCTATGTCATATTATACAACCAATGTGTTAAAGGGAGTATGTACAAACAGACCACACACACACACACACACACACACGTTTAAATCATCCATTTAATTCGAGTGTGTGAATGATACAATAACACCGTTTAAGGTCATAATTATATATTTTTTTTCCCCCCAGAAAATGATTATTATTCTCAGAAAGTTTGACTTAGCTTATTTTGGCCAAATTAAAGATTCATTTTGATTAAAACATGAAATCTAGCTGGTAGGTTGAAGTGAGCTGAAGAACAAAGCTGAAAATTTACAGCTTAGTTCCAACCACGCAATATTTATTGATTTATTTTTTATTAATAAAAGCACAGTTTGAAACAGCTGCATAATCAATTCATAAACAGGATGACATGCATACCAATGATATCCCTGAACTTCTTTATCCAAGTATCATCTTCCTTAACGCTCATTTAAATGTAACAAGGTTGAAGTGGTTTGTCTCCCACTTAAAAGCCCCCAAAATATGATCTTGACTGCACTCTTTACGATAAAGCTAAATCAAACCATAGGAACATTAGTTCCTCTAGAGTTTGACAATAAAAGAAAAATTATCTTAAAAATTGCAGCCTATTTTTTTTTTCATAGCTCAGAAAGTCATTACATCCATTTGTTTGCAAGCCAGAGTAAATTTATGCACAATTCATAACCTGCTCACAAGTCCCTGAATACAAATTACCCCGCCAGTATTAGATTAAGGCCTATATGGCTTCAGAATTAGATCTAAATCAGAATAAACCTCATCAATTCTAATTTGGGGTCAATGAATTGGGATTCCCCAGGCTTCGAAAGGTAATTTCATCAAAGGTGGCGGCAACGCAGGACGTGTCTTTAGGGTTCGGTCCCGTGGAACAACAGCAACAAATGCTGAGTTGATATGTTAAACAGGAGACAAAAGCCAAACAATAAGGTAGGAGGTATATTAGGAGGAGGATTGAGAGTCTTCCAGTATAATATCTACTCATAGTTTATCAACTGCAATATTAAAAACAGAATTATTACACCTTAAAACAGTGATGGGTGTTGCTCCAAGCCGTAACTGTTCTGTTTTTTGTTTTTGTCTGTTTTTTCACTCAGAATCCCAGCCAAAGTGCAAACATTAAAAACCTTATTTGAACAGTAAACGATTCTGTTCCTACTCATTTTAATCCAGCTAACTTAGGAGAATTCTAATACTACATAAAATGGCTGGCCATTAATTATTTCCTTGGCAGGAAAAGTGTTTTACCTGTAAACCCAGATTCATTTTAGATGCAAAGCTCGGTGTGTTCTGTTCCCAATTAATCCCAGCACTGCCTTTTGGTTACAGTTTCATTCCTGTAAGCCCGGTTCCTGCATCATGCAGCCTGCCAACCTCAAAATTGGATTTCCCGAAGGGTGTTCCTCAGTCAGGCTTGAAAAATTACTTATAGCTTTGTTTCATTTGAAGCTTTACCCTCCGTTCTGTTCACACCACAGGAAGGTTCACTGTACATCTGTTACTCTGTCGGCTTATAGCTCGACATGATGAATGGTTGTTTACTTTTTCAGTTGGCTAAATATCCTATTACTTGGCCTTCAATTTAATCGTTTTATTTATTCATGTTTCACATATTTCTCCTTGTCTTCACTGTCCAAACACAAGCTGTTAGTTGAGCTTAAAAAGCTGTGAAACTTTGAGGGGCTGGTTTTTTCTGAAGCCTCTAAAGTCGCTTCAAACTGACACATTTTACAGGGGGGAATAAAAATGTAATCTCGTTTAAAACCGCGCTAACCTGTGAAAAACTAAGTCCATGTTACTGTTTCACTCGCTGCGCTTCGGGGACAAATGTGGACAAAAATTTGTTGCTATTCTGCGAATGTACAATAAGAAGAAAGGAAAAAAAACAGCTGCAGTGTTTCTATTAAATAAGAAATGTTAGAATCACGTCATTAAAAAACATAATAATCCTATTACTTCCTGTCGTTTTTTCCACCAGTAGTAACTCTGGTTGTGGATCAGGTGACTTGTTTAATTGTTCAATTTGTTTTCTTTGTCACACCTCCTCAATGTGAACCTAAACAACTATCCATCCTTCTTCTTATGATGTATTAAAAAGCACACAACCAGATTGAACCTCATCACCTTTAGCTTCCTACAAATGAGACTACACTGTTAGATTATAGAAGAGCTGCGGATCAATACTTCTACCGTCTTTCTGAACATATTTTGTAGTTTCTTGGCCCTTTGTTCATTTCTAATCTAGTCCTGTGGAAACTTTCTCAAACCTTAGCATGAAGTTCAGTTTGAAGAAGACAAACAAATCAATGACAAAAGAGGAAGAGGCAGGCCTTGAAAGCCATATTTGCCAAATAATAGCTAGTTATTTTCAGCTCCATGCATAGTTTTTTTTTATTAAATATATAAAAGTGGTTTCTAAATGTGTGTTGCTCTGCTGAATGATTTAAATCGGAGGGTCACAATTTCACAAGACAAACTAATACAAACCTACTTTGCGCACGCATGCACACACGCAAGTTTATATTTCTATACATATTAAAACTTAGTATTGACTTTTTTTCATTTTATTAGCTGCAAGGAAGGTTTTACACATCTTCAAGATCAAAGTGAGGGTATATATGAAATACTGAACATTCCCAGCTTGAAACCTCTTCATACGCTGATAGAGGACAGTAATCCAGACAGTATGTTAAGTATCTCCAGTGAGGCCCACGGCACAAAGATAGAAGGCTGGATTTAGCTCCCGACAGAAAGTCCAGCCGCACGGTGACAACAACATGGGTGGTAAGATGTGTCACACTGAGATAAAGGAACAGGACAAGAAAGAAACACAGGGCGGGACAAAAAATAAAGAAAATAAACAAGAAACGCCTGATGGGGATACAAAGACATAAACTTAGGAGAAAATAGAAAATTGGGAGAAAATCACAAGATAAAGACAAAGTCCTAGCTTCCAAACTGGGCGATCTGACACCCCTCTGCCTGCCTAGCCAGCTGAATGCTATTTCCAACTGGAGATGATCCACCAGCTGCATCAGAGGGCATAGTGGGCAGGACAGACACAAGAGAGAATGTGTACAAGTCACGGGGACATGGGAAGAGGCTTATTTAGTCAATCAGGCTTTATTTAAGCAGACAGAAGCTAAAGACGTTGCTTATGCAGACAAGGAGATGGGATTAATTTACCCAACACAATTCCTGACTTTACCAACATCGTGCAAATTCTCCAACAGTTGGCAACACTGGAGAACAAGGCTACCCCCATAAATCTACCAATGGGTTTGACCATCAAGCACTGGCAATGTCTGTTTCACATCACTATGGAGGAATTTCTCTCCAATTTTCTTTGCACGACTGCTTTAACTCCGTCATTCTATGGCGAACCTGCAGTTGTGCGTTGGCTCATTGTCCTGCTGCACAACCCAATTTGTTGTGAACTTATGGTCAAATGTTCTACTTCAAGGATTTATGCTGGAAGAAGAATGACCAGCTCCACCAATAACAGCGATACATCGAGCAAACCATCATACGACCACCAAATGCTATGTGAGATGGAAAGTGACACCCACCTTTCAAAAAGTCCCTCGTTTGTCTGATTTGTCATAGAGACCTTCTTACAGTAAATGTTCTGCTGTTGTTTTTGTTCTGCAGTGATTTTGGCCTGGAAACTTTCCCCTGAAAGTCAATTTTCACCCAACCTCTGTTTCTTAGAGTTGAATCATTAATTCTGACCTTACAAGGCAAGGTGAGGCCTGCAATGCCTCACCTGTTGTTCAGGGTTCTTTGGTGACCTCTTAAAGCACTCTTTAGGGTAATTTGGTTGACCTTCCACTCCATTAGGGTTCCATCTTTTTCTAAGTTTCTGGATGATGTATCTCCCTGTTGTATTGGAGTACAAAAGCTTTCAAATCCTTTTGTAACTTTCCCCGAATGTGGAGACATTAACAACTTTTCTTTTCTCTCCTGTTTTCAAATTTTGAGAACGTTAAATTGTCACATAGGTTGTATTTAAGCTAACTCTTGGAAGTCATAGGTTAGCATATGCATGACAGTGGCACAGACATGTTTTTAGCTTTAAGCTAACACCAGTAAAGTTAAGCTATTTGTTTAGGTATAAAGTCATCTCCAAGTAAACTTTATAGTTTATTTATATTTGAGCAATACAGAAAAATAAAAGCTTGAAATCAAGTATATAGACTCCAATTTTGCATCAGTTGGTATATTGGTGATGCAATACTTTAAAAGTTTTGGGTGACCCCCTCTTTGGTGTCACCAGCTTGGAGCAGGATCAGCATCAATGCACTGCAGCCTTTGATATCTCAGTCAGCAGCATATGGGTCAGTATGCTCCTGGACCCACACACACATTCACACGCACACACAGGAGGCTTTGATGTCTTACCAGACCGACACTTGATGATCTCTCCGAACTCATCTTCCACCGGCTCGTCGCAGTAATCCTCAGGACGTACGCCCTCCGCCATCACCAGGCCACCAGCTGTGAAAAGTTAGTTACCGCTGAGCCAAACGGTCAAGTTAAATCCTCAAGGAAGGAGGGAAGGGACAGATCCAGATCGAGTCAAAGGTGGGGTATAGGGAGTGGACACAGAGGGTAAGACAGAAGGGACTAAAGCAGGAAGAGAAGGAGGACCGCTTGGTCTGTCACTGAAGGGCAGATGAACAGGAGCAGGTGGCAGGATGAGAGGGGTGGGGGGGGACTCGGAGCATTCCCACCTTTAAATAGTAAGCTGTTATGATGTGGCTCAAACCGCTTGGCAGACACCAAGCGTAAAACTCAATCTCCCTGTCCATGACATTTATTTCCTCCCTGGGACGAGGATGCAGCCTAGTTACAGGATATCAAGGTGAGTTTGAAACAGACCAAGCTGTGGCCTTCGGGAGCGGACAGCAGTAATAAGTCATGGTTAAAAAAAAAAGCACACTCATCAGTCAATTCAAGAACTTTAACGTTTTGAAGTGAACTTTAAATTGCGCAGAAACATAACCCACCAATTCCATAGTGGTATAATTTATGAAACAAAACGGAAGCCAAAAACAGTGTGATAGTTTGTTTCATCTATCTGTAGCTTTGTGGGGTCCTCCTGAATTTCAGTACATTTACAGAGGTGAACAATAATTACTTGAACACCGCTGGCCATAAACAGCACATCATTGTATTTTTGGCACAATGCAAAGCAGAGATTTCTAAAGGCAACAGCTAAATAGGTGGATTAGCATTGTTTGCTTCTGACTTTTTTTTTTGACTGCCATGAACATCCATCCTGCCCACATCGTCACGATAGTAACTTGTTACAACAAGACTTAATTTCCCTTTGGGGATACATTTTTTTTTTTTTTATTTGAATAAATCTTTTTTAAAAAGAAAGCAGTTAATTCACCCCCGACCAGACCACAGACAGATCACATGAGAGTATTTCACCCAAAACAGAGTGCAACATGAATTTGCCGTAGAGACCGAGTTCTGACTGACTTGATGGACATCAGTGCTGACAATGGAGGCGGGGTTAGGTGACTCCTCCCTCTGGCTGGATGGCAGTAGATGTGACCTGAAGGAAGACACTTCATTGATAATCCAATTTTTTCATTGAGTATTTTTTTGTTGTTGTTGTTGATAAACCTCAAATGACAGTAAAAGTTGGGAAATGGTGCGTTCAGGTGAAAAAAAGAAAGCCACGTATCTGTGTGGTGGCGACACAATATGCTATTCTAGAACCGGTCTGTTTGCGCTGAATGACAGTTCACATGCTAGCTAGCGCAACGGTGTGGCAAAAATGTAAGCCCGTTGCCACCAAGTTGAACATTTTCTTGGGAAAAAAAGGACCTCCTCCTTTCTCCTTTATTCGCACAACATTAAAGGCAAATGTTTTACCTTCATTATTTGACTCTTTCCGTCGTTTTCTTCTTTTTAGTTTTTCCGAGCTAACGCTTCTCTGTGACGTCACGCCACTCGCCTTTCACGTCCTCGCGAGAGTTGCGGAAATTATGACAAATGACTCACTGAGTTGTGGCGGAGTGCGGATATTTTAACTTAGCTGTGCTTCAAAAACACTGGCAGCATATCACCATAAGGCATTTTTATAAACAACATGTATTTCTAAGCATATAAACTTTTCTCCAGGCGCCCTAAAAGCTTTGCGTGAGTTACGGATGCGACTTCCGCCGCGAACAGGTGTTACAGAAAAATCTGTGACCCACCATTTTTTTGTGCAACCGCTTGGGGGCGATAGCGTGCAAATACTGGGAAAACACTGATACAGCTGGGATTATAAGAGTCCTGACTCCTTTATTACCATCACACTGGTGGAGAAAATATATAGTATTGTTTTGTATTTGAGGCTGACCTCTGACCATCCCATTGAATCCCTATGTGCTGTCATTAAAATATGCAAACAACTGTGTTTTTCTAATGTGTTATAAAAGATAATTGCAAACCAAAAAAATAAATGATTGAAGACTAACAGAAGCCCCTGATGAACAGATGAAGTTATAGCCATAAATGTTTTTATAGCACACTGCTCCTCTAATCGGTGGCCTCCGATGGGAAAGCTCTCACTGCTTCACGATTGAATGGCAGTGCCGTTTACACACTCGCTATGATTAGATCTGCTGTGAAACTGATACAGCCACTTTGTATTTGCAGAGTGTTTAAAAGAAGGACTGGGTTTACCGTCACGAGTCATTACACACAACATTACAAGCATTCATGAGTCGGAGAGAGGCTCTATTCTCAGATATGGTGACGTGGTGGGCGCAGTGGGCCGAAACATCTTGACGCTCCCCATGAAGTCTATTGAGTGGGGGGAGGAGAAGGGGTGAGCAGACTGGGATCTTCTTTAAAAAAAAAAAAAAAACATTTAAAAAAAGTTAATGCAATACAGTGTATTAGTACACGTGTAGCCCTTTACAGTAAATAAATGTGATTAGCTATAGAGATTGTGGGAGGGAGGTTCTGCCAGTAAGTCATTCAAGCCCAGTAGCAACTGGATAACATCTAATGGAATTGCTCTGCTGGAGTTAGTTTGGTGTATCAATAGGACATGGACATTTGATACCTAATTAGGTGCTAATAACTCAGGATTAGCAATACAGGGAATCATCTCGATGAGATAGAAGCAAGTTCAGAAAGCACATCCTTTGACGTGGGAGATGTGTTAGAATGGTCTTCCACGTTATACCGTTGCATTATCTTGCATTGTTATTGTTGGAAGACGATGCATATTTTTGAGGAAGCTAAGCAAATAGAACAGACCACGACAATATTTTTGGTTAACCAGCTTGTACACAGGGTTTACATCATTGGCTACTGACTATTCATTTCTTGCTGGAGGAGTGGACTCTGTTTAAGCTTGAAATAGTTGGATCTGATTTTGGCCTATCACTGACGTTTGGCTGCAACAAATGTACTCTGCTAGCTCAAACGTAAAGGAAGCTTTTCTATACAGTTTGTCAGAAATCGCGTGCGCTGTAAGAACCATCCCTCACCACGAACAGAGAAGTGTGGAGTCGAATCGCATTTTTGCTAGCAATGTGCTAGCGTGTCCAAGACCGACCGAATGGCTTTTTTCACCTCTGCTGCCATTTCCAAACTGCAACAGACAGCAGATGACAGCAAAGAAAGTCATTGTTCACAACTCCTATTTCTGTTTGTTGATTGGTCCAGTTGAAATTCTAATGGAAAAAAAACCAAAACAAATCAAACTCAATGGGAGAAATCCCGGACAGAGCAGTAAAGGGAGATAAGAATCTAGCGAAACTGCACAGGGAGGCAATGACCAGGCTTTTTTGCCAAGGACTTGGTGTGTTCCAAACACTGCTGCAGCTTGTGTGTATGTCTCAGTTTGCCTGATGATAGTTCAGCTTCTTGACAAAACATATTGGGGTACCGGCAAAACAAATGAACTCTATAGTCAAAGGGTTGCAGGCAAAGCTTGGAAAAAGTAGTGACTTAACTAGCAGAAGATGCTTATTTTCATGATGCAGTTTATTGGGGGACGTGGGGGGGAGGTTCCCCAGGAGGGGTAATTACTTAAATTTTTTCTGCATCACATAAGTAAGTGATGGAACACTTGGAATGGCTTTGGAACAAAGTCACCTCTTGTTGCTAACACACCAAGTGGACAGCAGAGGGCAGCAGAGCCCCAGATAAGGAGTTTACATCAGTAACCACTGAATACATTCCTCTCACTCTACTGATAATTGTGCCGTATGATGGATTTGGACATGGTTTATTTATAAATAATCAAATTCTTAGATCTTTAATTTGGGTAATCAGCCTCGGATGAACTTCATTATGCAAGTGCATTTCTATAAACTAGGATGCAACTGGAAAATGTATTCAGAAAGTATTTCTCATTTATTATGTATTCATCACACACAGTGAGTTATCGCAAGTTTTTGCTATTAATCTTGATGGTTTTCAGTTGATGAAAAGCTGGGCTCTCCCAGAAAAGTGGAACACTGCACAAGTTAATTCAATTGAAAAAGATGTTACAGGTGTTATTGCTAACGACTGAAAGTTGAGTGGAAGGAAAAACTGACCGTTTTCTAATGTTTTGCATCTTAAAATTGAAGTTGAGCCATACTAGATTCTCAGTGGATAGTTCAAACTAAGAAACTTTTTTTTTCCCCTTTTGTTTTCGCTTTTATTAAAACTTATTCTAATGTGCAGCGTTAAAAGACAGGAGCTGGAGTCAGTGCTTTAAGAAACACCACACAGAAATATCTAGAAGCTTGTAATATTGTTATAGTACTGATTTAGAAATGTTAGTGTTTTTACAATTCTTACAATCTAGGCTGATTAGTTCTCTACAGAATACATGGAGGCGCTTTAATGAATTTTAGATAAAAATGATTTGCATAGGTTTGAGAGAAACTGAAAAGGGAAACGAACGCGGCGGCAACGGCTTCAGAACCGGGGAGGGAAAAAAAAAAAAAACACAAGATGAAAGCAGTAAGAACAATATGAAAAAGTGACACAAGAGACTCTCAGTTCAGTGCTTTAATGTGTACAAAGAGATAAATGCTGATTAGTGACATCTCTACGACGGCATCTAAAACATGCCAACACACATGCACAAATAAGACTCTGTTTTTCCTTCTTCTTCTTCGGCCTGCCACGCATATTTGTACATTTCTGCAATCATCCACACTAAATCACTATGCACATCGTTAGACAGTGTTCCCTCTCCTAGTCTACTGGGAGAGGAGGCATAAAAAAAAGGATCTGTTTCTGCTTACAAGCCTCTACTTTTCATTAAGCAAACAAATGCTAACAGTCACGGCTAAAACGTACAAAGAGATGAGAAACGGAAGAAGCATCGCACGGGTGCAGGAAGGATCTTGTAAATATTGTTTCTGTTCTTTAAAAAGAAAAAAAAAGGACAATCTAATTGCACTCAAACTGACCCAGTTTGATCTGATTTATTAAAGAAACGCGGCATTTCTTTAAATGTGATGTGTAGGTGTGGAGTGGTTATCCTGAGATTATTAAAATACGCAAAGTGAGGAACACTCTGGCTTTCTGTGTCAACAGTTTTTTTCTGATTGGATATAGGAACCTTTAGCCAGGAACGGCTTTAGCCATGCCTAGGATCTGTGGGCAAAACCAGATGAAAAATCTGTTTTAAAAAAAAAATTTAAATACAGAAAGGTGTTGATTCGACATAAAAAGAAAAAAACAGCTTGCTGCTTTGCAAAGACAAAACAGAAAAGAGTTTCAGTTTTGGAAAATGTGGCGACAGTGGTCTAAGTGGTGCCAAAATGACAAAAGGAGAAAAGTACAGAACAGTAATAAGAGGACCACAAGAAGCTTAATGTGTCAAAAAGACGACATACGTTTTTTTTGTACAATGTACAAACCTTCCGCGCTCTGCTGGTCGAGGTGAAATAAACGGACGTCTGTCATTTCCCCGGAGCGCCTGGCCGCCGTCCAGGTCCCTCATTTGTTCCTGGCGGCTGGGGAGTCGGCCTGGATCCTATTTTGGGATGACGGTTGGATGACAGCGCGCCGCGGTAAATATGTGACAATGAAAGGACAGCGAATGAAAGACGCTGCTGGAATCTCCAAACATCCACAGGAGAACTGCTTTGCATTCAAATCCCTACACACCTGGAGTGTGGCGCGGAAAAATGAGTTCCCAAGGAGAAGAAAGTAATCTAGGAAACAGAATGTCGGGTAAAAAAAAGACACTTTGAAAATGGCAGACGATAAATTCTTTTAAAAATACTAAATTAGGAACTATAGTGGAACCACTAACGTAATTAATATAAATAAATAAATCAACTGATGTTTTGAAGAAGCTCTTAGCATCTTTGAAAAACTAAACAGCAACACTTGCAAAAAAAAAAAGAAAAAAAAGTCGGCCTCTTAAAAGCTTGCTTTCTTTTTGTCACACTTTTATAGTTAACAAATTTCAGTATTGCAGAGGAATAAAAAACTAAATAAATCAAAATATGACACAATCTGGATAAAAATGTCAGTCCAAGATCGTGTGGCAGGGAGAACAAATATAAAATCATCATCCTAAGATCACAATTAAACAAACAACATTCGCTTCACGTTTGATGATGTTCTTGTACATTTTCCACAAATGTCCACAAAATGCTTGCAGATAACATCAAAATGAGATTAAGTTATCATTTGCTTCAGGGTTTTCTATTGATGCTGAGCTACTGATAAAGAATTTTTAAGTGCGACATTTGATCTCAAGTTTAAAATGAAACCGTTTGAGATGTGTGCAATGATTATTCAGAGAGATGGGCAAACAAAGTTATTTGGCTGAGACTAAGAAAATGATCTACTACAAACAGGCCATGAATTAACATCCAAACAAAGCTCCACTTCGAAATCTCTTAAGTTACCCCTCATTTGTACATTTTTAACGAAAGGCTGGGATTTGGTTACTCTAAATTCCCTCTGTGTTCTCGAGATGCTGGCTGGTCGGAGTGAATGTGAATCTAGAACAATTGCTTAACTGCATGCTGCAAATAGTGTCGCAAGTAAAAGACACAGCATGTCGTGTGAACAAGGTATTACTCGTTACTTGTTTTCCAAAAGTGCTCCAAACATTTCCGCATTATAACAACCACAAGCTCCAATGTATTTGAAAAAGGCACAGGATACTGATAAAAATTAAGTTTCCTATTAAAGCCAATGTCTTCTATGTGTAGCGCAGCTATTTCAGAGTTAAGGATATACACAGAATACCCAACTTACAAGCTGAAATGGATTATAGCAAAAATGTACTATAAGGGTAGGACTTGCCACTCCTGATCACATATACTGAGTACAACCTACTGTGTTGATGACTTGGAGAAAGGCACAAATGGAGTACTGTTGAGTAAATTCTTGAATACTATGTGGAACTATGATAAAACTATCACCTAGTACAAGAAAATTTGAATGATCTCCAATTAACTGCCCTCTCTACGGAGTAAAGATTGAACGCTCACCCTTTATCTGCACCCTTTAAAGGTATGCGTGTCATTTTTGTGTGAGATGTTGTTTTTCCATCGGCCTGAGCCAAACCGTCCTTTTCACCCCCAACTGGGCCGAGCAATTTCACCAAACGCAGCCAGGAAATGAGACAAGACATGAACGCCCCGAGGAATCTCAATCAGATGAGTGCATAATTACAAGATTCCACTCAGAACAATCCTCCTGTATCTCATGGCCTTTGTGCATGTAAGCCTGACTACTGATGGGCTGACAACACTCCTTTTGCACAGAGAGGATTACCGGAGGGCGAAACCGTACACCAAATGACAGGTGGCTGGAGAAACTACGTTCAATTGGCAATCGAAGATGCTTTGAGGCCTCGGAGGGCCATACTGTCTTACAATCCCCGACCATGGGTAATCAATCATGACAGCTGCATGTGCACTCCCCCTGGGTTGCCGTGGTAACAGACAAGTGGGTCGATAACGGAATATTGAGTGGGTGTCTTACGTTTTTTTTTTTTTTTTTCTTTCTATTCCTGCCCTCACCTTCCTCCAGGAAGAGTCTGGCTGTTGAAAAGTTATGAGGATGCGATCCGCTTCCACACCCTTGCGGAACCTTAGGGACTCCAGACGACTCTGAAAAACAAAACGGCTTCTACGTCTAACCGAGCCGTAGGTTTTGACAGCAAAGCTGGAAACCGCGGTGAAGAAATTCGAAGGGATCCAGCCAAAGAACATGCAACAATTTTCTAATTAACAGAGTCAAAAGCTTGGGTTTGTGGAGCCAAGAACAGACGGAAGGTTGTTGAGACTTCGGTCAATGAGTTTTCTGACACAAGTCTTAGGAATCGCTGCCAAGACGATGAGTCCGCATCAAAAATTCTGTCGACAGAGGAAAAAAAGAATAATATCTTGACTATTTGCTTTAATTCCAAAGGTCAAAGCTTGGGGTGCTCATTACTTCCAGCACATATTTCTTTGCCACAATTTAGCTGTGAAGTCCCCAGCTGTTATTGGAGTTAGTAGTAATCCTCATAGCTCTTTGGGTTGAGGCAGTAGAGGACTCCCCCACCAAAGGAAAAGATGGTCCCTCCCCAAGCCAGCCCGTAGCCCCAGTTGAATTCATGATAGATCCTCAGGTTGATACTCTCGATGAACTTGACGGGGAAGAGGACCAAGCTGCAGGCCTGGAGGACAACTGGAGAAGATAAGGCAAGGTTAAACACAAGATGGAACTTGACTTATTGCCATCAACTCAAATTTGACATTAAAGACTTGAAATACACATTTGTTTATGCCTATGCATCTGAAATTGTGTGTATTCATTATTATTAGGTACACTTAATATAAATTCTAGAGTCTGAATGTTGGAGACGAAATCAAGGCTCTTCGACTCTATAACGGTTTCAGTTTGGTGAGGTAGTGTGAACTGTAACCATTTCCTGCTTTTAGCTGCCAGAAGCAAAAGTGGTCCTCAGCTCCTTGCAGTTGGATCTTCTGCAAACTCTGACTGTACTTCTTTTGTGGTTATCTTTAGAGTAGCTAACTGAATTATATTAAAGAAGTCAGCCTTATTCCCATTTGACCTCTAACATCAAAGAATTTTTCCTTGCTGTCCTCATTGGATTTTTTTTTAGAACAATTTTATGTAAACCCAGAAGATGTACGGCTGTGACAAATCCTATTAGCTCAGTAGTTTCTGAAATACCAGCATCGCCCCGTCTGGTACCAGCTGCCATGCCACAGTCAGAGTCACTTAGATCCTCTGCTTCATGCTGATGTTCGGTTCAAACTTCAGCAACTTGTCTTCATCACGTCCAGATGCCTAAATGTATTGAGTTTCTGCCACGTGAATGCCTGATTTGTTATTTGAGTCAACAAGCCATTGATAGATGCATCTCATAAATAGTCTAGTGAGTGAATGAACCTTCACTCTCTCGGCTGTAGATGCAGCAAAGTATTATTTCTAATGCTTCTTGCGAGGCCCAGTGTCGCCTCTGCATTGAGCAAACCATGAGACAGATAAGATGGCAAACCACTCTTCTTCAATACGTCCCAGTTTGTCACTCCCACAGGTCTTCTGTGTTGATTTACAAACTACTCTCTGTCTGTGTCCCTTCTACCCCCCATATTTATGTCTTCAAAGTCATCTGTGCAATTGCCAGAACTTATTTAATTTGCTTCGTGTGCATTCACGCCCAAACCTTTCCAACTATACGTCATTGACAAAGTTTACTGCAAAATCTAGAAGGCCGTTGAAGTTACTGGAAATTAGAAGTTATCTGGGTGCTTCAGGTAGATTTTCTGTATACATTTTCAGCAACAACCATTTTACTGATCCTTAAAAATGATTTCTCATTGGTTTGGTCTTGGATTTAAGACTTGATCTTGGGTTGTCCAATGAGTATTTTACATCAATTTAAGGAAGTGTTGATTGTTTTTCTTTCTTTTACTTTTGCATCCTGAATGGGAGGACGCAGTGTTCACAAGGACAAAAATTTATTTTAAATAACTTTTTGTAACACCACAGGATGTGGTTCCTTTTGCCACGCACTCATAAACCGAAAAGTCCACAAAATAAATGTAGGTTTGTAGTTATTGTCACAAAATAGTTGCTCAATGGTTGCTAAATTCTTTTTGGAAGGTTTTATAAATACATAAGCCTCCTTATTGTCCAAACTTCCTGATTTGTAAACAAATCCTGTCAGCATCCTAATGTCCAAAACCGAAACGATCCGACAATGACAGCTTGCTAGCAAATACCGCAGCAGAGCTTTAGAGGCGTCGCTTAAAAGCTCAAGGCTGTGGTGTCAACAATTTTAAGAACCCTGAAAGTCACACGCTGCCGCATCGGTAAAACTCTGATTTTTTTCCCCCTGCTGCTGCTGATCCTGTGCATCTTGGTTAACCCGAAACTCCAGATGGCCTTTAAAACAGCACGCAATTTTATTTCGCTTTCAGTATGATCTTGGTAACTAAGGCAACACATTGTTCGCAAATTGCAAAAGCGAACCTCTTTCTATTGCTGAAGGATTATGTCTCGCGGCGGCGGCCGAGGCCTTTTATCACAAGAGACCCTGCCGTGTTTAACATAAAGAGAATCTTGCAGCAATCTGAGGGAAATCACAGCATTATAGCTATCAGAGGAACATATGCTGAGGCTCTATTATTGTTTCAGTAACACTAAAGGAAGTTTCATAGAAGCACAATTCAGCAGCAGAGCTGCAAAAAACTGCTGAAATAGAGAAATGAAGATGTTTAATTCAAAAAGCTTTAAGCACATTTGCGTCATCCTTTCAAGTCGCTAAGGTTTGTTCGCTACGGCTAAGAAACAGATCCTGCTTTTCAAAAAATAAATCACATCGCTGATATAAGAAAAAAAAAATAAATAAAAGTGTCTCCTTATTTTACGCTGTGAGAAGCTGGGTTGCTGTTGGACTTGAAGTGAGGGGATGAGGGGAGAGTTAAAGAGGCGGGCGTCACACCACATTTCATAGTCGAGCGTAAAAACAGGATTTCCTCTGAAGAGTGAGAGAGAAGAAAACCGTGTGAGTGTGAGAGCTTCAGGTGTGTGTCTTGGGATAAATGAAAAAAATGAGGATTATCTGGAGAGTTTCATGTGAAAACCTTATGAAAGTTGGGTAATTAAATAGGCTGTAACCTAAGTAGGATCTTTAACATTAAAAGCACAGACTTTGCTTAGACCAGTGGTTCTTAACCTGGGTTCAATGAGTCGTTCTCAGGGGTTCGCGGAGGTAAAGTCACGCTTGTGTAAAGTTGTGATGACGCGCCCCGGTTGGCCATCACTTGCTGCAGAGAATCACGTGACATTGCTTGGCCAACCAGTGCTGCGGGGAATTTAGCACGCGCAGTATTCAACGGCTGTCGTGTTTTCTTTCTCAATATTTTAATCCATACTACCATGTCGAGCAAAAACAGGAAGTGGTCGGACGAATATGTCCAACATGGATTCACGTGCATCACGGAAAGATTTCATTTCGCAAACATTTCAGAGTTATTTGCTACTTTGTGTTTGTCTATTGCTTGAAATTCTAGTAAAATATTCTGAAATTTCTGGCTGTGACAAAGTGACAGAAAAAAAAGTCCAGGTATTTTTAGTGTGCGCTGACCTGCAGCGAAGAGCATGAAGGCCACGAGAGCATAGAACCGCCGTCTTGTACCGATGCACACGGCAACCAAAGCGACTAGGAATGACATCAGCACCAGGGCTCCGCCCCCCAGCAACAAGGCCAGTGTGGCAACCTGCCAGTCTGGAAGAGAAGAAGAAGTAAGAAAGCAAAATATTTAATAAACATATAAACATAAAAATTTGATGCAAATTAGTGATTGGCATTATGGTCTTTAAATGCTGTAATTGTACCAAAAGGTAGATCTCAGTTTTAAACAAAACTTGGAATTTTAACAGGAACATTTCGACTTTAGGCTCATTGTACTATCAGTGCTTATGTTAGCATGTTTCCTTTATAGAAAAACGACCAACTGCAGTCCTTCAAAAAAGGAGTTCAAGCAAGGTGTAAAATAGCAGCATTATGCTTTTTTTTTTTTGCATTTTGGGAAATGAATGAATGCAAAAAAAAAAGGAAAAAAGAAAAAGGCCTTAAATATGCCTCTTGGGAGAACATAAACAAGACAAATTATTCTCATTTTGCACTACTCTATTATTTACAAGCATAAGGTATAATGCATTTATCTGTGGGGATGGGGATGGGGGGTGGGGGGCGAGTGGTGCGGGAGCAAACAAGGCGTGGAAGGGAGACACAAGACAGAGCGAGGAGTGTTTGGAAAAGCAGAACTGCAATTGCCGGTTGCAGTCGAGGAGAAACTGAACAAAGTCTAAATGGATGAGTAAAGCAAGGTAACAGGAAGGGGGAGCGGTGTTGGTGGGTTCAGGACGCTGAGATAGAGAGTAACGGCAAAGAAGTGAGAGCAGCAAAAGCACCTGAGCCTTCAAAATAGCCTCGGCTAAAAAGCTTCACTGGCTTGTTGTCAAAAATCTATCTACGTTTGTATATGGGGAGCAAGAACACACAAACCTTCCAAACTCACTGAAATGTACAATAAGCTGAAGTGCATGAGATATTATCAAAACAGAATGAAGCATGTTTGATTGCAAATGTAACATTTGATAAGGATTCATCTTACTTTAGGTGACATCTTTTTTATTTAATAAGTATTTTAGTCAAAATCACTTTTCACTTTCAGAATAAAGGGTTTTGTTTGTAATTGTTTATGTCAGGAAAAAAAAGAAATGTGTTGATCAAGAACTCAGCTTTCAAAACGTCACCAAAATGAGGTTTTCTCAAACTTAATACGTTTTACAAAAAACGTTTCTTCTAGCTGCACACAATCACGCGAGTTTGGAGCAGAACATTTCAATTGGAGCCGGAAAATGTGCAGATTTCTAACACACGCATGACTTGAAGTTGTTCTGTGCTTCTGCTTACTGCAAAATACCTTTTGCTGTAATGTGACTTGTTGCCATGTGACGGGATTAGCATGGCAGGCTGTCACTTCTCTTTCCTTCTCCTGTGGAGATAAGGTTATTTATTTTGTTGCGAAGATGCAAAAACCAGAATGGCCAAGTCAAAAGTCCATCAAATATAATTATAGAGGTCATCCAATCTAAACAGTTCACTATTTAGTTGACTGGAAGAGGCAACTAACAGTTGACCATTCAGTGACAAATATTGTTGCTGTTCTATTTGCAGCAAATGTTTGAATTTGCCATTCTGAAGTAAATTTATACACCACAGCCATGTCCCAAATGACTAGCAACTTCAAATGCACGTGAAAGATGGTTTAAAAATCTTTCACATGCACTCCACACTTTTCAGATGTCTATTTGTAAAGAAATGTGGAATGCTTCTCCCAGTTCAGATGAAAATCCTCAGTTCTTATACTTCGGCGCTGAGCTGCATCCTGCCCCTCTGATGCAATAGTTGACGACGGCCAGAGAAAATAAATAAATGATAGGATAAACGCCTAATGGATCGCACTCATGTAGCACTCCTCAGGTCGTATCGACCACCTCGAAGAACGTTACAATACAAGTCACCGCCGCTTATCGATCACCTACACCGTTTTCTGTTCTTTCAAACACACACATCCAATCGTTACGGGCACGGTCCCCCTTTCCATCCATTCACTAGATCTGGAAACGTGACGGTCATTTAGAGCTGAAGGAGACCGTTTTCTTTGACATTTTTATGAATTCATAATTATTTACCGATCCGATCACCTCGAAGAACCGATATGACAAGTCTGACGATGTGAATGTGTTGCAAAAAGGGTTTCGGAATCGGAGAAGGAGGTTTTATCTTTGTTTGAACGCAGAAACCAGATCCATTTTTCAGCTTTGTGATATATTTGAAAATGCTTCGTCAATTCATTCTGCATCAAACCAAATTGTTGGAGCAAAAAAAATAAACAAAAACAAAACGTAAACTTCACAAAAACTGAATCTATATTGGACTTTTCTTTTTATAACTTTTCAAAAATACATATATTTACATAAACTCAGATTAAAACAAACAAAAACAAAAAGCTTTAGAGGTAAAATAAACATGAATAAGCTTATGGATGTTCTTTTTCTTAAGTGCTGTTAGTTTTACACCATCTGGAACACGATGCACATCTGATTTTTTTTTTCAGCTGGCTTGCAAGATTTTAAATCAATCAAACGTGGAATCGGCAGATCAAACAACCATTTACCACAAAATAAGCAGGCTACCACATAAGAACGCCGGTGACTATTGTAGCTATCTGCCATAAAGCCGGATACTACATGATTACCGATTCTTTCTCCAGCTGCTCCAAATAGAACGAGGATCTCTGGAGGGAGCGCTGAGAGGGGAGTCGCAGTCGGGAAGGGAGGAAGAAAACAAAAAGAGGGGGATGAAACGTGACTGTGGAGAAATGGCAAAGTGAGACGGTGAGGAGGAGCGTGGCTAAATAACAATGAGAAAATAATGAATGCGTGAACAAAGGAGTCATTAAGGACAGCAGAGCAAAGAGGGAATACATGTAAAAATGGGGGGAATAAGAAACAATGAAAGAGGGGGAAACAAAAGTGAAAGAAAAAGAACAATTTTTCTGAATTGTATGGAGCAGTGGAGAAAAAAAAAGTCCAGAGTGGATCAATACAAGTGAAAGAGAAAGATGATAGGAGGGGAGAACGGGGAGACCAAATTTAGGGAGAGGTGGTGTTCTGCCTTCACCGATGACTGATCTCACAATGCCTTAGGAGACAAAAGCGAGAAAAACGAAGGCTCGCTTTGAGCTTAAATGTCTCAGAGGGCGACTATGTGACTGACAGGCAGAAGCTTCTGGTACCTGCCTGGAAGGACAAAAGCCCACTGGAGTGTTTCGGGATCTGAGGTTCCCCTCAAACAAACAGCAGATCCTCAGTTTCTGCAAGGACCGGATGCATTTACTGCACAAAAGCATGTTTTTTGAATCTACTTCCAAACAGTTGATAAATGACGCTATGTGAGAAATGCTCTCATTACTCCATGTTTCAGGGTCGTTTAAATCATTCATATCTCAATATAATCAATACTGGAAGAACAAATGGTTCAAAGGTGATCACAAGTGTCAAAATCTACACAGACATTCACATTTGCCCTAATTGTTGCACTTCATCTGACGGCAGCTAACTGTGCTAACGCTGCAAGCTTGCGCTGCGAACAAAAAAACAACAACAAAAAAAAAACACCCCAAGTGAGCGTAGAAACATTTTTAGAAATTGAGGAGGTTACTTTGAATTTTGCCTTTTCCTACTGCGATACTTCAAAATGCATTAGGAAAAACTGCTGATGCAAACACGGCTAATGATGCATTGGTTGATGAGTCTTGATGTGAGCTGCCACGTTCAATCGTTGGGGTCAGAACTTAATGTGAACATCATGAAGGCTTCAATCCGTGTTGTGATTACATGAAGGCCGTTTTCTAGACGTTGCACTTTGGTCCAAAGCTTTTGCCTATGTAGCATTTTACAACACCTTTCAGCTAAGTTTGATATCTTGGGAAAAAAAACAAAAAACAGAACCATTAGTGAATGAGAAAATGACCCAATTATACAAATCCAAGACAGTTGGGACAAGCAAGACAGAACTTAGTTTTAAGATCAATGCGGGTGCAGTGGTAAGACACACACACACACGCCAGCCGACACCTACACACTCACCGTGCAGACACCTAATTAGGGAGTCTGGGTCTGGAGTATGGATGTGAGTAGGTGTGTGTGTAAAGCAAAAAAAGAATGTGTGTGCGTTTGCCGTCCATGAGGGAAAGAGAGATAGAAGGAGAGAGAAAGAGGGGAACGGCGACGCAACAACAGAGAAATCAGAGTGTGACATGAAATATTTACAAGGGCTTCAGAGAAGAATGTCCAGAAATAGGTCAGCTCTTACTGGCACGCACACACACACACCCACCCACACACACACTCTACACACATGCAGACACCGACACTCCAGACTCAGTCCAGCACCACAACAAACTGGTATGCAAACAAGTCATCAGTCATTTCCCAGGGAGTCGGGGCTTTAACACAACCTCGCTATCACTTAGTAAAATACGGCTGGATATGACAACAAACAGCAAACCAGAACCGAGCCTGAGAAATGAGACAGCGTCTTTTTTTTCCCCTCCACACCTTCCTGCCTTTTGGAGTCATGGATGTGGATTAATTGGCTTCAAGTTAGTGGCAACACCCCAGAGAGTAGAAGCTCCTCAGTTGTGCTTGAGACATAAATAATCGGCTGCAGGAAATTGATGCAAGGTAATTAGGTTTGATGGGCACTCCACCAGCCACGGAGCACACCAAAGATCCACTGGTCAGAAAATCAGCCCTGCGAATCACAATCCCGACTTTGAAACGCGGTGGTGGCGGCGTCATGCTGTGGGAGGAGGGCGCTTTTCTTTCGCAGGTGCAGGAAGAGAGAAATACCGGACAATCCTAAAAGGAAAGCTAGTGGAGGCTGTAGAAGACGAGAGACGGCTAAGGCTGACCTTCAAGAAAGACAACCGTGGGATGTAACTGTACATTGGTTTTTTTATCTCATTTTCCCAAATTACAATCAAAGAAAGAAAGAAATGCACCAACTATGTTTAGAAACTACAGTGACAAAACTCTTAGTAAGTTACAGCTAACTTTTCTAAAAGTTATTCAGCCTGAGCAGCAGTGAATCTTTAAGGAATTCTAATAGAAAATAAAACGAATCCTAGTGTGATCATTTCATGTTTTATTATCCATTAATAATTAATAGAACATTAATTTAGATGCCAGTGATGTGCCAATGTATGCCCCTGAAATGACTTGTGAAAGGTTGCTCAAGAAACTCATAGGGGGTTGAATCAAAGAGCATGCCACACTTTTGAGATTTATAGAGAAGTCCTTGAAAGCATCACTCTGCTTTCATCCACAGGGAGGACACTTTTGCCATGTTCTCATTCCATACAGTCAACCTTCACTGTGTTGGCTGTCACTAACATGAAAGGTGTGAGGTTTGAAAGAAATAAAATGAAATAAAACCAAATAAAACTTTGAGAAATGATGATGAATTTTGACAAAGAGGAAGAGATCAACCATTTCAAATCCACAATAATGACTGTTTGACTTACATTCTATTTGTCTACATTAGATAAATGTTCCTAATAACAGAAGTAGAGTACCTTTGTCCAGCGTGCTGCTGCACTCCCACTTCTCAAAGCTCCCCGGCTTCCAGCAGGACTCCCACAGAGACAGGTAGTACTGGTCGTCGGCGGTGACCCACGCCGGACTCATCACGGCTCCCACGTCCAAGCAGAGCGCCAAGAACACGCACACCAGCCCGACCAGCTTCAGCGGGGTCAGCGGGGAGCCGTGCGCCGACTCCTCCGTCTCCGTGACCGCCGAGGACATGGCGAGGGTGGGGGGTCGGAGAGGCGCGGAGGGCTCACGGCCGGTGCATGCGTGGGACCCGGGGAGAAGGCTGGCGGAGTGCGGCAGCCGCCTGCGATGCGCGCTGGACGGACGCTGCGCCTGTTGGGGCGCCGCTGCCGCCGCGCGGCGGAGACCTGCGCCGTTCCCAGCTGACGTCAACAGCTTCACGAAAGCCTGCAGGTCCAACCGGGTCCTAAAGAGACAAGCAGATGTACAGTTAGGAGCTGAAGACATGCACGACACCTTCTGAGTGTAATGCTGCAGTTTTTAATGCAGTATGACTTTCTTCTATGAGTAATAATAATAATGTAATCAAACTGCTGAAGTTTGAAGATTTTTAGCCAACCTCTTACTGTAACAGCAACAAATAAAGTACAGAGCAGATAACCGCCTTAAAAAGCCTCCAAAGTAATGACGAAAAAAAAATTATATATATATATATATTATATATATTATATATATATATATATATATATATATATATATATATATATATATATATATATATATATAATATATATATATCCGCATTCAGTGGCGCATTGGGGCGCCGCTCCAGAGGGGCGCCAAACAACAGTGAAAAATGTATTTGTAGATTTGTAGTTGGCATTTTCTGTATTTAACACAAGTGAATGATTGGAAGAAAATGCATTTCTGGATTATGAGAGTCATGAAATACAAATCTGCTGCTATACAAATGAATATGTACATAAACACATTGCTCTATTCCTTATTATGTTAGACTCAAGACATTTGGAAAATGCGGCGGAGAACCTAAAGTGCCACTTTTGCGTCTTGTTCGTTTATAATCCCAGTAAAATAGATTTAAGTTTTTATATTCAATGTAAACAAAAAACTATTTAAAAAAAAGTTCAAAAAGTTGCCAGATAGTGGCCTTCTCTCTTTTTAGTGACACTACTTTGTTTCCACTCCATCTCTTTTATTCCTGTCAGCTGCCTTCTTATTCTCCTCCTTTCTCTGCTCCCCTGCCTCCCTTCATCATCCCTTAATATTCCAGTGATGGGAAGTAAACAAGGCCATCTTTTCCCATCCATCAGTCTCTCCTTTTCTTTCTTTCTTCCTTTCCGGTCAGATGAGCATATGGATAGCTCCGTCTCCTTCAACCTGAGCACTATGGCTTCCTTGATCATTGGCTGTCATGAGCACACAGAGGAAACAATCATATTTCTCGACATGTGCCTCCCACTTCTCTCTATTCTCAGCACTCTTATTTGTAAAGCCCTTTCCAACAGTAAGTTTCAGTAGTGCTGTCTCTAAAAAAAAAAAAGCAATTGTTTGCGATTTTTTAATTGATTTTTTTTGCTAGAAATGTTAGAACATCTTCATCGCTTCTTTGTTCTTCAAGTACGTCTTGCAGGGATCGAGGTGGGCTTGCTTTCAGTGTCCAGCTCCAGTGTGACGCCGTCGACGAATCGAGACGAATTCACAAATTCCAACGCCACTGCGCTTCGTTCAACCAACAAAAACACAACTGAAACATGGGCGCGAGACACGGCACATTCTCTCACCTGTTCGTCTCCTTGCAGAGAGAAGCATGCATCCCTGGGACGTCCCGTGTCTGTGAAACATGAGACGCAGCTGCATAACGGCTGCAGGAAAATGGACCTAGTCTTTGATGAGCGAGACCAGTTAAAAGATTAGGCATCTCCTTGCTTTTTTTTTTTTATAGAGTCCAGTAAATGTCAAGCTTTCTTTTGGACAGACCATTTTAATTATTCAAAAACAACAGATTACGTGAAACCCTCTGACACAGGACACCACACCACACTTTCTGGCAAATTCTGTGGGTGTTTGCACACAAGTACAGGTTGCTGATGTCGGGATCGTGGCTGAAAAGGAAGAAGAATCCACACCTCCAAATTGCACCTGACCTCGACTGGTTCCTTGGAGACCCAAGGTCTTCATGTAGGACTGTTGTCGATAACATATTCTCTGAGGACTAATGAATAATAATGTGTACAAATTTCTTCACAGGATCATAAAAAACATCCCAAACTTTTAGCAGACGTGAAACCTGAAGCACCTACAGGAGTCGACAGTAGAAACGTGACTGAGTGAAGGTGTTGAGGTTTATGTTGGACCTCATTTAGCTTCTGCAAGGATTCATACATTATTAGAAAATGAGGCAGTCAGGAAGCCTGGCTCACAAAATAAGAAGCCTGGACTGATGTGTTTTTTAGCCTTGAATGAAAAGTGAGGCTTTCTTTTTAAAAAAAAGTGAAACTATTCACTTTCAACATTCTCTAGTTCTAGACCCAAGTTATAAAAGAGATTCAGCCATCGAAAACCTACATTATCTCATATTTTAGAAAGACACGATTGTACGTTAATCCCACTTCTTTGTGTATTCTGAAGAATTTCTTGAATTCAAAGTTGTTTTTATTACACAAAGATATTTCAAATGAGTTCTGTAGACTTCTTTGCAGTAAAAAAAAATAGAAATTAAATCAATGTCACAGTACTTCTCAAGGTTTCTCTTTAAAATATACATTCAAATAAATGTCTATCCTTTTATAATTTGCTCTTTTTACCAAGTAGATATTTTCTTTGGTCTGTTCTTTTTTATTACTGGTAGTTTTTTCTCTCTCTCATTAAACTGATCAAATTTGAAAGTTTTACAGCTTGAATATTAGCTTGCCTTACTTCATTAGCTTTGTATGCACATCACTTTGCAATTCCCAAAACTTTCTGATCTCATTTTCAACATCATTAACTCATAGCTCGATTTCTAATGCTATCATTACACATTGCTTAGTACAAGGAGTTGAAATGACTGGATAAATGAAATCATAAAAATAGAATATCTTACAGATAGGAATAAAAACATTGACTGTGATGGACTGGTGACTTTTTCAGGGTGGAGATCAAGTGAATGAAACCCCGGACAAGACCCCACTTGTAGTACAAGAAGATGAATCATTTTGGTCAGTTCAACAGACTTAAAACAGGAAAAGGTTAGTCTGATTTAATGTCAGAAAAAAGAGAAAGTAAGTCAGTGTATTTTCAAAAAGTGAATAAAAACATCTGTATCGAGCATCAATTCAATCATTTTGAATTTATGCTTATAGATCTGCCAGGAAAAAGGGATTGAGGACTTTCACAATTTAAGCTACTAATAACAATATTTTGACACAAAAAAATATGTAGATTGTAGAAATGATAGTTTCGTATCTCGCACTCTGTTTGAAGTTTACACACTTTTGGACATCCTTGCCACTTCTAGCACCCAAAAAGAGCAAAGCATTCCAATTTACCGTGCAGGAGAAATGTGTTTCGTGGTATAATTTCAAAACTTCTAAGTCTGCAGTCCTGAAAAGTTTGCATGCTACAGAGAGCTGAGACCGAGTGAAGTGAGTGAAACCAGAGTTTGTCTTCCCAGGGACCTTTACTGTCTGGTGAAACTGTAGAATTCCACACGGTTCCCATTTTTCTCAAACTCTGAAAACACAGAAGGGTCAATTGGGGGGGAAAAATTTAAAAATCAGATTTACAGCCTTGTGTGACTTCAATCAATCAGGTTTGGCAGAAAGTGCTAATACTTGTCATAAGAAAATGACTTCAGCTCTGTAAATATGATTTGAAGCCAGTGATTAATATTCCATTACTGGTGTGAGATTAATTAAGAGGTGTATGTGTGTGAAAGTCTGCAGTGAACTGATCAATGAGGTGCGCCAGGATGCTTCAGAGCAACTGAGTCAAAGTCTCAACAGTGACATAAGCAAATACACAAATTTATGTTACATTTTTTTACAGAACTAAGACACCAATTTATTTTTGCTTTGGTTTTGGCACGTTTTGGTAATCCTATAGATTTTCCCCCTGAAATCTTTCAAACAAAAAAATCTTCTTTCTAAATTTGAACTCTTTGTTGGTTTACCTTTCAAGCAGACGAAATAGAGGTGATCTCCACACGGAAAATTTCTCCAGTAGTACGAGTCGTCGGCGTCCACGCCACCGCAAGGACTTGTGACCTGCCAGATGTGTTGTTCTTTCCAGTAAGTGTAGCTCACAGAAGCACCAGACATCCAAAACCACGAGCTCCCCATCAGACGCCTGCAGCAGAAACAATCCAGACACTAAAAATGTCACTTTTACAGTTCTTGAACCCTTAGACTGGCCTTGTGTTCTGGAGGATACCTGCGCAGTCCCAGCCACACATGTCCGGAAGAAACGGAAGGGTCGTTTGTCATGAAGGTTGTGTTTCTCAACACCTCCTCCAAACCTCTCTGCTCCTGCTCACTGCGAACGCTGAGCAGGTCCCAGTAGTGTTCCCTGCAGTACAACAAGGCGTCTGACCAGCACAGCTTCTTCTGGACAACAGCTACTCTCCGTCCCATCACCACTGCGCTGACGGATGGTGAGGGAGCAGCGAGTTCTGGGAAAATATGGCTTCCATAAATACACATTGGGCCAATGTTCAAGGGAAATAGTTCCCTGCATTTGCTGATTTATGATTTTTTTTTTACAATGGATTCTAAATATAAAACTGCTTTCACTAACCTCCATACATTTCTAGCTCACACATTGTCAGAATGCCATATGAGGTGCTGATCTTCACGGTCAACATCCGACCCGTCATTCCTGTGCAGTTAAAGGTTTTGGTGCCCCCGCTGGGGATGGAGGAAATGACAGCGCATCTGAGAACGAGACATACAGATTTACATTTTTAATCCAGATCACTGAAAAACACGGAGTCGACGCTGTAATATGAGGCAACAGCAGATGTATGAAGATCCTTGCACCTTTATGAAATGTATTATAATACAGCAACAAACTTTAAAGGGGCAGTATTATGTGTAAATATGACTCATTCAAAGAAATTTAACATCATAATCTAAAGCATTGAAATTGGGCCTCTGTCTTTTTAAGAAGCTCCAGCTCTTTGTGAAGCTCCGCCTTCAGGAAGTCATCCCAACATGGCTTCTCTATAAACCCTTCATTATACTTGCGCCGAGAAGTATAATGAGCTTGGCTGACGCAGTTTCACAAGGCGATTGCTAATCATCTAAAACCTCAGAGGAGGAGTTGTGCCTCTAAGGCGGAGCTAGGTCCACCCAGGCGGTTTGCACAGCTGAATGTTTGCCACGGGAGATAAAAGAATTTCTCCATCATCTTTTCAAAAACACTCCAGATATGTTTTTGATGAGAGGATTATGTAAAGGTTAAAAAAGATGACTGCCCCTTTAAAATGCTTTGATATGCGCACATTTAAAATCTTTGTAATCCTGCTGATTAAAATATCTAAAATTAGGATTTCAACAATAACAGGAGAAGAAAGGTAAATCTCTTCCTCCTCCATAATACCTGGGATTGTTCTTGCCGTTGTTCTCTAAGGAATTCCCGATGAGGATCTCAGCGTTGTTTATCCTCTCGCTGTTTGCGTTCCTGTTGGTGATGCTAACGGTTGAGACCCGGTACACAACTGGCAACAACAGACTCCACCACGGGTTCGGTTCCGCCACTGTATGAGTGCAGGAGTTGTGACTGTACTCTGGGTCTCTGTTTCCGTCAATTGCCCTTGAGGCAGCGCCAAGGTGGATGGTGGATGACTGAGATGCGATACCCCGTGGTGCCACGTTCTCCAGGGATTCAGCTGGGTAGATAACAGAAGGATAAGCCTTAAAATTAGCTAGATAGCTAAAGAAAATCCATTTGCAGCTTTAGTCTCTGGTGTGTAATATGATAAGTTTAATTGGCACTTATGTTGTAGTATTTGACAGGCTGTTTTGACCATAGAAGTGTGCAGTGCTACAAATTTTGGTGTTTATCCAATACCAAATACATACAAGGTCAGTATTACAGATAATTTAAGTGTGATATATCAAACTTCTGACATTTAGAAGCACTTGCTGGTTTTTTCCTTCTAATTCTGTTGCTAAAACCTTAGAAAGTATTTGAACAAAGTCTATAGATGTCTATAAAATACTTTAGCGTATCAACGAGATAGACTGAAGCAATAGGACACGAGTAATTTGTGTGTATTTTTTCCTGAATAAGCACATTGCAAAAAATGATCATTATAAAAGATCTGCCCAGCTCTTTGGTAATATTTAAGTCCTACCCTTACAGGCAATGTTTGAGCAAAACTATTATCTCATCTGTTTATTTGGCTCCCTGGCTAACACAACTTTCTATTTGTCCACTCCTCTCTTGTCGATCTTGAATTGTGACTGCACCCTAATTTGCAGGTTCTGCACCTGCCAGTAACAACATGGTTTTACATTGATGCATCGAGCCTTGAAGGCAAAGCCTGCACAAAAGAAACAGAACAGTGAGCGCATCGACTGGATCTTACCTGTAAAATCAGCCAGGATCCATATGAGGAAGGAAACGCCTTGAAAAGAAAAATTTTAACACAAAATTAAAGCTTTGTTGTTGTTTTTTTAAACATTTTAATCAAGTTTCACTTGATAAGGCTTCAGAAACTGAAACGCTTCAGTAATAGTTAAAATTGGGGCAACTTTTAATGTCATGAGCACATTTTAAATGCAAACATTGATCCATGTCAAAGAATTAGTTTTTCTTTATATACAAATCTGACAAATGAGCCGCAAGGACCTGGATGGATGAACAAATGGCTGATCTGAAATTATACAGGTACTAAACCAGAGTGATTAACAGCCCAGTGAACCCTTTGTGATTCTTTCCTCATCCTCACTTTAGTCACTGCAATTACATAAATGAGCCAAGTTTGTTTAAAATACGCTGACATTGCCGTGCTATTTGCCAACCCAGACAATTAATAAGCAGTTTTTAAATCAAACTTGTGGAAATGAAGTCGATAAGAAATGGCTGATTATTTATAAATCCTACTCACAGCAAGCGGCTTTGCAGGCAGCTGCCATCGTGCCTCCAGGTCTCCAGCCTTTGGGATGGCCTTACCTCAACTCCTGATGTTTTTATCACCGCACTGTTTGTTATTAATCTTGTAAATCACTTGTAAATCTCTCCCTCCGTAACCACGACTGCTGCGGACTGCTTTCCAAATCAAATTGTTCTCTGCGCCAAGGAGCAACACGTTTCAGCAGAAAAGGCGTCTGGGCCCGAGAAACGTGGAACGCGATTCCGGCTCGGTGTCGGAAGAGCCCGACGGAGACGATTCGCACTTGAGTCGCGTGGACTGACTTGCACTAAAAGTGGATCAGAAGAAAAAAGTTGGGACAATCATAGCTCCCAAACATGTTTCCACTCACGGCAAAGAATCTCAATGAGATCAAGATCTAAGCGTTTGGCTCAGTCAAAGCAGAACCATGAGCTGATACAATCTTCTTATTGAATGTCTCAGACAGCTCTATGGATCCCACCGTAATGCTCTAATCACATTCTCTTGATTTAATGGGCCGAGTGGTAAGTTTAACCGTTTTATGTGCTATATGTTTTAAGTGCTGTTTTTATTACAAAGTACAGATACTGTATATAGGAGTACAAATTTGTTTTAAAAAATAAGTTCCAAACAATTTTAAAAAATGCGGGCTGTTGTACAGCGTACAACAAAACAGTCCAAGAACAAACCTCAGCTCCTATAAAATGTTGTAGAAGGTAAAGGTGCTTGTTAGTCCTGAAACCTTCGTCACTGCACCCTGAATGTTCTTTTGGGTCTTCTTGGCAGGAGTTTTCTTTCGTGTGAAGACTCTATGGTCTAAAAAGTGATAACGACTGAAATCATTCAAATCAATTCCTCTGCCAGGAAGCTAAAACTGGGTGTTCTAAATGGACGACGACCCCAAATACAGCAACAAATCAGCTAAAAAGAGGCTAAAAGACAACAAAGTCACAAAACCTTGATCACAGTCCTGTGAAAAAATGTCATTAAATATCTCTTAGCAAGTTGCAACTCGTCTTCTCTTTTGTAGCAACTCTGGCACAATTCTCACGCAGTTTTCCAGGCAGAATTGGCACATTACATTTACACTGGTTGGCTTCTAGTCAAATACTCGTCTTTTAAGCAATGTCCACAATTGTGAAAGTTATCAATCTTAAGAAAGAGGCTTTTACTTTGTTTTTATTTGAATAAAAGTCAATGTACAACTCACTGTGGACAGTTACGCTTGTGTTTCAACAGGCTTTGGTTGCTCTTGTGTTGTTCCTGATCACTGAAGCCAATTTCCTCTCATCATAAAGTCACAGTTTGGATACAGGTAGTTGAAATTTGGACACAAATGGGTTTTCCAGTAGAACAATGATCCCCAACATAAATCAGTGGAGGCCGATTCTATTCTCCAAAATCCCAAACATCAACGTTTGGGTTGATGTTCAGGGACTATAGTGCCAAGAAACCACTTGTTTAAATTCCATCTATCAATCCTACCCGCCTCATCACTCTGCACACTTTGCAATCTGAACACAACGCAATTTGCAGCATCTAGTGTTTCTGGCATTTTCAAATAACAACTGTTCAGAAGGAAAAAAGAAATAAATACCTATTGAGATGAAATACGTTGTATTTGTCGCTGCAGGCACAGATTAATAAATAGGAATGTTTTGTATTTGCATATTTCCCTGTAGTGCGATGCATATTGAGGCTTTTTTTCTTTTTTGGGAGGCTGCCTTTTTTGTGGAAATGCGAAACGTGTTATTAAAACCACCCAGGCACTGTGGGAGTAACCATAAAGCAGCGGCTCTGTTTTCATAATGACTGATGTCTAAACACGGCTTAGACTATCTTGATGGGAGCTCAGTTTCTTCCACCCAAAATGCTGCCCTTCAGCAAGGATGCTTGTTTCACATCAAGGTCGGAAATGCACAAGCCTCAACTCCCGGCCCTCCCTCTTAAAAAGTTTTCCATTTTCTTTCCTCCTGCATGTGTAATGATGGCTTTTTATTACACCGGTTCATTAGCATATTTCATATCCTGCTGCTGAGCTTTTCCAGATCTCTATCTGTCTTCGTCGATGAGACGCAGGTGCTGGCTGACGATGGCTTTATGAGAAATGAGAACAAAACGCACAGCGAGGTAAACAGGCCAGTAGCACCTGATAATCAGTCACCGGGAAGCATGCGTTAAAGGGAACTTTTGCCTCTGGACGGGTCCGGGAAGGAGCTTTGAAGACGGATACTAGCAGCGTGTCCATAAACGGAAATGCTCAAATCTTTGTCTGTATTGAAAAAAAGAGAACATTTCCGAGGTACGGATTCAACACTTTGATCGTGTGAGTGGCAAGACAAAAATAAATAAATAAATAACAACTTATAAAGGCGATGCTGCAATTGGCCAATTGTTCGGTTATTGATCCGTTGTTAAAATGTTTGAACGCACCGCCGACTTTTCAGATGAATCATTTTTCTTCCACTTCCACAACTCTGTGCTCCCTTACATTTGTCTACCACCTAAAATCCTGACAAAATACATTTAAGTTTCTTCCTGCTGCATGACAAAATGCGGGCGCGGGAACGCTGGCGGGGCTTTCCATAACAATTTCAAACAGATGCTACAACTAAAATAGTCAGAGTGCAAAATGGCGCTGCAGAGATTTCGACAAAACCTGCCGAGAGCCCACCACTTCCAGCCCTTTCAAAAAAAAAAAAACTTTCTGCTTTAAACGCTCCTGATGAACGCAGAACGCCCCGCGCGCTAAGATTCATCATGTGTCACGGCTGAGGTTTTAGGCAGCAAATGGAGGTAAGGAGATGAAAGCGGCTTCTTCTTCCTCCCCCTTCACTTCTGTCATGTTCACCAGAGGGAGATTTGATAGGTGCAAGCTCACACACACACACACACACACACACACACACACACACACACACACACACACACACACACACACGCAAGCAGACACGCCCAGAGATAGAACAGACACACATAAAATGTTCACAGAGAAGTGCAGCGGTAATAATTAGATTTCACTTCAAAGAAGCTGGTTGTGGATTTTCTGGGACATCAGGGCTGACGTGTGATTGGCTCCCGAGGCTTACAGGTGAGGGACGGACAGCTGCAGGACACCTGGACATTCATCCGGTGTTGGGATACCGCAGGGCTTATTGCGCATCACTTTGCATCTCTGCATACACTTGAGGGTGTGAAAAAAAAACAACAAAAAAACAGCTGAGTCAGTTTATGTCTCTTCCTGTCTTAAGAATGGGAATTTTTAAAAGCCGATAGAGATATCTATGTAATTTTTAAATTGAATATCATCATCCAAGGTTACCCCAATTTTGCCAGTGATTAGTTCATTCATTGATTTGCATTGATTATCCCTGCGATCATTGATTCTTTAAAGGGTGATAGTTTCAGTGTTAATAGCATACAGAAAGTTCATGACTTTAACGTCTCGATTTTATTATTATTATTTTTTTTATAATTGTGTTACTGGATGATTTACAAACCCTTAAATTATTTAACACAGCTCAATAACAATGCAAGGATGTGCACTACATGTTGTTTGGTATAATTACATACATTAATAGGTGAAGATGATTAACACATGGATGCCTCTTATTTGTTCTGACAGGGAGTCAAACAAATGGCTGTGTGTTTTTAGCGAGAAAGAAAAAGAAGCTCCCCCTCTTCTTTAATTACCGCCACGCTAATTGAATCCCCGTGTGAGTGATGTATGGGGACAGGACTCGCTGTGACAAAAATGAAAATGAAATAGTATTAAGCAGCCAAGTAGATAATCCATTTAGAAACGTCTGAGAAGCGAGAAGGATTACTTGAAACGGCCATCCCCTGGCTTTTACTGTCAGAGGACATCGGAGTCGTTTGAAATGAATCTGAAATCTCTCACAAAGTAATAAAACTTGTCCTAGGAAGACAGACTGTTAGAGTTGTGTTGTATTTGTTTTATGTCACGTTCAGGAGGTTTACAGGATGTCATTTTCAGAACTGGTATGAAGCAGGACTTCGCCACCTGGGATGGGGGACCGTTTACAGGCTACAGGATTGTCTCAAGGACAGACTATCTCCAAGATAGTCTCAAGGTCACTTTGTGCCAAAAGTCAAAAATAAGCTTGACTAAAAAGAATAATAAAAATAAATTTTGCGATCAATCTCAGAAATTATCTGTTTTTTCTTTTTCTTTTTTTTTTTATTTTCTCAAAACACAGGATGGAAATATACTCCTCCTTTTTGCCCACTCTACCTACAATGGCGTAGTATTCTGGATTTGCTACCGATCTTAAACAATTTGTTCACGCCCTGCATTGCTATAATTTTGAAAATGCAAAAAAAAAAAAAAAAAGGAAACCTGCCAGATAACATCAACATCATAGGTTATGAAGATGTAGTACCTTGTAGTGGTAACCCTATATTGGGGAGTCCCTGCTCGGCAGCTTGTCATGATTATGAACTGGACTTCCAACACGACCTCTTGTTGCAGCAGGGAACACAGCAGACCCCAATTACTTGACCCGTCTGTTGCTGGGGCAACGCAGCGGCGGAGGGCGGCGAACGGGGGGCCCGTTTCAGCAGGTCATCTGGAGATGAAAATCAACAAGGGCTCAAACCTGCAGTGATGCACTGACACAAGCAGATGCTCTGGTTCCTGTAGCTACACACACACACACACAGAGTGAAACCCCTGATTCCTCACACAGATGGTATGCAAAATACATGCACAGCGAGTCCTGCTTTCAACATCCATCCAATCCGCTGCTTTTAGTGCTCACTTTATCTGCTGCCCTCATCCATTCTCCCTCGCCGTCACCTGTTACTCACCCGTATCCCCCCGCTCTCTCTTCCCCCATCTCTCCATCAGCTGTCGTGCACCTCTCTGCCTTCCCTTCGCTCCCAGCCCGGCTTGCTGCAGATGGCGCTTAATGGATGCATAGCTGAGCGTAACTGCCTTGTGAATAATTTCAAAGGCACAAGGTGAATCACAGGACAGCTCAGCATGCGGACACACACAGAGAGAGGGACCCTTGCACGTCTTTATGTAAGGGTTTGTGTTTTTTACTCAAACTCAAACTTGATTTTCTTTTATGTGAAAGCTGAAATCCATTGTCGCCCACTGAAAATGACATTTTCAACATGGCAACATGGCTTTTTTTGTAGGAGCCATCAGACATGCTTTAAGTAAAACTGCTGGCCACTTTTGCTTTGAAAGACAACATTATGCCTGCAGTGTAGAGGAACCATCATATGTCGTACCTACCCCAATTCCTTCTTCTCGGAAAGCTTAATTTTATTTGTAAAACACGCCTATTTCATGTTGTTCTTTTTACCCTAAACATATTAGTAAGTAGGGGATTAGATAAGTGTTCTCTTCTTCCAACTCCTGGCTTCTTTTTTCTGCTTTTGCAGGTGTAGAGGCAGACCTTTAAGGTAGTGACTTGTGTTCTTTTTATGCTGGTTTCTCTCATTCTTCTTCTACTTCCTGTCTCCTTCTTTCCCTTTAAACCTCCCGCCTGTTCCTACGCTAAACCCAAAGCAACTACTAGCAAAGCTTAAACGTCTTCCTCAAATTTTAATTTCACCAAAAAACAATTTCACGTGTGCCACATTGCTGGACAGGAAAAGTTTTTTTTTTTAAATAAATCATTTCATTTAAGTTCGTACACGAATCAAGATAGTAATTCAGCAGTCACATGCGTGGATGTGCTGGATGTGTGAAAGTCCATGAACCCTGCGGTGTGAACGGAAAATAAGAAGAACACTTTTTAAGAATGACAAAAACTATCCTATCCCAAGATCTATAATGATGGAGCTATTTTCCTTGCACTAGTTGAAGGAAATGCTGAAATCAAAACAAACAAAAAAAAAAAAAGGATTGGGGCAGCATTACTTCGGGCGGATTGAGCTTTAATTTCCTTCCCACAAGGTAGACGAAATACATTTTGCCATCAGGAGAGGAATAGCTACTTAGAGCTGCTGATGGGAACCATCACACAGATAATGAGCTGAGAGAAGATGAGGAAACTTTCTTTGTGGTTTAAGAGACGATGTGAGGAATGTGAAAATACATACGGTAACATTCAGCCGGTTTAAACAAAATCTGTATTTAAAATAAAAGAGGGCTGGGCTTTTGATTGTCCTTAAGTTATAATTATTTTTTGACTTTGAGGGGGGACGAGTTGGCCAGAAAGGGAATGCGAAGGTTCTGGACCACAAAGTTACGCTGGCGTTCTCTGGGGGGATGAGGAGCCGGGAGGCTGTCCTTGGTGGATGATTTACGGAGGAGCTGGTGGTCCTGAGTGGTTTTCCCTCGCACATCATAAATCCACTGCATGTCAGCTGCCTGCAATGAAAGCGTTAGAAGTGAACAGTTAAGATTCCGGGAGAACTACAGGACAGCAGTCGAGGACAGGTGTAAACGAGAAGCAGCGTGAAACTCGTTTCCCAGCGATAACCAGAGATGTTTTGCTCGGGCGGATGGAGGGGGAGAAACGCTTTATTTCTGCGATCAAAAGATTCTGGGAGCGAAGATATGTTTATTTTATATTTCACCCAGCATGACTTTTAATCCGTCATGCGGTTTACATATCAAACACGCCGTGTTTCCACTCAGATTTTCCGAGTTCTCAGTCTGTTTTACCGCATTTATACAGTACAAATAGAAAGGATCATAAAAATACTCTTTCATTGGTAAATCTGAAACAAGAAGGAAATCCTTAAAAAAATCAGTGATTTATTGGATGGAGATTGTACAGAAATGTCAATTTTTTTCTTTTTTTTTGGAAACATATCCATACCTAAAACAAATGTTTTTTGTGAACTTCAGCCTTAATAATCAAACTGTAGAAAGATCTCTGACTGTGGCTCCATGTTAGCCAAAACATTCAATGAATGAATGCTGACAGCACAATTAACTAAAAGGAAAAAAACGTGCGTTAGTTTCTTTTAAGTCAACCTGCTGCGTTGCTAAAAGGAAGCTGTGAATGCCTCAGCAGCACTCCCACAGGAAGTGATGTACCTGGATGACCAGCCTCGCTCTGTGTCTCTTGCAGCTTGCAGTGGGGGTGAAGAACACAGAGATGAGCGCTCCGGCTGTGCCAGCAGGAGGTAACATCCCAGAGGCCGGAGCCACGGTGAACTCGGTGCTGCTGCCTGGCAGGAATGTTGCTTTGAACGCCGTCGACCTCCTGCAATCAACGCCGAATTCGTTACCTCCCACCGCAAAACATTGTGCGCGCGAGAAAGCCCACACATATACATGAAAAGCGCTGGAATGCAAATGAAACTAAATCTTGGCTTTGAGATAATATCCACATTTATCTTCAATCTGTTTGTCAAATGTTACATACAAATTCTATAAAACTAAATAAATATCTAGAAGATCCAGAACCAAAGAATTACACAAGAAAATAGGAACCTTTGTCATATGGCAAAATAAAAATAATATATAAAGCATTTAAAATAGAAGTAGCAGACGTTTTAGCTGAGGAATACATGCCAAACTTTGCGGTATGAATGGAACTTTTATGAAATCCCGTGTACACACCTGGTGGTGCTGGTCAGGCGGAAACCCACAGCGGAAGTCCTCCCTATCTCTGTCGTTTCTACACGAACAACGTCATCCACCTGAGGCTTCGTAGCAATGAGAACCAAAGGAAACTCCCAGACCTTGCCGGACGAAGACTGAACTGCTAGAACGCTTGAGAACCTTGAAATGAGAAGAGTATTCACACAGCTAGCTTCACTCAGGTGTAAAAAGAAAGCAATATTTCTGTTTATACTTTTATTGTTCTACTGTCTATTGAAGCCTGGAAGCAGAAAACTGAACCATGTGGGTTTTTTTATAAATATATATCTTTTTTTTTATCAGTAATAAACAATTCTGATTCTGTAGAAACTAATTTAACTTCAGGCATCTTCAAATGTCTAGACGTGTGTAGTCTGAGTGACGATATAGAACAGTCCACATATGTGCAATATAGGATTCTTCTGATGAATGCTGCTTGTGATAAGAAAGACATTAGGTTGCTGCAAAAACAGAATCTAAATCTTTTAGGTTTTCTGACACAGAAATGAGCATGTCTTGATTTTTCTCTCTCTCTCTCGCTGTAATTGATCTTCAAGAATTTCTGTCGAAGCGGACAAACACAATCCTCTAAGCTGGTCGTTACTATTCCGGGTCCGAGCTTCTGATACGTCCCTTATCTCCACTTACGGCGCAGATTTAACATGTAGATAGAAAATGAAAGAACCTATTAGCGGCACCAGCCCCCCCGTCACTTCCTGATGGCGAAGTCATTAGCTCTCGGAGGTATTGATTCTACCGGCGCACGCCTCATTAATGGACTCTGCAGATCCTCTACAGAAGAATAAAGCTGATAAATGAATCCTTCATTTACTCAGCAGGATGTCTCGCGCTACCAAAAGCAGCGGCTGAGAACGAGTTTCTACATTTCTCGGCGTCGCGATCCTCCCGAGGCCTTTTTTTTTTGTTAAATCCTCAATCATTCGTAACATTCTGACCACCAACAGGTGAGGTAATAACAAGAAACTCTGATTGGTTTGTCAGAATATTAAACTCACATCACATTTTGTAAAATATGTCAGACATTATTAATGGATGTCGTTTCTCATTAACTGACATAATTCATAAACGTCAGTAAATGCTTGATTCTTGCCCCTACATAATACACTCGGGGCGTAACCTAAAGGGATGAGTGTTGTTTAACCACAGGCAGCCGTTTTAATGAGTCGGCCTTCCCCTTTAGTTCAAAGTGAGCACAGCAAAGTTTCCTGCGACAAACACTAAAGCTCAGCATATAAAGACAGTAAAAAATGAACACAGTAACCGCACCCAGACGAGAGAGGAAGAGACCGAACGGTGGAAGAACAGGCACTGAGGGAGGAAAAGCCAAGATTAATGAATGCAGATTTTGTTGGAGATAACCGTTATTTGTACAGCACTGGAGGGAAGAAAAGAGGGAAAGGTGGTTCAGATTTCTCTGATTTAACTCAAGAGCCCTATTGTTGCTTCATCACAGAGAGGGGTGAGTAGTCTTAGAAAAATAGTCCAAAGTGTGGGCAACCGAGGTCAACCTGCAATTTGAGACCGATACAAATTTGATTTGTCCAACACAAGTGTAAACTTTGACTTTTTATTTTTAATCACAGTAAAATTATTACCAACTTTGTTTCCCTTAAAATGTTAGGGCAAAACAACATGTTGGCGAGAATTCAACCCCGGCACATTTTTCTTTGTTTGAGTCCACGTGTTTAGCGTTCGGCTACCTGCGTATCTTGCGCGGAGTGTAGATCAGACGGAGGGTGAGCATGATGGCGCCACTCTCAGGATCTCTCCTTGCCGCCTGGATGGAAATGGAGAGGCAGCTGGCGAGCCTCGAGCGCGCCGTTTCAGAGTCCGACTGCACCTTGCACAGAAGGTCATCCATCAGGCCTGTCCGTTGAGCAGGAAGCAGCAAGGTGGATTAGCGGAGAACGGACGGCAGAGTATTTGATTCTCAAAGAATTCGAGCCAAAAATGCAACCACGTCAATTCAGTTAAATCAAGTCATGGACGGATGAATCTCTGAGACAATGTCACAGGGAAAAGACCCGGAAAATGAACTTTATGTTCAGCTTTCATCCTCGTTCTGATCAGGAAAGCATATAAATACACTTGAAATGGTAAGACAGAACTAATAAGGTTGTAAAATATATGCAATCCAGTCACATACAAGTCAATGTACAATTCACTTCATTTGATATAAATACAATATCATACTCCATTACTGCTGAAAGCTGCGCCATTCTAGCTTTCATATTGAGTCTTCATTTCAATGCTGCAGACATCTGCAACGTGTGAAAAAGTCATCATTATGTTCTTCAAAAACTAATTATGTGAACTCACCCTGCTGCCCCCTCAGCTCCCGGTTCCCTGGCACGTACCCGGTGAGCTGCACATCCACTGTACTTTCAAGCTGGCCCCCCACTTCACACTGGAGAACAGCATGAGGGGAGCTCTCGATCGGAGCTTCCACCGGGATGCCGCGCAGGGGGTAAAGCCAAGATATGTGCAAGAGCTCTTCACTTGACCTGAGAGATTTATTTACAGGTTTTAATCCTGCTGTATTCAGGATTTGCTAATGCAGCCAAAAAGTGGCAAGTAATTAGTTTATGTGCTAACACTAGCATCACACAATCCCCCAATCCTTCCACTTCACCATAAATCGTAACTTTGTGTTGGTCTATTACAATCCCCCTAGAACCCTGGAGATATGACCACATTCTATAACTATTAGTGTAATGGATAATCAGACTAAGTTACTCAAACTGAGCAGAAACAAACCCTGTGGAGTCCTGACCGCTGATGGGCTTCATGGTGACGCAAAGCCAGGCCTTCTGCAACTCCGTGGTCTTAGGCGTGAAGACAATTGGCACACCAACAGTTGCTCTTTCGCTGATCTGCAAAACTACAACCAAGAAGAAGATAATCAAGGGAACAGGCATAGGATTAGATGCAGATTTGTTTTTGGTTTTAAGCTGAAACAGGAGTAAAAGTCGGTATTGAACTATCGCTCTGACAGTGGTGAACAATTTGTTTGAAGTACCTTCAGCGTTATCCAGAGTGCAAGAGAAGGTCTTCTCGTCATCAATTAGTTTGCAGTTGGACGCATCGTTTGGGTCGTCAGCTGAAGCATATAAACATAACAGAAGTATTGAGATGTCTGAGTAATTTCCTGACTGCAGCACAACTTGGGGAGAGCAAGAACCACCAGAGACCTGTTAGAGTTATGTTGAGTGTGGCTTGGTGATCAGTAGGGTTTAAAATTGGAACCGAAATGGAGGTACTGGAACCAATCAAGCAGGACATACATAAAGGCTCCTCGATCTCTGGCCTGAGGCCACACCCACTCAACAAAACACAGCAATCCTGCAACTAAAGGACAACAGAGACACAATAAACCCAAAACGGAGAGAAATGATCATGCCGAGCAAGTGTGAATTCTTTTCCAGATTGTCATTTGTACAAAATATTGAAATGTTTTGCCGTACTTTGAGTTGATTTCACATGAATCAAAAGAGGATAAGCACTTTTACAAGGCACTGCAGATGTGTTGGCTGTATCCACCTGAGAACATGTGAAGGAGATCTTTCCGTGGTGGTTCTCCTCTCCAATGGATGAAGGACTAAAGCGAACGCCAACATTGGTGCACGACTTTGGCGCCAGCGTGATCTGAAATGCACAAAAAATATAAGGACATGAAGGAAAATCTTATGGCAACAATGAGTAAGAGACAACTTCAATACCTCAATAACTGTCTACTCATTGAATAGTAAACGGAAAAAAGCAAGTGTTGCATGATAAATTAGGCAAACAAACATAATAAATTGATATTATAACAAAATATAAGATCAAGAAGGACACTTATCCTCAAAACAATGTATTTGTACAATGTATTGTACAGAAAAAATAACAATAATGGCACCGACGGTTTCTGCTGAATCCATCTCCAGTGAGTAGTGTCTGGGATTGGAGTTAGCCACAATCAGCTCGAGCGTTTCAGCTGTTGGGTTGACCAGAGGAATATTTATTCTGACCCATCTGAAACACACGTCAACGAAGCGCATTAAGGAACAGCTAATAGTGCTAAAAAACTGGGATCAACCAAACATCAAAGCATTTTAGACATAAAAGCAACACCAACTAGAAACTGGGACACTTTTGATAACTTTTAGTGCACAACTTGAGTTCTTTCAACTGAGAACTTGAGGCTGTTTAACACAAGGTGGGAAAATGTAACTGCGGTGACTTTAAAAGTTAATCACAGGTGCTCCCTGGCAGCATTTTTTGAAAACAACATATTTACCCTTTCCGCACATAAAATGACTATCCTTTACAGTCAAGCTATTTTAGTAGAAAGGGAAACTAAAGGAACGTCTCCGTCCTGGTTCTTGTGTATAAAGCTTCATGGATGAGCTGCCTCTCTTGGCTAAATTTTGATTTACATTCCAACAATGTGACATGTGTATCCACTCATACAGAGCACTTGTATATTCTGATGGATCCCATTTGAGCCGCCAGAATTTAATGAGCCTAAAAGCTTCACTGTGTGTGTGGGTGTGTGTTTGTGCGGAGAGATACACTGACAATGAGCTCTGTCATATCTGTTTATCTACATCTGGAGCAGAAAGCTGTGATCCAATCACAAAGCATTAGCCAGAATGAATGTGGGGCACCAATTAATGGCAGGTGGAAACGTTTTGTGATCAGATCACCCGGTTTCACGGCTATAGCAAAGTGAAAGGGCTTTATATTTTAAGAGGGTTGCTGACCTTTCACCTACTTTCAGCCCCTATAAAAATAAAATAAAATAAAACACTGATACAACAGCAGCTCAATACTTTAGGTGTTTGAGTTTAGCACACTTTTCAGAAGCTTCACATGTCTTTATGTTATGGATCTTATGTAATAATATAATTTTCCGAGGCTCCAAATTTTGGACTTCCAGCCACAATCATCAAAATTACATGAAATAAATGCTTGAAATAGTCCACTCTCTCTACCTATAATGAAGTTCCCTTTTGGAAATTAGAGGGGGAAAAAATTGAGTATTTGATAGTAATTGTCACACTAGATTTGATGAGTGCTTGAAACTATTTATATAACTTTCTTTCTATGCATCATAACCTCACATGGCATTTACAGCGAACTGTGAATACAGATTTCACAAATATACTAGGGTATGAAAAACCTTAGGGATGAAATAATTTCCCACCCCAGACTAGACATTGTGTGTGTTGGTGTCTGTGCACCTACTTGCCCAGATGACAGTGAGCTTGTGGGAGCGTGACGACTGATGGAGGAAGAGCGTAGAGCTCCAGTTGGTACCAGAACTCCCCCATTAGCTCTGACTGGAACACCACACTGGAGAAAAACACCAACTGAAAACATTACCAATGAAAAATCTTAAACACAATTCAGCTCGTCTGGAGTAAATCCTCATGTCTTTATAATTTGCTTACAGAGAAGTATCTCCAGAGACCTACTTGAGACATTTCTTTGATTTGTGGAATAAAGTGTGGCTCTATAACACATAAATCGGTTCATTCTGAAACGTTTTGCGTTGTCCTGCAAAGTCAGGTGAGGTCAGCGTTAGTGCGGTGAGCCTCACCTGCCTGTGCCCTTCCCTACACTGACAGGGGAGTAGGAAACTTTGTAGCTCAGAGTCCCCCGAGGGGGAAGTGAAATCCGGTTGGCCCCCGTCAGATCGCCTCCTTCCAGGCACACATCCAGTGTCAGCAGCTCTTCTCCTGGGTTACTGACAGGTATCTCGATGGCAACTGAGCTCTAGGAGGAAAACATTTCAAAGAGTACACCTGTTCTTTCTTCCTCTTGTGATGTTATAAGCATCTTTTGATCAATGTGTAGAGGGAAGGCTACATTTTCCTATATTGGAGGGAGGCGTCAGAATCATAAACCTGAACTAAATATAACCTTTTCAGTACCTTCCTGGAACAAAAGCATAGCTATTCAAATGCGATATCTACTTTTTCTATCTTATTGATTGCCATTTTATTATTTGTAATTATTAGCTATGTCATCATAAGTTTTTTCATTATTGAATAATTTACTATCAGTCATTTTAACATTAGCAACCTCATTAAATGCCTTTGCCAACTTTTTCATTATTAGCCATCATCACATAGGCCTATTACAATCTGTTTTATTATGAGCCATTTTTGTCGCTATAATTACTACAGCTGTTTCAATTCTAGCTATTGCTAGTTTTGTTGTGATTAGTAATAATTAGCTATTTAATCTAAGCTGCTTTTCTCATTACGAACTAAACTACATAACATGCTATATAGCTTAATTTAGCTATTTCTGCCTACATTGTTATTATTAGCCATACCAGGGTTTCCCCCAGTGTATTACAAGTTTTTTTTTTATTTATGTTTGCATCTTGTAAGACTTTTTTGTTGTTCAGATATTAATCTTCCAATCTTTCACTAAAACATAATTATCAAGTGATATTTTCAAATTTCCTGTTTTCTTAACAGAAAATACATTTCTTGCATACCTTTAACAAATATTGGTGAGGTCATAAGACATTATTTGAGTGTACGAGCAACTGTTACCTATGTATGTTATTAATTCTTACCTCAGCAACACACTGTACATCAATGACCTTCTTTGGTGCTTCTGGTTCACAATTTACCACAAGTGAAAATATAACTATGTAGTTTCCAATTGAATTTCCTAAAGACAAAAAATGTACTTGTTTAAGTTCAGGTTTTCTGCTCACATAAAGGTCTACATTGATCGAAATAAAGTACTTTTGAATCTGCAATAACATAGTTAACTCTGACATTACCTTTGTTGTTCTCTCTCTCATCCGTGTCACCATGTTCAATAAATGATATTGAGCCTGTAAGAGACATCAAGAATTATGTCGTCAGCTTTTTTTCTTTCTTTGTTTTTCTTATTTTAAGATGAAATTATTTTAATTTCAGTTCAACTTGAAGGATGAAAAATGGAGGCCAAAACATTTCAACAAAATCACAGAACTGTCTAATAACAAATGTGGAAACAGACACATTTTCGATTGAAAACTGGTTAAGATCCAGAGGTAAAAGAATAAGATAGGTGAGCAGAACCGAAATAAACGACAAGCATTGAAAAGGCGATTGTGAATTTTAAGTTAACATCTTGTGGAAGCACCTTTTGGTTTTTAGTTTTGGCGCTTTGTCTTTTTTGGTCGGAGTTAATCTGAGAAATTCTGGGGGAAACAGACTTACATTTAAAGGTTTTCTTTTATGACTTGAATGCAAAATATTTTTTGCAAAGTTAATTAGTGCTCCTTCAGCAATTTGCCTTTCTTTTTAGCTTGTGTACTCCAGTTAACAATTGATTGATTAGTTGATGGTTATTTCAGTAGTCGATTAATACAAATAATCATTTCAGCTCTGGTCTGGAGAAGACAATTCAGTCCACTGGGTGGAGTTGTTTGTCCAATTTGATAGTGACAGACTGAGCTGACACGCTCCCAATTATTAGGAATTAGGTTATTATTTTTTAGAAATATAAAAGTTACAGATAGCTATGTTGCCTTATTATCACTGTTAATGTGTAAAAAGCCGAATTTACGGCCAACCTTTTAGAGGATAAAACACAGAATAAAAGGTGAACATGAAGGTGTTTTACTCTAATATATCACACAGCAGAGGAAAAAAATAGAACCTGTGTATTCTCCTCGTTTCCAAGGGGACACAGCCAGGGTGTATGGAGAGCCTTGCCCCGGGTTAATTTCTAGGGAAGGGCTACCACTCAGAATCGGCAGGTCTGTCACTGCCTACACATAAAGAGCATTAAATTATTTAAAAAAAAGAATGTTCTTACTTCAAATAACAATATGCTATATTGCAGCTTGTTGTCATAATGCGACAAAAAGTTCAACTTCAGCCAGGGTGTGTAAAACAACAGCAGTATGTGCAGAGGTAGTCTGTACCCTGAGAGTGAGGGTTTTCTGGGTGTAGTTGGGGATGTCAAGCTCAGCGTATGTGGTCTTCCCCACTGGGCAGGATAAGACGATGTGATCCAGCGGCAGGGGGGGCTCTCCCACTCTTCTGAGGGTAAACACGTGTTCTGTGCCGTCAAAGTCATTGTGTAAGCACAGCCTGCCCTGTTGGGGGGGGAGGGGTGAAAGAAACGGCATGAGCAACAGGAAGCAGTCGCAACAGCAGTCGCACGAGAATACGGCACAGATAATGACATATTTTCGAACTGCGGTGTAAAATTTAAGAATCGCGGTCGTGGGGGTTTTATGAGAGACCGTCGTCGTGAGGTAGCTGTGAAGCATGAACCGTGTGAGCCTGCTGTCTGCGTGGCTTTTCAGCTCCTCCTCTACAACATGAGAGTGTGAGCATTGGTGGTTCAGTGGTAGAATTCTCGCCTGCCACGCGGGAGGCCCGGGTTCGATTCCCGGCCAATGCAACCTTTTCTGTTTTCCTCACTCACACTATGTTAGGAGGGCAAGTAATGTTTATCGATAAGCTCAGACAGACAGGAAAATATCTAAAATGACAACATTATTTGCAGAGGAAAGGACTTTTCAGAGCAGCGCTCACTGAATTACAGCTGTTTCTATTATGAAAGAAATGATTTTACGCCTCTCCTATTAGTACTGTGGCCCTTGCTGTTGTGACTGTGATGACGTTAGGCATTAATTACAGGTAAATCAACAAGAAAAGCCATGAAGGGGTTACCGTCGCAATGCATTGGGAGGTGGGAAGAACGGTGAGGGGGTAGGTCTGTTTTGTTCCTGCGGGCACATCTACGACGTCTGGGCCTGAGAATCCTTCGCCGCACACTTCCGCTTGCACGCTCCAGTTCTGAAGAGTCTCGTTGAGCTGCAGCAAAGATGTGAATTTGGTTTGTCGTGACTTTATTTTCAATTTTATCTTAAAAAAGATATAGAGCAAAAACAAAAAAAAAAAGCGGGTGAATTTTTTCCCTGCTTCTCACCAAAGGTATGTGCTGTGTGACTGACTGCAGAGCTGGTGAACTGAAGTCCAAGTGAGTTGCATTTTCCTATGATATAATATCACAAATCAGATTAGGGTTGAATCAAAATGGAAGGACACGAGTTCCTTAAATCGGCCTTTGAATACCCGCTGAGTGACGGATGCCTTGAGCTGGTACACTCTGGTATCAAAACAGGATGTTAGCACCACGTTGCAGGTAAGTTCCCCCACTGAGTGTGCCTGGAAACGCAGCGGGATGTCCACACCGCCACACGCTGTTGACGTTTCATGAAGAAAACAAAAAGAATCTTACCTAAAATTAAAACAAGGGGGCTAAAAGAATTCCTGAGATTTGTTCTTGTTTATGTAACGGCAATTATTGAGATATTCTGTCTGTACAGAGGAGGGACAACAGGAAGAAGGTCACCTTCAGGTCAAACTAATCAGAAAGTGCTGGTAGCATCTTAAAGCAGCCATCAATGAATAGGCAGGAAACCTAAAGCTTAAGGGAAGAACACACAGCAGAAGGTCTGGGCTGGAGCGAAAACCAATTATAGGAAAGTTGTCTATGGAGCTAATTAAGATATTTAGTGATTAAAACGAAAGTATCAAGAGAAACATCCCCTGTGTCATTGTAGGAGCTGCCACTCATTCCTTCTATTCATTCACATTCAACCGACACTTTGAAACCGCTTCGAGATGCTCCCATGTTTAAATAAAGCGTAGGAGAAATAAAATGTAACATCATAAAGGAGAGGAATTTCACTTTTTCGCTTATCGATCGACTGTAAAATTCAAAACTGGAACTATAAAAATAAATTCCCTTAATGGAAATGAGGCACTTTAAAAAAAAACATCTTTTGCTCTAGGATGAGGTGGCTTTCAGAATAAACTATGATTAAAAACAATAATTTTTGATAGCTTCGGTAAGCTATCTTTTGGCAAGTTAACTGTAGCGTTGCACTTTCAGCTCAAGTCATGGCAAATAAACGGTCATTTACATGCAGTCCACGAGGGGGCGCTGATGGACCACCAGTGGTTCAGCGACCACAGTTTGAGAAACACTGGTTTAGGAAAATATGCTATTCTGGTTTTTTCTGGAGGCGTGTTTTGATACCTAAGTGGACAACTGACTCCCAGATGTAATGTGTGTGTGTGCGTGCAAGTGTGTGTGTGTGTGTACCTGTTGAAGCGTCCCATGGTACATTTATGCCTTCCTTTACAGGTATGGTAACAGTCTTGGGAAGATCAAAGAAATGCGGCAAAGAAACTTCCACTTTGTACCGTAACTCTTCACTGTAGTAAATACTTTCTATGAGCTGATTCAGAGAGAATAAGAGCAAAAGTGTAACACGGATGACATCAATGACCCACAGCGGAAGCCTCTACTTTTTAAGTGTGTGTGTGTTTGTGTACCGAACATCCAAGGAGCTTCTGCGTGGCTGCGGCTGTTCTCATTGTAGTGCTGTGCAAAGAGCGGGTCAGAATCCGCCTCCCGCGTTCCTCAGCGTTCATGCATTGCTGAGCCCAGACCGCTAGAGCGTCCTCCAAAGACTTGTTAACCAGAGGCACCTGCAGCACCTCCTCAAAAACTTCTCCAACCTTACACTGAAAGCTCAGGAAAGACCCACCTGTGTCTGTTACAGGAGCAACGAAAAAACACGTAACGAAGACGAAAAATAAGAACTTGCGATGTAAAGAATCCTGAGGTCTTACCAGACTTCCCTGGAATTAAAGTCGGCCTCGCGGGAAGAGGGGAAGGAAGCGGGATTTCTGATGTGGCCTTCACCACGTGCACCATGTCTCCCACCTATAGAGGACGTCGAGGTGTTTCAGAAAGACAAACTGTATGTACAAAGTCTAAAAATGTTTCCGTAACTTTCTCCAATGATATGTGGAAACAACAGAGTTTCAGTACAAAAGTTTTAGAAAATGATTTCAGACCTCAGGGGAGAGCAGCAGCACAGAGCAGTATTTGGTTCCTATAAAGAAGGGCATGAAGAGGATCCTCAGATTGCCTGGCTGTCCTGGCTTCAGATAAACACACCTCTCTGTACTCAGGAACTCGTTGGCTTCACCGTCTGTGAAGGCCGGCAGAGTACAAGGAAGAAGTACTGGATCAATATATAGCCTGCGTTAGTGAGGAAGGTACAAATCGTATTCGATGTGATATGTTACGTCCCGCTACAGCTGGCACTAAGTTCACACTCTTTAAATTGTATGGTTTTTATACACATCTATGGTTTTTGGTGTCAAACCTTTTACAAATGTTTCCATTTTTATTTGATTGTCATCCGTTGTGCATAAAGCAGCACTTTACTGGATCGTACTTATGTTGTGGAGTGTTTCTTTCTCGCGTACCTTCAAACTGATCTCCACCAATTGTATCGGAAGTCGCGTCCTTCTCCTCACTAAACAAGGAATGAAAGAAAGAAAACAATTTTAAGTTCAATTTAAAATTCTTGAATTTTAAACTGGTGTGTGTTTTCAGGTGCTTGGGTTTAGCTTGTGTGTGTTCTCTGGAAAGTGTTAGCGGTGCTCCTCACCTGTCATCAGGTGACATTAGTAGAGAAAGCCTGTCTTTTTTCTTTTCAGGCCCAAGTGGGTTGAAGGAAGACTGGACTAAGACCACCCTAAACAAACCAGCATAATTTTATTGCAAACAAACTTTGCTTTGCAGTCTTTCGAATCCAGTACTTTGTGGGCTATATTTCAATGAACATGCATGCAAATTGCCACTGTTAAATTTGCGCGGTTCCCTGTTGTTCAGTTCGTCTTCAGTTCCTTACCTGAAAGAAGCTTTCTTGTCGAAATTGTTGGTCAGTGGCATGTTTATCACTTTGAGTTGGTAACATGGGGAAGTGAACTGGACTGAGTTCTGGAAAGTAGAAACTCAGTTAGGTGGAAAAAAGAAAAGAAAGAAAAAAAACTAGCAGCAAGAAGTTAAGGTAACGACTGCAGGGTGCAGACTGAGATTCTTTCCCTTTATCTACGGCGAATCCCACTCACTGTCAGTGTGATTTGAGTGACGCGCGTCTTAAGGTTGAAGGCAAGCGTGGCGCAGCGCAGGCCGAAAGCAGAGCGGGTGATGAGGAGCAGAACCGCCTCCACGGGGCGCAGGAAGCAGCATCTGAACTGGACGGTCAGCTCAGCGTCTGACCTGCGAAAACACCAGCATCTGATGTCATTTCATTTCTAGAGGTTAAAAGAAAAAGAAAGAGAGGGGACAAAATATGTTTTTATAGCTCTCTAATGTCATTATTCAAGCTCCCTTTTTCTGGGACTCTTTTTTTTGAAGAATCAGCTAAATCAGAGTGGCTTTGCTGGAGTTTTACAAGTGGGGCAAAGGGCTATTTTTAAAGCAAGCTCTCAAGAGTGAAACTGCCTGAAACTTAATGAGATGCATTACAGTTCCTGGACTCTGCGCGAAGTAAAAAGAGGCGCAGCAAAATTCAGCAGGATCAGAAACGAGTTATTTTTGGAAATACAGCTTTGGGTTTTAACAAATTTTTTTGCCAGAAGTGGTCCACGCTGATTTAATATGCTTGCAGAGCACTCCTAATTATGACGGAGTGCTTTACTTTGAAGGAATCGTGGCTAAAATAATGTGCTTGTCATCATCGTTGGTGTAGTGTATGCAAAAAGTCAAAAAAATGAGGAAAGAAAAACATTCTTTTCTTTTTCAACCACTACTTTTCACTTTGAATGGTGCGTTTTGGAACGTGAGAAAATAAATGCTCAAATGTGTTTATTTTAGACACAAGGATTACAAAGCAAAGTGAGTTTTACATTGTAAGCGGAAGTGAGAAGTATCTCTTCACAGCTGTTTTGTGCCGCTGTCGTGTTTTGTAGACGTACTCTGGGGGAACGGTGACAATGGAGCTACCGGGGACGGAGAACAGATGGGCATCTTCTCCTAAAAGGAGGACCTTGTATCTGAGTGGCCGGGAGGAATGGTTCTTCAGGCGCACCTGCGGTTCACAGAGAGCAGTTTAGAAAAACAAGACTCGTAGTTGAGGAAGAACAGGACAAATGCTGCTGTCAAAAACAAAAGTACAGCAGTAAAATCTGTGTTTTGAGGCGTTGAAGTGTTTAGACAAGACGTTACTGAGTTGTTGTTTTTAAGATATTAGTATTGTTTTAGCAAACCTTTGAGCTTCTAAAAGCTCTTAAAATGATAGAAAATCCACATTTTTCTGTCTGTAATCATTCTTCCTACAGTCCAGTTAGTGTGTGTGTCACATTATCTGTCTTAGTTATTAACTCAGCCATTTTCTGTCTCCTCTGCGCTCACACTAGTTTAATTTACAAGGATTTTGTTGTAGCATAGGAACAAGTGTGTGAGTGTGTTACGGGGTTGTAACAGTGTGTGTGTGTGTGTGTGTGTGTGTGTGTGTGTGTGTGTGTGTGTGTGTGTGTGTGTGTGTGTGTGTGTGTGTGTGTGTGTGTCCTACCTTCTTGTTCAATGTGCTGTGCAGACATCCTGACAGAGTAAGTGTCTCTGAAGGCATGTAGTGAGGAAGAGTCTCATACAGGTGAACACACAGAAATAACGACTGCACTGGGTTAATCTCACACAGCTCTGAGGACTAAACACACCACAGACAAAAATATGAAAGGATTAATAACATTTTTGTGTTAAAAGTCACAATATCTCAGTTTTCCTCAAAAATGTGGGCTAGGTGTAATGATTTCATTTCACTTCACTTCCGTTCCTTCACCAGGTTTAAATATTTCTCTGTGTTGCAACAGCTGGAAAGCTGCTGCAACGCAGAAATGTGGGAGTTTATTCTCTCGACAACTTGATAACAAAATCCATTTCCAGACTTAAACAACAACCGTTTTGTTGTTTAATTTGTTTGGTTTTCATATCAATAAAGTCAGATGGAGTAGTTTGTTTTTGTGACTTTATGAAAGTGCAGTCTAGTTTTTATTGCTTTGCTATTTTTGAAAATGTCCTAATAATTTATCACTTTTTCTTTCTTGACAATAGAAAAGAAGCGGGGAATTGAAACCAATATTATTTATATTTTATAGCAAAAAAAATTCTTACTAAAACTGAACAATTCACATAATTAAGTGGTCAATTAAAATATTTGTGATTTTACATATTTGTTTGCCCAATTATAAAGAGTTGATTGCTTGACAATTATCCAAAAGCTGCGATTCTATTTAATATGAAACCGTTGGCTTCTGTCCTTTACCTTTAAGTTCAAGCTGAGACCAAGTAAAATTAAAGCTTGAGTCACAATAATGCTATTGTGAAAGATCTGCGGCAAGGCGGAAGGTGTGGTGTACATCCTCTGGAAGTGGCTTCTTATCTGTAGTGATTAAAAACTCAACAAGTAAGTCTAATCAAAATGAACTCAACAACAAACTCACAGCTTTACGCACAATCCACACAGCAGAAACAGAAATTTATATGAAACACGTACCAGATAAGGGCAGTGAGCAGCAATCAGCGCACCAAGCACCAGACCATCTGCGAAGTCCAAATCAAAATTAACGATCCAGCGCGATGGTGGGACTCTACCTGAGAAGTCATAGTAATTCAAGAAATATTTATTTTTGACAATCCAAAAAGAGAGACAAACCGGTTGAGAATTATTTTGTCACGAGAGTTTTAGCAACATCTTTCGCCTTCCTGTGGTATTAGGGCTGTCCCATCAGACTGTCAATTCCCCAAAACTACATACAGGTGAAAAAAAACAAAAACAAAAACATGTGAAAGCACACATGGCGTCAATGCGACTGCACATAGAGGAAAAAACATCTGGGGTCCAAATGACAGCTTCTCTTAAGAACACAGGAGGGTTAAGTATAAGAAAATGTTCCTGATAGTATAGTGAGAAACTGCTCAAGGCCTAATTGTCCATATTTGTACAGTTTTACATGGTACAGCGACAAAGTAGGTTTACCTATACCAGCGTAGAATATAATATTCAATGGCGGCTTAAGACATAAACCCTACCTCCTTCCCACACGACCTTCCTCATCTTCTGGTAGTTCAAGTTAAGCCATGACAGCAAGTGAAGCTCCCGTAGTGAGTAAACATTACTGGTCAGAGGATGGGAGCCATCAAGAAGGGCGTCCTCTGTGTCTCTGGGGTACAAAGGTTCGTGTAGGGTGTCCTCTGGCACATGACTCAGCACCAGAACCTGACATATGGGCAGTGATGTTCAATAAAGGTGTTCAGCAACTGATGTTATTGAATAATCGAACGACATATAACCTTGTAGATCTGGAGGAGCACATCAGTCCATGAGCGTTTGCTTAGAGACCAGAAGTCCAAAAAGTTACAATTCGAGTTTTTCTCTGGTTCTTTTTCCTGAGAAACACAAACATAGACTTACATTAGGATCACTGTTCAACAATCAGGATAGAGAACTGAACTGCGATAAAGGTTCGTTTATGTGCAAGTATGTCGATACCTGCAAGGAGCACCAGTGCTTAAACTCAGCGACATCCAGCAGATACTCAGGCTTGATGTGACAAAGACAGGCTCCCTGGACCCTGAAGACATGATTTTGGTTGGCAAAAATATTTTTTAAAATGACGTTTATGTTTTTTGTTAATGCGGGAAAAAGATTAACAGCTCTGCGAATGTATTATGTGCTTGCATTAGCTTTGTGTCAAAAGCAATATCTTTTAAAAGTGTTGATAGCACTTGACTTGAAAATGTCAGAAGATGATAATAAGGAGAAGTTTCTTTTTCCTTTGGCAAAGACCAAGAGCCATTTTTCCAACTAGCATCTTTCTTGTTTCTTGTTTCTAGCATGTATTTATCCAGAATGTCCTGCATAATAGTCCACTTCCTGCTTTTGGAGCAGTCTCTAGAGTGCTTGCATTCACACATGCATTCAAACAGTGCTAGAGTTCACTTCAATCAAACCACTTAAGGGGGTTGGGGAGTTGTAACACAGTTGGATTGTGTGTTCACACCACCCCAAACACACTGAGCTTTCTAGACAAACAAACTAGAGTTTGATTAAACGAAGCTATACAGGGGCTGGTGTGAATAGATCTTCAGTGGCGTGACAAAATTTTGAAACTATTTCCGTGGCAGGAAACCTGTAAATGAGATACACGATGAACAGGCTTATTTGTGCATTTGTCGAGCCTACCTGAGAAATTCCAGCATAGCTTCATTCTGTTGTAGCAGCTGAGTAGTGCGCTGGTGTATATCTTTTGAAAACGTTTGGCACATAGGGATACCAGGTATCCTTCTGCCAGTCAAATGCTCAAGCATATCCACTACAGACCTATAGTGCAAAAATTGTATCGTTTTTTTTTTTTTTTTTGAGACGTCAGAAGCAAGCACAGCCAAACAACTGGAATGATACTTTAAATTACTGAGTGTCATCCTGACCCACCTTGTATCTCTATTTTGGGTGACACTGAACGTTCGCTTGTTGGAGTTGCTTGTTTGAACTGGGTGCACAACTCTGAATGGGGACAATGAGGGAAATGCTACAGCAGATGGCTTTCAAAACAATCAGCTTTGTGGGATTATGTGTTCAAATATTACCTTCTGAAACAGTGAGGTATACACTTGGGGTTTGTTCCACTGGGCCATCCATGGAAGCTAAACCACTTCTCCACAGTCTGTAATACTTTCTGGTAAAACTTTGATTCTTCTGACTTGGCAGGAGGGAATTTTGGGATGGACTGAATGGCTGGGGCCACACTTTTAGTAGCGGTAATCTTATTTTTTCTGGGTTGTTCTTCCGGACTGCGAGAATATGACAAGGAATCTGAAAAGGGAAGATGACACGTTAGTGTGAAATGAAACTGATCATTCAGGATCTGTAATTTGAAATGTTATATTCTGGATTGTAAAACCTGCGGCACACCCAGAGACAAATTCCAATGTGCCAACATCCAGTGGACCCAAGGAAGAGCACCCTTTGGTACAGCTATATCCTTAACTATTTTTGATTTCACAACCACAAACTTCAATGCTTTCTGCAGGATTTCTATGTGACAAAACGGACCGATACTAAGCAGCACAATGAAGTGAAGCAAAGATGCGAGACTTTTTTTTTTAATCAAACAAACAAACACAAAACAAAAAAATTTAAAAATTGTGTTGTGCCATTGTATTTAGCTCCCCTGAGTCAATACTACGTTGAAATAGTTTGTTAGCACAGGTGCACAAAGTGGACATGCATTATACATCATGCATACGGGCGCCATGCTAAAGCAGGTGCCAAAATTACACCGGAAAAGTTCCGTAAACTGCATTTTCTGCATTCACTAGTAACGCCTGCTTCCGCATGTGCAAATGATGTGAGAAAGAACAGGCTTGCAGCCCTTTTTCTACCAGCTTTAGACAACTACAGCCTGAAATTTTATTGTGACACAGATCAAATAAGAATCAAATAAGCTGGAGAGCATCTGTGAATATAGTCCTGTTAGACAATTTTGGTTGGCTTTATGTCTGGACTTTGGGCAACTTTTTACGCATGAACTTTAAATTAATCTATTCCATTGTAGCTCTTGTTATTTCTTCAGGGTTATTAATCCTGCAAAAAGATGAGCCTCCACCCCAGTCTCAAGAGGTTTAGTCTCTAACACAGGGGAAAGTTAACGAGGTATGGACATGATATCAAGGCACTCCTCTTAAATACAAAGACAGTAAGAGTTTTTCAAATTGTTTATTGTGGTCTTAGAAGTTGAGTATGAACTTACTTCTTAACTAGGCAAGAGTTTGAGTTTGTAAAATTGTATATGGTATCTGGATTTTCAAATATTATGTTTTTTTTGTGGATCAAGAGAAACAGTTTTTCGTTCTACTTATCCTAATCTATTGTTATTTGATGTGATCTCTTAGGGCACGCCAACTCTATGTCTAATACTTTGACTTTTTACCGTAGCTGTATCCCTCACAGTCACACAGAAGTCATGTCAGACCTGAGGTGTAGCATCCTGAGCTGTTGAGCTCAAACGATGACGACGAGGATGACGATGACGACGACGACGTGATTGGGCCAGTTGAGGGACTTGGTGTGTTGTAGTTCAGAAGAAGAGCCTCCACAGATGAGGCTCCTTCATAAAATATGTAAAATGAGAAGCAAAAAATATATATATCAGAACAGATTCCAGTTGAATTTATTTCAACCTGCCTTCGGATAACTAAGGCAGCACATGAACTCCTTTTTTCCCCCCCGTGTTTACGTAGCTCTCTCAGTGCAGTACCTGCTTGCACGACTACATGTTGATCAGTGTGGTGTATCGCCAAGTAGGGCCAGACCGTTAGCAGACAATTCTCAGCAACTCCACACACCTTAATCTTGAATCTGAAGAAGTGAAACCCGAAAAAATAAAAAAATAAATAAAACAGAGGAAAAAGTTGAAGAAAGAGATTGAAGATTTCTAAAACCAAACTAAACTAGACAAACAAGGCTACTTGTTTTTCATGTGGTCACTGAAGGTGATGGTTGTGCACAACGACACCGGGACATTGGAGAAGAACGACACTTCACACTGTAGAGAGATCGTTTTGGTTCCTTGCTGGTTGTAAGACATCAGATTAAAACAAATTTAGTAGAAGCATTTCCAAATCTGCAAGTCAGTGTAATTTCTAACAAAACTGAACAGCAAAGTTGTGTGGGTTTTTTGTTTTGATGTGGCCTGCTGTTACGATTAGGGACTTTTACCTCGCTGATGTTCTGGGCATAGACAAGGTTTCCTTGAGGAAAGTTGACAGAAATAGGCTGGATCTTAGTTCCATCCCTCGCTTCCACCTCTTCGCATTCCGCTGTTATGGTTGTTCCGCTACAAAAGAAAAACAGCCGACAACTCGCCACCAAACTTGACCAAACACCCTAAAAAAATGTGGATGTGGAGTCTTCCTCCTTAAAGTTTTCACATTCTGACAATTTACAACCACAAACGTCAATATAATTCAGTTTCCTGACCTTGAAAGTGGTGGCAGAGTAATATGTGTTCAAGGGCTCGGTGTAAAATGTCGTGGTTTTTATTTGCAATATGTTTATTATTTTTAATCCTCCGCCATAAACAAAATCAGCATGCCGATTAGGTTGCTGCTTCTGGCATAAGGAAAGCCACCGTGACAGGTCTGATTGATTTCAATAAAGCAAATACTCTGAGATGAATAAGTGACTGCGACTTTGTTTCCTCTGTTATAATTTAGCACAGAAGGCCGAGCACAGACGGCTCATTGCCACCAATTAGAAAATGCAATAAAAATCTATCTTCATTATTGCTCCGCTTACAAACAAACATGGCAGCTTTAGGCGTATCTCTGTGAACTAACCTTGGATAGCCAGTAGTATGCAAGGTTAGCACGGTTTTCATTTCCTTTGACAGTGGCACAGGGGTTAAGAGGATCTGATGGGGGAAGAAGATGATACTTGGACGACTGAGGAGAATGACGACTGACAGCTCTCTGTAAGGGTTCTGCTCTTCGCTTCTTTGTCTTCCTTCCTCTTCCTCCCCTCCCAAATACATTGGAATGGACACTTTGGTTATTCTTTCTCCTGGGAATAGAAAGAAGAAAAAAAATCAGAACAGAAATCAATGATTGGAACGTTGCAGCTTTAAATACAATTCCTTGAAATCGCTTTCTGCTTTCTAACAGACGTTGCGTGCCGTATTATTCATCCACCTGGGAGTGAGAACAGTTCACAGGTGCTATTTAAAGCTTCAAATGAATTTAGATGGAGAATCACTCATTCCGGAGGTGCGACTGCTAATGACACTACACCGTTTCTCGTGGCCTCAGGGTTGATGGTGACTGCCAAGCACACGGACTGGCCAGGCTTGAGAAGGCCAAATGCCGGAGCCACCGCGCACAGCTCTTCCGCGGCGCCGAGGTCAAACCGCCAACGGACGCCTCCTGGGACAGCTTTCCAGCAGATGCTCTCTTCATCCTTGGCTTTCAGCTCGACGATCTGAAAGGAGGGCGGGGAGGAGAGCGGGACGGTAAATTATCCGAGGCGTGAAAGTGTTGCTGTATTTGTCATTCGGTGGTGACACGTGTTAAACAGGTTGCTTTCAAATGCAAAAAGAGGAGAGGGAAAATAACAGGAGCATGGGTAAGATCCAATACCTGAGGGAATGTAGGAAAATGTGAGACAACGACAAACTGCAGATGAGTGGAGGACATTTCCACTGGGGCAAACAGAGCTACATAGAAAGGGAAATGGAAAGGGTTACATATACGTTTATACATTTTAATTTCTGAAAGTCTTGTCATTAATGAAGCTATAAAGTATCACAATATAACAAAAAGATTACTAAAACTTTGTTGAAATTGGATGCTCCAACAATGAGCTCTTTAAATCTGGTTTTGGAATGGAAAACGCAGGCTAACATCAGCTTCGGTGAGCCCACCTGTGGCATCTACCCACAACGACTGTTGTTCGTCTGTGAACGAACTGGTAGACGTCGTCACAGTCTTCCTGCTGTCAGGTGTCATGAGTAGAGTAGTAGAAGAAGACGAGGTGTAAAAAGAGGGCAACGAAGAGGGCCATTTAACTCCGTTGACGGTTATTGGCAGTGCGAAGTTGTAGGCGGTCACCTAAAGAGAGCATACATTGTCTTTACCCTCCTTCTACTGCCTATATAGCTGTAGTTAGTAGTTATGTTTTATGGTGAATTTTAACAGAGAAGTGTTTAAGCAAATCTGACCTGGGTGGGAGAAAAGACAAGCAAACACTCCTCTGTCTGACCACCACCAACCTCCACCACAGTAACTCCCAGCTCCTTTTCTGTTTACCGAAAAAAAAAACACAAGAAGAAAACACTGGCTTAGCTCTTCCCATGGGTACAACATCACTAGCATAGTAGGATTTATCAACTGAGATACTTTAAAGTGCATTCATACTTGTAGACGGCAGCTGGGCTTTGACTGAGAAGTCTTTGTATTTTGACAGATCAAAAGTGACTTGGGAAAGAGCCACAGAGTGGTTTGTTACGGAGAAAGGAATACTCTGTTGAGATCCAATGTGGACTCCACAGAACTGGAAATAAAACTGAAACAAAAAAACAACAACAACAAAAAAAACACATTATTTAGCACAAGTTGGTGCTGCAAGCCAATCCAACAAGTCAGTAAATCGGAATATCAGCAAAAAATGATCTAATTTCAGCAATTTAATTCTGAATTGAGGCCACACCAAACATTTCATTCCATAACACTCGCCTTGCTGAAAGTTACATCTGGAGGCTCTACTGATCCTGCAACTCTGAGCTTGATGGACTTCATGTTTTTCAACGCTATCTGAAAAATACACACACACACAACGTTTTTAAAAAATGTCGAAATGGACATAAATGGAGAACACAATTTGTCCCTCTCACCTCAATCTTGGTATCAAATTTAAAGACGCAGTCTGGGTTGAACTGAATGCGAATCAGGGTCTGACCTCTGCTTGGTACAGCACCCATAGTCGGACTCACTAACATGCCAGGTAGAGGGCATATGTTTACAACCTGAACTCAAACAAGGACATGAACATGGAATCTTCTGTTAGTGGGCAGCCATTGCAAAGTGACGTCACAGGGTCGGAGCAGAGTTGCACACAGGTCAATGGACAGAGCACGTGTCTTCTAGCATAAACATGGATTATGACTGGCTCAAAGGTTCTGCACACAGAGCAGGATTGGACACCTTAAAATAGGCGTGGTTCTGTCCAGAGTTGTGCAGGACAGCAGATCTGACGGACACTGTGTTGAGAGGTACGGAGGTGAAAAGGATTCTCTTTTCTGCCAGCTCGACAGTCGTGGACCCAACCTGAGAGGAAGAGGAAGATTGACATTTTAACAGTTTGTTAATAAGTCTTAGTACATTCCGGCTCCACGTTTATTGCGTTGATATGTGGCCCAAAATGAAAATGAGTTTGACACCCTTGCGTTACGCAATGATGTTTCTTCAATGCTGTGACTCAAATCGGAGCCCAGGAGAAAAAAGTAATTCATATCAGCAAGACAAACCTTGGCAATACAGTGCAGGCGTTGGGGGGATCCTTCTTGGACAAAAAGGTCAAAGTCTCCCTCAGTAGGGGAATTAAAACCGGGAAACCAATTTATCTCGCAGACTATTTCCATGTATGCCTCCACCACGCCTGGACAGACGGAGAGGAGACCGTATGAAACGACACTTACATATCCGTAACCCCCTTCCCAAAAAAATTTAAAAAAAGTGGGCTGCACCTGCAGATGGTTGAATAGAGTACAACAGCAGGCCGCTCTCTGGGAGAACTGCCTTCCAGACGAATTCTGCTACGCAGTTGGACAGGTTTCGAAGGGTCACGATGCCTCTGTACTCTGATCCTAAGAGCAACATTGGGTTGGGGGTGAGCACCAGCAGGTTGCTGGACAGCTCCAGAACCAAGGGGACCACCTCAGCTTGGACTTGGATCTGACCGGGGTGCTGCTGGTTGATAGTGTATCTCAAGGACCTGGAGAAATGAAAATACGCTCACTGTGATTTGCAAACAAGAGTTTCACAAGAATACAGTCGTATGACAGTGGAGACAAAATAAGGCATTCATATTAGAATTAAGTCATAATAATTACAGAATGATGGAATAATTTTATTAGAACTCCAACATGAAAAATAAAAGATGAAATGTTGAGCCTCTTGTGAAGTTATTATTTTGGTATCGATTTTACAGACAAGCTAACTCTTAGAATTTGAACACAACAGAATCAAATCATTATCAATAGCAGGACTTTGAAACGACTGAGTCTGTTCAGAAGAAACACGATAAGGTTAGACAGTGATAATCCTAGCTTTTTTTCTTCTTCTTCTTCTTCTTTCTTTTTAATCCATATTCTGAAAAGAAAAAGAACTAGCCTTCTGAAGCCGCCAAGCAGCATGCTCTGAAACGTCAGGGGAAAGATGCTGTGGAAGAAGGGAGGCAAGACTTGGGACAGCATTGAGGAGCCCTGCAGCTCATCGCAGTCCACCGCCAGCTCAACCCAGACGTGCACCGGCAGGCGATTGACGAGATGCACATTTGTGGCGCAAGCTGAATGCAGAGCCACTGTGCCAAAGTTCACGCACATGGGAGCTGTTTGGAAAGAGGAGGGTTTTATTAACATTGTTTAGACACATTTCTTTTGCATTTTTGCTCTGTCGATGGGTTGCAAAAGCAAAGTCCTACTTATGTCGACTTGGTAGAGCTCCAAAGGCGTCAGAGTCCGCTGACATTCTTCCACCTGCTCCCAGGTGGATGGAACTGTATTCACTGTGTCGAAAATCTGCGAATTCATGAGAAAAATAATGTAAACAAAACACAAAAAAAATAATGATGTAACTGAACTAAAAGTGACTCTGATATCGCTGAGTCACTTTTGATCTAACCTGACTGTCCCCGTTGCTTGTGATTTCAATTGAGAGTCTTGAACTCATGTCTGAGCTCTTGGAGCTGTTCAGGTCTCTGATGTTGAAATCAGGAGGAACAAGTCCATTATGTGTATCGACCTGAAGAATGCTGTCATTCCCAGTCTGTGGCTGCCTAAAAGCAATTCACAAAATCAAGTTGAATTGTGTGGCTCTACAGTGGAAACTAAGAAAAAAAAAGTTCTCTACAAATTTAAAATGTGGAGTTTGCAAAGCAAACCTCTCCCCGGTCTTCTCATGCCATCTTTGTCTGATAAAGTTTATGTAAGTCTGCCGGTTGCGCTGTCTCAGCTCATAATCTTCCCTAGTGAAAGCATAGGCGGGGTCAATGTAGTGGTGGCGTCGCACTCCGGTAAAAATGGTCCTAAACAATGTCAAAACAAAAAAAAACATCGGAAAACTTTGGTAAAACACAGAAAACACACACACCAAGACGTCTAAGATGTACTTTTCTCCCTTGCTGGAAGAGTTTCTTTTAAAAAGGTACTATCTTTCCAAACTCAAAGTTCCAGAAATCACAGTTTATGAAAGGTTTGACATAGTTTCCAGAAGTGTGGCTCATTAATGTCTACCTATACTGCGAGTGTGGTGATGCTGGTCTGACGCTCGTGGGGCGATCGTTGGGGAAAGCCAGGAACTCGTCTATATCTGTGATTGGGCTCATCTCCCTGCGATGCTTGTGTAGCTTTGCGGTGGCAATACGGGCCAAAGTGCTGCAGGGATCCAGCTCTTTCAACCGGACGCAAGGCCGTAACCCGGCGGGACACTTCAGAGCTGCAGCAAAACAAGAGATCATTTCTGTTTCTGGAACACGATCGTCATTAGTCTGTAATACTCACCAGAATGCAGTTTTGGTTGTGGGGGTTTCTTCATACTGTCACATATTGCAGATAGATGTAGCAATATTGTGTGGAAGCACCTGACTTCTGTGGAGCAGCCATTTTCCTGAGACGCAACCCAACCTAGGATGTCTACCTTCTGACGCACCTGGAAGATTCCCTGCTGCCGTGCATTAAAAGTCAAAACTACATCCTGGAGAATATGGGGGAAAAGGGGGAAGCTCCTGTGTTAAAACTGTGGGGGTTTATACAGCACCACCCAACGCTGCCGACAGTCTCACCTGGCACTGCCCAGGGGGAATAGTTCCCGCTGGCGGTTGGGCAGTAAAGTGTGCCAACTTGCGAAAGCGGAATCTGACAGGAAGTTGAGGGCAGAGGTTCTGGAGCACGCACAGAAGATCTGAACGTTGGCCCAGTGCACAGTGGGAGAAATCAAACGTGTCAGAGGGAGAGGGCACCAGGGCCACGGGGATTCCAGAACCGGTTACTGCCACCTCTACGCTGCTGTCAACTAAATAAAAACAATAAGCTTCATTAAGGCAATCAGTCTCTGTTTATTCTGTGAAGGTCTGCTTAGATCCTCTATATTTATTAGAACATATTAGGAATGCATTTTAACATTCAGTCTGTAGAGGGAGCCATGCTCTGTTCAGACGTTAAGACCGTATATTGAAACCTCTCACAGATTTGAAAACAACTTGGCAGTATCAACATGATAGTGAAAGCCATTAATATTAGCATTGTAACTTGGCATATAGATTCATGCCGCATAAAAGCCTTTTTTAGTCCAGTCCCCAATGAGATAACAATTTGAGCACCGTGTACCTGTAGGTTGAGTGAAGCCATGTTTGCAGCTCACAATATCAAACAGGAGAAACAGACAGTAGTCCTGTCGCCTAGGTGAAGTGCTACGCCACCTCCTGTCAAGCAGAGCGCAGAAGCACCGTGAAATACAGCGTTGAAGTATGTGCTACCACAAGCTCCTCGTTAGTATAGTGGTGAGTATCCCCGCCTGTCACGCGGGAGACCGGGGTTCGATTCCCCGACGGGGAGTAACACTTTTCTTCAGTTTTCCATTGTTGTTCTTTCATACATCTTTGATATTTTCAAGGTAGTTCAATACTGATCAACATACGTGCATTGCCTTGAATTAATATTATAAATCTACTAGTACTATGAACTAAAACTAATACTACATGAGTTAACACAAAAATATTTATTTTACATGAATTTCCAACAAGGTTTTGTAGTATTTTAGGACAAACATACCTCCTGGATTTGGGACTGAATCGTACTACCACTGTGATTGTCTGATTTGGCTGCAGTCGACCTTGTGAAGGCATACACTCCAAGACCCAGAAAGCAGAACGCATGGGTGATCCGCAGTTCTTCATCCTCTCCAGCAGGGTGGTGACTGTGCTCGCCTGAAGGTCTGCTCCCTGCAAACACAGTTTGCTGAATAAGACTTCTGCGCTCCCTCAGTCCCTTTGGAAACTTAAGATGCTGTTTTCAAACTCACTGCCTCAACACCAGCAGCTTTATCCATCAGCAGGCAGATCCAGTCACAAGAAATGGGAGCATTATTTTTTAGCACCACTTTCTGCTCGCTGGAGGCCCCAAAGTAGACAGGGCCAAACCACAAACAGGAAATGGGGGAGCCCTACAACATGTTCAAGCAATTAAAACAGAAATATAAATAGTAATAATAACTTTAAGATTTACAGTGTCTTAGAAAAGAATTTTTTTTTCCTGTGTAAATAATCACCATACCACGTCATGTAACAACATCATTCCATCTGAATTGGAATCAATGTACCTGCATGTCAGAAACCTCAAGATGCTGCTCCACTATTTCAGCCTTGACACTAAGAAGAACTGAGCAATCAGGAAGCTTCACCCTCAGGAAGAAATATGCCAAGAACACAGATGTCATTATCCAGTTTGATGACATCTGTTTAACGGATGTCTAATAGAGTGTTAATTTTATTTTTTTAATAAATGACCTTCTAAATAGTTTGTGATTCCTGTAAAACATGATAGATATTCATAGTAATGACAGTTAGAGGTTTTAAACACATACAGAGCTTCTTCAGCAATACGCCCAGGTATGTCTGCATACAGTTCTACTGTCAGCCACACGGTGGTGCCACTTTGCACGATTCCGTGTCGCGGGAGGAAATTGAGGGAGAACCATTCACTCTTCTCATACTTCACGTAAAATCGACCTTCAGCAGGAACACACACACACACACAAACACACAAAGGTGTTCAGCATGGATGACTATCATAGTGTCATATTTTATCACCTGTCAAATAACAAACACATCACATACCAGGTGCTGATCCTTTGTTGGTAATTGGATGAAGTTTCCTGATCACTTTATTGGAGGCGAGAAGGCATCCAAAGTCTACCAATGAGTCCATGGTCAAAGAGGGATACCTGGGAAGTCTGCAGCCAGAGACGCCGCATTAGAGGCACCGCAGGCACAACTGACAAGTGCGGCTGAAAACAGCTTATGAATATATCAGACGAAGAGAACTCCGTACCCTGTTATTGGAACTTCGAAGATCTCCTTGTCGTCTATAAATATATGAAAGGAGTCTTTGATTTCCTCGAAGTCAAAATCTGGAGTGAACTCCAGCGTGCCTCTAATACAAAACCCCGATGGCAAAAACCAAGGCTGACATAATCTGGTTAATTTAAAGATCTACAGGGAAAGAGAAGTCAAAAGGACAAAGATGTCATCATGTGCAGATGAGTTGAAAGTGGTGCCACACTAACAGACCTAAACACTGTATATAGCGTTGTATACAATGCCATATACATTGTACACAATTGCATACAATGTGGCATTTTATATGGCACACAATGTCTGTTGTATACAATGCCATACACAGCATAGTATGGCATGCTGTGTATTGCAAGCTAAAATGTAGTAATTAATATAATAGAAAAACAATTCATATTTTTATTATTTATTTTAACAGCAAGTTATGTAAATGTGCAAAAAATAACAATGGAACCCAGTCAATAAAATAAAAAAATGTTCAAATGCGTACTTTAAAACTAACCTTTTTGCATTTACGCCACTCATGTTTGATACCTCAAGCCAATAACTGTAATTACAATTTGTGACGTAGAAACGTCTGAAGCGTCAAACGCTTCGAGGAGCTTCGAAGGTAGCGAACTCCGCTAATTAGCTGTAAATTGGCTGGTTAGCTAGTAACAAATATGCACATTTGGTAAATGCTCAACATTTATAAATTCGTAACGACGTTTCAGTCCCAAACACCTGTGAACACGTTACCTTCAGCGATGGCTTTTCAACAGTCACCTTCCGGGACACTTTCCCAACATTTGTTATCGACACTGTCTTCTTGTAAACTTCCCCAACTTTCATGTCCTTGAATTCCACAAACGGGGGCTCCACTCGAATACCCTTTTCCTCCATGATGAACGCCCCTGCAATTACAATGCAGCTAAAGTCACCGAAGAAAGCGTTTGCTTTTCTAGCCGCGGGACAATGGCGCACTTAGCTCAGCTTGTTGACCCACGCGCCGTTAGTCAACTTCACCGTTGCTACCCAGAGCTCCGTGTCTAGGATACGGAGAACGCTTGTTTTATTCCCCTTGGCCACCACAGGAGGGCGGTGCAGCCTCCGCCACTGCATTACTCTATGGTCAAACACTGCTTATATCTTTCAAGGAAGACTGTGCGAGCTACCTTAATTTAGTACATCAGCTCCCAATCATTATAGTCTTTATTGTCATATTACTAAAGATGATAATTATTTCTCTATGTTTTTTCCATAACATAAAGGGTCAAAGCCATTCATACACATTAAATACAGATGCATTTATACAGATGGAGAATCACAACAGACTTTGCACACTGTGTATACTTTATGAAAATTCACAGTTTCACACAATTTTGTAAGTAAACGTATTTGTTCTACAACAAAATTCATAGGCCCACCTACAATAAAAAGGAACAAAATGATTCTCTTTCCAAGAAAAAGAATTATATACGTAAACCTAATGTCTTAAAAAAATTCTTTCAAAGAACAGGCATCCATTTCCCATATTTCATCATCATAGACATTAGATTGAGATGTGATATTATTTGTGCTGGTGGGATCTTGACCGTTGTGGGGCGTGTCAGTCTTTTCTTCAATACTTTGGACAGACTCTCCAGAACTTTCTTCAGTTCTTTCAGCAGATTCACTGCCTAAACCTTCGATATCTCTGCTGTCCGGGACAATTGTAGTTTCAAAACGTCTCTCATCGTTAACATTAGAGTCTGATCGGGACGCAGGCCTTTCTTCGAGCTCACTGGTTGCAGGAACTGTCGGGTTTTCCTGTTTTATCTCGTCTCGGTCCTGAGATCCGTCTTCCAGCCCGAAAAAGTGGTTGCGGACGACATATCGTACACACTGCAGCAGAACGTTCCTCTCGTGGCGAATGTCTGGGGCCAGCAACTACACAGAGGGGGGTAAAAAAAATAGTAAGAAGTGATATCATACACTAGTCATTGGCCCTTTCAGTGCCATTAGCAAAAGTTACGTTTAAATTTATGCTCGTTTTATTTCATATGAAAATACCATTTCCAGTAGAGTTGCGCGGCATGATTGAGGCATGTCTCTGCGTCTTTGTCCCCTTCTTCCTCTCCTCCCTCCTCCTCTTCCTCTTCTCTCATTCCACATGCCGGGGCCAGAGGCTGGTTGAGGAACTGTCCGAGTCTCGCCGGGGTTTTCTACTTGTTCAGAGCACCGACTGTAGTCGGAAGTTGGTGTCATTTTGTTTAGGAGGGCCTCGTTTTCTTGGACAACTTCTTTGGCTCTCAGAATGGGGACATCTACGAAAGAGAAGATCTGGTTAAACACAGAAAAGTCATCGTCTACTGTTTGTCTGGAAGAAAGTGACAAGCGCACCTTCGGGTTCCTCGTCGCTTTCACTCATCGAACCGTAGTTGGCCAGTAATGACCCGAGGGCTGAGCTCATCTGTTTCGGAGCCACAACCAGGCCAGCCGTGCCGGTCTCCTCTTTATCTGAATCTGGGAGGAGACCAGAAACAGAGCTAACGTCTGTCGCTGACGCTGTCATTTGTGGCTTTAATTCTAAAAATTCACCATCAAACCTTTAGCTTCCTTATTTACTAACCTTGGTCAGTATTGGCCAGAACTCCCAGTGGATCTCCCACCTTGGAAAGATGGTTGAATGGTCTGGGGGTCTCTGCAGCAGTGCCGTTTGAAGGGAGGGGCCCTCTGTTACCCCAACCCCATCCTCTGCCTCTGCCCCTCCCTCTGCCTCTTCCACTGCCTCTCATGCGCCTGAGGACAAATAGAAAAATATATATGTATATTTTTACAGATCTAAAGCGCCTTAGTTAAAATAAGTAGAAAAATAAAGGGACTATTACTTGGTGATTCCTAAAGAAAATAATCCAATTTACTGAGATCCTTGGTTAAGTTTCCAAGTCAGTTTTGATCATCTTTAAAAAAATACCTCTCGTAACCGAGCCAAACATGAAAATCATCCTTTTTTTTTACTACTTGACGCAAAAGTACCTCAAGAAAGTTTTTAATTAGTCTCAAATTTTCCACGAAAAGACGATTTGCGGTTCCCAACAGATAATAATGGAGACGATGCTCGTGCTCACCCAAACTGAGTCGTTTCAAGAACGCCTCCGGTCTGCTCCCGCACCTCCATGACTCTTCTCTTCCTCTCGATATTCTCAACCGTCGGGTAGTTTCTGCACGTAAAATAAGTTGGAATCCAGTCAGAAAACAGGAATCGAAGGCGGCAAAACATCTCAAATCGAGTGCGAACCGACTTGCGCCTCTCCTCTCTCCATTTAGCAATCTCTTCCGGAGTATCCAGCTTGATTCTTTTGGCCCCTGGTGCGTGACTCTATTTTTAGAACACAGTACACGTTAGAAAGAAGAAAACTTTAAGTGATACTCAGGGATTTAGCCTACGTACGTTCTTCCAGTGAATGGCGACCAGCTTTTCATGAGCCATGAAGTTGCAGTCAGGTACAGAACACTGTTGATGATATTTCATACAACGATGGGTTATGATTCAGATATCATCCAGAAAAAGCAACCAGTGGCAGATAAATACCTTGACATGCTGGAAAACGTGCTCGTCGTATTTTTGCCGGTTCTTAAAGCCCCGGTCACAGGTGTCGCAGAAATGGGAATACTCCGGCTCCTTCCTGTTTCTTTGCTGCGAATTCAATCCGAGATCCAAATCAAAACGCTTGCAAAAGTAGTCGTACGCTTTAGACGTTTTGCTGATTTTTTTGACGTTACTACCTCAAACTTTTTATTTTATGTGATGGAACAAGAGATTTGTGGATATTTATAAAGTGGAAGGACAAACAGATCAGGAAATGTGAATCAGCAAATTTTTTTCTTTAGCGCGTAGGGCACCAAACCCTTGTAAATCAGGCCCTGGATGACAAAGTCAGAAGGTCTGAAAACATTTGGAAAACCTTGTATCCTTTTATCTACATTTAAGTATGACATAAAATCAGTGTTTGGGTTTAAATAAGACCAAATGTGACAAAGTTCAAGTGTTAAATATACAGATTTTTTTGAAGTTCACTAAAGCTAGCACAGATTTCTCTTTTTGAAAGTAAACGAATCACCTTTTTGCCTTGTTGATAGGGAGGTCTGTAGTTCTGTCTGCCACCGGGATGTCCAGCTTGATACCACTCACCGCCAAAATGCTGATCTGAGAAGAGATCCACGATTAGACAACTAAAATGTTTACAAGTTAAAGAGGCAAACGTGCTGTTATTGACAGGCCTGCCAGAACACAGCTGAAATGCAAACTGTGAGATACACTCACTGAATTGTGGTTGAGCTCCATAGTGAGCAGGTCCATCCGCTTGGCGGTGATAGTAGCCGCCGTGTCCCCAGCTGGCCTGGGGGGGCGCTTGTCCCCAGCTCCACATGCTGGGATGGAAGCTGCTGGAGTGGGTCTGCTGCGGCTGTATGAAATTCGGTGGAGGACAGCTGAAGTCCGGGGGCGGGTAGCGCTGAGAGTCACCCATTTCTCTCGGTCGGTCGCTCTTTGTTTCAACGCCGTCGGTGATATTTAGCAAAACTCTACTAAAACTTCTCCGTCCGCGTTTCACCTCCACATGTTCGTTCTGGAGTTCGTCACTTCCGTGTAAACAGGAAACACCTTGTGTTACGTTCAAAGATGTCGGAAATCGAAACTGTATTGAAGCTTCTGGGGAAGCAATTTATGGACATACATAAAAATAGTTTAATTTAATTAATGAAGATTTCGAGTATGTTAGAACTTAAATTATAGTGTTTTTCATAATATATATACAAACATATATAATTATATATACATATATTATGTATAAGTAACTTTTTTATAAGTATATACATTTTTTTATTTTTTTATGTTTTATTTATTTATAGGTATATATACCCTATGTATACATATCGGGTACTAGATTCCCTATATATGTATACACACAAAAAATGATTAATAATATATACAAAAGAGCGCTTCTAAAATAGATCTGAAAGTGATGTTCTAAATCGGGTATTTTCAACCCATGTAAGCGGATCTGGCAACCCATCCGTTTCCTTTTGCCGACCTCTCTCTGCACCGCGTGTGGAGGAAGTCGTCTGCGGAGAAGCTAAACTCCAGCGCTCTCCTCACCGGGGAGCCTCTTAACAGACATACAGGACTCATTTAAAATAAAAAAAAAAACAATAAAATGTTAGTGCTATTCGAGACCGCTGCTGGCTACGCCATCTTTAAAGTAAGTGTAGAACTTTTTCTTTCTCGCGATTGCTTAAAAAGCAGAATTCAAACGTGGCCACTTTTTGCATGCGAAGTTAGCTCCGACTAGCATCGTAACTCGGAAACTGTTACTGATTAGAGTTTAGAGTTTGCAGCAACACGCGACAAAATGCAGTTAAAGTAGTACTTTTCTGGTCTTGTTAACGTCACGTTTATTTGTAATTAAACGTTACGTTATAATGTTTGGCTAAGTAGCATGCTAACACAGAGCTAGCATTGGGCCTGTAACCACGTGTTGACATGGAGCCTCGCCTGCCTGTTTACTTCAATGGCTCAACATGTGGGGACAATTTTCAAACTTGATCGACCAGGATGAAGCAATATGCTTTTTGTTGTGATAAAACTACAGTGCCAATAACTGTCTGTTGCTCTTTTGAGCATTGCTTTATGAATCAGGAGTCTTAGGTCACAAGCTATTGAGCTCTTATAAAAGGTTTCCTGTCATTTTTTTAAGCTGCATTAAAAAATTCATATGAAGTGTGAGTCGTACATATTTTATAACTTAGTTAGTAGATCTGATGTGTCTGGTTACCATGTGTCTTTCAGGTCCTCGATGAATCCAAGCTGCAGGAGGTGGACAGTCTGTACAAGGAGTTTGAAACCCCTGAGAAAGCCAACAAAATGTAAAGTTCATACATCCCTGTAATCCCATTTAAACCACTCAGATGGTTGCCAATTTAACAAAACAAAGTTGTTTTTGTTTTGTTTTTTTGTCTTTTTCTTCGTCCAGACTGAAACTGAAGCACTTTGAGAAGTTCCAGGACACAACAGAGGCCTTAGCAGGTACTGCCGTGTTCTCAGTTGTGCTTTTTAACATGCAGTGTGGTCTGTGATGTATGTCTGTGGCTGATGGAAACATGAGGTATCCCACAAAATCGTCACTACCACTGAGACCATAACATCCACATTAGCGATGGCTCAGATTTTCATAAAATTGTACGTTTCAGAATTTTTATCTAATTAAAGTTAGGAGTGACTACTTTTTTGTGTCACGTGAAAATGTTTTACTTTTGCTTCTTTTGCCCGTGCGTGTAGTAACTGTTCTTCTCACCTTTGCTGCTAAGCTGCCACCGCCCTTGTTGAGGGAAAACTCGGCAAGAGTCTGAAGAAGGTTCTGAAGAAAGTTGTTGCCAAAGAAGCTCACGAACAGCTCGCCATTAGCGATGCGAAACTGGGCGGAGTCATTAAAGTGAGTACGCAGCTATTTGTAACAGAAGCGGTTTCACCGGGAGTCGAGATTGGTCGTGTCTGACGGGCGCATGTTCCTCAGGAAAAGCTGGACCTGAGCTGCGTCCACAGCCCCGCCGTGGCCGAGCTCATGAGGTGCATCCGCAGCCAGATGGAGGCCCTCATCTCCGGACTTCCTCCCAGGGAGATGAGCGCCATGTCGCTGGGCCTGGCTCACAGGTCGGTAGCGAGCAGGGGAGAGTTGAGGGAGTTGGGGAAGCGGCTGCTGCCAGTGATTACATTTTGCTGTCTGAAAATATCCGTGTGGATTTTCCTCAGCATTCGTCACTACCACTGAGGCGCTTTGGTTCTTTTTCTTTTAAATCTCGACAGAAAACAGTGGATGTGAATTAAATAGATTTTATTGTTTTTTTCCCCCATCTGTTTGCAGTTTGTCCCGTTACAAGCTCAAGTTCAGCCCGGACAAAGTGGACACAATGATTGTGCAGGCCATCTGTAAGTGTGTGATTATTTATATATAAATATATATATATAAAATATTTCATATTTCACTGAGACTTTGTGATGAACCAAGTAGTGCATAATAGTAAAATGGAAGAATAAAAATAAGCCTGTCGCAATATTCTGTATGTGCAAAGCTTGTCAACCTGGATCCCAGAACTACATGTAGCTGTTTATCAAGAATTGTTATGTGTGTGTAAGTGACGCGAGTTGTTTTTATTTATTTTGTCTTTGTCGCCAGCTCTTCTGGATGACCTGGACAAGGAGCTGAACAACTACAACATGCGCTGCAGGGAGTGGTACGGCTGGCACTTCCCTGAGCTGGGGAAGGTCGTCACGGACAACCTGGCCTACTGCAAAACCGTCCGCAAAGTCGGTGAGCTTCATTCGGACTGGGGGGAAAAAATAGGAGATAGATTGCTTTTCTAATAGGAAATATTGATTTCTTTTCTTTTTTTTTTTAACTCTTTGTTTTTGCAGGTGACCGCACCAACGTGGCCACCACTGATCTGTCGGAGATCCTCCCAGAGGAGATCGAAGCCGAGGTCAAGCTCGCCGCTGAGATCTCCATGGGAACAGAAGTGTCAGAGCAGGACATCGGCAACATCCGGCACCTGTGCGATCAGGTACGGGTCGCTCGTAAAAGCGCTCGCGCGGTCGAGAGCGGCTGTGGCGATGACACCGACAGTCGTCTTCATCCTGAAACGTTCGGTGTGGGTCTGTCACTACCTCCTCTGAACAGCCGCGGGTCAGCGCCAAGGCCTGCGGCCGGGCCGCATGCGGGCGTTTCTGTGACACGGATCTGTTGTTTCCCCTCAGGTCATCGAGATCTCAGAGTACCGCGCTCAGCTCTATGACTACCTGAAGAACAGGATGATGGCTATCGCCCCAAATCTGACGGTGATGGTGGGCGAGCTGGTCGGCGCGCGCCTTGTCTCCCACGCTGGTAAGCGTAGAAGAAAAAAGAAGTACAATTAGTTCTCTGTCACTTACCACAACAAGTGTGTGCAAAACTTCACAAATATTTTGCCAGTGTAAAAAAGAAAGTTGCAATTCTAGTTTCTTCATTAATTAATAAAAAACATGGCATACCATTCTCCAAACTTTTTATTTTTTTTTTGTTATATCAACTTGTGCAATGATAATAAATTTATTCAGTAAAAACGGAGCAGAAAATACTAGTCTGGGAAAACGTGACATGAGCAACGCAACCGTGCATTTGAAGCGACAGCAGTGATGATAATGACAGCATGTCGTTTTGCTGAATGTATGTGATGCTTTTAAGTCACTACCTCATCTGAGCTGTCGTCAGGAGTCCCTCCGAACAGATTCTGACCAGAAACATGTTCTCCGTCCTCTAATTTCTGTTCTTCTTTGCATTGAGGTTCCCTTCTGAACCTGGCGAAGCACCCGGCCTCCACGGTGCAGATCCTCGGAGCCGAGAAGGCTCTGTTCAGAGCGCTGAAGACCCGCAAAGACACTCCCAAGTACGGGCTCATCTATCACGCCTCTTTGGTGGGTCAGACTACTGCTAAGAACAAAGGAAAGGTGAGTTCAGGAAACCTGTCTATAAGCAATCATTATCAAATAATAATGATTATCAAAATGAGCGTGATAATTTGCGCTAATTGTTGAAAATACGGCATTTTGAGAAGCACTGCAAAGAATTGACACCCGGTACAAAGTAAAAAAAAAAAAAATAGAGAGAGAAATGTTTTGAAAATGAGAATAAATAAAACAAACAGTCTCCTGTTATATTATGTCTAGATTTCCCGAATGCTGGCGGCTAAAACTGCGCTGGCTATCCGATACGACGCCCTAGGCGAGGACACGAACGCAGAAATGGGAGTAGAGAACCGGGCCAAGCTGGAAGCCAGACTACGGCAGCTGGAGGAGAGAGGAGTAAGAGTCCGAAAATCGATTCTGACCTGCTTTTTTTTAGTGTGTCCTCTGTTTGCCGTTAACTCCCGATTTCTTTCCCACCTCAGATCCGAAGAATCAGCGGAACAGGCAAAGCGATGGCGAAGGCAGACAAATACCAGCACAAGAGGTGAGGAGCAACACGTTCCTGTTTTTAGGAGTCTTTTTCTTCGTAAGTGGAATTATTAAACATCCCTTCGTTTCTTCCAACTCAGTGAGGTGAGAATCTACGACCCGTCCGGCGACTCGACGATTCCGTCCACCTCAAAAAAGAGGAAGTTCGAGGAGGTCGAGGGGGAGACGAGTGAACAGGACGCTGAGACTCCGGTGGCCAAGTCCAAAAAGCCCAAAAAGGAACCGGTAGCAGAAGGTGTGTGAATTTCAAAGGAAAATAAAACTCTTCCAGATACGTTCAAGAATCCACAATGCTCAAAAACGTTCCCGTCTTGTTTTCTAGAGCAAGAGGACGAAACGGCAGCGGAGTCTCCTAAGAAAAAGAAGAAGAAGAAGGAAAAGAAGGCGGAGGAGGAGGAACCTGAGGAGGCAAAGGAAGAAGAGGAGGAAATGCCAGTCAGTGAGGTAAACTTCACATATTATATGAAAATGTTTAGTTTTGATTAATTAATTTTAATTCATTCATTTTAACCGCTCTCGTCTTTGCTTTTCAGCCAACAGAAAAGAAGAAAAAGAAGAAAAAAAAGAAGGTGAAGGAGGAAGATGATGAGTGAAGAGTTGTCATAGTGTATATACTTTATTTTAGCTTTTCTTTTTTTATAAATATGTCATACATTTTTATCTTCAAAACAGCACAGCAGTATTAAGCTGCCTATCCCCTGGCATAAAAATTCATCAGATGTTATTTTATGGATGGGAGAGAGCGTCCCTCCCATTATGAGTGAAATCCCATGTAGTTTCTATTGTTTTTTTGTTTTTTTTCTTTTATCAGTTTAATTTGGATGTTTTCATGTTGAGACGTCTGTATCTATGTGAATGATGAGACAAATAAATCCACATTTCCCATTTGAGTCGTGACCGTTTTCTATTTCACAAAAATCAAAACTTGTAATTTTCGATTCTTACAATTTTTTATTTACTTCAGTCATTTTATTACTAAATATTTCTGTCTACTCTCTGAATGAAAAACATGTTTTTGTTCAGTCTGATGATGTAATTTTTAAATATTAAATGACTGATTTTCATGTCAGTTTCTCAGTACTTTAACTTGAGTAATATCTTGGACGGCTACTTGAGTAAAACTGTCGAAATGCAAACATTACTTTCATCTGATGTTAGATGACGTCATTTCTGTTTCAGGAGTGGCTGAACATAAGTGTGGTGTCATGAATATGTCCAAAACTCTTGAATGGACTGTAATTCATGATCTTCTTAAGCCTGCTGTTATCTTTGTTTCTACTCCATTTTTTTCTTTCCACTCAATTTTACAATAACTTGATTAGCTTTATTTATTTTCTGGCTTATAATCAGTGAGTCAGCAGTTTTTACCATGATTATGTTGACCATAATTTTGGGCTAACGATATATATAGCAATAGACACTTCATCAAAATCAGTAAATAATGCATCTGAGAAAATATTCTGTCCTGCTGCTGCACACCGGGGTTAAATGAACAGGTGATTCACCGACTTCGGCAGCAATTGCAGGAATCCAAAGAAGGTAATGCAATCATACGAATCAGTTGTGTTGGAGTCCAGACTTACCAAAAACATGCAGGACAGCGGTTCCTGAGGACCAGGGTCGGGGACCACTGTATTAAAGAATATTCTCTGAACTCTGATCCAGAACCACACAGCATTCTGGGAAATGTAGGCTGAGGAGAGGTTTTAACTGCTCAACTCACATACATGATAAAAGAATATACTTTGTATTGACTGCTTGGATGCAGGAAATATGGCAGCCATCTTGCAGATGTGGTCAATCCTACTTGGCTAAAGCAAAGCAGCAGAAGATACCTCAGAACTGCTGGATATTTTTGTTCAAATCGACGAACTATTGACGTGAGGGCTTGGGACATAACTTCACATTATTCAAATTTGAAATTATTTGTTTATATTTTGTATTAGCTTTAGTGCTTGGTGTAATACTGGGGTTCAGCCTGCCCTATGAAGACTAATCGATTTATTTAGGAAACCTTCAAAACAAAAACGAGATCTGGGAGGTATCTTACTTGACACTCTTGATACTGACCACCCTGGCCCCTGGCCTCTGAATCGAACCCCTTATTTGAATAAAAAATGTTTGTATTAGTCTTTAAATTGGTCTCCACATTCTCCTTAGGTGTGAGTGTGTGTGTGCATGGTTGTTTGTTCTGTCTGTCTCTGTGTTGCTCTGCAATGGACTGGTGACCAGTTCTAGGGTGTATCCCGGCTCTTGCCTTAAACATTCTCCGGAGATAGGCATAAACACCCCTCCAGATCCCACAGGGGACAAGGGTGTACAGAAAATGGATGGATGATATTTAAATTATTCCATCCACTGTCTTCCACTTATCTGGGGTTGGGTCGCAGGGGTAGCAGCTTCAGAAGGGAGCCCCAGACTTCCCTCTCCCCAGCCACTTCTTCCAGCTCTTCCGGGGGAACCCCAAGGCGTTCCCAGGCCAGCCGAGAGACATAGTACCTCCATCTTCCCCAGGGCCTTCTCCTGGTGGGACGTGCCTGGAACACCAGGGAGGCGTCCAGGAGGCATCCTGGCCAGATGCCCGAGCTACCTCAACTGGCTCCTCTCGACGTGAAGGAGCAGCGGCTCTACTTTGAGTTCCTCCCGGATGACTGAGCTTCTCACCCTATCTCTAAGGGAGAGACCAGCCACCCTATAGGGAAAACCCATTTCAGCCGCTTGTATCCGAGATCTCGTTCTTTCGGTCATGACCCAAAGTTCATGAACATAGATGAGGGTAGGAACGTAGATCGACCGGTAAATCGAGAGCTTTGCTTTTTGACTCAAATCTCTCTTCACCACGACAGACCGGTACAGCACCCGCTTCACAGCAGACGCTGCACCAATCCACCTGTCGATCTCCCGTTCCCTTCTTCCCTCATTCGTGAACAAGATCCCGAGATACTTAAACTCCTCCACTTGAGGCAGGTCACCCTCCCCGACCCGGAAAAAGCACTCTAGCCTTTTCCGGCTCAAGACCATGGCCTCGGATTTGGAGGCACTGATCTTCATCCCAGCTGCTTCACACTTCGCAGTGAACCGCTCCAGCGAATACTGCAGATCACATCCTGATGAAGCCAACAGGACCTCATCATCCGCAAAAAGCAGAGATGCAATCCTAAGGCCACCAAAACGGATCCCCTCAACATCTCGGCTGCGCCTGAAATTCTGTCCATGAAAGTAATGAACAGAATCAGTGACAAAGAGCAGCCCTGGCGGAGTCCCACTCTCACCGGAAACGAGCCCGACTTATTGCCAGTAATGCGGACCAGACTCTGACACCAGTCATACAGGGACCTGACAGCCCGTATCAAAGGGCCCGGTACCACATACTCCCGAAGAAACCCCCACAAAATATTTAATTAAAAAACAAATAACAAAACTTACAAAAATTAAACAATCCAGGGAACAAAAAAAAAAAAAAAAAAACAGCAAAACAAAGACAAGCTGGAGACACAGAAAGATCACAAAGAGACCAGGAGAAATGAGACAAGCAGCCAAGTGACTAACAATGAAATGCTTAAATACTGGGGAGGTTCATGGCTTGACAAAAGACCTGGGATGATCTATCAATCCTTTTTCTTACACCCTTGTCCCTAGTGGGGTCAGGAGAGGTGGTGGTGCCTATCTCCAGCAAGAGGCAGGGTAAAACCTGGACAGGTCGCCAGCAACACAGAGACAGACAAGTAAAAAACAACCTAACAGTCATGCTTTTGGACTTTGAGAGGAAGCCGGAGTACCCGGAGAGAACTGGAGAAAATCAATTTTCTCAATGGAGAGAAAATGGATTTTCTCTCCATGCAGAAAGATCCAGAGCTGGGAATCAAACCCAGGCCCTTCTTTGCTGCAAGGCAACAGAGCTACCAAGTGTGCCACTGGGCTGATAAGCAGATGTGAGTGGAGGGAATGGAAACAGACTGAAAAGGGATAGAGAAAATGGCAAAGGAAAAAGGGGGAAATTACACCGACATAAACTTAACAAAGGAAATAACTAGAAACAAGAAATAAATGTAGTTAGAATCACTAATGAAGAACAGATCTGGAAAACAAGGCAGAATTAAATGGAAACAACTAAGGAACACCATAAGAATCTGAGGATGCCAGCGGAACAGCAGCCTTGGAGGACGAGGGCGGCTGAGCAGAAACCTTTTGGGATGATGACGGCAGAGTGGGAACCTGAGTTTTGTTGCAGGTCATTTGACCCAGCCGACTTCCTGAGCCTGGCTGGAAGTCAGCGGGGAGACCTGTAGGACTTGACCTGATTCCTTGGAGGTCAGCCCGGAGACCAACAGGACTCCCTATGAAGCCCTGGAGGCAAGCCAGGAAACCGGCAAGACTTGTGGGTTTCCTCTTCAGATGGCTGCTGATTCTGCTGTTCCACTCTGTCCCTCGGCCTTTTGTTCAGCTGTTCCACTTCAAGATGCAAGGTGGTGTTAATATTGTCCAAGATAGTTCCTCCTTGCTTTTATCCTGCTCCAGGACTGTGTTCCTCTGCTCCAGCCAGTGCTTTTCTGCTTCAGAATGCTTATTTTCTCCTCCAAGGTGGTGTTTTTATGCGCCAGTGCAGTGTTTTTCTGCTCTTGGGAGGTACTTATTTGCACCAGCGCAGTCTTTTCCTTCTTTAAAGTTCTGTTTACTTCAACCAGTTTTTTAAATTCCTTGTTTTTCTCGCGAAGCAGCTTGTCTATTTCAAGTGAAGCTTTAGTTATGTTTATAACTTGCATCTTTAACTCCTCCTTTGCTTCAATCAGAGACTGTCGTTCAATGGACATCATGCTCACTTCTTTCAAGATGTCATGGAGCTTCTGTGTAACTCTAGCTAAGGTCCATTGTATTCTCTCATTCTCTGCATCAGAAAATGACGCCTTACTGGTCTGATTCTTTGTTGATCCCTTTAGTTGCTCCAGAGCAGTGCTTTTAAGCTTCAGGTTGGTGTTTTCTTGCTCCAGGAAGGTACTTATTTGCTCCAGAGCGCTTTTGTCCTCCTCCAAGGAGGTGTTTTTATGCCCCAGGATGGTGTTTTCCTTCTCCAGGGTGGTACATTTCTGCTCAGAGCAGTGCTTTTAAGCTTCAGGATGGTGTTTTCCTGCTCCAGGAAGGTACTTATTTGCTCCAGAGCGCTTTTGCCCTCCTCCAAGGAGGTGTTTTTATGCCCCAGGATGGTGTTTTCCTTCTCTAGGGTGGTACATTTCTGCTCCAGAGCAGTGCTTTTAAGCTTCAGGATGGTGTTTTCTTGCTCCTTGAAGGTACTTATTTGCTCCAGAGTGCTTTTGCCCTCCTCCAAGGAGGTGTTTTTATGCCCCAGGATGGTGTTTTCCTTCTCCAGGGTGGTGTTCTGTTGCTCCAGGGTGGTACATTTCTGCTCCAGAGCAGTGCTTTTAAGCTTCAGGATGGTGTTTTCCTGCTCCAGGAAGGTACTTATTTGCTCCAGAGCGCTTTTGCCCTCCTCCAAGGAGGTGTTTTTATGCCCCAGGATGGTGTTTTCCTTCTCTAGGGTGGTACATTTCTGCTCCAGAGCAGTGCTTTTAAGCTTCAGGATGGTGTTTTCCTGCTCCAGGAAGGTACTTATTTGCTCCAGAGTGCTTTTGCCCTCCTCCAAGGAGGTGTTTTTATGCCCCAGGATGGTGTTTTCCTTCTCCAGGGTGGTACATTTCTGCTCCAGAGCAGTGCTTTTAAGCTTCAGGATGGTGTTTTCCTGCTCCAGGAAGGTACTTATTTGCTCCAGAGCGCTTTTGCCCTCCTCCAAGGAGGTGTTTTTATGCCCCAGGGCGGTGTTTTCCTTCTCCAGGGTGGTGTTCTGTTGCTCCAGGGCGGTACATTTCTGCTCCAGAGCAGTGCTTTTAAGCTTCAGGATGGTGTTTTCCTGCTCCAGGAAGGTATTTATTTGCTCCAGAGCGCTTTTGCCCTCCTCCAAGGAGGTGTTTTTATGCCCCAGGGCGGTGTTTTCCTGCGTCAGGGTATTTTTTTCCTCCTCCAAAGTGGTGTTTTTCTGACCTACCGCCATGTTTTTCTGACCCAAGGTGGTGTTTTCCTGTGTGAGGGTGGTGTTTATGTGCTCCAAGGCAGTGTTTTTTTGCTCCATGGCGGTGATAATTTGCTCCAAGATAGTGTTTCTCTGCTCCAAGACAGTAGTTTTTTGCATCAGAGTGGTCTTTTCCTTTTCAAGGGCGGTTTTCTTTTGCTCCAAGATGATACTTTTCTGCTCCAGAAAGGTGCTTTTCATCTTCAGGGCGGTGTTTTCCTCCTCCAAGACGACGTTTACATGGTCAAAGCTGGCGTTTATCTTCTCCAGGGCGGCGTTTTCTTGGTCCAGGGTGGTACGTTTTTGCACAAGAGTGGTCTGGGCGATGTTTTTTAGTTCCAAGGCGATACTTTTTTTCACCAGAGCGGTCTTTTCTTTCTCCAGAGCGATGTTTTTTATCTCCAAGGCGATACTTTTTTGCGTCAGAGTGGCGTTATCCTTCTCCAGGGTGGTGTTTTTCTGCTCCAGTGTGGCGTTATCCTTCTCCAGGGCGGTGTTTTTCTGCTCCAGTGTGGCGTTATCCTTCTTTAAATTTCTGTTTTCGTCGGCCAGTTTCTTAAATTCCTTGTCTTTCTCCCCAAGCAGCCTGTCTATTTCAAGTGTAGCTTTTTTTGTGGTTATAACTTGCATCTTCAGCTCCTCATTGGCTTTAATCAGGCACTGTCGCTCAATGGACATCGTGCTGACTTCTTTCAAGATGTCACGGAGCTTCTCCGTCTGTCGAGCTAAGGTCCATAGTATTTTCTCATTCTTGGCATCAGAAGACGACGCCTTACTGCTCTGACTGGTCTGATTCATTTTTAATCCTTTTTGTCTGTACAAATCCACAACCTGTTCAACGTTTTCCGTTATTTACCTCAGTTAGGACTTATCTTTTTGCCTTGAAAAGCTTTTGTCAATCTCTTGTTAGGGATCAACCCTTGCACTTGCACTCCAGTTTCTGCAATGACCGTAGAATTTCAGGAGAGCAGCTTTGTGATGTACTGCAGCTCCACAAAGGGTGCCTCACTCTTTGTGACATCAACATGCGTGATGTCACAAATTGATGTCAGAACTAACTGTGGTGAGTTTCCCCAGAGAGCATGAGTTAACTCAGAGCTTTTGAAATACGCATTTAATCAGGGAAAAGCGAAGTGTCGCTATTTGAAAAGGAAGGACAGTAAAGTAAAGTCTTATGGTTCTAGTTGCCGAGCAGTACCAGCAGAACCGGGGACGGATTACCGTTATCCATTACTCCCAAGTTTGGGTTCATGTCTAATGGGCGAAACAGCACCCCCTACTGGTGGTTGGCAGTAATATTAAACATCTCGTTGACAGTTCATGAAAGACGGGCGCGTTTCTCACGAACATAACAGAACGTTTAATGTTCTGTTAGCTTGATGCTAATATGCTGTTCCCGCTGTGATGAACCTGATTCCTGATCAGCCCATAAGTTTGTTAATGTAATAAAGCCCCCAAAAAGTAAAGAGGGAGGGAGAATCAAAATAATAAAATGCCACTCGTAAAATGGCGCTGAAGTTGACGTAGAATTGATTGGGCGCGTGCGCTAAGGGGGCAGCGCTCAGCAGCCAGTCATGATCAGGCGATCGACGGGTCGCCGAACTCGATCGGTATTCGACTTGAAAGTCTTCCCACACGGCACATGGCGACACTGCATGCGAGTTGGACGTGTTATGAAGTGGAGCGGGAGGGTTTTATTGCCGTTTGCTAATTTCTGGAGCATACATACACAAATTTTGTTGTACAGAAGTCAAAATGTCGCAGTTACAGGCGAGGTTCTTCACGGAAGACCAAAGGTGAGACTGGAAACAGCAGCAGCGCTTTAAGCTAACTGAGCAGCTAGTTCGCGGAGCTAAACTGTAGTGGAGTCAAATTCAGTTCATTTCTGCGGTTGAGTTCTATTGTTAACTTACTACAAAAGTGCACGTGGTCCGTAATTTTTGATTTTTAGTAAGTTATGTATAATAAATGTGAAATTGGGACTAGCTGCTGTCATTTACCCTTTAATTTGATAGCACTGGAACAGGCTGATATCTCTCTCTCTCTCCCTCTCTCTCTCTCTTTGTGTGTGTGTGTCTGTGTGTAGGTATGTTGTAGATGACGTCCCATTCTCCATCCCAGCTGCCTCTGAAGTCCAGGATCTTAGCAACGTCATCAACAAGCTCCTGGAAGCAAAGCATGGTAAAGTGACAAGACAACACAATCAATTCCAATCATGCCACCATGTGCATAGACGACTTGACACAACAGAACTGGCGCATGTCTTATGAAGTCAAAAGTATTTTTTTTCCGTGATCGCATGAAACAGCAGTCGTAGCCTCACAAAGATGAGTATTTCTAGAAAAATACTCTTTAACACCATGATGCTTTCATGGAAGCCTTTTGCAAACTAAAACAAAACAAGAAAACACAAAAGCTAGCTATAAATTCAAGGTATAACTGCAGTTTATTTGTTGCAGTATTTTGTGTTTTGTACTTGACCCGACAGCATCTCACAGTAGGGTGGAGTTTGACTTCCTGGTCAAGGGTCAGTTCCTGCGAACCCAGCTGTCCACTCACATGGAGACGGAGGGAATATCTACGGTAAGACCTGCCTGAGCTTTCTTACACTTTTAACTTCAATTGTTCTAAAACCTAGTAAAGCTGAGTGTTCCCATCTTGTGTTTCAGGAAGACGTAGTGGAGATAGAGTACGTGCAGCGGATCACGGCGCCGGAGCCAGAGGAGTGCATCATGCACGACGACTGGATCAGCTCTGTGGAGGCGGACAGCGAGTGGTAAACACGCCCTGCTTCTGTTTGGAAAACGTCGCTTATTCGTCTTAATAAAGCGCCAGTTTTGTTTAAACTTCCCCTCTCCCCCTCACCGTTTTTTTCAGGATCCTAACAGGATCGTACGACAAGACAGCCAGGATATGGTCTTTAGAAGGGAAGGCGGTGACGACAATGGCTGGACACTCTGACGTCGTGAAGGATGTTGCCTGGGTCAAAAGAGGTCAGCTTGCTTAGAACTTTCTATCGCAGTTTGTCTGTGTTTTGTTTTTTTAGGCTTAAAAGTTGTGTTTTGCTGCGTAGATGGCCTGACGTCCCTCCTCCTGACTGCGTCTCTGGACCAGACCGTCCTGCTGTGGGAGTGGAACTCTGAGAGGAACCAGGCGAAAGCCAGACACTGTTGTCGGGGACACACAGGAAGCGTCGACGCCATTTCCACAGACCCCTCAGGCTCTAAGGTCGACATTTAAAGCTTTGGTGTTTTACTTTTGAATCGATAAGCGCTGACTAACAGCGTTTTCTCCGTTTCTTACAGTTCTGCAGCGGCTCCTGGGACAAAATGTTGAAGATCTGGTCGGCGGTGCCCACAGAGGTGGCGGATGAGGTGGAGGAGCTCGCTGACCGACCCAGGAAGAAACAGAAGACCCAGCAGCTCGGCCTGACCAGGGTACGCACAGAACCCGACCTGGAGCAGCTCGAAACCACCCCTCCAGCTCCTAACTCGTGTTTTCCTTCTCCGACACAGACCCCCTTGATGACGTTGTCCGGACACAACGAGGCGGTGTCCTCTGTCTTGTGGTGCGACAGCGAGGAAGTGTGCAGTGCATCCTGGGACCATACCATCCGACTGTGGGACGTGGAAGCCGGAGTCATGAAGACCACACTGGTAAGAAGAGCAGCAGCTCAATGTTGAAATTATAGCCTTGTATTCTTTAGTTAAGAATATATATATTTAAAATTTTGAGGGGGGAAAAAACATGGGGGCTCTTCCAAGTTTGAAAAGTCAAAAATTTGCTAGAAGAGAACTTTTTGTAGACACATCTGTTCAGTCATAAACCTGTTTCGGTCATGTTTCCCACAATGCATTCTGTTTTGTCCCCCCCTCCCAGTCGGGCAGTAAAGTGTTCAACTGCATCTCCTACTCCCCTCTGTGTCGACGGCTGGCCTCAGCCAGCACCGACAGACACATCAGACTGTGGGACCCTCGCACCAAAGGTGCCGATTGGGCTTAAATTATATAAAAAAAAATTTTTTCACAACACCCCTCCTCTTTTCTGCTTTCTGATGTCGTTTCTGCAACTTCTGCTCATCAGACGGGACGCTGGTGCTGTTGTCTCTGACGTCCCATACCGGCTGGGTCACCGCAGTCAAGTGGGCGCCTTCCCATGAGCATCAGCTCATGTCCGGTTCCCTAGACAACCTGGTCAAACTCTGGGACACCAGGAGGTATGTAGGCATTTTGTTAAAACTGAAAAATTAGACTAATTGTCATCAAATTGGTGGACTTAAAGAATGTGAATACAGATCACCATGTAGAAAACAAAACTTTTAGGGGTCATTTATCCACACTTCTTTGCCTGCGCCGCCTCATTCTGCGAACCGTCTCGTTTCAGCTGCAAGGCTCCGTTGTACGATCTGGCTGCTCACGAGGACAAAGTGTTTTGCGTGGATTGGACAGACAGCGGGGTGAGGCAAACCATCAGCGTTTCTCACCGGCTCTCCTTTCAACTGATCGCGAAATGTCATTTTCAGCGCCTGAATCGTTGTTGTGCCTTTTTGTTTTTCAGCTGATGTTGAGCGGCGGCGCAGATAACAAGCTCTACACCTACAGACACTCCGGCGCTCAGACGGATGCAGGGGCGTAGGCAGACGCCAGCCATCTTGTTTTCGGAACCTGGTTGTTTTACAGTCTCCCTGTGACCCGAGCAGAGCATAAATTAACTTTCCTTCCTCAAACGTGTCGACTTTACAAAAGACAAATAAACCTACAGTTATGTACAAGTGTTGTCTCCGTGTAAAAAAGGTATTTGTTATTAAAAACTTTTTTGTTTACCGATGAAGCCTTGTGACCTTTGTGGATGTGATGTCAAATGGTATGAAAATCTTACAATTCTCTTAAATAAACTGCATTTTGGTGGTTGTAACATAAAAATGGAAAGCATTCAAGGTTTTGCCAGGCACTGTAATTTTATTACATACACAGAAAAAAATATTTTAAAAACTAATTTTAATCTCTAGGTCAATTAAGAAGGTTTATGTAAGTATTTCCTTTTAGGAAATGTTTCACCGAGTGAACTTCCTCATGTTTCTTGTCTTGTGGAAAAGCCTTTCCTGCTCAGACTGGTTTGACAACTGTGACTTCACCTTCCCTTAACACTCGCATGTGCGATTTTATCTGCATTTTGAAGTTTCCCTATGCACAACGCTTGATTTAGAAACTAATCCATCTCGGCAGACAAAAAGTGGACTTGTTCGTCGTCCTCGGCTTTTAATCCCAATAGACGATCTTCGACGGAATCTGACGAACGGTGCCCCCTCGTGGTCACTCGCCGCCGCGGCAGCGAGTGTGCATATCCTGTTTCTCTGACTCAGAGGATGATGGCTATCGGGAGAGGAGGTTAGCCGAGCTGGTCCACATAGATGCTCGCGCGGCTGGACAACACTACGAGGAAGGTAACAGCCTATCCTTTCATTTCACATTCATGCGGGACAACGGGGAGGATGAGAGGGCGAAAACAACCCGACTTTATGTTGGCGTTTTCAGTCGCTGCTTTGAACGTTCATCTCTCTGAGACGTTCTCCAACTGACATTTGCTGCTAGCTAAATTGTTGCTAGCAGAGGAACCCAAGTGATGCTTATTTTTCTCGACTTTACCGCTTACCCATTTTATCGCGATATTTCTCGGGAGTTACACATATCCGAGCGACACCTCGGAGTTTTTGTCTCTTGTCGACAAACGGGGGGAGTTTAGTGAAACCGAACACCTGCTTCAATATCAGCTGCTGCCAGGTCGCAGGTGTCTTTGCTCCCAACTCCGGGAACCATATTCAATTAGCCCATTTAGCCTGTAGCGCCCATCAGCCACAGATAAGCCCCAGTGACAGGTTATAACTTGATTACAACTCTCTGGCTTAACAGGAAGGGTTCAGATTTCTCTGGAAAATCAGCAAAACTCCGTTTAGTCGTAGTTTGTTGCCTACAGAACAACTTGTCCTGGTCGGTTTTGGATTTGTTTTGTTGTATGTTATTTAATCAGTACATTGGACCAACATCAGACGCAAGGCATACGTCTGATGACGTCACACAAGGCATAGTGCAGCATATCAGTTCGTTTAAATATGTGTGTTTGCTTTTTATTTATGCATTTATTTAGATGTGAAATTTCTAGTGGTTCTCAAAGCACAGGCAGAACAAAATGTACCGCTTTTCAAAAGTGCAAGTAATTTTCTTCATTGCCTGTTTTTATGAAATTAATTTAATGCCAAACAAACATATACATTGCTTGATTGGTTTCTTTAAAACTCTTTAACTCTTGGGTTCTTTCAGAAGACAAAACAGCGGATTTCCAAAGATGGAGGGGTATGTGACATTTAAGCGCACCCGATTTTGGTTTTAACCTGCGACGGCGTAGATCAGAACCGAGCCTTTCGTCCCTTTGACCTCCAGGTTTGCTGCGGACATGCTGAGCGGCGGCCGGGCTCTGCTGGGCGAGGACAGCTCAGTGATGGCGCGCATGCAGAAGAAGTTCTGGAAGACCAAGCAGGTCCTCATCAAAGCTACAGGCAAGAAGGAGGATGAGTATGTGGTGGCTTCAGATGCCGACCTGGACGCCAAGCTTGAGGTAGGTTCGCTCATTTGTAACATTTAGGAGTGGGAGAAGGTTCTGCAGGAAGAGTTCTCGATGCCAACAAGCTATTAAATGTTTTATATGACAGTTTGACTGCATAGCGAGATTCGCTTCCCATCATTTGGAACTTAAAATGAAGGACATCGTGTTGGTTTGTGAGGGACCTGGTACTCTGTGTGCCTGTGTGTGTGTCGCTGAATATTGAGGGAGAAACTGAACTTTTTGTTCCGTCTGGAACAAGATCCGGCAGCCTGTTTGCCCCCAAATCCCTCCCCGCTGTCATGGTGATCAGAAAGAGGACAGGGAAAAGAAAACTGAAACACAATATTTTAATGTTTCTTCTTCCCGTTTGCCTCAGAAATTGTCCTCAGGGCACTAAACGAGCAGATCAGATTTGCAAATACGTTAAACCCTTGGTTGTTTTGTGTTCTGTAAAACATGTTTTCTATATATTGTCTCTAAAACAAGGCAGGGTTAATCAGACACACATGGAGTCAGCGAACCGGTCCATATTACGCCTAACACAACAACTTGTAGATGTTTGACCACTACTGAAGGAAGTCTCTGTTTATTCTCCAGTTAATAAGTAACTCTGAACATGTGCAGCTGCGTCGTCCATTTTTCTGTCTTATGCCGTTAAAAAGGAGACTCCTTATGTTGCTTTGTGTGAAGTTTAAGGCTGGTTGTTTTGTGTTTTTACTGTAAATTCGGCCCTTGCAGATGTTTTTCGAAAGGTCATGGAGACTTCTGCTTTGTTTCCTCTTCAGGAAAGCCTCAGAGATTCTGTTGCTATGATACATGCTGTGTACGGCCGTGGCAAGCTGTTCATGAGGCTGAGGGATGGGAGTTACTGGAACGGGTCAATCCCAAAAAAGTCCACTGTTACACTGAAATAAACTAAAAATTCTTCACTTCTTTAAAATATCGTAGATTTTTCTCACGTTACAATCTCAAACCTGAATGTATTTTGATCATTCATTTTGATCATTTTGATTTTCTAAATGACACCTTTTTCAGTTCTTCTTGCCCTGTGTGTCGTTTTCTGCAGTTCTTCCGCTCCGTTCAGCTGACGTGCACAGAGTTGCTGAAGGTGATCGAAAAGTACCAGCACAGAATCACACGTGAGTCAGAACCACGCATATCTGCCGGTTTCTGTTTTTTGAATTTACGGACCGATTCTTCTTTACTCCCCCGTTTTTTTGTTTTTTTTTATTCCCAGGGTTATCCCAGGAGGAGAACGAGCTCGGCCTGTTCTTGCGTTTCCAGGCTGAACGTGACCGAACGAAGGCCGGGAACATGATGGAGGCCACCAGCAAGGCCCTGTGCACCTCCGCCAAGCAGAGGTCAGCAGCTGCAGCTGACCATCAGTTAACTACTGTTTGGGGAAAACGAAGCTTTTTAACTTTGAACGCTTGCGCTTCTTTTCTGTGGCATCTTTAGGATGGCGCTTTGCCCGCCGTTGCAGCGCATGTATCAGGAAGTGGAGACGTTCCGGCGGCGCGCCATAGCCGACACGCTGCTGACGGTCAGCCGGATGGAGAAGGCCCGCACGGAGTACAGGGGAGCGCTGCTTTGGATGAAAGACGTTTCTCAGGAACTGGACCCAGACACCTACAAACAGCTGGAGAAGTTCCGCAAGGCAGGAAGCATTTGGATCGCCGACGCCCCTCGGTTCCACCTGTCCGTGTCGCTTCATCGTTCCCGTGTCTTTCTGCTCTCAGGTCCAGTCGCAGGTCAGAGGGACTAAGAGCCAGTTTGAGAAGCTGAAGAATGACGTGTGTCAGAAGGTGGACATGCTGGGAGCGAGCCGCTGTAACATGCTGTCTCACTCCCTCTGCACCTACCAGGTCCGCTGGAGTTCACACTCTGACATGCGTCTGTCAGCCTCAACTGTCAGTAACTAAAATGTTCTCTCCTCCCGGTTCCATCAGACCACTCTGCTGCAGTTCTGGGAGAAAACAGCCAACGCCATGTCGGGAATCCACGACGCCTTCCAAGGGCACATACCATACCAGTTCACCACAATCAAGGTGCTGCAGGCTGCGTTTTGAATCTGGGCCAAATTCTGCCTTTTGCACATAGTAATCCAGTTTTTAATATTTTTTTAATCTTTTCAGCATCTACGGGATCCATTGGAGGAAATCTCTGATTCCCAAAATAAAGAGAAGAACGAAAATCCCCAACAGAACAACACAGACAGGTGAATTTTCATGTCAGTCAGTTAAATGTCTTAAAACTCTGGTCTGCATCAGACATGCAAATCCTTGTCATTCTATATTTCCTTTTCCACATTAGTTTGATTTATTGAAAAAGATGAACAAAACATAGCACATTCTAAGGTAGAAAATATTCTTAAATAAATATTTAGAAGAACAGTCTTTCGCTGAAGTTACTACTTCAAATCGTGTCGCATTCAAGTCAATTTGCTGTTAGTTTTCTAATTGTCAATATGTGAAAAAAAAAGATATTATAGATTTTATTATTCTTTCTTTAAATTCTCCAAATGTCTTTTGTCCTTCCTCTCAGCCTGGTGTCCTTGGACGATGACAAGCCAGCAGAAAGTACATCTAATTCAGGTTAGTGCTGCCCCCTGTTGGATGAAACACAAAATAGCTCAGCCACGTTGAGCAACAGTAGAGTTCAGACTTTTTGCTTTTTATTGTTTGGTTTTGATCAAAATAAAAATGCATATTTCTGTCTACCAATGCAGACCTTAAGCTCAGCAGTGATGGGCAGAGCAAAGCTGGTGAGAATGGTAAGTGATTTTTTTGTTCTTTTTTTTTTTTTTTTATGTGCGTATTCATTTTCTGTAAATTGTCCACATGGGGACTGCTGCTCGTTAGTGTGAGCGGGAAACTTTTACAATGAGTCTGATCTCAGCGCACCATAAACATTCCAGCCATGCACGACCTCAGAGGGCTCTCTGGAGACGCTGGCGACGACCTCATGCTCATGGCCTGCAGCGTGCCGCCCCCATCAGACGTCCCCCTGGTCCCGCCTCCTTCTCAGGACGGCGACCAGAGCGAGAGCTGGAGCTTCGGACGCTTCGAGTCCAGCCTCCCACAGCTGCCCGCCTCGGGTAAACTGGCTGGTTGTTTTCGCCACCTTTTCACTTTGACCTTTGACTTCAACTTGCTTGCGCTTCTCTTCTTGGCTGTGGGGGAAATTCTTACCTTCTTCATTTCCACAATCAAACATAACAAGCACAAACTGCTCCTGAAAAGCAGCGTTTTTTGATATTCAGAGTCTTCTTCCTGTCATTGTGTTTGTTTAGGTGACAGTTTGCTCTCAGGCAGTCTGCCGATCCCATCAGAACCAGGGCTAACGCTGGAGGAGGAAGATGGTGAGCGGAGCGACATCGCTTTCCTGAAGGACCTCCTCAGCCCGGGCCCAGGGGGCAGCGATGAGTTCAGCAGAGAGTGGCAAGACGCCTTCGGGGCGTTTGACCCCCCTAGCGTTCCCGCCGCCGGCACCGGACCCACCCGTCCCCCTTCCAACCCACCCAGCCCTACAGGCTTCCTGCCGTCACAGCTGCTGGATCACAGTTTGAGCTCCTCAGGTGAGCCACAAAGCGCAAACAGGGTGTCCACCGTGCAAACAGGGTGTCCACCGTGCAAACAGGGTGTCCACCGTGCAAACAGGGTGTCCACCGCGCAAACAGGGTGTCCACCGTGCAAACAGGGTGTCCACCGCGCAAACAGGGTGTCCACCGCGCAGCAATAGAAAGTCTGAACTTTGTGTGTCTAAAATTAAAGCCTTAAAATTTCTTCAATTGATTTCATAAAATAAGTTGACCATGTAAGGCTGTTAGTTGATGGATGGAGAAAGCTGTTGTTAATATGTTCATCACAGGTCTTAAATTTTGTCTTGACACAAGTATTTCATATCATATATTCATATTTAATTTTTGTGAGGCAAAGGCTTGAGTTGCCCTTTCAAGACGGTTGAGGCTATCGTTAGCAGTAGCCTCAGCCGACTTGTGAATGTAATGAGCTAGCCAGCATAGCTAGTTAGCTAGATAACCTCGACATATCCTTGCTAACCAGCAAGCATACCTATAGGATGGCCTTGCTAAGTCCACATTGACTGTAATCTGTTTTGTGTCCCCTGCATACTTTAGGTTGGGTGACCCCACCCATGTTCCAAGCTCCACCCCTGCAGCTGCCCCCTGGTCAGAACCAGGCAGCTCCCCGATCTCATCCAGCTGCAGCTAACGGTACGACGCTCAGCTGTAGAAAACCTCTCAGCAGAGTCGCTTCTTCCCAAGCTGACCCTTCTGTCTGACGTTTCCTACAGCAGCTCCAGGAGGATCCAAAGACATGTCTGCGTGGTTCAACCTGTTTGCCGACCTTGACCCGCTTTCCAACCCCGACGCCATCGGACGCTCTGCTGACGAGCTGCTCAACGCCTGAACCTCTCGGAGCTGCTTCAATGTACCTTCAGTCTCTCTTTGAAAACACATCTGTATTACAGCAACTTGTCATTCCATCATAATTGAGCACACACACACACACACACACACACTAATCTAGAAGCTAAAAACATCGAGCTGATGACCCTCAGCTGCTGTAACTGACTTTACAGTTACACCGAAGCTGCGGCGGTTCGTGTTACCTGATCATGGCTGCAGCGCCTGGATGTTAGGGAGGATGTCGGCGCCCCGCCTTTGTTTTGGATGTTGCCGTGCGCTTTCTGTGTTTGGTTTGTTTGGGCGTGTGTCCGTTTGCTGAGTGTACATATTCAGAGATCCAGAGTGGATTTTAAAAAAAACACACACACAAAAAAAAAAAACGCTGCTTTCTGTGACGTTTCAGTTTTGCTGAAAACAGTTTGTGTGAAGTACCACATGATTGTCACAAATGATTCATAGGCTGGGATGTGATAGGTCTGTTTTTCCTAACTCCTGACCCCAAAAACGACACACTAATCCATCATGTACAGGCAAAGTGAAACCACTACACCTTCATTGCATTTAAACAAAAATTTAAAGCCAAAATATGTATCTAGCACTTTTTTATTGGACACTTTCAGCTCTTTAAAACCAATATAACAAGCTGATGTTTGCTGAGTAGTTTCCAGAAAGCCAAATTTGTCTTTCATGTTCTATAGAGTCGGAGAAAACTCTATAGAGTTCTGTGGCGTCTCATTTATGAAACCTTAAACGCCAGAAACAAACATTTTAGCAATTTGGCAACTAGTCTTAAATCAGCCCCTACCTACTTGTACGACTGCATCCTTTAAGCAGTTTGTTCTTCCTGCTTTGTGCATGAGCTACTGCCATGTTTATCTGTTTGCAGTAGAACTTGTCTGCACACCTTACGCCCAAAGAAAATAAGCAAACTATACGACAGAACCCAGAGGTAGGTTCAGCAAAATGCAATCTAACAGCTGAAGTTCAAATTCTTTTTCTCAAGTCATAACTAAGGCTTTTGGTAATAGAATATGGTTAAATGATTGATAAATAATGAGCACAACTAGAAAGCTATTGGGTATCATCTGGGGACATAAAATGTCACATTTCATAAGAGTGAAATGTGCATTTAAGTTTAAACTTAAGTGCAAATAAGTTGAAACTTAAATTTTACAGAAATTTTATGTGATATTTGTCTAGAACTGAAGCAGAGTGGATTGTTGATGTGTTTGGAATGGAGGAAATGGTCGAAAGGTGGTAACGATGCGGCAAAAAGGTGAATCCTTACGTACTTGTAGGTCAATTTTCCAAATTTTTTCCAAAGGTCTGTCCATAGCAAATATTTCTACTCTGATCAGCCTTAAAAAATGAAACATGGCAGAAAAAGACGGATGGATGAGTCAGAAATGGATGTGACAGATGACTTCTAGAGAAACATATTTTTCCATACTTCTTTTTTTTTTTACATTAACCCAGAACTACAAATTAACTTTGCAGGAGGATTATTATTTGGCCATAAAGTAGTAGTCTGGCATGTCATTTTTTCCATATCCTCTCACAGCCGAACTGGTAAAAGCAGAGCGAACTGAGCCATTTAATGGGTTCTTCATGATGCGGTAGATAGCAAATGCCTCGATTTCATCAAATGGTCTGGAGCTAACTTTAAACTGTGAATTCTCAAACTGAAATTCAAGGTGTGCAAACTTTAGTGCGACATCAACAAACGACGTGGTTGAAATTCCATCTACTGAATCCAGTCTAAGGCCAAGGAGACCTCTTTTGCTTGCAGATAACTGGTGCGTCATAATCATAATAATCACAAAACCATAATAGCTATGAAATAAAACTCAAATATTCATTATTTTAGCTTTGTGTGCCGTTAAACACAGCATTCGAAGGAACAGCTTAACAAAAAGGGATTTGTCTCCATGTGTGGATTTCTGACAACTAAATGCTTCAGTGCGATTTAGTGCAAATTTGTTTCTAAAAGGGATTTTTAAAATTGGAACTAAAAAGGGTCCAAATTGCACCAAATCCTCAGTTGGGATATTTGTTTGCTGATATTTTTTAACAAGCTGCACATTAATATTCCAGCTCACCTGCAACATTTGTTTCACTTCATTGATCTTCTAATGCAACTTAAAAAAAAAAAGACTACTAGAATATTACTATTTCTGTCAGATCAAGTGTAAATATTACTTTTCACACTGAAAATAAAAGAATGTATTTCTCAAGTCAATAAGAGACGAGTCGTTTATTTTAGCTATGCCTTTTATTTCACTCAAGGGGGTTTAAAAGATGAAAACTTGGCAGTTTGGTTCCCAATCAACTGGACACGCAAACAAAGAAACGAAGCCTCATCCCAAAATGCTTTTCTTTCCACACTGAAACAAGCATCTATGTTTCAGGTATTTAATCCTTTTTTTGTGTGTCTTTTTTGGTGACATTTCCAAGGGACAAGTCGGAATGTGCCGCCGTCGTCGTGATTGTGTTTCAGCGGGTGGATTTTGGAAGGGGCCAATTTTTTATTGTTTTTTTCTCCCTTTGTTTTTTTTTTTGTCGCAACCAGCCGTTGCTCCAAGTCGGGTCGCTGAACACATAACATCCACACTTTTCTACATCTACTCTGCTACAAATTAAAGTCAGTCGGGATTTCCACCGTGTGAGGCTACATAGAAAGCAGTCGTTGTTTTGCTCTGTTTATTTATGTCAGCATATATCTTTGTATCCTACTCTCTACGACCTGAGATGTCGGTTCTTGTTTAGAAATCTCCGAAGACCCAAATCCTCTCCTGTCTGAGAAATAAATACATCATCATTCACAATAATGAGTCAAGTTGTAATTCACAGTACTCAAGATGAGAAGTCGTACGTTCCACTTGTTGCCTCGTCCGATTACATATCTCTGTCAGCCAGTAATACAAACACAGTGCCTCTGTATTTACAAGTCCAGTACATTCCTGTCCCACTGTAGCAGGCACCGTTAATTAATCGTGACATCTACAAAAATACAGGAGGGTGGGTTCTGACACGGAGAGGCTGTCACTGAGCGAGCTACAGTCATCACTTAATGCCTGGAAAGGTAAGCTTTTTGCGTGTTTGTTCTTTAGAAAAACTATAACAATGCAGCGGTCAGACAAATTAGGCCATCGGTTTAGACTTAATATTTTCTTACCACCCAGTTTTTGATTTGCTGATATTGACTTGAGCCAGTTGTTTCCCTCAAAATTGACCAATAACGGTCGTTAGCTATTTAAGTTTCAGACAGTAGTTGCAGTAAAACATTACTTATAAGATTTTGAAGCAGAAAATTCTGATGTAGTTGAGATATTTAAGCCTTTTTGGAATCTTATGTTGTCAGTATGGTTAGCATTACCGAAACAGCTCAATCTGAAATTCCTGTACAATGTAATTCTTTACCTTCTATATTCTGTATGTTTATATGGGCCACACCAGTTCTAGGTTAAGTCAAAGAGACTAAATATAAAGAAGCCTAACCTTACTAAATGTAGTTTATTTTAAACATTAACAGTACACAGTTTCATTTGATTCTTTGCTGGCTATACAAATAGTTTAAAATTGTCTATTTTCTGCAACCCAGATTGCTGCGATGGTCTGCGGCTGCATGGGACCTTGAGTTGACCAGCCTCTCCGTGAGAAAAACCCTGCAAGTAGATGCATTCAAAAGCAATACAAGCCGACCAAGACGGGAGGACCTCATGGAAGAGGAGGAGCTCGCAAAACGGAGAAAAGATGGGCGAGGGTGAGCAAAGGTTGGCGCTGAAGGGAGGTCGGGTATGGGGAGGGGCAAGCAGACACGGGTTGAACATGCGTCGAACATCATAGCCCTGGCCTGTGTTTCCCAAAGGTGCCCAGCAAAGGGCTGATTAAAAAAAAGAAAAAAGTAGCAAACGGATCCCAGGATTTGGTCTGCAGGTATTTTAAGGATACGCTGTTTGCACTTTTTCTTCTTTGCTGCTTGTATCTACAGCCTTCATAGTGCGATGATCATAATTACGTTCACAGCATTATGACGGTTCAGGGAAACTGCGGTCGAAAACGTCAGGCACATTTTTGAACTTCTCACATCCCTTCAAGGTATGCTACGATTCATCTGGCAGCACCAAAGTTGACCTCTGCGGTCGATCTGGCGGTCTATGAGAAAACCAGCGGCCTTTTTCTTTCTTTTTTTTTTTTTTCATAATGGAAGGCATAATTTATATCAAGACAAACAACCGTAGATAGAAAAACAGATATGTCTGTGGAAAGGCGCCATGGTATAATACGATGAAATCAAAAGAAATGTCTGTCTTTTTCCCCCCCTGTTTTCTCCGAGAAGAACAGGAATGGAACCAGTGCTGAAGGTAGAAGAAAGCGGTGAAAGGTGAGCTACAAACGCCTGCCCTGGAAGGCAGGAGTCTCACATCAGAGGAGGAGGCAGTGGGAAGAGCTTTTTAACAAAAGAAGGACATCAGAGAGAGCTTAGCTGGCATGCTAAAGGCTTTTTTTTGTTGTTGTTTTAGGAGCAAAACGGTTGATTCCATAGTGTTTTCTGATTCGGCTGATAGGAAAGGGAAAGAGGGTTGTTGACTTTGAGGCCAACGGGGCAGTCAAAAGCTCTCCGGCTCCTCCAGGAGACAGGGCTGGGTGGAGAGAGGCACCAGGGACGGGGACAGGCTCCGGAGGCCCACCCCTGGGCGAAAGTTGAGGTCCGGGGCGGGAAGCAGGGGCTTGAGGATGCTGACGAGGCAGAAGGCAGAACCGCTGTTGGGGATGAAGTTGACCTTGTTGCGGTCGGGACACAGGAAGGGAGGGATCTCCTCCAGAGGTTTGGGCCTTAAAACAAAGTGACACATAGTTGTTCACATCAGTATTCCTTTGTTATGAGTTACGAATGTATCATAAAACTTGAAGACTACTCACATGCTCTCTTCAGATACTCTGACCTTCTCACAGCCCTCTGGTGGTTCTCTCTTGAACATGTAACTGTTGTTGGGTCTGGGAGAGGCGGCGTACTTGGGCAGTGGGGAGCATGGACTTAGCTCTGGTTAGAAGGAGTTTTGATTGCCCATTTTTAAAGGGTAAACTCTAAAATTCAAAATGCACTGTAAGAAAATCTCAAGTAAATTCGGTTTCTGCTCACCTTTCTCATCGTAGGGGCTGCCCCCAGCCGTGTCATTGAGGACGCTGAGGTAGGAGGGGGAGATGGAGTCGGGACGACTGCTGCAGTTGCCGCTAAGGCCACCCCCCGATGGCGTCTGTGTGTCGATGCTGCGGGTGCTGCTGCTGCGCTGAGCGGGAACCGGTGGCGGCGCGCGATGGCCGTCAGGGACATCCTGCGGCTAGGTAAGTCACAAAAACAGCGTTGCGGCAGTGTGACCCGCTGTCCTTCATGGAATGCATCAACATGTTCTTGGGGACTCACAACGATGGCCTCGTCCTTCTCCGGGGTGTCTCGGATGATGATGCGCTCGATTTCCTGGTTCAGGCCCTCCACGCTGTTGCGGAAGCGAGGAGCCGAGGATTTGGATATAGGAATGGGTATGAGGATGGTCTTGGGCATGGGCGACTGCACAAACCCGAGGAAGTATGTTTAGAAAGCAGCACACCCATCGGAAACATTGTTACAGTGGAGAAACGACAGAAAGTAACAAATAACAGGATAATTCCTGTATCATGCTTCTCATCAGCTAACAAGGATGGTGACATCTTTTGGCCCAGCAGACATGTCCAGACTGAAAATACAACTTTTTAAAGGAAATTGCATCAACTAAATTTGGGAGTGTTGTTTCACAGAATGGTTTGAATAATAGGGTTTTTGTTCGTGGTTGAGACATTGAAAGCAGTGATTTGGACTCCACCTGTAATCCTGAAGTTAATTATGGAAAATAACACATTTGCCTCATCTCAACTTTTACTTTGACATAATTCATTATTTGAATTGACATTTCAGGTAATCAGAACTACGTCTAAGTCTGTTTAAAATGGCAGGTGGTTTTACCAGAGCAATCTTTTCAGGTAAGGATCTGCTTTTGTAGTGAAAAAATATGTTCAGACGAGAATGCATCAAAAGTTCCTTCAGCAATTCTGACCTTCTACAGTTGCTGCCAACCTGATTGTCATATTTAGGAACTTTTCAGTCAAAAAGAATCAGTATTGGCCGGTTGGGCTTTTTAAACATCAATAATCGGAAAGAACAAGCTGCTGATCAAGCTATTTTAGTTTGATCACGAAATGCAATTACATTAAATTACAGTATTACTGATTTTTTTTAAACTTATGATTGCATATAGGATCAGGGAATGATCACCTGTGACTGAATGATGGCATGGCTGCCATTGAACGGGGATTTGCGGTCCTTGTCCCTCCGATGGCGGCTGCTGCGCTTGCTCCGCTGAAGCTGCTGGCGCAATTTGGCAATCTGGGGAAGAAAACAACAGCATTAATGTTGCTGGAACGTCCCCGTAGATCTGGTAGCAGTGCCAATGTGCAAGGCAAGACCAAGAGAAAGTGGGACGCAGACCTCCTTCAGTTGGTCGGTGCTCCCACAGGAGGCCGAGCGTTTGTGAGAGCCCCTCCTCCTCTCATCTGCCCAGGCCCTGGGGGTCTGAGGCGAATGCAAACATCGTGTTTTTCCCTCATATAGCAACATACTTTATTAGTATTTTCAACGGTTAGAATTCAAAAGAAAGAAAAGCATGTTGCTGTTCGTCCTTTGCGGTGTATTGATGTGCCGTGGCAGAAAGATCTCTTTGATCAGGAGTGTTTGTTCGAAGGCTGTCATAATAAAACACTGAAGTTTGTGGTTGAGACGTCAAATATGCATTTATAATGTTTTGAAGTAGCTCAGGAAGAAAAGAAAAAGAACCTGACATTGTAATGAGCACAAGCATGGAACAAACGCTCACCTGCGTCGCTTTGTCCCTCATGTAGGGAACGTGCTGTTGCTGGCTGTCGTCCTGAGGCCAGGGACCTGTCAGGTGAGAGCCAGCGAGCGCGCCCTGTGAGGGCCACAGCTGGACGCGATGGCGGGGGACGGCGAGGAGAATGGAGGCAGAGGAACGAACGAGCTCAGAGGGCGCGGAGGCCGACACCGGCGGAGAACCGCGGGGAGGCGCAGGTGGTTAAGGCCACGGTCTGAGGGGGGAAAAGGAGAAAGACGAGTCAGGAGGCCAGAGAATGCAAACAATGTCTGCAAACGGTAAACAAATCATCAGACACACAGCTGTCCTGATGGATAAGCCTGTGAACGTTACACGTTGGTATGTCTAGGTTTAATCCAAACCATGCCGGGCAGAGCGGATATACCCCCCCAGGGTAATGGCATTAAAACAGCTTTAGACACAGGCGGATGGGGTAGGGGCATTGGAGGACATGCAGGTTTTGGCTAACTGACCCAGATGGGAGCTACTGTTTTGTTGCATTGATGCATTATTGACCTATATATAAAGGTTCATTATGCAAACCTGACGATACAGAAAGAAACAAACAATCGCAATATTATGTTCTTCTGCTGCTTTTCTTATTTTGAAGACTTTTAATCAGAACACATGCACCATTTATTCACATGTCCAAACAGCTTTGCTTGACTGTGCAGATCCCAGAGCTAAATTTGGAAGGAGCCTTGACCAGCAACACATCGCTGTTGCTAGGGAACCTGGCTGGGTGGGGTGGGGTGGGGGGGGGGGGGGGTTTGGTGATCTTTATGAACACAGCAGCAGGAGCGTCTGTGTGTGTGTTTTGTAGCTGAATAGGGAGTTCAGGCATCAGCTCATCGACACTTCAGCCTTTTCTTGTTTCTTCAGTAGCACTGCTGCTGGTAGCTGTAGTAAAGAGTCTCGTTCTGCTGCCTTAGCGCTGCCCTTTGTGCCGATTTATACATCAATTTTGACCTTGTTTAAAGAGAGAAATGCTGCAAAGTCTCCAGCTAATTGAAAAGAAAACTGAGATAGTATAAAAGTGGAACAGCTGAAAGTAACATGTTCGTTTATATTATTCAGAGTAAAGTACAATAAGAATAATATAACTGAAATTGGAGGATTTTCAACCACACGCTCCAAAATTGCAGAGATTTTGTGAAATGCACCATACCAAGGTGCTATTGAGCAACACTCTTCATTGTGGAAAGCACTTACTGAGGGAAGGAAACTCAAAGGTTTGCAATTTTTTAGTGTCTGTGATATGTTTGAAGTAAGTTAGAGGACATCATCAAGGATGTTAAAAAAAAACGCACTTTCTAGGACATCCCTGTAGCTTATTTACCGTGAGAGAGAGCGAAGCCCTGAGAAGATAACAGGAAGGCTAAACTTTTATTTTTTTTGTGTACTTTTAGCCTTTTTTTATTGAACACCTTGGATTTGGTAAAGCCTTTTAGAAATTACGATAAACACCTACATTCTCCAGAGGACAATTAAAAAGACTGTTTACAGTAAATAGTGCTGGCTATATGAAGTGAGGTTCAGGAACTAAAGATAGCAACTCCGTAATCATTCTGTCCACTTGAAAATACTAAATAGAGTGTTTAACATGCTCCTTTGTGACCAGTTGGCTTTCATTTGTGTCATTTTTATATTTTATATTATTTTAACAGCGGTCAGAATAATTGTTGCTTTTAACTTTTAAATCAAACTAATCATATTCATTATTTGTTTACATATATATTTCTTAATATGATGAAACACATTTTCACCCAAGCTGTTTATGTCATTTATAAATCATTCATTTTATTCCAGCTCTTTCTTTTGCTTAGAATATTAAGAAAATGCATTATGAATAAATTGTGCAGAGTGCAATGCAGGCCGCTTTTGTTTACATGGAGAGAAGCACGCACCGCATCCCCACCACGCATCAACGCCAGAGCAGCACGCACGCTCTGCAAACGCTGCCTCTCTCAAGTCAATGTTACAGCAATGCAAGAGCTGCATGCAGACAACAGTAGTGATCGTTTCAAATAAATTCAGCAATGACACACTGACCTGCAGGAAACCAATGCAGCAGAGCATGGAGCAGCCCAGCCCCTGTTTGCCGCCTCCTGAAGATGCTAGAGAGGCGGAGGAAAAAGGCTGAGCGAGCTGCGGGATCCTTCCACACAGAAACAGGCAGACATGGAAAAGGTCAAAGCACTGGCTGCGTGGGTAAAAATCACAACCAGAAAGGCGTCGGTACGGATGGGGTTGGTGTGACACTGCCTCCCAGTCGTCGTGGATGTTTTTTTTTTTCTTTTACCCCCTTTCCTGGTAGGATGATGCGACACCACGGTTGACTACCGGCGGACCATCTGGTCGATGGAAAAATAAAAATAAAAATTGCAATTACCGGAAAGAGAAGTGGCTGCTTACAGAGTTCGGGTGATGCTGATAAAACGAAAAAAAAAGAAAACAAAAAGGGAGGAAAACAATAATAGAGGAAGAGAAAAGACAAGAGGAAATAGAAAGAAGAAGGCGGTGATGCTGGGCGAGCCTGGTTAACACGACGGGGGAAAGTACCAGTGTGAAGCTGACGCGAGGAAACAATTCAACTTCCGCTGATTTGTTTCAAAATAAAAGGCGAGGCGCCGTTCTGAACAGAAGCCGACACACACTTCCCTGGAGTTTGAGAGTTACTTATACAAAACTAATACTACCTCTAAAGACCTGCATGCTACTGGACAGTAACCGTGTTGCTGGGTCAGTGTGCATTTCATCTCCTCTGTTGTGGAGTAGGAAAAAAATTATTGCTTGCTTGTTAATAAGAAATTAAACAATAAGTTTCCACTTCTATTGTTTTAAATTGCACCTCTCCTGATGGGACGCTGTTCATGAAACTCATACAGGTGCTTCAATGTTAAAGGATTTCTCTCTCTCTCTCTCTCTCTCTCTCTCTCTCTCTCTCTCTCTATATATATATATATATATTATATTATATATATATATATATATATTATATATATATATATATTCAAATAAGTTGATGTCATATTACTTCCCTGTGTATTAGATTTTAAAAAAAAGTCAACAACTGTTGCATGCGATTTTCTTAAGAAGGTTAGAATTTAATTCTTTTTTTTTCACAAAGTAAAACAACTATCTGTTTCTGGCATATAACAGTAATAATCCCCTGTCTTTGTGAACTAAATCTTTGACTGCACATTTCGAAACTAATAAGGATTCAACAGCGGCCTTTATACTTGTAAGGCCACGTCGGCGCATTTCCGGTAGTTTTCCTTGCGACTTGACGCAGCCAGAGAGGAGCAGTGACGTAGCGCTCCAGCACTGCGCCTCTCGCGCTGATGCTGCAGTTGCTAGGGGCGCGAGGAGCAGACGGCGAGAAAAACAACTTCTCGGTGGGAAATGTCTCCCTCTAGAGTCTGTCTTCTGGAAACCGAGGAGCGTTGTCGATGGAAAAAAACCTGAAAATAAATGTAAACGCGGTTGCTTCATTTTTAAAGAGGAAGAAAAGTGAAAAAGAAACGTAAGTGTTCCTTGACTCCACTGTGTTCTTATAATGGTGTCTCGGTGTTGGAGAGTTGAAATTAAGTCTACAGTGCTTCATGAAGTATTTTAATAATTACAAAGTTCGACCAAAAAGTATATTTATATAAACAAGAGTAACATACAAAAACTTTTTATGCTAGAAAGTTAGCTTCCAATAAAATGAGGAGGGGAAGTCGAATTATAACTGCAAAACAAATGTCAAAACAAAATGGCGTAATAGAAAATGTTTCCAATCATTCGAAATTGTCACCCCTACAGAATATCAGGGGTAATATTGTGTTTGACAATCCCCAGTGGGTCATTAAAGGTTTTATCATCTTTACCTCCACGCCAAATTCACTCAATGCCAAATTTGGATCCAAATTCCATTTATGTTGATTCTGATTGTCCTTTAAAAGTAAGAAAACAACCAACAAAATGTTAAGAAATATTCTATTAAGAGTTGTGTTCTATGTTGTTCTTGTATGCTCTTTTTTTTGCAATAAAAAAATAATAATTTAGAGAATTCCATTCTGATCTGCAATTACCACGTTCGGCCCTCCACTGTGGCTCTTCTTGGTAAATCTAAGCCGAGTTTGAGATGGAACGAGGTTCAGGATTTGACGATACAATGAGAAAAGAACTCAAATATGACTTCTGTACTCTGAGTGCTGTATTTAAGCATATTATTGGAAAGTTAAGTGAAAGGAAAGTGTTGTAGAAATAGCTGCAAATGCAGGCATATTGCATGTATATAAAAACAATAAACAGAAACTTTAATCCAGTTTTCTACATTCATTAATAGTCTGAAATGATTGGGTTAATTACTGGTTAATTACTGAAATGATTGGGTTAATTACTGATTTCATACGGTATATATGCTTTGAATTATGTTTTCTTTCCACTTCACTTCCCATTAATATGCATTGTTACAGCACTCTGAACATCCAGCTTCTTCAGCAGTGACACTTTGCAGTTTACCTTCCTTGAGTGACTGTCAATGCAGCAGCTTTGAGCACTATTCTATACTTTTCTTGTTCATTTTTAAGACTATCTGCCTGTTTTCTGTTTGCCACACGGAAAAAGTCCATATTGTATAAAGCCAAGTGTTATTTCATACATTTATTGAGATTTTCTTCCATGACTTGAAAGTGTTTACAGAAACTGTACCGAGCAGATGCATAGCAATGGGATCATAGGTTGTGTGTCCATTGAATGCACAACAGAATTCCATAAAAAATAAAGCAAATATTAATGCAATACACGGAACTTCATTTTTTTTAATACAAATTACAGATTACAAAAACATAAATGAGATCTTGTCATATGCCCTCAAGCAGTGCTGACAATATAGAATAAGTATGACGACGTTTAAGCACGCCTGTACAGGCCGTGACGGCTCTACATATGATGCTTGCTGACAAAGATCTACAGCACGTGCACACACACACACACACACACACACACACACAAACACACGCACACACTCGGAACACACCCGCACAGTGAATCAGTCATTGAAACAAGGGATGAGAACTAGAAGCAGAAATAATATCCAGCGTGCTTCTACGTTTTTTTTCTTTTTTTCAGTATCTGGTTTCAAACGGAAAACAGCAGAATCTGGGCTTTGTAGTGTTTCAGTCAGTCCACAGTGAGGTCAGGTGATGTAACAAGTCGCTCCGCAGGGTTGATTCGGGTGATTGTAGTGTTAAGAACAGCAGTGTGACAGAACCCACGTCCTCCAGTCGGCTCGGGTTGATTGTTGTTGTTTGTGTCCCCCTCCGTTAAAGAGGAGGAGAAAGGAAAAAAAAAAAAAAGAGGAGAAGATTGTCATCCATTTTCTCCTCTTGAGCTCATGGGGACGGAGATCGCTCATGGATTGTTAAAGTAAAGCAAAACAACGATTGTGACAATTCATAAGTGCAACGAAGATTAATGTATCAAAAATATTAATGAGATAAAAAAAAGGAAGCCGTAAAAACGTCAAAAGCATCTAAAAACTATATCCTATTGCACAGTTAAAAAGAATAGTACAAAAACAGATACATGGTTAAAAGACAAATGGTATTGCATACAGAAATAATAATAATAAAAAGTAGCTTGTTCCGTCTTTAAGACATCAAATCTTTTCATCTTTTTACAGAGCTTACATTAAACGTGCTTCGTACAGCAAAGTAAGAGTGGTGATTGTTTGTCATCGCCTATTTAAGTTTAGAGACCACTTTATCCGGCGGTCGCGACAGACGCGGGTTAGGAACACTGATTTTTAGTTGGTTGAAAGTGCACGTGGGGAGTAAAAATAAACCCATTTGATTAATTGCTATGCTTATGAAGGGGCAGGAGGGGAGAGAAAACCCAAAGAAAGCAACGAAAGGAGATGGAGATGAACAAGAACGCTGCATAGCTGGATTCCATTTAAAGCGATGCCGTCGGAAAGACACGAGGGAGCGAGACAGACCTAATTAATGTACAAGATCAGGTTCGACTGATCGCAACACACTCCGCAGCGTCCTTCCTGCTGATTCAGAGCAGAGCAGCGCGTTTTTTTGTTTCTTTTAAATCCTTTGTGTTTATCTCAGTCCAGGTAGAAGCTCTGAATTCACACTTGTGTGTCACTGGGCTCGCTGGCCAAGCTTCCACCTTGCAGGTAGATGGCTGAAGTGGATTTGGGCCCGTTCTGGGTGTGGCCCTGCCCTCGGGTGGACCCGTTGTTGTTGACCTCCGGACCCCGGGTGTCTGTGGAGATCACCCATGTGGTGGGTCGCCACTTTTTAAGAGAGTATGGCGTCTTAACACGCTTCTTGATTTTTTCACCTGTCCCTAAGGCCCCGTCGGGTCTCACCAAGCCCTCCCCTGCAGGTAAAAGAGAAATACTGATCAGTGTGCAGCCTCCCACATCATCCACAGTCCAACAGTTGACACGTAGTCATATGGTTGTGGAGCCTTCGTATTCACACACCTTCCAGACAACAGCACAGACCATCTGGGGGGCACCCCTCCCTCTTAGAGCATTTTTACATAAGACATGTCAACAAACTTCTGACACTTCCAAGCCAATTTTGGTATTTCAGATTAAGTATGTAAGTCGACGGAAGTGCTGAAATTGGCTCTCATTGTTGTATACTCCTGATGGAATTAATTCGACAAAGGTCTGTGCGGAGTGTCGTGATTGGTCAGAAGTTTGTTGCCGTGTTTTCTGCAGAATTATGTGTAGACAGCAATGTTGATATGCTTTAACAAGTCTGCTTCCACCATTTTTAGTTTTTGTATCTTGCAGTACACATAAATATTTTTGAGGAATGCTTATTTGACGCAGTAAGGAAGTATGTACATTTATGTGATACTCAATATTAAATATCAAGTGTAATAACAGGACTGGTCAATGGTTAATAACTCCTGAATGCAAACAGGAATGTAATTATTCAGGAAGCTGTCTGCAGAAAAGTGTGACTGTTTTGTAAAAGCAAAACAGAAGATGCAAGTAGAGCCAGGGAATCTCCTGCAGGTAGGTGTGTTGTGACATACACTTAAATAGGAGGGGTGTCCCCAGGTGGACTGCACCATTGTACAAAAGGTGTGTGAACATGAACATGCATACCAAAACCACATGACTGTCTGTTGACTGTTTGACTTTTTGGTGCATCAAGCACTATATAATGTGACATGCTGCTGTGCCGGGCTGTTAGTACCTAAAGAGGTAAGGTCCTGTGTGGTGAAGGACAAGTCCAGGGAGTTGGGTCTCTCTGGTCTGCGAGCTCTAGGCTGCCTGAGCAGCGCCTCTCCCCTCATGGTGACTGTAGCTTCCCTCGGGGGGTCTGCCAAAGCCGAACCCGACCCAGAGCTCTCCCCCATGGTCTCTCTGCTCGTCCCCTCGGCGCTGCACTCTTCCTCCCCTCCGTCACTCTCCCCACCACTATTGCCATCCCCCTGGCCAAGCCCAGTGTTGCTGTTGTTGTTGTTAGTGTTGGGCCGGGCTGAGCGCATGGCTGCCGCGCCCGAGGGCACAGCTCTGGCGTCAGGCTGCTCTCGCTCTTGGCTCAGGAGTGGCTCGTGTTCGTCGGGGCTGGCCGTGATCAGGCCCAGGCTGAGACGGCTGTCGTCCGTCCTCAGAGGTACAGAGCCGTTCTGTACTCCACCGGCCCCGCCAGACACTACGCCTGCGTGACCGTTAACGGCCCCGTTGACGTGTGTGTCCCGTATAACAGGGATGTTGTTAGTGCCTGATCCCGGCTGTGCCTCCAGAACATTAGGGCCCGTCGCCACACCAATGTTCATCTTTGTTCCCTCTACCTGCCGCAGGTTGGACTTCCCCGAACGTCCAAACTTAAACCTGAGCGAGGAGGATGAGGACTCCTTCTTGGCTGGCTTGTTTCTCAGGGGCAGACTGGACGGCCTCTTTGGCAGATTCTGCTGCTTAGGCAGGGGAAAGATGGCTGTGGGCATTGCTGCAGCGGGGTCTGATGTTCCCGAGGCCTCACTGGCCATCTTGATAAGGGGGTAGAGTAAGCTGGAACTTCCAGGGCTCAGTGGGTCAGGTGAGCAGAACTGTTTCTGTGAGTGCTCCATTAAATTCTCATCAGAGCTCTCCTTTAGGTTCTTGTCCACCTCTTTAGGATCCAGCTTTGTTGTTTCCAAATCCTCCTGGGTCAGGTGTAGGCAAACAGGGACTGTGCTGGCCCCTGTGGGCCCTTCAGATTCAGAGATGATGGTGGTGGTGGTAGTAGAGGCGGATGGACTGCCTCTTAGTCCCATGCTGGTGCTGCTGCCCTCTGGGCTGGGCAAGCGGGCGTTGGCTTGCTGCTGGCGTTCCTGGTTAATGGAATTCCTGTTTCTCTCTCCAGTTCCCACTCCCACCCTGCCTGTTAAGGAACCGGTGGTGTCCACCTGTTGGTTCTTAGCTACGCCCTCGTTCTCTTCGATGTAGGTGGAGGGGTGGTCTGTGTAAGGGCCCGACTTGGGGGTCATGCGGTTTCTGTTGAAAAACAAAGACGGAACAGTTGAAGAACGACTGGAAGCACCTGCCCCACACTAACAGAGATGACTCAGAGTTTAACAAACCTTTCATTGTGCAGTGTGGTGGACATGGGATTGAGGGTTGGACTGACAGACTTGGAGCGGTCCCATATGAGGAGCAGCTCTGCGAGGCGTTCCTCGGCGCACTGTGCTGTGAGACGGGCCTCTGCATCCTGGTCCCAGCAGTCCTCCATTGTCTCTTTCAGAGAGCGAACCGCCTGAAACGCACACATTTAGGTTAGTGAGTCACACCATTAACAACAAAGTTCATTGGTGATTGTGATTATACTGTGAGAAAATGTAGAACGGTTAAAAAAAGATACATTAACAAATATGTCCCAGGTCTATACACACCAAGCTGTTCTCCTTCCAAGCCTCTGGGAATTTGGGCCGTTGCTTCTCCCTGGATACCAGGACCTGCATGTCCTCAAACGTGGGGTGGTTTCCTGCCTCTGCCTGAAAGGCCATCTGGTACTCTGGCACCGACTCTCCTAAAGGCAGGCAAGGACATTGAAGGGAAAAAAAAACACTAATGAAGCTTGTATTCATTACAATAACCTCTTTTCTACAATGTTGTTTCAAAATATTAATCTGTCTGGTTGCGTCTCACCAGGGAAAAGGTCGGTACATCGCATGAAGATCTCCCAGTAAACCAGGCCCAGAGCGTACATATCCACCTGCTTCAGCGCCGATTCACAGTCCCTCAGATTCACAGCACCTTCCAGCACTTCTGGAGCCATGTAGCGGATTGTCCCCACCTGGCAATGGAGGAACAAGTAAGTGACAAACTTTATTAACTGATCAAAATTCTGGTGCTTTGCTGCTCTGGAGGGCACAGATGTGTATTTACGCAGTGCCTTGGTGGATAGACATGCAACTGTTGCTGTACATGAATCCGGGAAGGGTAATCAGGACATTTCCCAAAAAAATGTAACATTTTCCTTTACAATAATGGAAATAAAATATCAGATGATAGAGTTCAAGCAAACCTAAATGCTCAGTGTATACAGAATTGGAAGGAAGTGACTGTTTTAGGTTATTTGGCTTCTTAACAAACCTGAATGCCTTATCCAAGCTCTGACCACTGGAGACTGAGCAGCAACAGAAGTTGAAAAGTAAACAGGAAATGGAACTGCTTGAAGCAACGGTGGCACACCCAGGAGGAGGATATGTCAAATATGCACTTCAAACTGCGTAAAATCTTCAACACAACTGGAGTTTTATGATTCTGATAGTTAGGAGTTGAGCAGATGAAGAAATCTTATCGACATCAAAAAGAACAAGAATGGAGTCTGAAGAATTAAAGCGAGAGTGGGAAATATAGCAATACTATCCACATATAGACATCTGCTAATGTAAAAATCTTGATTTTAAATAATAATTTTAAATCTTGTTGCACCAGCTTCCAAAGACAAGATTTTATTCAGATGGACAAAAATCTTTTCAAACTCCCAGTGAATAACTTTCATTTGCTCAGTAGTGAGTTAACTGATTGGCTCAGTCAGTGAATGCCATCTACTGCTAAAGCTACTCAATCCTGGAAAATATTATAACAGTTTTAGTCTTTATTCAAATCCCAATGATTTAACAATTATTCATTCAGTAAGGAAAACAATGTACAGCATATACTAGACTTGAAAAAACCATGAGCTGTCTTGAAGAGCCTGAAGACAATAAAAGATGTTACAGTAAAACAAATATTTTTTATTATTATTATTTTGTATACAAAAATCACCATTACTGACGTCAATAACCAGAAAAATGCTGATTTATTTTAATACAGTGCCGTGACAAAGGCATGCCCAGACATTTCAAAATAAGAGCATGCTTGCATAGCAGAATATTTTAATTCACAATTTTTTAAAATTATTTTTGTGAATATTTACAGCTAACTTCCAAATTAAGCAAAAAAACAACAACAAACAAACAAACAAAAAAACAATTAATTGAACATCAAAAGCCACTGATTATTCAAAAATATGTATTTTTTTATTTTTTATTGTTTAAAGAACCTCGGTTTCCCAGAATGCTCTGAAAACAACTCAGGGTGTTGGAATATTCAAAGATAACATGTGTCAGAGCAGCCTAGTCAAAGTACAGACCTAAATCTGATTGTCAGGGTTTTGCAAAGAACTTATGCACCCACTTCCTCTACTGCAATATTATAATTGTCTCAGAAATTGCACGCTAAGATTTTATTGGCTATAGCCCATAGCGATCTAAATTAAGAGCAAGAAACGCTTGAAATATATCACACTATGTAATCAAGCTATACAAGTTGAACTTTTTCAATTAAATTTACTTTTCAATGACGCTGAAAATAATTGAAAAGTGAAGTAGGGTTTTGTAGCAGAACTTTCTAAAACCTTCCCATATTTTTCCAAATTATCTCACTATAATAAGACGGTTGCCACTTGGCAGCTCTCTTTCTATTTGCTGACAGTTGTTAGACCAAAATGGCAGCTCAGACATGACTCACGCTGCATCATCTGCCCAAGAAAAACAACCGAGATACATTTTCAAACAGAAACATGTCAAAGCGCAACTCCTACCGCGCAACTCTTCCTTCTCCCTAATGCTCACCTCGCTTATAGCGGCGTTCTCCTCCTCTCCGTGGCGCGCCGGCCTGTTCCCCGTCAGCTTCATGGACAGGCCGAAATCGATGATGACACACGTGCCGTCGGCCTTGACCAGGACGTTCCTGCTGTTCAGGTCCCTGTGGGAAACGGCTGGCTTGTACAAATCTGCGGCGAGAAGAGACAAGGGAATCGTTTATTTTTTTCCATTTAAAATCTTACATGTTTTATTACTTCCTGGAGTAACCTTGACTGTCAACATTTACTGCTGATTTTTCCTGCCCAGCAGAGGGCGCAGTGAAGCAGCCACAGCAGCTATGTGTTTCCTGGTGGGGGAGGATGACAAATGTTCCAAAGCCTGAGAGATTCAGCTGTTAGCAGCTCCTCTCGCCCTTATCTGCCCATCAGCTTCCTCCCTTCTCTCCCCGTGTGTGCCCAACACTCAGCCTCTTTTTATTAGTTAGCCATCTGCACAAGCAGGCTATCAGTGCACTTTCATCCCTTGTCAACTTCTGAGCCCGTTTGATGTGTATCTGTGCCGATGAAGAGACAAGAGCTCGACGCAGCTGCTGAGACTGAGATTTTGTGACATGCTGAAGAGGGAAAGAGAAAAAAATAGACTCGTTTGGTCATCCAATCGGCCTCCTGGGAGAATATTCTTCACACTCTCTAGGTTGTGTCTATACTGTGTCCCTTTCCTCATGCTCTTTGCTCACGGGAAGCTTGAGGCGAGTCTATAAATACCCCTCGACTGGGCGTGCTCACAGTGCGTTTGTCAAAATACAAGTATGCGAATTTTACAGGATAAACAGAGCCATGTGGAGCCGCGGTATGCAGCACGTACAGCCGTGGTCAAAGAGAGGATGACCTCTGTTGGGGCTCAGCACCGTGAAAGTAGAAGTTATTCTTACTTTGCAACTTTAAAAATCATAAACTTCAAGTTTTTCATTGGGATTTTAACAAACAAACACAAAGGAAAGCAAACAGAGCCTGTTAGAGGCTGCAAAAGACCTGAGCTAAATGAGGTTAGGAAATTATGCAATATGCTAGTTACTTTTGAACGTAAAAATAAATCAAAATTTTACTCGTTTGTCTTATTTAATCTGTGACACGATGTTAAAGGTCTATGTGGCGAGCATCTACTGTGCTGAGATTTAATCCAATAAGCCCAAGGCAGAGGGCCACCTTCCAAACATTCAGATAGAGCCACAATTTAATAGTTTCTAATCAAATAAAACTCGTGAGTTAGGATGAGTCTAATTTAAAACTAATGTTTACACGCACTCTCAATCCAATCGGAGCAGTTTTGCAAAGAATGAGGAAATGTTTCAGTTTTTTTTGCATTATTAGTGACTGAAAAGCTCGATGAACAGAAGACATGTTACAAAACAAGAGTGATTCAACATTCCTCAAATATTTAAGTGACTAATAAGATCAAACACAAGGTGCTTGCTTCAAGGTATTGCTTCTAAAAGCTACTGAGTCATGACATAGCTTCTGCATTTTTGGTTCCATGTTCAACGTTATATTTTTACTATCTCGCTACCGAGTAACGATCAGATAACACTTTAATATGTCCACAGCAAGTAAAATCTTAAGAAATAAAAGAGCGCTTGGCAAACTTTTACCACCGACAATGGCTCAAGCTCTACATATACTACAAATAATGTTCAATTTATATTTGCATTGTGAGTTTACCTCCTTTAAAGAGCTCAGTGTGCAGGTACGCCAGGCCTCGAGTGACAGAATGAGCTAACCGGCAGCTGTTGACCCAGTCGTTGGTTTGGACGTTCAGGTAGTGACTCAACGAGCCCTGCAAAACAGGAACAAAGTCAAAAACAAACGAGACAAAAAGTGATGTGTGGTGTGCTGTAAAACTATTACCAGGCCTTGAATTTTCAGACTGTTAAATTGGTTAAATCTCACACATTTTCTCTGAGAAAGCACAAAAAAAAAAAAAAAAATCACACTTTTCATCCTTCCACATAATAGCGATGTGAATACTTTAGTGAATACTTTGTGTCTTCAGCAATGATTAAAACTTCCAATATAACGTTGCAGCGAACACCGTTTCTGGCTGCACTCGTTTAAAACACCATCTGATGTCATCTCAGCAGATCACTATTGGAGCTCAGGGTTAAAAAAAAAAAAAAAGTAAAACTAAATACACATTTATAAAGCTTATTCTGTGCTTTGACCTTGGTGAGGAGCAGCTACATTTTTACATGGCAAGACGTGAACAAAATATTTAATCAAGAAATGGTTGTGTAGCAGAAAATTAATGAGATTCAGTTCTAAAAGATGACAACGCTGTTCGAAAACACCCGAACTAACAGTGAGTTTTAATAATTTCCTTCCTGAAAGTCCCAATATTTTATTTCTAAAATCAATCACAATGCGGTTCTTGCATCTGTTAGTGAGGAAAATTACATTAGATTCAGTTTAGATAAATTAGATAAATAATTCACTCCAATGCATTAGGTGTGTCCTGGCTTGCCCTGTGTTACCATGGCAATGTGCATTATAATAATAACTATGAAAAGGCACGGACTCCTTTCATGTGCCGGATGGCATTAGCAGGCTTGTAATTAGCTTCAGGTTTGGACAAAAAACATTTCGGCTGGCACTTACCCTTATTATTACTTTAATAATAATAATAATAAGTAAAAGTTCACTTTGCTATTTTGTCGCAATCTGATATTTGTTGAGGGGGAGGATTTAAAAAAAAAAATTATGCTCACCTATTTGGTTTGGGGATCTTTTTTTTTTTTTTTTTTTTGTCATATTCTGCAGACATTCCTGTATAATATTTTTCTCACACTCCTGTGGGGCGTTGTGATAAACTAACAAAGGCAACTGGTCAAACTGGTAACTCTGCAGCTCAACGTTTTGACAAAAACTGTAAAAGCTCAGTTTATAGATACTTTTAGTTTGAAAATAACATGTAGAATGCTTTCCCTCCAAAGCTAGATCGATATTATATACAATCTAATGGAATAGTCACCCCACTATATCAAACTTAGCAACATTCTCACTATATTTAGCAACTTTTCAGACAAAAAAATAATTTACTGAAGTCAGACTTGGCAGGTAAGGATTTTTAAAGAGCCTGATTGGCCAAAAAATTTCAATTGGTGCATCAAAAAATAAGTCATTTTCTAATTGCATTTATTTATGTAAAATTTCTTAAGCAGATTTTGGCACAACCAAAAACATCTAAAAATAAAAGAAAAAAAAAGTAGAACGCTGTAAATAATACATATCTTGAAAGGAAATATGTAGCAGAGTAAAGCTCTTCAATAATGCTTCATTAATTGCTTTTCTCCGCCCTGTACTCACATGTGGGTAGTAGTCCATGACCAGCAGGTATTCTGACCGGCCCTCGGGGCCCGTCCGCTCGTCAGCAGCTATGAACCGGGCGATGTTATCGTGCTCCAGGAGCGGCAGGCGGTAGATGGAGCACTCGTTGACAAAGTTCTGCCGATTGGCTGCTGTAAACACTTTGACGGCAACGGGCCGCTCGTCCAAAGAGCCGCAGTACACTGTGCCGTATCTGCCACGTCCAATCAGCTGAAGAGAGAGAGAGAGGAAAAAGGAAAACAGACTCTAAATAGATGTTTTACAATTTAAATCTTTTGAGCTTACTAATCTAAAAAGAATAAGGCAAACAGGATCCTTCGTTGAAAACATAGTCCAACACAGAGGTACACATGTGCTTGAGAAAAACAGAGAGACCCGAGAAAAACAGAGAGACCCAAAAAAAAGACTCAAAATCTCAAGAGCAGTAAAAGCAATTATTAACAGGCCGACAGTGAAGCATGTTAGCAAGCAGGCAGGGAGTGGGGGGATGGGAAATAAATTTAATTACAAAACAAACAACAGTTAAAATGGTTTTGAGTCGGTTCCCTTGCAGACTGCCTTTAAATGTCATCTGCAAGGGAGCAGAGGAAGAATTCAGCAGTGCATTTACTTGTGTTTAATGTCTTCCTCTGGACATTTATCTCTGGCTCAGAAAGACACAAAGCGAAACAATAAACCTGTTTAGTCTGGGAGTAAGGCTCCCTGGCTCACGCCCCCTCAGCAGGCCACCAGTTTAATGCGAAAAAACATGTGTACTTGATAAGGCACAAGGACAACGCCGTGAAATGAACGAAAATGAAAAACGTCTCCCTCTCAGGCCCGAAAAGGATGCGAGGTTAAGCTCAAACTGGTAGAATCTACAGCTTTAGAAGTTATCTACATTACTGTACTGTTCACCGTGTTGGTTGCAGCAGTTTTTATATTGATTTCAAAGCAGCCAAGGGAATCAAATGACTTCAGGACAGCTTTAGAACATGAAAATACGAACAGATGAATACATTTTCCAGAAGGCCAACAAGATATAACCCGCAGCATCTGCAAAGCTACAAGGAGACTGCTGAGCGATAAGCTGAATATTTTAGAACGTTATCTGATGAAAATCAAGTCGAAACTCAGGGAGACAGAGCCATGTTGGACAGCCTGAGTTTTTGCCTGTTACGGGGTTGTACAGTTAGCTAAAATCCATAATAGGATGTAAACAAAATAACATGCTTACAAGCAGGAGCTTGAAGTAACATGTTAAACTGTCCTACTTTAGCCCACACTAAATGGTTTTTAAAAAACAGCCTACGTGAAATCATCTTTGACTAGGAAACCACGAAACATTCAGTTTGAGATTTTTTAAGTTGTGGTTGAGTTTTAGATTATTATTCTGGTTTTCTGTTCAAAATTCATGGCTCAAACTTCATGTTTCCATTAAATATGAAACAATTGAAATCACGTCATTAAAAACAATACTGCGCTATGAACCTCCGACCCCTTCCTGTTGTCTCATTTGGAGTTTCCACCAGTAGTAATGTCCAGTTGTTGATCATGTGACTCGTGGGATGCAAAAGAACAAAGTGTTTCCATTGCAGTTTTGCGAAATACACAGATTTTGAGATGGCTCAAAAACCATCTCATCATAGCGCAAAAAACGTATTAAAAATTGTCGCGTTTCTAAGAAGCAAATTTACTTTTGAAATTCCAATTTGTGCAATTTGACGGTTAATGGAAAAGCAGCTTCTGACCACCACCTTGTTTTAACTGCTGGTCTGATGTTCTTCATCAGTAAAACTGATTTGCGTTTTCGCCAAGACCAGCTGAATATACGTCTCTTCAACTGCAGTGTTTTTTACATCTTTGTAAGTTGGTGTTACAGTGCCACCACTTGGCCCGGCATAACTACTACAACGTGGCACTGAATTCTGTTGTTTGGACCAACATTTTTCTTTCGTGTTTTCAGTTAGTTTAAATTTATTATAAATTTATTGTTTTAAAACATTGCTATAGCTTGGTATCTGTAGTCAGTCCATGCCTAATTCTGAAGAAATATTTTTTAGCAAACTTTTTCTCATCAAAAAATAATATATATATATATATCAATCATTCAGATCACAATTTAATGGCAGGTGTTTCTAGTTTTTTATTTGCAACTGAAGTAATTAGAGTGCTTGTAAAAGCCATGTTTTTACAGAGCCTCAGACTTCTGGTCAATTAAATCAAAGTAAATTAAATTAAAAATGATAATTAGATCCCTTGCCATTTCTTTAGCTGATAAGATGGTTTTTCGAGTAAATTTTCCAAGAAAATAGATCAGGCTTTAGGGAGTCTAAATCGTGGGATGAGACTTTGAGACTCATTCCAAAAAAAACATAAGGGATATAAAATAAATTTTAGTGTACAGGTTATTTACAGAAAAAGCAAGCCGTCCACAGTTTTAGAAATTTGAGCCTCCCTCTTCAACAAAAAGCAAACCCATCTAAGAAACCTAAATAAGTCTTTGTCTGCCTCTATTGTCCCTGCGGCTGAATATCATCCAGACTGTATTGGCTTCCTATCACAACACGAATCCACTTACTCCCAGATCAGGTAGTCAGGATCCGGTGTTAGTGAAAACGCATTCCTATTTTTACACGCTTGACCCGTCATACGCATCATCCTGCTATGATCGGATGATAAAAGTCACATTGAAACGACAGAAGTAGCCATAGACCTTGATGTATTTTTGGTTTATTTCTGTCTCAGCGTCTTTGGTTTGACTTTTAAGCATCCCTTACTCTCTGAAGACATGTGGATAAAAAAACATAATCCTCTATCAGTGATAAGAGAATCTTTACAAATAAAACCTGGTTGAAATTCAGATGATATTGAATGCAACTCTGACTTTTATTTTATCAGAAATCTCAAGATATCTTCAAGGCTGCATTCATAGATCACTTTTATTAGTCCAAAACTGCTAAATAGGAGGGTCAACAGATGAGGTTGGTCTTAAATCTGGATTTAAGGGCGGAGGGTGGAAATGATGAAAACAGTTAATTTGGACACTGACCTCCAGCAGTTTGAGATTGTCAAGGTCCAGTGAGCTCTCAGAGCCAGCAGCCTCCATCATGTTGAGGTTGTGCAGCCCTTGTTTGCCATTTCCTGTTGATACAGACACATTTTTTATTTTTTATTTATTGCAAAAGATTTTGAAAATTATCCATTGCTTTTACGCAACTTCACAATAATACACTGGCTTGAGTTGAACCATTACATACATCAATAATGTAGCATCCAGAGGTACGAAAACCTCTGCAGAAGACTGTAAGTCGTTATGTGACTAGAATTGAAATGCAACCAAAATCGTTCAGATGGCCCTGAAAAATCGATCTTCAGAGCGAGGCTCCATGGTAACTCACTGTGCATCATGCGGTAACCAAAGAAGGCTGCTACGGCGACCACAACCAGCAAGGAGACTGTTGCCAGGGCGATAGTTACTGTCTCTTCGTGGCGCAGCGTTCCATGGGCTGCAAGCAGGAAACACGAGAAAACAAATCCAAATCACACCGATTACTTTTTTGTTAAGAGAAGCACAATGTACTGAACTGTACATTGTTGTCCAGAAACAACAGTTTGATTCATTATTGATGACCTCTAGAGCCTGAGGGCAGCTATGATTGCTGTTCCACCTATGCATGCATGCACACACCATATATAGAAGTTGACAAGGATCCCTTTCATCTCTAACATCTCTTGGCTTCTAATCAAAACAACGAAGTCAGAATGAGCAGACGTGTACGCCGATGTTCCTCCATCGCGCTGCAGAAGACTGTTTAGAGCTCCAGGAAAACACACGGCGCCTAGCGTCATATATCAAAACAAAGTAGGCAAATATACAAAATGGTTTATGCGCACAGTTCACATGAAAACACTTCTTCACAACTTTGCGTTTCATGACAAACCTTCCCTGAAAGATAATGTCCGTCTTTTCTCTGTTGCAGTGAGATAGCATAATTGATTTTTTTTAATTTAAAAACGTTAGGAGACAGTTCAAAGAAATGTATATTTTATATCATGATTATTCAAAGGCATTTCAAGCTACTTTAGATTTTCTTTTATTAATACTGCATCTTTTTAAATTAGTACAAGTCCAGGAGCTTTAAATAAGTAATCTGTGACTTCTGTTTACTTTGAATTTATATACAGTGTGACACAGCCCCCCCAAATCTCCATATCAACCATTAGATGCCAGTTTGAGAGGCATATTGATGCATGTGTTGATAGGTAGTTGGATGGTGAGGTTGACAAGTGGGTGGATGTGAAATCTTAATTATAGAATATGGGATCTAGTGTTTATATCTGAAAAACACTTAAATCCCAAAAGTTTCTATAAACTCTGCTAGTTATAGAAAAATCTCTGCTGGTGATGTGAAATTGGGTTGTTATTGGATAATGATCCAAAACATCAGAAAGGGTTCACTAGATACAAAAATCAACTTTCTTTCTAAATCCAATAGAAACTCTGTGAGGTGAGCTGGCACGATGAGAGGAATTTACTGCAAGAAGGAGGGAACTTTAAGTGTTATTCTAAAAGTAAACATTACAGTCAGAAAATATAATTAATCCTCTAGCTATGCTGGTTCTGCACTGGTAAAGTGTTTCTCTGTTACTGTGCTATTCCGAATACCCCACCCTAAAACCATCATCCATGAGCTTTGTTTTCAGATCACTCACACAGACATTTCCTACTTAGCCAGGAATCTGTCAAGACATGTCAGCAGTTAATCTGCCATGAACCAGAAACGGGATTTAAAAATTCAGGCACAAATGGAATTAAAATTTCACAGATTAATCGAAGAGAATCCAATTTAATTACTCGCCGCTAACTCCTTACTTTCCCCTGTTATCTGTCGGCGCGGCAGAAGCAGCCGCCGACATGCTCCCACTGTCTGTCTGCAGACAGCCGGAGCAGACGCTGTGTAATCCCTGGAATGCAGTAGGACGACATGGATGGCGGGAGAGCGTGTCTGCAGAGGAGATGGGCCGGCGTTGACACCGCCCTGATCTCGCCACACACGGCGCTTTCATTCACAGGTGTGGCGCAGGTAAAAAAAACAAAACAAAACACAACTGCTAATAACAATATCTGTTAGCTGCTTGACAACTCACTAAAGCTTTGAAAGCACAACAGAGATTCTCAACTCTCACTTGGTCTTAGTGGATTGTTACTCAAGTAAAATGGCTGAAAATTAGTTCAACAAAAGAAATAATTCACACACCTTGAACTTTTCCACTATTTTGTCACGTTAGAGCAAGAAACATCAACATTCTAATGGCCAAGTTCAAGTCCAGACGTGAATCTAAGTGGCTTTTTAAGAAATAACACATAGAAATTCCCAATAAAATACATTGAACGTCAACGTCAGAAACAAAAAAGTGGCAAAACTGTTTGCGCTCTGCCCTGCATGAAGAACCGAGAAGCGGACTAAAGCGCCCGCGGATGAACAAACGCGCCCGCGTGTTAGCCGGCTTTTGTGTGCGTGTCCTTACTGAACGGCTGTGGAGGCGTGGGGCTCGGCACCGGGAAGTCCTCCGTGAAGTTTACGTTGCACATGTCGCTGCCGCAGCAGCAGAAGTGGTACGTTCCATTCTGGATCGGAGGCGGCAGGCTGGTCACCACACATCGGTCATCATGGCAGCCATGGTTATCAGCAAGGTGACTCCAGCAACCTGAGACAAGAAAAATTGCAATCTTAGGTTGTTTAAAAAAAAAAAAAAAAGGTAAATCATTTGAGGGCGTCCAAACTAGAACACAATGTACAGCAGTAACACATGACTGGACATTTAGATAAATGAACCAATTCATTTCTGTTTCTATAAAACAGTTTAATTTTTTCTCTTTCACTCAGCCAATTCAAACCAGGACTTTAAATTAACTGAGGGAAATGACTGACCGTACAGTTCAGGAATTATTCTATTAAGCTCGAACTTTCATTTGGTGATTTGAAACGGAAGTGAGAGAAAAGAGCGGCAGAAGCAGCAGAAGAAGAAATGTGTAAGAGAAAACTTGGTTGTTACCTTGTTTGACCAGCTGTAATTCACCAGGCGGGGTTTTCTCCCACAGGCCAAAGCAGTGCTTGCCCTTGGCACATCGGATGGTGGTGTTCTCTGGGGAGACCCTGCCTTCGCCCTCCGCCACTCGCTTGACCTCCCACTGCGGCAGCTGGTCCGTGAAGGCACACTCCCTCTCCTCACCCTGCGCAGCTGACAACACACAAAGAAGGTATTTAAGTGTCATCTTTGTTCTTAAGTGTGGACCTGACAGGACCTTGGACTTAAAGTGGACTTGAGAAACTCTGAGATATTTTTTTCCATCCCTGGCACTTGACCAAATTAAGTTTGTTTAAGCCGTTTGATCCTTCCACTAGCCAATGATCTGACTTAGCAAGATAAGCTCATGAGACACAAGGTGTGTTTTCATTACAAAAGTGCACAAACTTTGTAGATATTTTGCTGTTGTTTCTTATTCCTTTTAGATTACAAGTCTAACTCTTGGCCACAAATTGATAACCAATTAATAACTACCTTATTGTAGTTCAAAAACCTTATCAAAAATCTATCGCAACTTTATGGTCAATGGAAACGCATCAACAAGTTATTCTAGATGTTTGCTTCATTCATGGATTTCGTTAGAATAGTAAAATCGTCTGTATCCAAATCCAATGTCCGTGTTGTTTCGAAAGTCAAACAACTTCGATTTAATAGGTTGGCTTATACGGCTGTGGACTTTCCAGTTGATTTATAATTCATACCCAATCTTGTTTTTTTTTTTTTATTACAAAATGAAATGAGCAAATTCAAGCAGCATTCCGTCAATACCTAAAGGTGGGATGTAGACATGGAGGGTATTTATTTAACTGAACTCAATGAACGCAAATAGAATCACAATAATTCTCCAAGATGGATTCAAATACATCTCATTTGCTGAAGCAGCTGCTTATCGATACAGGAAGAATTCACAGATGAAAACCAACTATGTGCCCATTACAGCTGCTGCCTCTCACGAACCAGAAGATCAATAGAAAGTCCATTTAACTGCAGCCTGAAGGACATAACATTCACGCAGACAGCAGGAGGAATGGCAAACACATACATAAAGTCACCACCTTAATAAATTTAACTGGTTTACAGCCTGACAAACACGATAAAAACAGTTCTATGCTAAAGTATCCACAGCCTTGGACTTTTTAAAATGTTTTTCACATTGCAACGCCAAACATAAATAGACACGATAGACCAGATCTGATCTGGTCTATCTGTTGCATAGTTGTACAGAAAAATGCTACATGTTTTTGTTTTTTCTTCCAAAAATGTTTTACAAGCAACATCTCTGTTTGCTCATTCCAAAATATTTGGACCAGAACTAGAGTGTCCCAGTAATTATAGTGATAAACAATAATATTGTTGTTTTGAGGCCATTTCCAAGTAATATAATGATAATGGCACCATAATAATGCAAGCTTGCCCTCTCAAAGACAAATAAACGTTAATTTTGCAAAGAACATTGAACATTAGAACTGGAAGATATTTTAAATATCCAAAGTAAAACAATAAATGAAACAGAAATAAAAACCACTTCCAGACGAAATCTCAAATAAAATGGATTATGAGGTTTCTGTAAACAACATTTCCCAATCTAAAATATTAATGAGAATGGAAATTATCAAGCTCATTTTAATTTATCATGCTTTAACCTGAAGAGTCCTAATTGGTTAATGGAGTCCACCAAAAGTTAATGTCAGCACACATATAGGTGATCTGGAAAGTCTTAATCTTTATTTTGACAAATTGCATAAACCATGAATTATTTTCACATTTATGAGCTGCACTGTCTCGGTCTCTCACCTCCAATCCCAATAAATTGTTGACGTTCATTTTTGTGATTCGACTACATACGGCAAAGTTCCAATTACATGAATTCATTTGGACTCAAGTCTGCCTCTGAGTTTTGACTGAAAAGATGGAGCCAGTTGTGAAATCACACAAGCTTGCACACATCTGGGCGGCTGAAGTGCCAAGCCAGGAAGAACTCGTCTCTGTTTCTGAGAGTGTGTATATGTACACAGCGTGTGTTGTGGGTAATTTCAGAAGAGAGAAACATGATGTGCCAGTTTGCTTCCCTTACTCCCAACTCCTCCCTATCCCCCATCCGGGAGGAGCGCAGTGGGGGGAGGGTGCTGTTGGGGTTAGTTCCAAAGAGGGAGGAAGGACAACGGTGACTGTGCCCTGTCCAAGGTCAAGCTAGCCTGTGTGAGCAGGGGTTGAGGCAGGAGAGTGGTAGTTTGGCTGGGCACAGAGCCAGCTTTCCTCCTCTGTTCTCATAAGAAGATAAAGCTGTCAACCCCTGGCTACTGTAGACTTTGGCCAGCAGCTGCCCTCAACTTGCAGGCCCCTTACTGCTCACTGTTCTGCATACCTGACTCTGTCTGTAGGGGGAGCTCCTGCGAATACACCTCCACAGCCAACGATAGATTAAAAAGTGAGTTTCAGTGAGTTGATTTCCTCACTAGACCAGGAGAAACATTTCTGATTTCAAAGTGGTGTTATTTTCACCTCAGTTAACTCTGAATCTGAAGATGAAAGAGAATCGAATATTAGACAGTCTTCTAATGCCTCACTAAGCATATTGGTATGTGCATTATAGATGTCACAGCCAGAGTATAACTGAACTAAGCAGAATTTTAAGTTATACTCCAATACAAATTCTATCGATGATGTATAATTATTAGGGATGGGCAGTTATCATATAGTTTTCCATTATGATAAAAAATTTCTCGGGAGAATTTGGATTTATTGTGACAAAAAAAAAAAAAAAAGAAATCAATGTTTGGAAATGCCAAAAATTGGCTGTAATGTTGTGTCGCTTCCTGCTGACAAACACGGAGATTTGTGATTGTAATGTGATAAAAACGAGCAAGCGTTCAAGCAGTATGAATATTTTAGCACTATGCAACTTAAACATACATCTGCAGACAAAGGGACTCCAGCAGCGACAGATTTCCAGTGAAACGTGCCACTTGAAGAAACTATCAGAAATCTGCAGACAATAGCAGTGCGATCCTAGACCAAGGGCGTGTGGTTCCAGATTTTCCTTCCTCCAAGTAGCTTTGTGAACCGAACCCTCTTTTCCTTTCTCTCTCCATCGTCTTCACTCGAATTACACTTTAAAGGCTGCATTGAAATTCTCCTCGAGCTTTCTTTAAAGCCCAAAAAAGAAGAAAGCGTAGCTTTAAGGACACGGCTGCAATGGATTTTTAACATAAAAGCAATCAGTACTTACATTTCGCCCTAACTACCGCGATAAAAAATCTTTAATGAACCGCTACAAGAGATAAATGAATCCAGTGGTGAAACTGGACCAACTGCCTTCACTTAACAACCCGACCTACTGTCTTCATTCATTCACAATGCTTTCTCTATTCAACGATACTTAATTGGTTACTCTAAAAGGGAAAGTATAGTAACAGAATGAGACTGTTTGTGTTAAAGTGCCTTGCAGGCTTTTGTATTGCGCCGACGAGCATGTAGAAGTCTCCGACGCAGTTTTGATTGACAACTTAATAAATTAACTGTCTTATAAGTCAAACTAACACCTGTGGTGATGATAAAAAAAAAAAAAAAATTCTGGGGTTGTAGCCAAGGTGGGTAGTTCCTTTTTTGGACCTGGTTCAAACAATAATTGTACCTGTCTGCACAGGCATAATTTGCAAAGTTTGTCCTCCACCTACATCCTCTGCCAGTACACCCAACATACTTTATAGTAATATTTTTATATTCAGCTTCAGTTTTTGAAATTCTAATTGAATAAAGTGGTAATCTTGAAGATTAAAGTATATTCTTTTAAAAACACAACCATTACTCTTCTGAATTTAGTACGAAAGCTTGAAGTTCCAAATTTAGTGTCTTTTCTGTTCTGCTCTGCTAAAACATCCCAAGGAGCAAAACATGCAGAGATTAGCTGTGTAATTAGCCACATTATCAACCATGCCCACTAGACCATGGCTGGCTGCTGATAAAAAGATATTAAAGTTTTGAAAAAAGAATTTTCCCATCACTACAACACTTTAAAATACTTTTGATAAGCAGCTAGAGTTTTACCTGGCAGAATAACACATTTCTGTTCTGGCAGCAATATATATTAGGTGATAATTCAATTCAGACCAATTTACTAGCTAATATTCACTTGTTTTATTTTCACTGATACCCTACAGGAAACAGAAAAAAGGTTTACTAAAAAGTGTATTAATGCAAGTAGCACATGAACACTACAACTAAATTCAGTCCATGTTTAATGTTTTTAATGCGGTCTCTTGAGTAGTGTTTGGAATAACTATTGCTTTTCTGTTTCAATTGAAACCAATTAGATCATATACATGTAATTTTTAGTGTAAAAGCTAAATATTTAGATAAATACTTTAAGTACAGTAAGAGTGACTATTGTAGTGGTTGCATGGTCAAACACTACAATGTTATTTCTTTGTAAAAAGTTTTTCTGGACGTATGGAAAGATCCCGTCCATCATAGCTCATTTTATTTTCTCACTGCTGGTGAATGTGTGGACATGGGCTGTACAGGAAGAACTCACATAGAAGAGAGGAGAAACAAAGGAATAATAGAAGCAGCACGACAGAAGGAAGTGCAGGGCCTGCGACAACACCCACAGACGGCAAGACAAACACGGAGACGTCGCATGCAGGGCTGGAAAAACTGAACTCTTTTCAGCAGCGTCTGCTGACATGACCTTTTTAACGCTTGGTGTTTGAGGCTGTGAAATGAATTCTAGAGATGGCGCTCTGTCAGCGACGCCTCCGAGACAAACCACAACACACGGCAAAGAAGGAACTTTTGATAACACCCCCTCTAAAATGATCTAAAACTGGATTTTTAAGATTTCATTCACCACCCTTAAATGTAATTTTCCTGCATCTCTATTATACAAAGCTTCCTTAGAAACAATACCAAATGAGCAGTAGGCATCAGATGACCAAACAATAACTTATGTAAAGAGCTGTTTAACCTTTTATCCTGCAATAAAACACCCTCACTGTCTCCCTAACCCTTTAAACTCCCAGACTTCAAAGCCTGACCTTCTGTGAGATGGAAATAACATTATGACACACACTGACTGAGATGTAGCACATTAAATGGTTTCATTGTGCCAATGTGCTTGCACATAAGTGCACATAAGACAAATGGAGAGCACTGTCTTACCACAAGGCAGATTCATTGATTTCCGTTTCCTCTTTGTTCTTCAGGGCTGTTCAGACCTGGCACTAACATGATTCCTGAGTGTTTCGATCAAATGTGGAAAATTTAATTAGATTCTTGCTCTAAAGACTTTAGACTTGACTTCGACTCACATTCTAAAAACTTGGGGCTCCACTTTTGACTCAGATTGTAAAGGCTGGGCCTGACTGATTGGTGAGACTTAGACTCGTGCTCTAAAGACGCAAGGCATCACTTAGACTGAAAGATTGAAAACTTAAATTATGTTTAGTTCACACAGCAAGAATTTTATGCTGATTTTGTCCAAATTTCACCCTTCAGACAATCTCAATGACACCCGGATTATCAGGGTGGCACCTAAATGTAATAATTAAGATAATCTGAAGAGATATTCTTGCTGTGTGGTGTTAAGAGTGATATTGACAGCTTAGAAGGATATCAGGGCTGCTCCGATCTAAAATCAAGGATATTGAACATATTGAATTGGAACAATATGAGCGCCTGTGTTGTTTACTCTGAACTTGTGTTTGATCAAGAGGTTTTACGAGCTTTTCTGTCTGACACATGAGAGTTGACATTTCAAAGACTCAAGACAAAGACTCACGCTTCAAAGTCGCAAGAGTAGACATGGACTGGTGCTCTAGACATTTAAGATCTGACCTTACTTCATACAATTGATTTCAGTAAGATTTGCCCTCTATAGATTCTTGCTCTAAATACTTGCAAGTTGTTTAGACTTGCACTCCAAAGGTTTGAGATTTAGCTCAGACTTTTAAGTTTGGAACCGGAGTCTTCTGAACAATCACGCATAATAAGTGGAGAAAGCAAGCTTTTCCTTGTGACTGCACATTTGTGTCGACTCGCCTTTCCCTACTTAATTTTCGATCTAGATAACAGGATGGACTGTTTACACCTGACATACATGCTTGCAGCATCTGTCTCACACACTCCCGCTCAACTATATTTGTGTCAGGGTGAAAAGAAATAAGTGGGAAGAAAACCTTTACGACAGCTTCCCATTCAGACCGCTAAAAAATGTGGATAGAGGTGTGGTGAAGTTGGATCCTGGCGCAGAATGAACGCCTTAGGTTGAAGCAGATATTTACTGAGGAAGGAACTATAAAATTCCAACAGGAGACATGAGGGGAACTAAATAACAGCAGCGGGGAAAATAATAGACGAGGCAACAGAAGGACTAACATACAGACATAGTGGATCAAGAGGAATACAAAATATCAAATTTCTTACTACTAAAACCAGGTATGTCTAATCAAGAGCAGGCCGTGCAGACGAATCTACTCAATCTAAAGCTTAAGATATTTACAATCAAAACTAATACAGAAATAAAATACAGCAATGAAATGCTGCAAGCCCCCCCTCAAAAAAATCACAACAAAATCAAAATCAAAGCAATCATTTGAACATGAATGGATCATTACATTTAGGTGCTTGTCTCTAGAAGCTTACTCAAGGTTATCATTTGATCTCAGATCATTGTCAGGAACTTTTCATGTTTGACTTCAGTTGCTCCTATTTTACTACTAAATTATGAAAGTCAGATTCTTCAACTCAAGCCTTTATACCAAAATCTTGTAGTAGTCGAGATATAAAACTAAAAGGAGATAGTCCTTCCCACATGGGGAAGCTCAACTGTGGATATTCTTTGAGTTTTATGCTGTTTTGATTCCAACATGAATGCATAGATCAGTAAATAATAGATTACAATGAATGGTTAAAAGAATGAGTCCATTTATTTTTGGAACTATTGAATGAAATACATTAGATTATTATATTTAGATAATGTTCAAGAAAATTAAGAATGAAGCTCAAATTAATTCAACCTGATCTTTTCTTATTTAGGATTCCGAAATATACTTTCTGGAATTTAAAAACTCCAGATGATTTCAGACCCAAGAGAGATTGGAAGAAAAGAACATAATAGATTATGAGGAAAGAAGCAAGGAAGGGTACAACGAAGAAAGGTGAGAAAAGGCATAAATGAATAAAAAAAGAAAAGATGAGTGTAAGAAGAAAAAAAACTGGAAAGAAACCAGAAACATACGGAACAAAGTAAGGTGAAGATAAAGGACAAGGAATGACTGAATGAAGGAAGGAAATAAGACAAGAAATTAGAAAAGTGATGAAAGAAGGTACAAGGAAGGACAGAAGAAAGAAAGTACACAAGAAAACAAGTGTATTATACATGATGGAAGCTTTGAAGAAAGAAAGGAAGGACGGACCTTGCATCCTGTCTTCCCCCTAAACTTTAGTTTTTCCCACTTATCCAGATCTGATAAATACTGAAACCCAGTTCCAGTATGTGTAGTTAACCCCGTTATGTGTCGTCTCAACCAAGGGAGGCGCCCATTGTCACATCTTACCGACGCGTCTGCGGCTCACTAATCCTAATCAAATTTTTTAGAACTGTTTCTGTTTGGATGCCAATCTCTACGTTCCATGTCTTATTCACCATGACAGGCCCTGTTTCGGGCACTGCTCTGTGGAGCTCGCTGTGTAATTTTGGCTGCCGCTGCGGCAATGGATTGTGGGTCAAAGTATGCAAGCAAGGCCAGTGGAGCGAGGTAGATGAGAAACAGAAAGAGAGAGGGTAGTCATATCAAAAGACGACAGAGTAGTTTTCTGCTCTGAGGCTCTCCATTGGATGATGGTGGGCACTGCTGAGTGTTTACCCATGGCCCAGTTATTTGCTAATCTCTCCCTCCTCCCCTAACTGGCCTTCAGTACACCCTCCCAGCTCCCCTCGCGCTACCCCTTCCCTCGGCTTTGCTGCTAAAAAACAACAGCGATCTAATCTCTCCCTCTCCTCCCCTCCCCGCTGCCAACGCAAAAGAAATGCAAGACAAGGCGGTCTGAAACTTGATTATAAGGCACGAGGATGTGTTGGCTGCTCTCTCTGCACACGTTTAAGTTCTTGTACGCGATTAAAACCAGAAACAGGAGAAGGGAAGTGGGAAAATGACAGTCTTTCTTGGCTGATGGCGGGGCTCATGCATCTGTGCATGCACAGTCATTGCCTCAAGCAGGCATGCAAGCTTTTCAAAGCCGAGCACTGACTCCCCATCAGAATCTATCGGTGCTTTTCAACGCCCTCGCCTCTCTCCAGACAGAACTGCCCCAGACTATCTTCTCCCAAATGTAGCGTGTTTTCATTAGGACAAAACGCCCAGGGTTGTACCTGTGTCAGCCATGGCCGTTGGTGTTGTTTGGATGCACGGCTTATTTGGTGAGGTTGGATGAATCGGATTGACATTTGCTGACACCCCCGATTTTCCAAGTCTGCAGGTTAAGTTTAAAGATGGAGCAAGGGGGCTCTAATCTGTTCCATCTGGAGCTCTGCAATGACCCCCCCGATAACACCACCGCTCAGTCTGTGTCTGTCTGAGTCTGGTACAGTTATGCTAATCCTTGGTTTATACTGCCCTCAAAGCTGGGAGGCCTCCATTATTGACCACCAAACAGTTACTCCAAAACCCCCACACTCACTCCTCCTTCTATTATCTCTGTATACCTTAACTTTCCCAAATATGTCATGAAAACGGTTACGACAAGTGGTGTTTGCTCTCACTCCATGGGGGAGGGGGGTACATAATTGCGGATTATATAAGCAAGGAAGTCTGGTTGTAGGCTGTGCGTCCATTTAGGCTGTGTTTATAACATCATTTCCTCATTGAAGAAATTAGTTACAAGAATGGACTTGTCTTGCCATACAGTAGCTTGATAGGCTTACTTTCACCACAAAACAATGTAAAACCAGTGAGTCCTGTGGCTGGCTGGTATGATGGGGATTTCTCTTTCTGGGAGAGAGAGTATTATTTCCAATGAAACTCACAATGCTAAAAGAAGAGTGATGGATCAGAACCAAAAATCCCTGAAGAATATTAGTGACTGCCAGAAATAAATATTTTGACTAATGTATACGATGACACTTTTAGTATGTCAGTGGCTATGTCAAGGAATGCCAAGCTTTAAACAGTTGCGCATTCGTAACCTATAAAATATTCTGTCGTACCTTTAGTTTAAAGTCCTTAACTTGAGATGGCAGAGAAAATGTCAAATTAACTGGCATTGTCTTTGATTGCATCTCACAATGGCCCCTCCCCCACCTGCTGCTCCAAGCAGCACACTTTTCATCATGAGGCTGACAAAAAGCTTTTATACTCATCTTTCAGTTTTAAGAAAAAGATAACCCACCCCACATGTTGCTGTGCACTATTCATCAGCTGAAGGAAGATAACAGACTGCAAAATTACCATTATCACAATATCAATATAGCAAAAACTGTGATGACTGTTAAATATTATCAAATTAAATAATTGCTATCCCAGACATACATTTAGACATTCTTTTATTATCGCAGCAAGTTTAAAGCTGTGTCGGCAAAGTCATTAAGAAACTACAATTAATTACAATTGTTTTATTGCCAAAACAAAAGATGTACATAAATGTAACTTTAACCACATTGTTGAATTGTAAAACTCGGCTTTAAAAAAAAAAAAAAAAAAAGCTGGATAATCTGAGTTCTACGAGTTCACAAACCCAAACCAAAAAGGCATGAAAAGTAGAGAGTCTTAGTTAAATATTTGTTCACTTCTTGTGAGTCATTTCATAGTCACTGTGACATAATTGCAGATCATGTCTTTTTTAAATATAAAGTAGGCCTTTGTGCAAATATCTTCTCTTTCAAAAACTTAACCAGTCGTGGCTTTAATGCAACAGAAACCCTGTGGTTCACAACTATCTTCAAGACTTAACATGCATCTAAAAGATAATGCTATTTAGGAGGAAGCCCCGGCTAATTCCCAGCTAGACATGGTTTGATTTTGTTGTTAAAGTGCACCAAAGTTATAAAGTTTCAAATTCTAAATCACTATGAGTTATGGTTGAAGATCTGCTTCATCAGATAACTCAGTATGCAACAGAGCAGCCCAAGTTTCCAAAAAAATGAAAAAAAAAAAAAAGGGGTGTCAAAGTGTAAAATTAATGGAGCCACACCTCGTCACCCTTGAGGCTCTGAAACTACAGAAACATCAAAATAATAATTACTACATTATTATAGGTGTTATGATCAATGTTGCTTTAGCAGCTATACAAAAGGAATAATTGTTGTCTGTTTTAAAGAGACCATATCATATATCATTTCTTGAGAATCTAATGCAAGCCCATAATGAATCTGCTCTCTATCATACTGAAATATCCCCTTTCCTTCAAGAAGTCTCTCAATATATTTTTTTATATTGATGCAATATAATTTTTAGTACATCCCCACGTTTTAGAGTAAATCTTTAACATTCTTACAGCTGGGAGTTACTGTTTTCTGGATGTGTTCTGCGAAAGCCTTTGCAAAGCTGAAGCACATAGCAACATCCACGGTTTGTGATGTAAAAGGATGGCAACAGAGAAGAGCAGCAATTACCGAGTGGGCAGACGTGATTTTTAAAAAGCCCAATATCGACTGAAATCCCTGCGGCTACCCTGCAAAGGTTCTGTCTGCGAAAATCCTCAACATTTTTATTTTTTTTTAGAACTCCAGACTCATTGTCTCTGCTGGTCAAGGAGAACGCTCTGTGCTAATCATAGGCTGTCACTCTGAGTTACCATCTCAAGGCTGCACCTTTTGTTTTTCTGAAACATCCGCTTAATTTCTCCTTTTGGCCGTCGCAGAACGCTCACCGAACACTGTTCCATTGTACAAATGGAGCAGCTCACAACTCTAACTAAGGTGAGACCAAATGATCTCTCATTCCAGCAGCAACTGAGCCAACAAGCTGCAGCCACACTGCTCTCCTCTTGAATCTCAATGTATGGTTTCAAATACCTACAGATCATAATCTCTCATGTTCTGTGTCCACATTGCTTTGGTTCGGGTATTCAAATAGTGGTTTGTAGGATAATATTGGCTTTATCTCTGTTTTTGTGGGATAACTGCAGTTTAGAGCTAAAATCTGTCTTTTGTAGAGATGCACCGATCCGACATTAATATCTGTATCAACCCTGATAACGGAGAAAAATATATACAATTCTAGATTAATTTTTCGCTTTGTCCTCAGAGTGATGTCAGGCTTTATCGTTCATCTTAGATTATATCTAGAATTCTGGATTGCACTTCTCTGAACTATTTGTTGCAGTTTATTTTTTGCTCTTGTCAGTTTCTGCTTATTTATTTTACATTAGCTTCTCTACTCCTGACCGAACAAATTAAAATTCTGTTGACTTTACATGTTTGACCAAGGTTGTGGGGAGAAATTAGGGATTTGTTTGGCTGACATAAAAGTCTGCATGGCCAGTCATGTAGTCTTGCTCGATGTGTCGATGGAAATGTGCAGCATTAGTAGGAATTTGCTACAAGTTGTTCTGAAACTGAGAAGAATCTAAAAGTAGAGCCGGAAGGTCTGAGATTTGTTTGGAACCGCTTCCCAATTCGGGAACACCAACACACTAATTAGTCCCATGGGACATGTAGCATTAGCCCAACCAAACCAATGTTGGCTGCGCACAGGTTAAACGCATTGAAAGAAACAGATGTTTATGAAAGATTTCTGATAACTTCTGAAATTTAACACCAGTTTAGCAAGCTAATTATTCACACTCTGGTGCTGTTTATTTTTATGTCCAATTTATCAGACAAGGCACTCCAAGCCGTTACTTGCGATCTGTTCAGAATCACACTGAAGAGTTCTTGAACGAGATAAGAGCAAGAACTGCACCCAGCCTGTGAGCCACTTCTCCTGCACAGCAGCTTTACTGATGTCAATGGGTGCATTTTGAAGGTCTGAATATAAAACACTTTTTTTAATGCCCTTTGGCCAAACAACCACATATTGGACTCTGAGCATAACGAGCCTGAACACACTGAGGTTTGCAAACACTGATTACTTGCGGGGCTACAACTTTTCTACATTTTGTCACAGTAAAATTACAGGATTGAATCTATTTCATTGGGATTTTATGTGATAGCGGCTCACATTTGTGAAGGAGGTAGAAATGTCAATTAAAATATTGAGGAAATGCAATTAATTTTTGGTCGCAGGAAAATTTTTTAAAACAACCTCCAAATACTAATAGCTTCAAATAATAAAAATAACAGATATAGTTTATGATAACTCTATGCCTATGAATTGAGGGATGAAGCAACACATGCTCCAAAGAGATCTTTTTTGGCAGCGGCTCCCGCCACCATGCTGAACTTCTTTCACCTCAGCTACCCGTCTTTTCTTCCCACACATTCTACTGTTCCTCTGTCTGCTACTATCTTATCGTGCTCAAGGTTTCACAGAAGCCTGGCTTCAACTCCGAGGTCTCAAACACATGGCATGAGTTGGCAGGCAGGGTCTGTGCGTGCTTGGCGGTCTTTCTTCCAGGCCTTTTGCACACAGAGACTGAAAAGGGTTCTAAAAGTTTTTTTTTTGTTTGTTTTTTGTGAGCACAACTGCATGAGCAACACAGACAACAGAGGCAGTGTGTGTGAATTTAGGCAGGACGATTAGAAAATTCTGACAATGTCACAGCTGGACTGAGGCATAAGCAAACTAAGCAGGTGCATGCAACCTCCTGGCCAGCAGGAGGCGAACATGAGTGCTCAAAATGCGACAGATGTGCACATCGTTCAACCAGACAGAAACCTATACACATATTTTATTTTCAAACTCAACTGAAGTTTATTTCACACTTCAGGTTGCAACAAAACAAACTACAAACCATCTTTACAGTGAAACACTTTTGTGGAACTGTTTTTTTATTTTTTTTATTTTTTCATTCATCCATACCGCGTCCCGGGCCCCCTTTGCAATGGCACTGTGCCCCCCCACTTTGGGAACCACTGAGTGAAATAAACCACTGATGTCTCATAGATAACACTGTTTCATTTTAAATAGCTCCTTACATCTCTGTGCCTTCTCTAAAACCATTGAAACACTTTGCCGATACGAAAAACAATAAACTTTGCATCATCCCTCAGTAACAGCAGCCACACCGAAGACTGTTGTAATTAGTGCGAGCTAGCAGTGCTTCAGTATGATGCGTTCACTCTTTGGAAAACTGATTTGACTTTTGAATGTCTCTGATGAAAGCCAGGGTTTTACCCTTTTTTTTTTTTGCTGGTTTACCTCTTACTTAGTAACTGTGCAGAACTTCAGACAGTAAAATATTATCATAATGACACTGATTGTATTTTCCAGATCTTGAGCGATGATATCTCGAACTAGAAATGGGCACCCACATTAAATGCTGCTCAGGGCCCCCAAAAATGTCTGGACCGCCCCTGACAAAATAATCACGCAAAGAGGATCAGACACAGCCTGGTAAACAACATACGGATCATTTACAAATAACGAAGACTTTGTGGGACAGACTATGGGTAAAGGGGAGCATAAAAAAATCACCCTGAGAACATTTTCATCAACAAAAAAATCAATACACGCCACTCACCAGCCACAGAAGTCAGGAAGATCGCAAAGCAAAACGCAGATCTTGCCATAGATTTCATTGCGGCTTGGCTCACAGCGGACTTTGGTGTCGTTCCTTGGTCTCTCCCGAGGCAGTGCTGTACTTCTTTTTGGTCCTTCTGCTACAACAGCCTCTACTCAGTTTCTCCACGTATTTCCTCAAAAGTCAGCCCAATAACTTGAACTGATCTCCCAGACAGTGCAGCACAACACATTGAGAAATAATGCAAAAAAAGACAAAGAAAGAAAGGGGAAAAAAAAGATTTGGTGCTGTTGTTGTTGAGCTTGTCGCTGGTGTCCGTGGATTAACACTGATCACCAAGATGAAGTGAAGTAGTCCCGCTTTGGAGCCCGATGCTAAGCGGACAGATGAGCCGAGCAGCTATCTTGTGCGGCGGATCTTCCATCTGTGAGTGTCCGGAAAGCGGCGTCTGTGTCCAGCAGCTAACATGCTAGCTGCCCGAGGCGACAGTCTGGCTGCTGCTACAAAAACTTAAGCAAAGCTGCGAAATGTCGCGAAAATAACCAACACTGTAAAATACATAATCTAATCAAAAGCAGCTTTAAAATATATCCGCATTCTTTTTACTCGAAAATCAGTGCGATCGCCAAAAAGATCCGATATTTAACTCGAGTACGTTTAAAGCCGATCGCTATCCGAGCTAACTGATGCTAGCTGCGGAGCTAGCCAGTTAGTTCTGTGCGTCCAGTGTCGTTTTCCAGTCGGGAAAACATAAAAACAACACGCGAGTCACGGGCGCCGATGGCGAGCGGTGGACGGATCGTTGCCCCCCGGCGCAGAGCGATGGCGGACGGAGGCGATGGATATCTCTGGGTCTGACCAGGGCGGGTTGGGAACGCCTCGTTTGCGGGCTCGTCTGGACCACTCGTCTCCTGGTTTTAAGTTACTGCCGCGGACGGTCCCACACAGCCAGCCAGGAGAGAGAGAGAGAGAGGGGTGGTGCAGCGCCGCTCTGCCGCAGACAGTGGCTACAACACCAGGGACAAATGCACTACATCCGTGCTCTTTGTGTCACTCTCTGCCGCGATTTGTTGACTTTTTCAACCGCGTTTTAGTCCTTAAACGGATTCAAGCCCACAGAAACTCCTGACTATAAAATCAGAATGGATGTATTCATGTTTCTTCAACTTTTTCACATGTTGTAACGTTGTAATAGCCATTTTAGAATGCTATTCACTAGGATTATTTCGGCTATAAAGCAACATAAAGTGTTGCATAATTTAGAAATTGAAAGCGAGTCACAGATGGATTTAGTTTGTTTTGCACACCTGACCCTGCCGGACAAAAGCAGACCCACAGCATAATGCTGGCACCACCGTGCCTCATTCTGATGTTGTGTGAATGAGGCGCACAACATCAGCTTATGCGCCATGCTGCAGCATGAAGGGGAAACCATGGTTTCCCCTTCAGAAATGTCATTTTTAATTTATTTTCAATTCCAAAGGAAAAGTTTTAGTAAATTTTGTTCTTGTTAGTTGTAATGTAGGTTAAAAATACAAGTTAAATGAGTATTTCTTGACTATAGAGCATTTCTAGTGCTGAAACAAATCTTATAAGTTAATGTTAAATAGCTCAAGAAATAGACAAATTAATAACAAATGGCCAACCACAAAGACAGAGTGGAAAAATCAACGTTAATCATTTAAATGTAAAAAAGGGAGCACTTTGAAGAAAGTCTGGCTCTTTTAATATATACCATAAAGAAAAACTGCTGCACATGAATAATGCATCATGACAGCGAAGGCATAAAACAGATGTTAAAACAGTGATACTTCACTGCCTCTTTGTGGTTAAACCACATACTGTCCAGAAGTGATCAAACGGTGTTTTTCATTGATAACTTATGATTAACAGCAAGAAGCTTAATAAAATTAGACATTCGATACAAAATTAATTTTGTTGTATTTTTCTCTACAAACCTGAGAACATCAACAAAATGTCTAGAGATATCAGTCGTGATTGACTTTGTGTCTGTGCAGTAACACACTGAAAGAAAAAAGTTGTTCAATTTACTTGATTTTATTGTGTACATCTGTCATGACATTAAAACTGCAGAATATAAGTTTTATAGCAATATATATAAATATATATATTTTTTTACATATTTGTCAACACTATCATAATATCATGTCAGTGGAAGACAGCTGGAATATTTTCCCACAGATTATAAGTCTCTTGCTTTTCTGTAATGACAAAGGAAAGCTTAAACAAATATTTTTAAGGAATCTAATTTTTATAAGGTTCTGCAGCTTTAAAGGTGAATCTTGAACATGTTTCTATTAAAGATATACAAGATATACAAGATTATGTAGAAATGTGTCAGATTTCAGTGACACTTTACTTGATGGGGTGCGCATAAAACTGACATGACATAATATGTAAAAGAAATTTGTTATAAAAGTTGTATTCGGCAGCATGTGCATGTTAAAAAATGTTAATAAAAATGTTACACTTTTCTAAATCATTTTTATCTTTTGAAATATGTTAAAGGTCAACCTGTAAGCTGCAGTATTTTCCCTTTAGAATTTAAAATATATATATTTGTTTAGACTGTTACTATGTTATTACATAGCAAACAGTAAAACATGAGACAGATGTGAACAAGACTGACATGACACCATCATAAACTTGACGGAACGTCTGTCATGAACATAAAGGCAGTCTTTGTGAATTTCTGCGAATGTTGTTATGAAATGACATTCAGTAAATAATGACCCTTTTAATGCAAAGTTGCTCCAAAAGTTGCATTCAAATTTCTCGCTGGCACTCCCCCTCTGTGAACAGGTGACCCTAACTCACATGAACATCCACATTGCGCAGCTCAGCCGCTTCATCCCGACGTTGCAGAGACGGGCTTTCCGGGTTGCTGGGACAACATCTACTGGTCCAAGGCCACCGCTGTTGGTTTGCTCAGCTACTGGACATAGTGGCTAAAATAGGTGGCCCCGCTAGCCAGTGTAGGAAGGTGGGGCACTCTGATATTGTAAATAAAAATGTGTGTAATCTTTCTAAAACTTTCACTCTCAGTGATGCACAGTGTTCCCTTTTAAACAAGGGGTTAACTTTCAAAAATGCCACATCAGAATCAAATTGGCCATCTATTATAAAGATGTTGTTGATAATGACAATAATAATGACTTACCTTTCATGTCGGAGTCAGACTGGTCTCCTCCAACCGTCCAGCCTCAACAATCACCAGCAGTCAGATGACCCACACTTTGCGGAGGTCAGAGGCCTGCACAGACTGCTGGAGGCGACACACAATCTTAAAAATGTGTCGCGGGATGACCGTGATCCACTGGCTATTCAGCGGATCACATCTAATCTGGCTTCTGCTATCAAGCCTGCCCATCCGAGCCCCTAATACTGGGCCTACAACACCATCACCATTCTGCGGCAGCATTATGCTGAGGTGCAGATGAGAAGCGGATGCTCCTGGCGGGGCGGTGACCTCACAGCCCCTGGGCTAGAGGTTCAGCCTGGAAACCGCAGATGAGGTCCAGATCTACGTGGCTTCCAGGGAGTAAGGCAGCTTCTCCATTCTCCTCCTGCTCATCTCCCCCCTCCTCTGCTTCTTCGAGGAAGAGCTGGAGGTCTTTCCCAGACCTCCAGCTCTTCACAGCTGGAGCTGCGGGCCTCGCTGAAGACCAGGATGGCTTCCCTTCACCTGGATGGCCCTGCCGCGGTAGAACCATTCCATTAGCTTCTTATTGGTTGAGATTCAAAAGACCTTGTCCAATCATATTTAAGTGTTGCCTTTCGATAAATCGCATAATTTCCGGTGGTGATAAAATGTGATCGCGGTGGTTTTAGTAGTCCAATTTAATCACGTTAAATCAACACAAGAAAAATTAGTAGTTTTATTATTGTTGGCAATTAAGTAAACGGTTCTTTATCCAATCGTGTAACTGTAAATACAAGAAACGTGACTGTCTTGTGTTGTATTAACTTATTTTGTTTGTGCACCATCGTCACTTTGCATCATTCGTAAGGAAATTGCTGCTGTTGTAATTCATCAATCAATTTTTCCTCTGTCTTTGCAATTTCTTGATAATAAAGTCCAAAAAAGCTGGAATTATCAGGTAATTTTTTAAAATAATATCATATTATTAAAACAATAATAATAATTAACAAGTGAAATACCCGGCTGAGTTCTTATTATTTAATTATCTCATTTATATTTTAATTTTTCCAAAAAATACTCAATAGTGGTTTCCACTCAGAATATGACAGACCTATTTGTCCCCTCTATATCTATGGTAGTTACATTCCTGTTCCAGCAGGTGGCGACATCGGATTGCGGTATCTTGAGATCAACGCGTAACTGAGCGCATTCCAACCTTTTTACACCCATGACAGCTTCTTGTGTCGCATCAGAAATTAAAACATAAGCAACTGAAACGCAAATTAAAGACGGATGTTAAGGAAGCTGAATTAAAAAAAAAAAAAAAACTCCGAAAAGAAGTCATAGGGTGTTGGCTGGAGACATGATGGGCGCCTTTGGTTTTCGCTGCTGTCCAATTGGATACCAATACACAGAAATGGGCGTGACACTTAGCGGAGTTGTCCGGGAGCCGCAGCGTTGGCGATGAGTTTACTTCAGGTACAACGGCATTGTAAAACCTATCAGATAGGCGTTCCCACTCTCACCTCGGTATTGCTCTGCTCCTGCCAGATGAAAGGTGAACTGCGCGATGGATTCTGGTCCACCTGAGCCGAGGAAGTTTACCAGGGGGCTCAATAAGCCTGGGACCGCGGCGGAGCTCAGGCAGAGCGTCAGTGAGGCTGTCAGAACTTCAGTGTTGGTGGTAAGAAGAAAACATCTCTCTCTGTCTCTACTGTCATACAAGGCAACTATAGAAAATGAGATAGTGTATGGGCAAAAATCAACCCATCATTTCAGGGAGATTTGGATATGATGAGAAACTGCTGCCAGTGATGACGTTTCATATGTGTGGTTATTTTGCCAGCTGCTACTGTAAATTTCCCATGCCTGACTCTAGTTACAACTTTCTCAAAGAGGTTGCCAGGTAACTGAAATGCACACTGGCTGCTTTAACTGGATGCATGCGCACCAATTGGTGCAATCTGTCACCTGATCCTTGCAGATGCACCTTGTAACCTGAGGCGTTTGTCAGAAAATGGTCACCTTGGGATAAGAAATAGACTGACTTTAGTTGTTTTCAGGAGATATGGGTGAAGAATCCCTATGTTGGCTTAATGCAGACACTAATTTATAGGTGGCGATGATGTTGTGATCACTTCTTCTGCGATTGTGATCAATATGTGATTGCTTTTTTTCTGTCAGTTGCTGTTCATCAGAATCAGCTTTATTGGTCAAGATTGTTCACACAAAAAATGAACTACACTTAGTTTTCCACTCTGCAGATATTTATACTGTAACAGACAATTTATATACCCTTTATACCCACATGCATTTTGGCACTCCACTTGCTTTGCACATCTAGAGTTTTATTGCTCCTTCTTCTTTCCAAATTAACTTAAGGTCATCCTGACTGCAACTTTGACATCTTTCTCCTGGAATCAGGTCTGGACTGGGATTTATCTCCTGGAAATGCCTTTATCTAAACCATTTTGTTATTGCCCTGGCTGGATGTTTATTTCAAATCTATGCATCATAACTTTTTTTATGCCCGGTCCCAATTACTGCATGCTAATGAGCTGGATAACAGATCAATATGTGTAAGACTGAGTCCTATTATGTACTTCTCGTGGATAAGACAGGAAAGCTTATCCCTTGTTCTATTTTGGATGGATCCTAATGGTGCAGCTGACTCTTTCGTGTTAAGCATATATGCTGGTCTTGTAAATGCAAATATATATAGCACACTGACCATGAGAACTTAGCATCTTTAGTTGCGCTGACAAAGATAGACTACAGTGTATACAAAAGTTGTTCAGTGGTAGAAGTGCACATGTGGTGTAAATCCTCTCTTTTCTTGGTAAATATGTAGTTTTTATATTAGCCTTTATCTTGTCTGCTGGGCAATTATGTCCCAGAGGCTCATTAATTGGGATTATCTTATGAATTTTCAGATTGTTTTAACTGTCACAGCTGGGACTATTTAAGATTGCAATTTTCACCTGTGAGACAGATATTGAGACATTGAGATGTTTGTAAGACCAAGAGTGTGACATTGTTTGTGATGCTGGGAGGAATAAACCTGCTGTTCCACCTAAACTCTGCCTGATATCATCAATCTGTACTGAAAAATCCAGCCGTAAAAGGCCAACCTGTTACAAGTGGTGTCAGAAGTGCGTCTATTCATGCCACAGTGCAAAGATGATGACCAGAGGTGGTAAAAAGCCAGGCCAAGAGGGAGAGCCTGATGAAGCAGCTGGAGCTTCCTCTGAAATGGAAACCATGGCAGCGACCAACCCTGAAGATAAGTTGGAGGAACTGGCGGTGTTGGTGAAATCCATCATGCGGTCTCAGGTGGCTAGAGACATGAAGATGGATAAAGATTTTTCCCGCCAGGAGCAGAGGTGGAAAAGTATGCAGCATCAGTTTCAACAAATGCAGCTGCAAGTGAATGCGGTACTGGAAAAACAGGATGAGTCAGACACACAGGATCAACCTTCAACATCTGAAGCACCTGCAGAAGAATCAGATGGTGGTGATGTTCAGGTGGCTCATGGTTCCAGGTCCATAATTGAACCAAAATTTCTTCCCTTATCGACGGATGACGACATTGAGCATTTTCTGACGACGTTCGAGAGGATGGCCCAGGTGTGTCGTTGGTCCAGAGATGAGTGGGCGATTCGTCTGGTCCCTCTGTTGACCGGAAAGGCCCGCACAGCCTATGTTCTAATGGATATTGCTGACTCTCAGAACTATGATAAACTGAAAGAGGCAATTCTGGCAAAATATGAAATTACTGTCGGTACTTATCGACGACGCTTTATCGACGACGCTTCAGATGCCTAAAGATTGAATCAGGTGAGATGCCGCATGAACTTTATGTTCGACTGAAAGACTTGTTTTCAAGATGGATCAAACCTGATAAATCTACTGTGCAAGAAATATCTGAGCAGATAATTCTGGAGCAGTTTTTAAGGATGGTTAATCCAGAATTGGAGGTCTGGATACGTGAGCGTGACCCGAAGACGGCAGAAGAAGCAGCTACTCTCGCAGAGGTCTTCAGATCAGCCAGGAGGGGGAGCTGGAGCACCTATGCTGGCCAAGAGACTCATTATGCCCAACCAAGTAAGTCCACTGGGGGTGAACAGGGCTCTGGTCTAAGTCAGGCTAGAAATGGTTCTAGTTTTAAGCAGTTCCTTCCCATCGACCTGCTAAGGTTAAAAAGTCATTTCATAAGTCGTCAGGTCAGGATATTAGATGTTACAACTGTAATGGTTTTGGCCATACGCAACATTTTTGTCCCGCCCTGAAATCAAAGCCATCACTGATGTGTTCAATTCCAAGAGCGGCTACTGATGTTGAAAAAAGAAAAGCTTGTACGGCTTCGGTGCTAGTTAATGGGAAGAAAGAAGAAGCATTGCTTGATTCTGGGTGTTTTCAGTCTTTAGTACATGCAAGCTTAATCCCAGATGAAAAGTTAAGTGAGGTGGGGGTTAAAATAAGCTGTATACATGGAGATGAGCATGTCTACCTAGTGCAGAGGTGTATTTGACAGTGGGAGGTCAAACATACCTGGTACAAGTAGCTGTAGTTCCCTCTTTGCCATATTCAGTTATACTTGGTAATGATATTCCCACTCTCTTAGACCTTCTTCATCAGTCGGATTATGAGCCTCAAGTACTTACCAACAGAGATGCCCCAGGTCCATGGTGGCCCTCTTCAATAGCGGTCGGCTGACAGTTAATTGAGACTCTCATGCCCCTGCTCCCTGTGTGCTCGACTGAAACAAAAAGGAAACGCGTGTCCTGGAGATTCTGCAGCGCTTACCTTCTGAAAAAGGCAATAGAGCTGGAGTTGGAAATGCATGCCATCTTGGATTACAGTGCAGAGAAAGCCGATGTAAAAGGCATCACACTCCGCTCACCTTATCATGTGATCTAAACAGACCGAAGCTTTATAGCAAAGTCCCAGACCCGGAAAAGAGAAAGCACCGCCCTGACCCGGCTCGAACGGTCTCTGAGTCACCAGGGAGCTGACAGAAAACCCCTCACACGCTGGTTTTTAACAGAGACACTAAAGCGAAACGGGGCAGATTCAATTAGATTTGTACGAGTAAACGAAAGTGTCAGACTTTCATAATGGGTTGCTTTTATTGACAACTTAAAGATAATGTTATGACTTAGAGGCTTATAATTCGCAGAAGCAGCCAAGAAAGCTTATTAATCTAAGCTGAGGGTTGGCTAATGTTAGCAGCCGCTGATGCCTATCAGGCTGTATGTGGTTAGCTTCGAGTGCTAACTAGTCGGGAAGCTGCATCTGCGTTGGTCAGTGAAGAGTAAAAGCAAAATGTAAAACAAGCAGGTTACCTATTAACTTTATGAAGCTGACATAACTGAGAGCAGAGGAGTACTCCAATTCCTGAAGTGGCTGCAGCTGTCAAACATTTGGAAGAAGAAGCCGACTCCCTTAAAACAACAAGCAGCAAGCCCAGCCCTGACTAATCAAGCACCGAGCGTCAACAGACTATAGCCTGAGAACAGACAGCTTCAGCTGCATTCAGAGCCATTACGTGAACCCTAAAATGGTGCACTACTCATTTCACTCCTAAAAATATTCAGTAATTTATCAGAAATATTACTAAAAATAAATAGTTTCAAAATAAGAATTTAAACTAAAGTCAGGGGGTAAAAAGTTTGAATAGGAAATAATGTGGTAATAATGTGATTGCTCAGTTAAATAGTAAAGAAGGAAAAAGAAAAATATTGAATTAAAAATGGTCTCATTGGAGAGGTAGAGGGAAAATAAATATTAAAATCTAAGCGATGATAGTAGTGCAACAATAATGGCAGCAACAAGAAAAAGATAATACAAATACAAAATACAAATGCTAACTGCATATTTTTACAAGAAACTCACTCTATTAAGGCAGATGAGAACTTCTGGTCAAATCAATGGGGGGAAAAATAATTTTATCTCATGGTACTAATAAATCTGCTGGTGTTGCTTTACTATTTCAAAATTTTCAGAAAAAACTAGAAACTCATAGGAAAGACAAACAGGGCCACTGGATTATGTGTGTACTCAAAATGGAAACTAGTTTTCTGATTCTCTGTAACGTCTATGGTTACAACAGTGTTGCTCAGAACAAATCCTTATTGTCTGAACTAACTAGTCAACTAAAAGAACTATCTCAGAAATATCCCACGAACAATCTCATATTGGGTGGAGATTTTAATATGGTGTACAATGAATGGCTTGATAGATCTCCCTCTAAATTCCAATCTCATCATATAAATGTGGTTTTACAAAATTTTTGTTTATCTCTGAATTTGGTGGATCCTTGGAGAGAAGCAAATCAGAGCAGTCAGTCTTTCTCCTGGTTCAGACCTGATGGCTCAGCTAAATCACGTATTGATTTCTGGCTAATTTCAAACAGTCTGATGCAAAATAATGTAAATGCTAGAATTTCACCTGCACCTTTGTCTGATCACTGTGTAATACAACTCAGTATCACAACTCAACTGAAAACATCCCACAACAAAGGTTACTGGAAGTTCAACTCAACCCTCCTTAACAATGAAAAATTTAATAATGAAATCCTGGAGCTTCTCAATTTAATTTGCAATGATACAAATCTGAGTCTTATACAAAGAAATGGGAATTCTTTAAATTTAAAGTCCGTGAAATCTCAATTAAAACACAGCAAATTGATAGCTATCCAAAATAAGGAAAAGGAATTAAAAATCATTCAAGAACTTAGTCACATCTGTTCTAAACCGTTTTTTAATAATGAGGACAAACAGCGCAAAAAAATTCTGCAGACTGAATTAGATGATTTTTATACTAAAAAAGCCAAAGGAGCTTACTTAAGGTCCCGAGCGAAGTGGATTGAGGATGGTGAAAAAAGTACTACATATTTCTGTAGATTAGAAAAAATAAGACAGGAGAGAAATGCAGTGAATTGCTTGCAAATTAATAATAAACCATGCACTGACTCAAAATTAATATCCAAGGAAATTTTTAGCTTCTATAGCAATTTATATTCTTCTGAATATAATAACTCAATGACAGAAATATTCTTTAACTCTGTTTGACATTTGATTCCTAAAATTGATGACAATTATAAGCAAATATGTGAGGCAGATATCACTATAGAGGAATTGGATAAAGCCTTGGGCGCTTTATCCAAGGACAAAGCTCCAGGCTGCGACGGCTTGACAAGTAACTTTTATAAACACTTTTGGGTCCAAATCAGAACACTTGTGTTTGGAATGATTACAGAACTATTAGAAAATAATTGTTTAACTCACACTATGAAACAAGGTGTCATCACACTCATTCCTAAACCCGGGAAAGATCCAACTATCCTTGATCATTTAAGGCCGATAACATTATTAAATAATGATTACAAGCTTCTGACACACATTTTTGCCAACAGATTAAAATCAGGCATATCCCAGATTATTTCTGACACTCAATCTGGTTTTATAAAAGGGCGCTCTATACATAATAACATTCGTCTTATTTTGGACTAATTGACTATAATCACTTAGTAGAAAATGAAGGCTTTGTATTATTTTTAGACTTTATAAAGCCTTTGATATGATAGAACATGAATTATGTTCAAAGCTTTAGCTTTGTTTGGATTTGGTGATAAATTTATTAACGTAATTAGGACATTTTACAAAGATACCAATAGTTCAGTGTGTCTTCCACATGGTACCTCACACAGATTTAGCATCAACAAAGGTATAAAGCAAGGTTGTCCAATCTCTCCATTGCTGTTTATTGCTGCTGCAGAAATGCTCCATATCAATTAAAAATGCTCAATTTGGTAAATTAGCTGTAATGGGTAAGGAGTTTTCTATTAGTCAACTCGCTGATGACACAACCATTTTCTTTAATAATCTGAATGAAATTCCAAAAATTCTTAAATTGATTGATTCCTTCTCAAAAGCTTCAGGTCTTAAATTAAATTTAAACAAATGTGAAATTTTGCCTCTAAAAGACTGCTCTCTATCGACTGCTTTTAATATTCCTGTAAAATCCAGTGTCAAATATTTGGGTGCATATAAATAAAAATAAATCTGATTTAGAAAACCTAAAATCTGGGAAAAAATTCAAAATTGTAAAACTCATTTAAATAAGTGGACACACAGAGATTTATCTATTCTGGGAAGAATAGCTCTCACCAAAATAGAAAGTATCTCCAGACTGATATATCCTGCATATACATTAGGAATACCCACTTCAGCTATCAAATCCATCAATAGGATGAATTTTGATTTTATATGGAAACAGAAAAACTCACTATATCAGGAAAGGTAATTTAATCAAAAGGTTTGAAGATGGAGGACTGCAAGCTATTGAATTTGACAGCATGAACGGTACTTTAAAAATGAATTGGCTTCGGTCTTTCCTAACAAACCAAAGGGCTTTATGGTTCCATATTCCGAGTAAAATATTTTCAAATGGGTGGAGTTAGTTTTCTTAGATGTGACTTTGACGTTAAAAAACTACCTGTTAAACTTTCCTTCTTTCACCAGCAAGTTTTATTATATTGGAAGTTAATCTATAAACATAACTATAGCCCACACAATACTCCTTTGTGGAATTGCCGTTACGTAAAAATTAATAATAAATCAATCTTATAAATAATTGACTAGAACAAGGTGTTTGGTCTGTCATGCATTTATTAAATAATGGGAAGGTTATGTCTCTTGAAGAATTCAGTGGTTAATATAACCTACAAATAAATAAAAGTGTATTTCAAAAGATTATTAAAGCTATTCCCCCAAATATATCTACAGCTAAATGTTTGTATGAGATCCCTGATTGCAGAACCGCTGAGCTTCCTGGTCTATTGATTAATGGGCTCAATATCACAGATAAGAATTTGAAAAACAAAAAACTTCGGGAATGCTTTATTAGTTCTCTATTTCCGTTTATATCCAATCCAAATTTTATATCGCATTTCTTTTCAAAAGATCAGAAAGAAAAAATTTGAACAAATTATTTAAAGCTTCCCATTCCTCCAAAAGCCAAGGAAGTCCACTTCAAATCTTTTCAGGGCGTTTACCCTTCTAAGGAATTCCTTAGACTTCAATTTGCTATTGATGATAACACTTGTTTATTTTAATGGTGATATTGATATTTTTCTATGAATTGCAAAGCTTTGAAGCTTTGTGGGATGATATTCACTACTGGCTTTTTCCTAAAATCCCGAACTTACCGGACTTTTCCAAGAATGATATTATCTTTGGGACTATGAGAAAAGAAAAGAAATTTGAAACTCTGTTAAATGTCATAATTATTATGGGCAAGTTTTTCATACACAAATGTCGTTTCCTTAAAACCAAACCGTCTTTCCCCTTTTTTCATAAGGATCTCTGCCACCTCTTCTTATCGCTGAATTTCATGAACAAAGGTCAAGATACAGAACTATATGATATGATAATCATCATGAAATTGCTGGAAAACCCCTAATGTATGTTTTTTTGTTTTGTCTTGTTATTTTTGTTCCTCCTTTTTGTCTGTATGGATGCAGCTGAGATCGGCTTCATCATGTTTTTCAGATTTTATGTACATTTGAAGCCGATTACATGTTTAATGTATATGTTGATAATAGTAATAAAGAATTAAAAAAAAAAAAAAAAAGATTAAAAAAAAAAAAAAAAAAAAAAAAAAGATAATGGCGAAGTTCACGTCAGTTAGTTAATGCGCATGTTCGGAAGTTTGGCGGATTTTTGTTTGTTTTTGAAAAAAGTTGTCAGTCTTCAATTACAGGCTTGCAAAGCTGATACATTCTTGAATACAGTAGTTTGTGTCGTTCCCTTCTAAGATTTTCATTTTTTAGAAGATAAGCGCTGCAACTCGAGGACTTTCATCGACGGTAAGGCTGGACAAAGTTAGGACAGAAACCACCAGCTGGCTAATTAATGACAAGCCATGGTGGAGTGTTAATTTAGGGTGAAATGGGACCTTTCCTGGTTAAAACGTTGCTATTCGTGCTTCTGGGTGTGTCTTTGACAGTTGTTTTAACGCGATACTTCAAAATGTGCATAAAAAAGCCTTTAATGCTGAATATTAAATGCTAAATGGAGAGATGAGAAAAGAAACATTAGAGTCTGATGGTTTTAACATGTCTTGTATCTTTTTGTTTCACTACTGCTAAATAAGCTAAAGCCTCTGCCTTCCTTTTTTTTGTTTTTGTTTTTTTAATCCATCAGTCTGAAGATGCCTCCCAGGAAAACGATGACACCATCGAAGCAGACGTCAGCTGTGGCTTCAAAGATCAAAAACAAAATTATCAGTAGGTTTAATTATTTAATTTATTTTGCGATCAATAAATTGAAATTGAATTGGGTTAGTCTCCATCTCATTTGTGTTGCGGCTGTCACAGATTTTGAGTAGTGATAACACCGTATTTCTTTCACACCAGACACCTCCTCCTTCTTCAAGGTCTCCCTGAAGACCAACAACAAGGCCCTGGCTCTCGCTCTGCAGGCCCAAAAGGAGAAGAGCAGGCAGCTTGAGATGGAGGTGGTGCTCCTGCAAAAACAGGTCAAAGATCTCTGCTTCCAGCTGGCTACCAAGAAACACAACCAAAGGAAACTGGTGAGTGTGATATATCAGCTGATGTGGAGTTTAGTTTGACCATTATCTGGTTCACTACTTGTTATTGTTCTGCTCCTACAGATGCTCATCTTGAAAAATCTCCATAATAACACTCTACAGCAGCTGGACATGATGGCACAACTAGTTTCTGATGACGTAAGAGACGAGTCACCAATCAGATTATATTTCTTTACCACAAGATTATGTTTTTCTTGCTTAAATGTGACTTTAATCAAATTTACATCCTCTGATTTTGACTGCGTCATGATGTACATGACATGCAAGGTTGTTTGTTTTTTTTACACTGAAGTTGTGACTATTATGATTTATTCCAATTCCCAGACTCAGATCTTCTTTTCTTTTACTGACACTTACTCCACAATTGTCTGTTCACCTCAATGTAAGTGGAGGTGAAATAATTCAGATTATTTTCCTCCACTTACATTGAGGAGAGGCACTGACTAAATACATCTCAAAGTCCATAGGTAGATCTCAGGAACTTGAAGTTGCTTCCAAATGCTCAGAATGGATTGGCCTGTGTCTGGAGGCTAATCGTCCACATTTCACCCGACTACGCTTTTTCCTCTGTTATTTTCTAGTCATAGTAAAAAAAAAGTAAAACGTTTTTAAGTTTTTTGAAGTCAAAATGAACAAATTTTATAGTCTATAACTACTCAGAAAAAAAAATTTGTGAAAAAGCACAAAAAAATCCCTGTCATTTTTCACTATTGTTGAAAACAACAACTTTACATACACCGAATACAGACAGAAATTTAACTTCCGCGTTTGACTTTTTTTATTTTTTTTCCCAAGATTTTTTTTTTTTGTAACTTTCTTCAAAAACAGAAGTTTTGAAGAAATTTATTTTGAAGATAATTATCTTTTAAACTGTATGACTTGAAATGTTTGGTCTCAATGTATTCAGTACCATATAAGGAAGAATGCCAATGAGGAGTCTATTTATTTCCCCTGCAGTGGAACCCAAAGCTTGACTTCTAATCTACAAAACCTCAATGAAGACCAATAGGTTGAACTGCTGAAGCTGAAAATGTGTTTTCCCTCAGGATTCTCCAAGACTGTCAGAGGGCTGCCACTACCCAACAGATAAAAACAAAGAGAACGATGCAGCAGCGCGGTCAGAAGTTCCTGCGTTTGCTTTTGTTGTGTCCTTTGTAGGTGTTGTAGTTTCAGTGGACGTAAATGATATCTGACAGTTATATTTTTCTGTATTTCTATCTTATACACAGGAGGCCTGAAATGTTAAGGAATCTTTTCTGTCACAACAAAAACATAGAAGCTACACCAGGTCTGCTCAAAGGAAACCCTCATCTGGATGTTTTAAGTGCCCTAACCAGATGCAGCAACTCCTCTGATATTTTTCATGGTGGGTAATTTGGCATCATTCAGTGCAGTGTTTCAAATATGTACTGCCTCACTATAAATGAATGTCTTTTCCCAGAAAACGCAGAGGAAAGGCGTTTCAGTCAACGTGTTCAACCCACTCAGACTTCACTCTCAGACAGGAGTGAAGTGGAGCGCCTGTCCCAGTCCAGCTCTCAAATAAACTCTGTCCTCTGTCCTCAGCACAATCAAACGCATGGAAACTCCACAACATCCCTTTCTAGTGACGTAAACGCTCCAAGTGTGTCAGCCTCAGAAGTTGAGTCTCAGTTAGCAAGAACTGACAATACAGTGCTTCTCAATACGTCAATGGAGATTACATTGAGTAACGCAGTTGAAATTGTCACCGTGGAAACCAAAGCCAAGAAGAAAGGTCCTTCCTGTGAGACAAAAGGCACAGAGAGTCAACAGGTGGGTTCCAGTCCAGATGTCCAGAATGGTTTCAACCACAGACCAAATAAGGAACCTGTGAAAATTTCTACTCAGAAAAATAAACCAGAAGATAAAGACTCAAGAGTTCTTGAGGTACAGTTACCGAAAAAACGCGGCAACAATATGAAAGCATCTCGCATCCCCAAGCTTGCCAGTCACCAGAAGACATCCAAGAGCGATACTGACAGCTGTGACACTGTCTCACAAGATTTAAATAATTATTTTTCCAATTCTAAAGTTACCTTGTTGAAGGCTGGGGGCAGTGAACCTGAAGAAGGTTCACCAAGTTCTAAAATCACCTACAAACGTTCGAGAACTAAAGTAAGGAGGCGCTCTATGGTCATTCAAAAGACCTCGTCAGTCCGTCTGCCTCATGATGACGAGAGCCAACAGTCCAAACCGGAGAAGGTCCATGATGAAGAGGAAGCAGAAAAAACAGAGCCACCTCCACCATATGAATACATATTCCATCCAGTGGAGGAGGCAGGTCTCGGGTCAGAGGAGAATCAGCCTCCTGCAGCCAGGAGGAAAACGCAGAACAGGCCGAGATGCAGAGAAACTTTTGTCATCTCTCTTTCTAGGAACAGTAACTCGCTGGGTCTGGATTGTGACATGATGCTTCCTGGAGAGCCCCACTGCCCAGCTGAGGAGCTGCTAGACGATCTGTCTCAGAGTTCTGGATATTTCCAGGCAAATCAGCAAACAGAGACCAACAGCACTTCAAAGCGCCCTCTGGTGGAAACATCAAAGCATAACATGGAAGTCCTGCCAGCAGATGAATGTGACCGTTCAGAGAACCCAACATCTAAAAAATCCAGACGAGACGAAGCAGGAGGTTCCAGGAACAGGATGATATCGTCACTGGGGAAATATGCTGATGGTTACGACTCCAGGCGAAAGAGAAAAACAAGGAAAAGCAGTAAAAAGGTTTTATCTGAAGATGAATCTGGTCTGCATCCCATCTGCCGTGATGAGCTTCTTGTCTGCAGCCCTTACAGTCTGAAGGTCAGGAAGGAAGGTAAAGAGGATTTTCAGATGCTCCTCAGCCATGATCATTATGACATTGGTGAAAATCCACCTGATCCTAAAGACTCCAAAGGCAGGAATGCTTCAAAACTACAAAGGAAGACAAAGCTGCACACAGCAGCCGAAACCAAGAACCTAAGGAAGACATTTGTCATCCACAGACCGACATGTCAGGACAAAAGCAATAACACAAGGACATCGGTTGTTAATGATGAGATGGATCATCAGGATGTCAGCTTTCTGATAATGGATGTGGATCCACCATCGCTGCTTGCAGAGCTCAGCACTCTGGACCCAGAATCCAATTCTGCACCCAACTCTCCAAAAAGGAGCCCATCATGCAGGCTGGTGGTGACTGAGGGGTCAACTAGAGCCTCACCAGGTGGGTGTCTCCTCCACTGTCAATAGATGTTCTTTGGGTATCAGAGTTTACCTGTGAACTCTGGGTAGACTCACCCCAATAAGGGAATACTGTAAACACAAAATCTAACCTTGTCTGACTTTGGTTTAGCTGACAGCTAATGCTTTGCTGTGCATTGCAGCAGGAAGAACTCTAACAACTGTTACCAACACATTTCCAAACCCATATGGTGAAAATAAAGGAAGAAGCAGGAGAAAGAACTGTGTGGTCTCCTATAAGGAGCCACCACTGAACAGGTGAGAACGTCAGGTCCCACTGAAAGGAACTCAGAGAGCAACGCAGGCTATGTGACCAGTGCTACAGTGACGCTGGTTACTCAAAGCTCCGTCTATGTTTCTGACTTTGCTTCAGCAGACCACAGGTCTGGTTAAACATTCTAGATATTCTGTAATGCCCCTTCAACCCAGATCTACATACTTCTTTGGACAGGTCTCTCTGCAAATTCCAGTTGGCTTCATGTCAGGACTTTGACTGGACCGTTCTCACAACTGAGCTTTAAACCGTGCCAGTTAAGAGTGCAGTGATAAATCATCTGGCTAAATTGACCCTGGTTTAATTAATTTTAACTTGATGAATTTTGAACATTTTTGTAATTTGTTTTCTGAAATTAGGTTTTATTTGTATCAATAAGTTAGCTATAACCAACCTATCATTACTAGAACTAGTGTTATGATTGGTCATATTATCCAGACTTGTGTTTGTCTTTAAAAAGAAAAGAGAGAGAGAAAATGGAACACAGTGCTGAATTTCTGTTTTTCTTCCCCTCCCCCAACAGGAAAATTAGGCGTGGAGATGATTTCACAGACACCACATTTCTGAGTTCTCCGGTGTTTAAAGGCAGGAGGAAGAAGACGAAGAAGACGAAGAAGACGAAGAAGACGAAGGAGTAGAAGAAAACAGTGGGGTGGGCTGTGGACAGACAACAACAAATACTTTTTCCTTGTGATAAATCCAGTGTTCTAGTTTCCTACAGAGAATGCTAGTTCAGAATTTGTTCAAATTTGTGGTGTTAAGACTTTAGATTTTTTACATCATTGTCATTGGGGACGTATCAGCTGTTTGCTCCTGATGGGAGGCCAGCTGTAAATAATTGAGTGGAAGCTGATAACCCGATACTCCCTGTGATGTTCAGCTGCACAGAATAAAGTCTCAGTTAAGCCAACCATGTTTAGGATTTGCTGTGTGAGCATGCTAAGTGAAGATCTCCCAGCTCCACTTTTTGGTCCATCAGCTTGTGTTGTGAGTATAAATCTTAACATATTAGATCTGTTGAAGCTTGTATAGTTTTTTTTTTCTATTCAGGGATTCCTTCAAAATTATTTTCCCTGGCTTTTTTCCCCAGCAGCCAGGGAAAACAGGGTGGCCTAACAGATTGATATACCATTTGTGATATGAATGAGTGATAGTATGAGTGACTTAATGTTTGCAATGAATAGGCTTATGAGCTGAAGAGCTGATTTTCTTTTTATGTGAATGAGGGGAGATGTATGTTCATACTTATTTCTGCGTCTTTCATCCATGTTTTTTTTTAGTTATTACATGAGCTATTCATATTTATTATTGAGGGAGTAAAATGAAAGGAAAATAAATAAAATGTTGTACTAATTAAACAATACTTTACTATTTTTAAAATGGTGATCATTGGCTGTTATTGGTGAGGACAGGAGAATTCAGGCAAAAGTCGCCTCTGAATATATTTGAGTTTTTAAACACAACATCTCCTTCCCTTCCCACCACAGTGGAGCCATATGTAGCTTAGGAAGTCCTTAGCATCCAAATCGCATATGGCGAGAAGCAATGATTCTCTCATCTTATGGTAAGTAAGTTTGTATAATTAAAAGTTTTTCTTAGCCAAAATATATTTGCACCTTACATGCTACTTTGAGTAAACATCAAATGAAACTGCCATCAAACAAGTATAGGATTTATTAACTTATAAGACACATTAACAGAATGACCCGTCAGGGTGATTGATGTGACCATCTGCTTGCAAATTTAAATAATCTTCTACAGACTTAAAAATATTTAATTGACCCTTTTGTTCTACTTACTGATTGTGACAAAGTGGGGCCTGATGATCAGCTTATACATGAAAATTATAGGTTAAAGACCTTTGAGGTGAGCTTGGTATTAGTACATAGCTGTTACATATAAATACATTTAGGGGAATTTTAGTCTGAAAGACCAAAATTGCTTAGAGAGAATGCCTATTGCTTTAGTAAGGTTCATTGCAGTACAGTGACACATAGAGGCATATATGTGTCACTGTACTGCATCGTATCTGATAGCCTAGAAGCTGCAAACATACTCGTGTATAAGCAGTAAGGGATCAAACCAGTGACAGGAAACAAAGCATCAGGAATTAAATGTTAAACCATATAACCAAACAGTTTACTGAATTGGATCTTTGGGACTTTTCACAAACTGTTTTGTTGGTACAGTGCTGAATAAGGATTTATGGTTAAGATCTAACTTTTTAGGTTTGCCTTCAGTCACTGTTGACATAAATTTTGTATCTGTCATGGTCGGTCTATAATAAATTCCATCAGTTGTGAAACATGAATTCACAGCAGTGTGCAGTGAAGCTGGTGGGCAGCAAAGAAACAGTAGAAATAAATGTTTGCAAGCAGCAGCAAAAGGTCATTGTTCATGTTGAGAGGACTGTGTGCGTTTCAGAGCCGACTGCCAGTGGAGAAAAGCCTGGCTCTGTACAGATGTAAGTCAGCTGTTTTGTTCCCTAGCCATCAGTCCAAGATACAAAATATGTTCTGGATCATTTTTACATTCACACTGATGTTACTTAAACATTTATACAAAATAGAAAATTAGAAAGCTTTATTTTTTATTTAGTAAAAAAAAAAATATCCTCAGTCCTTATTTTTTCTTTTGAACCACAGGGGTCAAACATTTTGTACTGCCGTACAAAATGTTTTTTTTGTATGCCCCCTCACTCTGTCCTAGCATCCATTTGCCATGCTCAGATCTTACAAGGCTGTACAACACGCCAAGAGACATAGTACGTCTGAATGTTATAGCTCATTTTATTTCATGTATTGACTTTCATGTATTGACTTATTGATTCTATTTGTTTGTTGGCTAGTTTACAAATATTTGATTGAAATGAGGGATTTGTTGCATAAGTCTTGTGAAACTCTATTGCCTTCAAAATATAAAGCAGAGGTCAACACCACAAGCTAACTTAAACAAGCGAGTTTTAATTTAATATTAAGAATAGTTAACCTGTGATAACGAGTTATTAAAGTTGGGTCATATGAAAATGTTTGGTTTTTTTTTTTTTGTTAAAAAACATATCTGTCACTATATTGTGACAGGAGAATATGAGACAGATAATGCATGAAAAAAATGAAGCTCCTCTGCTTTCTTCCAGAGAAACAATCATTCAGAGCCAGGAGGCGGGTCTCAGCACTGTCAGTCATGTTTGTGTGTGTGGCGCACAAGCCATTTTCATGGAATAGTTGTAAATTAATACTGTTTTGGGTTTTATTGTGTGGCATTTGCGAGTTGTGTCACTGTTCGACGTGGTTGCGGAGGGGGGTGAATATCCCTCCGCCGTTGCAAGGAGACGGCGGCTGGAACGGTTGTGCTGTGCTGTGTCTCTTGTTTTTCTAACGGCTGTGTAGCGATACCGCTCACGTAGTTACTTTGTACCAAATATTAAATTAAAATGTTGCGGAATCAATCTCGGAAGCTCGTCTGATTGTTTCACCGCTACATTTTTGGCGAGCCAGACCCAGGAGGAGTTTCAACTTAAAGTAACTAATCCAAACGAGACGAACCGAAGTCGGAGGAGGAAATACCGATGGAGCAGCTTCAAGACGAAGTGAGCCGAACGCTGCTGACGTTTGAGAAGTCAGAACTGATTTTAGTTTGTAAACGCCTCAAGAGTGATGAACCTTCAGGAGGGTTTACTGGCCAAACTCGGCGTTCCCTCATCAGACTAGCAGAGTCGACACTGGACGATATCGGGAATGAGGAAGAACCGGAATCGTTTCAACAGTTTCTCCAGAATTTAATCACCTTCATGGAATCTTGGACGTTGGAACGTGCCAGAACACCAGAACAGATTCAATCTAACGAAGGTGAATTAAATTTACTAAAAGGCAAGTACAAGGAATTGCAAGAGGAACAAAACAAAGCCCGACAGCGGATTGAGGAGGAAATTGGGGTTTTAGAAAAAAAAACTGAGACGGCGCATATGGAGGAGACTGAACCACACCGTGCTCCATCACCTCAAATACCAGAAGTGACCCTCAGGCGGGAGTTTCGGATTTGTGGGCAGATTGGAGAAGCTGGTCAGAGGGATAAACTGTCATATACGAGCCTGATCAACCAAATGGAATCTGGGCAGAGGAAAGGATATTCAGAGACGGAGATCCTGGAAGCAGTCATACGGGCCATAAGCCCAGGGCTCCACCTGAGACACATGCTGGAAATCAAAACAGGACTGACCTTGTCCACTCTGAAAATTATTCTAAGAAGTCATTTTAAAGTTGACTCTTCCTCTGACCTCCTTCATCAGCTGATGAACATTTCACAAGATCCAAAAGAATCGGCAGAATTTTCTATTTAGAGCTATAGAACTGAAAGAAAATGCTCTGGAAATCAAAAGAAGAGGATGAAAGCGAACAATTCAGTCCAGAACTGATACAAAGAAAATTTCTGCGCTCCATAGACACTGGACTGCTAAGTGATGCAGTAAATTCCAACTAAAACCGTACCTGACTAATCCTGCAGTATCAGATGAGGTCCTAATTGAGCGGGTGAGTGAAGCTGCAAACTTGGAACAAGAAAGGCAAAAAAAAAACTGAGAAAAGGCGCAGTGAGTAGGTTCCCAAAATAAATGAAGTCAGAGCTGAAGAATGCATAAATGAGTTCCAACCTACTTACATCGAAGAAGTTGTAACCAGAGGTGAGGTAGGGGACGCCATAATAACCAAAGGTGTACTGAGAGGCCAAGAAAGTCAGAACACAGAACAGGAAGCAGGAACAACTAAACTCATTGAAGGACTAAAGGCTGAAATGTTAGAACTAAAGAAATTGGTGTTGGAAACAGTGGGTGTTACTAAGACATCAGCTAGAGAGAGCCACCACACACAGCTACAGCAGACCCAGAGGTTGCCCAGCCTGTCGAGAAGCACAGTCAGGGGAGATGTGTACTCACTGTTACAAGTGTGGTCAAGGAGGACACCTCGCCAGAGGCTGCCGTCAGAACGGGACAGCAGGGAAACTAGAAAGGGCTGCTGGGCCGGGACCCTCAGTAGCCCCACACAAAACACTCAGTCCCACCACAAACAAAACAGGCTCCCATACTGGACTTTCATCTACCCCAACAACTCACTACATGAATCCACGGAGCAGACAGAAACTTCTGAGCCTCATAGGTAAGAGATGCCTTGTTCATTGTTGGCTGGATGCCACTCCAGTAGAAGCATTATGGGACACTGGTGCCCAGGCATGTCTCATTAATGAAGAATGGAGACAATTACACTTACCACACCAGCGAGTGAGACCTCTGAATGAACTACTGGAGGTGGATACACTTATTGGGCTTGCAGCCAATCAGACACAAATTCCTTTTCTGGGCTGGGTGGAAGTGGAATTTAGACTCGGTAAAGACTCACTCTCAGCAGAACCCCTGTTGGTACCAGTACTTGTGTCAAGTGATTCCAGTGTGGCACAACAGCCAATAATTGGCTACAATGTCATAGAGGAAGTTCTAGGAGATAACACACTTAAACACAGGAAATCTGAAGTCATCCAAAATGTGTGTGGAGCCTTTGCTGTAACTTTCCAAACTGCACAGACAATTGTCAAACTAATTCAGACATCAGATAGTCAGGTTGATGTGGGTCTTGTGCATACAGGAAGAAGTCAAATCAAATTAACAGCTGGACAAATCACCATCATCCATGTGAGAGTTAATCCTGGAGCTCAGTTCAGAGGAGAGGACCTTCTTTTTGTTCCTTTGGAGGACTCGGTGCTGCCAGAAGGTGTCAGCATCGGTGAGGAGGGTCTCATAACAGTTCCTAAGGAAAGCTCAGGATTTGTCTCAATCCCAATGTCCAACACCAATAAGTATGATGTCACTCTACATCAGCGTACAGTCCTGGGTCACTTAGAATCAGTAAAGACAGCGTATACTGTAAGTGCACAACAGTTGAACATCACTGATGGTGAACAACAGAAAGATGACATTTCACCCAGAGCAAAGCCACCTGCAGCACAGTGTCTGATCACCAACAGCAAAGCAGAACAACAGAAGCCAACACAGTGGGATCCTCCAGTTGACCTCTGCCACTTAACGGAAAGCCAAAGACAGACTGTGAGACAGATACTGAGAGAAGAGTGTCATGCATTCGCCTATGATGAAGATGACATAGGTTTAATTCCCTCTTTGAAACTTCACATCACTCTGCATGACACCACTCCAGTGAAGAAAACATATATGTCAGTTCCCAAGCCATTACATCAGGAAGTTAAAGAATACCTTCAAGATCTGCTGAATAGAGGCTGGATAACTCAGTCACGTTCTCCATATGCATCACCAGTGGTGTGTGTAAGGAAGAAAGATGGGACTCTGAGACTGTGCTGTGACTACCGGGAATTAAACAGAAAAACTGTCCCTGACAGCCACCCCATTCCCCGAATCCAAGACATGCTGGATTCTCTAACTGGCAACTCCTGGTTCTCTGTATTAGATCAGGGGAAGGCTTATCATCAAGGGTTTCTGGATGAGAAAAGTCAGCCCTTAACTGCTTTTATAACACCATGGGGTCTGTACCAGTGGATCAGAATCCCCTTCGGTTTGAGTGCTGCCCCAGCAGAGTTTCAAAGAAGCATGGAGGAGTGCCTGATTGGGTTAAGGGATGTGATATGCCAGCCCTATCTGGATGACAATTTAGTTCACAGCCCGAGTTTTGAGGATCATCTCAACCACATGAGAACTGTGTTGCAAAGATACCAGAAGCATGGAGTGAAGCTGAGCCCAAAGAAGTGTGAGGTGTTTAAAAGAAAAGTGAGATTCCTGGGGCGCCTTGTCTCTGGTGAGGGCTACACGATGGATCCAGCAGAGGTAGCACCAGTTCAATCTTTGAAGGAGAGAACCCCCACAACTGTAGGAGATCTGAGAAAAATGCTGGGATTCCTCTCCTATTATCGAACATACATACCAAACTTCTCCAGAATGGCTAAGCCCTCTACCAGCTTCTGGTCAGTTCACCTGAAAATCAACCTGAAAATCCGCCATCAGAAAAGCATAAAGACAGGCGGAACATCAACACTGCAAGAAATAAAGGTAACCTCCCATCAAACACTCCCATTCACTGGACACAGACCCATCAAGAGACAATAAACACACTTATTGACAAACTCAGTGAGCCTCCCATCCTTGGGTACCCAGATCTCACTCAACCATTTATTCTGCATGTGGATGCTTCCCAGGAAGGATTGGGAGCGGTTCTGTATCAGAGACAGAATAACAAAATGGTTGTCATTGGGTACGGATCTAGAACACTGACCCCACCTGAGAAAAATTATCACATGCATTCAGGAAAATTGGAATTCCTAGCACTTAGTGGGCAATATGTGAAAAATTTAGAGATTATCTGTATCATGCACCTAACTTCACTGTATATACAGATAATAACCCCCTGACCTACATTCTCACCACAGCCAAATTAAACACTACAGGTCACAGGTGGGTTGCCTAACTTGCAGATTTCAATTTCACCATTAAATATCGACCAGGCAAACACAATGCAGACGCAGATGGCCTCTCTCGCATGCCACTGGACATAAATGACTTATTGCAGCAATGCACAAAGGAAGTGACTCAGGATGTGATCAGTGCTTCAATTCAGGGAGTAACTGTGCTTCAAGATGCCCCATCTGTCTGGTTAACCACGGCTTACATCAAAACACTGGATTTAGTAAGTGATGCATCTTCATCCTCATTGGCTGCCCCACTAACACCAGAACAGATCAGAGAAAGTCAAAAGAACGACAATCTCATCAAGCGAGTCATGTACTATAAAAGCCAAGATCAATTCCCCCCCAGGGAAGTGGTGAAAACTGAGCCTGCAGACGTCAGGGTGCTTTTGAGGCAGTGGCGAAAACTGTATATCAGCAATGATGGGATCTTATACAGAAAAGCAAGAAATAAGTCTCAGCTAGTTTTGCCAAAAGAACACCATCCGTTAGTGTTTCAAGAATTACACAAGGAGATGGGTCATCTGGGGGTCGAAAGGACTCTGAATCTGATTCGAGACAGGTTTTACTGGGTCAGAATGCAGCAGGACACAGAACATTTTGTGACCCAAGTGTGTGAGTGTCTAAAGTCAAAACGACCACAGAGAGCAGCCAGAGCACCACTGATGCCCATTGTGACAACACGTCCTTTCGAACTAGTGTCAGTCGATTTTCTGCATCTAGAGGCCTGCAAGCAAGGTTTTGAGTATATTTTGGTTATAATGGACCACTACACTCGCTTTGCACAGGCCTACCCCACAAAAAACAAATCCGCAAAAACAGTAGTGGAAAAACTATTTGATGACTTTGCCCTTCGCTTTGGCTTCCCAGAGAAAATCCACCACGACATGGGGAAGGAATTTGAAAACCAGCTGATGGCTCAACTGCAGAGGTGTTGTCACGTGCGAGGGTCCCACACAACCTGCTACCACCCACAAGGGAACGGACAGGTGGAGCGATTTAATCGAACGCTGCTGTCTATGCTCCGAACACTCACAAGTGCGCAAAAGGCTGACTGGAAAAAGTCCTTATGCAAGATGGTGCATGCATATAACTGCACTCGCAGTGATTCCACAGGCTTTTCTCCATATTATTTGCTCTATGGACGATCTCCACGACTGCCAATAGATCTCCTGTTTAACATACAGCCAAACGAAACACAACAAAACTATGCTGAGTATGTCAAAGATTGGCAAAGCAGGATGCAGCAGGCTTACGAGATCGCAACCAAATATGCTACCTGTGTATCAAACAGAGGGAAAAAAGGATATGACAAAAGAGTTTATGGAGCTGACCTGCAGCCTGGGGGGCGTGTGCTTGTACGCAACTTATCAGAGAGAGGAGGCCCTGGTAAGCTCAGATCCTTTTGGGAAGATAAAGTACACATCATCACAAAGAGGAGAAGTGATATCAGTCCAGTGTATGAAGTAGTACCAGAAGGAGGTGGTAAAAGTCGTGTGCTGCATAGGAACCTCCTGCTCCCCTGTGACAGTCTCCCAATCGACAACCCAGAAATAAGCTCAAAAAGGACTAAAAAGACTAAGTCGAGTACATTGTCATGTCATCTTTGTCCACAAGAAGAAACTTCAGACAGTGAGAGGGATGAGGAAATGGAGCTAGTATGCCAGTTTCCTCCTGCTCAGCACAGTGGTCACCGAGCTGTCAGCTTAAACCCAGATGCTGAACCATTTACACCAGACCTACATGATCAAGACAATGCACCAAAAGTGAAAGAACCGCAGGCTGCATGGATGGACAACATACCAGAAGATGGAAGCCAAGACGTGGAGCTGCACCAGGATCCTCCTGAGCTATCTGTGGAAACGGTTTCTGAGGAAGAAGATGATCCAGCTGTCTCACCGCCTACATCGAGCTATCCAAAGAGAGAGCGCCGCCGTCCGAGGATGCTGACCTATCGTGCTTTGGGTGAGCCAACCACTGTGGAAGTAGGCTTTAAAGAACTACCTGTAACTACCTGCAGTAAGTCAGGCTTTTCATTGATAACTTATGATTAACAGCAAGAAGCTTAATAAAATTAGACATTCGATACAAAATAATTTTGTTGTATTTTTCTCTACAAACCTGAGAACATCAACAAAATGTCTAGAGATATCAGTCGTGATTGACTTTGTGTCTGTGCAGTAACACACTGAAAGAAAAAAGTTGTTCAATTTACTTGATTTTATTGTGTACATCTGTCATGACATTAAAACTGCAGAATATAAGTTTTATAGCAATATATATAAATATATTTTTTTTTTACATATTTGTCAACACTATCATAATATCATGTCAGTGGAAGACAGCTGGAATATTTTCCCACAGATTATAAGTCTCTTGCTTTTCTGTAATGACAAAGGAAAGCTTAAACAAATATTTTTAAGGAATCTAATTTTTATAAGGTTCTGCAGCTTTAAAGGTGAATCTGGAACATGTTTCTTTGAAAGATATACAAGATTATGTAGAAATGTGTCAGATTTCAGTGACACTTTACTTGATGGGGTGCGCATAAAACTGACATGACATAATATGTAAAAGAAATTTGTTATAAAAGTTGTATTCGGCAGCATGTGCATGTTAAAAAATGTTAATAAAAATGTTACACTTTTCTAAATCATTTTTATCTTTTCTAGAAATATGTTAAAGGTCAACCTGTAAGCTGCAGTATTTTCCCTTTAGAATTTAAAATATATATTTGTTTAGACTGTTACTATGTTATTACATAGCAAACAGTAAAACATGAGACAGATGTGAACAAGACTGACATGACACCATCATAAACTTGACGGAACGTCTGTCATGAACATAAAGGCAGTCTTTGTGAATTTCTGCGAATGTTGTTATGAAATGACATTCAGTAAATAATGACCCTTTTAATGCAAAGTTGCTCCAAAAGTTGCATTCAAATTTCTCGCTGGCACTCCCCCTCTGTGAACAGGTGACCCTAACTCACATGAACATCCACATTGCGCAGCTCAGCCGCTTCATCCCGACGTTGCAGAGACAGGCTTTCCGGGTTCCTGGGACAACATCTACTGGTCCAAGGCCACCGCTGTGGTTTGCTCAGCTACTGGACATAGTGGCTAAAATAGATGGCCCCGCTAGCCAGTGTAGGAAGGTGGGGCACTCTGATATTGTAAATAAAAATGTGTGTAATCTTTCTAAAACTTTCACTCTCAGTGATGCACAGTGTTCCCTTTTAAACAAGGGGTTAACTTTCAAAAATGCCACATCAGAATCAAATTGGCCATCTATTATAAAGATGTTGTTGATAATGACAATAATAATGACTTACCTTTCATGTCGGAGTCAGACTGGTCTCCTCCAACCGTCCAGCCTCAACAATCACCAGCAGTCAGATGACCCACACTTTGCGGAGAAGGTCAGAGGCCTGCACAGACTGCTGGAGGCGACACACAATCTTAAAAATGTGTCGCGGGATGACCGTGATCCACTGGCTATTCAGCGGATCACATCTAATCTGGCTTCTGCTATCAAGCCTGCCCATCCGAGCCCCTAATACTGGGCCTACAACACCATCACCATTCTGCGGCAGCATTATGCTGAGGTGCAGATGAGAAGCGGATGCTCCTGGCCCGGGGCGGTGACCTCACAGCCCCTGGGCTAGAGGTTCAGCCTGGAAACCGCAGATGAGGTCCAGATCTACGTGGCTTCCAGGGAGTAAGGCAGCTTCTCCATTCTCCTCCTGCTCATCTCCCCCCTCCTCTGCTTCTTCGAGGAAGAGCTGGAGGTCTTTCCCGAGACCTCCAGCTCTTCACAGCTGGAGCTGCGGGCCTCGCTGAAGACCAGGATGGCTTCCCTTCACCTGGATGGCCCTGCCGCGGTAGAACCATTCCATTAGCTTCTTATTGGTTGAGATTCAAAAGACCTTGTCCAATCATATTTAAGTGTTGCCTTTCGATAAATCGCATAATTTCCGGTGGTGATAAAATGTGATCGCGGTGGTTTTAGTAGTCCAATTTAATCACGTTAAATCAACACAAGAAAAATTAGTAGTTTTATTATTGTTGGCAATTAAGTAAACGGTTCTTTATCCAATCGTGTAACTGTAAATACAAGAAACGTGACTGTCTTGTGTTGTATTAACTTATTTTGTTTGTGCACCATCGTCACTTTGCATCATTCGTAAGGAAATTGCTGCTGTTGTAATTCATCAATCAATTTTTCCTCTGTCTTTGCAATATTTCTTGATAATAAAGTCCAAAAAAGCTGGAATTATCAGGTAATTTTTAAAAATAATATCATATTATTAAAACAATAATAATAATTAACAAGTGAAATACCCGGCTGAGTTCTTATTATTTAATTATCTCATTTATATTTTAATTTTTCCAAAAAATACTCATAGTGGTTTCCACTCAGAATATGACAGACCTATTTGTCCCCTCTATATCTATGGTAGTTACATTCCTGTTCCAGCAGGTGGCGACATCGGATTGCGGTATCTTGAGATCAACGCGTAACTGAGCGCATTCCAACCTTTTACACCCATGACAGCTTCTTGTGTCGCATCAGAAATTAAAACATAAGCAACTGAAACGCAAATTAAAGACGGATGTTAAGGAAGCTGAATTAAAAAAAAAAAAAAAACTCCGAAAAGAAGTCATAGGGTGTTGGCTGGAGACATGATGGGCGCCTTTGGTTTTCGCTGCTGTCCAATTGGATACCAATACACAGAAATGGGCGTGACACTTAGCGGAGTTGTCCGGGAGCCGCAGCGTTGGCGATGAGTTTACTTCAGGTACAACGGCATTGTAAAACCTATCAGATAGGCGTTCCCACTCTCACCTCGGTATTGCTCTGCTCCTGCCAGATGAAAGGTGAACTGCGCGATGGATTCTGGTCCACCTGAGCCGAGGAAGTTTACCAGGGGGCTCAATAAGCCTGGGACCGCGGCGGAGCTCAGGCAGAGCGTCAGTGAGGCTGTCAGAACTTCAGTGTTGGTGGTAAGAAGAAAACATCTCTCTCTGTCTCTACTGTCATACAAGGCAACTATAGAAAATGAGATAGTGTATGGGGCAAAAATCAACCCATCATTTCAGGGAGATTTGGATATGATGAGAAACTGCTGCCAGTGATGACGTTTCATATGTGTGGTTATTTTGCCAGCTGCTACTGTAAATTTCCCATGCCTGACTCTAGTTACAACTTTCTCAAAGAGGTTGCCAGGTAACTGAAATGCACACTGGCTGCTTTAACTGGATGCATGCGCACCAATTGGTGCAATCTGTCACCTGATCCTTGCAGATGCACCTTGTAACGTGAGGCGTTTGTCAGAAAATGGTCACCTTGGGATAAGAAATAGACTGACTTTAGTTGTTTTCAGGAGATATGGGTGAAGAATCCCTATGTTGGCTTAATGCAGACACTAATTTATAGGTGGCGATGATGTTGTGATCACTTCTTCTGCGATTGTGATCAATATGTGATTGCTTTTTTTCTGTCAGTTGCTGTTCATCAGAATCAGCTTTATTGGTCAAGATTGTTCACACAAAAAATGAACTACACTTAGTTTTCCACTCTGCAGATATTTATACAGACAATTTATATACCCTTTATACCCACATGCATTTTGGCACTCCACTTGCTTTGCACATCTAGAGTTTTATTGCTCCTTCTTCTTTCCAAATTAACTTAAGGTCATCCTGACTGCAACTTTGACATCTTTTCTCCTGGAAATGCCTTTATCTAAACCATTTTGTTATTGCCCTGGCTGGATGTTTATTTCAAATCTATGCATCATAACTTTTTTTATGCCCGGTCCCAATTACTGCATGCTAATGAGCTGGATAACAGATCAATATGTGTAAGACTGAGTCCTATTATGTACTTCTCGTGGATAAGACAGGAAAGCTTATCCCTTGTTCTATTTTGGATGGATCCTAATGGTGCAGCTGACTCTTTCGTGTTAAGCATATATGCTGGTCTTGTAAATGCAAATATATATAGCACACTGACCATGAGAACTTAGCATCTTTAGTTGCGCTGACAAAGATAGACTACAGTGTATACAAAAGTTGTTCAGTGGTAGAAGTGCACATGTGGTGTAAATCCTCTCTTTTCTTGGTAAATATGTAGTTTTTATATTAGCCTTTATCTTGTCTGCTGGGCAATTATGTCCCAGAGGCTCATTAATTGGGATTATCTTATGAATTTTCAGATTGTTTTAACTGTCACAGCTGGGACTATTTAAGATTGCAATTTTCACCTGTGAGACAGATATTGAGACATTGAGATGTTTGTAAGACCAAGAGTGTGACATTGTTTGTGATGCTGGGAGGAATAAACCTGCTGTTCCACCTAAACTCTGCCTGATATCATCAATCTGTACTGAAAAATCCAGCCGTAAAAGGCCAACCTGTTACAAGTGGTGTCAGAAGTGCGTCTATTCATGCCACAGTGCAAAGATGATGACCAGAGGTGGTAAAAAGCCAGGCCAAGAGGGAGAGCCTGATGAAGCAGCTGGAGCTTCCTCTGAAATGAAAACCATGGCAGCGACCAACCCTGAAGATAAGTTGGAGGAACTGGCGGTGTTGGTGAAATCCATCATGCGGTCTCAGGTGGCTAGAGACATGAAGATGGATAAAGATTTTTCCCGCCAGGAGCAGAGGTGGAAAAGTATCAGCATCAGTTTCAACAAATGCAGCTGCAAGTGAATGCGGTACTGGAAAAACAGGATGAGTCAGACACACAGGATCAACCTTCAACATCTGAAGCACCTGCAGAAGAATCAGATGGTGGTGATATTCAGGTGGCTCATGGTTCCAGGTCCATAATTGAACCAAAATTTCTTCCCTTATCGACGGATGACGACATTGAGCATTTTCTGACGACGTTCGAGAGGATGGCCCAGGTGTGTCGTTGGTCCAGAGATGAGTGGGCGATTCGTCTGGTCCCTCTGTTGACTGGAAAGGCCCGCACAGCCTATGTTCTAATGGATATTGCTGACTCTCAGAACTATGATAAACTGAAAGAGGCAATTCTGGCAAAATATGAAATTACTGCTGATACTTATCGACGACGCTTCAGATGCCTAAAGATTGAATCAGGTGAGACGCCGCATGAACTTTATGTTCGACTGAAAGACTTGTTTTCAAGATGGATCAAACCTGATAAATCTACTGTGCAAGAAATATCTGAGCAGATAATTCTGGAGCAGTTTTTAAGGATGGTTAATCCAGAATTGGAGGTCTGGATACGTGAGCGTGACCCGAAGACGGCAGAAGAAGCAGCTACTCTCGCAGAGGTCTTCAGATCAGCCAGGAGGGGGAGCTGGAGCACCTATGCTGGCCAAGAGACTCATTATGCCCAACCAAGTAAGTCCACTGGGGGTGAACAGGGCTCTGGTCTAAGTCAGGCTAGAAATGGTTCTAGTTTTAAGCAGTTCCCTTCCCATCGACCTGCTAAGGTTAAAAAGTCATTTCATAAGTCGTCAGGTCAGGATATTAGATGTTACAACTGTAATGGTTTTGGCCATACGCAACATTTTGTCCCGCCCTAAAATCAAAGCCATCACTGATGTGTTCAATTCCAAGAGCGGCTACTGATGTTGAAAAAAGAAAAGCTTGTACGGCTTCTGTGCTAGTTAATGGGAAGAAAGAAGAAGCATTGCTTGATTCTGGGTGTTTTCAGTCTTTAGTACATGCAAGCTTAATCCCAGATGAAAAGTTAAGTGAGGTGGGGGTTAAAATAAGCTGTATACATGGAGATGAGCATGTCTACCCTAGTGCAGAGGTGTATTTGACAGTGGGAGGTCAAACATACCTGGTACAAGTAGCTGTAGTTCCCTCTTTGCCATATTCAGTTATACTTGGTAATGATATTCCCACTCTCTTAGACCTTCTTCATCAGTCGGATTATGAGCCTCAAGTACTTACCAACAGAGATGCCCCAGGTCCATGGTGGCCCTCTTCAATAGCGGTCGGCTGACAGTTAATTGAGACTCTCATGCCCCTGCTCCCTGTGTGCTCGACTGAAACAAAAAGGAAACGCGTGTCCTGGAGATTCTGCAGCGCTTACCTTCTGAAAAAGGCAATAGAGCTGGAGTTGGAAATGCATGCCATCTTGGATTACAGTGCAGAGAAAGCCGATGTAAAAGGCATCACACTCCGCTCACCTTATCATGTGATCTAAACAGACCGAAGCTTTATAGCAAAGTCCCAGACCCGGAAAAGAGAAAGCACCGCCCTGACCCGGCTCGAACGGTCTCTGAGTCACCAGGGGAGCTGACAGAAAACCCCTCACACGCTGGTTTTTAACAGAGACACTAAAGCGAAACGGGGCAGATTCAATTAGATTTGTACGAGTAAACGAAAGTGTCAGACTTTCATAATGGGTTGCTTTTATTGACAACTTAAAGATAATGTTATGACTTAGAGGCTTATAATTCGCAGAAGCAGCCAAGAAAGCTTATTAATCTAAGCTGAGGGTTGGCTAATGTTAGCAGCCGCTGATGCCTATCAGGCTGTATGTGGTTAGCTTCGAGTGCTAACTAGTCGGGAATCTGCATCTGCGTTGGTCAGTGAAGAGTAAAAGCAAAATGTAAAACAAGCAGGTTACCTATTAACTTTATGAAGCTGACATAACTGAGAGCAGAGGAGTACTCCAATTCCTGAAGTGGCTGCAGCTGTCAAACATTTGGAAGAAGAAGCCGACTCCCTTAAAACAACAAGCAGCAAGCCCAGCCCTGACTAATCAAGCACCGAGCGTCAACAGACTATAGCCTGAGAACAGACAGCTTCAGCTGCATTCAGAGCCATTACGTGAACCCTAAAATGGTGCACTACTCATTTCACTCCTAAAAATATTCAGTAATTTATCAGAAATATTACTAAAAATAAATAGTTTCAAAATAAGAATTTAAACTAAAGTCAGGGGGTAAAAAGTTTGAATAGGAAATAATGTGGTAATAATGTGATTGCTCAGTTAAATAGTAAAGAAGGAAAAAGAAAAATATTGAATTAAAAATGGTCTCATTGGAGAGGTAGAGGGAAAATAAATATTAAAATCTAAGCGATGATAGTAGTGCAACAATAATGGCAGCAACAAGAAAAAGATAATACAAATACAAAATACAAATGCTAACTGCATATTTTTACAAGAAACTCACTCTATTAAGGCAGATGAGAACTTCTGGTCAAATCAATGGGGGGAAAAATAATTTTATCTCATGGTACTAATAAATCTGCTGGTGTTGCTTTACTATTTCAAAATTTTCAGAAAAAACTAGAAACTCATAGGAAAGACAAACAGGGCCACTGGATTATGTGTGTACTCAAAATGGAAACTAGTTTTCTGATTCTCTGTAACGTCTATGGTTACAACAGTGTTGCTCAGAACAAATCCTTATTGTCTGAACTAACTAGTCAACTAAAAGAACTATCTCAGAAATATCCCACGAACAATCTCATATTGGGTGGAGATTTTAATATGGTGTACAATGAATGGCTTGATAGATCTCCCTCTAAATTCCAATCTCATCATATAAATGTGGTTTTACAAAATTTTTGTTTATCTCTGAATTTGGTGGATCCTTGGAGAGAAGCAAATCAGAGCAGTCAGTCTTTCTCCTGGTTCAGACCTGATGGCTCAGCTAAATCACGTATTGATTTCTGGCTAATTTCAAACAGTCTGATGCAAAATAATGTAAATGCTAGAATTTCACCTGCACCTTTGTCTGATCACTGTGTAATACAACTCAGTATCACAACTCAACTGAAAACATCCCACAACAAAGGTTACTGGAAGTTCAACTCAACCCTCCTTAACAATGAAAAATTTAATAATGAAATCCTGGAGCTTCTCAATTTAATTTGCAATGATACAAATCTGAGTTCTTATACAAAGAAATGGGAATTTTAAATTTAAAAAGTCGTGAAATCTCAATTAAACACAGCAAATTGATAGCTATCCAAAATAAGGAAAAGGAATTAAAAATCATTCAAGAACTTAGTCACATCTGTTCTAAACCGTTTTTTAATAATGAGGACAAACAGCGCAAAAAAATTCTGCAGACTGAATTAGATGATTTTTATACTAAAAAAGCCAAAGGAGCTTACTTAAAGGTCCCGAGCGAAGTGGATTGAGGATGGTGAAAAAGTACTGCATATTTCTGTAGATTAGAAAAAAAAACAGGAGAGAAATGCAGTGAATTGCTTGCAAATTAATAATAAACCATGCACTGACTCAAAATTAATATCCAAGGAAATTTTTAGCTTCTATAGCAATTTATATTCTTCTGAATATAATAACTCAATGACAGAAATATTCTTTAACTCTGTTCGACATTTGATTCCTAAAATTGATGACAATTATAAGCAAATATGTGAGGCAGATATCACTATAGAGGAATTGGATAAAGCCTTGGGCGCTTTATCCAAGGACAAAGCTCCAGGCTGCGACGGCTTGACAAGTAACTTTTATAAACACTTTTGGGTCCAAATCAGAACACTTGTGTTTGGAATGATTACAGAACTATTAGAAAATAATTGTTTAACTCACACTATGAAACAAGGTGTCATCACACTCATTCCTAAACCCGGGAAAGATCCAACTATCCTTGATCATTTAAGGCCGATAACATTATTAAATAATGATTACAAGCTTCTGACACACATTTTTGCCAACAGATTAAAATCAGGCATATCCCAGATTATTTCTGACACTCAATCTGGTTTTATAAAAGGGCGCTCTATACATAATAACATTCGTCTTATTTTGGACTTAATTGACTATAATCACTTAGTAGAAAATGAAGGCTTTGTATTATTTTTAGACTTTTATAAAGCCTTTGATATGATAGAACATGAATTTATGTTCAAAGCTTTAGCTTTGTTTGGATTTGTGATAAATTTATTAACGTAATTAGGACATTTTACAAAGATACCAATAGTTCAGTGTGTCTTCCACATGGTACCTCACACAGATTTAGCATCAACAAAGGTATAAAGCAAGGTTGTCCAATCTCTCCATTGCTGTTTATTGCTGCTGCAGAAATGCTTTCCATATCAATTAAAAATGCTCAATTTGGTAAATTAGCTGTAATGGGTAAGGAGTTTTCTATTAGTCAACTCGCTGATGACACAACCATTTTCTTTAATAATCTGAATGAAATTCCAAAAATTCTTAAATTGATTGATTCCTTCTCAAATGCTTCAGGTCTTAAATTAAATTTAAACAAATGTGAAATTTTGCCTCTAAAAGACTGCTCTCTATCGACTGCTTTTAATATTCCTGTAAAATCCAGTGTCAAATATTTGGGTGTGCATATAAATAAAAATAAATCTGATTTAGAAAACCTAAATATCTGGGAAAAAATTCAAAATTGTAAAACTCATTTAAATAAGTGGACACACAGAGATTTATCTATTCTGGGAAGAATAGCTCTCACCAAAATAGAAAGTATCTCCAGACTGATATATCCTGCATATACATTAGGAATACCCACTTCAGCTATCAAATCCATCAATAGGATGAATTTTGATTTTATATGGAAACAGAAAACTCACTATATCAGGAAAGGTAATTTAATCAAAAGGTTTGAAGATGGAGGACTGCAAGCTATTGAATTTGACAGCATGAACGGTACTTTAAAAATGAATTGGCTTCGGTCTTTCCTAACAAACCAAAGGGCTTTATGGTTCCATATTCCGAGTAAAATATTTTCAAATGTGGGTGGAGTTAGTTTTCTTCTTAGATGTGACTTTGACGTTAAAAAACTACCTGTTAAACTTTCCTTCTTTCACCAGCAAGTTTTATTATATTGGAAGTTAATCTATAAACATAACTATAGCCCACACAATACTCCTTTGTGGAATTGCCGTTACGTAAAAATTAATAATAAATCAATCTTTATAAATAATTGGCTAGAACAAGGTGTTTGGTCTGTCATGCATTTATTAAATAATGGGAAGGTTATGTCTCTTGAAGAATTCAGTGGTAAATATAACCTACAAATAAATAAAAGTGTATTTCAAAAGATTATTAAAGCTATTCCCCCAAATATTTTATCTACAGCTAAATGTTTGTATGAGATCCCTGATTGCAGAACCGCTGAGCTTCCTGGTCTATTGATTAATGGGCTCAATATCACAGATAAGAATTTGAAAAACAAAAAACTTCGGGAATGCTTTATTAGTTCTCTATTTCCGTTTATATCCAATCCAAATTTTATATCGCATTTCTTTTCAAAAGATCAGAAAGAAAAAATTAGAACAAATTATTTAAAGCTTCCCATTCCTCCAAAAGCCAAGGAAGTCCACTTCAAAATCTTTTCAGGCGTTTACCCTTCTAAGGAATTCCTTAGACTTCGATTTGCTATTGATGATAACACTTGTTTATTTTGTAATGGTGATATTGAGTCGACTGAACATCTTTTCTATGATTGTGTGTATTGCAAAGCTTTGTGGGATGATATTCACTACTGGCTTTTTCCTAAAATCCCGAACTTACCGGACTTTTCCAAGAATGATATTATCTTTGGGACTATGAGAAAAGAAAAGAAATTTGAAACTCTGTTAAATGTCATAATTATTATGGGCAAGTTTTTCATACACAAATGTCGTTTCCTTAAAACCAAACCGTCTTTCCCCTTTTTTCATAAGGATCTCTGCCACCTCTTCTTATCGCTGAATTTCATGAACAAAGGTCAAGATACAGAACTATATGATATGATAATCATCATGAAATTGCTGGAAAACCCCTAATGTATGTCTTTTTGTTTTGTCTTGTTATTTTTGTTCCTCCTTTTTGTCTGTATGGATGCAGCTGAGATCGGCTTCATCATGTTTTTCAGATTTTATGTACATTTGAAGCCGATTACATGTTTAATGTATATGTTGATAATAGTAATAAAGAGTTTAAAAAAAAAAAAAAAAGAAAAAAAAAAAAAAAAAAAAAAAAAGATAATGGCGAAGTTCACGTCAGTTAGTTAATGCGCATGTTCGGAAGTTTGGCGGATTTTTTGTTTGTTTTTGAAAAAAGTTGTCAGTCTTCAATTACAGGCTTGCAAAGCTGATACATTCTTGAATACAGTAGTTTGTGTCGTTCCCTTCTAAGATTTTCATTTTTTAGAAGATAAGCGCTGCAACTCGAGGACTTTCATCGACGGTAAGGCTGGACAAAGTTAGGACAGAAACCACCAGCTGGCTAATTAATGACAAGCCATGGTGGAGTGTTAATTTAGGGTGAAATGGGACCTTTCCTGGTTAAAACGTTGCTATTCGTGCTTCTGGGTGTGTCTTTGACAGTTGTTTTAACGCGATACTTCAAAATGTGCATAAAAAAGCCTTTAATGCTGAATATTAAATGCTAAATGGAGAGATGAGAAAAGAAACATTAGAGTCTGATGGTTTTAACATGTCTTGTATCTTTTTGTTTCACTACTGCTAAATAAGCTAAAGCCTCTGCCTTCCTTTTTTTTTTTGTTTTTTTAATCCATCAGTCTGAAGATGCCTCCCAGGAAAACGATGACACCATCGAAGCAGACGTCAGCTGTGGCTTCAAAGATCAAAAACAAAATTATCAGTAGGTTTAATTATTTAATTTATTTTTGCGATCAATAAATTGAAATTGAATTGGGTTAGTCTCCATCTCATTTGTGTTGCGGCTGTCACAGATTTTGAGTAGTGATAACACCGTATTTCTTTCACACCAGACACCTCCTCCTTCTTCAAGGTCTCCCTGAAGACCAACAACAAGGCCCTGGCTCTCGCTCTGCAGGCCCAAAAGGAGAAGAGCAGGCAGCTTGAGATGGAGGTGGTGCTCCTGCAAAAACAGGTCAAAGATCTCTGCTTCCAGCTGGCTACCAAGAAACACAACCAAAGGAAACTGGTGAGTGTGATATATCAGCTGATGTGGAGTTTAGTTTGACCATTATCTGGTTCACTACTTGTTATTGTTCTGCTCCTACAGATGCTCATCTTGAAAAATCTCCATAATAACACTCTACAGCAGCTGGACATGATGGCAGAACTAGTTTCTGATGACGTAAGAGACGAGTCACCAATCAGATTATATTTTTTTACCACAAGATTATGTTTTTCTTGCTTAAATGTGACTTTAATCAAATTTACATCCTCTGATTTTGACTGCGTCATGATGTATATGACATGCAAGGTTGTTTGTTTTTTTTACACTGAAGTTGTGACTATTATGATTTATTCCAATTCCCAGACTCAGATCTTCTTTTCTTTTACTGACACTTACTCCACAATTGTCTGTTCACCTCAATGTAAGTGGAGGTGAAATAATTCAGATTATTTTCCTCGACTTACATTGAGGAGAGGCACTGACTAAATACATCTCAAAGTCCATAGGTAGATCTCAGGAACTTGAAGTTGCTTCCAAATGCTCAGAATGGATTGGCCTGTGTCTGGAGGCTAATCGTCCACATTTCACCCGACTACGCTTTTTCCTCTGTTATTTTCTAGTCATAGTAAAAAAAAAAGTAAAACGTTTTTAAGTTTTTTGAAGTCAAAATGAACAAATTTTATAGTCTATAACTACTCAGAAAAAAAAATGTGTGGAAAAGCACAAAAAAATCCCTGTCATTTTTCACTATTGTTGAAAACAACAACTTTACATACACCGAATACAGACAGAAATTTAACTTCCGCGTTTGACTTTTTTTTATTTTTTTCCCAAGATTTTTTTTTTTTTGTAACTTTCTTCAAAAACAGAAGTTTTGAAGAAATTTATTTTTGAAGATAATTATCTTTTAAACTGTATGACTTGAAATGTTTGGTCTCAATGTATTCAGTACCATATAAGGAAGAATGCCAATGAGGAGTCTATTTATTTCCCCTGCAGTGGAACCCAAAGCTTGACTTCTAATCTACAAAACCTCAATGAAGACCAATAGGTTGAACTGCTGAAGCTGAAAATGTGTTTTCCCTCAGGATTCTCCAAGACTGTCAGAGGGCTGCCACTACCCAACAGATAAAAACAAAGAGAACGATGCAGCAGCGCGGTCAGAAGTTCCTGCGTTTGCTTTTGTTGTGTCCTTTGTAGGTGTTGTAGTTTCAGTGGACGTAAATGATATCTGACAGTTATATTTTTCTGTATTTCTATCTTATACACAGGAGGCCTGAAATGTTAAGGAATCTTTTCTGTCACAACAAAAACATAGAAGCTACACCAGGTCTGCTCAAAGGAAACCCTCATCTGGATGTTTTAAGTGCCCTAACCAGATGCAGCAACTCCTCTGATATTTTTCATGGTGGGTAATTTGGCATCATTCAGTGCAGTGTTTCAAATATGTACTGCCTCACTATAAATGAATGTCTTTTCCCAGAAAACGCAGAGGAAAGGCGTTTCAGTCAACGTGTTCAACCCACTCAGACTTCACTCTCAGACAGGAGTGAAGTGGAGCGCCTGTCCCAGTCCAGCTCTCAAATAAACTCTGTCCTCTGTCCTCAGCACAATCAAACGCATGGAAACTCCACAACATCCCTTTCTAGTGACGTAAACGCTCCAAGTGTGTCAGCCTCAGAAGTTGAGTCTCAGTTAGCAAGAACTGACAATACAGTGCTTCTCAATACGTCAATGGAGATTACATTGAGTAACGCAGTTGAAATTGTCACCGTGGAAACCAAAGCCAAGAAGAAAGGTCCTTCCTGTGAGACAAAAGGCACAGAGAGTCAACAGGTGGGTTCCAGTCCAGATGTCCAGAATGGTTTCAACCACAGACCAAATAAGGAACCTGTGAAAATTTCTACTCAGAAAAATAAACCAGAAGATAAAGACTCAAGAGTTCTTGAGGTACAGTTACCGAAAAAACGCGGCAACAATATGAAAGCATCTCGCATCCCCAAGCTTGCCAGTCACCAGAAGACATCCAAGAGCGATACTGACAGCTGTGACACTGTCTCACAAGATTTAAATAATTATTTTTCCAATTCTAAAGTTACCTTGTTGAAGGCTGGGGGCAGTGAACCTGAAGAAGGTTCACCAAGTTCTAAAATCACCTACAGACGTTCGAGAACTAAAGTAAGGAGGCGCTCTATGGTCATTCAAAAGACCTCGTCAGTCCGTCTGCCTCATGATGACGAGAGCCAACAGTCCAAACCGGAGAAGGTCCATGATGAAGAGGAAGCAGAAAAAACAGAGCCACCTCCACCATATGAATACATATTCCATCCAGTGGAGGAGGCAGGTCTCGGGTCAGAGGAGAATCAGCCTCCTGCAGCCAGGAGGAAAACGCAGAACAGGCCGAGATGCAGAGAAACTTTTGTCATCTCTCTTTCTAGGAACAGTAACTCGCTGGGTCTGGATTGTGACATGATGCTTCCTGGAGAGCCCCACTGCCCAGCTGAGGAGCTGCTAGACGATCTGTCTCAGAGTTCTGGATATTTCCAGGCAAATCAGCAAACAGAGACCAACAGCACTTCAAAGCGCCCTCTGGTGGAAACATCAAAGCATAACATGGAAGTCCTGCCAGCAGATGAATGTGACCGTTCAGAGAACCCAACATCTAAAAAATCCAGACGAGACGAAGCAGGAGGTTCCAGGAACAGGATGATATCGTCACTGGGGAAATATGCTGATGGTTACGACTCCAGGCGAAAGAGAAAAACAAGGAAAAGCAGTAAAAAGGTTTTATCTGAAGATGAATCTGGTCTGCATCCCATCTGCCGTGATGAGCTTCTTGTCTGCAGCCCTTACAGTCTGAAGGTCAGGAAGGAAGGTAAAGAGGATTTTCAGATGCTCCTCAGCCATGATCATTATGACATTGGTGAAAATCCACCTGATCCTAAAGACTCCAAAGGCAGGAATGCTTCAAAACTACAAAGGAAGACAAAGCTGCACACAGCAGCCGAAACCAAGAACCTAAGGAAGACATTTGTCATCCACAGACCGACATGTCAGGACAAAAGCAATAACACAAGGACATCGGTTGTTAATGATGAGATGGATCATCAGGATGTCAGCTTTCTGATAATGGATGTGGATCCACCATCGCTGCTTGCAGAGCTCAGCACTCTGGACCCAGAATCCAATTCTGCACCCAACTCTCCAAAAAGGAGCCCATCATGCAGGCTGGTGGTGACTGAGGGGTCAACTAGAGCCTCACCAGGTGGGTGTCTCCTCCACTGTCAATAGATGTTCTTTGGGTATCAGAGTTTACCTGTGAACTCTGGGTAGACTCACCCCAATAAGGGAATACTGTAAACACAAAATCTAACCTTGTCTGACTTTGGTTTAGCTGACAGCTAATGCTTTGCTGTGCATTGCAGCAGGAAGAACTCTAACAACTGTTACCAACACATTTCCAAACCCATATGGTGAAAATAAAGGAAGAAGCAGGAGAAAGAACTGTGTGGTCTCCTATAAGGAGCCACCACTGAACAGGTGAGAACGTCAGGTCCCACTGAAAGGAACTCAGAGAGCAACGCAGGCTATGTGACCAGTGCTACAGTGACGCTGGTTACTCAAAGCTCCGTCTATGTTTCTGACTTTTGCTTCAGCAGACCACAGGTCTGGTTAAACATTCTAGATATTCTGTAATGCCCCTTCAACCCAGATCTACATACTTCTTTGGACAGGTCTCTCTGCAAATTCCAGTTGGCTTCATGTCAGGACTTTGACTGGACCGTTCTCACAACTGAGCTTTGAACCGTGCCAGTTAAGAGTGCAGTGATAAATCATCTGGCTAAATTGACCCTGGTTTAATTAATTTTAACTTGATGAATTTTGAACATTTTTGTAATTTGTTTTCTGAAATTAGGTTTTATTTGTATCAATAAGTTAGCTATAACCAACCTATCATTACTAGAACTAGTGTTATGATTGGTCATATTATCCAGACTTGTGTTTGTCTTTAAAAAGAAAAGAGAGAGAGAAAATGGAACACAGTGCTGAATTTCTGTTTTCTTCCCCTCCCCCAACAGGAAAATTAGGCGTGGAGATGATTTCACAGACACCACATTTCTGAGTTCTCCGGTGTTTAAAGGCAGGAGGAAGAGACGAAGAAGACGAAGGAGTAGAAGAAAACAGTGGGGTGGGCTGTGGACAGACAACAACACAAATACTTTTTCCTTGTGATAAATCCAGTGTTCTAGTTTCCTACAGAGAATGCTAGTTCAGAATTTGTTCAAATTTGTGGTGTTAAGACTTTAGATTTTTTACATCATTGTCATTGGGGATGTATCAGCTGTTTGCTCCTGATGGGAGGCCAGCTGTAAATAATCGAGTGGAAGCTGATAACCCGATACTCCCTGTGATGTTCAGCTGCACAGAATAAAGTCTCAGTTAAGCCAACCATGTTTAGGATTTGCTGTGTGAGCATGCTAAGTGAAGATCTCCCAGCTCCACTTTTTGGTCCATCAGCTTGTGTTGTGAGTATAAATCTTAACATATTAGATCTGTTGAAGCTTGTATAGTTTTTTTTTTCTATTCAGGGATTCCTTCAAAATTATTTTCCCTGGCTTTTTTCCCCAGCAGCCAGGGAAAACAGGCTGGTGGCCTAACAGATTGATATACCATTTGTGATATGAATGAGTGATAGTATGAGTGACTTAATGTTTGCAATGAATAGGCTTATGAGCTGAAGAGCTGATTTTCTTTTTATGTGAATGAGGGGAGATGTATGTTCATACTTATTTCTGCGTCTTTCATCCATGTTTTTTTTTTAGTTATTACATGAGCTATTCATATTTATTATTGAGGGAGTAAAATGAAAGGAAAATAAATAAAATGTTGTACTAATTAAACAATACTTTACTATTTTTAAAATGGTGATCATTGGCTGTTATTGGTGAGGACAGGAGAATTCAGGCAAAAGTCGCCTCTGAATATATTTGAGTTTTTAAACACAACATCTCCTTCCCTTCCCACCACAGTGGAGCCATATGTAGCTTAGGAAGTCCTTAGCATCCAAATCGCATATGGCGAGAAGCAATGATTCTCTCATCTTATGGTAAGTAAGTTTGTATAATTAAAAGTTTTTCTTAGCCAAAATATATTTGCACCTTACATGCTACTTTGAGTAAACATCAAATGAACTGCCATCAAACAAGTATAGGATTTATTAACTTATAAGACACATTAACAGAATGACCCGTCAGGGTGATTGATGTGACCATCTGCTTGCAAATTTAAATAATCTTCTACAGACTTAAAAATATTTAATTGACCCTTTTGTTCTACTTACTGATTGTGACAAAGTGGGGCCTGATGATCAGCTTATACATGAAAATTATAGGTTAAAGACCTTTGAGGTGAGCTTGGTATTAGTACATAGCTGTTACATATAAATACATTTAGGGGAATTTTAGTCTGAAAGACCAAAATTGCTTAGAGAGAATGCCTATTGCTTTAGTAAGGTTCATTGCAGTACAGTGACACATAGAGGCATATATGTGTCACTGTACTGCATTGTATCTGATAGCCTAGAAGCTGCAAACATACTCGTGTATAAGCAGTAAGGGATCAAACCAGTGACAGGAAACAAAGCATCAGGAATTAAATGTTAAACCATATAACCAAACAGTTTACTGAATTGGATCTTTGGGACTTTTCACAAACTGTTTTGTTGGTACAGTGCTGAATAAGGATTTATGATTAAGATCTAACTTTTTAGGTTTGCCTTCAGTCACTGTTGACATAAATTTTGTATCTGTCATGGTCGGTCTATAATAAATTCCATCAGTTGTGAAACATGAATTCACAGCAGTGTGCAGTGAAGCTGGTGGGCAGCAAAGAAACAGTAGAAATAAATGTTTGCAAAGCAGCAGCAAAAGGTCATTGTTCATGTTGAGAGGACTGTGTGCGTTTCAGAGCCGACTGCCAGTGGAGAAAAGCCTGGCTCTGTACAGATGTAAGTCAGCTGTTTTGTTCCCTAGCCATCAGTCCAAGATACAAAATATGTTCTGGATCATTTTTACATTCACACTGATGTTACTTAAACATTTATACAAAATAGAAAATTAGAAAGCTTTATTTTTTATTTAGTAAAAAAAAAAATATCCTCAGTCCTTATTTTTTCTTTTGAACCACAGGGGTCAAACATTTTGTACTGCCGTACAAAATGTTTTTTTGTATGCCCCCTCACTCTGTCCTAGCATCCATTTGCCATGCTCAGATCTTACAAGGCTGTACAACACGCCAAGAGACATAGTACGTCTGAATGTTATAGCTCATTTTATTTCATGTATTGACTTTCATGTATTGACTTATTGATTCTATTTGTTTGTTGGCTAGTTTATAAATATTTGATTGAAATGAAAGGGATTTGTTGCATAAGTCTTGTGAAACTCTATTGCCTTCAAAATATAAAGCAGAGGTCAACACCACAAGCTAACTTAAACAAGCGAGTTTTAATTTAATATTAAGAATAGTTAACCTGTGATAACGAGTTATTAAAGTTGGGTCATATGAAAATGTTTGTTTTTTTTTTTTGTTAAAAAACATATCTGTCACTATATTGTGACAGGAGAATATGAGACAGATAATGCATGAAAAAAATGAAGCTCCTCTGCTTTCTTCCAGAGAAACAATCATTCAGAGCCAGGAGGCGGGTCTCAGCACTGTCAGTCATGTTTGTGTGTGTGTGGCGCACAAGCATTTTCATGGAATAGTTGTAAATTAATACTGTTTTGGGTTTTATTGTGTGGCATTTGCGAGTTGTGTCACTGTTCGACGTGGTTGCGGAGGGGGGTGAATATCCCTCCGCCGTTGCAAGGAGACGGACGGTGTGCTGTCTCTTGTTTTTCTAACGGCTGTGTAGCGATACCGCTCACGTAGTTACTTTGTACCAAATATTAAATTAAAATGTTGCGGAATCAATCTCGGAAGCTCGTCTGATTGTTTCACCGCTACATTTTTGGCGAGCCAGACCCAGGAGGAGTTTCAACTTAAAGTAACTAATCCAAACGAGACGAACCGAAGTCGGAGGAGGAAATACCGATGGAGCAGCTTCAAGACGAAGTGAGCCGAACGCTGCTGACGTTTGAGAAGTCAGAACTGATTTTAGTTTGTAAACGCCTCAAGAGTGATGAACCTTCAGGAGGGTTTACTGGCCAAACTCGGCGTTCCCTCATCAGACTAGCAGAGTCGACACTGGACGATATCGGGAATGAGGAAGAACCGGAATCGTTTCAACAGTTTCTCCAGAATTTAATCACCTTCATGGAATCTTGGACGTTGGAACGTGCCAGAACACCAGAACAGATTCAATCTAACGAAGGTGAATTAAATTTACTAAAAGGCAAGTACAAGGAATTGCAAGAGGAACAAAACAAAGCCCGACAGCGGATTGAGGAGGAAATTGGGGTTTTAGAAAAAAAAAACTGAGCACGACGGCGCATATGGAGGAGACTGAACCACACCGTGCTCCATCACCTCAAATACCAGAAGTGACCCTCAGGCGGGAGTTTCGGATTTGTGGGCAGATTGGAGAAGCTGGTCAGAGGGATAAACTGTCATATACGAGCCTGATCAACCAAATGGAATCTGGGCAGAGGAAAGGATATTCAGAGACGGAGATCCTGGAAGCAGTCATACGGGCCATAAGCCCAGGGCTCCACCTGAGACACATGCTGGAAATCAAAACAGGACTGACCTTGTCCACTCTGAAAATTATTCTAAGAAGTCATTTTAAAGTTGACTCTTCCTCTGACCTCCTTCATCAGCTGATGAACATTTCACAAGATCCAAAAGAATCGGCACAGAATTTTCTATTTAGAGCTATAGAACTGAAAGAAAAAATGCTCTGGAAATCAAAAGAAGAGGATGAAAGCGAACAATTCAGTCCAGAACTGATACAAAGAAAATTTCTGCGCTCCATAGACACTGGACTGCTAAGTGATGCAGTAAAATTCCAACTAAAACCGTACCTGACTAATCCTGCAGTATCAGATGAGGTCCTAATTGAGCGGGTGAGTGAAGCTGCAAACTTGGAACAAGAAAGGCAAAAAAAAAAACTGAGAAAAGGCACAGTGAGTAGGTTCCCAAAAATAAATGAAGTCAGAGCTGAAGAATGCATAAATGAGTTCCAACCTACTTACATCGAAGAAGTTGTAACCAGAGGTGAGGTAGGGGACGCCATAATAACCAAAGGTGTACTGAGAGGGGCCAAGAAAAGTCAGAACACAGAACAGGAAGCAGGAACAACTAAACTCATTGAAGGACTAAAGGCTGAAATGTTAGAACTAAAGAAATTGGTGTTGAAAACAGTGGGTGTTACTAAGAAACATCAGCTAGAGAGAGCCACCACACACAGCTACAGCAAACCCAGAGGTTGCCCAGCCTGTCGAGAAGCACAGTCAGGGGAGATGTGTACTCACTGTTACAAGTGTGGTCAAGGAGGACACCTCGCCAGAGGCTGCCGTCAGAACAGGGGACAGCAGGGAAACTAGAAAGGGCTGCTGGGCCGGGACCCTCAGTAGCCCCACACAAAACACTCAGTCCCACCACGAACAAAACAGGCTCCCATACTGGACTTTCATCTACCCCAACAACTCACTACATGAATCCACGGAGCAGACAGAAACTTCTGAGCCTCATAGGTAAGAGATGCCTTGTTCATTGTTGGCTGGATGCCACTCCAGTAGAAGCATTATGGGACACTGGTGCCCAGGCATGTCTCATTAATGAAGAATGGAGACAATTACACTTACCACACCAGCGAGTGAGACCTCTGAATGAACTACTGGAGGTGGATACACTTATTGGGCTTGCAGCCAATCAGACACAAATTCCTTTTCTGGGCTGGGTGGAAGTGGAATTTAGACTCGGTAAAGACTCACTCTCAGCAGAACCCCTGTTGGTACCAGTACTTGTGTCAAGTGATTCCAGTGTGGCACAACAGCCAATAATTGGCTACAATGTCATAGAGGAAGTTCTAGGAGATAACACACTTAAACACAGGAAATCTGAAGTCATCCAAAATGTGTGTGGAGCCTTTGCTGTAACTTTCCAAACTGCACAGACAATTGTCAAACTAATTCAGACATCAGATAGTCAGGTTGATGTGGGTCTTGTGCATACAGGAAGAAGTCAAATCAAATTAACAGCTGGACAAATCACCATCATCCATGTGAGAGTTAATCCTGGAGCTCAGTTCAGAGGAGAGGACCTTCTTTTTGTTCCTTTGGAGGACTCGGTGCTGCCAGAAGGTGTCAGCATCGGTGAGGAGGGTCTCATAACAGTTCCTAAGGAAAGCTCAGGATTTGTCTCAATCCCAATGTCCAACACCAATAAGTATGATGTCACTCTACATCAGCGTACAGTCCTGGGTCACTTAGAATCAGTAAAGACAGCGTATACTGTAAGTGCACAACAGTTGAACATCACTGATGGTGAACAACAGAAAGATGACATTTCACCCAGAGCAAAGCCACCTGCAGCACAGTGTCTGATCACCAACAGCAAAGCAGAACAACAGAAGCCAACACAGTGGGATCCTCCAGTTGACCTCTGCCACTTAACGGAAAGCCAAAGACAGACTGTGAGACAGATACTGAGAGAAGAGTGTCATGCATTCGCCTATGATGAAGATGACATAGGTTTAATTCCCTCTTTGAAACTTCACATCACTCTGCATGACACCACTCCAGTGAAGAAAACATATATGTCAGTTCCCAAGCCATTACATCAGGAAGTTAAAGAATACCTTCAAGATCTGCTGAATAGAGGCTGGATAACTCAGTCACGTTCTCCATATGCATCACCAGTGGTGTGTGTAAGGAAGAAAGATGGGACTCTGAGGCTGTGCTGTGACTACCGGGAATTAAACAGAAAAACTGTCCCTGACCGCCACCCCATTCCCCGAATCCAAGACATGCTGGATTCTCTAACTGGCAGCTCCTGGTTCTCTGTATTAGATCAGGGGAAGGCTTATCATCAAGGGTTTCTGGATGAGAAAAGTCAGCCCTTAACTGCTTTTATAACACCATGGGGTCTGTACCAGTGGATCAGAATCCCCTTCGGTTTGAGTGCTGCCCCAGCAGAGTTTCAAAGAAGCATGGAGGAGTGCCTGATTGGGTTAAGGGATGTGATATGCCAGCCCTATCTGGATGACAATTTAGTTCACAGCCCGAGTTTTGAGGATCATCTCAACCACATGAGAACTGTGTTGCAAAGATACCAGAAGCATGGAGTGAAGCTGAGCCCAAAGAAGTGTGAGGTGTTTAAAAGAAAAGTGAGATTCCTGGGGCGCCTTGTCTCTGGTGAGGGCTACACGATGGATCCAGCAGAGGTAGCACCAGTTCAATCTTTGAAGGAGAGAACCCCCACAACTGTAGGAGATCTGAGAAAAATGCTGGGATTCCTCTATTATCGAACATACATACCAAACTTCTCCAGAATGGCTAAGCCCCTCTACCAGCTTCTGGTCAGTTCACCTGAAAATCAACCTGAAAATCCGCCATCAGAAAAGCATAAAGACAGGCGGAACATCAACACTGCAAGAAATAAAGGTAACCTCCCATCAAACACTCCCATTCACTGGACACAGACCCATCAAGAGACAATAAACACACTTATTGACAAACTCAGTGAGCCTCCCATCCTTGGGTACCCAGATCTCACTCAACCATTTATTCTGCATGTGGATGCTTCCCAGGAAGGATTGGGAGCGGTTCTGTATCAGAGACAGAATAACAAAATGGTTGTCATTGGGTACGGATCTAGAACACTGACCCCACCTGAGAAAAATTATCACATGCATTCAGGAAAATTGGAATTCCTAGCACTTAAGTGGGCAATATGTGAAAAATTTAGAGATTATCTGTATCATGCACCTAACTTCACTGTATATACAGATAATAAACCCCCTGACCTACATTCTCACCACAGCCAAATTAAACACTACAGGTCACAGGTGGGTTGCCCAACTTGCAGATTTCAATTTCACCATTAAATATCGACCAGGCAAACACAATGCAGACGCAGATGGCCTCTCTCGCATGCCACTGGACATAAATGACTTATTGCAGCAATGCACAAAGGAAGTGACTCAGGATGTGATCAGTGCTTCAATTCAGGGAGTAACTGTGCTTCAAGATGCCCCCTCTGTCTGGTTAACCACGGCTTACATCAAAACACTGGATTTAGTAAGTGATGCATCTTCATCCTCATTGGCTGCCCCACTAACACCAGAACAGATCAGAGAAAGTCAAAAGAACGACAATCTCATCAAGCGAGTCATGTACTATAAAAGCCAAGATCAATTCCCCCCCAGGGAAGTGGTGAAAACTGAGCCTGCAGACGTCAGGGTGCTTTTGAGGCAGTGGCGAAAACTGTATATCAGCAATGATGGGATCTTATACAGAAAAGCAAGAAATAAGTCTCAGCTAGTTTTGCCAAAAGAACACCATCTGTTAGTGTTTCAAGAATTACACAAGGAGATGGGTCATCTGGGGGTCGAAAGGACTCTGAATCTGATTCGAGACAGGTTTTACTGGGTCAGAATGCAGCAGGACACAGAACATTTTGTGACCCAAGTGTGTGAGTGTCTAAAGTCAAAACGACCACAGAGAGCAGCCAGAGCACCACTGATGCCCATTGTGACAACACGTCCTTTCGAACTAGTGTCAGTCGATTTTCTGCATCTAGAGGCCTGCAAGCAAGGTTTTGAGTATATTTTGGTTATAATGGACCACTACACTCGCTTTGCACAGGCCTACCCCACAAAAAACAAATCCGCAAAAACAGTAGTGGAAAAACTATTTGATGACTTTGCCCTTCGCTTTGGCTTCCCAGAGAAAATCCACCACGACATGGGGAAGGAATTTGAAAACCAGCTGATGGCTCAACTGCAGAGGTGTTGTCACGTGCGAGGGTCCCACACAACCTGCTACCACCCACAAGGGAACGGACAGGTGGAGCGATTTAATCGAACGCTGCTGTCTATGCTCCGAACACTCACAAGTGCGCAAAAGGCTGACTGGAAAAAGTCCTTATGCAAGATGGTGCATGCATATAACTGCACTCGCAGTGATTCCACAGGCTTTTCTCCATATTATTTGCTCTATGGACGATCTCCACGACTGCCAATAGATCTCCTGTTTAACATACAGCCAAACGAAACACAACAAACTATGCTGAGTATGTCAAAGATTGGCAAAGCAGGATGCAGCAGGCTTACGAGATCGCAACCAAATATGCTACCTGTGTATCAAACAGAGGGAAAAAAGGATATGACAAAAGAGTTTATGGAGCTGACCTGCAGCCTGGGGGGCGTGTGCTTGTACGCAACTTATCAGAGAGAGGAGGCCCTGGTAAGCTCAGATCCTTTTGGGAAGATAAAGTACACATCATCACAAAGAGGAGAAGTGATATCAGTCCAGTGTATGAAGTAGTACCAGAAGGAGGTGGTAAAAGTCGTGTGCTGCATAGGAACCTCCTGCTCCCCTGTGACAGTCTCCCAATCGACAACCCAGAAATAAGCTCAAAAAGGACTAAAAAGACTAAGTCGAGTACATTGTCATGTCATCTTTGTCCACAAGAAGAAACTTCAGACAGTGAGAGGGATGAGGAAATGGAGCTAGTATGCCAGTTTCCTCCTGCTCAGCACAGTGGTCACCGAGCTGTCAGCTTAAACCCAGATGCTGAACCATTTACACCAGACCTACATGATCAAGACAATGCACCAAAAGTGAAAGAACCGCAGGCTGCATGGATGGACAACATACCAGAAGATGGAAGCCAAGACGTGGAGCTGCACCAGGATCCTCCTGAGCTATCTGTGGAAACGGTTTCTGAGGAAGAAGATGATCCAGCTGTCTCACCGCCTACATCGAGCTATCCAAAGAGAGAGCGCCGCCGTCCGAGGATGCTGACCTATCGTGCTTTGGGTGAGCCAACCACTGTGGAAGTAGGCTTTAAAGAACTACCTGTAACTACCTGCAGTAAGTCAGGCTTTTCATTGATAACTTATGATTAACAGCAAGAAGCTTAATAAAATTAGACATTCGATACAAAAATAATTTTGTTGTATTTTTCTCTACAAACCTGAGAACATCAACAAAATGTCTAGAGATATCAGTCGTGATTGACTTTGTGTCTGTGCAGTAACACACTGAAAGAAAAAAGTTGTTCAATTTACTTGATTTTATTGTGTACATCTGTCATGACATTAAAACTGCAGAATATAAGTTTTATAGCAATATATATAAATATATATATTTTTTTACATATTTGTCAACACTATCATAATATCATGTCAGTGGAAGACAGCTGGAATATTTTCCCACAGATTATAAGTCTCTTGCTTTTCTGTAATGACAAAGGAAAGCTTAAACAAATATTTTTAAGGAATCTAATTTTTATAAGGTTCTGCAGCTTTAAAGGTGAATCTGGAACATGTTTCTTTAAAGATATACAAGATTATGTAGAAATGTGTCAGATTTCAGTGACACTTTACTTGATGGGGTGCGCATAAAACTGACATGACATAATATGTAAAAGAAATTTGTTATAAAAGTTGTATTCGGCAGCATGTGCATGTTAAAAAATGTTAATAAAAATGTTACACTTTTCTAAATCATTTTTATCTTTTCTAGAAATATGTTAAAGGTCAACCTGTAAGCTGCAGTATTTTCCCTTTAGAATTTAAAATATATATATTTGTTTAGACTGTTACTATGTTATTACATAGCAAACAGTAAAACATGAGACAGATGTGAACAAGACTGACATGACACCATCATAAACTTGACGGAACGTCTGTCATGAACATAAAGGCAGTCTTTGTGAATTTCTGCGAATGTTGTTATGAAATGACATTCAGTAAATAATGACCCTTTTAATGCAAAGTTGCTCCAAAAGTTGCATTCAAATTTCTCGCTGGCACTCCCCCTCTGTGAACAGGTGACCCTAACTCACATGAACATCCACATTGCGCAGCTCAGCCGCTTCATCCCGACGTTGCAGAGACAGGCTTTCCGGGTTCCTGGGACAACATCTACTGGTCCAAGGCCACCGCTGTTGGTTTGCTCAGCTACTGGACATAGTGGCTAAAATAGATGGCCCCGCTAGCCAGTGTAGGAAGGTGGGGCACTCTGATATTGTAAATAAAAATGTGTGTAATCTTTCTAAAACTTTCACTCTCAGTGATGCACAGTGTTCCCTTTTAAACAAGGGTTAACTTTCAAAAATGCCACATCAGAATCAAATTGGCCATCTATTATAAAGATGTTGTTGATAATGACAATAATAATGACTTACCTTTCATGTCGGAGTCAGACTGGTCCTCCAACCGTCCAGCCTCAACAATCACCAGCAGTCAGATGACCCACACTTTGCGGAGAAGGTCAGAGGCCTGCACAGACTGCTGGAGGCGACACACAATCTTAAAAATGTGTCGCGGGATGACCGTGATCCACTGGCTATTCAGCGGATCACATCTAATCTGGCTTCTGCTATCAAGCCTGCCATCCGAGCCCCTAATACTGGGCCTACAACACCATCACCATTCTGCGGCAGCATTATGCTGAGGTGCAGATGAGAAGCGGATGCTCCTGGCCCGGGGCGGTGACCTCACAGCCCTGGGCTAGAGGTTCAGCCTGGAAACCGCAGATGAGGTCCAGATCTACGTGGCTTCAGGGAGTAAGGCAGCTTCTCCATTTCTCCTCCTGCTCATCTCCCCCCTCTGCTTCTTCGAGGAAGAGCTGGAGGTCTTTCCCAGACCTCCAGCTCTTCACAGCTGGAGCTGCGGGCCTCGCTGAAGACCAGGATGGCTTCCCTTCACCTGGATGGCCCTGCCGCGGTAGAACCATTCCATTAGCTTCTTATGGTTGAGATTCAAAAGACCTTGTCCAATCATATTTAAGTGTTGCCTTTCGATAAATCGCATAATTTCCGGTGGTGATAAAATGTGATCGCGGTGGTTTTAGTAGTCCAATTTAATCACGTTAAATCAACACAAGAAAAATTAGTAGTTTTATTATTGTTGGCAATTAAGTAAACGGTTCTTTATCCAATCGTGTAACTGTAAATACAAGAAACGTGACTGTCTTGTGTTGTATAACTTATTTTGTTGTGCACCATCGTCACTTTGCATCATTCGTAAGGAAATTGCTGCTGTTGTAATTCATCAATCAATTTTTCCTCTGTCTTTGCAATATTTCTTGATAATAAAGTCCAAAAAAGCTGGAATTATCAGGTAATTTTTAAAAATAATATCATATTATTAAAACAATAATAATAATTAACAAGTGAAATACCCGGCTGAGTTCTTATTATTTAATTATCTCATTTATATTTTAATTTTTCCAAAAAATACTCATAGTGGTTTCCACTCAGAATATGACAGACCTATTTGCCCCTCTATATCTATGGTAGTTACATTCCTGTTCCAGCAGGTGGCGACATCGGATTGCGGTATCTTGAGATCAACGCGTAACTGAGCGCATTCCAACCTTTTTACACCCATGACAGCTTCTTGTGTCGCATCAGAAATTAAAACATAAGCAACTGAAACGCAAATTAAAGACGGATGTTAAGGAAGCTGAATTAAAAAAAAAAAAAACTCCGAAAAGAAGTCATAGGGTGTTGGCTGGAGACATGATGGGCGCCTTTGGTTTTCGCTGCTGTCCAATTGGATACCAATACACAGAAATGGGCGTGACACTTAGCGGAGTTGTCGGGAGCCGCAGCGTTGGCGATGAGTTTACTTCAGGTACAACGGCATTGTAAAACCTATCAGATAGGCGTTCCCACTCTCACTCGGTATTGCTCTGCTCCTGCCAGATGAAAGGTGAACTGCGCGATGGATTGGTCCACCTGAGCCGAGGAAGTTTACCAGGGGGCTCAATAAGCCTGGGACCGCGGCGGAGCTCAGGCAGAGCGTCAGTGAGGCTGTCAGAACTTCAGTGTTGGTGGTAAGAAGAAAACATCTCTCTCTGTCTCTACTGTCATACAAGGCAACTATAGAAAATGAGATAGTGTATGGGGCAAAAATCAACCCATCATTTCAGGGAGATTTGGATATGATGAGAAACTGCTGCCAGTGATGACGTTTCATATGTGTGGTTATTTTGCCAGCTGCTACTGTAAATTTCCCATGCCTGACTCTAGTTACAACTTTCTCAAAGAGGTTGCCAGGTAACTGAAATGCACACTGGCTGCTTTAACTGGATGCATGCGCACCAATTGGTGCAATCTGTCACCTGATCTTGCAGATGCACCTTGTAACTGAGGCGTTTGTCAGAAAATGGTCACCTTGGGATAAGAAATAGACTGACTTTAGTTGTTTTCAGGAGATATGGGTGAAGAATCCCTATGTGGCTTAATGCAGACACTAATTTATAGGTGGCGATGATGTTGTGATCACTTCTTCTGCGATTGTGATCAATATGTGATTGCTTTTTTTCTGTCAGTTGCTGTTCATCAGAATCAGCTTTATTGGTCAAGATTGTTCACACAAAAAATGAACTACACTTAGTTTTCCACTCTGCAGATATTTATACTGTAACAGACAATTTATATACCCTTATACCCACATGCATTTTGGCACTCCACTTGCTTTGCACATCTAGAGTTTTATGCTCCTTCTTCTTTCCAAATTAACTTAAGGTCATCCTGACTGCAACTTTGACATCTTTTCTCCTGGAAATGCCTTATCTAAACCATTTGTTATTGCCCTGGCTGGATGTTTATTTCAAATCTATGCATCATAACTTTTTTTATGCCCGGTCCCAATTACTGCATGCTAATGAGCTGGATAACAGATCAATATGTGTAAGACTGAGTCCTATTATGTACTTCTCGTGGATAAGACAGGAAAGCTTATCCCTTGTTCTATTTTGGATGGATCCTAATGGTGCAGCTGACTCTTTCGGTTAAGCATATATGCTGGTCTTGTAAATGCAAATATATATAGCACACTGACCATGAGAACTTAGCATCTTTAGTTGCGCTGACAAAGATAGACTACAGTGTATACAAAGTTGTTCAGTGGTAGAAGTGCACATGTGGTGTAAATCCTCTCTTTTCTTGGTAAATATGTAGTTTTTATATTAGCCTTTATCTTGTCTGCTGGGCAATTATGTCCCAGAGGCTCATTAATTGTCCCCTTGTCCACAGTGCGTTAAGTATCATAAAGGATACAGTTCAGGACTGTGGGTTGCATTTAATAATGCATGAGATGATGTTGGGTGTCCGCGCTATTTTTATACCTGCCCCCTTTCTCCTCAGCAACTTGGTGTCACACAGAGCACTCTGGGGAGCATTAATTATGAAAACCTGTGCATGGAATAAATCATCTAGACCTGAGAGCGAGTTCACTCGCAAACATGCAGTATCATAAAAACAAATCCACACCCATAAATATTTTGTCGATTTTAGCTTCTTTCTTTTTGTTACATTTGTTTGTTTCAGGCCATCAAGTGAATTTTAATTCCAGAAGGAGATAACTCAAACAGAATGTTGTTTTCAAATAATTATTTCATATTTTATGGGGAAAACTATGCAATACAGCCGGACTCTCTTCACTTTCCTCTTGTACCGTTGGACTTAAACAGTGGGTCGGCATCATTAGCTGAGCTCCTTATTGATTTTGGTTATACCCCTTGGACAAAATCTTGTGTAATATTAATGCTACTTCCATCACTCCTGCTGCTCTGTCTGTTGGGGGTACCCCAAGGTTCCATTCTTGGACCTACAGTACATTTTCTCTCCACCTACTTCCACGAGGTGCAAACCTTTGCAAGCACAGAAGTCCTTTTCATCTCTATGCCGACAACTGTCAAGTTTATTGTCCAGTAAATGCATGGGCTTGTGCTGCCTAGAGCATCACCTTGATTGTCTTACTGATATCCAAAGTTGGATGGCAGGAAGTTTTTTGCACTTTAATGAGAGTCAGATCAAACAACACTTCTAGGAGGCAATTGGCAAATACTGAAAAACTCTGACTATAGGTTTTTTTTTTATTTGCTTAAATTCTTCTTTAATTCTCTTTTTTTCTTATCATCACTCTAAATAGGTGGGGCTGTTTGGTAAACGCAGCAGAGGCCAAGCCATAAAGGCGGAGGCCCCTGCAGGTTTAAAAATGCCTTCCAAATGTGAGAAATGTTGGCAGTGGAGTCTCTGTTGGCTTCATTCCTCTCTCTGTTCTTTCAAATAAGCTCTGTTGGCATTGCACCACATGCGAATGTTTCTGTTTTTAATACCTCCAGTTAATTTTTTGCTCCTGTGCAGAGCTTCCTGAGACCTTCCTGCCATCTCCAGTTTTTGGCTAAATCAGTGAACTAAGAATCAACTCTACTCCAGAGGATTTGCTCTGATTAGAGTGTTAAAAACCTGCTAGTAGATAATCTGTAGATTTGCAGATGCTTTAGCGGCGCTGACCTATATCTGTGCCACGATGCAGAAGTTGATATGGAGTGTGGTTCTCTGCTGAGCTCTGTTGTTCTGAGAAGCCAAAGCTACTGATTTTCTGGTCATGTGGTTTCCTTTCCTTGTCATTTTGATCTGCTCATGTTGCGTGGCGCTCCCGTCCGTGACATAAATATATTTAGGATGAAAGCCTGCAAAAGCATCCATATCACTCATTTATTTATTTTTTTTTCTTCTTTAAAATCTGTTACAAAAAGCGACTTTTGAGCTATTTAGACTAACTGTATCCCTACACACAGAGGTTGTGATCATTTACATCACACCCTATGAGTGTGACGTTTTGGTGCTGTGTGGGAGGAATTTTTATTTAAAATTTTTCTTTCTCTTGCATCTGAATGACTTTAATATAGTCAGGACTACGACAACATCAAAAAAGCAGCCAGTTTTGTATGAGGGGGTAGTGACCTTAAAAATGTCCTTCCAGCCAGCTGACACCCTTTCAATCCAAGCTTCGTCTAGCATAAAAATAACCATTTAATATGAAAAACGTTCCCCTCAGGTGGCCAACTTATGTGGTAATGGGTAAAACTTGAGCACCTCAACTGAGAGACCCACTTGGAAAAGCATCCAGACAAATAAGCAGGAATATGACTCCTTAAATTTGTACATTCTGCCAAAGGCTTGTCTGGATAAAGTCTTTCTGCACACAGATGATATTCCAGTCCATGACAATACCTGCAGGGCTTTCATGAGACTCTCAATATCTAAATCACATGTGTGCGACCCAGATTCGGCTCGAACAGTCATAATCATTAACCCAATTTTCCTTTTCCCTTACGAACTACTGCAAATTTGGAAAAGAAATGAGGACAAAGACAATGGGAGAACAGTGTCTCTGGTTTGCGAAAATACAAAAGTGCAGTTTTCAAACGGTGGTTTCATTTACTAAAAAAAAAGCCCCCTAAAGCCAACATAAACCTGGGTAAAAATTAACAACCCACTAAAGCTTGTAGCTGTTTGTTTTGTTGTTATTTCTGTCTAATGTCAGATGTTTTGTGTTCTTTTTGGTTAGCGGTGGTTTTGACTTTTTACTTAATTTTGTGAAGCAGAAAAAGATGCAAATACATATCTAAATGTTTCCCTGGTACTCAATGTACCCTTGTGTTTCTTTGTTGTTGTTGTTTTTCACAATAACTATCAGATGTAGCCGATTGGGGATTATTATAGTTATTTTTTCATGGTGGAATAATTCTGGAATAAACAGCATCATTGTGTTAAAAAACCCCCAAAACAAGTTGAATACACAAGTTTACAATTCATGTGGTTTTTCTCTGATCCTTTCAGACCAAAAGTTACATATAGGCAGGAATATAAACACATAAATACACTTTAATCATTTAATAAAATGATTGGAACGGCATTGGAAAGTCCACTAACTGAATTATGATAACTTACTTTTTGGAGACAGTTAACAGTTTCTGTTAATTTAACCATATATGTATTGCATATATTTGAGCATCACAGTTTTGATGGAGAATGAATTTACCTGTAACATATAAAATAAATAAGCTATTGAAAGCTTTTTGATGGTCAAGATATTGTAGTGAAAGTTGCCTGCCGTGGTTCACTTTTCCTTTTATTTCTCTCAATGCTTTCATAATGCCGCCGCATTTTGCTCAGACTTGCAGTCGGCCTGGCAGCGTTTGTGCATGCTATAGCTCTTGTGGCTGTGGAGGAATTTTTTTCTCTGGATCTGTTTTGACAAATGAGGTAAGGACCGGGCTTTTTTTTTTTCCAGTGAGTCATCAGATTTCAGTGCAGTTGTAGAGTTTTTAGCAGACTGTTGGAGGCAGCAGTGATGCACGTCATCCGCCTTAGCGGCTCTTATTGCACCGCGGAGAAGCAATCACGCTGCAGGAATTCCAACACGTAAAGACAAAGAGTTATGCCTCCTCAGAGTAAAATTTAAAAAGAAATATATTCATCTTTTCACAGCAGGAATCCTTTTGTTAATTTTAATTTACCACTTCTTTGAAATCAATGATCTCTCTCAATGAAGAATGTCTTTCTCTAAGTTTATAAAACCAACAAACATTTTCAATTTAAATCCTAAATTTGTATTTATTCTAATTAGATTTTAGAACAATGTAGTGCATATTTGTGAAATGGAAGGAAAATGAAAATGCATACAGTCCCCTTCACTCTGATAGCTCTAAATAACATTGCAGTGAATCCTGTGAAGGTGTACAATAAATAAAAGTCCACCAAAAGGTTAAATGAAACTTGATGTAAGCAGTGGTATTGTTGAAAGACTAAATACACGCCCATCCTGTTGGAGACACACGGTGGTGGCAGCATCAGACCGTGGAGATGATTTTTCTTCAACGGTTGAAGTTGATGGTAATCTGGATTAAGCTGACACAGCAATGTAAATGCACGCTAAACTTTTTAGATTGCAGTTTATAAAAATGTCCCATTTTACTTCCGCCTCATGACTTTGTGCTGTTTTGTGTTGGAAATAACAACAATACCTCAGTTAATTTTCAGTGTTAACATCTGCCAGCCTGCGGCACAGACAAAAGAAGCGCAATTATTCCTCGTAATGCCCTTGAGAATATTCGAATGACATCAGAAGGATGACTACAACATTTGTAATACCACTGTCAGTGGGAGAAAGAGGAAGGAGGGAAAGACGCAGGGAGAAAGAGTAAAACATTGTCTGCGCCAGCTGATTTATGTGGGGGCTAGTTTGTGTGTGCGCGTCTTTGTAACAGTCTGCTTGTGCTGTGTAGAAAGCTCTGCAGAGTCAGAGAAGTGACTAGGCTTTTTCGACCGAGAGGAGGAGAGAGACGAAGGAGTTAAGAAATGAAAGCGGCTGGCGAGAGTGATTGATTGCGAGGGTAAGGAAAAGGAGGAGAGAAGGGAAACTGGAGAGGGAGCAAGTGCCTCGACGTTCGCATCACCCCCCAGCAGGAGTGAGGAAGGAAGAAGAGTCAAACAAGCTGACGCCCTGCTTCGAATGAATGGACTGAATGAACACACACCATCCTTCATCCCTCATTCGTCCCTGCTGAGCATCACACAGGAGGATACAATTCGCCAACCCGTCTCCCAAGATTCTCTGCTTTCCGACATACAGAGTCTTGGATAATAACAACAGTGGATAATTCTTTTGCCTCGATTTAAGACAAAAAGTAAAGATTGGACGATATGCTTCAGGCTTCTGATCCGACTGCCACCTGCAGTGGAGGCTCTTGATCACTGTGGAAGCGAGTGTCCGTTGTCATTATGGGGTGCACAACCAGTGTGGTTCTGTTGGAAGGGTTGCGTTCCATCCTCGAGAGGAACTGTACTTATGTCAAAGGTTCTGTGGAGCTGGGGGCTCTGGAGGAGGAAGAGGAAGCGCAGAGTCTTTGGGGATCTCATCAATGGATACCCACCACTGCTCTGGTAAACAGTTGCTCTACTTTAACCTCAAAGTTGTTGTGTTTTAACCAGTTCTGGAACAGTTAGCCTCATTGAAATGTCCATTGAGCATCTGCTTTGTGAGTGAAAATTCCTTGCTAATATTAGAGGAAAATAGGCCAACTAGTTTGAGATGATATGTTAACAGAGCTCAAATGAACACTTATTACAACCAAAAATGATAGAAAACCACATACACCAAGCTTTGAAAAATAACAGTTTATAAATACATTCCTAGTCTGCTGAGTCTTAATTTCTGTTATACAATTCAGATGATTGGTTCGAATTTGTTCCACAAAACATGAAGGCATTACTCTAGGTTGATGGTGCTGGTGTATTTATATATTTGCCACCAAGTGAGCACTTTTCAGTCCATTCCGAAGTGGGATCTACGATAACTGTCCATGGTGATAACAGCTGTTTGAGTCACTCAGCCTTTAATTTTGTTCTTCTGCTTTATTTAAATATGAGCGCAGATCCTCAATCCAACTTTTGCCCAACTGTTTTACACCAGGTATTGCTGTTAGCTCCTCCTTCTGGTACCTCTTTGCGTAGGAACTGACATTTCCTGGAAGCTGAAATGATCAGTGAACAGGACCGGTGCCAAGACTTGAACATCATACCCACGAGAGACAATGAGGACCTTACATTGGTAACAATGTGAGCTCTCCCTTTATAAGATGGGCGTGATGGTGGAGCACTGAATGGACAACCAGAAATCCTGTTGAAACCAGCTACCATCTACTCTAACCTGAACACAGTGTCTTGAGTTAAGAGTTCAACAAATTATATTTGTTCAAAGCTTGATAATATATTTTTACATAACATAAATCTTTTTTTGTTTTTACTCAGGTTATTTCCGCCTGATATTAAAATCGTTAAATCGTCCGAAACATTTAATTGTGACATCACAATTAAATGTGATGGCATAGCCTATTGCTAGGCTTTTTACATGTTTGTTTATGTTAAATTAAGAAATTAGCAAATGTATTGTCATTATAATGGGACATAGACACAGTTGGGTTTGTGTGTGACATCGTCTTATAAGGCAAGCCTATTCAGGGACTTTCCCCCCTTCAGGAGACGTGAGTACCTATGAGAAGTCTGATGTCATTAGCACTAAGGAAACTCCCATCTCTCATATTAAGTTGCGGCAGATGTGTTTTCTTGCACTACCTCTTGGCTCTTATTATGTTTTAATGCTTTGTTGCTCTCACTTTAATGGAAAGTGTTCTTACTTTCATTAACTTTGTGACAGATCAATGGATTTAGGCATATTATTATTATTATTTTAAGGTGTACAACAGGTTGGGTTTTCTCTGCTTTATAAGCACCATTCTGACACTTCGTCTCTTCAGGGAGCCTGCAGCAACGGTTGACTCCCAAACATGACGTCAAGCCCGGCCTTATGCAATTCTCTCTAGACTTTTAGAGCTTCGTGTCTTCTTATGTGCGCAAGAGTTAGGGCTTTGGACGCATCTCTTGGGAAGGGTGTAGGGGGCTCACGTGTTGTAATTGGTTCAAGCTGAGTAAAAACAAATGGGCGTCATCCCTCTCCAGCCCCTTCCCTCCTTTCTTCCCTCTGTGAGAGCTTCATCTTTTTCTTCCAAGCTCTTCCACGATTTGTTCTCACTGCATGTATGATCACTTTCTTAGACACAATAACACTTGTGGTATCACTAACATGGTACCAGTGGGCAGCTCTGGGATGTTTGATGGTGTGAGCGTGCCGATAATGAGGGAGGATGACCTCAGTGCGGACGGCGTCTTGACAACAGGCTGATTATCACGCAGAGCTGGTGACACTGTCACCATATGACTTTTGGCTCTGTAGGGGCAGAAGTGATGCAATATGTTACAGCCATAATAGAGAATAGTAAAACCTCAATATGAGCTATTTCAAATAAAGCAGTAAATTTTTTTCTCTAATTTCCAACAGTGAATAAAGCTTTTCCACGTGGAAAAAACCCTGAATCTGGTTTACATTTTCAGACACAGCTTTTTAAAATGTTACCTGCTAAAGAGGACTTACATAACGTGATCGGTTTAAACAGTTTGAGGGTTTTTAAGCTGTGAAGCTTTGATGAATCTTTTAAAGGGGTAGCAACAGGAAACACCAGCTTAAGGAGGTTCCTCTGCATGTTTTTTTGCTTTTTTTTTTTTTAAAGAAAATGAGCAACTGTGGCTTCATTTGCACCAAAGGCACAAGAGCTCTATCAAAACAAATTTTAACTATAAGAAATATATCTACTGTTATGATGATTTCATTTGTAACATATGCGTTAGCCAAGACTTTCCTCTGTTTTGTGGATTTTAGGATTTTGACCAGAGTAGAATGATTAGCTATCTTTTAATTAGGGAAGAAAGGTAACGAGTTGCAGTGACCAAACCAAGAGGACATCTATCACCACAGCTATTAGTAGATCTGATAAATATCTCTTTGTCTTTTGAGGGATTTTCCATGACACCTCGGCTGATTGCACTGCTACACAGGTCGGTTTTGCTTCAGAGCTCCCAGGCCCGCTTCCGTGTTTTTCTAAGACGTAGTCTCTGTGAGAGGTGCATTTCAGCCTGTCCCTTTGAAGCCGACACTGTTGAAACAACTTATGCAAATGATCCCAGAACCCTGCAGTGCAGAAAGTAAAGCTCACGCTCAAGCACACGCTCGCCTACTTTTGTGCTAAACTTTCTTAGCGGCGATGGTGCTGAAACTGCAGCGGAGGAACGACAGCCTTTGAAGTCATCCTGACCCCTTAGCTTGTCATCCCAGCTCCCCTCTTCCTCAGTTTGTGCACTCAGATGCTCTTCTAACTCCTCTGCCAATGGAGACAGTTGGATATTAATCATTCTCTTTGAGTCAGAAAGATTCAAAACACCACTGATGTGTGGGCGCTGTGCACAACATGTCTTTTTTTTTTTTGTCTGAACGCTATCAGTGTTATCGTTTTAAAACGCACAATGTGAGAGGAACGGCTGAACCGAGGCCTCTTTTCTGCTAGAAGATGAAAAGACAGCAACTGTCCACAGAGAGAGCTGAGAGTTGCAAGGAACCCGGGGAAGCTCTTCCCGAGTCCTTAAACTTTAACAAGAGATTGTGTGTTTCACCTTAGAGCCAGAGAAGGAGGAAGTGACCCGCTGTGGGAGTTTGATGTTGTAGATATACCAAAGAAGCAGTTCAAAGCAGAGGAAAAGCAGCAGTGCCAATGTTGACTCTAGAAATATTGTTTCTGCTCAGTTATTCTTAGGCTTTTGTAGAGTCTGTCTTACAGGAAAACTGATCATTAAGGGTAATCAGCATGAAAAACACTTGAAAAGGCAAAACAAAGAGATTTTCTTCAACTTAACAAGTAGTTTTGAAAATTCAAGTATTTGATATTTGCATAATTTTGAAAATTCAAGTATTTGATATTTGCATAATTTGCACAGATTATTGACATAGTGACATACTTTTGTAAACGTCGCGTACTGCAACTTTAAATTGCCATATCAGCCCTGGTGATGATGCTAATTAGAGGACATATGTTAACTTACCATGTCCCTATGTTCAAATTGTTTAAAAAAAGTTTTTAACAGTACCATCATTTTGTCCAGATCTTTTTCCTTTGTTTCTTTTCAAAAATTGATCCACATCCTTAAAAGCACTGTCTGGTTTTAATTGGTGAATTATTTATCATTGCTTCTATCAGTTATTTTAGTGACCTTGTGGGTTTTCCAGTCATTAACAGAGGAGCACCAACAACTTTGTCCTCGTGTTTATGGACCAACCTTCAAGAGTCACAGCAATAGGATCACATTTTGGCTTTTATTTTTGACTCGGCGCCTACAAAAATAGACCAAATTGTTAGCGCTCCACCCCCATGCTGGACAGCTGGAAGGTGTTTGTCCTGATATGCTGCATTTAGTTATCTCTAAAAGGCATTGTGTTTATTGTGATAGATTGTCTTATTTAGCCAGTGCAAGAAATCTCATGGTTTGTGCTGAAGTGTTTTTATTGATATACTGTTCTGATGAGCAATATGTTTTTCACAATGGACATGTCTTTTGTCGTTTTTGTTTATTTTTCTCACCAAATTTCTTCCACTTTAGCTAATGTTTTTCTAAATTCATCATCCTGCTGCGTACGTTTTGTGCAGTTGAGGTCGACTGTTACGTCCAGAGAGGATGTCCTTCTTTTTTATCAGGACTGTAGATAAATAGGCAGGTGGGGCTGGAACATGATGAGATGATCCATGGGTCTTTTCCAAGATTTTAATGAGGGAGGGGTTGTTGTACGTCCTCTCCTTCTTCTGCTGCACACATTCTTATATCTGTACAGCTGAGGGTGGGAGGAGTCGTGTGTTTCTGATGAGACACAGAGGAGGGGAGAGAAAGGGAAAGGGAGGCCGGGCCCACGGTTGAGTGAAAAGAGGGAAACTCGCTGGACGTCATCAAAGCTCTTGAAACTTTCGGAGACGGAAGACAGCTTTCTGAAATGCCATCTTCCGCCTGGACATAAGGTGTACGCGGGCAGGACTTGACCGCCATGCAGTGTCGAACAGCCAAAGCCCCTAAAAGGGAGATGGTGATAGAGAGTCCACAGCAGTACAAAAGTTTGGCTGAGATTGAGGCAGAAGTTGAAGGAGTGCCACAGGTGCCAGTGGTGAGTATGTTCCTATTCCTCTTTGTGTTGAATCCTTCAGAAGCGGCTTGAAATATATTTCAAAGGGTCCGACGTGATGACGTGAAGTAGCAGCCTCTCAAGGGAGCAAATCTTTTTTTTTTTGGAAGTGAAGCACTTGTTGCTTCTTTTGTTCATTAACCCTTCCTGTGCACCAGAGTGCAAGATTTTGAGCAGTCCAATTAAATTTATTTTGTTAAAGTAATTAAAACAAAATTTTACTTTTAATTTCAAATGGATGTTTTTCTTTAATCAACGATGTTGTCACAGTAAACCTCAGACGCACATATGAAATGCATTAATGTGAGATAATTACTGGCAAGTGACCCTGGAAAGGCACTGAGTTCACAGCTGCTTGTCTGCCTGGCCAGCTTATAACTTTATGCTTATCAGGCCAGCTTTAACATCCACAGGGCTGAGAAATTTGGAGGAGGTCACTGCATCACTTGGAAAATCGCTTCAATAAATCAAAACTTAAATCTACAGCCAGACATGTGTTTAATTGGCCTCGTGTGTTTGATTAGTCCAAGAGGCTAATCCAAATAATATAAATCAATTTCGTGTCTACCAACTAAAAACTTAGTATTAAATGGTTGTGGTCATTGGTTTGTTTGGGGTTTTGTCCCATTACATGTGTAATTCTCCTTGGCCAAGACAATAGACCTCAAAAGACCGACTGATCTTTATATCGGTGAGGGTTTGAGCGAATGTCACTCAACTGGTCAGTATGACTAAAAAGCACTTTAAAGTTTAAGTCCACTTACATTTTTCTGAAGATGCTATGCCAAAAGTGATCCCTTAATTGCCACCTGTTTACTTGTCTATGGCTTATAAAATTCATTCTTCAGCTTTTGATGAAGTTTGAAATACTATTGAATATTTGCCTTATGTTTCAGTGGTATGAGCTTCATTAGATGAATTCCCAATCATTGCGTTCTGATGACTGATCTCCAGCTAAGCTGGGCTGCATTTTTCTTTTTTTTTCATATGTCAAAATATTCCTTGGCAGGTGTGTTGCATCTCAATTCTGAGACATCTTTCAAATGTTGAAGCATTTAACATCACGTTGTATTTAAATTATAGCTTTTAAAGTTTGAAAGTTAGCGACTACAAGGTAGAGTTGCTTTCAGGTGGACCTCATAAGCTTTAATATCAATAGTAAGCAACCAATCTTGTGCATCTGCTACTTATTGTATTGTTAATCATCTGTGTATTTTTGTTCTCAAAATTTAAGGTTATTTTTAAGGGAGACCAATCTCAGGGGTTTTTCTGTGGAATGCAACAGCTGAGGTCTGCAGTGTCAAGGGAGTATAATATCGGGAACTGAGCTCTGTTATCTTACTTACTGTCAAACATCAATGCCGAGGCAGTTCTTTTTGCTTCAACGATATCATCTAGAATAAAAACTCTTATTTAGGGAGTAGATGGTTCCACCGCAGCTTCAAGATGTGATGGATGAATGTGCTACAGACAAATTCTCTGCAACTGTGTAATGCCGTGCGGGCCCTAAATCTCAGAGGAACTGAATAAAAGCATTAAAACAGTTTTGAAGATGAGTTCTCACAAGGTACAGGCAATAAAGAGGCCAGTTGGTGTAGATCTGTCTCTGTTGCACACTGGTATAAAGAGGTAATGTGTACGTCTGGGGAATAAGGGATTCCATGAGCTGCAGTAGCCACTTCTTTAGATATTGAACGTGAGCCTGTGACACTGCGACTGGTACAAATACTCACACAATCTCCGTCATCCAACATCTCCTCCTCTTGTTGCCCATATTCATTGTGCCAGTTCCTGTATCCAGAGCTGCCAGTGAAAGGACAATAGCAACTTGTTGTCCGCACACTGTGAATGCTACAAATTTACCATTGTGAATGCGTCCAGAACATATGAAATGGTCCTGTTGTTGTTGAACAGGCACAGTTCCTTTCTGGTGAATCAAACAAAAGTTGAAAAGGCTGGCCTAATGTTGTGTTTTCTTCCTGCAGGTAAAACCAAAGATCATAGAGCCTCTGGACTATGAGAATGTTCTCCTCCAGAGGAAAATGCAGATCATAAGCGACGTTCTGCGTGATATGCTGGTGTTCCCTTCGGAGGACTTCCAGGTGAGCAAGAGCAGCTCTGAGCATGCTGATGGATTTATTACTTTAGCTTCCTTTTTCAAAAGGAAAATACATTTTTGCAACATTCACAACGTTACTAACCAATAAGATGCATCGGAAAATATCTTTTACATTCAAATTGATGTTGCTTGCGTAGAAATATGAAGTACTTCTATTTAAACCTGTTTGTGCTCAGACCTTTAACTGTTTATAAAAGTGTCTGCCTCTCCAAAGTGAATTATTTCTCCATCTTTGGTATCTTTAGTGCTCCCTTTTGAATTCTGCTTTTGCATTTTCACTTTGAGTTCTCAAATTCTCAGAATCTAGTTCTAAAGTTAGTTCACTCAGGTTTTCACCTTTATCTGCTTCTTAGTTTTTTCTGCAATTATAACTTGCCGTAAAAATAATGAAACTAGATGAGGTTACCTTGAAATAAAATACACTCATCATTGTATATGAACTAAAATACATTGAATCCAAGGACGGTGTTTACAAAGGAACATCCAGCCTACTCCTAGATTATTGCGCAATTGGTCGATGATTGGTGGTTTTCATTATAGGGCTGTCTCTGTTAGTAACTGTCCACAACCAGTGTGTGTTCCTGTGTGTATGCAAGTGTGTGTGTGGTTTGACCCAGTCCGTTCATCTGTCCAACCCACCACATGTTTCACATCACTGGGCTGAGAGACACAAAGCATGAAAACAGCCAGACACAAGGGTGTGGCAAGAACAAGTACTGCACTCCAACACTGATAAACATTGATTTAAAGAGTAGGGGTTCATAGTTTGGTATGTTTTTAGGAGGACAAAAAAAAACAAGTTTTTTCCCTTTCAGTGAACACTGAAAAATATGGAACTGTATACATTGTTTACAAGGTAAAACTTAGGCTATAGGCATCTTTGTTTGAGTGTTACTCTGTTCTAGTGATGTTTGCATTTAGATGATCCCGACTCAACTGAATAATTAAGTTGAATGTAGAGCTAGCTCAAGATCTTACTGTTGTTGAAATGATGATTACATCAAGATTTCGATTGATCCTCCTTTCTGCTGCTTACCAATAGGGGAATCTTTCAAGCGACAATATTATGTTAAATCAACTTTCTTGTGCTTTCATAATGTTGTGATGGTATTCCCTCATCAAAAGCACACCTGGAGTCTTGCCTTGATTCTTTCATGCATGTTTGAGAAATCCTTTACTCTCTACTATTTTGCTGTGTAAAACACCTATTTGGACCAGCGCCACCTCTGAGCTTCAGCTTTTCCGAGCAGCCTCCCCATCTAAGCTCCTTCAGACTAGCCAGAAGCAATTAGCAAGCACCTGGTGCAGCTGCATATCTGCTGAGCTCAGTATACGAGTGACTTCTGAGTGCAAGGCTGGTAAAACCTGGAAAGGTTAATAGAGGAGCCATGTTGTAATGAGTCTTTACAGAGACAGAGGCTCAGTTTGAAGATGTTAAGAACTGAAGTTAAATTTCTTTTTAAGAAATCATATTTGATATGTATATATATAAAAAAAATTTTATAAGAACTGATTGTGCTATAAAATGGTACTATGTGCTTGTAAAACATATAATAATGCCCCATTAAACAGAGTTTAATAATGGCCAGAGTCGTACCCTCTGACTCATCATTACTCTCCTCTCTGTTTTGAATTTACAAGGTTCCACACAACAATGTCCTGCATTTACGGGGGACACTATGAACTGAAAAATCCCTAATTTCTCTGTGAACACACATTCTCACAAACCCATCAAAGAGGAAAGAGATTAATTGTGTGGTTATGGATTTGCTCTTTGTTGATGTAGAGCTCAGCAAAATCATTCATGCTTCCTATACCACCTTTTTAACATTTGATCACTTTCCAACCACAAACCTCACTCTGTTTTATTATTAGGCTCATATGTGATATACCGACACAGAGCAGTGCATAGTTGAGAAGGGAAAGGAAGATGTTACTTGCTTTACAAATCATACAAAAATAAAAATCTTTGTTGTCTGCACCAGTTGTGTATTTAGGGTTTTTACCCTGCTAGAGGGTGAACCTCTGCACTGTTTACCTGTATTTAAAGTCGAAGAAGAAAAGGAAATTAAAGAACGCTATGAAAATTTTCCAGATTGGGCTAGATATGATTTTGATAGCCACAAAACCTGTGTACACACCAAGATATGGCAGAACGTTTAAAACCTTGTGAGCTCAAGAGGGTAAGAACCTGCGACTGGTGATAAATGAGGGCATTGTGTCACTGCGTGCAACTCGTTTTTGTGAGCTGAGTTGAAAACCAGAGCACTCATCTTAAGCAAAGGAAGTGGCAGCCTCTAGTAATTTTGCAGACCCTCCGACTCAATAGCCTTCACAGCCTCAGGCACATTTCCTATGGACCCATACTCTACTCTGACTGACATTATAAGGCTAGGAAGGGAAATAATTGGGTCTGGAGTTTGACTGGATTGACTCAGATCCTACAACAGTCATTCCTTCCTCTTTCAGCCCACCTCATCTTGTTCTGTTGGCAGTGTGTTTAGCATATAAAACACACAAACACTCTCGATTTTTATAAGTCTGTATAATTTAAGAATGTATATTAATAAATTAATGAAATCAAAAGCCTCATATAAAATAGCGACTTGTTTTATTAGAAATTTTCACTTGGTGTTGTTGTAAGGCAGACCCATTGTAAGCAATCGGCATACAGAGGTGACTGAATCGTTTTTTTTCAGAGAGTGCATCAGCATAGATAAAGCAATGTTATTATTTTGTTTTTGATGCAAGATTTGAATAGAATGTACATAAATTCAGTACCAGTATTTGAAATATATATGCATCAAGGTGTTCAAAATGGCAAAAAAATGTTTTAAAAAATCTATTGATTATTGTTTTGCTAATGATCAAATGGCATACTCTGAAGTATACCTACAATGTTGTGCTATTTATTTATAGCAGCGTATCTTCTTTATATCTTCATTGAAATAAAAGGCAGACACACAATAGCTCGATGATTGAGAGGCAACCAGTGTTGTCGATTTCAGATAGTATAGTTGTAGACGTTAGCATGGGAAGTGCTAAATTGAGGCCTTCGGTCTTGGATGACTCTGGAGACTTCTTAAAAAGCAAATAAGTATCCAGGAACCAGAAGGACTCCTGCTTCTGTGGTTCCACAGATCCAAGAGGATTTCTTCAGCTCAACCAACTGGGACGGTTCGGGCATCTAATGAAGATGCCTCCTGGCCTCCTCTCTTTGAAGGTTTTTATGGTGACCCTGGGGCAGATGTAGAACTCGCTGGAGGGTTTTTTATAAATATTCCTGCTGGCCTCAAAATACCCTTGGAAACCAAAGACAGACAAAGAAGTTTAGTTAATTAACTAAAGGGAATAAGTACATTTTGTAATCTTGAGGTCTTGTAAAATGAAATTTGCCCTCCTGCCTGACAGAATGGATGCGTTGTGTGATGTGTTTTTCATGCCTTTCTCCCTTCAGATCTCCACCCTGCAGCGCCAGGGACGGACTCTGCTCTCCACTGTGCCAGAGACTGCTGAGAAAGAAGCGTCCTCTCTGTTTGTCCAAGAGGTAAAACCAATACATGCATGGATGCTAGCCTGCCATTTTAAATCCCTCCACGAGTGCCAAAGGCTAGGCTTTGACCGAAGCCCTGCAATGTCCATTCGATTGATGTGGTGCCAAGTTTGATCCACTTTTAGCCAAGCACAATTTGCTTTGTTTCTGCCGTAGTTCGAGCACCTGGAATTCATACCTTTCACATGGATACTGGTACTGTTGATTGAACATTAAGCTAATCAAAGCTTTGAATGTCTTGTGCAGGTAAAGCTAGTTTGATTTCAGGAAACAAATGCAGATTATTCATTTGGCTGTGAGAAGAGAGAAAACTGTTGACCTTCGCGTGAACTTTTTTTCTGACAGTAAGTTTGCCGTGGATTGTCCAGAGATGGGGTCCATACTTTACTGGTATTTGACCCCATGTGGTGTGAGAGAATCTGCGCTCTGGATACTTGCGGATGGGACTCAATATAGAGCACAGTACATGATAGTTTCCCACTGCTGTAGCAAGGCATTACATCATAACTCCATCTGGAACAGCTGTGGTTACTTATACAGATGGATGTTTTCTTTTTTTCTTACCCTGAATTTATTTTTCCCCTTTTATTGACCTTTTGTCTTGGACATTGTGGATTCTATTGTGTTTTATTCAGAGAGCTGAAGAACACATATTGAGATAAGAAATACGACTATTAGCTGTATTTTGTAGGCTTTTGCAATTTGCCATTGTCTGATTTTTCAATTTCGATGTTTCTCCTTGCAGAGTTCTGAGCATGAGCAATCCACTAAGCTCATGTCACTGATTTGAAGTCTGGATCTTTCACTATGTTGCTTGAAAATTAAGATTTTATTTTTTTTTTTTTTTGCTAAATGTGAAAGTTAGTTAACAGTTTTGTTTCAGATATGAAAGCAGAACTTATTTGTCTGGAAATATTTGAAAGTCCATGACTTCCCTGGTGTTTCTGAGCAAAGTATCAGCTCCTCTTCAACATTTTAATAAAAATATGTTTTATTCATTTAGCCATAACTAAACCCTCTTCAGTTCAACTTCATTTCCTCTGATCTCATAACCTCTAACCCTTTTTTTTGTTCCTTTCTTCCTGCAGTGCATTAAAACATACAAGTCTGACTGGCATGTGGTCAACTACAAGTATGAAGAGTATTCTGGAGACTTTCGCCAGCTTCCACAGTGAGTGTGTGTAATTCAGATGTGCTAACCGAGGCTTATTCTTTGACCATAAATGCCCTAAGCTAAAGTGCAGCGTTTGAAGCTGTAAATATAAAGACAGAAATGAGGAAACAGGAAGTCCTTGCAGCAGACTGGTCATTATGGAAGCTCAGATTAAAGATACAGTTTAATTTCACTTTGGAAACTGCATTAGTCTTTGTCGTTTTTATCTCTAAACTTGAAATGTTAGTATGTTTTGGCAACTTGCAGTTCTATTTTAAACACGTTTCTTCATCTTGTAATTGTAAATAATTTAAATTATATTTATGAGACCGTAGGATCTGTGTTCTCTTTAGCTAATGTTCCCGCTAAGGCATTTAGTAAATCTTATTGTTCTCTGTGATGCTGCCCTTTGTTTACCGCCCTGTAGCTGATGTACCCAGAGCTCTAGAATCAAGGATACCTGCCATGGAGGTACTACAACAACAATGGAGGACTTCCTTTGTTTTTCACACTGAGAGCTATTTCAGGAGCAATGTTGATTAACACCATTTAAACAAAAGGAAAATTCCAACAATGCATTGGGCGTCCTTGGCCAAGCCGCTTTCCCTGAGTGCAGGAATTAACTCCGCAGATGTCGTGTGATGTTTAAGTCATGGAAGGTCAATCCTAGATAAATCCTGGCCTTGGTTTGGACTGTTTATAGAAGTAGTTCCTCAGAGAAAGTTGGGTGGTGTAAAGTTCAAAGGGCAAATGGTGCGTTTCTTGAGTTGTACTTTCATAAAAGGTTGCAGCTTTCAACCTAACAGGTAGAAAATGCATTTGTATCATTAGTAATGTTTGTGAGCTTTTGGGGTTGCAAAATGCACTTTCTGAAAAGTATTTGAACATTTCCATATTTTGTCATGTAAACACAAACTCCAATGTATCTTATATTATGAAGTAAACAATCATAAAGCATGACATAGTTATGTGCATACTTTATTGTGCACCCTTTAATTGGCACCTTAACGTCTTTATAATTATGTTCCTAGTAGGTTTGAACAGAGACGGGCATATTTTCCAATCTATCCTGATGTATGTCTCTTGCATACATCAGGATTGAACATCAACCCTATTGACATGATGCTGCCACAGAAATACCAGTTTTTGCCCTCTCTTCAGTTTCGTCCTCCAATTTGTAATTTGAAGAATAAAAAGTCATTTTACCTTTCTCATGCACTACTTTGTGGGTCCACCACATACAAACACATAAAAGAACATTTTCCTTTTTCTTATTTTTTGCCGCTGTATACTGCTGTGACTTCAGGACGGAGCTCTGAGTTGCACTAACTAATCAGAAACCACGGGTATCCATTTGAAAAATACATACTTAGCCATGATTTAAAGCCACAACTGAAGGCAGTTGTAGCAGTGCTAAAGAATAATGAAGAACGTAATGATTAAATAATGAAAAATGACTGTCTGACAAGAGGAACCTTAAACCGAACCAAGTGAAATGAATGTGACGTTTCTCCTTCAGTAAGGCGTTGAGGCCGGAGAAGCTTGCTGCCCACGTGTTTGAAGTGGACGAAGACGTGGAAAAAGATGAGGTAGAGTTTCCAAACATCTCTCCTCACCCAGGAAATCCTGCTGATCCTCTTCTCCTTTGGAGGGACACAATAAGTAGGGAGCACTATTATTTACCTTAATGAAACTTTTTTTTTCTTCCCATGTCCTCCAGGATGCAGCCTCTCTTGGATCTCAAAAGGGAGGCGTGTCGAAGCACGGCTGGCTCTACAAAGGCAACATGAACAGTGCGATAAGTGTTACCATGAGGGTGAGCATTCTAGAGGAAATGTTGCCCTGAAGTGAAAATCTCTGTGCAACATCCATCCTCGTTTGTCTCAGTTTTCAAAAACACAAAACCTTTGCTCTAGTCTATACTGCAAATATTGACTCGCTTGAAATAAAGCAAAACTGACTGACAAGTAACTTTTCAGAAACATATAGCAGCTTGTTTTAAGTCAATAATTCCTCATTATCGATGAAAACGTACTAGTTCCACTAGCAGATCATTTAATTATAACATAGGAAAAATGTCTTCCTAAAAAAATATGCCAGTGGAATAAACAATTTACTTAAAACAAGCTCCTATATCTTGCTAAAAAAAGTTTGCGATTTTGCATTGTAGAACTTCAAAACTGTATATAGGTGTTTATTTTTCATTCAACCCATGTCCAGATGAAAATGTGCCTCAATAATCAATGCTTTTATGTTTCTTTGAGGCAAAATGTTTGCACTTTTTTCTTGCACATTTGGAAATCAGATTAGGCCTCGCTGTAGATAGCCCTTGACGTTTTCAGTACACTTTCCCATGCCCCGTTCCCTCTTTATTTTTAGATTTAACCGATAAACAACACTGGTTTTCACAGTCTCTATTTTAATCCTCCAGTCCTTCAAGAGGAGATACTTCCATCTGGCTCAGCTGGGTGATGGCTCCTACAACCTAAACTTCTACAAAGATGAAAACACGTCCAAGGAACCCAAAGGAACCATCTTCCTTGACTCGTGCATGGGGGTAGTTCAGGTAACGTTGCCTGTGCGAGGATTCTTTCAAACTTAAACTTGAGGACAAAGCTTGGGATTATGCACGTTCTTTCAGAATAGCAAAGTGCGTCGGTTTGCGTTTGAGCTGAAGATGCAGGATAAGAGCACGTTCCTGCTGGCTGCCGACAGCGAGGCAGAAATGGAGGAGTGGATCAGCATCCTGAACAAGATTCTTCACAGCAGCTTTGAACAGGCCATGCAGGAGAAAAGGAACGGCGATCTGAATGATGGTATTTTTTTTCTGATCTCAACCATTTTTGCTCTTTTTTTTTTTTCTCTGCCCGTTTCACACAGTTTCTAATGCATATGTTCCAAATACATTGTGGGATTTTAAAGCTTTTTGCACATGTTTTTATTTTTAAGTTCCCCCCAAGGAGTAATTATCCTAAAAATGTTACACTTTGAAAATTATTCGTTGCTTCCTAAGCTAAATGTTTTTCTTTTAGTGTTTCCAGAAAGGCAAAAAAACCCAACACTTCATTTTGGTTCTGCTATAACAACCACAGCTAACAAAACTCACGTTGATCTCTCTAACAGATGAGGAGCATGGAAAAGCCGAGCTTTCCTCTGGAAGCTTTCCAGACAACTTTCAGGTAGCCTGTTTATCTATTTAAGCCACACCTTCCTTCATTCATAAACCCCAACAAATCAAATCTGTTGGACCTGCTGTGCAGAAAGTCTCCTGATTATTTGTAGTAGAAGCTTTGAGCTAATTAGTCAAACGTTTGTGTTTCCGGGAGCCACATTTTCCACTTGGTGGTCACTCTGCGCACATCTGGATAAGTGTGTTTGCTTCTCCAAGTGGAATATTTCTGCTCAGGGAGTGGCATTCTAAAAACAATCACTTAGACCTATTATGGGAACAAAACAAAAACATTGATGATCCCAGATAGATTCATTTTTCATGGCTTTAACCTTCATACTTGCATTTCAGCATTTTGTTTTGGTTTCTCAATCAAAAGTATTCACACCCCTCAAATGTTTGGACGTGTTTTTAGGTCACAATAAGCAGCAATAGTGTATTTTGTTGGGATTTTATGTGTAAGATCAAGACAACATGGTGAAAAGGGGACAAAAAAGGTCTGATTACAAATGTACACAAAGTTCACTGTACTTGTATTGCTTTGCAGCTCACAGCAGATATCAGATTCAAGCTCTTTTCGACATATTCTATATCTTGTCCTGGTAACTGTGGGAATCTGTGCACATCTCTCTTTTTAAAAAACATTTCATTTGATTTCTGCCAGACTGCCAGAGATATCGAATCCAGAATGAGAAGTGAAGCTCGTCTAAAGCTGTTTACTCTGGATCCAGACACTCAGGTGAGGACGTTCTGGGTTATAAGTATTGTGATAAGATTTAAGCCTTCTAACGACAACTACGGTTTGTCACAGAAACTGGACTTTTCTGGCATCGAACCAGATGTGCGTCCGTTTGAAGAGAAGTTCGGGAAGAGAGTCCTGGTCAGCTGTCACAACCTGTCGTTCAACCTGCAGGGCTGCGTCACAGAAAACGAAGAGGGGCCGACCACTAACGTATGCTGAGAGCTTCGGATGCATTTGTTGTTGGACAGAAATCGGAGTTTTAAATCGTTCAGATGGGCCATTTGGAGGTTGACTGTTAAAGCTCATATTGATGGGTTCCTGACTCTCAGCCAGGGCTTCACATGAAGCATTAGCACTAAATGTGTTTTCCTTTCACTTTTAGTGAAAAGAAAACTCTTCCTTACACAAGATGCTCAGCTGTGAAAGCTCAGCTATTAGCACAAGACTGCACGAACCTCAGATAAAGAGCTTTGTGTAATGGAAAGCGTAAACAAGAAGATCCATTTGGGCTGGACGAAAACTGTGAAGTGCATTTGGGAGGAGGAACATCTGTCGTCTTCTTTGATGTTTCACTCCTTCTCTTGATCTTTACAAAAACATTTCATCCCCTCTCCTTCCTGTGTTCCTACTTTCTCCGTAGGTCGAACCGTTCTACGTGGTCCTGTCCCTGTTCGACGTCCAGAACAGCAGAAAGATCTCGGCTGACTTCCGCGTGGATCTCAACCACCCTTTGGTTCGCCAAATGACATGTGGTCAAGGCAACGGGTCCAATTCGGAAATCATCAGCAATGGTCCTCCAGAAGGCCTTGGCCTGGCTCCTCACTACCCCACACAGGGGGTCTTCTCTGTAACTTGCCCCCACCCAGAGATCTTCTTGGTTGCCCGAATTGAGAAGGTCCTCCAAGGGGGCATCACCCACTGCACCGAACCTTACATGAAGAGTTCAGACTCCACCAAAGTGAGTACACAAGCAGAGATCTTCACCTTCTTCTATTAGTAGATAATCACATTAAATAAACAAATTCTTGTCCAGGTGGCTCAAAAAGTGTTGAAGAACGCCAAGACAGCCTGCAGCAGACTGGGACAGTACAGGATGCCGTTTGCCTGGGCTGCAAGGTGTGAAGCTGGCTTACGATAGACCCGATGTAGTGTGTGGATCAGCGGTGGGCTACATGTTTCATCACAAACATGTAGCAAACATGTTACTCCTTGCTATCCTATCTATTCCGGTTCTGATGTTTTTTTCCTCTGCAGGCCGGTATTCAAGGATGCATCAGGAACTCTGGAGAAAAACGCTCGCTTCTCAGCTCTTTACAGACAGGACAGCAGCAAGCTGTCTAACGAGGACATGTTCAAGCTCCTCACTGACTTCAGAAAGTATGTTGTATTCAGGGGTTGTGTTGTTGCTGTTATTCTTTTTCCTAACAAGTTTTTCTTCCTCTGTTTTCCCCGCAGACCAGAAAAAATGGCCAAACTCCCTGTGCTGTTGGGGAACTTAGATGTTACTATTGATAACGTCGCACCGGACATACCCAGTAAACCTTTATTTATTCTTTTTCAGAACTTCTTCTAATCATCTATTTAAATGACAAGAAGTTAATGATCATCCCTCTAACCTTGCTGCTTGCAGACTGCGTCACTACCTCATACATCCCTGTAAGAAACTTTGAACAAAATGGTTCAGGCAGCGCTCTTCTGGAAGTGGAGGAGTTTGTGCCGTGTATTGCCAAGTGCACCCAGCCGTTCACGATATATAAAAACCACCTGTATGTCTACCCGAAACACCTCAAGTATGACGGACAAAAATCTTTTGCAAAGGTACGTATAGAGAAGGTAGTAATGGCATAAAGTTACAGTGCCTCACCAAAACCAAAATGTTTCACTGTCTTTTCATTCACGTTCATCCCAAAGCTTGTGTTGTTTTTAACATAATAGCATCACCCAAAAAAAAAAAATGAAGCATAAATTCTCTTAATTTGTTGTTCTGAATAGTCAGATCTTATCTGCAACAGGAGCTGCAGGTCCAAAGCATGTAAGCTATCCTATTTGGAAAGCAGTTCCTCTATTTGGCAGGCGTTCTCGTATTATCATCACTTTCTGCTGCTGTTTAGCCCATGAGGCGACTGGCAGCGGCCTCCAGCTCATTTAGGCCAGCTGCAGAGCCGCAGAGAATTATCTGCATGCCAAGCATCAGCTTTTGATTAATACATTAAAACAGAGGAGCGTTGTTGTCTTTTTTTTTCAAATATGTCAGCTCGTTACAGGAAGCCAAAGATATTTAATCAGATAATCTACTTGAAGTGTTTGTACACGCACAAAATTACACTCTCCATATTTAGCTCCTGATTTTAATTTGTATTTTTGTGTTTTTATCACCCATTTACAGGCAAGGAACATCGCTGTAAGTGTTGAATTTAAGGACTCTGATGAGGACGAAGCCCAGCCACTGAAGGTACATTTACACATAACACTGTGCTCTTCTCATTATATCTGTTTGAGTGATCTAGGTTGGAAAAAAAAACAAAACTACAAACTCCTGAGCAGAAAAGTAGCAAAGATTCTTTAACTTATATTTAGCTACATATTGGAGAATCCTTCAGGGATTACAGTGTTTGCAGACGGGATTATCCTTCGTGAGAGCAGGTGAAAGAAAGGTGCAAAACGCTTACATATTTCTTCACTCTTTCATCGCTTACATCCGCCTTTGCTTCAGTGCATCTACGGCCGACCCGGAGGACCTCTGTTCACTAAACAGGCTTACGCAGCCGTTCTCCACCACCAGCATAACCCCGAGTTCTACGACGAGGTATTCCCGCTTGTTGTTCCCCGTTAGAGTTAATTTGTGTAAAGGTTCATTCGAAGATTGAATTGTCAATCAGTCAGAGGAAGAATGAATCTCTCTATATTTCTGCCTACAGATTAAAATAGAGCTGCCGACTCAGCTGCATGAGAAACATCACCTTCTCTTCAGCTTCTATCACGTCAGCTGTGACAACAATAGCAAGAAGAAGGATGTAGTAGAGAGTCCTGGTAGGCTGCTAAATATCCCCGGGCATATCTTATGTATGTTCATTTCTGTAAACTGTAACAAACACGCATCTCCATCTTTTTTTGTGTATATTCTTCAGTGGGTTCAGCTTGGCTGCCGCTCCTGAAGGACGGCGGCAGGGTCATCATGAACGAGCAGCAGCTTCCTGTCGCTGCAAACCTACCTGCTGGCTATCTCAGCTCCCAGGATGGCGCTAGCAAGGTGACAGCAGCAAAGAAATCATATTTTTAGATCTGTGAGGGTTTGGATGCGAATAGAGTCGAAGAATTTTCTGCAAATTTATTTGTATTCAAGCCTCAAATATGATAATACAACCGAACCGTTGTCATTTTCTTAAGTGTCTCAAGGTTGAAAGATAGAAATCTTGTTAGCTGAGATTGGATTGGGACCTCATGCAGGCCCTGCAGGCTTTTACACCAGACGCCTCAGAAATCTGCTTAGCTTTAATCTATAACACACTCAAGTGTTTGATGGAGATTTCTTTATTATAAATTTAATTACAGCCATTTTCTAATCCCCGCTGTACAGTAAAAAACCCCATCACAGTTTTGTCTATCTCCCTCTTGCTTCAGTAGGGAAAGAAGACGCAGTGCTTTAGGCAAATAATATAAGAGCATCGCCTTCATGTGCATCTGATTCTTTAGCGTTTTCAATTTAATCTCCCGGTGTAAAACAGAAACGCAGCCGTTGCTGCCCGGCTATAGAGAAACAAAAACGTTCCAAGATTCAGTTGCCGAAAATAGCAAAAAAGAAAAAGAAAAAAATAAATATTGATAAATACGTTTAGTTTCAATTTTCCAAATGTAGTAGGAACTATTCCGTCTAAAAGCAAACGGCATCTTACTAGTTCAAAAGAACTAAATGAATAAATAAATGTAATCATTTTCTATATTCCTCTTGTTTTCTTCTAATTAGCTTTGTAAAAAACTTTTTTTTAAATTATTTTTCTCCAAAATTGTGCATTTTTTAATGAATTCAGAAGACAAACAACTGAAGCTATAAAATAAACTGTCACATTTGCCTTTGTGTATTCGAAAATATGAGAAAATGACAAAGTGTATTGTTATACAATTATGTTGACTTCATTGAAATAAATATAAATGCTACTTCCAGTCTATTGCTCATGCCACTTACAAAAAAGCTTAGCATTCATTAATTTATCTATTATTTATCATATTGAATAAGTTGTTAAAAAGATTTCAACTTAAATGACAGCACATAAAAATCTTTTGTAATTTATGCGTTTTAAGGCTCTAAACTAACCAAATTCTAGATCCAAAATTATTTAGCAAAATAGAAAAAGAAGAGGAACATTTACGTAAATTCATGCCTTGGATTACAGTTAGCAGCCCTCCTGTTAATATGACATTCTAGTCAAAAAATGTAGCATGAAATAAAATAATAAAATGAAAATAATGTTAATATTGAGCTGTTTTTGTGAAACATAAAAGCAGTATCCTATGTGGTGATGCAGCTTTCATATTCAGAGAGTCACTTTTGCATTGATCGTTATGTAGCACAATAATTCATATGCATTTATCACTGCAGCAGTCTGGCTCCGAGATGAAATGGGTGGATGGAGGCAAACCACTGTTCACACTCTCCACCCACCTTGTATCTACAGTTTACACTCAGGTAAACACACTTCCTTCATGCTCAGTCTAAGGACCTACTGCGTCTTTTTACGGGGTTTTCTGGATTAAGATTCCGTCTCTTCAGTTAGATCATTTGTCGCATCACATGCTTTCTCCAGGATCAGCATCTGCACAACTTCTTCCAACACTGTCAAAGCATGGACATGTCAGAGCAAGCCTCAGAGGGAGAGCTGATTAAATACCTGAAGGTATTATGAGCTCCATTAAATACCCAAAGCAAACATGAGTTCAGTTTGTTTATTAACCATTTCTTATCAAAAGTTAAGATTTGTAAATGTTATTGTTTTTTCAACCCCATCTTTTTTAGAGCCTTCATGCAATGGAAGGCCATGTGATGGTCAACTTCCTGCCCACAATCCTCAACCAGCTATTCCGCGTCCTCACCAGAGCAACGCACGAGGATGTGGCCGTCAACGTTACCAGGTAGATATTTTTCTCCTTGATGCCGTATTTCTTCCTTTCACTCTTTGTGTTGTTCAAGACCCGCTGTCACACTGACATAATAGAAATGTGATTCTTTTTTGTTGTGTTGCCGTTTTTCTCCGTTGCTTTTCTTCAGGGTGATGGTTCATGTGGTGGCGCAGTGCCATGAGGAGGGACTTGAGCATTACCTAAGATCTTTCGTCAAGGTGAACTTTTGTCGTCATATCACTTGACAATGACATTCAGCGTGTTCCTAGGACAACTAACTTATACTAGTGATATTTTTCTCCTTTCAGTTTGTGTTTAAGCCAGAGCCTTACTCATCCATCTGTCTAAGAACGGTACATGAAGAGCTGGCTAAAGCCATGACGGCCATTCTCAAGCCATCCACTGACTTTTTAACAAGCAACAAGTTGCTAAAGGTAACCTGAACGTGCGTATTACTCTGCTGTACAATTCCAAAGGCAGGACTAAACACAGACTTACCAAATTTACCTGAAAAAAAAAGCTATTTGTATGTAAAAGTTCTTGTTCTTGTTTCTCCAGCTGAATTACTTTTCTGTGTGTAAATGTGGGCAAAAGTTTACTTTGTGCTATGGATGTAGAAAACTATACAATTATTATTATCTTCAAGAGGAGTTTATCTGGGAACAACAATAACAAGAAAGTACAAATGTCTTCACAAAAGAGTTTGTAATGTGATAAATTCATGTAAAGTTTGTCGCAACTAAACTGTTAAAGAAACCAGGTATACCTGTAGCTAATCAAAATGTTCACTCTCACACTTCAGTGTTTATCTCGTAAGTTTCCACACTCCACTTCTAACTTTTCTTTTCCTTCCATTGACGTTCCCGTTCTGTGTCGCAGCACTCATGGTACTTCTTTGAAGCCCTGGTAAAATCGATGGCTTACTACCTCATGGAGAGCGGTAAAGTCAAAGTATGTGTTTTATTTTCTATTTCCTTCTCTTCCTGAGGCAATCCCGTGCAAGCCTGACTCCCGTCCTCCCTCTCCTCCTGTTTCCTGTTCCCAGCTCTCGAGGAACCAGCGTTTTTCCGCCTCCTTCCACCACGCCGTGGAAACTCTAGTCAACATGTTGATGCCGCACATCACCCAGAAATACAAGGATAACCTTGACGCGTCTCGCAACGCCAACCACAGCCTGGCGCTTTTCATTAAGGTTGGTGCTCCTCCCTTCTGCTCTGCAGGGAAAGTTTAACAACTAGGAAAGCTTTCAGAAAGACAAAATGTGATTCACTGTCTGCTTCACATCCAGCGCTGCTTCACCTTCATGGATAGAGGATTTGTATTCAAGCAGATCAATAACTATATGAACTGCTTCGTGCCTGGAGACCCAAAGGTGTTTTTCTTTTTTAAACGAAAGATTTCTTCCTAAGATGAATCGTTCGCCCTAAACAGTTGTTTATCTTTTGTCCCTTCCAGACACTGTTTGAGTTTAAGTTTGAGTTCCTGCGAGTGGTTTGCAACCACGAGCACTACATCCCTCTGAACCTTCCCATGCCGTTCGGCAAAGGCAGAATACAGAGATTTCAAGGTGACCTCAGCTTTTTTTTCTTTTTTTTTTTTTATTGCATTTTGTTTCATAATTAACAAAAAGCTCCATCTCTTGATTTGTGCTCTGCTGCAGATCTGCAGCTGGACTACTCCCTGACCGACGACTTCTGCCGAAACCACTTCCTGGTGGGCTTGCTGCTGCGGGAGGTGGGCGGGGCCCTGCAGGAGCACAGAGACATCCGCCAAATCGCCGTCCAGGTGCTCAAAGGACTCATGATCAAACACACGTTTGACGACCGCTACGCTGCTAAGGTAAGCCATGCTAGTCGCTCGCTCTTTTAGCTTTGTGATTGTGTTTCTGACGTTACAAAATACCGACACTGTCTGACTCCTGACTTCCATTTTTAATTTTTATTTATTCATTTTCATTTTTCACTCAATTATTAAAGTGAAGTCATGTAGCGACTTCAAGAAATCGTGAGCAAAAAGGAGCAAAAAGAAGTGTAAACTTATATTTTCCTTCTATTCACATAAAAAGAAAATCAGAAAGTAACTCCTTTACCTTATTTAAAACAGAAATAGTTTTAGAGATTTTTAACTTCCATAATAAATTTCTTATAAAATCTTTTTTTTGTGTTATTTCAGAGTCACCAAGCCAGACTCGCCACGCTCTACCTCCCGCTGTTTGGCCTTCTTCAGGAAAACGTCTACAGGCTTGACCTCAAGGACTCGGCTCCTCTCAGCAACCACAATGTAAGCCTGACACCTGGTGGTGGGAATTAAAATCGCAGCTGATCTTTCTCACTCTTTGGTGTTTGTTTTGTTTTCCCTGTCAGAATATGAGGGAAGACTTCCTAGTTCCAAACTCCATGATGACTCCCCAAAAACCTGGAAGCTGCATAGAAAACGCTCTCCACAAAGACGTGTTTGGAGTCATTTCTGGGACAGGTGACCGACTCCTTGCTGCCTTGCTTCAAATGACCCCCAGCTAAAACATCTCTGAAAGCGCTAATATATCCTGTTTTCCTTCATTAGCCTCTCCCCACAGCTCCACTCCTAATGTGAGCTCGGTTCACCACGCAGACTCCAGAGGCTCTCTGGCCTCCACCGACTCTGCAAACAGCCTTCTGGATAAGAGCAGCGACAAGACCAACTCTTTGGAGAAGGTGCGTCTAGATTAACCTTTTGTCTATTATTAAAGGTGCCACGTGTTTGGCATTTGAAATGCCAGTTACATTTGCAACAGTTGCTCACCATAAAGGATGCTAAAAAGGACCAGAAATTCAAACCGGTTAAAGGAGCAAACAACTTTTTTGACCCGTACGTCCTGTTATATTATTACTCCCCTGTATGAAAGAAAATCAGAATTTCTTCTGTGTTCCCAGAAAAAAAAGAAACAGATACAAGTACACTTCAATAAAAGTTTTTTCTTACTTATTTAACCTTTTCTCATTTTGTGAAGTTGATTTCACAAATTTCAATGTATTTGATTACGTTTCTCATACAAAGTAGGGCATAACTTCACAGATGGAAGAAAACATTGTTTCCCAACTCTCTTTTTTTCCTTTTTTACATCTAAAACTCTAAAATCTGGGAAGCGCATTTGCGTTTTCCACCCCTTTACTCTGATTAAGGGTAAAGGGGTGGAAAACACGACCCTTCATCAGAGTAAAGGCTAAAGGGCTTCAGGTTAACTGAGTGCTATTATAAATAGACACCACTTGTGTGTAAAGTCACCTCATCATAAATCCTGTTGTTCTGTGATTCTGCAAAACACTTTGTGCTTGTTTCTCACATATAGTCCTAATATTTGTGATTGTAATGTGACAAAATCTAAAGAATCAAATGAAGAGTATTTTTACTTGTGAGGATCTGTGCACTGCGTCCTGCAGTGCACAGTGTGGGGGAGTCTATTAAATGTGTTTTGACTCATTTCTTTCATTCCTACATCATTGCCACCCCGTCCTTAAAGAGGTCACACAGGCGCTCTTTGACCTCCCAACTCCAACACATTGAGAGATTTCCCAGAAGGCACTCTGTCAATGTGCCCCCCCTTCACCTGGACCCAGAGGAGTGTGCTCCGCCTCTGAACCCTTCTACCAAGCGGGTCACTATGGACTTCTCTCTGCTCACTGTGCCTCTGCCTGACCTGATGCTGGACAGAGATTCTGAGAGTCAGAAAGCAGCTGCAGACTCCAGACCGGACGGAGGACATGAGGAAAACGGACCAGTACAAGTACTCAGCGTGACTTTGGGTGGCTCTCCATCGGCTCATTATGAACCTTTTACTTGAAGTGTTTCCACTTCTTTGCTGTTGTAGTGCCGACTGAGTGGACTTCTCTCATCTCTTGTTTGGGGTTTTCTTTCGAGTGCAGTGCTCGGGCTTTTTGCCTCTGCTTTGCCAACTTATACCAACATTGATTCTCTTGCTGTTTCCATCAGAGCCAGTGCGTGTCAGCAGTGGGCAGCACCGTGCTGCGCTGCGACAAACTGGACCGGGACGAGATCGGAAACCTGCTCATGTGCTTCCTGCACATCCTCAAGAGCATGTCAGAAGGTAGGACTGCAGGTTAGACTTGGACTATTCAGTGCCTTGAACTTGTTTGTTTTTATCATATTCAAACCACAAACTTCAGTGTATTTTATTGATGCTTTATGTAATAGATCAAGCGGTTCACTTTTGCAAAATGTATATTTTTGAAAATTGGTTTTAGCTGAGTTATTAAGAGTCAATGTGGAACATCCAGAAAGCAGGTTGCAGACCCCTGGGTTAACCCAGACCGTTATTTCATAACATTTGAGAACATTGTAACCTGCTGTCCTTTAAATTCAGACGTTTACAATATCTTGTTTTAGGTGTCAAAATGAGAACAAGTTCCAGAGGTTTCAACACTTTGCAAGCCTCTGTATTAAACAGCATTGTTTATGCAGCTTATTAATCCTCTCTCGCTGTTTTATTTTTTATTTTATTTTTATTTTCTGCCACCTGTAGAAGCCCTGTTTGCGTATTGGAACAAAGCAGCTCCATCAGAGTTAATGGACTTCTTTACTCTAATAGAGTAAGTACTGGCATTGACTGCCTGAATGGGGAGGCGGTGAAAAGAAACTATTTTCCGATTACACCAAGTTGATCGCAGACACAGCATGATATTCCCAAATATCTGTTTTCTTCACTGCTAAGTTATCCGTTTGTATTTTTGTCCTGCAGAATCTGCCTCCATCAGTTCAGATACATGGGGAAAAGATTCATTGCTAGGTAAAGTCTGTCTGATCACATGATTTATTGATTTACACCAACTGCTCAGAAGGTTTTAATCTTCAGTTCTCGGCTTTATCTTTTATCTTTAACACTGCTGCCAAATTGTTTTGTGAATGTGGTTGTGGCCCTTGGCCCCTCCTGCCCTGGTAAGAGCTTTATTCCTTCGTTCCCTCTGTGCTAGGTTAAGTGCATGATGGTGATTTTCCACACTTTAATATCGGCTGTATTTTGTCCGCTGCTCTTTTTTTTCTTTTGTTTGTTTCGCACGTCAAAGCATTTCATTACAGAGACATCTGTAAACGGATTAGTGATTTCTGCTCTCACCAGAAGCCTAAATGTTCTGGTGTCTTTCATTTTTCTGCCAGGAGTCAGGAGGGAGCAGGACCTGTGGCTGCAGACAGAAAGTCTCTGACTCTGCCTGTGTCTCGTACCAGGGCGGGAATCCTGCACGCCCGTCTGCAGCAGCTGGGAGCGCTGGAGAACGCTCACACCATCAATAACAGTAAGCTTTTGATCAAGCTGAAAAAAGATGGAAGAAATTAGATTAAATGTAAAATTTGTCATATTTTTGGGGGTTTTTTTTAGAGATAAGTATAAGAGCGGTGACGATTCAATATGAGCGGGATAATATTAAGCTTAAAGGGAAATAGACTTGTTTAATCTGGAAATATTATACTGACCTCTAGTGGTGGACACTTATAAGAACAGTGATGGGCTCTCTACTTTTATGCTAAATCTAAAAAATTAAAAAATAATAATTTTAACTGTGTTCAAATTTAACCAACAGAATAAAATCATTCTTACTCATTTAAAATGCCAATAAGTGGTGTGTTGTCAGTGTACTGCCACACAGAAGCGGACGTCAACAGCCAGTGTCTGCTGGAGGCCAACGTGTCTACAGAGGTCTGCCTGACTGTGCTGGACACACTCAGCACCTTCATCATGGGATTCAAGGTACACACATGTAAAAAAAAATGTTATTATTGATTTGTTATCAAACAACTTATATCTTGTTGTGTTTTCAGACTCAGCTGAATTCAGATCTGGGTCACAACCCTCTGATGAAGACGGTGTTCCAGGTGCATCTGTGCTTCCTGCAGATCCCCCAGTCAGAGGCCGCCCTCAAGCAGGTCTTCACCTCCCTCAGGACTTTCATTTTTAAGGTGAATAATTTGACCCTTGTTTCGATCACCTTCCTCCTCCTGTTAATCATCCGAACACTTCAAAACCTTGTCTTCCAGTTCCCCTGCACGTTTTTCGACGGTAGGGCCGACATGTGCGCCTCGCTCTGCTACGAAATCCTCAAGTGTTGCAACTCCAAGCTGAGCTTCATCCGCAACGATGCGGCCCACCTTCTTTACTTTCTGATGAAGAGTAACTTTGACTACACAGGCCGCAAGTCTTTTGTGCGAACCCACCTGCAGGTAGGAGACACAGCGCCCGGCCAAATCTGTTAACACGTCTTCAACACATTTCGTCATGCTACAAAGTTCAATGTGTTTCACTGATTATCACAAGATGTGAAAAGGTTCATTCTTTTCTGGTTATTACAGTGAGTCTAGATATTTTTCTGTACTCACACTGATGTAAAAGTCATCAGTGTGAGGCTGAATTGGACCAATCGTTGTTTCATTAGGTGGTGATAGCTGTTAGCCAGTTGATAGCTGATGTCATTGGGATTGGGAGCACACGTTTCCAGCAGTCTCTCTCCATCGTCAATAATTGCGCCAACAGTGACAAGAGCATCAAGGTGGGTGAAGAACACAGATGAAACTGTTCAATAAGGAATCCTTCTCATTGCTCAACTTTGGTACAGGAGCAGAAAAAGAAAGTTCACTGCAGCAAATAGCTGCCAAAGCTGCTTACTTTCTCTTCTGTCATAAATACAAATAACCTATTGGATATTTTAAGTATTCAAAACATCCAAAAGTCACCAGTCACACAGAGTTTCATTTATCTTTTTGGAATTAGCATTAACATTTTAAGACTGGTTTACGTGCTTCATGAAATCTTAAACATTTGTCCATGTGCTGGTGGCAGCACACAGCATTCCCATCGGATGTGAAGGACCTGACCAAGCGCATCAGGACGGTGCTGATGGCCACCGAGCAGATGAAGGAGCACGAGAACGACCCGGAGATGTTGGTGGACCTCCAGTACAGCCTGGCCAAGTCCTACACCAGCACCCCGGAGCTGCGGAAGACCTGGCTGGACAGCATGGCTCGCATCCACAACAAGAATGGAGATCTTTCTGAGGTACGGAGGGCTGAATGTGCCACGTGTAGGACTTTCTGCTGTTTTTGCTTGTTTGTCTCTGTGATGACCAAAATAACTCTTATTTATAGAAATCATAACGTGAAAACTGCACAGCTTGTTGTTTTTGTCTTATTTTGAACTTCGTTTCATGACCTGAAACGTGTCAATAAAGCAAAGCAGACAAAAAATATAAATATATAAATGGGAATTTGTTTTTAGAGCTAATCATGACATCACATGACCTCTGCCTCGTCTGTTTCTGTTTCTCTCTCTCTCGCCTGCAGGCAGCTATGTGCTACGTTCATGTTGCTGCTTTGGTTGCAGAGTATCTGTGGAGAAAAGGTGAGAGTCAGAGATAGGGGTGGAACGTTTCTCGCGTTGGTTATCTTCCGTTCATGTGAATAATAACCCTTTGAACCATTTTTATTGCATTTATTATCCTCATTATGGAGGCCATAACATGAGTCATCAGTAAATGTTTTCACAGGAGAAAAATATCTTCCTTTCTTGTATAAATATACATTTAAAAAAATCACTTTCTCATTACTCGATATTCTGAAACATAGCACTAGTTTTTCAGTTTCTAAAATAAAAAGCATATCAAGAAGTCACATTTTTAACTTGCACACATCTCCTAATTCATTTCCCTCTGGGACAAATAAGGGATTTTTTCAAATTGAATTTGCAGTGGAACTCATCGGCATTTGCTGTGTGGACACTCTTCCAAAGGTTACCTTCTGCTACCTGTGTAAAAATGTCTCCAACAAGTCATTTTCCAGATTACATCTTTTCCTCAGTATCTTTTATGCCTCCTGTGATAGACTTTGAAGATGATCTGTTGATGAAGCTGACATTTCTGGCTTTTTCTATGGAGCCCCTGAAATGCTATTAGTTTAAAAAATGTCTACATACATATAAAGTAAGGTGTAATGTCTGTTGGATTACTTTTTTCCCCAAAATATTTGTTAGTCTATGTGAATTAACCAAAGCTGAGGTTTTTAAAATATTTTTCTTCCTCAAACAGTCTGCTAAACATTTGCAAATGTCATATTTCCTAGTTGCTTCTTAACTTGTTTCGACCAAATTAATCAGAAATCTCGATCAGATTTAACATTTTATTTCCAACACAACGACAAAAATAAAACTTCTGCATGTAAGACTCCTGCTGGTGCGTGTGTGACACACATCTGGGTTCTTTCTGTATTTCAGGTATGTTCAGGCAAGGCTGCTCAGCGTTCCGGGTCATCACTCCCAACATTGACGAGGAAGCGGCCATGATGGAGGATGTAGGGATGCAGGATGTTCATTTCAGTGAGGTCAGACATGTCTCTCCTGTGTTTGTTGCTGTTTTGCATGCCAATAGAGATGCAGCGATCAAAGTATTTTTGAGATCCAACCTCCTCTGAGGTAAAACCCCCAGACTTATATCTATTATATAAATGAACTGACTGGAGGGTGATCTCGTTCAGGAAGTCCTGTTGGAGCTGCTGGAGGAGTGTGCTGACGGCCTGTGGAAAGCTGAGCGCTATGAACTCATTGCTGATGTCTACAGGCTCATCATCCCCATCTATGAGGAGCGCAGGGACTTTGAGGTAGCGTGAATGCTGCACACATTCTGCCGTTAGAGAAGATACTGAGAAGCCATCTTCTTAGATGGTTTGTGACCATTTCTTAAACATTTCTGTACGCGTGGAACAGAAACTGACTCACCTCTATGATACGCTCCACCGTGCCTACACCAAGGTGATGGAGGTGATGCACACTGGGAAGAGACTGCTGGGCACTTACTTCAGAGTGGCCTTCTTTGGACAGGTGAGGCTGGAGAGGATTTCTTTACATCTTCTTGGGATCATTAATTAATCTTTGTAAATAAAATGTCTTCCCTTTTTTCACTTGCTATCCAAGGCTGCGGTAAGTTTTTAGGGGTGTTGAATGTATTTATGTTATGTGTCTTTAATGATTGATTTTTTTTATATAGTTTTGAGCCTTGTGTGTTTGTTCTTGTAGTTAGTTAGCTCACATCCGCATAGTTTTGACGTTGGACTTGCTCGCACTGCAGGGCTTCTTTGAGGATGAGGACGGAAAGGAATACATCTACAAGGAGCCGAAGTTCACTCCGCTCTCTGAGATTTCCCAGCGGCTTCTGAAGCTCTACTCTGACAAGTTCGGCCCAGAGAACGTCAAGATCATTCAGGATTCTGGCAAGGTGGAGTCTTCAGTGCTGAAGGACATGCATGTTGTTTTGGTGAACCTTAGCAAATATGGAGGCTAAATTTGTAGAAAAATTGTTGGAAGGTTGCAGAAAATAGGTCAAGACTAAGCAAATCTGCTTGTTAACAAGCTAATTTTATCATGCTAATCAAACAAACATGCATTTATTACAATGCTATCTGATTTCCTAGAAGGCCTGGAATAAGGAAAGCCGACATAAGTATGGTCAGGTCACCTTTCAACACAAGCTAATAAATTTATAAATAATAAGTGAGCTCCTTCAGGGTGCTGGACATAATAAACTAGCAAACATTTAATTGATTTTTTTAAAGATACTATTGCCACTTTGCTAATAGGACTTGTGTAGTTTTGGATTTTTTCATTATTGACTTTTCAGTGTATGAAACCAGAGTTTCACCTCTTTTTGTTTAGTATTGAACCCTATTAAGGTAGAAAATGTGTCAATTTCATATCAACCTATCTGAAAACCAACAATTTCAAGTGTTTATTTAATTTTTTAAATAATTTACTCATTATTTACTTTAGGTGTTTTTCCTTTTCTGTAGAAAAACATTCTAAACCTCTTTTCTACTGTTGTACCCGCAGGTTAACCCTAAAGACTTGGACTCCAAGTACGCCTACATCCAGGTGACGCACGTGACGCCTCACCTGGACGACAAGGAGCTGGACGATAGAAAGACAGACTTCGAGAAGAGCCACAACATCCGGCGCTTCGTGTTTGAGACGCCGTTCACCGTTTCGGGCAAGAAGCAGGGGGGAGTGGAGGAGCAGTGCAAACGGCGCACCATACTAACCAGTAGGTTCTGCGATGATCAGGTGTCTGTTGCTAACGATGATACAGCACTGACCCAAACCTGCTTATCACGGCAATTTATCTGGGACTCAAAAAGCCGGGAACTTTTCCCTTGTTGCTGCTTGTTGATGCTGATTATGAAGTTTCTGTTTTCTGCCAGCTGCTGTGAATTTAATCAGTTAGGTGGGGTTTATTACTCTGACCACATCATCTCAAGGTCCAGGTGTTATCTTGCGGTGTAAATAATCATGTTTACTCTTTATGACCTGGCGAACTTACATTTCAGTTCAGTTTAATATCCTGCAGAAATGCTGCAATTCAGGATATATGAGCAGTTATCGAGTGAGGCTGTAATGCTCTGCTTTTTCTCACCCACCACCCAGCAACCCACTGTTTCCCCTATGTTAAGAAGCGCATTGCCGTCATGTACCAGCACCAGAGCGACCTGAGCCCCATAGAGGTGGCCATCGACGAGATGAGCGCCAAGGTGGGCGAGCTGCGTCTGCTGTGCTCGGCCTCCGAGGTGGACATGATCCGGCTGCAGCTCAAGCTGCAGGGCAGCATCAGTGTTCAGGTAAGAAAAGGTTTAGTCATCCTGAAAGGCAGAAAGACTGTCAAGACCTCTCGTTTTTTTTTTGTCAGGTCAACGCAGGTCCTCTTGCGTACGCCAGAGCCTTTCTGGATGACGGCAGCGCCAAGAAATATCCAGACAACAAGGTGAAACAGCTGAAGGAGGTCTTCAGGTACTGATTACTGACAAAAACACCTTCCAGTCCCAAAATCTGCCTGTTGGAAAAACTACTTTTTGAGCTTCATATCGTGTTATGAAGTTATTCTCTCATCAAAATCATAACTGTAGTATTTAATATAACATATTTAATATATATATCACATTTTATAATAACAGAAGGTAACATAATTTCTTGATTCTGCTATAAAGTGGCCCTATGTGTCTGAAAAGCTTACTTTAAAATAAACACATCACAACAACCTGTGTCTGTAGCCTATTTGGGATGAATTGTGGGCATCACAGGTGGCTGGTCCTTACCTCTTCAGGCAGTTCGTGGACGCCTGCGGTCACGCGCTGGGGGTGAACGAACGGCTGATTAAAGAAGACCAGCAGGAGTATCATGACGAGATGAAGGCCAACTACAGGGACATGATCAGAGAGCTGTCTAACATCATGCACGAACAGGTAGGAACCACCAAATATGGCCACTGACTGAACTGATTGTCCTAAAATATCATAATTATTTCTAACTCTTCATTCTAGTTCCATTTAACTTTATTGACTAACTATATCTTTCTTTCTTCTCTCCTTGTGCTGTCTGTGAGCAGATCGGAGGGTAATCCTGTTATGTGTCAAATAGTCGTGCATGCACCAATATGAAACTTTTCTGTATATTTCTTCATCCTCGTGTTTTCAAATTCCAGTTGCTGTGGCTTGTCAGATGTTTTTGAAATGAAAACTGGCTACTATGCATTGGTTTCTATAGCATCATCATCAAAAGTTTGAATTTGGGCCACTTATATCAACTACATGAACACAGTTTCATTGGAGACTACAAATTATATGCAATGGATTTTCATATTAAATTGCTGTGGAACTTTACCTTAATGATTTTGATTTCAGATAAATCCAGTATAATGTAATGATTTGTGTTTTTCCCAGATAAACCCGGTGGAGGACGGCACAAGGAGCACCCTGTCCGACTCGATGGGCATCTTCAACGCCATCAGCGGCACACCGAACACCAACCCCCAGGGATCAACCACCGTCCCCTGAGAAGGTCGCGTCACACCTGACCTCTATCATCAATCAGATTGCCTAAGAATGAAATTGGGGCAAATTTACAAATTCTTCTCTTGTTTCCTATGGAGACTTTATGTTTGACAGATCTTCTTTTGTTGCATTTTGTTTTTTCTGTAAACTACATGATGTCTGAGCAAGCATGCAACAACTGAACTCGTTGTTTTTCCCTCTTTGGAGTGATTCTTTCCAAGAGAGGAATGACGCATGAAGAACTTGAGTATTTCTTAGGCTCTCAATTGTGTACAGACAGATTTACAATGCAGAGAGAGAGAGAACAAAATCTACTGTTGTAACTGTACATCTATTAATAGTCAGTTGTTACTCAATATTTTTGAATAACCTTTTTAAAAAAAAATAAAAAATTCCCGGTAAGATCCAGTTAGAGCAGACAAATTTTGTATTTGATTTTTTTTCTTAAATAAAAGGAAATCAATTTTCTATTTTAGTCAAGTGGAGCTGTATATGACCTATCTAAAGCCAAGTGAATTGCAATATTTTGACCCTATTTTATGAAATGTTTGTGCAATAAGTCATTGTTACCAAGGCTACCTAGGGGACAAAAGCACAGCCTTGCCAAAGATGACAGACTAAAACCTAAACCGGGACGAGGACGTGCGAGTTTATATTCAGTCGTTTCTTTGTACGTAATCTAGATTTGTTTTATTATCTGTGAGCTTAAATTAAATGGAAAACATTTTTACTCAATGCCTGTAAATATGTTTGACTTACAAATAAATAAAACCTGATATAAGACTTTTTTTTGGTTTAATATTTTGTTAGTTTTAAATATCAAACCAACAAAACCAAGTCGAGGATCTGAAAGTTGGAAACCTAACTAGACATTTTTGGACTATTTTATTCTCACAGCTTTTATGGGAACAGTTTCAATATGGCTACCTTGATTTGGTACTTCACCGCCCCGACATTAGTGTCTGACCTCATGAATACTCTCCTTGGAAAGTGGTCAAAGATTCCCACGTCTTAGAAAAATGGAAGCTGGTGCAAATAGTGGACAAACTCCATATGCATAGATTACAGTCTGTGATTATAATGTGAAAAAATGAAATGCTTGTGATTTTTTTTTTGTTGGGTATTATTTGAACATTTACAATTCTGGATATATCTGAGGAGAGACACAGAAGGAACTCTGCAGACAGTCCATATGCCTTTGGTGACTCACATTTCCTGTTATGACTAGATAGAAATAATCAACGTTTTTATTATACCTAATAGCATGACATTTACTGCCATTATCATCTCTCCTGATGGAGACAAATAATCTGCAAAGTTTATTGCTCCCGAGCTATTTACTTATTTATTTTTTACTGTTGTAAAATCATTCCCAACATATACACACAGCTTTGATAAAGGTGCTGGGAAACTGGGGAGAGGGAGGCTGGAAGAGATGTCCATAGTCCATCATCAGTGGGTGGGTCCAGCAGGATGAGTGGAGGTTAGATAGGACGCAGGGCAGGCTGCGATTCAGTCTCAGCTCCTCGGATCTGGATCACTCATCGCTCTCTGTCCATTGTTTCACGCAAAGCTCTGATTTAGAAATCCAAACAGGACACAGCCTGCAGCCATGGGAGGTGAGATCGACTCTTTTTCTTCTCCTTTTTCTATTTAAATTCCTTTTACGCCGAATGCATTCATCATACGCAATTTAAACGTCTAAGTAAAGTCAATTCGACTCTTCTTTTTCTTGTGCTTCATTTCTGTTGAAACTCATCAAATAAAAGATTCCCAGAGTCACTCATGTTGTTCTTTTCCCTGCAGAAGAGAAGAAGATGGGCAAGAAAAAGAGTGTAAGCTGTGGCGGTGTCCACTATCGTCTCACGTTGACGGTTTGCCGCCTCAATCTCACTTCACCCGTTTTGTTTCAAACAGGTCACCGTATTTGGCTACCCCCTCAGCATCTTTTTCATCGTGGTCAACGAGTTCTGCGAGCGCTTCTCCTACTATGGCATGCGAGGTGAGTTCAGTAGAAAACAAAAAATCACGCAAATGAATAAAAAGCAGATTTCAGTGTTTGCAATACAGCAACTAATTGTCATGATTGAAAGGTAATGTAATGAAGAATGTTGATTTTTATTTTTTTTTTTTGTGCAAAATGTATGCTAAGTCTAAATAAAGCTGAACTAATCAATAAAGAAAGAGTGTTTCTAACCTAAACTCATCTATATCCCCTTTTTAGCTGTACTGGTTTTGTACTTCAAGTACTTCCTGAAGTGGGATGATGACTTTGCCACAACCATCTACCACACCTTTGTGGCTCTCTGCTACCTGAGCCCCATCCTGGGCGCCATCATTGCTGACTCGTGGCTCGGAAAGTTCAAGTGAGTCGCCTGATACTTCCTGTTTCCTCCTGCTTGCTGTGTGTATTGCATGTGTGAAGATTAGTTCTATTCAGTCCAGTTCAATAAAATTTAGTTTGTTAGAGTCATTTCAATTTCATACTTAAATTGCATTCAGTTCAACCCAGTTTGGTTCAGTCAAATTCAATTAATATCAATGAATATAAATTCTGTTCAGTTCTGTTCAATGTTCAGTTCAATAAAGTTGGATTAAATGTATTTCAAATTCATTCAGTTTAATTTGGTTCATTTCATTTAGTTCAGTATGATTCAGTTCAGTTCATTTAAGCCTAGTTCAGATAAGCTCCATTCATTGCTTTCAGTTCAATTCAATTAATTTCAATTATTTCTGTTCAGTTAAGTTGAAATAAACTTTATTTTAGTTTAGTTAAATTTATTGAACCTACATTTTAGGCTTTTTCAGTTTATTTAACTATATTTTTAGCTTTTTTAAATCCACTCTTACTTCAGTTTAGCTCAACTGATTTCAATTCAGTCCAGCTTGTTGAAATTAAACAAATTTAATTCACCTTATTGACATACCACAAGCTTACATCAAATATTACATCATATCTAGTGATTATATAACCTAATTAATCTAATCATAAAAAGAGATCAAACAGTTTCAGGATGCCTCAGATAGTGAGATGTTAATCTGTATCTAGCTGATAGAAAACTGGCTCACTGCCTTGTATTTTTCTCCCCCTCTTTCTGCACAGGACCATTGTTTACCTGTCCATTGTCTACGCGGCGGGGCAGGTCATCATGGCCGTCAGTGCGATCCATGACATCACAGACGGAAACAAGGACGGCACACCTGACAACATGACCTTCCACATGTAAGCTGGAAAATGACACAGAAGTTGCCGTGTGTTCACAGTGTGTATCAGCTGTGTGTGTGTCCCTCAGAGCTCTGTCCATGGTGGGCTTACTCCTCATTGCTCTGGGAACCGGAGGCATCAAACCCTGTGTGGCTGCCTTTGGAGGGGACCAGTTTAACGAAGATCAGGTTAGATTACTGCAAAAATACAGTAAATTCTGTGTTGAAGTTATTAAATACCAATCAATTTGACAGTTTATCGGTATTCATGTTCGGAGTCTTGCATGCAGAACACCATGCACCGCATCTGAACATACAATCTCTACCGTGAAACATGGTGGTGGTGGCGTCATGCTGTGGGGGATTCACTTCTTCCACAGACAGTTTTTTTTGTTTTTCATATGTAAAAATTGAGCAGAATTAAAAAATTAAAAAAACTCCTTCCCTTTGAAAACAGGTGCTCTGATCAAGTTAGTCAAATCAGAACATCGTGCAGGACAGTTAAAGGGAAACAACACAAATACTGACCCTCCCCCTTTAGTACAGGCGCCTCAGTCAATTATCAGCCGCACCTGGTCAGCACTTTTTCTATCTCTGCTTTATCCCCCGTTATATATCTTGATACGTTCTAGTCGGTAATTAACCACAATCATTTACGGGCTTTATTTCAAGTTCAAGGTAAGCGACCAAGATTGCTCAATGTCATAGAGAGGCAAAGGGGAGACACAACATCAGGCAAATTTATCATCATAGAAGCCCTAATCCTTCCTGTCGTTATGTTGATTAGGATTAGGCTAAATTGTCTTTGATAAATTCAATTCCATATTCAAACATTTTTGCATTCTTGAACCCATTTACAAACTACTCTAAGCAACTATATAAGAACAGTTTTATATAGAACCTTCGTTAAAAAAAATCAACATCGGCACATTTTAGATATTAGAGGTTCTTGTTTGTATGGCTCTGAGCGTAAAAATCTCTTCTCAAACTGTCACGTCCAACAGGACAAGCAGAGAAGCACCTTCTTCTCCATCTTCTACCTGTCCATCAATGCCGGCAGCCTGCTGTCCACTGTCATCACCCCCATCCTCAGAGGCAGGCCCCAATTCTCAGAAACGTCACACACTCCTTAAAATACACCAGTTAATCACAACCAGAGGTTGACTGCATGTGTGATTTCTGTGATTTCCAGCTCAGAAATGTGGGATTCACACTCAGCAGCAGTGCTACCCTCTGGCCTTCGGGGTCCCTGCTGCTCTCATGGTGGTCGCTCTGAGTAAGCTCTTCACTTAAGCTCGAGTCATGATAGTCAAGCGGTGAATTCAGAAATCAAAAATGACTATAATAGTTCACGTTTTGTTCGTTTCCAGTCGTCTTCATCGTCGGAAGTGGCATGTACAACAAAACGGCGCCTACGGGAAACATCATGGTGAAATTCTGCAGCTGCATCTTCGTGAGTTCCTCCTCAATGACGGCTGCCTCCAGGTTTCAGTTCAACGTTACATGTGCGTCTGCTTACATCTGAAAGGTCTCTCGTGTGTTTGCAGTTTGCTATCAAGAACCGGTTTTGCAATCGATCTTCCCAGATCCCAAAGAGAGAACACTGGATGGACTGGGCCGAGGAGAAATATGACGTAAGAGGAAGCCTGTGCGATAACTAATAAAAAATAAATAAAAAAATGAATTGCAGAGCAGACAGAAATTCATTTTTGTGATCTTTTCTGCTTTGGTGTAGAAACTCCTGATTGCTCAGGTGAAGATGGTGTTGAAGGTTCTGTTCCTTTACATCCCCCTGCCCATGTTCTGGGCTCTCTTTGACCAACAGGTACGTCTCTAAAATCCCAGATTTTTAGACAAAGTTAGGAAGATTTTATACTGTCCATAACAGCTTCTGTATTTTGGTTGTTAAACAGCATTAAGCTTATAAAAACACTTTAAACTAACGCTGCATTTTTGTAAACCTTGATATACCTCGATACGTTCTAGTTGGTAATTAACCACAATCTAAACGAGAACCGTTTGTCCACAGGGTTCAAGATGGACACTCCAGGCCACCACGATGAACGGCAACTTTGTAAGTTTTCTTCTTTCTGCTCTTCAACTCCGAATCCCATCCCATGGCAGTGAAGATTCCTAAACAGAGATTGTTTTCTCTTCAATAGGGTTTGATGGTAATCCAGCCTGACCAAATGCAGGTAAGTCTCTAACATCGCCCCACTGCTGACGTGAACTGATTGAGTCAAACTGCAGCCGTTTTATGACCCTTCCTCCCTCCCTCCCCACCAGACTGTCAACCCCATCCTGATTCTGATCATGGTCCCCATCATGGACTTCATAATCTACCCGCTCATTTCTAAATGCAAACTCAACTTCACGTGAGGAGTCCTTTATATTATCTTTTCCACTTCTAAGATCTGGAGCCCTGGTTTCAGTGGCTGAAAGGATGTGTTGGATTCTGTTTTCCAGTCCTTTGAGGAGGATTACTGTGGGGATGTTCCTCGCAGCACTTGCGTTTGTGGCCGCTGCCATGGTTCAGCTACAGATTGATGTAAGTGAAAATGAATTGCAAAATATTTAACAAAACGAAGCTCACGAAGGATGATTTCTCCCTTTTCCAGGCAACCCTCCCGAATTTCCCATCAAGCACTGAAGAGCAAGCTAAGTTCATCAACATGGTTGACCGACCCATAAATGTCACTGCTGGAAAGTATGCTTTCCAATTGCCTGCTTTTGAGGTAGGACTATACAGAGAGGAAAAATAGAAACATTTTGGTTACCACAGTTTGATAAACTCCATAGTTTTGAAAGATGACGTGCAAATCTGTTTTCTCTCACAGGCCAGCGACGATTATTATACATATAATACGCCATTTGACCTGACAATAAATTCTGGTTCCCCTGATTTAATCAGCTTACCAGATGGCACTCGTAACACTCTTGTCATCGTAGAAGAAGCAGGCAGAGTGAGGAATATAAAGGTCAGCATAAAAGTCAAATCAAAGTCAAATCCCATGTATTCTTATTTTGAACATTTCCCAGAAACAGCCATCTGGATTTTGTTCTCAGAAATGTTTTCTGGTTACAGTTTGACGACGTTGTTGCAAAGCCGGAGGAGGGAGCGAATGCCGTCAGGTCGAGTTTGATTTGTTGTAGTGTGGCAATAAAAGTCGGCCATGCGTCTGTTTTCTCATTAACATGATAATAACGTTTGATTTTTTTCTGAAAATCAAAAAGCCATCATCAACCCTAACTCCAAATTCATATATAGTTGTTCATGAAATCAACATCTTGTGGGACTCGTGCTGTATTAATTGTGCTGTTTTGGTTTTTTTTACCTTTCAGATTTTTCAATGGCTTTGGCATCACTTTGAACATAACAGCTGGTGAGAAAGGTTTTGGGAACATCGTCAGCAAGAACATGTCCATATATGTTAATGTACCACACGGAAAGTAAGTTTGATTCATTTGACCGCTACGTCCAATCCCTCTAAAGAAAGTTATTTCCTCTAACTGGTGATTTTGTTGCAACAGGGCTGAGTTCTTGATCAGAAGTGCTGCTGGGAATAGATGCAACTTCAGTCGAGAATTTGGCTTTGGCAGTTCTTACACTTTCATCATCCCACCAACCTTCACACTTAAAGAAAATGTAACTTTGAAATCCAAAGTGTGCAATTTAATAGCTGCGACATGCTGTTTTTGATTGAACTCGTTTCTATTTGCTTCGCAGTGTGGACAGCACATCAAGGCGGTCGAGGATATCAAGGCCAATTCCATTCACATGGCCTTGCAGATTCCTCAGTACTTCCTCATGACATCAGGAGAGGTGGTGTTCTCCGTCACAGGATTGGAGTTCTCATATTCGCAGGTAACAAATGCTCATTTTTTAGGAAAACGAGGGGGAAACAAACTGGGAATTTCCCAGAATAAGGCCTTAATACACACATTTCTGCTGTTCAGGCTCCGTCCAACATGAAGTCAGTGCTGCAGGCTGGTTGGCTGTTAACGGTTGCAGTAGGAAACATCATTGTGTTGATTGTTGCAGAGGCTGCCACACTTCCAGAGCAGGTGAGCGGAAGGTTCCCTGTTCTTCTTACTCAATTGAATCTGTTTGAAGGCTGTAAATGAAATTGGATAAACTCACTTTTCAGCTGAAGGTTTCTAGAGAAACATAACATTAACAATACGATTATTTTCACTTTGTTTTTTTTTTTATGTTAAAAACGTGCAAGTTTTGTTGTAGGATATAAAATCCCAGGTCTTGCCAGGTTTAGTAGGTTGTTCTCTGATCTACTGGACCTGTTTTCACATAAACTAAATCAGGACACTGTTTCACAGCGGGTCTTAAAAAAATTAAAGACACTTAACTTTAATTTAACTGATTTCACTTCAATAAGAATACATCTCTAATGACAATATGGTTGGAGGTTCAGACTTGCTTAACCAAAGTCAGTTTCTCAACTAATGAGTGGAAAACAAATTCATACACATTCATATATTTTCTGAAATGTCAATAAACTCTCGTGTGTCTTTCTTTACCAGTGGGCTGAATACATTCTGTTCGCTGCCTTGCTGGTGTTGGTGTGCATAATCTTTGCCATCATGGCCTACTTCTACACATACATCGATCCGGTGAAGATAGAGGCCGACTTTGCGTACATGGAGCCTGAAGATGAGAAGAAGAAGAACTTAGAAATGACCAAGAAGGACATGGTTGAGGACCACAACGAGAAAAAGAGGAAGAGTTCTAATTCCAGCTTCGAGAAGGGCGAAATTTTACAGACCAACTTCTAAATCAAGACCTCGTCCGGGTTCTGGCCTTTACGTATACGAAACCTTCTGGGTTGTGTTGGTCATGTCTAAGAGTCTCTGTGATGTTTATCACAGAGACAAAAAGATCGTGAATGTATGACCAGAATGGGATGGGGGAGCTGAAGCTGGTTGAAAACAGTGGATGGACAGTTCTAATGTCGGATTCCATTAGGACCAGTTCCTGGATCCCAGCTTAAAATCTAAAGAGAATATGCTATTTTGAAGGTAATGCTTGCTTTGACTGTAATTTCTGACCAGTCTTTTGTGGAATTACCCCAAAAACATTCCAATATTTGTATTTATTTGCAAACTGTATTATATGTCTTGTAAAAACTATTCTGACTCTTGGTGATGGTGAACACCCAAAGCTTCGTAGTTGGCTAGAAATACTCTATTGTGATCAACAGAGTCTGCAAGAAATATGCTATAAAGACTCTGTAATAAAAAATAATATATATATATAATGTGCCTACAACATGGTCAATGATGCCATACACCAACAAAACTCAACAGTAAGCAACAGAGGAATCCTGAAGGGTTAAAGATTTACAGAAGTCTAAAAATTCAGTGCTGGATCAAATATGGCAACTCCTGATTGTTTATTGTAGATCCATGCTCTAAAAGGTGAAGCTTTTGCTAGAAAGCAATCCAATTCGACTGTCCACACCTAAGTGTGTTTACCTGGCAGAGCTAAGAAATTAATTCTGGATCAATATCCCGTTAAAACAATAAACTTTTTTTGTTATGATGACAAGTATTTTATGTCGAGACGTAAAATTTGACAGATCACTACGGAGCCCCGAAAGGGACATGGGGAATTGCGCCCTTAATTTTCCACTCTTGACGCGCCTGGGGTTTCCTGGAATGTGATTGGTTCTCAGGAGACCGGCCTCTGCTCAAACCGAGCTCGCGCGGGGTGAGCTGTAGCTGAACCATTTATCTACGCCGAACCGGGACATTTGAAGAAACCACGTCTTCATACATTGAAACCGTTTGTTTTCTTTTTTTTATTTGTTATATTTATTCATTTATTTATGTTTATATTAAGGAAGTGACGAAGAGGACGAAATATGACGGTAAGAGCAAAACACAAACATGGCGGACGTTTGTAAACACACGGAATAACTGTGCGCCGTTAGCTCAGTGATTAGCTTCGGGCACAGAGCTGTTGTGGGTGTGGCTAAAAGAAACGAGAAGAATAACCGTCAAATATTCATATTTTGCACGGAATACTGTATTATATGCAGTATATTTGTTTTTAGAGTCCCTCAAAATGCCATATTTAATTGCCCATTTCGTGACCAGGCTTGTAGGCAAGATAAAAATATATTTGTCCGATTTTACACTCATTGTTTTCTGTTCAAAGTTTTAAATGCAAAATAACGTCAATTGTTACATAAATGTTTCTCACAGAAGTCATGTCAAAAACTTCCGTGTAATGGCATATTATCAAATATTTTCAATTTAAGTTTAAATATGTATTTAAACTTCTAGTTTAAATGAATAGATATTATTCCATGGGCTTAGTTAATACCACACTTTGTTTCTGCTTGGAATAATTTAATCTGATTTGGTGGAGTAGAAGGAAGACAGAACTGTGAACCTGAAACAAAATTCACATGATAAACATAGGGGTGTAATACCTGTAAATATTATTTGGGGAAACATGCAGAATAAAATGGGCTTTCAGAAGTGCTGTGGGAAGCGTTTCGAAAGTGTGATGGATATGAGATTGTGGCCTTTAAATTACCTTGAAGGGGTCCAGCTCTAAAAATCTGTTAATTATGTAAAAGTCCTCACAGTTGCTGTGGAAATAGCATTTGTACACTTAACTGTATACAAGGCTACAAAATGTAGGTGTTCATTTTATATTCTGTTTCTCCTTGGTGCAGTATTTTGAGTTGTTCCTTCACTTTCATCCAACATCGTCTCCCGCTGGGATGGGAAGTGCTGCTCCAGGCAGGTAAGACAAAACTGCACTTACTGGACACGAAGGAAAACAAGCACTGTATACACATCACCCTTGGCAGACCAAATATGGTATCTTCACGCTGCAGTGATGCTTTTAAACAGGGAGAGTAAAGTTGGTTAGAATTAATGCAAATATAGGAAGCCAAATACAATACAATCCTGAATGAAACTGTGTCTCTATCTGCGTTTCCATTACAGGTTTGCACAAAACTTTGTCAATATTCCAGTGACATTAAAAAGTTTTGCAATTGCCACGTTTCCATTGCAGATTTGTGAAATACACTAATCTTGATTCATCTGCAAAATACCCTCATCATAGCACAAAGTATTTTTGTTTGTTTTTTTCAAAATTGGCATGACACGCATAGCAAAGAGAGCAAACAAAGTTCTCAGTTAGCATTAGATCTTTATTTGTCATGTCACTTTAAAAGCTTACATTTAAGTTGGGAATTTTCAAATGACACAAGCAAAGATTATATACAGTACTATAAATCATCAGCTATAATAAAGGAAATCAAATGTACACATTTTGTTATTTCTGTAGCATATGTTTTTTTTTTCTGAAAGGTATAGATATTTTTATTTTTTTGCCAGAGGCAGATGCCATACCATAAATCAATCCATATTTCCATACTTAACTCTTTGCTGTTATAAAAATATTGGATATTTCTTAATTTTTCTCAATCCCTGTTTTGACAAGTGCATCTTGATGCGACTCCTCAACATTATTGCTGCAATAGCACAGTAGTAAATTCTGGAACTCTTAAGTAAACATATATATAGTAAAACATGGCTATTAGCAACTGGTTTTGTTTGCTGTTTTTTATCTTCTTCTTCCTCTTACAGGAGTCTTTAAATACTCAACACTTTCAAAGTGCACAAAACGGATCTGAAAATTAGAAAAAACAAACAAAAACAAAAAACAAAGGTGCAAATCATACTACTAGTGAAAGCGTCAGAGCGGACATGGCACTTCTATAGCAAAAGGTGAAGATGGTCTAGGATGGCGTTGAACTGTGGAGCTTGGCCAGAATCAATGATACGGTTGAGCGATTGTGGTCAGACATGGGCCGGTACCGGAAGTTCTGGTTTCGAAACCGCTAAAATTTTGCGCCACTTCGGTTCAATCCATAACAATCCAATGCCGGCCCTTGCCTAATTTCTTTGCCAGTTTTTACTCATTTCCACTTTACTTTCTCAATACTGCTAAACCAAAGAAAAAAAAAATACTTCAACAGATATCAGTTTAATGTGGTTCCTCCCTTGTAACGGTCCACTACGTTTTATTCTAGTCCTAAAGTCTTTCAGTTCCCTAAACTTGAATACAGGTAAGGGTTTTTTCTGCTTCTTCTACACAAAGTTAACTTAATGAATCGGTAGGATGTTGAAATGAAACACTGAAACTCAGTCACTTGAAAAGAAAAAAAAAAAAAAAGAAAAGACAATCATCACATATGTGTAAAACGAAACCAACTAAATCTGCGACGAATGCTAGAACGCTGAAAAAGGCAAGGCATTTTCTGTCGGAGCAACCTTTTGAGATGTTTTAAATACCTACGTTGTCTTTAATCAGTATCTACAAAATGCACGTCAACCATTTTGTACACAGTGATTTATTTTCCGCAATGATGACTTGTAATCATGTACAGCATGGCGCCCCCTCCTGCCTCGGAGGACAAAGTCCACTTAAAGCACTTTACCTGAGGTTTCTTTAAGAATGCTGCAATTTGCCTAAACAGGGAGTTTCACAAACAAAACCGAACACACACACACACGCGCGCACACACACACACAGCTTTTAAACTTGGATAACATCCCTGCAGGTTCATCGAGCATGCTCTCGTAGGTTCTGGGGATATGACGCCTGCATTTAGAGAACGGGGAGGGACTGACAGGAGACTTTCAGCTCCTCATCCAGCAAAATCCATGCAGAGACTCTGTGCGAGGCATGAGGAGTGTCACATGTGCAAAAGCCCAGGGACAGACTTGGCTATTGCTGTTTTTTTTTGCAGCTGGTCGCTCTCACTTTTGAGTCTTTTTTTTCTTTCTCTCCCTCCTCCGCCTGCCCGCTGCACCATCGTAGCTTCCAAACATCTTCTTTCGTTAATGGATAAAAGAAGCTCTGCAAAGTGTCTCTGTTCTCTACTTTGGAGTTCAGTCTTTTTTTTTTTTTCTTCTTCTTTTTTTTTTTTTTTAAATAACAGGCTATGTTAGCGCCCCTCACATGGAGGTCAAATGCAGCCAGCTGGTATTGAATGACTTGACCCTCAACGTTTAACCCTCTGACCTGGCTAGGGTGTTGATGGGATGTGGGGACCTGGGAGAGCAGGTTTGGGGGTAGAGAGCCGATCTCTTAAGGGGAGGAGGAAGCTCTTCTGCTTGTAGAGAAGCTGTAAAAGTAAAACAAATAGTCAACGATGGCGCAGATATTCAGCTGCATTCTGTAAGAACACGAGTAGAGTGGTTACCTCTGGAGCCTTTGCACCATGTGAGCCACGAGGGAATCGGAGATGCCGGGGTAGGCCTCCTCAGCCAGCAGGATGGCCGCTCTCAGCTCGTCCAGGACCAGGGGATTCCCGTTCACCTGCTCCTGCCGCGCCTTTAGCTGAGGCGGAGGTCAGAGAGGAAGCGTGACCCAACTAGTTCAAATGCTTTGTATCCATAACTGCATTTTCACATGTTTAATATCATGAAAATGCTCAAGGGCTAACAGTCCTTCCTGCCCGTTGAATCATAAAAGTCACATTGAAATGTTATATTTTCCACACGGACATTGTTCTACGCTTTGCTTCATCCAGAGGGTCTGGACTCGGGGGTTGAGAAACGATTGCTTCCTGAAGGCGTGAACTCCGTTGAGGTTTAAAATGTTACCCAAACGCTAACGTTTGTATGTAATACACCAGTTCAATGCTATGAATCTCACCAGAAGTTGCCAGTAAACAAGCATCCACTGTTTTGACAAGTGCATCTTGATGCGACTCCTCAAAGAAAAAAGTACTGAGTCAAACTAGATGACTGAGTCAAGAAAACACCGACTATGTAGGACGTGTTTCGCGGGTGCTCTGATGGGATATGTGATTTAATGTACATTTTTGCACCTCCTTACACATTTTTTCCTGAACAAACTGGATTAATAGTGGATGAAGATATATATTTGAAGTGCAGCCTGTAAATATCGCAGCTAAACATGGGAAAAACCGACAAGACTACTCGCAAGGCTGACCCCGAGGCTCCTGCTGGACCAGATGCTAATAGCATTCTGCTAACCAAGATGCAGGAGATGCTGAACGACTCACGCACTGATCTCATCAGCAGGTTTGAGAACATTGTTTCGAGTGTCGTTAAGAGGGAGATCTCAGCCGCCGTGACACCGCTAGAAGCGAAAATTGCCTCGTTTGGGTCTGCTATACATGACTTGGAGCGGGCTGCTAACGATCAGGACGGGAGGCTAACCACCCTAGAGGCCTCGGTTAATTCTTTGAATATATTGGTGGACACGCTGTCCAAGAAATGTGAAGACTTGGAGGGCCGCTCCAGATTAAATAATATCCGTCTTGTGGGTGTACCAGAGGGATCCGAAGGACAACAGCCAACGAAGTTTGTGTCAACGTTACTTCAGGATCTGCTCGGCCTTGATGCTAAGCCTGGCCTTGACCGGGCTCATCGCACTTTGCGGGCCAAGCCAGCGGAGGGGGAGCCACCGCACCCGTTCGTTGTCCGTGTCGCCTTGTTTCAAGAACGGAATGAGATTCTACGAAAGGCCCGTGAGTCGTCTCCTTTATTCCATGGAGGAAAGCGTGTGTTCATTTTCCCCGATTATTCCAACTCGGTTGCTAAAAAACGCGCATCATTTGCAAAGGTGAAGAAGGAACTACACTCTTGCCCTGGAGTCAAGTTCGGGCTTCTTTTCCCCGCAGTACTACGGATCTCTCTTCCCGATGGGCAAACTCACAAGTTCGAGGACCCAGCACTTGCTGCAGACTTTGTTGAGAAAAACATTAAAAATACGGTTGATCCGACAACAGTTTAATTCGGGAGGTTCTGCTGCCCAGTGATGGGTTAACATTTTGTTTGAGAAATGTAATATTCTGTACAATACAATTACTAGTTAATACAGTATTGATCTCAACAGTTCCTTTTAAGACCTCCGTGAATACACTGTGGATGTAATTCCTAATTTGGAAATTTATTTTTTATTTTATTGTATTCTATTTTCTCTTTTGGTTCTTACTACCACAAGCCAATGGGGCTTTGGGTGTCCGATTGCGCATTAGTTCTTCATGTTTTATAACATATTTCATGTTTTTCTAAACCAGCTGTTCTATAAATGGTGCATTCTTTACATATTATATTTACATCACATTCCCAGGAGAGTATGTCAGCAGTTAAGACTACTTTCCTCTTTTAGTCTCTAGTAGGCTAGATGTTTGTTGTATTTTTTCTGTGGGGTTTCGCGCATCCCGTTTGGGGGGAGGCTTCGGCGAATGGGGGGGGGTTATGGAGGGTTTCAGGTTTTGGGTGTGTGTATGTTACTTTGTTCTTTTTGTTTGTGTACGTTCTCTTTTTTTTCAGGTGACCAGGGTGATCTTTGCTTACTTTTTTTGTTTCACTCTGACCTATGGCTGATCCTCACTTGACACCAGCTACAGCGGCAGGACGTGAGATCCGCTTCACCAGTTTTAACTGCAGGGGGCTCAACAATCCTGTAAAGCGTAGTAAGGTACTACATCATATGCAACGACTGGGGGCACAAATAGCTTTCCTTCAGGAGACACATCTTAAGAACGTGGACCACTTGAAGCTGAGGCGCAGCTGGATTAGTCAAATTTATCATTCCTCCTTTAACAATAAATCCAGAGGAGTAGCTATTCTTATCAGTAAATCTGTCCCTTTTGTACACTCTCAAACCATATCTGATTCTTCTGGTAGATACGTTATTATCACTGGCACCATTTGCAATATCCCAGTGGCATTGGCCAATATATATGCCCCAACTATGACAATGAGTACTTTTTTAAACATGTTTTTCAGTCACTTCCAGACCTGTCCACTTACTTATATTGGGAGTGATATTGGGTGATTTTAATGCTTCCTCCTCAGCATCGCGTCCCCCAAACAGTCCATGCGCTCATCCAAAATGATCCCTTATGTCCGAATTTAATGTTTATGATGCTTGGCGCTTTCTCCACTCTTCCCAGAGGGTTTTACTCGTTTTTTTCCCCAGTCCACCATACCTTCACACGTATTGATTTTTTCTTGATTGATAATAGATTGCTGTCCTCTCTCACTGGGTGCAAGTATGATGCTATTGTTCTGTCAGATCATGCCCCAGTTTCTATAAATATTAGATTTGATTCTCACCCCATTGAACGGCCACCGTGGAAGTTAAACACCCGTTTGTTATCAAATGAGAAGTTTGTATCCTTTGTAGCGCGACAAATAGGTTTTTTTCGTGGAAAATAATAGAGGTCCTGAAGTGTCGGCTTCACTACTCTGGGAAACGCTTAAAGCCTTCATCAGAGGGGAAATTATCTCCTATGTAAAGTATGAAAACAAGTTGCGCAGAGAGAGGATTACTACTCTGACACGTCACATTTCTCAAATTGATAACTTATATGCAGTATCACCTTCTCCCGCTTTGTACAAGGATCGCCTTATGTTGCAAGCTCAGCTTGATGTGCTCATGACACAACACACTACTGAGCTGCTACTTCGATCTGGTGCCCAGTTTTACGAACACGGAGATAAGGCTGATAAACTCCTGGCTCACCAAACTCGACGAGTGTCAGCCTCTCGCCACATCTCTCAGATTCAAACTACCCAGGGCGTCACGACTAACCCAATGGAAATTAATCTGACCTTCAAGGATTTTTATAGGTCATTATACTCCTCAGAATGTTCTCCTTCTGTAACCGATTTTGACAACTTTTTTAACAACTTGGAAATTCCTACCATTGATCAGGATGTAGCTGATAATCTTGAGAGGCCTATTGTCATCTCTGAACTCACTAAGGCTGTTAAGGCCCTGCAGGGGGGTAAATGTCCAGGCCCCGATGGGTACCCTTGTGAGTTTTACAAAATATTTTGGGACAAGCTTTCTCCACTACTTTCAGAAGTGTACAATGAATCGTATCCTCTGGGCATCTACCTCAGACCCTTAATCAGGCGGTTATTACTCTGATTGCTAAAAAGGGCAAAGATCCTCTACAATGTTCTTCTTATCGTCCAATAAGTTTACTTAATGTTGACTTTAAAATTCTGGCAAAAACAATAGCATTAAGACTAGAAGCGATACTTCCCTCTGTGGTTGGGATGGATCAGACCGGCTTTGTACAGGATAGGAATTCCTTTTCCAACGTAAGACGGCTCTTTAATGTAATTTACAACCCACCCTCTATCAGCACTCAAGAAGTTGTGATATCTTTAGATGCTGAAAAGGCCTTTGACAGAGTGAGTGGCCATATTTATTTTACTCTATTAAGAAATTTGGCTTGGGGAGAACTTTCTGTCTTGGATTAAGCTACTCTATGCTGTCCCATATGCATCCATTAGGACAAATAATACTCAATCTGGCTACTTTCGGCTCAGCCGCTCCACGCGCCAAGGCTGCCCTCTGAGCCCTTTACTATTTACTTTGGCAATTGAACCCCTTGCAATTGCGCTTAGATGTAATACACATATTAAAGGTATTGAGAGGTATGGTATAGAAACCAAGGTCTCTTTATATGCGGACGATCTTCTTTTGTACATCTCTAATTTGAATACTTCTATTCCTGCTGTGCTTGCCACACTTGGCAAATTTGGGCAACTGTCAGGCTATAAATTAAACCTCAGCAAAAGTGAATTATTCCCAATAAATGCTTTAGCTAAGAGTTACCCACTACGTACTTTACCCTTTAAGGTCATTGACCAAAGCTTTACCTATTTAGGAATCCAGATTACATATGAATACAAAGATCTCTTTAAAGCCAACTTCTCTTCTTTATTATTGCATGTTAAGGAAGATTTTGATCGTTGGTCGTTGCTAGGCCTCTCATTGGTCGCTCGGGTTAACTTGATCAAAATGAACATTCTTCCACGGTTTTCTTACCTCTTTCAGTGCATACCTATTTTTCTTTTACGGTCCTTTTTCAGCAAATTTGATAGTATGATTACCAAATTTCTCTGGAATGGAAGGCCCCTCGCATAAGTACTCAATTCTTACAAAGACCTAAAAGGCTCGGGGGGTTGGCCCTGCCAAATTTTAGATATTATTATTGGGCTTCAAATATTAGACTTTTTAGATATTGGCTCCAGACAGACAGCTGTTCCTCTCCAGCTTGGCTTGGTATGGAGGCCAACTCTGTGAAACCTGTGTCCTTGGCTGCCTTACTATATTCACCATTACAGTCCTCAACTAAACCTTATACTTCTAATGTAATAGTTGAAGCTTCCTTAAGGCTGTGGATGCAATTTAGAGACATTTTGGCCTACAGTCCTCTTTCTGTCCATGCCCCTATAGCCTCAAATCATGCCTTTCCACCATCTCTCACAGATTGTATCTTCCTTTCATGGCAGAGAATAGGAATTACAACTTTTCAGGATATGTATATTGATAATACTTTTGCCTCATTTCAACAAATCTCTGAGAAGTTTGATATCCCACGCCACCAATTTTTAAATACTTGCAAGTACGCAGCTTTCTCCGCTCTACCTATTCAATTTTCCCAACCTTCCCGGGGATTCACCGTTAGATAGTTTTCTAAAACCTACTGCCAAATTGAAAGGGGCCATATCTTTTATTTATAATCAAATTACGCTTCTACGCCCTCAATCTCTGAACTCCTTTAAATCACATTGGAGGAAGACCTCGGACAGGCCATTTCAGAGGATCTCTGGACACAAATTTTGTCGTTAGTGCATAAATCATCTATTTGTGCCAGACATAATCTCATTCAATGCAAACTTGTATATCGCACCTATTATACTAAAGCACGGCTAGCCAAGTTTTACACCAATGTTTCTGCTGCCTGTGATAGATGCCAGCATTCTCCAGCCAATCTGATCCACACTATTTGGTTGTGTCCTCAACTTTCTAACTATTGGTCCAAAGTTTTTGCTATCCTGTCAGACATTTTTGAAAAGAAATTGCAGCTTGACCCATTGACTGCTTTGTTTGGAGTTGCACCTCCACAGTCCAGCCTGTCCTCCTTTCAGAAATCTTCTTTAGCATTTCTGACCTTTTTGGCAAGAAGAGTGATTATAATGAAATGGAAGTCGCCTCAACCTCCATCATATGTCCACTGGCTTCGAGATACGTTGTATTTTATTAAACTTGAGAAAATTCGGTTTACTTTAAGAGGCTCTTCTACGAGATTTTTGGATTTGTGGAGCCCCCTGTTAAGAACCCTTACAAAGATTTATTTCCCTAATGTCCCTGAATGATGAGGTGGTACGTATGTAGCTGATGTTTATCTTTTTTACCTATGTCTCTTTTTCTTCTGTTTTTCTTCTCTAGTTTGACTGATATACTGACTGTAGTATCCCCTGGCACCAGTGTTTTTTTTTTGTTTGTTTGTTTGTTTTTTGTTTGTTTGTTTGTTTGATTGTTTTTTAGTTATTTTTTTTATTATTAATGTATCTGTTTCCATTTACTCTGACCTGATCCACTTAATGTATTTCATGTCTGTATATATTTGGGTATGTTTGGGTTTGTTCTAGCCCTATTAGGTTGGTAGCTTAAAGGTACATTGTTAACTGTGTAACTATTGTACTGCCTTTGCATTGTACCTCACGATAAAGCATAAATAAAGTTTTGAAAAAAAAAAAAAAAAAAACTAGATGACTGCGAATGTTATTTTAATATTCGGAAGATGGACTGAACGGCTCCGTTCACTTCCTCCACTGTCATTGCCAGAACTACAGGCAGACAATAACTGAAACAACACAGAAAATCAATGTCATTGTTCACAACTTCTTAAACTCTTGTTTTCATGCTGTGGCTCATCATTAAATTAAATAATTGACTTGCAGAAAGTATTGAGAGTAGGATCCTCACCTCAGCTAATGCAGGAGAAATGACCGTGGTCAGGCTCTGTGAATAAGGCCTCCGTGGAATGTCTTTTGTCTGAGGAAAGAAATACAGAAATTAAAAACCAGTGACGCTATATATTGTGAGCATTATAAAAACAACTTTTTACAAAGGCACTGGCTGACCTGGTCCGTCCCCCCTGACTGACCCTCTCCGTTCTGTAGTTTCTTGGGGTCCTTTTCTCGGATGGTGAAAATCCAGTCGTCACTGCCAAAGTCATTCCCGCCTGACGCCTGGCCGTCCTGTTCTCTGATTGGACCAACATTTCAAAAGATTTATCAGCTGATCAGCTCTCAAAGGATGAACTTTATTTCCTGCTGAAATGGCAACACACTTACGAGTCTGACTCATCTGAACTGGACTCTGTAGTTCTGGACTGCTCAGCCTTCCACCTCTTGTACTTGTCCACCAGCTCTGTCAAGTATGATGTCTTCTTCGCATGGCGGACGATCAATTTATGCTTCAGCAGTTCTTTGGCAGTCGGCCTCTGCAGAAAGAGCAAGAAAGAAAGAGAGTGAGGCAATGCAGTCTGGACAAATGAGCCAAAACATGCAGAATTACACTAGACGACGTACAAAACTGGGCTCTTTGTTGAGGCAGGCCTCGACAAACTCCTTGAGAGGTTTGCAGTAGTTGCCTTCGAGTGTGGGTGGGTTGTTCTTTGGAATGAGGAATAACACCTTCATGGGATGGAGGTCTGAGTGTGGCGGCTCGCCTTTCGCCAACTCGATAGCTGTGATTCCAAGTGACCAGATGTCGGCCTGGAGAGCGCAGGAGACATAGAAATAACAGAAACGATACAGTGTCTTGCACAAGAATGCAAACCCCGGTCAAAACTGTACTAAGATTAACAAAAAAAAAAAACATTTGTAAATACGCTACCCTGAACTAAAAGTTCAGTAGTTAGTTGAAAAATCTGCGGAAAGTAAAAAAATGTTTTAAATCCTTTTAACCAATAGAATAATTGATTACTAAAATAATTGTTAGCTGCAGCCCAAAAACCAACTCAAAGTAGTGAGTAATTCTTTCCAGGTGTCAGAAGTTTGCTCTGTTTGAACTCACCTTAGAGTCATACGCGGACTGTTTGATCACCTCCGGGGCCATCCAGAACGGCGTCCCGACAAAGGTGTTCCGTTTGATCTGCGTGTCTGTGAGCTGGCCCGCCACTCCGAAGTCGGCCAGCTTCACCTCTCCTTGCTCGGACAGCAGCACATTGGCAGCTGTGGACAAACGGAGAGCTTCAACGGTGGAAAAACTCTTCGTCTTTACAAAGCTGTCCGTCTACATCGATTTGGCATCAAACACGATTCTCAGGTGAAACGTTTACTGTATAATGAGTGAAGGTTTAAGTGGATGTCTATAACATTAATGCGCAACATGATATTCGCGTGTGTGCACTCTCTGAAGCCATTTAGTCAGCTACCTTTAATATCTCTGTGGATCTTCTTCTCTGAGTGCAAGTACTCCAGGCCCTTTAGGATCTCTCTGAGGATTGTGGCAATCTGAGTCTCATCTAATGCGCCGGGCTCCATCTGTGACAAGAAAACAGAGACACATGGCCATCAGGAACAGTACTCATTTTACTAAACGGTGGAAATTCGTGTAGATAAAATTCTAAGCTAGCTTGGATTTGGTGGAATGTATTAATAGTAGTGGGCATAAAAAGTTATATAGGAACTTAAAGCGGCAGCAGTACTTTAGATCCTTTTTAATGTTTTTTTCCAACATGCAGCCCTTTTTCTAACAAATAATGCCTTTGAAGCACAAATCTCTGGAAATAGCTTTTGACTCTATCACTAATCTGCCATTTGAGTTTTGTTGAAGTTCAGGAAAAAGAAACAAGGCATAGCAAAGCAGACGTTTTATGTGAACAGAAAAATCACTTACCAAATCTAGGGCAGAGCCCCCACCCAAATACTCCATGATGATCCATAGCTTTGTGTCCTGCATTGATGGGAACAGAAGAAGGACAGAAGCGTTTACTGCATGCGAGAAGAAAACGCACAGGCTCCCAAATTCAGATGCTTAACGCAAAACTTCCAACAAGCCAGTGAAAACTTGAATAAGTTCTGATGACCCTATTAAGAGTCTGGTGGTCAGGTGGGTGTTTCAAATCATCTGAGGCTAATCCTTTTTTTAATTTGGGATAATTCACAAGGAAGAAGTGGGTTAGGGAAGAAAATCTCATTCCATCAGCTTAATTAAGATGTTGTTATGTCAGCTAAAACAAAGGTGCGCTATATGTCCAGTGCTTCGGAAAACTTGTTTACCTGTTTTAAAACATTTTGTAATGATTACAATCATAAACTTTAATATACCACAGCCCACATACTCTTTCCTTTCGCTACTACACACCATTTTGTGTTTAGCTAGCACATATAATTCAGTTAAACTACATTAAAGTACGTAGCTCCGATGTAGCAAAATGTGAACAGTTACTGGAGGATATTGTGAATTTGTAATTAGGTGGCTACCTTCAGGTAAGAGCCATAATACTTGGTGACAAACGGACTGTCGCATTGGCTCAGCACAGTGATCTCCTGTTGGATGTCTTCAATCTCATCTTCTGCTTCCTCCAAGTCTATGATCTTGATGGCCACCACCTTCTGCGTGCGATTGTCGATGCCTTTGAATACCTCGCCAAAGGAACCCTTTCCGATGCGCTCCAACTTGGTAAACAGCTCCTCGGGGTCCACTCGGACATTCTGGTTGTTGAGGGGAAGAAGCGAGGGGAAGGGAGAGGGAAGGTGGATTTAAATGAAAATCATAATAAACAGAATGAAAGAAAGGTTGGGAATAAGTCAGAAACACTGGCAGGGTGGCATTCTTTCACTCATTTCAACACTTGGTTTTTGTAAAGAGAGAGAAAGACACAGGAGAGGCAAAAAGGGGAAGAGTAATGACTGGATAACGTGCAGGTTCAAAATAAAAGTAATAAAATTAAAACCAACTGCTAGATTTATGACTTTACTCAATTTAATCTCTAGATAGACCTTTAGTATGTTGATGACAGTATAAAGAATCAGCTAGAGGCTGCAACTTAACCTATAAAACAGTCATCATGGACTTCAAACATGACATTCAACAAAAACCGAACCAGGAAATTAATTTTCCTGTGTTCAATAAGGCATTTCTCTGTGGCATTCATATCATAGAGTGAAATGGGGAGAAAACAACTTGCGTACCACAGGAAGTGAACTAAAATGACTTAACTCTCCAGAGGCTGTTATGTGGAAAACACTAGAGTAGGCGCTGACAAAAAACAACTTCCTTTTATGACCTCTTTTGGCCAGAGAAATGCTCATTACATCCACTTTAAGGCAGGAGACAAAGAGAGACCCTCGTTGTTATGAAAAGACATCAAAAGCTGCTGGAAAGAAAATACACATTTTCCTCAAAAACCATTAAGAAAGGAATTTATGTTCAGCACTGTCCATTTAAAACCGGGGGTTTGTGTGCAGCCCTGTTCCAACACACCTGAACCAAATAGCTTAATTACCTCCTCAGTATGCAGTCAAGTTTCCCTGATAATGACCTCATTATTTGCAGGTGTGTTGAAGCAGAGATGCAAAAAGTTGCAGGACACCAGAGCTAAATGAGCGAATTTGAGAAGACCAGGTTTAGATGACTTGTTGTGTGTAGGGAAGTTTAGTATTGTCCTGAACTCTATTTAAAGATAAGTGCAGCAGCGCTGAGGGTTTAATATGTAACGCAATCCTGCTTAAACGTAAGAACTTCCCTTCTACCTGTCTGATGCTGTTTGCTTGCCAATTTCTTTAAAAAACCTATTAAGTCTTAACTGTACAGCTGCATCCCTGCGGACATTAAATGACGGACTGTCGTATCCTTTATTCTGGTTTATTTGTCTTCTTTAGGCAGTTTGTTGCTCTGAATCGTGTTAAAGTAAAAGAGGAATTCAAATGTTTATGTATGCAAAGACAAGCATCCTGCATGCTTTAGATGACCTAGTGCTCCAACACAGGTTTTAGAAATGGCTGGATTACCTCCTCAGCATGTCATCAGGTTCTGCAGAACATACTAAAAGAATTTGGTCAAGGTGTGCCGGATCAGCGGAACATCAAGAATATTCAGGACTGGACCTGGCAAACCCTGATGCAACATTTCTCACTCTGACTGCGTGGCATTTTTAGAATTTTAAATCCTGAGGTGTCTCGTGGGAATTTCCGAGCCATACCAAGGACTTTAAACGCCTCATCTCACTAATCTGTTTAGGTGCACAGCATTATTAACCCTCGACGGGGACTGTGTACAGTATGTTCTATTGTTCTCCCCTGCAGAAAGTAAAACAAGCCCATTAAAAAAACACTTCTTACCTGCATCCCCGGCAGGTTACCCTGGACGGGAGAATGGGCCATGATGAAGAAGACTGGGTTTGCTCCTCGTCCTGTAACACGGGGCTCAGATCGCCCCGGCTGTGATGCTTTCAACGCTATTAATCCTGTAGGACTCCTGGCTATCCAGATCTGAAGAGAACAGTTTCCGCTGCTGTTAAACTGTGACACCACGGTCCCCCCAACACTCACTGGAGTCTCGTTACAGTCATAGAAAAGCCCAAAGACTCCAGAAACAGCAGAGCCCACGAACTGACGTCTGCTAACGCAGATGCTAGCTGCGAAGCTGCAAGCAAGAAATCCGCAATGTTAGCATGCTAACCTGCTAGCTAAGCGCTAAATCCAATTTGTCTCTTTAGAAAGTTGAGCTGCTGGAACTAACCTTCTGTCCAATAACTTATTTAGAAGCAACCGATGTTTATATCGGAACGAGCCCAAGTGTCACTTTGTAATTGCACAACGTCTCAGTAATGATGCTGTCCGATAGCAAACATGGTTAGCAGGTTAGCTCCCAGAAGACCCAATAAACGGTCCTAGCGCGCGCCGCCGCGGAGCGCACCGTGTCTGCATCCGGCAAGACCAAGAGCCGGAGTCCGGGGTGCACTCAGCCTGGATCTCCGCCCCGAACGGTCCTCAGCACCGCTTAAAACCTGGCGTCTTCAACAGGGGGGGCAGCGCACAGATGTTTTTGTTTCCTCCCTCACTTTCGACCCGTAATCTCGGCCATCTTGTCGGTGCCGTGACGCCGAGCTGGGCGGATCCGGATCATCAGCAGCAACATCCTGACATCTCAGCAGCCTTGGTGCTGATGCCAGCCGCAGACTGAGATTGCCATTGCTTTTCAGGAAACCTCCAGCAACTTGGTCACATAAAAAAAAGTTGCAAATGTGATCAAATAAATGACTCCATAATAAATGACACAAACAATTCGTCATGGATGGATTATTATTCCGACTCCATTTGAACTAAACCCAAATGAAATTTTTCATGTAGTAAGTCGAGCAATGTAATTAAGGCAGTATTGCGTGGGAGACAACCTTCTTCACCTCTAAATGGGTTTTGGACCATCTGAAGGTGGTCCAAAAACCAGATTTCCAGATGACACTCTTTCCCCAGCGTTCTGGATCCGGTCACTTAGGCAGGGCAGCCATGTCCTCCTTTTGCAGACACCTTTGGGACTATCCTCGACTGAGTTGGACAGGCAGTTGCTGAACTGGAGGTGCAGCTTCAGAATGTGTGTCCCTCTCGTTCAGTAGAACATCTGGAAGAAGTCTCCTGTTGTATATTCTCCAACAAATAAGCTAAGACGTTTTTTGAGTTTGTCCTTTTTTGTTATGTAACATGGTACTTGAAACATTATGATCTGGAAATGTTTTTTTGTCAGCAGAAACGAGGTAACTGGTCAGAGTTTCTGAGAAGATTGGGAACCTGAATGACATCACCGCCTAACAACCCATCACCCTCAACCTGTGATGACATCAGCAGCCGGCTGATGACCACAGCAGCTTCTTCTGCAGGTTTGCAGAACAGACATTCTCTCCTCCAACACACTCAGCCACACAAAAGGACTAACTGCACACCATCACAGGGTTAAAAGAGTACCCACCTGTCACCCTGATAGACAGAGAGGATCCTCGTCAAGGCAGCTAACATCTCTGCAAACCCCACACATACTGGACACAAACCTTTACCTTCAGCATGGCACTATGGAGCACTATTTGCAGAAATCAGATGCCACAAGGTCAGTCTCTGTTATTTGTGTGTGATCTTGGCGAATAAAGCTGATTCTGAAGGTTGCTGGAGACAAATCCAGAGCAGTCCTGGAAAACAAAAATGATTAAAGACTTGGTACTGGTGCAGAGGAGGATGGCCTGTTATGCTCTGTGCGTTTTTGGTCCGTTTGGCTTAGAAATTTGTATTGTGATCTTTTTTTTTGGTAGTCTATATGTATATTCTCCTCCAGTTTAAATATTCTAGGAATTTTGTTCTGTTCTTTCAGTATTACCGTGTGTTTAAATTTTTTGTTGCTTTCTAGTGTTCTGTTTATTTCCCCCAGATTCCTATATAATAATTTTGATGTTCATTTGATAATTCGTCTTCACTCCACCAGCTATGTTCTGCCATTTCTTTACATTAATCTGGTCCTTGTTTCACCAATCACTTCCCCCTGTGTCTCCTGTTCCTTCATTCCTCAGGTCTTCTTTCTTTCCTGCCCTCCAACAGTCTTGTCTATTGCCTCCCTGCCCCTTTTGTGTCTCTACCTTGGCCAGAAGTTTTGTTTTGTCCTCGTTGTCCTCCCCAAGCAGAATCTGACCATCTTCCACAGCAACCCAACAAGACTGGGCTTTTTCAACATGCCAAACTTCAGAAAAAGGGTCTGCTTATCTGTAGTTATCCAAAACATTCTGGTTCTGTTGACAAGTGACCAGAAGAGGGCGCCATTGTGCCAACTTGAACCCAGCAGCATCCGGGGGTGATTTGGATGCGAGTTGCAGGCGGAACGCTGCGTGCCGCAACAAGAAGCAGAGATGCGATTGACAGAAGAGTGCAGATCGCCCTGCACGTTGACGGGAACAATAAGACAAACCAACACGAAGAGCCGAAAACGACTTTTAGGAAAATAAGCCAAGATGATTGGCGGGTTTCCCCTGTCATGCAAAAGTGAAAGCGGTCCAACATGGCCGTTATTCTTTCTGCTCCATTTCTGTCTTATTGCTCATGAGCCACTGTGTTTCAAACCTTGTAGTGAAAAGCTGAATTAGAAACCAAAACGCGTTTCCAGTGGCTCACGTGCACGACTGGAAACATGGAGGTATAAGCCCCCCCACTGGCAGAAGAAACCCCCCGCATGTAAAGTGTGCGCTCCAAATGGAAAGCGCAGCCTCCCCTCCTTTGTGCGTAAACGATGCGGGGCCAGGAAGGGAACACTTTGCTACCTTTATCTGAGAAAACCCGGCCGGTGAATGCTCAGTAGGGGAGGGGAGAAGGAGAAAACCTGAAGAAGAAGAAGGAAAAAACACGCCAGCATCAAGTGAGGTTTTCCACAGCAGTGGTCTGCCGAGGAGGAGCGCAGCGTCACCACCTGGTTATAATCCGAGGCCGAGGAAGAGGAGAGGGAAAAGATGGACATCACCGACCAAGGAGCCCAAATGGAGCCGCTCTTACCCACGGTAAGCTCACACCGATCTGGATGTTCAGCTGCACATGTGCGCGTAGTTTATTTCCTCTTTGGAATACATATGTACATATATGAAAAAAAAAAAAAAATCAGGCGAACGATTCATTTTTGAGCGTTTCACCTTGCAGTCGTGACAGACATAAATGCTCACGATCACGCGGAGAAGGAATGCAGTCTTAAATGTGCCACATTTCAGCTGTGCGTCCACGCAGCAAAACCCAGATGCCCTCAATTACAGAAGTGGCGCACAGGTGGGACACGCAGCAGCAACAGTTCTGCTTTGCGAACGGGCTTCCCTGCATCTCACCTATACATGTCGTTTATAGCGTGGATAATATGGTTAACATGGCTTCATCCACCGCAGACAGTGGAATCTGCTGTCAAAGCTGTGATCAAGATTTTCTTGGATCTGTAAGTGTTTGATCCCAGCAGGGCGGTGTGATGGTGTGATGCACTGTAACCAGCTTCCTTTTAATCTTAGGGAAAGATGACAAAGACATTTATTATGTGGATCATCTACATGAGTCTGTACAAGTACAAGGACGTAGTTTATCGTTTTAGATCTGCTGCTGGAGTTTAGAGTACTGGTTTGAAACATGAACCTTAATCCAACCAGCAGCGTGAAACATGTAGAGCGTCTTCAAATAGCATTAATACTCACGTTTTGTCACATTACATCCACAAAGTTTTATGTTTTTGTGGGAATTGCATGTAATAAAGCAACACAAAGCAGTGCTTCATTCTGAGGTGGAATGAAAAAGATGCTCAGGTTTCTAAGCTTGTATAAAAATGATCCTGAAAAGTGTTGTGCATGTTTTTACCCCCTTTACCAAGATGCCTCTAAAACAAGTCTAGCTCAACAACTTTAATACTTTACAAAGTCAGCTTTAGCTACTTCCAGTCTTGAAATGGTTTCAAAGTAACTCAGACTGTTGGTAGATGATGTCTGTGAAGATCAGTCTTGTTATAAATTTAAAATTTAGATTTAAAAAAATAATTATCCACAGTAGCCCTGTCTGTATGTTCAGGGTTTTCCTGTCGGATGGTGAAGGACCGCTAATTCCAGAAGCGCTTCATATGAATTGTCGTCCGGCTTCCTTGTCTATGCTGAATAACAGCTCCCCCACATTTGGTGAAGCTTTTTCCACGCTAAACATTTCTCTTTTTTTTCTATCGCAAAGCCTTTTTTTTCTTGCCAACTGCGAAATTAGAGAAGTGCAAGACATGTAGCTGTGCTCCAATCAGACTCTCCCACCTGAGCCATGTGTCTTGCAGCTCTTCCCGAGTTACCGTAAGCTTTCTGACTGCTTCTCTGATTAATGTTCTCCTTGCTCGCTGTTTCGTTTCCTTCCTCTTCTTACATGTGCTCTTCCCAATAAAACACAATAACGCCTGTGTCAAAATGTGCTTTTCCAAAGCACTGCTGCATTCAATTGAGATTTTGCCATTTAAAATAAAAATAAAAAAACGATGGCCACTCTATTGCATGGAGTGTCAGTGCGAGAGCAGGAAGATGGCATCCATTGTTTTGTGCGGACCAGTAATAAAAAGCACTGATTGCTCTGGAGGCCAATCAATAGTCTGACTGCTCTATTTGGGGTGGTGTTATGTGAGGACGTGGTTTTCTAGCATAAGGTGAAGCCTGTAATGCAGCTTTCCCCCCCTTTGCACTCGCTGCAGCGTGGCTGCTTCCTTGTCATTGCAAGTCATTGCTATCTCCCCCCGGCCCCTTCACCACCCGCTCCCACCCTGCGTGCTGCAAGTGTTGCCATAGTTTCACTCTGATGTGTATGATCATGTGAGGTATTAGTTTGGTGAGCATCTCAGGGGATCTACATACCAACTCGCTTCACCGTGTTTCTGGGTTCCCAAGGTCAAACATGGAAGTACGACTGATTAATTTCTCGACAGATTGCTTTTGATTTTCTTAAATTCACAGTACAGGTTCAAGTATTAATACATTTTACACTGTCACGTAAAATCTTACTGAAATGCATTGAGGTTTGTGGTTTTATGAGCAACATGTGATTATTTTAGAGTGTTTGGATACTTAAGTCCATTTTTATGTTCAATATTTGGTTGACAGAGTAAATAGATTTTAACTTGTCTCGTTGTTCTTTGACTTTCAGGAACAAAGTTCTCAAGAAAGTAAAGATGTGGTGAGTAGATTCCTTCAGTATTTCTTAAGTAAGACAGGCTTATTTTAATAACACTTTATTTTTCAGTATTTATATAATAGTGTAATAACATGATGATAATGGTAGTTTCTCTGTGAGTGCATCAATCTTTTATGTCAATGTGTTGGATGTTTAGTTTTTTTTTTTTTTTGCCATCTTTGACTTTGAGGTTGCATGGCTCTTTGGTTGGTCCACCATTGCTTTTCAATCTGGTTGAGGTCTGTACTTTGACTAGGCCGTCAGTTCTGTTATAGATTTGTTGGTGTATTCATGACCCAACTTCAGCGTGTGTCCTTTGACTGCAACACAGGCCCAAACCATCACCCTGCCAGTACTGGACAGGTGGTTTGATGTCTGCAGGGTGTTTAGTTTCAACAGGGTAACATTGAATTATAGACAAATAATTCAGTGTTAACAATATAGGTGTGATCAAAAAATATGTTGTTCCAGAAGGGTTTTGTTTCGTTTAGATGTTGCCATGTTCTTTCTCAACGCTTCAAAGAAGCCATATTGCTTCACTCTTTCTTCTGACTGTGGACAAGCCTCCAATTGAGCCTTGTCAAATCTGTTATGGATTTCTTTAGTCTTTTGTCGTTTCTATAAGCAATTCACTCTTGGGAAGAACAGATCCTCCTGTCCCAAATGTCTTTGTCTTGTGAACAGTTTTTCGCTCCAGAAGGGTGGATTGAAATTCTTATTTTTCACCTCTGTTCATTCCTACTTTTGAAGTTCACTTTTCCAGTTTAAGGAGCATCATGTTGGGAATTTGTTCAATTTGGATAACTCCAGAGGTGAATTAACTGTAGTTATTTTCTGGTAATATTGCAATAGTATTCAATGTTGCCAGGCTTTCTCCTTTGTTGTTAAGAACAACGCCACAAGTATTATATTTCTATTTTACTTGTGTTTTGTACAGCTGCAGTTGGCTAACTGATTAGCCAGCCTGCTTAGCAGATGTCCTGTATTATTGGATCTGAGTTGTGACACATGCCACAATGCATCTGGAATCCTCAGCAGGCTGCCTTCAATCAATAACAGGAATTAAGTGGAGTTGGAGCTTTCAACGCATTAAACACTTGGAGGAGCTCCCCGGGTGAGAGTCGAAGCAGGCCTCAGAGCCAGTTCTGGAGGACAGCTACGTTTGCGTTATATGACAACCACTCTGATGAAATATTGCTTATGCAACTGATGGCTCACCGCCACACCGAGGACAGGACTAAGCACAAAGTGGCAGACATCGGAAACATGTTGAATCCGCCACTTAGATGAGGTCAAGGGTTCAGCAGAGCAGAAAATATGGGCGCTTCAGAAAAAACTTTCATTTGTTTTATTTTTCAGAAATGACACGTTATAGAAACTGAGTAATGTCCACTGGTTGAGTTTTTAGTGAGTAAATGTTCTTTTTGAAGCAGATGTTCTTTTCTTTGTGTAGAACATTTTTACATTATTTTATTTGAACAGACTTCTGCTTAAATGAACTAACTTTGTAAAAAGAAACTTATTTATTCACACTGAACCAAAATAGTATTCAATTTACTTCAACTAAACATAATTGAATTACAATGAGCTTAATTGACTGAAATTGAACTGCATGAACCTAAGATAATTAATTGAACTGAACACAATTGAATTCAGCTTTAAATAATTGAACTGAACTACTTAATTGAACTGGACTGCGATTATAAGTAATCACAGTCCTTATAAACTCGTGAATATATAAAATGGGATATGAAATCTGTCAATATTTGGAAAATTAGCAAGAAGAAACTAATTCTGTTCAGCCTACCTGACCTAAATTGGATAAGGTTTTGCCTGATTTTATGTCAGTCTGTGAGACAAATAGCGTCACGTTTTTTTTACAGTGTAAGTAAATATCTGGTCTCAACTGCGCCTGAACAGAGTTAAATTGTAGATATGTTTTGGGTCATCAATTACCCAAGTGATGTAAAGGATGGTAGATAAAGGAATTTGTCATGAGAAGGAAATCTAAGCAGTCGATTAAAATCCACTTTAAAAACCCAACAATTCATGCAACATCCACGCGACTCGGTGTACATACGGGCAGAAGATCTAAATATGTGGGAACCTAAAGTAATAGATTTTGATCTCTTGGATGCAGCGCTTGGATGACTTTGACCAGGATCCTCTGTCCCGGTAGAGCAGAGTACATCTTCGCTGTAGAGAATCAGCGGGGACAGTCAGAGGACGTTCACTTACGTTGTCTGGGTTATTCTTCGGAATGCTGTGTTCTTCTCAGATCAGAGAAAACTTTTCCAACTTGGTGATTTGGCTGTGAAAAACTGGCAGGCGGACAAGGAAGGCAGAGGAGCTGCAAGGTGAGAGTTAAACAGTTAAATGAAGAGCATTGGACTGTATAGTGTTTTTAATAGCTTTTGAAATGGGGAATTTTGAATTCTGTCTTTATAAGTACAGTGAGATACTGTACCCTGTAAAGATAGAAATTTTGATGTTGAATGGTTGCAGCATAGCAGAAGAATTTTCTTCTTCTCCCTCTCTGTTCTGCTGACGATGCAGTTTAGCCAGACAGCAGCTTCTTTACCTGAGGTCGGCTCAGCCGACACACATACATACACAAGCATTGAAATGTGCACATGCAGTGATCAGTGGGACTGCAGCGACTACAGCATGCTCCTCTCCCCGCCTGCCGTGTTCAAGATGCGCCGTGACTCGTAAAGTGCAGCAGGACTTGTGCGAACCTCCTCCCTTGCAGGATGGCATTTTTGGCTCCCTGTGACCTGAGACTCTTCTCTTGGGTAATGCTACACAGCCCTATTGCTCAGGGAGTCTGCAGAGCAGAACGGTGCACAACGCAGCATCGGTGATGTCAGAGCGCTAATCTCTCTGGGGGGATTGGCGGATGGACGCTTGTCAGAAGCATTTGATGCTGCCCTGGATGAAAGCCTTGGGAGGCAGAGCGAGAGACAGAGACGGAGACTGGAGCCGGAGCTGTGCTACTTTTCTTTTCGAATGCTGATGTTGTGGAGCCTTTGGAAGCGAGGCTGCTTCCGCGTTCCAGCATGGGAAGAGTGACTGATGAGAGCGGCAGGGGGAAGGAGAGGTTCTGACCGAGACGAGCCGACAGATGAGCTGACTCTATCCTTCTCTGACGTTTCCTCTCACTTTCTGTCCAACTCACATAAACATCCTGAGCTCAGAGTCAGGCCTTGAGCCTTCGCTTTTCATTTTCTATCACTGCTGCAAGCACACTGAAGGGGAGTTAGCGGGCAACCTTTCACGAACACCATGATCTCAGTGGATCTCAATAAGGGATTTGTTTATCAGGTATGTTCCTTTGTTACTGTATGTTCCTTTCCTATTGCTGTATTAGCTGAATTTTTTATTTTTTTTGGCTAGTCGGTACCTGTAAAGTTTCAAAGTCCCCTAAAAAAGTATTTGGTAACTTTGTGGAAATTGGCTAGACAGGTTGCCAGTGTCTAGGCTGCATCATAGTAATGCAAGTAAAGGCTTGGCTCTTGTTGTAAAATGAGAGCTAGTTCAGTAGATTTATGAGCGAATACTCCAGACAAGGCTGGCTGACAGATGGGGCTGTCATTCTGGACCTTATACTGTACATGCTACTCCATGCTTTATTACCCTGCCCCTAATTTCTGATGCTGAAGACAAGCCAGGAATGCTAGATTGTTGTTGTTGATGTGGTTTTAGTCTTGTTTGATGCACATATGATGACTCTGACTTGCCTCCAGTTGATTGACCAGCTCTATTGCTTCCTCTATCTCCTCCTCTGAGAGAACAGGTGATGTAGCGATGTCCCCTGGGTACTTTGCGTACTGTGCTCTGTATGCCACCAGCGCTGATCCTGCTGCCATTGGCACGGCCAGCACAGCCATCTGGGGGTGAAAACCATGACAACAGAAGCTGTCAGCCAATCGCATATTTTGTACTTTTGTCACTGATAATCCGTGTTCCCTGTTTGCGATCTACAACAATCACCATGGCTCCTAACACTTGCAGAAAGTCCACTAAGGCAGATTGAGATTAAAGAGATTGACATTATGCAACTGTGTTTAGAGCAGGATGGGCCACTTTCATGACTACTTCTGTGTGCATGGTGAAGGACAAATGCCTCATTTTGTATGATTTTTATTGCACTTTACCTGTCCTCTTTCTCAGCGCCTGAAATTGTAAACATTCATCAACCCTGCTGCTGTGGGAGCCTCAGGAGAGATTGTTGAAGGGCACAGAAAGGAGGTCACATATCTTCTTCCCAGTGAGCACTGTTACTGAACACAGATTCCTGGAAGATTCAGTGAACCTGGAATTTACTTTGGCCTAAAAAACGCAATATGATAGTTGAAAACATCTTTGTTGTTGTTCTTCTCTAGTATCTTCTGTTGGCTGCATTTAGGATCTGTTCAGTATATCAAAAAATTTAGTCCTCACTTGTACAGTGCACTGCAAACATAATCACACCATTTGAATTTTAATATATTATACTAGGACTATATGAGATTTTTCAAAGTAGTGCATATTTGTAAACTGAAAAGTTCTGTCTGTAGAGTCCAGGTGTGTGTAATTGAATCTGTAAATCCAGTTCTGTGAAGGCCCCACAGGTTTGTTGGAGAATATTTGAGAACAAGCAGGACCAAATAGCAGAGAAATGCAGCAAGCAGGTCAGAGAGAAAGCTGTGGAAAAGTTGAAAGCAGTTTCGTTGTAAAACAATATCCAGAGCTTTGAATGTCTTATAAAACACTATTATCTGGAAATGGAAAGAGGAAACAACAGCACAATGGAGTACCAAAATGTGGTTGCCTACCTCAAATGAGCATTAAACAAAGAAGCAACTTAGATGCACATGATAACCCTCTCAAGTTCAGGTGGGAGAATATGTTAACCCCTTAACTGTTACCCTCAATGGATGCATGGACTCTGGGGTCATGATAACAGTTAAGGACCGGTATGAAAAGTGCCTAGACAGTGGGAGTATTGCGTCTTGTCTTGTCAGTTAACATGCATCAAGATACTCTTTTCAGTAGAAGAGGTTCAAAAAAAGATCGGTGTATTTGCAGCATTGTCCACCGATCAGATGCAGCGGTTGGGGTTGTTTGCTAGAAAAGGGCGGATGCGTACTGTTGTGTGTCTGACGCTGCTGGTGTGCATTGCCCTTTAGTTGTAAATTAAACAACACGAAAGGAATTGTTTAACAAAAAAACCTGAGAAAGGCTATTTACAGTTTACCTCAAGCCAGATAGGAGACAGCAGCTGTAGAAGAAGGTGTAAGGTGCTACGTTGTGATATATATATATATGTGTGTATATATATATATATATATATATATATATAAATATATATATATATATATATATATATATATATATATATATATATATATATATATGTCTTTTTGGGGGTTTCATGTGACAGAATCTGAGAAAGTTACAAAATGAGACTTTAGTTTTACTAAAGTCTCAATTGGTCTAAATTTAGCTTCTCCTGTGACTCATTATTTTTAGATTTAAAGCAACTCAAATCCTGTTTTTTGTCAGTTGAAGACAAAATATATATACATACAGTGTATAAAAATATGTATGCTAAGCTCGTGCTCAGCATACATATTAAAAATTCAGTTTTGCTTTTATATGTTCTATAACTTAACTCTGCTGTAATCCAACATAACTCTGCTGTAATCCAACATCAAACCATGTTTGGTTCAAGTGAAGCAAACATCTAAACCATTCCAAAATATGGATTAGAAAACTTATTGTACTCCCTTTTCATTTGCATAGACAGAACCATGTTTTATTCATGCTGACATTGAAAAGGGGGACAATTTTGACAGTAGTTCAAAGCTGTTTTGAACCGCCATCTCATTACGGCTTGAACAAAGATAGACGAGTTTTGAGATGTGACGGAACTGGAAGATCTGAAACGGCATGAAATGCTCAGTAGCATGTTTGATCGCTAGCTTGCAACTTCATTATTTACTAATCTCCAACTAATACAACATGCGGTGCTTCGGTTTTATATTCTGCACATGTAGGTGTCGAGAAAATGATGGTTGATTTGATGAAATATGCAAATTGATCAAATTAACTTGTCTTTGGTGGTTCAGATGTGAATAAATGCAGACTTGGTTGTCACTTGTAGAGTTGCGTTTCATTAGGATTTCACTTTAACAGCTTTTTAAGACAAAAAATGATCAGGAGGAGAGAGGGTCAAGCTGTTGATCTTTCTTTGTATGTTAGTGTTTAGAAAGACACATTATATGCGTCTAAATATGAACAAGGACTTTGAAACATCCAATACTGTCACTGAAGTATGCACTGCTTGTGATGCACTTCTATTAAAAAATACTGCATGTATACTGGCATTAAGGATATGTAACTCATAATATTGAGCGCATTATTTTTCTATGATTTCAGTCTTGTTTTTCATCAAGGGTTGGGAAAGTTGAGAAAATAAAATTTATGGAGGGCTAAAAAGGGACAAAATTACACAAATAAATAGAATAAATACTTTTAATTTAATTAATTTAGTAGATTATTTATGATATTTGCCCATCAAAGATGAGGCGTGATCACATCGATGTGTTGAACTTTACTAGTCTAGATTCTTTGAAAACAGAGTGATTGTTGTCAAGTGTAATTTTGCATCTTCTCATCGACTTTTACTTCCAGAATCAAACCATGACACTTCTTCGACAGTGTTTTCTCATAGGATGGTGTGTTCAAGGTAGAAAATTCACAATTATGCACCTCGAATCCATATGAAACATTCAAAACTAGGGAATATAATTGTTTGTTCATCAGAGGCAGCTCAGTGTCAGTTGTCCTCAGGAAGTGATGATGCTCAGCTCCCATCATGGCACAAGCACTCGAACACGTTTCTGCATGCATGTGCATGAACACACACACTCACACTTAACACTTTGTGACATTAGAGCTTCCAGAAGCTCGCTCATCCACGCCGCTCCTCCTCATCACATCACGGCCTGCACCTATGAGTATGCATTAGATCGTCTGCATCACGTGTTCGTCACATACTGATGAAGCTGTTTATGCTGAAACACACGAGCTGGTTGGAAAGGGAACGCAAAACATTTCAGGGTAAACAGTCGTGCATTTGCATTCGGTTCACGATACATTCTGTTCATTGCATCCACTCTGTGCCCCTCCCATCCCGCCTCTCCCCCGGAGTCCTGATCACGTGCCCAGTGCTCCCATTCGCTCTGAAATCTCCATCGCAGAGCGACGAGCGAACGGGAAAAGCAGCAGAATTAATTCTCCTCCCCGCATTGGGCCCTCTGTCGCCCATCTAGCGGTCGGAGACGAGGTTTTATCCCGTCATAACTGCTCGCAGATTAATCTCAGCCCAGATCAGTGAGCCGGCACGCTGCTGGTCTGGGGTCAGCGGCGTTGGGCGGAGAAAACTGGTGCCTATAAATAGAAGCCGGGACCTGCAGGGTGGAGATTCTGGCTCATTTGACAAAGCTTTGTGTGGGACAGAGAAGAGAAGAGAAGGGAGATGGGTGCAGCATCAGTCAGAGATATTGGATGTCAGTCTTTATTTCATTTAATGGGCGGTTACAAAGAGATGAGTAAATTATAAAAGAGACAAAAAAAAGAAAGGAAGTAATGGAAAATTCAGTTAGCAGTAGGTGGGATTTGTTGTCACATGTAGAAAGGGGGTGATTATCTTTCAAAAGACGTGTCCAAAATAATCAAGTTTCTTTAATAACCAAACATGTTCACAAATAATAATTCACTAATATTTAAGCTGACTAGTTAAGTTTACTCAATAAGGACAAAAGCTGTGTTTCAATCATAAATGCACACAAAAAACACAAACAAAATCACACACAAAAAGGTTTGTTCACACAGTGAGTCACTAAAAATGCCATGCTGTGGTTCTCTAACTACTTCCTGTTGCGTTTTATGCCGGTGGTTATGCCCTGTTGTTGATCAAACAAAGTGTTTCTGTTGCAGTTTTGAGAAATAAACCAATTTTGATCTGGCCCAAAAAAACCTCCTCAGCCTACCACCAAAACCTTTTATCGGAACAGATTAGGTTTTGTTTCAGCCATTCTTTAAAATCTCTAAAATCTGCAAACATTTTTTTGTTGTTGTTGTTTTTGGGCTTTTGGGTTCCAAATCTGAGAACCAGGATGATGTTTTATATTTTGTGCTGAGCAGCCTCCATTAACATCTCCTCTTTTTGCGTCTCCTGTCCTTTAGAATCCTTTTACTCACAACTCACTAGAATATAAATAGGAAATAAGTGCTTCATAACAGATAAAGATCTCTGCACTAATTAGTTTCATTGCAGTAAAATGCACTGGCAAAATAGCAGAGAACTAAATGTTCTGGAGGTTGTGGGCTAGAATTTACAATACCTTGGGGAAACATTTCTGTCCTTTCAACTGTTTCAAACACAAACATTGTATTTTTGAGGGATTTTATGTGCTAGAACTCATAATAACTCTTAATTTGAAGTGAAACAAACATTTTACTTCAATTACTTCTGCAAGTCTTCCAGAGGATGTCTCAGCTTTTCAGACCTACATTAATATTATTATTTTCTCCATTTTTCTTTGTAAAGTAACTCAAGCTGGGGAGAGAGTGTGAACTGTTGTTTCTAACTAAACAACAGTTCTATGTAAATCTAGATTTTCGTCTAGATTTACATCGATCGACCATGTCGTTCAGTTTGTGGTTGTAGAGCGACAAAATTTGAAAAACAAAAATGCCCTCTCATGTTTGTGCCGTTGTTAGAATATTGAGCTCCACTGTTCATGTTCCTATTTGCAGTAAGTATGTCAGCATCTGTCTACTCTCCTTTACAGCTCCGGCTTGATTCTCACGTTTGTACTTGTGTGTGTATGTTTGTTTAGTCGTTCTATTTAGGACCATTTCTGACATATTTGCAACTCTTCTGAAGACTGCTGGACTGATTTGAATTAAGTTTTGGTTAAAGTTAGAGTTGGGAACGGACTAGTAACAGTTACGGTTATGGAAAATGTCTGGGTTTGTGTAAATGCAGTTCCTAAAATAAATGACTGTTAATACAAAGTCCTAATATGGGCAGAAATACAAATATTAATATCTGTCTTTGTTGTTGTTGTTTTCTGTGCATATTTAGTGTTTTGTGTTGTTAGCTTTAGCTGTCTCTCAGCTCATAAGACAACCATTTTTTAATAATGGCAATATTAATCAATGAAATTAAGATTAGAAATAGGTTTTAAATGCTTTATGGTCGCAATCATTTCAGAAGGGGAAATAAAATCTGAACTTAATGGTTAGTTTTCAAAATGGTGTAGGTTCAATTACACAGGTTACACAATTAGCTCCTGTGCCTCAGACATTGTGTATGTTATTTAAATTTAGACCAAACTGAACTTTTGACATCTGAGGAAAACTTCAGTGTTGTTAAAATGTCACTTTTTGAACCTTGAAACCACTGTCACGTTGGCACTTGATGTATATTTGCAGAGGAAGTGCAGAGCGGAGGCGGTGCATCACCAATAATCTTCCTAAGCGCAACACCAGCTGAGAATGGAACATATAAAACATTTCCAGTCAGTGTAATTGACTGTGAGAGACTTTTATTCCTTCCACCTCCATCTCCTGTAATATTAATTTAATAACATAAATAATTAGCTTTTCTGTAAACACACTCCCAAGGAAACGTTGCAAGAATTTAACTTGCACATCCTGTTTTTAAAGCGTCCGTCTACAACATGTCTATTCTGGTACTTCGAATATGACTCTTTCCATATCTTGGCTGCTTGTCTCTTGTTGCCGTGGCAACCGCTTTATGTGGCAGGTTGTCTGGGTGGGTTGGGCCGAGAGAGACAGACCGGTGGTTTTATATCTTTGTGTGTGTGTGTGTGTGTGTGTAGGTGGTTTTATGTAACCACCTTAAGCATCATTCGGAAAATGTTTCTTTTACTTGAATAAACTCTAAAGTAGTTTTTTTGGGGTTTTTTTTTTGGGAGAAGTGCTACACATCACGACATCCCGCATATAAACAATAACGCAGGAGGTGCTGCATTACTAATATGATTCAAATGCTGAGTAATAACTTAGAGTTTGTTTATCCTGTAGAGGACTGATGAGGAGGCGGTGTTGGACCGCGGGGGAACACGTTCGATGCTCAACACCAATTTTGAGAAGGAAGAACTTGAAGGTAATGACCTTATATGATGCTTATTGTCCTCAATATATTATTTGTTTGGTAATTATTATAAGTTGACTGAAAAATAACAACGAGCAAAAGTTTGAAATGATTTTGAACAAAAGAGTTATCCGGGACTTACAGGCTTTTCACAAGCGAATAGGAGAGGACAATTCTCATTTTAATAACTTTTTTTAATCATAAAGTGGAAAGTAAAAAAAGAGAGTGGGGAAAGTTTTGACCTCCTTACAGATTTCTTCCATTTTTTTCAGACCTTAAGACTTGAGCTTGTGACATTGAGTGTCTGCAAATGTGCTGTAATGAATGTTTTTGCTGCTAACGTAGCAGCTGATGTCAAAGTGTGCGCCGAAAATAAATCAGCATACAGCTGTCATAATTACTACTATGTGTCACTATTAGCTTAAAATAGGATCACTGTTGTATTTTGAACAACAGACTGATAAAAATCTATGAAGGAGCTTCTGTTTGTCTAGTTAAAGCCCTTCATAAATTGTTGTGAAAAAAAGTATTTGGTTCTTTTCTTGTGTGTTATTTTTTTTTCGTCACAGGGTTAAGATAACAAATTTTAATATCAAGTAAAGAAACTGAAGTCCACTGATGAATCATCCTGGTCTTATCTGCAGACTTCACTTCCCTCAGTTATAATTCAACATTAATGCCAAACAGCTTCACAGCACTGCATTAAATTATGAGTTATTCTTTTGTGTGTGAAAAGCATGAAGTGTTCTTTAAAACTTTTTGTTTGACAAAGCATAACAGATAATGTGACAAACATTATTAACACACTCAGAAATGTTCTCTATCTGAATGCTGAACGGTGCAGCCCCATGTTGTTTCCAGCACTCTGGTTGGGATGTTACAATGAAATCCAGCTCATGTAACAGATGATGCATCATGCTGTGTTTAGGAAAACATGGAGTAAAATAGGTTTCATTTATTCCTGTCCTGATTTTAAAAGTTCATAAATAGTTGTTGTTTTTTTTCTGTCCTGGATTAATTGGTTCTGAAAGCAAGAAAGCACTAAAAGTCTAAAATTTTGTCTTTGTTTCTACAAAGAATGAAGTTTTTATGAATTTCATTCAGGTTCGATTGATCAAACTTTTTCAGGCTGAGGACTAGTGATGTGTAATTTGTTTGATTTTCCGATATTTATTAATATTTAACCTATCGATTTTTCATCCACTAGTATCAATACATTAAATCCTATTTAGGTATTAAAATGCAGTTAGTTATCTTCAGGCTTTCATGAAAAAAAAAAGCTTGAATATGACCTTTGGTAAGCGAACTATAGCGCTGCACTTTGCATGTAAACAAATAAATGGTTGTTGCATCCAGTACCTCGCAGGCCACTAGGGGGCCCCCAGTGGACAGGAGACCACAGTTTGAGAAAGTCTGATCTAAATGTATTACATTTTAAAACTAAACTTTAAAAACCTGTAAAGCAGCCCTTTAGTTTAGCAACAACAGGAGACTATAAAGCAGAAAACGTTTGCGTCATTAGCAGCTAATGGTTTGCAAGTTGCAGAATCATCTTTCGCCATTTCTCTTCAGCTTTTTTTATGATAATTATTCAATTGAATTGAACTGAATCACTCCTTTAATCTTCGATATGAATATTCTTCAGATCCTTTAATTTGGCTGAGTTTCCACTAATTCCTTTGGCCGCCATACATTTCCAGATTTTTAATTAAAGGAATGTTGAAAACGCTGTACATTCATCTTAAGTGGCTGTAATCTCATCAAACCACAAACTACCGTGTAAACTGAAGCTGTGACGGACAAAAAGCTGTTTAGGTGAGGTGGGCAAAAAGGAAGAGACAAAAAAAGAAACATCATATGACATCAGCAGTTGGTCATGCCTGAGAGAGGCAAGCTATTTTTATAAAGCCCACCACACACACGAGTCCTGACTCACTCACGTACAAAACCCTCCCCTCACGTCTCCTTCCTCTACATCACTTCTGATCTGGATCATAACTACGTGGCTGGGAAAATTTGCTCCACATGCAGCAAATTTCCACCCTCTTCTTATTGCTTCCCACATACATAATTTATTGAGCGCTAAGAGCAGTTTGCTCTGGACAGGTCCATCTACTATGAGACATGCGCTGACAGCATCAAGCCTGTCCAAGTGACAAATATATTTTGACATAGTACATAATCTCGCTTAACCTCTATTCCTGCCTTCCTGTTGGTTTCTGGAGTCTCTTGCCGGTGTAACTGTGCTCAAGCAAGTAGAGATAGAGTTTATTAAACAAGTTTTTGAATTCATCATCATTTTGGGAGAATAGCTGCAAGTTTTTATAATTTATTCTTGTTTCAAACTCAAAAGGAAACCCCTTTGCTTTCTGAGCCAGTGATAAAACAAGAAGGTGAGGCAGCTTGTAAAATCTGGGTCAGGCAAACTCGAAACCTCTGCTTGCGGTGCTTTGCACGCAGTAATACCGTGTTACACCATCTCATCACTTATTTAACGCAAACTAAGCCACTCTTGCTGTTTGGCTGGAAATTATGAGACTCAAACGGTGATCAAATATCTTAACTAGCTAACCGTCATCAGTCGCTGCTCTCGAGCTTACACAGTGTATTTGGCTTTTCTGCATTTTATTACAGTTTAACCAGAGCTGCACTGATCTGATATTCATATCTTTATTGGTTCTAGATTGGATATTGAACTTTCTGAACCATTTCAAAGATGTATTGCAGTTTATTTTTACATGTTTGACCAAAGTAGTCAAGCTATTGCTATTATCAGTTTCAGTTTCTTTATTATTTATTTTCCATTGGCTGTCATACTGATAATTGCACTGAATGAACAAATTAAAGTTGCTTCATACTTGATCAAATGCTTGGTGTATTGTTGTGGTAAAGTTATCAAATAAATTTTTAATTCAGTACATTTGTCTGTCTTTAAAAAACAATAATTTTTTAAAGTCAATTCAGCTCCGTGATCCTGTATCAGGATGTTGAGTATCAGCTGATAGTGATATCGATTTCTGATGTTTAGTATCAGAAGTGAAAAAAGTGGCTCCCTTCCCTAAACCACAAATTTCACTGGATTTAATAGGGATTATATACAATAAACTGAAAAGTGGAACTAAAATGATGCATGTTTTTAAAATGACGTCTAAAAGTACCTCAAAGTATGGTGTAAAAAGTAAAGTTTAGTGCCCTTATTTTTGTCCAGACAACCTGGGGCCATCAGGAAAAAACAAATGGCCCCCGCAGCTCGACCGCAGTAAAAGAAGAGAGAGTCAGCTCAGATTCTCATCACGCTGACCCTGTGGATGCGAGCTCCTGTGTGCTTCCACACAGACATGAGAACGAGGCTGTAATCCTCACACTGCGACATGTCCTTTCAAAGTACAATGTTCATTATCTGTATCATACCAAAACGAAAATGACTCCAATTACGGTGGTAATCTTCAAAATCTATTTCATTCTCTTGAAAGGGGACAAGGGGCTTTCATTACCAGCACAGCAGGCCTGAAGGCAGCCGTTCCTTTAATTGAGGCTTCATGGCTGCTTGCTTGATGACATGGCATCTGTGGAAAGACATTACTACATTATTCAGAGCCTGTTTTTCTTTCTTTGCATCTTTTCTGTCACTCTTTTCTTCCGGCTTTAAGCTGTGAACGTGTCTTCATTTCTTTAAGTAGATTTTTTTTATTTGTGTCAGAATACTGGATTCATGCTCAGTGTCAAGTCTTGGGAATCCTGAGGCACAGAGAGATGAACAGCTTCAGGGTTTTACAGTACAAACGTATGAAAGATAAAACATTTAAAGTAATAAATAATATACCATGGAAGGCTTGTTTATTGTATAGTATAATATAAGCCTGTTGCATTAAGGGATCAGTCAATTATGTGGATGATAGATGAAAATAATCTTGATAATTTCCCTTCCGATAATTCTTAATCTGTTTTATTGATGGTTTTGGTTGTGTGTATTTTTTTATTCTTGTTTTAGTTATTATTTTTGGTTGTTATATTTTGCTTTGGATATTTAAGATACTGTCCAGTTCAAGTGCTCTACAAAAAATACGTTTTATTAGTTTTTGAGAGGGCAAACATGCATAATACTACTATTATCAATCATTTTTGGGACAATTTATCATCCAGCAAAATGTATCATCACAGTGGCACAAAGTATATCCAACAGTTTAGTTGATTCATGGGGATTTTGGACCCTCACTTATTCTTGTCCAAATTGACTTTGTTTCGTTGTTGTTTTTTTCCCCAGTGAAGCCAAATTCTGTTTGGCTGCTGAAAATTCACAAATTTTCCTGAGAAGTTATTCACTGTCATTGACATTGCAACAGATTGACAGCAATTTCACACGCTGAATATGGTTGAGAAGCATGACAGGCAACACATTGCTCCAGTTACAAATCGTGGCTGCCACAATCTGCAGATTTCGCCTTTCCATTAAGGAAAAGGCCAACAAAATGTGCACAATATTTGGACAATTTTTAGTCCAGAAATTACCTCTGACCTCTTTGTCCAATCCAAAAACAAATTGATATTCTACTTTCATTTTGAAGCTTAACTACAGAGTTAAAGGGGGGAAAAAGAAGCTATGGATCTAAGTCAAAATGTTGCAACTTCTGAGTTGGGCCATTTTGGTTTCAGGTCACCGCACTCTCTACATCGGAGTCCACGTCCCCTTGGGTCGGAGGTCACACCGTCGACACCGTCACCATGGACACAGACACAGGAAGAGGTCCAAGGAGAGGGACTCCACAGGGGAAGACGGTCGAGAATCACCCTCATATAGTAAGTGATAGTGACGTGTAGAGCTGAAGTTCAGAAAATGATTTGGCAGAGCTGGGAGCTAAAAGCTATTTAAATGGAAATCTTTATAATCTTTGTGTTCAAATAACCTATTCTGTCCTTGTAGCAAATTTCTATCAGTATGCTGTGCTTCTTTAGGCTAGCTTCTTTAGCTTTAGCTCTTTGAATGCTGTACCTCCAAAGAAATACTGGTGAAACTTTTTTTTCTTTGTTTTTCTTTCACTTTTTTTCCCCATCAACTTCTGCATAGACACTCCAGCTCAGAGGGTGCAGTTTCTTCTGGGAACAGAGGACGGCGACGAAGAGCACATCCCACACGCCCTGTTCACTGAGATGGACGAAATCTGCCTCAGGGAGGGCGAGGACGCCGAATGGAAAGAGACGGCTAGGTGAACTTCTCTTATCTGCGTTCTGTCTGAAAATTGGTGGAAAGAGATTTTTTTTAAGCGTTATTCAACTCTTTGAACTTGTTTCCAGGTGGCTGAAGTTTGAAGAGGATGTTGAAGACGGCGGCGAACGGTGGAGTAAGCCCTACGTGGCGACCCTGTCTCTGCACAGCCTGTTTGAGCTGCGGAGCTGCATCATGAACGGCATCGTGATGCTGGACATGCGGGCCAACTCCCTGGAGGAGATCGCAGGTCAACACCGCAGGCGGGCCAGGCGGTTTTGTCTCATTCCTCATCGCTCTTGAACTCTTTCAGATTTTGTCTGTCAATACGGCTGAAAAAACGCCTCAAAAATTTGATAAAAAAACTGGAATTTTATCAAAACTGCTTTGTTTCCATTAAGCAAAATTATTTTCCAAATTTCAATTCGCCCAATTTTATGCAGCTCTTGATCCCTCAGCACTAAGCTAAAAATACATTATTTCACACAAAATACCAACTAAATACTCCTGTTTTCCCCCATGCATTAACTCTTAATATAAGAATGATCTCACTTTTCAGTCAGAATGACCTAAATAAAATAAAAGCAGGAGACAACATGGAGCTGCCGGTGTGTTTTTGAGGTCAGTTAGGGGAGAGAATATTTATCTGTGCTGCTGCAGAAATGGCCTGAACAAAACCTGATCCGGCACAATTAAATCACTCACAGTGGGTCAGGTTTATTTTTGCTTTTTTTTCTTTGTTTGCTATATTTTGGGCATGATCAGCTTAGCGTCGCTGGCTGTCATGCTGAGGCAGAAGAAGCAGATTAATTACTGATCATAATTTATTTATTTTTCTCACGTAATGTGTGATTTTTATATGTCAGATATGGTTTTGGATCAGCACGAGGGGTCCGGCTCTCTGGGTCCGGATGCCCGGAAGAGGATCCGCGAGGCCCTGCTCAAGCAGCACCATCACCAAAACCACAAGAAGCTGGCCAACCGCATCCCCATTGTACGCTCCTTCGCTGACATTGGCAAGAAGCAGTCTGAGCCTCATTCCATGGACAAGAATGGTAAACACACACACACACAAGGTGCTGTCAATAGTCAAATACCTGTTTATTTCCTTTGTAGTTGTCCCACTTTACGCCACATATTTCTATTGTGTTCATTGCAAATTTTCTGCAAAAATGCTCAAAAACATTGGGTTTAAGTGACTGCTAACTCCCACCAGCAGGTGGCAGTACCTCTTACTTTTGCTACACTGTTGCCTCAAGCCTTACTTAAAGTCGAGTTGTATTACAAGATCGATGTGGCGAGTACCAAAAAGTCCGTAATATTTCTAAATTAACAACACAAAACCTGTGAAATCCTGCATAGGAAGCTATTTATTATTATTTTAATAGTTTGTTAATGGGATTTAACAATATGTTCTGGAAGATTCATAAAGTTTATTTGGCCCAAATGAAAATGAGCGTGGCTGGATTCAGGCCTGCTGGGCATCTTATTGCAGGGATTATTGGATTGACAAAACTCCCACTCACAACATGGCGGCAAAACTGATGCGTAAAATCCATCATGTGATTATGCAGCATGTTTTAAGTCCGCAATGTTCCTTAGGCCACTGATATCCACACTAAAGTGCTAGAAGTTTATTTTGATTTCACAAAAGACTCAAAACCTACTACAAGTTGTAAATCAATATTTATCAGACGGCTTAACAATAACATTAAAACATATAAATATTGGGCTTTCTCACTAGTTAAAGGCTGGAGATGATAAACAAATAGCTGATTCAAAACTGCATTACCGGCTCAGTGACCTTCATCTATTGGCAGCACTTTCACCTTTTTGGAAGAGGTGGACACAATCCTAATAAACACGGGATAAAGCTACTCACTGTAAACCTTTTTCATTCTATCAACAAGGACAATAATGTGATCATTGCTTCAGAAGAACAGGCTCAAGGATGCCTGACTAGGATGCAACCCTCCGCGTATCAGGAGCAAACTATTCCAAAACAAGCTGATAACATTGATTGGAGACGGAGCGACTGGTTCTCCTCCTCACTCCTCCCTCCCTCTCTGCTCCTCCACTCATTCACTGCATTTGCAAGATGCCTATGAAGAAATGTCTTCTCGACCAGAGTTTCTCAAGTTCACAGATGGAATGAATCACCAACACAAAACACGACATTACCTGTTTGGATCACTACAAGAAAATGTGCAAAAAACAGAAATATACAAAATACAGCGGTCCTAATTCAAACCTCAGACTGAAGAACGTTTGGCCTCCAAGTCGCTTAAACAAGCTCTGTTAAATACCAAATCTCTCTGTGCTAAAGCTCTATTAGTTAATGATTTCATCACTGAGCATAATATTGATATGTTTCTGACAGAAACATGGTTGAATGACATGTCAAACAAGCAACACACACCCAAGGACACACACTGGACCTGGTTATCAGTAATGGTGTGACTGATGTCTCTGTGACTGATGTCGCCCTGTCGGATCACTTCCTGTTATCGCTGAAAGTTCTTCATACTTTGACCCACTTGGACAAACAGCTACTATCACCAAAAGTTCTTTCACAGAAAACACAGCAGAAACATTTAATCAAATCTCCTCTTCTTTGCCCTTGAACTGTAATGATGTAGATAAGCTGGTAAATAATTTTCCGTTTAAAGTTTCAGAAACGTAATCAATTACGAATTGAATGATGGCACTTGACTTAATGTCATGTTTTGATTGTTGATTCTGTGTGCTCTAGAAATAATATTTGATTGTCTAGTTTTCACCAATAAAGATCCAGCAACAGCGAGGGCAAAATGTATCCACCTTCCAGAGGTTGCAACCGTAGCGTGCCGTTTCCCTGCGTCGTCTCTGTTTGGGAAAGCAGTTCTCGTGAAAGCCGATATTGTTTTCCTGCTCTCTGATAGGCCAAACGGTCTCACCGCAGTCCCAGCCGTCCAACGAGGCCAAACAGGACGTCAGCCGAGAAAACAGCGCCGTGGACTTCAGTAAGGTGAGCAGTCAGAACAACTACTGCTCTTCTTGTTTGTCTTTGGCCGGTGAGAACTGAACACATAACAAGCGCAGTGTGTTTAACCAGTCTGGGGTTACATGTGTGAAATGGTCACCAGCAGCTTCTCACAAAGGTAACCTGACTGGCGTCAAACGGCATCACACGGTGTTTTCTTTAGCCAGTTCAAATTCTCCTTTAATTCTTTGTTTACAGAGTGCCTTTTTTGATCATTTATCCAGCTTTCGGTCCAGAATTGATCCGTTTGCGTCTTGCTTTTGCAGATTGACCTCCATTTCATGAAGAAGATCCCTCCTGGAGCGGAGGCCTCCAATGTGCTGGTTGGGGAGCTGGAGTTCCTGGACCGCCCTGTGGTGGCTTTGGTCCGCTTGTCTCCTGCTGTGCTGCTCAACGGCCTCACCGAAGTTCCCATCACCACCAGGTGATCCAGGCGCCGTCTGAAAGTCCTGCAGTTTGGTTTCTCTTTTAGATTTTGCTTTTCATGTCAGATCTGAACGTGTTGCTTTCGTTGCACAGGTTCTTGTTCATCCTGCTGGGGCCTCTGGGTAAAGGTCCCCAGTACCATGAAATTGGGCGATCTATTGCTACACTGATGACTGATGAGGTGAGGCAACGGCAAAAACAAACTGAAATCTTTATAGGATGAAGAGTATTTATGTTTTATTATTCTCACAAAGCATTTTGTAGCAGACACAAACAGCAGCTTATAATCAATTTTATAGTTTATATATATATATTTATTTTAAGAATAAAGTTATAATACGACAAAGTAGTAATAATATGACTATAGAAAGTCAGAATTCTACCTGAATAAAGTCATGTTATGAGAATAAAGATACAAACATATGAGAATCACATATTACCAGAATAAAGTCATAATAAATTAGTATAAGATTATATACTAGGAGAATGAAATAATTATTTTATGAACATTCCTCCACAAAAAGATAAAATGAAGAATGTTGAGCATCTTGTGCCTTGGTATCAGTTTTACAAGTTATGAAATACTTCATCTTTTTATATCAGCATCCAGTTATTATCAGTCGAAGGGCTTTGAAATATTTGTGCCAACAAATGGATGTCGAATAAAGAATCTTGGACTGCATGATCCCGTCAGATCTTGATAACTCACTGGAAGCTTTGCTCTCATTAAAACAGATTTGTCTTGGTACTATATTCTCTATTGATATTATGACTTTATTCCCAGCAATATTGGGAAAAACAAATGGCACAGTTATATATATATTTTTTGATAATTCATCAGAGATGTGAATTTTTAGAGATCACACACTACATCGCCTGCTGTGATTCATCCGAAAGGTGTCCCACAGGAACGTGGCAGGACCCTGTGGAGTCCAGTCGAGTTCTTTGACACCACATTCATTTATTCATGCCTTCACGCGGACAGCTTTGCTCTCTGGTGGACAGTCGTCTTACAGGAAGGGTTCGTCCCAAACTTGTTGCCAAATTGTCTTGGTATGCTGCAGCATTAAGGATTATTTCACTGGAACGAAGAAGCCCAGTCCAAATCCTGGAGAACAGCCCCACGCCATAATCCCCTCTGCATCAAGCTTTACTCTTGACACAACACAGTCAGATAAGTGTCGTTCCCCTGGCAACTGCCAAACCCTGACGCCTTCATCCGATTGCCAGATGGAGAGGCGTGATTTAGCCCTCCACTCCGATCCTGTGCAGTGGCGGCGTGCTCCGCACCACTGCATCCAGTGCTTTGCATTGATTCTACTCGGTGATGCAGCCAGACTTCCATGGAAACCCATTACATGAACATTTCTATGTACTGTTAGTGTGCAAATAAAGTTTGGATGGTCTGAAGCTCTTAACTGCAGAAAGTTGGTGACCTCTATGCCGCCGAGGGATTTTGGGTGGCCTATTTGCTGTTGTGATCGCTGCCACTAACAGTTGATGATTGAACCTTTAATAGAGAGAAAAATTAGACCTATTGGACATCTAACGTCACTTGTCTGAGGAGAGTGACTCATTCTTTCACACCTGTAGCCATGAAAAGGATTGAAACACATCTATTCATAGATTTGGAGAGCGAGCCACTGCTTTCAGCAAACTAGTGTGAACATAATATAATTATTGTTAGTATTTTTTTGGGCTAAATGCTGCATCAATAACTATATTGTCCAACAACATATTAGTTCCTTTAAACTTTAAACACATTAAAGGTTATGAAATTAGCCATCATGATGTCTATCTAAAGCTTAAAAGTCTGGAATTATGTGTGGAGACATAAAGCTTGGATTTTGTTTTGACCAGGTCATATGTTATTGCGAAACTCATTTTCACATTAATGAAAATATATATTTAATGTCAAAAACACAGATTTTCCATGATGTCGCCTATAAGGCCAAGGACAGGAGTGACCTGGTGGCAGGCATTGACGAGTTTTTGGATCAGGTGACTGTGTTGCCCCCCGGCGAGTGGGACCCCTCCATCAGAATAGAGCCGCCGAAGAATGTTCCCTCTCAGGTAAATTCAAAATGTAGAGATTTTGGATTCTTCTTTTATTCTCTTGCATTCTGCTTTCAGGATGAAATTAATAGAATGGCCGAATTTAGCAACTACTTTGAACATCTCCTAATTGTCTGCTCTTTTCTGTAAGAGACCTTTTGAGACCTCTTTAAATTGCAGGACACTGAGCTTTTTTTTTTTTTAACTGCAGCCTTTATGTGTCCAGTTGAAATGCTCTGCTGTGGCTGTTTGTGTTTGTCACAGGACAAATTAGGCTGCACTTTAAAGCTGGCATATACCCAGCCTTTGATTGACAGTGATGTTCACTGCACAGGAAAAGCGAAAGATCCCCCCCGTTCCCAACGGAGTGACGGATCTTGGAGAGTCTGAGGAGCATGGAGGACATGGTGGCCCTGAGCTCCAGCGCACGGGGAGGTGAGGGCTGGAGATCAACGGAATAATTTAGCGTTTACACTCTGTCACTTCTTACAGCTATTCTCTGTGCCTGTCTTCCTGTCGCCTATTAGCTGCTTCACTGCTCCCAAACTGTTAATTTAGCTCATTTAGTGTGCAGACTATCCTATTGGGGGAATGTCATTCTTCACAGCTCAAAACAGAGATCTGTTGTTTTAGTATCACTTCATTGCATATTAGTCGCATTGATTAGACCATAAAGGAAAAACATTTCTTTTAGACAGATTTCAGAGTTGCAACATTTTTCTTCATGTTTTTGTTTTCAGTTGTCTTTGCATTTGATCCACACTCATCATTTGAAACTATTCAGACATAAAACCTTCAGAAGTAGATCTGATGTCATGTCAGTAAATGAGACATTGATCCATTTACTGCGACAGATTTTAAATGTTGGAATAAAACTTTTGTGCTTGAACATATTTTACTACTACGATTGAATCTTAAGCCCAAACTTGTCGGTCAGCCATTTCCTGCTCCCTCCATTGGTACCCCCACCTTTTCCGCCATCCTCTCTGGACTGACATAAGCATAGCAGTCCACCCAACGTTGCCACGGCAACCTACTCCGACGGTACCTTAGCAGGACTGACTGCACAGTTGTCGGAGGCAAACCCAGCATGGGGTCACTTTGTAACTCCAGCTTTGTTTACCGATGTTTAATTTGGTGAATCAACTGAAAGCGGAAGAGCTAGTGTTTGGCTATGACCACCTGCCATGCGCTAACATGTTTACCAGCCGCTTCCGCTCACCTGATAGAGCCAGAAATGGTAGAACCCATTGATCAAGACAGTTTGTAGTAACGGTATGTTGTGATGATCTGTAGCAGGAGAAGATAATGGATTTTTGCTGGTGTGTTGTTGATTAAACTCTAAAAAGGGGATGGATAGACTATTGGTACGTACTTTTTTCTAAAGTAGGGATTTTAGATGTGTTATACATTTACAGATTTCTATAAAGAGCCTAGAATAATTTATTTCACCATTAGTTGATTCATTTTAAGGGTGCAAACTATTTGCTGCTCTGGACATGAATAACATAAGTTTGTGAAAAATATTACAAGTTGCTTTATTGCTTTTGTAATCATATATATATATATATATATATAATTTTTTTGCTGTAATTTTTAGTCAGATTGTGATTTTACATAGGGTCACTACATCCAGGTGTATCATGTCAACACGGGTATTTTCATACAAAGAGGACAAGAAACGCACTGATTCATATTTTGTCTGTTTCAGTCTCGCAACTCCCCCACTCAGCTCCTGCAGACTAGCCAGTAGCAATTAGCAAACTGCTAGTGGAACTGCACATCAGCCAAACTCATTATAGGAGCTACTTCTTAGTGCAACTCTGGTAAAAACGTTGTTAAAGGGTTAATAGAAGAGCCATGTTGTGATGACTTCCTGAAGCCGGAGTTTCTTAAAGAGACAGAGGCCCAATTCCAAAGCAACAAATTACAAAGTCAAATTGCCTTTAAGTGATATTTGATATATGTAGCAATTTAAATGGTACTATGTGCCTGGAAAATGCATAATACTATCCCTTTAACATGGCTGTGTTATTGCAGGATATTTGGTGGGATGATCTTGGACATCAAGCGAAAAGCCCCTCACTACCTTTCAGACTACACAGACGCCATCAGCCTGCAGTGTCTGGCCTCCTTCCTCTTCCTGTACTGCGCCTGCATGTCACCTGTTATTACCTTCGGAGGACTCCTGGGCGAGGCCACAGAGGGCCGCGTGGTAAGTTTCCACTGAAAAGACTATCAATGATCAGAGATTTAAATCTACAGTGTCTGCAGTTACCATAAGCAGACATCATTCATTTATTTATATTTTACAAAATATAACCATTTTCATTGACAAATCAATGATTCAATATCTTCATGTTTTTGTATAATTTGTGAAAATAAATACAAGTTTTACTTCTTTTAGAAGGTATATTATGTAGAAAATGACAATACGGCGACAAAGTCATAGCACGTTCAGAAAGCTGAGTGGAAGGAAAATATTTGCTAGGAAAAGGTGCATCAGCAAAAATATTCTTTTTATTGATCTCATGTATCAGTCAACTTTTCAGTAGATGATGGACAACTCACTATCTTTATTGACTGGAAGTCATAATCGTCATATTGACAAGAAATAAAGGATTTAAATATTTCAATCTATTTAATGAGTTTCGCTTCTGAAATGATAATATTCACCAAAAAAAAAAAGATTTGCTGTCCTTAACATGTTTGTTTGTGCTATGTATTAAAAAGCAACAAGCCCTTCAAACCTCTAAGGGCTTGTTAATCAGAACTCTGGTTACGGTTCTTCCAGAGTGCCATTGAGTCTCTGTTTGGGGCGTCAATGACTGGGATAGCCTACTCTCTGTTTGCCGGTCAGCCCCTCACCATCCTGGGCAGCACTGGGCCTGTTCTCGTCTTTGAGAAAATCCTCTTCAAGTTTTGCAAGTAGGCTTCTTTTTCTTCCTCTTTGTTTCTGTCCTTATTTCTTTCTTCCTTCCTTTACTTCATTTGGTAAAATACTGTATGTTAGTTTCTGCCAGTTTGATTCTTGTGTGTGTGCCTCAGGGAATATGGCCTCTCCTACCTCTCCCTGAGGACCTGCATTGGGCTGTGGACGGCCTTCTTCTGCCTGCTGCTGGTGGCCACAGATGCCAGCTCGCTTGTCTGTTACATCACGCGCTTCACCGAAGAGGCTTTCGCCGCACTAATCTGCATCATCTTCATCTACGAGGCCCTGGAGAAGCTGATTCACCTGGGGGTGCACTATCCCATCAACAAACACAACGACCTGCAGAAGCTCACCCAGTACTGGCAAGTGTCTCTGTCCTGCAGGTTGCAAAGCAGAAACCACATGATCCCAGCAATCTTCAGTTCTAAATCATTACAAAGAGATTACATATGTAATCTGCAGAGTGTACTAAGTTCAGCATTTTTGGCCAAAACATGCTAAAGTACCACAGCTATGTCTTGGTTCATTGGTGAAGGACACAGTTTATGGTTGAAGCGTTACTTGTAAACGGCGATTACAATGTAAGAAAATGACTTTTTAAAGCGTACTGATTTTTTTAAATCTCAAACAGGTGTAGCTGTGTTGAGCCCAGGGACCCGAGCAATGAGACCCTGCGATTTTGGGATGAGAGGAACATCACAGTCTCCCAGGTCAACTGGACCTCACTGGAGGTCAAGGTAAAGAACCCATTTATTTGTACAGGAATGTTTCCACTGAGCCAAATATTTTTTCACATCCCTGTAAATCGTTTTCCTCAACGACTGTCTGCCTCGTCTCTTTGCCCTTTGATTATTACCACATCCATCATCGTCTCCATTCACACCGGGGCCAGTAGGAGTGTGAGATGCTACATGGGGAGTTTCAGGGGCCCGCCTGTGGCCACCATGGCCCGTACATCCCAGACGTCCTCTTCTGGTGCGTGGTGCTCTTCTTCACCACAGTCTTTATGTCGGCCTTCCTAAAGGAGTTCAAGTTCAGCCGCTACTTCCCTACCAAGGTACTCAAACTGACACTAATTTTATATGTTTTGTTATTTTAGTTTCAGTCTCTGTGGCTTAGAGAGCATGTTGGATTTATTTGCGATGCCTATGCTAGTATTGTATATCAATGGAGAAATCTGATACTACTCCATTTTTGTTTACATTTGGTGAAAAAAGGAAGTTACGCTGGTCTTCTTCTGAGGTTTTGTGTTGTTTCCTTCAGTAGTTCTTGGTCAGAGAAACCACAGGCGAGGAGGGGAACAGGTTTTTCAATTAGTTTAGATCGTTTGAAACAGTGCAGTGACTGTGAATCGCACCAGCTGAAAAAATAACATATTCTGCTATTTTGCTCCCTAATCAAATCGAGTTTACTGGTGTAAAACACCCACTATACAGTCTAAGGTCTTACATCCGCAAAAGAAGAGTATCTGATGGCCAGATCTTTAAGAAATGTGTAAAAAGCAGAAATTTCAACTCATCATTTAATATATTCTATTGGTTTAACATGTTGTTTGATGAGATTTCAGAGCAGAATGCTCGTAACGCAGCAGAGAAGGGCTGCTTTGGGAATTTTATCTGAAGATAATAACATTTGGGGATCCTCTGGGCTCTATTTCGAGCCACTTTTATTATCTTTTTCCTCCTCAACCTTAAATTAAGTTTAAGTTCACATGTAGTTTGTTACTTAGTAAAAGTACAGTTTAAATGATATTATAAAGGCTTATTACACATGCTAGCTCTTCAACTGCAGTGAACCAGCTTTCAGTGTCTTTGGCTTGGTACCAAAAGGGTACCAAGCCCTTTTGGAAAATGAAATCAGCCTTGTCAGCAGAAAGGAGCACAGATTTCAGAAAACCCAGTACCAGATGGACCAGAACCAGCAGATGACATCAAATCATCCTCTGGACTAGAAGCAGAATGGATTCTCCACTCTTTCTCTTCAGTCTTGGACATTGGTTTAAAATGCAAACTTTACTTCCATCTGGAAAGTAAAGTTTACTAAATATTCTCACCATAATTTCAAAATATCTATTCTTTGTTCACACAAAGGGCCTTTTTAAGGACCTGCAAGCTGCAGAATGAAACCAACTTCACTTATTAATAATCCTCCATTTAGTTTTGAAATCTGCATAAGTGATAATACAGAAACTGCATCATGAGCATATACTGCCATCTACTGGCTGTTTGGGAGCACAGCGAGAGCGATGCAGTCTGTGTGGCCATTCTATGCAAAGTTTCTATGGGTTGTCATTGAGATGACACACAGCAGTGTGGGGTGATGTTGGCTCACTCCAGCGTGTCGTCTGAACGCCACCTTGTGGCGATGAATATTACTTTGCAATAACTTCTAAGCATCCTATACATTTATGCCGCAACATCGGAGTTTCTTGAATGTCGCTGTTTTGATTTAAAAGAACTCTTCTTTTTCTTGCTCTTTATTTTTTGCGGCAGCTTTTTTGTTTGTTTTACTAGAAAATACAGAAGTTGAATCATTTTCAAGAACACCAGTGCTATACTATTAATAGTTAAAAATCAGTGGAACGAAGCAGATGGAATGAAGACATTATTAAATAGTTTTGGTTTTTTTTTTCTTAATTTTCAGCTGAGAACTGCGATGGCATATTATGACCGTTGTAAAGATTTTTGTAGAAAATCTCTCAAAATTAAAAAAAAAATGTTGGAAAGTTACTCATTGTTTTTCCATATACGACGGCCCTGATACACCGTGATACACAATGCATGGGCAACCTGAATAAATACTCTTTTTGAAGGTGTTCTTGAATTGTACTCTTTTTCCATATTCCAGTTTGAATTCATCATGGTCTTTGTCTAAAGGATATGTATGTATATCTTTGTTCTGTCCAGGTGAGGGCTGTCATCAGCGACTTTGCAGTCTTTATCACTATCCTCACTATGGTCCTTGTTGATTATGCCATAGGAATCCCATCGCCTAAATTACAAGTCCCCAACAAGTTCAAAGTAAGTCCCCATGACAGCCTTGTGTGTGAAATTCTGCACCTGTGTTTGCAGTAAAGTAGAAGATTTTGATCGGCAAAAACACAAAATCTCACTATGATCTTTGTCCACTTTCAAGTGCAAATATCTCAGTACACTTTAAACTGGACAAAATTAACTTTACCTTTCGGCAAGATATGAGAGCTTGTTTTAAGTAAATGATAATTCCTTAATATTGATTGTGGAAAATGTCTTGTTGTAAGTGAAACAATCTGACAATTGTTAAAAAGAAACCAGATTTTATCACTAAACTATATTTTGAAGTATTATACATGCAAATTCCACCAAAAAATAATAATCTAAATCCTGTTTTAAATGTTTTATTTGAACATTTATGTATAAAATCTTTAGATATCTCATCACTTAAGAAAAATGTCCTATTTTACTCCTGGAAGCCAACGAGAGACGATCGGGGCTGGATTATAAACCCGGTAGGACCCAACCCGTGGTGGACCACCATCGTCACCTTTATTCCCGCTCTGCTCTGCACCATCCTCATCTTCATGGACCAGCAGATCACAGCAGTTATTATCAACAGGAAGGAGCACAAGCTGAAGGTTTGCACCAGCTCATTTCTCTTTGCCGTGCGACGCCTCATCAGCGCTGAAGTCTGTCCCTGTCGGCCCCTGCAGAAAGGCTGCGGCTACCACCTGGACCTGTTCGTGGTGGGGGTGATGCTGGGCGTTTGCTCGGTGATGGGCCTGCCGTGGTTCGTGGCGGCCACCGTGCTCTCCATCTCCCACGTGAACAGCCTGAAGCTGGAGTCGGAGTGCTCGGCTCCTGGAGAGCAGCCCAAGTTCCTGGGCATCCGCGAGCAGCGCTTCACCGGCCTCATGATCTTCACCCTCATGGGCTGCTCCGTCTTCATGACCTCCATGCTAAAAGTATTTACCGTACTCGGCTCACGTCAAAAAGCATTCAAAAATGCTAGTAGAGTTGCACAGAAACCGGTTTTTAAAGAATTAAATTTTACCCGTTAAATTCAGTCCAGTAATCTGGACTGAATTTTAAAGTCACCAGGATCTCCTCACATACTTTAAAAGTCTTTAAATGTCAGAAATTCATTGGAAAATAATGACAACTTGAGATAAAAAAAAAATCATGATCTGACATAAACTTGTTAGGAAAGTATTACAGATTGAAACAAAACCATAACTAAATTAGCATAGCTCTAAGTTTTGCGATCCTGACCCTGACCTTTCTGCTGGTCTCTTCTCAGTTCATCCCTATGCCGGTCCTCTACGGCGTCTTTCTCTACATGGGAGCATCTTCCCTCAGAGGCATTCAGGTGAGCATGCACAGAGTCCAGCAAGAGCCAGAGCTAACCCACAAAACACTCATTTATAAATCTCGCTTGTATCCTCAAAGTTCTTCGATCGCTTGAAGCTGTTCGGCATGCCAGCCAAACATCAGCCCGACTTCATCTACCTTCGACATGTGCCGCTGAGGAAGGTCCACCTCTTCACCATCATCCAGCTCAGCTGCTTAGTCCTGCTGTGGGTCATCAAGACCTCCAGGGCGGCCATTGTTTTCCCCATGATGGTAACCTGACTGTGTCTGTTGCTTGTGCCATCTTCGCTTGCCTGGTATCTTCATCTGGCTGTTTCTCCAGGTCTTGGCGCTGGTGTTTATTCGTAAGTTGCTGGATTTTATCTTCACCAAGAGAGAACTGAGCTGGCTGGATGATCTGATGCCGGAGTGGAAGAAGAAGAAGCTGGAGGACGCAGCACAAGAGGTGCAGTAGAGGAGCGCAGTCTCAGATGTTGGATGCCTTACAGTTTGCTGCAGGTTTTCTCTGTTTTGTCTCTTCCTGCAGGAGGAACACAGTATTATCGCAGAGGAGGAAGGGATCGTTCAAGTCCCACTAGAGGGGCACTACAGGTGAGTGTTTTCCACCTTTAGTTTAGCTTTGAGTGTTGATATTCTATTAGAATATGAAACAAAAAAGCAAACAAGTTCTATTTCTTAAGACTGAAACACCTTTCTTCCCTCTGCTGTGTTTGAAGGGGTGACCCAGCCACGGTGAACATCACCGACGAAATGTCTAAAGGATCTTTTGGGAACATGTGGAAGGGCGTCAGTCCTGCCGAGAGCACAAAAAAGGAACTGGGATCGAAAAGGTACGCTGATAATTCCCAACGCTTCATGGGTAACGTACTACATAAGTACTTCTGCTGTTGATGCAAAATCTGAAAGTTTTTCTTCTGGAAAGGCCTCCATATTAAGTGGCAGGTGTTTATGACTGAACTGCTACTTTTCCAGTGAAGAAAAGAAAAGAAAAGAAAGATCTGCATTGCAGAGCAGCTGTGCCCTTGCAGATTTCCCGCTGCATAGACTAACATAGTTTGTCCTGCCTGCTTCTCTCGCTCCATCATGCCCCTAAGCTCCCCTTCCTAACCTCTCAGAAGCTGATACCCCGAAGGTAAGCTGTTCCCAACAGTCCCTGTCGCCGTGCAGAGTCTCACTTTGTGTTGCATGCTGGAACCGACCGTCTGTAGCACGGGTGTCTGACTCCAGTCCTCCAGAGCCATGTTACTGCTTCAACAAACCTGAATTAAAATTTTTGGTACATTAGCAGAACTCAACCGCATCCTGAAGAGGCGACTCAGTCATTTGACTCAGATGTGTTGAACTAGGGAGACAAATAAAAGCTGCAGGACTGAAATTTGACACCCCTGCTATAATGTCTTGATTTGGTTAACTCTATGATATGAAGTGACTATCGCCGCCGTTGAACCGTTCATGTCGTCAGGTTGTGCATGTTCGTTTAAGATTTTAAATGCATTGATAAAAATCTTCACGGTCCTTGCACATTTTGTTGTGTTACAACCACATCAAGTTGTAGCAGCGATCTGTAACTTTTATAACTTGTTTCGAATTGCGAATGTTAAAATTATTGTTTTTCCTAAGTGTTTGTACGACGATTGCCGTTGTAACGTAATAAAGTTTAATCTGTACGAATGAAACCAAAAGGCAACATTAGCTCTTTGTTAATGAAAAGAAACATAATATCCAGTCAGACATATTTGCATGTTTTGTTGCATGTCTCCTAACAATCATCCCATCATCCTGAGTTTCCATTTGCTTTAAACTTTTTTTCGTTTCCTTTTTCTTCCCCTGAAGTTGCGCCAGAAGCGGTGAAAAGCGACACAAGCGGAGGAGGCATAACAAGAGCCTGGACAGGGAGACGAGTTTGTGAGGACACATGTTGGTGACGCCACTGTGCCGTCAATCAGTAAATACAAATAAAAGAAAAATAGAGAGAGAAAAAAAAACAAAGCAAATATACCGTGCCACACTCAACCACCTATGTACTGTGCTACACTGTGTTTTTAGTCATGTAAGTCTGTGTGCAAGTTCAGAAGAAAGAAGTATTTGTTGGAAACCATAAGCAACATAAGAAAACTCACTGAGTTAGACACCAAGTTAGGCAAACAAGGAAGAACCAACTCTGGACTTAATTTGATCCGCATTCAGACCAGTAACGGGTATAGGAATGATCAATCAGTGAAAGGCTAGCATGTTGCAGAGAGTGTATATGACAATATCTGTTGAAACTAAGCTGTCAAGCACTTTAACAGTCTATCATCTGCTGAAGGAGCCTTTGGTATCTGTAAGACATTGCTCCACTATTGGTTGCTCTTCTTATTCCCCTCAGTAGCTGCCGTTTTGTCACAAACGTGTGCAAAACTTTACCAACATTCCGCTAATGTGAAAAATGTTGCCATTGTGGCGTTTCCATTGTATCTTTCGGCATTCCCGAAAGATACATATATTGCTGCATTGGCTTTGAATGATGCCCAGAAGAAATCTTTTGTATTTGTAGGGAAATTGCAAACAATCTGGACACTTTAGCAGTGATTCCAAACTGGGAATGATATCGAATCAAAACATAGGCATTGCTTGAAAATCAATAGGATTTGCTACGTTAGATGTCAAATGATCCGAATAAATAGATAGAAATAGAAACTAACTACTGTGTATTTTTCTGCATTTTGTACTTTCAACCTCCAAATGAGGCTGTCCAGCACTGTTTGTGTGAAATATTTTGTCACAAATGCAAACACCCCCCCGACTTTTTCTACCACAACTTTCACCAAGTTTTATACGGAACGGATTTTGATCCCGCTCAGAATTCCAACTTTTAGGAACCTTTGATACAGTTTTCCAGTTAAAACGTTTCAAAACCAAAGTACGTCATCAAACTGCAACCACTGGATAAAGATTTTTTTTTCTTTTTAAGGTCCTTTTGTGATAATCTGTTAAAATTGCTGACATGGTTCTAGTTATAAAACGTTTAAAACCTCTGTTCTACCATTTTAATCCTTCTTAGTCTGCATGCGGATCAAATTACATCCAAATCGGACCGTTCCCGTCTTGGTGCCTAACTTGGTGCGGACCATTAAGTGTAATGGTGATACAGAACCAGCAACAGAGTGAAGCCAGAATTATGACTCCAACAATATCTTAGTCCATAGGCCAATTCCTGACAGATTACAAATGATTTTTAACATTTTCTTTCTTTGTATTTTGTATGTTTTTTTATATTTTTTCCAAAAAAATAAAATAAAAACAACTGCAAGTTGTCTCTTTAAAACACCTGCCACAGCAAGTGCAATGGATTTCATGTGGAGCAATGAATGCTGCAGCAGTATTTCGCACCTTAGAATAGCATGGTAATAGAATGGTCTCCTCCAACTCACACCAACCTAAGAGCGCTGGCTATGTAACTTTCTGAAAGTCAACATTTTCTATATACTACAATGTAAATCTAAATGTCTACGTGTCAGTGGCTGTGTTCACCTTTGATGTTGCACATATAAATGTTTCTCCTTCAGTCGAGTTTTTCCTCGGTTTACTTCCTGAGAAATGTCCATTTTAGCCTTCTTACTAAGAATGAACTGAGAAGATTGATTCCTCTGATTGGTCAATTCCCCCTTCACCAATTCATACCTGCACATTTTGTAGCCATGAAAGACAAGGTAATTTTTTTGTCAAATTATAGAAATTAACAATTCAATAAATGCTCAATCTTATGTAGATCTTAATTTATCAATTTAAAAATCTTTTTTTTTTATGGTACCCTATTTTTGTTTCTTTAGTTGACTTCCTAAAAACCTGATAACTCGAAATAACCTTGTGCTGACAGGCTTAAGACCATATATTTTCTCATAGGTAGCAGACTGTAAATCACAGATACTGTCTTTAAATTGTCAAAGTTGATGTGGTCTGAGAAATTTCTCAGTTCTACGTGAGAAACGACAAAAACGACAAACTGAAATGGAGAAAAGTGAACACAAAACTAAGGTTCGCAACAGGTTTCTAATGATGGCTCAGTTTAAGAGGAGCTAATATGTCCAAAAAGTATGAATTGACAAAGGTAAAAAAATGACCTGCCCCCCTCTAACGTCATTGCAAAAACCTGAAGCTAAAGTTACTGGGAGGTTGACTTGGTTGACAAAGACTGAAAATGTGGAAACTGTTTATCTGGTCTGACTCAAGTGTAGCACCTAATGCTGATATGTACTTTATATCATTTCTGATTTATCCCACAAATTTTAGACTTCAACAAAACGAGCATCAAAATCAATTCACTGACGAAATGTAAGAACCATATCAGTTTTTCAAATTACTCTTCCAAATCAAGAAAGTCAAAGTTCTCGTTTCCCTGCTGCTGTCGGCGCAAAACATTTCCACTTCATATCGGAAAAAGCTGGGGAATAAATATTCAAAACTACAACACGGCAGAATTAACATGAAGCTAAAGCCAGTGGCGAGTTGACTAGGCAGGCGAGGCTAATCGCAAAGATTGTAAATGACCGCGATAAATCAAAGAAGCACTTTATGCCTTGTTTGACTCCAGAAACGTCACACAATGTACTGTGTGCAAAACTGGTATTAAATTGGTCCTTGCAAGTATTTGCATACATTTATTCAATATATACAAGAGTCTGTGTGAATGGTTTCATGGAAAACTTTTCCTACCCCCACCCCAAAAAAAATCAGGTGTGAAATGTTTAAAACTATTAGCGACAAAATGGTGAGCAGGTGCTGGCAATTGCCTCACGTCATTAAACACAAAGCTAAAGTTACACGTTTTGCATGGTGAAACGCAAAAATTGTAAATAGTGAAACCCTTTTGTCTTTTCTCGAAAGTAGCTGCAGTGCTACGAAAAAGTATTGGACCATTACAGATGTAGTCTCTTTTTTTTTAAAAGTTTTTTGTCAATCTCTAATGTCAAATTTTAATAATTTCATTTAATAGGCAAAAAAGTTATCCAAATTTTCAAAATTTTGATTTACCGCAGTTTTTCTGGAAACACCCACAAGGATAGATGATGCAAAATGTGATAAAAAGTATAAATAGAAGAGATGTGAACGTGGAAAACTACTTTTTCATAGCACTGTCAAAGGCCTAAAGCTGACAAGCACTTTACGTCTTCGTTGTTTCATTTTAAAAAGCTCATACAATGTAATTTGTAAAAAAAAAAAGGAACAAAAAATCTTAATCTCCTTGCTCGCATTAGCATTTCATTTTATGAAGAAATACCAGAGCCATATCAGTCTTTTCAATTTACTCTTCCAAAGTAAGAAAGTGAATGAGCTTATTTCCCAGTTATTTCTTTTTAGTGCACTTTTGTTTTTTCTGGGACAGCTTAAATAAAAATGATATTTTCAAGCTTGCATGGCAGCGTAGTTCGGTAACATGTAACTTTAGCGAACATTAGCTATCTTTTTGCTTAAGAATATCAGAGAGAAACTTTAATGCTTAACTTTTGGGCAATTGTACAAACAGCTCAGTGTTTTCCAGCATACTCTTCATCATCTTGTCAGTCAGTGTCATCTATGAACATGTGATCTCCTCGGAAACTGACTTTGTGTGTATTAGCATCCAAAGCTCATTGTTTTTAAAAGGAAAAATAATTAAGAAATCCTGCATGATGGTGAAATTATATCACTGCAGGATCATGGGTTCCTCTAGAGATGCAATAATCCTGTTCTTTTCTTCTGGTAAGGGCAAAATGTAAATGGTAAAGAGTCTTAACACTGTATAATATATAGAATATTTTATGTGTAAAATGTTACTAATATATTACTAATAAGAAATGTGTCGAATTCAGATTTTTGTTTATCTTTCCTCTACCCCCCCAATGTCCAACCGATGGTTCTTAGCTGATTAGAGAAACCAATGGTGGGTCAAAATGAAATCAAAATCAGATATTTTGACCACTTCTGTGTGGAATTCTGCCTTAAATTTGGTATTATTAGACGGGCACTTTTTGTTTTAGTGACTTAAGTCACCTTTATGGAGAACTATAAGTTCAGATCTGTTGTGCAGTTGTAATTAGTTTCATGAGAATGAGAGAGTGTGTGCAAGACAACATAAATAAAGATATAAAACAGCTGAAATTGTTTGTGTTTTGCTTTACAATTATATGTATGTATGTATATTTTTTTATTTTAAAGGTAGTTTGTCTCAATACACTTGACAAAACCCCAACTGCAGTATGGGATATTGACAGAGCTGTATTAGATAATCAGAATGCTTAGATTGAACCACATGGACCTTGAACATTGATTATTGCTGCTTTGCACAGTTTTAGTCTCATATCTGGCGCAATTGTGAAATTTCCGTCACAATAAAATAACATTTTAACCAGGGGTTGTACTCTAAACAAAGGAGGTAGAGATGAAATAAATGACAAGGTTTATTTGGCAGAGTAAAATATTCATTTGCTATGACAATCATGTGCTTTCCATAGGACTTCCTGAGACAAAACTTTTGGTGTTCTTGTTTGCAACTTAGAAATATAGCAAATAATTGTCATTTGTGGACAATTTCATGCCCTGAATTTTATTTCTTCCCTTGTGCACCTTTTGTCTGTGGAAGAATAGCATTTATTTGTATCTTTGCAACACATTCAAAGTAAAGTAAAAAATATTAACATGCAAAGCGGTATGGCTTCCTGTTCCTCTGAAATATGGCTTTAAGTGGGGCCTGAAAAGACTCTCATTGTTTGTCTTGCCGTTTGTTGCTGCAAAAGACAAAAGTCACAGTCACGTTTATTACGACTAATGGGAGAAAAAACAACAACCAAGCATTAGCATTTGCGCAGTCAGCCGTGTGGACTTTGCATTACCTTTCCCCTGAAGGTTTAGAGGTCATGACCCACAGTAAGTATTCCTTGGCAGCCATGGAGTCCAGCACCTTGTTCACATCGCTGGTGAAGCTTCCATCGACATGCCTCCTGCTGATCGTTTGAGCCAGGCTGTCCATTTCCGATCTATGTTCACAAGGACACAATGTAAACAATGTCCATTAAGGGTCAGCGACCCTCTAATGTTTGGCCTGAAAGCCAGCAGATGTTGCTATAGCTGTTGCTGTAATCGGGTCATGCTAGCTTCACTGTCTGCATGTGTGTTTTGTGATTCATTGCACCGGGTGCCAATAGACATATCAAATCAACACAGTAGAAAGGTTCATTGATTTATTTTAGCACAACGTGAAGAAGAAAGGAAAGGGAAAAAAAACATAGGACAATGGATGAAGGGCAACACAAAGCAGATGATTAGTTCAAGATCACTCTGGTTCCTGTGATGGGTTCATGGTGGAAGCAAACAGCCAGGCGGTTTTTGGAGGCTTTGGAACTGAAAGACGGAGGATTGGCCTACTCTCTTTGGATCTGTCCAGACTTGAGCTGGGCAACGAAGTCTTTGATTGCTTGGTCCTTGAGGTAGGAGCTGACGTCGCTGGTGAAGGTCCCGTCTGCATGGCGCTTATCGGCGCTGCAGTAAAACAGAACATTACCCGATGAAGAAAGGCAGACAATTCAAAACTTTCTCAAATGGCTTTTTTTAAATATATATAAATGTAAATCCTATACCAACCCGCTCCTCTTGTTACTCATCAACCACCGGACAAAGTCTTGGGCCTTCCTGTCCTCCAGGTATTTGCTGTAGTCATTGGAAAACGTTCCCTCTGAGTGTCTCTTGATGTTTGACAGCTCCTGGGGTCCGCTGGCTAATCTGTTGTCGTCCTCAAAACTGCAAAAGACACAAGGCACGGAAACAGATAATCTCAACTCATTCCCAAAAATAGTTTGTGCAAGTTTTTAAACGGTGGAGCTTTCTTCAAAAACGTCCTAGTTCAAGATTTTTGAAGTGAAGTTCTGTGAAAAACTTGTGAGCCATTAATATAGATAGCAAGAAATGTAGTGGAAGTTGTTGGCTGCCGTCTTGAAGCCGGGGTTTTGGCATTTTTTGTGGTTTTTGCATTTTTAAGCTGTATTTTAAATCTATAAAGTAATAAAAGAATAATAATTTCAATGAAAAGTACAGTAAAATAAATTGTAAAACAGTATAAATTCAATATTATTCTCTTTTTTGACTAAAAATGTTTTTATTTTGCTCAATTATAAATGATGTCATGAATTTTCATCAGAGCCAAATTCTATCTTCAAATAAATTTTTACTTAATTTTTTTAACCAGCATTTTAAAAATATTAATGCAAATAAATTCAGGCAGTATGAGGTCAAACCGCTTTACTGGGCACTTATTGAAAAAGAAACAGTTGAGTAGTTGCTACAGGAAATGGAGTTTGGAGGCTGTGCGCCACTGAGAATCCTCCTGTGGGAGACATACTGTGAACAGAACACCGAAAGTGTTTTATGGTATTTAAAAGTAAATATCTGTCAAAAAAAAGGAAAATTGGGAAAACCATTTCTTGTTTTTTACAGTCTTATTGTCTGATGATAAGGATTTTACAGGATTCATTCTCAGAGTCTCACCAGATGATGATTTGTGAAATACCACTTCCTACTTAAATTTCCATTTGATTTCAGTTGTGTTAAATTTTACTGCCATTAGCCACTTTTATGGATTATATGCTGGATTTAAAAAAATTTTTTTAGATGATACAAGTCTGCTTTGGACTTGGTGCCCTCGGACTAGCCATTAGCTCCACCAATCCTGGATGTGCACTGAATAAAGACTCCAAGACTGATATCTACAGCAAGTAAAGTGTTTACCTGCTCACAACTTTTAAGCTCAACACTGGTCTAAAAACTCTAATCAAGTTTACAGTGACAGTACATCCTCCAGTCTTAGTGCGACGCTCAGGAGGAGCGAGGTGGATGTCGCGGTCGGACAGCGGGGAGGTCGGGGTCAGTGCGACCCCGCCAGGCTGTGGAAGGGTTAAACAGTGTTGCATGTTAAAAACAAAGCAACCATTGTTTTGTATGTTGATTTTTTTTTTCTCATAGGATTTTCTGGGAAACATTTTTTTATTCACGCTCGACCGTTTATTTGTTGTAAAGCTATTTTGTTAACGTGCTCTGATATCTTAAAGTATTTGTGTTTAGATGTACAGTCTGTATAAATCCTACCTCCAAACTCTTGTATATCACAGACTGGAGTCTTTTGAGATAAATTGTGCTAAACCTGGAGAGCTTTACCTCGAGCTGTCCTCAGTGCCAAGTAGAGGAACCTGCCAGCTGACTTGCACGAAGCCCAGGACCAAAAGGACGCCGGCCAAGCAGTGGATGCTTCTCATGGTTCCAAGCTGCGACATGAAACAAGGCATAAACAAGACCAGTTCATCAGCTGAAGGTAAGGTGGTGAAAAGGCGAGAAGATTCAACTCACCTTGTGTTGTTTCCTTCCAAACAGTGCTGTTAGATCCTCTGCTTGGTGCTCCTGTGTAATCACCTGCTTCTCCCTTCCAGCTTTATATACTAGAAGAGGAAGTCCCATGTCCCACTTTACGGTCCCATTACTCTCGACCCATTAGACACTGGACCCCTCTGTGACGGGTAAGTAAACGAGCCGTGCGTTTGTTCATTTGAAAGGTGCAGGTGGAAAGGCGCAGTTCATGCGTGATGCCTGCTTGTACTTAGGTGTTAAGATCAAACAACTGCTGCTCATCCTGCCAAATAGACAGTCAGAGAGATGCTCTAATGCGCTACTGTGTCATCACGATGGGAAGCAGTACGTGTGACGGTGTATTTGGACAGTGAGTCAGTATTTGAGGCTTCTCGCCAATCAGACGCAGAGAATTGGAAATATTGATCATTTTTTACCTCAGCGGCAGTTTGAGTTTTACGACCAGAGCGCTCGGTAATGTTCAGGAAACGTCTCCGCTGCTTTTTCTTTTCTTTTAGCTAGGTTGAAATGCAAGCTGGAATAAACTATTTATTGCGGTATGATGTGGCCCAATAAATATTTATAATATTTATAAAGTTATGATCAGATTCATTACAATTTCTACGTTTTGTCTGAAACCAGAACATCTCAAGGTACAAAAGCCAAAAAGATGCTACTTATCATGAATTGTTTTGTTCCTGCATGTTGGCAAAGCCATCCAGTCCGTGGAATCATATAAACAGCAATCTGTGAACTTATTTCAGAAACATTTTGACTCGCTTTTCATCAGATGTATGGAGCTAATTCAAGGTAAAACAACTTAACATATTTAACATACAAATTTAACAGAATGCAACATTTTATTTCCAAGTGAAACACTTACATGAATATTTTCAGATGTCTTTGAGTGTTTCTCAGGTCATTGTGCATCCGCTATAAGCAAACGGCAATGTAAAACCAGCTGCTTCTAGCAATGTTATTACACTCACAGTATGATAACCTTAAGCAAAAATATGACAAATCGTAGTATTTATACATAAATTATAGCAAAAATATATATAACATGGTCAGTGTGCATATTTATTTTTGTTCTCTACTTTCATTTGGTAAATACATTTTGGTAAAGAAGTGCTAAAGAAGAAGATATGATAATTTAATACAGCTTTTATTACAACAATATCTTATGCAGTTGAGCAAATGAAAACATACATAATCTCATTCAAAGCATTTTTTCAGGAATTTAGTCATGTGAACGTAGACATGCATGTTGGCAAAGCCATCCAGTCCGTGATCCTTGTCTGTGTACCACTGAAAGGAAAACATAAAAAAAGAACTTAAAGAACATATTTGGCAGCTTTGTTTGCTAAATAATGATTTGGATCTTAAGACATATTCACCATAGCATCAAAGTCCACCCGCTCATTCACCAAGGCTTCTGAGATCTCAGCAGCCTGCTGGAAGTGGACATTATCTAGAAAAAATACCAAACATAAAAATTAGGCTAGTACGTTTCAAAATATTCTATATTTGTTTTTGCAATATAATCGTTTTTGCATGTTTTTTATGACATCCGGGACGAACATGAACATTTTCGTGGCCAAGTTGCAAAACGTTTGGACACCTATGGGTAGGAACTCACCGTCGGCTGTTCCGTGAACCAGAAGGTACTGGACTGAACGGAAATTCTTGGCTCTGGCCATTACTGTCGAGTTCTAAACACAGCCAGATTTATGGTTAGGTGATGAGATAACGGATGCGATGACTGATAACGGATAGCGAAGCTTACATTGTATCCGTCAGGGTTCTCTGAGGGCTGCATCATGTAGCGCTCTGTGTAGATGGTGTCTGGAACAAACAGATCAATGCAGATCTTGTAAAGTCCCGATATTACGGTGCCCCGAAATAGGACGACTATCAAGACCAATTAAAATACCATAATATTCCCATTTGGACACCGGCGCCACTGCCATCCCACATTTGAAAACACCGCTGTTAGAGCCCAAGACCATTGAAGACACATATCCACCATAGGACTGTGGAAGATAATTCATCTCATTACATCAGCACTATAAAACACACTTACGTCAAAGTGGAACATTAACTTATTTTTAGAGCCACGACTTGGCCTTTGTACTCTAAAATATTACACATCAACAGCTCCAATCCTATTCTTACACAGTCAATATTTGCTTTCTAAGTCTTAACTACTTACCCATCCCCATATAGCAATCCTATCTTTATCAATGAACCCCATTTTGATGAACTCCCTTTAGAGAAAGGATGACAAAAGGTAGTTAGTTTGTGAAATTTATGAGAACTGCATTGCACTATGACAAAATGTATTTTTATGGAGACTTTTCGGGCCAGGTGAGATGTTTGCGTGAGATTCTCTTACTTTGCCGCCGTTATCTGGTCTTCTACCTCGGAGGTTCCTAGGCGTTTGTAGATTTCGAACATCAGCTCGTCACCCTGGTAACCGCTTCCTCTTCCGTCAAAGCTGGCAACGATGACTTTCTCAGTGCTGGCCAGGAAGGTAGACCAGCCTACTCTGTACCTGAAGTCTACTTTCTGGCTGCAAGGACCTGCATACCTGGAACGGTGTGCAGATTTGTTATTATATTGTTTTTTTGTGAGTTAAGTTTCTACATATTTTTGTTATTTATTTAATGCAGTGGATCCTTACACATCAATTAGCAAAGGGTACTTCTTGGATTCATCAAAGCCTGGGGGTAAATACATCTGATACCAAAGGTCTGTGAATAAAAAGAAATTAATTTTTTTCATTGGCCATATAAATTGACAATTGGTTCTCAGAATTCTGAGGCTAAAGTTAGATTTTTTTCCCCCCAATGGCTCTAATAGAGACAATTTACAGAGACCAAATAAATGCTAAGTTTACAACTTCTTTGAGCAGTACTGCTGCTGGATCAGTAGTCCAGGCACAGAAGAACACCACTGTATTGCCGGGGGAGCTGGAATTGAACCCATTTCTTTCGCCTTGCAAGACTCGACAGCTACAAAAGGAAGTATGTGATAAATGTCTACCAGTTGCAGGTTCGTTTACTTACTATATTTGCCAATCTTAAGGGTCCCTCGGCGCATGGTGGGCATCTGGATGTTGGCTATTGCATCGCTAAATACCTTGTTGTCCTCCAAAACCTTGATCTCTAGTAATAAGAGCAAGTAAATATATGTTGTCTGTCCTTTCATGTCATTTAAAGATAATTCATCTAAACTGTTGCTTACTTTTAAAAGTTCTAGTTTCCACAAGAAAGTACTGTGGAATTCTGGGACCTTAAAACAAACAAAAAAATAATTCAGTGTCATTGTGATAAAAATCTACATAGAGTGGCAACTTTTTCCAAAAGTCAGATGAGGTATAACTGACCGTGGCAGCTGAAGCGGTAGTAAGAAGCATTGTGGCTGAAGTAGACGGAGTTATATTCACATTCTTTTTGAAGAATGCAGGTGAGACACTTATAGCTCAGCTTTTTCGTCCACCTGGCGTCCAAACATACAACATGCAAATGTTAAGTTTTCCTTATGGAAATGATACTTCCTACAAGAGGGAAGTTCAAATTCTTACTGGTAGACGTTTCTCCCTCCTGGCTTGTGGTTGTGTTCGTTGCTCGAATAATACCTGAGGAAGAAATGGAATCCAGGAAGAAGTTGTCACTGCGTGGTTTTCTGAATGTGGAATTAGTTTTTAGAGGAATCAGTACTGCTGGAAATAGAGTAAAGTAGCGGAGAACAAAGACATTTCAATTCTAGATGTTTTCTAAGGATTTCAATATATTCAACACAGATGTGCAGCCCAACAATTTAGACCTTTTCCTAAGAGGAGAATTATATAAAAGTCACATTCAGAGGGACTACTGTATATTTAAAACCCTGAGAAAACTTACACACTGTCTTCACTGACTTTCAGAATAGCAAGATCTTCCCAGAATCCCGGTGAGATGACTGTTGCCTTTCCCTGGATGACGAGCCAGAGCAGAATGAGTGTTGACAAGACATTGTGCAAGATTTTTTTTTTTTTTTTTTTTTTTAATATCATTCCACTCACCCCAACCACATGATGAATGTGCTTGTACATTGACACATCACTCTTGATCAGGTAGTAACTGTTCCCGTCAGGCGCAAAAACTGGCTCTGGTGGAGAAAACTAGAAGAAAACATTAAAAATATGTAGTCTGACGTAAATGTTTACAATATAGTCATAATTGGAAACATTTAAACATAGATCATTTACATTGACCCAACAGCGGACTTGTGCAATATCAGATAAGTTTTCTATGTTTTAAATGACCAGCAGTGCCTGACACTGCAGGTCATGATGGTCTCATCGTGGAATTTGTAGATTAGAGAAAAACGATTAACGTTTTACCAAAGGGAGTTAACTTACCCATCCAATCCAGCCCGGACTGTCCAGCTCCAGATTCTGTAATAAGATAACAGTGAGTTTATGGCTGTCATAAGTCACGTTTCATCAAAACGCACGAACCTTTATCTCAGCAGCTCAAAGCCGAGATACGCCTCAAAACGGAAAAGAATTTAGGAAAAATGTTTCCAGATGTTGTACACTTTGTTGGAAGTAGGGCTCTACTAACAAGCAAACAACTTTTAGGCAGGTATTAAATCTACTTTTATATTTAGCCCAAATTTCTGGGGGGTTTTTTCCAAGAAATTTTTTCAAGTTTTTTTTTAATTGATCTTATGTAGCATTCTAAATTTAAATGTCGCGTTTTCACCAGCTGTTAGCAGAAATTGTCATGATCAGCATCCATCTTTGTCTAAATTCAGTTCAATTCAAAATCAATTTCTCGATCCCAAAGGGAAAATGAATGTTGTTGTAACTCATTTGATTAAAGAGTTACTGTAAATCTCAGGTTTGATGTTTATTTTGGGATAATAAAGTGGTTGATTAGCTAATTTAAATACCTGATAAACTGATGATCTGTCAGAGAGTGAGTGGGTTTTTTTTTCCACAGAACTGAAAAACCAAATTCCGCTGCACATATTAAATTTTTTCATTAAAACCTTTCACTGACCTGTGAAACCTTGGATATTTATCCCAGAATAAGTGGGATAAAGTTTCGTCTTTCATGGGCCATCATGTTTTATGGGTCACTGCTGTGAATTCACTAGTGTTGTACCGATCGCCGATTACAATTTTAGCCAATACCAATTTTTTTTTTGCATGAAATGTTGTTAAATATACCGAGAAAGTCACTGAGTTGGGAACAGTAGGGCAACTGTTGCAAGTGTGCAGACATGACCTGGTTGGTCTGTCACTCCAACCTCTTTCACTGGAGAGCATAAGAGGACAGCTGTTTATTTTCAGACCTGTCTTGAGGTAGATAAGATTGGCTTAAGATGTAAATATCAGCTGATCAAACTTACCAAAATTAAGGAAATCGTCAGGTGTCGCTGATAAAATTTACTGCTGCTTGATTTTGTGTTGGTGGTAAAAATATTGTTGGTAGTAAAATGTTGTAACGCCTTCTAAAAGTATTAAAGGTGTCAAGTTCCACACTAACTTGACGCCACAATAAAACAAAATGAAGTTTGGGGAAAATGTGAAAAGTTTATCACATGTGACTTTTATACATGTACACATAATTTAGGACTGACCTCAACAGGATCCCATGTAGTTCCATTAAGGTCATAAATCTGAAGGATGAGACGGTTCTGTTGTCTCTTTAGCCACTGAACGGCTATCCGGGTGTCAGTCACCCAGGTAACGGTGGCCAAGTAGTGTTCACTGTGGATGGAGGCAGAAAAAATTGCATCAAATTCTCTGTTTCTGTTAAATTCCTTTAGGGGGATGATCTCGTACATTACATATCACATATTACATTGATTTGTATGAGTCTGGAACAACAACTTCTGTGACTATTGTGGTGTTGTCAGTGTCCACAACAAACAGCTTCACAACCGGGTTGGGAGTACCTGGCTGCAACAAAGCACAACATGAACGATGAACCAGGAAGTCCACAATACAAGAGAGGCCATGACAAGAACAAAGACCCACCTTAGGATAAGGAATTGAAATAGTGCTGGGGTACTGGCCCTCGCCGTACCAAGGGTACTCAATTTTGTGCACCAGGGTGTCATTGAATTCAGCATATGCCAAATGCTTCCCACCAGGTGACCACCAGAAGCCCTGGTTGGACGAGAACATCTCCTCTGGAAGTAGAAAATAAAAAGAAATGTAGAAGCAAAAACCCACATGTTCAACTTTTTTGTCCTGGTTCACTTCATGTAGCATTTGAAGTTGCCACAATGATTCAGAGGTGACATTCAATTCATATTTGGGGTGGGGCATGACATATATTCTTAGAAGGGTGGATTGAGTTGTAGCAGAAATCCCCCATCTGGAAGAAATCAGCCTATTGACAAATGCCAGAAGGAAATAACTCACTGCATTCTTGAGAAATTATTATTTTTTAAAGAATATCATAAAGTCAGCTGTTTTGACAGCAGGGTGAGGTTCCGCATGGAAAAAATGACTGTGATTCTTTGATACCCTCATACACCCAGTCTGGAATCCCGTTTAATATCTTGTTTGGCTCTCCGTTGGAAGTGATTTGCTGGGTTGGTGACTCGGGGCTGGTCTTCAGAAACACATCGTTGTCCCAAACATAAGCCTGGAAATCAAACAGAAAGGGGAAGCAAATGTAAAAATACACAGACGATTCATCTTCTATATATAGCCAAGTGTGACCAAAGTAGACATGTGCACGGTGGTGGGGGGTTGATGATCTGGGCTTGTCTTGTAGAGACAGAATTGTCACTAAATCAACCACAAACTGCTCTCCATACTGAGCGAAATTAATCATAATCCCAAACAGAAGAATACCCACCACAAAAAAGAATCAAGGTGTCAGACTTTAACATTACAAAAAAAAAAAAAAAAGAAAAATCCTTCAATCTGTAAAGTAGAGGCTTAAACTGCTTGTTTTTGCTTAGTACTGCGCTGTCTTTTCAGCATGACTGTCTCCTGCAGGCTTACCAGTTTGTTGCCTGCTGGGGCCCATGCAAAGTACTGGACTTCATCAAGAATGCCAGAGATGTTTTTTCTGAAAGAGATTGTTGCGAATCAGTGAGTTCGTGACACGAATATTTACATGTTCAGTAGAAATGCTGAAATTTATGGAGTATGTTTTGAAATATTTTGGATGTTCTTGCAGTTGGATTTACCAGGATATCGGTTGATCAACAAGTGACTTACCCTGACTCGCGATCATACAGCGAGTAAGAAGCCGTGAAAGAATGTCTCCACACCTGATTGGAGGAAAGCAGAAAGGGTCAAAAGCCTCCAATGTGTCAGGTTTGACTCGAAATGGGTAAATAGAAGCTTCACGTACCTTATTGTAGTTGCTCATGAAGGCAACATATTTGCGATCAGCAGACAGCTTGTAGTCAAAAGCGTGGCGTTCGATCTGTCTTGTTTAAGGAAAGACTTAAGTACTATTGCATTAACTTGGAAACAAACACATTATTTGTTACGATTGACATGATCTTTGTTTTAATCGCACTTACAAACTTGTCCTTTGTCAGAAATACTTCAGAAACATTTGTTTCCAAGTTGACGAGGGAGACAGAGTCATCGGCCTCTTTATGCAGGTACTCATAATCTGTTGTGGAAGACAGAAATCTGTCTATTCAGCGCGAAACACAGCACAGTCGAGGAGAAACTCCCACAAAAAGAGAAGAAAACAACTTGGAAGCATGACTGATGTATCGTCCGAATGGTGCGTGCCACATAGTTGGAATGTGACAAAATATGAAAAAGTACTAAAGATACTAAAACTCAACATTTCAAAGCACTGCAAGAGTTTAAGAGAAACTGTATTAGAGGTGCAGCCTAGTGAAACAGTAACTAAGAAGCACCGTCAATAAAAAAATATTACATAATAAAAGTCTTCAATGATGCATTTATGGCTTTACACACTGGTATATGCTTGGGTGTTATCAGTACCATAATTTTCCAATCTTTTTTTTAGTTATCCCCCCTTTAAACCTCACCTGAAATCCATCTCATGTTGTAGGACACTGGTTTCAGGGAGGAGTTGAAAAAGTCCAGTAGGCCAAACGTTTTCATGTCCTCTGCGTTCCCGTCGTCTGAAACACAGTTACCAAACTGGCTTTCATTGGGGATCTTGAACTCGATCCCTGTCCTTATTTAGTTCAGGGAAATGCATTTCAGCTCAAAAATCCCACCCGAATTTTGTTTGAAAGTTGGACTTGATGAGCCCACAACGCTTTTTCAACCACAGTTAGACATTTCTGACACACACAAGCCTCAACTTCTACCCACTGACAGTCATATTCTGTAACATTTCCAGAAGATGAATGGATGGATGGATGGATGGATGGATGTCCATCCATCACACAGATTGGGCTGTGTTCCTCCTCTTACGTCACGTCTTTTCAAATGGGTCGCGTATTTTCCAAATCCAAACTGACCAACATTTTCAGATTTGTGTTTCGTTGTTTTCCATGGCAAACTGCGGAGAAAGCCGGCTCGGTTCGACCTGTGAACTCCCACACAGCACACAATCCCCGCACTTTGTTTTTGACTGTAAAACCGTCGATATCCGAACCGAACATTTTCCCTCTTTGGAGTTTCGACATTCAGCTTGTCGTGCGTAATGACGCGCGCGGGTTCTGTGAGCGGCGTGTGCCACAGCCGGACCTTTTCACGGCCAAAACACTCACCGTTCAAGAATATAACCGTGGGCACGACGATCAAAACCACGACCACCGTGGCTCCTAAGAGTCCGAGCAGCACTTTGGCGACGGAGACCTGGAGCGAAAGACGAAGAAGCTTTTAACAGAGTCGGAACAAAAAGTGTGTAAGTGTGAACAAAAAAAAAAAAACAAAAAACAACAAATAAATACCGACCATTGCTTTCGTGAATAACGCGTCCACATCCACCAGGCTACAAACGCGGAGAGCTGCACAGTAACGCCAAAGTCATGCTTTGGAGTTAAACATTATCTCAGCTGAAGTTTCAAAGGTGGCATCGTGAAGTGAACTTGCGGGGTAAAGTTCTCCAGCGTTTGAGGAAGTGGCTATCTCCAAACCGCCCGCCGTCACAAACGCATCATATGTGGAAACGGTGAGGCGTCAGCCTTTCCCAGGATAACTGATCGTTCAACGCTGAAATGTTGAAACACTGCTCAGCTTTCCTACAGATCCAGAGGATCAATTCTTGTCAAAACGATGCTGAATTAACAGCATATTTATTTACTGCTGTAATTTAATAAATAAGATGAAACTCATAGATTTATTCAATACACGTAGGAGTTTTTGTTTCGATTCTTTTTTGGTGATTAGAACTTCAGAAAATCCTAAATAAAATAAATACCAAAACAAGATTTAAGCCCATTACAATAAACGTATTCAAACTCAGTTTTATAGGCAGACCGATGTAACCAAGACATCAGGCCACAACTGTTTCCTTGCTTGTGGTGACTTACACAAGCAAGATGTCAGAAGCATCCTAAATGTTTTTAAGAGCAACAGTTTTTCAGTGTCTAAAGTCCTGTTCTCAGATGAAAGTAAACTTATTTTGCTATTCAAGATCTGAAAATCTGGAGAATAAATTGTACGGCGAAGCTAATTCCATTTTTCATTCTCTCAGCAGGTATTCTTCCTGGATTGGCATCCATCTTCCCCTCAGCTCAAGCCATCTTCCGTGAGCCGCTGAAGAAAAGCGTTCACACAGCACCAGCCTGCCACCACCATGCGGATGGTGTGCTAGACCACTGGAGGTATTTTCTAGAAAAATCAACTCTAATGGATCCAATATATAAATGCCAGTCAGTTGCAATAGTCCAGGTAAATTTACTGTCATGAAGTAACGTTCTGATTGAAAAACCTGACTACGTTTATTAGACATTAAACTGTTCATTGCCACAACACTTAACATTTACACAAAGATAGATCTGTCTACTGTCATGACGACTCTGCAGTCCTGTTGAATCGTAATGTAAAGTACTATATTACAAAGCCAACAAACTGGCTACCATAAATTTCCCTGAATTAATACTCAATATTTACAAAATCATTAATGGCTCTCCATTGCTGAAGGGGGAGGGAAATGATGTACTCGACTGGAGAATGGTAAACCTAAGGTAAGCTTTACCATTTCATCCACATGCAATTAAAATGAAGTCTGCGACAGCATTGAATACGCTCGAAACAAGGAGACTCTGATTGTATTTTTGCCCCTGTTTTCACAGATTGTGGAAGTTAGTCTTTTTGTACATAGTGTAAATGTTAACAACCTGTTAAAAGCTTAACAAACACAGAGCTGTGTCTTTACGAGGATCAGGCACCGCATTATTCCGCACTCGTCCGCCTCACACCGGACATCCTCAGCAAACAAACAGACAGTGGATGTCTTCTCTAATGCGGCGCGGCTCTGTTTGAGGAGTGGTTCTTTGCAGATAAATCCGTTTACCAGACGCATAAGCTGGCCGGGGCCGTTTATAGTTGTCACTCTGAATGCATTTGGGCTCATTGGACAATTAGGGGGCCGATGTCACTGAGCTAGAGCAAAAACAAGACAAAGAAGGAAAGTCATTTTTACCGCCTTGATGTACTTTTAGAGTACGTTTCCAGTCATCTATCTCAAAAGTTAAGCTTTTATCTCAGTAGTCCTTGCTGTATTATGTAAGAAATTGAAGTTATATGTGAAAATCTTCCACTTCAGTGTTTATTCTCAGGCATAAATAGGGAAGCTTGGCTGTCACTTCAGCAGATGCGGTGCAAAGGTCAGAGCTGTTATGGCATTCTTGGCTTCGGGGCGTGATTTTGTTTAGGTTTGAGAGTTATTAAGGGGGAGACTTGTGTTTGCAATGAGCCGCTAAAGCTTCTGTTTACATCCTTGTAGCACATTTGCGTGGTTCAGAGGAGCAAACACAGTTTTCTCAAGCATTGCACTCATATTTCAGTCTGAAGCCACAAACTTCAATGGATTTGATTGGGTTTTAGGTGACAGACCAGCGCAAAGTAACACATGACTACAGTTAAGTGGATTGAATAGAGCACATTTTGCAATTACTTTTTTGGACGAACCTTATCAAACCCCAACCTCCTTCAGACGTTCCCTGAGTCCTCTGAATGAAGTCGTTATCTGAACCGAGACTGACTCCCAGGCAGATAAACGGCGACCGCATGTAGTCTGTACTTACCACAGGGAGGTACCATTGGATGTCACTGGCGTGAAAAGAAAAATAAATATCATACTTTGTGGTATATTTCTTTAGGCGGGACAATTTACAGAGAAAACAAATGACTGGGCCCAAAATTGACTCCCTTCATAGGAGAGAAGCAGAGAATGCTAGTATGTCCAATGATAATATGTATTTTTATTAGCACAAGACACATAGAAATTGTAAAACGTAATACTTTTGAGAGAAGCAGAGGGTTGGTATGGTAACTCTTTCTTTGTCATCACCTCGTTCAAAGTGTAGCGTGTCTACATTGGTAAAAGAGGTAACATATGCACAGTCACTTAGAAAAAAAGTGTAACGGTTCAATAAATTAACCCCGTTAGCTGCCTGCTTGTGTTCTTGTCATGCTTCGTGTCCACGGTTCCTGCAGCTGTTAGTGTATGAGTGCTGGAATCCCCCTGTGTGGAGAAAGCGGTAACCTCTCAGTAATGGAGCTGAATACAGTTAAAACCACAAAGCTAACAGGAACAGAAAATTTCAGCCTGTGCACAGAGGAGTAGAACATAATGTACCTGCTGCATCAATTTGATACTTTTTGCTTTGATTCTAGATTGGTTGGGGAGAGTGCAAAGTTTGTCTATTAGTTTTTTCATTTATTTTTCTTTACTTTTGCCTTCCAAGATGAGCATTTGTTGTATTTTGTTTGGCAAACATGTGAAAAAAGATGCGAGCACTAGCTAGATGAAACTAAAATTGAATTTTGTGGCAGAATCCTAAGTGCGACTGAAACTAGTGGTGCACATTCAGCTAAGCAAACAATCCATTGGGTGAAACATGGTGATGGCAGCATCATGTTGTGGAGAAGCTTTATCAGGTTCAATGATGCTGTCCAGCGCTGATAGATGGAGCTACATTTCGATCTGTACATGTTGTAAAGCTGTACCGACTTGAGGCGGTTGAATACAAGTGCATGCCACACTTTCCAGATTGTCTCATTCACCTTCCAATTCACAATTATACTTTATTTTATGTTGGTTTGTAATAAACTGGTAGCAGCAGGAAATAAATATGCTTTTGGGTTATTCTTGTTGAAAGGAAGTATTTCCTTCCACTGTCACCACTTTCTTCTTGGGTTATCTAGAATTATTTTACATCTGGAATTTAATTCCAATATTTCGTATTGAATTGAAATGTCTGTAATTCTGTATTTCGGTGTATTGTTGCCTAAATCACTGTTACCTCTGATTGCTGTGAAGATGGGTTCCTCTTGTTTGAAATTCTTCAGTGAGGAAATTAAAATCTGAGTGCTGTTTGTAAGCCTTCAATCAGATTGCAATAGCTCCATCTAGTGGTGCAATAGCACCACTAGATGTATTTCTATCAGGCAAATGCATATTTGTGACTCGAATCCTTTATAAAGTATATTTTTTTTGTGTGAAATTAGCTTATTACTCATTATGCTGACAGCTGATTTAAAAAAATATTTTCTAGTCTATGACTTCTTTTTCCAATTTTATAACGATTTGGAAAAATTATTGGCAAATATATTTAAGTTGGCCTGTTATGAATCTGTCAGACACATTGATTCAGTCATATCATGTTAATAAGTTGTGGTTTTGTGATGCAACTAAAACTGCTAGGTTCATTTCCGGACCGTAAAAACTACAACAGCAGGTAGGCGGGTCTTTAAAACGATTCTCCCCTCTCATTGGTTGGCCGCGCCTTTAGTCACGTTCGACGTTCCCAGAGCGGAAGTGACGTGAAACTCCTCTCACTTCTCGGAAGTTGTTACGCCTCGAAACGCTAGTTTTTACCTAACAGCGTTAAAGTTGAAGAGATTTATTTGGTGAAATCAAATGGCTTATCCAGGATACGGCGGGGTGAGTGAAAAATATGTCGGAACGTGTTTTTGTGTCTTTATTTTTCACAAGTTATTTACTGTAGTCGGGTAGAAAAGCCCGGAATCTCCTGGGAACGTTTTGAGCCTCAGTAGTTCTGCAGGACAAACGGAAATATTTCATGTTTCATGAGTAAATAAGCAACAGATCTGGTATTTGCTGCATGTTAACATTAAATGCTGACTTCCGGGTCTACCCCCCACCCCCATACGTTAACGTTGCGTCATTAAAGGGGTTTATTTGGATGTTTAGTTTGTGTGAAGCGGTAAAGTGAGCTATCTACATTCTTCAGCTAAATATGTTTAGCCTAAATCTAGTCTAGTACATAATTAAGAACATTAGTAACTTTTAATCTACATACACAGTGAGTGAGTGACTAGGTGAAAGGCGGAAACCAGATGCAGTGTTTTGAGCAGAAGTCAGAGTTTAAGCTGGGTTTGACGTCATACATGAGGTAACAGTATTCTCGTGTATGACGTCAAGTTTGAATTCAAACTTTTTCTGAGAAAAAGAAAGATTTATATTAAAGGGAGACACCAATTCTAACTTGTTCACGTTGGAACATTTCTTTTTGATGCATGTGTGTTTTGTAAAATATCAATTTTTCCAAGACACCTTCCTGCTGGTTAAGGGAGAAGCGGCCATATTGAAATGTGAAGTTCTCCTCAACTTGACCTAAACCTCTGGGGGTAGTGGGAGAGCTCCCAGTGGAAAATTTACAACGGTGTATTAGGGCTGCTCAAAATAATAATAAAAAAAAATAACTCAGAAATTTACCATAAAAATCAAGGAAATTTTAGAGTTTGAAAGGTCAAAAGGGCACTAGAAAATATATATATTGTTACATTTCTGACATTATTCTAAAACAACTTTTTTTTTTCACAAAAAATGACTTTCCGACTTCCCAGGGTGTTGTTTTTTTTTTTCCTGCTGGGAAGTTGGAATTTCCCATTTCACAATGTAACTTGAATGCAGCATCAACCTCCTCTGCTCATTCGTTTCCACTCAGTGTGGAATGTCTGGATGCTACATTTAGGATTTGTTAGGTCCAAACAAGTAGGCCAATTCATTTAGGATGAACTTTGACCTCAGGAGATGATTTGTTTTGCAGATAGCAAAGAAAATCAAAAATCAAAGTTAGAGATTGATCCACTGGTGTCCTTGTGTGTTTATCATTCTGTCCTCCCATGCATGTTTAGATGTTGAATTTCTCTCCTGTTTGATCCATTTCTTCAGTATGGTGGCCCCATGCCAGGGATGCCACAGCAAGGGATGCCTGGAGGCCCCATGGGAGGCCCCATGCCCGGGCAGATGGGCGGACACATGGGAGGTCCGATGGGAGGTCCGATGGGCGGTCCGATGGGAGGCCCAGGACCCCAGCCAGGATACGGTTCATACGGAGGAGGGGGCTACTCGGGTGGATACGGCGCCCCGGCCCCGGCTGCCAACGATCCGATGTGGGGTTACTTCACCGCCATCGCCGGGCAGGTGAGTGTGAGTGGGCTGCTAGTCTAAACACAGAGGTTCTTGAAAACACAGAGGTGGGATTTGTTTTCTGGGGAAGTCTAGTGACTTTTACTCACAGTAATCAGACAGGAAAAGGGCAGAGAGAGGAGAAGGAAGGCCTGCAGTCAAACAGCTGCGTCTACAACTAACAGCTTCAACCATCTTTAGGTCTTTCTCCCTGTAGCGGTCTCACATGTGTGCGGTTTGTACAGGACGGGGAGGTGGACGCAGAAGAGCTCCAGAGGTGTTTGACTCAGGCTGGATTCACTGGCAGCTACAACCGTAAGTTAATTTATTCTTCTGTACGGTGGCTGAAATCAGACACTTACAAAAACAGACTCATTTTCTCACCGTCTGACATTAAATATGAATAAACGAGTACGAAGTTTTCACACTAAAACTTGGCGTACGAACAAATTTAAAAAAGTGCGGCGCACATTTATATGTCAACAAAAATGTTGACATATAAAGCCATGCACACGTACATTCCTGCACACCTTTCCTTTATACATAATAATATAAATAAAAAGAGTGCAGCTGCTGGTCCGCCCTTTTGCCACCCATAAATTCATATGTAAATTAGTATAAACACCCAGAAGTCTGCAACCACGTCAAACAATAACCATGGCAACAGTCCTTGCTTGTAGCAGTATAAGTGTTTATAATAATAATATATTTTATTTAAAAAGTGTTTTCAGGCTGTAAAACACTACAATGGGAGCAATGTCACTCCCATGTTTTGGTAAATTATTTTTCCAAGCATGTGGTTGACTGGTGTGAAGAGAGGATGAAGCAAAAAGGAAAGAACGAGAATTAAGTCACATTGATGGAATGAAGACCACATATTGGGATGAGTTGTGTGTTTCTACAAAAGTCCCTCTTGGCATCTGGTTCAGAGAGTTTCATAACCCTCTTCTGAAGAGGAAAACGCGGTGATGAAGATGGATTGAGCACGATAAGGATTTTGTTCCAGCACAACCTGACATTAAGATTCAAAGAATTGACTCGTACTGTGTGATCTCTTCTGGAACTGACCTGGAAAGATTCCAACAACGGCAGGAAACATTTGACTTTTTCATATGTTTGCAGCTCAGGATCACTTTGATAAAAATGTAAAAATATTAGAAAAAAAATAATCAGGACCTCAATATCTTTATTGACCCCTATTAAGGTAAATCTTCCAAGACGAGGCTGTTCAGACTGTCCGTGAGCTTCGAAGCCAATAAAAAAATCACCAACATTATATATTAAAAACACACTGAGTGGAGTCAGGTTTAGTGTATTTAGGTGAGTTTGGACTCTTTGTAGTTTATTGTCCACAGAAAAGGATTGGGTGGCTGCACATTTTCACAGCAGGTCAAAACTTTCACTCCACGTTCACTTTTGAACTCGTCGACTCGTACTTAGTCTGATTGTGTTTCCTGAAAATCAGGTTTTCTCAGTTCCTCCTAATTTGGCTAAAAATTCAGGTTTATCATTTCCATAGTGGGATGTTCTTCCCCTTTTAAAGAATCTGAACCTCAAATTCAATTTTAAAGTAGTTTCTTGATGTTTTAAAACAAAACAAATGAAAATGAAACTGTTAATTTGATGCATTTGTAATAAATACCTTTTTGTGTTTGATCTGTGCAGCATTTAGCCTGGATACCTGCAGGATCATGATTGCAATGCTTGATGTATCCTTTGTGTGATGGGTTCATCCCCCTCCCCCACCTCCAACTAGACACGTGACCCGTTTATGAAAACTTAACCGGGCCGTCTCCAGCGGGACTTCACGGGCAAGATGGGCTTCAGCGAGTTCAAGGAGCTGTTCGCGGCTCTGAACGGCTGGAAGCAGAACTTCATGATGTTCGACCAGGACCGCAGTGGAACCGTAGAACCTCACGAGATGTCCCAGGCCATCAACAGCATGGGTGAGAGCAGGAAGCGTTCAGGATGACGGATAGCCAGACAGCACCTGAACGACGGCTCTTAATTAAACTCATTTAGAGCCAAATGAGCTCTGAGCTTATCTTCCATTTATCACTGCAGAGGAAACCGTCACTACTCATTACTTTTTTTTATTTTTTATTCCTGTGTTTCAATAGATGTACTTGGTTTAAAATGAGTGACGGTTCAGTTTACTAGAACTCAGTATGTTTGTTCTGCATCAGGTTACCGCATCAGTCCTCAGGGCCTCAATGCAATCATCAAGCGCTACAACAAAGGAGGCAGGATCTACTTTGACGACTACGTGGCCTGCTGTGTTAAACTGCGAGCTCTAACAGGTGAGAACGCAGCGTCTGATTGGAAACACTGTTAACTGAATTCACGTGGTCACCACTTCCTTTTCCTGTTGCAGACAACTTCAGACGGAGAGACACCATGCAGCAGGGGTCAGTCACTTTCCAGTATGATGATGTAAGTGCCGTCACTTCTTCTTCTTCTTCTTCAGTATGTAGTTTGTTTCAGTAAAGAAGCTTGCACAAGCATCCGTCACCTCATGGCCACATGTTTCAACGTGTTTTGTTTGGGGAGTTTTGTGGGAGAACGACTCACAAAGTGGAAGGAAAGTGACTCATAGTTCAACTATTCTCTGTAGCTCAGCTGCAGTCAGGTTGGATTCTGAGCAAGCTAACTTTTCTCTGCTAATAAGGGAACTGGCTGCAAGGTATTATTCAGGGGTATTGGATTTTGATAATCTGCATTATTTTTTATCAATAGCATAAAATTCTAAATATATTTGTTAAAGGAGCAGCATTATTAAAAAAAGTACTTTTCAGAGGTTTTCATCATGTTCCATTGAAAGACAAGGATTTGAAAAATCCTTCAATCTTTCGTGGTAATCATTCGGCTCTGTGAAACTCTTGTTTGGACCTCGTGGCCCCTTCAAGGCACAGCTCCTTCTCTGAGCCGCACTTCCCTGTGACTCCTTCAGACTAGCCGGCAGCAATCGGCAATCCACATCAAGTGGAACTGTATCTGTGGAGCTGGCTGTGCAGAGGCACTTTTCAGTGCAATGCTGGTTAAATCGCTGCTAAAGGGTTAATGGAGAAAAAACTGTTGCGATGACTTCCTGAATGTCTTCAGCAAGATTTTTTTTAAAGATACAGAGGCTCAATTTGTTAAATTACAAAGTCAAATTTATTTTATGTTATATTTGAGTTATAAAATGGCACTGTGCCTGGAATACTGGCCCTTTAAAAGTTTTGTCTCCCAGCAGTTTTTCTAATATCTGAGTCATTTTCGGTGTAATCTCGACTTGGATGTTGACTTGGCAGCCAGTATTTGTATCTGTAGAGTATTGAGGCTTTCCCATAATTCCATGCACACCTGCTATGTTATCTGATGGTGCAACACTTGGACTTTGCGCTCTGATTAAAGATAAAAGAGCAGCTTTATCTGTCAGATTGTTGCTGAATGTGCTTTGCATGTTCTCTCCCTCTGTCTACAGTTCATTCTGTGCACAATGGCCATCTAAGCCCCGCCTCCTGCCCCACACCAGAGGTCAGAGCATCCAGGACAGTCAGGTCAGCACAGCACCGTGAGCCGGCCAGTATATCACACGGCAGGAAACAACTCCACGTTGTAACGCTTTGGTTTGTGTTGGATATTTATAATGCAAACACAGATATAGACTTATTGACATTAAAGGGGAATTTTGGACAATTCGCTGCACACCTGCTAATCTAATTGACCTTTACTTTGGAATAGTATAATGAACTGTTGCATAAGGAATGTACTTACACCTGTTGTGCCATTATAATCAGAATATATGCTGAAGTATATCTTTTTTTATAGTTAACAATGCATGCTGTGAACCTTGATTGCAGAAGAAATTATCCTAAAGTGGTGATTTAATTTAAAAAGACATTTTCAGCAATGTTTATCATAAAGGATCACATGCGATATTTGCTATTCATGTTTACCTGTGATTATCGGTAGTGCCTGAAATCCCGCACTCAAAGCCAAACAATCGCTCTTCTGTAACAAATTCATATTTTTGTTCAAATAAACACATTACAATCATTCATTTTTCTTTATTCATTTATACAATTGTGCATCATTTCCCAGTCTATTTACATAATATACTTCAATTCTTTAAATATAGTTAAGAACAGAAACATTCAGAGTAGCTGTTAAGTGTCGTATTGTATAAAATACAGTGGCAAACGTTTAAAAAAATGCATAAAAACAATTGTGAACAGCACTAGATTTAAAAAGTGACATTTAGATCCAGTACAGCAAAGGTTGCGTATCTCTGTGCAAAAGTTTGCAAATCCCATCAAAAGTTCAGCAGACAAGCCGGCAACTTTTGTTCTGCGTCTCAAGACAGATGAGCAAAGGAAGGAGGCGGCACGACGCTGGAAACACTCGAACAATTTCTCTTTAGGTCTGTTTGACGTCCGTTTCACGTTAGATATTCTGCCGGTGCGATTCGAGGGATCGGTAAGAACTCGCTGGATTCTGCATGCGGAATAAGTGGATGGAGAAACGGAAAGACTTTACAATGCTGGGAAAAGGTTGGTCTCCTCACGCCTTTCTATTTTTGCATGTTTGTTACTTTCAGATCAAACAAGTTTTAATGGAAAATATAACACAAGTTAATACAAAAGGCAGATTTTATTTGTTATGAGAATAAAAGGACCAAACCAACATGGCCATTTGAGGAAAATTTTGGTTTTTAACTTTGACAAATGATATTTGATGACTGCATTTTGTATTATGTCTGAAAATAAAATGAGTTTGATACAAAACTAAACATCCAAAAATAGAAACCAGATTTAAAACATCTTCTTCACACCGCTGTATAGGATAAACGTCTTTCTGCCTTGCTACATTAAGAGGTGATGTATTGCATTCCCACAGCAGGCTCAGAAACCATAAAACATAAACAACCAATGAAATGGGTACAGTTTAGAAAAATAGCGGGTTCTGCAGATGTTGTGCTGAATGTTTACTTGGAGACCCAGAATCCACCGCCGTTGTCGGGGTCAATGCCGTTTTAGAACAGGAAACAAATCCACTTCATCACGCACAGCAAGTTAAAATGATGGTTAACACTACTGTTAGTGAATACAACTAAGGCCAAACTCTTTTTATCTCTAGTTTTTCTGATTATGCTTTCTTTCAGGAAGTTGTAGTTTCTCAGAAAACGATGGAAGACCTAAAGCATTCACCGTCCCCAGCAGGACCGTCCAGGCACCGTCCTGCTCTCAGTGACAGAAAAGACAACGAAGGGTATCAGAGAGCCTTGACCTCTAGCTTTTACTGTCACATCCTTTTCCTTTAGGTGTTACTATGACATTTGAAGGAACAGGGTACTTGTCGTACCAATTGTTGAAAACTTAAGTGACGTTCTCTCTAAATTGGATGATGTCGATTTTAACTCATTTGTCCTACGTGACATGTGGATGACAAAGCAAATGAATGCATCAGAAACACTATTCTGGTCTTTCTCTGACCAGGTCCACCAGTGTCGCCTGCACTGGCCCGTCATTATTGCTCTCAAAAGGCGAGGTCTCGTTCTTCCGGTGGCGGTGGACGGACGGTAGGCACGCTAAATATACACACAGATCTCATGGGGGGGGGAAAAAGGTTCAAACTTTAAAGCGGTGGCGTAAAATCTACAACACAGGGCAGCGTCGCATAATACATGCCGTATTTTCTCTGAACTTTGAGGTTAGCTGATGAGTTCCAGAAAGTATAAGTGCTAATAACGTAACCTCTGAGCTCTAGTAAAGTAGGGCCTATATTATTTAGCAGTAATGCCTCAGCGAGTTTCAAGTAGCTTTGTTCCTTATGTAGAGGATATAGATGTGGAAAACTCTAGCTACGGTATTCCGAGCATGCTGCCGATCACACCTGAACGCCTCAGGAGTCGCAGGCAGTGTGAGGAACATGCAACAGAACGGAAAACGTGGGAGCGTAGGTCATGCATATCTAGAAGTAGCACATTAGGTGCTTTGTGTTGCTGGCAGTGATCTATTTGAACTATGTACAGGATAGCTGATGGTGACTTTACATATGTTTAATAATATAGAGTATAAATACCTCAGTATAAATGGATTTTGTACATCTAGATGAGAGCTGGGGAGGGCTGGGCTTCAGAAATGTTCTCAAAAGGAATGGAAGAAAATCTACAGTTTTTAATCCTTTGCAAAATTCAGTCTCTTTCTTAGACCCTGAGTCAAGCTTAAGAGAAGACCTTTAGTCTTGAAGGGTTGTGGGTGGGGCTACTGTCCTGGAAGGCCCGGGTCGGACACGGGCCTGTGGAGTCCCAACGTTCCTGAGCCGCCGGGGACGTCAGGGAGGGAAGCCTGCCGCTTCGGCGTAGCCGGACTGCTGCTGCCGCTCGTCGTGTGTCTCTGCTCTGGGTAGGGGGCGCTGTCCAGCAGCCCAGCTGGAAAAGTCTGTGTGTGGACAACTGGAGAGGGGTCTTTGGATTTCATAGCAGAGCTCTCTGAGTCGGGACCCTAAGGAAAGGTTACACAAAGGTTCCACTTTTGGAAGCACACAGATTTATTTTAGAAAACAAAAGCACCACTTCTACAGATTTCAACTGAGTGAATTCTGAAAAGCTGTGATAGAAAAATAAAGGCAACAGAAAAGTTTTGAGACCAGGTGTTGGACTGTAGCAGTGTTAACTAACACACAGTGTGTCATTCCAGTTCACCTGTGGCAGAGGCGGAGCCGGGTCCAGGCTGAGGTCCATCTGGAGGGCCGGTGCCGGCTGGACCCTGATGGGTGGACTGTGATACTCTGGGCTGGAGGTGACGGTGCTGTAGGCGGGGGGCCCGGCAGCAGTCTGCCTTTGGAGGAGCTGCAGGATGGCCTGGATGTCTGCAGTCATCTGGGATTCCAGTCTGATCACACATACAACACACGCACAGGAATGGTTTCTGTGAGGAAATCCATCAGTCTGGGTTTCATCAGTTAACTTAATGAGAGAGTAAACCTGGAGGAGAAAACAAATGAGCACATCTGTGCTCCTAAATCAATCCTTCTGCAGCTACTTAATTCCTAAACCAAGCCAAACATTAGCAGAAATGATTGCATTAAACTACTTAGCTCTTGCTGTGATCTCATCACTACAGATTATTTATTTACTTTTCTTTTTATTGCTCTGCTGTGCCCGAGCTGCAGCAATCAGGATCGTTTTCTCAACATGCACTGGGAAGAAATTAAAGGACTGAAAATGAGCAAACATCAATCAGATCTGCTGAAATTCACCGGTTAAACAAGTCGGGTCTCAACGCCCACTTACAACACTAGATGGAGACACTGACCCTCCAACCTGAGAAGTTACCCTCTATAATAGAAGTATAGCACCTTCTTTATAACATAAAGCACATGGAAAAAGAACAAACTATGTCAATCCGAATGCCAGGTGACTCTTAAGAGGAAATAAGTGCTGCAAGAATCCTGAATCATGTTCTAAATAATGACATGATGAAAACTCATTATGGTAAATGAAAATAGACAATTTTAAGAACATGGTGGACCTAAAGTTGACATGTTAAAAGCAGAGAGAAAATATTACCAAGGACTAAAGTTTAATGTGAATTATTTTTTAAAGCACTGTACAGTTTACGCGATAGTGCATCAATGGCTGAATAGTAGAAAAAAGCAGCTTGGGAAGTTGTTTTGCGGGCCTCTGTGACTTTGTTGTGACGTAGCAGTCTGCACCTCGTAGCAGCGTTCTATAAATAGCCTCTGCTGGCTGATTCCCCCTCATCTGGATCAGAGCAGGAGCCCGGCCAGCCGCTCCCCTTGCATCAGCCTCCACTGTCTGGTCTCAAATGTATGTGCGAGTTCTCAGCCAATTAGAGTTTAAATTATGGGCTCCGCTCTGTGAGCTGTAGAGGACGGTGATGAAAAATAAAAAGGCCTATTACAGGAAATGGGAGTCAAACGCAGCAGTGGGCCGTCAGGTGAAGACCCTGATGTCTGAAAGGAGCAGAGAGTCCCTTCTCCCACCTGTTCAGGTGCTGCTGCAGCAGGTCCAGCCGTTGCTCCACCTCTCCGTAGGTGAGGTCCGTGTCGCTGTCGTCCTCCCCGGCCGCGTCTCGATTTTGAGCCGATTCCTCAGCCGTCGCGCCGGGATGAGGCTGCACCCAGTCCTCTGCCTGGAGCTCTGGGAGGAGACGGGAGGTTAGTGGTGGGGCGTCGGACATATTGACATTTTAGCGTAGAAAAGAAAGTGGGACATGGCTTTTCAAACTAAAAAGAAAAAGTCTTGAGCTTCTATGAAACAAATCTGATAAGTGTGTCATTCCTGTCGTTAGGAGGGCAATTTTGAGAACCTCAGCAGTTGAAATGTTTTCACCCTCTCCAGAGCCTGCTGTGTTCAGCTCTGCATCCATTTGCAGATGAACTAGAGATCAGTTAAACCATTAAGTGATTTTGAACATCAAAGTGAACGTGACTCTCTACCTTCACATTTTAGGTTTTTACTTCAGAATTCCCTGCTGAAGGAGGCAGCATGATACTGCCACTGCCATGCTTCAGGAAGGGGATGCATGCCACACACTTTGGACAAAAAAGTGTTGATCTATCTCATCGAAGGTCATGAAGAGAAAGCAGTACGGTAATGTGACAAACTGCATGAAAGTTGAATAAGTATCGAGACTTTGCATAAATAGTCCTGATTTCTCTCTGAATCTCTCTGCTGCACCAGAGAACGCACGCAGCCAGTCAGGCTCTCGGCAGGAGATTTCTTCTGCCTCCTTTCAGAAATGAATGGCCTGACATTAAATTGACATTCCCTCCCTGGGCTGTAATCAATATCACTGCTCTCTACGTTGGCAGTAATCCTCTTTCAGCTGTAACAGCTGAATTATGGGATATTACTATCAAATCAACGCGCCGACACCGTTTCCTCACGTCGCAGCTTTCTGTGGGGCGACTGAAGTTCTGCCCAGATCTCCTGTTACAAATCAATCCAACATTACAGATGTTATTTTGTTCTTTCTGTTCTGTGCAGCAAGGAGTTAATGTTCATTTTAACACTAATCATTATCTAGAGTCATCATATTAGTAAAGTGTGGCACTAAGTTTTGCTTCTTCCTAGTAAATTGTACAAAGATAAAGAATTTCAGATTTCGTACAAGTTTAATTTGTATGAATATTAACCATTTTAATTGAGTTCATTGAATTTATTTGAAAACTATATATCTGCAAAATAAGCAAGATTTTCAATTCAAATAAATTTTTGCAGCTAAATTAAAAATAAATGTAAAAAATTAAACAAGTAACTGTTTATGTCCAGTGTTTCTGGAAGAGGTTACGCAAACATTAGCTTTGCTCCATCAGGTTTAGTTTTGAGACGCTGTTTTAGAAATGAACAGCTTTGCTTATAGACTAACTGCTTTGAGTACAATTTAGTCTGAACCTGAATCCAACCAGATATTTTTTAAGCAAAGACATTTTACTGAATGAAGAACAGAATCACCTTTATATTCCTGGTTCTGTGTGTTTCCTTCAGCCTGTGCCTCAGGAGCCCTGCTCAGACCGAGACCCAAGTTGTGGTCCCTAACAACCGGGTAACCAAGCACACCAGAACATAAGGGCCTCTGCTCCTCTTCCTCTTCCCTGCCTTCCTCCTCGTCCTCATCCTTGTCTTCCTCCCCCTCCTCGGTGGACTCTCTCCTGTCCTCAGCGAAGACGCCGCGGCCCTTCTTGGCGTCGCAGTGCGGGCCCGCCGGCTCCTTTTTGTGCGAGTCTGTAGGGAGGAATGGTAATCAGGCAACAGGAAGTTCTACGCACATACTTCCTCTGGGATGACAACAGACAGACTGGCTTTACGTTGGGGGTTGTACTGAGGACAAACAGGTAGAACCTTTTAGGTTTTCATCAACTAAATGTCCTTAGAACTCAGGCAATCATACGTCACACTTTGTCACTCTGTCTTTTTTTTGACGACATACTCTAGTATGTCGTTTTTTTCACATTTTTAAAAACATACAGGATTTGTTGTAAAAATTGGGAATTATCTGTGTTATAACTTATCCCAAGAAGAGTCTATTATTTTTTTCTACAACACAGGATTTTTAAATATAAAAAAAATAATAATAATAAAAAATAAATAAATACATAAATAAATTATAAAAAAAAAAATAAATTATAAAATAAATAAATTAAAAAAACAAATAAATATTAAAAAAAGAGGTGAAAACCTGTTAAGGCATGGTTTTAAAGTTTAACATGGAAGACTGACGTTGTGATACTTGTAGGAGTTTGAGCGGATCAATGGGTATGTGCTCGGTTGGCGCACTGCGTAAAGACAGGGGTTGCGGTTCCGATGGGTCTGAGTTCAAGACCCGCAGGCAGAACTCTTCAAAGCACACTCTGCATTCAGAGAGACTGCTTGAATTTTAAAGTTCAAGTTGGAAATCCGACTGAGGTTCCACTGTTATCCTCTTTATTTCACTTCCATAGGACCAGAGATAAACTGTAATCCGACAACTTCTGTATCAACACTCAGCTTCCGTTGGAGAAAACCAAATGCAGACTGTGACACGACCACCTCCTCTTTCCAACTCTTTGAGTGAAACCTCCCTGACATGTGCCAATTAACACACATTGTCAGAGATTGTGCTCCCAGGCTTACACTCTGCACACAGACCATCCACCTGCAGGTCTTGAACTCAGACCCATCGGAACCAGAACCCATGTCTTTATGCAGTGAGCCAACCGAGCACCTACCCATCAATCTGCCCGAACTCCTACAAGTACCTCAAAGTCAGTCTTCCATGTTAAACTTTAAAAGCCTCAAAAAGGAAATGCATTTTAAAATATAGACACAACAAAACTTATTATTTAACATACATATTGGGATACTGGTTTTTTTCTTTTAGTCTTTGCAGTTATTATCATCATTCAGGTTTACCTGTGGAGGATTTTCTCTTGTAAGAAACCCGTCTGTGGCTCTTCACGTCAGCCATGTCAGAGTCACTGGGGTAGGTCGTCTGCACAGCAGGGAACATAAACAGGTTTTGCCCAGCAAAAACACTCAGAGAGAATGTTGGAGAACAACTATAGACGACAAGTCCTCTCAATTATCTGTTACTTCCCATTTAAAACTTTGTATTAATAATGTATTTTCATAAGAAACAGTCAAAAATAATCAGATGAATTAATTCATACCTAAACACTTCGATAATTCCTCATTTCTAAATCTAAACTAAAATCAGCTGCAATCACAGCTCCAGATTATTCCAACAACCTTAACACTAAAATCAAGTCAATTTAAAAGTAACTAGCTTTTTTTAATAGGCATAAAAGCACACCACACTTTTCAGAATCCCAATGAAATACATAAAAGTTTTGCCGTGACAAAATGTTTAAAGGTTTAACTTGTCTGAGTATCTTTCGAACAGGTTGTGGCCGTTGGCCCTTTTGGTTTGTAAAGTGAGTAACAGGAGCTGCTGCCGGTCTCGTTAGGTCACCGTCTCCGTCCTGTTTTCACCCTAATCTCAGCGTGTTTCTCATGTGTCTGATCTCCTCTGCCCTCTTTAAATAAATAACTGAAGACAACTACGACCTGCGTTCCGGCGCTCTCTAGTTAAGATAAAACGACACAGTGATGCAGACTAACAACTCTTCCATGCTAACTGGACACATGCTCCATCTTTCTCCGCCTTCCAGTAAAGCAGCAGCGAAAAGGCAAATGTTCAACTCAGCGAAAACGTTTCGGAATAAATCGACTGAATTAAGTAAAGAGGGGCTAAGCAGAATTAATCAAGAAAAGCTTTCATTCCAGTCAGTGGTCTTTTAAAGTAAAGCAGAATCAGTGTTTTTTTCTTGAAAGGCCTCAAATCCCTTTGAATCGCTTTGATCGGTCTCTGGTTTCACCTTCATGCTTGTTACCTTTGCGTTTTCATCCCGAAGATCAAAGGTCAGCTCCAGGTTGGTGAAGAAGTGGTCGGCGAACTCCGGGTACATGTCGAGCACCTCCAGGATCTCCTCCCTCTGGATCGTGTGCAGGTCGCAGTAGCTGAGTGCGCGGACATCGGCGCACGACTTCCCCGGCTTGGCGAACAGGTGGATCATCTCGCCGAAGATGTCGTTTTTACCTGAAGAGCACGTAGGAGGACGACAGACGTGTTACTCAAAGATAAGAAAACACAAGTCGGGACTCACTTATTCATCGGAGGAGTGATGTGGTTCACGTTTTTCACAGAAACAGCCGTATCTGTAACCGATGGTAGAGGTGCAGAAACCTCTGTAAATTAAAAAAATACATTCCGCTGACTCGTTTGAAAGATTAAAATATCTTTTTAAAATCACATTTCTGTTTTATTGTATTTTTTTATTGTAGTGTTCTATTTTTAAATGTGTTTTCATTAGTTGTTAGCAGCTAAGAGAAAGAAAGATGTTAAGACTTTAACTTTATTGATCCCAAACGAAAAATATTAAACATTGCTGTTAAAAAGTTACAAATGAGGTTTTTGAATCCAGTGGTTATTAAAGCAGATCCATTCAACGCCAGTAAATAGTGAGAACTTAATACAAACATTGATGAGAATCAGACTTTATTCAGGACATTGATCTGTGTTTGCTATTTTGCTAACATGGTGAAAGTAACTCCAGTTTTAGTATCTGAAAAGCTTTTTTCAGTGCTTGCTTGGGAACCGAATTAGAAAACCAGTTTCATTACAGCTTCAAACTGGGACTACGTTGAGAAGAGAGAAAACTCGTAAAGTGGAAAACACCTGCTGCTTTTGTGGGATGAGAGGAAAGGAGAGCAAATGAAAAGTGCTCTAATTATATCTGGAAGATGTCGATAGCAATTTATGCTGCGGCTGCAGCGGCGGTCATGCTTGGCATCCCAACACAGACACAATCACACAGAAAAATATCTCTCCAGCCCTTTTCTGTCATTTTACTTTCATCATCATTTCTTCTTCTTTTTACTTTCTATTTTTATCTGTTTCTATCTGCAGCCTGGCTTTCTCTTTTTTTTTTTCCATTAGCAAACGCTGAATTTCTTGTTACTTTCATTCCATTAAGTGTCCGCCTCCACTCTTTTCTGTTCACTTGACGTTGGGAAACTTTACACAAAACAGCAGCGAACCCAGTCGTATCGCAGGGCAACGTAGCCATCTGTACTTAGTGCTAAAAAGAGGGGAGTTCAAAGCTAAGCAGCCTGCACTGATGGGACCGCCAATTTGTGCTTCTTTTGATGTCACAGTGACTCATTAACAAGGCTTATTAAAAACCATGTGCATTTCTACTTTAATTTTTGAATTATGAGTCTGTCTGTGTGGGTGACGCCACTATAACCAATGATTTAGTTGCAGCAAACACACTTTATAACTAATGCAGAGTCATTACGATGGGAAGAAGCGGATTTGATTTCTAGGTGCACAACTTTACTGTTCTTTGGAATTGTGTATTTATTTCCAATTATACACCAAACATACACAATACTCAGAACAAACTGAGCAATTGATTTATTTAAGATATGAAATGCTATTGGTGTTTTTTCAAGTTATGAAAAATATTAGTTTCTAGTTACTTCTTCAAGAAAGCAATCCAGTTACTTTACTGATTAATTATTTTCAAGAATATTTTTTCTGTTTGAAATAGACATAAAAAAACAATGGAGGAAAAAAATTTGTTGACTTTTAAAACAGAAAATTTCCAAAAGTCAAACGTTTTCCACTTGTGAAATTCTGAAAATCCCGTGCTTTTTTTCAGAAAATTCAGATTTTCGGGAGGACCTTCACCGTTCATTTATTTTCTGCCTAGAAAGGCACTGATACTCATACATCACCGATTGTTCGTCATTAAAAAGTGCTGCTGGGGCTTAAAGATAAAGCAACAACTCACCTAGAATGGCCACCACAATGTCATCTTTCAGGATCTCGATGGAGCCGCGCGACACAAAGTAGAGCGCCGTGAGCACGTCTCCACTGTGGACCAGCGTGTCTCCTGGAGGCGCGTGGGTGGTCTTAAACCTCATGGCCAGGGCGCGGAGGCAGCCCTTGGTGGCCCCACGAAACGCCTTGCACCCCTGGAGGAGGCTCTTGTTCAGGTGGAGGCAAATATCTGCCTGCAGGCACTCTGGGAAACCCTTCAGCACCTGGGAAGGAGTTAAAGGTCAAAGAACGTGTGAATCTCTGCGGAAGTGTTTTCAAACTACGACTTTCTGGTGTGATTCAGGTTGATGTTTGCGTGTCAATTTGAAAGGTTTTTCCAGAGAAATTTGCTACAGTTGCCACGTGTGTTCTTCCCTTCTTCTCAAAACCTAAACCGCACGGTTAAAAAAAAAAATCAAATAAAAAAACAAAAACATAAGCCCCTTCACAGAGCTTTTAGAGAACTTTAGAGCAGACAAGACAGAACATTCATAGATTCATCTAAATGACAGAAGAAATTAGGAGCACAGACTGAATAATGTTCTCTATTTGAAGGTTAAATCTTAACGTGAACTAACATTTGAACTTTTCCATGTTTTATCAAATTACAAACACAAACATCATGTGTTTGATAATGGATTTTATGCGACAAAAAAACAAGGTAATGAATAAATGTGAACTTGTTTCTTTTTGTTTATTTTTCATCGACTTTTCAAACTTCTGAAAAATCTCTGGGATTAAGACCAAAATCAGAGGCAAAATTTTCACATTTTTTTCAGAAAGTTTCTGATATTAATCTCAAAATTCCTGTCTGTTTGGGTGAAAAATTACTCAAAAAAAAATCTACAATGGCACTAATTTGCTGCCATAGGATACAGGACAATCTTGCCAATTATTTCTAAAAACATATTATTTTAGTCTGTGGTCACAAAAAGCTGGTAGACGTAATTCTACAAAGTACTTACTTTGTGTTGGTGTAGCACAAAAAATCCAAACAATAAATTTGTGTCTGCAATGTAATAAAATTAGAAAAGGTTCAAAGAGTATCAGTAAAATCACAAATCATCTTTAAGACTCTTAGGAGGTTAGCCTGTAAATACAGAAGTTTTAGTTTAAATAACGTAACAGTTTTTTTTGCTTTTGCTTTTTTACATTAACTACTGAAAGTCAGTAACTTACAGCACACTTACCATTTAAAGACAAAACTACAGAACACAAAACAACTGATATTCCTCGGACAGCTTGAGCTGACTGTAAATAAGCACCATGTGATCAGACACTGGAAGGCAAAGCAAAAGAAACTTCTTGGGGACACGTAAGTGACAGTTCAAATGAGTAAACACAATTCTTCTCTCTGTTGTTTTCACATGTAAAATTCGATGTGCCGGTAAGACGAGCAAATGAAAGGTTTTTTCTGGCTCTGACAAACTTTTTGTTGCTCCTTAACAAAAACAAAAAAATATGGATATAAGGAAAAAAAATTGCTTTGGATTTGAAAAAGAAAGACTGAACAACATTTGGCAAACGCAGGTGCCACCACCACAGAGTCTACGGCCAAGTGTCCCACAGTGGGAGGGAAACCTGGCAGTGGAAGGCGAGGCAGTGCCCACTCTTCCAGGCGTGACTCACTCCGTCTCTGATATCCAATGAATATCATGGGGTTGTGTTTGGATACACAGACTTCATGCAGAAAGCACCTCCTTCAGGCCACATGCAAGCCTATCAGTGATAGACTCTTTAGTTGACCTATTAAGGACAATTTTGTTTGGCTTTTTTGTTTGTTTTTTAACAAAGACATGCATTAAGTAGATGCTCTAAACAGTGAATTTACAGTGTCAGATGTGTTTCGACTATTTCCTACCCAGAACTTCTCTCTCTCAAAACTACTAAAAACCTGCAGCTCTAATCATCTGAAAAGATAGATCACCTTTTCAGTAACACCAATAATTAAATGTAGCTAACAGAAAAGGACAACTAGTTATAACACTAATAACAATTTAAGGCTGTTTCACAAAAGCTCTGCAACGGTGGCTGCAACCTATAGCATGTGTAAAATCACTGATAACTTTGTAGAAAATAGATTTCCAATATATTGATATGATATCGGCATAAATCGTATATACTCTTATTACTTATTTTAGAAAAGGCAACGGATGAGGACAACAGACCCTTTTTATTGTTAATTAATGGACTGCATGGAGGATACAGTCGAAAGACACCTTAGGTTAGGTGACTGAAGTGACAAAAATAATGGCTTTTAGTAAAATGCACATCTGGGACAACAATGAACAATACAGCAAATTAAACATTAAAAAAATGTTTAAAAAAAAATACTCAAAGCATTGCACTACAACTGTGATACACAAAAGATCTACTACTGAAGGACAGAGAAAAACATGAGGTGAGTTAGCACATGTACCTCCTGCTCTTACCAGAGTGGCGGGGTCAATCCATTTGACATGGCAGACATGGAAAAAACAAACTTGTATAAGTACCATGAGCATCATCGTGATAAGTAAAGCTGAGTTACTTCCTGCAAACAAAGTTTTGTTGCAACTGCGGCTATGACTGAACATTGAGTGGAATAACAAATGAAAACATTATACTATGCCAATGACATAGCAAGGGAGCGTCACTGATTCGGTAAGAGGACAGGAATGGCAACTTAATGTCCCAGTTGACAATCAGCAAAAACTGGGTTCAAAACATCCAACTCACAAATGAAACTGGAGGAGAGAGAGAAGGAACAATGGGAAGCAAAAACAAACTCTTCGTACTTCTCTTTGCACTAAACGTAAGAAACCAAAACACTCCAACTCCTACCATATTCATGTCGATGCCATTGGTGTATGTCCACGCGTGTTGGAAATACTCCTCCAGCCTCTGTCTGAGCGGGTTGGGGATCTGATGGAAGCGGATAAATTCTTTGACTCGTAGCATTTGGAGGTGATACCGGGCCGTGCCAGAGTACAACCTCTGGATGATGGCGGACACGTTCCCAAAGATGCTGGCGTACATTAGAGCTGCCAAACGAACCCAAAGTGCAGTGATAAATACCGGTAGGTGCATACACTGAGGGTTGAATACGTAAGTGAATAGAAGGAACTTTAGGGAGAAGCATGGTAACTTACATCCAATGAGCATGACACAGATGGAAAAGATCTTCTCAGAGTTGGTATTGGGGGAGACGTTCCCAAAGCCCACACTGGTCAGACTGCTGAAGGTGAAGTAAAGAGCTGTGACGTACTTATCTTTGATGGAAGGGCCTGAGCTGGGATCACTGTAGTTATATTTCTTTCCTTAAGGGGAATAAAAATGACAACATCGAGGATTTTTTGGTCGATCGTGCATTTTAACTGTGTGGTGAAGGTTGCATTACCAGAAAGTACCTATTGACACGCCGAGATTGTCCAGCCAGCCGATCTTATGCTCCAGGTAAGGCTTTTCCACGTTGCCAATTGCATACCAGATGCAGGCCAACCAGTGGGCGATCAGGGCAAATATACACATGAGCAGCATGAGAACAGCGGCGCCGTACTCTGAGTAGCGGTCCAGCTTACGAGCAACTCGCACCAGGCGCAGCAAACGGGCCGTCTTTAGCAGGCCGATCAGAGTGGTGGTCTAGAAAAAACAAAAGAGACTCAGACATGGAAAAATGATCAAAAAGTTGATGTTTTCCCTTTTATTCACCTTTATGCACTTTAGTTTGCTGCGCAGCTAAAAGAATTTTTTGCTGATGCTGCATTTTTAAACTTTTGGTTATTTATTATGATGATGTGCATCCATAGTGTTTAAGGTGATCTACAACCAGAAGCAGCTGATTAACATTGCAAAAGCTGAAATAATATCACAGCTGTAGCCACGAATCCCAGATGAGTTGAGAGAGAAAAAGGAAGCAGACAGAAATTGAAATAGGAGAGGGGAAAAAAATAAAAGGAGGTGGAGCAGCATGAACCAAAGAACAACTCTTCATGAAATCAAGAAAATTATGGACAACCCTGAGTGTCTTTAGTTCATGTATACCTGATGTTTACATTTTATAAACCGTCATGGTCTTTAAATAGTCCAGAATGTAAAAAAAAAGGTACATCTGAAAATAGAATACAAGAAAATAGTTCAATATTTTTTGGCACTCACTTCATAAAGTCGAACTCATCATATAGAGCCTTCACACAGAGAAATATTCCGTTCCATTATTTCTTATCATTTTTATGATTATTGCTTAAAGATAATAAAAACTCTCAATTTTAGTGTCTGAGAAAATGTGATTATTACATAAGTTCATCAAAAAATGGATATATTACTCAGAAATGTCAAGTTTCTGCTCATTTCTACTCACTCAATACTTGGTTGGACCTCCTTTTGCATGAAACTTATTCATAAATGTTATATAATGGCCATAGGGGAAGACTGCTGACTTGGCAGACGTGCATAATCTTTCAAATGTTAAGACAGGCCTGAAATATTTCACTCTATGTGTAACGGATCTATACAAGTTTCACTTTTTTGAAATTAGTGACAAAAAACTATTGAACTTTTTCAGAATATAATTTACCTCTGACTTGATATTTGCCAGGCTTTCTGTTCTGCAGAACATGTTGGGTCACATTGCATCTACTTTGGATCTATTATGTGACAAAGTTAAAGGAATGTGTGCATTTTGCAGAGTGGGAGGAGAAACATTGCTTGCTTGTCGCATTTCTGTTTGTGGATCTCATGCTTCAGAGTATCTGAGCCTGGTTAAAAGTGGAGAAGGTTGGGAGGGCAGACACTACAGTTATGACACTCGTCCCAATCCATTAGTGTCACGCAGTTGCAAACACAAAAAGAAAGAAAGCTAATTGTTCCTACCACTCCTTATCACGCCTGACAATTACACTAATATCCTGAGGGAAATCAGTAATCCGCCGTCTCCGGCAGTAGCAGGGCTTCTTCTCATCTCTGCTTGTTTAATTACACCTCATGTGCATGCAAGAGTAAATATGACAGATTATTGCAAAAGATTATCAGTGGACGGTTGAATTGCTGGTTGGTTATGAGCAGTGGAGTGATTTTTTTGATGGGTCCGTTACAGAACCCGCATCCGACCAGTCTCGCCCTGAAATCCCCTCCGTCGTCCACTGCATTGCGTTCCGCCAGCAGAATCTGCCCTTGGTGCTGACAACTCACTGAGCAGTGAATGAGTCATATAGAAACAGATGAGGCTTAAATTATCTAGTGCACATTATCTGTGAGCATGCACCGCCTTAGGTGTAGCGCAGCTGACGGAGTGACCTGGACAGAAGACACAACGCGCATCCGATCCATGCAGAGCGCTGGCAGAGTGTGATAACTGCAAAGCATGTAGGGTTTAAGACCAAATCCTATTAGAATAGGAGAAAATGGAGTAGAAATATTTGAAAACCAACTTATATTGACAGCTTGTTTGTCAACATTGACTGAAGCTTGTGGTTTCTGTCTGCCAGCGTTAAAATGACTGGCGTGAATCGAAATGAGTCGAGCGTTCAAGTGGCAGCATCTTGCAAAATGACATCAGTTAAGTAACCAGATCGCCTCCCTGACATCCGGTTTCACTTTGATATTGTAACTTTTAAAATGCTGCTTCCTGTACCACCCTGAATGGAAATTAGAGTTGTGTAACGCTCTTAATGACCGAGCGTCATCTTATCTCGGAGACATCATAAAACCATCGGACCCCGACGGAGCATATCGCTCTCTGGGTGCTGGCATAATTTTGTTTCCTCGCCATTTCTAAAGGTGGAGAGGAAGCAACCTGATCTGCCAATAAAATATATAAAAACTACTTTGATCCACAGTTGGATATGATGATGCTTCGCATAAAGCCCAATCATGTTCTACTTAGAGGCTTCCTGTCTCGTTCACATGTGACTTGCCAAAAACACTTACAGTAAAGAGGTTGTGATGTTAAAGAAGTCTGACGTTTTCACAGATGAATGATTAGCTTTAGTTTTTCAGACACCGTCTATGCAAATGAATCTGTTTCCATTGAAAACATGGCAATGGATCAGGAGGTGGAATTGATAGGGAAATAAGGGACTGATGCAGGTTATTTATCGCCACAACATTTCTTTTCTAATCTGCCAGCCTGCAATGCTAAAAGCCTTTTTTAAACCATCAAAGGGTCGCCATCAAACAAATGATCCTGTCATAGCTGAGCAACGAAACCAAAAACACACCAGTCACATGTCACGTGTTGTTTCCAGGCAACAGAAGGTGCATAAAATGTCTAAATATATTTCAAGCTGCTGTATAAAAAGCTGAAAAGCAACATCTTCATGGTTGTGCTATTTTTAGCTCCTGCTAGTGATTGGAGGAGCTAAAAATACATCCCGTCTTGTCATTCTCTACATTTTGACAGCGTGCTCAGAACACAACGGGAACACACATTCTGTCACTCCACTCGTCATCCAGCAGCATCGTGCCAGTTGTCGGGTTTTTTCCCAACACCTTTCACTCACTCCGGCCCCCGAGCTATGGACTCCCGCCAAGGATCGCATAGCTAATTGCAAATTATGACCGAGAATCAAATGGTTGACATTTTGTTCTCCAAGCAGCAATCGCAATGTGCTCTGTGCTTGAGGGTGAGCCAAAACACATGCAGTGGAATCTGGCATTTTAATTAAATGACTTGAAAATATGAGCCAGAGATTGCAAAACATACTCTTATCAAAGCAGTTTAAAGCTGGAGCTTTTTTTTTTCCCTCAAAGATAACACTGTGGGATTCTTTATGTGGTTAAAAAATAATGGCTAATTAGCAACACTGAACATCACATCAGTTAAAACTAAATCTAAGTCTTAAATCTACTTTGATCACTTTTTGTCGGGCAACTTCCACGGGCCTAGTCAAAACATCGTGTCCTGGGCGGGGCTTCGGCTGTCAAAACAGAGAACTTCCTCTCGTATGGATTCTGTTTTTCTGCTTTGAGTAACTTAGGATTTTATCACAACTTTCAATATTAATTGTTTGTGGCGTAAAAATTTGTCTTCTTATTGTTATTTTTTTAAAAGACAGTAATATAAAAACATTAATGACATAATCTGCAAAGACATAGCTAAGGCTAAAATGAATAATTAGAGTATCTCGTGTTCTTGTCTAAAAATATATATAAAATCAGTTAAATATGTCAATCAAGCTTATTTTTTTTATTCTGTTTTTCATTTCTGTTACTGACCTTTTGCCATCGCAGCTTAAATTTTACACTTGTGGGACCAATAGAGGATTATCTTATCTCTGACTGTTATTAATATTCTGCTGTTAATAAATATTAATTGCTCTCTGACAGTCAGATCATTTGCTAACTCGTCCCCCTCAGACGTTCCTGACAGACAGTTTCTCTACTGCAGAGTTGCCAGCAGAAGACAGAGACCTTTGAACTGATTTCTTTCAGGCTCTGCTGTCTGACTTGAAAAATATCAGAGGGAAGCAGATTTGACAGCTGAGTGTCAGATTGATTTAGGAGGCTAACTGCTTAAGATTACAGCTCAGAGCCGTCGATGTTACAACAAACGGCTCATGAACCAGGATACATGATGGAGACGTAAAGACGTTTGGTCGTCAGTTTAAGCTGGAGGTTAAATACCTTTTGATTAATCGATCGATAAATTAGTTTACATCTGTTAATGTGGGTTGTGCCATTGTTAATAGACACGTCAACTCAGTAAAGGTCTTAAGAGACTGTGGTTGGGAAAAATTTAGTGAAAACCTCCCCAAGACAAAATCAGCGTAATCTCACCTCATCCGATCCCGAGCCAAAGATCAGCAGGTCGAACGGGATGGCCGCCACCATGTCTATGAGGAACCAGCCTTTAAAGTAATGGATGGCGATCTTGGCCGGATGGCTCACCACTTCCTCGTTGGCGTTGACATAAGTGGTTCTGAAGTTTATTAGAATGTCCACGATGAACATAATGTCCACTATGAGGTCGACCACGTTCAGCGGAGAACAGGAGTAGCCGCACACCCGTCGCTTCTGCTCCTCCAGGTCGTTGAGGAGAAAGGCGGCAGAGTAGGGGGTGAAAATGGCGGTGTAGATGACCAGCAGCAGGATGAGCCAGTCCCACACTGCTTTGAAGGGGCTGTAATGGAGGATGGTCCATTTGTCTATGCGTGGCGTCTGGAGCTTATACTCAGGCAGCACATCTGCACCCAGAGACAGAACCTGAGGAGAATCAATCACTTTTCAATTTGCTGCAATGATTTCATATTAGAGTAAATCGTTTGCACCAGAGTTTCCATAAATATAACAATAAATAAAAATGGCTAACAAGTAACTGCAAGAGTTTGGACAGAAAAATTAAAGGTTAAGACATTTCTTTATGAGGAATCTCGCAGTGCAGTATAAATGCTTATATAAATCCTCTGTTAAGCAAAAGATTAAATATTTCTTTGAGTGCAGCTGAAAACGTAAACTTAGAATCAACCAGGCGCCTTCTTAAGGCACTGATTTCCTTCAGAAGTGTCAAAGGGAGGCGAGTATAAAGTTGTTACATTTTTCCTCCAGAATGTTGAAAATCCCTTCCACTTCACAATGCATACTATTGCAATAACAGGCATTCAGGTGACAAAATGTGAGAAAGTTCAAGGAGTATCAATATGGTAGCAGGGATCTGTGTCTGGACAGTAATTATCAGACAATAAGATCATCTTTGTAATTGTAATATTTACCCCAGCAGCTTCTAACGTCAACATGGTCAATTTCACTTGACATTCTCATTTTGTTTGAGGTAATAATTTGCTCAAGTAGGGGAAACGGCTATTCATCTAAATTTCCCGAGTAATCCTCAGGTATTGACTCCTTCAGTAATAAGTATGGAAGTCCAACAAAGAATCACAGAGAGAGGATTGGGACACATGAAGACCAGAAGGACAGAGACACAGTTACTGTGAGTGATAAAGCTGGGAATTGAAACTGAATATATTTGGCATTCATCATTTTTGGATGTTTCCTTATCTTATTCCTGGCCACCTTCGTAATCTCAGTGATTATAAAGGCAGAACGGTCGATGGAGAGGAGGGATGATGTATGGCACCAAGGCGGCTGACGTGTTATTAACTGAAATGGCCATTAGAAAGTTCTCCATCCTGAGTGCTGGACAGGGTCAAAAGCTATTACCCTCTGTATGAAATAACCTTTGAAATCAATCAGAAACCAAAGGACAGACAAAGTGAATGTGCTCTATTATTCATCAAACTTCCACTTTATTAAAGGTTGGAGTGTAAAATGCCCATTTTGATTGTGGTCCATCTCAATGTTTAGCTGCAGCAAAGTCTAAGCTCAGTGAAAAACAAAGGACAGTTTTACAAATCCTTCATGCTATGAAAAATAATTTGCTCTGTCCACAAGTACTAAAATCACTTAAATAATCCAAGATGTAGTCAACATTGCATGTAGGACCAATTATAGTAGCAAAAACATTTTTATGTTTTCAATTTTTATTTGTAATGTTGCACCACTAATCTGCTTTTCGACAACTGACTCAAGAATCTAGAATTACTGACTCCACAACCGCAAAGACTTGTTGCTGAAAAACCACCTGAAATCCTGAATCCTCCACCACCAACAAAGTCTTTTGGTTGACAATCTTTGCTTAGTTTTCCTCAAGCATGATGCTACACATTCTCACCAAACATCTCTAGTTTGATCCCAAATTTTAAAGGGTTGCTTCAAATGTCAGATTCAATTTTGCAAATCTAAATCAACCTTTTATTATTTTTATCTTTAAAAAAAAAAAAAAGCAGTGCTTTTAGAGAACCTGATCTCGTTTTTTTTTTTTTTTTTTTTTTGAAATCAGAAACTAACACTTAGCACGATAATAGTCTGGAAGGAAGCTCTTGAGGGTGATTTTGAAGTTTGTCTGTATGTAATATTCTTCAAATTCAGTATATATGGAGACATTATCTCTGCCTGGTGGAGTCAGTCAGTTGGCAGAATTTCAGCTCTAGATTAGGGTGTTGTAGCCAATCTGTGTTTAAATAAAAGATACCACCTTAATTATTTATTGTACCTACTTTAGCTATGTTCAAACTCTTGTGGGATAATCGAGAGCTTCTGTTTCCACTTGCTTTAAAAAAATGCAAATGAACAACAGATTTTCCCCCCTTCTTTGGGTCTATTTGGGCTCTTCTGTCAGAAAGAATGTCTGATTTTTAGGATTTGAATCTTTCATCCTGTGGCTTCTGTCATTGATGTTTCCGTTTCAGATAAAGCCAAGGGATTGAAACTTGGAGAGCAGTAGGCATCTGAGGGGCATGTGGGCATAAAACACACAAACTTCCGCGTTCAAAATGTGGGGAAGCATCATGGGGTGATGCAAGGGCGATTTCTTTCTTTGCTGACCAGCTTCTTGGGTAAACCCTCCATCTGCCTGTGATAATCAACAAGGCGGCCGAGGCCAGCAGCGAGCATGTCTGTTCAAAACCTTGATCGTAGCTTCAGATGAACGCAGGAGTCCGGAGTTGGTTTCAAGACATCTGCTGTCTCTTTGTGTTCTTCACAGCACGGGTTCTAGAGAACTGACTACACACTTAAACTCAAAATGATGGAGACACAGCAACGTTTCGCTGATGCCAAGTCTCCTTATGCAGAAACTGCGCCTGATAAAGACGTTAACACCCCCTTGAACTTCTCCAAATTCTAATCTATTGAGATTTCACATGATAGCCCAACACGAATTATAATCCATAATTTGATGCATGGTTTTCTATCATTTTCCAAATGAATTCATTTGAATTCAACCCTATATACTGTAACAACCTGAAAAAATATTATAATTTGGAAAATATGATAATTGAAGTAATATAATGGATAATTAAAATCAATATAATGGAATGCAAATACATGTCATATTTTAAATTTGTTTATATTTTGTTTAAAGTTTGACATAAAATCAATTGTAATCAATTCTCGAGCAGTACGATTCACTGGGTTGCCCTCTCGTTGCCTCTAGATGTTGTCGACAGCAGAGATGGGATTTGGTTTTGGAGGAAGCTCCGACCCCTTCAGACTGCCCGTCTACTTGGTGTTTGGTCTCAACCTGCCAGGAACCGAGGTGATGACCTCCGTACCCGACTGTAACTTTAGAAATCTGCTTGAAGCTACCGATGCTGTCTGGCAGCTGTAAGAGTATCCCCGCTTGTTCACTGCAAGTGAAAGACACCTCTGCGGTTTTTACATATTAGCCCCCTTAAGTTTCAATTAAGTATCCTCAGTCTCAAAGCGGACAGATGAGACTGTGGATTCAATCTGCCCACATCAGATTACCCACTGTAGTCTGGTTTGTTTCCTTCAGTGTACTCCGGCTTCTTCCATGTATCTATTGCTTACGGTAAACTGTATATGGACTCCTCATGGCTTTTATTCCAACAATGACTTTCATTTTGTCCTCTAAATGGCCAAACTTGCCATGGGAAATTAAAGGACAAATATGCATAAAAAAAAAAAAATCAAAGTCACACTTTTGATGAGGGAATAATATTATAACATGATGTAAAGTAAAAAGAAGTGAGTTTTACATAAATACTGATTTTTTTATGTAAAAAAAAAAATCTGTTACTGCTGACTGAGCTCAAATTTGAATAAAGAGGAACGCTATCCCTGTTTAAAAAACGTAGAAAATCTATAACCCTACCTGTGTAACTTTGTCTGTGACGTTATGCGTGCGGTCTTTGACTTTTGGGGCAATGATGGTCTTCTCAGAAGAAGGAGGGGAGGGACACTTCTTTTCATTGTTGGCTTCAGAGAAGTTGAGGGTGATGAGGGGGATCTTGTTAATGGTGCTGTACCTGTTGAGGTTGGAGTCGGAGGTGGAGCCCAGCAGGCTGGACTTGATGTGGCTGAATGGCCCTGAAAGACAAAGCGACGGGGTGAGGATCGCGCCGATCCACAGCGACCCAGGTTTTTGTCAGGATTGTGAACTGTGGACAATCAGAAAACAGCCAGGGTGGGTCGTTTGTGTCGTGACACAGGGAGTGAGAATGGAGAAGTCCTCGCTGTTGGAGTATGTGGAACCACAGCACAACACTGGTATTACAGACAGACACCGAAATACAAACTCTACACCCTCTGATTGACCCATCTCAAATTAACAGGCTGCTTAAAGCTCCTCATTAAATGGTAATGTAAACTGTCAGGACAAAAATCAAAGAATGCAACCCAACACTGAAAACAAGTCATTGTCTGATGGAGCTTGAACATACATTTGCAGTGAGAAGTTTACACAGACTCGTCATGGGCATAAAGGTTTTCATGGTTTATGGTTTTTATTGATTTATTTGAACAGATTCTGTTCAGATTGACTTCCTGTGTCACTTCTTGTTGCACCACACAAAGTCTGACACGAATCGACAAAAACTGGACAAGTCTCTGTCCTGCAGCAGCATGAATAAACATCCAACAATAGAAAACATTCAAATTGCTTCCTAAACCTGCCTTCATTTTAAACACCTCACTGACATTGAACTTAGACAACTTTGAGAGTCTTGTTCTTCCCTCAGCATTAACGTTCACCCTGAAGAGTGTTGTTGTTAGCCCCTTTGGGTGCAGAGGATTTTTTGGGCTTCAGACGGACGAGTGAAGCTAAAAATCACCCTGTTCTGGTCCATAAAATGATTTGTCTGTGATACTTTTGGTGAAAGATCTGAATATAGAAGTTAATAGAAATTTGAAAACCTTCATTGAATGATTTCGGTGAAGATGTATGTAAATCCACCGATTCAAACTTACACACTTAATGTTGTTTTTAAAATTCATTAAAATTAAATGCTGAGAAAAGCAACAAAAACAGTCCAAATAAATCATTAAAGGCCAAACTTAATATGACCAACCATGCCAAAGTTGAGATTATGTAAACTTCCATTATGTAATGCTTCCTTATCCAAGCGTGTTATACTTTCCAGGATTTTACAGCGTTTAAAAAAAGAACTGCCGAGCAGACATGAACTTCCTGGCCTCCTATGAAAGCATACAGCTCTTCAAGAATGTGACACCATCATACAGACACGCACACCGACATGTGGCCCAATGAGAATGATCGAAAGTGAAAAAACAGACTTGCTGATTCAGTTGTGTGAGCCAGCAAAGGAAGGCTGCTCTGCTTTGCTTCCCTTTCCACCAAGAACGTTACAGTGATTGAGAGTCAAGGACAGGGAAACAGACAGCTGAGGGTGAGAGATTGCATGCGCAGCTTCAATGCATGCCACAGTCAGGGTACATCACAGCAGTCATAAAGAATAACTTAAAAGATAAAGCCGAAGCCATACCCCCAGCCATCCAGGAGCGCGATACTAGCAGACCAGGGGAGAGAAGAAATTGGGGGTAGAGGGGAAAGTGGGATTATGGACGCTGATAGGACTGTAGGGTCATGGGTGTAAACAACATCAACATTGTGCTATTATCAGACAATCACCTTGGTTGATTCTGTGATAACGAGATTAGAGACCTGATGCTGCCAGGTACACTTCTACAACGTAATATTCAATGTAAATAAAGAATCAGGCATTTTTTCGACATTTTGCCACACTACAACCACACGTTTTGAACTTTAATGTGACGGTAGCCATAACTATAAAGTGCAAGTAAGATGCATGGTTTTCATGTCCCAATTCAACTTTTTCACTTCAACTGCGATACAGAGACGTTGCAGCTTTGAATACCAGCCGGTACTGATATCATGCATACTTTTGCTACTTATTTGGAATGTTAGAAAAGATTTGATCAAGTTATACAAGACTGATTTATTATTTACCAACAGGCCTGCATCAGAGATATAAAAGCGCTGCTGGATAGAAATGTGGAGTTGGACTCTGGAGTGGAGTACTTATTATTTTATGTTTGAGATGTTAGATGCAGGCTGATATATTTCAATACTGTTGGCCAGTCATGGAGAAAAACATTTTATATGTTGCAAACAAATTGATAACGTGAATAAGGTTTTGTTTCCAGTAGGACAACCAGATGAAACAAATAATCTGGGCTTTTAAAGGATAAATCTGAATTTACTCAAACATAAATCCAACTGCTGCCCACAGACTCTTCAAATTTGATTGCCCTTTCACAATGGGCCAAAAAATGTGTCTCGATGTCCGAAGCTGAAATCAAGTGATTGCATATGCATGCCACACTTTTCAGTTTGTTATAAGCATTTGAAATCATGTATAAATTTGCTTCCACTTCAGTTATGCACTACTTTGTGCTTGTCTCTCATGTACAAATACTCAGCAGATGCATTAAAGTTTGTGGTTATAATGTGACACAATGTCGAACCTCTGAAAGTGTGTATGGATAAACTGCCATATGCAGCAAATAAGTAGCATATCCTATAGAATCCAGAGTAAGAAGTGTGTTTGTAAAGTTTTTTTAATAACCGTGTAATGTGGGGGTGTGTGTGTATCGACTTTAAATGGAAACACAACCAGGTTTCTACTCATTTAGATGTGGCAGCATAGATTCAAAGGGTGCACAGAAAAACAAAACAAAACAGAGGTTAAAGACAGTGGGAGGTTTCACTGCGGAAAGCTTCATTGATTTCCTTCAATAGACAACAAGCAGGAGAGAAATACAAAGTGTTGCTTCATGCATGCGCGTGCACGGGTCAGTGTGCGTTCTCTTTACTGAGCCCTCGCCGAGCGACTGGCGAGGGTCAGGCCGGTCGTGTACACTCACACTACGTCAATTAGGGCTGTGCTAGTCATTCGAGAACTTACAAACACACTGTCAGTCATCCACAAAGGCATTCAACAGAAATCCTCTGTGGAGAAATTCATGCAAAGAAGCAGGCTTTGCGCGTTATACATGTCTTGTCCAACAGGCGTGCCAAAAGAAGCATAAGTCCAGGATGCAGCAAGCTGCTGTTGGTTACCTTTGATATTGCGACCATTGTCTGTGAGGAGGAAAAAGACAGGGGAACTGCAGGTGAGTGAAGAAACAGGAATAAACGTGGCACCAGACCTGAAATCACGCCCTATGGAGAGTTCATTAGAGTGAAGCGCACATGTTAGTGTGTCAGCCATTGCCGGAGACTACGATGGAAATTAATGGGTGATTAAGTGTACACTGATTTGGCTGAATCTGCACTTTAACTATCAGCTTAAGAGGAAAAAGGACCATGACAGGAATCTAAAGATGATCGGTGACCCACAGTATGTTTGGTTTTACATTTTTGCAGGTGAAATAAGCAATACATATTTAATAAATATCTTCATATTTGTATATAAAATTAAGTTCAATCTTTGTTAAATTATCTTTCATTTAAAGCACACAGAGTTTCTACTTCTTCCCCCTTCAGGCAGTCTCCACAGTGGATTACATCATTCAATACATCGCTGAACCTTCCTTTCTTTTAATAAAACCTATCTTTTAATAAAATATAAACCATCTGTCCTCTTCAGCCAAACCTATTCAAGAGTTTTCAACAGCACAACATAGTAGCACATCCAATTATAATACCATCTTGTAAAGCTTTACTCCAACTCTTGAAGCTATAATTTATTTAATGACCCGTAACACTTTATCCACTTCATGCTGCCTGCACCTTCTTCTTGATCCGTCTTGTGCGCTGCCTCTTGCTATGAAAGTTTGACCCTCTGCACTTAACTCATCCATGCTTCATGCCTCTTGCACTTGAAGCTACATTGTGTTTCCCTCTCATTCACAAATCATTTCTTTATTTTCTCCCTTAGAACAGATGAAAGGTTTTTTTTTATTCAACCAGTTGCAGATTAATTTGAATGTATTCAAGTTGGTATTATCACAAAGAAACCATCTCCCCTTTACTCTTGTGAATATTCTTACTCGCTAACTTACGGCAGCAGCTAATTTGATTGTGACAGGCATACAAATTCAGCTCCTACTGAGATTTAAAAATCTGTATCTACCAATTAATTAATAGTGGATTTAGTTGGGTCAAACTTACCTTCACTGGCATGCCTGTCCCTGAATGGAGTTTTGTACTTGGAACCTTCAATGTCATGTACAGAAGAGGCTCTGCGAATACTGCACACGGTCTCTCTAGAGGCAGTCGGAGTGAGGCCTGGGATTGACGGCGCTGCAGTAAGCGTGTCCTCTTGGCTCTGGTGTTGGGTCTGGGCAACGGCCTGGCCTTGGTACATCCGATCCCAGGGGCCCTTAGGGGATGAGTGGTCTAAGGGGCCTGATACTGGGGTTGAACAATGGCTGGGGCCGATGAGAGCGCGGGTGTCATTGGCATAGGATGGACTGCAGCTCTCGCGAGTGGTGGGGAGTTGGTAGTCGCGCGTCACCACCGAGCCGTCGCTGTGTCGAGGAGAGTCCACCATGACCGCGTCTGGGTCCTCTTGGGGAAGGGACTGCTTGCTGATGCCCAAGAGCGGTAAGGCTGGGAAACGGAAACGGAAGAACCTCCCTCTACCTGATGGGAGAAAAAGTAGAAGAACAGCACTGATAAGATCCTTTGTGTTCTGGCAATCTCTCGCTAAAAAATGCTAGAACGTCTCCAGGCTCCTGCATGTAGAGCAGGAATGTTTTCACTTGCATTCCCGCTCTAAAACACTTGAGTCAACAGGCTAAGATCCATGTTTCTCAATTCTGGACCCCAGAGACTACTGCCCTGTTTATTTTAGATGTGTCTCTGTTCTAGAACCCTGTATGCCATCAAGTGCTGCAGAAGCCTGTTAATCACCCACTAATTCAAGACACTTAAAGTTCAATCTTCAGAGGGGAAACATCTAAAACATGCAGGGCTGCGATCCCTGAGGATTGGAACTGAGAAACACTGACTTAGATCACATATGTTCATGTGTTGAAACGGCCTAGTCAAAGTTCAGACCTAAATACAACCGAGAATCTTTTTCAAAACTTGAAATAAATGTGCAAAGACACTCTCCATCCTGTCTGACTGATCTTGACCTATTTTGAAAAGATGAATAGGCAAAGGTTTGAGTCTCAAGATGTGTAAAGCTAGCTGATAAATACTAAAACGGACCTGCAGGTGGGGTTACAACATTTTGACTGATTATACCATTTAGGTTGGTCTATCACATAAAACCCTAGTAAAATGTAGAAGTAAAAAAGTTTAAAATCAAGAGCACTACTTTACTGCTGAGGAAAAAAAACTGAATGGGATTAACATTGCTAGTTTTGACCTTGTACTGCTGTTTCCAGTGTGTTTGAAACAGAACTTGAATAAAGTTCCCAGATCTGATATTTTAGGTATTGGCTAATGGCACCAGAAAGCCTGGTACTGCTGCAATCTGAAAAGCTCGGATCAAAACAAACGTCTATTGTGCTTCAGGCTCAAGTTCAATCTTCAATTTCCCTTTAATTATTCATATGGGGGTGGGGGGAACATTTACTGAAATTGTATAATGCAGCGATGCACTGAGATGGGGATCCTTGAAAGGATTACGTTCAGTGTTTTAATGAGTGACTGATAGCCTCTGGAGAGTTAAAGCCCAATGATACAAAGTCATAGAGGATAAATGTAAGACGACTCTCCTCTCAGGAACAGTTGTGAAGCATAAGACTAACTTTAGGATAAATGCTGAGCTGCCTGTTCACTGACAAACAGTATTCACAAATCACACTGTTCTGCATTGTACATTATGCGCAGTCATGTTACGACAGTAACGCTTGTGGATTTAAACATACGGACAACAAATCGTGGCCTCCGTCTCGTGAATCATTTAGCCGCGTGAACATATGGCATACACATTGCATTTGTGTTTCAGCTACCAAACACAAGTCTTCTTGCCATGATGAAAGCAAACACCATTTGCATTCAAAGTGAGACATGCCTACAGGAAGTGTTCCATGTACAAATTATATATGAAGAGTAACTAAATGCAGCTAACCAACGTTGTGTGGCCTAATTCAACCTCGATTTAATTTATTCTAATAAACAGCAAGGGAGGGAACAATCTGCAGCCCTGCACAGTGAGGAGGTGTGACTTCTTACTGAGCAAATTAATTTAATTGATCTAATAATAACTCTGCTAATTCAGATCAGACCTGAGCATCCAACATCCTGACTTCGCTGCAGCATTACTGAAATTAAGTTCTGGGTTAGTTTTGTCTTATTTCAAGTGTACTGAGATATTTGCACGAGATACTCGACCAAAAATACAGTACATCAGAAGCAGTGTTTCAAATGGAGCATATAATTGTGCGAATTGGATTTGCACAGTTATTTGGAAAAAATAAATTCACTTAGAAGAAATGGCAATTTTTAAAAAGAAAAAAAAAAAATCATGTTTTTCGATACAAGAGTTTTGTGCTGAGATGAGGCGAATTACCGGCTGTGTCAAAATCACTCTTTTTCGCTAAACTGCAAAGGAAATACTTTTTTTCACATCACACAAATCGTGTGATCAACAACAGGATGTTACTATTGGTGGAAAAGATGAAGATGTGGTCATTTCCATGTCGCGTGAACAGATGTATTCCTGTGCAATTTTATATGCACTTTATTTCATGGAAACACTGCAACTGCAAAATTGTGGATAAGCAATAAATTCACTCCATAAACCATGCGTTTTTAGATGCACAATAATAAATAAAAGTCGATAAGAAAACAGCCAATTTGAACCTTATAGGAATAGCTGCCCTGAGTACACTTCCTGGGTTTTCGGCGTATCAAGTGCTTGACTTCCCTCCTCTGTCTTCTCATTCTTTTCCTGCTTCGCCAGGCAGCTTTACACAACCAGTGGACACACTGTGGCCCTTGTTGCTATGATACCAGAGAGTAATATTTGCATTGAATATTAATTGGGCCCTCAGTTTTGGAGAGAAATGTCCTTCTGTAACGCGAGCGTGATTCAGTCGACAGGGGAGCAGCCCAAAAAAGAAAGGAAAGCTGTTTAGAAAGAAGGCCAGAAAAATGCGAATGTCCTTTTGTTTCTGCCTCTGGTTCAGACATCAGACTTAACTACAGCAGTTGTGCAGTGAACGTGCTTAAATGATTTGCATGAAGCATTATTTTACCTAAAGGAGTGTTTACCTGAGCTCCCTGTCCTCCAATTATACAGATTATTCTGCTTTGCCCTGCTCTCATTTATCAGAGAGAAAATAAGGGTGTTATTGCACCGAGCCTGAAGTGATGGAAGTTAATTTTAACTCTTTTCCTTTCATTACACATTTCCCAAAGGCGGGAAATGCAAATGAGAATACAGGCGATACAATGCGATAAAGAGATCTGGGTTTGAAATGAGCATAAAATATCAAAAGCTGCTCATACATACAACTAGATAATGAAACGTTCTGTAAAAGTATTTCCTCTCAACTTTCTGACTATGAAATCAGCTTAAATGTTTTAAGTCTTAAGGCTTACCAAACACCTCTATTTACTAAATGCTACAACAGGCCACATTTTATAGAGCTTTTAAAATTTTCTTTCATTTCTAAAGTTTACATAATTTGGTAGAATTGCCTTTAATCTCTCTGTATTGGGTCGGATGGTTTAGGTTGTTGCTGAAATGCTGAAATTGGGGACCCAAGTTGGTACATTTTCAGCTGCTGTGGTTCTCTCTCTTCGTCTAACAAACCAAAACTTGTTCACACTCTCTCTCAAGATGTCCTTCAACATTTCCTTAAGTCATTTTCTTATAATGCCACAAAAAAAATTAAGATCTTTGTCACTTTGTCCCCTCCTTTGTCCTCAACAGTGTGATGGGAAGACATTCTCTCTATAGTTTCTTGCACAGATGAAAGTCTCTCTCTTCCACTTATCTTGACTGCAGCCTTGCCCCCAGCTCAGTCCGTGCCTTGACTTTTGCAACAGCTTTTTTATTCATTTGTAGAAGGAAGAAATTGACCGTCTTCAGTCAGCTCAAAAAAGCGCTGCAAGGCTTTTTACTGACACGCGAAATAGTCGGCACAGTTTTGATCTCTAAATCGGCTGCTGGTGTATTTAAAATTTTAGTATGTACTTTCAGAGCGCTGTGCGGTCGAGCCCCAGCATGCATCTCAGAACTTTTGGAGAACAACATCTCTTCCCGTGGTCTGAAGGTCCTTTGACCACAAAAGACTAGAGAGGATTCATCTTTTAGAGTGGAAACCCCCAGATTGAGCAGTTTTGTGCTTTTGACTAGTTTTATGCTGTATGACCTTCTCTGATGTGTTCTGTTTTTATGAGTTCTTTTGTGTTTTTAACATTTGTTCCTAAAACACTTTGTGGTTTTCTGACCTGTGGAAGGTGTTGTACAAATAAAATGTACTTACTAAGTGCATAATTATGTAGCTCTGAGGAAGTGGTCCCGGTTTGCCGCATTAAAATATAATGCGAGTCCAGGGGGTTGCGGGATGGATGCAAAAATCAATTAGTGCAGCTAATGCATCGCCCAAAATGAGATCATGAAGCGAATCTATAAAGCTGCAACACTTAAGAAAAATACCAGCCACAGAAGCTCTTTTGTTGAGGATAAGGATGGAGGTTTTAAAATTTTTCAACTTTTTTTTATTTGCCAATAAAAAAAATGTTGTTCAACCCCCTTTACTCTGTTACCTCCAGATAAAATCTGGTGCTAGAGTCTAATTTTGTGAGACGTGAAATTTCGGATTTTCATTTTCCAAACACCATATTTGTCAAAATATGTGCAGTTAAAGCTTAAAACATTTAACTCTAAGAGTAATGAACCTATATGAGCTTTACTTTTTGAAAGGAGAGACAATAAATAAGAATTTTTTCCACAATATTACAATTTTTTGAGACACATTCCCAAAGTCAAATCCGGACATTTAGATATACTATTTACCAGACTGTGAACAACAACAACAACAACAATAAATCCTCTTCATTATACTGTAAACTCAACACACTGCCTGTTCTTCACATCACCCCTCATTAGGCAGAGCAGCTTGTTAAGAGCTTTGTCCAATTACAGTCATCCTGAGGTGACCGCTGCTCCTCCTTACTGCTGTTTTCTGTATCAAAGATGGAAAGTGCAAAAAGAGACAGACTTTTACAGGATCAGGAGGAGGAGGAGTGAACCCTCTGTGGAATGGCATCGTACACCATTACACCACAGCGCACTTCAAGTAGTTCATCAGACCTTCCTGGCAGGGTATGAGCTATAATTGGGCCAGACCTTAGAGATGATAGCGGGCAAACAGCAGTGTCTGCTAAAGGCCCGTGTCGACATACCATAACATTTGTAGAGCGACCAATTCCTGCAGCTGCAACGAGTACAAGCTGCCCAACATTGTCATTTATGAACAATCAATAATTGCAGAAAGCTCTAAAAGACAATAGGGTTAAATGAACTTAAATTTGCAAGCTTGTACGAATGTCTTTTGATTATAAAGCTCCGGTTACCACCGGTTTTTCCCCTGAAGACTTTGCCGCCTCTACTCACGCTGGTCAGCTTTGGAGGGAGACGTGTGGTTGAGTCTCTCCAGCGAGTCGCAGCTGACATCGTCCAGGATGTAATCGAAGTTCAGGATGAACATCATGACCACGCCTTCCTCATTCTTTACCGGGATGATGTGGGTGGTGCAGGGGAACTTCGAACCTAAGACAGAAGATTCAAAAAAAGAATAAGAATTTCTATTTTTATTCTTTTGCACAGTGATGCAGATCTAACTGCATCCCTGTCATGATGTTGTGACAATTTTAACAAAGATGCAAAAACTATTTTTCATATACATTACTTCCTGCTGCCTTAAGTTAATCAATGTGGTTGAAACATGACAAAAGTCGAGTCAACTTGTGAGAAAAGGAACAAACACAGCAGCCAGGTTTTACCGAAACAGGAAAAGTATGTCAGGTTTACAAAAATAAATAAAAAAAGGAATCAACATGGCCATCTCTGGAAGACACTACCTCCTCGCATTAGGCTCTAAGTCTTGCTGTCACCACTGTGCTATTTATAGCTTACCCAGCAGGCACCGAGCCCACTGCATTTCTTTTCTTGGGGGGAACACAGAAAAACTGCTGCGCACACACTCAACTATCTATCTGATACACTACATGTGTGTGTGAACGCAACAAAAAACCCAATGTGACAGACTAATTGCAGAAAGCCAGTCTTATGTGATTTTCCTGTATTCCACTGGTTCCGTGTCTCGTTTTTGTGCCGTGCCCGAAAGCAACAGTTCCACCAGGCTGGAGTTTGATTTATGTTTTGGGGAGCTGCACTTCTGCTGGGCTAAGCAGTTTGCTGCTCCTAATAGTAAATCATCGACCCCAGGAACGGATCAAGCCATTATTTTTCAGTGGAGCAGGAGAGAAGGGGGGCAGGAGTTATCACAACGCTTCTCAATTGCATAAAAGAACCCGGAAGCTGGAGAGTGGATTTGTTTTTATTTTTTTCAGGTGGCAGGAAGAACCTCAATCAGCCGATCTTCATCCACACCAGCAGCTGGAAAAGTGGAATTTAACAACTTTTACAGCAACATTTATTAACACCTGGAGGCATAAAAAAATGAGCGTTTCAAAGATGTTACGTGTTTCTGGATAAAGTGGAAAATGGTGGATACGTTGACATAAATGATTTATACATTTATAAAAATTTATAAATCAATTTGTATTTGGGTTTAATTCAAATGTAACGAACCCGGAGATGGAAAAGAAAGGACAAACGAAAAAGGTTTAAAGGGAAAGGAGACGGGACTGGAGGAGAGAAACACCCTGAAGTCTGCCTCTATGACTGGAGAAAGATAAAAAAAACTAAACTGAGAAACTCCAACATGGATATCTATACCAACAATTCTTGCCGTTTTGACGTCCCTTTGACATTATGGCTCCACTGTTGTGTTTTTATAGTTACGTTTCTCATTTGAAAGCCCTCAAACTTAAAACAAAACGTGAAAAGGTCCAAGGAGGAACAAATACGGCAACTCTGTGAACGCCGTGACTAACATTTCATAATTTGATTCACATTGTTTGCAAATGAAAATGATGAGCATCTCCATGGAAACAAGAAGGAGCTCAGGAGAGAAGCAAATGTTCATTTGGCTCCAACTCCTGAATAACAAAATAAGATCCTTATCTGGAATCAAATCACAGGGAAAATTTACATGATCCAATCCTGGAAGCAGGTTCCCTCTGTTGGGTCTTATGTCGCTGTCAAACATTATTGTAAAGTACGCTGACACACAATCCCACATTTGCATTGACCTGAGAGTCCACACGAATGCAAATTTCATTCCTTTAACCTGGCATTTGCAAACGAAAGCTTTTATAGGAGATTCAGTTGTAGGTGGTAAAACATTTATTCCCTGCTTCCGAACTGGAAGTTTTGGATTCGAAAACCCGAGTTTTCGCTCTGCAAACAAAGCGAAAACTCCAGCTTTTTAAAACAATCAGTGTTTGTGGCTCCATGCATAGAAACACACTGCCTTTAAATAGAATGGTTGGAATCCATCCGCATTTATAATTTACGACTGCTAAGTATTAGGTTCTGCAGAACATAGTGGTTGATCTTCTGTAAAGAATATAGAGATTAGAGGATTGGTGCTTCCTTACATATCATGTTCAACTGTTTACACCAGAAACAGTTCATATTTAGTGTCTGTTGATACATGTTTACATGAGGAACAACCCAATTTTGAGGGTTGCAAACTGTGAAACTGACTTATTTTAGGCATGAGTGGAATATCGTCAAAAGTTGTAATGAAAACGCAGCTACAGACTGTCTGTCCTACTCCTCTGTTGTTAAGCTACCTTGTCTGCACCTGTTTTATTTATCTGTTGTTATTCCACTCACTTCCTCCTGTTTCCCCCCCGGCCCTAATGTGGCTCCCCTTCATCTCTCTGAGAAAGAAAATAGCTGCTCTGGTTCTCAGCAAGAAGACCGCCTGATGTGTTAAAACTGGACAGATCAAGCAGCTCCCCAGAATCCGCCGCTGCTGCTACCCATGCAGATTTCTTCTCGCCTGGCTGCCTGGGAGAGGGGTCGACGCCGCACGCAGACACGCATACAAACACACGCGTGTGCACAAGGGGATCCTCGTGCAAACAGAAGGCCGTTTACACTTCTCCGTCGCACGCCAAGCGAGCCGCAAACACTAACTGGACCCGAGCGTCTCGGGCTCAGCGTGGCCCAAACTGAGTCAGTCGCTCACACACGGCCTGCCAGCAGCATTAATTAGCGGAATGTTCCCTGTCCGAGTAAATCTAATGAGCGGGCGATGAAGCTGGTTTACATGCTGCAGCGTAATGAGAGAAATCACCTCTGAAAGGCACTAAAACAACTTCAGTCGGAGCGACTCCGACTGGAGTGTTTCTAGGGAAATGCTGAAGAATTAAATATACATCTTTAAGAACATCAAAAGTGAGAGAAAACAGGAGAAAGAAAAAGTCTGCGCGCTCTTGCACACTCAAACATACAGTCATGGATGGGTGAACAATAACACAAACACAATCTGTTCTGTTCTGGTCTCTAAGCCTCAGAGGATGGGAGGAAGTGCTGAGTTGAGGAAGTAGGGAGAGCGAAAAACTTTTTGGCAAGGTGAAAGTCGGCTGATAAACACGGAGCTGCCAATCATCTGCCCCACACATCAAAGAGGAGCCTATATGTATGACGGCGTTGTTGTAAAGCTGCTGCATTGTTGGAGTCGCCCGGCGCGTCAAGGTTGAGCCGTAAGCTTGAGAGGAAACGCGGGACTTATTGATTTAAACATTTTCCGCTTGGCTTGGTTTCCTTGCTGATGCGGTGCTTCCTACCTGGATTAACGGGGGGCTACCTGGTAATCTGTTGCTACACAGATGGCTCGGCAGGATGACAGCACAGTGTGTTGTCGAGTGCAAACACTAAATATGCCAGATCGCAGTGGGCCAACGAGCTCTTTGAAGTTCTGGGAGCAAAGCGGTCCGAATTGGTCGCGTCTTTTGACTCTGTTACGCTCAGGCGCTTCGCTGAGTCAGACGTTATCCTCATGAATCAAAGATTATTGGCTTTACATGTATGCAACTGGCATGCATGTTTCATTTATTGTTTTTAGTTATTGTGTTTATTCTGGCTATTTCTTCCAAGTCCAGTGTTAAGTTTTCTGTACAAAGTTAAACTTTATTAGTCTTCAAGAGGGCAAACTTTCATTAATACATCATTGTCAATATATTACTTCAAAACAACAATATAATCGTTTATCAAAATAATTACTGAGGCAATTTATTCAGAAAACTGACAGGCCTAATTATTTGTGACAAAACTGATATAAATGGATGTAAACATTTCTCCATACACATTCTAGTAGTGCTAACGCTATCAGCGAAGTAGCGCAGTGCAGTGTTGAACTCCTCCTAAGCTAACGAGGGCAGGCTACACTGCCTTAACTGAAGTTTAATTGAATCCCATTTCAAAAGCAGCAATTGTCCCTACACTTTTCCATTACATGTCCTCAATATCACCTTGGAGTGAGGATTAGCAGCCATGCAACTGTTGGAGCCGGGGACGAAGTTGAGACGAGGACAACGTTACCTCAGTAGCCAAGTGTTCCCACAGAGCTGTGTCTTAATTACAGTTCAGGCACCACACACACAAAAGGAGCAAGGCCCATGACCATAAAATCACCTCCTCGATTATCTCACTTCTCTCACACCGCCCCACTCTCGCTGGGATTACATGCACTCCACTCTAGTGTGGCGGTGCCTCACTTTAAGCCTGAGGATTCACCATTTCATTTCCTTTCCTCAAGTTATTGGCTAAGCAATGAGATGGCTCCGTTTTATTGGGGACAGTCTCAATTTAGTTTGTGGAGCTCGACTAAATTTGGAGAACAAAAATGAAGACACCCCTGAATCAAATAGTGCAAAATAAATAAATAAATACTGGTGGAAGTAAACTAATACATCCAGTTGTTTTATGTTTCACAATTATACAATTAAAATAAAATCTGCAACCGTTTGAATGAGGTGACCTGTGAAGAAAGTTGGTTGGAGTGGACATAAAATCTTAGCAAAATGCATAAATTATACTGAATGCGATGTCACAGCTGAATGTCGTCCTTTCTAGTCGCAGCGTTGCCAAAATTTAACTGGGTACAAATTATAATAATCCAATACAATAATTGCAAACATGTTACAACTTGTAGCTATTTTAGATGCAGATAAATCAAAAACGAAGGTGAGGACTCTTCATCCAACACACTAGAGTTGAATATGAAATTACATAATTAAAAATGTATGCAGTGTCGCAGTAGTTTGATGTGTGAAATTCTGTTGTCTTCATCAATTAAACACAAATTGATATTGAAGAATTAAAACTCGCAATAATTATGTCTGACTCCAAAATTAACTTATTGAGTAAACTCAAACAAAGAACAAAAATGACAGGGATTGTGTCAACATGATCTTTTAGGGATAATGAAACCGTATATTAGTATTGGACGTGATTAGATTTCATTATGTTTGCTGAGTTGATCCCACCTCGTAAATATATCCTATTGAGAGCTGCCAGCTTTGTTTGAATTCATGCTGCATCCGTGAAACAAAATTAACTCTCGCTGCGTGAACAAACAGGTCGTCTCTGCTGCTTGCACCAGGCCTGCTGAATTAATGAAAAGCACTCTAAATGAAACAACAAAACTGTTTCAGGTGAATCTACCCTCTAATTACTCATTCAGCTCAGCTGCATTAACCAAAACCTAACAAACAGATTTAACCAACCTAAACAACCCCAACGCTGTTAAAACCTTAATCAAAATCCTGTTTTGTTTTGACTTAGTTCTTTAAGAATCACTTTATTTATGTGGTATCTTTGTGCACTGAGCCATAAAGATTACACTCCAATATGTTCTACATTAGTCAAACTTAAATAACTGCTGTAAGATGACTTATTGGCCATCACAGTGTGTGCTCACAGTTGGCATGGAGGTTGGAGCGCAGAGTTCCAAGATGCTGGAAATGGTTTACTAAGCAATTTCATAAGCTCTCGGGCTCCAGCGAACAAAAAGTCAGTGTCATTATCCACAGATGGACAAAACATAGAACAGTGCCTGGCGGACCAAAGTTACCCCAAAACCGCAGCGACCACTCATCCAACAGGACATAAAAGGTCCCAAAACATCATCCAAAGAACTGCACTTGCCTCAGTTAAGGTCAGAGTTCATGCTTTCGTCATAAGAAACAGACTGGGCAAAAGCAACATTAAGGCTTGTATCAATTTTTCCAGAACACACCATGAGATTCCCAAGACTTAATAAATTGACAAGACAATAAATGTGGCTCCCATTTCATCTGCTATAAAAGTAACATTTCAGAATAGTATTATCATACCAATTTGGAAACATGGAAAACACTTTTTTTATTAGGAAAAACTGTTTTTGATCTGAAAGACCTGAAAAGAACCAGAACCTCTTGAAGGAGAATGTTCGGCCATCGGTCCGTGACCTCAAGTTGAAACCAACTTGTCAAAAAGCCTTTTCATCCTGGAAAACACTCCAATTCTGCAGAGATGACTGGGCCAAGTTATCATCATCACACAGGTTTGGAGTTTTTTCTTCCTTCACCTAAACATATTCATTTGTCTTTGACTAGTATTTAAATTGGTTTGATGCTCTGAAACACGTGTGTGAGATATCAGGAAGGGGGAAAACACTAACATATTCTTCACATTGCTTCCTTTTCCTTCACACTCCCTCTGACACACACAGGTGAGTGTAACATTGGTGACTGGCTGTCTTCCAGTGATACGAGACAATGATAGTTGAGAATGTTGACAGTCGGGATTTGGGGGGAAATCTCGGCAGGAACATGGCATCACAATAATTTGAAACTGCAGCCGGGAGTTTTATGATCTACACTAATGGACACTGTGACTGTTTAGGTATGAGTAAGAGTTTCTAAATGACTGACACTGGTGTGAGCTGTGCCTCCAGCAGAATAGAGCTGTTGCACTTTGAGGTGTTATAGTGACATCTCTCACCTTCTTTCCCAATCTGCCTCTCTCTCTCTCTCTCCCTCTCTCAGCCTCCGCAGCCTGCTGAGGTTAATTGTCATCAAATCAACTTCTTCAGCTCGCTCTCTGACCCTGCGTCAGCATGTGTCTGAGTCAGACACTTCTGCTGACAGAGGGCGAGAAACAACTTTAGTTCATGAGTAATAAGCCTTTGCAGCGCACTGGAAATAGAAACTGTGCAACGCGGCTCATTGAAAATAACTCGGAAGCCACCAAGTGTCTGTGTGAAGCAGGAAGAAATAATTCTGCTACAAGCAACGCATAATTTGGCTATGGTAAAAGAGAAATAGAGATTAAACCAAATTCAACTCAACAGAGTTGCTTTCTTTTTTTAAAAATATAGCTCTTTTTGTTGCTTTTTTAAACCTCAGTATGTGTCATGAACCACACTAGACTTGGAGTAGAGTACAGTTATTACAGCAGTTTTGGTTGAAGTCCAAAAAAATTACCAGAACCAAATGTGCTTATATGTTTATCTAACTTGTTAGTTATAACCTTTCATGTCCTTTTATGGCTATTTATTGGGTGCAATGTTGTTCAACTGCAGTTAAAATAAAGATCATCAGGAAAGATCCTCAATGGCAACTTCATATTAGTTTGTCACCACATAATATAGAAACAATCACAAAATTGTGTTTCCATGATGTAGCTAAATCTTCCTACAATACTTTTAACGTTGCTATGATAAACAATTTCTTGCCACAACAAGACAGAAAAAATGTAGCTTTCTTTCATTTTCAGTAGGTTACACAATTGTACGTCTGTAAAAAAAAAATAAAATAAAAGGCTTTTAAGTTTTAGTCATGTCTTAGCTTTTCAATTCTTTTAAGTTTGGATGTTAGCCTCTACTGTCGTTTTCCTGAAAAACAATTTAGATAGTATATCAATCAGACAACAAACTGAGGAATATTTTAACATTTCTCCAGATTAATTTATTGTATTTTAATGCTTTCACAATGTGAAAATGTTGGTTGTTGTTAGTTGCAGTATCTTTTTATGTTTAACCAGAGGCTGTCTTTTCTGACTGAGCATCTGCTGAATCAGTCTCCATCAAAGCTTTGCCTGTGGCGCAGCAGAGCGCTGATCTTGGCCTGGCATTTAGCAGACGGTAGCTCTAGAGGGCCTACTTTCTGTGCGTAGGATTTCCCATGTTGCTCGATTCATCAGATTTAAACAGTCAAACAAACTAGTGGGCAGCAACATCATAAATACCAACAATATCAGAGGCTGTAAAAAAAAAACTTTTCTTATGTGTATTTTTATTTTTTAATATGTCTGTCTATGTTTCAAAGAAAGAAATTCAATATTTTAAATTGCAAAAAAAAACAACTGAATTTTGCTTGTACTTGTTTTTGATTTTAAAATTTGATTATCAACATTTAGGAGTAATGAAAAAAGAAGAACTTTGTTAAGAGTGCACAGTTTTACAAATCGCTGTGCAGGATTGCAAAATCTCTAGAACGAAAGCAAAGCTGTGTGTGATCTAACCAATCATATCCAATCTGTGAATGGGAGTAGGCAGACATAATGCAAGTCACATGACACACACTAAGTGAATGGCATCTTATTTGCATGGAGCTGGTGTCGGATAGCAGGGTGGGTGTGCTAGGAAATTCAGCCAGAACAAGGTGGGGGAGGGGCCGTCATGCTGTTTACACTCCAGTTGGTGTAATATTCTCAGATAATGGCAGAGTGTAATCCACAGATGCAACTTCAGAGAGGCCCACATTATTCACAGCTGCAGCTGTCAAAGATCTGATGACTACATGTCAAGGTTCAAATGTGAGAAAATTAAATCCCATTAAAAAAATTATGTTTTTGAGAGTTAAACCTGATATTCAATATTCAATTCTTGAATGAAAAATAGAAGTTCTAACAATTGAGCACAAATTGAAACGCTAAAGTGTAGTAGATGAAATTATACTGGAAAAAAAAAAAAATCTGACTATATTTTTAAATAATGAGATGATTCGTCTATATTTTAATCTTCAGTTAAAGACATTTTCGTGTTTAAAATTAGGTTTTGCTGCCTTCCTTCTGCACTCCTTATTTGAGCCTGAATTGTAGGAAAGCGGGGGGAATCGCAAGAGAGCACCAAAGATGCAGTGGTTGCCAGGACAACACTATGCTGGACTGCACAGAAAGTCTTTGTGCAGGGATTGAGAAGTGATGGTGTGACAGACGGGGAGGTGCTCACGAGCAGAAAATGAAGCAAGCGCAGCTCGTGTCGCCACATTCTCGGAATGCTTTTAAACCGCTCAGGTTTGCCCAGAGATACATTCTGTGTTTTCCAAAGATTTGTAATTGTGAACAGCACATGAAAAGCCACAAAACAGACTCGTTGAGAGACGTTCCACACACACACACACACGCACGCACACACGCACACACACACAACACACACACACACTTAAAATAAATGGTGTCTAATTGCTAATTAATCCACCTTTTCTGCGACTTACAAGAACTGGTGACTCTCATTTCAACATTTATGAATAACTTGCTGCATTTTGACCCAAAAACAATAAAGTGTATGAGCAGGGAATAATTAATGCAGTGATGCAACAATATTTATGCTGCTAGTGTTGTGCCCTCACATTTTTCTCATAGCAGGTTCATACTGAGGGCTTCTCACCAAAGCTAAAGTTGACAAAATGAAGGACACTGCAAGCTAAAAAAAAAAAGAGCTTATCTCATGCGGGCAGCAGTGCATCTACAAGAACTGTTTTTTTACCGAGCATGTTTCCCATTTCGGAGCCACACCAACTCAAAACTACGACCGGCAAACAACCTGAGCTGTTCCATCACTCCTCATTGTGTCTGGCTTCCTGCAGGGAAGATAACCCTCTCTGCAGCAGTTTCTAAATATTCTAAAGCAAGTTAACCAAGTTCATCAAAGTGTATGCATGGCAATAAGCAGAACGGCTCTTTAAGAGATGATGGCATATTCTATGTGACCCAGAAAATGAGTCTAAACAAACGAGCCCATTTCTCTATCAAACAAATGTCGAGTCCTATTCAGAGGATCAGCCAGCGGACAGAGAGAGATGGCTAACAGGTGATTCTATTTTAAATCTGCTTCCTAGTTAGCGGCTCGTTAACACGTCTGCGCGATGTTGCTGGAAGAAGAATAACGTGTGAAATACAATCAGTTCCTTAGCCATGTTGGGTCTTTGGAGAAGCAATGACAACCCAAGGCTAAAGCTGAAGAATGAAAAAATCCTGAACCCGCCCTCGGCGGAAATAAACAAGAGTTTTTAAAGCCTTAAAACACCAATTTTGCTCATTTTTATAGAGAATCTTGTTTGTACAGCAGGTGAAGTTTAAAAAAAAATATTGTCCGTTACTGTAAACCAGAACCAGGTTCCTGCCCAGAATGAATGAACATAATTCAGCCTTGCTCATTATTTTTCTTTTTACATCTAGTCTTGTTTTGCTATTGAAGTAAAAGCTTCAAATGTTCCCCACCAGCTGAAACTGACACATTTGTCCAACACATTTCAAATGCAAGGGAAAAGGTCTGCAAATCTCAGTGAGGATCAACGAGTCACAAGAAACTATAATCTATTTGTAGTCTGACATTTTCAGCATCGTTTTCCATTTGCAGCCGAGAGCTTTCCCAGCATGTCAGACTTCTGGCTGCAACATTGCCTTTAGGAAATGAGTGAGTGAATTTTGCTAGGATATTATAAAAAATGTAAATATGTGCTGATTTTTTTTTATTATAAAATAATCACCATTAAATACATATATTTTTCAATAGAGGTTATTTATTTTGGGCTGAATGTAATCTCTAAAGAAAGACAACATGGCTTCCCAACCCTTTTAAGGTATTCACAATCAATAACATTGAGTCTTTTTATCACCTCAGATCTGTGCTTTTTTCCATCACTGTGAGCAGTTTACCACAACACCAGAACACACATATATAAGCACTTCTAATGTTTTCCTCTAATTTCTTAAATAGAAACGACAGGAATATCCATTAAGACCATTTGTTGTGACAGTAACAGATGGGCTCCTATGCATCCATTAGCGCAGCACTTCACAAATCAGGCTTTCACAGTTGATTGGCTGTAAAACGAAGGCCCTTTTTTATATAAAAACATAGTCTGCCGGGAACTGTACAAAAGATTTTTATTAATGCAGCTGTCTAAAAGGTAGGTGAAAGAAAAAAAATCTAGCTGTTCAAGTTTGGAGTCTGCAGAAAATCAATAATAATCTGCTAATAGTTTGTTTGCCAAGAAAGTACGGTTCGTTTTGGTAACGACGTGCCATTTAACTCTGATGTGGACCAAAGAAAAATTTTAGCACCAGACCCATTTAAAGCCAAGAACCTCCTGTAATCTACATGACTGTATTTTGTTAGTTTGAGTGGGAAGAAAATCACTTGGGGATAATCAAAAACAAATCTCATTATTCCACCTTAAGCATAATGACTTGGAACCATCAAAAGATAGAATGTAAACATCTGCACAGAGTTATTTAGAGTAATTAAACTTCTGACAAGAGAGATAATTATAAACAGTGACAGTATAACACATGTTATTGTGAGTAATTGAGTTTTCATTAAATTAATTTTGTTAAAAAGCCAACAACCTAATTGTCTCCTTGGGTTTCAGATGGCCCCCACTGTTTCAAAGTGCCTTGCGAAAATGTAAAACTTGAGGGTCTTTTACAGCCACTTCTTGACCTGGAGGTCAAACGGACCGGAGAGTGCATCGGCGAAGGTGCCACTTATTCAGCATTCGGAATGAGCCCGAGATCGTGCTGACGAGCACAATCTCCTTGAGGGGCGTTAAAGGACAGCGGGAACCGCCTCTGCTCAACTTGAGTCAGGGGATTAAGAAGAAGGAGAAGAAATTGCTTCACAGACAATCCCACGGTTCACGGTGAGGAGAGGAGTCTGCAAGCTGCACACAAACTCAAGCTGTAAAACACGAAGCGACTCACCGGGGCTGTCGGGGGGGTTGGAATCTGAAACTACTTCCAGAAATACTTTTGAGGGTGTTGTTTCTAACACCAGGTAGTCTTGTCTTTTGATCCCACAGCAGTTTCTGACTTCTTTGACCAATAACGACTGTTTTCTCATTGTTTTTAATTTAAAAAAATCTATTGTAGGAGCCAGAAACGAGTAAATGATCCTCCACGGTGAAGCTGTGGATCAGGTACGACAACAGAACCGAGGTAATTAGGGGCAGAGGAGCAAGAATGGGAAAGAAATGTTTTCCCCCGTGGCAAGGTCTGACAGTCAGGTTCCATCTAACTCTTTATTCAAGGTCCCTGTGGAGCAGCCCTTCTGTCCAATGCAACCGTGCTCCAGCTTTATGCAGCATGAGGGTCTCTGTGTCCTCATTAATGCTGTTTGTTCTGCAGATTGACTCAGGCGGAACTTTTTGGAAGAGACAAACCTGCCACAGTTTGGACAAATGTAGCTGAATCTGCTCTTTTCAAATACATTTATAAACTGATCAAAAGAAGAAGAAAAAAATCACCAAAAGAAGGAAAACAAGACTTTTTGCATTGGTGTAATATGCAAAATTAAAGCAAATGACATCTTTCTGCAGTAATGCATTTAAATCATTCCCCAATACACATGCATACCTGTGCACTGTGAAGGTTACTACTAAAGAAACTGGAGCTCTATCCAGGCATGTTGATGGAAAGTTCAGTGGAAAGAAGAAAAGTTGTGGTACAAACAGGTGCATGACCAACTGCATAACTGGATTTTGAACAAAATGGTTTTGAATTGATACTTTGAGGGTAACAGTTAGCTTTATTAAATGCAAACTCTGGGTGCATACCCAGATTCACTCAAAAGTGATCTGTTCTGGAAGAGTTCAGACTAAAAGAACAAACCATAAGGCCACATCTCACAACCCATTCCCTCCGGTATCACTGTATCTGTCTCTCTCAACCTTTGACCCCCGGCTCCGCCTCCAAGGACACCATCATTTGGAGCAGCTTTTTCAAACCTATTCTCTTTCTATTCCCTGCGTTCTGTTAAACCAGCCTGAAAAAGGGCACCGACTTACAGATTTAGTTCACTTTTGACAAAAGTGAGGTTTTAATCTAGCTGAAATGTTCATACATGAGCTCCCCTTCCACTTCATAAACACATGCTACATTGTTTATTTTTGTTTTTGTTAATTCACATAAAATCTGATGAAAACACATCAAAGTCTGAGGCCGTAACTTGAAGAATGAAGCAGTGGCAAAAAAAAAATACTGATTTAAAATCTGCAGTAGTTCACAGTAATCAATGCAGGTGCTGGACTCAGACTTGGTAAACATATCCATCCATATCCGTGGCAGCAATGAGGAAAATTCTTGAGACTGATGATATTTGGGGAAACTAATTTTTCTGTTGCTGACAGAAAAATCTTTCCCTTCACAAACATTTTCTAACTGTTGATTAATATTCAATAAACAACAGATTTAGGACAATAAAGATGACTAGAAAACACTGCTGACAAAACAGCATCACTCGAGTGTTTTAGCGATCGATTTTTTTTTATCAGGATTACCATAACTCCACCACCGCTCTGTTAATATAATCAATAAAAAAAAAACACACAATAAAAAATAATTGACTATTTCATCGCAGTTTTCTGACAAAGTGATAACTTCAGGGAATCACAGGGAATACACGACCTGCAATAAAATTTATAATAATGCAGTCGAAACCAGAAGTTTACATACACTACAGAAAAAGACATGTATTTTTTCCACAATCAGAATAAGGTTTTTCCGTTTTAGGTCAACTGTTGCCCCAAGACATACAGCTTAAGGGCAACGGTACCAAATACTAGTGAAATTTATTTTTTAACATTTTATTTAAAAAATTAATTATTTAAAATCTCTTATTTTCTGGCATTTGGCCAATAGAAAAAATTTTGCTTATTCTAGTTAACATGAAGTGGAAAAATGTTACTGATTTCACGTCAGACAGTGTGAAAAAATTGCATGTTTTTAATTTTTTATAGAGTGTATGTAAACTTCTGGTTTGGTTGTGTGTGTTTGGGGTGTTTCTCTGCCCCGCACCAGACTGACGCCACCAAAACGTTACACGAGGAGGGCTAATTACCAGGACACAGACGCTGTCGCTACAGGTCACACACCATCCCTGAATCAGCTAAACTTTCGCTCCAGTCACAAACTTAGACAATGCCAGCTGTCGCGCAAGTCATGATTTGCACTTGGTATTCACGAGCACCATCTGCACATCGGATTATCTAAAGTACAGCTAAAACAGAGTCGCTGCCTGCGGTTTGAACCTCTGACAACTTCCAGCAGGAAACCATGAGCAGCACAGTGAGTTATTCGATACCTGCTTGGAATGCTTTGTAGAAATGTGGGGATGATTAGATCAGAGGCCTCAGCATATTCGCATTGGTCTGCATCCTTCCTAAAGTGGCCCATCCTGATGGAGCTAATGAACAGCTTCCAGGTTCTAAGTGGGCAGAGACGGTGGTCTGCAGATAGCAGAAGAAAACAACAAAAAAAAAAAAAAAACACCGCCGCATCCTGACCGGCAAACTCACCATCCTTGCGGTGGTAGGTGATCTCCACCTTGCGTTCCTCGGAGCCCAGGAGAGCCTGGGCCACCTGGGCCACGGCGTGCCGGGTGGTGAACTGGCCGTGCAGGAAGTCGCACGTGCACGGCCTCTGCATGACATCCGGCCGGGAGAAGCCCGTCATCTCGCAGAAGCCGTCGTTGCAGTAGATGATGGCGCAGTTCTGCGCGCGCGCATTGGCGATGATGAATTTCTTATCTGGAACGGAGTAGAGGAAAAGAGTGCATGTGTTAAGGTCATTGCTGTGGGAATGTTCAAAGGCAGCGGCGTCAGAGTTATTAAAACAGCAAACGCTACGAGTGAAAATGTGCAACGTCCTTTTTGTGAAAATAGGAGATTCATTTGCTTTATGCTGTGGTTGGTAACTCCTAAAAACACTGTTCAGACATTCTTACCAAAATACAAAATAACCAGACGGGAAAACTAATTTCAGTCATTTGTGAATTTTATTTTTCCAATTTGTTATTTGTCCAGGATGTCTGAGCAGTTTATTATATATATTTTTTGTGGCTTGTTTGCAGATTTTATTTGTACCTGCTTAATATTTTCATGCCGATATTTAAATTTGTTTCTCACAATATAGATATGAAGTTTATTAAAAATCTCTCCAGTCTAGTTCAGCATCATATTTTGTCAATTGAGCACTAGCTCACTGTGGGAGATCCTGAGGTGACGCATAACCTCTGGGTTCAGGGTTGGCCCAGGGGAGTTGTTCTTTTTGTGAAACAGTAAGAGTCCCCCTGAAGCTAGGTTTTAGGCACACCTGAGGTCACAAACTGATGACTCGGCATGGCCCTTCAAGATTTTTTTGCTTGAGAGCAAAAATCACACAGCAAGTCATCTATGTCCTGAAGCAACACCAGATTATCATACTGCTAGAACCCTGTTTGGGGTTTCATTCTTTCATGCTTTTAATTTTACAGTTCCAATTTCAGCAAACATGAGATAGGCCTTTGTATTAGTTTTGGTATGCATTGATTTCAGCCTTTGCAACTCTCCTTTAAATGCCATTTTTGTGCAGCCTGCTTCTGACTGCTAAATGTCGTATACAGATCTTGATTCAATTCAGTTTATTCATATATAGCTAATCTTATCACACAGATTCAAAGTTAAGTACATTCCAGCTGATCCAATCCAGGAATGAAGTCAAGTTCAGTTAATTGAAACCTAAAGAAAGATGTTTGTGATCTGCTGGTTAAGTCATCGATGAACTCATCAAGTCATGTCAGCAGTCAGTAACACCTGATACAGTTCGTTAATGTTCCATACTTTCTCTGTAGATTAAAACCTTAGAAATAGCTTTGGAACCCTTTTCAGACGGATGCATTTATTATTTCGCCAGGTTCTTCACATACTTCATGCTTTCAAACTGGTTCCAGTAAAGTGATTGCGTAATTGTGCCAGTCTAACATGGTCACTCCCGGGTGTGGCTAGTGATGTTTTCTCACCGTAAACACGTTTGATTCTTGATTTTACAAAATTATTGGCTCAGGTTGATTTGCATGGCTTTTCACCATTCCTTTATCAGCTGCTTTGTATTTTGACCCAGCTGTCTCTCTGATATGAACAGCCAAAACAATAAAGTGCAACAAAGTGTCAAATCTGTGCAATTGTTAAAAGGATTAATATTACAGAATAAAAAGCATTTGGGATCTCCCTCCCAGCCCTCTGAATTAATGTGCTCCGATTAAAAGGTTTGTTTTTTGTTTGTTTTTTTCAGAGATAATGCAGCAAAAACATACAGAATAAAGGACAAATTGGCAGAAAAGATTTTAATTAGGCTTTTTAACGATTTCCTGTTAGGAACTGCTCTCACAAACAAAAGGCATCATCAGAGCTCTCCACATTGGACAGGTACTCACTTTGTCCTTCGAATTTCCGAATAATCACTCCTAGAAACGTGTTTTGTGGCGCGACATGACCTCTCCGAACAGGCATGGTTTCCTTTCCCCCTCCCCCAAAAATAAATGTTGATGAAGAAAAAAAAAAAAGAAATCAAAATCTTTTGGAGCGTAAAGCGCGTGCCTTTTAAGTTCGCAGGTGCAAACCGAAGCCAGCAGGGCTCCCCCGGTTTTCTTTGTCAGCACTCCGTCATCCTCGCGAGTGGATGGTGTGGTGGGGATGGGGGGGAAATAAACAGATATTCCAGCCCCGACAGAATCCCCCCTTCTTTTATTTCAGCTCCTCGGCTGAGCGCATCGCAGAGGCTTCCCTCCCTGCGCTCCGCTCCGAGGTGAAGCCCGAAAGGAAGGAAGAGGCGGCGGACCGCGGCGGAACCAACATCTCACCGCTGCTGCTTCGCTGAGAGCTGCGAGCGTCTGTGGCGGCGCGTCAGGAAGGCTGGTGCGCGTGGCGCGTGGAGAGCGAGAGGGCGCTGTCGTGATGGGAAGACGGATGGACTATTAGTCCAATGGCTTGACGCATGGCGCTGACACTGCGCGAACAAAGAGGCAGAGGCGCACTGTGACGTTTCACTCAAGTTCCCTTATTTTAATATTTATTATTTAGATTAATATGCACAAATGCTGTGACGAGGGGTGAAAACTGCACGGCAATGCTAATTATGTTGTTTAAACCCGAGAGGTTCAAATAACGTCACAACTTTGGACTCGCGCACCTGTCACGAGCACAGCACGTGCCAAACAGTAGAAGAGGGCGGGGTCACTCAGGTATATGTTATTAAAATGAGAAAATTAAACAGACGCTCTTGCGCAAAAAAAAAAAAAAAAAAAAAAAATGGCGACTCATTATTTCTCCGTGGAATCCTGACTGTTATGGAGGTTTCCTCTAAACGTCACTAACGCGCGGAGGCGCTGGCCATGGTGCTGCCTGCGCGACTCACTTCCCCATGTTTAAACGGCCTTGCCTGTTTTTTTCTCTATATATTTAGGAGAAAACGCTTCAGCAACAATTTAAATAGAAATATTCAAAATACCAAGTCTCGCTTGTTGTGGATTCATTTACAGAGGTTTGCAAATTTTTCACCAACACAAGCAGTGCATATTTGTGAACTGGGAGGAAAATGGTTCTTTTTTTACTTCTAAATAAATCTGTGTATTCAAAGTCCCCTACAAATTCAATAACTTTTAGCTTATAGCTTTTTTTCTCTCTCTCCATCTTCCCATCAAGCATGTGAGTCACTAAGTGCAAGGTGCCCAGGTCCCATTGCTGAAAAACAAGCCCATACCACCATCACTCCACCACCATGCTTTATCGTCAACCAAAGAGCTCCAGGTGTATTTTGGAGAGAAAAGGATTTCACCTGGCAACCCTTCCAAACAAACCAAACTTTAGGACTTACCTTGCAAAGTGAGGCCTTGGAAGTGTTTTTGTATTTATGACTTTTGACCCAAATTGGTGAAATTTGTTTTAATAATGTCATTGCTAAGATCTTTGGCTTTTTTTTTTTAAACACACACCCTTACGTCTCCAGATCAACTGTCTGGAAAGGTGAAACCGTACCATAAAACACAAACTAGATCAAACTTTAATCTTCTCCATACACCAGGATACAGAGGAAGTGGAGTAGCAGAGGCTCAGACCGGAAAGGTTTTAATACACTCTCTCACATCCTTTGAGTTAATTTTCTTCACTCGCTCCACTTTACTCGGGCACTCAATTTATTTCCTTCCCAGTCACACGTGCACGCTCAGAGGCGCGCGGGCGAAAGAGCTCAGCCGGGGTCTTGTGAAACATCTGTCCTGCGCTTCCATTTGCTCCCCTCCATCTGGTCCTCGGGGGGGAAAACGGCTCACAACACACAGACGTGGTGGAAGGTCAGTGGCATTTGCTGGTTTTGCGAGCTCTTTGTTTCGTCTAATTCCGAGTTACAGACTTGTAACTCGGAATTAGACGGAACGACGCTAACAGCTGCTTTTGAAGTATTTAATTTGCATTGTTGCAATTTATGTTGTAGTGCTGACTCATATATAAATATATATATATTTTTTTAAAGTTACATCCTAATTGTAAATGATTTATTTCCCTCCACACTGCAAAGTAAGCAGCCCTCACCCACTCAGCAGTAGAGCAGTAAAGGGTAGCCCTGCCCTTGAGTCATATTCACATTAGAGGAAGTGGCAGCAAAATTAATTGTACTTCAGCTCCTGACCTGCTCACTGAATGGACACATTTATTAAACCTAATTCAAAATCAAACACAGAAATATACTAATAACCGTCTGAGACATTGTTGAAAACAACTATCACACATGGGGTTTTTAAGCACCCATCCTAAGGTAGTGCATAGTTGGACAATGATGAAAGATTTTTCACAGGTTTGAAAGATGGAGTGAACATCATCCTGCTCCCAAAAGAATTTTCTCAAACAAACTTGAGATCTTCATGGATTTAGACAGAGATGAAGTAACACAGAAGCTGGTTTTTATTTCGGGTTATCAGAGTAAATGTGCTGCAAGCAAAAAATATTTCCTTGATGCTGAATGCATGTCCCACTCTATTTTCCCTAAAACCACAGTAAGTCACATACAGTAAGACCACATTACATCCATGCTGTATAGTTTATTATACAGTTTTTTTATAGCGCCACCCTGTTGTCTTTTACTAGATGAAAAAATAACCCAGTTTAAAAGCCAGCTAATGGCGTCTATCCAGCCCTCCATTCTGTTCTGTATTATTTGATCACTTGCAATACAAAGGCTTTGGGAACCTGGGGGAAGCATTCACATTATTGCTTAGGGCCCCAGTCCTACAACCTTTATGAAGGTACACAGCCTGCATTCAAGCACAGCGCACGGCTTGGCAAAACAAATCAATTATCTGACTCTCTAGAAGTTTTACTTGCAAAACTTTATTCCCTGTGTACCATCAAGACAAGCAGGTGATCCCCTTGAGTCTCCATGAGAGCTAACCAGTGTTTCCACAAATAAGGAAAAACTGGACTTTCTGGAGGTGCTTTGTTTTTGTTTATTTTTATTTAATTATTTTTGAATGAGTGTTCATTCGATTAGCAAATCAAAATGAAAACACTGATGGATAAACCACTTCATATATTGAGTATCAGACCTTTCCCATGCTTGGTTTTCGTCTTTCCACACTTATCCAAATCTGGAAAATCTGGGCGTCTCTTTGCAGAAATATTATAGAAATATTATAACTTTTATGAGAACTTGTGCTAAAAATAGGCACAAGCTTATTTACTTTCTATTTGTCTCAGGGATCACTTATCTGTTTGTCCTCTTTATCAAAATGTACCTTGCTGGCCAGGTTTATGAGACATGGTGAAAAAAGGAAATGAAATTTGACGCATGTGAGATTATTACAAAAAAGCTATAAATAATTGATTAAAAATTAAATGATGCCTTGGAGAGTCGGAGATAGAAGATAGCTTGAGAGGGCTTGGCAATATTTCCAAAAATGTGTCTCAATATACATTACTGCAACTTGAGTTACTAGATTAAAAATGTAGTTCTGCATTAAGAACTTAGCAGCTATTTCTACAAATAGGAAACATGAAAGAAGATGGTTTGGTCAGGTAAAACTGGAATGAATCGGTTTAGTGTAGCAAATTTAAGACTGGAGCAAAGATTCACGTACCAGAAGGTCAATGACCCTAAACATACAGCCAGACCAACAATGGACTAATTTAGAGCAGCCGAGTTAAAGTAAATCTACTTAATGCAACCAATCAGCAGTTTTGGTGACACAAAGTTTTATTTGGAGAAATCAGAGTAAACAAGCTTATGGGTTTGAGAATTTCTGCAAGGCAGAGTCATTGCAAATCTACCGCTTCCTTTGTTATGTACTCTCCAGTTTCCCCTCTCTCAAAGGTCAGTACTGTCACAGCAGTTTGCTATTGGTCAGCATTGAAAATTAGTGTCAAAGTTCACAAGCATCAAAGTTGGGAGTCACTCTCCCTCTGGCATTGCAATCTGGTAAAATTAACTCACTGGAGGTTCTTGAGTGTAGCACAATGACGCGTTTCTCAAGCAAACACTTGGATTAAAAGGAGTTAGATGTCATTTTTGGTGGTGTTTGTAAAATGTACGACTGAAAATAAAAAGACGGAAAACGCTGGTTGGTACTCTTGCCTTGGGTCCTGCTCATTAGTTAAACTAAAACAAACTCTAAGGATTGTGACAGGGTGGCTTTTCTGCATCGCCAACGTCCAGATTTGGCACTGCAAAAATGCTTCAGCGTCTCCTTTAACAGCAGACACCCATCCTCCAGGAATATAAGACACAGAATGTCTTCTCCTGGGATTTTTAGCAATATCAAAAATTCAACACTAAACCAATAACTTCCCCCAGAGGATGGTGGCATCCATTCCTTTGAAATTGGCTTTGACAGGCAGGGTTTACAGAAGATGCACATCAGGCGGCGTCCACATTACGTGACGACAGATTTACAGATCTAGACCGACGAGGGCTTTACTTCTTCATTTTGTTAGTGTAAGAAAGCTGACATGGCTAATTACATAGGCTAACAACAAACCAGCATTTATTTCCCGTGGTGGTTGTAAAGGATCTCTATTACTATGACTCCTTCTTTTCCCCCTTTTCCTCAGCCTATGAGGCTTAGCTTGTGCAGCAGTCATTAAATTAACTCTGCCTAACTCTAATCCACTCAACGTCAACTCATTCAAGACTACACAGAGAAAAGAATATGCTCAGGGTGTTTAAATGAATCAGGTTAAACCTTATTCTATGAAATATTTCCCAGTAGGAATCCTGCCTCAGTGATAATATTCCAGGGGTCACTTAGACGACTGCGGTGTTGCCTTAAATCCGTAATTATGTGACAGAACCTAGCCAAATTCAAGACCTGAATCCACATTGTTCAAGTTTTTATTTGTGAACCCATTAAAGATTGCCCTACTTTTTCTTGTGAAAGCTAAATAAAATACATTCGAGTTTGCGATTCTAGTGATATGAAGACTTTTGCTTGGGACTCTGTCTTGGTAGAGACATTGATTTTGATGATGCTAAATATAACTGTTAATTAAAGCGCAATAGAAACAGTTGTGTGTGGGGGAACACAGCTTTCTCTAAGGTTGTCCATTCATTTCAGCAGCCTTTAGGGCCTTTTGCTACTGCTGAGGTGAAACTATTGGACAGGAGAATATCTCCCCCTTAAGCCTGGCTATCAGCTCAGTTGGCCCATTCGTTTTTAGCTCAATCTGTTCAATACGTGGAGCAATTTAGATTGGGCATCCAGGCCTTGGCCCATAATCCCCAGATCACTCCAGGGCAAATGGCTACCCACACTGCAGGAATGGCCCTATCTGCTTCTCCATTCTCAGAATTCATTTCTGCTCCTTGTTGTTTTTGTTCGGCCTTGATCCCACAAAGATCCGAGCCGAATTCATTCAGACAGGGTAAAGCGCCGCAGCAGTTGACAGAAAGGCAGGAACAACTGATGAAGACTGACAATACACTGATCCAGTGTATCCAGACTTTTTCCACAGCTGGCCCCTTCCGAAGATAACAGCCTTGTGTATCCTCGTCTACCGTCTTGCTATCTTTTTGGAGCTACGGAGTTGAGCTTGGTGATTCGTGGAAAATGTGCGCCAAGGACGCAGAGTTGGTGTGACAACGATAACCCATGTGCCACTCCAAGATACCGCCGGCAGCTCTTCGTTTGACTGCAGCTTTGCCTTCTGTCAGTGTCGCCGTCACAGCTAAACGCCTGTGACTGCCCAACTCATCGCCAAAGAGAGGTGTCATCCCAGAGATGTATGACCCCATACATGTCCCTGTCTCTTTGCTGGTCCACTTGAGGTGCCAAAGTGAAACGCCTCTGACTCATGGTTGTGTGTGTACATCCTTTTGTGTGAGGCTGTCCTTGAAATAACTGACTTGAGCATCTGCCCGTTGGATGGAAGTTCTGAAAAAGTATTAGACTGTGTCTAATTGCGGAGTTGTTGCTACAGCCAGATTGTCTTGCTGTAGAGACTCAAGGCAGACATTTTGGCTTGGTTTTTAGAAGTTACATAAATTAGACCTACAAGGATTATGAAATAACTTAAATTAAACCTAATTACAAAAACAAGTAGGCTAAAAACCAGCACTTTTATAGAAATGTTTGATTTAAGAGTCATTATCCACAAGCGGAGTAAAAATGAAATTGTGGTCAACCTTCCTAGGAGTCTTTGGCCAACCAAGAATACTTTAATCACCGTATGTGTATAAAAATAGGCTGATTCACCCTGGTATTTATGGATAGGAAATAGTTCCAAAAATACAAAAAATAACACATTGAAAGAAAATGTGTAATCAGTAAATAATTTCTTCACAATGTGTAATTACTACCTTCAGCTGAAAAGTCTCAGGATAATCATCATGATTACAGTCGTAATGTTCTGTGATGTTGACGGGTTTGGAGGTCATGTTTGTCTGCATTGAATCCTTCAAAGTATACCTAACACTGTTCCTATTTGGTTAGACTGTCACACCATATCGCCATTGTAACTCACTGTTGTAAGAAGTGAACTTTGCGAGATCGTAAACCCAACGTTGAGCATGATGTTCTCTGTTTTCTGTCCCGGATTGTGCTTTGCAGTGGAAATCGCTGGCCTTGCATCAGCATCTTGTGCCATTTCCTACGACCGAGCCAATGAGCACAGCACTCAGTCCTGTTTCTGCTTTTAGCACTGGTGTGGCCTATAATGACTCCTGCTGAGGAACCCCAGGGACGGCCATTGTCAATTGTGAAATGTCAGCTGTGGAGTGCAGGCCTGTTGCTGCTATTTGCTTATACAAACGTCTCAACTTGGACACAGTCTAACTTGCCTGAAAAGTGTAAGGTACTAAAATGATTTCCCCTTTTTTAAATATTTAAAAGTAATAAATGTATCACATCAATGAATACATTTAAAAACAGTCTGAGTAACTGCAGAAAAGAGCTGTCTTAGTCTTAGTTTTTTTTTTGTTCCTTTGTAAATCCTTTTATAACAGCTTTTGTATTTACCTGCCTGTCCTTTGTTCTCGTAATGTACTGCAGTTTATGATTAAACCCCCCCCCCAAAAAAAAACTAAATTAAAAGTAGGGAAGTAAATGAAACAGAAATGATTTCCATAGCATGAGGGCAGCTGGATGTTTTTGCCACATGATCAAAAATAAATAAATAAATCACATGAGTCACAATATGGCAACAAATGTGAGTTTGTGTAATTATCTGAGTATTAATAGAACTGAACTCGTGGAAATATCACTGATTTTGAAGCAGGGCTATACTATCATCTCAGATAGTCGTCTGAAAAATGTTTCTGACTCAACTAAAGCTTAGATGAGACATGAAATACAGATAGGGGACGTACAGAAGTGTCCAACTCCTGCCTGATCCTCACAGAGATCAAAACAAAGATCACGTTGCTGCGCAGTGCAATGCACACAATGTGAAGACACAATCAGAGTGGAAGTATGAGGAATACTGATCGATGTTGACGGAGCACAGAGAGACGGAGCTATTTTTAGATCTAGTTTTGTGTTTCTTTTTATTATTGGGAAGAGAGAGCTTGGTATCTACACCGGTTTGTAAAAGTGTTGATGTAACGCGACAGAAAAAGGATGATTTTTTTGTTTGTTTTCTATTTTACTGACAGAAATCAGAAAATGGCAACACTCACAGATTCGTTAATAAAAATAAAGATGCAAAACATCTTTATTCTATTTGTGAAAATACAAAACAGAGCCGTTTTTGCTTTAGGACCACTTTTCAGATAAATGACCATAATGTTTGCTAAACTTTTACTCTGTGAAAAACTTGGTTTTCCTAAAAATATTGTAAAAGTATTGTCTCACGATCGTGAAGCCCATATGAGCTGGTTGATTTGTTTCTCCTCAGACAGTACTAGAAAAAAAATTGTCAAAGAATTTTATTAGTAAGCAAAACTATGTAAAAAAAAAATAATCCAATATTTTTAGTAGGATCAAATAATCATTGATGAGAGCTAATGATTATTTTAGTAATCGATTATTCTATTGATTTTCCAAATTAATCAGATAAACGTTGGGAATGTTTTGCAGAGTTTTCATTTTATTGAGCTTATTTTATGCAAAATCAAAAATACATAAATGCAAATGAACAAATTAGTAAATTCCTATTTTAAATAAGTATGTAACTATTGCACAGTAAATTTCAGAAAAAAATATCTTTTTTAACTCAGGATGCTCCAGTTTATGATCAATCTATTATCATAGTTGACATTTATTTCAACAATTGATTTATCGATCAACTGTTTGAGCCCAAGACTGGTTCAAGATGATAAAAATACAGCACTGAGATGATATTCAACTAGAATATCATCACTGAACACATTGAACCTGGAGCTAGCTGAGCTACAGCAGCTAACAGAAAACTGGGGCCAGAGCGCGCACAGCCGCACCAAAATTTTGCAATGAAATATTAGAAAAACATTGCCTGAATTTCTATTTTTTCTGCAGACAACACATTAAAATAACAGTTTATAGATATGATTTTGGCAAATGACACTGAGCTTACTTTATTAATGTGTTTTTTGCTCAAGAAATGTAAACAGCCGGGCTCCTGTAGTATTATTTTCTTTATGTATGGTATCATAATGGTGTTGCTAGGATTGTGTTCAATGTTCTTTCTCACTTTCTCCTGTAAGAATGTCAGCGTTTTGTAAATATGTGTGTGTTCCTCTCTGTGTGTTCTGTCAGTCTTGTCAGTTCCTGACACGTTCCCGTCACCCGACTTCAAAATTGTTATTCCTCTAAGAATTTCCTGTGTAATGGCTCAATCCCTCCTGTTCATTACTGCGCTGCTGTCAGAACCCCTGGCAGTCCTCCAGCCATGCAAGCCATTTCACCTCCCCCTTCCATCTCCTTCAGTCTGTCTCCCGCTTGCTCTTTTTCTCTGCCAGCTCCAGCCGGACGACGGACGGATCAAGAGCCAGCGTTGCCGTGGCAACTCGTCCTATCCCTATCGCTCCAATAGATCGTTGTTTAGCAGCGCGTCAAACTCTGTGCAACAAACGCCCGACCACAACAAACACCGGATTCTACAAATAAGATTGGATCAGATTTGTCAGTCATGCTCACATGGACTGTTACTGAGAACATGGATGTTTAAGAGGAATATTAAAGTATTAGAATATTAAACTCAAAGATTACATACAATGCTTTGAATTTGTTCAGAAAAAAAGTCTCCTGACTGTTTGAATTGCCCATAAATTTTCTTTCTGTGGAGCACAGCTTCTAGAGGAAAGTAATGAGCAGATAATTTTGACTCAAGACTTAATAGAGCTGCAATTTTACATTTAGCAAAACTCACTGCAGCAATTTCCATGCGGTAAAACCAGTGAGCTGGTGTCTGTTTTCATTGACGGTTAATTGCTAATGGTTCTCCTCCTCTGATGGATTTCCAACATTTCCACTGCGCTAATAAATATCCAGCAGATCTGCCAATAAACACACACAAACACACACGCCGAGCAATCATCGACCCTACTGAACATCTTGACAGGCAAATCCATTTGAAATATGTCATACAACGCAAAGTTACCCACTGATCAATCTCCTCCATTGACATATGACTAATGATGTTGACAAATGACTGTAAAAAGCTCCATTTAGCTTGTTGATGATCAGGCTCAGATGACAGATGGTCAAATGAGAATCCTATTCCAGGAAGATAAAACTACTCGCCTGTTAATTGATAGTACGAAATGCTACATATAGAATGTAACTTTGAAAAAAAAAAAAAAAAAACGGGAATATTTGTGATGTTGACAGTGGCAATTCTTCAACTCCTCATTTAAGCATGTAATCAGATTGCAGATGGCAACCGTAGGTCGCCATGTAACCCTTCAAAATCTTGCTTGACTGATTGATGTTATTCATTGGCGAATGAATATTCGCCAATGAACCTCCGAAATTAAAGGTTTCGGAGGTTTTTTTGTATGTAGCACAGCCGCATCAAAAAGTAAAAGTAAAAACGAGCTGCTGAACCTTAAACAATACTTGCCTTTTCAAATCAAACAAGCAATTGCTAGGTTTCTATGTGCCGTATGAGAATTCTCTCTAGTTCTGGCCAACAAATAAAAAAATTAAAGTATTTATTAGAGTATTTTTGCACAAGACCACAAAAACGCCCACTAACCCGGCAACACAAACAGTTATGCTGCTGTAATTGAGCTGATCAGAGTTGTCTGTACTCAACCAGCGTGCCTTATGAGGTTTCAGTGTAACAGGAGGCTGTGCTTCAGCTGATCCTGTCGAGATCAAGGAGAACTAAAGTCATTGTCCAGAAACCTGGATAATGACTGCTGAAGTGGCAGCAGAGCCTCCAAGCTGACATTTCCCTCACAGAACAGATATGAGTGTTGCTCTTTTCACCGAGAGTGTCAAAGAAAAAAATGGAGAAGAAAAGAGAACTTCCAAGAGTGTATTGCCCTCTATTGGTGATATTAGTTAAACACACTTATTAAACATAATAATAGGGCTTCTATGCATTAGAAAGCAAGTATTGTACATGAGACTTTTTTCTAGGTATGTTTTAAGTCACTTACATGGACAGAAATATTCACCTTTTAAAAATTATGCATGTAATATTTAGATGCTCTAGAATACACACTAAATTTTAAAATGAATTTGGCTTAAGAACATCAACAAGAAGCACATTAACATGTGGAAGCTGGACAATTTTACCCACAGAATCACAGTTCTGTATGAAGCATGTATGAAGGAACACATGCCAGATTTGGGGATTGATTGATATATTGCCATTGCTGACTCCTTGACAGTTTCTCTGACTGAAGATCTCTTCGATAAGGTTCTTTCAGTGCATACAAAAGGTCTGAGCACATGTTTTCACTGACCTAACCAAGATTCAAGACATGAACTGCAATCGGATCCTATTCTTTCCACCTGTGGAACAATGTAAGGGGACCCAGAACTTTCTCATTGTCTGAAAGGGACTACCCGGTCACAGGTGTTGCTTTATCACCGGTGCACAGTCACGCCTGAGGTTGATTTCGCGATATACCTTTACAGCACCTCATAGAACTATGTCTGGAATCAACCCAGGCCTGCTGCCACTGTACTATCATTAAATATACAACAAGTCAGTTAAGAGTAGGATAAGAATGAAACTATAGGAGCAAATGCTTTGATTTGCTTCACTGTATCCCCATCTACACTTTCTCTTCTCTGTTACTAAGCCTGAATTCTCACGTGTGCGTGTCAGAGTGTGTGCCTTACGTTCTCGTCGGGCGCCCTGTTCAGATGGAGGATCTAAGCCATTTAGAGGATGAGCAGTGGTCTGAGCCTCCTTCAGACCTCTTAACGCAGCATTCTGCAGGGAGGAAGGCTCTGTTTAGCCACAGATAGCAGCCCTGTGCCCTGTTAGTTCACTCTATCTCCAGCTCTTCAGGCTCAATTCCCAAGAGCCTGTTAACCAACGCCGCACACTTCCTTCTCTCCTTCGCTACAAAGTGGCTGAGCGCTGAAAACCCCATTTGTCACAGTTAGGAGCTTTACAGGTCTCACTGCCTGTGCAGGTCATTGGTGTCTCCTTAAACAGGCTGACGGCTGCGTTTGTTTTACTTTTTTGAAACCGTATTTACCAAAAACTTGATATTTTATATCAATGTAATGGCTAAAACATCTATTAAAGATGTTTTTTTTATTTGTGAGATATTAAATAATAGTTCCGTTATGAATTAATACATAAAATTTGTAAAATTGAACAGATATAAGCTTTATGGTGAAGAACGTTTACAGCTTAGCTACTGTAGAAACATTGCTAACATTATGTTTGTATGCCACTTGGTTAATTAGTTTCTTTTTAGCACAGGAGAAAACATTAAATTAATTTGTAAGATCTGATTTATTTCAGTGCATTTTAAAAGTGGGTTGCTTAGCTTTTACACTTGAAGATATTGACGATAATCTATTCAAACGGAAAGTATGAAAAATAGTTACAGAAATGTCATTGATTTAACTTTTTTTTAAAGCTACTGATTTTTACTTGCCTTCACAAATAGACTGAAAACCACAAAAAAATTCCTTTGTGCCTCTCCTACAATTTAAAGTCATTTAAATTAAGTGTTGGAGAAAGGTGTTGGCTGCCTGTATGAGCTGAGAAAAATAATAAAACTTAGCTGTTGTGTTTGCAGAAAGGACAGAGTCTTAGTGGGGAAAGAGTGCCACCTATCATTCTGTTAAAGTATTGAAAAATTACAGTTTCCAGTACAAATAAATAGCTTTATTAGTGTAAATGCCACCAAAATTGTGTTTTTCACAAGGTCATCATGTAGGTCTTCGTCATAGTCAGCAATTAGGATGAAGACAATCTCTGTGGCCCCGAATCAAAGAGACCGTTGACTCACCTGCTGATCAGATCCTCACATACAGAAGCTCTGTTTCAGCTGACAGGAGGCTACAGGAGTTGATTTTCAGAGCAAGGGATCAGGATCTGTGCTCGGGCCGGAGGCGAAGCCAATCCGATCTGCTCCCCAGCCGTGCGTCTGTAAATGTATTAGTGGCAAAATGAATTGTCACAAACTTTCCAGACATTTCTAAAATATTCATGTTACCTGCATTATTGAGGAAACTCAGTAAGGAGAGAATGGTTAAGTTTCCTCTCAGCCTGTCCATCAGAAATATTCATCAAATTACACCAACCCACTTGAAGCGAATGCAGAGTTAATGTCACATCAGCACCTCCTGCAGCTCTAATCACAGCCTGACGTGATTCATACAGTCATCAGCGAGGGGCTTTAAAAGTGATTAAATATGATGATAAAAGCAAAAATAGAACAAGGCTGACCGTGTCAAACAAGTGAGATTCAATGATCAGGGACTAAATAAAGAAAGTCACCCTGTGAAATTAATGGAAAAAATATCTAATAATAGCAACATTTTGACATTTGGCTCGTTTTATGACACATTAATCACTCTCAGTAAGAATTAAAAACAAGCACAAACTAGAAAAAGAGGGAGAAAAATACGGTTTTCAGATCAAATATTTTTTTTGTTGGTTTATAAAACATTTAAGAACTACAGGAAAAAAGATATACGTTTCAAAAATGACTATTATACTGAAACTAAAACATTTCATTTACAAATTACCTGATTGCTAAAGGTAAATGGTTGCACTCAATTTTTTTGGAGTGTCAGAGTACAGGGGGCAATGAAATACAAATGAATGTCCTAATTTTAGATATTTAAAAAACTGCATTCATTAATCCAAATAAAATCAATTCATTATTTAGAAGGCACTTTGTAACAGTATCCACTTTTGCGCATTCTAATTTTAGCATTAAAAATGTTACCATAACATGAAAAGCACAATGCACAGGATTATAAAAAGTTTTACAGAATAAAATGTAAAAGGAAAAATAAAACAATGAAATGTGGTGAGGTCTTCTCTAAAATGTGTTTGTGCTACACATGGCCACTAGGTGGCAGTGCTTTAGCAAAAATAAAACTGAAGGTTCCTGTGTAGAAGCATTGTGTATATCAGCAATATCAGGAAACATAACACTTATTTTCACATTCACACACCAACACACACATGCACACAAAGCTAAAATTTAAAAAAAATAAGATGCAGGAAATTGCAACTGAAATTTAGGCTCCTTCAAAATACAATACAGACACAATAAGATAACCTTGGTAACTGCAATACATTTTTGAAACATTGCATCATAAATTAAATACTGAATATTTAATTTAATGCATTAAATATTGAATTTATTGTCACAATATTTAAAATGATTGTGATAAAAGTCTGCTTGTTCACTGTAGAAACTAGCACATTGAGTGCAAGGCACCAGAAATCAGATTTTGCCCCAAAATGTTTTCTTGTCATGGAAATGCCTTAAATCCACTATGTTAGATTAGTTTCTGGAAATGGTTAATAATGCTTTACTGGCATCCATTTATTAAATTTGTATAGGAAAATTGATTAAATCAGGACAAAAGAAGAAGTAATAAAAATAGTATTGAACAAAAATTTGGTATGATCATTTCGGTAAAAAATTTTAAATATCCATTCTGTGAACAAACTGTGACAGTCATGGTAATCCCTGACTCAATATAGAACAGTCTGATGCAGACTTTAAATTATTATTTTAATACACCATCATTGATACTTCTTCAAGCACATTTAATCACAATTAATCAGTGCAAATCAGAGTTTATACTGTAAAGTGTAAAAAAAATCTGCAAATCTTTGGTAAATAAAAATGAGCCAAAGAGCCTGTTTTATTATTGTATTTTTTTCTTTTTACAAATAAATGTTAAAAATTACAGCCCATTTCCACTTTTCAAAAATTACCTGGAGAGGTAAAGACACTTGATTTTAAATTTTTTAACTCAACAGTGACATGAAAAATGTGGTGAGCATTTGTATTCACCCCACATGGCTTTATGACCTTTTATTCTCACAAACGTCTTAATAAATTTGGCAAGTATTTATATTTACCTCTTTTTTAATCTGTCATGCCAATAAGTAAAATGAAACAAAAAAGATATACGTTTTCTGAAAATTAGGAAAATGGTGGAATTCATTTTTATCCATCCTGAAATCTAGTCAAGAAAAAAATAGTGACTAACTTATTCAAAAACCTAATCACACACAGTTGGACCCTTTTTACAAATTAGATAATTTGTGAAACTGCAATATAGATTTTAGAGCAACAGTGTAAATGAGGGCTGGATAAAAAGGCACGCCACAATTCTTTCGCTTTTTACATGTAAAAGAAAATAACTTTTTCACCCTCTTCACAATTAAATACTACTTTATGTTGGCTTATCACATTAAAAATCCTCATAAAATACATTGAACTTTGTGGCTTTGACCGGAGGCTATGTGGAAAAAGCTTAAGGTTTATTAATCATTTTGTAAGACATTGAATATTTATATTTGTGTTTGAGTTCTGAAAGCTTTTACTAGATCTGAAGTTCTCACCAAAGCAATGTGAGATGTCCTCTATCCAACCATGATGAAGCTAAATATAAAAGATTTATGTGCGTTTTTAATCTTCATACATTTATGATGTTTGATATTTTTTGGATGGATTTCTGTGAAACTGCCAATGGTTTTTCAAAGTGATGTAAAGGCCTCTGTATCCTGACAGAAATGTTGCATCGCAAGGCCACAAGGTGGAGATAAAGTTCAGGATACGCCTCTACAGGCCTGATTATATGTGTTGTGTCGAAGAAACAGATTTTAAAAATCGACCGAATATCTCTTCCCATATGATTAAAGAGATATTAATACATGAGAGGAATAAGATCTTTTCTATCCCTCTTTAAGTTGTGGAAAGGTGAAAAGACAATTCTAAGAAATTCTTCGAAGACTGCATTTCAATTTAAGCGTTCTTATGAATATTTAGCAAACTGACTTCCAAGTTCAAATTTAACACTTGATAGTTTAGTCTGAAAAAAAAAATAAATAAAAAATACTGCAAAGTTTGCTTCTGTGGAGGAGATCCATGATTCAGAATTTAGTGTGAAGAAATTTAGAAATAATGGCGATGAACTACTAAATGATGACTAAGAAGGTCCACATAATTATCATCACCTTAATGATAGATTAGGATGCTGCAGTTATTTGATCGTTTCTCCATCACGTCTGTCTGGATGGTAAATCATACGCCGCAGTTTGCAGGTCATCAAGCTGATTGCCGGCTCGTTTTCTGCATCTTTATTACATGCCGGAGGAAGCAGAAACCCTACAGGTGGGTTCGCTCTGTCTGGGCGTGGGAGTAAGGTAGGAAGTACCCAAATCAATATCATGTGAATTATTAAGAGCTTTTCTCACTGTCACGCTCTGTGGATGCACTCCCTCCTCCCCCTCTCTTGTTTTCACTCTCGCTTCCTTCATTTCCCCTTGTAGGGGAGTTTACATACGTTCGGCCACACAACCCGCTCTCACGCACTGGTCTTTAGGCTCGCCCTTGTTCGAGTGCTCATTAGTCAGTGCACTGATGCAGAGTAGCCCTGTCATTAGCTGAGAGCTCTCTGTCCTCCATTCCCTTTCCTCTGTTTTATTCTTCTTCCTGTGCTTAGGATTCATCTTCATTTTATCTCGGAGGCCTGGGGCAGTCCAGAGATTTACATGACAAAGATCTCCTTAATCCCTCTGAAGTCTAAATACCTTCCGCAGCCCGTCTTTATTAGCAGAACCGAGATCAGGTGTCCTAATTGACTTTGCCATTTCAGTCACTTGTTAATGCCCAAGATGAAACTGGTGAGGAGACAGTTGGTTCCAGCCACAACATTGCACCACAAGCATTTCCTTAAAATATTAATATGAGTTACAGATCACAATGTCAGGGAAGGTACCCTGAGGGAAGAATTCAATTTGGACTTAATTCGGCAGACATGCTTGCTGGAAACAGGTATCTAAATGGTTTGTTTTACAAGAACCTGGGTTGTCTTGCTATTAGACATAATGCAGTGTGTGGACTAAATGCATCACCAGGCAGTTGCTTCACTGTGGGAGTTCTGATCCAGACAGGCTGTACCAATAGAGGATCCTCATACTGCCATGTACTATGGAGTTAATCTATACCTTCCATTTACACAATGGAAGGTGTTAAAGGACTCTTTCCAGCAATGGATGTCATCCTGGACCTTAACTCAACAGTTTTCAGCTAATCTTCTGCTTCTCCATGATTTGACTGAGCTGCTAATGGAATAAAGATTAAGGGAGATAAGCTTGATTGCATCACACCTGCATTACTACAGACTACCATCTGTCGTGCGGATAAGGAGATGATCAACCCTGTTGTTGTAGGGACATACTGTTGGTACTCCTGGCATCATGGCATGGGGAACCAAAGATATACAGGGCATAACTTAAGGTATGGCTTGGTAGTGCCATCAACAACTACATTAACCAGATTTCAACAGAAGGTTAATAGGAACATTTCCTTTTTTATCAATAAAAACATAATTTTAAAGTATTTTAGTCTCTAAATATTATATTAGAAATAAATATTTACAATAATGCTGAAAAATAGTTAATAAAAACATGATTCCATACCATAATACAGCCAAAACAACATTTTGTAGTGTAGTGTTTGGCAAAGAATTAACACTGAAGATTATTGACCATACTTGATTTTAAGACAAAACTCTTACATTTCCCAGAATTTAAACAATAGTTAATATTAGTTAGCAAAAGTACTAACGATCAACAGCAAAAAATAAAGACTTAATATATGGTTTCAAAATAAAAAAGTATTCAGAAAGTAAGTTATGAATACTTGATGTATGTCTATAAGTAAACATACATATGGAATGTAAACATGTTTATTTATAGATAAGTTTTCTATTTATGTCTAAATATTTAGCATAACAGTTTACACTCAAGTCTATTTATTTGAGGGGTGTTTCCACACCTATAGTATATTTTGGTATTTTGGTATCAGTTGATGAGCGTAACTTGTAATTTTATTCTGGAAAATGGGCTTGTCATTTGGAGAAAACTCCAAATGAACCATAAACTGTGATTAGAAACACTATTTCTGCATCTAAACACAAAGTGGCTCATCATTTGGCTCCAACATTCAAGTGACAATGAAGAAATTAATAGACCACAGAAGTGGCAGGAAAAAACACTCAGAAACCAATTTGAGGAGCTTTAATCTCACTTTTGTGCGATAAAGGGGCTTTTTCATTATTTCGACTAATTCTATCACACTCGATCCGTGCTTAGGCTGGAACTGAACGTTCGTTGGAAGGTGGTTAAGAACTAGAGTTTTAATTACTGTAGCTAATTTGAAGAGAAAACTGTTCCTTTTTGTGTGTGTTTCACAGTATGGTGCTAACAGTTTGGCCATAATAGTTAAATATAGCATGTACTAGTTTAATAGTAAATTCACAGAGATGAGGTCTCGGCAGCCAACAAGTTGTCCCAAACCTACTCTGTTCCTTGTGTATGTTTTTTTGTTTTATTGTATATGATTATCATGTCATCTAAAAACTGTAAACCCTTTTCAAGTGCCTTACTACTTTTTGCTTGAATTCCAGAAACCAGCATGAAGTTAGCGGGGAGTACTGATTGTATTACATCATGCAAAATTTCAGCCTTGTAAAATTGTATCTTTGAATTAATTATTTGATTGGTCTTTACCAACATACATGGTTTTAAAATAGCAACGCTAACGCCACACAAAGAATAACAATGCAATCAGCAAAATCATTAAAGATACACTAAGAATCACTGAAGTAATTCAAGTTACACACAAAATAAAGTTCTTATGTTTCAAACTGCTTTGTAAAAGGTTCTGCAAGTTTATCTAATTCAGAAGGGCATTGTTTAGCTTCCAGCAACAAATTCCTTTTTCTCAGGAAGGAGACACAAATGTATCAAAGCATCTCAATCTAATTCATATGAAAAATATCCACACGCAGGGTGCATGTGAAGATTATCCTCCATCATTTCCTCCCTTTCTCCCCATTCCTTCCGAGCGCTCCTGACACTAATGTTTGTTTGTCATGTTTAGCTCCATGGGTGATGAATCCGTCCCTACGAGGAGATCTATTCATTATCTCATGATGCACAACCCTGCATTCCATATCCTAATTTATCTGAGTGGAGACAGAAACAGCACACACACTGATGGGACACCCCTGCTGAATTCCTGCAGGGCTATCAGTCGTCTTGCTGCTGTTTCTTATCTCCTGATTTGGCCTCTTGTTTACAGACACCATCACTTAAGTACAACATCCTCTAATATATTGTTGGCTAATGACTGTGTTGTCCGAACTATCAATCTGTGGGCATCACCGGCGTCCAGGGAGAGTCCAAAGAATGAAAAGGTCCAGGCTCGATTTGAAAGTTGCTCAAAAACACAAGTTCCTGGCTAAATCTGATTTGTGGGCTTTTCCTTGTCACGTAAACACTCATTGCGTCCAACCTGCTGGGCTGCCAGCTAGCCATCAACAATGCAATTAATGAACACAATGATGATAGCTCCAGGAGGACATTCCTCTTTGCTCATCGTGCATTCCGCACTGCATGCAATTACAAATGACCAAACACTCCATATAATAGCACATCATTTAGCCGACGTACTTCGCTGGCTTGGCTCCCTGCGTACTCCACACTGGCCATCAAAATCTCTGTGATAGAGCACATTAATTACACCCATCCAGAGACAGCTATGATTACAATTTCACACGTTTGAATGGACTTCAGCCATTTGCCACAAAACTGCAGAGGCAGAGCAATGACTTTAGTGAAACTGAGGGAAGGGAGGTGGGAGAGGCATGGGGGAGGCTGGGTCGTTCTTAATTCTCCAGAGGACTGCAGATGCAGGATATGGGGACGCATGGATGCTGACAGTTCTGGCGTTTTTGCGGTGTGCTGTAATTGCATGCAAATAAGCCCGAATCTGTATCTTAACACGTCTTCATTAGCTGGTGCGCACGTGTCTGTGGCTCTGATGGAGGGACAATGGAGGGTTGAAGTTAATTCTTAGCAGACTGATTCTGTTTTCATACTGGACAACTTTAATTAAACGAAAGATTAAGTTTTGAGGGGATGGTTTAATGCGTTGAATCCCATGAGTGCTCTCATAAACAGCAGAATGGAATCAGTCCGCGGATATCTAATGAAGTTGAAAATAGACATAGACGTCTATAACGCCACCGCCAAGTGCCTTATTTCTTACTTTAAACACATCTCATCAACATACAAAATGAGTTTCAGTTGCATTGCTAATGGTTTTATAGATATGATTACACTTGATAATTATGGGCCTTCACTTGTAAATATTATATGTTTATCATGCTTTGCAATGAAGAATATTTTACTACGATTAAGATGGTTTTCCTTATCCCTTATTTCTTTTCCTGAACTACCATTGTCACTCCCCATTTCAGCATGTTGATTGTTGCCAGATCAGCCAGTGAGATGATTGACTGTGGAGTGCAGCTAATGAGTGGCAAACAAGAAGGGAGATCATGCCAGCAGAAAGCGAACCCTGCATCTACACGTCAGACAATTTCTCCTATTTGACATCACAATCTCTGTGAGAGCAATCAACTTTTTATCCAGGAACATGGCCTCAGTTTGCTGTTTTCACATGACAATGCATAAAAGTTGTAAGAGTGAATATTTTTGCAATACACTGCAAATTGATTTTAATTGAACAATCAGTTAATACAACATAAAATCATTAGTGGATCAACAACTTCATACCTTCATTATGTTCTGGTCTATATCAATCATGACCATCCAGAGTCAGACTTAATGTACATGGTAGCTCACGTGATATTCATGTTCTGCAGCAAAAGATGTCGACACAATTTTTTTTCTTCTTGTGTCTGGAACCATTTTGACCTGTAATCCCCAAGATTATATAGCGGCTAAACTGCCCACTGTGTGTTTTCGTGCTCTTTATCAACTCCTGGTATGGTAGGCTGAGAGGACTGCTGGCCTCTGGATGCCCTTAGCCTGACATTCAGGGATCACAGGGGTAGCTCGCTGTGCGCGTGCATGTGGGAGTGTGCTTGGGCCATCACAGGTGTCTCCAATGCCCTTGGGGCGGAGACAGGCTCCTATGGGGTAACAGCAGGTCAGAGGGCACAGCAATTACGGAGCAGTTGGAACCATTAATTAGCCAATATATCACTTACTCTATTGTTTGGGTTGCCTGTGTACACTAAACTCAGAATAACCTCTGGACAACTGTCCTTCCTCCTAATATTTCTGTTAGGGGTAAGTCTCCCACCTCAAATAACCCTGAAAGCTCCATACAATAGCGCTGCACTCATACAAATAGTCATGGCAGAAAATAACAAATAAGTTCTGGAACCTGAGAGATGATGTGTGGCATTGAGAAGGAATATTTCAACTCTCTGCCCTGTCTTCAGGCAACATGTCTCCTGAATACTCATCAGTTATTTTATTCTATTTTTTTCTTTAGTATTTACCTATGATCCAAGCCCGCCTTGAGCATTTTTATTTTCCTCTCTGTGCCTCCAAGCCAGGCTGTGAACTTGCAAAGGCCGCGAGAAAAAGACACTAAAAAACTCAGAGAGGGGGAGGGGATATCAAACCTGCAAGCTTGAGAGCTCAGCAGCTGAAAGGGAAGCCAGGTAGGTTGAGGTTCGTTAGGAATCACATAAGCGCCAAGGAGTAATAGGGATTGACATGGCCACCCACATGAGGGAAGGACAGACTGCCCAGACAGAGGAAAGCAGTTACACAAGAGGGGACTTGACTGTCAAGAGGGTGATCGCGCAAGAGGGACCCTTTCACGGGAATGTCGTCCGACCCCCTCCAAGCCTCCCTGTGCAAGTGGGGATGGGTGATATCCTGGTGAGGAAAACACACCACCAACATTTCAGCTCAATGATAAGGCTCCTCTTGCTCCTCTCTAACCCACAACCAAAAGGATAAGGAAGAACTTCGAAGAGTTCCTCTAGAGCCAGCAGAGGCCGTCCTGCCAGGACACCAAGTGATTGACAGGGGCTGACGATAAAGGCAGAGAGGAGCAGCGTTGAAGGATAGCGGCCTCATGATGGAGTGCTCATGGGGAAAAGTAGCTATTGAATCCTCTTTTTAATCTGTCTGTCAAGGTTATTGAAAGTGCTGTCTTCGTTATTGCGTGCCAGCCTTGGACTTGAAGGGGCCATAAGTATGAGAACACACCCTTTTCTGGAGAGGGGATAAACAAGCTGAGGCAAACACAAACAGAAAAAGAATGTGCAATGTGCATGTACACATCAAAGAAGAGCAAACAAGCATTGTCGCTGCAATGGGTGTGTGCATGTCCCTCGATGGACGGAGCATCAGTGTCCCATAAGAGGTTTTGGTGCACTCATTCAACTGATGGCTGTCCTTTTTACCCCCAGACGAGCTGTACCCCCGGTGTGATGTTGCTCCAGTTCAGGTGAGATCGAGAGGGCTCCACTCCAAACTGGACCCGCTTTTCAATCAATGTTCATCGGCGGCTCCGGCAATAAGTTGTCAATGGGATTCTCATTGGAATTCAAGTGTGCTTTTAAATAATATTGTAAAGCAGTGAATCACACTGACAGATGACTGGGTGAGTGGCAGTTGAGAGCTTGTCACGGAGTGAATTTTAATCAGAGGGGATGGTGTCAGGCAGAAGCTGATGTACACCGATACTGCCTGTTCACATTGAGCAGTATAATCTTTTATAGTAGAGAAACATCTTTCAACACTATTCAGGGTAAGAATCTTAATTATATAAATGCTTAATCAATTAAAAGTTATTTTTTAACCGAGGTTCTGTGGAGTTAACAGTCATAGTTTTCTTCCTAGTGGTAGAAAGACGCCATATCACATTTTCAAAAAGCTTTATAAAAATGTAAATAACTTCACATTAAACTTTAGCAGATTAAAATAATTCAAACTGAAAGTGTTCATACACAACCATACACAAGCAGATATTAATCTTCAATTTTGCAACATCTTCTTTAACATTGTCAAAATGTATTTTCCACCATGTAAACATATTCTTCAGACCTAATTATATCGAACATGTAAAATTTAATCAGGGCTTTGCATAAAATATCTGCCTTAGAGCTTAGAAGAAGTTATTTGAAGAAGTTCTAGCATCTGATCAGCATGCTTCCTGGGTGCATTATTTTGAAGTTGCCTGTATCCCACTGACAAAACACTGCAAGACAATATATCCTGTCTGTTCAGGAAACACTCTGGGATGCCCCAGGATGCACTGGGTAAAGGGATTTCCCGTCTCCCTCCTGGAATGGTTGCCCAAACAACCCAATCTCAGATAAGCAGCAAACACTGGATGGATAAGGTCTCGTGCTGATAGCAACCGGACAGCGCGTTACAAGACATGCTTCACTTTGAAGAGGAATACTGTGGCCTTTTAATATCACGAAATCTTGTCACACCACAAGAAGCTGCCACTCAAAACCTTCTATTTTATATAGTGTTTGTGATTTTTACCCTAAGAACCACAGGTTTCTATTTCTGTTGAGCAACGTGTCCATTGCTGTGTTGGGGCTTTCACAATATCCAACTAACATAGCAACCGTGTCACTAAAAAACTGTGAGATTTTCAGATTTTATATAAAATATTGGAACGTCTTAAGGTAATCTTTTGTACTGATAAATGATTTGTTTTCTAAACCCCGTTCTTGCCCGTGCAGTGAAGAGAGATGTGCATGTCGTTTATTTTTCTCTCCAAAACTAGTTCACCTTGGACAGCATGCCTTCACTGCCTGAAAAGACCTCTGCTATCTGTTTGAGGGAGGGTGACCTGTACCAGTTGGGCTATAGAGGTGCCCCACAGCATGTTGTTTTGGATCACAAACTATAGGATTACTCCTATAGATGCTTGTGAAACACTCAGACTGTACATATCAGTGGGTTTCAGAAATCTACCTTACTCTGGTGACTGGACTATGAGTCCGACACATTCTCACCAAGCTACTGACAGAATCATACTACATGAAATAATTATTTTTAAAAAGAAGTTTAGGATTTCTAAATAGATGTCTGTTAAAAGGTGGCAGATGGAAAATAAGGGAGCAGTGTGCCACCAATGAGCTTCATGTCTGAAATGCACTGACAAAGCATAAAGCATGAAGCAATGTAAAAATCAATAAACGGTGGAAATAATGTGATTGTTTTGCTCTTCACAGCATTTTGCTTTTATGTCAGACATTTCCTCTGACCAGAAATGCTTTATATGTCCTTTTCCCAAGTTCTCACATGAAAATAAGTTCTTTCACTTCTTGAAAACCTTTCAAAGTGGGACCTTAAACTAAGAAAAACAGACAGCATTTTACTAGAGTCATTTCTCTGGATACCGACCAGAGAAACTATATCACATGATAATAGTTTTATCACCTTCAATCTAAGTTAATGGCAAGCTAAAATAACACTAAGTTGGACTCCGAGTCTATTTATGGCATCATTTGAAAACAAAGGCTCTTCTTTTAGGAACTAGTCAAGAAATGTGGTAAGACTGACATGCCAAAATCTGTTCTCTTTCCCAGTTGCATGTAGAACATTGCGTAATTTTGTTCTCAGCCTCCTGTCACAGCCCCTTTGGCAAGCGTTTCATCCTTCTGTTCTAGCAATACGAATGTGTGACTGGTCAAAAATTCATGGGTGTTTATGCAGAAAACAGCTCCAACTACTCAACTTCCATTGGCCGGTTACTTTACCAGAGAGCAGGATGAATAGTTTTAGGAACCTGAGGAATATGTACTGTTGGACCAAAACACAGGACACACCATACTTTTTCTTTTTTGCACCACAACAAAGTGCTGCAGGATCTACGTTACTACAAACAATGGCCCAACCTGTCTACTTCTTGCTCAAGCATATCATCCCTCAAGAATAGGAGCCCAAGACATTGACTTAAGACAAAACCTGACCGCTTGCCAAGAGGAAAAAAATCTTCCTTGTTCCAATTGAGAACCCAGGACTGAGACTCAGAAATGGGAAATTAGACTCTTTGTTGCAGACTGAAAACTTGTCTTCGTCAATGTCAGGGAAATAGAGAACAGTATGGAAACTCTGCCGATGTCCATTTGCATGCAAAGATGCATGAATTGTATGTCCAACCTAAAAGAACAAAACGTAATCAAGATCTACTCAAGGTTATTTTAGTCCAATGCATATGGCATTACATATGTATAGAACAGCCTTTTTCCAAACACCAGTCCATTAAATATGTTATTGAAACATGATTCTGAAATGAGTCCGAGCACATGCACATTAGAAATAATTAATTGGTTCTGTTTTTCTGAGAGTGAAGACAACACAACAAGGGTGGGATATCAGTATTAATTGTTTCTACACTAAAACATGTTTTTTTTCACAATTTATTTCCTATCCTCGACCCTCTGTGAGAAGCAAGTTATTCACGTCCTTTGGTTAAAATCGATTGACGTCCACTCATTTGAGCTCCATTCAAATCCCAAATAAAAGACAGTCCTTTAGAATTGAGCTTTGCTGAGCAAGGAGTGCTACTTAAAAACTGGCATCCATCCAAGAAAAATAACCTTCCATTCTTTCATTCATTTCATTTGAAAACTTGGTCACAGATTGCCCTTAAACATAACAACTTTCATATGGTGACAACGCAGCTTTGTTAACCCTTGCAAGGCTAGCCTCTGTCAACAAAGTGGCGTGAAATTACCAAATAATCAAGAACCACTGCTTTTCAGAGGGCTCTACCTTGTATCAAAAGCTTACCTTGCCTTTTATTCAAATTTTCCTGCATTATTTCACTCTTCATTTCTGTAGAATAATACACCTCTGGAGGATATAAATCGGTGAAAGATGTGCTCTTGTGCAGAAAAATTTGTTATTTACTCACGAGGAGCCAGTAATTTGTGCTGTCCCTGAACTAACGTGGCTATCGAGAAAAACACATCAAAAACTATATGTGAATACATTCTTGGTTTATTCAGCTCTCCCAGTGTGTCCTTTAATAATAGATTTATTAATCTGCAGCCGAGTGTTTCTGCCATGCAAATGCTGTGTTTACTTAGGTGTGTGTGTGTGTGTGTGTGGTTATGAACGGTCATGCAAGTAATGCTTAGGAGCAATAAAATAAACAGCAAAGGTTTACCCTCTTGTATATGAGCATGTAGTGCCTCGCAAATGTATTCCAACCCTCTTAACTAGTTAAAATGTTACAATCCCTTCGATCCTATTTTGTTGAGCTGCCATGAGAGCAGTTCTTAAAAGTGAAGTTGAATGATGGTGTATGTGTTTCCACAGGGAAGCTGTGCTAATCAGATAGGAAGATGGACGCAGCTGCAAATTTGAGGGACTAAAAAAGCATATTAATTTATTAGAATGTTTTTTTTTAAAGTCCAGACCTTGAACACTGGAGTTAACAGAAGCTTTAATTCCAATAAGACTGTATTTTATTTTTTTGCTTAATTGCACACTACTTTTTTCATCATATGAAATCTCTTTAAGACATATTTAAATATAGTCTTCATAATTCCCCCCATAACTTTTTTCATAATTCGATTATGAAAAAACCTACCATTTTATAAAAAAATGTATCGTGATACATTTTTTATGAGAATTTAGATTAATTGTTGTCACAATAAATTTCAATTAATTTTTTAATTACCCAATTATTTTACTATTTTCCACAGTTTTTTTTTAAATTGAGAGTATCAATAAATTCTAAAATATGATCAAGTGCAGTAACTGTGAGCAGCTTAGTGATACAAATCACACGCCATTATGTGGCTAGTGTCCAAAAGAAGTGCATTACAATTATTTTCAAGAGCAGAATTTGTGCTTGATTGCTAGTTACCTAAAGAAAAGTAGCAATAAATAGTTATTATCAGTTTTATTGTTATAACAATAGAAGTATAAAGTACCATTATAAATCTAAGTCCATATTGCCCAGCCATTTTTTTGCTTCCACCACTTTGCTTCACTATAGGAATTGTATTTTTGTTTTCTAAATATCCTCACGTCTCAAGTTTGTTTCTTTCATTTCTTAAAGTAACAGAATCACCAACTCGTCCAGTGGTTTGTAGGGCTAAGATGAAAACAGGGAAAAACTTTCACAAGTCACTTTGATAAAAAGAAAGCATCACACTCGAACAGAAATAAGCAGGTGTGTGTGGACATATTAAGCATTGTGCATACTGGTGAGCGTATATGTGTGTGTGCAGTCACAACATATGCTGTAGCCAGTTGGGGAATAGTTTTCCCCAGAGAGCAGTCAGGAGCTCAAATTAAAGGGAGCAGCAGCATAGCCATGCCTCATCCGCTTTAATAGCATTTTAACTATTATTGGAGCTTTTATATATATATATATATATATATATATATATATATATATATAATATATATATATATATATATATATATATATATATATATGAGCATTCGGTGATGTTGGTCATAGCGGCACGCCTATGCAAAGGACGTTGCCACAACAGCCTCCAACTGAACTATGACAGGCCAATTAATGGGCCTTCATTGGGAAACAGTTGTTACATAGGTCACCTAAGAAGTGTAAATTCTTATTTTTATTGAGAATGCTTAATTAAAAGAGGGAACACAATCAACTGCGAGTCTTTATATCAAATGTGCACCGCTAAGATTTTTATTGGAAAATAAAAATAATCTAAAACAAAAAAACAACAGACTGGTTATGAGGCGCTCTCATGCAACAGTGAGCATGCACACAGCCGCACAAACACACATAAATGTCGCCCACGAGGCTTGATAGATGTGTCACAGTGGGGATGTGAATGGGAGCCAATTACATTTATAATGTCAAACGTGCTGCCGAAATTAGCTTCAGTATTATTATGCGAACGCTAATTGCAAGGAAATGCTAAAATGATTTAAATCACCGGGGCTATTTCCAGACATTAAGGCATTCTGAAGATAGCCACAGCACTAACAATTTGTACCACCCTTTTTATAATTACATTTAATAGGTTGTCTTATCAGCGCTCTAAAAGTGGATTTGGATTATCACAGGCCAGACCAGTCCATCAGAACATTTTTTCTTTTTTTCTTTTTAGGTGATGAGTGCTGGCCACCTTGTTCATCAGAAGCAGAGGAGAGATAATGTTCTACGGGGTTAAACACTTGGATTGCCACTTCAGACGGCAAAATGGAACAGAACACCATTGGCGAGGCCATGCTTTGTATTTACAAGAAGGTCCACCACTGGCATTCAACGCCACTTAGCTTCCCACCACAATAGATTTCCTACAGTATGCAAAGACACATACAGAGCGTGTTGCCAAGCCGTCCTCAGAGCTGACCCCATCCGGCGGCACTGACCCCGCCATTGTTGGCGCTCCAGGCATTCAGATTGTATGCAAATAAGGGCAGTGAATAGAGGGAAGGGAGCAGGAGACGTGCTTTGTTATTAAGCAAGACTTGAGTCTCCTTATTAATTTTCAGGGCCTTACACTTGAGCGCAGCTTTTAATTATGACGGTCTAACAAAGTGCTTCAGTATGTCTACTATCTATGCATGATCATTTAAAAAAAAAAAAAGAATTAAAGTTAATTTATTATAAGAATTGTGACTTTTTCAAGCTTTTCCAACCCATTTGATTTCTCTATACATTAGTTTGAAGAACACTCCAAGCTTAGACTATGAGGTGATTCACTGTTTTTCACAAATGCAGCACGCAGATGCATGATGAGGAATGGTTATTCCTCCACCTTCCTCCGCAGCAGGCAGAAGGAGATCAGCGTGTTATCGTCACGGGCCGCTGGGGGAGGGGGCTTAGCGCTCTCTGTCTGCAGCACCTGAATTATCCACAGGTGTACAATCAGCAACATAAGCAATCAGCCTCTTTACCTTAAGTCCACATCATCCGTGGGCCGGCCATGTGGACCCAGGGTGCCACTCGAAGCTTACAAGGAGCTTAAGGACCGGATCTCATGAAGAAGTATGTTATGTATCATTCATAAAGCAACATATCAGCTACAGGACTTAGCTGTTTAACCTACAGGTTAAGTTGTTTTGTGATGTTTTTCCAAGTTTAAATGATGTTACGGTGTGTACAGAGCAACACACTTGGGAAGAAAATGGAAAAAAAGTTTCGTAATTATCCATAAAGGCTCAAATATATTTCTTTATTGTTCAAATGTATTGGGAAAGCCTGTTTCAATGATTAGTCATTCAGTTAATGGACAAATAATGGACTAAAATGAGCTCAATTTCAATTCTGATTGATATTTTATTCAATATTTTATGCACATAAATTCTATTGACATGTCATTCTTAAAACAAATGCTTTAACTTGGCCCACACTTTACGACAGCTTCAGCTTACATAAGAATGCTTTCCACATGATTTACTAGAGAGTTCATTTTACAATTTTTTTACAATTCTAGGAGAGAATTTTTGAGGTCGCACACTGATGTTGGTCAGGGAAGTCAAGTTCCTTTGCACTAAACTTGTTCAATCATATCCTAAAGAGCCTTGTCTTATGTACAGGGGAAGTAACGTTGGAACTGAAATGGCAAACTCCAAACTGGAAAATAAAATTGTCTTCTCATAGTGACAATGAGTTGAGTTATAAAGAAGCCATAGTTTTTCTCCAGCCGTCAACAAACTCTTTGTAAAATGCTACCTGGATATTTAACTACTCTTATTAGAAATGGTGGAGCTCATTTCATTTTGGAGCACCCAATTATGTTTGTTTTAAAATCTAATGATTTGAGGAAAAGCTTAACAATTTGGAACAAATTGTCCTTCATTACTTGCAATACTTTATTACTTTTGTCCTTTTTTGGTTTCCTTTTGGTCCATGTCACCATATTTCAACATCTTCTATTCAAAACTGGTTTTAGAATATTTAAAAGATAACGTTAAGTTTCTGAAATTACCTTGACATTAACCCTGATAAAAAATGTATGGGCTATGTCCAAACAATTTAAATAAGCTCTACCCTTTTGACCGAAGTGATTAAATATCCAGTTTAGGATTATGCTAGAAAGTTGTCGATGGATACAAAAAGAGCATTATTTCTTGGGAGCTTGGAGAAAAAGAGTCACTTGAGCCTTCATGGAAAAATAAAAGAAAATTTGCAACAACTTTTCTAATTTTTGCAAATCAACTGAATTATGTTCTGCATAAACATTTCAGTCTGAAAAGGGAATAGAGTCTTTAAAGACTTTAGATTAATATGACTTCATGCTCATGGTCAAACTCCACCAGCATTCTGCAAGATGCTCGGAAGCAATTATCTACCATTAATTTGTGATATCAACACAGAATATAACTCTGTAATTGGAAAAAAGCTTAAATCCTTTATATTTCTTATTTTCTTTAGCAATAACCAATTTACAGGCTTCATTAAGGTTAAACAGGCATCCAATAACAGGGATTCACATCCAGTACATATAGAATGTAATTTGATGATTTATGTGCCACCAAAGGCGGTCTCCAACCAACACTTTCATAAACTTGTTTAAGGCAATTAGTAAGGCTTAATACAAAGCCTGATTTATTTTTTAAAGAAATCTCCATTTATACAGCCAATAACCAACGGCAACATGAGTGAAGATTGCTTGAGGAGGAAGCCTGACCAGCATTTCCCTCTCCACAAGTGACGTCAAGAGGCATCAGGTGGCTTCAAAACTTTATTACTTGTGTATGTTGAGTTTATCGATTTTACCAGCATGCATCGCTGGTAAAATCGAGCAGTGTTTGAAAAAAACTGCCTGCAGTTTCCAGAGGTTCGAAAATGTTGTTCGATTCCTGAGCTGAAAATTGACTTTTCTTTTTTAGAACTAGTGTGCTGTAGATTTACTGTGTAAACTTATAAAAGCACCCTGTGTGCCATCGAAATCAGTCTTACAAAGACGGACAGCAGCACTGAGCTTTGGAGAGAAAACCAGGGTTGATAATGTTGGCCTTGATTGGGGAGAGGTGGTAATCAAGCTGTGTGCAGTTAATTCTCTGATCCATTATGTGCTTACATACATAGGCCCACAGTGAATGATTGTGCTTGAACACACACGGCTTAAAAAAAAAACATGCACAACAAAAACAGGTGAGCACACACACAACAACAAGCTGAAAGGGCTCAATATGAAGCATCTCTATTTCTCCACCTCACTGTGAGTCATTAGCCATTCCAGACGTAGGGTGATCAGCAGAGCCAGCCTGGCCTGAGACAATTAGAGACCCCAGAGGTGGCTGCACATCACAATGAGCCCTGCGGCCATGATTAAAACATCAGCCGCTCTCTATGCAACACTGACAGGAAGAGGGGGGGAGAGAGGGGGGAACGAAAAAAATATGAAGGGACAGAGGCTGTAGTTTTTTTAGCTGTCTGTGATCCTACTTAAAAGACTGGTTTGTTTATTTTCGGAAGCGGAAAAGAGTCCTCAAAAGAAAAGTTGAGCTTCAGGTAGTTTTATTTTTGTGTGTATATATCTGGCTTTTATTTCCTTTCAGAACTTTAGCATCCAGTACAATGTTTGACCTGCTTTAATATTCAGCAAAACCTACAGGAGCTCTGGTCCATATAAAGTTGCTTAAACCGACAGCAGCTAGTGGATTACCAGTGCTGCGACATTGCTATCTCATTTGACATTTGTGGCTTTGATATGTATCTCAGCCTGGGGAGATTTAGCTAGCAAATCTCCCCCCCAAAGTGCTTCAATGAGCAGAAGTGCATCTCCATTCAGAAAAGCTTAGAGGTGCTGGAAAAACAGGAAGTGGGACTGTACACTCGTTAAACCTCGTTACAACCATAACTATAAAATGGTGCGATCATGCAGTAGTTAGTTTGTGTTGCTCTATCACAAAAAGTATTACAATAAAATACATTGATGTCTGTGATTGCAATGCTGTGCACGTTTAGGGTGCTCACACAGTAATGGCAAGTTTGGTAAGTCTGATCAAGAAGTGAAACGGTTAATTGAATTAAATGATTATTGAAATAATCAATTCATTTAGTAAGCAATTAGTCATCAACTGGCATATATAGTATTTAAAGTAAGATAAATTTAGGAAACATTTTAAGACAAAAAAGAAAACTGGGCTATTCACATGTTTACAATTTTGACAAAAGATCAAGTGTTCACTATGTTTATGGATTTTAGCAAATTAAATGTTTTATCTAAGAACTTGACTTTTTAATTAGTCTGACTGCATACTTTAAGACATTTTAATATTGTATTAAAAAAAGGCTCAAGTCTGCATAATGTGACAATTTCTGTTATCTGATTAATGATCAGTAAAACTGATTAGTAAAAATTATGATTAGCTACAGTTCTACTCCAAACATTACCGACTTATTAGATTTGGGCTAAAGTAACATGTATCGTAACTGTATTTAATGGTTGGGATGTGTGTAATTTTCATGGAGTACTCCAGTCAAAGGGGAATCCTTTCTAATCACATCTACTCCAACTGTGATCTGCCCTCAAATTCCCAGAACCCTCTTCCCCGGGTTGACCCAGTTCTCCCGCTGCATCATCTTACCTTTTCCCAACACTCTGCCTGCTCAACCTTACCCTTAAAAGCCTGGCTGTCCTCTGATCTGTTCCGACATCACCACTTACCCAAGGCAGTGGTCCTCTGGAGAAGACTTGGCTATCCCAGAGTCCCTGCTGTGGGCAACCCTTTGTCCCTCTGTTCTTATGGTTCAGTCACCATTGAGCAATGCCACATGGGAGCTCTACACACTACACTGCCTCACCCACCATGGTTTCACCAAACACCCTTTGCACATCCAGCTCTAATCATCGTTTTCCAAAGGGACCAGGTGAGACTCTTCATCCAGACTGTAGAAAATCTATGGCTGGTTGTTCAAACTCTTCTACACCATAACTCAATTTGGAAGAATAAAATGTTAGCCACTTCTATATTTTAATTCTAGCATTTAAAACTGAAATTCAATTAAAGATGTTGGTATCATTAAGGGTTAGTTATTGTTTCTCTCTAGCAGAGATTAAGTAAGATCACATTTGCATGCGATATATTTAGCATGAATATGTTTATTAAAAGTTAAGAACTGCATTGAGGCTTGTGGTTGTGAAAGCGTCTGCGTTGGAAAAAACATTTCTGATAAGTCCAGCATTAGCTAGATTAGTTAGTTCTCTAGAGGACTCATCCTGCCAAAATTGGCAAACACAGAAATAAATAAATGGCTGGGTAAATTTTCCAACTTAGAACTTCGATTTGATGCAGACTGAATCCCTGTGGCCCCCTTTGCCACCTTACCTCCTACAAAGAGTGAAAAGGAAAAACACTACCTTAAAAAACAGAATGTATGCGTTTCATTTAGGTTTCATTCAATATTTATACATTCTTGGCTCTAAAAATTCCACCCAAACAAAATTGCATTCATATGGTTAAGCCTATTATCTTGGATAAATTGTACCATTTTATCAGTGCAACATTCTTGGACTTAACCTTTGGTTGCTAAAATTTTTTTTTTTTTCAGAAAGTCAATGGTCAAAGCTAAAAGGAGAAAGACTACCACTTGTCTAATGCAATATTGCATCTAATGGGTCCAAGTTGTGGCTGCTCAAGCTGTCTCGTTGCATTTGAGGTGTTGCAGCATCCCTTGTCCTGACACATGCTATAACAACTAATTAAATGTGATGGCTGATATTATTCAATTCGGAAACAGTCGTACCTCAAAGAGCAAAGAAAATTACAAAATTGATTTGATGACAGCTAAATTGCAAGAGAAGGCCTTGATTTAACCAGCCAATGTAAATGAGTCCAATTTAGAATCGTGTAATGCGGGCCGGGAGAACGCGGCGGAAAATGATCAGGCCGGGCCAGTCACAGATATTAAAATGAATTATATCTAATCGGAATTTTAGTCACGCTACATTAACTAATAGAAAGTTATTAACATTTCAAGAGCGCATGGAAGCGAAGGGGGGGGAGAAAAAAGCTTTTGCCTGCAAAATTAACAGTGGCTGGGCTGACCCACAGGCCTGTGAATGTGAACACTGTAATGACAGCATAATGACATATTTACATTTAAAACCTCACTGCCTAATATTCAGATCCGGAATTAGACATTAAGTCAAGGAATATTTGGTTTACCCCCTCAGCCTCACTGTCTAACTTCAATCGTGCAAACTTTTAATCCTCTGAAAAAACAAAACGGTTACAATTTAACCGAATGTAACCGTTTGCATCCATTTGCTGAGGATGTTTAATTATTTATAGAGAGCTATTTTAGTTCTTACTCCAAAAGCATAATTGAATTTTTCTTTTCAAAACGTGAGACAATCCAACTCATAAGCTATGTCCTCCCACATTGACACGTAAAAAAATAATAATAGTAAATGTGTAACAGGTTTAGAATCAACTCCATGATTATCAACAGTTAAAAAAATAATAATACTAGCTTAATAAATTGAACAAAATGATCAACATGAAGCCCTAATACTAATTATTCCAAATAGTTGTTCTAAAAAGGGACATAAATATCTAAATTATTAATACCTAATCCTTTCCGCTATCATAAAATCAACTAAAACTGGACACAAATTGTTTCCATTTATTTTAACAAATACTTTGTTGTTTAACTATTAAGTTTCATTCTACGACACAGACATCGTCTCAGGCTTAAGAAGCTAAGTTTGCTAGAAAGTTTGACTTAGGGTTTAGCTAGGAAAGGATCACAGCCCTGACTCCAACATCTCCATGCCCAGCAGACAAAGATAAAGAGGAGCAACAAAAACACAAGGGAATCACCAGTGCGTGCGAACAACTGACAGGATCATCCAGAGCATCGTCACTGTGAAATATCATCTCTACTTCCTGGATATTTAACTGTTCATGTCATGAGATTGTCATACAGCAACAGCGTCTTCTTCATAGAGAGTTATAGCGACATGTAATTTCCTTTTTGAATTGAACTGAACTGCCTCAACCCAATTAGTCTGACTGGTTCGAAGCGAGCTGCAGCTCCAACACAGAGGCTTTCTCAGTCTTGAAGCGGTATATATAATTATTAAAAACAACTCAGGTAAGCATATCGGCTTAACTGTTCTCCACTGGACCAATGAGAGCAACACCTGACTGGACAAACAACTAAATTCTAATTTAAAATGTTTCAGCTAATTTGCTACAAAAAAAAGCAGTCAAATGATGATGAAATTTAACTATGACAGAATATTACGAAGTAACTATTCAGATATAAAATAATTTTATTGACCAATATTTAATTCCTTTTTACAGTGTTTGATTCACTATATCTACTTCATCTCTTTGTTTCAGTGCTCCTGCTGCTTGTCTCTGCTGTCTTGGATTTAGTTATACTACATCTTTTATCTACCGTGTTACAGTAGAGTGCCATCTCTCTCGCTTGTTGTCTTTCATCCTCTTATAAAGTGCATCTATAGAAATATTCGCCGTCTTTGTGCTTTTCTCTCTTGCGATGAGCCCAGCCTGTCATTAGGCTACAGGGCCATCCCTGACAGCTTTCTTTACCCCTGGCAACCGAGTTTTGTATTTTAAGCGTTTTACTTTTATATTAATTTACTTTTCTCATCAATATCACTTAAGCGTCTTGTAAGTCGTCAGTCTGCAGGGGGGTGTTTTTATGTTCAAGGGCTAAAAAGAACACAGGCGAGTGCTTAAAGACACAGCTTTTGAGGCTGTTAATACCTGGCAGGTTTTACTAATTTTCAAAGCACAGCGAATCTCCATAATGGAGCGGCACCCACCAGTCAGCCAAGGACAACGCAGGCATTCAAAGGCGTTTCATCACTTATCACACACACTGCCCACCAAGCCATTAGTATTCACAACACATAAGAAGTTTCATGGACATCACATGAGACAGCTCAGAAGAACTCAAAGAGTAGAGGGTCTTTAATAAAGGCATCAAAATCTCTCAGTGTTCATAAAGTTTGTTTTTTATGACCAGGGGCGGAGGGCTTATCTAAATCCCAGTGTTTTTCAATGAGCGAGCGGAACAATTTACAGGCACACATGTGGTATACGTTTGTGTGAGCGTGTGTTATTGTTTCTAGGTTTCACCCGACTTGGGCTGACCTCTGGCTCAACACGTTCAACGCCAGACATCGGCGCTCCCCTGCTCTCCTCATTTCCACTCCTCCGCTTGTCTGCAGCCGCTCTGTTCAGCCACAACGAGAGATGAAATTTTTACGCTGGGCAGACTGCCTTTTTTTTTTTATAATTTAAAGCACAGCGTGAGGAGGAATGGGAGAGCTGAAAGGTGTGTGGTGTGCTGGTGGTTGGTGTGTGCTTAATGTTTGATTTATAAAACAAATAAAAACCAGAATTACGAGTTAGGTTTTCTTTTTTTTTTTTGTAGCCGCATTTTGGAAAAGTAAGGGTTCTGTGCGTGTGTGCGTGTGTGTGTGTGTGCACCGCAGGGAGACATACAAGGAGAGACAACGTCCGAGGTTTCTGAGCTTCAGGGTCGGACTATGAAATGTTCCCTTCGCAAAATGTACGATGGTATTTGAGAAAAACGTGAAGCCTTGCTTCGCCGTGTCCTTTTCAGTTGACACTTTTAGCTTTTGACATTCATGTGCTCCGCGGACGTGTGTGCATGCGTGTGTGTTTAGTTTGTCCAAATGGTGGTCCGATGAATTAAAAAAGAAAAAGCAACAAAGAGTGTCTTGGCTCTGACGTCCAGCCAGCAGACCTTCTCCTCAGCCCACCATCTGCTCCCCGGGTCAACAGACTCCCCCTCCCAGCCAGTATTCTGCCAGAGAGCCTGGTAGCTGCCTTCAATACGCCTGAAGACAAAAACCAGGCCGGACAGCAGCAGCTTCCCCTGACTGCCTTTACTCTCTTATCCTAATGTAGAGTCATAAACTGGAAGAGGATGAATGGCTTTAGGAAATTTGACAATTAAAAATGTTGGGCTGCTCCATAGCGCCGGCTGTGACAGAAAATATTGATAAAACCCATTAACAAATTGCAAAAATATTAACAAATGGCTGACTCCGCATTCGATAGCTACTTCTTAAGATTAAATGTTGAACATCTTTTTGCATTGATGTAATTAGGCAGAATATTCAGATAAAACTACTTTGATTTAATGGATGAAATATTATCTATATGGACTTTAAAAAATTTAGCAATAGTTTCAGTTAAGTCTTATAACAGTAAACATTATAATGAAAAACTGTTACTTAGTTGTATGACTATATGACAGCGTTACAAACAAATGTTCTTCAAAAATATTCCCATTTCATGGTTTATAGTTAACCTATTTTTTAATGCTAAAACCAATGCGTACATTTCCAGGCCAAAACGAAATGAAATAAATCAAACAAATACGTGTTGCGGCGAAAACAGTGTTTGTATGACTTCATTTGTGGACAAAAAAACAGTAAAAGCAGCACCAGGCCCGAGGTGGCTGTATTTATAGAGTGAGAAACAAAGAGCCCAGATGCTCAAAGTCACCCCAACTTGCTCAGCCAATTTGAAGCCATACGAACACAAGGGCAGAAAAACTGAGCTGCATACATGTTTACTTTATAATATTCAGAAAAAAGTAGAAACAAAACTTTACATTTGAGCTGGTAATTATTCGGTTTGACGTTCTGATCTAAACTGTGATAAATCTGTTGGCTCCATTCTGCTTTCTTCCATATTTTAACTTCTACATGCATTCTCTAGAACTGTGCTCTCTATGAAAAAAGCAAAACAAACCAAAAAAAAAAAGGTTGAAAGCCTATCATCAACAATAAGTTTGATTCTCTACTCACCAATGCAAATCAAAGACAAGCTATGCGCTGCTAGCTTAATGAAATATTTATTTATGACTGTTTTGCTGTAGATGTTCTGTAAACTGTGAGCAGCTGCCAGGATTATCTTGCAAAATACATTATTAATAAAACCAACAATAATAATGATCATTTAATATCCTATTAAACTGAATGGAGTTTGCTTCACAGTCCTCTGAGAGCTGCTGTTATCCCTCGTTTCACTATTCTTTCTCACGAGTTTTTTCTTCCACTCAACCTTCCTCTAACATGTTTAGAAGCAGCATTCAGTGAACGGTCAGCTTTTTACCAATGACATATTGCTGGACATCTGTCAAGTCTGCAGTCTTCCCATGAATTAATGCCACAATTTACTGGAATATTTTTCCAAGAGGCTGAATTTTTTGTTTGTTTTTCTTAGCTGTTCAACATAATCATCAAGCTTGAAATGCTTGAAATATGTCAGACTGTTTGCAATGGTAACATACGAACTCAGTTATGACATAAATAACATTTTCAGTGATTTTCTAAATGAATGTAGATGCTGGGCAGCAGAAAATGTCGGTTTCAGGCAGAAATAAAGTATTTTTCTTATCATAAAATATCCAGTGTGAATAAACCAACAAACAGCTTAGAGTTACTTAAAGTAAATAAGCTCTAGGAGATTGGTGCATCCTTATTCTCTAAGGCACCAACAGCTCTTTAATGCTCGTTTTCTTGATACTCACTCATTCTGCCTGCAATGTGGACTTTACATACTAATAATTTTCTTTTACTGCCTTGCTGAGCTCGTTTGACGTACGCAGCGTGCCGGATTGTGGGTACTCCGCGTAATTAAATTCTCTGGAGGAGAAAGAGAAAAGGAAAAAAAAAAACAACGGGTACATTCCCATCACCAAGGTGAGAGTGAGAGCATTTACGCCGTGTGTTTCGCGCGAGAGCAAAAAGGTGTCTGCATCCAGCCCCGTTAGCACCTCGTGGAAAAAAAATAAAATAAATAAATAAATAAATAAAAACGTTTTTCTCCCCTTACCACTTTACAAATGAAATCAGCGCTGTGAGGTGGTGGATTAATATCATAAGGAAGGCCAGAGTGGGCCATTAGAGCGGTGTAATGTTGCTCCGGGGCCTTGTGATGGATGGCCGTCGGCGCTGCGGCCCTATTTGCACACAGTCACCTCTGTGGTGGCCGCCATTAGCAGGACATGGGAGGTAAGGGCTGAGGGATGGCGTTGATGCAGCTGGACCGCGGTTTTATTACCACTGAGGTGTGTTTGTATCTCCCTGTATATGCTGGCTTTAGTATTTGTGTGTTTTTTCATTACTGTGTTACTGTTATGAATGTGTGTGTGTGAGTCTCCTCAGCAGACAGATGTTACGCTCCCCGCCCTCCACTCTATCTAACGTGTCTGTCTGTCTCAATGGACGGCGGTAGCAGGCAGCAAGCGCACTCAGTGTAATTAAGACAAATTAGCCTGGATGGCAGCTTGCAATAACAGCAGCATATGTTGGGAGGCTGGAGTACAGAAGCAAACAATCAAAATCATCATTAGCAAATCACTTATTGTAAACAGAAGGACGTTTTCCACCTTGGAGCGCTCGGAGATGAAAACGACGACTGGATCGGCTTGGAATGGATTTATTTGAAGTCGTTTATTTTTCCTACCCACTTGAAACGAATTAGCATTTTTCAATCTTTAAACTCACTCCTCTAAAAGTGCCTGTTTTCAAGTGATGACATTTCTTGCCAAAAGATCTGAGGATTTTGAAACGGCGCTTCATTTACTGTCAATTGTTTTTTAATAGAAGTATGTTAAACTTTACCTCCATATTGTGTCTCTGTTTTAGGCTCTTAATTTAAAATAAAAAGGTAGTTTTTGAGTTGCCTCATTGCATCAACAGAGTAAAAAAGTTATGGTTTTCTATCATACCACTCAAAAAGCATCAGAATGAAAAAAATATATATATATCATTACCCCTACATATTCTATTGCTCCAAACTCTTGGTATGCTAGAAAAATTTCCAGGCAGAAAACATGAGAATAGTGTGGAAACTAATACCAACTTGGTTGTGAATAACTTTTTCCGCTTAATAAATAAAAGCATTTTTTATTTACACTTTTCTTCTTTTAGACATGTGGGCTGTGTGTGCCAATATTAGCATTTGGCACATCTGTGCTGCTGCTACATCTTTAGCATTGAGAAGCTATTTTAGGTTTGCATAGCTTCTGTTATCTGCAAATTTCTTTTAGCATACCAATAATTTTTTCCAGTGTCCAATCAATCACAAGTTCTCCCCCACTGGGCCAAAAGAAGCAGCTTTGTCGTCCAGCAATGTCTGCAGAGGTCGCTTGTCCGTCACATTTACAGGTAGTACCAGAAACGTGGAAATACAAAAGATTCCGGCGGGAACCTTTGTATGCATAAAATAAATAAATAAATAAACTACTAATTGCGCAAAAACTGAGAAAATTAATCATTTGAAATACATATTTGAAATGGCCTGGGCCTGGTAAAATCTTTGCTGTGCATACAGGCAGCTGTAATGTTTTACTTTGGAATTTAAGGATGTATTTATTGTTTTACACCCATCGATCCCCCTCCCTTCTCCATATCCTCGCCTCCTCGGCGCCTGTTGTATCCTCTCCTTTCTTTGCCACGTCTTTGTCTTGCTCTATCGCGCTCCGTGTCACTCCTCTTCTCCACACTTCACTCTCCACCTCCCTTCAGCATTTCAAAAGAAGGAATTACTTTTTGGGGGCTGTCATTTGGCCCTGGCCAAAAATTCATTTCTGTGGGTCAAGTGTTTCAAACTGTCATTTTTGACAGGAACCATCTCATACAATAACTATATGGAGGGACCTTGACTTGGGAGTGCTTCAGTTTTTTTTTTCCTTTCTTTTTTTGCTTTCTTCACTTCTTTTTCCCCCCTATCTCCTCTCTTCGTATGCATGCTAAAAAGATTTCAGCTACTGTAGGCACGGATGGAAGAAGATGGAGGCAGAGATCAATACTCGATTAAGAGAATAAATTTGACCACGCACAAAGTTATGTGACGGGTAAAAGAAAGAAACAAGATGTTCAGCAAAGAAACCATCCAGCAGGATTACAGAGGCAGCTCGCCGACTTCGCAGAAAGCGAGACTCTGCATGTGCGGAATAAAAGTGAGGAGAATATAAACCTCTGCATGCGTTTGCTGGGGACAACCGCTTTCTGTGGCATTGGACTTGAGCAGACAATCTATTTACAGTGAGCTCAGGGGAGCCTATAAACAAATGTTGAGTAATTTCAGCCAGGAGTAATTACCCTTGCCGATGACAAGGAGAGTGTGTTAGCGCTCCCCTTCACCCTCGGCCCTGTCCAGAAGGCTTCGAGCTGCTGCGCGAATGCTCCAACACCCGCCCGGACATGCACAGATGTACATTCACACAGGAGGAACTCCTCACATACACATGGCGTCGGTCCAGCTGTCGATAGTGCCGACTCCGACCGGGGCTCTGACGAAACGCACTCGCCTGCTTGGAATCGTGTTATCTTCCCCCGCTGTGAAAGCCTGGATGTTTCAAGGCGAGGAACTTTTTTTTTCTCCCTCTTCCCCCTCCCCTTGTTTTAGGGTTAGGCTTAAAAACAAGTAAGTGCAACTCTGGCTGCTTTCAGTGACCTTCAAGTCATGGATTCACAAGGAGGAGCTGCTTCTCATCTGCTGAGAAGTAAACTCACTTTCAAATGAGTTTTTTTCTAGTTTCCCTAAAATGCTAAGAGTTCCCTACTGTAAACGTTCATGATGGCAGCATCATGCTGTGGGGTATTTTCTCTCTAGGAGCTGAAATGTGACTACAGGATGACAACCCAGAACAAACGCAAGCTTTTCAAAATCCAGACGTAAATTCAACTGAGAAACCTGCGACAAGAGGCAGATTTTCTGGAGTTATTTTGCAAAGAAAAATGGGCATAAATGTGGATTGTTTCAATTCATTAATTGAAACAATGCAAATATATATATGTATGTTTTTGGGGGGTTTTTTTATTGTTTTTTTTCACTTGATAATTATGCATTAACTTCTGTTGACAATGACATCAAACCCCAATAAAAACAGACAATTCCACTTGTAAAGATAGAAAAAAAGAAAAAGATCAATGTCTGTGCACACTTCAGTAAGGCACAGCAAATTAGGTACCCAGTATAAACAGGAAATACTATCAGAAATTTAATTATAAATGATGATCATGAATACTTTGCAAAAATAAAAAATAAAATAACTACATTTCTAAAAAAGACAAAACAGTGACTCCAACATTTCAAGTGAAACTGATCAAATGGACATGTCAAACTTGAATAAATAGCAGTTCTATTAAACAATTAAGTTAGCATCTTACCTGCACAAGACAACTCTCATGGTGTCTTCAACAGATCAGTTGAACCCCAATGTCATGAGATGCTGCTGTGTCTCACCTAAACACAAACAGGTGGATGAAGAATCACAAGCAAATACAGGGGAAAAACAAGAGGGTCGTTTTTAAAATATGAGACCATACATGACTCAGGAGGAAAACAGAGCAAAGAACATTACCACAGTCGACGTATGAGCCAAAAACTAAAAACAAAAACTAAAAACAGAGTCAGCTTCATCCTCCATAACAATGGAGGATGAAGCTGACTTGGAATGTGAGCTTCATCCTCGGCTTCACTTGAAACAACATTCAATGTGGATTTGATGGTTATTTTCACAAAGCGGATGATTACTCACACCACTATGAAAGTAGTTTTGGCCTCGGCTTCTCGACGCATTTGTCTTGAAGTTGCTTTTCAAGATTTTAATGGAACCTCAATGCAGCAAGTATAAAATATCCAGTTAACGCACTTTTTCAATCATTTTAACATCAGCAAGAACCACAAAATCCAGCAACAAAAAAATGTTACTTAGCTCGACTTAAAGGAATAAGTCTTGATTGAAAAAGTTAGCAGAAAATTTCTTACCTGCAGTAAATAAAGTTCTTGTTATTTCTACTTGGGAGTATGCTATGCCAAAGTAAGCATAATTAATATTATGGAAAGACAATCACAAAATATGACAGTGCTTATACAATGTGGCCAAACTGCAACTTATAGTAAAATACTATAAGTTAAATATTTAAATATTTTTAAATATTTAAAACAAGCTGTTTCTGCTGATTCCCTCCTTCCTCCAAAGAATAAAGTAATATTATTTTCCATAATATTAATCAAGCTTATGATTTTACTGTGGCATATCCTTCTTAAAGGAAAAGTATGGTCTAAATATGGAACAGCGCCTCCTCTGGACACAGAAGAAGATGCAACACCTCCCCTGACGTCACTCACGTTATATCGCTTTTCGCGATATAAACCTCTTTATTTCAAACATCTTTTCTGCATTATGCAAGCTGAGGAAAACTATTTTCTAAAAACTATTTTCAGCGGTCACGCGATAAAAAAAACCAACCGGAAATGTGTTTTGGTCTGTGGCCAAACAACATGGCGTAAACATCACGCCCAGTGACGTCAGCTCCAAAGATAATTTGCAGCTGCGTTGCAGCGAAGTTTAGCCATTTCATTTTAGAATCAGGGAGATGTCTAAAAGTTTTACGACAGTGGCTCTCAAGGATTAGAGTTTGAAACCACCGCACATAAGTCGCAGGTTTTTATTAAATGACGATTAAAATAAAATCAATGGCAGCTGCAGACCGCAAGAAAATGCGCGTGACTGATTTCTCCAAAGTGGAAATTAGGCTGTTTACGGATGTTCGCACACTCTTCATGTTAAATTCAGCTTTATAATTCAGTCCATATGAATGCCCACAAACTACTCGACTGTTTTGCAACATTTCGGTTCAACCCAAAGCAACGGAACTTGCCTCTGTCATTCTCTGGCTGCGAAGCTAGCTGCGTTGTTTCAAATCTACTTCCGGATACAACGGACATATCAAAATAAAAGCACTTCCTGTTCTGTTCTGAATATTCTCCTTTGCTGTCACATTTTAATTTCAGTTTATGCGGCGTATTTTAAATGTGCATTTAGAAAATAGTTTTCAATTTGTAATTACAAAAAGAAAAGAAAAAAGTTAATTTGACAAAAACACAGTTTAGTTCATTCAAAGTTTAGAATTTATCAAGTCTAATAGGGTCATTTTTACATTTTATCAAAATGATAAAAGCAGCCTTTAGCAGAATTTTACATAATGAATTACTTCATATGACTGACTTTAAAAATTAGTTCTCAACATCTCTGCCTCCAGGTAAGACAGACCACCTTTTATTGAATGTAATTACAAAACTTCAGATACATCCCATTAAACATCATTCAAACAAATTTGGTTGAATGGATGAAAAACACTGAAACAAAGCCAGAAGAAGCTCAAAGTTACTTTGAATAAGCATTCTGGACTTACAGTCATCAAGCTAACAAATCATGTTATTGAGCAAAAACAAAACAAACAAAAAGCATGCAATCAAAGTCACATTGACTGCTCCATTGTTTTACATTTTAATCATTTGGAAGACTTAATTACGGGATTGAAACGTACATTGCAAACAAGCAAATTAATTTTCACCTTAACCTTCGAGAGCCGAGAGCCGGGATACAGACTTTATCCCGTTGGATCGATTCTGATCTCCCCGCTTGAACGGAATGGATTCCCATGCAAATTTGGCCCGATCGATGGGCGTTCCTGTGGAATCAATGCAAGCAGCTTTTCCAGAGCTGCCAGACACCACTGTATGAGGAGAGGATGAGAAAATAACACATTGTAATTATGCTGAGTAAAACATCAAAATCTGATCTCTGTAAAAACAACAACAAAAAATGTATCTATAAGTAGTTTTGGGCATAGAGCTCAAGAGTACAAGCATTTTGCAAGACAAAGCTACAAAGATAGCCTTTTCTTACCCCAACACACTATCTCTTCTTATGTAGACTTGAATACAGAGCAGGACAGAGATGTGGCTGCTTTAGTGGAACTTTATGGACACAATCATCTAAATGAGTGTAATTTCACATTTTATATTTGCAACAGCAAGTTTAAGAATGTTCTCCAATAAAAAAGCTAATCAGCTGGGAATAAACTAAGCCCACTGAAGGTAAAGGCACAGTTTCTCATCCCACTTTACAGTTTCAATGTCACGTCTCTGCTGTGTGGTCCATATTACATCACATCCTTCACTGTCCACTTAGGAGGCACGGCATTAGCATTTTAACGCAGCTCACACACCGAGGAGGAAGGCGTGTGTGTTTCCTCCAGTTCCTGTGACCCACACTGAGATTCCCATCAAATTTCTTTCAGAAACCACAAAAAGTTCAGATTTATATCCCCTGATCACATTCTTATTAAAGAAATCAAATATTTAGTTGTAGTTTGTGCATAATTAACGACGGCAAAATCTGACACGTTCCATTTTCGCTTACGTTTTGTGAAGAAGGAAGTTGCGCTCATGTCTTATTCTGAGATTATTGTTTTTTGTCATTTCCTTCAGTGGTTCTTGGTGCAGCGTCCCCACGGTCGAGGGAGTAAACAGGCTTTTCGAAAGGTTTGGACCGTTTGACAGAATGAGGTGTGAAAGGAAACCACAGCAGCTAAAAAATGTAACAAACGTCGCAAGTTTGATCCTCGGGTGTGAAAACACCCCGAGTATCTTAAAATCAGACTGAAACAATGGCACCAAAAGAAAAATCTCAGGAGGATGCAAGGTTCCCTACAGGTGAAGATGATTCAAGATCCTTTCACTAATTGAAATTATTTCAATTAGCAGAGCCTAATCAAGGCCATCTCTGAAGCATCATGCCGAGGTCACGCAGTCGTGGTGTTCCATGTTTTCCCAGTCTTCTGTTTTTGACCCCACACCTCAGAGTTTTGACAGTCTTGACCTCTTCAATACACAAAGCAACAATTCATCCTGAGGAGAAGAACAAGTAGACAAGGGGGAGGGGGGAAGAAAAAAAAGAAGAAGCTTAGAGTGGGGCCGATCGATAAACAGAGTCGGAGCTGTGATTTATTTACCGCTGTGTGTTATGTAGAGGCGAGAGCAGAGAAGAAAAGCCTTCTGATATGGCCACAGGCAGCCGACATAATGGGGCCCTCTCAATCTTCTGTGAGTGGCTTGTTGGATTGTCAGGCGGGTTTCCGCCAGTGTTCAGAAGCGCTAGCCGATCAAGCCCCTGAGACGCGGGCGACCAGACAGATGATTACTCACTGTAAACGATCCGGGAGGGGGGGGAAAGGAGAAATAACTACAGCGGATATTGATGACTCAATAGACTCTGTGACAGAGGATTCCATTTGTGTCTGGATAAAGTGTTGACTGTCTTGGATCAATCATAATACAGACCCCTTATTGAGCATAAAAACCATGTTTAATCTCATTAAACCCAGATCAAGCTCCTATCTCTCCTCCTCTGGTCTCTTTCCTTGGAGCTTACACGTACCTGGCAGTCTGTGTTTCACTGTACAGCCATGTGAGCATGAGGCAAAAAGAGAGTGGGGGATGGCTGGGGATATTAGTTGTGTTGGTGGTGGTGAAGGGGTGCAAGAGGAGGAAAGGCATGGGTGAACAACAGAAGATGGGGAAGGATAAAGAAACCTGTGAGGCAATCATTTCTGGCAGAGTGGTGGCAGTCAGTTCAGGCGGTTGTGTGTGTGTGTTGTTTTTTTTTTTTTTGTAATTTCAGACAGTTTGGACACAGACGAAGCTCAGCTTTGGCCAATAGCAGTTTACGGACTGCTGATGTCATCACATTTTGACAAACTTCTCAATCCGCAGTGACCTTGGTGATGTGCAAACACACTCGCCCATCTCTCCACACATCCACTCTGCTCTCCCTCTGCCCGTCACTGAGCAGAAGTCGACAGCAGTGGGAGCCGGTTAAGTTTTACTGTGGGATGGCAGAAGCTGTAAAACAGAGTTTGGCTCATAAAAATGGTTATGGGGTTGACATTTCAAACAGTTTTTAGCATCTTAATTTTACAGTTAGCATGGTTAGCATGGCTAGCCAAGTCAAAACTACAATTAACGTGTTTGGTCTAAAGAATATACATGTGTACCTTGATAGTTTGTTCAATATTAAGCGGAAGTTGAAACTGACTTAGCCAACGGGACCGCAACCCAGTCTCTATCCAGTGAGCCAAACAAGCATCTGCCTATGTTGTTGTTTGAACTCCTACAAGTACCACAAAGTCAGTCTTCCAAGATAAACTTTAAAAGCATGCCTTAAGCAGGCTTTGAACTAAGAACCACCGGGACCGCAACCCAGTCTCTATCCAGTGACCCAAACAAGCATCTGCCTATGTTGTCGCTCGAACTAATACAAGTACCACAAAGTCAGTCTTCCATGTTAAACTTTAAAAGAATGTGTAAAGCAGGCTTTGAACTAAGAACCACCGAGATAGCAATTCAGTCTCTATCTAGTGAGCCAACCAAGCATCTGCCGATCTTGTCATTCAAACTTCTACAAGTTCCACAAAGTCAGTCTTCCATGTTAAACTTTAAAACTCCAGCTGTCACTCTGCATGCGACTGTGCTTCAGAGCATGCCTGACGTGGGAACTTAGACCCACCCATAACACATAGCCAGCTAAGGTTTCAAAAAGCAAACACAAAATCAGTGTGAAACTTGTCTTTGTTTTATGAACACAACCTCTTTAAAGAAATGGATGATTAAGAGGCCTCTCAGATACTTGTTGACAGTGCAGAGGTAATGAAAAGACAACAAAATGGCCTTGTATTTGTGCAAAATGAGGGCACAATCTGGTAAAGAGGCAATACAGACAGAGAACTACAGATGGTTCACAAAATTTGTTTTTTCGGGAGAGAATTTCAGAATAATCAATAAAACAAGTTATTTAAAGAATTTAAAGTTTGAAATGTAGGCCAATTCAGTAGCCCGAATGATCTGGGGAGATAAGGCTGCGGTGGAACTCAGGTGACACTCACCTCATCAGTCAGGCCTCTCCTCCCCCATCCTCGCTCCATGCTGGAGGCCTTGGCCCTGAAACCCAGCTGACTGACAGCTGTTGATTTGGATCTCTCCATCACATGCCAGATAAAAGAGAGATTCAGGACTCACCCCTTTCCCTCCCCTCTGCCCCTCACTCAAGTCCCCTCCCGCAAACGCAATTCCCAGGCATCAGACTTTCCGCAGGCCCTCCTAATGAAGTCATTCCCAGTACACATGATCGAGGAAAATTGCCACAGCACCAACACCGGTGCTCCTGCATCTCCCATCCCCTCCCCACCACCACCATCACCTCTCAGTGTACTCATGTGGAAACGGCAAGTGGTTGTGTGCGTCCCTTCCCTCCCCGAACGTGAACGCGGGTGTGTAGGTGTGTGTTTTCTAACGCTGACTGCTGCTAATTGGATGTCTCCATCCGCAGTTATACACGACGTGGCTTTATGGAGGAGAGAGAAATCACTCCAACACTGTGGAGGAAACACGGTGTCGATGGAATCTGCTGGCAGTAAAGGAAATGATCAGATCATGAGGTTTGATAACACAAGAAAAAACAGTCAGTAGACGGAAACAGAGTGATTTGTACCTCTGGAAACACAGTAGCCTGTGATGGGTTATGAAGCTAATGAATCTCTGAAGACATCACCCAGTGAGAAATATGCGTGGAGGTCCAACGCACCGCCTAATGCGCATCAGAATCCCTGATAGTTCACTAAGTGACACTTTCTCTGGAGAAATTCTCCAGAGAGACTGTCAGTCGGTCCGTCTGCCACTCACCAGCAACACGACAGCCAGTCCCCGAGTGGCTGCAAACACTCTGCAAGCTTCGCCGATCTGACAACGACAACAACAAGAAGTGGGGGAGGAAAAGTGTTACCGAAGGTACCATCAAGTGACATCCAAAAAGGTTCTTTTTACGGTTTTCTTCGTCTGCAAGGGGGAGGTGGGCAGTGGAGGGAGGGTGAGTCATGTTAGTAGAGGGGTTGAGTGATCAAATAGACCCGATTCGATCTGAATGGTGACTCAGAAGCCAACAGATTCTGTGTTTTTCCTCCAATACCCCCTGAAAAATGAAATTCCATTACCTTTAGAAAGTTTCTGAGGTTTGGTGGAGAACATTAGTGGAAAAACAACATCATGAAGAACAAAGGAGACAGCAGGTGCATTGGAGCTAATTACAAGTCAACCCTGATAGAAAAAATGTTCATATTTGAGGTTCAGCTTCCAGTAGGATTATGACTCTGAGCATACATCCAGAGTTTAGATCCAACTATATTCATGTTTGGGTAAGACCCAATCAAAGTCCAGACCTAAATCCAAATGAGAATCTGTGGCAAGACACGGAAACTGATCTTTACAAATGCTCTCCTGTCTACACTGAAGTTTGTTTTTCACGTGAAGAGGTTCAAGGAGCTGGAATACTTTTGTAAAACTCTGTGACTGTGAAGCTTAAAGAGCATCTGAGGTCTTGAATAGTCAACAGCACCATTAGATTAAGAAAGCCAGGTCAACAAAAGAGATTTGATAAAATCTAAGTGAACATTAGCATTTCATTTAAAAGACCCAGTCCACTGATGCCTTCCTCCTCAATCAAAGCTCATTTCTCTTTCTGATTCCAACTGTTGTTTATTAAGCTTCTAATTTGTGATTTCCATAACAATAAATGCAAAGTATTATCAATATGCCAACACCATGCATTATTAAAGATGAACGCCATTAGCATAATAATAAATTAGCATAATCAAGACCACTATTTGCAAGGGAGATGTTGCGGTAAGCCATGCAGGATATCCATACTTCAGCAGAAGGTGAACCGGTTTTACTGCTTTCCTTCAGAAGGCTTTCAGAAACCTCAAACTCATCAACAGTCTTCATCAAATATAATGCATCTCATCAGATTATGTGTAACTAGGTGACCCCATCAGCTGCTTTAGTGGGCTGTATAGAAACCTACCAGCCTTCAGTTCCCCTCTCATCAGTTAGCAGTGCATTGAGTCATGCCAATTTTCTACAGGCTAGGTTAGCTGGGTTAGCTAGATTAGCCATGTTGGAGGCATAAGTGATTGATTCGAATCTGCGTAAGTCAATCAGATGCAGCATGATAGGTTAGGGTTGGTCGTTTGGTCAAAAGATTTGGCCTCAAGTGAAAAGTTGCCTTGTTGGATTGTTTCCTTTAAGAAGAATATTTGAAAATAGATGCATTTAAATATTGGCATGTGTTGACGTAGTTTCTTCAAATCCACTCGAATCAGCTTTCCAGTTCCCACTGAAGAAGAACGTCCCTACAACATGATGCCACCACCACCATGCTGTAATATAGGGGTGGAGAGAGTACAGGCCAGAAAGTTGAATTTTGGACTCCTCTGCCTACACAGATATAGTTGTAAGCACTGGATATCCTTAAAGTGAAATGGGCCTAAATATAAATGCATGGCATGTTGTTCAGATTTATTTTTATAGAATATGAAATGAACCAGCCTTCTATTTTCCTTGGTCTAAGTGTCTATTTTGTATGTTCCCCTCCTGACATACACTAAAATATGCAATATCTCTCTGGTAATCATGAAATTATGCTATGAGTTCTCGAGGTATATCCAAAGTGAGGCAGCTTGCCCCGGATAAAACAAAGCAAAGGCACTTAGCATGCTTTGTCCTAGTTAAGATTCCCTCTCTCCGGTAATACCATGTTTCCAAGGGTCTGCTGGAAAACAAGCGGAAGGTCAAGATCACGAACAATAGATGTTGATTCCAATTATGTGTAAAGCATTGAACAAGATGCACTAATGATGGCGTTGTCGGGAGAAAAAAGGTGTTTATGTGCTAGTCTTCCAAAGCCTGTGAAACAGTTTATTAAGCAAGGCCTTTATTTCCATAAAGGCTGATAAGACTTCAAATGATTCACTGAAAAACAGTCCTGGCGTCGGCACAGCAGAGCAGCGTGTGTATTTATCTCTCTCGGCGCTGCGAGACAATCAAGACAAAGATGATAGCGCGGTTTGAAATGCAGCACGGCGGCGTAATGAGATTGCAGCTACTTCAGGAACAAAACCAGACAAAATGCTTTTTTCTCCTAAATGGCTCCTTGTTTTATTCACACGCACCAAAAAAAGGCCATCGTTTTCAATTAATGAAGCAGGGAATTGAGTCCGAGGTCCGGCGGGATATGGATTAACCATGATGGCTTGAGGGCCCAATCTCACACCGAGTCTCTGCTGCAGTCTGCATGGAGGAATTTCTCATTCAAGGCCTTGGCTGCCTTCAGCAGCCCCCTCCCTCCTTCCTGCTGCCTCCTACCTCCAGCTCATCCACCCATTCCTCATGCTAAGGTGAGCTGCTTCAGTGCAAACCGCTATTAGTGGCGGGGGGAGATAAAACTGTAAGTGTTGCTCCCAATTAGTGCATCAGTGACCGCTCCGTGCCTCCTCCACGGCGAGGCCTGCGAGGTATGGGAAAAGGATGGGAAATGAGGGGAGGATGGGCAGCGGAAAGATGTGAGGGAAGTGGCGGCGGGAAGGAGAGCGAACGGCGCGAAGATGGTGGCATGAAAGACGGGAGTGGGTGAGAAAGGCAGCGAGATAAAGAGGGGGCAGGAGATGAAGCAGAAACGGGAGGGTGAAATGAACGGTGTAGAGGCGGCGGGAGGGGCGCAGGGGGGGCAGAAGAGTGACTAAAAAATGGCTTAAGCATTCGTTTTGAGTGGCGAGACAGGTCCTATTAACATTTAACAGCATTTGCGCAACTTGGTGTGGAGGTTAGGATGCAAATGAGGAGGAATTAAAACTGGCCAGGGGTTTGTCATTGATGGATTGCAGTCTGGTGCTTCTCGCCACTTCCTAGTGTCCATCACGGACGATTACTGTATAATTAAACCTTATTTCTGGACTCTCCGTCCGCATAATTACTTGTGTGGGAATGTAACCATCATCTAAAAGCTCCGGCAAAATGCTTTAGCATTTAGTCTGGCGGGCTGCAGTCATTTCACCGAGCCGCTAGACAGATAGAGCCGTCTGATGGTTGGGAAAAGAACAGTCACTTTTAATAAGAGGTAGGGGAAAAAATATTAGGCGACAGTCTGCTGATTATAGGAAAATTAGGCTTTCAAGTGGTAAAGCCCTTTGTGTTATTTGCATAATTTATTCCAGCTTTACCCCCTGTTTTACCACCTCTGTATTTTTTTCTTCTTCTTCTAGAGCTGTGGGCAATTTCCTCTCATATTTGAATGGATTGCACATTTAAGACTACTTAAGGAAAACGATCACTTAGCATATTTTAATTGTTGTGCAAAAGAGTGAGCAAAGGGTGCGAGGCAAAGCTCTAGGCGTGTGGACCCTTTAAGGCGAAGAGGACGCAAGGGTGTCTGGAAGATAACCTTTAAACTGAGGGGGAAAAAAGTGAAAGATTTAAGATGAAAGTGGGACTGTTGCATGACACTTTGGGGGTAAACTTCTAGGGACTGTTGGATGATGTCATTTCCCCTGCTGGGGTAAGCCGAGACTTCCATCCACATATTGTCTTCAGCTTATTTGGGATTGTTCTACAGAGATAACAGGTTCAGGCAAAGAAGCATAGCGTCTTTCTCACCAGAGACACTCTCTAATTCAGTCTGGTGAATAGCCTAGAAGGAGCACATAGCCCATCCAATGGGTCCAATGGGTTGGTACGCTTGAACATTTTGGTTGCGATGTTACTTGACACCTCATTTACTGGCATTCGCAAGGAGCAACATTAATTTTTCTTCGTATGAGTGGCTGTCCCCCAAGAGCCAAGATAAGGAAGATCATGGATGTTAACTTCTGTGGAAGAAGTTAACATCCATGACTGCATGACTGAAAAGCACATATAACGTATATTATGTGTTAGAAGTCTTAGGGGCTTCTAAGGACACCAAGACATTCAGCTCCTTTGCTTGATAACGTAGATAAAGCAGGAAACTGAGATCTTTGCCCTCTGGCTAATCTCCTTTGCTATGACAGACTGACACGTCCTCACTTCAGACAGAACCCCAGTTGGCTTCCACGTCATCCTGCCAATGTTTTTTTTCTAGAAAAACACCAAGATATAAAGATTCTCACGACTTAAAATGACCCTTTCTCCTTTTTTCCATTTTAGAACCACTGTCTCTCAAGTTTTAAAAATGCAACTCCATGTTATTACCCCCCTTAAGAGTTTTGTGCGATAAGAAATACGCAAATGACCTCTTGGGTGTCTCCAGTCTGGCTTATTTTCTTTGCGGAAAATGATCTTTATTTTTGCCATGGATATGGGAAACAAAGAGTTTGATTTCTGATGGCTATAGCATATTTCTAAGTGGGAACTAAAGAAAACAGCAGCTCTTGGTGAACTTTAACCTCTTGTGAAGGCATTTGGAGTTTTCACAGATAATTACAGAGGCTATACAGCAGCTTCCCACACCTCACCGGCAGCTATATAATGATACATTGGAAATGGAGCGGGCAAATGCACATCATTTTCATTAAGAGCGCTTGCATAATCCAAATTCGTCGTGTGCGAGAAATATAATTAATGCTTTAATGTTTTGGTCTTGCCACTCTTAGCACGGCGAGAGAAATGAATTGTTACATTTTAATGAGAGAAGCGACAGCGCCGGCTTCCTGCGCAACACGGATGGGTTTCTAATTGCACACAAGGGTGACTAACTCAAGGCTCATTAAGGCGATTTATCAGCTTGGCTATTTTTTTGGCAGGACAATACATTTATTTATCCACTGTACTGATAAATACATTCTGTTATTAATCTTCCTTACCCCGGTTCATCCCTTAGAGTATCATTGTTACGCGGAAAAAGAAAACAAGATACAATCTCCCAAGAAAACGTCTTTAATGAATCGTTTGTTGCTGTTTGTACCTCAGATTACATGAAAATACATTTAAGTTGACTGCAAGTATGGCAACATATTCACACATATAAACAAGTGGTGCATTTGTATTGTATGTATAGGTATGTACAACAGAAACACGTTACACTCTGTTTTAAAGTTGTGCAAGTGTGTTATATATACTAACGATTTATAAAATTCCACACACTAAATGAAAATTAAAAAAAGGAAATTAAAGAGGAGTGTGCCCACGTATATACACATTCACACGCGCACAACCACAGTAGTTCACAAAGGATTAAAGCAAATGTATTGGATTATACATTTCCAGGTCACCTTTAAGTTGACCCCCAACTCCTCACAAATTGCTTGCGAGGTTATTTTTTCTATTTTTATTTATTTATTTATTTATTTTGTCACGTCCCATCGTCTTGAGCGTGTGTGTGTGTGTGTGCTGGAAATAGCTCGGATCGGACAAACGGTGACACACATATGTGCGCGTACAGTCTAGGCTATGCTGCAGCCTGCGGTTGCACCATCAGCTAAATGTTTTTTTTTTTTTAAGTACAGTCATCTGAGGTAGACTGCGCAAACTTTACGGTGGTACTCGCTCCTGTTCTCCGTTTGTTTGTTTTTTTTCTCCAGTCGTTTTCTCTGAAATGTCGACGTTTGGAAACACGCAGATCAAAAAGCACAAGTGTTCTGCAGCTATGAGGTAGAAACGCTTAAAGTAATAATTTAAAAGGCAGGAGGAGAGAGAGAGAGAGAGAAAAAAAAACACAACAACCCAGGTTTGCACGGCATGGAGGGAAAATAAGACTAAACGTGAAAAGGATCACAGCGCATGTTAGAAGCGAAGCGCAGCATTGACCGCCGCGTTTCAAGTCGTTTGTTGGTCCGCTGTAGAGAACAAGGGGAGAAAGGGAACGCCTGCGCTGCTGTTGTGCGCTCTGAAGTGCATTAGTGGGTTTTTTTTTTCTGTCCAAAGAGACTCTTTCTCCAGAGGATTTGCTGACAGAAGGAATTCTCGCACAGATTGTTTTGAGGGTGGTTTTCTGACGGACTACTTTGCTTCCCCCCTTGTGCTGCTGCCACGCCGCCTGCCTATCTCTCTCCTCGCCGTCGGTTTTGCTGATGCTCAGCAGAACTCTCCCACCCTCTACGTCAGGTGCTGCACCGCCGGTGCTCGTGAAAGTGGGGCCGATCATACACTACAGATAACCGTAAATGTTTGGTTAAACTTAAAAAAGAAAAAGAAAAAAAAAGGGAAAAATGACGTCAGGATAACTGCACACAAAAATACGGTCTCCCAGTGGAGCTGGCAAGGAGAGGACACACACTCCTAATGGAATACAGTGAATAACGGAGGACTCGCTGTTATAAAGGACCTTGAAGATTTGTGCTAATTTCTCTTTGTTTTCATCTGAAAAATATGAACAAATCCAACTGACAACGCGACTATGAGGGAAGAAAGAAGCGACAGCGTCTTGCTTGAACTTCCTCACATTTCGGTGTTTTTTTTTGTTGCGACTGGATGTGATGGACAAACACAAAGTAGTGCAAAGTTGGGAATTGTAATTCTAGTTATTTTTTGTAACTATGCATCTAAAAAGTGTGGCGTACTCTTGTGAGCCAATGTAAGAAAAAGCTTCAAGTTCTTTTATTGTAGCCACAGATTCCCTTTCTGTTGGAAAGGATTCCCACAGAATGATGCTGCCACCCCCATGTTTCACCATTTGTATTTAATTCTGGATCCCATTTAATGTCTTGCATGCAAACCAAACAGTTGAATTTCCATCTAATATAACAAGATGACCAGTTTACCAGTTCGAATTGTCTCCCTAATAACTTTGTAAGGATTCCATAAACAGCCAAACTGATGTATTCACTTTTCCGATGCTTATTTGTGAAAACATTTTGGAAACCACATATACATTTTCGTCCACTTCACAAGTACGAGTTGCATTACTTTTGTGTTGTTCTGTCACATGAAATCACAGCACGGTAGCGTGACAAAATGCGAACAAGCTCAAGAGCTGTGAACATTTTTTGCAAGACGGTAATTTAATAACCGGGGTAGTTTATTTGTGGTGGTCAAAACATTTGTGGGAATAAAATTGTTTATTATAAGGCAACCGAAATAATCTTCCATAAGACTTGGTCAAAATGGGTTTAATGGCATATTGGAACTTCAAACCAATAACAGAACCACATTATGTTTTTCTTACATGAAAATAATCATGTTTTAGTTTAAGAAAAGAGAGCCAACAGCCTTTGCTTCCTCACTGTACTCCTTTCCCCACTGTTGGTATTGTTTAAAATTATTTACCCAAGGCAAAACAAGTCAACTTAACCAGCTAATGCAACTTAATTGACTTTTTTATGGGCTTTAATGAGCAGGTGTTTTAATGCTATCGATGTAAAATTCAGCAACATTTCCAGCGAATCAGCTGCCAAACATCAACTACCTGGATGGTAACAAATGATGTCATTTGTTATTTTTAATATTTCACTTTAAGACATGAGCAGTGTCTTGTGAAAAAAAAGCTCAACTATAAAACTGATAAAAGTTTGTTGTGTAATGTATTTCACTGAAATAAACTGACAAAGAATAGAGCATAAATAGGAGGCGGGCGGAAAATTTTTTCAAATGTTTTACATGTAAAATTCTAAAAAGTGCGGCATGCATTTATATCTTCCCCATGCTTTTAATGGTATCTCTTTGCATGTGAACATGCTACGTCCATTCTCTATCAGATCAGGGTGGTTTCCCTTTCCCTCCTGAAGACATGGATCTCTGCAGCATGATGCTGCCACCACCGTGTTTCACAGAACAACTGCACCTACAATGAGATTAAATGGGTTTAATGGCATATTGGAAAACTCTTTAATGACTCTAAAATAAAAAGTTGTGAAATACAAATGCACGCCACACTTTTCAGTTTTGGGGGGGATTTTGTTTTTTTGGGGGTCAAAACTATTGTAATGTGACAAATTGTGGAAATGTTCAGATACTTTAGAAAGATGGTGGAGTTCATTTTATATTAAAAATGGGGTGATAAGGTCTCATATATGGCTGTAGTTAGCCATTAAGCTCACTCATTTGTATATTAAAATTAGAATTACAAAAATAAAACAAAAAAAAATAAATAAATGCCTGAAAAACTGATGGAGCTTCCAAGCAGCATGATAGTGTGTGTCATATGAACAGCCTCAACTCACCTGCCTGATTTTAAAGTCTCAAACTCGACTAGGCAGCAGAACAGTGTTTGCAGAACGAAGGAAATACATTTCAGGATTGGTCAAGAAGATGCAGGCAACTAAAGAGACTGCTCTGTTGGGAAAATAAAGACATAATGCTTTACTCTCAATGCAGATCATGTTCCACCAATCAGAACACATCTAATACATTCATTGTCACCTCTTTGTGATTTTTATCCCAGCCTCTTGAGGTCCAGCTAAATGTGAAAGATTCTCTTCTCAAATCTTAGTGCTTTTTGTCGAGATTTCCAGAGGTACTGTACAATTTACAAATGCTTTCCTGAGTGTTATTTGCTTGTTTGTTACGTTGGTTTGTTTTGCAGACACGCGACGTAGGGCCCAGACTTCTGCCACCAAAATGGATTGCCGCAACAAAAGACTATAAAGGACGAATAGCCACCCCCGCCGCTAACTGTCATTCTGTTTTCCAGACTCTCTGCTGAAGGCTTAAAGCTCTTAATAATCATCAGCTCATGCCATGAATTTCGATTGTGAGGCAAATTAAGAGAACTCAGAAAGCACCACTTCAGGCACTTGGAAAGCCAACTAAATCTCAAGAAACGACGACATACGATATATGTACACGGACACCAGGGCGTCTCACGCAAAGCTGACTTGTTTGAAATGTGTAAACGGCGCCTGGCTTGTCAAGCATTTGGATTGAAAATCGTCTCATTAACAGCAAAACTGCTTGTAATTGAATCAAACCAGGTCTCTGTGAGGACACAGCGGGCTCGCGTCAGCCTTCTGTTGGCTTTTTCCTCTAGCACAACGCTTAAGCCCTGAGGGGAGGAATCGTGGAAGCCTCTATTTCTCAAGGGCAGTGCCTATTTTGCTCACTGGCTGCAGCCGAACATTTTGTTCCACTCGGTGTAAGTGTCAATCTCTTTCTGCGATATACTTGCTTGAAATTTACAACAGACACCTTCAATGTCCTGGTAGGTGAGGGGCCTGATCTGGCCCCGGGGCATCATGCCCGTCATGTCCATGCCTTGTGCTGAGACATGTAAGAGGCCTACAAGGGCCTCCTGGCAGAGTCTGGCCAAATCCAGTCCAGAGAAACCCTCGGTGCGCTGCACCAGCAGTGCCAGCTCCTCCTCGCTTAAACAGAACTTGTGCTGGGATTGGGCCAGAACCTGGTTCATGATCTGGTGTCGGGCTGCGCTGTCCGGTAGGGGCACTAGTACCCTCCGAGTAAAGTACCTCCGGAGGCTTTCATCCATATCTTGAGGTCTGCTTGTGGAGCAAATGACTAGGACTTGGTTGCCTCCGTCTTCACCTGAGCTCATAAGGAGAGAGTCCAGCTGGGTGAGTAGTTCCCCCTTCAGTCGGGTGATTGGACTCTCTTCACTGACGTGAGCTGACAGGAGCATGTCCACCTCGCTAATGAAGAGCACCGATGGCTGTCGGCAACGGGCCACCAGGAATGACGCACGGATAATTTCCTCTCCGTCCGCCAGCCACTTGGTGGCCAGAGTAGAGCCGCTGAGCTGGAGAAACGTCGCTCCTAGCTGACTGGCCAGGCAGCGGCCCAGCAACGTCCTGCCGCTGCCCCTCGGGCCAAACAGCAACACGCAGCGAGGTGCCGGCCCTAAACTACTAAACATGTCTGGACGCAAAATGGGCCACAGGACCTCCTCCTTCAATGTAACTTTGGGCAATTCTAGGCCTGCGATGTCACTCCAGTCCACAGGAGGTCCCTGCTGAATGATTTCTGAGGTCACAAGGTCCAGGAGGTGAGGGTCGCAGGTTTTTAATTGCTCCTCGGCAGGGCGGGAAGAAGCAGAAGAGGAGGAGGAGGTAGGCCCTGGTGCTGAGTGGGAAAGGTGGAGGCGGTGATCATCAGCACCTTGCTCACTAAGGGAGGGGGAGGTGAAGCTGGCAAGAGAGTCTGCTGACCGTGAGCCCCCCAGGGTTGAGGAGACGTAGGCCGGTGGGGTAAGTGACCCACCTGTTGCCTGGCTGCCGTACTTTCTCTGCTGCTGCTCTGATGGCATTGCGGACTGTTTCTGAGGATTAAATGGTAAGGATGACTTCTCTGGATTCCTGTCGAAGCCACCCCCACCCCCGCTGTTAGAACCCCCGTTTGCACTGCTGCTGTCCGCCACCCTGTACATAGGACTCTCTGTTGAGCTCCGTGCCTGGGGATAGCCAAAATTCCCATAAGACGAGTCCATCTCTCCTTGGCCTGTCATATAGAAGGCCTTCCTTTTCAACGTGTTGGAGGAATTGCTGTTGAGGGGAGTGGGGGCAATTGGGGTCAGGTTGTGGCTCTGGTATGGGTATCCAGGTAAAGCAGAAGAAGGGGGGAGAGGAGTAGGAGCGGCGATGCCTGAGGGGAGGTACGAGGAAGGAGGGGGCGCTCCTCCAGGGCTGTATCCCGGCCCAACTGAGCTCTGAGCTGGGTAGCCAGCTGGGGGTAATTATAACTAGACAAGTTGGGGGAGCCTCCATTGTAAGCTGGAACAATGGTGGGGTGGGAAGGAGGTGGAGGGGGCTGTAGGAGCCCAGAGCTGTGCAGTGGGGAGGGAAGGGCAGCGGCGGGGGCAGATTGGGAGCTGTAACTACTGTGCAGGTAGGAGCCGCTGTAGGTGGGGCCGTATTCCTGAGACGTCATGGAGGAGGAGTGGAGCGCCGTGGCTGAGTGGCTCCCACAGCTGCTGCTGGAGTAGCTGGGCTCACTCAGGGTGCTGGAAGCCAGGCCTGGGGAGCTGCAGATCCCAGAGACCACTTCAGACGCAGCGGCAACACCTCCCTTTCTGACAGAAACTCCCTCTGGGATGCAGCTCATGGGGTAGACGCCATCTTGCCAGGGCTCCGACTCGCCTTTCCGGCCGTTCATCACCCCAGGGACCCCAGGCACCTCAGAGTAAGAGGCGGGCATCTCGAGGATCCCAGAGTACTTTTCAGCATACTTCTTGAGCAGGTTGGAGGCGGTGAGGGCAGATATGTCGTCGTTGGCCCAGGCGTACTGGTAGGTGGCGGACCGTTGCAGGTGGCCTGACACAGCCCTGTAGGCCTCAGCTTTGTGGGCTGGGGAGCGGGTGGTAGAGGAGATGTCAAAATGCTGTTCGGCCCACTGGCTGTGCTCTGGGGTCCACTGCATCTTCAAGCCTGAAAAACGAAACAGAGACATTACCACACAGTCATAACAAGACAATGTTGAGTTCAATTAAAAAAGACCATCAACTTGTCTGAAACAAATCTGAATCCTACATTGAAGTCGAGACACACAAATCCACAGTTAATCAAATCTGCCATCATAAAAATCTATGATTTGGCTTATTACAAAATAATGCAAATCATGATTTGAGCAAAATTAAGTTTACTGCCAGTTGGAGTGCAAAAAATTTTCACATTATATGAATCCAAATGTGATTTTCAGTGTGTTTGTAGACTTACAAAACAAGAAACTAAAGAGCGAGAGAGAAAAAGGTGCTTTGCTTTTGTTGGAAGCACATTTCCCAGTCCCTGAAGAAAAGCATGCCCTTAGCATGACGCTGCCGTCACCGACGTTAAACTAGATTACTTGTAACTTTCCCTCAGCAATGCATTTCCTTGCCACTTCTCCATAAATGTCAGATTTGCAGAGTGCATAACTGCTGTTATTGCTTACGACAGAATACCTTAAAGTTTGAAGTTGTAGCATGGCAGAATATGGGAAAAATCACTGGGTGTGAATACTTTTGCAGGGCTCAGTGTATTGCGGCAGAGAAGGACAGTGGGATGGCTGCTTCTGGCAGCCTAATGCACCACAGTCAGACCAATAAGACAGAGGCATTGAGGGTCACTCTATAATCCCCAGCTCATCTGAGGTGGCTGGAGATGGGTTTGAAAATGTGCCTCGCACTACAACTACACAACACACACACACACACACACACACACACACACCGATTTGCTCATAGTGCTTTCATTCAACACACACAAACCTGTGCTCATACACACTGACACTTAAAAAAAAAAGCCCTATGCCTTCACTCGAGCATGCAGTGGTGCACACACATACACACGCATGCATCCACTGACCCAGACGGACAAACACAGGCACGCACACAGCAACTGTGGCGAGCTATGAATTACAACACATTGTGTCTCAAGCTTAGTTCCTGTCTGCACGGCTCCACCTTGACCTCCTCTTCTCCGTCTACCTCTCCTCTTCGTTACCTTCCCGTTGCCTCGTCTTCCCTCACTCCTGCTTCCATCTTTGCTTTTTTTTCCTTCTGTCCCCACCCCTCTCTTTATTTCTCTTCACCTTCTTTTATTCTGACTCAATCTATTTCGATATATATCTCCCTGCTTTCATTCCCTTTTCTGTGCATCCGCCCCTCCTCTTATTTACTCCGCCTGTGCTCGCGTCGCTTCCCTCCCCTCCTCTCAGCCTCCCCTCCTTCCTTGCTCCATCTCATCTCAGACACGCTCACCTGGCTCTCCCCTTTATTGCCTCGGGAGGCTGGAGAGCCACTGTTTCCTTTAATCCTAGCCAATGCCATCTGCAAACACTGACAGTCACACAGCGACTCCATCGTTGTCTCGCTATCAAAGCCTTGATGCTATCAAAGGCTGGACGGGGCGTAATCACAGCAGCCGCGGCGGCAGATTGAACCCTGTTTGATTTGACTTAGTGCACACAAATAAAGGATAATATCGGTGTCATTTAGGCTGCTTCCTGCGACTTATTGACTGGCGGCAGTTGCATGCGGAGAGACCCACAGCTGGGGGTCCGCTGAGCAATCCCTGGCTCCGGAATTGGTTTGCCATGCGTCTATTTGCGAGAGTAAATCAGGCACGCCAAATAAAATCTATTCCCCTCCTGCCATCCGTTTATGCTTCTGCAGACACAGACACATGGGAGGAAAAAGCCGACACATTAACACTCTTTTGCTGCCTTCGCCGAGGTTCTGTGTTTGTTTGGTAACAATGCGGGCAGGGAGTGAATAAGGGGGGATCCTGTCCCCAGACTCTTATTTCCTCTCTCATTCGCCTCTCTTAACCGTCCCTCTGCAGACGCCAGTGGCTAATTAGCAGAATGGCGATCTGCTAATTGTGTTAATTTACGACATTTTAGCCGAGGGGAGTCTTATGGGGGAGGGGGGCTGGCGAGCTCATCACCCTCCCAGAGCAGCAAGGAATCAAGAGCAGATCTGAAGTTTTCTATTAGCTGCTGAGCTTCTTTATTACTTTATTAAGAGGATCATTTCAGGAGTGTTTACATTTATTAACAGGAAAAAGAAAGATCAGAAAAAGGTTGCTTCAATTTATTGACAAAAATGTCACCATCAGGATTTGATTTTAAGCTAAACTATGCACCAGTTATATTTTTGCTAACTGCAGACTTGAAATAAATTAGCTTGGCCGCGGCATATTCTTTTAATAGCAGGTATGTTGCCATGGTGAACTTATGTAAAACAGCAAAAAAAAGTCTTCAAGGGTTAATAGCCTGGAATGCTTTGAAGCATCTATCCAACATGCTTAATTTAAGAAGGAGGTATTATATAAAATTGATGTTTTTGAGCTTTAAATGATGTTACAATGTAATTCCTTCATCGGAAACATACCTGGTGTGTTGCCTTGATTCGTTCTAGATGTTGGAGAAATTCATTACTGTCATGAAACATTTAGCCATTGGGGTGCCTACATGTTTGGAGCTGCACTCTCCAGTTGAGATTCTGCCTCACAAAGTGCCCCTCGCCTGCACAGTCCCTACAGACTAGCAGCAGCAGCTATTAGTAACTATGAGTCTGCTGGGCTTATCATAGGAACTATTTCTCAGTCCGATGCTATGCAGAACATTTGTGTGCTACACTTCTCATATGCATATTTACAAGAGCATTTGAAAAAAAACACGTAATAACTTTCATTCCGCCTCATAATTCAGGTTTGTGTCACATTTTTCATCACAGTCTTTCTATTTTTTTCAAATATATAAATCAATAATTGACATTAAAGTCTATGCAGCTGTTTCTAAAGTAATACTTTCACATCGAACAAGAAAAAAAAATTACATTTGTGGTCAAACACTAAGCTATTTTTCTGGGAACTAGCTGAAAAGTCCAAAAAGTATATTTTTTCAATGGGGTTTTTATTCAGGCAGCTTTCAGTTTTAAACTTACTTTCACATATGATCTTAAAGTAAACACCGGCATTTCTCATAGGGTAGATTTTTTTTAGAGCAGCCTTGTATGTTTTAAAGGCCAGTAATTTGCTCACAGGGAGCATGAGCAGCGTGGTTTTATTACACCACATTCAGTGGTTTCATAAAAAATAAAAAACACACACACTAAAGAAGACTCAATTTTCCAATGAGACAATAATTTCAGCCAAATGATACAACTCCTCTGTGAGCAAGTGGTTTTCTGTGTTCTTGTACCATCTGATCTGTAGCCAAAAGCTATATGTCGGCTCGGCTACAACTCTCTATAGCTTTCACATTACCTTTTCAGCACCACTAAATAATATATAGCTGTAGATAGCAAGGATAACATTCATGAGGTAATGCTCTCGGCAAGTTTCAGCCTCGTCCTCTGCATCAGTAAACACACACGCTCTCTATCAAACTAAGTGTGTATTCCCCATCTGACTCAGGAGCTTTAATAACTGCATGTGTTCTCACAGCAGCTCTCCTCTCTGCAGATAAACAGGCCGGCTATGAAGCACCTTCCCTTGATTCCATGTCAATCCGCAGTGATGCTTCTGCAGGAACATCCATCTTTATGTCATTTTACGCGAGCAGAAATCAGGATATTGGCCGAGAATGATCAGGGAGTCATGCACTTTACCTCTGCCTGTGAAGTACTTCAGTCAGTTTATATGGAGCCGATTCAACACAAATGTTTATTTCACGTTTTAAGACGTTACGTTTCTCTAATATTTCCGAAAATGTACAGGTCAAAAAGTGAATTACAGCTATATCTAAATTCAAATATCTACTTTTAAGTATATTTTAAGCAACAGACCATAAAACAAACAGAAAACATAATGATAGAATCTCAAATTATTTAGCTTTGTTCCTCAGTTTGGTTTTCTCAGTGTCCAACATTATACACAATAGGGTGACGATACCATCTGATCGCACAACAGGAAGTTACAGCATCTGGAAACAGTTTATCGTATGCAGAACCAGAAACACAATAATCAGAAAATGTCAACAGCGGATCCAAATTACAATCCAATAATTATGAATCAGAAAGAGATTATCTGAGGTAGAAATCTAGCAATTGAGCAATTAAACATTGAGTCAATGGATATCCCACATCACTTTGAAGGAGTTTTGACTCACTCTGCTCTCCAGGATTGTTTAATTCAGCCATATTGAAGAGTTTTCACATCAACACATCTGTTATTAAATTTCTTTAGATCGGTGGGTTGTGTGCAGCTTTTTGAAATCTTTTAGCTTATTTTCATGCTGTTAGTCAGGTCCTATTGAAACATTTCTTGATTTTACAGGTTTGGCAGTTAAATTGATATCAGCTTTGCAAAAGGATGTGGTTATTCACATGTTATCTTGGTCTGTTATTGTATTATCTTAAACATTTGAGAGATGAAAAAAGACCCAGGAGAAATCTGTACAAAGAACAGAGGATTTCCAGATTCTTTGTGATGAAGCCATTAAAAAAGGAAACTATTTTCTCCAGAGTTAGGTCAGCTGTACGTTTACGTTGCTGCTAAGAATTATGCTCCTTCATCATGTTACCCGTTTGGTAGTTTGTTTTCTATTGTGATGGAGTCGTTTAACAGGACATGAATCTGTAGCCACCACACGGGAATTTTGTGGAATTGCAGAAAACTTGAATCAACCAGAAACCAACTTCCAGGAAGGCTAAGTAAAGTACAGCTGACCTTTATTGTGCTGTAATGCTATGCTACTGTATTGTCAAAACTTATGTAAGATGCCTGAGCAGTTTCAACTCTATATCATGATGACTTTGCTTTTATATTTTTTATTTTCAACTGTAATTTAGAGTTGTAAAAGTGCTAGCCTTCCTTTAGCTGTGTCAAAAATGGCCAGCACAATTTGATCAATTGAGACAAATTTCTATCACTTTTGAAGAACTACAGTACAAAATACTAACTAGCCTTCTAGCAAAACGTGGCTTTAATAATATTCTGAAATTCAAATTCCTGTTATTTCTTTTATGTTTCCCTTTCCTTACTGTCTTGCAGCCTCAGTAAATTACAGTCGCCCTAACATGTTGTGAAAAATAGCTTTACAACTTTTACAATCTGTGTACTTCCTTTGAATTCTGTTTAATTAGCCAATTGATACTGAAATAAGAAAACCGAGTTGTCTTTTCTCAGTATCAACTTCCACAATGAAGAGTGTCACCCAGGCTTCCATGATGACTGATCAGAAACAGATCTTTTTATTTCAGTCCAGGCACCAGTACGATATAGTCAATCTGAAAACTGTTCAGTTTAAGTCACTAGATCATTTCTCAAAGCATTTGCATTCAGACAAGAAAGAAATAAGAGAAGAAAAGTCTAAACAAGATGAAGGAAGTGTCACAATCACAGGGAAGAACCAGAAACACAAGCTGTCCAAGCCTTTTGTCTGCTCAGTTCGACAAGAAAAACTCCATTTCCAGCATATTTCAAGAAACTCGAATGTCTCTAATACCGTCATTAATAAAGATAATGTATATAAAAGAGTGTCAGGCTCCATCAACGCTTTCATCTCGTCTTTAATGAGGTTAATGCAGAGACGCTGTGATTACCCCAGCAATGCAAATGAAGGCCAAATGATAACTTGCACTATTTAAATAAGGTAATAGCGATTACTCTACGTTATTCAAATGAGGACAGGCGCTTTGAACGGAGCCGCTTTGAACTCGCTGCTCCTTCTCCAAAACATATGGCAGAGAGGATTGACTTAAGGATTGTTCAGGGGTTCAGCCGCTAATTCAATGTGATGTAAACCAGGGGCAACGAGCGAGCAATGTCACTTATTGTGACCGTGAAGGCTTGGGTGTGGGGACTTACTGCACCCCTTTACTTTCCTTCTGCATCCTTGAAAGTCGCTTTAAAAGAAAAAAAGAAAAGAAATAAAAGCCTTGAATCCAATGTCAAATGATTCAAAGACATAGATCAAAAATCAGCCTCTAGGAAGGAATTTTTTTTTCTGCTATTATTTCTGAAACTATCAAGGCCCTGGGCTTATTTAGAAAAAGAAAAAACACTAATAAATTTGTTACTTTTGGAGCAAATCTGGGTTTTATTAACAATTGGGGGCTTTCCATGCAGATAAGAATTTAGAGGTGTCATTCTGGTCATCGTATTTATTTTCTGATTACTCCTTGAAAAGTAAGAGGTCCTGGTGGGTAATTTCAATGCGTTTACATTTAATAATTTCCCTTTTCTTCAAAGCGACTTTACAAGTGGACACATGCAGGAACATGTGTGTATGTGTGTGCCTCCGGAAAAAAAAAAAAAAAAAAAAAGGCACGGCATCAGTGTGCTGCAGAGAAAAGGAGGAGAAAAAGGGGGAGGGAGTGAGATGGTGCACTCAGCTGAAACAACATCTAACAGAAAAAAATCTTTTCCACCTTCTGAAGCCTGCCAGCGCTTTCCTCGTCCTCCTCCAGGCCTCCGCATAGAGAAGCCTAATCATTCTCATTATGCTCGGCGTCCATCTGCATCAACAGAGCTGCCCATTACTGTGCGTGTGTGTATATGCAGTAAACAGCTCTTTAGAGAGAGCTAATGAGCTCTTTTAAGTCTGTCTGCTGTGTGATTCTGCAAGCGGGGTGTCGGAGCAAACTGCCCATTTTGGTAACGTCATAATTAAGCCGTATGTGTTAGGAGGAAGAAACGCACGCACACACAGGCGTACACGGAGAGATAAATGTGTGCCCTTCTTTGTCTTTTTAACATAAACACACACAGGAGACCTTCAGAAACAAATTATCACGTCGGACTTTTTATTTATTTATTTGTACGTCGGGCCGTTGGAGGAGGAGGAGGAGGAGCTGCGTGACAAGCGATAACTTCATCAAGACAGACCCGCTTTCCACACACCACCTGGGAAATCTAAGCAGCCAGTTATTCAAATCCTTATCAAATACACCAGAGGGCATCTTTTAACCTCTCAATCACCACACCTCAACACGTGCCATACAGTACGCGGCTTTTGTTTAATGACTTCTTCGTACGTATGTGTGTTCAACAACCTTGTTAATGAGTCCGGCACACTGTGACTAAGCCACAGGCAACACGGTGCTGGAACACAACCTGCCGTAGTGAGTCAAATAATGTGATTAGGTCCTCCAAAAGGCAATTAATTATCAAATTAGTCATGAGCTTATGTGACTCGCTTGACACACACAAGAATCCAAACGGGGTTCATCCGTCCCCTCAGAATCATCGCTAACGAGCTTTGTTTGTTATAAGCACAACAAATACAATTATGTTTCCTTTCTTAGTGGCAGCCAACAAACAAAAACATGATTAAAACTGTGTTGTTGTGTTTTTTTTTGGGGCTGAGGCAAACGTATGGTGGGTCTGGCTGCCCTGCAGTGTCAGGTCAGACTTGTTCGACAGAGAACGAAAGATATTCCTCGCATGATTAGATAAAATATGTCACAGAGGCGAAACACACTTTCAAGCAATTTTACAACAAAAAAAACACACATCAGTAACATGAAAGTTGGAATGGATTTAGTCAAAACAAAATTAAGAAGAAGCAGCTAATGAACCATTCTATTGTGCTGAATCAAATTAGCAACTCCAACATGCAGGACATCTCTAACGCACAACAAAGCTCGAATAAACATGAGCTCCACTAACACTAAATAACTGAACCTAAACGGTGCGTAGTGGAAGTCCTTGATAAATTGCAACCCTTGAGCACCAGTTTAATTTCGATGTTATCATTTACATTATAATGTTCTATAATGCCTTTACATATTTTATGTTTATGGAAAGGAAACAGAACTGTAAATAGTCTTTATCCGCTTCAAAATAAAAGCATAAATATAAACACTTAGCAACTTAGATTTTTAAGAGTAGATTAACTTTATTCAAATGAAGGTTCACAAAAAATGTCATTAGCACTTTAGAATTTATCCAGAAAAATGTATTTATGGGGAAGCTGACTAAGCATTTTCAAACTAAGCAAAAATGGCGCTAAGTTAAAAAAAAAAAAAAAAAGTTCTGCTACTACATTAGCGGAACAATTGGTATATTTGGCACAAACACAGCAACAACAACACATGCAACTACAGTGAAACACAGTGGTGGTAAGATCATGCTCTGGGGTTACTTTTCTTCAGATGTTACTAGACCTTTTGTTAAGCAAGATGAAATCATGAACAGAGCTAAAATGCAGTCAGTTTTGACCCAAAGTCTTTAGCAGTCTGCTAGAAACATGGAAATGAAGAAGAATCTTAATTCTTTTCAGAATAAAAGTCCAAACGCTCTTAAGAGAGAACATTTTACATTTTGAAACGGTCCACTCAGCGTTCAGTGACACTCTGTGGGCTCATCTGGAGATGGAGAGGACCAGAAATATCCTCACAATTTGATGAGTTTAAGATGGGACACACTGACGCAGTCAGCCGTGGAATATTGTAGATATTTCCAAACACCCACATCTGTCTTTTTTTAATCAATCAAAAAGTAGAGGCTTTTTTTAAACAACAGAAACAGGTGGGGGCAGGCAGAGAAACATTTAACTCCATAGGAGTTTCTCTACCACTTAAAGTGAAGGGACATAAAACCACAGATTCAATATTGTGGGAAATCTTAGTCGTTTTGAATCTGCCTTGTTTTGCAACATTTGTACACAGTAATATTGGTTTGTGCACAGTTACTGACTTATTGGGGATCATGGACTACTGTAACTGCATCTGAGGGTCTGCTAATACCTGCCAGGGTAATAAAAATAATCACTGTTATGCCAGAAGCTACCCAAAAAGCTTCTGGAAGTAGAAATACACCACCCAGACTGGCTTTCCTTGAAGTCTGACCTGCTGATTCAGATTGTAATTCTGTTATTTTCTAATGAATGTAACACATAAAAAGAAAAGAAGAACTGTAATGAAGGTTCTTAATAGAAAGTGATGGAATCACTCGAATTGAAGTATTTGTCCCTAGCTGTTTAATAGTTATTGCATTTATTTATTGAAAATGCTGAGTTTGGATTCATTTTCTACGTTTTTCAGTCTTGCCAATTGTCCAATTTTTACCTCTTGTCAATTAATAGAGTCATCAGGAGTCAGGAGCATTACTACAGCAAATCAGCTGAGACAACATTCTTCAAACCTTCACAATAAGAGACTTGAACATTAATACTTTGTAAAAACAACAGGGTAAGTTTGTTCATATCAAATAAAGGGCAATTGTCAATTTTATTTAACTCTGTGTGAACACTAAAAATAAGAAATCACCTTTTTTTAGGATATTTTTAATTTACTAAATTCCTAAAAATTAGCAATGCTGACAAAGCAAATCTAGAATATATTTTATTGTTCAAGAGACAATTTGATTTAACTCTAAGCAAGAAATTTCACTTACACCTAAAATGTTCAGATTAAATTGAACTGGCTGAAATTTATGTCATACATGTGTTTTGTTCAAGGGTGTGTGAAGAAGATAAACTGTACTGTGCTTTATAAATAAAATGTAACATGATTTTATTATTATTTGAGCAACAAATTCAGCTTGTTACACTCTTTTTTTTAATTTTTTACACATTTTACCAAAAATCTCCAAAATCCTCATACTATTTCCTTTCGGTCCAACTGTTCTATTCAAGTGAGGCTGCAAAGTGCTACAGCGACTAACAACAACAACAGCAAGAGAAAAGGGAGGGAGCTGAGGGAGTTCAGAGTCTCGGCAGCGAGCAGTGACCAGGAGAGATGAGCTGTCACTAACTCAAAGACAGTAAACGGAGGGAGGGGCCGGGGGGGACGGGTGTGGGGCGGGTGGGTGGGTTTCGGATGCTGCAGAGATGACAGCTCCGAGCTACGATATAAGAGTATTTGACAAATGACAGCAGCTTTATAGAAGAAAATCAAATATTCATTGTAATCGGTGATCTTTGACCGTCTGATAAGTTTGCACAGCTTTGACCAGAAAACTTTGAAATGTCTGTGGAGCCACGATTGAGCTTCATATATACAGAAAGAAAGAAAGAAAAAAAACCCAGTATATTTAAAGATGGATCCAAATTTAAAGAAATCTGGCTTAAGCACAATAAATCTGTAACTTAATTCCAGCGTGGTATCATCGGTGCCCCTGACTGCGGGTATCAGATCTTCTTTAGAGCTGTATAAATTGACACAGTCTAAATTTCCTTTTACAAGACAGACTATTGAATGGGTGGGTTAAATGGGTAGGGCGCAGTTAAACAAATGCTCCGGATCAAGGAAATTGTGCGTGGCTTCTTTTGTCATTCAGAAAGGAAATTGAGAGATATTCGGCGGGGGCCCCGAGCCACTAACGCATGGCATTCATCTATAATGCACTCGGCCTGTCCGTCAGATACTCCATTTCCTGTGACTAGCGCAGCGTGCCTAATCACCCGCCGCCACACAGAGATTCGTTCCTCAAAGACACACACACACATGCATACACACATTCAGGGGAGAATGGAGACAGTCACAGACGCATCAGGCCCGCTGAGGCAAACGGAGTATTCTTATCTGGCAGACAAAACATCTGTAACGACTAGCACCACAACTGTGCTCTAACAGTGTCACGACCCCGACAGCATCTCCACAGCTCCGTTTCATCACTCAGAAAAGGAAAGCGGGCAAAAAAAAAACAAAAAACCCACCAACACATCATCAGGAAGGGAGAAAAATAAAATAAAAATACTCTCATGTGACTTAAACTGGCTGCTACGTTGGCACAATTTTCCCTTTTTTCATCCACTTAAAAAAAAAAAGACGAAAGAAATCCAAATAAACAGCAGAAAAGAAAAACTTTATGTAAATTTAGTCTGAACAGAAAGCAGTCAGATCGAAACTTGTCCTATGACCTCAAGCTCGCTGTTGATCTGGAAAGCTTTCACTGAATTATTTATCGAGTTAAAATATAGAAAACAACTTTTAAAACTTACAAAGTTATCACTTTTAAAAGCTTGACAAGGAAACTGCTTATAAAGTAACTAAAATCATATTGTTGAACTGCTTTAAGACCATAATGAACCCCACAGGAGAGACATTGACACTTAAGATTTAACTCACTGCAGTATTTGATTCAGCAAAACAAAATATTGAGTTAAAACTGGCTGAATATTAAGAATACCGTAATAAATGTGCAAATCTGTTAATTTAGCTATGGACACTTTATAAATCATTAAGTACTTACAAAGAACAAGAGAAAATGCTCCTCCAGCTATGACCTAAAACAAGAATAACACTTTTAAATCCTTTATAAAAGTAGAGTTTACAAAAAAATAATTTGTAATAAGTCAATTTTGGGCCCTTTTCCTGCTGTGAGCATCACCACCACTAATAGCAGACAAGCAAACAAGTTTGATTGGTTGCTTGAGCTTACAGACAGATGTATTTATGAACAAACCAAACTCAAATACAATGACAAATATTTCACATGTTGCATCAGATCTTAATTGCATGAACATAATCAGACAAAGAAGCCTGAAGATGCAGTAAACTCGTTAATTACTTTACAGTCTCAGTTAAAATAATAATTTCGTTCATTTATCTATGCTGAAACCCTCAAATATTGTGGTCAAACTCTTAGAAACATTTTGATTGAGTTAATTGCAGGGTTCTTAATTAATTATTCACAATTAATCACACTTTTATAAAAATAAAACATATATAGACAAAATAGGCTACATCCTCGATTCAAAACTCTCTTTTTGCTGCTTAATTATTGAGTAGATACATATCAATACAATGTCAAGACATTTGATCTTTTAATTAGGTTACTCAATCAAAATGGGTGATATTCCACCCACTCAGGTTTTAAAGTATTTCAGGAAGTTCTCATCTTTCACTGGATGTTTTTACAAATACTTTGTTTTTGAAATATGAACTGTGGACACCGACATGTGCAACATCTCTTCATCTCGAAGAGGAAACCAATCCGACAGTTTCCTCTTTCCTGCGAGCAACACCGGCTCTGGTGTCAGATGACCCGGTTCCCTCGCGTCCGCAGAGCTTTTTTTTTGGCGACAGCAGGAACATTTCTACGGCAACATCGGTATTCCCCACGAAAAGTCCTCCGTTGCGTTCACTCAAGGTGGAACAAGCAGGATCTTTCACAGCAGCTCAGAGGTTAACATGGGGCCACACACTATCAATACCCCGCTGACGTCCGAATCCATACCGGTGAACCAACACTACTTTGTTTACCTGTGTGTTCAGTAATTAAAATAGATTTCTGAGAGGAGGTCTAATCCTTTTAGAAATGACATTGATCCGACTTCCAATTGAAGAGACCCAGGGTGTAATTTTGTCATCTCTACTCCCTCCTTCCACCTGTGTGGAAACTTTGGAAAGTCCTCGACATGAAGGGCGTCATTTAGTGGCAGGCGGGGGAGGGGGGAGACTCTGAGCGGGACGCAGGTGGAGATAATAGAGAGGAAGCCTCTAACCTCGTCTAAAGCTGTCTGTCTTCGTAAATAAAATGAGATAATTATTGAGCGAACAACATTATACGCCGACGACATACTCTTTCTTCTACCCCCCTCCAGCCGGCGCAGTTGTAAATCTCAACAAACACGGTGCTTTTGGACATTAAGTGCTCACTAAGCACAGTGGATGCATCATATTTCAAGAGCAGGCGTTGTGTGGGTGAGGAGCTGGGGGAAAATGGAGTGTAATGGTTATCCATTATCTTATACAGCAATGGCGGCAATGATCATTTTCAAGTGACTCATTTCTGGAAGTACCTGTCTATTGGCCACTTCGAGAGAAGACTTTGATGGCTAATCCAAAACAACTATTCAGAGGTCACTTGCAGCGGCTGCGCTGAGACACTCCGCACAAGAGAAACGCTCCAGCCTCCCTCATTATTCAAATACAATCCTCAGAAAAGATCCACATCACAAACAGTCGGCGCGGCGGCCCCAGAGTGGGCGATTACCTGCACAGCACGCTCTGAACCAGAGAGGAGGCATTAACAATGCATCAACAAATGAATATATCACAATCCAAGTTAGGATTTGAAAGAGATATTTGTCACTGGGATGAAATGGTGACACTCGAGATGTATTAACATATTAATGATCACTTATGCGAGAAGAAGAAGAAGAAGTAGGCAGCACAAACACGAGTCTGGCGAGTGGGAAAACTTTCACTTTATTCAATCTCACGGTGTTGTGAAAAAAGTAATCACCATGCAGATTTCTTCTGTTTGTTTTGCTTTTTAGTCACACTTCTGAGTGATAAAAACAAATCTGGATTACTGGCAAGAGTTTGTGATACTTGTAAGTCTTTCGCATGATGGTGGAGCAATTTTGGCAACTCATCTGTGGAGGAATTTGAGGATTTTTGAGCCTATTTAAGGTCATGGTGCAGCATCATAATTGGATTTAGGTGCATACTCAGTTCTTCACTCTTGTTGCTTTTAATATATTTTGTGAGTCCTAAGGTGATATTAACGGTTTGGACTGAGTTCCCACGTACAACATAATCAATAAGTTTGAAGGAGGCCTTTCAGCGCCAAAGATTTGCAAATCATCAGCATAAATCATCACCTAAAGAACCTGGCCATTAGTTATAAGAAGAGATTCACTGCTGTAATGCTAGTAAACATTTTTCCACTGGCTATGGAGGAAGGTGATCATTTTTGACATGACTTTTTAAAAAACATGATTAAAATTTTTTCCAGACAATCCTTCTTTTTTATTGTTTTACTATCCTTTTACAGAAGCCTATCTTATTTACGACCAGGAATCAAACTTCTTGCTTGAATCAAAATAATTTTGAATCTGGCAAGCGTATAAATATTACCTGACTTTTCCCAAAAACCCGGTCGACAACTTATTCCCACAGAGCTAGGTTGAGTTGGAATATTTGAAAACTGCTTTTGGTATTTACTCAGTTCATCGAGCTATGATTTTAACCACTCAAGCGTGACCAAAAAAAGCAAAAGCAAAAGTAATCTGCGAGGGTGTCAATACTTTCCTCAGCCTGTATAAAACGCTACTCTAGAGGGAGGCGGATGTATTTTTAGAAGAGTAGGTGCCATGTTTGTTTGTGTGTGGTCTCGGCTCCACATGAACGGTTACTTAACACCACACTGATTTCCCCTCAGCAGTTAGAGAAAAACCAGCCGATGCTCAATGATGCATCACTGTGTTTGTGGCCGCCAGGCATCTGCAAGCGTGCGCGCACGCGCGTGTGTGTGTGTGTGTGCGTTATCATCGCTGGCACGTAGACAGACAGTCCAGGAGTGACTGCCGGAGAGCCACCATCTGTGGATTCATTTATGTCTGTCTGCAGTGGGCTTATTTGTGTGTGTTTGGGCGAACTGTGGTGGCGGCAGAGATGGAACACACGCACACAAACACACACGTGCAAACACGCAGACAGGGGGTTCCTACACAGTCTGGAAAAGTCTGGAATATTTTTTTGAGTTTTAAGGTGGAAGGTGGAAATATTTTGAAATGTTTGTATGTAAAAGTGGTTTCTCTGGTTTCTACCGGTGAGCTGCATCCCTCTTTCCAAAAGTGGTGCGTCGATAAATTGGCCCAGATTTTTTTTTATTTTGGGAGATCGCTGATTGGCTGATACTTAAACGGGAAACTGATCTTAACCACTGATCTTATCTGCCTCGCTAAAAGACATTTTATATACTAAGGCCTCCCTCCCTTCATACATTAATCCATCCTTCCTCCTTTTTCTTTCCTACTTTAGTTCCCTCTTCTTTTCTTGCTTTACATTGTTCCGTCATCATCCTCTTTCTTTTGCTATTTTTTCCCTTCCTTTTATCCATTCTCCCATCACTGGTTTTTGGTTGATAACTCTATAGAAATACATCAGAGATAAATGCGAATTGATTTCTCTTGTTTGTTCCTTCGAATTTGTCAAGACAAAGGTCAAATTGGAGACATTAAAACAGCGTAGCAACCCCAGCAGACTGGACGACAGCCCAGTCAGCGCTCTGACTCTTCAGACCTCTCGTACCCTCGCTGCTCTGCTCATATTTACACATGTTTTCAAGCTCTAGTCAAAGCAGAAGAAGTCCAACTTTATTTTGGTCACACAAGCAAAAACCGATATATATATATATATATATATATATATATATATATATATATATATATATATATATATATATATATATATATATATAAAAACACTTCTTCAACTCATTAAGATGGATTTTGCAGCCAATTTAACACCTGGCAAGTTAGGCAGATTAGAGATCCGCAGCAGTTGGAGGAGATTAACGCCCCGGCCGAGTGGTGCACGTGTGAGGCTGCACGTCTGTGTGCGTGTTCGTGCGGGCCTAGTGTGTGAATTACGGAGGAAGGCCTGCAGGGATAACCTCCACCCCCAGCCTGTGAACTTGCAGAATCCCTCATGCACATGCGTGTTTCAAGTATCAAATGAAGCACACTTCTGACAAGGGCTACTGACAACGCAACGTGTGACGCAGTTTCAGGGTTGACCCGCGAAAACTGGAGAAATTAGCTTCCTCTTTAGTTCTCAAATGAAAAAAAAACCAACAACAAAAAACACAGCAGTAAGCACTGAGCTTTTAACTGCTAAATTTGCTGCAGTGATATTTGTGGTATCAGGTAAAATAATCTAATTTTACAGTATGATATTATTCTAATACTTAAATTTGATTTCATTGCTTTTTTCAACTACTGCAATAATACGACAAGCTGACTGCTAAAGTTGCACCTAATGATCTTAAAGATTGAAGATTAGTTTGACGTTATTTTGCATTTAATAGATATATGACTCGCAATTTCTTTTCTTTCTCTTTCATCCATATCACATTGACCATGGGCATGCAGCATGGTCAGTCTTTCCAACAGAATAAATATATTACTGACATCCAGGAAATGACGCATCAACATCGGAATCAGAAACATTTTCTGATCCTCTGTCTTCAGCCTGCTGACCAGCAGTGTGCAGCAGCAGGTTCAAGGAGGAATACTTTAAGGGCACGACACTTTATAAACCAAAATGGTGCATCACATGCGGACATGAGCCAGCGAAGTCTGCACATGCATCTTTAAATCCACTGTGGCTTTGCAATATGTTGGAATTCACACAGGTTGTCTAAACAGTCAAACAGCGGATCAATACGACCGATCGATCGGCGGCATTGAGACTGAACTGGTCGTGTCGAGGGGCCAGGAGATTCTCACTAGAGCTCTCTGCAGCAGCCTGCTGGAGAACTCTCACACACAGTGCAGACTGATGAACACCTATTTCACATTTGAGGACTGGAAACATATTTACAGACTCTTCTGCCTCAGAAGACGACGCCTGGTTTTACCTCCACACAGACGACGGCCCTCATCTCGTACCAGCAGATTCGGGTCCTGTCTGTAGGAGTCCGAGCAGACTGCCGGCAGTTTGTCTCAAAGTGAGGGCATCCAGTCAGCTTCGGCGGCAGAATACAAAGCTGGCTGCCGGCCGCGTCTCCTGACACAGTCAATAGCTCTGCATTATTCATGGGGGGGGACGGATGAGATGGCCTCTCGCTGAGGGCTGGGTTTCAGCCGTCCCAAACTTCAGCGAGCAGAGGGAGGTGAGACGGGGGTTGGGGGGGTGTGGGATGCCTGACACCTTCAACGACTGCTTATCGTCAGCGAAAACGACACGAGAGGGAGCCAAGTTTAGACGTCCAGACGTTCCTTTCGCAGCTGATGAAACATGGCAGAACGTGACGACGTTCTTGTCAGCTCCTCTTTGTTTGCAATCAAGGCATTTAACGAGGATCACAAAGTTAACATGAAAACCTCGGGCGGATTTTTTGCCGCGACTGAAAACAAATAATTTGTAACGCGGTTGATTTCCATTACGCAGACCAAAAGACGTCAATTAGCCAAGCCGGAGCTCTTTAAAGCGACGACAAGAAAGGAGACGGTTATTTAGGAAGGAAAAAAAATCAAACGGAGCAAAAAGACGATAAAGAACTTTGGGCTGCTTCTTGATATCAGATCTCGGAGGAGAAATTTGATGGGCACCGTTGAGCAGAAGGCGTCTCGGGAGAATTGGACGAGGGAGAGATTTAATGTGATCATAGGGGACGCTCATCTTTCAGGGAACGGGGTAATAATGAGCAATCAATAACGTCCTTAACAGAGTTAGAGCGAGTTGGCTGACAGCAGATGTAACAGGCTACGTCTGATCTCACATTACCGTGCTGGATCTAGGCTCAACATGCGCACACACCGGGAGGTGCACACACGCACACACACCCCAGCATATGGAGGGACACACACTAACATATGGGCTCGAATGCACTGCCCTCTCTGTTTCTGAGGCGTCCACACATACACACGCACACCCACCCTCTTACTTTAGGTGTCATCCAGCAGCATCGTGTCATTCTGTATCGATCAGGAGCTGTAATCACATTCAGGGGCGGGGGGAACGAGGCGGTGGAGCACACACGTACGGTTCTCGGTTTATCGTCCGATTCCCCCCCCCCTCCGGATTTTACGGGCGGAGGCGACGGCGAGGAAATGAAAACACGCACAGAGTTTCTCTTCGGTAAATAAAAGCTCTCAGTCTCGCCGTGGGCTCGGCCACCGTGGATGAAATCAAACTCTTGGGAATGACTTGTCACATTTTGGCTAATGAAAACAGTAGAGCTAATGTAACTATGCATGGGCTGAGATGAGGCTCTTAGGGAGGGAGCATTTGGTTAAATACTACAAGCAACCATATTAAATTAAACATCTCTGCTAAATCTATAACATTATAGAAAGTAAAACAAAAACATGCTAATTTTGTTAGTTTATTGCGGTGATGTAACCAATCATTTGAAAATCCATTTTAGGAGTTTTAAAAGTGACAGATCTGTTATAGGAAACCTATGAAGGCTGGTGAAAACATCATTTTTAGTGTTCCTAACCAGCCGAGCGGCTCTTCCCAGTCCCAAAGCTCTCCAGATGGTTGAATCCTCGCGCAGCACTCTCTTCCCAGCTGGAGCTAGATGGGCTCCCTCCATGTCCAGACTGCAAACCCATTGCACAGGTGCAAACCCTATACTGGACGATCCCCCCCTCACAGTTAGCGTCAAGAAGGACATTAAAAATCGTATATATTTTGTCCTATGCGACTTGCAGGTTTCTAAGTGGACCATAGTTCAAGAAGATATCAGCAAAAACTTCCATCCTTCAAAGCAATTCACTGACTTTCAAGTTCTATGAAGACATTGTTGTTCCAAACTTAATTAAATGTTTCAAATCACTGGTGTTATCATTTTTATAACTTTATTGTTTATAGTATTGAATAGATCATTTGTCAGTTTATTTTAGAAACAATTTTTAAAAAATGGAAATTTTGGACATTTTTTAATAATTGTAATTTCAAATTCAAAAATACTTTCTTGATCTCAAAGAAAAATTAAATGTAATTTATATTTAAAGTTCTTCAAATAGTTATTGTAGATGCTAATGGCAGAAGGCAAGAAGGATCTCCTGTAGGAGTCTGTATTACAGCAAATATAAAGAAGCCTCTGACTGAAGGCGCTCTCTTTTTGTAGAAAAGTGTTGAAAAAGATATCATGCATCCCTAATCTCATAGCAGAGTAAGCTCATACATTATATTTAACTTTTTTTTTTTATAACTTTAGACCATGTTATAGCTTTTAAAAGTTTAATCCTCACATTTATTCAAGTTTCTAAAACATATTCCTTGCCAAAACAACAGCTTTGTGTGTGAATAGGGTAAAGGGTAGAAGCCAAGCCAGACCCATTATAGACCATAACAGCAACACATCCCTTCAGGAGAGAATCACTTCTCAACACAGAAGAAACAGAAAATCTGATTTTAGTACAACTTTGCATTCTCCCTTAGGTCCCAAGACCCTGTTAACTGTGTGGATGTGTGAAGCCAAGTGTTGTACATTGTAGTGTGTCTTTTTAAGCTGACTGGTACCTTCTGGAAGGGGTTTTTCTGTACTGCTTCTCTGACTCTAATGGGCAAACTGTGCACTAAAAAGAAGATCGGAATATGATTGGGTGGTAAGGTAGCGGGAAAAAATGTTGTATTTATTAAAGATTACACCGTCTCCAGCTGCAGACATGGATTCAGAGACAGAAAACGGATTGACATTCAGTATATAAACAGTTTCATTTTGTAAACAATATCGAGCTGCTGCAGATGCCCCGACTGTTGTCAACAACTTGTGTTAACGACTGACCAGATGTGTCCAAGGGTTGCAGCGTCTCCTAGCAACTGGGAAACATTATGGCAAAGCTGAAGCCTGAATCCGACTTTCAATGCTGTAATTTGTTGGACTTTACTGGCCAGCAGAACTTCAGATGATGCCGACGCTCAGGCCAGCCTGTATTTTTAGGGCTAGATTAACCGATTATGCACAGGGATGAGGTTGATAAATGAAATTCATACAAATACGTAAAAGCAACAACAAACAGCAGGAGCTGCAGATATCATTTCTGTTTCAACATTTTTTTTATGTCCACATATGTAATATTAAGGAAACGTAAAATTTGTTAGGACGAGCAGAGAAGAGCGCAAAAAGAAAACGTTGATGAATTTGTATGCTGACATTTTTAAGTTATTTGTACTCCATTTGTTGCTGCACAGTAAACAAACAAATATAACCAACTTCTTTGTGTGTACGGCATTAAACACCAGCCACAGAGAACATATCTAAATAATTTAAAGGTGGAAGTTAACAAGCAAACACTTTAGGAGTTGATGACAACCAGCAACAGGAACACACTATTTGACCAGCTGTGTTTTTATGACATTTCATGTCTCAGGCTCTTCTTGTGAAGAAAGCTGTGAGTGCAGACATTTTGTCTTGACATGGTGCACATCAAGTCCCTGCAAAGTTATCTCATAGGTCAATCCGTGACTTCACAGCAAATATGATCGACAAATCCAATCCTGCCTTATGCCTTTCTGCAAAACAACGCACTCGTTCAGGCACACTGTTGCAGATCTGCTGCAAATAGAAAGCACAGCAAACTAGTGGCGAGTTTAAATTGACCAGCTGACGCTGAACAAGCCAAGTCATTAGTCCTCGTCATAGAGGGAAAACCAACAGCAGACAACAGGACAAAGATGATATTTTATTTGGAGTAGCTGAGCAGCTTAAACGTCTTGCAGCCCAAACCTAAATTAGCCTTTTCCGGTCAGGAGTGCGTTTGTGCTTGATGGAGCCCCCTTTTGCGTTACTTTACTTGTTTTCCCTCCCTGTCTGGAGCCAGAAAGAAAAACACAATGGGTAGGAAATGTATAAAGAGAAGAGAAATAGAGACAGAGACAGAATGCCAAGCAGATATACGGAGAGAAACAAAGACTCGGACAAACACATACAGTGATAGGGAGATGGAGACACAGAAGGAGAGATAGGGAGGGATGCTGGATGTGTGTTCTGCATCCCAAGGGATCACTTACTCAGTATAGACACAGTACTGGAGGACAGAGCACAACAAGGGTTCATTGGCCAAAATCTTTCCTCTTTACACGCACATACACTCACACAATCCCTCCAAGCAATATTCCTGTAAGCACTCGTCCACTGAGAATAACCGCATTGACTGAAGTGGAGAGGAGGAAGGAGTGTAAGAGGATGATAGAATGAGGGGTGGAAAGAGGAAAGCAAAGCAAAGGGATCAGGAAGAAGCGGGAGGAGTGTCCACCTGGCCTGCGTCCAGGGGAATTAAACAGGCTGCTTACTGCTCTCAGCGCCTCAGCAGCACCATGTTAGCCTAATGGTACGGACATGAAGCCAATTGATTTGTGGACCAATAGACCTGTCCCACAGCACAAGCAGATTACCTAGATCACTGGCTCTGCATCGAGTAGACATCGCTTCTTGTTCGCGCCCCACGGGCAACAGAATGTGGACAGGGTTTGTAATGTGTGTGGGTCAGCTTGTGTACTGCTAGATATGTTTGGAGATGTTTTCTTTCATAAAAAATGTAAATCTCCCCGTTACAAATTCAAGTCTTTGCCAGCTAAACTGAGACGTTTTCTCCTCCTCTTTCTTCAAAAAAAACAACTCCAAGACAGTGATATTGGATGAAGTGTGTCACTGAACGCCACAGATTTCCGATTGGATTCAGCTCGACTTTAACTGGGCGATTTTAATATAGAAATCTGCCTTGATCTGATTCTTTCCCTAATATATCCTCGCTAATATTTTGGGTCTTGTACAGTTTTGATGAATATATCAATCCTGAGAAAATGTTATATTTGTTTTTTAACTGCTTTCTCAAAAACCAAAGTAAAAAACAAACAATGTATGTATGTAAAATATAAACTTCCTGATTAAATTGTCCAGAATTTTATTGTTTTCTTCATAAGTATTATCGTACAAGTATTATACGCCAATACAATATTTTATTGTCTTAATAGTAAGAATATTACATTCCACTTAAAAAAAAAGTCTTTTGTTTGAATACAGTGCCTTTTATAACATTATAGCTGACATCAAAAAAGCTAAAAAAAAGCTTAAATTTCCTAAAATTTAAGCAACTTTATCTCATTTCACAACTTTTCACAGTCTACAATGTAAATTATAGACATAAATTACAGTTGTCTGCAGTTGTCCTAATTTGCTGAAAGTTTCTACATGGTTTATGTCACAGGCTTTCTGCTGAAGCTGGTGTTGATGAAAGTAAGGAAATTAGAAAAAATACATATTTGCGTTGTAAAAATGACGTAATTATTTTAATTGGACTTCAATAAGGTAAATATTCAATTCATCAGAGCCAAATATTCTTATAAGAAAAAGTGACGTCACTTTATGTAAATAAACAACCCTAATTAAAGCATTCTCTGGTGAAATGAGCTTGGAAAAAAATCTAAACCAGCCCATTTTAGTTTAACAAACTAATTATCTGGGCTCTGACTCGCTAATTAGTTCTTGGTTTTCATTTGGAAATGAAAGCAGTGGGCGTTAGATGTTCATTTTCTTTGATATTATGTCATACTTTCTCAGATTTCATTAAACGGTTCACTAAATTCATCACTGTCATCTATCGTCTTGTTTACTTTTGCTTCCTACACAATGACACTCAAGAAATACAAGCTCCCCACAGAAATCATAAAACCCATGCGTGCCGTACAGCTGATGTTTCGTGTCGCAAGTTTGCTGCATTAACAGCGTGTGATTTTTAGCAGCGAGCGCAAAAAAAAAACTTGCGCCGAGACAAAAAAGGAGACCACACACTCTCGAAGCTCCGGTTGTACGTGTGTACGAGCGAACAGAGAGAATAATCCCACATTCTCCACAGTTTTCACTCATGTTACTGTCCCGCTTGAGAAGCATGAAAATCCATTTATCTACAAAGCGACTGTATGGTCTGTGTCGGACAATGTCTCTTTCATGGTCCCTGGTGGGGCCCTTCTTTTTTTTTTTCTTGCTCCACAAAGCCACCCAACTGACTCCGCCACGTCTGTAATAGGCTACGTTCATTTGATATAGGGACATCAAGGGAGATGTTGCAGTGGTTTCAGCGTGCATCAAGAAAAGTGGAGCTGGTTCACAGAGGAAGAGAGATGCTCTGAACATAAAAGAACAATGGATGCAAGGTTAGATGCAGTTATGCAAAAAAACAACAACTAAACAACAGAAAGTGTTGTGCATGGGCCTGTAATATTGCCTTTTTCAACTGATGAAATAATAATAATGGCATTTTAATGCAAGTACATACATATGCAGGATTTTAAATATCCAAACTAAAACAAGATGATGATAATTGAAATAAGGATTATTAAGCCTCTGTAACCAAAATTGTATTTAAAAAAACAAAATAGCTTTGACAGGAAAAACAGGCACAAATGACAGGTAGCGCCGACAAACTACATCAGACCATTTCTCAAAATGGTGGCTTTTCAACAATATTTAAGGGCAGCATCTCTTTGACGATGGTTGTGGATATGAAAATCATCGTGCTAATCTTAATTTATTGTGTGACTAATTGTTTTATTGCTTTCATTGACAGGCTTAACCATGCAGACCTGCATTTTTGCAAACGCACAGACGAAAGAAAAGCGAAGGGAAACTCAACATCACTGCCTGTTGTTATCACTCTTGTGAGTGTTGAGACGGAAAGTTGAGCCGGAGGACAGAGATCCGAAATTAGGCTTATGAGGAGAGAGAGGAGGAGGAGCAGTCAGATTACAGATTAGAGGGAGGGGAAGTGGTGGGATTAAACATGCAGACTAGAAGGCAGCCCGACTAATACAGCTCACAGCTCAGCGAAAGAGCATTGTTGCATTTAGTCCCGTGGATTACACTGTTGTTACTGAAGTGACAAGCCTCTACTGATGGCTAAGTTTAAAAGAAAATGACTCCAGGAAATTATTTACTCTCTTTCCAGACATTATCACTCATCTGATCTGATATAGAGTCCCCTAAATGAGCTGGCGAGAGAGAGAGCACGTTGCGGCACAAGGCAGACGTCAGTATTAACGGCGATGCTGCGTATTAACCACCCTCTGGCTAATGCAACTAATGAATGAGGGAGCTAGCAGGCTAGCGGCTCTAATTCTCCTTCACAGCCTATCGTGTTGCAGCCCAGAGACAGATCAATACCATTTGCTCAACACACAGGAGGGCTAGGAATCTATAAAAGGGCTTTTATTGAGTAATTAAACACCCATTACTGTCCCATGCAGCCAAACAATAAATTTGATCAGCCTCTCAGGCGCAGATCCAGCCGTGATTAATACCCGGTGCATGCAAGACATAAAGGAACACAATGACATTTTGCTAACGGTTCGGGGACAATATTGTGGCTACTTTAGAGCCTCAAGAAAACACTGTAAACTTTATATTGTCCAGGCTTGCAGATTTGGGTGTGAAATGTCGCCGGTACGTCTGTTTACCTCAAAGGTTGCCGGCACGCCCTCAATTCTATTGTCTTTAACAGATCAATATTACGACTAAATACTGAAACTGGAAAATAAGATATGAACTTGACTGACATTCTCAGTTATATGTCCACAAATTTTGAACATTGAGGTACAACATGAAGGTGTGAAAAGTGACATTCCACAGAAAACTCGCTCTGATATCTTACACAAAGTGACTGTTGGAACCGAATGACAGGAAGTTTCTTTCCATTCATCCAAAAAAGTTAATATAAATGTTAATATCCTTTAAGGAAGTGTGTACATTTGACTCAGTTCTGCAGTTTATTTTATTAGAAATGTTTATCTTCCCTGTGCTTCACAGTATCATCTGTCTACTAATATATTGTGACTTTTTTTTTTCACTGCCAGGGGCAAATTTTATGCTAAAAATGAACTGTTTCATGTTTGTTTCAAAAACAAACATGGATCTGGAGCAAACAAAACCATTTTCGCAGTACAAACAAATATCTGGTCCATGCAGATGTATTGAACACCTGCCATGTATAATTTTCTTTCTGGCAATTTTGCAAAACATTTTCTTGAGGAGATCAATGTTTGAAATTGCGTATCTATTCGTACCACAGCAGAACGGGTCGTTGCAGGATTCAGGACCTCCAGACGAAGGATCTCAAACCCGTGAAGCTAATGCTAAACCAGGTAGCAGGGGTTAAGTTGTCTGGGAGGTTCACAGATGCAGGAACTTTACATTCTTAAGCTGCTCTTAGTGTCAATGCATTAGCTTGTAGTATTAGCACAGTTTCAGCATTTCCAGTCCATCTGCCTCACAGAGAAAGTCTAACCAAAGCAGCTAAAGAGGCCAGTTGACTTTTTTTCTTTTGTTGGGGCCAACTGAGTTTAAAATGTTCAGCAGCTCTCGGCTTTGAACAGGTGAACGGAAAGGTTGATTGCTATTACATTCCTCCTGTTGGCCGAAGTGCAACAATTTGGGCAAATGTGAATGGGTCAGTTTGCATTGATTTTGATGCAAATGAATAATTTATTTCTCTAGTATCGATTATATCGAGAAATGGATTATTTTGACAGTGCGCCTACCTTTTCTTTGAACGTGATAGCAGAGATTCAGAATGTTTTTTCAAGTAAAAGCTTCGCAATGGCTAAAATAATGTATTCCCTCTCATTCCTGCAGTTGAAAATACATCTAAGTATCAGAAAAATCAGAATTTTCTTCCAATTGTTTCTTCCGTCTATGTACCAGGATCAATATAAATGTTTCTGATAACATAACTCAGTCGTTTTTGTTTTCAATTTCCTGTTTGTACTATATTTTGAATCAATGTAATCGCACCGTGAGAATCTCATACTGGACTATGAGGATTAAACAAATCTATTGCACAAAAAGCTTTCTCCCACTACTGGAACACAACTGCACACACACACAAAAAAAAAGCTCTCTGTTTTACTTTTTCTGACAGAGTTCCTCTGAGTTCCTCCCCCACCATCCATCCATCCTTCTTCCACAATTTCACAATTCAGAAACCTGTTACAATCCAATCCTTGTTGGAGAATATTTAGCGTTGTTGAGCCAACAATATGGCATCTGGGTGATTCTCCTAAATATGAATGGCCCATTCACGAGGCTCAATGCCGTCGCTTGGCAGTGGCCCTCCTCCCCCCAGTACTCAAAACAATATTCAGCGCAGCAGTCTTGGCACTTTTCCCCGAAAGCAACAAAAGAGGAACTCGAAACTGTCCCTGAAACCCTCAAAGCATTAAGCCTCTGTGAGATGCAAGTACTTGGCACAAGCAAAGCGATTTAGCGACAATGGGCAAATCATACAGTGCTTTGTGAGATTTAGGGGATACAATAGCACTCGGTTTCCAAAGCACACATTAGTAGGCATGTCATTGGGACCCCCTGAGGGATTTGAGCAGCCTAGAGGATTGTGTAGTGAAGAGGATAAATATATGTTACTGGGTAAGAAGATGGAGCGCTGCCAGGGCCTTCCCCTCCTTCACACAACATATTGTGGATTACAGTGCGAGGAATACATTAATAGCATAATCTTCCGACCACACAAACTAACCCGCAAACTGAACCCATTTGGCTTGTTAAGTGTACACATTGCATCGCATCCAAAATCAATTTACAACCATTTAACAGAGCTCAGGAGGTGTGGATGAGGAGAGAAAGAGAGAAAAGGGAGGAAACAAAATGCATAAACAAAACCAGAAAACACCACCGAAATAAATAAATAAATAACTTGTTATAAATGTGCGGCGCTTGCAGCCATGCTGACCTCCGAGTGCTAAACAAAACCCAGCAATGGACAAGCAGACACCCACTCAAAAGTCAATACCATGCGTGCCTCCTCTTCCTCTGGTATGGTTAATGCATGATGCCAGGTAGTGGAGACAGACGGAGAGTAGGATCTCATTATGCGCTGCGTGCTATCATTAGCTATGTACCACATGTGTCCGTCCTGCCAGCGGAGCCATACAAGAAACATCCTAATGCTCTCGCCTGCTTCCTGTGGGGAATCTTGCCCAACACACGCATACATACACGCACGCGCACACAACAACATAATCACGTGTATGAATACTAACACCTTCCTTTCCCAAAAGGAGTGGCTTCAGTATTATTAACCATTAGAAATGGGGAAAAAAATTCTCCTTTTTCCAAATAGTTACAACGTCCAAAATAAAAGAAAACAACAATTAAAATGGATTATGAAGTCTTTGAGAAAAAAACAATTGTAGTTTGAAAAACAGTAATTATTCAGCTTTGACAGGGAAAACAGGCACAAGTGACAGGTAGTGCAAACTAACTAAATACTGGTGTCAAATGTTTGCAGCATTTCCCAAAATGGCAGCTTTCCAATAATATCTCTGATAATTTAATTTATCACGCAATTAATTGATTTATTGCTTGTTGTGGCATGTAGGTCGGGTTACGGTGTTAAAGTACGCTAAGATTTGAAAACGTTTTGGGATCAGAACTGTGAATTTTTAGCATTCACGCCGGTTGATATCTTTCAGCGAGTCAGAAAGAGCAGCAATTACTGGATTTTGCTTTTTCTCTCTCCAACTACATGGAGAGTAGTGCAATACAGCAGTGCCCCTCCCCCAACTTGTTTCTGCCGGTCATCAGGTGGAAAGACACCAAACAGGTAAGGCAAACTCATCAACATTTTTCACCTTTTTATTCTATTGCTTAGCACTAAAATATCATAGGTAGTGATATTAGAATAACAATGGATTATTCTAAAGTAGTTTAGATATTTGCAGATGCTTTGCTTCTTTCTTTTTTGCCTGATATTAAGGTATTTTTACACAATGTTATACTGAGAATTTCTTTGGTTGTGACAGGTGAGATGTGCACCAATAAAAGAAAAAATAAGTAGTTATAAAGTAGTTAAACAAGACAAATTTAAAGATTGTTTGATGTCGCGGTCCAAAAAGTCAATAAAACCGACAATACTTCAAATGACCTTTGACCTGAAAAAAACTAGTTGCAAATGCATAGAAAAAAAAGTCGACTTTGGACTCAATGTGGCTGAGAAGTGGAAGGTGAAAAGCATTATGAGTATATAGTCATAATGGAGGGAAGAGAAATGGATTCTAATGTGCAGAAAGCGGAATCAAGAAGTATATTTTTGGATAAACTAATTTCAAAACTACATAATCATTTTTTTGGAGAACAACACAACAAGTGGCCTATCGGAAGCAGCAATTCAGCCTCAATCCAGCAAATTCACAAGAAAAAAACAAAACAACGTTCATCAACAAAAAATGCTGAAAAAGAAATGAGTGACCAGCTTTTCTGTGCCATCCGCTAATCAGGATGCGAGTGGGGCTGGGGGGCGACATTTCTCCAAAGCTCGCTGTTCATCAGACGTTCCTGAGCCGCTGAGAGGAGCAGCGGAGATTACACTCATCTCTTTTCTCGCTTTCTGTCTTTTCCTGTGGGTCTTCCTTTAAAAAGGAAAAAAAAAAAGGAAGAGAGACTCTCGACGGCCTCCTCCGTCGACGGGCCAAACGGCTGGCAAGCTTCTACGCATATCAATGCACAATTTAACTTAAGACTTGCATGGCAATAACCTAATTAGAAACGCCACCTTCTCATTTGAAGCCACAATGTAAAGGATAAAGCTCTTTGCCGCCATGTAATATTCAGTTTTTCTTTTTTTTGTGTGCCTTTTTTAATAAGTCCTTAGCATATTTAACACTTTCACCAGCCAAATGTTTTAATATCTACCAGAGAATCCGGGCCATGGGTGGTGAAGATTGCTGCTGAAGAGTAAAAGGGAGGTGAGCCGGGGTCTGTTTAAAATTCAGAAAAAAAAAAAGAAGAGAAAAAAAAAGGCAGCTCTTCGCAAAAGAAGGTAGGAGGGAGAGAAAGAAATATTTAAAATATTATCCGGCGCTTTGATTTGATTAAAACCAGACGAAATTTACACGTTGCATAAAACGGGGGGACTTCAAAACCTTCCAGAAGGAATCGGGAGTTCAAAGAGAGGCAGATAATGCTGGAAATTAACACGGCAATAAATTTGGGTGGGATGGAGGAAAAATGTGGGGATCAATGGGAATTACGGAAAGTGATCTTAAATGTTTTTTGTACAACTTAGAGGGAATTCTGCACAAAAAAAATTAAATTAAATTAAAAAAACGACCCGATTTCTCAAGTTTTAAAGCGATGTCGTGGCACCAATCGTCAGAGGTTACACGTACCTCTGAGGTAAGCCGACAGCATTATTTTATCCCGGACTGGTGCAGATACCCTGAGCTTTAAATACAGCCATCAGATTTTGACCTGTCAGCACTAAAAGAGAGAGAGAGAGAGAAAAAAAGAGAGAGAGAGTGGTGAAAGAGTAATGAATTGAAATCAGAGAGGAGTGTGTGGAAATGGTTTAAAAAGAAGGGAAAAAACAAAGAAAAGAGAAAGAGAAGCTGTCATGACAAACAGGAAACTACATAAAATACAGTGAAAGGGAAGAAGAGAGGATCACGGTGTCAAGGATTTTTAGGAATTGGCGTTCGCTCAGCTACGAAGAAGCAAGCGAAGGTGGCGGTGTTACCGACAGCTGCTTGCCATCTCTGGGAAGGAGAACTTAGATCGGTGAGGAGAGGGAGGCGAAGAGGGTGGAGAGGGGCAGGCTAACGGCAAGCCTCGCTACAGTTAGCTGACACAAAGCCCAGGCTCTGTCTTCTGGGATGGAGAGAGGGGGAAATAAGTGGACAAAGAGGGAAACAGCGAGGAGACAAGACAGGCTGACGCACTGTCGAGCAAACATGCAGAGAGGAGGAAAGAGGAAAAAAAAAAAAGACGGGGGCAGCGAGGAGGGAGACGGAGGAGAGTGAAACAGACAGACAGCTCCGAGAGGGATTTGTTCTATTTGCATGCGCCGGGCTCCCATGGGGGTCCGGGCTCGGCTCGGCAAGCCGAGAGCACAAAAGATAACACTTAACATATTTGCTAAAAGATGACAACCCTGCCTGGATCTCGTTTGAAGGGGCCCCTTTGTCAGGATGCTGATACGGACACGGCCGAGGTTTTCCTTCCATCTGCGTGTGTGTGTGTGGAATAAAATAAAATAAAATAAAACACAATATTTCCCCACGACCGCCACAAGTCCCATGGGTGGCTGGCGACACAACACGCGCCGATGGCTCCGGGACGGTGAAACGGCTTTTTAACGGTAAACATTACGGAGTGATAGGAAGTGTCAGAATAATTTATTTATACGGCCCCTCTGGGAAACGCCGAGGCACCCTCTCTCTCTCCGTGTTCGTTTGAGGGTCCACATTTAGATAAATAAAGGCGGCACTTTTTCCTCACTGCCTATTATGCCTCTGTCCCTATTAACTGTACTGGAGGTCCGCCAGAGATGTGAGGCAATACGTTATGTGTATAATGAGGGGGATTATTGCTACTGTCACTGGTACACTCACACGCAGCAGATGTAAGATCTGAAGCCACGGAAGGTCAGAGTTAAAGGAACAAACTCAAATCGGATTGTCCACGTAAAAAAAACAACAACAAAAAAAAAACAACACTTCCGTCACACCAGGTGATTTTCATAATGTCAAGTAAAAACAGTCGGCCAGTAATTTCGAAAAATAAAAAAATCTGGAACACCATCTGACTGCTTTCCTTTTCAACGCAGCAACTAGACGAAGATATTTAATAAATTAACATCCTCAAATTGGGAGCAGGCATTTGTTGTTTCGTTCATCTTTTATTATTATAAATGAATTTTAATTTAGCGTTGTCTTGATAAATTCCAATGAATGTTTTTTTAAATGCACCCCAACAAATGTCCTCAAAGTCAAAATTGCTAGCTTTAATATTTCCGCCGCCGTTTGTTCAATGAAAGTATCAATAAATTTGAGAAAATGATTAATTTCAGTTACTGCGTGCTGTTTAGTGATACAAATTGCACTTCTTTATGTGACTGGTGTCCTGAAGAGGCGCAAAACAAAAGAGTTTGTTTTCTAAGAACAGCATTTGCTTTTGTAGGACTATAAAAGCTGCTTCATGCATTCATATAACGCATATAAAAAAGAAATAAAATAGTTACTATCATCATTTGTTATCACAATAACACCACAAAATATCATGAAACTTTAAGTACATGTCGCCTAAATCTAGTACTAATATGAAACTACTTAGATACGCTGTTGCTTTAAACCCCACAGCATGATGCTGCCACTTCCACGCTCTTAGCTTCCACTCATCTTTCTGTGACACATCAAGAGCCAAACTTTTCTCCCTTCTACGTAAGCGCAACGTGATTTTAGCCAGCTGACCTGCAGTGCACAGAAGGCGCAGTCACCTTCTCTTTAAAAGGGACTGCAAAAAATATATATAAACTATTCACTCTTTAAAAATTCTGCGTCACTCCGCCAAAGTCTTCCCAATAAATGTCCACAAGTCAGAGCTGCAGCTGCAGTTTTAATCCTTCACCATTAACCTGTTGCTCTCTCAAACCCGGAAGATCCACGCTACATTTTACACTTAAAAGGAGGAATGTAATAATAATAACGATAATATGCGGCGTATGATTAAAAAACAGGAGGGTTACCAGGCAATGCGGAAAAAAGTGCTGCTGCGCTGGTTGCAACATACAAACCGGAGCACAGGAGCAGCAGCAGGTGAGAGCTCGTGTCAAGAAGCGAATAAATATGTTTGTGCGGGAGGAGAAAGTGAGATCAAAGGTGAGAGGTCGAGTCTCGGCTAATGGCCGCTGCAAACCAAAAAGTACAGCCGTCTCGCTATCAGCAGGGCGCCGTGGACGGATGGAACCGAGCAGCGTCTCTTTTTAAACGCACACACACAAAATACCTGCCCCTCAGAATTGCGCAGATTTCTGCAGCGGCGATTTTGTTCGTAAATGTTACTGCTGAGTCTTTGTTAGTTCGCGTGAGGATGTTTTGAAGTGATAAGTGGGCAAAGGTTTCGTGAAATACAACAGATTAATTTTAAATTCTTTGCAGCAGCCAAGGCCTCTTTCAAAGAAACCCACCTGCTAGTGGAAATGTGGATGTTTTAATACCACAAAAGAAGAAAAATAGATCCAGGTCTGACGATTTCTCTAAAAACTGTCCAATTTCCCGAGTGAGATTCTGTTGCTTTGCAAAAATCTAATTGGATTACAGCAAACTGCACCACACGTACTGTCACTGATTATTAATTCCACGTACACATATTTGAGCACAATGCATTTTTCATGTATGAGTAAAAAATGAGCTATTTTCTTCCAGCAAGCGCACTCTTTTGTTTTTAATTATTATTAGTTTTATATATACATACAGGAATGAAAAGGTAAATGATCACTTACCATAGACGCTGCTGCTGCTGATCATGTCGTGCTGTAAACAAAAAAAGGGGGACAACTTGAATACATTTCAAGACAAAACAACAAAGCATGTTATAGTAAAAAAAATATATATATATATATATATATTTTTATTACATTTTATTGCTGTTTTCAGCAGCAGCAGTGTGTGATGTGCGAGGTGGGCCCTTGCAACTCGAACCTACATGCAAATGATTAGAAAGTGGAAACCGGGGCGACAGGCAGCGACAGGAGGGGGAAATAAATCAACTGGTGCGGCGCAGGTCGGAGTTAAATCTCCCCATGACGCGCCTCAAAATGTCCAGGCTCGATGCGAGGAGAGCGGGGCAACTTGTGGCCGCGCCGCAGCAGCTGCAGCCCCTCCTGGACGCCCGCTCTGTCCGCGGTGGAGCCAAAGCCACAACTTGGGGATATTTGTCTCCGTCTTTCGCTCCAGTGGGAGAGAGCTGCGCGGCCGACGCACACACGCACACACAGAATACGGCCAGTGCGTCTAGACGCGTCTGTCCTCTAATTTCGCCGCCGCGCAGGTGAACCGGTACAATTAAATAAATTAAATAGAAGGAAAAGATATATATAAACATTTAGCACACCTGAGGCGAGTGGAAACTTCTTAAAATAGCCAACCTGTCCGTGCGCGCACTAGTCCGAATTAAGCCGCGTGCGCACGCCGCTTCCAGCTTTTCTACAGACGCGCGCGCTCGCCGCAGCGGCGGATGCCCAGCCGGACCGTCCTCCCTTACCTGCGTGTTCTCCTCCTTTTTTTTATTTAAATAAATATATTTTTTTCTTATTCAGCGACAGGTTGACCCCTCACGCAGGGGTGAGTTGAGGTCGCATCGATCCCGAGGAGGGGGCTTCTGCCGGGTGTGGAGGTTAAGCCGGGCTGCGCTCGAGCTGAAACCATCCCAAGTTAACGCAGGAAACACTGACCACAGCCACTGCCATGTTGGAATTTCACCAGCCCCGAACAGCTGCTTCTCACACTGACCAGTGCGCTGCCCAGTGCGCATGCGCCTGCGCCAGTAAGAGGAGAGAGAAGGAGAGAGAGAGAGATGTGAAGAGGAGAGCAACTAATAATCTTTAGCTGTCAAACCGAAACCAAAAGCCATAACAGAGTAACAGGGATCTTATTAGGCAAAAATGGATCGAAAAATCACACATGGCATGACTGAAATTCAATTTTGAAGATGAGAAAAAGAAATTAGATTGTGAAACATTTAGTATCCTATGCAATTGAACAAGAACTTAAACTGTAAAAAAAGGGAATAAGTAGCTTAACCTGGTTGCAGACGTCTTAAACTTTGACTAATTCACATTTCAGCAATCATTCTTTTTACACATTCCTTATTATATGCATTCCTAAATCTGTCATCTCTTGTGCAGATTTTTGTTCTTTATATCATGTTAGGCAGTTCATGAACTAATGCAGAAAACTGAATTTTCCATTCTTCTACAACTTTCTAGGAGACACTAGAAGGTTTTGGGTCACAACTGATTGGCTGTTTTGACCGACCAAAACAAGCAAAAATAAAAACAAAAATAATCATAGTAAAAATAAAAAAATCACGATGCTTCCATCATTGTTGTGTTGTGTCAAAAAGTTGAAACAGTGTTGAAAATTCAAGTGTCAAGTACTATTTTTTTTACGTGCTTCCAAACCAAATCCCTTATGATGGCCGACTATATTAAGAAACAAAAAGATTCTTGATCGTTTTTACAATTTTTGTTCGTAGGTATTTCTGTGGCCACTGCATGTTAACAATGACAAATGACAAAAACAAAAACAAATGGTAAGCTGTCTTACTAAAGTTAACACAAGGACACAAGTATGAAACAATGGTGGAGACAGACTGAGGGAAGAAAGCTAACATGAAGAAAGCTGAGAGGAAAGTGTGCAATAACCAACCGTACCACAAAGAATACTAACAAAGAAATAAATTAAATATAAAGGAATCAACTGGAAAGGCAAGACAAATAAATAATCGAAACATAAACACAGATGGAAACCAAAACACCTCAGAGTTGTGGTTGTTTCCTCGAAAGCCCACTCCGTCAAGTACAGCTAAATATATTTCCCTCATCATCTACAAAATGAAAAATGCTTATAGAATAAATGCATGAGTTTATGACTTTCAAAAGTCTCTCGTATCAAATGAGATACTAAAGGGGAAAACACTGAATAATCTAGTCGATTGTTATCTGGTAAAATATCGAATTACCATTAAATAAAAGGAAAGGAGAAAAAGGATTCTCTAACACTTATAATATTTTCTAAGGCTTGTAGAAGGTAGTTGGTGACAAAAGAAAGTGAAAAACATCTGACAGGTTGGAAAATATAATTCAGGATTCCAGTAAAATGCCTAATCTACAAATCCCAATCTTATTTTGAGAAAGTTCTGGATTTCATAAGGTTCCAGAAGCTCTGTCTGAGCTTTGTGTTCAACCAGACCTGCTGACAAAATCTCAGAGACGTATAGATCGAAAAGATCTGGAGCGCGTAACTCTGCTTGCCCTTGAACTGCTATATAAAAGTCCAACAAAAAACACTTAGAAACTGCTAAATTTGTTGTTCTTTTTATTAATGGATGGGTGAACAGATGACGCACTCTTACGATGCTTATCCAGACTTGAATTGGATAAGATTTGGATTATAACTATTTTTTCCCAGCCAGCTCATCAGTAGTATGCAGCGACTGCCACTATTCACCAGACAAACGGACAAAAACCTGTCTCTCTTTGTTAAGACGGACAACGTTATTGCTTTTGAAATAGCAATTTTTAACGTCAATAACCTGTCTGTGTTGAATAAAGAGTTTAAAATGTAGTCTAAAGCTCATAACCAACTAAAGCGGATATCACGATGGTAACACCATGATCTATCAATTGATCTAAATCAAAATGTTAATCAAAATAAACCCGAGGGTTCCCTATAGAATATAGCATGAGAGACGAGACGTCCAAGAGTTTTTCTTATCCAAGAACAAACAAGGATGTTCTCTGACAAAGTCTCTGCACTTTGGCAAAGCATTCGACGAATAACTGAATATCATCGGCGCATAAGTAATAATAAATATTTCCAAAGGTTTCGCCCTTTTCATCAACCTCAACAAGTCTTCATCTAAATTTAAATATATGTGGGTGCTGTAATCTTTGCATTAAAAAAGTTACATAAGCCAAGCATGGGCACTTACCTCAGAATAAGGTGAGAAAACCATTCGGCGGCAGCCTAAATCATATATTTCCCAGTGATAATTACAACGAGGCTAGATGGAATTAGCAAATGAGGCTCTAATTAGAATGGAAATGTCCCAGTTAGTGGCTTATCAAAGCATCAGCAGGGAGACCAGGTTTGAACAAGATATCAAAGATGGAAGCGCTGTCAGTTCATTGGTACAAGTAACACCCCCATTAGGTTGACAGCCTGCGAGTGTGTGTGGGTTCTGTGGCGGAAAGGAAGAAGAAAAGTTCTTAATGGCAAAATTGTATATGGTTAATACAACAAACAAAGTATACATATTTATATATAGGTACCTTTTTGGCTTAGTTGTTTATCAGCGCGTAGGTCAGCATGCGGGCAAACGCATCTCAGCATGATGTCCTTGAATTACCCCGAGTGGGTGATTTGCTTTCTTACACCTTTTATTTCTCCACCTGCTTCTCTTTGCCCATCATTTTGATCATGAAGGCGTGACAAAAATGCAGGATTGGATAAATGAGAAAAATGTGCCCACGTTCTTTATGTAATTAATGATTAATTTAATAAATAAATCATGAAAAGACTCCCTAAAACGTCTCAAAAGAAGGCAATTTAGGAATACGAAGTTGTAAAATACTCAATCCAGATGTACTGAGCAGGCTTGGAAACTACATGAATTAAAACACATCGGGAGTTGTTTTGTTATTCAGGTACAAAGCGAAGCCACCTGCTGTTTTGGACCTGGATGTGGGAATTTTTGCACCAATCATGCATCAAATGGGCAGAAGAATTGGTAATCGAGTGTTCAGTCAACACAAGGGTTTTAAAAGAGCCTGCTTCAGAGTGATATTATTTTATGCACTTAATGCACAGATTTTGGGAAACGATTGATTTTAACCAACATTTGTATTCTTCCAATGCCATGGATTATTAGTACAACTCTCCATTTGTCCTGAAGGACTCATGAAGGTCTGCGACCGCAGTGATGAACCTCTTTCAATGTCTATTCTGCTGTTATATTTAAATTAGCCCAGCCCACAATGCAAACAGTGATTTGCCAGTAGTTAGATTTGATTGAAAACTCAGTTAATGGCCCTCTAATGGCGCCATGAAAAGGGGTTTTCTTTTTGTACCGCATTGCTAAACATTAGCCGCCATTCAGCGCGTAATGTTTAAGCGAGAGGAAACAGCCCTTTGTGTTATATTGCGGTGTGCGGGCGCCGCGTTACGTCCTTCCTGATTTCCATACTGAAGGCAGAAAGGTATAATTCGAGAGTGTTGAATATGCAGTTATGCTATAAAAGGCTCCCACACAGGTATGGAAAAGCCTTGTGTCAGAATACTTTTAGGTTTTGTGATTTGTGATGCGTCGTGTGTCTGATTTAATGACAACATAAATCTAAATAGATTCTAACTCATTAGCCGTTGGAGAGGTAATGATGTAGGTCTGTCACTAATGAGCTTAAGCTCTTAATTGAATAGGAGGGGGTAGAAGAACACACACGCATCTATATATGAATAGGATTACATATATATATCTATCTATATATATATATAAATAGTGCACACATCCACTTACAGATACAATTCTGCCTCCTGTGGTGAATGTTTTCTTCTTCTCTTTTCTCGCCCTTCTTCTACCTCACTCCCTCGATCTGGGGTCAAAAACAGGAGGGGGCTGCTTGAGCTACATGACCAGCAAAATTTCCTTCAGACGCACAGTTTAAAAACAGACCGCAAAGCACAGAGATCGGATTTATTTACGAAAGCGCAGCACCGCGAGGAGAATGATCTTAAACGCAAGGCAGAAACAAAACGTCTAATCCCCGAACGTCACACAAATCAAACCTGTGCTACCTTTTGCCACATATAAGAGGGGAGAGAAAAAACTGAAACTTCTTTGATGTCGCCTCTTCTGTTTTTCATCTTTTCTATTCATCTTCCCAATAATTATCAGCACTTAACCTGTCATGTCTGCCAAGACGTAAAAATGCCAGAATCCATTTGGATAACGAGGTGAGCTTATAGGATAAAATGCCTATTCTCTTATGTTACATTTGAAGCAGGATGTGTTCCCTTGGTAATACGGGCAATGAAAATGATGATATCCAATTTCATAGTACCTTCTATCAAATATACCCCCATGTAAACAAAGCCCTGCGTGAATGGGGGGACAATGGAGGAGGAATCTCAAAGCCAGGAAATCCATGGGGAGAAAAAAAAAAAGAGGAGAGATTAGAAAAGCCCAGACACTGTTTCCAGCAGCTCAGATAAAGGAGAGAGAATAATGTAGGAAAATAGAAGAAGGGATGAGTCGCCTGTGCTTAGAGGCTCAAGTGTGGCCAATCCCCTTTCATGAGCCCAGACTAGCGCCCTGATGGGACTCGGCGTAGATTTGAGCAGAGCCTATTGAGCGTAAGCTGCTAAATTTGGCAATGAAGGGAATGTGATTTACTGTAAGCTCCAGTGGGCCAAGAGCAACGCAGCCGCCGGCATCTGCACACTCACATACACGCGCGCACACACGCCTGAGAGCATAAAAACACTAACAATAACTCACTCACTCTGTTACTGTCTCTTGCTCTCTCGCTCATTCTCCCCGACACCCAGTGTGAACGGCTGGCTGGCTCGGCTCGCCGCCCCGCACACACACCAGCGCGGCCACTCATGCGGCCCGGCTGCACTGACTTTGACAAATAACCAGGAAGTCCTGGTGTTGCCTTAAAAACTCCAACTTGTTCAGTTGCAATTCTGCATTTGTCCTACTTTAATGGCCGTGGAAGTGGCTTTGGAGGTAATCTGTCAGTGATTGATTAGAGTCCGGCCAAATCCTCACCACCCTCCCACCCCCACCCAACAGAGCGCATTGTTAGGCGGCAGGCCCCACTAGCTATTGCCGCCGCTCTTCAAGGTGGAGAGAGATGGGACAAGATGGAACGGCAGTCACACGCAGACTTATTGAGTGCGGCGGTATATCTGTGAATCAACTGCAAAGAAGTTAAGTCGCATTGATAAAATTAATTAACATTAATTTCTAAGTTGAGTAAGTAAGTAAGTACAGAAGACTTCTTACAGCAAGAACTAGTTTTACTTTCGTAAAGGAAAAAGCTAAGGAATAAGGAAGGGATGTGGAGCTAAGGAGCGATTATGAGTCTAAACTTTCTAAGTTCGTCAATAACCATTTCCCCCTGGATTGTTCTGTCAGATCCACAAAGTCTCATTGCAGCTAATAGGCCATATTATCTTCTTTTATCGCTGCGCAGATTTAATCAATTGTTATATTTCACGTGCTGCAAATGAATAAGTCCGCTGACGATTCCATCCCCAATGAGGTAATCATGAGTTCTATACCATATTAAAATTTGGTATATGAGGTCAGAATGCAGCAATCGAATTAAAATAGAAAAATATTGCATTTGAGTTTTCTGGGGATTTTTTTCCCCCTCATCTGCGATACTTTCCTCGTCTCTTCAATGAAAGCGAGAACCTATTTGCCAAACACGCAGGCTCCGACTACGACAATGTTCAACATGAATCTTAATATCACTTAAGTGATAATTATTTCTGCTCACCACAAACCTGACTAACAAAATAGAATTCAATCAGAGCCTCCACATAATGATAGTCATTATGAAAATAATGAACAAAAAAAGTAATAATGACATCCCTGCCTGCATTCATACCTCTTTTTCCTCACACATCTCCATGGTGATCTGAATTCCTTTTTTCACCAACTCTGTGTTCTGGCTGGCCCACAGACGCTTTAATCACATTGTTTATGGTAAACCAAGCGTAGTGTGCGCGCTCTGTGCGTGGATTCATTTAATTAACCACTTGAGAGGTGTAGCAGAGTCTGCAGTGGCTCTCCGTTGTGTCCTGCAGCGGGGAAAGCGGCGGTGATTGTTGCTGACCAGTCCATCTCTGCGATTCTCTCTGTTGGCTCTTTGAAATTAGATAAATCTCCCTCAGAGTGGGAATATTTCCCTCGTAACGCTAATGCGAGCCAACGTCTGACAATCAAGTGTAATAAAATTATCAGAAAATGATCTCACCACGGCGGCACAGGAACAGATTACACATGCTGGGAATAAATGATAAATCACAGGCTGTCGTACAACTCCCAAGTCAAAAGCAGCAGTTTGAGGGGGGGAAAGAAAAGAAAAACAGAATCTGAAATCAAACAGTAGAAATGTCTTAATTAGAATTACTTTTTAAGCAGGGGAACCTTTCCGACAAATTGGCTGGATTGTACAATGGAAGAAATTCAGAAAAACGCTTCAATAAAACTTGGTGTCATGGCAAAGCTAAAATATATGCGCCCTATCATCCTTTATCCTTCCTCAGGTCCTTCCTTTGTTCCTATCTTGCTCTTAATCTATCTTTTCTTTCTCTTTCTTACCGCCTCCTTTGTGTATTTCCCTACAACCCAACTTTTCTCTTTCCTCCATTCCTTCTCTGTGTCCTTCCACACTTATTTGTATCCTTCCTTCTGACTTACATTTTGTCCCCTCTTCCTTCCTCACGCTTTTATTTTATCCTGTTCTACTTTCCTTTCTTGCTTGTGTTCTTTTTCACATCTCTCTTTCCTGCCTTGCATCACCGTGTCCTTCCTTCTTTGCTCCATTGTTTGTGTTTGGGTGTATTTCGCACAACCTTTCCCTTTGCTTACTTGGTAAGTGAGATGGAGAACAGGCACCAGGGGATGTTCCAATCAGAGTACATGCGCTGATGTACAAACATCACATGACATTATTAAAGTTGTTTGCGACAGAATTTGTTTAGCTATGTGCAGTAGAATGGCCAAAATAAAGTACATTTATGGTCCAAATCCAACTGAACATCTGTAGTCACAGCTTCAGCAAAGAAAAAAACATGAAATGGTTGCGAATACTTTCTGAAGTGCTGTAAAAGACCCCGTTAGGGATAAAAACGTACCTCTTTTCCAGCAGTAGAGCAAGAAAAGAGAGAACATATATCACAAATGGCAGTAAGGACTGAAAATGTCTCTTGCTGTTCAAAAACATCCAATTTGCAGCAGCTATGCATTGGTGACGTTTCCTATCTATGTGCTGATGACACCATCTCTCCGTTCATTTTTAATTATCCGTGTTGCTGACCAGCAAAGAGAAATACATTTAAAAGATAAACAGATCCTGCTTCTCTGCCTTCTCTTAACCAAAGAGTAAGTAACATCCCATGCCTGTTTAACACATTTATTTTGCTCACTTTACACCGACTTTCATAGACTCTGATTTACATGAGTGAGAACTTTTTCTGGCTCACACACGGCTGGTGTGTGTGTGTGTGTATGTGTGTGTGGCGGACCATGTCCTTGAGGTTTACTCCTTTGATTCAATAGTGCTCCACATGGACGGACTCAATCAGATACCTCAGACCCAGTGAAGGGTGATGTTCAGTGGAGCTGAAGTTACTCAACAGCAGCTCCTCTGAGAAAACACAGGCTGGTTCTCAGACGGTGTTTACATGTAAAGACAACACAGACCTGAATTTTTACCACATAAAAAAAGATAGTTTATCTTGATGAAATACAGTTATTGTTGACGAGTGAACGGATTATTATCTACATTATGCAGATTTCTAAATTAAAAAGCACGCTTTATGTCAGTGGGTGGAGAGTAAGTAAGAAAGCAAAGTTGTTGTTTCTTCAGTGTGGAAATTATCAGGCGATTCTCAGAAGCTAAAGAAAAGGAAGAACAGGTGTAATTGAAAGCAAACGGACATAAATATAGCGCTGCAAAAATCTAGTTTTTGTCTGTTTTGGCTTTATTGTCTCCCCTATATGTTTCAGATAAAACAAATTAGAATATCAGACAAAGATAATCTGACTAAATACAGGATCCGTTTGATCAAATGGTAATTTAACTCTGATTAAGCACATTTTTTTGGAAAGGCGAGTTTAGTTTTTGACAGGAAAGCACTTAAATTGAAACCAATTACATTTATAAACCTAAACAATAAAAAATAAAAAAAATAACAGCAATAATTTGGTTTATTTAGCTGAATATGCAGCAGGACAATTAACTAAAGCATCCCGGCAGGTTCAACTATAAATAGCAATAAAACCTCAATCTTGGAGTGGCCAAGCAAGCAACCCTTTGTGTTTGCTTTAAAATAATACCACAAAGATGAGTGGGCCAACATTCCTCCACAGCGTAGCAAAACGACTCATTCGTCAAACCCATAAAGGAGGAAATACTTGCATAAAGCAAATATCACAGCGTTTTCACCGCAAATAACACAAAAGGATGCCGTGGACTTCAACATATGGGGCCGTCCCGCCTCTCCAAACATTTGCGCGCAGGTATTGAACAATAACTTTGAAGGTCCGGCCGAAGTACTTGGAATGGCCAGTAGGTTCGTACTCCAAGAAGCCATTACTCCTTGAATACCTTGAGGATAATGAAAGTGGGCTAGAGGAGAGCGGAGATGGAAAACCGTGCTGTTGGAGTGCACTGAGCCATTGCAAATTTCTGTTTGAACCCATAACACTGTGCCCATGTGACAAATGATAGCAAACACAGAGCCTGAGCCATTCGAGGAAGATTATAGTCAGATGGACACAAACTGAGCCCCTCCCCCTTCCCTCTCCATGAAGGTGCTTTCTTTTTCCAGCTCCAGGTGTTCACTGTTCATGTTTGCAATTACATTCTCGGCCCTGTTCAGCTGACCACACTTTATTTGTATTTCTGCAACAACCCATCAAGTCAGGTAACCTTCAAGGATAATTTCAGTTTATTTCAACCTGACGTATTTTCCATCAGTGGCCATAAATGATGCTTTTGTGATCGTTGAAATGGGAATTTGCACAAAACGCACTGTGTCGCTTTGAAACATCTGTTTCTCTCAAAAGAGAGAGAGAGAGAAAAAAGGCGCAGAAAGTCTCTTTGGAGTCCCTCTGTTGCTCGTCAAAGTTAAGCTAAGTTGAATGAATGAATGTCCTCGGGACGGTTCATGCAATCTGGCCGTCTTTAATAGTTTTGATAGCAACTGCAGTGCCATAATTAAAGTCAGGCTCATACATGAGAAAACAGAAACATTTCAGGTCATTTTTTTGATACAAAAATGATCTGTAGAAAAGGACTGGACTTTAATGTGGTAGATGAATAGAAAGTAGTTTGTAATTGTAAAGAGTAATAAAAACATACCTAATTTTTATACTTAAGCATGTTGTGGAGTTACATATCTGAAATTTTGCCTAAATTGTTTTTGTAAAATACCTCAAACTAAGTCTGATTGGATAGAGACATTGTTTCTTTAACTCTTGCAAAATATTGATCTTGACATTGGCATACATAAATATGCTCTGGATGCATGTTTTATAATTAATATCCAGCTGGATTTCTACCATCATTCCAGATTTTATTTCAACATTACTCTGCATTTAGTTCTATCCATCTTCTTGTCAATTCTGACCAGATTCCCTGTCCCTAGTGAAGATAAACCACTACAAACCATTTTATCTACCTGAACAACTATCTGGCTAATAGTTCTGAATACTCTAAATATCTCAAGGTTCAAAACAACAACCAATAAGTTACTCTTTGTATTTTGCCTTTTTAAAACAAATTACTTTGTCAGACTATGTGATTGTTCATAATTTAAAAAAAAAAGTTTTGCAGGAATTGTGTTGCACTATGGAGGACTGCCCGGTCCGTTTCTGCTGCGAGTCACATGTCAATTTGTTACACTTCTGTAGAACTAAATATTGGCTGGGAGCACACTTCCTGATTGGCCATTTTGAAGCAGAGGAGTACGCCTGCATGTCCTGACCTCTGCCCGTTGTTTCTTCATGCTCGGCTGTATAACAAGACCATCACGCAGCACCGACGGGAGACGGGTCTCAGCTGCTCGCGCTCTTATCAGAATGGACTGCGCGAATGAGACGCCTTGAGGAAGTATCAGTAAACAACACTATAGGGTTCCAGTTGCTATACGCTCAGGCGCTCATGCAAAATTCAGCGCTCTCGTACGTACACTGAGAGGGAGGCGAGGCAGAAGGCAGGGGTCATGTTTTAACTGGGAAAGCTTCAGAACTCAGCAATTTCCGACCTAATCCCAGCCGTAATTTTCCCGAAAGGTGACCTCGGAGCGTGAAACAGAAATACTAATTGCTGCACTTCTGGCGGCTCTGCAAAGTGCGCGCGCACCTGTTAAAATGCCAGGTCTTTCTGGTATTGAAGCAATTTTAAGAAATAAAACAATAGTTAATCATTCTCCAGACTTTTTCCTACATTAAATGTGACAAAGCATCCTGAACTTGTCAAAGCACCCTCTGATTCAGCTTCACCAATTACATCACTTATATTTGACTCTTCTCTGATGAAGGACATGGCAAACTCACCATCACAGAATCCACCATCAATTCTACTGGGATTTAGACACAGCTTGATAAAAAGGTGAGACCATCTGTAATAAAAATATACAACTAAAGCTAACCTGGACCGTGAAACATGACCCAAAACACACAAATAAATCCATCAAAGTCTGTCTGAGAATTAAGAAATGGAAAAAGTCTGGGCCTAGTCAAATCATAGAATCAAAGGAGGCTGGCTACAGATGAAGGATACCGTTTGAACAGCTGAAAATGAAGAGTGGAAGACACTTAGCTTAGACTGATAGATGGCAACAAGTGTCATTTCAGTCACGGGGGTTAACACCGGGTATCAAAGCAAAGAAAAAGCTAGGAAACGTGCATTTTGGTGATATCTTTTGGGGTTTTTTTGGGTGACAAAAAGGAAAAAAAAGTTTTTTTTTCCAGAGAAAAATAAGAAAGAATTTGACACCAACATGTGAACATTTTGTTTTTTAAAGAACTGAACATTTTCAGGATGTCCCTGTAGTTTTCTCACAATTGCCTGCCACCAAGTTTGACGCCTTTTTATAAATTTTCCTTTAAGATCTGTTTTTTCAGGTAAACTGCACTAGAGACGGGGGTGAATATCTAAATTATTTACATCCCCAAAATGTAGCCGTTTCATCAGCGACGTGTTGCGCCTCGCCAGCCGCCGAACACACGAAGGCGTTGGAGCGGCCGCTGCCGAACTCCGGCTTTAATCTCTCTCCGTCTTCCTCCCCCAGTCCTTTAATGGTGTGATCGCCCTTAACTCCACTGTAAATCTCTCCCCAATGGCTTATGGTTCAAATTAATGGCCCTGCCATAAGTGTTTGAATTTCATGAATTGTAATAATACTTACATCACAAGACACATGAAGTCATGTCTCCTTCTCTACAGTGGAGATATGATACATTTTAGTGGGATGCACAAAGTGGTCCCCTGGTAGGGTAGTGATGTATTCTAATAGACTGTGCCGGCCAACCTCCGGGTGTAGATATTCATGATTCATATTTGAGGGCTGCAGAACGTTTAAATGGGACATTAAGTGGCAAAGAATATTAAAACACTATTGGCTTTGTGGAATAACTGGAACGTTCGCCAGCCGAGTTATGGCTCTTTTATTTTCCTTCCCCTTTTAAACGCGTCCTGCATCAAAATATATTAAAGTCAAGCTGGAATTTTAGTTCTCTTCGCTTTTTATGAAAGCGAATATGAATTATGATAATGCCATGCGACTTTTGAGCCTTTTTTTTTTTTTCAGTCCCCCAGCTTTTGAGGCTTGGGGGATGCTTTCCAATTGTCAGCTGTCAACAAACTGTCAAGTCACACGCGGGTGAAACGGAGGACATCATCATGTTTAGCCTGCAAACACTGATATAAGAGTCTACTTAGTATCAGCTGTCAGACGTTGGTGACTAAAGTCAATCAATCAATCTCCTTAAAAGGACTCAAGATTTTTTTTTTCTTTTTTTCCCCCAATTTTGAATTTTCACCAGAAATTTTGCGGTGATTTGTGCACAAAACGGTTTCATTTGAGTTGAGAAATAAATGTGGAAATGCTGTGAGCCTAAAAAGTCACATATTGGTGCTACATAAAAAGCAAATTATGCTAAAAAATAATAGATATATTTTACAAAGTGTGAGAGAAGATTAAGTTCAAAGAGCAGTTTGAGACGTAATCGAACACAAATGATTAAGAGCTGCTATTTTGAGCTGCAATTGCTTATTTTCAAAGATTATTAATATTTCTTACGTTGTTCCAACTACAACCACAAACTTCCATGGATCTTATTGAAATTGTACATTTAGAACACAATAAAAATTTGTGGTGTATAATTGTGAAGGAAAACAGAAGTTTCAAATTGTTTCACAAACAAAACTATTATTTGTCATTTTTTTCCTCTCCTGTCAGATCAGACAGGGTGTTTGTGAACATTTGTTTTCTTCTGGATTTAGTCCTGAACTTTGAGTTGGCCATCCTTCCACACTTATTGTGATCCAAACTATTAAATTGTAGTTTTGCTGGCATTTTTGCCGCCTCTCACATGTTTCTATCCAGAATTGTCTCCACGTCCAGAAGGACGATGGATGCAGCATCTCTAAATCTTAAACTTTTGCCCAGTGCTGCATTCAGAGGGAGTTTAGGACAATTACGGGTGGATGTTGTGTGTTTATGACAGCACATGGACCCTGAAGTGTGTGTGTGTGTGTGTGGTGCAGCAGGAGGACAGACCTGATGATCCCCCTGTCTCCTGGTGACTGTGTGAAGCCAGCCAGCCGTGGCAAGGCTGCCATAACTACCAGTTGAGCTCTGTCAGGGAGATGACCCGCTCTCTTTTCAACAAGACCTGCCACGCTGACAGACAGACAGCAAGACAGCAAGACAGGCAGGCGGAGAGACAAAAGACACCACATGTGCATATTTTAATCCGAGTACTCGCCGTCTCGCTCCAAACGGCTAAAAACCCGGGAAAAAGCCGTAGGTGTAATTGGACTGCAGCAGCACAGGTCAAGAGTCAATGGTCTTATTTGAGGGCTAACACCATTTAAGACTAATTTGAGACTATGTGTTATTGTGCCTTTAACTAAGTTTCTAACCCGATCTGTACAGAGGTTCATTGTGCTTTTAAAAGAGACCTGCTGCCCTGCAAAAGGCCATCTAATGGTTTTTCAACCCATCAGTATTACTTTAATGTACTGTAGATCAAAGGATAAAACATCCACTTGTGCAGATGAGGGGGAAAAAATAGTGAAGTGCATTGAAGATTTTAGATGTTCTTTACTGAGAAATCCATTTGGATTCAAACGGCGAATCGGTACCGTTTCCTGAACTATTAAGAAGCACTTAAACATCATCAATGTTAATGCTTACAATTTGCACAATTAAAAAAATTTTTATAAAGGGACTATAGAAATAATGCTTTGTGAGAAAAGCTTTGCGGATCACGAATATGACTTTGTATATTTGTATTTGTTCGCGTCCTGCCTCCGTATTTATTCGACACACTGTGTGAATTAGTGCTTCCTTGCTGTCACCGGTGTTTACATGCGAGTGGCGAGGTCGGGACCCCGGGCTCGAGGCTCGTCCCCCAGAGAGCGCCGCTTCCATCGTGGCCGGCTAACAGTACAAACAATTAAAAAACCCCGCGGCCGCCAACTCCTCCGCCCCCTGAGGGGGGGAACTGTGGGCTTCCTCCCACTGTCCCAAAGACCCCCGCTCGGGTCGGAGAAATTGCTGCTCCGCACTGTGAGAGGATTCAGAGTAAACCCTCAGTTATCCGGTCTATAACGATGCTGCTGCTGAGGATGGAGAGGCAGGATCGATACGGCTACAGCCTGTGGACCAGTTGGAGACAAGGGGCTATTATCAGGATGTCCTTTCCTTACCACCTGAGCCACTTACAGGCTTAGGATGGTCACCTTCTTGCCCAAGCCGCAAAATTAAAGACGTCTCTTCTATTGAGAGGAATTAATTATTCCTATGTGGTGAAGATGGACCAGGAGAAGCTTGTGAAAATGTTTTACAAAAACAGAACGGCTAAAATGTCTCAATTAGGTACAAACACAAAAATTAATATTTCAAATGCATCAAATCTGATTAAAAAAAGTAAAAAAGTAACTCAGTTTAAATGGGATGATGAAGAAAGTTCTCTACCTGTTGCTGTGGATCAGAACAGTCTCTTTCTAAAGAGAGAATATAACATTGACTGGCTCACAAAGACAAAAAATTATTTGAAATATTTCCAATCACATCAACTTATTAGAGAAGAGTGCCAAGGCTTTCATTAAACTGTGTGATATATAGGAGCAAGCAACTGAATTATATTTTAAACCGAAGTGACTAAATCATAATAAAAAAAAAGCTCTTAACAAGAAGGCCATGCGACACGAATCCTTTCAGTAGCTCAATCAAGAGCACAAATGTTTATTTTTTAGATTACAGAAAGAAAAAAAAAGGTTTGGCTTTCAGAGAGGGGTTTTTAAATGTCCAACAAAGTAGAAATACAATAAGCTGCTTTTCATAAATAGAAGTTGATCCACACGACCGTGAAGAATAGAAAAGATCCAGAAATTTCTGTTTTTACTTTACGCTATTTAATGCAGTTCCTTCCTTAAACAGCAGAGGCTAACTCCCGAGAACACTCCTTGAGTATCAAATGAGGAATGGCTGAAAAAAAGTCAAACTAGATATAAAGGAGGGCTGCACAGTGGCGCAGTTGGTGGCACTGTTGCCTTGCAGGGTTTGATTCTCGGCCTGGAGTCTTTCTGCAGTTTGCATGTTCTCCCTGTGAATACAGGGGTTCTCTCTGGGTACTCCAGCTTCCTCCCACAGTCCCAAACATGACTGTCAGGTTATTGGTCTCTGCAAATTCTCCCTAGGTATGAGTGTGTGTGCTTCTCGCTCAGAACATTAGCTGGAGATAGCTAACCCACCTCCACAACAGAATCACTGTAAGTCAAACGCAACACAGACTTTAGAGTTGTGCCAAAACTCGATGTTCCACAAAATGCACTTTCCATCATCTTAGGCAATATTTTCCTGAGACGTACAAAGAGGGTCAGCAATAGCAAGACTTAGTCCTGAGTTATAATTTATACTTATGAAAAGGTAGGTCTGAAATTTAAGTAGTTTTTTTTTATTTGGTGATCTTTAAACATTTTTATTAAACCTTAATATCTACTTATTTTTGTTACAGTGGCTCCAAAAATAAAAGACGAACTAAACAGCTTTCTGCGTGTTATTTCATTAGAGGTGAAATTACTGGAAGATAGTCATTTCTGCAAGAGCAAGCAAACAAAACAGACCTGAACGCATGAACATATTTATTTATTTAACTTTTCATCCTGCAGCTGAAAACTATTTGCATCTTACTCCCTGGATTAGCTTTTTTTTTGTAGACAGTGTGTAGGTGTTTTTTTCTGTACTCCAAGTTCTCAAATATACAACTTTTCTTTCTTTTTTTTTGAGGGGAAAAAGTTTGTTGGGTGCAACTAGTTTAGCTTTAATACACAGCTGACTGACAGCCAGCGCCACTGGGAGGAGGGGAGTAGCAACCAATGCTGCATATGGTTTGAGGAATTTCTTTATTAGAGTAGGAATAAGTAAAAAGGGCATATACCACTGGAACATTATTACGGAAAATTAAAGTTGTTCTGAATCTGATATTTTTATCACTTTAAATGAAAAATTAAAGCCTAATTTTGACATTGCATTGGCTCTGCATGTGACACTAAATTACTTTTTTTTTCTGTATTTGAAATTTTGCTTTCTGTCTTGCATTAACATATGAAAAGTGTTTCTTTTTTTCCTGCAATAAAAGTTTCCAAACATACAACTTTTTATTTCTTGAAAGGGGGACAAAGTTTTTGGGGTTTATCTAGTTTGGCAAAAATACACATACGGCTGACAGCTAACAACACTGGGAGTGGTACTCAGTTTGGTCATTATTCAAGGATTCTATTATTATTTGAGGAGCAATAGGCAAAACCAGCTCATACAACTCAAACAATATGATCAATATGTTTAAACATATTGAATCTGAATCCTTTGCTTTAAGTGTTTTGGACGAACTTGAAGCCTAATTTATGTTCTTGCAGACGCTCCGAATATCCACGATACAAAATTAAAAACGTGCTTCCTGTCCGTTGCTTTGAAATCTCTTGAAGAGAAGCGAGGCTGCTGCAAAATGAATCACAACTGCGAGAGCGCGCAAATAATTCAGACTCATGGGCTTTTCCTGGCCTTGACCTCGCATCCAGAGTGAAGTCTGTTGGAATCAAAGGCTTCGGATTTATTGGTGGACACAGTTAACGTAGACGCCAGTCTGTAACATAACCAGTCAGCCAACCAGTTATCTCCCTGGACATATGCTGTGTCCACCGCTCCAGAGTCCTGCTGTCAAAGCCACTGCGAATCCTAATGATCACAGCAGATCTCAGCGCCGCAACGCGCAAACACAGACGCGCGCGGACGCAAAACGCACACATACACACTCCACCGGTCTTCGCTCCAGGGGTCCTGACAAAATAGGAGACGGCGGGGACTCGTCAGAAGACAGCACCGCCGGTGCGCTCCACCTGCTCACTGATTCTTACGCCTGGAGGAGCCTGAAGGCGCTGCCATCACACACCCACCCTGCCTATGGTACACACGCAAGTATACAAATCAATAGACAAACACACATAAGCCCGCACACTTACACATACAACCTCACTGCACGTATTCACTTCCTTATCTTCGGCATACTTCTCACCTCATCCCTTCCAAGTATCTGTTCCTCTTGTGCCCCCTCCAGTTCGACCCCGTCCATATCCTGATGTTTGTCCTCCCTTCCTTCCTCACCCCAAGTCCTCCTCACTGATGCCCCCCCGCCTCCCATCCCCTCCAACTGCAGAATGCATGAAACATCCACACATACACCCACCTGTGCACACTTTCTAACCTGTCAGGTAACATCAGAGGAGGGGAGAGCTGAAGAGACATGACAGTGTGCTGAAGGAATCATGTGCCAGAAACACAGACCTCTCTCCGTTCGTCTGTGCCGTTCTGGAACACAACAAGCTCGAGCCTCCACTCCCTCCCTCCCCATCCCTCACCTTTGTTAGGGATCAGACCTGTTCGGGGGGAGCTGGAGAAACTCCAACAGTCGGAGCGGAGGGAAGACACGCTGAGGAGAGGAGGAAGTTGTTGGGAAGAAGTTCTGATAATCAATAAGCGCAGAGGGGAAGTCGTAGAGGAAGAGACAGAGACAGGGAAGGGGAGCGGATGCTCGGTGCAGAGAGGGCCAAAAAAGCGGCGCCCAAAGGCCTTTTCACTATCCATCAAATTCAGCAAGTCGGCCCATGAGCTTGCAGCTGCCATATGTGGTGAACCATTTCCACAGCAAAGTCCAGCAAGTCAGCAACAGCCCCAGCAGATGATTTCTTAGAGAAGAAAAAAAGCATTTAAAACTAAAAGGCAGCATTTTTAAAGTTAACCGTTTTGTATTTGGGCTGAAAGAAATCCATAATAATAACATGATATGTATTTTGGGGAAAGAGGTTTGACTAACAATAAAAGATAATCTCTGGTGTTGTTTTTTTCTTTTATAATCCTTGATTTAGTTTAATAATTTATTGATATAAAATAAATCGTAATCGAGAAATGTCAATGAATCTCTTTACTTCTTTAAATGAACCTTTTTATTCATCCTCCAGAATTTATTCCAACAGGACAAGAGGAATTTAAGCTGCTGAACAAATCTGGAGTTATTCAAGACCTGACCACCATGTTTACTTACACACTGTTTTGGTTGGACACCACATAAAATGGGATGAAGACATTTTAAAGCATTCCCCTTTTGTCTTCCACTTCAGAATATTTTCCTGTGGATCACTAAGATGTACTTAATATTCTTTCTTAAGGTTTTTGAGGTTTTCTCTCATTTTTCCCCAATTTCTTTCTTATAATTCAATAATCAACTCTGGCCTGAACTGAGGAGAGTTTTTTTTTTTTTTTGACCTCCTGAATGATTCGATTGCCTGTTTTTTTTTTTGTACTTTTCGTTTTTCTCTCATTTCTCTTTCTTATCACTTTTCTTTTTCATTCTTTCCATCATCCCGTTACACACTTAGCACCTGTCAGTACATTTCCATCCCTATCCTTAGTTCCCCTGCATATCCTTTCCATCTCTATCGCTCTGCCTTGTCAACCTGTACAAATCATTTTCTCCATTCTTACAGTCTCCCCTAACATACAGGTCATTATACACCCTTCATTTGGCCTTTGCCACCTCGATCTTTACTATACACTGCATCTCTTCAGCCCTCTCAGAAAGCTGAGAAGAGATTTGTAAAGGGGCAAATACTTTTTCCCAACACTATATCCCTATGGAAGACTTGAGCTAAGTCTGTTCAAGTCTGAGTCTCATTGTGATTTAAAGAAATATTGAAGGCATCTGAGTAAATGAGTTCCCCAGCCTCCTTTCTGTCATTGGAACCATGTAGCAATCAGCGGCGTGTAAAAACAACAGAATGGTTGGACCTTGTCACACAAGGGAAGACTGCAGTTGCGCTTTAATTACAAAGGAGGTCCACTTCTGTCCATTGCTCCGTCTTTATCTTCCTTTTTGTTAGGTTTCCACACCTCAGGCCTCATTATAAAAATAAAACAGACATACATCAGTTGCTTCTGCTTCCAGCAAGTGTTAGATTAACTTCTCACACTCTGCAAATATCTCCATTGTCTACTGTTGCTTCTAAATTCTTTACTTCATTTGCTTTGAGGGAGCACTTCACCATTTATATTCAAGAAAAAAGCCCTCCACCCAGATTGGAGGGGCTATTTGCAAGTTAGAGAATGCCACTTGAACAATTACAACCCATCTCTAGTGTTAGTTATCCTCTGGTTCCACGAGAGCCGTTTTCACAGAGGGAAAGAATGATTTTGCTTCATCAAGAAGAAGTGGATCTTCTAAAAACAGTCATTTTGTTTCCCCTGTGTCTTCCCCCCACCCTGCGGCCCTTACGCCTCGAGAGACGGTGCGGGCTGATTTTCTCCGTGAAGTGGCACTCGACGCTCTCAAAACTTACATCACACATTGTTCTGCCGGCCGGCATGTTTCACGGGCTCTTGGCCTGTTCGGGTGCCGAACTGAGAGTGGGTAGGTTAGTGGGTGGGCAGGAGGAGTGGGTTCTCTGCTGGGGCCTGTACATGCTGGAATTTCTAATAGAAAGTAATTGAAATGAGCACTTAGAGGCCGTTGGTTGATGTTGTCCTTGCGCACGATGAAGGGCCACAGCAATCATGTGCTCTGTTGTACTCAGCATGCAGTGGAAGGTCTCATTAGTGGGAACTGAGGATTGTGTGGGTCCACATTCGTACCAAGCAGTAATAAGAAAGAAAGCAGGTGTTTATTCCTTCAACTTTCTTTCACAGATGTAGCACTGAAGTTTTTTTTTTTTTGTCTCTGCTGCCTGGGCAAAAAGCAACAGCCTTGAAAAGTTTCACTGGAATGTGACAAAAAGTGATGATGGAGCACCTTAAGTGGGTGTCTCAGACAAAGCACTTCTACTAAATCTGTCAGTGCCTCCACTGGTTTCCCGTGTCTTGCTACAGCACCTTGTAAAACTGTTTATGCTCCTTGAACATTTTTCACGTTCTGTTTGATGCAGGATTTTTCATATTCTTTACAAATGAAAATCTAAAAGTGTTATGCATTTGTACTCATGCCCTGTTATTCTGATCCCTCAACATAAAATCCATCCATCATCTATATTCTGTACCTGATATAGGGTAGTGGGGTAGTGAGGTAGTGTCCTCCACATGTAATGTGGATGTCAGGCCACTCCTTAGGGCTACAACTGCTTGGGGAACTATGGGTGTTACTACCAGAAACCTATTTGTGAGGTCAGACACTGGCGTTGGACAAGAAGCCCTAGCTCACAGTGCTCTAATTTATTCCAAGGGTGTTCTATCAGGTTGAGGTCAGGATGCTGTATTGGTCAGTCAAGTTTTTCCACATCAAACTTGGTCATCTATGCCTTTGTGGTCATGTTGCAACAGCAAGAGGCCTCTGTTGAAATTGTTCCAGCAAACTTGGTATCAAATTTCCCAAAATGTCTTGGTATGCTATGACACTTTGACTTTCCTTCACTAGAACCAATAGGCAGAGGTAAACTCTCGAAAATGAGGCCAACATTTTCCAATTGGTTCTGCAGTGTGGCCCTTCCTTTACACCACTTCCTCTGACTCTTTGCATTAGATAATGTAAAGCTTGGATGCAGCAGGTCAATTATGGAAAACCATTCCATGAAGGTGTCCTGACATTGCTCTTGTGCTAATCTCAACGTCTGTAGCTAGTAACTTGGTATTCTATCAGGGTACCATGCTGGAACTCACCAAGCTTCTGAAAGTGACCCACTCCACACTTTTGGAGTTTTATTGTCAGACATTTTCACAATACCAACATCAACTGTGATTAACACACTTTTTACTTCTCTCTTTTAAAAAAAAAAACTTTCCTTGAAATGCACCATGTTCTCTCTCAAATGTATGCCAGGCCTGAAAAAAAATGCCTGAATATGTTATTGAAGAGGAGAGTCTGAATGCATGGGACATTAAATATTATAGTCTACCAAATATTGCATCCTTGCAGTTCTGCAGCTACAATGGCTGGGTTTCACTATGTTGTGCAGCTCTAAAAACTATACCCTTTTCTTTCCACTTTATAGTTATGTACTACTTTATGTTAATCTGTCACATAACACCCCATAAAGACATGGTTGAAGAAGTAAAAAAGATCAAAACTGAATGAATGCGCTTTTTCCTTCCCTAGATAAAGTGTCAGCTCAGTTTTTGCAAGCTAAAAATCAATTTCCGGGACATCCTGAATGAAACCCAAAGACCCCTTTGTCTGGACCCCAAAGCTAGAGAGTCGGATGAGAACTTCATATGAGAAAGAGGGACATAACAAAACACATTCGACGCTGAAACTGATTTGGAAGCAGGTACTTCCCAAGACCAGCCTCTTCTAGTCCCCACGTTTCGACGGCTCTGCTGTGATGGAGCTGGAAATCGCACCTCGCTCAATCATTTCTAGCGTCTTGCTCCAGCAAACCCAATCTGTGGCGCCACTGCTTAGTACCCAGATAATGATCAGATTAAGAGATTTGACTGGTGAGTAATGCCAGGTGATGGGAGCAATTTGCCGCCCAATCGACGGCGAAGGAACAAGGGAGAATTGCGGCAGTGGCTACAGTTGGCAGGGAGGATGGTGAGGAGAGGGGATTGGAAGCATCCCAGCCCCTGAAAGCAGCAGGCAATTCAACAGTTCCTGTTGTTAAATTTCATTACACACATACACCCCCAAATAGCCTTCTTCATCGTTACCTGCCTGGTTTTCCTCCATCCTCCCCCCATCCTAATCAAGTTCTCTCTCTGTCATCCTCACTTTCACTCAAACAAATACACTGGTCAGCAAAAGGCTGTCTTATCGAAGAATATTGTTATTTAGCGTCAGGATCCACACACACATACACACGCCAACCGAAGAAGAAGAGAGGAGAAAATAAACAGTGCGAAGTGGGGATTTAAGAAAATAACAGTGAGCAGAGGCTGAGGAGATGTCTTTGTCAGCGAGAGGAAGAAGGGAGTGGGCCGGCGCGCTAATCATCGATCGGATGATTAAGGCAGATGAGGAGGGCTTTTTCCCCCAGTGAAGGATCTGATTGTCGGTCTCCTTCCGCATGGCGTCCTGGGAGCGAGCTGGCGGCAGAAGCTCAGGATCAATACACTCAATCACGGCTGAGAGGGGCAGCGTCAGTCACGCTGTGCCAGACTATTAGAACCAAGGAGGCAGACAGTGAATAACTCCATGCTTCCCTGGTCCCACCTCACACCATGGGGGGAAGCGATGAACTAGCTGGCTGGCTGACTGGCTGGAATGTGTGTGTGTGTTTACAGTTATCCCACATACTTCTGTTAAAGAAAAGGTTCAACGTTTTAAGCCTGATCTTCAATTTCTTGGCAAGAATTAGAGGGAACTATTGGTAGTGTCATGATATTATGGTTTAGGTTAGAAGTGGCAATGTTGTTATTTCTAAAGAGAAAGTAAGGAATCATCATAGAGCACCCAGACTTTTCTACTCTGGTTGATCCCACAAAATAATATAATCCATGATGAATGTATGAATATGGTATACATAAATACAGTTTGCTCCAAGTTATTCTACTGCAACTCTGGTCGTATGTTTATAAATGTTGTCTTACTGGAAGTTGAACTTCCACCCGAGTTTTGGGTCTTCTGCATTCTCTTCATTCATCTTCCTGTAAACTTTGTGCTATGTGAATGAGATTAACCAAAACACACACCACATCATCGCTCTATCACCTTAACACTATGGATTCTGTTTTATTTATCCCAAATAAATAAGGCTCATTGTATGAAAACAAGACCCCTGAGGTGATATTTTCGAGTGATGAGCATCACTGTGAGGTTTAAAAAAAATCCACTTAGCTGTGCTTTATTGTTGTGGAACGTGACTCAAAGCTTTTTCAGTATAAATGTTAATCTCTCTTCCACAACTCAGATTTTAAAACGTCTGCAACAAAATGTAGCCATGATGATGTAAAGAGATGTCAGAAAACCAAAGGAGCACATTTTAATGTTGAAAAACCTTGTAGACTGACAGAAATGGGAAAAAAACAACAACAAAAAAACTCTAGTCTCCATGACTTCATCATACGCAGCGAATGAAAGACTCGTTTGCGGCACAAGAAAGAAGGAGAAGGGAGGACAAAGCTCCTCAGACAGCTGTGTCCCTGACAGACAATGGATGGCCCAGGTCCATCTGGAGGCAGCAGCCCTGGACCAACATGATGTATACGTCTTCACTAGCAAACGGGTGCCATCAATCCCTCCCTCACCATGGTGACCGTCAGTGACAGCTAGCCAAGGACCACAGCCTCAAACTAATGGAAGCAACAGCAACAAAAAAAGCCAGTTCTTTATAATAAAAAAACAAGCAAATGGAAAAAATCTCTTTAGCTTTTCACAGACGGCTTCTGTATCAGGCTGTACATTAAATGAAAAACTACAGGGATTACTGATGAACACTGTAAATTAATTAATCACAAAGTCATATTCCTGATCAGGAGTTGAGATAGTGAGCACATGGTTAAAGAGTTAAAGTCTGAGACTACCTTGGAGGTGGTGAAGAGATGTTTGACTATGATAAACTCCACAAACTGAAGAAAGGTCAGTGCTAGTCGTAGATTTGGACTCATATAAGCGGCTGCTGATGGTGTAATGGTGTGAGGAATATTATCTGGAGACACTTTGGGTCCCTTATTACCAACTGAGCATTGGTAAAACGCCATTGGCTATTTGAGTTATGTTGCAGACCATCCATCCCTTTATGGCCACATTTATGTACCAATGTGATGGCCACTCCCAGCAGGAGAATGCACCATTCATACTAATTAAACTGTTTCAAGGTCTTCCTTGACCATAACAAGAGCTTATTGTCTCAGTGGACTCCACGGTTGCCAGGTCATGACACATGGTGGATTCTATGATGGTGAGCTAGCTTGGTCCGACTTTAGTAAACCATCCCCAAACCCTAACATCTCCACTCCATGTTTCCCAGTTAGCATTTAGAAACAATAGGTTATTTTTCTGAAACGCTACATTTTGTTTTTGCTAAACACATCCTACAGTCATCTCAGTCGTTTCAGTCTCATCATGGGGTTGACTGTCAGATCAACAATCAGGAGCTCACCAAAGTAAATGTGTCGGGTTTGAACAGGACAAACCTTCAACAAAATGCTGATTAACAATGTTTTCATCATGTGTACACCTGTGTCTGGTTTTAGCCATTTCTAAATGGGAAGAGTTGTGACAATTGATTTCTCAACTTTTTACAGGATTGTGTAGAAATTGTTAAAAGGTTTTCTTTAGTTTTAGTTCTATTTCTGATGTACATTCCTTGGATTTTCCAGTAATGCTCTAATATATATTATATATCCATAAATCCAAACATTTTAGAGACGCACACAAAGTGCAGGGAGAGGTCGCACAGTGATGCAGTTGGTCAAAAAATTGCCATGTAGCGAGTTTGAATCTTTCTGCAGGATGTTTTCATGTTCTCTTTGTGCATTCAAGCATTTTCTTTGAGTACTCCACCCCCCACCCCACAAGATTGAAAAAATGACTCTTAAGTTAACAAGTCTCTATGAACTGTGCGAGAGTGTGTGTGTGTGCATACTCCTTGGTTTTGTGTGCCTTGTTATGGACTGGAAACATTTCCAGGATGGGCAGGATTGGGCACTTCCACCAGTGATCCTTAAAAACAATATTGAGAATATTGTACATGTTGTTTTTCTAATTTTTTTAATTCGCAAATTTACATTTTTGAATATACCTTTAATTAAAGACGTTTCAAGCAAATCTGCTGTAAGTATAAGAAAGTTGACATGGTCTTTATCTTTTTACCTTAATATTAGCTTGTTAAAGGTCCCTGCCTTTGAATTGAGTGCTTTAAGCATTCCTGTGTAATCTTCTTTAAAAAAAAAAAAAAAGAAAAAGCCCAGGCAACCTTGTCAGACGAGCAGAGGAGATGCAAAGAGGAATTGGAGAAATGGCCTTGCTACAGCACCATTCTGAATATGTTAACAGCGCCACTTCCCTTGAACTGTCACAACTTGAAAATCCACCGTGTTAAGAGCTTCACACACAGGCAGCCGAGAATATCTGTCGCTACCACAGACTTGGCCACGGCAGCTCTTAAAAAGCACTTGTTGTAATACATGACCAATTTGCCGGCAGCGAGTGCAGGGGAGTATTAACATCTCCTCAGCCTGGTTGGGCTTTAATGCGATGAAGATGTTATTAGAGCCATCACCGGCCCAACTGAATGGCCAGTGGAAGCACCACAGCAGGGGAGAGAGGAGGGAACGCATCGACCTTCGCCTCACCAAGGACAAGGACACTTGTGCTCATAAAAAGGGGAGGTCCGATTGTTCACACCAGCCGTGGCTGCTGAATGAAGCCTTGGATTTAGGCTTAATATGTCTGTGTTATGCCCAATTGGTCACCTCCTACTCAGCAGATTTATTTTTTTTCTTTTTAATTTTAAGGCGCCTCTACATTTAGTGGGTTGTTGCCTGCAACAGTCAATTGCTGTGTCTCCATAACAAATGCACGTAAAGACTTATTTGTTATTCCGCTAATGTTGAAAAAATGCAATTAAACACAATTAAAATCACACACGAATAAGCTTGTTCTGTAAAAAAAAAAAACACGCCACTTCCTGTCATCTTCTTTGTGGCTTGTGCCAGAAGTAACATCCAGTTGTTAATCATGTAACTCATGTAACATGAAAAAAGGGGCAGGAGATCTGCTGGGAACGGAAGCGCCAGGGCAGAGCTTTAGTACATAGGTGGTGCACTGCATGAGCAAGCGGTAAGGCAGCACCGAACGATTGCTATGGGAGATTCAAACATTTTTTGAACAGGCATAAATGACTCAAAGCAACATTCTGTCTATGTGTTTGATGAAGGAATGGCATTATAACATGACATAAAGCTCGTGAATCTCAACTTTGCACAATATTTGCACATTTAATAATTGCCCCGAGCAATTATTTGCAGATATTTATAGAAAAAACAATTGTTGTACAAGTTTTTCTTTTATTGATAGTCTTGGCCTTGCCAGAGTGGAGTTTAATCAATTCGATTTTTTCTTCTATTTTTTTAAGGAAACTTCATTATTTTATTATTTTTGGAGTGATTTTCTATCAAAAACAAACATAATTCTAAATCTAAATCTGCAGGGGCTATTTTATACTAACTTAGTATAAAATCATAATTATTAATAGCTATAAGGCTGGGCGGTGGAATAATTAGAATGTCCAGGTGTTTGTTACAAGAATTTCTCTGACTGTGTTACTGTACTAAATAGTGTTTAATATCCCTGGCAAGCCATGTGATTAATTTTGCTGCCCCGTATTGTTGTGGCGAGCAAATCGAGAGATGCTCTCGTCTTTGAACAGTTATCCTGCCTCCCTGCTCCTTTGAAGTATAATTATTTCACTGTAATTAGGAGCGAATCGTGCTTAGTAAACACACCCAAAAAAAAAAGAAAGAAAGAAAAAAAAGCCACGATCTCTTCAGATTAATAAGCCGGGGTAATGCTTTAGGCACGGGGAGTTGCTCTGAATGGGCTTCTGGCTCGGCTCCAATTCGGGCATGATTCCCATTGTGCGAGCAGCGGCTCCCCAGCCTTGACGAAAGTGACCGGTGAGAAGCAGTGGTGGAGGAGGATGAGGAGGGTGGGCTGGGTAGGGGGTGAAGATGCAGCAGACGAGCCTACCGGGCCCTGTTTGACACCGGATTCTGCTATTGTTGCAGCATAAAAACATGCTGTTCTTTGTTGTCTTCTATTAATAATACATTGGCTAAAATCTGTAAGTCAAATAAACACTAAGCAGGGGACACTTTTTTTTGTTTGCTTCTTCTTTTTTAAGATGGCCGCCATTAATCAAAAATGCAGATTTGCTAATTCCAGTCATTTACTTTGATCGCATATTTAAGTTTGAATACAAATGAGCGTCTCTTTGAAGTTCTTCAAAAAAAAATGTTGAAAATATGTCTGCCATCTTTGTAACTTAAATCAGCGGAGTCCCTTCAGCCAGTTAATCTGAGACCCTAAACAGCAGCTTGTTTCGTATCAAACAATCTTTAGATGAATTTAGATTACAAGATGCCTAACAACCTTTCTTTAACACATTCAATTATGCTATCAAACTGAAAAGATAAAATGCTCTAATATTTACTTGCCAGATTCAGGCACTATGGGGAGGGAGGGGGAGGAGAGGAGCCGGGTTGGTGGAGCTGGAAGAGGGGTTGGGTGGAGGGGTGGAGGGGTTCGTTCGCTCTCCCAGCAACTAATTACTTAAGCAGTTGTCAAAGGTTTGAAGCTCGCTCTTGAATTCCAATGAACACTGTCCATGGACGGCGGTGGTTTTGCATATATTATGAATATTTCAGTTTCTCCCAGTAACCTTGGTGTCGTTTGGCAGATAGGGGCTGGCAGAGAGCCATTTAAAAGCTTCTCTGTTGCAGAAGGGAGGAGACAGGGTATTAAGCTTTATCTATACTTGACATTTCCAAGCATTTGTAATTAATTCATATAGAAAATCTTTCCCAGCTTTGCCTAAATGACTGGCCACGAACTGTCTATATCAAAAGGGAACAATCTGGCCTGTTTTTTTTTCTCGTCTGGCTATTGTTTCTGCAAAGGACAAAAATGTTAAAATTACACCCTATACTTCGCATAAAATTCAATTATGATGCCTTCTCTTATTTATGTATATGTATTCAAGTCGAAGCTTTCTAGGCGCCGCCGTGTCACGCATTCAAGCTCCGAGGTATGAGCTGGTGCAGGCGGTCGGGTTCTGAATACGATCACGGAAGTTTTGGGATTCTGAACGGGAATAAAGATGCGGCAGGTAAAGTAAGATGCGAGAGCTCGTCCAGATGGGTGAGACTGGCGTGTCTCCGCATGTCAGCGCTCCTGACAGGGAGCCAAGCCTGCAGGTGTGCGTTGGACTTTGTCAGACCTCGTATCCATTTTAATTAAGAAAACAGTCCTGACATTAATCCCTAAAACACAGGCTTTTTACGCAGTTTGTTGTGTGATGGATCCATCAAGTCTGAAGCCACTTTCCTTGGCACGACACAAAGGAAAGAAGATATTCTTAATATCTTGAAAACTGAAAAAAAAAAACTATCTTCAGTGCCTTTCAAAAGTATTCAATTTTGACATTTTACTGGGATTTCATAAAAATTCTGAGTCAGGAATCAAAAACTGCAAATTTAGAAATAGGTCTGGACTTTGACTAGCCCACTCTATCATATCATCATCTTCCTAACATAATGGCTCAAGTATTTTATTTTATTTATTTTTTTTGCCAAAATTGCCTGAAAAATCTTTTGGAAAGAAAAAGTTGGTGATATTTTTTTATTTATACTTACTTATATATACATATACATATATATATATATATATATATATATATATTTTTTTTTTTTTTTTTTTTTGTTGCCAAAATCACTTTTTATCAAAAGCCATCATTTTAGGAAGGTGACCTTACAAATACCAATCTGAATAAATATTTTCGCTGAGGCTATACATGGATTTCCTTGTATTTAGCTCCATTCATCTTCCTATCTGATCAGCTCCTCTGTCACTAATGAAGAAAACCCTTTTTCAAATCATGATTATGCCACCACTATGTTTTCCTTTGGGGATGGTAATGGGGTGTTCCTGCAAAATGAACACATTAGTTTTTTGCTAGCCAATGCTCCGCAATATTCTCCAAAATGTTTAACTTCTCTCATCTGACCAGAACACTTTTTTCCCTTGTGGGTTTCTTTTAGCAAAGGCCTCCTTCTTCCCACTCTTCCACAAAAGGTCAGAGTTGCAAAGTGACAGACACACTGCGAAAAAGTTCGAGGTTTTAGCTGTTTTGCTGGTGAAGTCATAAATATCAAAATGCGCCTCCAGCACTTCCCAGTAAACAGCTCAATTGAGCAACAGTTGGCTCACAGATTCTGCTGCTACAGTAACAGCAACTAATTAGCACAACACGAGTCTGCTTGTGCCAAAAACCCGTAGGCCTACAGGGTGAGGGTTTGTGGATACTCAATGGAGTCGACGTGACCGTCCAAAGTGTGTGGTGGAAATAAAAGAGAGCTTGGAGAACAATATGTTCTCGATGTCCAGTCATCAGATGCACACGGACCGTTTTAATCCCGATGCTGGATGAGCCGTGCCAGTAGCTTGGTTTCTGCGGCATGGTAATCAGCGAGAGTCCACAGGCAGTTGTGTACAGTGTGGGGGCAGAAAGCTGCCCAAAATGAGGGAGAACTTCAGAGGAAATCAACATGAAAAGCTCAAATCGCAAAAGTTATGACTGGAAGATGTTGATTACCAGGAAGAAGGCAAACTGCCCGTTAGTTCAGAGAACAGATCTAGCTTCTTTTTTTTTTTTACCTCCTATGAACTGATTAAAGCCAATTTTTTTTTTTTAAGCCGATGTGATAGATTTTGCAGGAAGGCCACTGGACTGAACGGCTGCCGCTGTGTGTTTGTGGTAGTTCGACGATTATGTTTGCCTTTACAGCATCAGACTGTGCTTTTGACACACTTAGGAAGCTGGCGATGCCAACATACTGTTTTGAAAAAATTAACACGTTCCATCTTTATACAAAAAAAAAAAAAATATCTAGGATGGGGTAAGTGGGATTTTAAGGATTAGACTGAATATGCAAGTTCTGCACTGGTTCTGTGTCAGAAACACATGACTTTATGAAAACATTTGTAACTTTTTAAAGTGTTTTTGTTAAAGTGGATTTTCTAAAGTTTAAACACAGTCTTCACAGCTTTCAGAAAGAAGAAGAAAGTGAAAGTGTTTGGTAGAAAAAGTGCACATCAACCCCAGAGCTAAAACAAAAAAGCTAGTACGATGTTACCTAAAGTTGATATAAAAAACAAAAAAAAGCCAGTTTACAAAGTCAAACTAGTCATTTACCCACATGAGCTGAAACACCAGTCAGCAAAGAAGAAGTCATGACAATAAAATGTAAAGACAGAACACCACTGGCAGCTGGAAGCATCATGTTGTGGCTGTTTTGCTGCAGGAGGCTCTGAGGTACAACGCAAACTATCATGAGGACAGAACATTATCTGGACATGCTGAAGTACATCAGCATGAAAGCTACAGATGTGTCAATATTTAAGCAAAGTGTCCTACAACCCTGTCAAGAAAACTGGGACAAAATTCCGCAATGTAGAATAATACACTAAGTGCTTGAACCAAGTCATACAGTTTAAAATGCAGCTTTATCCATAGTGCCACTAATTGACATTATGGACATACATCTTCAGCGACTCTTCGGAACTGAAATAGAAAGTTGAGTGTCAACTCAATATGCATCATAAAATATGTTGAAGTACTCCATAAGCTGAGCAATGGAAACAAAAGTAACCCGAAAATGGAGCCCTGAGAAACTCCATATGTGATAAAGAAGTCAAAGAAGACAGCTAAAATATAAAAATATCTGGCATAATACTTTTCTAATTTATCAATCAGAATAAAGGTATGGGATGAAAACTCAAGCAGGCCACAGTTACGAAATGGACAGTATTACCAAACATATGCAGAGAGTTAGGGTGAGGGTTAAGAGGTTGAGCTTATCGAAATCTCACCTAAAAAATATGTTTGTTTGATTTTGCTGCCAGACATCCAAAATAAAAATAAAAAACTATACAGGGTAAATCCAACTAACAATGACAACAGCAGAGTGTCAACAAATTTAAAGATGAAAAAAGTATTTTGCTTGTGTGTAGGTGAGTAGATGAATAGCTTTATACTAAATGTTCTTTGATTGAGGGTTAACTCTTCAGCGGTTCTGTCACTTGCTGTCAGTCTCTTTGAGCTGTTCTCAATCCTATGAGATTACTGCACAAGAGGAAAGACTTCAATCTGCAGCTCTGCCTCTCCTTAGAGCATCCACTCCATTGTTTTCATTTTCTAAAAGAGAAAGAGAGTTAGAACTGTGTGGGGGTGGTGAGTGTGTCTGTGAGTGGGTGTGTGTATGTGTGTGTGTGTGTGTATGTCAGCGTTTAGTGTGCCTGTCCAAGAGGTTGCCAACTGAGATTAGGGGAATGTGAATCGTTGAGGGACCACCGTGGAGGTATCCAGTGGTGTTGAGAGTGTGTGTCACCCCCCCGCCCCAACTCCTTCTTCTTCCACCTTCACCACCTCCTCCCCTCTGTTCTCTTTCACAACCCACCCTTTCCCCTCCTGTCTCCCCCATCGCCATCCCTTGTTTCTGCCTCCAGCTTTAGCACATCCGAGTTTAGTTCTGCCTGAGCGCAGAGCAGTTCTCTCTCCAATTTAGTGAGTGGCAGGGAAGATGCGGACTGACACCACACTGATTCAGTGGGAGACTTTGTAAGTGTGTGCTTCTTTGGGTGGAGGCGGTTGAGGTGGGAAGGCATGGACAAGTATGCCACGGTAACGGACATCAAGGTACACTAAAGCGCAAGCAAAACAATTTCAAAACCGGTAGAAATTTCCATCACTTAATTTCTATTGTTCAGGGAAGAGCTGCCCCTTCCCCACCTGTTGCTGCATAATGCTGGTCAGCTGGCTGAACTAATGCTTAAACACTTTTTTGCCTTGTCTTACAAGAAAGACAACTTTAGTAGTTTGAAAATATTTCCAATTGCAAAATATACATCATTACTTAGAATCTAAAAAAAGCACCACCCATCATTTACAAAGTTATTTTAATACCAACAACAAGAGGCACGTCCTTTTTCCCAACAGATAGTCTGACTAAATAACCATCTTTAATTCTTGTGTACAGAAAAGCTACAGAAAAAGGCTTTTGGTTAGCCTTACGGAAGTTCTGGACAGACACAAGACAAGAAAGTTAAGACCATGTTGTTCTTGGCATGGTTTGTGGGGGAAGTGGACATCTTATTGAGGACAATGTTAGGTGGTGCAAGCAGCACGAGGTCTCGGGGGAAGGCGAGTCTATCACCATGGAAAGGTTACAGAGGTTTGTAAGAAGCTGACAGGGACACAGGAGTGGACATTCACCCTGAGACGCTGAAGGCTCTGGACATTGATAGGATTGTAAGTGAAACAGATACGAAGGCAATCGAAGTAAACAAATAACCAACTTGTACTGCCCAACCTCGGACTGTATGATGATCACAGCAGCTTTTGTCCTGGAAAGGTAATAGGGAATCAATGCAGATTTGTTTAAGCGGGTTATTTTTTGTTGTCTAACGTATGTGTTTTTGGGTTTTGAAGAAATCTTACACCATGGGAAATGTTCCAGGGACATGAGGTTGACACAGACGTTATATGAGAGTCAGTTTCTCAACGTCTTTTACCAGGAAGAAAGGTTATTTACTTCCTTTGGGTCAAGGGATCAGTTCAAATGTCTCAAGTGATAGTTGGACAAAATGTGAAATGGTTAGGCAGACTGGGGTCCCATCTGCAGTATTGCTAGCATTTCTTCACTCTGTCATAGAAAAACAGACTCAGCTACGGACATGAGATGTGGATAATCACTGAAAGAATAAGATCCCAGATAGAATCACTTTCCACCATGTCTTCTATCATCTTGAGGAGCTCTAGTAATAGTTTGCTCCTCTACTGTATCAAAAGGAATCTGCTGAGTTGGGTACAGGAATCTAACCTTGATACTTCCCTTTTGAGGCTTTCAGGGCACATCGTACTGGAAGGACACTCTAGTACAACGCCAGGACTAGTTGGAGGGACCACTTTTGCTTTCCTGCCAAAGAACCCATTGGTACCTCCCAATATGAGCCAGAGAACGGCACTAGGGAGAGAGAAGCCGGGGTTTCCCTCACAGACCAGTTACTTTCATGACTCAATCTCAGGAAAGTGGACAGCAATGGATGGATAAATGGACTTTAAAGCTAATTATATGTTACATTTTTGCTTGGGTTAATCTTAAAACGTTTCTATAATTGTAGTAATCCAGTTGTACTGCAGTTCTGGCTGTGTTTTATCGCTGCTTTTTTTTGTTTTAAATAAAAGTTTTTCGATCACATAGTCCTTTTTTATTTTAGATGTCTGAATATGTTCATGCTGTGAAACAATGGTATTTGTTCCCCAAGGTAAACATAATATGAGGCTCTCAGACAGACTCAGAGGCGTAATTAATATTGGATCAACTCTGAGAGAGTCAAAAATAAAAACAAAGTTGTAAGGTAAATATTAAGTTTGTTTACAGACTGTATGTTACAAAGGAAAAGAGAAAAGACAGCAGAAATATAAAACCTCTAAAACACTCAAAGTCTGTTGTAATTAGTAATCCATTCAGGCAAGAAAAGAAAAGGACAAAGAGAGGCTTTAGGAGAAGAATAAAATCATATCTCCTATCAGCCACAATGCCATATCTCTAAATCCTTTCCTTTCATAGAGGAGACTGGTGTTTGCACAAGAGCAGCTTCCATGTGAAGCCTGTATGTGTAGAAAGCTATAGCTCTCTATGAGGAGGCCAGCACTCAGTCTTCAGGGTGCCATCCTGTGGCAACATCAGAAGAAATGTCAAAGATTTTGAAGGCTTGGTTAAATACGACTGGATTTCTTTGCCTTAAACCTTCAATGACATTTTTGGCTGTTGGAAAGGTCAGCATGCAGCTCCTGTGAAATGCTAGCTCTTTTGGGGTGAACTTCAATACAGGATAATAAATCCCTCTCTCTATTTTTCTTCCTATACTTCCAGGCCTGGCAGAGCCACAATAGTAAGTCAACAAGTAGGACAACACACAATGTTAGTTCCATACTTCATTCAGGACGTAGGCTTTTAATCCAAATTGAGTAATATATTAGATGATTCTTAAATGATGTATTTCTTCCAGCTTCTCTATCCCTGGAGAAGGAAAGCATTCCCACAAGATAGGCAGATGGCTCTACACATCAAATTGACATTCTGTTGAAGATCAAACAATTTCCATGGGTTTCCACTGAATCAAGTAAACACTTGTACCAGTCCGCTGGTATTGGGGAAATGCTCACAGCACAATTATCTGTAATTGCATTGATTTCATTTGAGAAAAAAGCAAGCTATCACTAATTTTGGAGAAACTATAAAGATCAATGCTCAAACAACATCCACACCAACAGCTATGCTATAAAAGACACATCATAATTTCTTCACTGCCACAATGGTTTCTAAATGGCAAAAATCAATTGATGAATCACAAACAGCCTCAAGAAAAAGTGGCTCACTGCTAACTTTCTTTAGCTGCTAAGTTAAACTGGCACTCCTGCTAGCTTTTACTGAACCAGGAACAAAAACTGGACAAAAACAGAGGATAACATTTATCATTTCAGTGTTGATTGAAGTTGCTACCACAAAAGGGGCTTTGGAGCACCTGAAAGCCCCTCATTTACTATGCTAACATCGGCAGCTATAAAAAGGTATACCTTTAAGAAAAATCAACTTCTCTTGTGAAATGTTAGATTCTACCCTATTATTTAATAATTATAACAACATTAATATTAACCATATTAATATTGTTATTAATAAAACTAATAATAATAATTTTTAAGCTGGTAAATTCCAATTAACCTCTTAATTTTCAATTCTTAGATTGGTGTTGATTATTATAGAACAGTGAAACGATCACATTTTCACGTTTTGTTCAGAAACTGTCGTGCAAAAATGTTTTATGTTTGAATGACAAAAGTGCATCTTTACAAAAATTGTAACTTCTTCCTAAAAGTAATTGGTGAAGGAGTTTAATGCATCATTCTGCAGAGATATATTTAAAATATGGTCAAAAATGATCCATAAGTTATGGTTGTGCTCACTCCTGTTTTTCCAATTTCTGAGTCACTTTTAGTAGAAAAAGAATATCATTAGGTCGAAGAAAAGTGTACAATAAGGTCTGAAATATCAGATGAAGCCTTAACTTTTCTCTTTATCTTTATACTTTCTTATGTCCTTTTCCTGGCATTCAGCTGTAATTTTACCTTATGCTTTACCAGAGGATGTTGCACTCCTCCATCCACAGTGATGCACAATTACTCCTTCAAAATGATGCCACTGAAAGACGATTTGGAGAGATGGAGAATCTGATGAAAAGCATTGAACAGGAATTAAATCATGTTTTCCACACCATAGGTTCGGAAAATGGTGCTTGAGACACTGGAGAGCCCAGTGGCAGATTCCAATCTGCAGGCTGAAATTGGAAATGAACAGCGGTGCCGTCTCCATTCTGACAGCCTTGTGTCAATAAAAGTCAGTTTCCCTCCACTGCTTCCCATTGCTTGACCACAAAGGGACTTCTGTCGGCGTACAGTAAGAGAGGAGGACGGCTGGCGTCGTGCCCGCATGCAGAAAATGACGACTGCTTTCACCGATTACTCTGAACACGCCAGCTGACAATAAGTGACACAAAGGAGAAAACAAAGCCTTTAAATACTCCACCTGGGCCTGTAAGTATCCCATTATACTTCGGTGAGTTGGTTGTTTTTCGGCATTCATCAACGACACACGCCAGCTCCCACGTGCAGAAGAGATCATATAATGTGATTTATGGTGCGGGAGTAAATTATGGAAACACTGACCTTCCATTTACATCCCATCAAACAGATAACCGGCCAGTAAGTTGCTGCTATGTTGGAAGGAGGGGGGTAAGATCACTGTCATGCCTGTTTGCATGTCGTGCCGTAGCCAGAAGGCAAACAGGACTAGATCCATATCGAATGCTACCATTTGATTTATGAACTGCCGTCTTATGTTTTGCTGGCGAATTTTTCATAGTGCACTATTTGGACCTGTGTACCGAGAACTGGATACTGATCTCAGAAAATACCAACACAACATGGACTGTTTGCAGTGGACTTGAGTCCATACTTTAGGGGGGTTTCTGTTTATTCTTTAACCAATTGAAGGTTTTTATTTGAAGTTAGGACTTTGACTGGACCATTCTAAGACATGGATATTCCTCATCATTTTTTTCAAACTCTGAGGCCTCCATAGAGTAGATGCACTCTATTAAAAGAAATATTTGGTTGCACATTTTATCTATCATCAGAGTAAAGATGGACTAAATTTATCTACACACCACATTTTTCTGGTATTATCTTGTAAACCCCATTTAATTCTCTTTTTCTCCACCCCATGTCAGTTTATTTCCAAAGCATTTTATTGCACTGGGTTTTATTATAAATAGGTTTTCAAATTGAAGAAGGGGACATGTGCACACACCACAGTTTTCCGATTTTTATCAATCAAAAGTTGTAAAGTGGCAAAATGTATCCAGAACTGGACTTTGGTCTTACAAAAATACTATCAGTCGTAGAATCTTACATTTTTCTCTTCCAAGCAGAATGTCATACAAAAAAAAAAAAAACATCTCAGGGATTTTTTTCCCCTTTAAAAAAAAAAAGAACAAAACCTTCATCTCCTCCACCTTTGTTTGCACTTTCTATTTGCATATCAAAGAAATCCCATTGGGACCTGCTTTGCATATTTACATCTGATTAGGAACTTTAAATGAACATGTCAAAAATGGTCGAGTTTTCTTTTTTGAATATGCGAGGACTACCTAGCTTGTATAATTAGTGCCAGCACATGTAACATAGCCGTAAAAACAAAACAAGCTGATTTCAAACAACACGAGAGGCACCTTTTATATTGCCTTTCATTAGGCGTACTCAAATAATCCTGTCTCACCTTGGACCTCGGAGCTTACTAAATGATAACTCCCTCCGAATGATAAAGACAAAAATATGTACTGTATGTTTGTGGTAATACTTCTTTGCAATGACATTAGGTCTTGTAAATTCTATCAGTTTGCTTCTGATGGGAGTATTTTTAGATGTACGGAGGAAGAGTTTGAAAAGAGAACAGTCGGGTTCAAGGTCAGTTGGTTCTCTGACAAAAACAATCTGTCTGCTTACCGTCATATAGTTCAAAGTCACAATAGGGTAAAGTGAGCTTCTGTCTTCTGAGCTGACAGCAGAGTATGTCTCAATGCTGACATGTTATTCCTCTCATTCTGGAGACCAGAAGTGAGATCTGAAACCAAATTTAAACATTTTTACTTTGCCTGTTCTGTCACATGTGGGAGGGACGCGCTCGAGGGCCCGTGTCGTCTTATTCGCACTGAGTTGAAACTTGACGTGTTTGACGCCTTGCGTGTGCATATGTGCGTGCGTGTGTGTGTCAAACTTTTCCCCGCTGAAAGTTGCTACTTGCAGGCCTCAAAATGAGCCATGATTAGCGATGCCCGTGTTTGGATTCAGTATTCCGCGCCGGGTTTCGTCACCCGGTACTCAGTGGGATTGTGTCCAAGTTGCGGTGTGTGTAGGATGTGAGGAAGGAATGAGGCGGAGGTGGTGCGGGGTGGGGTGCAGTAGTGGCAGTCTGGAAGGCTGTGTCGTTTGGAGCACGGCCCGCTACCCGCGCATCGGCATACCAATGAGTGGGGTTAAGAAGGCACGGCTCCTCGCGGAGACGCCGTTCCTTCGGCAGACCCCATCCGCCAAGTCTCTGCGGACCCATTTCCAAAAGCTGCTCCTAATGTGGGCCCATGTCAATCACCCCCATAGACAGCTCCCCTCTCAACACCTCCCTCTCCTGTCCATATGAAATAGTCATACATTAGGAACCAGGGGAGAGAACCTCTCTGTCTCTGAGTCCTCATGTATTCTAATGCAATTCAAAAGCTACGGGTAGCTAAGTGGGAAGACAGTTGCCCGGTCGCTTACATGGAAGCTCTTCCTTCTTTTTCGGCGTTCAAAGAGCCGCGTCTCAACATGTAAAAATTGGGCCGTCTTTTGTCTGTGTTTGTTTGTTTATGAAGAGTCATACTGTGCTGCCAAGGCGAGGATTTAACAGAGGAGGCGTCGCTCTGTCAGCCAGCGGATGGGGTTTGGGGGGGGAAGGCGAGATATGGGATCTCGCTAGTGACATGTTTATGTGACAACATCATTTGACAGATTTGACAGTCCATAGACAAACACCTTCAAAAGAACCGACAGTGAACCCACTAAGTGTAGGGATACCTATCTGCTGCGAAATGTACACAGAGTTGACGGGCTAATTTTATGTTTCAAAAAAAAAAAAAAAACAGAGTTTACTTCAAACATCATTTGGATTAGATTTACCTCAACTTACTGTACGACTGACTTTCTAATATAGCAGTCTATCATCGCTTTTTACAATAAATACACAAGAGAAAGACTCAAAGTAAACACACTGTCTCACTGGCTGCCTTTCCATTTCAAATGTGAGCAAAATAAATCTATTTTGATATGGCTGAAAAACCACTTTATCCCTCACAAAACCTTCTAATCGGTAAACGTGAGGTTTTTTAACCTAATCTTAATGATTTAAGTGCCAAAACATTTCCAGGCAGGGAATAAATGAAATGTAAATATCATCAGAAATTTTAAAATGCAGATATTGTTTTAATATATGTAGTGGAATAAAGAAGCATAATCAGTTCTGGAAGACACTCTCTCTCACTCTAGTTCTCGACTTTTGTCATCCTCAGATTCAAACAAATAATTTCCATTCACCTCTGCAAATCTTTTTTTGCTACATCTTTTGACTTGGCGTTGTAGTTTTTATAGCTGCTCTGAACGTGTTCAAAAACATGGCAAAATTGAGGTGACAAACGTTCACAGCAGTCACAAAGAAAATCTTCTGGGCGGGGAACAAAACAGTCGTGTTCAAAAGATCTGACTGAATAAAATTTCTTCCAGGACATCAGACTTAAATTTCAACATCACATCGACGATGAATGCAACTTTTTTCTCCGCTTTTGCTTTAAAAAAAAAAAAAAAAAGCTAGAAAATGTTTCTGCTGCAACTCTTTCATGGAAGAATGTTTTTGTTATTCTGGGTGATCAGCAAATCCCAGAATGCTCGGTTTCCATTCAGGCTTAGCCTTAAAGCAACATCACCTCCCTAACAGACTGTTAAAAATAAAAGGGGTACTTGCTGTGAATATGTGAGTGTTGGTGGTGGTGACAAGGAAGCCTGGGTGACCAGAGGAACCCGCTATCTGTGGAGATGAAGTTCACATTTGAAGGCAAAAATACACACAACTAGGTATTTGCACTAAACAAATACATTAGAAGTTAGAGGAAGTCTAACTAATTTGAGATGGGAACATTTTTGGAGGTATTTCTGAACAACTCCTGAGTCCAATGTTGGTTCTGACACAAACTTATGAGATGTTTCACCACTTAGACTGAATCAAATTTGTTGGAAATAGGAACCAACACCCAGACATTAACTGGAAGCTACTGTAATTCACCATAGGAATATAGTTTGCACATCACATTGGAGTGAGAGAAACCTAATGAAAACAAACACAAAAAAAGACCAGGATGCAAAATGTTTATGGTCATATGAGGCAAAGATTGAGCTATTTGGTCACAAAGACATTATTAGAGGAGAGAAAGTCAAAATGGTCAAAACTTGAAGAGGAACTCACATCTGGATATAAATTATAGATTAATTTGAATATCAAAAACCAACTAAAAGCTTTCCTTCTAGACTACAGCGCATCTTACAGAAGACGACTTTTGGTCCAACATATTTCCCTGGGGCTTTTTTGCAGCAAAAATTGATTGAATCTAATTTTATAATTAGTTTCTCTAGGAACAACACTACCAGTGTGAGTACTTAATCCACTACAACAACAAGCCATGATAAAAAAAAATAAAAAAGTTAAAAAAATAAAAAAAGCAAAGAGGATCATCTTTTATCCCCATACTGAGTCTTTTATTTGGTTACGTCTCCACAACTAACACATTGTCCCACTGTATGGAGTCGTACTGCGGTCCCCAAAGGCATACAGCGATACGTTTCGGGGCTACCGAGCAGTCAATCTCCTCTGGGGTCAAAGAACCTCGGGTTTCCGTGGCCGGTCCAAAAGCACCATGCCTGGCTGAATGCGGCCCATGCTGGGGCTGAGGTATAGCGGCGAATACGCGGGACATGAGATGGGATGATCAAACCACAGGGATCTGACTGGATTTACACTCCTCTTTGGTCAACGATGGGCTCAATATCTTACATGAAGCAATGAGACAAAGAGGGATAGCAAAAACAGACAACTTGAAGGTGGTGCTTTTAGATAATATGCAACAAGCTGCAATCTCCTGCTAGCAAAGGGTAAAAAAAAAAGAAGTATACAAGGGAAATGTTATTTGTGAGGCACTGAGGAGGAAGCTTCAGCCATAAAGGTGTTTAATTTCAATCAGAACGCAATTGAACATGTGTGAAAAGAAGCTGATAACCCCATTAACTGGAGAGGCGTGCAATGCAGAGAATGCACCTTTATTTTTAATTTAAAAACGTTGAAGGCTGATAGCTAGTTTTATAATACTGGATGGCGAAATTAGTTGATTTGTTCATATTTTCAGGATCCCATTTGCTTTGCTTTATTGAGTTTAATATATCCCTTGAATGGCATTTACGTGAGATATTTGACTGAATAAATATGGAAGCTTGTAGGACTTTTGTATCAGGAAATCATCTTGAAATGCCAAATGCAGGCAGGAAAGCGAAGAGTTTTTTGTTTTGTTTTGTTTCTTTAAATTGTGAAAACAGGATATGGGAAACAGGATATGGAACCACAGTGAGTGTCACAGAAAAATGTAACAAAACAATGAACTACCAACTGAGGCAAAGGTTAAAAGTGATAAAAGAAACAGATTAACTAATCAGAGGAGTTAAGGAACAGGTAAAACAGAGGCAGCTGACCTAACTCAAAGAAACAAGCTAAAGGAAAAAAGTCAGAAGATAACGGAGGTAAATCCGGAAGTACGAGAAACAGCAAAAATGTAAACGAAGTCATTAAACACAAAGGAATAAATACGGCACAAGGTATTGAAGAGAGGACGTCTGTTGTTTTAGGAGTTACTTAATATGTTTTATTGAAGGATAAAACTTTGCCCAGCTGGAACATGAAGAGACACTTCCAGGTGGAAGTGCAAGAAGCACAAAGAGCGTTAGCGGCAGATTCGTCACAAATACTTTTCTTTGTCTAACCTTTCTGTAAGGTGACTCGTTTTCAAATATGTAATTTTCTTGAAATTATTTTTTATCTTAATAAAGCCTTGAATACATGCTGGCAAGTGTTAGGATATAGGATGAGATCTGCAGGAGGAATTTATCATTACTGAGCGGAGCCCGACGGTATGTGAGCTTTTAAAATTAATGACAGAAGCACTCTGACTTTTAGTCCGTCTAAAATTTTCATTAAATTTCATTATTCAGCCGTCTCCCCGGCCCTGAATTAATAAACTCCAGGTATCATACCATGAATTCATATTACGTCGGAGACAGAAAGAGCCAACTTCCCCCTTCTCGACGCGTCGCCATCTTTACAATAATCCGAAAAAACACGTACAATTAAGAACGAGTTCAAAGCGCGTGCTTCAATGTGGAACTTTAGTTATTACCTTGAAAATAGACGCGAGGACAAAACGTAAAGACTCTCTCTCTTTCTCTCTCTCTCTCACACACACACACTCACACGCACACAAGCAGCCAGGTGCTATTTTTGTAGTCTCTGAAATCAATGGCTCCAGCATGTATCACTCAATTGGCTGGGAAAACATCTCTTTTTACTGACACTGACAAATGAAGGGCACGCAAGAGAGGTTTTCCTTCGAGCGCCTGAAAACATCTAATCTCTTAATGGCTCCTTTGCTAACTATTTCTCTCCCGATAATGTGATTTTTATTTTTCGGCGACAAAAGGAAAGGGGGAGAGATGCCAGCGGAGTTTAAGAGGAGGGAAAACGATGGAGGTTTCATCTTCAAGCCGGAAATGGTTTTGGAAAGGAGAAGCGTTTAGGCCGAGCTCACTCCTCCTGGATGAAACAAGGCGTGTGGAAATCATGAATACAGATTTAACTTCCACCGAAACGCTTCTGACAGATGCGCGGAGACACCGTCTGCTTGTTTCCCCCCCCCCAACAACTACAGCTTTTTCAACATATAGCATTTTTTTTTTTGTGCCACAACTCTAAAAGCTTCCCCAGATAATGCGGAACAATTTTGTGCTGGAAGTGCGTTTGAGTTAGAATTGCAGAATCCCGCCGCTGCTGCATGGATTTCATGTTTGTTTACCCAAAGTGTCCATAAAAGAACAGGCGCTGTTAATGGCGCGCCCCCCCACACCCCCGACGGCTCTTCTTCTTCAACAAAACTCGAGAGCTTTACCAGCGTTTCTCCACAGAACAGCAACAACAACAACAACAAAAAGAAAAGAAAGTAACAGGTGTATAGATGCTTGTTGTAAAGGTTGACTGGAAATAAAAAACTAAATAAATCATGATGAGACTCGAGTGTCATCGAGTCAAGTCTGAGGTTTTTAGGGAATAAATCTCAAACTAGAGTCATGATCTTTGGTCTATATATAACACTTACTTACCCAAATGAAGGAGAACACAACAACACACACGCCTCTACTCAATTTCCCCTCCCACACCTGTTGCTGGTGACCGCCACTCTAGAATGAAAGGCTATTGTAGTTGTTTCACAATGTATAATAAAGCTATGGATTATTACGTCATTAACATCATGGAACTTGATGATAATGGTGTCAAAACGACAATATTATCATTTATCACAAAATAGTCCAGAACAATTTGTCACGGTGATAAATTAGTGGTGTTTATTAAAAGCTGATTTACTTTGGTGGAGCTAAAATGTTTTCCTGGACTATCAGCTAATATGATTAACACACTCACCATACAGAAGAAATAACGTTCTATATCTATATTCCTGTAAAAAGGAAAGAAAAGAAAAAGTTGTTTTCCATCTTTTTTTGTGGTCTGTGATTCATTCTGAGAGCTTTATGCTCCATCTCCACTAAACTGTACTCCGATTATTTATGGATGCACCAATCAGGCTTTTACCGAAAAAAATAAATGAATAATTTGACAAGGCAAACACAAACCATACAAAGAATAAATGTGTGTCAAGTAGTAGTTGAATCCAGCAGCCAATAACAGGAATCCAAGGACGTCCCATTTATTTATCAAAGCATCTGTCCCTAACCTTTGCCATATTTTCACAAAACTAAAACAAAACATGCTCCAGAGAACTTTCTGCTTGGTGACAAAAAAGTTTTTAGTAATTCTGCATTTTGTGGTTTTTGTTAGAAATTATTTATCTTGCAGCATTTGACCTGTTGATAAATAGAAATGGGATGATTTCAAACGCTGACTGACTTGTTGCGATATGCTGAATAGATGCTATTCAGAAAAGGTTCACATACCCATTTCTAATTTCCTTTTTCCAGCAATTGGGAAAGAAAACGCCTTAATTATACTTAAAAAAAAAATAAAAATTTTAAAGCATAGAAAACATAGCATTCTCTAGCACTGCATCTTCTACAGTTGTTTTGGGTTACTGTCATGATTCAAGTTCCAGATCAACTACATTTTTTTTCTTTTTTTCATATTCATTCATGGTGGATATTATGATGGTGAACTCCTGACACAGTGGTAATATATTATAGGTATTGGAGACTTTCTTTTAGCATCTTGCGGTCTGCCTTTGTACACTTGGGATGGCGACGAAACTATCTTACAAGTAACTTTTTAGCAAATATAGAAGTTTGTTTTAGGTAAACATTTCCTTAATACTAACAAAAAGATGTTAGTTCCATTGGTGGATTATTTTCTTGGGGAAATTTTTTTTCCCCAAGTTAAATGTGAAATAATCTGGCAGTGGAGTGAGTATTTTTTCAATCAGTATTAAGGATTATTGACTCTAAACTTGCTGAAAAGTTGCTTTTGTGTGAACTTTGTCTTACTTCAGACATAATGAGATACTCGCACTAGAAACTAGACCAAACTTGGAAAGATTTTGTTTTGGCAGTGTTGACGATGTGCTCACCAAAAGTTGGATTTTTCTTTTTCTTTCTACAGAACAATTTAAAAAGTTTTTTTTGTCGTTGTTTTTTTTTCAATTTTCATTCTTTACTTTTTTTCTCTCTAAGCACAACACAGGTTTTTGAAATTTTACATGGTCAGTGTTTGACCGGTCAATCACCTGCAAGAGCCAATTAATGACAAATTCACAGATTGTGAATTACTTTTTTAGACATAAAATAAAAAGCAAGGTCGATGGGCTTAAGTGTGATAATTAGGCTCTAAGCCTTTCTTATGCTGCATAATCCAAAATCTGGTCATAATCTTAGCAGCTTATAGATGTTAGAGCAGAACCGGACAGCCAAGAAGACATCGGAGACAAATGTAACTAATTGTCACGCAACCTCGCGTTGGGGGCTAAGAACGTGTCCAAATAATGGCAGCTAATTTGCCTTGTATTGTGCTTTCTTGATGGGTTTAAATTGAATGAGTCAGGATCCATTCTGCCGTAATGTGAAAGCCGGGGCACCGGTTCACACCAGAGACATTCAAGGTCGAGCTACTCCAAATGAAGGGGTGACTGGATGCGTGTGTGTGTGTGAAGGGGGAGGTTGACAAGATTTAAAGTAAGGAGGCTGAGTCAGTGGACAGCTGGGGTGCAGATTTGGCACCACATACATGTAACCTTGAATTATTGTTTTGTTCGCCCCCCCCTCTTCTGCTTTGAAAGCTTTCCTTGCGAGCCCTCCTCAAAAAATAAATGTGTTTTTGTCAGCCACATTAATGGCACAATCAGTCTGGAAAAAATTGCAGCCACAAATTATTCACTGTAATCCTCCATTTGAGGAGCCTAAAGCTTCTAATTGGGCTTTTATGACTTACAAACTGTGTCTTCCACTCTCTTAGTTTCTTTTTTCATTATTATTATTATTATTTTTCTTTTTTTTCCCCCTCTGGCGTTTGTTTTTCTTCCTTCCCGCCATGCTGCGGAGTGACATTGAGCCTCTCCCTGTCGGGGTGCTCTCTTGTCTCACTCCGCTGCACATTTTCGCTGTCCCCCCCTCGCCGCCTCCCCCAGACATGGAGCTTTTGACTGAATACATTATCCGAGCTGTTGTTCTGTTTGTTGTTGTTTTAGTATCCAAGAAAGGAGATGAATTATTAATGATGACAAACAAAATAAAGATTTCTTGTGTGTGTGTGTGTGTGTTTTAAGGACTGAGGCAGATCCCATCTCTAGAAAATATCTAATAAGGCAGAAAACAAGGATTTTAGGATGACAGGAGAAATTCTTTCAAATCTAAAACAAATATGTAACAACTTTTTTTCATATTTCATTCATTTAGCCGTCCCGGGCCTGTGCTTGAACGGTCCGCTGAATCGGTCCCACGTAAACCAAATCCCAACCAGGGATTACTGTGCCACCTTTTGGCTGCAAACCGTCATTGCACCCGACCTGTCCAGCTTCCCAGCAAGCTCTCAGAGAGATTAATGATTTCAGGAGTCGGCCACAGAGTGATTAGAATCAAAGATACAGCGCGCTGGTGGCACATCAGAGTGGAAAGAGGCTTGGCGGGGGGGATTGGGGAAGGATACTGTTTTGCATTCGAGTGCTCATTTGTTTTATTGTACAGAATAAGAGGGCAGGGGCATCTGTTTTGATCAAAGGAGGAGCTGCCGGTGACAAATTAACTGCCATGATTGTGTCAGTTTGTCACTGCGTAGAAGAGGAGACACAGACCTATTTATCAGAGAGGAAAGCTGTGTTTACCCCCCTCTCCTTCTCTCTGAGGAGTCAGTGATAAGGGATGTATGAGGAAAAATGACTGAGCGATAAAGTGTGTCAACCAGAACACGGACTGGCCCACGGACGTGCAGCCATCAAACTCTCGGTCCAAACTGACACGACCGGCAGGTAGAACTGGAATTTGATTTCCAGTGGTTAGCTAAAACATTCATACCCCCTTAATGGGACTCTAAATAGACCAAATAGTTCATATTTAGGAAACATTTTGATCTGAAAAGTGTGGCATGCACTTCAAATCAAAGAAGGAGTTTTGTTAATTCCTTTTTGTGAAATTGTCTCAACTTCAATCAGTCGACGGGGCTTTCAAGCCTTACCACGGATTTTTATTGGGTTTTAGGTTTGGACTTTTGGGATCCCCACAGCATAATGCTGCCACTACCTTATTCCAGATATTCCAATTGTGAGCTCAGGACAAAATAAGCACAGTTAGTTTTAAACCAGATCTGACTCAGCAGGCTAGAATACAGTTATTTGGATAAATATCAATACATTTGTTTCTCCATTTTAACTATTCTTGATTCAGTTTCAAATAAACAAGATGGCACCTGTTTCAATGAAAGGACAGATTGTAGTACTATAAATTATACTATATTTTATAGTATATACTTTTACTATAAAAAAAAATTGCAGTCCCCCCTAAACATTTTGGGACATGATGGATTCCTGAAAGAAAATGATATAAAATATAAGTGATACTTTCTCAACTCTCCATCCAAAGAAAAAATGCTAATATGTTTAAGAACCAATTTGCAATTTCACTTTTTGCAGTTTATTCTAAATAATATTGCCACCAATCCCAGCCTGTATTACTGAATTTTAAAAGCCTGTTTTTATCATTAATATTGTCAATTTCTGTTTCTCGGTTTTATGGCACTAAAATAAGGTGTAATTAAGCAAATTAAAGGATTTCTGAAGGCAGATGATTGTACTGGATTTTATTCGGGGCTACAACCCCAAACTGCTTTTTAGATTTTTAATCTATAAAAAAAAAAAGGAGCCACGTAGCATTATATAATAATTTAAAGTTGCAACAACATAATTTGGACAAATTAACAAGGTATGAATAGCTATTCCAAGACTCTGCAGAGCCTGTTTCACAAACGATTTGATTTTTGCTCAACGCCACGCTGCTCCGTTTCTATTTTTTCCTGCCTGTTTTATTTTTTTATTTCTTATCATACACATAGTGCCTCCTTTAAGCACTTTCCCCCCTCATCTGGGGGTAAAAGAAAAAAAAAAAAAAGAAACAAGAAACGAAGCCTGCCTGTTTGGAGTTTACGGGATCATAGAAGAGGTAAATATCATTTCCATAACATTTGAACCAGTTAACCACCAGCACAATACGGAGAAACACTACTGTAAGCGCCTGACAATGCCAATGAGGCTGGAACTCTGTGATTTGCCGCTCCGCCAAAGAGGAGGGAAGCAAGCGAAAACATGGAGGAGGTGAGAGGTCAACTGCGCTCTCCCTGCATCACTTTCCAAGCAGCCCCTCAAGCGCTGGTGATGTTTTAGGCAACAGCGCCTCAATTTGGGGGGAGGCCTGATGGATGCCGCTCCCAAGGTGAATGAAAAGAATAGCATTAAGCTGCACCACACTGCCTGGGGAGAGCTGCACTGCTTTGGGTGATTCATCTATTGATTATTTCTACCCTGGCATGGAAGGTGCCATGTAAACACACATATATTAGCAGTCTGCGGATTGCACATGTGCGCCCCGGACACACATCAGACATGGTGGATCCAGCGAAGCGCGCCCCGGGCCTGGTTGCTGTTTTATAATCAGATTCCGACTCCAAGCAGCTCGTGGGCATTCTCAAACCACAAGCCAGATACATCAGATGGAGAACTAAATAAAGATGAATGAAAAGATGAAGGAATAAATAAACTGTCATTAATGGTGTATTGATGGGTTAAAGTTGTGTGGGCCGGCTATTATGGTATTGATTTAAGTTCGAGATTTTGGAGAGTACTCACAGCGCAGTGTGTGAGTCAAATCAAGATTTTTCCTTTTTTTTTTTTTTTTTTTTTACTAAAATAACCTCTAAACTTTTACAACAGAAAATCTTTACAATTTAGAGAGAGGTGGTGCAGCTTCCTACAGCGAGCTTAAATAAGTTAGTTTCACTGTTTATGGACAGGTTTTCCTGTCCATGAAAACATGAGATTCCAGTGCAGTGATCGCAAGCATGCAATCTTCCATTAATTCGTTTTCAAGAACTTGTTTTGTCTCTTCTACACTTTCAAGAGAACAAGTAGAACTTAGTTTGCAGAGAGTTAATTTAAAGCCATCCTACTTACGGCATGCTAACAACAGTTTTAAGACTATTACCCTAAAAGACGAAAGCGAAAGAAAACAAAACGATTAATGTTACTCTTAACTTTCCTTGTTTTTTTTCCACCCAAAGATATTTAAAAAGAGCAGACCAGCTGACCAGCAATGTGCAGCAACAGGTGAGAAAAGGGATTCAGTCACGTTCTAGTTGACATTTCACCGAAGGGAATCCAATCTATCAGAACTGTTATCTGAAACTCTTCAAAAACCTTGTTATACATCTAAATAGTCCATCCAAAAACTGCAAAAACACAAAATCTTCAATATATTTTGTCTAGTTTCTTGTGCAAATATCTTACCAGACTTGAAATAAGACAAAACTGACTTACAAGTAACTTTTAAGCAAGAAATAGGAGCTTGTTTTAAGATTTTACTTATCACATTTCCCCATGTTGCAAGTGAAATAATCTGCCAATGGATCAATATTAAAGACTTAAAACAAGCTTCTATTAGTTCAGGTGAACTAATGCATTTGCACTGGAAACTACACAAAAATACTTTGTGAGATTTTTCACCTGATATTAACTCAATTTCTTAAATAGGCTCTTAGTACTGTTCATCAATTAGTAGCATTCCTGTAATCCTCCATGACAGGGCAGCATTAAATGTTCTCCTGCATTACAGACCAGGCTTTCCTGTGTCTGTATGATCAGAGATAGTTGTGCTCATGTTGGGATTCAACCTTTTCATGCGTAAAACGATAATGCCAAAGTTGTCAGCTACGCTGGACGTCATAATTCTGAGCTGGAAGTCGAAACTTTTTCACATGTTTAGACCAAGATACAAGTATAAAGAGGCTCCAGAGACCACAAAACACATACTTACACACACATCTTAAATAAAATGCTCGGTGTGGCATTCCTCCTCAGGGGCCATGATGGCATTCTTCATGACAACGGCAGTGCAACACAACTGTGCCCTTGAGGGCCAGGCGCCCCCTCTGGGGGGAGCACTTGAGAAACACGACAGGGTCAATGGTCACCTCCCATCATCCTCTTGCAACCCTCCCTCCTCTCTTTCTCTCTGTGCCTTCAGATAGAGCAAGGAGAGAGAAAGAGGGAGTCTTGAAGCGAGCCCACTCAGTCCAGGCCTGGCAAACTGGGAGCTTTAGCCACAGGCGGTTCTGGCTGGGTCTCCAGCTCACACAGCTCCCTGCTGTTCCTCCAAGGCCACGGCTGGATCAATACATATAGTAGCGCGGATTCTTTTGGCACCCAAGTATAGCTGCGCAGCATTGCCCCAAGGTATGGGTCCGCTAAAGACAACAGCGAGTGCATGTGAGCAAAGTGGACCGAGTTTACTCACAAGGGCGATGAAATGCTTGGCATAAAACTGATGTTTCCAACAAGAATGTTGGAGTTTCTTTTTTTTTTTTTTACCTCCCCCTTATTTTGTTGCTGGGAATGATCAAAAATGCAATAATACATGCAGCTCGTTGTTGGAGTCTTTTTATTGTAGGCGTGTCCCTGAAACAGAGGTTGCTTTCATGGCTCCTTGATGAAAACAATTAACAAATCATTTCTGGCTAAAATTGCAATAAAATTGTGCGGCATATTTTCAGGGATAAATCCACTAGAATGGATGATATGAAAATCTTACAAAAAAACAAAAACAAAAAAAGACGTTTGGATTTTAAATTTACAAGAAACACTCCTCTGCCACCTGCTGGCTGAAAACCAAACCACCCTAAAACAAAATATTTTTCCAAAAAAATACTATTAATACAGGTTACTTCTCATTTGTTTTAAATAAACAAGAAAAAGCTCTCAAATCAGCATTACATCCACTTTGGCACATGAAAAATTTAATTATAATTATATATATATAGGAGCAACTCTAACCTGTACATTTGGCATTCTCCAGAGCAAAGCATTTGTGTTTAAACACATGAACATTAAGTGAAAACTAAAAAGAAAAAGAGAAAAACTGCACAGCTTATTGAAAACTATGAGCTGGTCTGGGTCCGGTGTCTTTCGTCCGTGCTGAAAGCTGGACACAGACGCAGGTCAGGCACCTAAAGAACAAAAAACAAACGAAAACTAACATGTTTAAGAAGTGGAGAGTCAACCAACAGGTAATACAGCAGTGAAGTAATTGTGATTAATTATTGAAATACTGGTCAACTAATTATAAAATCAATTAATTGTGAACAAGAGTACAGAATCACAAAAGGAGATTTGCCAGAAAAGCAACATATGCAGAGCAGCAATTAAGCCAAAACTACAAAATATACATTTTGCATTTAAGATAATAATGAAGTTTGTTTTATACTGAAAAAGGGTTTTCATATTTTTGCAAGGCACTGACGGGTAGGAACATACCATACTGATATGAGGACCTGGAAGGCGATGGATGAGTGCCGTTTGGACCGCTGGAGGCTTGAGGGCCTGAGCTCTCGCCGAGGCCCCGTCTCTTTAGACGGGCCCTCTGCACGGCCAGGGCTACAGCCTGGGCAAATCTGGACGGCGCCACAGTCGGCTGGTCAGATGCAGCGGAGGAAGCGTTGTTGTGAGCTACGCTAAATGCCTTCTTGTGCCCGTTGAAGACGGGACTAGCTTGGGAATCTTCTTTCTCCACAGTTTCCATGTCCTCTGTAAAAACAACAGGTGGAGGAGGGGGAGGGAAGACAGCTTCCTCGTCTTCTTCATGTGAAACATCCTCTTCAATTTCTTCATGTGAAACATTCTCTCCAACAGTGCATGAACTACATGGAACAACGTCTGCGTCAGGACTCAAACCAGACTCGCTCTGATTTTCTGAGTTATCACAACCATCTACTGGCGCAGGATCTTCTGGATCTACTTCCTTCCGTTTCTCGTTTGTTTCTTTGTCATCAATTACAGGTAAGTCGGAGCAGTCCTGAGTGTCATGCATCACCTCTTGATCAGAGGAAGCCGGTTTCTTCAGGGGCACGACTTTAAAGGTAGTCCATCCAGTCCTGTGTTCTGGCTCCGTCCACTCGTTCTCAGTCGGGAGGTTAGATCTGAAAGCAGACTCGTGCTCTGCACAGCGGTCTCCCTCATCCAGACACTTTGAAGTTGTGGACACGCAGGACGCAACGTTAAAGTTCGGGAAGGCGGCGGAGTTTCTCAAACGCCTCACCAGCGTCCCTTTGGAGACGGAGGACGTGAGGACTTTAGCGAGAGCCGAGCGGGCGTCGGATAGGTCTCTCCCTCGAAACGAAGGCCGATACGAGTCGGGCGCTTCCTGCAGACGAGTCAGTGATGGGCTTGAAGAGGACAAGGAATCGTCAGTCTCTCTCAGCCCTTCCAGGATCTTCAGGGACTCTTTGGACAATAGGGATTGTGGGAAAAATCGACAATTTATAAAAAGGAAAGAAAAGAAAAATTATTTTTGTATTGCCTTAGAAGGTTCTCAGTAAGCTCTCTTCAAGTCGCTTAAAGGTTAAAAGCAGAAAACACTTATCTGAAGAATTTTAGTGAAATATGATCTCTTCTCGAAAAGGGAAGTTTGGAAGAAAAAAAAATGTTGCCAATTTGGGTGAAATTGTTTCCACAAAGAGCTTCGTGATTTAAATACTACTGTCGATAGAATTACCTTCTTTTTTTTTTACTGCTTTCACACCTTTTATTTTTTTATGACCTATCAGGAGTCCAGTGTGTGTTTAAAAACATTTTGGTATTTATGGAAAAGTTGCAAGAAAAATTAAAAAAAGAGACATTATTGAAAAAAAATCTTTAAAAAACAACAACAATTATGTTACAAAGAAAAGCTTTTTCCCAGTTTTGCTTGCTGCCACAATAAGTTGTTATTTTAGCAATTCGTTTTGAAATTAAATCTTTAAAAAAATGCAATGGAGGAGAGATGCTTGCCAATTCAACACTTTGTCAAAAATTAAAAACAAAGGCATTCGCGTTATCTGAACTAATGAAATTCTGTTTACTTTGATTTTGAAAGCAAATAATAATAAAAAAAAATTACTTTTAATCAAGAACAAAAATTAAAATGACAAGTTGTAATGACAGAAGTAAATATGAATTGTATGAAGAAATATGTATCGTTTTGAAATGATAATGCTCTCATATTTTGTCAAAATTGTTGATTAAGAGGCACCATGATGCGTTTGTAAAATCCCATCATAATGAAACTGAAGTAAAAAAAAGATCAGATATGATCAGGGCATAAAGGTTTAAAACGGATTTTATGATGTAAAGGCAATATCCATGAAAGCCAGACGAATGGGAAGAAGGAAGAAGCCAACGCAGGAAGTAGACGGAGAGAGGAAGAGGGGGGTGGTGGAAGGAGAAGAGGAAGAGCAGATCCCTCAAATCGCCCCCTTCAGGGAACAGAGTCTGCAGCAGGAAGGAGAAAGAGCTCAGCTTCAGTCTGAAAGGTTTCCACATTGAACATGAAGACGCTCACAAACCTCCAACAAGCAGCAGCAAATAACCAGCTAATCCATCTACAGAGAGGGAGTTCTAGATTACGGGAGGCCTGCACAGTGCAAGGAGGATGTTTAAAGTCTTGGCTGGGAGTCGCTTTTCCCAGACTTACACCAACACCAGCTCAGCAAAGCAAAGCGACACGTTGGTTCAAACACAAACAAAGCTGGAGTTGCAAGCAATTAGGTCGCTAATTGGAGCTCTTGGAAAAACTGCCACGATCAAATGTTTCTCGTGGAAACCAAAACCTCCTGTGTCTAAAAGCGAATCAATGCAGCCAGAGGGGAAGCAGTAGGGAAACAGCAGGCAGATTAATACAGAGGGAATGAAAGCGTGGACAATAGAGGGATTTATCTCCAAACAGGAAGGAACCAATACGCTCTATGAACAAGGGTCACTTTAATTGCCCTAAACGGGGGTTAAACTGTCGGGGACTGATAAAAAGCTACGGATTTAGCCGCTAAATCTTCAATTTGATGCCATTTGCAGTGGCATTTAATCTTGATTTAATGTCACGTCTGTTGGCATTGAGAGACGCTGCGAGGTTTTGAGGGAAAAGTCGGTAATTCAGAGAGTTTGAAACCCGTTGAATTTATTTTTAAATACTGTAAAAGCGGTATTTATTGATAAACACCAAGGAGCAAATAAAGACAAGAACTGGGAAATCTTACCTCCCGCATCAGTTCCTTCTCTCTGCTCAGATTGTGTGTTTGCACAGGGGGGCGGTGGAGCTTTCCTCTTCGTATTCCTTAAGGTAAGTTCTCCCGATGACTGCAGAAGACATTTTTTGGGGAATAGTTTTTATTTGCCTGAATTTATTTCAAAATACAATAAAAAAATGTTTTGGAGTTGCTAAAAAAAGAGGAAGAGGATGCATATTTCCTGATATACCTGTGCTCCTTGAATACAGGCGCTCAGGTTGCTAGGGACGCTCTGGGAGACTGCAACAGGCGGCTGTGGCGCTGGGCGTTTTTTAGGCGTGTCGGCCGGCAGGGTGTGAGTTGACGAAACGCTCTCCGAATTCCCACGGACTCTCACTTGCTTCCCCAGGCCGGGAGACGTCGGAGCACTCACCGACCCGTTCTGCCGAAAAGTAAAACGTGAGCTTATAAAAACAAAACATTTTCAGTCACGTCCCAGAAAATGCGGAAAGAATACCGTTTCGTTTTTCTTCTTCCGTCTTCTGAAAAAGCTAAAGAAGCCTCTTCTCCTTTGTTTCCTTTCCTTCCTTTGCAAGTCTGAGAAATTAGTAGAGAAAATGCTGGCATATTGCACACTAAATAATTAGCAGTACTGCATGTTAAGTCATGATGTGTGTGTGTGTGTGTGTGTGCAACCTTGTGATGGAGTTGGTGAGATGACCTCTGTTGGTGTCCCTGCTGTTACAACAAGGAAACAGGAAAACAAGGAAAAAAAAAAAAGGTTTTATTTTTCTTCAAAATAGAAAATTATGCTTTCCATCAAGAAACGTCTGACTATTTTCAATTTCCTTCTCACAGATTCTAATTTCCATAAGTCAACCTGTAGTACAAGTTGGTAAACAAAAAGATATTTGTTAAAACCAACACAACGTTGTGACAGTTTCATATGAGAGAAGGAGCTTCTACTAATGTCGTCTGAAGAAATGCAGTGGTACTGACAAAAAAACAAAACAATCAGAACTAGGATAGCGCTGTTAATCAACATAGTGAATGCACTAATAAATGTGCTAATGGTGGAGAAACTTCTCAACGTTACAGGAAAAAAAACATTCATCTGTCGTCGTCAGTGGCAATGCTAACTAGCCTTCGGAGGGTGGGAGGTGAGCAGCATGAACGCAAGGTATACACACCTTATATCTTAAATAAAAACCAAAAGAGGGGAGGGTCTCTGTGTGTCTTCTATTCAACATACCTCCTCCAGCTGTCTTGTTTTGGCAGTCCTGAGCTGCTGTGTCTTTAGCGAACACCTCCCTCAATCCGTGGTCATTCAAGCTCTTGGTCAAATCCAGCGGTTCTTTGGACTGCAGGTCTCTCAGTAAGATGGTCGTCTCCACGTTCAACTCACACTTGTCGCACACTGCCGGCAGCACCGTCTCGAGCGGCGCCCTGGGATTCACCCGCAACACTGTCTTATGGGACTTGTTGTAGTTGATCAGTAAACGTACGGTTGCCTGAAATGTAAAAACAAAAAGTAAATGATAATACATGTTGCATCTGAATCCCCCCGCCTTGTTTTTAATAATTCCTACTTCGGGCATGTACGGCTTCTTCGTTTTTTCTTCGGTCCCTTTTGGCTTCAACAAAATCTTCTCGGCTTCCAACAAGCCGATAGGAGAGTTAGGCTTGAAGCTGATGTTGTTCTTGTTAGGCGACAGGAACTCAACAGTGTGATCAGAAGGATTGAGATGGTAATTTGCACACAGTGTCACGAGTAAGTCCATCACCGGCTTACTGAATAGAGGGAGAGACAACAACAACAAAAAGTTCATTTTATTAGGTGTTCTCACCCTACATAAGATGCAGTTGTGATATTTGCTGTAGCACATAAAGGTTTAACAGATTCCAGCCACAAAGCTCACCTTCCATGCACTGTAATGTTCTTTTCGATCCCCGCTGGGAGAACGACGCACAGCGAGTGTTCCCTTTCCAGCGGATTCATTTCATCCATCTCAAGGGACGGACAGAGCACTCAGGGGCCACTGGGAATCCGAGACTGCATCCAGTGTCAGGTTAATCTCCTGAAACACAGATTGCACACCTAATAAAAAGCAGTTCATACACAGAACGTGAGATTTGCAAAAGGATTTCAAGAACTTCAAAATGCATCACTTTCTGTCTCCATTTGTCCACATGACAAACTAAAGTGACAGACTAAATTATTTCAAGGCAGACTGTAAAAACAAAAAGTAAATACTAAATGTGAAGCAATTTATTCAATCATATATTCAATGATTTGAATAGCAAGTCCCAACATTATTTATATACATTGAAGAAACTTAGACATGTTTTATATTTAAGTATTTATAATTTTACTTCAATAAGAAAAGCTAATTATTTATATTGTGAAATGTAGCCCTTCACACAAATCAAGCATAAAGTCTATGACTTCACTTAAACTGCAGCTGTTCCAAGAAAAGGAAGTGATTCCTCGACTTATACAAATACAAGTCAAAATAAATATGTTAGTTTGCTATGTTAGCTTTGTAAACTTCCTCAAAAGTTAAACAAGCAAACCGCAGCTGCTAACTCGAGCGTTTCCAGGAAAACCTACCGTTGGCCGCCTCGGAAGGTTTAAGCTTTTGAACTCGGCTTAAACTCGGTTCGGTTCGGTTAAACCCAACAGTCCGTCTCACTGGACTTACCCAAGATTTCCGTCAGCTCAGTGTCGCGTGCCAGGTCGAACTCGAACGAGCGAGCGTCACCTCAACTAATCAGCGCACGCCCCGTTTCCACGGAAACCAGAGTGCGCGCGCGCGCGCGCGACCACCCGTCATCCCTTATTTTTATTTTATTTTATTTTATTTTATTTATTAAACAATCAGTATACAAAGACTCGTAGAGGTACAAAGATCATTGCAACATAGGCAAAAAAAAAAGAAAAAAGAAACAAAACAAGGGGCTAAAAATAAAGACAAAAAACAAATAGTAAGGCAAATGAATAAAAAACAGAGCAAGATTTACAACAAAAGAAAAGTAGAGATACTCTCAGATACTTTTTTTGCATACGCAGATTTCAAATGTTTCAGGGAGATGCAATGCAGTTTAAACTGATTAAGAAAAAAAAGTCAAAACAAGGAGAATGACCTCTCCAAACAAGGAGAATGACCTCTCCATTTACAGCAATGTGTATGATATTTAACAAGCAAGAAAACAATATTTACCACATCAGATATTTGATTATCAAGGCCATCAGCATAGTACAATATGTGGGTGATGTTTATCTCAGGGATGTCTTCAATTTTAAGGCACAACCAGTTTTTAATGTCTCTCCATAGTTTAAAAGAAAAAGGACAGGAAAAAAAGAGACGAGTCTGCACATTCACAAAAGGCACAACATGTTCAATCAAATTTAAATCGTTTGTGCAAAAATTCAGCCACTGGGTAAATATTGTGAGAAATTTTGAAATGAGTCTCTTTCACCTTGGGTGAAACCGGCCATTTAACATACATGGAAAACGCCTTCTCAATTAAAGACAAATTAGTTGTTACCAAGATATTATTGTTGTGATCATTAAATAAATTAGATTTGAAGACAGTCACAAGCGTACCATTATTACACTTTTTATCAGTCACAATATATTCTTCAATCTTCATTTTAGGTAAAGATGAACTAACAGTTGAAAATCTTAAGGTGTTTTGGATGAGATGGAGCAGAGCTACAGGAATAGCTTTGCATACTTTTACATATTCATTACAAGAACAGTTCAAATTAAATTTGTGGGTTAAATCTCTTTGATTTAACAAAACACCATTACTATCCATTAAGTCAGTTACAAATAGAATACCTTTCTCGTACCAATCATGCAATCCATTTTTCAAACATCTTTTTTTGTTTTTTCTATTTTTCATTGTTTTATTAAACTTCCAAATTGCTGCAAATCAGTGACGCTTTGCCACAAAGCCACAAACATCAAACTATAGAGAGGGGTTTTCTGCAACAGACCAGCAGAAACTAGCGCTTAATTGCAAAAAAGAAGGGCAATAAGTCGTTTTTAAATTATATATTTATATATCTTTTTTTTTTTTTTTTTTTTTTTTTTTTTTTTACATAGAACATTCTGACATTCTGACTTGCATGGTTTCCAACTCTGACCAACTTCTCTATGCCTCAATGGGGAAAATGATCCCATTGATCATATTTGAAAAATGAAAACAATAATAATAATAATGATAATACAGACCTTTGGGCACTTAAATAACTTAGAAACATCATAATATGTAGGAGAAAACATCATTTTGCCTCAATGGGGAAAATGATCCCCACAGCATAATCCTACCTCCACCGTGCTCCACCTGCTCCACCTTTGTGATGATCTGTTGGTTTTGCACAGAGACCAAAAGGCTCGCAATTGGTCACATAAAGCTTCATTAAAATTTTAATAGAACAAAAAAATATATATATGAAAAAGTTTAAATGATGTGGGATATAGCTGGATGAAGGATTAAACAGAAATGTACCAAATTTAAGAAGCGAAATATTTGAAAATACCAACACCATCAGATAAACTCTTGTCAGCACAGCTAGCTTCCCTGTAAAGCCAGCTTCTAAATAAGCTTACTGTGTTTCTTAGAGGGATTAGAGCTGCAGGAAGACGTTCTCTCCATGCTGTCTCACTTAGAAACTCTTCCAACAAATCCATCCACGCACTGGTCACTCACCTGCCGATTGCTCTCATTCTCCTTCAGCTGTCTCTTCTGCTCTGCTAAGTGATGGGAAGAGTTGGTCCAGGGAGACGGGGGAAAATTTCTGTTTCCTCCTAATCCCTGTTTAGCAGTCTGAGGCTACCACACCTATGAGGCCCTGCCCAGTCACATGACAGCACTTTGCATGCCTGTGTTTGTGGAGAGTGAGCTGCGTCTGCCCCTGGTGACCCAGAGCAGCAAAGCTCTGCTCTACTCTTAAAAATGCAACTGAGTGGAGGGGGGGGGGGGAGGGGGGGGGGGGGGAGTACAAATCATGTGGTGGTACCATCATGATGCGGAGACCACAGATAATCACAGTCGAAAGGAAATATTTCAGTTAATGATACTGGAAACGTTCAACAGTCTGGTTGAGTAAGGGGGGGAAAAGGACGTCCAGCTGTGGGACATAAACACAAAGTGATCTTCATCTGAGAACATGTGGGTTTCTAAGTAGCTGTTTTAATCAAATCAAGTGTGAGGAACACATGCCCGCACCTGCTGTAATCTCATAATCTCGTGATGAAGTCTGTCTCTGGAGATCCGGTGGGTTTCCACAGGGGCTGGCTGTGGTAAACGGATCTCTGTGTGACTGTCTGGTATAACGAGCTTTCTTTGACGACTGTGAAATAGTCAAGGAGCCCATTTAGTCACCGTCCAGGCTGCTTCCATGTGTCACAGCTAAATCTGTTGCTTCTCCTTGGGAACAGCACCACAACAAATAGATAATGCACACAGACATGCGTCAGAAAATGGCAGAATGCGACTTTATTCAACCCCCTTTTGTTAAATCCTCCCAAATAAATATGGAATATTAAAAAGGCCCAAAGCGGTTTAATAGTTCATATTTTCTCTGCAGCATTCTTCCACAATCCAGCTTTTCTCTAAATATTAGGCTGTAAATGCTTTTTTTTAGCAATGTAAATATTAGGATTTGTCTTTTTCCACATTTTCTCCAGTTTAAGCCTCTCAAACGTACATAAAGCTGCAGACAGCGGGGACGATGACATGCGAAGTACAAACCACTTTTAGCTGGAGTTTGAACAAGGCTTCAAAATTTCTCTTACTGCTGCTAATTAAACAAACTCCAAGTTCACAAAAAGCTGTGAAATACGACGATCAAGGAAGACATGACATGTTTTGGGGGTTGATAGCTTACAGTTCTATGTATAGCGGCAAAACACAAAGTAATACCTCAGAAATGTGGTGTTTTGTAGACTTTGACTATGTATACTTTCTCCAGTCTTACTTTTGAATGACTGCTGTACCCATGACTCTCTAGAACAGCAGCAAAAATTGAGATACGGTCTAAGGTTATAAAGTATGAACTGAAATGCATTCATCAAACCTGATTATCAGGGTGTGTTTATCTGAGGTGTCAAATATACTGAAGTGAAACTCCTTTCACCCGTGTGAGAAGGTCGTGGTCCACTGAGCACAAGGGTGTGTGTCCACCCTGAGGATGATGCTTCCCTGTTTCTGCAACAGTGTTTTTGCTCAACTGAAAATATTTGGATGTTTTTTTTTTTTTCGGTATTATTATTGTAGGCACAGTACTTTATGCACAAGTGCAGCTGTACAGTTGTGTGCAAAGATGATAGGCAGAAACAATTGCTTCAGAAACAATGGTGTGGGCTCTTAGAGCGTCTGTCTAGATTATTATTTTTTCCCTACTTTCCCTGCATAGTGGGGACTAAAGGACTTCAAATAACTGGTAGGCTGCAGAGCGGAGTTGCTTTTTAATGCACTCATCAATATAAAACATGTCGAGAATCGTGTATTGGTCAGTTTCAGACTGATTAGAAACTCTTCCAATATGCGTTAGTACATTTTACAGATATAGAATTGTTTATTTTTGTCCAAGTCACTCAATACCATGTTTCCTTTCAGCTACAACATTGAAATAATCACAGGTTTTGTAATTGCACAAATCATCCGGCAGGTGGGAGTGTTTCTCCAGAAAAGATGGACAGAGTGGTCTGTGGACACTCAGGTGGTCGCCACGTGAGATTGCACGTGTCTGAAGACCCTAAACAAACACCGAACACGTTATTGAACCATTGTGAATTATGATGATCAGAAAAAAAAATAATAAAAAATCAGCATTGACACATCATAACTCATATGTAGATTTTTTAGATATGTGGTCAAAAACTATGAGTGAAAAGAAAGCAAAATAAAAAATGTAACATAATAATAATAATAATAGCTAATAATAATATGAACTTTAAAATATTGAGAAATTCTGTTGTTTTTTGTTTGGTCTTTTTTTTGTGCTTTTGGTGATGAACAACAGGTTGCTCGCATCTCGAACCGCGGTTCAGAAATGTTCTAGAAGCGCTGCACGTCCGGGCCATTTCGCGACGGTCCCCGTGTTAACGACGCTTCACTCCCAGACCGCCGAGCCGAGCCGAGCCGAGCCTCACCGACCGGAAGCGCGGAATGATTTCTCCACGGCGAGCAAGGGCGGATTAAAAAAAAAAGAAAAAGAAAAGAAAACCCAAAAAAGAAAGGAGGGGAGGGGGGACAAAAAGCATCAAAGAGTCGCTTATTAGATGATTATACGTTCGCCTAACGGGATTTGACTGAGCCACCCGTTAAATCCCTGTGTTATTCTTTTGGATATGGGATCTGCCTGCAGGGTCCCCACCTGCTGGGCACCGTAATGGTGGTAAGTATGGCATATTGTTTTATATGACATACAAAATAACCGCCTGACAGTTTATCTGGACTCAACAACATGTGTTTTCCCATTTTAATTGCCAATTTTGTGTGACGTCATCCTTAAGCGCTTTTTTGTTTTTTTATACATATAAATTAATCCATCAATTGTCGACGCTTCGGTGCTTTTATCTTTTTTTTTTTCCTTATGATATTCCTCCGCTAATTGCGCGCGTGCCAGGCACGTCCAGCATTGTTCCTGCTCATATTTTTCTCCGTCGGTGATGAGGTTTAAAATGTGAAACGAAAGGTGGATGGGTATTTATTTGTCAGTCATTAAAGAGGAAACAGGCCCCCTTGTTTCTCGTCGTGACAAACAAACCTTGTGTGAGGAAAAAATAAAGACGTGCGCGTGCTGGGGAAGAATTATTGTCGAGATCTTTTTGCTTTTTTTTTTTCTTGTTGAAATTATACCCGAGGGTGTGTGACCCAGAGGCTTCATCCAGGTTTCGAACAGGTAGGCGAGACCTACGTGTGAGTGAGGTGACAGGAAAAAAAAAAAAAAAAAAAAAGCTCCTCCGTCTATTTTTGGAAAATCAGTGCGCGTGCGTGCGTGCGCGTGTAAGGAAATGACACGCACATCTGGGAAGGCCACGCCCAGACCCATTCAGAACCACTGGTTCTACTGTCACTTGGAGATCACCTTCCACACGTCCACTTCACTCATTTATAAACTAATCGCTTTTTTCCCTTGTTCGTCATTCTTGAGAGCCGCCATCTTTAAACTCATAATGATGGTTAAGTTTAGAGTATCATAAATAAGGTTCTCTCTCTGTCCGCTTGGCAAGAACGTTCTTTGGGTTTTACGGATCAGCTCATTAGAGGACAGGGAAGTTGGCTTGCGATTCGAAGCTCCTTTAAAGGGCTATTTCACCCACTTTCATAACTATGGAGGCAAAAAGACCCGGCTGTATGGCAAGCCATTTTAACATAAATTAGGTTTTTTCGCTGTTACATTCCAGATATCTCAAATTGTTTTATGATTAGACGTTTTAGCAATTTAATATATCTCTAATTATATTTTGAGTAGACAAAATACCTATTTGAGATCTTTAATTAGATTCTGACTATTCAAAATGACGTCAGATTTACCATTGAGTTGTATGGAGACTTCAATTCAAGATTTCTACGACGAATTACTGAAATACACATTTCAGATATCTACAATTTAATTATGACTAGTCAAAAAGTAAATTCAAGAAATCTCGATTGTAGTTTTGACTAGTCATAATTCAAATCAAAGTTATTTCTAATTAGTCCATAATTCAAGATATCTCAAATGTATTTTTGGATGGGAGAAATGTAGTTTTGACTAGTGGAAATTAAATTACAGATATCTTAAAAGCAAATAATGACTAGACAAAAACTAAATTAGAGATATCTTGAATTATTCAACTTTTCTATTTAAGATATCTTAAATTAACATTCTGACTAGTCGAAATGACATTATTGAAATCTTGAATTAGCAATCTGTCTAGTCAAAGCATCACTGATTTACGTGGCAATTTGAAAGTTTCATAAAATAATGAAAAAACGAAAAAAGATGTTTGAAAAATGGATTGACAATAGTGAAACCCGTAATTGGTTAAGGACTTTTATTTTTTCGGGCCCACTTCCTGTATTGCCCCAAATTCTCTCAGCTTATTTAAAGCCCGTTTCTAGCTGGCTTTAAATAAACCTGTTTTCATGTTGAAATGGATTGACAATGGCAATTTTAGCTTTTCAAAGCTGTTTTAAATACATTCGGTTCGTCGGAAATGAATAAACAGGATTTTTTGCAGATATGATTAGCAGTCTTATAGTTTATGAAGTTTTGCGTTCTCTGCATTTCCAACATTGCCGAGCTCTTTACGGACAATTTTGTGCAGGAAATATAAACTTATCAAACTGTTTGGACAGCACAAAGGGGCTTCACGTCACTCTCAATTCAGATATCTAAAATTGTAATTTTGACTATTGATCATTTCGTTCAAGATATCTTAAATCATAATTCCGGAAACGAGCTCAAATTGGATCATTTGAGCTATCTTGAAAGGAATTTTAAGTAGTCAAAATGGATTTTTAGATATCTAGAACGTATTTACGGTTAGTCAGACGAAACCGAATTTTTGTTAAAACGGCTTGCCATACAGCCTGTCTGCTTCCGTCTCGGTTAGTCTCCCACCTGTGTGCGCGTGGCAAATACCCACGCTCACAGGGCCTTTTTTATTTTAAGCTGTATGGGGTGTTTACTCGTGGGGACGCTTCATCCCGAGGGCGCTTCTCGTTAGTGGCGAATGCGACGCTTTTGAGGTGAACAACATGGCGACAGCTTCTGCTCAGGTATCGTCCCGCTTTCTTCTTTCTGGAAGAGATGAGCGCGCGGAGTTTCTGCCTGGTTGCTAGCTTGTGTTGTCAGCGTGTGGAAACGTTGTGAAAGTCGCTCTAAGGTCACTTTCTCTTAAATTCAGCCAATTAAACGCACCTAGCCGGGGTTTTTTTTCTTCTCCATCTGTGCTGGGTGTCTGTGACAGGTTGAGGCAAAGCCTCAGCAGAAAAATAAGCGACTTTAATCGAGGTTTCCGTTTGTTTGTTTTGGGAGACAGCTGCTTTCCTCTTCTTCAGCACCATGGACAGCGAACCATCTGTCCATGGAAAACCATAGAGAGGAAGACTTCCCCGAGACTCTGTATGTACCCTTTTCACACAATTATTATGTATTTATTATCAGATGCCAAAATAACAAAAAAGAAATTGTTAAAATTGTCCTGGAAATGATTACAATAAATGATAATGTTGTCATTTTGAGATCATTTTTAGCCAATATAGTAACATGATAATGTGAGTACACCCACTCAACTTTCTGCTTTCTAAAGCAGAAACCAGAAAACATTTTAAATATCCGAAATACAGCAAAACAACAATAATCAAAATGGATTACGAAATGTCTGTGACCACATTTGTATTTTAAAAAAATAATAGTTATTCATCTTAAACAGGAAAAACAGGCACTAGTGGCAGGTAGTGCCATACTGGTTGTCAAATACTATCTCAAAATGGCGGCTTTTCAGCAACACTAAAAGGGAGCATCTCTGACGATTGTTGTGAAGGTTCACGCTCATTTTCATTTGAGATGTGCTCAATGGATCGATTGCTGATCACTTACTGACTGCGTCTGGTTGTTCGTATTGGCTGTCTGTCTGTCTTTGAAACAGAAACACCCATTGACTGACGGCGTGCGACGAATCAAGCAGAGATCACTTCTTTTGAGTCCTGGCCAATGGGGAGGATTCTAGAAATAAAACTGCACACACAAGGGGAAGCACCAAGCAGCTGCTGATAATGGCTCACTAGGGTTTTTATTTTTCTGCTCTTTTGTTGAGGAACTTGTTTGTGTGTCTTCTCACCACATGTCCTGCGGGAGAAAACCGGGCCTGGGTGTTGACAGTGGTCACAAAAATGGCAGCCGCTCACCGCGCCAGTTCATTTTAAATGTTTTTGATGTGGTTTCAGTGTTTTCCTGTTCTAATCTGAAGCCGTCTACTAGTTAATTACTGGAGGACAAAATGTCCTTTGAATGGTCCCTGACATGTAATATACAAATACACTTGAACTTACTGTATAATATTTCTCCTCAGTAAGACTAATGCGAAGCGGTTCATGTTCACATCATCAGTCATCAGTTATGAAACCGAACATGTTCAGATCGTTGTGTTCAACAGAAAGGCAACCAGAGTGTTAGTCACTCTGAAGCATTAGCATGTGAAACCGGCTCACTGCGTCCTTGTTTCTCACTCCTAATATCTGTGGTGGCAGGTTCTCTTGTCAAAATAAGAGCTTTTAATAGAGCAGTGATGACAACAACCCGGTGTTTTGCACCCCCCCCCCCCCCTTGTTTCTTCGCAGCTCTCTTCCATAGCTGAGCCCCTCGCTGCCCTCTGAAGGAGCAGGATGACAAGATGGCGCAGCTGCTTGTACCGCCCGGACCAGACAGCTTCCGCCCCTTTGTCCCCGAGTCGCTGGCGGCCATCGAGAGGCGCATCGCCGAGGAGGAGGCCCGGCGACCCCGGGCGGAGCGCCGCAGCGACGACGACGATGAAAACGGGCCCAGGCCCAACAGCGACCTGGAGGCGGGGAAGTCCCTGCCCCTCATCTACGGGGACATCCCTCCAGGCCTGGTGTCAACCCCTCTGGAGGACCTGGACCCCTTCTACAGCAACCAGAAGGTCTGTTTCATTCGCGCTCTGCAAGAGAAAACGCATTCCCATCATAACATTCATTTGTCCTTCTGATTAAGGACATGTGCAAGGTGTCTGTGTTTACGGTCATTGTGCATCACATTCTGTACAATGTTTTCAATGCAATCTTAATCATTTGGGTCTTTTTTATTGTCTTTCAGACCTTCATAGTATTGAATCGTGGGAAGACAATCTTCCGTTTCAATGCCACTTCTGCCTTGTACATCCTAAACCCCTTCAACCCTCTGAGGAGGATAGCTATTAAAGTTTTAGTGCACTCATATCCTTTCAGAGTTTACGGTGGACGCGGCTCGATTTGGATTAAAGGGGCTTATGAGACAAAAGAGGGAGTTAAAGGAGCTGCCGGTAAAGATTGTGTGGCTCCGAATGCTTTGTTGATCAGCTCATCAGTGTTAGTTTAAATGCTGTCTGGTTTTATTGTTCTTTCAATCTGTCAATTTCCTTGTGCACCTTGACTTTGCTTCTACGATGTTCAGCATGTTGATCATGTTCACCATCCTGACCAACTGTGCTTTCATGACCCTGAGTAACCCCCCAGAGTGGGCAAAGAATGTAGAGTAAGTACACAGATGTCCACTAAGATTGAAATGGGTTTACATTTCTCAACATGTCACTCATTCGTTTATCAATGTCACATCAAGCTAAGTGTTTAGTTTGTGAACTACTCAGCTACTGAGAGTAACAAAATATTCAACTTGCCAAAATATTTAGTTTGAAGCCAAGTAATTAGCTAACAAAATATTAATTATAATCAACACAACAAACCCATGCTGCACTTTTTAGATTTTTATCATTTTTCTTTCACGTCACATTTATTCACCACTTTGTGTTGGTCTGTGACATTATCTCCCAGTACTTGGCACTGAAATTTGTGATTGTCAAAAGGGGGGATGCATTCTTTTGCAACGCACCGTGTGCAACACGAAGGTTGAATTCCGCTCTGTGTCTGACTTAGCTTCTCTCTGTCTCGTTGCCGGCTGCAGCCAGATCCAATTTTTCTCTCTGCGTGTGTTTTCATTTCCTCTCCTCCTCACCTTGCTGTCCAGGTACACATTCACAGGGATTTACACCTTCGAGTCCCTAATAAAGATCCTGGCCAGGGGCTTTTGTGTGGGGAAGTTCACCTTCCTGCGGGATCCGTGGAACTGGCTGGACTTCAGCGTCATCCTCATGGCGTAAGTATGACCACGAAGTCTTGTTAGGATCGTCTTAAAATGATCTGCCACAGATTAAGCAGTCAAAAGTTTTTAATGCTAATCGACCCAGAAGATAGATAGGTAGATAAATTGCAAAGAGAATGTAATTTGAAGCTTTGTAGTGGAGCTTTTGAAAGCATGGCTAGGAATCATAAATGTACTCTGTCATAATGGATGTGAGCCCCTAAAGCACGCACATCGGCCCATATTTGAATCACGCCTCAGCGATTCCAGCTACTTGTCTTTAAAGTGCAAGACAAAGCCTGGAGTGTTACAGTCACGCTCTTTTGTTGGTAAAGATTTTGCATCTCCTACATTCTACCATGTGGAGATGCACCGATCAGAGTTTTATGGCTCATTTCAAATCTCTTGGGAGTTTGCTTTCAAAGGTTAAGACGCTAACGCTAATGCATTTCCGTTGACCATACAGCTTCACAATCTGATAAATTTGTTGAAGAGGATCCTTCAAATTTTGAAACGTTTTGGCTCGAGGATGGAGGAGTGTTTTTTTTTTTTGGGCTGTACTGAAAATGGTTTATTTTACAAAACTGCCATGGAAGCTCTTTTTTCACATCACACGAGTCACGTGATTGACAACCGGATGTTACTATTGGAGGAAACCACAGAGACGAAGTTGACAGAAAGTAGTTGGGCGATGATGTTTTTCAGTGATTTTAATTATCTAATGGCAACGCCACAATTGCAAGATTGTATTTTTTCCACCAAATTCTGTGCACATTTGTATTGGACTATTTCTCCCATGTGTTATGACTAGAGCAGTAGGTTTGCCTGTGCATTGCTTTGCAGTAACTGTGCATTTGATCCTGCAGGTATATAACAGAGTTTGTAAACCTAGGCAATGTTTCAGCTCTGCGCACATTCAGAGTTTTGCGAGCTTTGAAAACTATCTCAGTAATCCCAGGTAAGGGCGCCAGCGCCTGCTGCCAGCAACTCCTGCCATTTGTCCTCTGTGTGTGACCGTTTGCCGTCCCCCTCCCCCTCCTTCCTGCCCCCTCCTCTCCCCGTGGTCCTCCTTGTTGTCTCGTAACGCCTCGTGTGTGGATGTCTGATCTGTGTATGTGCGTACGTATGTGGGGTGTGTGTCCTACACCTTTCCCCCTCCTACCAAAACCCGTCCTCCCCTTCCTCCTACCTCCCCCTTTCCCTTCCACTGCATTCCCTTACAGATATGTCACAGAGTTTGTGGACCTGGGCAATGTCTCAGCACTGCGAACCTTCAGGGTTCTGCGAGCCCTGAAAACAATTTCAGTCATCCCAGGTGAGAGAGCCATCAAAGCCCAATAAGGTTAACATACAGCGCTAACGGCTAACCGACATTTCGCTAACATTCAAACCCATGCGCCCGCCCCGCCCCTGCCCCCTCCTCTCAGCTCATCTCACTATAGCTAAGCCTGACGACGCTTGTCGCCGTCCCTCATGCTGCCTTCGTCCCAAGGCCAGTAAAAGCTGGAATCTGGCTCCAATCTGCACAGATTGACAGGATTCTCGGCTTTTAAGACACATCCTTTAAGGCAGAATTCTTTTTGGTTGAAATCTATTCTTGCCTTGGGAGCCTTCCAAGTAGCGTTTGTGCACTATTTCTTTCTTTCCTTTTTTGCATGAGACATTGCAAAAACCAATTTTCTTGTGGCAAGCTCTTTTGTGTGTGTGCAGGGTTCCTCCTTACCTTGTTTTCCTGTGCATGTCTTGTTCAATGTTGTGTGTTTTTATTGTAAAAATGCACAGTGAGTGGTACGAAATGGTACTTCTCATCACAAACTAACACAACACACATAGCTAGGTCCAGAAGTTCACATACTCATACATTAATTGGGTGTCATGATAGGTTTTGTCTTATGATGCATTTCAGCCTTTTTTTTCCGTCTTTGAGATAAATGAAACGATTTAATAAAATCGTTTCATTTAAATTGAATACAAGTGATCTTTAAATGGTTAAAAAATACACATGAACAAGTACATGCACCCTCGATACTTGTTTAAGAAGTTGTACATCTAACTCTATATTTGAAAATTCATCATCATTGAATTGCGAGGGGGAAAAAAAGCAACTCGAGTGCATCATGTATGACTCCCAATCAGTGACACTCATGTTTGATGAGTGTGTATGACCTCATGAATGGCCCAGTAACGCGGCGTTAGATCATTCCTTAAAGGTGACTGTAACCAAATATCTACTAAATAGCTGTTTAAAACAAATATTTAGAGGTAGTAATTTAGATTATCAGCATTTTTAGGAACATAGACGGACGTTTAATCACATGAACCTATACGTTTGCTTTAGTCTGACTTTAAATTCTCTTGGTTTTGGCTTTGCTGCACTACAAAGCACACAGAACCAGAACCTGTACATTTGTTTTCTACATTAAGAAACCAATAGAAGCTGTAGCAACAGGACATTATGAGAAGGAAAATGAGTCAATACTGGAGGGCAAAAGTATTCAGACCTCCACTTATTTTTTTTAGATCCATCAGTGGATTTTATTGGAATATTTTATAAGTTTCAAAAAACAAAACTGAGCAAAACAAAAACTTTGTCACCTTGATTCCTGGATGACAGCAAATAATTCATACAGAAACATTCACTGCCTGCTACTGTAATTTCTTCATAACTATGTCTTTTCTGGTCAAACTGCGATTAATTAACTTTGCCCGACCTCCCGGTTTAGGCCTGAAGACCATCGTTGGCGCTCTGATCCAGTCGGTGAAGAAGCTGTCGGACGTGATGATCCTCACCGTGTTCTGCCTCAGCGTCTTCGCTCTGATCGGCCTGCAGCTCTTCATGGGCAACCTGAGGCAGAAGTGCGTGCGCGTGCCGAACTTCAGCAACGCCAGCAGCAGCAACTCCAGCATCACGGGCAACGACACGGGCCTGTTCAACACCACGCTGAACTGGACCGAGTTCATCAGCGATGAGAGTAAGCCAGCATGCAGCGGCGTTAGTTTAGACGCAGCAATTTGCGAGTCGCCGGGCGGATAATCGTCCTGACAATGAGAGCCTTTGCTCTTCGCCCCCTCACCAGCAGCCGTCATTCTCTCGTAGCCCATCTGTGTGGCATGAGCAGCCTAAAGTGCTGCAGGAGAGTGAGTCACTGACCGCCTAGCGGGACACCAAGGAGACACGCACCGGCTACTGACAAGCCGAGGCAGAGCTGCAGAAAACAAGGCGACAGAGGCAGACAAAGCTGATTAGAACCAAGTTGTTGGGATGAAGCTCAGCCGCTGGAGCGGGCCGAGATTTTAATTTACTGCCAGAGAAACAAGAAAATTCTAAGAAGAAATCCAATCTACGCGGATATAAAAAGTGGATCTGCATGTAAAATTATTTACATCTGCTGAGTTTATTCAGATTTTCTTGATATTTCTTCCACAATTTTCATGTAATGATTTTATGTAACAGACCGACACAAAATAGTCCGTGATGATGAAGTGGAAGGAAAATACTCACCTTGCTAAAATAATGTTCCAAGTCATTTTTGCCAAAATGATTTTGAAAAAATTTTTTGGGGGGCCAAAATATGACTTAAACCATTTATCTTAGGAAGGTGAGAAAATGTGACATCGTTTTAAAATTGCTTCACAAAGAACGATTTAAAAAATGTGGCATTAATTTGTTTTCAGCCCCCTTTATTCTGAAAACTTTAAATTAAACCCACTGCAACCAAATTGCCTTGAATAATCAATTATTTCATAAATACAGTCCACTTCTGTGTACCAGTATAAATGTTTACTGACACACAGGATAAATCAGAAAGACCCAAGAAACGCAACAAACAGCTCTGGGAAAATTCATTCTCCGTATAGTGAAAAGGAGTGTTTGGGGGACGATGTTTCCTAGATTTTTCCTAGATGTCAAAAAATTGGTTTACACAGCCCAAAAGAAGCAAATGTAATTGATCCGATATTGGCTGAACAAAAAGGCACATTTCAGATTTAATATTTTACTGTAAACCATGTCTAATTTCTTCTCATTCAGCTGCTTGTATTGATCTTTCAACTGAAACACTTCAAAACATCACAAGACGTGAAGACGCTTGAAGTAGTCATAATATTTCTGCATAGCTGCGTATTAATCCTCACTCACAAAAGCCGCAGGATGCCTGTTCAGCTCTGTCTCTTTAATATCCTGTATGATGCGTCTCAGACTGTTGTCCCGCTGTCTGCCCTCCTCTGTAGGTAATTACTATCACCTCCCTGGCCGTAGGGATGCTCTGCTCTGTGGAAACGGCAGCGGCGCCGGGTAAGACTTGACATGTTTTATTTATGTGGCCAATTAGACGCACAGCAAAGCGGAGCAGACCGAGTTAAGAGTGGATTCCAGAAAGTGCAGCAAGCTTCCAAACTACTGGCTAATATTGACTCGTTCTAATGTACTGGGTTTGCTGGTTCATACGTAGAAAGACAGCTTTTGTTTTCAAGATAAAACATGGCTTTGCTTCAGAGATGGAAGTAGTGTGAGTTACAGTTGGTCATTCAAAAGAAAAAAACTTGTTGAGGGCACAGGTTTATATTTTTAAACAGGGCTGGCCAAAGCATTTCTAGGGTCCCAAGCATATTTTTATTTGGTCCCCCTATACCAAAATGTCTCCACCAGATGCTTTGTCATTCATAAGCGGTTGCTTACCTCACAGATGTCTTGGGGCGGCTTTGTTTACACATTAGGCGCCCCCTCTTTGAATGACACTCTGCGCAGCTGCCAAGATCAAAAACTGCCACTGGTAATGCGACCAACGGTGTCAATAGTTTTATTTTGTCGGAGTTGCTTGGGTTTCCTGTAAATCTGGCTGGCATTTGCTTCAAATTAAGTCATTTGTAACTTATCCGTTGTGTGTCTTAAAGACTCTGTCCAGAGGGCTTTATGTGTCTGAAAACGGGCCGTAATCCAGACTACGGCTACACAAGCTTCGACACCTTCAGCTGGGCCTTCCTCTCCCTCTTCCGACTCATGACGCAGGACTTCTGGGAAAACCTTTACCAGCAGGTCTGTCAGAAAGTACATTTCACCGTCAGCGCTTACATCATCGTCTTCTGAAATGATGTAGAGAAACGTAAAAGAAGAATAAAAGCCAACGTAGTTTTTCTGCTTTGCTTTGGTGGAATCAGACTTTGCGCGCCGCAGGGAAGCCCTACATGATCTTCTTTGTGCTGGTGATCTTCCTGGGCTCCTTTTACCTCATTAACCTGATCCTGGCTGTGGTAGCCATGGCTTACGACGAACAGAACCAGGCCACCATCGAGGAGGCTCAGCAGAAGGAGGAGGAGTTCCAAGCCATGCTGGACCAGCTGAAAAGGCAGCAGGAGGAGGCGCAGGTAGGAAGCTTCTTCTCCCCCGCCCCCACATTCAACTTTACATCAAGGCAGACATTTTGTTTTTGTTGGTTTGAAAATCGGAACGTATGCAGAACCTACTGAGTGCTCCGATTTGTTTGTTTAGTATTCAGTAGATGCAAAGTGCTGTAGCTGATTCTTTCACCGTGAGGCAGAGTTGCCTTGGAGACCCGGGGCTTTATTGTTTGATGTTTACCAGATTGTGAAAGTATTTAATTAAACCCAAGTGCACAAAACATACTCTAAAAATTTTCCATCTTTGTTTATAAAACAAAGATGGAGCCAAAATGGAAAAGATACTGCAGGGAAAATCAATTTTAAACACGTATCTGCTTGACTCTCTAGTTTAGCACGTATTGAAAACATCAGCTTCTTTAATTCAGTGGTGTGTCATTACCTGTAATACACACACTGGGGGCAGACATCTAAATCCTCGTTCCTTCGCTTTGTTTGCATTGTGTTTTGAACCACAGAAAGAAAGAAAAAAAACACATTTCTTGCAGCGAATGCTTAAATACTTGAAGAAGTGCATGACATATTTGGCAGTGCGTTCACTTTCACAGCAGCTGAAGGTTCCAGCTTCAGTTTTATGTGGGAGCAGCTTCTGGCATTTCGTCGAGGCTCTTTCCACGTTGTAGTAAATCAGAAGGAAAATATGTGTGGTGTTTTGTTCAATGCTGTTTTGATCCTAAGATTTTTGTCTCTCTCTTGTTTTTCGGAAGCAAAGAGAAACTGTTGTACCTCACCATCTGTATCAAATGTTTTGGTTTGGGTGAAAACGTTCAAGACGTCCATTTATAGAAAGGCGTTGAGGCTGATTCAGCTCTTCATGCCAGGCTCTCTCCTCCGCTCCGAGACAGGCGCCGGGTCTCCATGACAACTGTCTCTGTGCTCTGATTGGCTGGCAGGTTGCCGCGGCAGCAGCCACGGAGAGCGCCGAGTACAGCGGGAGAGGAGGCCCCACCTCCGAGTCCTCCTCGGGGACGTCCAAGCTGAGCTCGAAAAGCGCCAAGGAGCGACGCAACAGGCGGAAGAAGAGGAAGCAGCGCGAGGAGGAGGAGGAGAGGGGCATGTGCGACAAGTTCCACAAGTCCATGTCCGAGGACAGCATCAAGAGGTCCAGCTTCCGCTTCTCCATCGATGCCAACCGCCTCTCTTATGAGAAACGATGCTCCTCACCCAACCAGGTAGGTTCCAACTTTACAGGGCAGATCCACAGGGATCAGCTGTTTTAATGAAACTTGACAAGTGAAAAGACAAATCCCAGCAAAGTATTCACACTCCCTGAACATTTTCATGTCACAGCCACAACCTTTTATTCATTTTTGGCAGGATTTTGTGTTATAAATCTTTCTTTCACATACAAATAAATGATTGTAGAAACTAACATGAACCGTGAAACAGAAAAAATCAGCTAAGGATGCAAATATTGAAATAATATTTTCTTATTTGTGCTTGTATTCTGACTTGAAAGATTTTTACAACAACCTGTTGCACAAACTGGATTTTGACTGGCCTACAAATCCCAGTAACTCCACATTTCCTGCGTCTCTCTAGTCTCTCCTCAGCATCCGCGGTTCCCTCTTCTCGCCGCGGAGGAACAGCCGCGCCAGCCTCTTCAGCTTCCGTGGCCGAGCCCGCGACATGGGCTCCGAGAACGACTTCGCCGACGACGAGCACAGCACCTTCGAGGAGAACGACAGTCGCCGAGGGTCCCTGTTCGTGCCGCGGCGCCTGGAGCGGCGCTGCAGCGCCGTCAGCCAGACCAGCTTGGGCGCGCCACGGATCGTGCTGCCCGCCAACGGAAAGATGCACTGCTCCGTAGACTGCAACGGCGTGGTGTCGCTGGTCGGTGGGACACCTGTAACAACTTCCCCTGTAGGTCTCCTGCTGCCTGAGGTGACTTTATTGTTTTATGGGTTATGATTTTAACATTTCCCTCCTAAGCATTTGGTTTGTTCGCGTTGGTTTACTGCAACTTTTTCTACTAATTTCCAACAGCTAAACCAGTTTTGGGCTGATCGAGATTTTCTTATTTTTTTATAGGGAACAACAACAGACACTGAGATGAAGAAGCGCCGATCGGGATTCCTCCAGCCTTATGTGAAAGAGGACTATTTAGATGAACCAGGGGGGCGCCAGAGAGCCATGAGCGTGGCCAGTATCCTCACCAACACCATGGAAGGTCAGCATCTTTCTGCGCTTCTCGTTTCAAGCTTACTTTTTTCACTTTTTGTTGATTGATTTTCAAAGAACACTCCTCCTTTTCCAGAGCTGGAGGAGTCGAGACAGAAGTGCCCACCCTGCTGGTACAGATTCGCCAACACCTGCCTGATTTGGGACTGTTGTCCGGCCTGGCTTAAAATCAAAGAGTTTGTCAGCATGGTGGTCATGGATCCCTTTGTGGATCTAGCGATCACCATCTGCATTGTCCTCAACACTCTTTTCATGGCCATGGAGCATTATCCCATGACCGACGAGTTTGACACCCTCCTTTCAATCGGAAACCTAGTGAGTGTTTGCTACACTTAATGTCGTAAAGAATTTTGCGAATCTTTTTGCCTTCCTTTCTAAATGCAGATTTGGGCTCAGCTTTTTCTTTCTGCTCATTTTAGGTGTTCACAGGGATCTTCACGGCAGAAATGTGTTTCAAGATCATCGCCCTGGATCCCTACTATTACTTTCAGGAGGGCTGGAACATCTTTGATGGCATCATTGTCAGTCTCAGTCTTATGGAGCTTGGCTTGGCTAATGTAGAAGGCCTGTCTGTGCTCAGATCCTTCAGATTGGTAAGATTAGCATTTTATTTAAATATCTATGACGACAGGTGTCATGTAAAATTGAAAGACTGCTTTATATTCCTCCCTTACATGAACTGTAATTTGTGTCTCTAAACAGCTGAGGGTCTTCAAGCTAGCCAAGTCGTGGCCCACTCTGAACATGCTGATCAAGATCATCGGTAACTCGGTGGGCGCTCTGGGCAACCTGACGCTGGTGCTGGCCATCATCGTGTTCATCTTCGCCGTGGTGGGCATGCAGCTGTTCGGCAAGAGCTACAAGGAGTGCGTGTGCAAGATTGCGGACGACTGCGAGCTGCCGCGCTGGCACATGCACGACTTCTTCCACTCCTTCCTCATCGTGTTCCGGGTGCTGTGCGGGGAGTGGATAGAGACCATGTGGGACTGCATGGAGGTGGCGGGGCAGACGATGTGCATCATCGTCTTCATGATGGTCATGGTGATCGGAAACCTCGTGGTACAAACTGTTTTCTGTGTTGAAGGTTCTGATCTCTTCAGAAGAGGATTAGGGCAGCACAAAGGAAAAAAAAACAGTATTTTTTTTTTCTCAGATATCTGACATTTTTTAAATAGAATTTCTTCTTTAATCTCAGACTTCAGAAAAATAATCATTTCTGATCATTTTAATCCTTTTCCGTAGGTTTTAGTCTTTTTTTTCGTGACCATTATTCTTCACCTATAACTTTCCTTCCAGGTCCTAAACCTTTTCCTGGCCCTCCTCCTGAGCTCGTTCAGCGCAGACAACCTGGCGGCCACCGACGACGACAGCGAGATGAACAACCTCCAGGTCGCCGTCGGCCGCATCCAGCGGGGCATCTCCTACGTCAAGGCCAAAGCGCGGCAGTTCCTCCAGAGCCTCTGCTTCGACGGCGGAAAGGGTTCCGGCCTGGCCGAAGAGAGCAAACCCCTGGACGACCTGCAAAGCAACGGAAAGGGGATCTGCATTTCTAACCACACGCCACTGGAGATCACCAAAGACCCCAGTGGGGTATACATGATGGAGGGCAACGGGAAGCCAGGGGGGCTGGTGGTTGGGGTGGGCGGAGACACCACGGTCAAGTACCCAATGGAAGAATGCGACTACATGTCCTTTATCCACAACCCCAGCCTTACGGTGACCGTGCCCATCGCCGTGGGCGAGTCGGACTTTGAAAACCTGAACACGGAGGATTTCAGCAGCGACTCTTCTGACGTGGAGGGCAGCAAAGAGGTAAGACAGCTGACCACGCGGCTGACGTCTCCGTCAGTTTTAGAAAATCACATTTTCTTAAAGCTTGATTAAATCTGCATCATTTAACGCGTAATACAAATGAGAGCGTGAATACATAAAGGTTTGCATAGAAATGGCCTTTTCAGACAATCATCTGACAGTCAAGTAGTTTGAAAATAACACAAGTGCTGAATCATGTACATGCATCATGTTGTGCTAATGGAGTCTTATCTCAAGCCTAGATTCCTGGCAGCCATGACAGCCAAAAAGAGACTCAAATTAGTCTTTGTCCAGAATAACAGGTTTATGTTTTATCATCAAGCTGCATGACTCACTGTTTTGGAGAGGGCTGCTTTACCAGTAAGCTTTGTAAACACATATTTAAGTCTTATCTAACGGCATAATTAGAGTGATTTATGCCTTTATGTTTAAATAAATTTTCTCACATTTGTCTCAATATGACCACAAATGTCCCTGTTTATATTTTATGTGTCAGACCATCACAGAGTAGAGAATAATTGTGAAAAGTTAAACTGATCACATGAGGTAAAGTCAGGTGGCTCTGATGGTTTTCACAATTCTGAACTGCTTTATATCCCACAAAAGTCGAAGATGCATAGAAATATGTGGCTGTGCTGTAGGTAAAACTTCTGGAGGATGAATACGACACATTTTCCAGTTAACCTTTTTTGCCACTGCTTGCCTTTTGTGTCCGAGCTGAAAGCCTGATTTGCTGTCGAGCGTCGTCAGGCTGACAGAGCATCGGGACTGAGTTCCCTGGTGACGGGAATCTGTCACTGTGGGTGTGGTGCCAGTTCCCTGTGATTCAAAACAACCCAGGAGTCTATTTCTGGCCATGACACCACACGCGCCACGCATGGATCATTTGTCTGACTTCACTGCTGCTCTTTACATTGTGTATGCTAAAAGATGTGTATTTGCTTAGCGACACCAGCATGTGTTTACTGAATATAACCAGTGAATAGATTTTGTTTCTATTTGTGTCTCTGAGATGATTAAATCTTCTAACTGTTACCTTATAGTACGGCCAGTGTCATGAGGCTATGTGCTGGCGTTGGTGTGTATAACTCACTCTTTAACCCCTCCTCGTTTGTTATTCCAGCTGTTTCACAGACGCTCTCAAGGTTTTCAGTGAGAAGAGAATTGTAAGATCACTTTATTGCACTAACCATGAGGACTGCCTATGCCATTTACAGACAAACATATTTTTCTCATACCTTCAATGGATTGCCCATTTTCGTTCTTTGCCTGGTCTGCCCTCCGTCCCCCCCAACCCCACCACCCCACCTTCACTGTCTTTGCTTTATTATCCCCCTCCCCTGCCCCATTCAGCAGCACACCCAATGCTGTGATCATTTTCTTTTCCCTTAATCCCCTTTCCCCTCTCATAATTAACCTCAAGGCATCAGGCTGTATTGCAGTTACAAACCATTTAATGAATGAGCACCTTTTTATATCCATTGATAGACAAACCCATCAAGCATAATGTTTGCTTTTGGTTTCATTGCTTGGTTTTTGACTTGGTTTTGGGACTTGATTGGCATCCAACACTCTGAGCTTGAGAATGAAGGAAGAGAGGAGGCGGAGGAGAATGTGCAGTAGACAAGAAGGAATGGAGGAATGAATTTTGCTGCGGTTGGACAAAATTCATTTGTCTGGCTCAGACCCCATGCATACACACATTGAAAATCTGTATGTATTTACCTGTGTGACCTGAACTGTAGTGGAATGATGAAAGATTCAAGTAAATTTTCATAAACATGAATTAAAAAAAAAAAAAAACTTTTTGCAGAGTTTCAAAAGAGATAACACAGTGCTGATTGTTATAATACTACAGACAAGAGTATTAAGAAGAATCTCAAACAAAAAATTATGTAAACACAATTAATTAGCATTTGGCTTTGATCCTTGTGTTATCCACTTTTGTCTCACTGTGATTACATCATGTTAAAAAAAGGTACTTTCCTAAAAAAATAAAATACATTTTAAAAATCTGCTAGTTTTCAGCTGTAAATGTGAGGCAAACAGCTAAAACAGATTTGTTTGTGCCGAAGGAGAAGTGGAGAGTTGGAGGGGAAAACCCTTACATGAAAACAATGCACTTGCAAGCAGCATGCTTCCATCATTCCCATGCCGTATTAGCTGGGTCCCACGGCAATCAGGGCTGCTGCACTGTCTAGGTTTACTTGTTCCAATACCCTCAACATCAGAGACCCCCGACATGAGGCCAAAAAACACCCAAAGAAAACAGACAGAAGGCCTCACGTCACCAAAATGTCTCACAATATGCAGATGATATTAGATTATACATTAGTCAAAGTATTTTAGGCTTTAAAATAACTTTTTTAAAAGCCTGAATCTCGGAGTCACTGTTGTCGTTTTATGTGTTACCTTTACTACCACCAATGAGTACTTGAGTCCTCTATTAGGTTCTGTGTGTTTCTGGGTCTGCATCGGTGCTAATTCGGTAGGTCTTCCAAACAGGAAACACAACACCAACTGCACAGCACATGCTGTGTTTCAAACAGTGCACAGTACTGGTTTTTGCTGGTAAGCTAATGTGGTTATCCGTCTACTTCAACTCAAACAGAAGAAGCTTTTTTACACTGCTTTCAAGGAATGGAAATGATGTGTTTTCATGTCACTGAGAAAAGAGCTCTGTATCCTCATTGGAGTGGCTTTAGATTTACAAAAGAGACTTGGTAAAACTTTCCATCATGTAAGCCACGGAAACCTTTGGAATCGGTGTAACAAACAAATAAGATTTGGGATCTCTTTTTCAGTGGACATGAAAATACTTGACCCCACATTCTGCTTGGTACTATTTCAGGCTTTGATTGATGATGCACTGGAATACTGCATGCACTCGTCCTCAAACTGAGGTCACATCAAACGTACCCACAGTGCATTTCCGTAAACCCAACCTTCTGCCTCAGCGCATAATCTAATTCGAAGCCATCTGGCAAAGCTAACGCCAAAGCCTGTCGGTACATTTGATCGATGCTGCATGCGACGATGATGATGCTAGTTTCAGAAGAGCCCAACTCTGTGAGCTATGAGAGTCTTCTCAGTAAAGGTACGCAATGGAGAGCACATGAACGGAGATTAGCAGCTCACACGGTTGGTTCCTAAAACCAGTGAACATCAATGGTCCCAAGCAGCATCGTGTGACTGTCCTACCGCCTTCTGCTCCGTCCATGCAGAAGCTCGACGTAGATCCCCAACCCCTCAGCTCGTCAGAGGGGAGCACAGTGGATATTCGACCCCCTGGAGACGGGGCTGAATCTGTGGAGCTGGAGCCAGAGGAGTCGTTGGACCCTGAGGCCTGCTTTACAGAAGGTAAGGATGTCGGGGGATTCTAGACCGGGATAGGTGAGCGCATTTTATGTCAAAGAGGAAATCGTTATAACTGCTTTAGCCTAGGTGCGGCCTGTTGCAGCTGAGCGACAGTGAACGCAAATGCTCAGCGAGACAGGCAAGAAATAGTCACCAGGATGGAACGAAAGATGACATTTTGTCTAAAACACCTGCAGTGAATTTGATTTGTGTTACAAATGTCAAAAATGCACTTGCTGCTTTCCAGATCTCTTCTGTTTTTATTTTTTGCTGATTTGCCACACTTGAATGTTTTGATATCAGACAAAGAATAAACACATAAAGCTATTTTCATATGATAATTTGGATTCATTTGGGGACAGAAGTTCACAAGTCACACTCACTCCCATGTGAAGATTTCTCATGTGAAAAAGTGTTTAGCCCCAATTTATCTCTATGCTTGTACCGTGACCATAAGCAGCATGGTGAATCCCAAAGGCTTTGGCACTGATTTCACAGCTGTTTTCTTCATACAGCAATCTTCGTAAAAGATCACTCACCTTACACACACACACACACACACACACACGTAAATCCCAGCAGAAGCATCTTCACGTGGATGGAGGAATGTTTGGATAGCAGGTAGCTTTTCACTGTCACTCAAGATTTGTACAACTGTCTGTAGCAGATTGCTGCTGAGTGAAGGAAATATAACATGAATTGTGGGGATTTTTAGATGGCTTTAGTCAGTTAGGTCAACTTGCACCTTTTCAAATGCCTGTCATCTAATTTCTCGTACTTGTCTGCAGGCTGTGTGAGCAGGTTCCAGTGCTGCCAGGTCAGCGAGGAAGTGGGCTGGTTCAAGAGCTGGTGGACGCTCAGGAAAACCTGCTTTATCATAGTGGAGCACAACTGGTTTGAGTCCTTCATCATCTTCATGATCCTTCTCAGCAGTGGAGCGCTGGTGAGTGTTGAACTCTCTATTCTGGGCTGTTGTTTGGTGTGTGTTTTAGGTCAAAGTTTACACCCCAGAGATTCAATCTTCCAGGCTTTTGAAGACATTTACATTGAGCAGCGGCGGACCATCAAAACAGTGCTGGAGTACGCAGACAAGGTCTTCACTTACATCTTCATCCTGGAAATGCTGCTGAAGTGGGTGGCATATGGCTTCGTTAAGTACTTCACCAACGCATGGTGCTGGCTTGACTTCCTCATTGTAGATGTAAGTATATTAGACTTAAAACCTGATGCTCAACAGGATCTTATTATTCTTTAGTTTCAGAAAAACGAACGGCTTCCTTTGATCCCTCACCCTGCTTGTCTGTGACATTATCGTCTCCCAGGTGTCCTTGGTGAGCCTCGTCGCAACCGCTCTGGGCTACTCTGAGCTCAGCGCCATCAAAACTCTGAGGACACTACGAGCCCTCCGGCCCCTGAGGGCCCTGTCTCGGTTTGAGGGCATGAGGGTAAGAACAGCAGGGACTACAGCGGCACAGAACCATTTTTCTGTAACAATTGTCAGTGAGCAAACTGAAAATATGTTTCTCTTCTATTTATGTCTCTTCCTTTCTAATATACACTCCACTGTCACTTAATCTGTTTGTGATTATTGAGTCAGAATGACTCATAAATGTCCACTAAAATGTATTTTATCAGATATAAAACTCAACCTTTAGAGACTGTGGGTCAATTTGACTTTTTTCCAATTTGTACCCTGTGCTGACATTTCTTCAGCTTCCATTTTCTAAATCAAACCGTTTCAAACCCATTTACTTCAAAATGACTTTGGATTCTCTCAAACCACAGACCAATAAACTAGCCACAGTTTCTATCAAAGGTTTTAGGGAAAGCATTTTTTAAATCAACTACAAAGCTTTCCAGACACCCAGGGTTAAGCTGGCATGTGTTGAAACAAACTCATTTTAAATCAAACATAAACAATTGTAATTGTAGTTTAGTTTAACCTAATATCACAACAGCTTCTGCCCACAATCATAATCTCCACAGTATTTGAATTTGTTGAATTCATTTCTAACAATGTAACTTTTCAACCCGTTAACCTGTTTGCCAGATTGCTTGTTGCTTTTTTTTTTTTTTTTTTTTTTTTCGTTCGCCCACCATTTTATCACAAAACCAAGCATTCCTATCACATCATCCCGTTTCCATGTCGCAACGCTTTCGATCCGGTTTCTTAGCAATTGCTTGTCATCCACAAAAAGGAACGACGACACTGAATAATTTCTGTTCTCATTCTCATGTTTTGATCTCCGTTGTGGCATCCTGTTTTCCAGACAGAATGTTTTTAGATGGCTCGTTAGGGCGCCTGCCTGTAAGACTGCATGCCTACTGCTACTTCTGCTACACATTTCCTCTCCTTGCAATTCAACACAGCTCTTCTGCATGCATGACTTTGCTCACTCTGTCTCAATGGACTACTGTTTATTGATGTCCTCGGCCGTTGGTTTCTGATGTTGCTTGTGTTGTGCCTTTAACCTGTATTTTTTTCTTTGTTGTGTGTCTTTTTTTCATTTACAGTCAAACAAAATGTTGTGACTTCATCCCGCCTCTCTAAGGTTTTTTCTGTTTTGCTTTTTTACCTATCAAAATGTTAAGATTTTTTCACCTGCTCACCTTCTTTGTTCAAATTGTCACCTATAATTTTCCTTTGTAAATATCTGTGTGTGGGGTTAAGTGCTTTATGTGTCCATGCAAAATAGATGACAAATAGCTTTGGATAATTTGCTAAATCTTTGCATAATTTTGATGTTTGTGAGTAAAGTATATACTCTGTGGCTCTACGAAATCAACTAGCAAAGTTTTAAAATCAGATCACTTTTAGCTGAGCCACTACAGACGACTAAATCCAGGCATGTACTTCATCGCCTTCAGGTTGTGGTGAACGCTCTGCTTGGCGCCATCCCCTCCATCATGAACGTGCTCTTGGTTTGCCTCATCTTCTGGCTGATCTTCAGCATCATGGGCGTCAACCTCTTTGCGGGGAAGTACTACCACTGCGTCAACACCACCACAGACGAGCTCTTCCCCATCAGCGTCGTCAACAACAAGACAGAGTGCCTGAATTTGGTGAACAACAGCGCCCGCTGGAAGAACGTCAAAATCAACTTTGACAACGTCGGAGCTGGTTATCTGGCTCTGCTGCAAGTGGTAAGTCTGATTTATGATTAAGAACTGTTTTGATTGGCTGTAAATTTATGTCAAAGTGTCCTTTGGATATAAATGACCTTACTTGTGTCTTCAACATCCTGTCTTATCTTCCATTCTCCTCTCTGAGTTTAAAGAAAGATATTATTTTCTGTGTATTGCGATGTGGTTAGGATGTTTCTTAAATTCCACGTCTGATTGGCTGAGCAGACCTGGTGACGTCTCCTCTCCCAGATGCTCCACCCGTCTTACTATTCAGAACACAGACTAATATCGCTTTTAAAGATTTTGGGAGCAATCAGTTTTTGTGCACTGTAAGCTTTGTCACTTTTGTCAAATTTGAGAGAAGTTCCTGCAAAGTTTTTATTTCTACATGCCTACATGTTTTATTATACCCAGATGTCTTAGATACTTGACTTTGAATACCTACTGTATTTTTTCATATTACCTTTATGTGAACTCTAAAATTTGTTCATCAGATTTTGGTTTTATTCAGAAACCTCTTCCCCTGTAGAAAAAACATGGAATTAATGTAACAAAAATATTTTCTGTTTCTTTTCGACTCATTAAATCAGATAAGAATAGACTTACTGTGTTACTTATAAGCATAGTATTAAATTACATGTACTTAATTTATTGAAAAGTGCACACAATCTCTTTAAAAGATGGAGTGAGACTGCTCCCTAAGAAGGTAGCAATGATAAAACAATAAAAGTCACCTTGTCTTGTTCTCACAGTGAAACCAGAAATGACTAGTCTTCTCCTTTTTTGGCTCTTAGGCGACATTTAAAGGTTGGATGGACATCATGTATGCTGCTGTGGACTCTAGAAATGTAAGGCTCTTGCTGCTTGATGTGGTACTCACTAAAACATTCACATTTCTCACTCCTGATAATGTTTAAAAACCAAAAATATGCCATTTATGCCAGTGCTGAAATTCTATTCTGATAATATGAAAAAAAGTGCAGCTCTTAATTCGAGTACATTCAGTCTATCTTTTTTTCTGACCCCACTTTTGCTTTTTACCTTCCACAATTTCTAAATATCATTTCTCATTTGTTCTTCCTTTGTAGTTGGAGGAGCAGCCTGAGTATGAAGTGAACCTGTACATGTACCTCTACTTTGTGATCTTCATCATCTTTGGCTCCTTCTTCACTCTAAATTTGTTTATTGGTGTCATCATCGACAACTTCAACCAGCAGAAAAAAAAGATAAGTTGCATTTCCTAACAGTCACACACGGGAAAGTTGATTTAAATAGAAACAGAACTGAATTTTATCTACAAATCTGAAAATTTACATATTAGTTTATTGTGAATGAGAACACAAATTAATTTGAGTTGAAGATTTCAAATTGGTGAATATTTCAGTAAAGGAATTGGTAAATTTACTTTGTAGAAATGCAAAAAAAAAAAAAATCATTGTTTGATTGTTGTGTTAAAATACAACGCATTCATGCAAAATCTTACTAAGTGTTTTTGTCTACTCTCCAGTGCAAATATCTTAATTCACTGGAATTAAGATATTTGCAACTAGATAAAGACATCTAGAGTGGATGTTGTTACTGAAAAACAAGAATTTTGTAAGATTCTTACCAAAAATCTTACAAAATTCTTGGTAGGATTTTGTGTTTTTGCAGTGCAGTTAAAATTTGATGCCACAAGAGATCTCTTCATCTCTACTCCTTACATTTCAGTGCTATGGTAAAACTGCTTCTTGTTCCCAACATCAGTGGGCAGAGGCAGCAATAGTTTTGAAAAGTCTGGCATTTCTGACAACACGCTGAAGAGCAAATGGTTGCTTACCTGCTATTAACGTCGACACGGGCGCCTTTTATTTCACTCTGCGTTGTTGCCATTTTCGAAACGAAACAGCAGCAGGTAGCGATGCTGCGTCACTCAGGGCCAAACAGAGGCAGCAGCCTCCACACAGAGCAGCCTGCGCCCCAAATTTAGCTCACAGATGCACAGCTGTGTTCAAGAAAGACACAAACTAATGATCGGCTGCTGCACAGAGAAGGACCTGCAGCAGCCGAGGATCACCGAGGACGCATGAGTCACTGAGAGACACCCCACGTGCCCTCCAAGCATGCAGCCCCAACAGCAAATGCAGTCTGGCATTATGTCTTCTCATCCAGCCAGGACCTAACAAGAAGGACTGGCGACGCCCAAGTGATGGGGGAGGTGAAGAGAGAGGCGGGTGGAGGGCTTGCTCTGTGTCTGCTGCAGGCTGGCCGGATGACTTAACAGAGTCAAGATCAGTCAGAATGGAGCATCCAACCCCACAGACACGGCTTCACACAGATGGTTGACACCAGTCCTCCCTGCAGACATGCACTGCGTGAACTGCATTAGTGACAGCTCAGTTTCTGCGCTGGTTGAAATGTGCGCCAGATGAATATAGTGGAAAAGTATTTTCTTCTTACAGATTTTTCTTTTCTTTCATGCTCGTGTGTTTTAAAGGGGCAATATTATGTGAAATCGACTTTTTTGGGCTTTTCATCGTGTTATAATATTATTCACGCATCAAAATGACCTGGAGTGTTGCTCCTTTTATTCTTCAATGCATGTTTGACAAATCCTTAAATCTCCCGTGGCAGCCATACAGCTGTGCAAAATGCTTGGGTGAACCTAACACCGCCTCCGGACACAGCTCCTCCTCAGAGCTGCGGTTTTCAAGCTTCCACTTCAGAGAGCAACCTTCCCCCGCTCCTGCCCAACTCACCCCCTTCAGACTAGCCAGCAGCAATTAGCAAACACCTGGGGGAATTGGGCATCTACTAAGTTCATTATAGGAACTACTTCTCAGTGACACACTGGTAAAAACATAGTTAATATTGTGATGTCTTCCTGAGTCAGAGCAAGAGTTTTTAAAGAGACAGGAGCCCAATTTAAAATTAAATTTCTTTAAATTACATTTGATATGATTTTTTTTTTATAAGAAACAAAGGTAGTATAGTTACTTCATTATGCTATAAATTAGCACTACATGCCTGGTAAAAACATGCTGCTGCCCTTTGGATCAAGAAAACAGGAGTAGATACAAAGTGGAGTCCCAAGGTCCTAGAAATTCAACATATTTTCTATTTGGATAAAAACAAAAAATGTGTTATAATCATCATTTTCTCTTGATATGTGAGCCAGCTTCATCTTGACTTTCACACTTCCTTTGTTAATCTCATCCTAAAACACCACTATCACCCTTATATAGTCAACACTACTAAATTATTCATGCTTCATTTAATTATTTATACAGCTTGGCGAGAAGCAGGCATAGCTGTGGATTAGAAAGCCTGAGTTTTGTGGTGAGCTGATTTTCTGAACTGGCCGTGTAAACACGTTCTCCTGGAAATCCCTCAATGTGCACCGATCAGCCTGCTTAGGATCGAAACATATCGAATGCTAAACCATTAATACTTGTAACATTGTTTGCTTGACACTATTTTGATGTCTTAAGACTATTATTAACATAGGATTTTAACTAAACTGGGAACAATCCACACACTTTTGGTTATTCATTTGAAGGAAAAATAGAAAATTATGTTTTGCATTCCTTCTTTGTGTCGGCCCCTCACATAAAATTCAAAGAAAACTCATCAAACTTTGTGGTTGTAGCAGAGAAATTGTTAAACGTTTCTAAGTGTACAAATACTTTCGAAATGCAAAACAGAGGACTAGCAAATAGGTGGTGAATGATCGTCCAGATGGTGGACTTTGTGAAAATTCATTTGAAAATACACCTTTTTAATGCGTTTACTTTTAGCTCACTTATATGTTTGTCCCTTTTCTACTTTGCAATGGGAAACATTACAGAGTGAGCTTATAACCAGTTTTTTTTGTTTCTCATTTACTTTGGAGGTCAAGATATATTCATGACAGAAGAACAGAAGAAATACTACAATGCCATGAAGAAGTTGGGATCAAAGAAGCCACAAAAGCCGATTCCTCGGCCGACGGTAAGGCTATACTTTGCTCAGTTAGTATGAAAGGCCTGCAAATGTTGGTGTGAAAAACTAACGGTTTTGCTTTCTTTGTCTTCTTTCAGAATGCATTTCAAGGCTTTGTGTTTGACTGTGTCACAAAGCAGGCATTCGACATTGTAATCATGATCCTCATCTGCCTTAACATGGTGACGATGATGGTGGAGACGGATGACCAAACAAAGGAAATGGACAAAATCCTTTACTGGATCAACCTGGTTTTTATTGTGCTATTCACCGGGGAGAGTGCACTCAAAATGATTTCTCTGCGACACTTTTACTTCACTATTGGCTGGAACATATTTGACTTTGTGGTAGTGATTCTTTCAATTGTAGGTAAGAGAACAATCAGATTTATTTGACTTTTTCATAGATTTTCTTTCTTTTTAAATCGCTTGGACCATTTTGATCATTTTTTTCTTTTGCAGGTATGTTTCTATCCGAAGTTATCGAGAAGTACTTTGTATCCCCTACGTTGTTCCGAGTGATCCGACTCGCCCGGATAGGCCGCATCCTCCGCCTTATAAAAGGTGCCAAGGGCATCCGGACGCTCCTCTTTGCCTTGATGATGTCACTCCCTGCCTTGTTCAACATCGGCCTTCTTCTTTTCTTGGTTATGTTTATCTATGCTATCTTCGCAATGTCCAACTTTGCATATGTCAAAAGAGAGTCAGGGATCGACGACATGTTCAACTTTGAGACCTTTGGGAACAGCATGATTTGCTTGTTCCAGATCACAACATCAGCTGGGTGGGACGGCCTGTTGGCGCCCATCCTGAACAAAAGAGAGCCAGACTGTGACAGCAAGATAGAGCACCCTGGGAACTCCTACAAAGGCAACTGTGGTAACCCTTCAGTAGGCATCTTTTTCTTCGTCAGTTACATCATCATTTGCTTTCTGATTGTGGTCAACATGTATATCGCCGTCATCCTGGAGAACTTCAGCGTGGCCACCGAGGAGAGCGCCGAACCTCTAAGCGAGGACGATTTTGAGATGTTCTACGAAGTGTGGGAGCGCTTTGATCCTGATGCCACTCAGTTTGTGGAGTACAACAAGCTCTCGGACTTTGCAGATGCCCTCGATCCACCGCTTCGCATTGCCAAACCCAACATGATCCAGCTCGTAGCCATGGATCTGCCAATGGTGAGTGGCGAACGCATTCACTGCCTAGACATCTTGTTCGCTTTCACCAAACGAGTTTTGGGCGAAGGTGGGGAGATGGACATGTTGCGTGGACAGATGGAGGAGCGTTTCATGGCCTCCAACCCCTCGAAAGTGTCCTACGAGCCAATTACCACAACCTTGCGCCGCAAGCAGGAGGAAATGTCGGCCATAGTTATTCAGAGAGCTTTCCGGCGCTACATGATCCAACAGGCCATGAAAAAGGCCTCCGCTCTCTACAAAGAGCAGCTAAAGGAAGGCGTCCGTGACCCAGACAAAGATGTGATGGTCATCAACAAGTTCAACGAGAACTCCACCTCAGACAAAACAGACATGACTCCGTCTACCGCCTCCCCACCCTCCTACAATAGCGTGACGAAGTCGGACAAGGACAAATACGAAAAAGAAAACAGGGAAAAGGAAAACAAAGGGAAAGACAGAAAAAAATAGACTTCTACAAAACGGAACAAATAATGCATCAGTTCATATGGGGGAAATTTGTTTACAGCTTCTAGAGGAGGTAGATAGATGTGTGCTTGTCCATTGATTGTTTGGAGATGAGGACCGCTGTGCCAGGGAGGCCTAGAATGGGAGCGCTGTTATAATAAATACAAAAATGTGGGTTCTTCCCAGAGACGGAAAGTGGAAGCAAGTTATCCAGCAGACACTGCCAGAGGTTGAGTGGAACATAGAGCAGCCTCTCTGCAAAACGCTTGTGATTTTCCTTTTGGTTGTTGTTACTATCTGACACTTGAGTGTACTGTTAATTTGTCTGTAGCTAGTGCTGCTGCTACTTCTATAAATCCAGTGTCTTGAATTGAAAAATTGCTGTATCACTTAACAAGTTCTCTGCATTGTCTTTTGTTTCAGTTCAGAATTTTCTTTTTTTTAATGAAAAGAATGTTTTCTACTTTATTTTTGAGAATGTCTCCACAGCTTTCACTCACGTACAATCACCAAGGGCAGAAAAAGTCGATGCTGGAAACTACAACTGTCTGAAACTCGCACAGTGCAGGGTCAGTACCAAAATGCTCTTGGCTCTTACAGTATGTGAAACTGGAACATACCGACGAAGTGCAATGAGTGAATAACTGGTAATCACTTGTGTCCCATTGGTGATTGCTAAAATCACTGTCTAATGCCATGTTCCAGTTTCAGTAGAAAAATCCCTCTCTAAAAACAGAGAAGCTGAATGTATGCAATCTGGAGGAAAAAGACACAATTAAAGAAACTTGGGAAATATTCTTGGTTGCTTTTTTGCCAAGATTTTGATGATACAATTGGCACCACTCTTGTGCCTAGGCTAGACTTTCTAGGTAAGCTATGTCCAGGAGTGTTCCCATCTGTCATCTGTCTGGCAGAATTCAACCTAAATCAGACTGTTGATCTGATCAGAGTGCCTGTTTTTAATCTAAATGTAAAAAAAAAAAAAAAAAAAAACTAAACAAGTCTTTATGTCAAAGTATGTGTCTGTCCTTAACAGTAGGTGTTGATATTCATACACCAAAATGTTTTTTTCCCCTTCTTCTTCTTTTTGTGTCCTTTAGTTTTGTAATGGTTTAAACTATGGATTGTTTTGAGCCATTCTGAACTCACCGCAATAATGGATTCCCTTCATTAGCATATCTGCTTTATGGAAACTGTCAGTTGGATCATATTTTCATACTTTGAGATTGTCAAAAGGTTCAGTGCTGAATGTTTAACACTTCTCATCATCGGTGTTGTTGTTGTAGTTGTGTAGAGAAAAAGAAGAAGACCACCATCCACTTTTTTAAACAGTAAAATGATACTTTCTAAGAACTGCTGGCGAGTACTAGCTACCTTATCGGCAGTAAGGTACTGCTGATAAATGTTTTGTGGCGTTGTTTAGTATTCGTGTTTCAGACTGTGGCTGCAATCAAGAATTTTGTCAAATATAAGGCTCGACCACTTGTGGATATATTTTTAATGAGTGGCAGGTACCCTGACAAATGTTGCTATTGTCATTAGCATAAGTGCATATCTTGTTGTTTATATTACCATCCAAACTCAATTTCATCATAAACACATAGAAGAGATCATTTTGTCTTCTGATTAAGCAAAGTGTGAATGCGGTTGGAAGCTCAAGAGGAGAAATAGAGAATATATCAAACACGTGCATGGATGACTAAAATGTGTGAACATTTATGGGTTTGCTTGGACCACATTAAATGGGTCCAGATATTATTTACTGGAGTCAAATAGCTATAATTCCCTACATTAGAGTATAAGTAGATTCTTGGTTGTTCAAGTGGATACCGAACGTACCCCTGGTGGGCACAGATTGATACTACATATTTAAAGTCCTGTGGTTAAAGACCAATGGTGCAAAAAAGTTAAAGGCAAACTGACCAATAGCAGCTGAGCTGTGTTTTCCGAAGATCAACTTAGTAAAAAAGTCTTGCTTATTTCAAGCATTGACCTTAGTTAAAGCTGCTAGAGTTAGCTAGGAAAGTGGTCAAATCCTTGTTATACTATTTCAGAACCATGCCATCCATCCCTTTTCCATTTTGTACCCTTCAACAAATATGCTTAATCCATTGTGTAGTCATTTCTTTGTCTTTCTGCTTAGATATTTTTACAAATTATAATAATAATAAAGTACAAATACAACTAATTTATTTTAAATGTATTTTAGTTTCAAGATTTTGTATTACTCTTCCATTGATTTTGGTTATGGAGACTCTTTGCCTGCTCTTAGAAAATATAAACCAAAAACAGTCCCGATTTCTTGACAGCAGACTCTGTAAATGATATGTATGTAAATGATAAAGTTACTCGATTGTCAAAGCAGCTATTTCAAACACAATTGGTGTGAGACACCCGCGCTTTCACGGCTCGTTTCGTACCTGCAAAACAAAAAGTTGGGTACAAAATGGCAAACTTGTGAAAATGCCCCAGCACCTGAGGCAGCTGAGATGCAATTTTCTGTTCATTAAAGAATGGGTCTTCCTAATTTAGTTTGCACATCTTGTCAGAGATTTTGGCTTTTCTTTTGGCACCATCTCATATATTGGCAAGAAATACTGAAACTAGACCTCTCAGCAATAGGTGGATGCAACTCGTGCCAGATACGTTAACCAGACCTTGATGGATAATAGTGGTTTTCTATGTAGAATATTTTGTTGTTTTCCCTACAAAAGGTTCCACTGTGTGCCATTGCAGGAGTGGTATTAATATCCTCATCTATCTCTTGGCAGCAAAGTTAAGCGAATTTCCCCCCAAAAATCTGTCTTTTAAGGCAACACCCCGACCTACTTGTTCACCCGCTGTCGTGGTGCATTCACTGTGCTCCCGTTTGTCCCCCAGACCCCCTGCTCTCTCCATCCTACAGAGCTCATGGAAAACAAAATGTCATTAAGAAACAGACTCTAAATGAAGAAAAAAAAAGAGATGTCTTTCTACCTGCTTTCAAGCGAGAACATGACAATATATCACAATTAAAAGCTGTAATATCACAAAATGTTTGTACGCCACTCATGTTGTTTGAATTGAGAAAGCGAATGTTTTTTTTTTTTTAATGTGGTGGTTCGGTTTGTAAATATTAGCTATTTGGGCCCACAGTATGCATCACACTTACATTTGATGTAAGAGCACTTTTTATCCTCACTGCTATGTAATTCCACGTGTGGCTGTCGCCCATGTCCGCATCTGTGCGAGACTCGGCGAGGATGTCACTGTCCGTCTCTTATTTGTGTGCCACCAGGCTCTGATGGTCGCTTCTGTTCTGCCGATTATACAAAACATTTTTCATGTAGATATGAGTGCATTTTCACGTCGTTGCATTTCATTTTTGATTTCTTTTCTATGAGGTGATATCTTCCCTTTTCCTGCACTGTAACACCTGATGAAACACATGTTTGGTCCTCATGTCTGTAGATAGGAGCCATGAAGCAATCCGTCGCCATCTCTCATTGCGCTTGTGGTGTTTTAGTGAACTGCATGCAGGAAGTGACTGCTCCCCCGCTCACATGATATCGTTTTCAAGCCAAAAGAATAAAGAACATATTTTTTTGTAAATCTTTGTTTTATTTATTTTCTCCCTCCTTCCTTTTTTAATTTCCCACATCACGTTTGAGTTCGTCGAAGTCCCAGAGCGTGATGAAATGCGATTGCTTTAGAGGTCAGTCAGGGTCATTCATGTGACTCAATCTCATCTTGCACCTATGTATCGATTTGCAAAATGTGACAAGTGACTATTTTTATTTATTTATTTGTTATAACCAAAGATGTGGCAACAAAACACAAAATCCAGAATTCCAAAATAAAACTGATTTTGGAAAACCTGTTTTGCATGCCAGACACATTCATTTGATGGAGAGAGCGGTGACGGAAGGAGGTGAGAGGCATTTTGTGATTTAGGTGTGACATTTTTGACATTGAGGTGAGACTTCTGCATCGCAATTTTGCGTTGCTTCTCATAAAACACCTCCCTGTTCTGTGATTTTAACTTGACAAAAGGTGAAAGATATTTGTTGTTTTGTACTTTTGCAAGACACTATGGGTTTACTCTGACCGCGTTTTCGGCATGAAGACATTGTGGAGAATGTAGACGTCCTGGGAGTGTGAAAGTAGGTCAATCAGCCCTGCCAGAGGGTGAAACGGGTGCACACTTTTGTGAGATTCTTTAATCAAATCAGGGATTTAGATTAAGATGGAGATGTTACCTCGATCTTCATTTCTGTTTCTGAGAATGATTAGATTTCTAGGTGGACAAATCATCCAGAGAAAGACTCACACAGATGTTGATGGTGAAGGAGGAGCTGCATGGAGTAACAGGCAGGAAGGAGACGGGGGACAAAAAGCTGAGACAACCCCCCACCCTGATGCTCCCTTCAAACGCTTCTGCCTCTGCTTCTTCTCCCTTCCTGTTGCCTAGCGACCCAACATCACAGCTCTGCTGCCTGTGATTGATCAGCAGCCTGCCTACCCATAATACCTTGCAAACAAAAAGGCAAACAAGCGCACCTTACCGGACGTGCATTATATGCGGTCAGATGGTGGCTTTGTATTCCTAATGAAATCCATTGTGAGTTACGCCATTGGAGGATCATATGGCTGGTTTTGCTTGACATTATTTGCTCATATTGTGCACATCACCTGCTTTGTACAATGAGGCATACATAAATGAAGTGCTTTAAAAACAAGCTGGTCAAACAAGCCTCACCCACAGGATCCATATGACTGTGGTTAGCTCAGCAGTGCACCCTAGAGGCCCCTAGGCGTAACAACACCCAATCACAGGCCCACAAAACATCACTTCAAGAACCCTGCGGTGTGTGGGCAAATGTGTAACAGTCAGTTGGAGGTTCTTGAAAATGTAACTTAGAAACAGTGCAATGGAAGAAACACACCTAAGTCAAGAAGAATAATTTACGTGCCCTCGCGTTTAATGACGTCAACGACGTCATTAAGTGGTTCGATAGGAGTGAGACGCCATCTGCTGGATAAAAATTGAGAAAAATCACGTGTTTTTTTTTTTTTTTTGTTCATTCCATAAATAATACTCGATACCTTTTAGAGCAAACTTCTATTTTTTCAGGTATAATTAACACCAAAGCCACCAGTTAAATATTATTTCAGTAACTGTTGGCAATATGTCCATCGGAACACGCATGCGCACTCATGGGACCGGCGCAATGGTGCAGTATTTAGTTTTTTCGAGGTGCACTCAAACGCAGCACAGTACGAATTTATCTCGACGTTGTGAAGTTTCGGAAGTCCAAGAATTAAAAAACAGACAAAGATACAAAGGTATAGTGCAAATTCTTGTAGTTTAAAAACTAAAATAATAATAATAATGTAACACTATAATGTCAGATAAATCTGTGTTACTAGAAATTTGGAAGTCGTGGATGGAGAAAGTGCAGAACACTGAGAGGGAATAGCTGGTAGCTTAGCTACTGGTAGCTTTTATCTGCAAGCTCAGATGGACTTATATGTAAGCCAATGTGTCCGTAGATATACAGTCACCTTTTTATTCATGTGAAGAGTTTGTGCAGCCATTTTATTCGCGTGTCTTTCTCGGATATTAGTCAAGACTCCACATTTTCCTCTTGTTGATTCTGATTCTCCGATATGCACTGCGCATGCGCTCGACTGTCAACACTGGTCGCTTCTTTCTGTGCCGTTATCTTCTCTCTCTTGTTTTTAGCGACATTTTGAGACTGAGAGACTCGCCAACGTTTCTACAGGTTATTTGCCTATAGTTTATCTACCTGGATACAACTCTGCGGACTGAAGAATCGTAAAAGCCTCTGAAGCTGTTACGTGTTTTTATAGGTGACCATGGAGAATGAATGGGGCAGCTGTCAGCGACGCTACATAACCTGGAGTAGTAAGTAAAAAGTATGCATTCAGACCTTGTTGTTGGCGAGCATGTAAAAGTTAGTGTGATTTTAACTTTGCTTAAACTCCTTGCTCAAACACTTCATATGCAACTTAACTAATTTGCATTAAAACCCCGACTAGCACCTTAGCTAGTCAGGTTTTGCATTGACTAGAGCTTCGACTTGCTTGTTAAAGATGTCGAGCACTGGAATGAGTCTCGTCCTAAACTGCCTTGTGTCCCTTTTGTCTTGATTTTTGAAAGGATAAACTTGGAATTAGTTCACGTCCAAGAGGTTGTCTAGTGGCAAACTGGGATTTGCTAAATGTTGTGCCTAATCACAAAGCTAACTCCTTTCAGCGCTTAATAACAAGATATTTCCTTGAGCTTTTATACATTTAAACATGTGAAGAATATTCTCAGAAGCAGATGCCGATGACATTTCTGCACTGTTTTAACCTGATGATGGAGGGAAGTGCTAACGACTGTATTAGTAACATTAGCATTCTTTCTACAAAAGAACTTTAATTTTATAAATAGAATGACCGTAAAGTTCACCCTGCTACGTCTGTTTTTAAATCACCTTTCAGGAAACAAAGGACATGGCTAAATAAAGCCAGTTTGGATTGGTTTTAGGAGAGAAGAACATTAGTTGAAATAAATTAAAGCGATATCGTTGGAAAACGACGACACTTTAATGATGGGTTCAAGATATAGTACCTTCCAGAAGTGTTTATAATATGAACCCTTTTCATATTTTGTCACCTTTACACCACAACTTTACTGTATTTTACTGTGGCTTTATATGACGTCTCTAGATTCATTTTCTGAGACAAAATATGAAAAAGCTCAACTTGTGCGAATACTTTCGCAAAGCACTGCAAAGTTTCTGACCGAACCGTTGACCGGTGTGTGTCTTTACAATAGAGGTGTGTTTTTCACCTGCAACAGATGTTTAATCGTACAGAGTGCGCACACCGAGGAACATCTCCAGTAAACTGAACACATGCGATACAGATAAGCACTGCAGAAACATTGGCAGCAACAGTAGCACAACAGAAAATACCGAACCAATACAAGCACCTCAAAATCCGGTTCTGATTCGTCACAGATGCCGACACAACCGGAAAACATGCAGCAAACACGTCGCAAACGGAGCCCAAACGGTAAAACAGAGTGCAAATACAAAGTAGCAGACCTAACCACTGTGTTATTGTTTTATTCTCCTTGTTTGTCATATTACACGATCGTAAATGGGTTTGAGGACAACCTAGATTGACTCAACTCCTGGTGCATACTGGGTTGAAATGAGTGACCGTCCCTCAAAGTGCACTTATCAATGGTACTGCAAACTTCTATAGGTACTGAGCTGTGAAAAAGGCTTTGCCTTTTTACTGTTATCAGGTTTTTTTTTATTTAGTGAAACTTGCATGTCTCAGATCAATGATGTCCAAATCTTTGACAAACCACCTAAAATTGAACTACTGGCGTGTCAAAATTCATTAAATCTAAAATGCAAAATATAGTTAGATTGTTTTTAGTTTGTTTGCTTTTACAAAAATTGGATGTCTTTAAATATCCAAAATATAACAAGGCTTGAGTCTGTTGCCTTATTAAAAGAAGAACAGCCATTTCTCCATTTTTGTTTGTCATAAACAATTTTTACCATTGTTGACAGGTTGTCACGGGCCGAACAAAATCACTTCCAGGGCCAAAAATGGCCCGGGGCCCACACTTTGAACATCCCTGTCTTAGACTTTTCAAGAAATATTGATATCAGATATCCTGAGTAAGTACAAATTGCAGCCTTTTTCATAATGGATGTGTTTGATATTAAGTCATAACCTTAAGATCTAATCACAGAAAAAAATACTTTAATGTATTTTTAAATACTTTCTATTGTCACTTTTTTTGTTATTGCAAGAAGTACCAGTTAAGATTATAATGAAAGATGATATTCTGTGACTGCCTGAATAAATTAGCTGCGTTTTTGTTAACTATAAATTGCACAATTTGAATATAGAAAAATAAATGTATTTAATGGAAAAACGGCAATTTCAAAACAACAAAATAAACAAAAAACTGTTTTTGAAAAAGAGTTTTTGCGCTGTGGTTTGTCGGCTGTATCGAAATAAATGTATCTTGCAAAACTGTGACAGATGTTACCACTGGCAGTAACAGGAAGTGGTAGGAGGAGGATGTTTGGAATAGTTTTTTTCAGACAGTGCAGCTGGCGCCATTGCTGAATTACGCATTTGCTTCATGGAGTTGTCGCTACCATGTCTTATTGCGTAAACAAGCTTATTTACACCTGGTTTTCATATAATTTGTTACTTGATGAAAACACCACGATTGTGAAGTTGTGTCTTTTCGACGTTAGAGAAATGGAGTCAAAGATTTGCCCACCCTTGTAATGGAAACGCAGCCTGTGTTGATGTTTTGGAATCATTTCGGTGATGAAGTTCAAGAGTGATTAGTGACTCATTGGACAGTTTCTTTCTGTGATGTCATCATTGAGAGCTGCATTTTGTATTTACTCAGGTTTTACTAATTAGTTTGATCTTGAAGCATGTACATGCGACAAAAAAAAAAGGTAAAAAGTGAACAAAATCTGTAAGGGAATGGGTGGAACATGTTTTCACTTCCTCTCTGAAGAACAATCCATGTCAGTCCTTCCTCATCAGGCGTCCTCTGAGGCCGCTGTGTGGCTGATGTCTCCACACATCGTTGGCTGCGGCGGCTCTTGCTCTGGCGGAGAGTCGGCGCAGTCTGGGTTTTTGCGGAGGCCGGGGCCAAGCTCGGAGAAACGGTTCTGCGGCTCGGCGCCCATTTCGGACTCCAGCGCGGATTCGACCGAGGGGAGCATGGGCGCGGCAGCGTTCAGGGTCTCGCTGAGGAAGGCGGGCGTGTCGCTCGCCGAGCCGTCCAGCTGGTAGGGCTGCAGGGAGGGGGCGCTGTGGAACGGGCCGCTGAGACCGAGGGGGCTGTTGGTGTAACTCAGAACAGAGGGGAGGGGCACGGAGTACGAGGGAGGATTCAGTCCGTGCAATGAACATTCCCAGTCTTCCTCCTCATCATCTTCTTCATCCTCTTCCTCATCCTCTTCGTCCTCCTCCTCCTCCTCTTCGTCCTCGTCGTCTTCCTCTGCGTCCTCCGGGTCGAGAGTTTCTAGACTGTGCGTGCTGCAGTCCGACAGCCCGCTGCAAACGCTGCTGCCGTCCTCGTCGTAAGCCTCGTCCTCCTCCTCTTCATCCTCGTCCTCCTCTTCCTCCTCGTTCTCGTCTAGTTGCGAATCGGAGTCACCCGTGCTCTGGAGATGCATGATGGGATTGTTCATCTTCAGAGACTGAGGGTTATGCTGCTGCTGCTGCTGCTGGATCAAGGTGGTGTTGCCGTGGTAACCGTTGCCACTGGTTACAAGCTGCTGCTCCGTCTGCTGGTACTGCTCCTCGCGGCTCTTCTCCAGCTCCAGCTTCATGATGGTGTGCAGGAAGTGGGTGCGCACGCGGACCGGGTTGAACTCCAGCCGCCCGGCGCCGTTGCTGCAGCCGTCCTTGGTGCAGCCGCAGGGGAAGGACATGCGGTCCACCTGGAGGGAGGAGGACAAGGGAGGAAACATCACACACACAGGAGAGGCAGCTGCCAATCAGAGCCAGGCATGAGTTGGGGAGAAGTTCAGAATCTGCTGTGAAATCTGCCGGATTTGTCTGATGTTTTAGATTTGGGGCAATTCTGAAGGAAATATTGAAGGAAAGGATCATTTTAATCTTTTTTAAACAGAAAAAAAAAACCCAAAACGTCCAAACATGTTCGGAGTGATTTTTATTCAGTTGATATTTTTAAAAATGGCAGATTGATCATCTTCATCTTCATGTGACCTTGGTTATTGTCTATATTTGAGATAATAACTGAAAGTCCTATAAAAGCTTTAAAAAATGATCCATTTCAGGTTTATTCAGTATTTTCGATATCTAACTCCATGTGACTAAATATAGTCCAGACTCATGAAAAAACTCATGTGCACTAAGTACAAGACACAACCTTGAAATCATCAGAGGTAAAGTTCAGTTTGGAACAAGAGTTGTAAATTTCCAGGTAGAATTACATTGTTTTATCGAGTTCCTCAGAACACGATGCTAACAAAGGCAGATGCGGAGCAGCTTAGTTTGTGTTTTGAAAAAAAAAAGAAAGTATAAACTTTTTCTCATCTCATCAGATCCATATATAATTGCATCGTGATTAATTGTAAGGACACACAAACAAATCCTCCTGATTCTAAGAGGTCATTTTATATTCGATGCGTTTTCATACACAGACAGACATTTACAAAACTTTAGTATTATAGATGTGCCTCACCACATTTCCATTTACCTGGCACTTAATGCCGGCCAGGCTGCAAGCACAGGTCACTGGGTCGCATATCCCTCGGCAGCGACACCCACACTCCTCTCTAGACATCCTCAGGGCGCGCAGCTCGTGCTTCTCCTCCACATCGATGCGGCGGACCCCAGAGGCACGGAGGAGCGCGCGCCGCCTCCTGGTAGTGAGGGGCTGGAGGAAAAAGTAGTCGTCCACCTCCGTGTTGTCCACATCCAGGTCATCTTCTGAGATGTCGTCAAGTGTCAGGCTATCGGCCTCCATGGAGGACACCGTGCCGTTCTTGGTTAGCTGGAGATACGAAACCGAGAATGTTACACGTATTTAAATTTGAAAGCTGGCGATGGGTCGTTTCACCCACTTTGAGTTTGATGGCGTTGAGTTTCTCCTCTTTGAGATGATCCCTCAGCATGTTCCGATGGCTCCGTTTCTGCTCCATGGCAAACTCCCTGAGGGTGAAGCGCTTCACCCCGCTGTGACGCGGCGACATCCCCAGGGTGCTGCCACCCTGCGTCGGCACGCTGGTGAAGCCCTGGCGCCGGCTGAAATAGTACACGGTGACGCTCTCAAAGTGCACATTACGTCCCCGCAGTCGCTTTGACTGCCGCTGGACAGAGGCTAACAGTAAGACATAGAAGAGGGAGACACAAATCCATGATAAAGCTGAAGCAGTGGCTACGCTTATTTAGGAGACGCAAAACATGTTTTTTAAAGGGCATTTGACATGCATTCTCTATATACTGTATTTACAGTGCTGTGATATCTGCACATAAATATTTCCTAATTGTTGCTAGTGAATCTTACTGTGGTCTACTAAAGTCCCAAATTCTGTGACATTGCTTCGTGTCCTTTCTTTTCAAATGGCTTGAAATCATTGACCGTCTCATCTGTCTCATCTGAATTTCTTTAAAGGTTGGGGTCTAATCTTTTTACCCTGTGCGTGGTCCCAACAGGACCCTGCGTTTTTTTTTTTTTGTGGTTTCAGGAACTGACGGTCTGACAGGATGCCTCTATCTCTTCCCCACTGTCCAAACAAAACACCGATTCATGTTATATTGGAGAGCTTTTTCTTTTCAGTAAATGAAAGTTATTATGTGAAAAATCTCAAACATCAATGTGTGGCATAAACGGAAAATCTTTCATAGGAGAAATACTAAAACATTTTCCATGAAGCCACGGATAAAGCTTAAAATACTTTGAATGAAATGCCAGACAAATTACCAAAAGAACAACGTTTGACAAAGCAAGGTAACATTTTCCCTCCCCCACTTGTTGCTGTCAGTCTTAGATGACCAACAAAACACCAAATTTTGATAATTGGAAGTATGTCTGCTTGCAAAAAACATTTACAGTCATTGTCTAGAAAGTAAAGGATCACAATCAACATTACCTTAATTTTGATAATTTTGTTGTCTTTTCTTCATGGGCAAACCATCGCGTTACATTTTTGATTAAAGTCTCAAAATTAAAATATTAAATAAATAATAATTTTAGCTTAAGTAGAAATAACTATGACAAGTAAGTTTAGCTTGAGCAGATGTACGCTAATTATATTTGTAGAAAGTAGTCAATTGTTTAAAATTGACTAAATAAAATAGTTTATTCATAAACTGCTTTAATTCCACTTCATAATTGTTCACTTCTTCAACAGTATCCTACAGATGTACTGCGCTGTTAAAGCTCATTCTCTTTGCCTCCTGAATTCTTAAAACCTTTACCAATCAGGTTAATAAAACAAGAAAGGTTTGTTGGTGAGATCTTACGATCTAGAATCCCGGAGGGGACCGAATTATTAAGACTATCGCTGCTGTTGCCGCTGTCGCTGCAGGAAACCTCGTCATCTTCTGAGCCCTGCAGAGACAAATAAGAGGAGGGCTCCTCTTCCAGCTTTCTCTTCAGGATCCCACTCATCCTGCAGCAGGTCCTGCTGGTCACACCTGGGCGACAGACACATTGACATAAAACAGACTGACGAAACTTCACAACTTTTTTCAAAAACCTATTTAACTTTTTAATTTGTTGAAACCTTTCAGACAGAATACCGGAATCATTTTCTTTCTCTTTTAGCTTAAAATCAAGCATATTTCTTTGCAAACAACAAGCTACCCATCTAGCTAGCGTGTAGCTTGCAAAGGGTGGAAAATCCCCAACTTTTTGTCCTTTTGTTAAATTTTTTGTTTGTTTTAGTATACAACTTTATATCTTCATCACTGTCTCAAGGCAGCTTTGTTGAGCCACAAAACTCCCAACAACTCACTGACAACAAAAGGTAGCGATAGTCAAGCAAATGTAGCATAACATTATCTGCGAAAAGAGACCAATTTCATGGTTATAAATCTACAAAAGAGCATAATGTGGTTATGAATGGTGAATATTTGACTACATTATTTCCAAAAAGCATACAGTTTGTTGCTTTTGACAATAAAAACTCTTAATTTTGCTTTGCGTATTCTAGTTAATAAGTTTGACCTTAAAGTACAATATTGCTACCATGCACTGATACTTGCACACACTGTACATCCTCAGTTGCAGAACAATTTGCTCAGCATCTAAAGGCATATTTGTTTGAGATATGGCATCATTATTGGCATGTTTTGCTAATAGTGGTTAGCCTGTTAAACCGGGAGAACGACAGAAACCTTTCCTGGCCTTCTGGCTCGCATTTGAAGTATTTGGACATTTCAAAATTAAGAAAAAGTAAATGCACCATAATCCAGTCTAATAATAAAACACCTTTTTGTTTACCCGTTGCATAACTGTGGTGAATTCAAACTTGTAGTGGCATGTGATGCTTCTACATCAAAATTTTGGAGTTTCCAAAACATAAACAAACTTTGTCTTAACTACCAGTCCATCAAAAGTAATTAGTAAGGTAAATGTTCTGAATTAAGCATGGCAGAATTATGTCCAGACAGCGCCTTGCAAATATATTCATAACCTTTCAACTTTTTTCCAGATTTTGTTGTGGGCAAGTTCTGACAATTGCCGAGAAAGTATATTTGTATTAATTTCCCCATGGTCATTATTTTTCTCGGAACCGACTTCTGAAAATGCAGCATCAAGTCTTGCAGCATGTTCCTCTGACACATTTCCAAATTTTAAAGACTCCCCACCTCACTGTCCACAAATGAACCAGAAAAGTCCTGAAAACCAGTCCTTCTGCTTCAATATAACATTCTATTTTCTATTGGTCTACCACTTGAAATCTCATTGAAATATGTTGAAGTTACGCAAGAACAGAGTTTATTCGTACACTGATTTTATAAATGGGTTTTCCACTAATAGACGTTGAGTGTTCTTGGGTGACCTTGCCTGTTTGTGACGCCTTGCAAATAGAAAACGAGTCATGTCAAAGATGCAATGATCTTACCTAGATTTGGGCAAACCAGATGTCATCCTATTCTATGTTGATGAGCAATGAAACAGCAGTTCTAGACGCAGTCAGTTGTTGGGCGTAAAAAGGGGCTTATTTAGGGCAACCCTCGTCAACTTTTTGTTTGTTTTTATTTCCAGTCAGAATCAGTCACTCAGTAGAGACATTGGGCTGGTTGAGGATTACATCACATGCAGCAGGGCTGAATGATGAGCCAAGGTTTTCCTCTTGGACCGGCTTTGTCTGCCTCCTACAGTGTTATACAATTTTCTTTATCAGTGCAAAGTCCCTGCGCTTCCCGTTTTCGAAGGTATAAGAAAACGAAAGGGCACGACGGCGTCGTAGATAAATCAGCGATGAGTGTTGTATGTTTAAAACCTTCCATCCCCATCCATGCGCCCGTTTTAGCCCGAAATCCCTCATTGAGTGACTGAGCCCCGTTACTTTCTGATGCCTGCATGCACGCACAGCCTCCCACTACTCATTCATGTCCTCATCCCAAACACTGACATGAGATCTTCCTCATTGACAAATGGAAGTCAGTGCCACCATGTGACGTAAGCGAACCTCCCGGAGGCCGAGCTGGTTCGGCTCCCTGCTGCTCTGACCGTCTTCACTGACCTGTTTCCGTCTCTTGCTTCTGGTTTCCCGGCGGTCCTCCCGACTCTCTCCTCTGCATCACACAATGTTCAGCAGCGGCGGCCAGAATTCCCCATGTGCCGTGACGATGGAGTGAGCGCTGTCATGATGCCTGCTCTTCCTTATTTATCTCTTTCCAGCAGCGCCTCGCACTATTGTGCCGCCTCCGTCGCTGTCTTATGCCCGCTCCCGCTGCACCCTCATTCTGTGCTCGCGCTGTCAGCTCCCTCGCCGTCTGATTCTCTCCTGCTCCGCAACCCCTCCTTCCCCTCTTCCTCTCCCTCGCTCCTCACAAAGACTTGTTAGCTTGGTGCTGCTGCCGGCTGGAAGCGCTCGAGCCTGACAGAGGTGAAGCAAGCTCGCTGAGATCTTGCTCCACCTCTGAGAGTGTGGATGCTCAGTGAGGCAGGGAGGGGAAATAAGAGAAATAGTTTTTAGAACGCAAACGCGACGGGCTTTATTTATCCGATCACTCTTCTTGTTGCGTTGAATCTGAAATCAAAGGCAGGAACCAAAAGGATAAGAGGAAACGGGTTATGTCTAGTGATGCACCGATCTGCTTCTTTTCATTTCCGATACCGATATCTCAGGTTTAGTGTCCGCCAGTACCAAGTCAGATACAGAAAACCAATGCTGAATCGTCTTAAAATCTTTCTTTCTTTCAAACACAAGAAACAATGTACCAAATTGAAAGTTTATTTCATAACTCTGCCCCAGTGCATCACACTTAAACACACCAACAGTTTCACGAGCTTGTTCAAATAGATAAAAACAACTCAACTTTAATTTGCTTAAAAGTTGAGTTTCCAGACTCAGAAGGAAAACCTGAAAAAAAAGAGAATCAAACGGACTATTTAATCTCATATATTCAGTAATTTTTTTCTTTTCTCATCAGATTTTTCTGTCAGGTAAAAGTTTGAGTCCCACTCAGACATTTACATTACATGAGTAGTCGGTTGAGGCTCCCTTGCTAAATAACTAAGTAGTTTTTTTTTTCTGTCTGTCACAAGTGCAAATGTATGACCAGTGGACTGGACGAAGTTTGTGAATTTTTGGGATTAAAAGAATATTATTTTCTCCACGGTGAAAACACAGACCTTGAGTTAATTTGCAAAGAAAAATGTGAAGAAAAAAAATATCAAGACTTCCAAAACTAAGTGAACCAGGGTTCCCTTTCCCTGCATAAGAAAGTGTCCCACAGCATGATACCTGCATCGCCATGTTTCACCGTCAGAGTAAAACATTTCTTTTAAATCTGTCACCTTTTTCCTGACTTTCCAGAATTTACCTCCATTTTGCATTTGTGTTCACAACAGATTAATCGTCCAAACTGAAGTTAATGTAAACTCTGTAATCAATCAATCGTATGACTGACATCAACAATGTCAATGAAAACGATATGATTAACCACTCGGCCCCCACACATGTTGTTGCCATAGCGATGCTGGACCTGGAACGTCAGGTCCTCTCATTAAAGCGGCGCAGCCTTGAACACGGCGTTTCTTCTTCTGCTCGTATTCAAGCGAAGTGCAGACTCTGAGGAAATGGTTTTACAAATACATTTTTACAACCTTATTTAAAAAAAAAAAAAAAAAAGGAAAAATATGGACATATTTCGATTTTAAATAAAGCCTAGAAATAAGGATATCAATTTTAAAATGAAAATGAGCAAATGAGGTTTTGTTAAGGAGATGAAACTGTCCTTGTTGCGTGTGCGTGTTGAGATGAGTATAAAATCTGAATGATATATTAAATTCATTCAGAGTCTAAGAGTTTTGTTTGGTTTGAGCGGCTGTCGGGTTTGGTCTCTGATTTGTCCTGTTCATCTCCGGCACCGATGTGCAGGGGAGACGGAGCGATCCATCCAATCAGCTTCCATGGCAACGAGCCATGGGGGGGAGGGGGGCTGTGGGGAGGCTAGATGGAGGAGGGGGGCTGTGCTGTGGGTCCATCATGAAGGTTTTATTTTTTATGCAGCACCTTAAAATGTCTGCAATGTTCTTCACTGGACATTATGATAGATCAACAAAAGATTGTGCATAAGAATGCATTAATTTCTTCTTTATTTATGTATTTACAAATGAGAACATTAAAAGTGTGTCAGCGTGTAAACTAAATATGTCCTGCACAGATCCATGGAGATGGACGAAGACGTGGCCGACCGTCTGAACTGACATGACTCTGGAGGAGCTGCAGAGATCAACGCCTCAGGTAGTAGAGGAAACCAGGAAACTTAAATGTGGCGACTGGTAAAAATCAGAAGATGCTCTGGTCAGTTGAGATGAAGCTAGGGATTTGTTTTAAACATTGACCTAATGGCCTCATCCTGTGTTCATTTATCCACCTTTTTCTCTACTTTCACCCTCAACAATCAATCTACATACAAATAGCGCTGGACTTTGTAGAAAACATCCCCAAATCGTTCAAAAGGTTTTATTTTTAAATTGGTTTTCACATTTTCTCATTGATAACACCTTTCAACTGAATCTGCGCTTTTGTGCAGGAGACGGATTCTTCTTATGAACATGAGCGCTTTTGATTTCCCCCTGCATCCAAATTTTATTTGTCACCAAATCATTGGCATCCATAAAACGTAACAATGAATGACTTGCGTAACAAATTCGGTAAAAAGTGGCCAGGCACAAATCTATAGTGGTCCTGGACTTGTTCTTCATATAGATTTTTTTCATCTGGAACATATTTAGAATTTTAGCCTTGAATTAAGAATTTCTTGTTAGATTTTATCATAATCATTGCTCCGGGTTCTGTTCGTGTTCGTCTTTTTCCAAGTAGCTACGTCTATTTTGTTAATTTTGTGCTTTTGAAGGGAGTTCAGCTATTTAATTTGGGTATTTGGTTAGTTAAAAGCACTGAATTTAACAAAAAAGAAAAGAAAAGAATAAGGATTTGAATCAGTCCAGTTTGACCAGCGTCCACCAGGGGGAGTTATCGCTCAGAGAGTGTTTTTTTTTTTTCCCACAGTGTGTTCTGCTCCAGCCCGAGTCATGAAACCATCATTAATTCCCAGCTCCTGTCTGGTTCTGCTGTCTGGCTCGGTGTAATTGATACCTCTGGGACCCAAACGAATGGCTCAGCTGTCTCGCTGCAGCATCAGCCACAGATTAGTGCCCGGATGTCTGATAGAGAGGGAGATAAAGTTAGATGTATGGAGCTCCTTCAGCTTGAAAAACAGAAAAACAAAGCTTAATGAGCCAGACTATTTTCTGTAATGGAGCAGGCTTGTAAATATCATCAGAGAGTAAAAATCAGTGAACTTCATGTGATCACAGAGATAAATTTGCACTGTATGGACGTGTGATTGTGCGGTTTGTTCAATGATTCGTTGTTCTCTTTGCTCCCGAAACCAAAGAAGTCCCATCAAAGAGAAAATGTTGTTCTTGCTTGAAATATTGTAAAAAAATTTCCAATTCCATTTTGATGTTGAATTTAGAAAAGTACTGCACGTTACACAAAACTTGAACTTTTCACGTTTTGTTCAAGAACAACAGTTAAATAAAGCTTTGTGATCAACACATCCGAAAGAAAATAAAAATGAAAGGAAGGAAAAAATACATCAAAATTAAACTATGAAAAGAATGAGCTATTGTAACAGTATTTCTGCAATTTTGCAGTTTTCTGGAAGTTTGTTCCAGATTTGTGGAGCATAGAAGCTGAAAGCTGCTTCTCCCTGTTTGGTTCTGGGGATGCAGAGCAGAGCCAGAACCAGAAGACCTGAGAGGTCTGGAAGGTTGTTACAACAGCAACAGATCTTTAACTTATTGTGGTGCTAAACCGTTCAGTGATTTATAAAGAAACAACAGTATTTTAAAATCTGTTCTCTCAGTGTAAGGACTTTAGAAGTGGTGTGATGTGCTCTGTCTTTTTGGTTTTAGTGAAAATGCAAGCAGCAGCATTCTGGATGTTTTGAGGCAGACCTGTGAAGACAGTGTTTGAGAAATTAGCATGACAAAGGGAAAGCATGGATGAGATCTTGTTGGGACAAAGGACCTTTTAATACTGGAAAAGCTCTTTGGGTGATAGAAGGCTGACTTTGTAACCATCTTTAAGTGAATCTGAAGGTTCAGGATCATCATTACGCCCAGATGTCAGACCTGATCTCTCGTTTCCAGCTGTAACAACTGACGCTGTGTGCTGACTCTAGATCGTTCCTCTTAGACCCAAAAATAACAATTTCAGTTTTGTTTGTGTTCGGCTGGAGGAAAGTTATGCCACATCCACATCAATTTGATGTCACCAGTTATGTGAAAATACTGTTTTGTTTTTTTCTCTTTTTCTAGCATATGCAAGTATCTGTTCACTGTTAGTCTCTTCTGTGCTTCTAGCAACTGAACACTAGAGGGCACAGTTGTCCTTTATAACAGGCTTGTGCTCATCATGAAGAACCAGATTAACCCATATTGAGGTTTAGGTCAAAGCTACTGCAGTCAGTTTCATTCCTTCCAGAGGTGAGTAATAACTAGTTATGTGGGGGAAAAACGCTTTTATTTACTTCAGTAGGATATTGAAGTAGAGCTACTCTACCCACTTCTGCTCAGTACTAAATGGTACATAGCATAGTGGGGTATAAAAGATGGCTGTCGGTTGGAGCGAATGTGACTAAGAGTTGGGAGCTTGTTTCTTCCACGGACAGGAGGCAGAAGATGAGGAGGTTGAGAACTGGTCAGGACAGCAGATGGCCTCCCCGTCTGTCTGGCCCGTTTAAAGAGCGCTGCAGGCGAAGCTTCTAATTACACCGGCCCGGATGACGTTGTGGCTTCCACTCACACTCTGCAAAGTCCCTCAACTTTGAAACAAGTTTGGGTCCGCGTGAGATAATTTCTGGCCCTGGAGGCTTCCAGCCGTATCACTGGTGCCGCAGAACGCTGATCTAGTGCCATGCTGGTCTTGGAACTTATCAGATGGTCTGCTGCTCTCTAATGAAACTGAGGCAGGAAATAAAAAGCTCGGTAACTGGAGTGGAGATTCTGTAATCTGATCTTCACCATCTCGGTCTGCCTCGAGAGTGATTAGGAAGTATTGCACTTTGCAGCGCCAAACCTCAGTGTGTTTTTGGAACAAGCCAACTTCTTTTATTATTTTTACAAATAATCTAAAAACTCTGACTCTCCTAAGTAGCATTTCGCACAACCAGCTGTCTTCAAACATTATATTGTTCCAACAGATTAAACTCATTCTTGCCGCAGAACAATAAAATGTTAAAGACAAGGTTTTATTTTTTGCCTTGTATCATCAGAGCCACACTTTTATTATGCGACTCAGTCATGCTCATGCATCACAGAGCAAATGTGCATCATTGTTTTTGTGTTACATTAGGATTCATTTCCAGATTGTAAAGGAGGCAACAATAATCTCAAGTTCCTCACCTGAGGTAATTAGGTAACCTTTCACTGCACAGCATGGACTAAGACTGGGCTTTGGTTGCACTATTATGCACCCAAAACCCTGTCGTGTCTGGAAAATGAGACATTGCATGAAACTATTTGATTTAGTAAGAGTAAGGTTATAATAAGCAGGAAGAATAGCAATGTAAATCTGTAGAAAACTACGGGCTTTCGTTCAGTGTTTCACAAAAATGAGTTTCTAGAAAGAAAATGGAGATGAAGGTCATGAAATTCAAATGCTTATTTGTGGAAATATCCACAAATAACTGCGGATATTTCCAGTGAGCAGCAGATCCGCTAACATGTAGCCAGGACCACAAGTAGAGGAATTGGGCAGGGTGAATGGAGATCCAGTGGTGCTTTTGAGCAGCACTGCCTTTATTATTGATTCTCTGGAGGAGCTTAATTCCTGCCAAGTGTATTGGGAAGACGATTGACAACTCAGTATTGACAAATGCTTGCTAAATGAAGCTTTTGGCATAAGTTCAATAAAGATCTGTCCCTTACAACCTGCTTTCATCTCAAAGAACAGTACTTTCCCTGCTCTCCTGTCTTCTTCATTTACTTTCTCCTTTGCTGTCAACTTCAGGTCAGTCTTAATTCTGGTGTAATTAAACTGGTGCAATAATCTCTGTTTTTATGTGTGGCTAAACAATCTGGTTCTTCAAATTAAGAACGTAGATCTGAGTCAGACTTATTTTGGAACTGGTTTGTTACAGGTAAAAATCGAGAATATCACTCTTATAATGCAGATGTCAAATGCATCTCATAATTGAACAAAGAAGATATTTAGTAAATGCTAGCGTTGCAGTCAATACAATTTTTCAAACTGGGTTCCGGAGTGGATAAATATTTGAGCGCCTGTTTTGTGATTCTGTGTGGCCATAACGACGACCCTGAATCTCCCTCCCTTTCTCTTTCTCTCTTTCCCACCTGAGCCTTATTCTCGCCAACAACAACCATGGCGCCGTTCTGTGTTTTCTGTGTCGTCCTTTGTCAGTGTTGCACGCCACCGATGGGCCCGGCATACCAACTACATCATTTTCTGTGATGCTGCATTTTTTTCCCCCTCAGCTGTTGGCAAAAATGCACCGCACTCCTCTCTGTGTGCACAGTGCCTGAAATACATATAAAGTTGTGCTATTGGCTGCGCAGTCTTACTCAGCTTCTTACTTTTTTACTGTTATCATGTATTTGTTTCGTGAAATGATAAAATCATTGGTACCCTTGTTACATTTTAAGATGCCACAAAAACCTATTATGTTATCATAGAAACTAAATAAAAGTTAAGCTGATCATCTGGTACTGTTGAACAGCAGCAGCACAAACATTTGGTTTAAAAGACAAGTAATTTTAAAAGGCTCTGGAGTGCATTGTCTCGTGAAATTCATGCACAGCCAGATATAGTGAGAAATTCAAGAAATGGGGACTGGAACGTAACAAGAACCTGCCGCTGTTCACCTAATAAAAGCAGTCTTGAATCTTTACAGCACCATTTCTTGTCTTCTGGCATAAAATAACAGCTTGTCTGGACTCTGGTTTGCAGTTCTTTCTGTTCACTCCCATGCCTAATTCATCCTGCACTTCACTTTTAACAATGTCTCCCTGCTGCTTTCACCACACAGCAAATCGACATGCATAGTCTTTAGTATGCATGTCGGAGAAAACAGGCTCTTTGAGAGCCTGTTTTCTCCTTAAGTAAATAATTAGAGTAGGAAGAAATGTCAGAAATAAAAATAATAAAAATAAAAAAAAAAACGGCCCTGAGTGGACATAATGTATGTCTTCTTGGTATGTGAGTCACTGCAGTAAGGCGAGTGGCCTCGTTGGAAACAGGATCCAGCTGAAAGTGACACAAACCTGTGGCCCTCTCTGAATAATGCATCTTTGGCTGCTGTGAATGCAGTGATATGGTGTCCTCCAGCTTCTCCAAATTGCTATCAGAGGCATATATCATGACAACTCAGTCCCTAAGATTGGATTTGGAAAGCTTCATCTTTCCATTCTCCCCAACCCTATGAGAAACTATATTAATTATGCCAGCTTTGAAAGATTTATTCTGCTTTTGCCTTTCTTACTTGCACATTTGACATGAATGTAGTTTTGAAATGATGATTTTATTGATTAAAAGGAGGGAAAAATCTGTTCAAATCAACCTGGCACTTTGTGAAAAGTAACAACTCCCCCCTGTCTTTTTGGTAAATGATATATTTACCTCCTTTTTAGTAGATGAAAAGATCTCAAACAGCAAGACATAAGAAACAAAACCATTTACATCTATCGATATTTAATGCTGGCCAAAAAAACGAATACGCAGTCTGGATGACCATTTGGGAAACTAACAATCAAATTTAGCGCACGCCGTTGAGAATATGACCATCATACTAAGAGGCAAACATGGTGGTGGAAGTATGATGCTCTGGGAATGCCCTTCTGCTTAACCATCTTGTCAATTAGCAGGAAAAATCGGCTCTCTGGAAAGACAATGTCATCAGCGCACAGCGAAGGTTTTAGTGGCCTAAGACAGGATGTCCATGCTCTAATTTATAGTAGTTCATAAATTAGAATGTGTTCTGATGAGGCTTGTTAAAAGTACCTTTTAGAAAATCATCCTTAAAGCAATTAATAAACTAAGCCCACGATTATGTATTAACTTTTTTTTCATTGGTGTCTTGTAATCTAATTTTAAATATCATGTTTGTTATTAGCTGCAAGTAGAAAATGGTCATAATTAACAGGAAAGAAAAATAGACTTTCAAACATCCATCTGTGTGTAATTAATCTATATAATGAGTTTCACTTAGTGATAGCGTTCCAGAAATAAATGGGCTTTTCAGTAATATTCTTATTTATTGAGTTGGTATGAATAATGCCCCAATATGACAGAATTAAAACAGTTCAGAGATTAAAATGACAGTTAATGGAGAAGGCGCAATGGGGCTTTGGGGCAAATTCTTTGATTCGCTCTTTATTTCCCCTTCAATTATTTAATTTTAATTTTTTTTTAATCTAAGTCGAAGTGCGAATTCCCCAGTTAGCAACTCCACTGGTTCCAACCAGTCTTATCCCTTAGGGGCCGGTGTATTGTGATTTTTCCTCCGTCATCTTCCTCCTGACAGTCTCTTGGTGCGTCTCATTCTCCGAGCGTCACATTCAGACTCGCCCTGATCTGCACAGATTCACTCGTTGACCATGACAGGATGAGACGCCCTGTCTCCGAGTCGCGCAGGAAACCAAGTCAACGTGTTAATTTCTCACTTCTGGCTGAGCCCCCGTCACCGGAGAACGCTCTGTTCAGAGCCGGTACTCCTGGAAAAAATCCCTGCTGCAGGCCAGAGAGATTAAAGCTGTAGGGCCTTGCCTTGATTTGTTCAGCGCTGATGCTCTTTCCTGTTTAATAAGGAGCGGGTGAGAAAGAAGTCAGTTTCCTGGAATCCTGCTGAGTTTGATACGTGGCGCACGACTAATCTCACAGTTTCTACGTGAATTCACACTTTCTCTTTTCCTGAAATGGCAACATGTGCTTCAGTCTATTCCCCGGTCTAACTTGTGGTATTTTATTAAAGCATCTTATATACTGTATAATTTGACTTTTGCATAAAGTCCATAGCAACATTTATTTCTCTCTGCCATCTATCATATCTACCACAAAGCTGTATTAAAGAAAATAAAGTCATGCTTTAACTTTATTTTTGTTAGTTCGACTTTGCTCTTGTTTGGATGATCTTCAAGACTTTATTCTTGCAATATTTTTCAAACTTATTCTTGAATGACTTCACTTCTGTAGTGTTATGACTTTCTCGTAATTGTAGCTTCTCTTACTACAGCAGTCGAACATGTTGCCTGGTTACAAAATGTGATTTTATATTATTAAGAATTTGTTTTAATGAACTCAGTGTATTGAGTTCCACTTATTTGTGAAGGAGAGGGGAACTAATGCATGTTTCGTTATTTTTTAAATTTTTTTTATCGAAAATAACTTGAAAAACGCTGCAATTTTGTTTACCTTTTTCATCGGTTACCCCTAAAAAACTCCACTGAACTAACACAAGATGCCTAAATTTAAAACGGGTTTTCTCAGCTGGCCTGTCGTCACCGCTTCGGCCCGTTGCTTGTACCTCAACGTGCTTTCCTAAACCCACATGTGAGCTTACATAGGCCTTCATGTGCATGAGTAATTACAGGGCACAGGAGTGAGGGGGGAAAAAAACTTCTTCTTTTTTTTTCTTTCCTTTCTCCTCCTCCCTCCTACAACCTCTCAGAACTTCTGCTCAATGCCAGAGAAGCCTGTCGTTCGGAGAAGGACTCCCTGCAACATCTGCCTTCTCCTCCTGCTTCACCTTGCGCAGCAGCACTCTGCAGGGAAAAGCGGAGAGGTGTCCAGTTTCCCCTACGACAATGGAAATTCAATCAGGAAATGGAGAGGAGGTGGCGAGCGTGACCTCGGGCTTCGTTTCCTGCGCTCCCGCCGGGCCGCAGGTAGTGACATCAGACGAGTCGGTGCTCAGGGAGGACCTGCAGGCTGCAAAGAGGGTGGAGAGGTTTGACATTCAGCTGGACAGCCTGAAGAGGATGTTCGAGAAGCCAGCTGCATCAACGACTGTAAGTCATACCTCTCAAATTTTGGATTAAAAATTCCTTTTTCTGGGAATCCTACATTTAATAGGTTTCTAGAGAGATAGAAAGTGTAAACTTTGAGTTTGACCAAGGCCACAAAAGTTGGTTTATACTCACATAGAAAATAAGACTGAAGACGATCGTTTCATTTGCTTCTTGTTCCCTTTTTCCCAAAATCTTCTAAACCTAAACAGGAGGGCATGTCTCCTATTCTGCTGAGAGGCGGCCTTCTTGCTCTTTCTCTGTTTTTCCGTCCCTGCTGGTTTCTCCAGAAGGAAAATCTTAACTCTGCTGGAACCGAACTCGTTCCATTACGAGTCTCTGTTACCAAAATGTCCCAATTATCAGCCAGGATGACCTACTTCTTTCTCCTCATGTGGTCGGAGCCCGTCCAGTGAAGACGTTTTGGAACCTTTTACCTCATCCTGCCAAAAGGCTCAGCATGAAAAAAAAAAAAATCCACAGGAGCCAAGGAATTATGGGGAATGTAGTCGGGAGCAATTAGTAGCGGCAACTGGTGGCAGCGATCCACAGAGTTGCAGACATTCGACACCCAGTTATTTAAGACCTATTTATGGGCGCTTTATGGTGAAGCAGGTTTTCAAAAATAAACCTGTAATTGCAGTGCGGTGTGCCGCTGCAAGCTTCTGTATCAGAGCAGAGGTCGTGCCTCGTGAAAGCGTTGGCACCCCTAAAGGTTTTCTTAACGTTTCATCGCATCACAAAGACGGGCATTGCTGTGTCTGCATCGGTCCTGATATTGAAAAAATTCTCGATCACGTGTTTGTGACTGTGTTTGAACCATTGGGGTAGATCTATTCAGTCTAATTCTATGCTGTGTGGTCTGAGAAAGTAATTCTTTGTCAACGTTTCCTCTATTTAATAAAAAATAATGACAATGTTTTCAATTACATGTTTAAACAATGAAAGGCAAATGAGATATACATATTTATTGTCTATATTTGCTCACTTACATATATGGCAAAGTCTGTGTGGAGTGTTCGTAAAGTATGAATTATAGTCTCTGAGTTAGCATGAAAGTGATATGTGCAATAGCTTGATATAGTGAATGCAGACATAAACAGACTGAATGACCAGATAGAGCTGAAAGTGATGGATGCAGATCCAGTTCTGGGTCAAGCTCGGTTCAGTTTTCACAATCGGGAGTCTCGGCCGCTAGTGACCTGCAGCTTCACACATTTATCTGCTCCAGCGCGCCTTAATCTAACAATTAGGTCACCAGCAGAATCTTGTGAAGCCTGACTTCCTGCTAAGGAGGTAAATTAGCCATTTGATTCAAGCATGTTGGAGCATCTAAAGGTTGAAGGATGTCAGCTGTGGAGGATGGGGAGGTTTGAGACAGTTCATTGGAAGATGGATGGACCATAAAGCAGAGGGATCCTGGAAGAAAACCTGCTGAGAGATATACACGCGTTTCAAATTTGCCTTTAGAGAATCAAGCAGAATTGCGTGGAAAGGCAAGGGCCAGACTCACAGCGATCGTGTAAACATGTTTAAGAAACATCAATACCGAGCCGCCATTGTTGGTCAGGACAGAAGCATATTTGGCTCCTCAGATCAAACAATTTTCTAAAATACTGTGGTTATTATTACTTTGGCCAAGATTAAATGATGGCTTCCTTTGAAGTTCAGTTTTTAAGACTGGACGACTAGAGCCTTGATTTAGCTCTATTACAGATAATTTGGATCTGCACGCAAAGAAGAACATCGTCTTCAAGCTACTTGGAACCAATTTGGGGTTTGTTTTTGGATAAACAACGGATAAGATTGATCTCAATTCTACCTAAATTGTGTTTTCGTGAAAAATCCCAGCAAAACAAAAGTAAAGCCAGAGATCTGATCAATGTAGCATTTACTACCTAAAGAATCTGGTAAAGGTTTTTATAAATTAATGTTAATAAATAACCCCATTTGTCATTTCGCCTTATTACCAAGGGTTGTCTCCAACCTAAAGTGACATTAAGTAATTTTCTACGTTCAGCTCATGGGTTTTTGTCAGGAAATGTGGTTATACAACCCAAGACGGTTCCAGTCACAGTTCATGAGAATCACTTGACCAAACAGGTCAGAACCGTTTGGAAAAAGGTTGTAACACATTTCTGTTCAGTAGATTAAACTATCCATTTATCTCAACAACTCATGAAACTACTGAAATACAAAGACGAAAGAAAGAAACGCCACGGAGGAGAACATTTTTTTTTTTTTTATACCTAAGTTAAGGTCAGTGTTTATGACTTAATAATAGACTGTGGGGAAATGACATCACTGGGTCTGAGGTAGAAAACACTGCTGAGCAGAAAGAACACGAAGGTCTGCCTGACATTTTCTACAACACCTTTTGAAGATCCTTAAAACTTTGGAGAAAAAAAACCAAGAAAACATCTTTGGACTCAAAGAGACGAACGCCTCAAGTTTTTAAAGGTGTGCGTCCTGTTAGATGTGGTATAAAGCTCGCAACGTTTCAGAAAAAATGACTTAATACATGCAGTCAAATATAATGGTGGTCTGTGGCGAATTTACAGTTTCAAGATCTCATCTAGTTCACATGAGGGAAATCAATAATTTTGCTATTTACCACAAAATTTATGAAGAAGTTCCTAAGTTTATGACCTTATCAGGGTATTATAAGCCTGGCTTTATTAGTGCCCCCACCATGCTTAGCATAGCATATTTATTTAAGTTTTTTTTATGTTTGCATTTTTTAAGACTTTATACTTGATGTTCAGATATTAATCTTCCAACCTTTCAATAGCACATAATTATCAAGTGTTATTTTCAAATTTCCTGTCAACTTTGACCATTTTTAACCTAAAAACAGGACAAGCCGCTAGATGAATGATTAGCGAGCGCTCCAACCACCGGGCTTAGCAAGTTTTCTGAGGGAAATCTTGCATATACTATAAAACCTTTGACATTTTAAATGGTATAGTTAAAGTCCAGGCTTAAATTTGTTTGAATTTTGTGATTTTTTTTTTTTTTTTGAAAGAGCAGTCTGAATTAACGGCATTTGCAAACAAACAAACAAAAATTCCTCTCTATTTTTATATTATTATGTTTCAAAGTGTTAACAACCCAAAGGAGGTAAAATTATATTTAAGTTTCTTCTCTAGAAAATAAATAAATAACAAGCTGTCCTTCTGTCCAAAATGTCAGATGCCACTGCAACACATTCCTTATCCTGGCATTGTCATAAATGATTTATGTGCCTCATCTTAAAAAAAAAAGAAAAGAAAAAAAGGTGTAGTTGGTGTCAGCGGAGCATATGGGCAGTTCCTCCATATTCCCAGAGAGAGAAGCGGACAGACACATTGCAGCCTTCTGCTCATAAAGCCTGACCTTGTTTCCAGATAGTCTGTTTTGCAGAGCTTAACATTTGATGGGGCGCAGTATTTTTCCGTCTGTGCCCCATTCAGTTTATTTAAGCAGAGCGACGGGAACGGATGGCCAGCCATAACAATGGCCGACGGACTCCCAGGTGGCGGCGCGGACGCAGCCAGAATCCTCAGCGAGAGGAGCTGGGAGGAGACGGAGGCAGGTTCCAACATCCTCTCCTGTGAAGAGATGCACTCTGCTCGACTTGTGTGCAGAGAACAGAGAGCAGTCGACTTCTCCTCCAGGGACTCTGGTTTGTTTTTCTCCAGATTCTGTCCGACCTTCTGGTCAGGACTGTACACATGAGGAAAAATACGTACACCAAGAATATTAAGCCACATGCAAAGCAAGCTGATCAAAATTCCCATATTTTTGTGGTTTATAATTACACTGACACTAAAAATAATAGAGCTGGTCTTTTGCAGACATTTAAATACTCTTACCAGGGCTTTTTAAAGTTGTTTTCATCAAGGGACTTGGCTAAATCAATCTTTTATCTCATTATTTTGAATTACCTTGTTATTTTTTGTGTCTGTTTCTCCTTCGTCACATTGAAAGGAGTCACTTCTTTTGCAATTGTTATTTTGCATTTAATTTATTTATTTGCCTCCTAGCTGTTAATCAGATATATCCAGTCAACATGATTACAAACTATTTTGTTGCATTTTTTATGTTGTCAATCAAGGTTTCTTGTTGTAGTGGCTGCTGTTAGCCAGTGGATGGCACTCTAGCATAGATTGGCCTAACAGTTGATGGTGATTCAGGAAACCTGGTTTGTGTTTAGGCTGCATGTGAAGGCAGATTATAGATATGCCCCAATCAGGTCTGTATCGCAGTGAGACAATCACTAATCACCTGTGTTAATTAGGATTATTTAGTTATTTATTTTTAAGCCCGAAGGAGTCTTGAAATTCTTCATCCGCAACCCTTTCTGGTTTTCCTAATTTGCATAATTGGTGAGACGTCTTATGCTGGCACGCTTGATGAATTTCAAACACGGCATGAAAGAGTCTAAAAGGATTTCATAAAATGGGATAATCCGAGTCACACCTGGGTAACAGGATAACACACATGCTTGAAGACAGAGGTGGGATCTCTCTTGTTTTTTTGGTCTCGTGTTCTTTGGTTTCTGACTCTGACTGGGGTGTCTGCATAAATTCAGACAGGTCTGGTTTATTTTCATCACGTGAGTCATCACCTGGACGACCTCACTCTCCTGCCATTTGAAAGGGTTTTAAAGAGAGTCGGAGCTTTTCTAATACGCTCTCAATGCGCCGACTGTTTTTCAAAAGTGGCATCTCATCCAAAAGGCGGCAACTGTTTAATGTCACCCTTTTTTCCTTTTCTTTTTCCAGCTTTTAAAGCAAAGTACTTTTGACAGTTTGCCACATTTAATGATTTTGCCGTAAAGTGCTAAATGATAGGTTAAACGATGAAAAATCGGACCGCCCTCACTTTAAATGAAAAAAAAAAAAAGTTGGATCAATATGCACCAGCGTACCCAAAGAAAGTCAATTAAATGTTAAATAACCTAAAAGCTAAAATGTGTCTGCAAGAAATTGATCCAGACTCGATGAGAACACCGCTGTCCTCATTAAAGTCCATTGAGCTCGTAAAAATTCCATTAACTCTTCCTTGTCGCCTCAGTTTCGCTCGTTCAGATCTGCTAATGGAGCTGGCAGCGTTGCTTTTCTGCTGTGCAATCCTGACTTGTTGCTCGTCTCCTTTTGATATGAGAACAGTTGTTCTGTTATGTGGTTTGGCAGGAGGAAGCAGATCTGAAACTCCCTGCCTTATTTGAACTAAGCCTCATTTGCCCACACCCGCCGTGCGATTTGCTTAGGGACACAAACGTATGCACTGCTGTCAGCTTTTGAATGGGCTCTTGTTTTCTGTGCTGGGTAGCATGTGCATATTCACTCCAATGTAAAATAATCCATTACCGTAGCTGAATGCATTTCTCCAAGCCTTTTTCCGTATGCAGTCTTTTTGTGTGACTCAGATGGTCTCATCTCTAACACAGCTTGACACAAAACAATAACAAGGCCATATGTGTTGGAGAATGAGCCAAAGACTTCAAGGCCTACCGTTTCAATCATTCATTGTGGTGTTGCGTAACTTCGAGGGCACCAGGATGCTATCGACCGTCTCTGCCAGTCGTCAGCGTCATAAAAATCCAAGTAGAGTTGTTGGAAGTAAGGCGAGAGGCCATTCTTTGTATGACTGCCACTCCTGTGACGGTTCCCCACTGTCCCAAGTTTGGGTTTGTGGTCTTCTAGAGTTCTAAACCCTGAGAAAGGAACTTGTTACCGTTTAAAGACAGATGGATGTCAGTGAATTCAGATGAGAGCTTGTTCTTTGAATATAATTGTTACAAATCCTAGAAAAATACCGGATGAATTCTGTAATTGCATTTGGCATCCAGCTGAATGATCGCTGACAGAGTAATTAGCCGATAGACGAGAATAGTATCGCCCTACCTGTAATTGGCATCAAAGCAGCCCATTAATGAGTCTAAAAGAGCGGAGGAAGACAACGAGCAGCAGGTTCGCTGAAGAGCAGGAGACACTTTTTGGCTGTAATTATCATTCAGGAGAACGTCAGAAAATTCATAAAAATGAGTTGGAAGGGATTGGTATTAATGAGTTTACAGCGTCCCTGGAAAAAATAAATACTAGGTTTTTCTGCGTGAGGCTCAGTTCACATTCGGTTCATTATACATTAATAGCAAGTTTGTTCACCTGTATCAGGTTGTGTTACACGCTCGCGTAATTATAGACGTAAATCCCCTGAATATGACCGAGGCACGCGGAATGCCGGCTGATGTCAGTCCGGTGGCCGGGTGTATATTTGGAGGAGCTGAAAACAGAGCCGGAGGACGAGCCACTTTAGAACAGCCGTGTAAAAATAGTAGTGCCTGGTGATGCTCAGTGGACATTTAGAGCGAAGGGAGCCTGATGAAAGAGACTGAAATGTGATTTATATTCAACGAGCATGAGACCAAATTGTGGAAGAGAGTTCAGAAAGAGGGACGGCAGATGGTAATGAAGATGAAGATAGATAGGGAAGTGATTCAGAGCGAACAAGTGGGGGACGGAAAATCAACGTGAAAAACGAGTTCATGCTTTAATAGGTGAGTCAGGTCAGAAATGTGATTAGCAAATTACACCCCATACTTCAGTAATAATTAGCTTTATGAAGCGCTTCAACGCCCGGAGAGTCTTGCCTCTAATGTTTTCTCTTTGGGCGTGAGCGAATGTGTGTCAGGTCTCGGCCTGAATTAAGGCCGCCGATAATTTGAGGGAGGAAAGCCCAGGGTGCAGCGCGGGGAACCGTGCTGCACGCCAGGACTAAATATGAACACGAGAGCGAGATAAGTAGGATGCCGTTTTTATCAGGGGATTTTATTCTGTTCCAGGCAAATGAAGAAGAGCCCGGTTGAAATTCACAAGAGTAAAGAATGACAATCAGAGATTTAAGCGTGGAGTCGCTGTGTTTTGTACAAAGTGAACACAGCGAGCTACGTCAACAGAGGCCGTCTCTTGCAGAGATTAATTATTGAATACACTACATTTTTAAACGTGTTTAAAGCACGCTCATCCAAATCCTTAAATTCAAGTGATCTAATAACTTCTCTGTCCACAGGTGTGTAAAATCCAACACCAAGGCATAAGGAGACAACATTTTTGAAAGAACGGGCCACTCAGTCACTTCGGGGACTTCAGAGGAGCCCAGCTGTAAAATTTCTGCACTACTAAATGTTAGCGGTGTTACAACAGAATCAAGGCAATAGGAAGCAACTGCAACTCAGCTACATAAAATCACAGCAGCCACTGAGTCATAAAAACATCTGTTTTTATGACTTCCCTCTGCAACAGAGCCTTACATCACCAGCTGCAATGAAAAATCCGAATGATACCTAAATCTGACTTTTTTTTTTTGCCACATTCTGAACGGCCCATTTGCAATCTTTTAAAAAGTTTTATATGTGGTACTAATTGGGATACGTGTCCTATTGTTTTCAGAGTCATGTCGCATTTTATACAACTTTTTTATCATTGACCTCAGACTTGCCAGCTCATAATTCTACTCCAGAAGAAGCCAGACGTAAACAGTGGCCGAAAGTTATAATTATGATCTTAATAAAAAAGTCTGTTTCACTGAAGTGTGTCACATTACAATCAAGCCAGTTTTGGCTCTGACTACACATCCAAACAGACTTCCTTACAGAAACTGCAGTCAAAACTCCACCAAAAAAAAAGTAAAGTCTTTTTATCAGCTTCCTTTGTATTATGATCTTGTGATAATCTTGTGATAATTGACTCCCTCCATTATCAATTATGCAAACATAATGTGTGACGTCAATGTCCTTTTTCTGGGTCGCTTTGGCGAAGTAAGCATTTCACACACAATTCTCTTTGCGGCTAGTTAATATGAACGGCCATGCGAAAAATAGCAACTGAGCATGTGAAAATAGCAGAAGTAAGATCCATAAAAATATGGATTAGTGAATTTGTTGTGGAAGAACTTAACTAGCCTGCAGATTCTTGACCTCAACTCAACAGAACAGCATTGGAATAAGATAGGGTGGAGAAGCTGGGCTACCTCGTCCAACATCAGTGTCTGACCTCATAAACACACTTCTAGAAGAATGGTCAAAATTGTTACAGATCAAATGCACTGAAGAATGCATGAATGAATGAATACTTTTAGAGATGTGTATTAGTCTCCTTCACATCTCTGTAAATGTTTTATGATTAGTAAATGTGGACTATAATATTCTACATTTTAACAGAAAGACAAGTAGTGCCTTGCAAAAGTAAAGCAGAATCTGTTAGTACAGCTACAAGAGAAATATCTAAGTACATTTTAACTGCAAATGTTTTCCAATTTGTTTCTAACTTAGTTGCCAGAACAGAACGTCTCATTGCTTCATTAGCTCTTACAGTGGAATACAGAATGAAACTGAAGCCGTCAAAATGGCTGAGCACAAGTAACCAGAAAATGCTTCAATTTTCCGCTTTAGAGCAGTGCTTAATTTTACTAGTAAACAATTTGCCATTTGTCAAATTGTTTACTAGAAATTCACCTGAAGGTGTGTTGGCAAGATTTCTTTCTGGGCAATCATGAAAATCCTGGAGAACTGGAGCTTTTAGCACTGTAATTATACATCCCCTCTGCCAGAGACGCACAGTAAACACATTCGGTTGAGTGCATATCTTTTTTTTTTTATTTATTTTTTTTACAAAAAGGCTTATGTCATGTTTGGTTATCTCACAGTATTTCCAACTCATTACGGTGTTAATTTACATTCAACGTTTTGGATGTAGCAAATGCCGAGCTGCTGTTTCTGATGTAAACACATTTGGCAGAAATCTAATAGTAATTTGCTCGTAGTGTTATGTTAAACTGCTGAACACCTCCAGCCTGCCTCGGTGAACCATTAATATTTATGCTGGTTTGAAGCTGTGGGAACACACAGTGAGCCTCTGACATTCAGCTTTCAAATTCAAAGTCCCCGGGCGTCTATCAGGCTTTGAATTATCTCCTGCAAACAAGACCTGGGCCCGATTTGTCACTCGCAAGTGGACCCAGTTGTGGTGACTAAGTGTTCCCATTGTGTCCCGGAGCAAGGCGCTTTCAGCTCTGAACGTTCACCCAGTGGATGTGTTTGAAATTGTAGCTGTTTGATGCAAATTCTGTTTTTGAAGGATTTTCTGTCATGGATCCAAAAAAAATAAAATCACTTAACAGTCTAATCTTGCTGCGTGTGAGTTTGCTGTTTACACAGCAAAGGTTGCTCTTTAATACGCTTTTATTACATTTTTCATCAACATAGCTTCACTACCAAAACATTCCCTGTCTGTGGTGTTTTAAATGACTGAATGGGAACATATTTTATAGTCAGAACTCTTATCCAACATGTCTAAGGGTGAGATTTTTTTTGTTAGTTTTTTATGAGTTTAACTTCCACTCTTTGTGTGTGTAATGTTATGGAATATGAAAAAGTACAAATGAAGTGTTTTTGTAAGACACTGACGATTGCCGCTCCCACTTTCAGCGTTACGAGACCCTGAAGTTTTTCGAAAGATGACTCTTATGACCGTTATAAATAAAGCTTGCCTGTCAATGTGATGGATTATATTGGAGTCCGTTATAATGAGAAAGCGTTATCTACTCTGGAGGTAGAACCCAAAGACTCACTCCTGCCGTTATTGGCGCCTTGAAGTCAGCGGCAGCCTAGTATTTATAGGGAAAACAGGAAATAGGCTCACGTTGCTGCTGAAATGAAAAATACTATAGATTGATTTCTGTCTCCCGCAACAGATTCAGTGCTCCTCTCTGCAATAGTTTCAGCGACGCGTAACGTTATAAGGCTGTGTTGTTAAGCGCAGTCTGTGCCCAACTACTGTTTTGTTTTAGAAAAGGGTGAAATATATCACATGGATGCTGAAGCGTTTTACCGGATCTACTACACCATAACTGGTGTTGCTGGGATACCGATTTTAACCAATAAGCCAGTAATTTAACCATCCTGTCAGTTTTTGTAAAACGTGGGCCTCATGACTTTCAAACAGCAATTTCTGTCAAACCCGGGTTGAGAAAATGTTGCTTTCTAAATTGGAAATATGTGATTCCAAAACAGTGAACTGTGCAGTTAAATTTAGACAACATGTAAAGGTCAAGCAGACAGGAAGTGCATGTTTTGCACTTAGTGTTCTTTCTGCTGTTTGATCAGAATTTGTTTGAGCTATTCTTGAAACTTAAAAAGAAAAACTTGCATTGTCTCACCCTCAAAAGACGAGCGAGAAAAAGGTTATGGTATTTGTTTGACTCAATATTTGACCAAATAGTTATTGTGGATGTTTACGCATTAAATAAGCACTACCATGTACTCTGCTGGGCCCTCCCCTTTTTGTCTGTTGTTCTGACAGAATCAGAGACTGCACTCATTTTCTTTTTACATTTTCTGCTCTTCCATTTCCCCATTCCATGTTAATCCACAGAGCAGCTACATCCGTTGTACAATTGAAGGTCATTCAAGATTCTCATTAACTCCTCCTTCCTGTGTCTTCTTGTATTCAAACTCTCCCTTACATAATCCGAGAAGTCGTTAAAAAGCAATTTATTAAGTTTTCAAACTTCAGATTTTGACGAAGTCCAGAAGCGGCGTGAACTGCCCACGTCAAGATTTCAGGCCACAAAAAAGCGCGGTCCAGACACAAGGTGGGAGGGGAGGGAAAAAAAAGACTAATGTGGAAAAGAAACTGCTGGCTTTTTGTTGTTGGAATACAAAACAGTGAGAACAGTGAGAGAGGGCTTCAGAAGGCTTCATCTCCCCCAAAGCCAAGTCAAGACTGAATGGATCACCTACAAAACAAATAGGCAAACAGTCAAAAGTGTCGCGTTCTGATAGACTCGACAAGGCCGCAGAAATATCACAAGCAAAACACAAGTTTAACAATTTAAACGTCTTCGTATATGAGCAAAGAATACATTTGTGTAAATTACTGGTCTGGTCATTGAGACTTCTGCCTCAGTTGCCTCTCAGACAGTTTTGTGACATAATACACTTGTCTGATGTGTTTTGATCCCATCCCCTGCTGGTTGCGCTGAATGCATGATGCAACATTCAGTCAAGACTTTTCCTTCGGCAGTATTTGTGGCTCTGTTCTGTCAACACTCTCCTCCCCAGTGTCTGGCTCGATGTGAAGCATTTGATTCATCTTTCGTTCTTAACCTTGCGGGTGCGAGAAGCGGCGTGAAAGTCAAGACTGAGCCACACTTGGAGTATGGATACTTATGCTTTTGATGGTTGGGAGTGAAGTGATAGCGTTAAACAGAACCATTTAGAGAGTTGCTAGCAGGTAGAGCCGACATGCTAACCACTGTCTTCATTTTTTTAAATAAAAAAAATATGTTCTCATGAAAGAACACGAGTGAACATATTTCAATTGTTGGCGTAATTGTGATCCATCAATTTGATGAAACTGAACCGGCCAATCACTCAGTGAGTCTTATTAGATCCTCCTTTTTTGTGCAAATCAACGTCCCTGTGCAGTGGCTGTGCCTTTCAGTGTGACAATTACCTCACATAATTACCCAGGGCGCTCCACAGCCACACTTGAATTCATTCACCCATCTATTTATTCACAGCCTAGAGGTTGAGACAGAAACCAGCGTCTCCAGCCAACTGCAACCTCTGCAGCTGGAAGCTCAAACCAAATCAGAGGCTGGCGGATACGCGAAACAAGGAAGCAGTAAATGTTGATAAATCCTTCCCCTGTGAAAACCAACAGCTTGAGCGCAAGATTTACAGTTGGCTATTACTTTTGTTTAGAAAATATGGCTGGGAGCTTTGGACAAGCATTGCATTATAATAAAAGCAATAAAAGACAGTTTGAGGAAGCGTGAAACTTTAGCACACGGAAAATATGGTTTTGTTTTTCACCGTTATAAATAATAATGATAAATAAAAAGGAGGAAATGCAGAGAAAAGGTCACACACGCTCTGTGTTGGGAGGAGGTGAGCGTGGACAGATGGGTCAACAAGATATAAAACTGAACGAACCAGGAGGAAATCTAACCATGACGTCAATATTGACTATTGTTTGCTATTATTGCCAATAAATAAATGCTCTGAAATATTAGCTGTTTGCTAATGCATTTAAGTTCAAGTTTCTTTTACCAAATAAAAAAAAAATTGAACAAGAATGCCAGTTGGAATGTCAAAGGTTCCTCATCAGCTGAAATAAACTATTCTTGGTAGACAAGATGATACAGCTTCATTTTTTTGGAATTCTAATAATATTGTTGTTTTATTCTGTGGTGGTTCTTTTGTAATATTGTTACTTGCTTCTGCAAAGAAAAGCGGCCCATTTCCACACTGATTCCTGACGATGGAGGCTTGCAGGATCTGGGCAGATGGTTGTTATTTCCTCATGTACAGGAAGTGCATAAGTGGACGTCTTAGACGAGGGCCAAAATCAAGACGGTCTTAAGGCAATAATGTGGAGAGCAAATTTTTGTTTTTTTCTCCCTTCTCGTCCGCACACAGTTTCGTGTAAATCTGGCTGCTGTTGGGTGGTTTTGTTGTGAATTTGTTTTTCCAAAGTCCCGTTTTCTCGGGCTTGTTAAGCTCCTGCAGAGCCTCGGAGAACATTAAAGACATTATAAAACTGTTTTCAAAGGCCAATTAGCAATTCCTGGGACTTGGTGGAGGGACCCTTCTTGTGTTAAAAAGCTTTCATTCTTGACAGGCTACTTGGTTTTCTCACATATTCGTCCCCTTTAGCGCAGACGTACTCTGAATTATTTCTTAATTATCTCGGGCTGCTTTATGGGCTCACAGTTTTAGACCTAATTATGTAAAAACTGGGAAATTTAAAGCATATGCTACTTCAGTATTTATTAGATTAATCAGGCAGACAAGTAATTTTAAAAAATAACATTCTGATTAGGAACTTCTTTATTATTTTTTACATTTTTTTATATGTATATACTTGAATGCATTCAAACTGTAACTTTTAGTGTTATTATTAGACAGTTGGGATTATGTATGCTGAACCTCTGGTGATGCAGCTGCAGCAGCTGTAACAAGATTGACGTAAGTCCAACCAAGTATTGTTTTTTTTAAATATATTCTATATATATATATATATGTAATTTGGAACTGTTTCATTGTGGCCACTAAATGGAAGCTGTTGCTTTTTTAATCACTGTCTTGTTTTCATTGATTGCCTAAGAAGAAGAGTCGAAATGAACTGATTTTAAAACAAGCATTTTACGGTAGTGCGTTAGTAACACAACGTCATTTCTGGAGATAGCAGACAAAGACTAGATCATTCAACAATAACAGTTTGCTAAAACAAATGGAGAACTGCCAAGTCAGGCACAGACAACTCATTTGACCGCTGCGCTGTTGCACTCTTACACACTGTGACTTGTCGGCGAGGCATCAGACGTGCTCAGATGACCGTTTTCCTCCATCACTAGCAGCGATCTGTTGGACAACCATCACCCATAATGCACGCCAGCAAATGCATAAGAACGCAGTCACAGCCAGAGGACTTGTGAAGACTGGACTGAGTCTGCATGCGGCTGAAACACTGCATGCGTCTTCAAGTGGATAAATCCTTTTATTTTTTTTTTTCATTTTGTACTGTTTTCTGATTTTAAAAAGAATCTTGTTTAAATTGACACAGCCAGCCTGTGTGTTGTTTGTCTCTGAAATTGGTTATTGTTAGGGGTTTGTGGTTTTCCTCTAACAGGTTGGTTTTCTTGGATTGTTTTGAATTTTTTAACTTGCACAGAATTTCTGAGAGCCATCCAGCCACTTAACGACGACGCTCCACTTTGAGCTGATCTGTCACTTAAAATCCTGATAGAATACATTGACATTTGGGGGATTTAATGTGACAAAAATACAAGATAATCAGAAAAACAAATTTCTTGCAGAGACAGAGTACATCAAAAATAGAGGAAGCAAGGGAAAGGAAAACTAGATTATGCAGATGTAACAGTGCAAATGATTTGTGATCCAAAACAACACAGTTCAATGTGTCCTATTCAGGAGAGTCCTCTTACATTCTGAATGAACAACTGCGAGAGCTTCCAGGAGCTCCAGCAAAAACCCCTCTGAGCAAATCCTGAGCTGTCCGAGTTCAAAGGAGTGAGGAGCAGCATATAGATCAGCCTTTATAGAGGCTTTAGCAAGCTGCTGAGTTCTCCTGAAACGAGTAATGAGCAATGATTTCCAAACATAAGCACACAAATCCAACAGCAACTAGTGAATACCTCACACTTTACCTTATTCAGTTTGATTTGTTACAAAAATCCGTTTTACTTTTGAAATTCTGGAACTTCTGCATGAATAGTGCAAATGTTTTCACTTAATAGCAACAAAAAAATACACTTTCCATGAGGCGAGTAGAGATCCAGTTCAAAATCATATATGTCATACTTACATGCAGTTTAATATTCCCGATATGGGTTTGATCCAATTATTCGATAGCAAATCAACTAAATAAACATTGGGAATAAACATTAGGTTGCGGCACACGCAGCGAGACTGAGGAGAGCGCATTTGTCTTTGTAAATAAAGAATACTGCGCTCTTACATTTGTTGTAGTAAAACCAATTCAGTGCTTTGGGTTTGCATTGATTGTGTGGATCCAGCATCAGTTCAATTGATATAAAAGATGAACTGGAGACCCTCTCTTGACTGTGTGTGACTGACAGTGACCTCCTCAACTGAGAACTGAGAGAACGCTCTTTACTCTAAATAGATTCCATTCAACATTTCCTTGCAGAATGAAGGAACACCTTTTACATTATCAATGTTAAGTTTTTCTGAGAATGGGTACAAACATCCTGTCCTAAATGGGTTTTCAATCTGTGTAACCGTATCAGAAAGGTTGACTTAAAAGTTTTAGCCCAAATGTACTTATTAAAAAGGTTTATTTTACAAAAGGTCCATTAGTTATTGCACATGTCAAGGATGAGAGGACCTTTCAAAAATGATTTTGCAACGTTGGATGGACACCTACAGTCAGCTACAGTCTGGTAGATGTTTGTACTTCTGTACAAAACAATTTTATGGAGTTGGTTGAAATGGCATCTGACCATTGGGGACAAATTGAGAGAATATTTTTTTAGGAATTTAGGCTCTGGACTACTGTCCAAACAGGAACTGGGGCTTCAATGCTGTTTCCACACCTGATAGAAAGGTAGACCCTGTTCAAGCGACTTGCATAATGTCTACCAAACTCAACTCAGTGATAGGTTCTGCTAACAGGGAATGACGGCGTGGAAACGGGGCAGATCACGAGGCAGAGACCTGTCCTCTCTGAAGTCCTCCTCGTTAGGAGACGTGTCAACAGATTAGAGGAAAATGTAAAGCGCTCCCTTCACATGTGACACCCAGCTCAGCCCCTCAGTCCGGCCCGGGCGCCGGTAAGATCGCCGCTCTAATAGGCGCCGACGTGAACATGGCGGGAATCACAGTGCCGGCCCATGTGGTAGGACTTCCAGTTACCATGGTTTCCACCGTCACAGCTCTGACTGTCCCCTTTGTAGGCGTCTGTCACACATGAAATGCTCCCAGATGGCCAGCACTGATTTCATTAGCGAAGCTTCATCTAAGAGGATCCAGTGATCTCTCTCGCTTTCTTTTTCTTTTTTTTTTAAATTTCTCCCCACAGGGATTATCTTGTGCGACGGGCCAGCCAGAAACATTTTGACAGATTTCTCCAAGCAGCGTCTCTTATTAGAGATATGCAGAGGGTCTCTGTCCCTTCACCCGTCTAGCAGCGCTCTTCAGCCGTTCCCCTCTTAATCCAGCCGATGTGTGCAAAAAGAACATATGGCGGTGATTCAAAGCTCCGTAACACTTGCTGACAGTTGCATGAGGCATCGGACCATCAAGCTGCTTGCTCCCTGTAGTGCTTGCTATGTCTCATAAAGTCAAAAATAATAAGAATTTCATTTTGTTATTCAACGCCCGCAAAGTTTGTTGCTGTTAATTTTACACGTTTTGAACAAGGAAGTCAGCTCATTGCTTTTGTTAGTTTCGGTGCATCCTGAGAACAAATCTGATCAGGTTCTTGAGTTCTATAAAAAAAAGACTCGCTGTTGGGGCAGGTGTTTACTTTTCTGCAGAACAGGAGTGTGTGTGATCCGTCTCTACCAGCTTTGCCACATTTGCTGAGCGAAACGATTGTCGTGGAACAGCTCAACCTCAGTCAGCTTTGGAGAAGAGCATCCCTCCACACTTCAGTTTCTTCTTTATTTTTCCCCTTTTTTATTCTGAATGCTACCTTCAAATCAATATCCTCTGAGGAAAGAGGAAAAAGTCTTCCTTGTCCCTATTCCTGAACTAAAGGTCAATTTCTAACTCTTGTTGTTTGCTCAAATCTTGTCTCAATTCTATTTTCAAACCGGATTAGCTCAGGCAAAGTTGCATAAATAAACCTTTTGGTACTTTTTTTTCCAGATTTTTCTAAAAAGTTGAAAACTAACTCTTCTCAGTTATTTTCATCCTTCACAGTTAAGGTCACTTTTTTTGTTTTTTTAGTCGGCAGCAGTTCCTAATTTAAGCTCACATGCTCACAGCACCTTCAAGTGAAGCACATAGTAATTATCCAAAAAAAAGGTGGAGTGTTTTGGATTAGTGCTTTAATTGGTGCCTGTCACGGAAATGAATGGAAAAGCTATTTAGTGCGTGGAGGCACACATTATTCTTCACCTCTTTATTTCGCTGCCTGTACATCTCTTATATATTCTTTCGAAATCAAGCAGTCAAATAACTGGAAATCCTTTATTAATTATTAATCTAATCCCCCCAAAAAAAGAATCAAATGTTGAGCAGCGTTTGATTTAAATTAATGTCAAGAACACTGATTTCTCAAATAAATAACTTTTTTTTTTCTACATCAAATTGCAGCCTTTTCATCCATTAAATCGCCTCCACAGCCACTGTATATAATAATTCACCCCACACGCCTGCCGTCCGCGAAGGGTAAACGAACCCATCTGACAAGTGAAGAAGGTTAAACATCTGAATCGTTTAACAGTGGTTCTGACGGCGGCATTCTCCGCTGTTCTGTCGAGAAGTAATGAGCTCGCGCCACCTCAAACGGACGCGCCGCCTTTCGTCAAGCATCCGCCTTTGAAAACACTCCCGCTTGTCAATCAGCTGCGGAGCGAAGCGAAATCCTTGGCTGGATAAACGCTGCGGTTTAATGTGAAGTCTCAAAGCGGCGCTCTGCTCCAGTTTGGGCTTCGTTCCACGTCGGGGAGCGAAAAAGATAATTTACATTTTTTATTTATTTTGTTTTTTTTTTTACCCATTTTCTGTGGCACAATGCAAGTCGAAAAACAAATCTGTTAGAGGGTAAAATTTAGAAGCTGCGATGACCTGTTTGCAGGAGTCATCGTCCTTAAAATCATTGCTTTCTCCAATGACTTTTGATTTATTTCTGAACGACAAAATGTTGCCGGTGTCGGCCGGTAACTAGAAGATAACTCATGCGCATTGCTCTTTACAATCTCATAAAAATTTTTATTATATCAGGGAGAGAAGCAGTTACCCACAGTGAAACATGGTAGTGGCAGTATCAGACTTTTCTTGATAAATCAAGATTGTTTTAGAATCAATCGTTCGAAAACAGTTTTGACCAAAAATCTCGAGTTTCCCGCTTGAAAGCTGAATTTATTTTTCAAATTTACGGTCCAGATGTCAGTTCATAACTGAAGAGGATAGTAAAAAAAAAAAAATGGCATTGCTACTTTTATATCAACTGCATGTGTGAATGTGTTCAAAAATATCCCTGTCAGATCTACTGGGGATTGATTAAATGGGATTTTTTTTTTGTTGTGTTGCATTTTTTAAAAAATTATTATTATTTTTATATATACTTTTTAATTGGGTCCAAAAGCCCAGTTTTTGCGGCGAACAGAAACCCGACTGGACCTATTGCACCGTGTGTTTTTTGCTGTGCAGAGTTTGTTTTCTATCGCTCTGTGTTGCCACTCAGCTAGAAGCTGTCGTTAAAAAAAAGAAAAGGGGAAAAAAAAAAAAAAGCTCCACAGGGGAACGCATTTGATTTGCAAATGGCAGAAAAAAAAAAAAATCACCTGCACATTTGCAAACACACGCAGACACAGGTGTGTTTGTTCTCCTTGGGAATGATTTGCAGCGTTGTTGGAGCTGACTTCTGCTTTAGTTAAAAAAAAAAAAAGTAAAACGTGTGTCTGAGCACGTGCAGAGAGACATGTCATGTTCCGATGTAGCTTGAAAACATGTCTGGTTTTAGCCAGTCTGCTCCATTAAAATACAGCCAAGTGCTGTTTGCTTTCCAGTCAATGCCTAACACTCACATTGTGCTCAAGGTCTTTGATTATGCCCTGCTGTGTGTGTGTGTGTGTGTGTGTGTGTGTGTGTGTGTGTGTGTGTGTGTGTGTGTGTGTGTGTGTGTGTGTGTGTGTGTGTGTGTCACTGGAATCCAGAGTTTAAAATGTCATCAAACGCCAAGTGGTGTCATTTTCCAAACTTCAGGTGTGTGTTAGCATGTGTTAGCATGTGCCAGCTGTTTCTGTCGCCTCTTCTCCATGCTGTGGAAACAGTCCAGGTGCTTCCTCTGATAGTTCACACTCTTTCTCTCTCTCTCGCTCTCTCTCTCTGAACCAGGAAGTGGCAGCCACTCCTCCAGCCAAAAAAGTGACATCCATCGACTTCGCTCAGACTGCCCCGTCAACAACACATCACAGCATGGCCTCACCCCAGGACGCCACCCACGGTGAGTATTTATTTTATTTTATTATCTAAAACAGCAATTTGTGACCCTTTTCAACAACCTTCCACTGTGGGCTTTTCACACTTTATGTTTAAAAGCCCAAATCTGGTTTCGAGATAAGGTCCAAGGTCTGGAACAGCACTGAGCAAATACCGAAAAAAAAACAACGAAAAAACGTTTTGCATACCTTTGATTATTTCTGAACCTAAATTGCTCTAATTGCTTTATATTAAAACATATTGAGCACTCTGAGTTCATGCAGAATTTAAGATAACTTTTTCTTCATCAACACACATATAAATAAGTATATTTATAGTATAGTTCAGTCAATTGCGTAGTGATAGTTTTTTTTAAAAAAATCTGCTTGTTATCAGTCCTTCCAACAATAAAAAAGTAGCGCACATTTTATGTGAAAGTAGATTTACTTAGTATAACTTATTCTCGCTGACTCTTTGGATGCCTTTGAAAATCAGTTAGAACATTTTATTACACCACATATTTCCCTTAAACTTCCATTTATTGAGCTGCAACTCATTTTCTCTGCTTGTGATTTTGTGTATTTGAGAATCATATAAACGCAGTGTGCATACTCTTTTCCAATTTTTTTCAGGACTGGCAACTTTGTGAGAGCTATCCTACTGAAAGATTGGATCTAATATTGGGTCTGAGTGCTGCGATTGCATCACGGTTACACTGTTCCGTCAGCCGAGCAGCCGAGCCCTCGGGATGGTTAACGCAATGTTTCGTGCCATTTGTTCTGGGAGATAAACATTTGGCGGAAAGCGGCTTTTGAAAAACTAGATTGTTCATTTCCAGATAAGGCCTCGCTGGCGTTTTTTATTTATTTCTATTTTTTTTTCTGAAAATCCGGACGCTCCCTTGACGCTGCAATTCCATTTCTGGCAGAGAACCAGTACAGTAGCTACCTCCACTTTATTTTCCGCCGACGGCAGATACCATAAAAAACACAGATGGAGTTGAGGCAAGGTACTGCCTTTGTTTATGTCCATCTGTGTAACAAAAAAAATCTGCAAACACTTTCCTCTGAACACTTGCCACTTTACTTGAATCTTGAATCTTGACTTTTGAGCAAATAATAAATTTTGTCACTTCTGGGATACCGCACTGTGTGCAAATGACATGCACAGTATGTCAGAGGTTTTCTGTTATGCTTCTCACCAGTATGTGAAAATGAGTAAAAAGCTTTTACAGGAAGTAAACCACAGACCTCAGCTCCGACTGGTAAAGAAGGGTGTGTTTGATTTGTGAACCAGGAAGTCTTGTTGCTGTTGCTGGTTTACAGCAACATGTTTATGTCTGTTGTAGCATCACACCGGTGACGACATGTAATTTTCCAAAACTGCTGCCCATATCGACTTTTGTGGTTTGAGAACAAAATGGCCCTAATTTTACCTAGACTCTTCTGGCCCTTCAAAATAAAAGCATCTGATGTTTCATTCATTCAGAAATTGAGTACTATCAGTTGTTAGCCTGTTTTAATTATTTGAAAAGAACATAAACATATATATATATGATTATATCTTAATTAATTTTCAAAGAATTCACATTAATCCATGGACTTGTTCATTAAAGGATTAGTGAGCATTTCTTCACTGTATCTCTATTTTATGGACCTTTAAAAAGATCTTTATGAAAAAATGACTATACTTTATTAATCCTCAGGGGGGGGATTGACATTTCAATACATCCCAACCAAAGAACAAATAACAAACAACATAAGAACTGGGTAGACAGGTGCCTGAGGCGCTGCCCTTTCTTTCCTCAGATGCGTTGATATAATAGGGAGACAGTGAAATGTTACGTATAGTTCTTGGTCATTTCATCCTTCAAACGCTACATAGTCCTTGGTTTATTTTTTGTTTCTCTGATTATCAGTAATCAAGGATTTACAGTGATATCTCCTACATATTTAGGCTCATTACAGCAACTTGTAGCTTCTTGTTCCTTCTATATTGGGTTTTTGATTAAAAGCTCACCAATAAAATCCAAATTAGCAACATTCAACCCAAAATAGTATGTACTAGTTGTATGATAAATTTTCAGGAATGAAAAGTTTAACTTTTTTTTTTCAGATGAGACGAATAAGACATTTTTTTGATACAAAAGAAATTGTAAGATGAGCTCATACCCTGTCCTGAATTAAAAAGTCTTCCTGCTGAGAAGAAACTTAAATATTTTCTTTTAAGCCACCAGGACTGTGCTCTAAAAGAGAAATTGAGTTATGGGATGAGCAGCAGGCCTCGCTGAGCGCAGGATGTAATTTCTGTTTTAATTACCACTACGGAGGGAACGTAAAAATCTTCTCACATGAATCTTGCAGACTGCAGTTCCAAAATGCACCAACCATAGACAAGACATATCCTCGTATTAAAGTGCGCTCTGCTGTTGCAATCCACATTTCCACAGAGCGCTCAGTGTGAATGTCGTCACCTTAAATACCACATGTCTTCATAAATAATCACAGGCCTTTGAATATAAAGTGACTTTAAAGGCAAAGTTAACATTATTTTCACTGGCAGAGAAGAACTGATTGCTTGTCGATCAGGATTTTTTTTTTTTACTTCAAAAGAAGTTAGCAGTACGCAATATATCGATAGAAGCGTCGCCTCTCTGAGTTGTTGAATAGAAAATAACAACAGATGAGCACTTTTGGAGGTGAAAGGTCAGATCTCGGTTGTTTTTAGACGCATTGTGGGATAAAAATGAAATAAGAGCAATATGATAGTCGAGGGTGAGAATGTGAAATGATTTGTTGACAGGTCTTAATCCCGCGCCTGAACACGCGTTCATAAATTCATCCACACATACAGATACTATTGATATTTATACATGCTGACTGATATCCTTCTATCCTTATCATCCACCTTGTTGCCTTCCCCGACACCAACATCTAAAATTAGAGCTGGCTGATGATCCCCGCCGTTGTCCTGACCGAGCGACAGCTTTTGTCGCGCCGGGCAAGCCGGCAGCGCAGACACCGTGTAATCTCTGCCAGGCGGAGTGACTGACAGCAGGAGGAAAAGGATCCGAGAGGAACAGAACTGCCTCCTTCAAATCCGCGGCGCTTAAATAAAGCGCAAGCGCGGAGTGACTGCACTTTAAACAGATGCAAAGCTCACTTCCAAATCTCCGCGCTGCGGCTCCTCCATAGCGGGCGTCCTTGTTTACACGCATTCTGCTCGCGTACCACCAGAATAACAGCATGAAGCCGTGATGGGCCTTTGTGGCAAACGCAGTAGCGCCGTGTAAATCTAAATTTGTTCATTTTTTTCATTCAGAAGTTATATATTTTCTATCTCTACATATCCAGGAAGGAGATAGTGCTAAAAGAGCTTTTTTCTCTTTTTTCCTGTGTTTGAATTCTGACAGCTGGAAACAGATTTGCCCAAATGGCTGTTTTTGTTTTGATTAATCTCCTGCCAGATTGGTCTGCCAAACGATGATGTCTTTTTAATATGGATCCCGTGGAAAAAAAACAACAATTTTCTGGCTGTTAATTTCAGACATGATCCACTTAGCGGATATTACAGGATGCAAACGATCCCGTAACGCATAAACGTTTAGAAATTGAAAATCGGCGATATCATGTATCTTGTGTGAGCGCCGACATGTTGACTCATTTAAGCCTCACAAAAACTTTACCTGAGAACGTGAAAGAACGATTGGATGCTGGAGTAAAATCACCGGGTAGAACATTTAGCCTTACAAACAAATGGGAAGTGTGTCAACATCCTCTTTGATGTGTAAGAGAAAAAAAAATAAAAATCTGCCTTCACAGAAGATCAGGGCTAAAAAAATTCATTTTCATCATTATGTTGATGATGAACTTTGAAACATGACAAATGCAGACTGTAGTCCTCAAACGCGGATTACACAGAGAGTGGTTTCAGCTGTCATATTTTTGATTAAATAAAACTGTGAGTCTTCTCTGCTCGTCCTGAGGCGTTATTACTGTCTCATAATCTGAAAATGATTTTTGTTTTGTTTTTTTAACCAGGGAAAAGCAGCTTTAGTTTTTAGTTCCGATCATATCAGTTTCGCGGTGAGAGCAGTCGGCGTTTCACATTCAACATGCAAATCTCAGGCAATCTTCAATTTTTCTGAGACGTTCTGGAAAATCTGAACCTCCGCATCTTAATTTGAGGATCCGCATGAGCCCTTTCATGAGATGTTCTCCAAGCGTTTGCTTTCCACTGTGGGAAATCGTAGATCCATGCGCAATTTCAGCAGGATTATCGACGGATAATCTTGACGGCTCGATACTCACGCTTTCCTCTCCTCGCTGTGCCGCGTTCCGGTGTGGCCTTCTGGGGGAACACGGTGTCTTGGAGGTTAAATGGTCAAGATTGGAGTTTAATATTCAGAACATTTAAACACAAAATGAAATTTTCAGAGAAATCCCTTCAGATAGAAAGAAAAGAACAGCTGATAGAAAATAAACAGACTGCAGCCAAAGAGGAGGACTCGTGTTGTTACTGTTTGCATTAGGGCACCAGAGGCCTTCCGCTGAATACCCTCCCATTGAATTAGCTGTAATGCTTTTCTATCTAAAGAGCTGCCTTTGAAATTGGCTCAAAGATCTCTTGAGACCAGACGAAGAGGGAACACAAACTTCAACACGAGAGGTCCTCACGATTTGTTGGAATATTTTTAAACCATTGAGATCGCTCAAGGTTGAGCAGGTTGCGTAAGAGGTGTTCACTCAATTGAGCCCATGTGGCTGTAGATCTTCAAATACCTCAGCTTTCTCACATCAAAATAATTATTGTTGAAGCCCCAGGTTTTAGCTGATACTCTTTATCGTTTACATCAGTATCCCCAAATCAATTTCTCCTGTTTGTTCTGTTTGTTTTTAGGTTGATGTTTACAATTTAGCCATTGAGTTGTGAGAAAAAAAGTGCAGGTTGTTCTGTTTTGTATTGATCTACGATAGTCATGACTGCTTATGCATATTGTCGGGTTAATTTAACTCAATGTCAAGCAGTTGTTCAGAGCTGACATTAAAACATTTACCTCCCAGTCCGCTAGCAGCTACTGTTTCCAACATCCCCACCACGCCTTCCCATTCTTTTCCCAGCAAATCTTGCAATCACATTCTTATAATTAGATTCTCCAACTAAGAGTTCAATAGAAGGATCAATACCAGTCCTGCATCTGCATGATAACTGGAAATTAGCCTATTGTAGCAAAGGAAAAGGAAAAAAAAACAAAACACTCAGTCTGGTTCTTAGAAACACTACAGCGTTCATATATTTGTCCTGTAAGAGTTTTGAAGTGATTTGTACACAGAAACCTTTTCTAGACAAGCACTAGAAGTCCCTGTTGTTGACAAATCATAATGCTTGGCTGCAAGAACAGACAGTTCTACTTATGGCAAACTGGATCATACAGGAGTTATTCTGACCTTATCGTTAAGTTGGGTCGTCTGCAGCTTTTATGTTATTTTTGAGAACATGGTTCAGTCAGCTTTTATAGTGTGGCCGGTGTAATATACTTAAACTTTTAAATTTCTGATGAGAAATGAAAGGCATTCCTGGATTGGCTACTATGCAAACATTAGTGTGGAAGTAGCATGTCGTCAAAAATATTTTGGCTTTAATTTTCTTTTTTAAACCATGCTCTGTCTGTAAATAATCTTTAAATAAACTACACTGTGCGTGGTGAATCACATAAAATACATCGAAGCACCACTGACCATGAATACTTTCTGCAGGGCAGTGTGCAGACGCTCAGTTCTGATTTCCATCCAACTGAAAGACATTATGAATGTCAAATGTCTTCCTGTTTTCACAACTGTAAATAAGAGCTACACTAAGCGTGAGTGATTTTTCTAGCTCATCTCGTGGGAGATTCATATCTATAAGACTACCATGACATAACGTCAAAGGAATGTAGGGTACCTCGAGGGTTGGCATTTAAAAAAGCAAGCCCACCTCCACTTGACTCCCAGAAGTCCATCCCTTTTTTTTTTTCAAGAGGGGAGCTTCTAAAATAAAGTCAGCTGTCACCAGACGCCCGGGTCCCACTCACTGTTGGAGCTGGTCTCCAATACACACTTTCTTTCTTTTGTTTGGGTGAAGGGTGCTAACTAATTCCATTTGTTTTTTTCTCTGTACAACCCAAGGCCCTCTTCTACTTCATTGGATTCTATAAGTATTTCCCTTAAAGAACATCTGGAAGGTAAGTGCCTTGAACTGCCTCTGTGGTTGACACCCCAGAGAATGAAGGTTCTGATGTACTGCCCCTGTTCAACATGGCTCAAAATTGGTGGAAAATGATTTTTTTTTAGTTTGCGTCCATGATGCCACAAGGATTTGCGTATCATCATAAAACATACATGGGTCTTTTCGTGTTCCCTTCCGTGAGCAATTCCCAGCAGCAACTCTGATCTGGAATATTCTGAAAGCACATCTAATCAGAGACGCAGTGCCAAGCCGGCATGAGGAAGTGCTTGAGGACAATTCACTCTCCTTGTAAAGAAGTTATTTTGATAAATTTGACAGCTTAATTATTGTGCCTGTTTTACTTTGCCGGTGAGATAGAAATCACCCTCTGTAGGCTGACATTTCAATTAGTGTAGCTCTTTTTGCTTTCCTGTCAAATCTCACCAGGCAAAAGGTTTGGCCAGTAAGTACTGAACAGAAAATTGCGTTGCCAGAGGCTTTTATTATGAGGATAGGGCACATGAGAGAAGCTGGGAGGGGGCGCTTCTGTGATTTGTGTATGGCCTCTGCCTTTTACAGTTCTACGGTCCTTGAACTTTCTTTGTGCTGCCAAGTCGTACTGCCTCTCAGGTCCTTAAACACCGAAATCGCTTTCACATTTCGAGTCTGGTGGATCCTATCTTTCACTCTTCACCTTTTGCCTCAACACTAGCCAGGGAAGAGTGAAACGACTCTCAATCAATCCCTTTAGAGGAGCCGTCTGCATGGAGGCAGGGTCTAGAGGTTGGCGGGCCTTAGCTAAGCTCAATATAACCGCCGAGTCGTGGACGCTGTCAGCAGCAAGGCCTCCCTTGTTGACTCGTCATGGCCTTCCCCCACTTCCATTACCCTCTCAGCCAGTGTTATTACTTTGGTTGTGGTGTTTGGTCAAAGGGGATATAAATCTAAACAGTGAAAAATCTATTTGCTCGTAAAAGCGAGTGAATTTACATGGTAAAAACTACATTTGTTGTGAAAATTCAATATAGTTACCATTAAAATAGAGGTTATGTAATGAATGAATACAGAAACTAAGTTAAAGATTAAGAGAGTTGTTGAGAAATCATTTTTGTTGTGTCCAGCTTCATATAATATTTTTACAGCCACAGATCATTATCCCAGAAATCTTGGGGATAATCAAGATGTTTTTGGCAAATGTGAAACAGGTCTTTGTTACTTTTGGCCAGCCATAGTTTTTAGTCTTGGAACTCCCCCATGAACACCATTTCTGGTCTCTTTCTTTTTGTTGAGAGATGAAAATACCTTACCCTAAATATTGTGAGGTCTCTGGTGCTTTAGGAGTTGTTCTTGGTGATTTTAAACCTCTTGGGTGATTTAGCTCTTGGAGTCGTTTTAATAGATAGATGTTACCTTCCACAATCCTAGACGACTGTTTGTCATCTGTTCTTGGATTTTGTTCAGTTGCTTTCTCAGGCCTTTCAGCCTACTTCATGCTGTTAGTGAAATTGTATTTCAGTGATTCTTCGGGTCTAATACTGTCCACTTTTGAGTTTGCAAAATAAAACTAAAAACAAGCAAGCAAGCAATGACTTTTTGTCATACATTAAGGCCTATTTAGTTTTGAGCATCTTCAATAAAAACCCACAGGATATGTTAGGCATGTACAAAAATTATTTGACAAAATAAAAATGGAAGAAATCAGTAAGCGTTCAAATACTTTTTCATGCTTTGACATTTGTTTTAATATAACCCCATAATTAAAATCATCTAAATGATTTGGAAGTAATTAACTAACTTATGTGATTTAGCAGCTTTAAGAAGTTTGTAATTGTTTAACTGTCTTAAACTTTAACGACTGTCACTCAAAAATACTGATTAAAATCTACACTAAAGAAACTGTACTTAAATTGTTAACCCGATTTAATTGGTTGCAGTCCAACAGTACGCAAAAATAAAGAAACTCAACCGGTTTAAAGACAAATCCTGCAAAAAAAATTGAACCCAGAGACTTTGCCCTCATTATCCTGAGGTGCATTAAGCATAACGCAGCCTGTATTACGGATAATGAAGCATGAGCCGGCGCCAGAACCAATTAGTTCTCACATTGGATATGGAGAATAGTTTAAAATCCTAACAGAAGATATTACTAATCTTTGCGCTCACTTCTTCTTCTTCTCCACATATGTACTCCTACACACACCTCCTCCCCATGAAGCTGCCTGTTACGGGGGAACATGACGCTGCAGACAGAGCTGGTTTATAAAAAGGCTGGGTTTATTTTTCTCCTCCAGTCAGCCGCCCCCAGCCCCCAACCCCCGAAAGCCTGCTTACCTCAACTCTGTGGTATGGCGGCTCTGCATATGACTTATCATTCTGAAAAGCCGGAGATAACCGAAAGGCTGTTGTCATCGCATGTAGACTTTCAAACCTTCACGTGGCTGACCCGTGCTTTAGAGCGGCAGACCATGACGCGAACATTTATCCCAGGTGATAAATGAGGGACTCATCCTTGTGCTTCTGTCACCAAGCCGTTATTAGGATGCGCCACAGCCTCAGGTGTAGGATTTCTGACTCATATTTATAGGATTTAGCGGATGCTGCTATCTTCAACAGTCTATTTCGCCCCCGTTCCCTTGGACTACTTTGCCAAAAGTAGCAAAAAAGCTATAAGTGGTGTGATGGGATGTTTTTTTTTTAACACGTGACATCCAGATGAAATCGGGGAAACCGCAAAGCACCCTGAAGTCTCCTCATCTCGCTCCTTGCAAAGATTTTCGTACCTCTACATTTTGTCCATATTTGTAGAGGAACAAAGGAACTGTCGTAATTTAATCTCGGTGTGACCAGCTGTTGTAGTTAACCACACGATTGTTCAAGTAAAAAATATTACCAGAACATTACATTGGAGAAATGAACACATGGTGGGGTGTATATTAAACTTACTAATCTAAATATGATCACATATTTGATTAGGCATCAACTCCTGTGATATTGATTTGGGGAACTATTTAATGTTTCTCACTTTTCCTGAGCGGGATCTTGCATTCTCCTCCTCCTGGAGAAATTTGGAGTAATTTTGAATTTATTTAATGAATTTACTGTTAATCCACATCAAAATTCAGATATGTTACATAGACAGGTGGAGATCCTAACAATTACAGCTGAGGTATTTTTGTGTATTTGCTTGTTTTTCCATTGAAACTTGCACGCATACATCTAACAAGCAACATAAGTTGGTGGTCAAACTTCAGTACAGTATTGGCCATTACTAGTACAGTAATGGTCAGACACTGTAAATTTAAATCAACTGTCTCTGCTGGGGGAAAAAAAAAATCCCCATTCGTCCCACAACATGACTCTGCCACCCCTATGCCTTGCAGTAAGGATGGTACAGGTTAGATCAGAAGGTTTTGTGTTCGTTAAATCTGAACAGGGCGACCTCTTCCTCATTGTTTAGATTTTTTTTTTCGTATTACTGAAAAAGCAACGAAGGATTCTGCCTGCTCTTTGTGAGCTTTTCATCTTTGGGGATGTTCCTGCTGCTTCAAGACGTAAAACTCCTTCCTTTTTTCCTTGTTTTTTTTTTTCCTTCAACTAGAAAACATACATGTGTGTGGAAAAAGACAACATGTGAAACCTCAAAACAAAACGAGGAGGAGCGTTTCAGCGAGTCAAAGGACGAGTACGTAAAGGAGACGAATTGTTTCTATTTAGGGTCGTCTTTCATCCCGGGGAAGCTGCTGCTCAGAGCGAGATAACATGCCAAGAGCTAAAAGGTTGGGTGTGGGTGGAGGCTGAGCCTTTACAGAGGCTTCTCTGGTGCCTAATGATGCTTTGTAGCTCAAAAAGTCAAATGTAGAATCAACACTGTTGTCTAATTGGCTGTCCGCGGGGACGTTCGGAACCGCAAAAAGAAATGCGGACTGTTTTTTCTTCTTCTTCTTCTTCTTCTTCTTCTGCCATGTTCCTCTCTGTTGCGTCTTGTTCTGTTTGTTGAATGTGCAGCATTGAACGTTAGAGGACGTCTTCATCAAATTCAGGTTTCAAACAAAAGGCAAATACTTTTTTTTCCCCTTCACATGGAGTTAGAAATCTTGACGATTTTGAAAGGACGCTGCTCTTTTTTTAAGTTAAAAAAAAAATCAATTCCATCTATTCAGCTTGTTGTAGTTTATTAAAACCAAAGGCCTTTTTCTACAAAATTGTCCCCGAAGACCAATTATTAAATGGCAAGCTCCTCCACAGCTTTCCCTGATGTGCCAAAAGAGCAATGAGTAGGTAGCAAATATCAGCAAACCCTTTGAGGAGAGGTATCCAGGAGTCCCGTTAAGTCTAAATTCCTTTTGATTGCCCTATGAAAGACTTATCTTAGTCTAGAGGGTTTTTTTATTTACTTTTTTAATGTTTTGCATGTTTGTGTAGCCGCAGGTAGAGCCGGGTCTTCAGAGGAGAGGGCCGAGAACCAGGAGGCCGAGCCGGTGTCGGTGAAAGAGCGCCTGGCGATGTATCAGGCGGCCGTGTCCAGCAAGGAGAGCGGCGGCGCTTCCTCTGCGGCGGTAAGACGAGAACTTCCACTTGTATGTAACTGGAGACGGAGGCGCGGATGTGGGGAGCAGTCGGGCCGAAGGCACACGGGCTCGGTGTCTCATCCTTTTTGTTAGATTAAAGTATAGAAATGAAAGGAGATAAATTCAAGTCAACTTGTGTACGGGCCTTCACTCACCTGGCCTTCTTTTATGGTTTTACCAACTAAAACAAGTTGAACACCTAGCTTTGTCTGAAATGGGATCAAAGAAAATCTATTCAAGCTGGTCAACACATATCAGACACAAAAGTAACATTTTCTGCCAAGCGTTGTCATTTATAAATCGTTTTTTCGGCACCATTTCCTCCCCATGCAGGCCCCATATTTCATTGTTATATTGGTTTTAGATCAAGGTTGGCATTTATTGTATCATTTGTCATGATACATTTCTTACCATATTTTGATTGATCATATCTGTATTGTCGAGAACATTTTTACAATTTTCTCCACCTCAAAAAGAAGCAATAAATAGTTCTTCTCATTGTTATTATAATAACAACACAAAATATCCTTATAAAACTGAGTCCATATCACCAACTTCCAGTTTCAGGGCAATCCTGAAAAGTCATGTGAGAAATTTTTACTATGGGGTGTCATTTGTGTTTGTTTATCAAATAAAATCCCATGAAAATCTGGTGAAATTTGTGGTTATAAATTGACAAAATGGAGTATTTCTAGAGGAGTGAGTTGAAGGTTTGAGCCTTGGGGCCTTTAAAGATGGCGTCTTTGTCCCCTGATTTTCAAAGCCGAGATACCGTCGACTGCTGTCTCCTCTCGATGTGCTGCCGCCTGCTCAGAAACACTCCGAACGGCTTTTGAAAATCGGAGCCCTTAACGACGTGAGGGAATTTAGAGAAATTCTGCCTCGCTGCATTTAATGGCAACGACAGAAAACGCACAAACTCGCACAATGAATATTGATCCAGTGGCGCCAAAGCATAATGAAGCGTTTTCAAAACACAACTTGTTGATTTAATTGGTGCTCACTACAAACAAATTACTTGGAGTAAAATGCATATTTCTCGACAGAGCAGGGCTTTTGTGTTTGTTGTTCCATATGTTTTTGCTTTCCCAGCTCCCCTCACCGCTTCGTTTTAAACCCCCCGACGGGCGAGGTTAGAAGTTTCAATATGGAATCCACTCTCAGCAAGATAACAACCTGTAAGGGTCCAGGTCTCGATTATTTTAAGGAGCAAGTGGATAAACGCATTTCTGAACTGTAACATGGCAGTTCATGCTGTTACACCACTTTATTTTTTCTCTATTTCTGAGGAAGTTTGAATGACACTCCTCCCCACTTTTCAATAAAAGCAGAACTTCGCACTTTATTTCCCCTTTATCTGAGCGCACCAACAGCAGGAAAAAAAGAAATTCTGAATACTGGAGTCATTATTTATCGTCAAGGACGAGAAAATAATCCTCGATGACTTTGCAGAGCCTCTGTGCTCTAAGCCGGAAATAATTCAACACCATGAGCCAACAAGGTCAGGCAAAAAAAAAGGCCACATTTTTTGAATTTCAGTTTTACCTGTAGGGAAACTTCTGCTTTTGGTTTCATAACCCAATTTAAATGTTTTTGCATCAGCTTCAGCAACATCTAGTTCCCCGTCAAAACTTCCTTCGTCTGTTGACCCCACAGGTGTGTTGATAGACGTCGACCTTCCACCTTTTTGGAGGCAGCTGCTGTGTTTCCTGGACTTGTAAACTACGACATACCTCTAAAGTCCTGTTGATTGGGATTTTAAAATGTAGGAATGTAAATAATTTGAATTTTCTGAACTTTCAAAAGAAAAGATGTTCAGAATATTCTGAATATATTTCGACATTGTAAAGAAAAGTGGGTTGCTGTGGTGGGCACACATCTGCATTTGCTAATTTTGAAAACACTTTGTATATGTACCTAAATTAATCTTCCTGGGTTGTAAACTTTGAATTTGACATCAGTGTCGAAGCTTTGGTGATGGACTTTCTACAATTTTTCAAATTCTTCAATCAGTTTGATGTTTATATTCATGCTTTCATTTTGAAGTGGGTGCAGCAGTTCTATTTCCTGTTTCTCTCTCTTTATATATTTTTAAAGCTTCATTTCAAACAAGAAACAAAACAAAAAACATAGACACTAGAAAACAAGATAGAAGTGTTGTTAGGGTTAGTGGCACTAATGTTTACGTTTAGCGCTTTAGGGCTAGCAGCTAACATATTAGTTAGCACCTCTGCTGGGCTGAAAATTCCTCCTCGGTGATGCGCAGGTTTCTTCTGAGAGCTATTTCTGCAAATGCTAACACTGCAAATAGAAGACACGGTTTAAAAAGCAGCTCCGGCCACGGCACACCAAGTATCATCTAAAACTTCCTCCTCGAGTGACTTGTTGCTTTTTTAAAAGGCCTGTTGCGCAAAAGGGTATTTTAAATAACAGCCAGAAATCCAATGCACTTGTAAATTTAAACTGAGCAGATGAGCTCTGGCCTTCTGGGAAAGCATCTTTGGGAAGGAAGGACTCGCTGATATACGCTCTCTGAGTTGCAGGTAGGGGGCGCTAGCGTGGCAGCCTCAGCTGAGCCTCACCTTAAAGCATGTGGTGCATACAGACAGCTGAGTGTTGATGTTGGTAATCCATATGTGTCTGAGGGGAGACATGGGGGGGATTTGGAAGGATATATGTGAATACTAGTGGGGGTCTGGAAAGTAGAACGTCGCGGTTTACGCTTTCTACTGAAAACAGCTGCTGTCTGCATGTCTGAGTGTAATACATGCTCATACTAGTACTAATCTAAGGTTTCTGTTAATTGAATGAGTAGGGGAAAAAAGTTGGATTATTAAACATATTTACGTATTTTCCATGATAGGAGTCGTTCAGGATTTTTAAAGTGGGGTTCCGTGAAATGACTTTGAACCGTCGATAGGTCAAATATGTCAATATTTATCATTATTTATTATTATCCAGTCAGCTGGCTAAATTACAAGAAAGACAAATTCTGATGTTGTAAATCTATATCCTGTGACGGCTAGAATAAAGATCACTTTCTTTCACCAGCAACTCTAATTTTTTTCTGTTAATATTGATAAACAGCAAAAATATGTAAATATGTCTACCATATTTCCTTCTGCTTTAGTGAATGGAGCTTCTCTGTCAAAATAAACTTATTCTTTTGCCACAAGGTGACATTAAGTTGGACTAAATGTTTCCTGATTTAGGTCAGTCGGGACTATCAAAATATTTTTTTTTTACTTTGTTAAATTCCACAGTAAGAATCGAGAGAATTTCCTCAGCTCGTTTTCTAAAATTGCCTTGTACAATTTGGGTCAAACATTTTGTCTCAGGTTAGTTTTCTGGAATTTTGGCCCATTCCTCTTGACAAAACGGCTGGAACTGGGTCAGGTTTCCTCTGGGACTCACATCAAGTCTCCTTTAAGTTCTTGTCTACTTTTAGAGATGCAAAGGGTGATGGTACGAACACGACAGTAATCTCCTCTAAACATGTATAACCCTGCTTTCTGCTGCAAATAAAGAAGTCACTTTTGTTTCTTGGTATAAAAAAAAACAACACGAAAGACGTAAAAAAATAAAAATAAAAAAAACACATATAAAATGTATTAATTCACAAATATATTCATAAAGAGGTGAAAAGTTTCATAGAAAGTCTCATATATATTGCACTTTCCTTGAAGCCATACGCAGAAGCCTGCACATAAATCTTTTATTAGGGCTGTAATTGACTGAACCAAAAGGAGATTATTGTATCAAATAGAGTGCATTATTGCCCAAATCACACAGGGAAAAGATTTCTTCTTCCATATCAAAGTCGTCTTCAGCTCTTTGCTATCCTTACAAAGCTTTCACATATGACATGTTATAATAAACTAAAAGGAGGCGTATCAAAGCATTTTAGTGCTGTAATGTGAATAATTTAGCGAAGGTTATTCTCCTGTGTTCCTCTGGTTCAGAAATAATATTGATAAAGTAAATCTATTAGAAATAAAAGCCTGCAGTTTGTTAGATCAAGGCTTTGCCCTGTGATAATATGCATTCAAGGCGGTGATGAAAGAAGGTAAATGTTTTTTTACCACAGCCTCATCTAATCAACAGAAGGTGTTTGGCGCCTCACAAGTTTGCAAAAATACCACAAAAGCTAAATTTCACCAAATTAAATCCACACTCTTATTTAGCTCTGATCTGAAACATCAAAGTGGGACGAAAAATGGAAAACCAGAAAACATCTGAAGGTATCTTGGATTGTTGCTTGTAACTGTGTTTTTTTTGTGGGTAACTCCTGGTATCTGTGTCTGCTCACAGGCGATGGACGAGTCTGAGGCCTGCTCGCTGCCTGGAGGTCTGGCCACCGTGAAGAGGCAGTTCGAGAGCCACGAGTTCAGCTCTTCGTCCTCCCAGTCCGCCGTCACCCAGTACCATGTTCAGAAGAGAACAGTCCAGGTGAGATTTGAACCGTCTTCCATCTCTGCGTTTGTGTTTCGTAATCATGGAACGGCTTTGTTGTGACGAGGTCGTTGCGTTCGATTTATGTCCGGCAGTGTTAATATGAAATTACTGCGACTCACAACTTCGAGACACTAAATATAGTTCATGCTGGTGTTGTACAGCTGTTGCATGATAACATTTTTACCCCTCATCCTAAAATGCAGGCATTATTATACAAAACAGTTATTATTCCTCCTATGATGCAGAGATAAAATGCGGTGCATTTCTTCATGTTTAGACCCTTGTAAAATGTGTCTCTAGATACATTACTGTACATTCCACAACAGCAAACAGTGTGAGTGAAACTTTACAGATAGATTAAAGAAGCCCCCACCACTTTGAAAACATCTGAGGCAACATTTTGGTTACTCTATGGGAAACAAAAAGACAAGACGACAAAGTGACAGGCAGGATAAAAGTGATTTGTACGCACTGTGTGATTCCCATGACTAGCCAACCTACTGCAGACATCTGCTTCAGATCTTCCTGAGTTTTATTAGCTCTTCAAAATAGTTTGCATTTTACAAAATCTTAAAATTCTCACTAGTCAGCCTCTGAACTGCCTCTTAGTCAGAGTAGAATAATCAATAAAATGGATTATTCAACTCCAAACAGTTTCAATCACCTTTTAATTTAAGTTCAGGTTTCAGTTGTCTTTAGTGTTGCTACATATATACTTGCTACATATATATACATCTGTTGTCTACAGTCGTCTTTATGTCATGTTTCATCAAATTCTTATCTGGACTGAGTCAGACTCCAAATACTCATCTTTTTGTGAATCCTTGTGAAACAATGGAATATAAAATTCTCCACATTCAACTTTCTAGCGGACATTTGGTATTTACAAATGTTCAGAAAGTAATCAACTGTCACCTGAAGAAATATTACCAGATATTCTCTCTGAAGTTGTGAGGACATTGTGACTGATCCTGACTGATACCTTTGAATGCGCATAAAAAAATCTCCAAAAGCCTCATCGAGGGCAGCAATTTTATTTCAGATTTTCTATAAGTGCAGGCAAGTGTAAACACACACAAAAAAAAACCATGAACATGCTAAATTAAAATCAAAATGTAACAAAAAGAAATTTCAAGGTTGTTTAATTTCGCTTTGTTCCCAGTTCTTGTGCGCAAACTTCAAATCAAAGTTGGAAAAGGTCGACTCATATTTTATGAGAGCCTGTCATTCTAACAGCGACGGATAGACGTTGAGATCCTAAATATGTGATATTACTACATGATGCAGAGCCTCCAGCATTTCCATAAACAGAAAATTGTGTTTTGATGATTGCAGGTGAAAGTGGGGCCTTTTTTCCTCCCTTGAAGAAAACAAGAAAGACAGATTACTGTTGTTCTTTCTCTGTTTATAAAGTGAGAGATATGAATGATTTACATTCGGCTCTTAATGAACAAATCTTGGCTGGTGCGGCGGAGGCCTTCCCAGCGCATCAGCTCAAAGAGGGCACCTTGAACTTAGCTCAGCTGTGTGAATCTGTCATCCTGTGCGTGAGGAAAATGCCAGAACGTGTTAGCGGTGGCGCTGGGCTGCAGCCAGATTTTTTATTTTCTTTTTAGCGAAGTAAGGCCCGTTTCCCCCATTTGCTTATTCAAGCGAAGAGGCAGACCTGATTCGTCGAGTGCAAAAGGACCTTTGCTGAATCGTGAATTTTACATCGGGGTCCACGAGGTGAACCGTCAGAACTTGTTTGATCAACTTGCTGCTTCTTTCGCGGCAACTGTGACGGGTGACATCCAGTCTCTGTTTTACAGCAGGACGGAAACGAAATGCGGTGCCGGTGGTTTGAGGAGCACAGGACATCCCTCCCGCCCCCAACGACCCTCCATGTATCTTCCATGTTAACAGCGTTCATACAAGCGGAAATGCATTTCTCTTTCATCTCCTTCAAATTGCATGAATCTCAAAGGAGCAAACGCCTTTGTGCTGTTTTCTTCGTAATCCACTGCTGTTTCTCGCTGAAATCCTCCTTTGGCAGAATTCAAACTTAGCAGCTCCCTTTGGAAGCAGCGCGGTAATGGAAAAACATTTGTTACCAGCCGCAGAAGGGGATTTTATTAAGCTTCTCCACAATATAAAAATTACTTACCCGCCCACTGTTTCTTACAGCTCGCAGTCAGGAGGTGATAAAGCAGTGCTGGGTGCTTTTGTGTGTGGAGCCTTGTGTTCATTCTCTCCGCTTTTGCTTTATTCATTTTTTATTAATTTTTTTTTGCTCCTGTTACTTTAAAAGAAGTGATTTCTGCTGATTGGTCAAATGAAACCAGCCTTGTCTGTTTTCATCGTCTAAATCTGGTCACGTCAGAAAAAGAAATCATTTCTGTTTCGTGGGGTTCCTCAAGGCTGCGTAGTCGGCCCTGCTCATTCCTCATTTTACATATTTAAACTTTCACAGAATATATGACACTATGTTCATGACTGTTACAATTTGTTTAATTAATCATTTGAGAATAACTCCATACAGTTAATTTGAAATTGCTTTCATCAATCATTTCATGGAATGTGTATAAATTCTCCCGGTATCAAAACCTGAACTGAAGGCGATTACCATGTAATTTTTTGTTTAAATGTTTAAACAAGTCAATTCGGTAGAGTTAAGAGGATTCAAAATGCATGTTAGTTGAACAAATTAAAGAGCCAACATAAATCCTATTATTTTTAAATGTTAAAACTCCTTTTAAAACTTAAATTGTAACTTTAGAGCATCAAAAAATATACATATGCCTCAAAACATCACTGGCGAACTTCAATTTTCTTCCTCCTACTCTTCAGTCCAGAGGTTGCTAATGGTCTTAATCATTCAAACTGTGGTCGCAATTTCTCAAATCAGGCGTACCAATTAATGAAAATGCAATTTCTCATTAATATTACAAAAAAACTCAAGTGAGATCCAAAACTTAAATGCGTCTTGTATTCCTCTTCTAACCTTTTTAAAAGAGGATAAGTTCTCATTGCACACACTTTTCAATGAGGACTTATTTTTTTTAGGAGAATAAACTATCTGAGCTAATTTGGCCCTAAATAAAAAAGTAAATTCTCACATTAAGTTTTAAATTGTGTGTCTCTGAGCTCTCAAAAAGCCATTACCCACAAACAAAGAAAACATTTTGAGTGTTGAACTTTTCTTCAAAAAAATAAATTTAAAGCATTGCAAGGTATTTTCAGTTATATTATTGAGAAAATGTTTTGACCCTGAAGCACTTTGGGATTTTATTCGTGAAAAGCGTATTTTAACTACACAGCTAAATGTTATTTACTTTCTTTCTTGTGCCAGTCGTTCCATGTCAATAACACCATTGTTCTACGTTTAACAGGAAGTGTCAAGTTCCTCCGAGGTGACGGTAAAAAGCAGCGCCAGAGAGACGATTCCAGCAACAAGCATTTCGCAACAAGAGGTATTTGTTACAAGATCAGTAAAACCTTTTAGTGATCTTGTCCTTAATAGTGTATTATGATATGAATGTCGGCTCTAGTCATTTCCGGGTGACTGATTAGAAAGATGTCGGAGCGCTAACAGTTTGATGTCGCTCCTTCCCAGGTGATCCTCGATCAAGGAGTCCACCATAACAACGTGGCCGCGGGTTATGGGAACCATTACGATGAAACAGGTTATTCTGCTGATGCCTTTTATATTGTAATTTGGGCCATTTTTTTTATATATATATAGATATATATTTATATATATCACAGCGCCGCTTATGGTCCTGTATGTTAATGATTGTTTGACACTCCGGGCTGAATAAGGGATGAGCTCTCAAAGCGAGTCACAGAGCAGATGATTCTCCATTCAGCGCATGGCGGCAAATCTAATCAGGGCAAAGTCAGGGAGGTAAAATATGGGAAAGTGGAAATTGGGCAATCACTGCTGCATGGTTTCAGAAAATGAAAACTACTCAGGTTTTTAATGAAATGATTTATTTCTCTTTCCCGCTCCCCTGAGCCTCCTCACTTGGAATGACTTAATGAGGCAGCCTTCTTCTTATGTCTAATTCAGTTATGCTTGTCGGCGGAGAGGACCTACCAAAGGTTTCCACCCAGGCTTTGAAGCAGCAGTACGAAAAAACGATTGAGGAAGCGGCACCAGCGAAGGAAATTAAGGTAATGATCCTGTCTGTTTATTTAAACCGATGGTAGTTTCTTGTTTTAATGGAGAATCCAAAGAAAGATGAAGTGGCATTACTGAATCATCCAAAAGGAAATTGTGCATACTGGGGAAAATAATTAGACTGAAAAAATGATTTCTGACAGAAACTCTGAACATTTTCTTCCCCCTGTTAAAGAAAAATCCTTCACTAAAACAATCATTTTTTTTAAGGTTTGCAGTTTAGAAATAATTTTAGTATCACTAAAAAGGCAGATTGAAAGTAGGTGAATTTAAAGTGTTTAGCAAAACTAGTCACACCTCTTGGATGTTTACACTTTTTAATGTCAATGCATTTTGTTGGGATTTTATATGATCAACATAAAAAAGTGCATAACTGTGAGAAGGAAGTGTGGATATTAATTCTCACAACAGATTTCCACCTAATTTTATATCTCTACCCCGCTGTAATCATTCTAACACCACTATGACCTGATCTAGATCACCGATTTCCAACATGTTCTTGCACCGATCAGAATGCTGTGGTCCAAAGCGAAAACTTTACATAGTCACTTGTTAAACAGGAATTTAACTATTTTTGTCATCCAAGCAACTAACTTCAGCCTCGTTCTTTCATACTTCTGGGCAGGGTTCAGATTTCAGCTTGCATAGATTTTTCTGTCATTGTCTCAATGATCTGTGTTCCTCACAGGCTCTCTGGAAATGATTTTCCCTCTCTAAGCAAGGCCGAACATTTCCGAGTTTATCGCATCCGGTGATGTATTTTTTTAGCACCACTTTCAGAAGCAGACGCTTCGTAAACTCAGCAATTCCAGACTTAACGTCAGCTGAATCGTGTTCAAACTGTGTTTCAAACATGCAGAGATTGTTCTCATATATAACTTCTCACTAACGTTTAATCGCAACAAATCAGTCTGTTGCTTTCATTGTCAAGACTAAACATGAGTGGAGGGATTTCGAGATTTTAATATAAAAATGTACATTGGAACACAGTTTATGCTCTGCATATTTAAAATTCTTTAAATTCTACAGATTTAATAGCAATATTACAATGAATAAAGGTGTTCCTTAGTAGTGCTGATATATTACTACTAATAATGTTAATAATAAATAAAACTTTTTTTAATTAAAAAGTTTCATTTTTTCAATTTGAACTGACCACTGTAGTTTTCTCTTCTTTTATTGTCCTGCTGGAAGTGAAACCACTTTTCAGATTATAGTTTGTGAATAGTTTTAAGAACAATTGAAAATTTTCTTGCAGTTACTCTACTTTATTGTAGTGGATCACATAAACCCCCCAAAAAATGCATTGAATTTTTAGGCTTTACCATGACAAATTGTGTAAAATTAAAAGTGAAGTGAGTACTGTGTTTATTCAAACTTAAATCAGATAGATCATTGGTTGTCTGCTTGATAGTTGTATCAAACAGTTTTTATTTGTCATTTTCTCTGTATTTTATATCACTTAAAGACAAAAGAAATCCTCTCTAACCACTTTCTTATCTTTCTACTGTCCCTCTCTCCATAAATAAAATAACTTATGAACCACAGGTTGATGTTGATTTCAACCAGTTTCAGTGGGCACCATCCAAAATGTCAACTGTAACTAGTTATGACTCATTTTCTACTACAAAAACTGCTTCTGCGGTTGCATCGACCTCATCGGTGACATATGTGGCAGCAGAACAATTTCCTGCCCCACCTGCAAACTTAATGCAGGTAGCACAAGAACATAGCATCTCCTCTCAGTCCCAGGAAAAAGGATCCCAACAGAAGTTTATCCTTGACAAGAAGCAGTACTTCAAACACAAAAGCATGGCTGAGCTGAAACGCCTCTACAAGCACATACATCCAGAAGTGCGTAAGAACCTTGAGGAAGACTTCATGAGTCAGCTTACAGAGGCAGAAAAGGCAGCTTTGGAATGCAAGGAAACAGTAGGTGACGTTCAGCAGACATGCTATATGTTTGAAAATGACGGCAGCAGCTCCAGTGGATGCTCAAGCCCAGATAGAGAATACCTGGAGTGGGAAGAAATCCTCAAAGGGGAAGTGCAATCAATGCGGTGGATGTTTGAAAACAAGCCACTTGATACGATCAAAGATGACTCCCCAGATGAAGGTGAGGGAAGAAATATTGCCCAGCAGGAAATTATTGCAGGCAAAGATGTCAGGTACACAGCTTGGATGTTTGAGACTCAACCCATGGATGCTCTAGGGGCAGAGACTGCAGATGCAACCCAAGAGTCGCAGAAACAGGAAGAACTCGCACGAGGAGACGTCCGTACTGCAACCTGGCTTTTCGAAACTCAGCCCCTGGACTGCCTGAATAGGATCTACCAGGAAGAGCAGGAGAATGAGTGTGTGGTCACCAAAGACATCACTGGGGGAGATGTGAAAACTGCCAGGTACCTCTTCGAAACTCAGCATCTGGATTCTCTGGGTAAAACAGAAACAATTGAAGAGAGTCACTTCTTAAACCTGAAGTCTGAGCTGGAAGAGGTAAAGGGGGATGTGAAGACAACCACTCGTATGTTCGAGACTCAGCCCATGTGTGTCATCAGGGGGGATTCTGGTGAAATGTTAGAAATTACTACCGTCCGGCGGGAGGAGACTGAGAAAGGAGATGTTACGACGTCGCGATGGATGTTTGAAACCCAGCGTCTGGATATGATCAACAAAGATCCTGCAAAAGTAAAACTAATATGTGGTATTTCCATGGAGGACAATACGCAAGGTGGCGTGAACAAAGGCAGATGGCTATTTGAGACAAAGACTCTTGACACTATTAAGGATGAGGAATGGGAAACTTCAAGAACTCAGAAGGAGCAAATAATTGGAGCGGATGTTAAGAGACACTGTCTTGTTTTTGAGACTCAGCCTATGGATACACTGAAAGATAATGCCAACGCTCGGCCTTTGACCCCAGAGGAGATTGTAGGAGGAGATGTTCAATCAACCAAACATCGATTTGAAACAGTACCCATAGAAAACCTGAAAGAACTACCTGAAGTCGGAAAACTTAAGAAGGTGACTGCCTCCGAGGAAGAGAAGGGTGATGTGAGACATCAGAAGTGGGTCTTTGAAAGCCAGCCACTGGAGAGCATACAGGAGGAAAAAAAGGAGATTACAAGAACTGTGAACATTGAAGCCCTTGACAAAGGAGATGTGACAAACTACAAAGAGAGGTTTGAAACCTTAGATTTAAGTAAATGTGAAGGGGCACAGAGAATCCAGGTAGAAGGTGTCCCAAGTGGGTCAGTTAAGTCCAACAGAGTGCTGTTTGAGTCCACGCCAATGTATGCAATGCAGGACAGCTCGGGTCATTACCATGAGGTGAGGACTGTACGGCGTGAGGAAATTGTGAAGGGAGATGTGCGCAGCTGCAGGTGGATGTTTGAAACACGTCCAATTGACGAATTTGATGAAAGTATCAATAAGTTCCAGATAATAAAAGGGATTTCGAAGCAGGAAATTGAATCTGGGGATGTCAAAACAGCCAAGTGGTTGTTTGAAACTCAGCCACTTGATGCTATTAAATTTTTCAGTAATTTTGAGGATCAAGAACATAAGACTAAGGAAGATATTAAGATTGAGAAAGGGGATGTAAAAACATGCAGGTGGCTCTTTGAGACCCAGCCGATGGATGTTCTGTATGAAAAGGTGGAAAAAAGTGAGGCAGGAGTGGAGGAAGTGCAAAAAGGGGACGTGAAAACATGCACGTGGCTGTTTGAGACCCAGACTCTTGACAACATTCGCGATCACTCAGAATCAGAAACCGAGACAATTCTGAAAACCTGCACTGTAAAGCAGGGGGACATTCAGGGTAAAGATGTCCAAATGGCTCGCTTCCTCTTTGAAACCGAGAACCTGGAAAACATCACGGGTGAGGACAACAGTTCTTTCAGGAGGGTCACAGAAATCAACATCCAGTCTGGCGATGTCTCCAGAATGAAATACATCTTTGAGAATCGTTCCTCTGACATTATGAGCTCTACGTCAGAGGAAATGATGCTGAAGCTGAAGAAGCAGCAGGCTGAGGACATCCAAAGAGGAAACGTGGTCAACTGCACCTGGAAGTTTGAGAACCAGCCAATGGATGCTATATGTGACGACAGCACAAAGGTGAGGGAGATCCGCACCGTAACTGATGTTCAGGGAGGGGATGTCGACAAGGGCCGTTTCATTTTTGAGACGTATTCTTTGGATCAAATCAAAGATGAGTCTGCAGAGACAAATATTTCAAAACTCACTAGTATCTTTGGAGATGAGATTAAAAAAGGAGACGTGAAAAATTACACCATGATGTTTGAAAGCCAGCCTCTATATGCCATTCGTGATAAGGAGGGGCATTATCATGAAGTGACGACTGTAACTAAAGAGGAAATCATAAGAGGAGATGTGGTGGGGGCTCGATGGCTGTTTGAGACGAAACCCTTGGATTCAATTAGAGATTCAGAGGAGGTATATGTTATTAAAGCAGTGACTGAGGAAGGCATTAATAAGGGAGACGTTAGCTCTGCTAGGTGGAAATTTGAAACACAACCCCTGGATGAAATTACTGAGGAGATAAAAGTAAGGTCAAAAACAGTGGCGGATATCCAAGGAGGCGATGTAAAGACAAACAAGCAGCGATTTGAAACCGATGAGATGTCTCAAAAGTACATTAGAACTGTAAGTGTGAGTGAAATTCAGAAAGGCGATGTTAGATCTGCAACATGGATGTTTGAAACCCGCACAATTGATGAGATACGCGGTGATAGCGAAGAGTACGATGCAATGGAGAAGGTGACAAAGAAGGAAGTGATGAAAGGGGATGTTAAACAATCTGTTTGGCTCTTTGAGAGGCAACCCCTAGATAGAATCAAAGAAACTGATGGCACAGAGCCTGCTGTGATAAAGGAGGAAATTCCACAGGGAGATGTGAAGACGACTACGTGGCTCTTCGAAACGACTCCATTTCATGAATTCAACGAAAGTAGCATGGAAAAGACAGAAATAATCGGTAAGAGCATAAAGGAGACTCTTGAAGAACTTTACTGTCAGAAAATGGTAAACTCCCAGGGAATCCTCATTGAGGCAGATGAAATCGGAGATGTCCGCATGGCCAAGTACAAACTCATGAACCAGGAGGTTCCTCAAATCCAAAAGGAGGAGATAATTAAAGGAGATCTAAGCAATATAATGATGAACCTACTGAATCGCACAGAGACGACTGAAAGGGTCATAACTATTGATAAAGAGGAGCGAGGAGACATCAACACCACAGTGAAACAGCTGTTCAACCAGGAGAGGGGAACAAATGTTCAGAAAGAGGCAGTTATTCGAGGTGACATCCAAGAGGCTATAAGCAACCTACTGAAGAATGAAGGCTCTTCTAAGCATGGAATTCTAATTCAAGAAGATGAAAAAGGAGATGTTAAGATGACAATCTATTCTCTCCTAAATAAAGTGGAGCAATCTAGTATGGAGAAAGAGGATATAATTCAAGGTAATGTCAGCAAAGCCCTTCAGCGTCTTCTATCCAACTCAGGAGAAGAGGACTCTAAAAGGATAAGGATTGGGGACACTGAAAGGGGTAATGTTAGCTTTTACACAACATGCATTGAGTCTGGAGCCTTGGACTACATCAAACAGCTTAAGTCTGAGTCTGATGAGGTTCACGAAGAGGTGCAGAAGGAGAGTATCATCGGTGGCGATATTGAAGAAACCAAACTCTTGTTGCGGAAGAATCAGCAGCAAATTGGCCGCACTGTGGCAGAAGATGACATAGTGCCAGGTGACGTTCATAGCATTGTTAAGGTATTCATGACGGAGCCCACTGTTGCCTTCAAAAACCGAGAGGATAAGGACATTGTTAAGGGTGATCTTACTGCAACCCTTGATTTATTAACCCAAGCCATCAACCAGAAAGTAGTTGTGGAGAAAGAGGAGGTGGTAAAGGGAGATATTCCCAACACTTTGAAATCTCTTGAGGAGGCCAAGAGTCAAGCCAAAGAACTGGAAAAGCCTGAAATCATCAAAGGTGACATAAGAGGTGCTCTTGAATCACTGGAGAAATCTGCAACCTCAAAACCAGAAGCAACAGTTGACGATTTAGTTCCTGGCAACATCAAAGGAACCCTCAAATCCCTAGAGGAGGCTAAGCAAGCTGTTAAGGAGTTGGAGAAAGAGGAGATAGTTAAAGGAGACATTTTCACCGCCATGCAAAATTTGCATGAGGCATCAAGTGAGAAGAAGACCTACCAGCACCAAGTGAGCGAACAAGGGGACGTTAAAGCCGCCATTCAGCTTCTGCTTGAGCCAACCACCTCTCCAAAAATGCAACGTAGAGGAAGCATCGAAGGAGACATAAAAACATCCATAAAATCTCTTTATGAAGGCCAGGAAGCGACACATGTGGAAAAAGAAGAAGTTGTTAAAGGTGACGTTCAAGGGGCAATAAAGTCCCTGATGCAAAGGAAACAGTATTCAAACAAGAAGCGTATGCATCCTGCCAAGAAAGCAAAAGGGCCCGTGAAAAATCTATCAAGTGGAAAGCAAGTGGAGCATGAAAGCTCACATGAAGCCATGAGTGAGAATGTAGCTCTCACTCCAACCCCCACTGTGAAAAACCTCTCTCAGAGCAGTGAGTCACAGAGGCACACACAGAGGAACCATGAAAGCAAATCGCTGAAAACACAGGTAATAACCCAAGAGGACCACTCTGTTGCTGTAGTCAAAACAGACAATCCTGCTGGGTCCTCTCATCAGAAGAGCATAAAAGAACAAAAAGACAAAGTGCTGCCCCCACACAAAATACAAGCTCCGAAGCCTATTATGATAAAGAATACGCAGAAGACTATTAATGATCAAACAGAGAATAAAGCTGCGGATGTGACTGTGATGAAAGAGGTGCAAAACACAACACAGATGAATATTTCAAGCAAGCAAATGTGTGAGACAAAAACAATCAAACAGGTGCAGACCATGGTGACTGAGAAGACAGTCGTGCATAAACAAAACGTAACGGTATCAGAGCAAACATCACAAAGGCAGATGGAGAACAAGGCTCTAGGACAAAAGCAGAATTTCAGAAATCTGAAGAATGATCACCGAAACCTGGATATGAAAGGGAAGGGTGTCATTAAAAAGTCAAAACCGGAGATTCACTTCCCCCCGCCCCCCACATCCCCACCTCCACCATCAGAGTCTGAGCTTTCCCTCCCTCCGCCACCATCACCAGTGACGGAGAGCCCGACATTGTCCAGTTCTAGGCCTCATATCTTGAGACAAGACAGTGACCTGCCACCTCCACCCCCACCGCCTCCGCCTCCTGTGGAATGCATGAAGTCTGAGCCTGAATTTTTCCCACCACCTCCCCCTCCACCAGCACCATCCTCTGTTGGAGGCCATGATTTTCTTCCTCCTCCTCCATCACAGCAAGAGCTTAATGCAATGCCTCAACTTCCTCCCGCAAAACAAGGGAAGCCAAATGGAAAGCCTTTATTTAAAATCCCCAAGCAGTCAGAACCACCAAAGCAGCCCACACACCTCAAACCCAAGTGGCAGAAAAAACAGCCAACGCCTCCTCCACCTTCCCCCCAGCTTCCTCCTGGTCAAGAAACAGCAGTGTCGACTGTCCATAAAGAGGAGGTTAAAGCTCAACAAGTGAAACAGGAAGCAATCCAACAGACTGAAGCATGGAATCAGTCATTGACAAGAATTTCAAACATTCCAGTTGTAAAACCAGATCAAAAACAAAGTCCACAGCCACCCAAAAAAGTGTTTGTCCCTCCCCTCAAACTTCCTCCACCTCCAGACCCTGTTCCAGCCCCAAAGGACCGACCATATGCTCGAAAATTTAAAACCCCTCTCATGCTTGCAGAGGAAAGGTACCGCCTGCAAAAAGAGAAAGAGGAAGAAGAAAAGATTAAAGTCCTGACTCCAACTTCACCACAAATTAACATACAATCCTCAGAAACCAGTGCAGAACTGTCTGCACCAGAGGGCAGTAAAAAAGAAGAAGCTTTGGGTATCACAAAAGCTAAGAATGAGGAGGAAATAAAGGCACAAGATTCACCTGTCAAGAAAACACCTTCCCAAATCCCTTTGAGCAAAGCGACAATCTCAGTAATAAATAAAAAGTCAACCCTTGGATCTTCAAATCTGTCCTTAGATAAAAAGCAAGTATCCAGCACTGAAGCCTCTGAAAAATCCCTCACATCATCTGACGTGTCTCGGTTTCATCACGAGGCCTCAGAAAAAGAAATCCAGTCCCGCGCGAACGTGGTCGCTGGCTCTGTCACAGAGCAGCAGCAGTTTATTAAAAAATCCAGCACCAAGTCTATCACTGCCTCACAGAACGCTGTCCAGGATAATGTAAATCTTCACAACCGGGCTGAGGTCACATTGAAAACAGAGGATGTAAAGAATATTAATGTGGCTCTGACACAGGAGGGAAAAATGAGTCCCTCTCTGCCAACTAAAATTCCAAAGGTAACTCCGAGTTTCAAAGTAAAAACATTTAAAATGCCAATAGAGAAGACAGACGAGAAGTCTGACAGTTTGGGGCAAAAAGAAATAATGAAAAGTGAAACTCATTCACAAAGAGAGAAAAGTCAGGTGTCAGAGAGAGTTGAATCAAAAGTGCATCTGGAAAGCAACCAGCTTACCTCAGCGAGAACTGAGATGAAAACAGAAGTTAAAGAGAATAAAAATCAAGTGCCGCCACCCGTGAAGGCTGAAGTGAAGGCTCACACAAAGAAGGGAAAGCAGCTGGCAAAAAGTGAAACTGAAGTGAAGCCGTCTCCATCGGTTACTGTTCCAGCAAATGTGGTGGCTATGGTAACATCTGTGCCAATCCATCAAGGACAAAACCTTGTGTCTGTCTCCCGTAGTCAGCAGAGCATGAAGACGGAGCACATTCAGACACACAAGGAGGTTGTCGTGACTGAGAGAGTGGTACAGCAGGACTTTGAGAAACAAGAGGTAGCTAAACTACAAGCAACACAGACAACTAAAAAGCAGGTAAAGGCAGGGAAGTCAAAAGATGAGTCAAAGGAAGTGTTGGTGAAAGGTATAAGTAAATTATCTTGTAAAGATGAAACCCATACTGAAGAGATTACAGATTCAGATAAATGTATTGTGATCCAGAAGCTGGTTGCCAGAATAAAAGAACTTGAGGATGCACCAAGCAAAATAGATTCCAACTCTATCAGGATACTTATAGAGGAAGTCCCTGAATGGGTAATGGGCTCAGTCGAGAAAAAGAATTTCAGTGAACTTGCTAAACAGCAGAGCAAGAAAAAGCTGAAAGAGATGATGGTTTATGTGAAGCATATTATTCAGACAAAACTCACAGTTTTGGAGAAAAACCTGACAGTAGTGGAAAAGGAAGTTAAAGGAGAAAAAGAGCCACCCAAGCTTCCGCAAGTCTCCTCACCTCCACCTGAGCCAGACAGGAACGTCATCTGTGGGACAGCTGGGAAAAATGCCAGGCCTGTCGGTGGCTCCTTCAAAATAGAAAAGATGGTGAAACAGAAAAGGTCTGTTCAGGAGAGCAAAGTCCATCAGGAAGTGACTGATCAGAGAATTTCTTCCCCCTTAGCGAGCATTCGAACACCATCGCCTACTTTTATTACAATTGAATCAAGGAGAGTAGATTCCCCACTCAGAGTAACCCCTTCCCCTCCCCCATACAAGTCAGTTGGGACACCACCACCCCCTCCTCGCAGAACTTACACCCCTACATCTACTTTCAGCAGAGCCACGCCATCTCCCACTCTTAGCCGCTCCGAAAACCTCATGAAGCTGAGGGATACTACTTCGAAACTTTCACGTGGGATGACTCCGCCCCCTCCCATGCCAGTACCAGAGTACTTTGTCTCTGAAAGAGAGCGCACATCCTCATTCAGTGGCGTGGCGACCGGCGTTGACGGAAGCGAGCGTGGAGTGGTGGACGTTACGGAGATGGTGGATTCCATGATGACGGTGAAGGACAAAAAGTCTTTCTTTGAGGAGGCACAAAAGGCTGAAGTGCAGAAAATGTATACCAGGAAGGATCCCATTGACATCCCTGAACGTTTGGGACCAGATACTGAGGAAACCACAGACCCTATGACAATAGACCTTATGAAAGAAGATCTCCCAAGGGTTGATTTATCAAGACTGGTGAACAGATTTGAGTCTCCCAAACCAAAAATATATGCAAGAAAAGATCCTATTGTTATATCAGAGAGACTGGGGAGTGATACTGAGGATCCAGAGGCTGACGCGCACACACCAAAAACTGAAGAAATCCCTACTTTCAATGTCAAAGCAATAAAGGATGTCTTTGAGACCGGAGAGCACGGTTCTCAAGCAGCCCGAGAGCTTAGAGAACAAATAGAACGGCGGGAACATGAGCCAGTGGGTCACAGCGAAACAACTTCAGTCTCTGAGCAGTACTGCAGTGTTGACGACTTCGGTAACGTGACCAGGGAGACGAGGAGTGAGACGCACTCTGGGAGCCTGCTGACTCGCGGTAACCCTCCATCCTATGCTGATGTGGTGAGGGGTAACGTTCCAACTGTCTCTGTACCGCCTGAAGCCTCCACGGAGGAAATGCTGAAAAACTTCCAGCAGTCATGGGCCGAGAGCCAAGGAGTTTTCCAGAACCTGGGCTTCAGCGTCACCGAGCAGAGGACTTCCCAAACTATAACACACCAGCAGGAGACCTTTGTGGCGGGTAATCTTAACTGTGTAGCATGAGGATACTAAAAGGGCCTGGTGTGTTTAACTTGCTTTGAGACGTTACTTACACTGTGTGAAAGAACTGGATGTGTTACATTGGTTTAAAATAATTCTTCCCACGTTCATATTGCTTGTGGCACCTGTTTTTCTTATTCTTGTTTCTTTTTTTTTATTTATTTGGAGTAGCTCACGGTTTGGCAACTGGCAGTTTCACAGCTTTTTGTATTCGCCGGTCGCACTTCTGTCTGTTTATTCATGCCTCTGAAGTGTGAAGCCGGCAACGAAGTCGACATATCCAGCTAATGTTTTTCTTTCCTGAGTGTGCAAAGCTGATTTCTCCGACCGAAAGAGAAAACTGCATGACGAAAATATTTTTTGTTTAGCTTCATTCAGAATTGAATAGCAGCACTTCTGGACATTTCTTAGGAAATGAAAGAAACCGGATAAAATGTTTTGCAACTCAGATACTAATATTTTTTGTGGCTCCAGGCGGAACTTAAACTCTGTTGAAATAATTACAACTAGGCAATGAAATTGCTTTGCTTTGACAAAATGTTTTGTTTTTTTGTTTCAACTAATAATCTAAAACCATAATGGGAAATATTCTGGTCAGAATTAAATAATTTTTTTTCTTTTGCCTTATCAGTGGAATTTTGAGTTCTAAAAAGAAATTTAACTGAGGTGAGAATTCACGTGAATATGCACTGTTATAAAGGTTATTTGTGCTCAGCAGTTTTTATCTGCCTTTGCTGATGAATGAGTTGGCCACTGGGGGGCACTCACAATCAGGCCTTCGTCAGGTTTTGAAGGAAAAGAAGAGACTGTGACATCATAACAAAACTAACTTATCACCTCCTGACGAAGCTGAACACTGTGACTTGTTCATCTCTAATTACAAACTCAGAGGTGGGCTGAGTTTGTAATCAAGGCCACTTTTTTCAATTTGGAAAATTATTTTCAGTTCAAAGAACCGTTTTATTTTATTTTATTTTTTTGGTTTTAAGTTTACAAAATTCTACCCAGAATATTACCCATGATTTTGTAAGAAATTTCCATGCCCAGACAAGAAATGTTATGCTTCTCTTCGCAGAAAATTCGAGTTCCAGAGTCCGAACTGTGCAAGGTGTGTCGGAAGAGAGCGTACCCCATGGAGTCTCTGATCGCAGACAAACAAAACTTCCATAAAAACTGTTTTCGCTGTGAACACTGCAAAGGCAAACTAAGGTAGAACATGCTCGCAAGGCAAAAGTTTTTACCATACTTTTTGTTTTCTAATTTAATCATTTTTTTCTAACAGCCTCGGCAACTACGCCTCTCTCCATGGACGAATGTACTGCAAGCCACACTACAAGCAACTGTTCAAGTCCAAAGGAAATTATGATGAAGGATTTGGACAAAAGCCACACAGAGAACTTTGGAATAACAAGAACCAGAAGAATTCACCCATTAAATCACCAACACCTGAGAAGAAAGTCATAGACGCCACGTATCCCTCTACGCAGACTGTCAACAAATTAGAGGAAGAAAACAAAAGGCCCACCAGCAAAATTTCTGTGGTTTGGCCTCCGCAGGTGGACTCGCCAAAGAAATCCTTCGCTGTCGAGGAGGAGCTGAAGTTAGTTAAGCCGTCATGGCCCCCTCCCGATGCACCACACCAAGAGAACTCCCTCTCAAATCAACCTACAAAGCCTTCATTAAATGCGACTGCTGTTCAAGAACCAAATGGATGTCAGGAAGCCAAAGGTGACAACGCGAAAGTAGAGTCTCCTCCGGTTTTAGACGTTCCGAGCTCTGCCGTCGGCGCCCCCATGGAACCACTGCCGAATGCTCATACTCCAGAGAGCGAGGAATCAAACTGCGCCTCCGATGCTGTGGCTCGAGTGGGCTCGGAAATGGACTCTGAAGTGCCGGTTGGAGTGGAGAAGAAAGGAGAAAACAAAGAGGATGTCAGCGGAGGTGGGGGCGGCGTAGAGGTGCTGGAGGCAAATGAAGAGAAGAGTGCAGAGAAGATAGAGGAAGTGAGAGCGAATGGACGTGACGGGCAGGTGGAAAGCACGGCTTTTAAGAAGGAGGACCGGGAGGCGGAAGATAAGGGAAATAATGACAACTTGAACAACGGGGAGGCAGTAAAGGTCACGCTAATAGACGAGGAGACAGCAGTAACACAGGAGCTAAATGGAAATTCCAATAATAACAATAATGCTAATAATAGTCAGACCTTCCATGACCTGGAAATCTTGGGTCAGGCCCTTAATGAGGAAGAGCTGTCTCTTTTTGAGAACGACACGACAGGTTCTGTTCAAACCGATCCGGACTGGATGCCAAGTGAACTGCTACTTTTGGCACAGAGGGATGATGCTTTTGTGCCAGCAGATGCCAAACGTTCCGAAGCCACAAACTGCGACTCAGACGCGCTTTTCCTCACCGAGGCAGCCGAGGGAGGGCTCGCTTTCAAACAGCCAGCCGCGGAGCAAAAGATTGGCACACCAAGCTTCCTGGAGGATATTTTCGCCGGCCTGAGCGCCGGCGGCAGCTCCGGTTTGCAATCTGATTTTGGTTCCGACAGTTTCAGTCAGCCTGCCGGGGGGAGGCCAGCGGTGTCGTCGCTAGATGACCTTTTGGATTTCGGGATAGAGATGGGAGATGAGAGGCGGAAGGAGTGCGGCGTCGGCTCTGGAGCAGAGCAGCGCACAGACAGGTGTGACACCTCTGTCTGGACTGAGGAGGAAGAAGGCCTGACAGTGGAGGAGATAATCAAGCGGAACAGATGCTACGACAGCGAAGAGAGCAATGACGCTTGAGTCTGGCCGATTCAGCTAACAATCAGGCAGTGCTCGACGATATGTAATTTCCCATCTGTGTCCATGGAGAGACGAACTGCTCCGAAATCATTGTGTTTTGTACTCAGTTTGAAATCTGCTCTTTTATTCATTATCTCGCTTTGTTTGATGCTGACTGAATGCACCTGGTGTGCACCTTGAATGTGGCGTAGCTTCTTCATTAGCTCTCTTTGTGTCTGAATAAAAAGTTTCCCCTCTTTTCATTCTTTCTTTTTTTCTTTCTTGTGTCTGAATTTGAGATTCTTAAATCTGACTGTTTCCTGGATTGACATATTGGTTCTGTCAACGTAGACCCGACATGCTACCCACCGCTATCAGACCCAGTATTATTTCCAGCCCTTTTGACTTGCATGACAGCCGGCGCCAAACCTCCCTGTTATTGATTCGTACACCTGACAGCTCCGTAAAACATTCCTGTTGGCACTCATGTTGGAGAACCCTCTCTCCATGTTTTCTTTCTTCTTTCGCAGCAAGTTTGTGACATGCAGTTGCAGGAGTATTCCAGCAGTTTAAGAGTCATTCAGGTTTCTCTCATAAAAAAGATTTCATACAATGAACCAACAGAACAGAAGTAGCACACGTTTGTGAATTAGAATAGAATCAATTTCACATTTTTATTTTTGCAGTAAAATGGAAGAGTGATCCTCTTTTCCTCCGTTACTCCAAAATACAGTTAACTTTAATGAATCTGTCAAAAGATGACTCGGGTCGCAGAGTACAAATCCTAAAACTCTAAATATATGAATTAATGTTTGTAAAGTATGAAGCACTGAAAAATAGATTTTAATATTTTTTTTCCTCAGAATTTGAGATTAAAGTCAGAAGAGTAAAGTTTTCTATACATAAACAAAATCTAAGTTAAAGAATTTAACAGGTGTAATTTGCACATGTAAATTAAAGAAGCGGTGTGTATGCACCACTGCCATCTAGTGGTCAAGGTCAAAAGAGCAATCCACCTATGAAACTATAACTATTTTATGGCTTAATGTTGAAGATATTTTATCTAGAGTTACGAAGCAAATGATCATATTTTTTTCTTAAATATGCACTCAATACTTTTATGCAAGAATATGTAACATAAATTTAACGAGGAATCCATCACAAACTAACTGAAATGTGTTAATACACATAATAGTCAGCAATGTTTTTTCTGTAGCTTTAAATGTGCCTGGCCCTGCATAAACCACCTTGAAAACTGGGTCCACCTGAGGTCTGTGGAAAAAGACATATTGATTTTCCTTGATAACAGCCCGATGTAAGACTTAGAGATTTTCCCATTAGGTGGCTTTTGTCAGCCCTTACAGATTTTTCCACTCCTCTCAGTTACAGGTTTACCACGTGGCAAATAATTGGCTTTGAAGACAATACACGCCTGTGTTAATTACAGCCGCTAAAGAGTGCCATGAAAGTGATGACTTCACAATTTCTGTGAGTCATGCGGATTTCTCCTTGGTTGCTCGTTGAACAACTCAGCATCCTGTTACGATTTGCCGCTTGGCATCTTTTTAATTGGACCTCTCTTTTTTTCCCCCAGCAATGATATCCTTGACTGTCAAAGGTGACGGGGGTGAGGAGGTTACATGTTGCTTTAGAATAGCTGGAATCAGGGCAAGGAAGAATAGATGTGGAGTTGCATAACAAAAAATACCTGAAATTGCACATTTTTATCAAGATATATCTGCCAAAACATTATGACCAGCCTCCTAATTGTGAGCAGATGTACTGGATCTCGGTATTCATACCATTTGAACGTTTTCCCACCAAATTTAGTGAATTTTATTTTTATGTAAACGACCAATCTAAAATTTTGGAAATATTTACAAATAACAACAACAAAAAAAAAAGAACGGCGCATCTGCATTTCCCCTCTGGTATTTATGAATTGAGTACTCATTTATTGAAAAGCTTTTTTTAAAAAAAAAATCTGTTGCGTAAACAGTGTAGTGAGGATTTGGCGCCCCTAGTGTTCGATAAGCGCACCGCATGTTCTGTGCCACACGTTCGAGAACCTCCTCGATTTTGATTGGCTGTCAGGAGACGTCACCGGTTCCTGTCAACTGAGCTCGCGGCGAGGTGCCCTCGGGATACACAGGTCAGCCAAATTCGGCCTTTAACCTTTCAACTTTCTTCAACCCTTCGCTAGGAGGACATTGAACTTCGTATTAAAAGAGGATGCGTGTGAGAGGAAGCAAGTAAGCCATAAGGACTGTCAAAAGCTTCTTTACTCATATTTTGCACATATCGCTTGAATTCAATGCATGTTTTTGCTTTTTTAAGAATGTTTGTTTATTCACAATATTATCTAATATTGTGAATAAACGAGCTGGAACCGTTTCTCCGACAGGAAGAACCCAGCGGCTAACCCACCTGCAGGTAAATTAACCTGGACTGAGTTCTGCGTCTGACTGACCGCACGCGCCCGACAATGACACCGTATTCAAGGTAATGTTGAAATAGATTTTTAAATTAGCACAATACTGCACAGGAGAGCCTTGATGCATACGAAATATACCATAGAAAGTTAAAGTGCACTCTACGTGCACATAAATTTAGATAAAGATCCAAACTAAAACAACTGGCCACTCAGATTTGACATCAATTCTATAGGGAGGATTCTAAGGCCGACTTTCCTTAACTCTCTATAGACAGGGAGTCTGTCTGCCAGGCAATTAACAAATTCCTTAGTGTGGTTCAAAAGTTCACTAGGATCTTAAAACTTTTTATAAATAATTTTATCCATACTGGAATTAAATATATATAATAAGGGATGTTCTTAAAGTATTAAGACAGCATGTTTTAAATTAGTTATTTTGTAATCATACTATTTGCATGCATTTAGAAAACTACTTTAAAATAGGTCTGATATTCTCAAAAAGAGGTCTTCTTTAAAAAGAAAACACTGTAGTTCTTAGATCCAAAATTATAGCTATTATTGAGCATTAGATTTTGTGTTAGTTTGTTTAAAAATATAAACTAGTTTCTGGTTGAATCACTGAGGCAGAGATAACGGTCCAGATGCACGCCGTAAATCACAGTCCAAGAGACTGGTACGAGAAGAGCTGGGTGTTTCAATAAGTCTCAGAGGTAATAAAATTAACATCATTTCCGGTCTTACTTCCGGTAGCGACCGGAAATACTATTTCACTCCCCTAATTATATATATTTTTTTATTTTAGAAGAAAATATTAACATTAAATTACTAGTATGTGTTATTGGTATATTTTTTTTTCCATAGTTTGGTTAGTAGTTCTTATTTTATAGTGTATACATAAACCATGACGTCAGCTACTCTATATTCTATTTGTTCTGTCCTGTCCTCAACATTTTGGTCACATTCACTGGAGTCCTAAATAATACAGTCTTTAATAGCTGGATTAGAAAACAAATGGAACATAATTAATCTAAAATTTTGATTTTAAACCAAAATTTTGGTGTTTAAATGGTTTATAGTTGATAGTAGTGTATAGTAATTTGCATTTATTGTAAAGCAAAGGCTGGTAAAACACTAATGTGTCGCTAGAGGTCATGACCTGTTTTGTAGTTCAAATGTGATTCGGAGCACATTTTAGTACCAAGAAAGCTGAAATTAAATGGATTTTAAGCAGTTCCTCTGCTTTGTGGAGCTTTATAAATTCAGATAAATGTGAGTTTGAAGGCTTCAAGTTAGATCTGGGGGTGTAGAAAAAGAAATGATCTTACCACCTCCAGCCCGCTTCTCATTGCTGCCTGCCAGCAGCTTCAGGCTAACTGTAGCTTCTGCTAAAATAACAAACCCAAATCTCCCATTGTTCACGCTGCATCATACAGTTGGGTGAGACATTATTACATCTGAAAAATGTCTTCAGAAAATGTTCTTTAATGATCACAAAATCACTTTTCAAGAGGCATTTGTGCACATTGGCTGTAATGAAAAGCTACCAGATCCAGTCCACGAATCAGCAGAAAGCAATTGGAGTCTGTCCTGAAAGACCTGCGTCCAAGGTCAGTCCTTGGCCAGCTGGAGCATTATTTTCAGAAGTGATAGACCAACTGCATGCTGGGAAAATGTGGCCACAATATGGTGGCTCACTACTTTCTCCGAGGCTCCACTTAATTTGATTTTAGCATGACTTGTTTTTTTCAGCACTCGACAATAATTCAAAATTTAAATGTGTCATAAAAAAAGGGGCTCTGAAAGAAACTAAAAGGCAAAACCTTAGCTTTTGATAATGAAAGTGTTGTTTTGTGCAGCCAATATGAGCTTTGATTGTGGAATTGTTCATTAGGATTTTATTTCCCAGATTGTAGTTTGAATGTAAGTTTTCTGTCTGTGTTCAATAAGAGGAGGTTGATGGATTATTAACAATGATTTACGTAATCACTTCCTTGAAGACAATCTTCTGAAATGCGTTGTAGATGTTTGGTATTTTCAGCAACAGATTCTAAGCAATATATCAACAAGAAAATATCTCTAAATATGCTTTTGGTTGGAACATGACATTGTGAAGGAATTCACTCAACTTCCTCCAATGAGTTGGATCAATCGCAGGAACATGAGAGTGTTTCAGAACATCAGCCGGGCTTTGTGCTGAACCTCCCCTGCAGTCTAAACGGGATGTGGGTGTAGTTTGGATCGGATGGCTTCCAAGTCTTATCTCGCGCTGGAACAAAAACCCCGCCGTTGCTGCGCCCGCTCTCAGCCGCGGCCAGGTCCCTATTGGCTACAGTTCCTCCTCCCCGTCAGTCCTCCTCTGATTGGGTGGACGGCTCCCCCCACCGTCCCCACACCGTTTCCTCCCTCTCCCTCCGCGGCACCGGCAGCACGAGAGCAGCGTGCGGCGCGCGAAACGCCGCACGGCGAGGATAGAAGCGGAGAGGACGGAGCTGAGAGAGACCCGGGACAAGTTATTGGAACAGAGGAAGCCGCGAACGCTGGCGCGGGTAGGTGTTTGGAGAAGAGCGGACCGCTGGGTGTGTGTTTGAGGTGAGCGTGTGTGTTTTCTGGCGATGAAAGCAGTCACCTCGGGCTGTCAGCTGCTGGAGGGATGCTGCCTGTGGGAGTGAAACTGAGTTAAATGGCTCAGTGCTTTGTTTAAGAACACGCTATTTGACCTTCGCTGATTTCTTGGATCTGTCGCTGCACTATAGTTGTTAGAAATATAAGTGTTTACCTTTCTGCATTTCACCTGTCATTTTAATGATAACTACCATAAACTGCTGCCTATTGGAGCAATATAGTTAAGTCTGGGATTACAGCCGTACTTAATCTGTCATTTTAAGTGCATGCCATCGTTTAAACAAGAGGAAGGATCACTGATGCTGGGCTTATTGGCATTTATATGCCTGTCAGGAAGATGAAACAAACCAGTCAGGGAATAAATCTTTAGAAGTAGATGGAACGATCTGCCTTTTTATATCGCTGTGCATCTTTTCGCTTGATATGAATGTAAGTGATTTATCAGGCTGCAGATCCACGCCACATTCTGCTGAGTGTCACCACAGTCCGCTCCAGTTTAACACCAACAATGGAAAGCTCTTGATACGACCTTTAGTGACATGCCAGTCAAAGGGTCAGAGTAATTCATGCTGTGAGCCAAGGGGGAAAAAAAAAGAAAAATCCCTTTCCAGAGATTTATTCTGACACCTAGCTTTGAAACCCACACGCCGTGGATCTCCCTCCTACAGGTCCGATCCTCCTTCGTTTTTTTTGTTATTTGGAATTACAGCGCTCCTTGATGTGGTTACATCAATACCTCTCCAGTCCTGGGGTTACACCGGAGCAGCAGAGCTCATCTCTTCTTTTAAGCAACTGTCGGCTTTCAACCTTAAAGAGGCAGCCTGGGTAGTTAACACCGGCAGCCCCGAGTCACTACTGAGGACGAAAACAGAAAGAAAACCTGGAAGCTTTGAAACCAGCTTCCCATTTCTGCTTAGCAATCACAAACACTAATGCGTTTTGTTGGGATTTTGAGAAACTAACACAAGGTGTCTGTTTGACTTAAACACTTAAAATGGAGAAACAGACGATCCAAATAAATCCTCAGGGGAAATACAGACTGCAAAAGCTGAAATTAGATTCACTTCTTTATACTTTGTGCAACATAGTGCAGAGTAGTTTTGAAAGCTTTTTACTAACAAATATCACATAATGTGACATGTTTCTGTTCAACCCCTTTTACTTTGATGCCCACAAATACAGTACCACAAGCCATTTGGAGACACTGTAATCATTTAGATGAATAACAATACTTATACAGAAAGACAATGACTACATTTTGTTGAAATCTTTATGAAAAATGTTGGGCAAAAATCTGTTTGCAACCTAATAATAGAAAGTGAATTAAACCTATGTATTTCTGGTCTACATCAGAATTACATAGACCACACATTTAACACATTTAAATTGGATATTTAAATCATTGCTCAGTTTTTAACCATCTTGGTTAAAGACCATGTCAGCTATGAGTTACAGATCAGTGGCCTAGTCAAAGCTCAGACTTAAATCAAAATGAGAATCATTATGTGATTGTTTGCTCTTTGTTTAATTATACTGAGGTTGCGTTGTAATGCAAGACTGGACAAAAATTTTAATGTGTTGTACCTGCAAAGCTTCACAGTGATCTTAGGAAAATGTTACACCTTTCGGCAATGTCTTGTTTTGTGATAGAAAATGCAAATGTTTTTATTATTTTACTTCTTTTCTTTCCTGTGGAACCCAAACTCCATCAAACGTTCTGATTGATCCCGTTTGCCGGCGCCCTCCTCACGTCTGCTGGAATCTTTCAAAAAAACGACAACCGCCGCAGACCAATAAATCACTAATGCGCCGTCAGAAAGAGTTATGGTTTTATTTTTCCCTGTGGCATTTCCTCCAAAATCAATGGTTCCCATCCGCCTTTTAAAAAATAAAAAAGTTACTATTAAACACTTCCTCCTGCGATCACAGTCCTTATATCTGTAAAAGCTCAGTTTACGGCTGCTGTGTTGTAAGCTAAATCTTATTGACATCCTGTGAGAGGAAGCCAGCTCCGGGGCGCACGCATAATCCGCCCGGGTTTCACTCATTCAGCCCTTCACACCAGGACTTTCTACTTGTGATGGCATCCTGCCTGTCTGAGTTACGCAACAACTGAAAGCATTGATCTTTTTCACATATTCTACATTAAATCACTTCATGCAGTTCTCACACGGATAGGAAATTGAAGGTGTATTTTTGGCTGGGTTAGAAAGGGGGAGAAAAAAAGAAAAGGCCCCTTAGGCCACAACCAGATTCTTTTTAATTACATCATATTTCAGTGCTGGGAATGATTGGATTTCGATTTATGGCCCAACGTGCGGCCCTCCAAGATGAGATAAACTGTACGTGACATTGATGAATGGTGTTTGTAAAGACCGCAAAAGAAAAGTGGATTACCGGCAGGCTTATTAACTCGTTTCATACTTTCAATGTACTTATGCTTTTGATGCTGCTTTTCTTGTCAGCTCGGTTTAATGGGAAAATCCGTCAGCCCGTAGATTGCTGTTGGTTGCTGTTAGCGTGATGGCATTTGGGTGCCCTCGGGGAACGGTACGGCATGGCTTGTCAAATGTCAGCTGTGTTTCTTTAGTCTGCTTTGGAAATTGCCACTTTCCAAAGACTATCAGTTTGAATTTGGGCCCATTTTCCTTTCACCGGCATTGGCTTCACATCACGCTTGGAATTAGTGTCAGTCACCATTAAGCGGTAATGTGGAGGTGCCAAAATATGAGGCGCCTTAAATGCCAATTTGAAGCTGCGGGCTGAGACAATAGTCATGGTTTCCTCCTTAGCAGCTGTTATAGCAAACACAAATATGTTATTGACAGAGTGGCTTCACAAAAGAAAAGTTCATTCCCCTTAAAATTGTCATATTCAGTCAACTACCACAAATATTTCGGTTACATTTATTTATTATTATTTTTATTTTAGCAATTTCTACAAGTTATTTGTATGCTTTTTCACTTGTAAGAGTATTCCAGTCATATTCAATACCTAAATTAAATAGAAAATTCTGAATGGTTTGCAGATCTTGAACCAATCGAGAACATTTTAAATCATTTATGAGTTAGAGCTTAACATCAATTGTTTGGTTATTTCTGCTGTGAAAACTTTGTAACTGTTGAATGATGCAGAGAGCAACTTGTTTACCTTTAAGGACTGTTGATTCCTGGTCCTCTTACCCCAGCAAAGATGATTAGGGGACATATTTCTTGGGAGCACTGGTGTTTGGTTTGAAAATGTCCTCTTGGAAGCCATTATTGCGTAATGCAGAAGTGCTTAAGAAAGGTTCTCAAAGAGCGTCTGATGGGGACAGCTTCCAAGCGCCTGGAGTGTGTGATATTGTTATGCAGGCTAGGGAGGGAGTGAGTGAGTGGACATTTAAAATTGGCATGCTATGAAGGACGAAGAAGACGTCAAATCAATAAATGTTGCAACTCATTAAACTTAACCTCAGTTCCTCACATCATACTGCAAAGTCTGTCTGTTCGGTGCCAGAGGGGGTGAGGCATCAAGTTTTAAAGTGGGGGAGGGGATACTGACCCTGCTGTAAAGCACATTGCAAAGTGCTTTACATGATAGATTATAAATTCAATTGAAATCAAGTTGCTACTGAGAAAATTTCAAAGTCAAATAGATGCAAGATGGTATTTAATACATCCTGAACGTTAGTGAGAACGTTAGATTGTCAACAGATACCAGCAGTGCTTCTCAACTCCAGTCCTCAGGACCCCCTGCTCTGCATGTTTTAGAAGTGCCTCTATTCCAGAACAGCCGATTCAAATGATTGCATTTGCCATCAAGTGCTACAGAAGTCTGTTATTTACCCACAGATTCAGTCCAGGTGTATGGCAGAAGAGAAACATCTAAAACATGCAGGGCAGGGAAGCGTGAGGACCAGAATTGAGAAAGACTAGATAAAAGAGAGGCCAAAGGTTCCCATGAAGCTTTCAACATCTTTGTGCTAAATTTAAAAATAATATTTTTTATTTTCCCCTCGGTATGGAACTTGAGGAATTGACAGTTTTCTGAGCATTTCATTGAAAGTAGTGGTGGCGCTCGCCACACTAATCTTGCTAAGATTCCTTAAATAGGAATCAAAACTGTTTAAAAAAAAAAGTTAATCAAATTGGAGCATCTACATAAAAACAACGAGCATGACAAAACCTGATATTAAATTTAGCTTAAATATTCACTCATTCGTAACTAGCTTAATCTGATATTCTCAGTACCTGCTGGAAACAGTGAGGACGATTTGAAAGAGGCGTTGTGCAAAGATCCAGTTTGGCCGTTTGCTTTTGTCTTCAAAGGATTCATCTGCAAAGGCAGTCCTGCATTTTAATGAGGTCATCTGCAATTCAAATCATTGTATTAGTTAAAAATCTATTAATTACTTTCCAAAAGCAGCCCAACAAGAAGCTGCACCCGGTCTGATTGGGTTTCTGTTACTGAGAAAAGGAAACTGTCTTGATGCATCTGTGGTTCCACTGGTTTTCACAGCAACGCGTTCTGACCTGCACTGTTCGCGTCCGCCCTCTCTCTCCATCTCTCTGTCTGGGATCATCTCTGCAGCCAGCCAGCCAGCCAGCATCAGAAAGCGGCGGCGGGTTTTTCATCTGCGTCTGCATCTGTGACCGTCGACCAAACTTTATTGGATCATCTGATAATCTCGTTGGCTGGAGCCGAGCCACACGCGTCCCTCGCCTCTGTAGATGATAGATTCGTATCCAGCAGCACCACGCTGGGATCACACACAGTTTTCTCTACCCACCAATCCTTTCAACTGGACATGAATGAAACTGTAAACAGCCTGCTGGTTTGTTTTCACTTTCACATGTGCTTAGCAAATGTGATTCGAATCACAGCCACCATCACTAGTCCTTGTTATGACTTGTTGTTTATTAACCTGATTTTCTAATGTAGATGTCAGGGCACAAAGTGTTTAATGCATTAATATTACACTATTCAGATTAAATACTTTACGTATTTTGACCAAAAACCGTATGTCCAGTGGGGGTGTTACGCGGTCTTGTACTGTGTTTTTTTATTTTATTTTATTTTTTTATGAAAACAGAAACAAACAACTCTTAGCTTGGTGGGCGGGGGGCCAAATAAAGCCTGGCAGCCCACCAGACTTGTAATACACCGGAGAAAACCCTGCTTCCACTGGAGCACAAGCAGTTTCTAGTGCTGAGATTTTTGGCTTGAGACAATAAAACATTCTTTGAAAACGCTTGTTTTTACATTTCAAGCTTTCAAACTTAAGCATAGAGTATTATATGTGATATTTTTTTAATCAGATGACCTTTTTGTCTGAAAATACAGCAATAAAGTGGTGTGAATAGAGGCTGCAGATTTTGAGGGAATTTTTTTGTCTGGTTTTATTTACTTATTTGCATAGAAAGCATAGTGACAACAAAGATGGCTGCCACTAATCTAAATAATAATGAAAAGTGTGACTTTTGTAAGGACTGCATGTAATTTACTGTCCAGTCTGATGGAAATGGAAAACATCACACATCCAGCTCGGCTTTTAATTCAAATTCAGTTAGTCTTTTTGGCACGGAAACTCTTTATACAGCAAAAAGGTGTTCAAAAATAGTAGGAAGAAAGTGAATTAATTAAATGTATATTCTCTTTGTGGGTCACATTAGCTCTTGCTTTTGACGGTAGTTGGAGCATCATGGCTGCGTTCGCTTCCAGCAGCTCCTATTATCTCCTCCTCCACCAGCTGTAGTCGTTGCAGCCTGACTGCCTTCGCCTTCCCGTTTCCACTTGAGAGCTCCTGCAGCAAAGTCTGCTGATCTCCTGGCACGGGACAAGCAGTGGATCCCCCGGTAATGGTTTAGTTTTTTTTCATTTTCTTTTGTCTTTTTTAAACTGCTTTCTGATGGTGGGGTTTTGCAGCCTTGCCAGGCTCACATTCCTCGACAGCACCTTGTAAAAATGTGATTTGATAAATCCGGAAACAGAAAACGATAAAACGAAGCACGATTCCCCACACAAGTAAAGCGTTCAAATGCAACTTCTTGTTGCTTTTAATAAGAGTTTAAGTCAGATTTTGAAAGGGCGAGATCAAACCCAGCTGTCCGGGGAATAACTCTGATCAAAATGTCAGACGTTTTCAGCCGTGTTCGTCATGCTGAGAGGCCGGCGTCTGAATATTTTCGTTCCTGACCTCCAGTGAAGAGCACATGCAACGCTACGGCCTTAAAGCGCACAGTTTTCCTACTTTAGAAGCAGATTTAAAAAGATCTGAACAGCCGCTGAACCTTGTTCATTAAAAAATCAGTCTGTTCCTGGGAACTAAGCGCTCAGGTACATAGAGATCAGCAGACTGTTTAAATCTCCTTACATTCTGCTCATGATCTTGTGCTATTGAATGGCCTGTCCAAACTGTCAGCAATTAATCACACGCCCATTCCAGATTCATGCAGTGACATTATTTTAAACCCTCTCTGAGCTGTCTAAACAGTTGCGTCACTTATTTATTTATTTTTTTTATCGAACCTTTTTATTTATCGAGGGAAGACGGATTATAGACAATTCCTTATTTACAACTGTAGGCTGATGGGATCTCATCTGGGAATAAAGCTATAAATTATGTTTTATTCCTCATTAAGCTCTTTCAAAATCTACACATAGAAGAAAAGAGATGATGGAAAGACATAGCACATTGGACACATTTTTCTTCTTTAAGAAGCTTCAAGAACATACTCGCCATCTTAATCACGGACTGCACCAGTACTAGAAGAAGTATTGACATTTTTGCGAAACATTGGTTGTTTTTGATATGGGCAGTTACCCAGGGTAGCATCAGAATGGGGTGGAGCATCCAAGAACTAGAAAATGAAATTTGAGGGCATTTGCTTTCACCGAGCTTTTATTTAGAGATATCACAAAATTAAATCCTTTGGTTCAAAAAAACAAAAAACAAACAAATGTTGAATTCTACATATCGTCCAATCCAATCAACCTGATCCGCTCGCTCTCCTGCTCGTCATAATCCTGTTACCTTTTCCTCCTCCATTATTATTTATAAACTCCTGAAGTTTGAGCTGCGACTTGACGTCGTCTGTTAGCTCGAGCAAAATTTCAAGGCTTTGAAAACACACATTTTTTTTGCGTCCCTCCACTGATAAGACGGCCGTGTCCCACGATTATGACGGACATATTGAGCAGCGGCGCTCTGCTGTTATCCATTTCCATTTTGTAGACAGATGCCCGACTCTAAGTAAAAGCATTTTTTGTTCCATTCTCCCACCTCCTCTCTAATCCTCTTTCTAAAAGCCCCACACGGGCTCATGCTGATATTTGTATGCGGCGGGGGGTTTACCAGAGGGGAGGGGATGAAAAGTAAAAGTCTTTCTGTTTTCAGTTCCTCAAGTTCATTAATTAAATTCAGGGAGCAGCTTGGCCCTCTGTTGCCACTGAAGGAAAAATAAAAAAAAAAACAAAACATAATTTTTCTTTTTGGAGCCTGCGTATCTTACATTTTCTGCTGCCTTTGGCGTAATCCGGTTGGTAATATTAATATCTCTCAATGCGCATGGTGGAAATCTGTCAGCATCTGCTCTCAGTGGGCCCCTCTGGCCCATTTCGGTGGCGTATGTGTGACTTGTAGACCTACTTATAGTGTGTTCACGAACAGAACATCAATAATCTTTTGTTTACCAGATGCAGCAACAGTTGTCTGATTCGTTTGTCCCCCTCGATCCACGTTAAAGCATCTTTATCCTCTAAGGCTGATAGTTAAATATGACATTTGCTTCTTAAATTGGTGTCTGCCAAATTAATTTCGAGGGAAAGCAGACGTAACGCGGAGCAATCTGAGCAGCAGCATCATCGTCGTCATCATATCTCTCCCTGTTGGTCTTGTTAACGGGCTCTGCGGAAAGACGAGAAAAATATTTACATGGTCTTTACTGGATGAGATAATGAACTTTATCTCGGCTGACCTTTCAGCGAGGTGATTCCAATCACCGTCGAACTCCAAACCTCCTGCGTCTTCTCACGGCGAAGCAGCAGCAGGTTTACATCATCATCAGTGCTGCCAGATTAAATGCCACAAATGTAATCATCATTTTAAACTTCATCATACACTTTTTTGTGTGTGTGTGTTTGTGTTGTTTGGTACTAGAGGCAGTTTTTGTTCTTGGCAGCTGCCCAGAGCGGCAGGGGATTTGGAGAAAGGTTGGGCGTTTGTTTTAAGCTTACTGATGTAATTTGACTCAGTGTGAAACCTTATAGAATCGTTTTGTCAGTCACATAATTTAAACAGAATATCAAGACCGGGGAGCAATCCCGACTATCCCGGTTACAACTTGTTTCCAGCATGGCTGCTTCTCGGATCAACCGTAATAAGTAACATTAACATCAACAGTAGTATTCCTACATGCAGCACTTACAACTTTTAATAAATCAAAAGCTGTTTTTTTTCTTGTGGAAAATAAAACTTAAAATGTTTGTAAGAGGTACTGCACACCATGTTCATAGGATTCGACAAGAACGCTGCTACCGCTAGTCAGCGCTAATTTTTGGTCGAAAAGTGCAGCCATGTATTCACACATATTAATGACTGCTAAACAGGAAGAGTTATTTAAAGAGAAGGGATCAGAGGAGCGCTGCTGTTTCCCACAGATCTGAGGTTCTGTTTTCAGCAGAAGCCTGAGGTGTGAATCAGGAGTCTATAGATCTTTTTCTAAAGCTGAATTCACAGATTAACTCCAGAATAAATCAGTAGACTTTTTTTCAGCGACTGCCGGGGTTCCTCCAGTGTCTTAAAAAAAGGATAAAGAAATACTAATCTTCCTGTGGAAATCCATGTGATTCCAGACTGCTCTGTATTCCTTTCTATAGAACATAAAAAATTGATGTTCTAAACAGAAAATTGTCAAAAAGTGGATTACCTACCCCTAATAGACATGATGCAACCATAAAGTCTGTGATTCATTGAATTATAACTTCTTATCTTGTTGCTCTATGAAACAAAACTCATTTTTTATTGCACCAATAGTGCCAAAATGGAAATTGTTAGATTTTTTTTCCCTGCTTTTTGGGACACAAATGATATGAAACATTATCCATTGATCTATGATGTATTTTTTAGCTCGATCGAGCTGCCATTGTCACCACCAGGATTTTTCTTCGTTTTTTTTTTCTTCTTTTTTCTTTATCGGTCATGATTTACCCTTTTAAGCCCGAAAGCTTGCAGCCAAAGAAAAGAAACCACACCACTCACTAGTGTTGCAGTAACAAAATGTCTTTGTGTTCTAAATGACTGACATGTTCCAGAAAAGCGCGGCGAACGCTCTCTGCTAAGCTGCTCCATTGTACAGGTTCACTGTAGCTGCAAAGTGGAAGCCTATCGAGGAGTGAATAGATTGATACTTTGTGCTCCAAACATGGAGGTACAGCTTTCATGCACAAAGAGACAGAGTTGGAATTATGTTTTTTTTTTTTGTCAGTGTTTCTCACCGATTCCTTTTCTTCCCCAGACTTAAGCCACTTGAAACCTTGGAGAAATTTTGGTTTTGGAGATTAATTTACTTCAGGAATTTTGACTTTTTCTTGAACTTTGTCTTAAAAATTGGGTGGTTATCAAACGTCTTATTCTTTTTCACCACTAAGTAAATTCAGCATAAGGACTGTTATGTGGAGGGTTTTATTGAGAATATGACTCAAATTTAGCTTCTTTTCTTAAGATTACTGAGGTATTTATAAATGGCATTGCAGAAAGGTGAAAAAAATCTCATCAGAAGAAAAATGCTCTCTGCAGTCAAACCTCAGTAAATAAAAGACCTAAGCTAAAGTATGTTAGTTTTTACTTTAAAAATTTAACCAATGCAGTTAATACGATGTTTACTAGTAGTGGGTCTTGATGAAATATTTTTAAGTTAATTGTGGGTTCTGTAATTGATTCCATTTTAATCAAAAACCATAAATAGACAAAATAAGCAATTTGTTCAATTAAAAAAGCACTTTTTGCCGCCGAATTACTGAACAGACAGAAGAGCTAAGCAACAAATATTTATTTTAAATGTATTCAGGTTATTGAACCATCAGATTGACGCAAATCACTTTGATAATTTATGTAACTTCTTTGGAAAAAAAAATAGAAATGCGGACTGGACGCCGACATTAGTGTTGGATTTCTGTTCTGCTGCAACATGATTAGCATTGAGATGCTAGTTTAGGCCTCAACTCCTTTTAGCATAAGTTGCACACAACAATAGTTTTTTCCAGCATCCAATCAGATTGCTTTTTGCAGCAAATATTCATCCCAAGTGGACCAAGAGAAGTGGCTTGGTCATCCATCTTGGTTTTCCAATGGTTCTTGTTCGTTGGATTTTCAGGTGTACCAGAAACAGACAAATACAAAGGTTCCACCTTGGGACTTTTGTTTATTTTTAAAAGTGATTAATTGCGCTAAGGATTTTAGCTCATTTAAATTAATGTAATTAATTGGAATTTAAAATCTGGATAGTCAGGACACTAATTTAAATAGTATTCCATAAATACTCATAATAGATGTATAAAAACAATGAATGCACCACATGATGAACTCATCTGATCCTGAATCCCTGTAAGTCAAAGCAATCGTTTGCTTGTTCACAGAAACAGACCTGCGGCCATTCACGGTCTGGTTTTCTTCTTATCTAAATGTATCGCCTTTAAAAACTTCTTGGAGCTGTGACGGTCTCTATCTGATAAGGAGGAGGTAGGAGTTGAACATCTGAAGTGCAGTCACTGGTTTATGCAACTTAACAGCTCGTCTTCTTGAGATTTGTGAAAATGAGCCGTTGAAGCATCGCCGAGCTGTGCTAAATGACACCACGCTGTACTTGTAATGAAAGACAAACAATAGTTAACCACCATTAGAAGGGCTTTGTTGATCATTTACTCCACCAGCTTCTAGGCAGCTATCATGATGGCTTTCTCTACCGAGGTCTATGGTTTAGAGCAAAGTAATATTGATTGAAATAATCAATTTGATTAATGTCTTGACGGCCGCCCTTTTGGTCATGACAAGAAAAAGAAAAGCACCGAGTAGTTGTGTTTGGATCACGTAGGCCGCTGAAGCCGAGGTGTTTGAAATATTGACAAATGAGCAACAACATTGGGAGTTTATCCAAGCAGGTGCACACACTCCATTCTTCTTTTTTATTTGCTGCAGCAGGAATGCTTTATTTTCCTCTCCACCGTTCATGCCGTTCTTTATTTTTCTTTATTTTTTTTCTCTCGTCACGATGGAAAAACAAATCCTTCCCCTTGAGCACCCGAGAAACCGCGGGGATAGAGACAAAGTGCATTTAAGGTTTGTTTGGAATAATCATTTCTTGGAGGCTGTTTAGTCTCAGGCATTCAGGGAGCTTTTTTTTTTTATTGTTGTTGTTTCTTCTCCTCTCCAGGCAGACGTATTTTTCCAGAGAGGCTTTCTAAATGTGTTGTGGATAGATTTGAATACTGTTTGTTGCACTCCATTAGGCTGAGAGTTTCGACTGCAAACATGCTTCACAACATGAATACCATGAAGTGCAGATGATAAATGGCCTCTCTGGAGCTATAGCTCTAGGAATTCTTTTATCTTCCCAGATTACTTCAGGAAGGTCTGTCTTATCTTCTAGGCGGTAAGGAAATGGAAAGAATTGGACCCAAACTAAGTGCTTTGTTGAGAGGAACTCAAGGCTTTCTCCAAAATCCACTTGGTTTGTTCTTTTTTCATATTTACTCTGAAAAACTTGAAGGTTAGTGGCTCGCTAATAAAAGTTGCGGCAGAATATTCTGTATGTTTATGTGGCACGAGACTCGGTGCTGATAAATGATCCATTTTCTCCGCTTCCTTAAAATGTCTTAATTTCACTATAAAAATGTAAGTTGGCCATAAATACGTTATTTAGTCCCACACTTTCTATGTACGTCCGGTAACAAGCTAGTTTATTTGTCAGCAATTGGGCAGCTTCTTGACCAGCTTCTTTTGCGTCTGTTTGGCTATGTGTCAAACCTATTTGTAGCTCTCTTAAAAAGCTTTAAATTTGAATTTGTGAAACCTGCAGAAACCCTGATTATCTCGACATGACTCGGCATTATCAGCAGAAAATAATGTCATTGCTCCATGATTATATGTCGCTCTGCTTCACAGCTCAGCACGACGGTGAGGATATTGGGGTCATTTTTTATTCATTCATCACTGTCGTCATCCATTTTTCCTGAAGGAAGGGGCACAGTTGGCTCCCCAGTGTACACCTGCTGACCTTTCAAGCAATAATCTTCTTCAGGGGGAAATTAGACGCTCACCTCGGCGGATCAAGTAGCTTTAGCTGCCATCATCTTAAAGAGGAAATCTCACATCAACCACAAAACCCATAGTCTGTTTTGCTGATGTCAGGCCTCCATGTTTACAGCACAACCCAGCCCACGTGTAATGAAGCGCAGGATGACAGTGCTGCTTTGTGGTTTGTAGAGCTGCAGCTTTACCTCTTCACAGGGTGAGCGGTGGGGTTTGATAAGCTGTGACGTCTAAAGAAGTCCTGCAGCTTCAAAGTGAAACGCACAACTTTTTCTGCATGTGCTACAAAGCAAATATAGAAGGGTTTTTTAGGGAATAATATAACTTCTTGATATACTTTCAAATAATTTAATAAGGGAAATCAAAACAAAAATAAAACATGAAAGTTCAGACTACAAACAAAATTTCTTTAACTGGGTTAAATCTTGATCTAGGCTGACCAAAGTTAAACTTTTATCTTATTTCATGGAAAAATCATTTTAAATCAAGATCATTTAGCTCCTTGTTTTAAATCCACCAGTTTTCCACATATAATCTCAACCAGTATATTAAGATCATTATAAATCATTTGACATCAACAGCAAGGTGTTATAAAGACTGATATCTTTCTGGTTGTGGAACATCGTCTGTAGATTAAGACTTTAATATGACCAGATGCTAAACCATGATGAGACACTGAGAAAATTCCTGCTGGAAGTATATGAAAAGTCAGACCTCTTGTACAGTTTGTACCTACCGACAAACCAAGGAGAACCCACTCGGCCTTGTGCAGGGCAGTCTGCACACGACTGCTGCACAACACCATGCAGCGAGCTGCACAGCATGAAACACATTGAGGGTGTTTAACTCAGAACACAAACTCAAGTGAGTCTTCCTGGGTCTGTGCAGCACGTTGTCGTCTGTGTGCGCTAGTCGCTAGGTAGCCATCCAATAAATCAGTGCAGCAGCGTAGTGAAGGGAAACGCAGTGTGGCCACATCTGTGATTTCGGCATAACTGAACTACAGAGGAAATGAAGCCAGACCGTCCAGTTGTGTTATTGTAGAATAAATTTACAGGCTTATTGTGTGTTGCTTTCTCAGATTAAGCTACTTTCAAAAAGGAAGTTCTTTGAACTTCACTGGATTGATTATTGTTTGTCACAAGCGAAGATGAATTTTTCCTGGGTTTTCTAAACATGGAGGACGGGACATCATTTTGAGTTAAACCTCTGATGACCAAGAAAACAGATGTTGTTTTATTTTTCTTCTGTAAATGTCTGTTTTTGATGGTCTAAATCCCAGCTGTGAAACGTTTTAATTACTGCCTGAACATTGCAAAAACAACAAACCTGTATCTGCATCTAAAACATAATCACCCGATGGGCTGTCTCTGTTTTACTGTCGGTCCACCATAACTGCGGCGTTTAAATGACAAAATACAAAAAGGCCAGGACAAAACGGTGCGTACTAAAATAATTTGCTCAATTTCTACAAAGATCCTTCAAACATATTTGATACCCAACAAATGTTGGGTATCATTTACACTTTTTATCCCCACTAAAGTCCTAATTGGCATTACTGCCTGTTTCCTATTTTGAGTCCAAAGATTAATTTATTTTGAAGGGCAAGTTTGGTTAGAGACCTCAAAATCAATTATATTCATCTTTGGTTTATTTATTGTATTTATATATTTTAAAATGAATAGAATAATTAGGTCATTAGCAAGGCTCTGGAGAACTGATCTACACAAGGAGGAGGTAATTAAGCCATTTCATTCCTGTGTTTTGTACCTGTGGCACATCAAAAAACTGCAGGACAGAGGCCCTCGAGGACTGGAGTTTGACATCCCTGACCTAAACCTTCTTGTACAAAATGATTTAAGTTCTTGTTTAAATAAGAACATAACCAACTAATTGCCTAAAAGGCAATAACGTTTCCTTTCGTTATTTTGAACCAGGTGAAGCTAAAACTTTACCACTTGAGAAGTGTTGGGTGAAACTTATGTACAGACAAAGGTATTTGCAAAATGTATATATATATTTTTTTGAAAGTTTTAATATATTATGATTTTTTTTTTTAACAAATTGCCATTTTTGAGTTTGTATAACCCAGTTAACGACTAATCTATTACCAAATTAGTTGACAATAATTCGTGGTCAGTCCAATTAATTGTGATTATTCACCCCAGATATACTTTTGCTTCGTCATGTTGATCTGCAGGTTAAAACACAAACAGGTTTGTTTCTAATGCCACAAAAAGTTAATTTCGCACGGCTTTGCATCTACTAGTTGTCACAGCAGAGAAGTGTAGAAAATGAATATCCCTGCTAAACCTGGTGAGAGTCCCTTCTGATTGGATCACTTTGTAAGCGCGAGATACATCCCCTTATTTACAGCATAAAAAATGTGACCCTGATGAAGTAAATCAGTTCCAAATAGCATTTATGACCAAGCACTACAGTTCATCTCATCAGGTAAAAAGCATGAGCCGGGCCTCTAATATTCCTCATCTCAGTGTTGTTGTAATGACAGTGTGCAGTGGCTGGACGGCTCTCATGATGTGGAGTTATTGCTCCCTTCCATCACTGCATCTGCGGCAGTAGGCTCGCCATTTCCCCCGCATTCATCACCATTAAGAAGGCAATCAGCAGAGCCGGAGCTCACAGTGTAGATGGCGGCTCCAGATTCACCCGCTCATCCTCAATCACCTTGAGCCCCCCCTCCCCTTCCACTCGGCCGCCTCCTCCTCCCCAACACTTTATCGAGCTCCGTGATCTATTGAGGGAGAAAGCTGGAGCCGTCTTCAAATAAAAGCAATAACTCTCCGCCTGTGGAGGACGAAATCAAGAGGCAGGCATGTCCCAGCAAGCCAGACAGCCATCCTTCCCCGCCTCAGCTGTGTATATGGACATACGTTTCTCATTCCCCTCTTCCCCCTTCGCCCTCTTTCAATCCGACCTTCTTCTGTGCTTGGCTCCCTACTCAAGTTTATCATCAGCTTCCCTGCTAAAATGACTTATTGCCTCTCCTGCCCTCGTCTGTCGGCCGGGCTGAAAGGGCCTCCCAGGAAGAGATTAGCAATCCAATAACTCGTGGAGCATCCACCTCAGCAGCAGGTGCTCCCCGGAGGAAATGCTGATGAGAGCAGCCAGGAGTCCATAATGCCAGGCCAGGCTCTGTTTACCAACAGCAAGCCGCCTCCAAGAGTTGGGTCATCTCAGTGCTGTGCTACAAGTCAAAAAACAACAACACAGAACTAGTTTAGTTTTTTTCTTTTTCCACTTTTTTCTGCTGTTGCAATTTTAAACATGTCCAAAATCATCTTCCAGTGTCTCACATTAGTGTTTACATGCATTTAGTCTCAAACTTTTATTTTTCTGACTAAAATAAAAGTTTTTTTGCCTTAGTTGATTTTGGTTTCCTCTGTGACCATGGCAGACGTCGACTTGCCACGATTTTGCTGGGTGATAAATGATCACAAACGATGTTATTTTCAGACTATTTTCAAGTAATATATGATAATGGCATTCTAGCACAAGTTCTCAGTGACTAAAAACACTGGAACTGGAAGATATCTTAAATATTCAAGATAAAACACAACCAAGAAAAACCACATATAACTGTAACCATAAATATAAATCATATTAATCATCAAGCAAATACACATCAAATGTGTTGATCAATTTACTACTAATCAATTATGAGCTTTTAGTCTTGATCTAAATAAACTCAGTGTTTCAGCAGTTTTGCAGTTTTCTTGAAGTTTGCTCCAGATTTGTTGTGAATGCTGCTTCTCCATGGATGAATAAAATGCAAAATATCAACATGCATTTCTAAGTAAAGATGAGAATTTACATAAAACTCAAATAATAACTGTAGACAAGTTGATCTAAAGCCCACCAAAATGCCTCCTTATAGAGGAGATAAATGTGAAATTTCAAGGACTATGAATGCTTCTCCACGGTATCATATTTATCCTCCAAGCGTAGAGATTTTGATAAAAGATCCCCACAACCAGCTGCTTCCTCGGTCCATCCAGCTGTTCTCTTTCTTTACCTTTTCATCAGATATTAAGGCTTTAACAAAAGACTGGCCAAGCACAAACTCAGCACAAAACAAACCGCGGGTGCACTTTTTCTTTCTGTGGCCAACACAAAGGGGATTAAACATTGTATAGTGTCGCTGCAAGTCATCTCCCTTGTGCATAAAATCCCTCCTGGCTTTCTGCTGCGGGCCGCGCGGTGAATTTACACGCTCCGCTTGCGTTATCTGTACTTTGTGTTTTCTTCAATTTCATGGGGGCTTGTGTTTGATGATAAAGAGTCGGAGTTGGTTCCTTAAGGCCAGCTTATTTTGAAAGGCTGCCGTACCGTTTGATTCACAGTGTGGAGCAACTCTTCCCTCAGCAGTTCATATTGTGAGGAGTCATCCCAAACTTGTCCATTTTGTCACATTGCAATCCACTGGCATGGGACTGTCTGATCTGGGTAACAATGGAAAAATAATTTTAAAAGTTGGTATCTGAGATTTGCAGGTTTCTCATTTTAAGCATGGCTGCTGTAGAAACATCCTCCAGAGACTTTGACTACATTTCTGACATTTATACAAACTTTGAGGAAAGCTCTATTTATGCTATAAATAATCAGAAGAATGCTTTATATTTTCGTTTCACTCATTGGTTTATGCCTTGTTGTATTTTTATGCAGATTTTTGTCCCAAATTTCCTCTTCTGACAAACTTCAGGATTCCCCAATTATTAGGATGACCAATCAGCTAATGTGGATACTTTTGCCCGACTCCTTAAAAATCATAATGGCCTTATTATTGCCAAATCAATCATTTCAAGAGTATTTATTTCACGGTACATTTAGTTAATAAATTAGTGATTTCAATTTGTCCCTCTTGACATTCCACAGAGACGATAAAGTACCTGCTAGCTGTTGTAACGTGACTGGATAAATCTGTTTTCCTGGCACTGCAATAAGAAACATAGAAACGTCTCTTAAAGATTACAGTCACAAAATGATTTCTTCATATCTTTCTGACAGCTTTCAACCCACACTGACCTGATGTCCTGTGTTTCTTTGTGCTCCCATAGAGATGGGATCTATTTTTTGATAGCTGTTTACAGATGAAACCTCGGTAACGGTGATAAAAGCGTTGCCTTCCCCATGCCGTTGGCTGTTTTCCTTCCTCTGTAAGGGAAAGGCCATGAAGCGTCTGGCGAAAGCGAGGCACAGGTGCTGCGAAGGATTGCTTCCAATCCAGCGAAGCACGTAAACCCAGGAGGGCCGGAGCAGGTGCAGGGATGCTAGTCGAAGGGCGAGTCGAGGTCCCCGACAAATGGAGACAATCCTCCCGTTAGCTGTTTCTGCTGTAAATGTGTTCGGTCTAATCTGTCCCCTGGCTTTCCCATCTGTGAAAGTAGACCGAAAACAACATGGCGTGAAAACCGTCTGGGATGAAAGACGAATCAAAACGTGATTCCTGAATCGAGAGATCAATTCGGAAGGCTGAGAAGCGATGCGATGTACTGTAAAGAGACGGCAGCGTTACAGGTGTCTAGGGAAGAAAGATGGATGCTGATCTGCAGGCTTTGGCACCCAGAAGTGGCATGTGTGCCAACAAATGATAGGCCTTTGTCACAATACAACAGACTGTGGTGAAAAGGCGGGATATTAATTGTGACAGGCATGCCCTCCTCTTTCATCTGCCACCACTGAAAGCACAACCGTCTAACAAGGGGAATCCATTCCTGACGGGTTTCATTTTCTTCTCAGTTTAGCAGAAATAAATAAAAGCCTCAGTAGGAAACCATTGTATGCTTTGTCTATTGTTGACAGTGGAAAATTGCTCCAGTGATGTTGCGTTGCTGTTTTTTCTGTTAACATGTAATTTATCAACATTTTACATTTGAAATGTTCTGATTATGGCTTAATAATGTTTCTTTAGAGAAGAGAAACACAAATTTTCCAGTGTCAGAAAAGTGGAATGTTACAACATTTTTCTTGTTTTGTTTCCTAAAACAAATGTTAAGCTTCTGAAAATTGTCAATGTCTGAGCACTCAGTACTTGATTGGAGCTCGCTTTGCATGAATTACTCCATCACAAATGTGCGCAAACAAGAAAACAAACAATTTTGTAATTGCAGCATTTCCAATAAATAAGAAATGCTATTAAAATCACACATGAATTAGTTTGATCATGCGATAGGTCATTCGAAATCACTCTGGGTCATCATCCTCCTACCACATCCTGTCGTTTTCTTTGTATTTTCCACCAGTAGTATCGTGCAGCACGGAGGCAATCAGCCTTTGGTTCTGCTGAGGTCACTCAGAGTTGACTGTGTGGCTCTCCATTCTTCTTTCGGACTGAAACCTTGTTTTTCCAAGTGAAATCCAAGCTTTGCTCTCATCTGAAAAGATAACTTTGAACCATAGAGCAACAGTCAATTTCTATTTCTTTCTTATTAAAAAGGTGTGACCTTGAAAAAGCTGATGTGTAGCATTCATCTGTGTTTAGAGGTCGGCCAACTTTTTTCTTTAGTAGATTTTGATTGATCATTCTCTCTGTCACACCATGTAGTGTTTAGGGCAGTTTTTAGTGCCTGCTATGTTTGAGTTGAACTTTTCTGAATAGACGAAATAAGAGATCAGTGTGGAAGTAGGAAAATATTTAACTGTAAATCTTGGTCAGTCACAGCGTTGAAACCAACTCCTATCTACTCCACATGGTTGATAGGAGCAATAGTGGCAATACTTTCACAACTATTGCAAGCTTTTTAATAATCAAAGAATCGAAGTGATGCTGCAGATTTTTGTTCAAGAGGAAGTTTTTACCAAGCCCTTCAGCTTTAATGTTTCCCTATCCACATTTCTCGACAGTAAAGCAAACGTTTTAGGTTTTCTGCAGCAAGGCGTCTCCGCTGTGTGCCTCTGGATTACAGATTTGGCCTTTTAATAATCGATACGTGCGTGGTTGTCGGAACAGATTAGTAGCATAATCTCCACTGTATGCCTTTGTAGAGCTCTTAACACTGTTGCACTCAGAAGCAATAAAAAGCTGAGGCTCGCTGCGCCTGCAGCTAATGCCTGTCACCATATTGGTTTCCATCGACTGGAATCATGGAGTTCATTTCCAACCCCTCGGTGTTGGAGCCTCTTGCGTTGAGGAATCTTATCTTTGATGCTATTTTTGAAGTGACATTTTTGGAGGAACTTGACATTTGGATCAAGCCGATGAAAAAGCTAATTTGACAGCAAAGTTTTAGAAGCGAAAGGTGTGTGTGTGTGTGTGTGTGTGTGTGTGTGTGTGTGTGTGTGTGTGTGCGTGTGTGTGTGTGTGTGTGCGTGTGCGCGTGTGGAAGGAGGATGAGAGGAATTATTCTGAAGAGTAGAGGTGCATCCAAACATTTTAATTGTACCTCCTCTGATCTTTCTGGTTATTTTGGAGGCAGGTCACCATCTGTTGTAATCATGCCAGAACAATGCCTTTTTCCCTGCTTAGTGAGGGATGAAATGCTGGTTCCTCCCACACCCCTGACTGGATTTTTAGTCGTTTTCCGACAGCCTCTCTGGAATGTTATCTGAACACCGTGTGCAACCAGTGTGACACGGTAATTACTGGAAACAGACAGCAGCTGGGCCTGGACGCAAAGTCTTCAGCTGCACGCTGTGTGACATCACAATTTATATTAATTGGACGGGTGGGAAGCAACTCTTTCATGTGCAAATCTGTGAAAGAGAGAGAGAGAGAGGTTGTCTCTGGGTTGGCGAGCAGCAGGCGGAATCTGGGGCTCACAGACGAAGTCTTTGTGATGTTGAGACGAGGCTGAAATCAGGTTGAAAACAAAGTTTGACTCGAGCTTCAGGTGAAAGCAGAGTGCAAGTTGTGAAAAAGGTACATCTTCTGTTGGAGCTCTTTGGGAGGGAATAAGAATCTGCCTAGTCATTCAGTCCCACTTGGTTTTGGGCTCTGATCTTGGCAGCACCCGAGTTCATCAATTTATAAGGTGAGACTACAGTTGTGCTATTCCTGAACTGTTCTGGAAAAATACGGATTACTAGCGACAAGTGCTAGTAAAAGCCTGCAGATACTCCAAGAGAAAAGCGCTTTTCTATTGGAGTATCTACCAAATGACAGAAATGTTTTCAAAAGTTATTGTGTGATGAATAAGTCAACACGCAGTCCTGTGGTTGCAGGACATTTACACTTGTTTCCATTAGGCAGATTTATTTTTGAAATTCCAATTTGTGAATTTTTATGGTCAAGGCAGTGAAAAGCATGGTCAGGATCTAATCTAGATTCCTCTAGTTGCATGTTGGAAGAGGACTCAACCTAATGTGTGTACTTAAGTGAAAGTGGGTGAAGGTATTCTTGCCCTGTGAACACTGACAAGAACGCAACGTATCAACCTGGTCAACATATTCATGCTCTTGAAATGTTTCTGCTGCGGATGTATCATGTGATGTCCACTGGCTGTGTCAGGAATAATTTCCTCTCTGGCTTTGTGCGTCTGCCTCCCCAAACTCGGATATTTGCCAGCAGCACTTGGAAGCAGAGAGCTCTGTGCACACTCACCATCACATAGACCGCTCCTCTATGGCACATTCCCATAAATCATAGAAACTGCGTCTCAATTAATCAGTGTCTGTTTTGAAAAATTGATTCAATAAATCAGTGGACTGCGACACAATTCGTCCACTGGGCTCCGTTTTGTAGCTTCACAAATGAGCGACAGATGAGAGGAAATGTTCATAAGTACTGGAAACCGATAACGTAGTGGAGGTAAATAGCAACAGGTCTGGATACTACAAGCAAGTCGAGGTGCTTTAGCATAAGATTAAGATTTAACAGTGTTGACTTTATTTATTGGGTCTGCTGGGAAAGATTTGCAAAAAAAAAAAAACTTCCAAGATAAATTCAGCAGCATAAATTCACACTGGAAAAAAAGTTTTAAATTTGAGTACATTTATTCAGTTGGGTTAAAATGTTTTTTTTTTGTGTTTTTTTTAAAGAAATGACTAGATTAATAATCCTGTTAAAGCAAATATCACTGAAGCATTAATGTTAATTAATTCACAACATGATTCTAGCCAACAGGCCTTTGAAATGGATTTTAATCATTTTTCTGTAACGTCAAAGGGAAAGAAAAAAGGATTTATATGGAGAGTCAAAATGATGTATGTATTCTGACATAATCATTGCTGCATTTCACTCCAAATGTCTGCGTGCTCTTGCTTACACAGAAAGTCTCTTTGGTTGCCTCTTTAAATATTGTATGTTTATGTTGAGTGACCACAAAGACGTAACTCGGGGGGGAATTGCTTGTTTGCTGAGAGCTCAGATTCTGTTGTCACAGAGTCTTTGCATCACTTTGTACAAACCGTTCATCTGATCTGACTGAGTTTGAGTCTTTTTCTCTTTTGGCCTCCATCTTGGCACAGAGAGAACATCTGTGAATGTTACTCTAAAGTCTTGCTACAAATCATTTAATTGGATATACTCTGAACTAACACGATTATGCTTTGATTGATTATGTGCATTTATGGTCACAATACTTACATGTACCTTCAACTCAGCTTTAAGTCTTTTTACAGACTTTTACAGATTTTTGTCCAGGATTTCGTATTCAGGTCCATTTATGGTTTATCATCTCTGACCAGCTTTCCTGTTTTATAAGGGCTTGGTGTAAATAAAATCCTCCCTTATACACCTGGACATCCCCACGTACTTTGACGTATTATTCTGAGTTACGTTTACTTTGCAAATACTGTCCCATTCAATGTTTGAGCGTACCAATTTCCTAAATGTCTCATGACAAATGACTTCCTTTCCTGCAATCCAAATGGGTACTCATAAGTTTGATGAACTAGATGAATGTCTAGCCCAGTTTCTTCGACACCAGGGAAGCCGCCACACACTTATCAGTGCTGAACCGTATCAATTTCATGCCATGAAAAGTGCACAGTGTACAAGTACAGTGTCGTAAAAAATTTATGTGGATTTATCTGGGCAGTGTTGGCATTTGGTTCAACCTCAACCTCTGCGTACCTCCGAGTACGAGGAAGCATTTAGTCTTTTTTCTTGGAGGATTCTCACATGCACCATCGAAAATATTGACATTGGTGTGGATGTTTTTGGCAGACATCTGCATTGAGTTCGTGACAACGGTCTTCATGCTGGAGCGTTCTCCTGTAGGCGTTCTGACCCCATTTTCTGCAAGCCAGAACATTCTGACAAGTCATTTCACCAAATTACCTTCTTCCACATAGCTGCAGGGTCCCAGAACTACTTCTCTGATTGTTCTAGTGCAGCTGACTCGCGTACCGTCGTTTCCATCGCAGGAGGTTTTTTCTGATTTCTCCTGAAAAATGTAAAACGGAAACAAAGATTTCTGTTTTCTGTTTCTGGTTTAAAAAAAAAAAATGCAGGAACTTGCCACACTGCACATAAAATTAAACCATAAAATTAAACCACTCTTTGGTAATTGAATGAAATTCATCCGCCTTGTCCTCACAAGCCTCATCCTAATTAGAAACTTAAAAACTGTGAACACACAAGTGGAAAATGATTAAAAGAACAGTTTAGTGCAAATGGAAAATTACAGTGAACCCTCTTGCTCTGCTTCAAAACGTCAGTGGGAACTTTGTTAGCAAAGGTTAACCCGGTCATTTGAATTCAGCCCACAGCGGCTCTAATTTATTCCCAAAGCTCTGCCATTCATTTATGGATCTCCTCCATATTTCAGAACAAGGAGCCGGCAAGACTTCCATCACATTGAACGTCATTTGGAGCAACGGCAGATATTTGTCTCTGACACGCGGACACATGCAAACTTTGTTTTCCAGAAGCTAGAGGGAAAAATGTACAGTTTGAATAAAACATGATCCTCAAGTGGCGTGGGTGCATTAACACGTCTCAGCCTTGTCAACACCACTTGGTCGTTTATTTAAATAAAACATGGAAACCTTGAATCTCTGCCTGATGCTCTTCTACAGGAAGCACATTCGCCTACGTCTCTCCCATAGATTAATGGATAGAGGTGGAGGACCCATGTTGTGGCTTTGATGAGGCAATTTGTATAGTTCTGAAAGAAAACAATGGCAGTTCATTTTATTGCAATGCAACTCTAGGGACACATCAGCACGGCTCCTTCTCCGTACAGTGTGGAGCGCAGTCTGACGATAAATCAAAAGAGGCTCGTGTGCCAGGAAAGGGTGGCGTTACGGCTCACTCCTTAATGGCCCCATGTGTTGCTTGTTGCTCTGTTTGGATGCCGAGTTTGAAGCAGATACTTATGTTCAGCTGTGAACACGAAGCCAGGGGTGGTTACCCTGTTGCTTGTCGCATGTCCCTGTGGGCGTGCACTGAACCGACGGATGGATCTGTTTCTATCTTTTTTCCTCACCACTGGGTTTCTAAAGATCTCATTTTCTAGGAATGGGAAAACACGATTACTCCTAATGAGCCATTAAGTGTCTAGAGAGACGGGGTTAGTCTGTGTTGCAAACCAGGTTTTTTTTTCCCCGCTCAGAAGTGAAAATGATAAACGGGTTGTTAGAAAAGTCGCCAACCTTTTTGCAGCTGAAAGCTGTCATTCGAAGAACTTCTGAGAGGGCCAAAATTAAACTCTGAGAGTCAAAAACATTAATATAACAATCAAAATGCAGATGTTGATCATTGTATTGTGATGTGCACAAATTTCTGAGAATAATTGCTAAGATTTAATACCTGTGACACATTTTCCAACATAAATATTATATTTATCTACTTTTTTTTTTTGTAGTCCCCAAATGGAAGCCAAAAGTTATCAAAAATGTTTGTGGCAAAAAAAAAAGATAGACAACACATTCCCAAGCTTTAGTTTTCAGAGGCATACCCTCAATGTGACGTGTCGCATCGTTTCTTGAGAGACTGATTTTCGAGAAAGCTCTTGCTTGCGGCGGGCACATGAACGCCGCCGCTCTGGACAGACTCAACTTAACAAACTCCCCTGTTAAATCCGATTTCCCAGGCGGGGCAATTAGTGAAGAGATCTAAAAACTGGCCCGTGTCGCGCTGCGCTGGTCTGCCAAGGTGCTGTGTGGAGAGCAGAGTTTAGGCAGAACTTCTGTGGTTTTGTTTTTCAGACATTACCTTTTGTGATGTGAGAAAGCTGAATAGTGACCATGAATATTGTACTCCTTTAGTACGACAGTGGACTGATTGCAAATAAGATGGATGTCAGAAAGAAAATATTCTTCTTCCCAAGAAATTTTTATTTTGTTTCTGTGCCAATGACAGTTTCTCTTCATTTTCTTTGATTAACTATCTACAAACCGTTTTTTTTTTTAGCTGTACATTGCTTGGACAGTTTCATAGGATATTACAAAAATGTACAAAGTAGTAATATTTCTAGACTTCTGAACAAAACGACACGTGTGCTTAAAAGGTCTCTTGTAGTTTAATCTTATTATGTGACGTTTCAAAGACAGCATGTGACTGAAAACTACACGCACGACAGTCTGATGTAAAGTTATTGGGGGCTTATGAAAGGAAGTGTTGAGTGAAAGTAGTGATCAGCTTTACTACACAGTAAAACAGTTGTTGCCAGGGCAACTGTGAAGGCTTACTATGTAGTCTTCATCATGAAGAGACGTAAACATGGAAGCGTTCCTCCTCATCAGGACAAAATGTTGAAGAGAACGGTTCTCATGTAAGCTCAGCAGGAAAAAAAGCAACTAAGTTGGTGCATTGATTTCTGTGATGCGGCAGAGAGGCGTAAAAACAGGAAGCTTCTCGGATGACCTGCAGCTATGGAAGAGTTGTGTGTGCAGATTTCTCTTTACTATGAATGCCAAATGAAATGGAGAGGCAGCTGCATACTTGCATATGAATTAAGACGGTAGGAAAGAAAGGACAGAGTGTCTGTTTTTGTTTTTAAGCAGTCTTTGTTTTGCTGTGCAGCATCTTTGATTTCATAAAATAGTTTCACATTTATTTCTGTAGCATTTAGCTCCTCGCCTGCGTTTCTGCAGAAACATATTGTGTGACCGGCTCAGCTGTTAATGTCCCCGTGTTAACAAATGTGGTAGCGAGCGAACATTAGGGTTTGTGCCAAGGCCATCATTACTGTTGGTGCTGAATCCGTAGTGGTGTGGGGCTCAGAGTGGATTTTTCCATGTGTGGGCTTTTCTTAAGCCCTCCAGAAACCAGCAGCTGCTCCAAGTCCCCTCTTCTCTAATTGTTGCCAGAAGTGTCAAAAATTGCTTCTGATGTAGTTTACAGGAATCACTTAGCAGGTTATGAAGCTTGTGTTTTCATTTACTTCATTGTTGTGATGCGACTAAAACACTATTGATTTTAAAAAATATTTAATTTGGAAGTTATTGTATAACAATTGTTTTTTTAGTTGGATTTTTTAGAAGAATGCAGCATGCATCCAGTGTGAGATTGTTCATTTAAATCAGACTTGACAGAAGACATGAGACTTGTGATGATGAGAAGATTAAGACTTTAGATTTAATCTGGGCTTGTAAAATTTTTTGTCGCGCACTAAAAATTGAATTAAAAAATCCAACTTTTTGCAATCTGAACTCTTATTGAGAATTCAGACTTTTGAAAAACTAAAGTTATGTAAACATTATTTATTTCTGGGATGTCAGTACTCTAAATAAATTTTGAAATTATGATGTCTTTGTCATGTTTGACCCAATATTATTTAGCACCAGAGGAGACAAAGATTTAAAATATTAAGAATGACTGATTGAAGAAAAAAGCAGGCAAGTCAGATTTTTTTTTGAGCTCTAGAATAGCAGCAGCAGGCTCCAACAATGAAATCATTCAGTTGTGCAGAAAGAACAGAGATGTTCATTGTTGTCTTTTTCTAACAGCCATCAAAAACGAGGCCAATAATTGAGCAGAGAGGAGGCTGAAAGCCTGATGATGATGCGCACCGCACAGCAGTCTGCTTCCACTCTCATGTTTTGCTCCCTCTCAGTGTCATTTTGTTATTTCCATTAATACTGTTCCTCCTCAGCAAGAACTCAGAGGGGGATCAAAAATCTGAAAAAAAAGACAACATGATGTTTCTTCAGTATACTATCCAAACTCAAAGTAAGAATCCTGAAATGTCGCTTTTGACTATACTGAACCGGAACATCCGAAGGAATAAAAACTTGAGAGGAGTGCATTCTGAAAGGAGAGGGAAAAAAAAGATGCTGTTTTGCACTCCACTCATCCTCCGCTACGGCTCCATGCATACATGAATACAGAGAGCAGTGTGAAATCAGTGCGGCTAAGAAGTAGTTTGGCACAAGATGTTGCCGCTAATCAGTTCCCTCAGCCACCGTCCAACTCTGCATACAAACCAACCTCACACACATCCCCCCGTCTCTCCTTTACCCCCAACAATCTTTTCGCCTGATATTTCCCCCTGCAATTGCTTTTCACTATTCATTCATCGCCCACACAATTCCAATGGAAATATGTTTATTGCACAATGCGGGCACTAGATTTCGTTTTGCATATTGACAGGCCCCGGCTTAGCGTTATTGTTCCCAAATGTTTTACGCCGCGATCTCATCCGTCAGGAATTAACTGTACTTTTAAAATCGACTCTTTTGCTTCTCCGACATGTCGGCATGAGACGTTTTGTCAACAAACTAAATCTGTCGCCGTATCAGTATGAAGGACCCGGGCCGACTCCTGAGAGAATGTTTTAGGAAGGGTAATAAAGGCAACGGAGAGCACTCCGGGGAATTTCCCGTGGATAACAATATTTCGCCCCTCCCACCCCCTCAACTTGTAAATTGTCAAGCCGCCACAAAGTGGAAGCAGGTTTAGGAGCGTAGGTATGCTTTAAAAAGGCCAATAAATAAAATAACACCATAAACGTCCAAATGGAGCGTCTCTCAAAGTTGTTTATGCTCGCTTTAAAACAAACTGCAGTTTCATCTATTAATAAAGTGGATGAAAACATGGAATCAATAAAACAAAAAGGGAAAAAAAAAAGAAGTGCGAGGCGTCTGTTTTGAGGCATGAGCTTCTATCGTGTTACAAATGGTAATTTGAAAGAAAAACAATCTTTCTACAGTCATGCAACATATCGATTATTGCAGTTAACAAAACACTTTTACACCCACATGCTCAAAGGGCACAATCTGGTTCTGGATGAGGTCTGGAACAACTAGTAGAGCCTTTTGACTGATTGTTCTAATTTTACATTAGCACTATATTTCTAAGAAATTTGAACCAAGCTGTGATTAATTTAACACTGATGCCAAAATAGGCTGACAAAATTCCTAGAGGAATTTAGTATTTGTCAGTCAAAACTCATTCTGGTAGTGTTTTTCATTTGACATGCTCAAAGCTGTACTATAATGACAAAAAACTAAGTAATGATTAATCTTTCCATTTAAAAGAGAACTCTAAATTATTGCATATCTAAAACATGAAATCGTGTCTCAGTAGTTGTGTTTCTATTGGCCATGAAATTGCTGAAATTGGAATTACGAAAATAAATTTGCTAAATATTTAGTTTTTCGTAAAGTTTTTCCTGTCTGTTCTCAGCAGTAACATGGGTCACTATTTCTTTGAAAGTCTTGCTTATTGAGTGCACTTTCTTGAATTGGAGCCCAAATCGGCTCTTGATTAAAACTCCCCGGCTGTTTTTGATTCCACACTTCTGACGCTTTTGCTTTAGACTATATTTAAGCTGCCCTTGGCTTGGATTCCAGGTGCAAAACGGCATCTAATTGTAAGATGTCTCCTCCTTGTCAGCTGTTGCTGTCCTTAATTGGAAACCCAAAGAGCTGACACACTCGACCCGAAAGCCGATCCATAAAGGCAAACCTTCCTTTCACCAGCCTTGTCACTTACTTCATCTCACCGGCTCTTCAGTGGAGCTCGAGTCACCATCAAGTGTGATGACCCATGAATAAACCTGCTGCTCAAACCGCGTGGAGGAGACATCGGCTCCAGATGTCAGTCTGAATACTGAAACACGGCTCCTGTTTTGTCCCTGACATTTTTCTTTTTCACAGAATAGTTCTGAAGGTAATTAGAAAAGAGATCTAAAATCTCTTTGGTTGTAGGAGTGCAGCAGATTGGAACAAGAAATAAAAACTCAAGAGTACTCTTTAGTAGATGAAGGGCAATCACGCCGCCTGTTCATTATTTGCTGATTTTAAGGAGTCCTTCAGCTGCCTCCTATCCAAGTATGGTGCTTCTAATGTGATTGATCATCGGTATAAATTTACAAACTTGGTCAAATACATTGCTGTGGAGAGTACTGACAGTTTCTGATATAGTTGGAAAAAGCCACAGGAAGATTTGACAAATACAGACCTGCTGAATTTGAATACCTTCGCTTAGTGTGTAATTTGTGTGATAATCTTTCTGCATGGAGTTTCTATGTTCTCCCAGAACATGTATGTTTTGAGCAACCAAAGCCATTCAAGTTGTGCTAATTGGTCACCTTGAATTGTCTGATTGGACTTGTTTGCATGTCTCTGTGACGGACTTATGACTTGTTCTGGTCGTACCCTACCTCTTTGAGTTTGGCACCGACCTCTTCTTGACCCTCTAAAGATTGTAGGAAATGGATGTATGTTTGACATGTAAGGGCCCAGCATGGTGGACCAAAGTCAAAATGTTGTTGAGGGGTCACGTCATTTCGGGATGCTCGTTTTCACACGCACCCTTTAAGGGTCACAAGACACGCCAACTGAGCTTGGAAATATTGATTGATGAAAGTTTTATTTTCCATGTTATCACACACCAAAATAAACCAGAAGATACCGGTCGATGTATCTGATCAAAATCAGGAGGAAAATTGTTTTTAGACCGTATAGAAAGTTGGGATTATTTCAGACACTTTTCAGAGTGGGCTTGGTGTTCCAGTTTTATTCTCCCCTAAGAGCCATTTTCTGCCAGTATGATTGGTTACCCAGAAAAAAAAAAGCATTGGCAATAAGTGGGAAAAAGTGCTATGTTGTTACAAGCGCTCTGTGGTGGTGATGTGTGTGTTCGGAGGGCTTTGGAGATGAGATGGTCCCTTCAAGAGATTCTTGGCCATAGACACAAGTCCTTCTACCCGACAGCTTGATCCATCATTGCGAAACTACAAATGAAAGTGGTAAAACAATTTCTCCGCCGTCTGTTTTTACCCTCGACTCATCCCAGACTCTTGCTCGGTCAGCAGACTCTTCTACCTGTTGACCTCTCAGCTCTGGAAAATGACTTCTTCCCTCATTTTCACCGCCCTGTCTCTCCCTGGTTTTCTTCTGCTCTTCGTTTTTCTTGAGGTCTTTGGGAACCAACAGAAAAATACAGACCGATAAGACTTTAATGAACCACATATCTTTTATTCCTTTGATAATGCACTGCTAATGTGTCATACAAAAGATTGGCAGAACAAAGGGAACCTAATTACCTGAATAATTTAGACTTTGAGGAATCGGGTCATGATTGTTCCTTCTACAATGCTGTGCACTGGATTTATGGATCTGAGTCAGCTTGTTTGGTGTAAGAGCGTCTGCCTCACTGTCTCCCATTTTGCTAAGTTAAACTCGAATGGATTTTATTGAGATTTATTGTGATGGACCAGCTCATCGTATTGCATATTTGTTAGGGATGCAATGCTTTCTTTGAACAAACAGTGGAGAAAATGGTCAAAATAATTATGCTGACAATACGAGGAGTTTGGCGGTTTTTAAACCAGGTTAACTGGATTTTATTGTGACAACGAATGAAATTAAATTTATCGAAATAAATGACAGATACGAGTCATGAATTTAAGGACATTAGATGTTATTTGTCGCAAAGGATTTAGAATTTGATTTGGACTTTTATACCAATAAAGAGTGTCTTCCCTGCAACTTGAACCCTTTGACTTGATTGTTTTACACCAAACAGAAAATGTTATAAAGGAAAATTCCTCGGTGTGCCACTGTGGATGTGTTCAGCCTGCTGCATTCCTTCCCATTTGCCAATATTTTCTCCTGCTGTTGCTGCAACAAACACACACAGCTCATACTCTACTGTTTACCTGTTTTTCTTCTGCGTCCTACGGAGACGGCAAAACCTTCGTCTGTGTTAGAGAGGTCCTGTCAGCCAGCGCCATCAGGGAGCTGAGCACAAAGTCGGGAAAAGCAGGAAAAAAAGTGTTTATCAGCAAAACAGTTGGTTGTCGAACCACAATTTTTAGATCCAGACAGAATCAAGTGTCTAAGTCTGATTCTTAATTTTAAGCATGGAGACAATAGCTGTGTATCTATTGCAGCTGTGCGCTAAACGTCGTCTATATTAAAAAAGAAACACAATTTTGCAATTGTGGTTTTTCCTGTAAATGAGAATCTCTCATTTAGTGACGGGATAAGTCATTAAAAAACATGCTGCGCCATCATCCTGGGGGAAAAGACATCATCTTTGTCGTCTTCCAATTGTTGATTGTGCATCTTGTGCGACATTAAAATAGTGTTTCATATCACACAGCATAGTTTTGCAAAACGCACTTATTTTGATACGGCTGAAAAATCTCTTCATCAGCTGTTTTTTGACACAAAATGTATAAAAACACTTTTTTTTCTAAATGAAGTGTTTTTATTAAGCAAAGTTATTTTCGTAAACCTGCACGCATGAGGCAGTATCTGGCGCACATGAGGACTTTTTTGTTTTTTCCTTCAATGTCCCTTTAGGAGCTCTGAACATTATAGAAGCAACAACAGCATTGATTTTTGAGGTATTTTGAAGTTCACTTCCTTCTTTTCTCAAACAAAAATATCTCAATTATTTCTCATGTAACGGCTTGTTTATGGCTCCAGATAAAAAATGTAGGATGTTGCTTATTAGTAATTTTAGATGGAAAATGTCAGTAATGGTCATACAGAGAATAATTCTCAGATGTTTTATAAGTTCTCACTTTTAAATGACAGTGGAATATCTTCATAGTAATCTGATAAATGTTTGGGTTTTTAGCATTTTGGCTCCTGTAACAGTAAGAAAAGGTTTTCTCTTAATCCATGGAATGAATTCTTGTTTGCAAGGTGCTTCCCCTGAACTGCATTATGGATCATTTGTGACGATTGAACAGCGCAGCAGGCTGGAAGTGCAGACAGGAAACCGGATGACACACTTTCATCCATTCACACCCCTTATTAGCAGCTCGCTGCTTCAAATCGGTGCGCAAAAACACGCTGGTGTTGAGCGATATAAATGTGTGTTGTTTGGCCACAATCTGGTGTGCCCATAAGCCTCCTGCCTCTTCTCCTTGTCAGACATCATTCTTCCAGCATATGTTCAGTTTTCTTTGCAGCAGCACATCAAGCACTTGGAGGGAGGGGGGGGGTCGATGCCTAGGTGGCACTTTGACACGCTGTTTCCAGCTGACAGCTTCAGGATAATCACTTCAACACTGCCATAAAATTTCCTAATAAGCTATTCCCCAAATGTCAATCTGACTTTACCTGCATGAGGTGTGATTGTGGATTTATTTATTTTTTTTGTTTTTTTTGTCTTGCCCCCTACCTCTACCCACATTTCCTTCCTTCCTCTTTTGCTGCTGCACACCTCGCTCTCTGATTTGACAGCTGTTGTCCTTAATTTTCTCCCTGGCTATTTCCAGAGGATCCATCTGGTGCTGCTTGAGGTGAGGGACGGATGGGAAGAACGCTCACACACAGACATCAAATGCTGGAAAATACACTTGGGAAAAATGCTTTCCTGTTTCAGATTTAGTTTCTATTTCTCCTGCTCTCTGAGGACTTACTGGATCTAGTCCCAGCGAACATACTTGAACAAGTTGTGGAACAAAGACATTTGAGTGTTTTTTGAGTTAGAATTTGTAAAATATCACTTGGCAATTTTCTTATAGGAAGACATCATTGACAATTCAAAAACACCAACTATAAAGTCTTAGTTGGCCTAAATATGTTGTAATTTTCCAATGTCAAAACTCATAATTACTTCCAAAAATTTGTCTGTTATATTTTTCCCCTATGAAGATTTCCATTTTTTTACAGAGCAATGGCAGGAAGGCTAGCTTTACCCGAGTTGTTGTTTATCGTTCCAGCGTTTGGCAGGACATTAGATGTTATTATAGAGTGGCATTTAGACAATGCCACTCTATATCAAACAATTTGATGCCCTGTCTACTAAAGAAAACATCTTTAGCGAATGGAAATTACAATCCATTAATAGATAGTTCTGTACATAATTAGCTGTGCATCGATGATGGTAGATTTGATATGTCCCTTGTCCAGGAGCTCCATGATGATCCTAAAAAATAACTGTGACTTTATAATGTTCAAATACTTGGTTTTTCAATTTGCACTAACTTCTATATCGACCTTTATCAACTCAGTAAAAACCATAGTTCATGAAAAAACAGTCATGTGCATTTTAATACATGTAATCAGTATGAATATGGCTATATTTTTGTTTGAGGATGTTCTGTTTTCTGCTGTAAGATGATTTCATGTTTTCTTAAGTTTGCTCTAAATCAACTTACCTGGTTAAAAGTTAAATGAAATAAAAAAAAGTCTATTTGTATTCATAAAACACCCAAAATATAAAACTCCTTCAGTCTGGGCCTATCACTCTTATGTAAAGTACAAAATCTGAAAAAATGTTTTCATAAAAAAGAAAGTAATTTGTGGTTGCCCGCCAAAAATTGTCGCCCTGGGCTACTGCCCTTATCAGGCCTTTCTAAAGCCTTTTCCGGGGTACCATGCTGTGCGTTCTTCCTGGAAGCAGCCATGTTGGACATAATGAGCTGAAAGCAGGTAACTGGATTGGATGGAAAGTGGTGACCTGTGTCGGTGCTCCTGAAAGTGGCCAATTACTGTCTCTTTCTCTTTCTGACCGAAACTCATAACTCTGCAGCTCCACAGGGTGAACCAGGTGCTGATAACTCTCTTATTCTATCCCACTCTCCTTTCTCTTCCATGTTGTTGTGCTGTAGGCGGTTTGATTTAGTGTAGATGGTTCCTGGTTGGAATATTGTTTTCTGACAACGTGCTGACGGAGCACCTCCTCCGGCTCTTATATGGACCCGCCCCCTGCAGTGCCCCCTGCAGGCGGGGCTCTTTCATCTCAGAGGGGCTAAGGACAGCTCTAATCCTATTGATCCACAACACAGATCTCCATTCTGCCCTCTGAAGTTGGGGTTTGTGCGGAGGACGCAGCGTGAAGCAGGGCTGACTCACTGAGACGTCAGAAACGATGAGGATTCTGGAGTGGAGCTGGAAAACAGCCGGTCGTGTGTGGATTTGTTTTTTATGTTCACTTGGCATCCCAAAGTGGTTTCAGTTCAGTCTCATGGTTAGAAGTGTTGGTCTAAATACTTTAGAAAGCATAAATGAAACCTTATTAGACTCCTGTCTGAGGAGAATCTTTGTTTCCTCCTCTTATTCTCCTCTCCTCTCTCAAATTCCTTCCTAACTTCCTTCCATTAGTTTTCTTTTCCCTTCTTCCATTCTTCCTTACCTCCTCACTGTCTTTCCTCTCATTCTTTCCTTCTGTTTTTCTACCCTCCCATTTTTTCCTTCGGCCTTCCATCTCCTTCCATACTTTATTTCTTCCTTCCGTTACATCTCTTCTTCTCTCCCGGACTTCTTTCTTTTTCATTTGTTCTCTTTCTTTGTGATTATGTTCCTTCCTTCTCTTCCTTTCCTCTGCATCCTTCTCTTCTCCCCCCACCATTTCTGTCATTTTTTTGGTTGTTGCTCCATGATGAAACATCTCCCATCTCGATTGTTTATGTTGGTTGATTAAAAAGTGCATCAGACGATCGGTGAAGTGTGGAATGCGAGAGTGAGGAAGTGAGGGAACCTGAGCAGGGATGGTGTCTGTCTGACGGAGAACAGAAACGGAGGATTTTCAAGTTGAGCCTCGGGGAACTGAGCCTGCCAGACTCTGTCTCCGTCTCACCTCGTTTTGTTTTGTCGGCTAGAACACGCCGTCCCTCTCGGGTTTACTTACATCCCTCCACTTATTCCTCCTTAAACTTCTCAACTATCCTTTTTGTCCTCCTGTTTCTGCCTCTCCTCCATCCCCCGAGCATTGCAGCGGTGCTCGGCTGTGTGAAGCCAGAAGCATGTGGCAGTGCCCTGCCAGGACCAACACTCCTCCATGCCAGTTAATGACACTTCCAGACATCCCAAGATGCACATCAGGCCCGGCTGCAGGCTGAATCAGCGGGAAAAAGTCTGACTTTGGCAGCGCTCCCGGTAGCAGGGAGCATTGGAGGTGACATCAGCGACTCGGGGATGATACTGTTCTGGCAGCCTCTGCCTCCCACGCTCTGTCGCTATCATCGATTTCCACGGCGGATGTTGTGACAGAGGAGGGGGAGAGAGGGTTTGGAAATCCAGCAGATAAACTAGATATATTTGGCAGAGCCGTCAAAGTAGTCATGAAGAGGAGAGAAGGGCTTTGTTAGGAAAGCCTCTCCATACTGAGCTGATTACCGAAGCCAAAACAGCTTTTGTTTCTTATCGTTCTGTGTTTTAATACAGCCATCTTTGGAGAAGATGGATGAATGGGTATCACTCTAATAATCGGATAAATTAAAGCTTTCCATCCTCACACCAGCTAACTGCCTCGTTCAGCAGGATCATAAAAGTATGACGTGACGATGCCCGCAGGCGGAAACGCAGGCGCTGGAGCCAAATTAAATGTTTTATTATCCCCGTGATCCTCCGGAGATTTCTGCTCACACACACACAGAGTTCACCAACATGTAGCCCAATGACAAAAAGATCATTCACTTTTTTATGTAGCAACCAATGTGTGTTTAGATCTGGCCATATGTGATAGATTGTCATCACAGGTGTACAATCCTGCTTTAAGATTTGTACTTGTCACCATCTGTAAGAATCCACATCTAAGGAATGTGGGATTTTTTCCTCCACTTTAAAATTAACACGAGTCAGCTTAAATGAAGATATATTAAAAGATAATTAAACCCTAATTCATTAAGTGGATAAAAGAGCCATCCCATACTGTACTGTTAGATTAGATTACTTCCTTAAGGGAACGGAGGCTTTGTTAGGAAAAAATGTCCATAACAGTTTCTGAAGTATTGGTTTAAGCAGAGTAATGAGAGGACAATGATATCTAAGCCACAAATGTTTTGATGCGATCCCAAGTGTCCTCATTGTGCTGATGTCGGGCTTTTTAAAGAGTGCCAAAAACTAATACCTGGCGTCTGCAGATTTGTTTTATTTTTAAGTTTTGCAGAACCATTCTCTCAATTTACAGGCTGTATTTTTACGCCTTGGCAATGATAATGACAGACTGTGTTGGCTGCTGCAGCTTGTACTCGGATGCCACCCTGGAAAAACTCCAGATTTAAAATTTTACATTTAAAGCATTGAACTTCATGAGGTGACAGCTGTGTTTTTGTTTTTTGTCTGCACATGAAATGAAGTCAGATTGAAAGAGAATGTAAGATTTGTCAAACAATATCAGAACAGACTAAGCATGCTAATGTTAGCCCTCTACTTCGACAAGTAAAAGCTGCTTGGCAAAGCTGCTTACTCTGTTTTACACCTGTGCAGTAGTGAAGGAGACCTGCTGCTCATCAGGTGTGTTAGAAACCAGCAAAACGCAAAGAACTTTTATGAGGTGAACTGTTCTGGTTTTTGATGGGTCACTCTTGAAAACAAGATTGTACCTGTAAATGTTGAGGATTTTTAAAGAGACCCAACTTCATATTTTAATTAGCTAATGTGAAACAGGAAAATATTCTCCTTGTGTGTCATTCTCTAGATTTTGTTGTAGTTTGTCCATGTGTTTGGTCTTTTAAAACCTTGCTAAACAGTTTGTTGGTCCCAGGGTTCCCTTCAGTTTATTATAAGCCTGGCGGGCCACCAGGCTTTACCTATGCTGCTTTCAGGTTACGTATTGCTTACTCATTTAATTTATTTTTATATGTTTGCCTTTTTGGAGACTTTTTGGTTGGTCTTCCAATAAAACATAATTATCAAGGGATATTGTTCAAATTTCCCGTCAACTTTAAACATTTTTTGACTCAAAAACACGGCGGGTCACTTGATGAAGGTGTTAGCAGGTTTGAAACTGACTTTGAAGCATCTAAATGTACCTTAACAACAGTTTCCTACTTTGCATCCAGATCTATTTCTACTCATCAAAGATCTTTGTGGTGATTTAGAAATATTGTCATTTAAACCAATTAATTTCTCCAAAGTTTGAAGACCTGTCTCTTGTTTGAGTAGAAACTATTTTTGGCTTGTTAGCTGCACATGACTTCAAGTTTTGCTCAAATCAGAAACCATTAAAACTCATAATGGCTTTTCCCTGAAGGCGAGCGATGTCTTTGGTTTAATGATGAACAAATGCCTTTCATGTAGAGTTCAAACTGAGGGTTCCTCAGCAACCGCTAGCTGCCCCTTTTGTTTGAAGTATGAGTCATGTTATTTCACCTGCATACATAGAAATAAACACTGTAAGCTTTCAATGCATTAAATTTCATGACTGATTTTTTTAAAAAAAATCTTATTTTTGTGTGTTTTCTGTTGGTTACTTTACTTTTCAGACTATTTTTGCAGTTGTCTTTGGATATGATCCAAACTCAAATATGCTGGTATAGTCAGATGGAAGATGCAAGCAATTATATTTATATAATAGCTTTTATATAAGTATAAAAGCAATTAACTTGCATGTAAAGCTGAATTTAGCTTTTCAAACTGTTCAGCGACTCAAGAATTTTCTGCAAATGCTAGATTGTGCATGTAACGAGTCCAGCCAACACTAAAACAGTATTCCATCATGGCTGATGCTGAAGCGATAACTTCACTTCAAATTATATTCACCTTTGAAAGAATACTCAAGCACTAATTTAATTTCTATGTATTTATACATGTCCCGTAATGCCTTTAAATTCTGATTTATGTTCTGTACTTGTGTTTCATTTTGTTCCTATATGTTGCATGTTTGAAATAAAGTTATTCTGAAGGGAAACTTGAGGACAGGAAACAGAAGTACTGAGGAAACAGTCTTTATCCACTTTAAAATAAGAGCATATACGTTTCACTTGTGGAGTAATTCGTAAGTCGAGAACCAAAGCAGATGTTTGGGTTTATTTAAAGTAAATTAGTATTTCAGAATTTATCAGGAAAAACTCATTTATGACAAGCTAAGTGCGCAAAACATTTTCAAAGTTGGCTAAAGAGCTAAAGCACTAAGTGAAAAATTAGCTCTGCTATTAGCACATTAGTGAACTAAGAACTCTCACGTTAAATGTGCATAAGAGCTTTGTTAGCACCTCCATAAATCTGGATTTTAGAAGTTATGTAGAGGATGGATCAACACTAAATATTTAATAAATCTTAATTTTTTTGTGTGACAGCAAGATGAGGTGACGAGTTGCTTTCTGTAGCTTTATCTGAGGAACCAATAACTGACTAGGACTGTATCCATGTGTCAAATTGGGAAATACCGCTCAAAGACGACCAGAGAAGGCCAGGGATTAGAGTTCATCAACTCGTAACTTTATTAAAAATTCATACAGACCTGCTGTACATCTCGGTGCATTTCCAAAGGATTACTTGGAGAACCTTTCTTGAAAGGCATCTCTGCTTGACTTACATAATTTGCCTGTGATTCGCGGCGTTATGAAGTGTGCCAGTCGCCGTGGAGCAGAGGAACGTCTCATTCAGAACACTTTGTCCTTCCTTGCGAAACATTAACCTCCACCAGTCTGCCCCGGAGTGACAAGGGATCCAATCAACTTCCACGCTTTGCCAAACCCCCAATGTCTCCTTCATCTGAGACTGTGACACAAAGAAATTAACACCCTGCATATTCATCACTATTACCAACGAGGAGACTGAATTTAATTGAATATGTAACGGCACGAGAGCGAAGGGGGCTCGGCTCATTGCTTCGTTGAGGCATGTCTCAGTCACCGGGTCTCTTCGTGGGAAGATGACAAATACCCGGCTGGAGAGATGCCACTTGCCTAACTGTCCTTCTGCAGCAAAAGCTGCTTTGAGATTTGTCATGATGATAAAAAAAAAAGTCGTTTGGATTGAAGCTCCTTGCAGCAGACCACATTCAAACACTGAAGCTGCAGCTCATTCTCCTTTGCCTGGAAGTTCCAGCTTGATCGCACAAATCTTATTTAATTTTCTGCAATGAATTTTGCATCTTTAACAAATGAAATCCTGGTTTCCCTTTGTGTACTATAAGCCTGGTGGGCAACCAGGCTTTACTTGCCCTCCTACCAGGCTAAGCATAGTTAATTTTAATATTTCATACACCAGTAATTTCATACGTTTCTAAGTTTGATACATATTTGAACACTAACATCCCTTCCCATTTTGTTTCATCATAAACACCTAAATCCTAACAAAACTCAAGAAAAGCTCAACACGTTACCTTTGCTAAACATTGTGTAAATAAGAAGCCTAAATCACAGCCTGCGCTTAGGTTGAAACCCCTCAAATATATTGGCTTACAAAGTAAACGGGGAACAGAAGGAAATAAAGGATGTGTTAACGAAGCTCTTATGCGCATTTAATGTGAGAGTGGAATCAATGCTGGCGGGTTGAACGTAACACCTCATTGTTCTTAGCACTCGTCCGCTTTGTTGTTGGTGCTTCAGTGGAGTGATTGCGGCGGTTAGCTGTTAACGGGGAGGAATGAGCCCTCAACGCCGACTATTAGGTGCACTTCCAGTGGCACAAAAAGCCCACTCCAATCAGCCGCCAGGCTTAACGGAGGGAGGAGGGCTCTGAGGTCCTTCTGGGACACGGCGGGCCTCAGCGAACTGCGGGGCGTGAGGATAAAACGGCGGGAAGGTGAGGGAGCAGAGCGGACAGGCCGAGCCTTCAGACAGAAGGATGACAGGAGGAAGAAAGCGTGAGTGTCTGACAGGGATCAAAGGTGCACTCAATGAGGACTTGTCTCGTATTTCCCTTTGACGGGGCTAAACTGGTGGGGAAGAGAACGAAGAGCCAAAGATGCTGTAGATCCATAACAGGAGCTTAATCCTTTTACCTGCAGCTCCATCACTCTGTATGCCTCGACAGGCTGCAGGCTCGGCTCGCTCCAACTCCCCATATAACATGATTTGCTTTGCACTTTCCCTGAAAGCTGCATGAATTTGCAATGCAATATGTGCGGGGCACCTTTTTTTTTCTTTCTTTTTTAAATCAAGTGAAGTGAGTGACAAGCTGATAATTAGGTTGCTCGGATGTGAACGACTGAAAAGAAACGGTGAAATGTAATGAAAAGTGTGTATCTTTAAAGCCTGACAAGTAAATTTGACAATGGGGTGAATTAATATTAATAAAAGAGAGTGAGTGACTGGGTGAAATAATGGCTTTGTGAATTAAGATTCTCAATAAAAAATCGGAGCGAAGAGAGCTTGAGAGTTTGGACTAAAAGGAAACTTTGAGATCTGCAGAGTTGTGCCTCGGAGCATAAAACCCTAAAAGCTGCCTGGGAAAATCTTTTGTACCTAAACTGAGAAGTCAGACAGGAAGTGCCTGAGGTATTGTTTCAGCCTCATGATCAACATACAGCATTCCGGTTTCTCCAAATGTTGTAGGGAAAAATTAGAAATGGTTTTAACAATAACCTATTTAAACTTAATTGTTGTGATAGAAGAAAGCTGCATCACAAATGGAAAAAGTGTATCGGTTCATCTTTTGATTGAAGTTAATGTTGGAGGATACGCGTCAAATTTTTCCATGTTCATTATGTTTCACCGGATAATGCTGTGCACTTCCACCAATGGCAGCAAAACGGCTTCAGAATAATATAAAATGTATGAATCGGTGAGACGTAGCGCTTTTGTATCCAATTTGGATTCAGTGTTGTGGCACAAGTGCATTAACGCAACAAAATGTTTGCAGCCTGTGGAGGAGAGTGCATTCAGACAGAAACGGTTATCAAGAAACATGTGATTTATTTATTTTTTTTAGAAACAGTCAGACATGAGGTTCCTCGGCTTGATAATTGAGATTGACCTGTGAAGAAAAGACGACTTCTAGTTATTGTCAGGAACTGAATACAATGTCCGTCATGCTTTGTGCACGTTGCAGGTTAACCTGAATTAGATTTGAGTGGCAGTGCAATTATCTGGGTTTTATTTAGAACAATGTTAGTTCTCACAAAAACTTTTTTTTTTTTTACTTTGACATCTTTTGTCTGGATTATTTTCTTTGAGGAGTCTCAACAATTTCTGAAAAAAAAAAACATATCACAATAAACTTAATCTAAACCTCTCTATAAGGTTTTTCTTTTCTTTCTTTCTCTTTCTCTCTTTCTTTCTTTCTTTCTTTCTTTCTTTCTTTCTTTCTTTTTTCTTTCTTTCTTTCTTTCTTTCTCTCTTTCTTTCTTTCTTTCTTTCTTTCTTTCTTTCTTTCTTTCTTTCTTTCTTTCTGTTTTTTTCTCCCGCTTTCATTTCTAAAACTTAATTACCCGGCTGTCTGTTATAAGAACTTGCTCATGGTTGAGGGAACATCTTGCTGCTTTATTACCAGACATTATTCTCATAATCTACACTGATCAGTACAAGTTTGACTTGGGATGCGTAATTTGTTTGCTCATTCATGTGTCACTTCAAATATGTCAGACTCCACTAATCTCACCTGCAGAGAGACCTACCTAATTTCCACATGAAAATAGATTTAAGATAAATGTATTTTGAGATTAAATCAAGGTTCCATTTATTTTTGTTTAGTAAGGTGATGTGCTCTATGTAATAGAATATGGGATAAGAAAAATGCATTGGGCCTGAAGTACAAACCTGGAAACGCAACTAAATCGACATGGCTTATAGTAAATATGTGTGGTAATATTTTAGTTCTTTTTTCAGTCAAAGGCAAGATTTTATATGTAAACTGTCTATCAGTGCAGTAATTTTGGTCAGTGTTTCAGGCGTTGGTCAGGACTCCAGCAGCAGCATATTGAATTGATTTAAATAGTTAAGAATGATGTCATCTTGAAAAGTCTTTAATTCATATATCTAAATTTAAGGGCATGAAATGATTCAAATTTATTTAAAAAGTGTAAGTTGGCCTTGAACACAGCAATCTTGTCAATGTAGTTTTATATTTTCTCATGGGTCTTTTCTGTCAGGCAAAGTTTTGGACCGCAGACTCCCACTTCCACATGGTAAGGTGAAAGGTGGTGGCCTCTTTCTATCGCAAGGCTAAGTGTGCAGCACAATGAAGATGACACGATTCATGTTAAAGATTGCCTGAAGAGAGCCTCCTCATTAAGAACTATTCATTACCAACTGAGAGGTTACAGAAGCGAAATGGGGCGATATGACCCATTTCTCCTTGCGATGCACAGCTGCACTGATTGAAAGTAGGAGAGGAAGAGAAAAAAAATCTTATTACATTGTGATTCTAATCAGTGATGCAATTTCCATAATTTACTATACAAAGGGGGGTTGGGAGGGACTGTTTGCAATAAAGAGGGTTATTTTAAATTTGCACTGGTTGAAAGATATGAATGAAAACATAAAACAGATTTTTTTTTCTTAAATGATTGTTGAATTGTTATTAGGTTTGTCTTAATTCTACAGAAGCAAGGAATTATCCAATTTTCTCAAATTAGTTGAATAATGGTTTTTATCACATATAAACTAACAATATTTTTTGTTTCTCAATTATATTCAAATTTATATTAGAATGTAGCTGTAATAAAGTTCTTTTATGTATTAAATAGGCTATTTATCTTGAGTGTCACCGATTAGATATGAACACAAAGGGGTTTTTATTAAAAATACACAGTATGCAGATTGGCTTTGAAACAAAACATAACTTCAGTTTTTCTAGTTTTATGTTGTCGAGGCATTTCTGTTGCACCAATAGATACAGAAAGCAGCTAAATTCAGTAAAAAAACAAAAATTTAAGGTTGAATAGTGGTGACAGAAATATAAAGCTGTGCATCACCAGCATAGTGAGATCATATAAAATACTAGTGGCCTGAGAATAGAACCTTGAGGAACACCACATGTGCTATATATTCAATCAAACCTAAAACTGCAAGTCATTTGAACCAATCCCACCATTGTTGCTTATTTAACTTATGAGTCAGTAGGTAAACGTTTCTATATAGTAAATTTAAAATAGATTTTTTTTAATGCAGCCCCCACTGAGCTTCTACATGAACTCCAATTTCATATTAAAACTTTTTTGTATGCATATTTATAATGTGCCTTTTTTAAGCTCCCACGTTTAAATTCTCAATAATGAATGCTGAGACCTTTAGAGAGACCCTTAATATTCATATTTGATGACTTGATTATCTAAATCTAATTTAAATCATATTTAGGGTTTTCATAAAACAGTGCCTGCTGAAAATGTCAACCACTTATAGATGAAAGAAATGTAACAAACACAAAACAGGTATATTAAGTCAAGTGTGTCTGACTCCTTTAGCTGTGTAATTACAGAAATTAAAGCTGTTTTTCTTCATTTTCAACAGCTTGACATTAACATTAGAAAATGCTATAGGTAAAACAGAGGGTTACATTATATATCAGCTCCTCTAACTTTGTTCTAAACTGTCAGCCAAGTAAGAAGGAACCAAGACAGATGAGAGAGAAAAATGATGGAGGGAGGAACTCCAGGCTGAATGGACAAAGGACAAAATGTGTTTTTCTTCACCCATTTGATGTTTATTTCTTTAAACAAGGCAGAATAAATGGAGAGAAGCTGAATTACTTGAGAAAGTGGGAGTGAAAAGGGTCTGTTTTACCATTAATTTGTGTGGAACAGAGCACAGAAAAGACAAACGGAGTCAGGTTGACATTAATCATAGTGACAGGAGCAAGTTATTTTAAATTCACAAGAGGACTTGCACTGGGTTAGCCAAAAAAATAAAGATGGATTGAGATTTATTTAAAGTGTCTGAAGCCTGAAAGATTGCATTTACTGTATGCATCCAACCTCAGAGGCTTTCCTGGTTGAAACGGCCTGCACAACAAAAAAAAGGCAAGTTGGTAATGAAGTGGGATTGTGAAAATAGTATAAACAGACAAACAGATGGGTAAAATAAAACGGGTGTATTAATAGGGTAAGAAATGGATGGATAACGTAGAAATTGACTGACAAATGTAGGAGCAGATAACAGAATTGATAGTTGAATGGACAGATTGATTAATAAAGTGATGGATGGTTGGGTAAAGGAAAGAATCAATTTTTTCCTTGTCAAGGAATCAATCAATAGTTAGATTCATATTTTTGCACCAGTAACTTGAGTTAAGCTGAAAAACTCACCTGTATTTTTTATTTTTTTGCCCCACAAGATAAGCAGTTTCGACATTAGAACCTCCATAAATGTTTTGTCAGGTTTTCACACCCTGACCCGAAAGCGTCTGCTTAATAATGCAGAAAATATATCCAATAATTCACATCTCTGCTGATCTGAAAGGCTTTAGAGAGCCTTCACAAGGAAGAGAGCTGTCTTTTGTGCAAAGCCGGCGGGGTGTGGAGTGCAGCTTTGCTTGACGGAGACCTATGTGATCTGGATACGTGGTGGAATTTCAATTGAAACCGAATCCGCTGCACGGGGCGAGTGAAATGTGACCTTGGATTTCATGAGAACGAGCGCCGGCCGGCCGGCCGGATAGAACGGAAAGAAGGAAAAAAATAAATCAAAGTTCATTTCCATACCTGCTCCTTGTCTCTTCAGTTTGTCGATGTTGCTAACAGCGGCCGACAGGAAGGCTTTGGGACGCCTCGGGATGAACATTAATTATCCCGTCTGTTCGGTTCGTTGTCTAACCCGTATCTGTGTCAACCTTTCAGACCACACAAAGGCAGCGGCCCCCACCCCGCCGTCACAGTTAGCAGTACAGATCAGTGATCCGCGTTGTCTGAGTGGGACGTCATGGCGAAATGTCAGATCTGATGGATGTGGCTGTTGGACGTCGGATCCGGACTGAAGGGGAAGGCGATTCTGGGCGAAGTTAGTTGACGTTTCCTCCGATGCTCACAAGCTTGGTTTTCTTTTGAAGGGCGCTGGTTCGAAGCTGTGAATCATGTCGGCTGTAATCACCGTGTCAAAGTAGGAAATTGACTCTAATTTGATTGGCAGCTGATTCTGAAAGGTCAAAGAGGCCCTGCAGTGCCATCTCTGAATGTAGCAAACACCTATTAATCTCCAGAAAAATGACTTTTAATTTGCAAAACTATTTATAGCCAGTGAACCTTTTTAACATTTCTCAATTTACAATCACAAAAAATGTTCCTTAGTTGGGGTTTGATGTGATAAAGCAATACAATATGACATTTCACTGTAAAATGGAGTAAAGATAATGTCTGTCTTTGCATATTTTTCATAACTAAGAATCAGTAAGTTACCCTAAACTCACTTAGATTGGATAGAGAGAGTCTGTAAATCTCAATTTTCACAAATTCAAAATTAGCTTTCCAATAAATAAAACCGTTGTAATATTAGCTTTACATTCAGACTCGTTATGCTGCTGGAAAGTAAACTTCTGCCCCTTTTCAAATTCCATCCTCAGCATGACACTGCCACCACCCTGTCTCCCCATACAGGTCAGGACATTCACTGCTTTTCTGTTCACATCGCACTTTTGCATGCGTGTCAAAAAGCTACATTAAAAAAAATTAAATACAAATAGAATACTTTCTACGCTTTCCTTTGCGAGTTTAAATTATGGACTACGTTGTGTTGGTAAAAACAATTGAAACCTCAGCTAGATAAGTTTAGATTTAACTTTATGACCTAAAATTTAAAGTTAAATAGATCTGAAGCGTTTTAGAAGGAATCGCAGGGCTTACTTTGAGTCATTTTGATTGCTGTAGCTATTAGACGAGATTAGATTTGATGTCATTCTTTTTTTTTTTTTTTGCATCTAAGGATTAACCGTGGTATCCTTAGCTTCTTCCTCTGGCTGTGCTCGTCACTCGTTGGAGCCGACTGAACAGGGATTCAGATTAACCGTCTTTCTGATTGACAGGTTTTACATGATAAAATCAGCAGGGCTAATTTCACTTGACAAAGGAGGGAAAAGGCCATTTTAATTTGTTGCTCTACAGAACTGCTACATAAAAAACCCCCCCCAAAAAACCACAAGAATAATGCAGCACAGCAGGCAGGTTTGAATTATATAAAGCTTTTTAAAAAGCCGACATAGTTATGATTCCTTTCTGTATTGACTGAAACCTAATGTGTGTTGCTGCAACTTAATAAACTAAAAAATAGAGGAAAAAGACAAATCTTTATGTTACATGGTTTCAACGCCAATTGATTAGCACATTATTAGTAGCTGAAGTTGTAATAGTATGAAATATTTTACTACTACTACAGATTTTTGACAAAAAAAGGATTTATGCATCAAGATACTTAATATATTAAGACTGCATATTTAAATCTAGTCTTTATTGAAACAAATATCTTCTCAGGTTTCTATTACATCTCTAATTGATTGCATTAATGAAATAAAACTGGGTTTGGAGGTTCATCCTTCGGTCTCCAGAAAGAGCTGCTCTATAAGCTAAAATCTACATAAAATGTTTGTGGTTGTAATATGACAACATATGACAGATTTCAAGGGGACCCCTTGTTGTTGATTTTGTCCAGAAATTTTGCACGAGCGCACAACGCTGGAGGACAAAGAGGCGACTCTTGCCACGGCGGAGCAATTCTGTTAACAAATTGAAACCTGAAGATGTATTAATTTAGTGCAGAACTGTTGGAGAATAACTCAGAACCTCTCAAATTAGTTTTCTTTTCATGCCAAAGGCATGAAAAGAAAACTAATAATTTCAAAACTATTTTGAAATTATTTAGTGATCGCTGTGGTAGATTAGCTGCATCTGCTATTTAGCTTATCTACACCGTGGAGGTAGATTAGCTAATGTCGACATCTGCGCTCATGATGATCTGTCGGAGTTCGTGTGTAGTTCGCCTTTTGGAAAAAATTAACAAACCGAAAAACGCCAAATTCCACAGCACATCTACATGTTAAAGTTGTCAAAGTCAAGCAAACATAACCAGCCTGCTCTCTTATTCCTCACTATTTGTTTCTTAAAACGTTTTTCTGACCTTGCTATCTCGTAATCATGGTATTGACAATTAGTAACAAATCACTGCATTCCTGTTTTGTTTATATATCAGACATATATTTAAGATTTAGCGCATGATGTTGACAACTTAACAGCTAAAACAATTACCAGGCAGCAGCTTTTTTTCCTGCCAGAGGGGATCTGCAGTATGTCTATACTCTTTAGCTCCATCTGCAAGGAATGGAGTATCTCTAAAAATATAAACGAGACAGTATATCATCTCAAGAGTTCTGAGTAATAACCCAACCTACTTTAACTTGGAAAATGGAAGATGAACATGAATTAAAAACAAGTTTTTGCAAATTACGCCCCCAGTTTTCCTTTTTAATTGCTCGCGAAAACGACGGTAATTAGCCTGAGACTTTGTAACTTGATACAATTACTGTGAATCCCACACCCACTGGGTTCCTATGATTCCCTTGCTCTGCTCTCTCAAACGGCACCAAGGTGGCCATCAAGTTTGGGCGGGGCTCGTTGCTCATTAGACTTCTGAACGATACCCACAACACAAACACAGAACCTGGTTCTGTTCCCAAAGGGGAGACGGATCCAAAGCCTAATGACTGTTGGCGGCACAAACTAAAGGTGCATTTGGTTTCCCTTTATTATTTCTCATTGTTGAATAATTAAGACCTACTGTTATTTCTCAGCCACCCACTGTAATGATAGCAATAATTCACATTATGCTGATTAGCACTGTGACGAGGGGAGGGAGGCGTAATGCATTCCTAATGGCACATTTCTCCCATCATCGGAAAAAATCATGTAAATGGAAAGCAGAGGCATGATTCCACCGCGAGGCAAAATGCACGACAGAGACATCTGAATTAGCTTCTGCAGTGAGGCCGGACTGCTCTGCGTTTGTAATGCACTAATAAGTATTCCTCTGCCTCTGTTTAGTTAGGTCATTTCCCTCTCTCCATGAGCCATTTTGGAGCATGAGCAGCTTGTTAATGGCGGTGTTTGATTACTTCGGATCTGAGCTGACAGCTGGGTGAAGCTTCGATCGGGTTGCCGACTGCCGAGCAACGACAGTCTGAGTCCACTGGCTGGAAGTTTTCTCCCAATTACTCGGCTCGCCTTGCAGACGTCCTGGGGAGTGCGAGCAGAGAGCGGACTCGATCCTCACTGGAACTCATCTTCAGATCTCTCTTTTTCAAAAAATTTTTTATTTCGGGGTTTCCTTTAGGCAAAGCTCGACAGTAATGTCAGTCATTTTCACTCTTGGATCCAAAATACATCAATCTCCTCAGACAACTGATTCACAGACTGCATGGAGGAACATTTTTTTTTATCTTTTTTTTTTCTGTTGGCTCTGACAGATATGGTTTTGCAAAGAAACTACACTGATAAAAAAGTTTTCAAATATAACCAGCAGCATTTGTTACAAATTGGTATTGATGTGGCAATTAAAAAAAAAACATTTCAGATTAGAAATTGTGCAGATAAGTTTAAAACTGTACCTAAATTATGCAAAGTTTATATGAAGTTGTATTGCTTTCCTACATTGACTATAAGCCAGGTCTAGCTTGTGCTAAGTAATTAGCGGATAACTTTTTTTCTTATACAACATTCTTATACAACTTTGACTTTGTGTCTTTCATGCAACAATTTAAGCAAACGTTTCTTTTAAATTAAGTACAATTGCTCACCCATGTATTTTGATCCTGCTCCTGGATAATGGTTTGCCGTTTCTATTATCAATTGTTACTAATTCCTCTCATATATCCAGTCACCTCACTGATCCCGGGAGTGTATAAGCTTCTCTTTGCTTCTGCAGTTTGCCAATTAAAGTCCCTGCTAATGGTTCTTTTGCCAAGTCTTTCATGGGACGTTCTTTCGAGGATTTTCATGGATTACTGGGGTTCCCTGCTTTACTGCTGCTGCTTTGGTTAATGCCTCTGCACCTGCAAAAGAATCACAAAGTGAAGCAGTTTGTTTCAACAAAGTTGTTGCTGCGGATTGAAATACAGCTCACATAGATTGATGCCATTAATGTCTACTGTAGTAAGTGTGAAGAGATCTGTCGCTAATATCTACCATCCTCAATGTTCCTCAATAGTTTTTCACTCAGACATATTTGAATATATAATGTATGAAATATTCCTCTGTACATTTCTGTAGCGATACATGTCTTAAATTTCATTATTGATGGTCTTAAAAAGGTCTTAAGTCTTAAATTTGACTTGGTGAAGCCTGCAGAAACTCTGATTAACTGTAGAGACTTTACGACGTTGTATAAAGATTCGACAGGCCGTTCCCCCGCCCAAAGTGTGAAGACTGAGGGATGTACGGAAACCCTCCTGGTCTGTACTGCAGAGGTCACGTTTTTCTGACAGTGACAATAGATCAGTAAAAATATCTTGCTCAATATTTTCATATCAGGCGTTCGAGGTCTCAGCAGATCAGGGAAGACACTGAAATGTGAAAGTCACGTTGTTGCCAGTCAGACCCGTATCAACCGGTGACATCGTCAACGTAAGAGACGACTTGAGAGCCCTCTTGAGTGTTTTTAGGCGCAGCATTTGCAACCAGAAGCTTATTAATCAAGTGAAAAAACCCGGTTTGATGGAACAGAATTTCATTTGACCTTTTGCAGGCGCAAGTGGGTCTTGAATGATAAGTTCTGGTGGAAGATCGTTCCGTCTTCCTTCGTGTCTGTTTGTTGTCACGGCGCGAAGATAGGAGAGGGGCGGCGGCAGCGGCTTCGGCATACTGATGAGCCATCGACTTGATTGCACTTAAAACTCCAGTCGAGATGCATTTCAGTCGACTCGAGCTGTGTTGGAGTTCACACAAAGGAGAGGCTGCGTTTGCATGTGTCCAATTTGCCAGTGCCTCGCTGATCTGTTGTCTTTATCTCCTGACAGAATGGGTTCAGCTAAAGTAAATCAAAATTCATTTATTCATCTTTATGGGATTTATTTTCTACAGACGCACAATGACGTTTCGGTCTGAGCAAAACGCGTTGATAAAGTTATGAATCCGAGCGTGCCGGTGCCGTTTCTCTGACATATCCAATCCTGTAGTCTCCGCAGATCCTCTGACCTTGCTTTGTCTTCATTTTTTTCTTCCACCGACGGTGTGAATAGACGACGGACATGCCGCGTCAGATGACAGCCAGCGGGGTCAGGTACGGCATGCTACACTGACCTCAGTTTGCCCGCCTGTTTGTCAAATCACTGCGTAGTCGGGGGTTAAGCCTATTTCTGATTTTAAGAGTCTCTTCATAATAGGCTGACACAGTGGATGTCTACATCACCGAGCTTTTAACGGGAAGGAAGCCAAAAAACAGGGAAGAAGGCTGGAGTTATTCTTGCCTCTGAGACACACTCCTGCATTCACAGAAATGGAAATACACCATCCAAGAACAGTTTTGTTCCAAAAACAAAGCAAAAATTGTCTAAATGATACCTTAGGGAAGCAATTGTAGCTGCCCATCAATCTGGTGAGGTTTGTAAAGCCATCTCCAGACCATTTGAAGCAGCTCCCGCCAGTCGTTTCAGTGCTGAACAAGCTCTAAAAGCTTTGCTCAGCATGTTAAAACATCGACGTCTGGCCCGTTTAGAAAATAGTTAACAAGTATGATTTGCTTCACTTAGACGTTACAATAGTAGAAAAGCTGCATCTGCACAACAAAGTCGACTTTGAGAATTTTGTTATTTAGGCCAACCAAATCATAAGGTACAGAAATATCTGAGTTTCCATTGACCATATAAGTCCACAATTTCACATTTTGATCATAAATTTGCTAAACTGAAGCATTTACTTAAAAAAAAAAAAAAAACTTGTTTTTTTTATATATGCAAGTTTTGCTGCTAGCATGTAACGGTTTCTCAGCAATGTCAAAATGAGTTTATTTGCAAAACTGCAATGGAGAATAAACTTGTCATTTTAATTGAGCTTCTTATTTAATGGTAACACTGCAAAGCAAAAATTGTTGTCTTCATTTGTGAAATATTAAATTTGAAGCGCCTTTGTGAACATTAATATACTAAGACTGAAACGATTCATCGGGTTAATTCTGATGAATCATTTATCAAAATAATCATCCACGAATTAAGAAGTCGATTAATTGTTAGTCTAGACTGAAAAAAGAACATTTGCTGTAGAAAAAAATTTTTGTTCAGAGTAATAACTAACCCAGAACTACAAATATGTTACTGCATTTTTGGCAATGATTTTTTTTTGTTTTGATTATTTAAAAAAGTAATTGACTTTTTAAAAGCCTTTTGCTTTAAAGAAAAATCTGGAGAATGTGTCAATTTTTTTGTCCAGTTAATTGTCAGAATAATTTATTACTGCAACAATCTCTATAATGTACAGTTTCACTATATGTTCTCAATTGGATTCATGTGTGGAGTTTGACTAGGCCGTTCTAAAATTTATTCGTGCTTAGATCTAAACAATTGCAAAGTAGTTGGGGCTGTATTTTTTTAAGTTATTGTCTTGTTGGAAGGTGAAACTCCTTTGTTGTTGTTTTTGGCTTTCTACTTCTTGATCTTGTACTCCTGGCTTATTGGTTCCCTCCATCCTTCCCCTGCCTGTCAGTTTGGTGGACAGCTGCGTCTTGTTCGGTTTGTGCTCCTGCTGTACTCGTTACAATCTGGGATGGCGGCGTGAACAGAGCTCTGTTGGATCTGTCTGCCGTGTCTTTGGTCTTCTTGATGCCGTTTGTTCACTAATACCTCTAAGGGCTCCACCGAACAGCTGTCTTATGCTAGACTTTACTAATTGTGCACGTTCTGAAGGCAGTTGGTTGATTTTAATAAGGCATATCAGAATCGAAAGGCTAGATATTGTTAGATTTCACTGCCTTTCAATACCGTCCATGCTTTTGTCATATTTTTCAAACATTTCATATTTGTGCTCTGTACTTATCGTCTGCCACATAAAACACTAGTATGATATATTGACGTTTGTGGCACAACATATTCTCTCAAGTTCCATAGACAAATGCTGGACTCCCTTACTTGTGTTTGCAGTTAGATTTCAACTTTTGTCAATCAATGCATTCATTCTCCTTCATAATACTGAAATCACTAAATCTTCTGTATATCAGCGCGAGATGACTTTTGTTGGGGATTGGCACTGTAACAAAAGAACTCAATTGAATTAGAATCGACCCAAGATGGCTGCTCACTTTGATTTAATTCCTCCAAGCTCCACGTTTCGTGATGTGAAACGCAAAACAGAGAAGACAAAGAGAGAAACGTACGAGGGCACAAAGCAGCCAAATGCGTTCCAGCGCTGTGCGTTTTGTGTCCATCGGCGTCAGCTGGGTGTCTGATAATCAGGGTCGTGAATGGACCAAACCATTTCTGCAACTGGAGGAGATTAAAGTTGAATATTTCACAGAAAGAGAAGGAAAACTGCAGTTTCGGTGTACTGGAGACTACTGCAGTCATTCAAAGTTTTCCCTCTGACAAGTATTTCCTCTCCAACATGCCAAAACGTGATGTGTGCCATGGCAGGTGGGTGGTGGGTGGTGGGGGGGCTGCAGAGAGGAAAGCAGCATGCAGGCAGCAGTAGAAATGCAGTGGGAGGCAAGAAGTTTTGGATTTGGAGTTTCTGTCAATATGTCCCATATATATGTTGTATTATTAGGTGAAGGCTTTATTTTATGCTAAGAAAATATATGTGATATATACATATATTACCAAACAGTTATCCTTGTAATAAAGAATAATGTCTTGGGTCGATTCTAATAAAGAATAATGTCTTTATTACAAGAATAGTGATGCTTCCATCGCCACTCTGGATAAATGGACCTGAATTTTCCATTAAGAGCTGGAGACATCACAAGTTTAGCCTGGGCTGGACGTCCTGTTATTCTTCAGCGCAATGTTGCAGGTTTAACATCACAAGAATTAAAATGAGCAAGAATTAGAATGTTTCGTGGGGCTTGAGCTAGCATACAGCCATGCCTTTCACTTAATGTGAGCTACGACTGCGAAGCTTTTTATTAAATCTGCAGGAGGAGTCCTCCACAAATGAATTTGAAAGTTTACCCGAATTCTCGTCTCTCCACATCATCCTCATTATCTTCGATGACAGGGTGTAAATCCAGCAGTTTATTCTTGCTCTTGGCCACTGAGGCAAACTGTTGCTCAGGTCTGTTTAAATAAGACATAAAGAGCAGCTGTCACTCTGTTTCTATTTGCTGCTCAGTTACATGCGGTCGCCTGCAGAGACGGAAATGGTTATCTTCCATATGTCAGATGCTCCGCGTGAGCTGAAGTTCAAATCCCCTACATATGTGAGATTTCTCAACGCCACAAGCAGGGGACTCTGTGGAAAGGTCACCCCTCACACTAAATGAAGGAAAAAGGCCGGCCTAAGCTCCACTCTCCCTCCCACCATAATGTTTTTAGCCATTAGCGAGCTTCTGCGACTGCCACTAACTCCCACACACCTAATCACCACTCAGCACGGCAAATTAATACATGAATCATATTACTAATCTGCATGTAATTTGCATTTTAGCCATGAAGAGTATTTTAGCATGATGTCACTTTTAATTGCAGCAGCTCCTCAGCCAAACAAAACGTGTGTTGCGTCTGTGTTGTTGTGTTCAAGGGCCTAATTGGGCTGAAATTCCCGACTGTTGAAGAGGAAAGCGTCACGTTGGGAACGTTTTCCAAATTCACTTTGTTCGTTGCTGAGAAAACCCGGCAAAGTTTCAGTTTGGTTGAAGGTCGTTTTCAAAAACCCAGTGAAGAGAAAACCCTGTATTAAACCCAGTGAAGAGAAAACCCTGTATTAATGTATACAGATACATTAAATGCATCTGTATACATTAATACAGATACATTAAATGCAGGTATTGAGATGAAGTAAACAAATGCAGAAGCAAAACGAAATGTCCTATGACGTCTTTTGGGTATTTTTAGTACATTGTGTGTTTTTGTAGAAATGATACCGAAAGGAAGTAAAAAGAATAAAGACAATAAAGCACCATATAATAATGGAAAAAAATACACAAGTGCTGCATAAAATGCCTGTGGAGTTTGAATGCATGGCTGATTCATTTACTGTCGTAGGTTAAAATATTAAGTGGAAGCATAAATATGTCAGTGGAATCGAACAGACAGCTTCCCCTGTTTTCTTGGATCAGCACCAGAGAGACTTTTTAAGTACTTAATATGTTAATTTAAACACCCAAATGCAAGTATGTGCTTCCTGTTTAGCTAAATAGTTGGGATCCTTCTAGAAAGATGATTTTAATCCCAACTTAAAAGAAAAACGCTGTAGATGTTGCCTAAAATGTTAGTCATGCAGTTTCTTTAATGTATTTTATTGGGATTTTAATTGATAAACTAACAAAATGAAGAACACAATTAGCACAAACAGAAATATGCATGGGATGCAGATTTATTATTAGAACTAGTCAAAATCCTAAAAAAACAAATCTGATATAAGTATGTTTGTAAGTCTGTGTAGATGTTCAGTGTTCATCCATCAGCCTGTTGGTGAAATAATTGAACGTTATGCCCCATAGATTCCAGCTTTGCATAACTTCTTCAAAAGTACCTCAGAGGGCACTTCATCATGTCTCGGGACCAATTTTTCACTCTTTTCTTCCAAGAATACATTACTCCACCAACTCGTACATCTTCTGTAGGTGTTTTTCTTTGAGTCATCAGAGCTAAAATCTCCAAACGTAGAGTGTCGTTTGTCATGCACGGCCTCATCAGCCAACCTCGCTCAAGTATTGGCCAGTAGTGATGAGTTGCATCGCCAAGCGACAAAAATGAAAGCAGGCCCCATATTGGATGGGGGAAAAAAAGCAAAACAAAAACCTTCGAGATGCACTTCTTGGAACGCTGTAACCCATTAGTCGATGTGGCTGATCAATCATGGCTGAATTATTGCGGGTCATTACAAACGCGAAACCCTGAATGCTGGCCTCAGGGGAAAATCCATTTTGCCGTGGTGGGAGGTGGAGAGCAGAGTGGAAAAGAATTTAGTACATGTCTGAGGATGCATGAACTCTACATAATTAATTGCCAGCGCAAACGGTAATTTATCTCTGCACACAGAACGTGTTGAATGTATTTTCCTTAAGGGTCGTCCCTTGTTTCGAGTGCAGCTTGTGCGCTTCCCCTAAACGAGCTCCACTTGACCTGCTGCTTGATTTATCGCAAGGAAAACGGTGACAGTGCGCACACACTGATGGACTGCACACCCAGAGGCAGTGATAAAACTGTTGAGTCTTTATTGCACAGTTTGGCGCCTTCACTGACTGGCATTATTCCATTTCGAGGGATTCCTTAGTGATTATGGCCTGTGAAGTACAATAAACACTCTTGGTGTCGTCAGATCAATAAAGCGACTACTTAAAAGGCTTCCAAAATATCACAGCTGGGAAGGCCAATTCTAAAAGATTGGACCTGCCACTCTAAGTGAGAATCTGGTGAGGTTTATATCGACAAGTGGGCTTGAAAACAAAAGCCACAGGAGGGTTTTGGTAATTTTGTGGGATGATTTAAGAATGTGTGTGTGTGTTTTCTAAGCAGTATAAGCTGTGAGTATGTGTTTTGTCTGATACAAGAATCACGGATAGCATAAATGATGATAACATTTTTAAACTTTTAGCACATTTTATTAGCATTTTAGCAGAGTTAACAGCAACCTGTGTGTAGTTTTGAGACAGACTTCCCGCCAGAATATCATGAGATCTCAGAGTTCAGTGACTTATTAGGTTAATGTGTCAGTTCTTAGACGACAAATAAATACTGAGTAGTACTATACTAACAAATACCAAAACCAACTGAATGCATCTTTGATGGCTCCCAAAGAAAGATTACAGCCGTGTTAGAGTAAACCAGAAGTGTCAGGAGAACTCGGCGTGCCTTTATGTTCCCTCAGTAGCTTAACTAGAAAACTAGAAATTGTGTCACCATTGAATCTGCCATTTTAAAGAGCTGTGAAGAAGACAAAAACGGAGCATTAGAGCCTCTTCTCTGTGTTGTGGTGAGCTGCAACTCGTACTCACTCGAACAGACGGCTCTTTTCCTCGCCAGTCGGAGCATCTCTTGACAAATGAAGGTTTCATCTAAAGTGAAGCTTTGGAAGCTGTTTTTGTTTTGAAATCAGTGGAGCGCATCCTCTCCTTAAAGTTGTTTTTCACTTCGCCGCTAATTTAAAGTTTTTCGGCTGACACATCCTTGAGAGGAGTCCATAAACATTCAGTCACCAGCCAGAGCCGCCTGCAGGTTTAACGGCTTCTCCCGTGTCAAATCATCACACTGCTGCTCTCGCTCGCAAACCATTCTGCAGACACAAGCGCAGTTTTATATCCAGTCACTGGATGGCCATACATACCAGTGTTTCTTGTTCGGAATGTGTTTGCCGTATGATATTTTGCAGAGGTGAGATTTTCTTGTGCACTCACAGCTTCAGAAAACAGGGAGACATGACAGATATCAGAACACAAATTGATACCTGGAAGAAAAAAAGATGGAAGGCACAGCAGATGACATTCAGTCGTGTGGATAAATTTTAGCGACATTTAAATAGCTATATTTTGAGCTTTATATGATGATATACCATCATCAAAAACATCTGGAGATGCTTTGATTCCTTCATACATATTTTAGGAATCCTTTAGTCTCCCATGGTAAGAATTCCATCCCTCTCACAGCTCCTTCAGACTAGCCAGCAGCAATTAGCAAAAGGCATTGTTGTGATGATGAGACATGCCTCTTTCAAAGTGTTAAATTGTGAAGCCAAATTTCTTTTATGTTTGATATATACAACATTTTTATAACTGGAGGTAATTTTATTTGATTGTGCTATAAAATGGTATCAAGGATGGACTCCTCCTTGCCTGACCAAAAAAACAAAATAGGTTTATGTGGAACACATTTTGACTAATGTGTGGAATACCAGCAATCTGCTGCACCGCCTGAACCAGTGGCTCCCGCTGGAGAACATGTCCAACTTTACGATCCCAAAACACCTGCACAGCCAAATATCACAGCACTGAGATGATCATTCAGTTCAATTTGGTTTATCTATATGGGGCCAATTCACAACATATGTCGTCTCAACAACATGTTAATAATTTCAGTACTCCCAGAATTAGTAGTTATTTTTTTCAGACATTGTTTTATGTAAGTTTTGTTTCTGAATGCTGCTGAACTTTGACTGAGCATGAAAAGAATATTTTTGGGGGTTTTTTGTCCCCCAAATTAAATGGTAGAATATGCACATGTTCAACTTTTAAAAATAATACTTAAAAATAAAAAATAACCTCCTGATCTGTTCAGACTTTACCAAGGAATGTTAAAGATGGATTTTAGATTTTTTCTTTCCACATATTATTTAAAAGAATGATGCATAATCATGAAGAGCCAAAAGGGTGAATCACCCCTGTTAAGCTAGCTCTCTATTTTAGGATCCCATGAACAGAATGACTGTTTTTTGTATATTTCTCCGTAGTATCAAAACAAAAAGAATAAAAATGTGATTGATTTGAATGTCATACCTGCCCATATGTGTACCTTTTAATCTGAATACATTTTACACAAGCTTCTTCTGACCTTTCTGAAGGAGAAATTCAGTAAAACGTCACCGTTAGATTTTGTCCACCTCCGTCTTTTTGACTCCTTGAGTTCCGATTCGCATCTCTAATATGAACTGAATGTAAATGCTGGTTGTTTCATTCATGTCTTGTGGGTGTGAATGGCCCATGCAACCTGAAAGCACTCACTTGGCTATTGAATGTTCAAGTGAAGAGAAAACCCTGTTGGTACTGCGTGTGTGTACGGCAGTAGAAACCCACATTTGAGCTTAACCACCGATGGCAAGCTATCAAGATGAACGTGCATGAAAATGAAAACACTGTTCCTGAGAGAGACGTTCCAGCGCAGCCTCCGCCGGTGCATTTTGTGATTCTTCATTCCTCTTGTATGGTAAATCTCCTTTGCCCACTCCTGCTCTGACTGTTTACCCCCCACGTCTTTCCTATACTCTGCACAGTTTCCATTTCCCGGAGGTGTTTTCAGCTGGCGCGCCCCACCTCTTTGAACTGGGATGTTTGATATCTGAAATGAGCAAAGGAGTCCTGGCTGGGAAGCTTTCTCCTCAGCAAATCCTCCAGTCTTTTGTGTATTTAATGAGCAATTGCATTCTCTTAACCATGCATGACTTTGACAAAGCTGAACTCTGCAGATGAATGGGCCTACCCTCCCTCCACGCATAGACGGCACACTTCATAAGGCTTCGCATTTCCTTGGCTTCATTGTGGGGGCTTGGACTTTGGGACAATGGTGTTCTGATGCTGCATAAAATTAGAAACGGGTTCAAAAGCCAGTACTTTCGATGCACATACATCACGTCGGCGTTTTGTCAACTAGCTCATTGTTCTGTCCAAGCTGTCTGACTGCGGACAGGAGCGGAAAGGCAGGAAGAAAAATGAAGGCAGGGGGAAAACGTGGTGCGAAAAACACAATAAACGATAGAATGTGTTCATCTTTGCTCATCAGTCATTTTCATGTTTTCTGCTACACCTCTTCTGAACAGGGACGCTCACATTGTGGTACTTCTCTATCGAGTTGCTGAAAATAGAGAGATAAATTAAACACTAAAGTTTCAAAAGTTTTTACCAACACAAGTGAACCACACACACACACACACATGTAGTTTGCACTCTTGTATGTGGGAGTGGAGGCTCTGGGGCCGTCTCTGGTGGCTTCAAGTGGGTTGGATAGCATAGTAAGAGCTGTGTGTCGGTGGCATGTTATGTAAAAGGAGTTGTTGGACTTATTTCAACCTGAAGGGTCAATTCAGACACTCGTGAGCTGAAGTGGATGTACACAAACAAATATTTGAGTGTGTTTTTGCTCCAAGTAAAGTTTCCTTCACCTGTAGGCCCATCGGGCAATGTTATGGTTGGTCATATTTGTCACTGTGCTACTTTAGCTGAGTGTTAGACGTTTGGGTCTCACCCCACCTTCCCAGTGAGTCCACTGAAACCTTTTTCTGAATCACCAGACCAGAAAATAGCAGACTGAATCATAACAACTCACATTGTCCCACTAAGTAGAAACAAGACATTACAGTCCATGCAGTCTGGGAGATCTTAATGACTCTAAATCGTCACCCCATAGAGCTGCCTTTTAAAAGTGTGTTTAGCAAATTAATATCATTAAAAATGAGTAAGTTTATGTGAACAGAGTGTATTTTCTCCTGTATGTATAATTACTTGTTACCAGCAGATGTCACATCCTGAATACTGAATTACATATATAGAAAAATGTCATTCAAGGAATAAAAAAGGGAATTAAAAAAATCTGGAGCTTCTACATTTGACAAAATGCAATAAGAGGAAAATAAAGTCCAATTTTATGCCTACTTGTTTTTTAAAAATCTGTAACATATTGCATTTTTGTATTTCATCATTGAGGTGATACAAGGCCTCATCTGAGCTTTCAAGACGAATCAAAAAAGGAAAAAATATGACAGTTTTCTGTCATATTTTTTCCTTTTATGAATGAAAGCTTATCTTTCATCAGCTGATGAAAGATAAGCTGATGTAATCAGTTATTTTCCTATTCACAGTGAATTTACACAGGAGCATTCAGCTCATTAAAATTATCACAATAAAAGCAGCTGCCACAGACATCTGACATCTGAACCCTGGACCCGGGCTTCATGCTTGCCAGCTGATAAAGAAACAATTAATTCAAAAGTTATTCTTTCCCAGCAGACATGTCCAGAGGGGACGGGGGTGGGGGGGATTCTGTTGGTGTGGGGATGGTAATTACAAAAGCAGCAATTGTTGCAGCAGTGATTTCTGCTCCATGTCTCACGTTATTGTGTCTGCATTTCCAATACAAACGTGTGCAAAACTTTGATGTTCTGTTAATGTTGGAGAAAAACACAATTTTTCAATCGCAAGAGAAATAGAGACTGAAATAAAATCACACATGAATAGGTTCACTCACTAAATCTGGCTATCTATTCAAACTGTGGCTGTGTTGTGACTTGTGGAAGGTCATTATGCCATGGATTGGTTATGTTCTACAGATGAAAGCAGGTATTTGAAACTATTTCAGCTTTTTGGTTCTGTTCCCAGCATTTAAATTTTGTTATTTCGCTGTATGTTTGGCTTGCTGTTAACTTGCAGTAAGAAAGCGACAGAGGGGTCAGGAAGTTGAGCCTGCGGCTGTTTATTTCTATAAACCAACTTGTGATATTTCCATACTGGCTGCTGAGGGACAGAGGTTTGAAGTTGGTTCAAACTAACTCCTTACTCAGACAAATAAATGTCAATATTCTAAAGGTCTGCAGCAGTGTAATATTGTTGAAGCGTTAATATTTGATTTAGTTTTTGCATAGCCTTGTGCTGTATAATACTGGAGATTTGATTCAGTTTATTTACATATGTTTAAATTTGCAAGCTAGATCTAGATCAGTTTATGGCTCAGGCTGTATAATCTCCCACTTGATAGATGCCTCATTCATCTTTAAATGAAGCTCACTTGTCAGAGTTATTGTTGCCGGAAGCAGAGCTGCTCAGCTTACCAACGCTGAATAGATGGAGAAGGATTCATAAAATCATTGCTTCCTCCTCTGCAATCCTCCATACCAGAAAGGCAATTCTTTTCTGCTTGTGAGCAGCAGCAGGAGACAGGAGTTCAAGGACTCTGCAAGGACTCGGATACTTGAAACCCCAGCCCTCCCCTCACTTATATCCTCACACAGAGACAATGACGGCTCCTCCTTCCACCTGCCCGCCTCTTTCTTGTCCTCCGGTATGACACTGAGAAATGAGGGCTGCTTTGACCTTGCAGCAACTTGCAAATGTGCACCTAACTGCTTGGCACTCAGCTACAACACATCCACACATGCTCCATCACGTGTTGGGGAGTACATCTGCAGTGGAATGCTGTTTTTAGGTCCTCTGTCCTCCCCTCAAGGGGTTCATATCATCACAAGGTCCAGCAGTCAACATAACCCCTCGTCAGCTCTTTTCCTCCACCTCCCTGACCATCACACCTTTAGAATAATAAGTGTGTGAATCAGCCTCTCCATTGGCAAACAGCAGTACTGTAACCCGTACCCTTGCCCTTAAGCGGGACCAATTAGCACCTCCCCTTGCTTCGGTTTTGCCCCATTGGTTGCACTGTTTTTTGTTCACGACCCCAACTACACATTGAATGTCATTGCAGGCTGAATAAAGGTCCCGTCATTCATCTCTTACAGTTTGTCTCAGAAGGTACAGGACAGTCAGATAGTCGAGGGTTCGCAAGCATTGCTCTTGGTTTAAACCGGGTTATGCCCCCTTGGCAGCCCATGAGGTTCGTCTTGTCTTTCAAGGGACACTTGAAAATGCGCAGTGCAGTGGGAGCCCCCGTCGTGGAGGCAGTAGAAATTGAAGTGGAAATGACAAACGGGACTGTGGAGCCCCAGCTGCCAGGAAGGACAGAGCTCAGGGGGGAAAGCAGCCGAGTCTCTAGAGGAAAAACTACGTGAGGAGGAGATTTCTCCTCACCTTGAAGGGAGCAAATCTGCCAGGCACAAGTCACTGTGAAAAATAAAATGCAGCTGAACTTGGATACATACTGGTTTGGGTGTACATGTATCAGTTAGTTCTAAACCTTACAGTGCAAAAAAATATCCACACCCCACGAGTCTTTTCAAATTTTGATATCCGAAACATTAATGTACTTTATCTGGATTTACCATTAGACTATCTCAAAATTGTGTTCAATTGAGCTTGAAGTAGAAATTAATCTCTTACAACCTTGCAAGGACAGGATCTGATGGGCAAGAGGTACGTAGCTGATGTAGACCGTTAGGATAATCTAGCATGGGTGTTGTTTTGTCAGAGGAAAGCAGAGTACCAGGAGAGAACCCAACCATGCAAGGGAACAACATACAAACTCCCTGCATTTGGGCCCAAAACATGTCAACCTTCCTGAGTCAATACTTTGTAGACCCATCATTGTGACGGTGTAACTCACATGGGGTTTGACTCTTTCCTACCATCTCGATTGGATGTGAAACACCAATGGCCAAACATTTTCAAATCTTGCTCCACATTTTCAATTTTATCTGGGTCTGAACTTTGACTGGACCATTGTAACACATGAATAGGCTTTATTATTAGAACTCCAGCCGCAAGTTTCAGGTAATTTCCTTCCACTGTCCAAACAATTAAAATTGATAATGAAGGGTCAATGAAATATACATTTAAAACAGTGACCAATTATGTCATGGTACAGATTACTAGCTATGTATCGATATACGCCAGGAAATGACTAGAATCTCAATTGATGTCATTTTGAGGTATAAAACTACGACCTGACTGTTAAGACATCGCCTTTTCCAGCCTGGAACTGGCTGAACATTTCCTTAATTAAACAAACTTTTTAAATATTGAACAAGATGATGGATTGCACTGAAAATATATGACATAATTTAAGCCCTATTTACTGATTAGACACTTCTGAATACAGTTGGTTCCATCAGATTTTACCATGCACCATTTTATGATTACAGCCTGGTTTGTGTTGGCCTATCACATCAAACTCCTTTTCGTCTGACTGATTGTAGCAAAGGGGTGTGAATAATTTATAGACAGTAAATCTGAGAATGATCAAAAACACAGCTGTTTTCAGCTGAAACATTCACATTACAACTCGCTGGAGTGTTTATCCAATCTTTTGTCTTTAGGCCCGTTTCCAGTGCCACTGAATGGATGGCGTATTATAATGCTCAAGGCTAGACAGAGTGAAGAAAGCTTGACGTCTTAGAAACATGAAGTTTCCACATAGGAGGGGACCTGAGCATGTAAGAGGACTTCACCTTCACTCACAGCTCTCTATCAAACCACTATGGATACGGCATAAAGCAAGCGTGTGGCTTAGCAACAGTTTGTCAAAACAGAGGTGAGTTTTGGCGCGTGTCCATAATCAGCAGAGCAGATCCAACCAGCGGTGTCCTACCTTCTTCAGAGAGACTGTCTCCTCTATATTAATTAGCAGAGTCAGATGTTTAGCTTTGATATAAACCCAGCAGGAGGAAGAGTGATGTGCTTCATCAAGAGATTAGAAAGATCAGAGCCACTGAATTCTTGAAGGTGTGTGTGGGTGGCAGCATTACAAGCAGCAGGTGGGCGTGAGCAGTGGAATAAAAGCCCAGTCAGTTCAATGACAGGGTCAGCTTAAATCTCCTTTTTTACTATTCCTTCTATATCCTAGAGTTGTTCTTTGAAATTCTTCTGATTTCCAGCAGTCGATGCTATTGGAGCCTTTGCTGGAGTGAGGAAGTAAGATTGTTTTTCTGTCTGATGTTAATCTGAGTCATGGGAAAGGTAGAAAACCTGCTTATATCGAGTCTGAAAACAGCATCACAGCTGCAAACCCTAAAGCACCTTTAGACGATAAGTGCTAGTGCTAACTACAAAGTTTGTTACCTTAACCATAAAGCACTAATTACAAACATTAGTTCTGCTAACATGGTATTTAGCAGACATGCATCATGTTGCGAGACGCCATGTTGCAACATAATATCATCCTCAAAACACACATAACTGGAAGTAGTGAAGTTACTCTGTCGATGAGCAAAACTCCAACACACACGTCGAACTTCATTCAACTGAAAGTTAACAAAACAGCCAACAAAATTAGAACTTCAAAGTTTATCTAGAAATGCTAAGGCGCAAAACAAAACAAATTAGCCCTGCTCCATAGTCTATTGCTAGAAAAAACTCCCGTGAGCTGTACCCAGAACATCAAACAAATGTCTTCAGCTTGGATTGCTGCTAAAGGTATTTGAGCTTCTATAGACGTCAACATTAAAGCATATAGTAGAAGAGCTTACTGTACGTCTCCTACACGTCTCCATTGTCCATGGGATTTAGTTTGCTGCTCCGCAGAACAAAACAGTTTCCCCCCGGCGTTTCTTTTGAAATCACTTCTATTTACGTGAGCGTTATTTGAACCTTTCAAAGACCATTTAAGTCATTGTGTTTAAGCCTGCTGCAGAGAATGTTGTGTGTAACTTCAGCTAAAAGCATCATTTACTCTGTTAACCAGAATGTCAAAAAGTTTTAGGAATGTTACTAGGAATGCATTTGCTCATGTTATCACTTATATAAACAAGCAGTATTCACAAAATTTCAGCATGAAATATGGCTTTTCTGGTTAAAGTTTGAACAGTTTTTTTGTGTGAGAGAGACAACCTTGATTCTAACTATGCTTGCTGATAAGTGCTCATTCGTAGTGCTGCTCAGAGACAAATATGCATCCGATTTATTGGGTGATAATGTCCATTTAAGGGGCATATAAAGCATCTTCCTCTTTGGTGGTGTTAAAAATGGACGTTTGAGGGTCAGATTGTACAGCACGCTTCCTAATGAGCCAGCAAAACAGTCGGTTAGGACTAATACCAATGATGAGTTACATTTATCAGATTATAGATTTAGTACTTGTCTAAATCTGTGAATGATAAATGTGGTCCCTGTTCATCGTTCCTTGAAAGGACAGACGTCTCAGGAAGTAATTAAAGTTTTCCATAAAAATGAAAATGGGATTTCTAAATGTTGAAAGCTGTTTCAAGGGAACTTTCTGATACAAAACTGCTTCTAAATAATGAATAGAAATAATGTACGTGTATGCAGAGCTTCAGGCAGCCGATAAATCTGCTGCCTGGTAAACCAAAGTAGAACTTTTAAGTTCAGCTTATTTAATTAGGATTTTATGTGATGCATCAACATAGCTTTCATAACTGTAATTTGTGAGGAAACTGTGCATTTAAAAATGCAAAACAGTGTGGGGTGCATATGTATTGAGACCCCTATATAGAGTAAAACCAAGTGCAACTTTGGAGCTCATCTAATTTGCAGACTCCACCAGTGTGAAATTTAATCTGACAGACTCCAAAAAACCTCACAGCTGTAATTGCGGTGAAGGTTCCTTCCATAAAATGTCGAATCCTGGGAGATGCATAAACACGGAGGTCGCATTTTTCAGACTGTTCAAACATTTTACACTGCATCGTTTTCCTTCCGCTTAACACTTTGTGTGTCTATAAAACACAATTTGTGCTGGTAATACATTTGAAAGACGTCAAGGATTATTATCATTATTATTACTGACATCCTAAGAAAGTTACCGATAGGACCATACACAGGAAGCAGACTTGAAAATTATTCTGGTAGAATTTAATAAACTAATAAAACTTTTATCATGCTTGGGGTTTAACAAAAGACTTCTTTATGTTGACTTAGTTCTCTAAAATCAAACAGGAATTAATTATAATTAGAAAAAGCAGTTATTGGTTCCCCGTAACAAACGAACACGCCGGAGAAAATCCGCCACATCTTTGCAATCAGAAAACGGGCCCGGAGCTGTGTAAACACGTGTTTAAATCTGTGTCACGAGCGAATGCCGCGAGGCTCTCCGAACGTATTTGCACAGAAATAGCTCGGCTAAATTCACATCGCCGATCGTATTAGGATCTCCAGAAGTGGCTTGGAACAATCCTTTCATATCGGGCTGTTTAAAATCTAATTAAAAATTTAATGCAGTATCGCTATGAAATATTCAGTAATAGTCCATGCGTGGTATCTGCTGCCATAAGCCCTTCATCAGAGAGAGGGGTTATTGTGCATGGAATGAGAGGAGGGAGGAAAAACAAGGCTGGCAGAATTGAACAGAAAATTATCTGCCACGCAGCGTAATGACCTGCCTTCCTACGCCTGTGTAATTTAATGCTGGCTTTGCAGGTCACACTTGGTGGTTGTGTAATATATGGTGCTTTACATGGAGGGTCATGTAAGCCGTTAATGAGAGAAGCACTGATGAGGCCTTGAAAAGTAATAAAGTCCTCTCCTAGGAGAAGCCCTCTGTCAAAAGGCCACCCATCCTCTTTAGTCTCAGGGTTGTATTCCTGAATGCTCTTCTAATTTCAGCTTCTCCAAGGAATCAGCTGTTGAGCAGAACGGTGGGATTTTCAGAAGGACCGGCCCGTTTTCTGATGAGTGACTAGACCAACTTGCACACTCTTCCGTGTGGAAGTTGTTTCTCTGGGAAGAAGAGATGAGGTTAAATATTTTCTGTGTCAGTGCGGTGCTTACATTTAACTTTGTGGGAATATTTTCAGCCTCTTTTTTAGCATTTTGCATTTGGGCTATCAGACGTTATCTGTGCTTGGTATTAAAAGGTGTTTGAGCTTCCAACAAAAACCTAGCTGTTGTAAGAGACAACTAAATGCCGTTCCCTTGGATATTAGAAACTTTTGTATGTCGAACAAAAGTCGTTTCTTTCACATAAGCGCAAAGAAACGGAGCATATGGGGGTGTTAATGTCCCGCTTTAAGCACTTTGCACCAGCAGCAGATTTCAAATTATCCTTACAATGCATTTTTCAATAGACATGTCTTGATAACATGTAGTTAAGGTAGTTAAAAGGATTAGTCTGTCCTGCTTGACTGCAGTATCACTTGGCACCATGTCAAAGATAATTAGGAGTCATTAAAACGTTTTCTGGGCGAGCTCTGTTCATTTTCTGTCTCATTGCACTGAAAGCTCAGGGTCTCCATTGTCATTCAAGCAGCAGAACAAGACGATGAGGGTCACGCCATACTTTTTTTTTTCCCCCTAGGATTGTTTTTTAGCTATGAGTGGTGTTAAATCTACCATCGGTGCAAATTCTTTGCACAACTGTTCACAAACCTAAGCACAGGAGTTCAGCAGTGGCCTGTTAATTAGTGAGAAACTCACACACACACACACCGGGTGCATAACAATGCTCCACCCACGCGAACACCTACACAGCAGGCTTTTGCTTTTGGTATTTTGCTCCCACAGCGTCGCGAGTTGTTGGTGAAGATTTGCACTTGTGTCTGTGGCAACGCAGAAATGCTTTTTTTTTTTTTTTTTTTTTTTAAAAAGACATTTTTTCCTAAAACTTTTTCCTCTTCCACATTTGCTGGGGATCCGCAGACAAGGCAGAGAGCCAATGTGCGATAATTGCCTTTTTGTCTGAGCGAAACGGTGAGCCAGAAGAGGAGTTCAAGGGTGCAGCCATCGCTCAGAGCTTAGACTCCCTCCTGCTGCTGGATTCAGTTTTTCTCCCCACTACGTTCAGGTAAACAGACAGCGTGGGGAATAAGGGTGCCACTGCTCAGCAAAGGAGATCATAAACTCCTGCGATGGGGGAATCGCAGGGAACCATTAGGCTTACAAAATGAATTTTTATTGGCTGAGGTCACACACTGTGTGTTTATTTTCCCTCTGCTCTCCTTGCACCTCAAACAGAGACAAGAATCAAGCCTGTTTCTCATTTTCCACACATTTGTTTTAGGGTTTTTTTTCTTCTTCCTGTGCCTTGTTAGAAACATATTTGTAATCTCAATGGAGAGCAGCTGAAACATGAGTAATCAAATTTTACAACCTTCAAAGAGTGAATGAAGTTGGCAGTGCAACTTTTTCCGCTTTTTCAGTGGATCTTTCCACACATCATCAACTGACGCCGAACTGAATTATGCTAGAAGATTTACTAATGGGGAGCCATATCACAACAGAGTAAACATGCTAACATTAGACTAGCGCTGCAGCAAACTGCACTACATTGAGATATTGTCAGCAGAAATAGGTGGTGTCCTACATATTAGCTATATGAGTTGAACTTAGAAACAAATGAACCTAAATGTGTTTCATATGAAATTATGTCAGAACCTTATGGCTTTCTGTTAGCCCTTAAGTTTAGCTCATGTAATGATTTTGTTATGGCAAATACCAATAGTTTGCCCAAAACGTTTGAATTTTAGCCCACTCTTTGCAGAATTATTGCAATTGAGAGACATTGGACATGTGGGGAGCAACGAAACCCAACGCACAGGACGCAACAACGGTGAAAATGTTTTTCAACTTTCTTCAGTCACATGTGCAAGATCAAAACTTTGCATGATTTTCCTAATTTCACTTAGTCAGACATCGATGTGACAAAGTTGGGCCTCGGGTGTAGAGAACCACTGTGGTTCTGTTGCAGGACCAGTAGAACTGAACCCAGCACCCGATCCGGTTAGCTGTTGATGAAAAAACCCAAATTGAGACCTCAAACTCTGGGGTTTTCTTGAACTCGGTGGGACACAGAGTGTTTCTCACAATTCTCATTGAGGTATGCAGAGCAAAAAGTTTTGACACAAAGCGACATCCAATTAGCATATGCATAACGCCACAAATCCTCTTTCCTCCTCTGCTCACAGCTCTTCCTTTCATACACACAAAAACGCTTTGATGGCAGTGGGGTGTGCGGCTTCGTCACCTCAGTGTGATGTGGCGTACTGCTCAGCCCCTCGAATATTCTCTTTGATGTCACCAATATGTCAACGGCAGTCCAGACTGCGACACAGCCGTGTGTTCAAAGAGAAGTCAAACATCACGTGCAGCTACTAATGAGCTGAGCAGGCGTCATTCCACATGTACACCTCGTGTGCCCTTTGGTTTTTATTCAGCCGCTCTTTAGCTGTTCCTCAGTTCATGTTGCCCTGTGGAAGTATCGACGAAAGTGAGAGTTTGAACTCAACCACCAGATAAAGGACGTTTCATTGGAAAGTGGTGGGCGTATCGGTATTCTGTAGAGATGGACCCTCTCTGCTTGGAATGAGTCAAACATGCACTTTCCTTGAAAACTTTTTGAGCAAAAAATGGTAAAAAGCGGGAAATTGTCCAGATGGCTGCCATGATTAGGAGAAAATTGTTCTGTTTTAATCACCCATAATTCCCCTTCCAAGTTGATTTTCTGAAAATTATACTTCACTGTTAAATCAGTCAAAATAAATTAACGAAGAAAACTTTTTACACTTCAACCAGCTTCACTTCTAGGTGATATCACCATTGAACCTCGACTCTCCACAACTTTGAGCCTAAGGCATTTCTCTATGTCTAATGGTCCTTTTTCTTTGTTTCTTGGGATCACTGTGTGTGGATCTGACTGATTCATGGGCGTTTTGGTTCATGTTTGGTGCAGTAGAACCCATCCTCTATTGTTCTTGAGCTAGGAGCCTCTACAGCCTCTGTCCTCTCCTTCAGTCTATCCTTCTCCACCCATTGGTAGCTTCTCTTTAATTTACCTTTGATACATGTCACATAGGGGCTTGTCTTTTCGTAATGGTTCCTCTTGGTCCTCTACTTCCGCATTGGATTGTGAACATAGAGGATCAAATCCAGTCTCAGTCTGTTAAGCTGACTCACGAGGCATAAGAGTGGTAAAACCTCTTTGAGAAGAAACTTCGACCACAGGATAAAGTTAGTTGGGTATATGCAGCAAACACACTCATTAGATTTACCAATGGACAGATATCTGGAATAATTGGCCATTAGTCGGGTCTAGGAACACATAACGACAGCAGTGCATGTCTACATATTGGTGTTCAGGTTTCCATATGTGTGCTTGTGTATATATGTAGGAGGTGGCAGTACAGGGTGATCTGTACAGTCATTAGCACACAGCAGGTTAGTGGCGAGGCGTGGCGCTCTCCTGCAGCGGAGGCCACCAACCCCGGGCTCATTACGGCGTCTCAGTTCAGATCCAGGCCTGATTAGCTCAAGTTCGGATGACTTCAGTTTAACGGTATCTACCGTGGATGAAGAATCGGCATAACAAATCTCATTAAAAGGAATAAACCTTTAAATGGCACTCAGGTCAAACTGCAAGAAGTAAACAAGGTTAAAGTTGGAATTAAATGATGTGTTTACATTTCATCCATACAAGCTACTCCCAGCAGAAAGCTAACCAATTTAAAAATCTAAGTAAAATATAGAAGCACTAAAATGCCTATATTTCTTCTATTTTCTCTTTTTATGTTCAAACATTCTAGAATAAGATTTTTTTTTTAATTAGCTTAATTATGGAGGCAAAGCAGAAGTATTAATTATTATTCCCAGTGTGGCTATCCTTGGCTTATTTACCAACTTAATTTTTAAATATATCACAGTCACATTTAATTTTATATTTTCTTTATGGCTGTTCAAGATTTTTTTTTTTTTAGCAAAGTTAAAGAAAAAAAAAAGTCCAACTTTTTGGAGTATGACTGCTGAAAGTTTTGGAGTCTGATGTGAACACCGTTCAGTGGACAAAAGGTCGAGTTCATAAAAAAACCTTCAAGAGTTCCACATGTGGGAACTGATTAGGGTTTTGGGTTTGGGTGCAGCCTGTAGAATGTGAAAAGATCACAGGAAGAAGAATGGATTCCATTAAATAGCAGATCGTTCTGGAAGCAAACACAATAAACACTTGGAAATCCAAGTAGCACAAAACTGAAGTGGGAGGTAAATGGAACAAAACCAGAAAAAAAGCATTTTTAAGGTTTTATTCCTTTTTTCATGCATTTCTAAAGGGCAGGTTGTTGCTCATTTTCAAAGCATACAACAATTTGTGTTATTTATGTCAATAGGGCTGCTGAGTGGCTTGCCAACTGACTGAAGGGCACCAACTTGTTTTACTTTGTGCTACATCAGTTCCTTTGAAGCGACAATAAAGCACAGCTGACGGCTTTCATTAACTGGGAAGTGGAATCAAACCCCAGGCTGATTCCACTCGCACGCTGGGATTTCCAGCAGATTTCAGTTTCGCTGAGGTGTTGATGCTAGCAGGTTTTAAACCGTGTCATCAAAAACACTCCACTAAAACAAACACAGATGCTCTGCATCTTTGAAGTGGTAACGATGTGACAGCTTGTAGACTCATCCTTACAAGCTGCAACTTGTGGTAATGACCAGTTGATATGCAAACTAGCCAAACTTGTGGCAGTGTTAAAGCAAAGAAAGACGACAAACTTCAAACCTAGTTCCTACCATCCATGTCTGTGTGGCGTTGAAATTAATCAAATAACTTTTTATGCAAATTAGAAACTAATTTGCATTCAGTTCTTAAAATAATAGTCTCTCTTTTTTGCTTTCCAGTGGCAGAGTTAGGAAAGTAGCACATTAACCAAGGCATTCAGAACCAGGACAGTGTTTGATAAACAGTTATTTTTTTGCTCACCCTCTCTCTCTCTCGCTGGCAGTCGTACTTCTATCATGTAATTAAATCTAAACGAGGACTCTCAGCAGCACAGCTTGATGGGTCTTGCTAATTGGTCTTGCTTTAGAAACCATAATCAGCAGCGCAGCTTCTGGAAAATGGGCTCTGCATTGTCTCCGCTGATTATTTCAGGCTGTAAAAGTCTTGAACGTTACGAGCGGCTCCGTTCGTTCGCTGTGCAGTCAGGTGTCCAGATCGACCGCGTTCGCTTCACGTCTTCCATGTTGAATATTTCAAGTATTCATGTGAATCAGAACTAGATGTTTTCAGTCTCCTGCTCAAAAAATTGCAATTACTATTATGAAGAAATGTTTGACCAAACTCAAAAAGTTGCTGAAGGAGAAGATGGAGGATTTACAGCAACTTAAACGGGTTAGAAATAATAATTTTGCTCCAGTAGAATTGTTTTTTGGGGAAAAAAAAACATAAATAATATTAACTCCAACGTTTTCCATCTCCCAAGAACCTCCAACATGTCACTTCCTGTCCCTGCATGTTCACTTCTTGTATTCTCTTTCATCTCCTTGCATGGACAGCATAAAAGTTTCATCTTGAAGTCCGTAAACAACAGAGAGGAGAGAGCCAACAAAACCGAGTAAAAGATTTAAAAAGCGAGGCGTGACTCACGGCCTCCATCTCATCCTGTTGTCGCAGCCGTAAGCCGCATCCGTTTCCACTTTCTGCCACAGGCTTTCAAATCCCTGGGACTTTTTCCACGTTGTGTACAAATAAAAATAAATCCAGAAATGTGACATGTACTTGTCTTCAGCCCCTTCAGTTGCACACACAGTGTAAACATAGACTACTCTTTCCAATAAGAATTAAAAAAATTACTGATATTTTACTAGGCTAACTTGAAGGATATGAAAACAATATATATATATATATATATATATATGCATCAAAGTTTGTTGCAAGGAATTGGGATTATGAGGCTAAATTAGCTCTAAAAGTCGGTATGTGTTTTGAAGTTCATGTACTAAAGTGTGTTTGAACTTTGACACCAGGCTACAAGCAATCATGATCCAGACAGACTTATAGTCATACATGCAGTTTTAGGTCATGGTAAACTCACCAGATATGGAAACATCAGAACATACTTTAGTTTGTATCCAAGGTTTTTCATCAGTCTGTTCTTCGTCAAAACATTCAATCCTAATGCAGACGTTGCCTTAACAATAATCTCATTTCCTCCAATGTTCACGTTGCAGGAGGTGGAAAGAAATCTTTTTTTGTTAGAACAGTTTTTCCAGTAAAACTTAGACACTCAATATTAAGCGGGTGGTCAATGCAGACTTATGTAAACTTTGACTGAAGAAAATCTTTATTTCGCTTTAGGTCACTGGCATTTCCCAAGGCTGTTCTTCCTGTCCTTACTTGGAGTCTAATAGTTGTAGTAGTTTTGATCGATGGCTTTCGAGAGCGCAGGCGTCGGTTACTCTTTTGGAGGTGAAGCTCAACGTGTAAATGTAACTTTTTGAATATTAACATTTATTAATGCCAAACTTTGTAGGAAATTCTCTAAATTTAAAAACAAGCCACATTAGATGATCAGGAGAGGAATTATTAGCTGGATGTTCTTGTGCAAAATTATGCAGTGAGACATGATATTAAAGGTCGAAAGTCAAATCTATTCAACTCAGAGTTCATAGAGGAAATCCATAGTGTTTTACTTAGTGATGTGGATGAGGAGCTGTGTGGAAAGTAATTAAACACCTAAAACATGAGATACTTGACTTTTTTGGGCCGTGTTCGTAAATATCAGGATATAGATGTCCAAACAAAGCAGCTACCAGAGCAGCAGGAGGATTAAAACTAATTCAAACCACATGCAAAATGTTGAAACTTCAAAAACAATTATCACTGAAGGTCCCATTACCCAGAGGAGGCCTGGTGCTGAATAATAAAATGTACACACTGCTTGAATAGAATGATTCAAATGAGCTCTTTGCACAAATAATCCCTCCCCCCCTCCACCCCGACGCCCTCAATGCCAACAAAACCCCAAGAACTCAGAGTCAATAAAGCAACAGGCTGAATTATAACTTCAGATTGGATCTTTAACAAAAGGCATATTTGGAAAGTCATTTCACTAATTAATGACTGTGGAAGAGAGTGCTTCTTTTATATGCGTCACTAATCTGGTGTGTGGAAGATGTTCTCAGTCAGCGGCTCGCTCCTTTATGAAAACTGATAGCCGTACAGTGAACTTATTGGATTACAAGTATTAGAAGATATTGAGATGTGCCGTTTCTTCCAGTCCTATAATATTTAATGGAATTTGCCTCATTGTTTGACTTGGAGTGGATTTGTAGAACACTATGTAACTCATATGTAAGGCATTTCTGAGAGAATAGAGGGGGAACTAGTCGGTACGCTCCTCTGTGCATGCGATGACGAAAAGCACTGTTTGGCATTTAGGAGATGGATAACTGCAAGTTCTGTAGCATCTGCTGCATATATCAGCCGATACATCAGATTTATGGGTCATAAAGTTGTTGTTTTTTAAAGCACTAAAACGACGGGTTTCGGGATGTGTGAAACAAATGTGCGTCGCAGCGGCGTTGACTTTAAACAGCACATTCTTAACTCCTGTCTGTGAAAGCTGCGAGCGAATGCGACATCCGGCCCATCACTTCCTGCAGGACGACAGCGCGACTCATTAAAATGATACAATGAAACTCTCGCCGCTACCTTTCTCGAGGAAGGATTTTTCTACCAGCCGCACCAGCACTCAGTCTCGTGTGTCGACGTTGTTGCGTTTCCTGTGAAAAATGTGTTGCGTTCGCACGGCGGCGGAAACCATAGACTACATCCTGGTTGTTTCTGTAAACGTTTTAAATTCACACAGAAGTGAAAAAAGATTTTTGAACCCATGAAAGTCTGATTCAACCAGCATGAGGCTATCTTTTATCTCCTATTTTTTTAATGCGAAATTGAACCAAAAATAGGAATTTCTGAGTAATGCACTACTTTGTGTTTGTGCCATTAATGTTCTTATCAAACTTTTAGAAGGAATCCAAACATTTCTTCTCTTGTGACCGAGCCCTCCAGCTTGTGCGCATTATGAATCCCGTCTCCGTTCAAGCAATTCATTGATAAGCATAAAATACAACCGCTGTCACACTCCGAACCAGCGGGCCTGAACGGCAAGATGGCTTCCTCTCCATCTCGACACGCATGCAGTGAGTTTATCTATCAATTCTTGTGTTAATTAAAACGAAGTTGCAATGAGCTCTGCTACAAACCGCAATCAGCCGTAATTAAGCCGATGATAAGATGATCTGGAGACTCGGAGCATTGATTATGGGTGTTTTTAATTAGTGATTTAATGAAAGTTACAATGCAGGCCTTCTCATTGAACAGTGGAAACAAAAGCTCGGAGTGTGAAGCATTACTTACTGATGTCTGTCTGGTTGGAGTGCAAGAAAAGAAAGTGAAATGACTCTGAACAGAAGCTGATTAAATGTACACATGCGTATATTTTGAGACTGTAATATTTGTCATGAGGCATTAAACCTGGCTTAATTTCCTGTCAGCTGCGTTGTGCAATTCATCCCTTCATATGAATTCGTTGTACATTCACATCATACCTGAGAGTCTCAACTCTTTCACCCCAAGTCTAAGGCAACTCAGAATATTCACAGCTTTTTGTAATTATAAGAATAATGCATCAAATTTAGCTTTTCGGTTTTGAATCAAGGTTATCTTGAGCCTAATTTATCACATGAACATATAAAACTTTATTTTACAGACTATAAAACTAACGTTTTTAATTAAGAAAATTGACTGAGTTTAGATACATTCTGTGCAAAAAACAAAAACCAGGCTTTTGAATTTCCTTCAAAAACCTGTAGGACTTTTTCAGCCCTGAGTGCGGCGTTGCAGTTGTGGTTGATGTTCTAGTGGTAAAACATGGATTCGTTGTCGTGAACCATTAAAAGCCTGCAGTCTGCGAATGTCCTTGATGAATAAATGAAGCGCACCCTTTAACAGAGGAATGCGAGGACCTGCCAAGAGTTGTTGTAAATGCTGCTTGATGACGCAAAGGTTGTTCGTGAGAGTCGAGTTTAATTCAGGTCCTCAGTTTAAGTCAAAAGCCTTTTTTTTTTTTTTTTATGAACAACCGGCCAAGGACTCAAGTCTGTCAATATTTCTGTCTGATTAAAACTGATTATTGTTCATAGTCCATAAACAGTTTCACAGCACCCTGATGAACTTTTCTGAAGGCATTTATTTCCATCTTTCAGTGAACTCATCTTCTCTACTCTGTTGCTTTCCTCACAAATTAATCCTAATTTTTCTCCTCTTGCAGAAAAGCTCTTAAACTTGGTCCGTTTTAAGTTTCTAGAAACAGTTTCTTTGATGTAATTTTGGTCCATTGTCAGTATTAAAGGTATTTTCACTGCTAATGTAGTGATATTAACACGTGTTTGTGTCAGAAAAGAAGGTAGAAGTTGAACAATCACTTAAAGCTTCTTCTTTTCTCCACAGATGAGCTCTCTTGCAAACTGGACTAAAATATTCTGAGGTTTCAAGCAGAACCAGACATGGAGGCACAGCGTCACGTCGGCTTTCAGCTGTCATGGTGAGGCCTGGCTCTTTTAAGATGAGGGGAACGCGGAAAATTTCTTCTAGAAATTGATCAGTTTTGCTCCTAAACTTTGCTCTCTTTGAAGTGTTTAAAACAAATTGAATGAACTGTGTTTCGCGAAAGTTCCTCAGATCAAAACGTAACTATTAGCGGCACTTACAAAAAGGAAAAATGTCCTTAAGGATTCTTGCTTTAGGAACAGGATGTTAAAATTTATTTCTGAAAATGATTGAGTTCACAGGGTGGTAACAGAAAGTCAAGCTATTTAAGGTTAACAGTTGTTCTTACTTCATTTCTTACATATTGTTGGAAGCATGCTAAAATGTATTTAAAAGAGTCACAACATATTGCAGCTTCTCATTTCTGCCTGATGACGGTATGTGCAGCCAATTTGTTGTCAGGGTCACCACAGAGGTCGCTTTGTTTGGCGCTCTTTGTGATTTAAAAAGATCATTTGAAAGTGGGAAAAAGAAGCTGAATTTCATCTTAATTTTGGATTGGGGTCATCAGAATTGAAAGGGACTTTTTCTCATCTTCAAATCTTTTGAGCGAAAATTGCTCTGACCTGCAGCTGAATGTTCCTGCTTTCTCCATCAGTCAAGGACAGACTGGAAAATAGGAGTAGGGTGTTGAAAGAACAACTGGACAAAAGGAAACTGGTTAAAATTTACAAGTTTTTTTTTTCTTATTTATCCTTTTTTTCTTCATACATTCTGCTATCCATGAAACAGATGTCAGTCTCACCATTTCTCTATCTTACTTGCTTATAACATTTTAAAAGAGCATTTCATAATGTCTTGACTATCAAATTAAAGGTTACTACTACTTTAAAGCTACTTGTTTTTGTTTTAAGTAGACAAGAGTTGATTACTAGGTGTTGCTAGGTATAGGCATGTATGAATTTCCTCCGTGAGCCTTTTGCATCTGTGACCTTGTCTTATCTGACCTGATCTCAGAGTGTTTGACACAAGTCTGAGCCTATTAAGTCAGTCCCAACTCAGCGGAAAATCAATGAAAGCTGCAAGACACCAAAGAACGTCGAGAAGCCTGAAGGCCTATCGCGAGGACGGCTTTAAAAGAACCTCTTCTCCTTAAAAGACAGGTATAAAGAGATGGAAAGCATCTAAAAGGGTTTCAGTGAAGCAAATTTAAGCTAAATGCTGAAATTTTGTGTCTGATGGGTTCTCCCAGAAGGCGTCACAAATACAGACACTTTCTCTTTTATTCACCATTTGCAGCTACTGTGTCAAAGGATGCAGCCAGTTGTCTTTCCTCCTTTCTCTGCTGCTCTCTCTCTCTCTCTCTCTCTCTGCATGCAGTAAAGAAGAGTTAAGCCTCCCAGATCTCTGGTCGATGGTCGGACCGTTGTGGGACAGTAAAGCCAGTCAGAGGTTCAGTCAGTAAGTCATCCGGGAAGCCCAGTGTTAAAGAGGAGCAGACTGCCTGTAAACCGATGTGATTCACCTTCCCACAGTCCAAGTCTCCTTAATCCTAATTAGAGAAATACTTTAAAGGGGTGTTGAGGCATCTAATGGGTGTTTTTATTTACCAGGTCAAAAACTTGACGCCTTAGGACTTGGCAGAAAATCAGTCACTTGTATTGATTAACTGCGATGCCATTATGCCACTGCAGATACATTATGGTCATTTGGGCCTTTAGACAGTAAAAGTCATAGTCCAGGGGTTTAGAGCCATCTCATTACTCTGTCCCTTCAGCCACTCCCCACTTTTTCATTGCGGCACGTTTGATCCTCCCACTCTGTCCTTCTCTCTAGATTTCTTTTGCACTTGCCCGCCCCCTTCATCTACCATGTTTCTTATTTGTAACAGCAGACACCGTCAAGGTCTGGCCTGGAGGCTGGAAGGTTTGAAAAGGTCTTATTAAAGAGCGAGTCAATGATGTCGACAGGCAGCTTGAGGTACGATCATACATTAGTGCAAACGCACCACTTAACCTTGTTCAGAGATCAGTCATTTCATAGCCGACTTGTAGATCCTCACTAGGTTTTACGTCTTCAAGCACTTTTTGTTCTGGTGATATTTCCAGGATATAATCCATTTTATTAACAAGGTTAAGTAATATTTAATGCTCACTGTAAAGGAGACAAATGCATAAATGCACCCACTCTGACTGCAGACTGACATCCAGTGGCCACTGTTGGCAGAGATAATAACTATAGACTCCAAACTTTAAGTGACTTTGGTTCAACTTGAGAACAGTCACAGTTTTGGTTAATGTAAGGCGTTCAAGCCTTACATTAACAGGAGTTGGATGAGTTTTGGTTTCCTAGTGGCTAGAAGAAGAATTATGCCTGATTGTGTTGTGACAGGTGTTGCGTTTGGTGGCAGGTTTTTTTTTTTGTTGGGCTTTGTTGGGCATTTATTACAGTTAAAGGATTTCTTAATTCTGTAACAGATTTCAAGCAATTTTTTGTTTTTAAAGTTTGAGTTACTGTGAAAATGACACTTCTCAACATGGCTGCACACAAAGCAAAGGCTAAGAGAACCTGGATGAGCAAGTTTTGTGTGGAAGAACCAGACCTCAACCTGACAGATCACTTGGTTTTGGGGTTGTGGTTTGGTTTGTCGCTCAGTTCTGAGGTCAAATTTGGGTTTTTATCTCACTTTAAGGGTCTCAGATTCGTTTCCCAATTTTGGTATGAAATTGGTATTCTTCCAATGCAGCAATCCAGTAGAGTCAGTGAAATATTTATCACAGTGCCATAAAAAACATGTTTGTCCTCATCGACATAACAGTGGTGGTCACTGTGCCAGATTGCACCATCTGCACTCTAATAGTGCAGTAAAATAAACAGCTCTACTTTAAACACCTAAAGCCACTAATGCTGATGAGTCCACTCCAGAACAGATGAAAAGAGCTGAAGTCTTTGGGTTCATGTTTTTTGTTTTAAACTGAGATCAACGGCGAAGTGGCCACACTTTTCCCCCCAACCTCTGCTGCTCATCATCCTCACTCATACGCCGACTCAAACCGTTTAGTGCAGCTGAAGCTGAGCAGCTCTGACGGGTGAAATCATTTATTTACCAGGGGCGCGCTGGGCGGCGTGGCCTCTGACCGGACCTCATGCTGGCCGGAGATAACGGCCTCATCAGAGAGCCCAAGGCAGCTGTGGTTAGCCGAACCGCGGGTCATCACGCCACTCATTCAGTCCACCAGCTCAATTCTGCGCTGGATCCAGGCGATAATGAAGTGGGATCGGTTTATTTTGACTTTGGGGATGTTGTTATAGGGCAATAGACGCCACAAAGAATTTCATTGCAGTGTTGGAAGCATTCACTAAGCTGCAACATTATGCTCTTACTCTAAACGGATTGATATCGGGTTTATATTAAGAATTTACAATTAAACATTATTGATACTGTTAAATTAATACTCCTGAAAATGATACATAAATTTATAACATGGGAAAATGCTTATTTTTTTATGTAATATTTTGTATATTAATTACTTTACCAAGCCATTTTCTTCTATAGTTGGTAGGAATTTTGCAGGATTGGACTTCCATAGGACTTTCGGTCCACTTCTCCACTGTCTGCAAAGTCCGCACTCGACAGAAACGATCTCAGCAAATATTCAATTAAACATAATTTATAGAGGCTTTACAGAGTCAAGAGTAACACAGTGTTTTACATATAGCCACACAATTAAACAATAACAGGCGGATAAAACAAAAAATTATTGCTAATAAAACAATAAGTACTTAGGTTCTAAACATCAGTGAATTGATTTTATATTTTGATCAACTCTTGTATAAACTCAAAGAAATGCATATTAAATGAGGAAACACTTTAGATGTAAACTGTATATGTAAAAGATGTAAAAGTGATACTTTATATAGGAAAAAATGAACAATATTCTTCAGACATTGATCAGTGTCTGTTATGACCATTAATGTCTAAAACAGCAATAAAATATATTCTGTGTAACAAACTAGATTCTAAATCTTAAGTATGATGAAGGATTTATTGGCAGTGTTTAAACATACATTATGTGTCACGTACCTGTTAGTTTAATTCAAATTCAGCTCATAGTTTCTGGGATTCAAACTCAGTGAGGCAACATACATACTGTCCATGAAAATGCAGCCTTAGCAGGCAATGCAGCCTTAGCAGGCAACATAAGCTGATTACAGATCTCTGTTTGATTGTTTTCCTTGTTAATTATAAGTTGCATCAATGCCTGAAACACAAAACAATATTTGACTCCACCTGGGATTTCAGTGGATTTTGGTTTGTATACAAACACGGAGCACTTTTGTCAGGATTAATTTCTCATTATTGGCTTGGGGAAAATCACCAGTGAGTCGTTTTCATTTCTTAATAAAACAAAGAGCCCAAACGATCCAGATATTTATTTTACTTAGCGCTTTATGCTAGCATAGATATTGCTAAAGCATTTCATATGGATTATTTGTATGAATCACAAATCAATTCTTTTCAGAACTGATTAAAGGGACTGATGCAAAATTAACATTTTTGCATCATTTTTGCATATTTTTATACTTCCAATTAGTTTTCTCCTGCTTCTGAAAACAGCCCAAGTTGTTTAAAAAAAAAAAACCTTCAGAATGTGAAGTCACAAACCAGCAGGTACTGCTCTTCACTTTGCATTATTGTTAGTTGTGCAGGAGGCCCCACTTCTGCTTTTCAAAGATGTACAGTTGCATAATTCCACAAATGCCTGCAGCCTTTTTCATGTGTGAGTGTAAACATTGTCAGGGGGCGTGGCCAGCAGCAGCTTATGGATTTAAAGTAACAGTTTTCGGAACGAAAACTGAGCGGACTAAATTTGGTTATCTAACAATAATTTTGTGCATCTCTTTTTTTGGGCCCATTTGTTTCTAAAGACAAGAAGCTGGCTAATCTTTAAGCAGGGTTTGACCTCCTCCCTCATTACATAGATATACGTCACATGCTCGGCTTACAGCCATCATAATCTACCTAGAAGTGATGGTAAAGTCAGAATACTGATTCAAATGTAGAACAAAATGAAGTCTTTTGGCCCAAATATAAACTGATGATGTGTATAGTTTTCTGGATGCTGCATACTGTAGACCAACCCTGCCAGAACTCAGCTCTGGAGACTCTGCAGGATGAGTGCTGCTCCCTGTGCCCCCTCAGTAGGGGACTGTTATTTACAGTGAGGAGTGCTGAAGCTGCATGTCCTCATCCTATGCTGCCATCAGCAGTGTGTGTGTGGTGAACGAGATAGTAGACGGGGTAATTACCACTGGACCCTTCATCCAGCATCCACTCACCTTTTCAGTCTCAACAGAGCCACTAAGAGGAGCTCCAAATCACAGCATCAGGCAGGTGTGAGCACAGCTACCTGTGTGCACACAATACCATTAAAAAAAAAAAAAATCCACTTTAGTCTTTTTTTTAAACACAAAGGGACATCTGCAAGTGAGGACAAGTTGGGTAAAATTCAGTGAATGTTCTGCCTGCGCTGCATCGTGTGTGTCCTCCTCCGCTATAGCCCAGAGTGCTACATGTTATCTCGACAGGTGCAGTTGTCTGCACCCTGCTGTATAATGGGGATGTGTTCAGCCTGTTCCATGCTGTATCTGTCTGGCAGCACTGAGATGGTGTTCACTGATAACTCCTAGTGCCCCTCCAACCCATTCCTCCTCCAAACCCCCTTTAAAATGCAGGGTGAAGCTCAGCGGTGGCATTCAGTGAGCAGATTGCAACACTGTACGTGCTTTGCTTGAATGTTTGCAGTGGAGCTAATCTTCCGCCTCCCCAACAGCCTCTTTCCAGATGTTTACCGGGTTAAATTAATAAGTGTGAATATGAGGTCTGAAAAGAGGGCCAGAAACGACAGCGTCCTTCACACTTCCTGGCTCCCCTGATGGTAGCATGACTGCCTTTTGCCAACAGGAGAGACGTTTAGAGCGTTCATAACTTCTGCAGTCGGTACAAAATCGATGAAAAATCCCGAAGACGTGGAGCGAGCCTGAGTGAAATTACCTCCACCGCCTTGACGTCGCAGAAATATTCATTTTGCGGCAAAAATTTTGTTTGGTCTGCAAAAAAATTGATTTTGTGCTCCTACTGTTTTTAAGACGTTAATCAAAGTTTCCAGAGGTCATAGGTCAACCATGTTCTCTCACATTTTAGTAATCATACATGTTAGATGACAATCAACTGTGCTGCACCTGCCCTGCAAAAACTTTCATTGCTGCTGCTTTTGTTTAGAAGATATTAATGAGAGTTTATTTTATCAATATTTTAGAAATGATTTCAATTTGATCTCCCAGCCCTCGTCTATACACATGTCCTTCCACTTTACATTTCTATTCTATTTCCTGTTGATCTGTCCATTAAACCCCAGTTGGTAAGAGTAAGATTAAGGGTTATAAATATTTGAAACCACATTAAACACTCCTGGTTCATTGGTCTCTGTTTTCTCAACTCTGCCTCACAGACGGCAGCTAGAAAGAACATTTCGTAAAATGCTAATATGCTAATCATTAAGCCTGATGAAATGCAGCAATTTTCCTGTGATGGATTCAACCTTCCTGTTATGCATTACATACAGCGTATGCATTAAAGTTTCCTCTACAGTGGATAATAAGCATTTAAATATGAACCTTAGTGATGGTGATGTTACTATTCCAATGTTAAGAGTTCATGCGAGATGATTTACTGTGTGATTTCCTCTGGCGTCTTGTTAAAAGGACTTTAAACCAATGAAAGAAAAACTGACCTCATATCTGATTAAAAATAGGGAATGTGGAAAGTCTGGAATTTTGACCTAAAAAAAAAACGTGCAGGAAACCAGAGTAAAACCGCTGTAGGCTGACGACTGCACCGCATCCGTTGTTCTTTTTCGGGAAATAATCTCCAGCTCAAATCGCCATTCATTATTCTTTCAGTGGAGAGCAGGGTGTATTTAGGAGGGATCTAATTTTATCAACCAAGTGTCTAAATTGCCAATTTGTGCCCAGAAAGGAAGATCACTTATCCAGATTTTTCCTCCGTTCCATAATCAGGTGAAGTGGCACTTTTTTTTCCTTTTTGCTCCATTCGATGGCTGCCTCATTTTTCCGAGCGAAACACTTTACCATGAATCATCGGCGTGCCGTTCACCTCGCTCAGGTTCGCGTTTTGTCCTCAGAAACCGATGTGAATATTTCTGCCTCTCTTTTCGGATCACTTAGAGCCGCCTGTCACTCTGCTATTATTACTTTGTGGATGTTTTAATAAAAGGTTTCCTCCAGGATATGATATTCCCCCAATAGTATGTAACACCAATTTATTGCTTTACGGACAGAAGCAGAGAAAAACCCAGTGAGATTATCCAGGCAGGCAGTTCAGATATCGTCATAAGAAATGGAGAATGACTGTTTAAAAGGTAAAAGTCGAGCAAAGGGACATCTTAGAGGTTGGTGTGCCGGTTCCACTGTATCGATTTGTTTTTGAGTCTGAAACCAAACGCGTGTCAAGCTGTGTGATCCGCAGATTACCTGATATGACTGAAAATGAACTCTTTCTCAGGCGAGATTAGCTCTGAACTTTGAACCCTGAATCAATAAGTTCAGGATGAACGGCAGTGAATCTTTAGGCGGGGATAGAAGACAGGATTTCATCTTGCATCATGGCACCAGAATGCTCATCCTTTGACTGTAATACTAATGAAATGCTGTGAAAACATCATTTAGACTTTCGGTCACTTCTTAGGATGCTAAATTCAAAACGTCTTCACTTTGAAGACTCCGTTGATACAAACATGAACCTTCTCGCATATCTTCACTATCAGTCGCCTGTCCATACTTAGTTTCCACAAGTCTGAACCAGAAGTGATTCGCACCACTGAACCTCCATCTTGGTAGGCAAAGCACAGAATGTGTTCTTGGAGCATTGTGTGGCGTTGTTCCACTGCAGATTCCTGACGCTGCAGAAACGAAGCTGGCAGTGGCCGGCGACGCAGCTTTTAAAGTATGAGTCCCTGATCGCGTTGAAGGCCGCCGCAGAAGACGGGCGCTCATCAGAAGTCGGCCATGGATAATGCAGAAGTTTTAAAAGGCGAGCAAGCGTCTCGCCCCGGGCTGCTCCGTCTCTCTGGTGACTCCAGCTGTTACGTTTCATCACCGCCATTAATCCAGATCTCTGAGCTTTATTCCCACCTCGCTGATCCCCATCAGTCCTTAAATGCTTTTACTTTAACTGAGCCTTCTGGGTTTCCCTCGGCGTCGCGGCCCCCTGGCGTGGCAGACCGTTTTTTACTCCGAGTCCACCTCCGTGTGATCAACATAAGTTATGTGTCGTGTCGGGGCGTTGCCCCCGCTCTGCCTGATGCAACGTTGAGTTCATCTGCTGCAGAACTGCAGTGTCACCCGGCGGACAGTCAAATGCATCACCGCCATGAATCAAGCTGAGACGTCTGATTTATAACGAGGGATTAGCATTCAGAGCAGAGGTCCTCACTTCTGAGTCTCAGCTTACCTTAACGTATGACAAAGTCAACCATTTTGTTTTATTGGGGTTTTATGGGACAGACCAAAACAACTAATACATTTATGTCGAAATGCAAATGAGAGGGGAGTTTGTTTTGTAATTCTTCTTTAAACGGGTCGGTACCTTCGTTCCTGACCCGTCTGCTGTGTGCCTTGGTCTCCATGTCACAGAACAGCTGGATTTATCCTGAGACCCCATCACCAATGACTTTGCTCAGGAAGGTTACCGGCGCGCTGCGTTCAGGGGGAGAATGTAAATGTCGGCTGCATCTTTTGGAATCTGATTTGGAAAAGAAATTACAACGTTTGTCATTTTCTTTTGGCTTCATAATGATCTGGAGACAACCACACCGCTTTCGCAGAAGTTTGAGTAATCACGACGTCCTTTGTAGCCTCGTCAGTCTTTTGAGAACTTTGTTTGGCTGCGCAGCGCTCCGCCTCGGCACAGTTTGGGTTCAAGTCGGCTCTGGAGTGGGACGAGAGCGCAGCCAAATCTGTTGGCTGCTATTGATATCCCATTTCCTCTGTCACTCCAAAGCTGCTTTGCATTCAGAGGCTCTGCAGCAGGCCAGAGTGTCCAGCCTGTGGCCACTAATACTGATTATCCAGCTGCTGGTGCTGCTCTTCAGCGATCATCCAGCCTTTTATTATGCCAGCAGCCGCAGCAGAGTTGCAGGCGCTGGAAGCTGTCCAGCCCTGACGTTTTAATTGCGCCTCTTCCATATTAGGTGGGATGTGCACCAATCTGGCCGCTGTTTTTTTTTTACATTTGTCTCATTAATTATCTTTTTTTTTCAGCTCTTTAAAGCTGGCAGACTTCACAGAAAATTGGAGTGAAAGAGGATCAAAAGCGCAGACAGGTTTTATTTTTCTCTCTCTGTGACGTTACAGCCTGATGATCATTCACACGCGGAGCAGCAGCAGCTGGAGAGAACGTGTTGAGTTTGGGTTGCAGATGGAAACGCTGGCTGCGTTTTGTACAATTCAGTTAATGCAGCACTATAAAAAAGGAATGTTGGGAGTGTTAAATAATGGCCATTTAATTATTTTATGAAAGGCACATTTCAGCTGGGAAATTACATGAGAACTTAGAATAGATTTCAAGTTTTCATGTTTCGCTAAAACGCTAATGCTAATAACCTGCTGCTGTTGTTGCAGATTTTAGGAATGACATTTATATACTAGCTCTACTTTTCTAACTATTTTAGTAATATTTTATCTTTTTGTTGATGCATAATATTATGCATTTCAAATAATATTAAAATGGGATGTTTATGCTTTTAAATCAGATTAATATCAAGTCCATCTGGGTGATTAAAATGCATTTTCCCAACATTAGTGTTGTTGCTAAGCTGGCTAAATCTGGACACTTGTTCCAGCATAAAATTTTGCCTTTTATGAGTTTACCACTTTTGCTTAGGAAATATTTGTATTTATAATACACACGTTTTAGCCTTACTGTCCAATGCTAAATTCTTTATCTAATATTTTAAATGTCTAATGTCTTCTTATATACTAATTTACAATAAATTATTTAAAGTCAAATAATGTTAATATTTAGAATTTAACTTGATTCGTTTCGTACGCTGTAAAAAGTTGGCGATATCTAATAAAAAAACATTTTTTCACAACAAAAGTTACGTCATTTCTTTGATATGTTTAAATCTAAAAATGGTTTTGCAGATGAAATTCCGACAGTTGATTTTATGGGTTTAGAAAAGTGTGTTGAGTGCAGAAAACCCAAACATACAAGATGTCTGTTCCTCACAGACCTTCAAGTCTGTTTGGTTTTGAAGGGTTTGAGTTCCTTCCCTCAGGCGACCTGCTCGCTCTGTAATCACAAAGCGTACACACTCATTCTAATACTGCACCCACTCCACTCTCTGGAGTTGTTTTTTTTTCTTCTCCGTATGTATTATCCACTCACTTATATATTTGCCAGTGAGTGATATTCGCAGGTCATGCCTCACGTTCAGATACTATTACCACATCATTATACAGCACTGTAAAGAACTGAACATTTTTGACAGCGTTCCTTAAATCAGCAGTCATAAAAAAGCAGAATTGATGGAGGCGGCTCGCTATTTTTCCCCCTGCCAGTCGTTAGATCTGTAATATGGAAGCAGGCAGCGGGGATGTAAGATGTCAGCGCCGACATCGGAGTATGATTTATTTACCTTCAGATGCGTCGGCCCCCCTCCGCCTCAAACACGCGCCGCGCCGCACAGAGCAGTCCATTACACCCTTCTCTTTGTTTTCTCTCGCTGACTCATGCTCCAGAGCCAGCCCCTCCCCCCACCCTCCAGCAAGGTCACGCCACGCGCCACTAATGACTGCAATCAATTATCCAGCGCAACATTAAACGAGACCACAACTCCCACTTTTCTGTGGCCTTCCAGCCTTTTGAACCGAAGCATGGAGGTCAAAGATGATGCAGCTGATTCCTCTCAAATGCAACATCACGTCTATTTGAATGTCTGACTCATATTAGTCCACATTTTACTCATCGGATCATAAAGAACTGTGCAAAAATAATTCTGATTGTGGTAAACGGGGACGCACCGATCCACTTTGTACACTTCCGATACCGATATCTGAGGTCTAGTAGCTGGATCTAAAAAAAGAAAAACAGCTCAATTACAGCATTAATAGAAGATATATTTATTCATTTACAAATTTATTTGACAACTGCACCAGTAACGGATTCACATGCTTAGTGAAACATAAAGCACTTTAATTTGTTCAGTCTTCAATTAGGAGTAAGAACCGCCGATGTAAAATAAAGCATTAGATAGACTTACTGGCTTGGTTAGACATTTAAAAAATAAACAGGGAGAAATCTCATTCAAATGGTTCATGAAGTGGAAACAGGAGTTCAAAATATTCTAATTCAAACCCCAAAACAGAATTTGAACCTAGAATTTTCTTCCTACAAGACAAGTGCTACAAACTCAAAAACTAGAAGTAAAACAAGTTGAACTTCCTTTTATGCGGCGGCTTTCCTCATGAATATCTTGTGACGTAAAGACATAGGATGTTTTAGCTTTTCTCTCCATGCTCTCAGATCTTAAGTGTCACAGTTGGAGAAGTTTGTGTTCTGAAAAGAAAAAAAGCATTAAGCGTGTTTTAGGATCTCCCAGTGGAATAATGTTTGTGTCGTAAACTTCTCATAGATTTCTAGGGTGTTTAAGTCTTCAGATCTTCTTCTTATGTAACGATTCTCTCAGCAGTAAGAGCTGATTCAGGGAGCAGCACACAGTGATTTGCTGAAGTATTTATTTCTGTATAATTTATTAATAATTTGTTTGGTTAAAATGTTTCACGGGAATTTTATCTGACAGACCAACACAGACTAATAAGTGGAAGAAAAAGCAAAAATGGTCTTTAACAGGTTGAATTTAAGACTTTTTACGACCTTCAATGAAATTTAAGACTGAAAAACTATATATATATAGGGGAACGTTATAGTCTGTTTGTGGCTCCTGGAAACAAACACTGCTGATAAATTTGTACTTACCCATAATAAACTTTTAAAAACATCTAGCTAGCCAGGGTTTATTAGCAGCTAGTTAGCAGTAGCATCAACCACCTCAAGTCATAAAATGCAAAAATGTTTCAAACTTTTTTTGGACTAAATAAAAAAAAACCAATGAGGGAAGAAAAAAAATTAGGCACACAGGATTACATAATACTGACAAAATTTAAGATCTGCGATTAACGTATTTAAAGCTAACCTATATTTTGCATGAATTTAATACCTTTATTGAATTGACTGGAAGAAAGACATTTGGATATTTGTTTTTTGTTGCTTAAGGCCTCAGTAAAATGTGTTAAAATTTGCAGCTTTAATATCACAAAATGTGATAGTCACAGAAAAAAGAAAAACTAACGCGGAGACAAAAAGAGTGTCTACCAACTCGCAAAGCTAAAAAGTAGAACATCTCGGAGGAATTCCTGTCATCAGGTTGGTTTCAGAGCAGCCTTCTGCTGCAACTTTAATCATTATTAATATTTTAGGTTTTTAGTTCTGCACCAGGCCATCCAGAGGATGCAGAGCAGCATGTACACCAAGTGTCCTATCTGTGTTCCTCGTGGACAAAATGAGTGAATTCCAACGATGCGACCGACTACAAGCTCTGGACAGACACTGGGTTGTTATGATCCTGACTTTTTATAGCTGCTGTTCCACAGCTCTGAAGTTTCTGAACTGGCATATTGTCAAAATAAGTCTGCAATGAGAACAAAATTTCCCCAATTACTTGCGAGAGCCTTGAAATACATTTAGTAACTGATTATACATGTTAGTTTTTTTTCTTTTTAGTTTTAACTGTTAAAAAAAATCACTCGAGAGGGCTTACGTTCAGAAAGTGCATGAATGTTTCATGACTGCACTAGATTTAGTATTCTGTTTTAGCAGCTGACTTTAACGCAGGTAACATAAGGAGTAATGGAGCAATAACTAGTGCAGAAAAGCTCAATTCAGGCCTAAAATCCTTCCCCATGTGAAGTGGAGGGGGCGGCACTCGACACGCCCGAGCACTTAACACCAGCATATGGTAGAAAACCTGCTTTGCTACTCATTTTCTTCCACTCGGTTCTGCTGTGGCTCGTCGTCGCGCTGTCAATGCAACAGTTCCCGCTGCCGGTACCGAGACTTGCGACTGGCTGTCGAAAATAACTGGAATTTCTTTCTGCTTCATTTTCATGCTAATATATGTTTATACTGCAGTGAAGTGGTTTTGAACTATTAGCTTGGTTTTATGAGCAAGGCATTTATTATGGAGCTACATAAAAGTAGCACTTAGTCACCACGTAACCTTGCTAGCCTTTTATTACTCTATATGCAGCACCGTGCTAAACAAGCCCTTTAATTTTCTTCTTCTACATTTTGTCAGGTAGCATGTTATGCTGAAGTTAAAGTAAAATGATACATGGTTTTTACAAATCTGGAAAGTAAGAGATTCACACAATTACCTCCTAAAATGAACCAGAAAACAAAAATAAAGATGATGCCAAAGTTGACGATGAACGAGATGGTCGATCTTGACATCAATTGGACCAACGCCAGGCTCAAACGTCCCCCAATCTGTGAAAACAAAAGCAGACAGAGCTCTGATAAAAAACATTCATCTGGACAAGTCATCACTGCTGAAACACAAACCGATTTCCAACCTTAAATTCATCAGTAAAATGATTGAAAAAGTTGTTTCAACAATGACAAACTGCTTCACTCCTGCAACATGATTTTACTCCCTTTGAACAGTTTTCTGTTTTCTTCTCTAATGCTAAAATGTAGCCACCTAGCTGCAGTTTGCAAAACAGGTTTTTCACAGCTTGCGCTCATTAACATTGATATTAACGGTGTTAAAGTTCACTGGGATATAAAATAACGCAGCAGCGATAGTTTCTCTGTTGACAAGTTGAGCCGCTAATCATCATGGCTTCCAAGAAGCCATTTAATTTAATATCTGATTAAGATGGATACATAATACATTAAAAATCAGCCGTCTTTACTAATTACTAATTTTGTCAATATTTGCCTTGGACACTTCATAGTTATTCATAACCAAGCAAAAATGCTTTTCGAATTTCATCTATTTCTCTAGAAATGTGTGCAGTAAACTCTCACCACATCCCTACTTTAAGATGCACAAAGTCGGAAAACCCGTTTCGCCTTGTAGAATTTCATAAAAGTAAAGCGTGTAACAAAGAGGTCATCTGCGATTACTAATGCATTTCAAAGTCACAGAGCAGCGTGAAACTGTAAATCCATCCTTCAGTTTACTTCACGTGGAAGCTGCGTCCCAGAATCCCATGAGGTGCATCACTCTGGAAGAAGACGTTGCTTGTTCCGGTTGCCGGAAAAGTGAGAGTAAAGTACTTTTGCGGGTTTATGAATCCAATAAACCTTCCCTGAGGCAAAGCAAGGTGATGCTCTAACAGGAAGATTGGGAGTAAGGTCGACAATATAGGCTGAATATGATAATTTGGTGAGTTTTTTTTTTTTTTTTAAAAGCTTAGGTAGCAGGTAGGAGCTGTCAAGAAGTTGGAAAAAAATAAGAAAAAAAGAGATTGCCGACTCCTCCCAAGAAGAAAAGAAAATAGAGGATGGCAGAGAGGGTAAATAGAGTTTCAAGTGATGTGAGCAAAGGAAGATGATGGTGTAGGAGGCCTAAAACTAGACAAAAACAATAAAAGGCTGAGGAGAGGCGGGGGAGGAAGGCAGCGAGACATATAAAGATGGATCAAGCATTCAGTGAAGTGGAGACTGAGGGTGTGATTGAGGGCATGCCGAGGGGAGGGGGTGTGGGAAAGCAGCCGTGATGAGATGGCTTCTACTGGACCATGAGATTGATGAATCTGCTTCAGAGGGAGAGGGAAGAGATAGTGGAGGGAGGAGGAACGAACGCCTTGATGAAAAGACCAATCGCCGTCCCGCAAGACACAACAGAATCCACGGCTTGATAAAGGAACAAGCCGCTCGCATCTCCAGCCCGTCTATCTTAGGACTCGGCACCAGAGGCATCTTTGCAGAATGTGCTATCTCTAATCTGATTAATTTTTTTCTTTTTTTTTTTTCTTTCGTCGTTTGTGGTATGCGTCGCTGCTGTCACATCACAGGAGATTACAACGTATCTGGAGCGAATAAGAGTCTTTGAAAAGATGGGATTTAATTTACTCTGACGTTCCGACAGCAAACACTCTTAGCCGCACATCAATCATCTCCGTCGGATGCCAGCTGATACCCAAATCCACTCAAATGTAATAAATATTTTCAGTTGGTGATCCTCCTAAATCGCCTCTGTCCGGCTTCCCTGTCTCTGCTTGGGGGTTAGCATCAACCAGAATGAAACTGCCAATATCAGAGCTGTTTTTTTTTGTTTTTTTATTTACTTCAGCTCCCCTAGCTTCTCCATTTTTCCAGATAAATTCTTTTGGTCAACATTCAGTTGCTCAACATTGGGCGTCCGTGTTTGGTTATCGATATTGATAGTTGAAAACTGAAGGAATCTATGGTGGCACAGAAGTGCAAAGCGCTACAGCAAAATTAAAAATAACAAAAGCACTACAACAGTAACAAAAACACTACAATAGTAAAGAAAACACTACAACTTTAAGGATAACAATATAACATGAAGGAAAACACAATAACATCAACATAAAGTTTTACTTGACGTTGTGGCATTTTCTTTACTGTTGTTGTGTTTTCCTTAATGTTGTTTTTTTTTCCTTTATGGTGTAGTGTTTTCGTTTATGTTGTGGTGATTTTCTTAACGTTGTGCCGTTTTCCTTCATGTTGTAGTGTTTTTGTTAAAGTTGTAACCTTTTTGTTATTTGTAATTGTGATTTCAATTTGCTGTAGCGCTTTGCACTTCCAGGCCACCGTATAATTAGTTTATATATTGGTGAAGCTAACGTGTTTTTCAAATCTCAACTGCGTCATATATGTAAATACATGTGTGTATTTACTGATTATTGTTTTGCATTGTCATATACTTGAGAACAAGTTTTTTTACTACAACCTTCTCCTTTTAAGGCACTTGGTTTTATTTTCTTACTGCATTTTACCATTTTTATTTTTGTCAATTTGTTGCATTTAATTCTACTAGCATAAATTGAGGTTTTGTAATACGACAAAATGTCAAAGTTTATGGCGTGAGCATGAACTGTCAGACTTTGTAGGTGTTTATTTTGCAACATGGTTCTGTGCGGCGCATAAAATAATATATAAAGTCTACAGGAGGCAAGAGGAGACAGAGCGAAGAGGTGGGAAGAGTGAGAAGAGGAAGTGGATATTAATCTGTTCTCATGAGACCGTTTCACCTCCTCTGCCTCCAGCCGTCTCTTCCTCCTCTTCTCTGTTGCTGCTCTGATTTGTCAGCCGCCGCCTTGGTCCAAGGAGGATAAGAGCGAGATAAACAGCATTTGCACACAGTGTGGTGGGACTGAACGGAGCGGGCCCCAGTGTTCCTTCCGATATTCTCTTTCTTCAAACTACAGTGCTCTCATCACAGTGACAGGATAAGTCTGCACAGCTGCTGATTTTATAGGCTGTAATGAAATGGGGTGGGGAAAAAATGTGCTGTGCCACTATAAATGCCTCGACCAGAATATAAAATCTGTTCCACTGGTTAACACGCTGGTCTTGTTGCTGTTTTACTACATGGCTTTGATTTGTCTTTCCGTTTTTGTTTTGCCAGATGCAACATCAGAGAATTGAGGAGCTTTCTCCGAGCTGCAATGGGAGTCTGTGAAGCTACAGATTTAAGGCGTCTCCTTCATGCTCCTTCTCAATCACAACACAAGCAGTAGTCGGTAGAGGACCCATTATCTGAAATTAATGTCAGCGGTGTTGCGGAGGCAGCCAGATGCTGCGCTGCCAGCTCTAACGCTACCCATGGAGGTGTGGCCTCAACTTTTCCAACACCACCGCCGCTGCTGATAATGCCAGCCCAGGGAACAGTGATGCCTTCTAAGGTCTCCTGCTTGTACTTGCTGACGGTGGTATGCTGGGCCAGCGCTCTGTGGTACCTGAGCGGCTCCCGCCCTTCCTCTTCCTACGTGGGCCAAGTTTCCATCCCGATGCGCAAGGCCCCCAAAGTGAGCAAGAACGGCACGTTCAGCAACATCCGCACGCGCTCACTCAACCCACATGACTTTGGCTACCTCATCAACGAAGCCAAGAAGTGTGAGGCCGAGCCGCCTTTCCTCGTCATCCTGATCAGCACCACACACAAGGAGTTCAACGCCCGCCAGGCCATCAGGGAGACATGGGGCGATGAGACAACATTTCCGGATGTGCGTGTGGTCACGCTCTTCCTACTGGGCCGGAGCATAGACACCGTCCTCAACCAGATGGTGGAGCAGGAGAGTCAGATATTTCATGACATAGTTGTGGAGGATTTTATCGACTCGTACCACAACCTGACGCTTAAAACGCTGATGGGCATGCGTTGGGTGGCCACATTCTGCCCCAAGTCTCAATATGTTCTCAAAACAGACAGCGACATCTTTGTCAACATGGAGAACCTCATCTATAACCTCCTTAAGCCCACCACCAAGCCAAGGCGGAGGTATTTTACGGGCTATGTCATCAACGGTGGGCCAATCAGAGACATGCGCAGTAAGTGGTACATGCCAAGGGATCTCTACCCAGAAAGCAAGTACCCACCATTCTGCTCTGGCACAGGATACGTCTTCTCTGCAGATGTAGCCGAGCTCATATACAAGACCTCCTTACACACCAGGCTGCTGCACCTGGAGGACGTGTACGTTGGCGTGTGCCTCCGCAAGTTAGGCATCCACCCTTTCCAGAACAGCGGCTTCAACCACTGGAAGATGGCGTACAGTCTCTGCCGCTACCGCCGGGTGGTCACCGTCCACCAGATCTCCCCAGAAGAGATGCACCGTATCTGGAACGACATGACTAGCAAGAAACACCTGAAATGTTAGCAGACTGATCTGTTCTTCAGAGATGCTTTCAGGAGCTTTGTTGTGCTTTACTGTGCAAGACCAAAGCAAACTCCTCTGGATTAACCCGTTCGCTCAAACTTCAAGGAGGGGCCGAAAGAGGAACGTGCAGAACCCTTCCGTGGATACTCGTCCATGCCAGCAGTGGAAGGATTTTTACGTGATGGGGAAGCATAAACATGTGTTTAGCTTCTCATTTATACAAGGCACAGACTGTCCCCAATTACCAGGAGTGCAGATGAGAGAAAAGCTGACAGACGCTCTGCTTGGCTCAGTCCCAAGCCCCGATTTTTGAATGTTCTTCATGTATTTGTTGTATTTTCTGATAAAGGTGTTATTCTGGATATCCGATACTACAGCAGTCATTGTGAGGACTATTGTGGATCTACAACGTGATGAGTTGATGTTGAACGCAGTAGTGTTTATGAGAGAACATCAATGTTTTGCACAGACGTTTTGTTTTCTAAAAGATTTAAAGCGCATCAGATCTGAGTGAGAACATGGCTGCTAGCATTCCCAGGTGAATGTTAACCTCTGATGTGTGTAGTGCAGTATTTTGTCTCTGGCAGTGCTGTGAGCAGGCTGCAAACGGTGGCTTTTTCTATTACTTGAACAAAGAGAGCAGGAGAAGTATATACTGAGAACAGATCTTACTGTTTTTGAGTGCTTTTTCTTTCTTTTTCCATTACTTGAGATTAAATAAACCTGTTTCATACGATTTTTCGTCTGATTCGTGCTGCAGTTTTAATGCACGTAACCTGGAAGTTAATATATATTTGATTTCGCCGTAGGAGCGAAAGCATCTAATTACGGCGGCCGCTCTTTTCAGCAGCTGCACTCTTCACAGCGAGTGCCGCCAAACCTCCTCTTGCCTCTGGAAGCATTCCTGCTGTCTGTGCAGGTGGTGGACAAATCAGGCCGACTACCTCGTGTGATTAAATCAAAGTCTGTCCAACTATGAGCTGGAAAATGCCTCTCAGCAATTACAGCGGTGAGTGCAATAGTATTCACACACATTGTTACAACCACAAACCTGTATGTAGTTCACTGGGATTTTATGTGACAGCAGCACAATGTTGTAAAGTGAAACTACTGGGTTTTGTATTAGATTTACTATCACAATTATGCCCTTTTGTGTTCGTTTGTCACATAAAATCTGAATTAAGTACATTATGAATGACAAAAAAACACAAGATAATTGAGGTCCTGCAAAAAATAAGTTGTTTCACAGAAGAATTGAAGGATGTGACATTTTTTCTGCCCATTTTGTGCCATTAAATTGCATTAGTGAGGTATGATTGTTTTTAAAATCTTTCACCAGACAAGTTATGGCTTCCAGGAAAATCTATCGGTGAGTTTCTCACAAAACGAAGCGACATGCTGCAAAATGTTACGGTAAGGTCAGGTGTGATTATTTAAAACTTGAATGTTCATGCTAGTTTGGGTTTGCTATTTCAGTCACATTAAGGTTTGGTTTGAGTGAACTGCTGTTATTCGTATTAATTATGTTTTAGGCCATTTTTCTGTAGATTAACTGTGGCATAATTCTGATCGGCTTCTTTCTGTGTAAACAATTAACTCAGAACACACACGTAGAAAGCCACCAGTAATCAATATTATGATTTTTTTTTTTAAAGAACTCTCCTTTATAATTCCTTCTTGATTTCAAAGTTTTTTTTCTTCATGTATTGATGCATTGACCAACAGAATAGTTTCATTGGGCTATTTGATTTGTTCTGCTTCGTCGAGACTGAAATAACCAACTCAGAAGGTAGTTGCACTAAACCTGAAGCCCTAATTATAAATAGTATTCTAATACTAAAGTGCTAAACCAACATGCTACATGTTGACAGCCATTTTGTGTCAGTGACACATTTTATATCATATCCAGATTCAATTTGAAATTGAACACCCACCTGCATGATTGTGTTTGAGGAAACAAGTGTTGAATTTATTGCATGGAAAGTTTACAAAACAATTATGCAAATTAGCGCTGTAGCGTTTATCAGGAAAATGTATATGGGGAAATAGCTGTGCTAAACATTTTTAAAGTTAGCAGAAATGCTAAGTAAAAAAATGAGCTCCCTTTCACCATTGCTTGTCACAAATTAGATCCATTAGGATAAAGATTACTATTGAAACTTAGAGCGCTATTAGCAATTTACTGTTTATTCTCTGATATTAAACCAAACATTTGAAGGAGTGTTTGCTCATCCCTGTGCATTGACTAAGACTGTTGCTGTATAATCATTCAACGCTTCCCTGAAGGCCCTGGAATGGTTGGGGTGTTTTAACACATATAGCTTGAATAATAAATTGAATATTAGTACATCAGGCCAACAAAGACATATCTGTAAGTGTCCTTGTGTTCGTGGCGGCCCCTGTGTGTCACCACTTATGTGCGTCCGGCGGTGAACGTAATTATCTGTAATCATTAGCGCCTGGCAGCTCTTTCTCACAGAAGCCCACAGATGAGGAAAACGAAAACGAGGCAGACATTTTTTTTCTGTGGCGTCTGAAAACTTTTCTCTTTTTTCTCCCCTCTGAAAAAGAAAGTAATTGAAGGAAAAACATATTGATTGGCTTTTTGCAAAGGTCATCCACGTTGCGGCTTCAGCCTGACGCTTGTCGAGTTACACCAGGTGTTGGGCGTGTGCGGGATGCGACACGGATGACACTGAGCGCCTTCAGCACGTCGTCCGTTCTGCACTCGCAGATGAACCGAACACTGCCGATGACTCACTGCTCCACCGTGGGAACCATTCGGGTTTTCTGTCGGCAGAAAACGTGTGCCGGCTTTAATGACTTCCTCGTAATGGAAATATTCCCAGCTGACGCGTCGCCGTCAAACGCTCCTGTTTGATGACTTCCTCCGACAACTCCGGCAAAACTACGACGCAGCTGGGAGTTCTACTCCAGTGTTCAAACGCGCATGTTTTTTATCGTGTGGAAACGACCGCCGCTCATCCTCCAGCTGCCACGCCATTATCAGTTAATAACTTTACTTTCTTGCAGAAAATTTCAAGGAATAGTCTGCCAACGAGTACCCGCATGAAATAATTGGCATTCACAGCTTCTTTGGGGCTCAGTGGTGCGTTTTGCATTTCTATGATTCCCCTCACCTCATCCCTGTGGCAATTGGATGCAATTTCTGAGTAATGGTACACCCAAGCAACCAAGTGGTGGAGCGTTTAAAACCAGCTAAAGCTTGGGGAAAATGAAAGGTGTGTGATTAGTTCGAGGTTGGTGGTAAATGGGGCTCGTAACGAGGAGCGAAGCGGAGAGCTGGACCATCAGGAACGCTTCCATTTCTGAACAAAGACACATCCTTTGACGTTTATTGTGCGTCTTCCCACATTACAGCAACAAACTGTTGGTTTTAAAACTGTTAGCGTTTTGTTTTTAGCCTCTTTCACTTGGAAATGAACATTAGTGACCAAGAAACAGCAGCAGACAAGTTAGGGATAAAGCAGAACAACTGATGTGTGTAAATATAAGCCTTGGATCTAAAATTAGACTTGGTTGAGGCAGCATCATGCTGAGTGGAAGGGAGTCAGTTAATGGGAAGATGAAGGGAGGTTAATGGTCTAGTCAAAGTCCAAAGCCAAGTCCAGTGAAAGATTTGTTTGAGCTGTTTAGCAAAGAAAGCCTGAAAATGTCTAACTGCAGCAAAATGGGTTTCCACTGCGTTTATATAAACACACCGCACTTTTCAGATCTTCACCGGCAAAACATTTTTACGATCTCGTATAATTTTCCTGCCGCCTAAGAACTACTCAGTGTTGGTCATTATATATAAGAAATAATGAGGCTGTAACTGGACAAAGTGGAAAAAGGTGGATGGATGTGAATACGTTTGGAGCTCAGAGCTCAGATCTCGGTTTCGTTGGTCGGTTCAGACTCTGGGGGCAATTTTCTCAAAGCAGATTAATCGGCTTCAGAAAATGTTATTTTCTTTAAGCCCTTTTCTAATCCTACTGAGCATGTTTGAACTTTCTTTTTACGCTAATTGTCCTTCCAGTTCACATGACCTCCGTGTCACCTTAACTCTTGAGGCTTTATGAGAATCTCTGGAACAATTCACCATCTGGGTTCTCACTTCTCCACCAAGGTGAGAGAACCGGGCTGGCCTGACACCGAGCTCCTCCATGCGTGCCTTGCTGAAACATTTCCTGGTCAGTGCAGCCTTGATGACCAGAGGTTATTTTTGGAAGCGCTGGATGTTTTTTTTTTTGTTGCTGTTGTTGCCTAAAAGCAAGAATATTACTGGAGATCTGTCTGGTTTGTGTAGCTTTCAGAGGGCATGTTGGGTTCAGATCAGATGGAAGCTGATTGTAGTGTGTGTGTGCGTGTGTGAGTGTGTGTGTGTGTATGCGTGTGCCTGTGTGTGTGTTGGACCATAAGGTATGTTGGGAGAAAACTTTAGCCCCTTCTGAAACCCACAGGGGACATATTTTCCATCAAAAGCAGATGGAGGTCATTCGTCGTGTTGCTTTCAGGGAAATTTGCTTTCTGCTCACAAATACTCTAAAGATTGTAGGGCTGTTGTTTTTTTTTTCAAACTCTGGAAGCGTATGTGATTTACAAATGTTAGAACAGCAGAAAGCTTTCACTGTTTGGATGCACGCAGCAGCGACAGTCGATTCAATTGAACAGTCGGACTTGTGCGAAACAAATCGAAGAAGGGTGCGTCTGTTTTCAGATTCCTCTGCAGAGCCTCGTGAGGCGAGGAGCGTCAATCTGAGACGGCCGAGACGCGTGGAACGAACCCAGAAAGTTACGATGCAAAAACGGATATCGAGCGGGACGAAACGGTCCAGTCGCCGACGGAGCTTCACAGCGTGAATTATTTCCCGTCACCCGGAACAGATGGATGGGATTTAAATTGGACGCGTACATTAGGAAGCGCCTGACGGAGACGAAAGTGACAGCCGTCCTGAATCTGCATAGCGGCGGCTGTAAATTAACTCAATGTCCTAGGATGACAGCCACTCCCCTGGAACTGGAGGAGGCGTAGAGCTCGGCCTCACCTTCCTGTGAGCGCCGCAGTCTCATATTTATGACCAGCTGCGAGCTTATTAATATTTGCATATTTCAGAGCAGAGCCTCATAAATAGCTCATGGGCTCAGAGTGTGGAGCTCAGGTAGCTGGAGCAGCCTGACTGACTTTCTCATGTCAACATTCTCAGCTAAAGCTCCTTATTTCTGCTAAAAGCGTCAAACGTGGTTGTAAAGGTCGTCCCTGTCGTCTGGGTTTTCTTTTGCTTCCTGCGAAACAGCAACACTCGCTCGACCCGTCAGGAGCCGGCGAGGGAGTCCGCCCTCTTACGGCCTCATAAATCCTTTTTTTTTGTTTCAAAAAGAACTTTTTGCACTAGAAACAGGCTGTTTTTTTATTTCACAAAACTGAAATCGGTGTAACCCAACTACTTTCCTTGTTTCTTTACTTTTCTCCTCTTTTAAGTGAACAATAAAGACATCCAGCACATAAGCACAAAAACTAAAAATCACAAAATGAACTTTAGCCATTTTTCAGTGGACAGAAATGACCCTTGACCTCAGCAACTACAGTTAGAGCAACATGTAAACTGAAATTGCCCCTTGGGAACAAATAAAGTTATTTCAATTGAATTCAATGGAAGTCCTGGTTGGGTCACTCTGAATGCAAACAATGTTCTGGAAGAAATTTTGGTGAAAAACAAAACTCTTCTGAATTTGGTAACCAAAGACTAAGAATAAACCTCCTGACCCGGGAAAATGAGCCTGCGTTTTGCTCTGCAAGCACCAAGCTTTGTAATAATTGAGTTTGTCTTTGGAATCAACAAACACAATTATTCTCACTATAATTAGTAAGCAGTGCAGTTGCTGGGAGACTATTCTCTTTATTTCAAAGTTATCCATTTCCTGCCTTTAAATTTTTCACGGCAGGCTCCGGCACTTTGTTGCGTTTCCTGTGGCAACGCTGAACTGGCAGATAAGGCAGCAGTGTGAACGTTCTCATTTAATTCCCAGCATGATCTCAATAAGCCCCATTTTTTAAAACACCGAACCAGGAGAGATCCAGCTGCCACCGCCAAACTTCTCCTTTCCTGGCCAGTACCAAAAAAAGCATCTTTTTAGCCCCTGACCGGCTCCGATTAGCTTCCAGGAGTTTTATTGCTCTTGTTTCTGCTTCAGGTCACTATTGACCTCTGTGATGAAGAAGACGAAGGCCTCGTATGGAGCTACAACAGAGCCGTCATTAGCCACTGCAAGGTGGTGTGGGAAACTCTCATTGCGCATCAAGCTGTGCACATTTCTGCTACGATACTTTCCAACTCTATTTTCCTCTTAACTTGTTGGCTTTTTGTCTCTTTCCCTTCTATGTTTTGTTTTTATATCCCGGCTCTAAATCCGTCTCCCAGAAGCTCCAGACGTGTCGCCACTGCCTCTCTGAAAATCGGAGGCAGGCTTAAGCCTCCGTCTACTGAGTTGCCGCTTCCTCCCGTCTGATTCGGCTCGCTCCGCGCGGCTTTAGGAAAGCCTCGGCAGATGAAGGAGAGATTGTTTTGGCTGCTTCCGTGTTGCTGACAAGAAAACATGTCGCTGGATGCAAAAAAAACTCAAAACAAGGCCGTTTCCATGAGGCTTGCTTCGCAGACATGATATTTCTGGGTTTAGAGAGAGAGAGCCCGACATCGTCTTTGTCTGACATGTCTGTGAACTTGTCGACACAAAATGCAGTGTATTCAACAAACACAAGGGTTTTTATTTTCAAACGCAATCACAAGATTGTTTCAGGGGAAAATACCTACATATGTATTTTACTAACGTTTCATAACTGGAGACGAGCAAATAGCTTACAAATGTGAAGTGGTGGAGCACACAAAAGCTGACCTTGCACGTTCACATATAAACACTTCAGTATCGTGATTCACGACATCAATCTGATGATATCCTTTCCTACAGACTGTTTATGAAATGGTCCAGAATGCAATGGATTTGTTTATGAAAATCTTTCAAGTAAATGACTGTAATTTACTCACAAAAAGTGCCATCAAAAATCTGATATTTAATGTATCTGTAAAAAGCAATTATCAGCATTCTGCAACCTGATTATCAAACAGATTAATAAAATGAGCTCATTTTTTTGCTTTCAGTGTCAAAACAATGTCCAAATTCAGTTTATTAGCTCAATAAGTAACATTTAATCCAGACTAATCGGTCTATAAGACGCTCAAAGGAGAAAGTCAAATCATTCACTGGATTTTTGTTGTTTTGTTTTACACTTAACACAGTAAGATTTAAGATCTGTGTCTCCAAATATGAACTTCATCTGACCAACTGGGACTAAATTTGCACTTAGCCATGATAGATGCAAAACAAGCTGGCTAGCAGTGGTATGCTAACAGTGAGTCACAACACAACGATGTTGTGACTATGACTCAATTTTTTTTGGCCTGACAGAAAACGGAACACTTTTAAGGCCAATTTACTTTTAATTTAAGACTTTTTCAGGATCCACGCTGAATTTGAACACTGCTGCCACCTAGTGACCGGAGGCTTATCAGATAAGACTAAATAGACAACAAAGTCTTCCTGCTTCTTATCAGGCACAACAATAGGGCTAACTCTGACTTAAACATGGAGTTTAACTTGTAACAACATTACATAATTATTAAACACTGCAACTGAAACCAGCTTTAGCTCCATATTTCCATCCAGGTTTTGCTCTGCTTGACCTCCTGTAATTGTCTCATTTCCTTCACCCGTCTCTCTCCCCAGACCGTCCGGCGACTGATAAGCACTTTTTCCCCATTCATCACGCAGCTCCCAGGTGCTGAATGCAGGTATGCAGCGCGCAAATAAATAAATATCTGACAAGGTGACGCCTGAATAGATGAGAAATCCTGCGGTGTGTCAAGACGAGCTGCGCGGAAAATCCAATCAGGCCTCAAGTGTCGGCGAGATTAATAGCTGCTGTTATTTAGACTTGATGCGAAGGGGCCAGGCGTGCACCGTCTGGGGCCGGTGAGTGAATGTGGGGGAAAATGGATCATATTATTCTCTCTACAGAGATGGCGTGGTTTTATTTAAAGGCAGTCAAACGCCAGGAACTTTGGGAAGTAGAAGAGGAAAGCTCATAACCCTGGTGGGCGGCTGTTAAAAGTCAGCATCCTTCTTTTTCGTGTATTTTATCGAAGGCGGGAGGGCAGTTACTCTTCCTCGCCTGTAGCATTAAAGACAATGCGAGGGTTTAAAGGGAGATAATCACAGGACGCGATAAACCCAGTCAAATGAGCAACTCTGGCCTTCTTTATGGCCCCAACAACAACACACTTATCTAACACCTTAAAGCACGTTTAAAACCGCTGCCGAAAACATTTTGTTGGACGACTGAAGACCCAAAACATTCTACATCCAATTTCTATGAAACTCTTTCGACTCCTTGCAAAACCGTTCGCATCTGTTTAGTTTATTTCTAAATCTGTCATGCTATGACCATTATTTTCTAGTGATTATGGAAAAGTCCGAAAACTGACTTGCATTTGAATTCAGTTTCCATCCATGAAACTAAAGCTGTGCAATATATCAATCTTAATCTGACTGCAAAGGATAAAAAAGGATGAAAACTGCAGTTATGAAGAAGTGTCACAATTATTTTATGTCCTGTTGTATGTTGAACAAACACTGAAGCTTAAAATCGCAGAATCAGATAGTATCAGTGTTAACACAACTATCAAACAATTATTTATTCTTTGTACTTTTACCAAGGAAACTACCAACACTATCCAGACACAGTTATTTAATCGTTTTAATTCCACTTTTTTCTCCTATATAAACAAATGAAATCCTTATAAAACAGATTTGTGGCTTTTAAATTAATAAACTGATTTGGATGGCAGGAAAAGAAGGAGACTTGCCCTGAAGGAATCACCAAACCTGGTCGACACTTTCATGTTAAGTTTCTACAAAAATCCCTGTAAGCAAAAAACTCCTCTATTTTCCATCCAATTTTTTTTTCATTCGACTTTCTGGCCGACACAGAAGCTACAAAGCGTTTAATTGCATAACTTGTTATTTTTTTAATACATTTTCTGTGTATTTACTTTTCTCAGGATGTTTGTGACAAATTAAGAGGGTCGTCCACAATCACTCTCAGCAATTTCCTCCCCTCATTGCCATTCAGGCGGCTGATTAAAAACAGAAAAAGACCAATGTCTGTCACCACTAATTACCTATGCAAATAGTCTCTGCAAAGCAATTATACCCCCGTAAAACACACACCATGCTTCTATCAAGCACTCTTATTATACAGAATAAAAAGATGGTTAAAGGCATCCAGCTCTATTTCATACATTTTTGCTGCGACCAGATAAAAAGTCATTTTTCAGTAAATTATTCTGCAAACCTCCTTCGCAACATTTCTATCAAGAAATCGAATACAGCTGGGCAAACATAGAATTAAAAATCAACAACTGGATTTATTTGAAGTGAGATCTGCAGGTGGTTCTCAGTAATATGACATCTTACTTGCAGTGATGTTGCCATACATTTGCTCAAAATGAGGGAATAAAATAGCAGGTTTTTCAAAAAATAGCAGGTTTGCTGACTTTAGCGGTTTAAAAGAAATTAAAAGTCACAAAATGAATATCAGCAGGAAAACGCTTTGGATTTATCTACATTAATACATCATTGAAACATTTGGTGTCTTTTTTATAGCAAGTCTGCTGAAAACACCGCAGACTAACAAGTGTGGGCACACATTATGAGAATGAAAACTACTTCATTAAAAAATATTTAAATAACAATTCTTTCAAAAAGTCAAGCTGGATCTGACTGTCATAGTTTTTCTTCACGATGATGCTAACAACTTATGTGGCTAGTCAACAGTGAGACTCGTAGGGATCCAATCGGACTTAATGTCTTAGAAAAACGAAAATTGGTAACTTCATTCATCTAATTAATCTTTTAAATTATTTCTAGTTTGCCATACTGGACTGTAAATGTGCAAATGTCCACAATGACCTTTACTTATAAGACAACATGTCATTATCAGTCAATTAAAACCTCACAATTAATGTCCTTTTTGCAGAAGTCTTTAACAAAACGACTTCTTTTGTTCCGGCTCAACGTTGTTCAGTTTTCTCTCATGACTTCTGTTGACTCACTTTTTTCAGGAAGCTGACAGGTGAAGTGAGGGGAGAATCAGAACAAATATACTTATGATTGTATCGCTTTCTCTTTCACTGAGAGCAGTGGGGGAGAAGAAATTGGTTTGTCTGAGCTTGCTATGAAGAAATACGACACACTGATGCACGTTATTGATTTTCGACCTGCAAATGCGGCCGTTTATAAATGAGCATAAAACCAGAGAAGAAAACAATGTTGGATAGAGGAAACTGATCACACTCAATGGACTTTTGCTTTTTGCTGACCCTTCTGGGACACCGTATAAAGGTCACCCTTATAACTAGTTTGTGTTTGTCACCATACCTCGAGATCTGGAGCTTTTCTCTTGCTTCTTCCCATGAAGTGTTGACAGGAAGAGGATGAAGTCAGCGGTGGAGGATTTGGCAGCTTGAGTGCAAAACAGAAAAAAAATCTATTGCACTTTGCCCTCGGAGTCTTGTACCACCTACCAGAACGGAGAGGAACAAATTACCTCCTTAAAAATGACCTTACCTGCCTCACAGTTTGCCAAATTAAAAAAAAAAAAGATAAAACCTTTAAATATTTTGCTTCAACAACTGAGAATGGGTCATGGAGACAGAATAGACCCAAGGCCACACATTCAATAAGAATCTTAACAAGAAAACCCGGTGATAATCATCTATGAGACGCATTTATGATCAGGATTATTTATCTCTTGAATTCTGAGAACATGACAGTCATAATAAATTCACTGTAAAGTGAATTTAGGAGCTGTTTATAGTAAACCAGATGCTTGTTTGTTGCATATTGATAGTCATTAGTGCCATTAGAAAGTTGCCCCGAAAGTATCAATCTATAATACAAAAATCATCAAAAATAACAGTAGCGATAGCAAAGTTTTTAACACCAATGCAAAGGTATCAAATTTGTCAAATAAGGAGATGGAAGTCAGGAGAAATGTTATCTGAGACCATTATCCTATCGGCACCCTACATAGAGATTTAAAAACTAAATATCTGTTTAAACTTATGCTAATGTTGGTATAGAAGTTAAAATACTTCTTTTCAGCTGGCAAAAACACTGAGGAAATACAAATTGCTGTTGTAACTACTTATCATGGAAATCATTTCTAAATCTAATCTCATAAGATTTAGGGATGCTAGCAGATGTTTTATATAAACAAAAAACTAAAAGCAAAAAACAAACAATACATTTTCTAACCTAAAAAACTTTATACTCAGCAACAGCACCTGTTGTCACCTTGAAGATTAAGCCGCAACCTCCGCCAGAGCCATCTGTTGCTGTATTAGCATGACCTTGGTCGTGACCGCCTTTCCTCAGATTTGGGTTGCTGCCTCCAGTCGCATTGTTCATCCTAAAAGAAAAATTGTTCCGAAGACAAATTGTTTTGAGTGCAAAGAAATCCACTTCTACTTACCTTCAATTATTTTCTTTGTGGTGAGATTATTGTTGAACAGATTACATCTTCAAGACGTATCTAGAACACAACATATCTAGAACAGAAGACACATTAAGCCAATCCTGAACCAGATACAAAGTCTGAGGAGTCTTAGGGAAACGTTTGCTCAGTGGTACGAACAGTTTCAAGAGTCTGACCTCCCTAGGAAAGCAATGAGCAGCTGAGATCATCACAGTCAATCAGTTTAAATCAATATCTAACTTAGTAACAGCAGCAATAACAATTATTGCTGTAATAAAAGCGATTAGTATGCGTCATTGAAAAATGATGTTCTTTTGGAACTAACGTCCATTTTCCAGTCTAAAGCAAAGAAATCCTGTCACTTTGGTTCTTTGTGTCAGAGCATGCCTGAGTGCCATGCAGTGAAAATGAATGCGCCCTCCACACTTTTTAATGTTGCTCTTGATTGCACATGCTCTGCCATGTCAACGCATGAGTGGAACAAAAACACAGACAGATGAAATGCAAAGCTAAGCGTCATTTTTGGTTGCAGCCATGTTTCATTCTGTTCCTGTCACTGCGCCGCCCGTTCTGTTTCCCCCAAAGGTCAGGATTGTATTTTCAGAAGTGATTTGTTGTCGCCAGTGAAGTGGACACTTCACTGGCGACAACAGGAAAATCATTTAGTCTGATTGAACCGAGGCTCATCCACAGATCAAAGATGAAACGTACCTTTTCTCCTGCCGACCAACCAGGACGTGTGAACGCTCACAGGAAGTCTCCTCTGCTGTAAGGGGACGTTTCCAGATTGAAACATGATTTAATGGACCCATGAGCCAATTAGTTTCCACTCATTAGTGGGGATGTGGTGGCCGCTCATGTTCTGCTGGAGGAGAGAATAGACAAAACTAATTATCGATAAAATAATTCAGGACAATAAGAAGGTAGTTTGTGTTCACAAGTCAAATTTAAGCTTATTAACGATATATAAAACATACCATTATGGTGGAATCTGTCTCAAGACACATTATCCAATCACCATCAGCATTTAAATTTATCTGGTGAAGTTTATGCTATTATAATACGAATTAGATAGGAAGGAAAGTGTTTTACGCCCCCTGACTATGTTTGAGACTCTTACTTTGAAATAAAGGAAATAGAATCATTTCCCACCCTACTTCAAATGCACCATCATGACATCTGTGGTCATGAGCAAAATGAAACTGAAGTCTAATTCCATTTCTGTTTGCACAAACCTGACGAGTAAAGCTGATTCTGTTTAAGTCTTCACATAGCCATAATGTACATCATCGTTTGGTTCAGGCGTAGAGGTCTGTGTGCTTTAATTAAAATGTTTACACACCATCAAAAAGTCCAGTAGTGATTTTTTCAATTGTGGCTGCACAAAATTATTCTAAGGCCCATTTGCAGCTGTTGAACCAAGAGCCAACCACTTTTATTCATTTTTCAGGGGTAATATTGCTATAACATGAGCAAGCTGCCAAGTCAGCTTTTGTTCATTTTTAACTAAAAGTGGACATAAAAGTGGTGTGTGTACCTATTCACATATTTGTCTTGTAGTGGCAACAGGAAATGACATGCATATTAATCTAAAGTGTTGTTAAGCATTGGGGCTGCACTAGAGGATCTAAATTCACCAGAGACGATGTTTCTCACAGGAAGACCATTGGTGGCGCGCCGCCTCCAACCTTCTTTTTCTGTGTAAATAATCATCCTGTCCAAACAGGACTACAGTTTGTGTCCATAAAATAACCACATTGGTGTAATTTAAGTTTACAGTTTGAACTCAGTTTATTATTTATAGTTCGTCTCAGACTAGCCGTTAGCTTTAAATGACATTGCTTGCTATTTTCACATTGAAAACAGAGACATCAGTCAGCCTCCAGGGCCCGTTTCCATCAATCAGAATCAAATCGACATTACAAGCCGCAAAGTCAAACAGTGTCCCCCCACAGTCAAAGCCGACAGATGAGATCGCATCTCAGGAATGCTAATTCACTGGGAGGCTGGATCTCGAGTGGTCGTGATTAAAGACTCAATTTCCTAGAGGTCAGTGTGGTGTGATCACATATTACCGCTAACTGATGGAGTGTCTCTGACACCTGCACTCTGATGGCATCGCAACCTGTGGAAGCAGGCTGCCTGATGGGAGTCAGTTCTTAAGCAGCTGTTATTCTACCGTGCTCCTCCGTCATGCCGTTGTTTACGTACAGAAGCGCGAGGGAGAGCGGCTGCTGTTCGAGCGGCTTAGCCCTGAAATGCTGCCATCCAGCATTTATCTTCACACAGCAGAAAGCCGCGCCATGCCTTTATAAAGTGCCGCCTTTTATTGCAGCTCTGTCGCTACAATGTCAGTATTTGAATGCAATTATTTTCAATGTGTATCTTACTTAGTCAGCGCCTTTCAGAAGCAGTCAGCAAGTTGGTTCAGGCGTAGAGGTTTGTGTGCTTTAATTAAAAAAAATTAAAGCACACAAAGAATTTAATATTCTTAATATTAATATTAAATAAGTTAATATTAAGAAAATATTGTGCATCATGAAACAGTTGAATATTTTTTGGAAGTTAGATTAGTGTGGTATCAGGATTTACTACAAATACAGTGAAATATTTCAAGCTTTTGTTTCTTGTCATTTTAATGATTATGGCTCCCATCATAAAAACCCAAACTTCAGTCTCAGAAAATTGAAATAGTACCAATTTTACTACATAAAAATTGGTGTTGTATATGTGTGAAAACATAATAAAGCGCACCAAACCGTGCTGACAGTTGAGCAGTTAAGATATATTGATAATCAGTTAATCAGTAACTGATTATCAGTTAAATCATAACTGATTATGATTGTTGATTCTAGGTTCATGACAGGTCGAAGCTTTAATTCAGTATCAAACAAATACATAATAAATGAAAAATAAAACTGTATGTAGGCTGGTTTTCTGTCATTGATTTTAACCATTCTGAGTCATGATGAGTCCATGCTTTCTTTTTTTGCACTTGCTGTACAGAAAATTAAAATCTCACTTTCTAATAACTTTCATTATCATCCATCACAAATCTGTCAAGTTATGTTTACGGAACCAAAGTTTAAAAAAAATAATAATTAAAATTCTTACACAAAAATGGCTTGAAAAGATACATTGACTCGCACTGAAATGCAAAGAATAAAAACAACAACAAATATATTCTTCCATTGCAAATGAATCACAACATCTCTTGATTTCCCTCCTCTGAAATCTCCATCTTCGTCTCAAGACTCCACAATAAATACCGCAACAATTGGCTTCTCCACCCCTTTTTGTTTGCTCGACGTCAAGCTGGGCACGCTCAGTCCTTATCTCCAAGAGAGCACTTCCTGCTGCGCCTGCGACCAGTTAACTGATCGGCGCCCCCGTCGTCACCAGCTTGTAGTAGGCCCCGTTCAGGGCCATGAGCTGGTCGTGTGTCCCCTTCTCGATCACGAAGCCCCTGGACATGACGGCGATGATGTCCGAGTTCTGAATGGTGGACAGGCGATGAGCGATGACGATGCACGTCCGTCCCTCTCTGGCTTTGTCCAGGGCTTCCTGCACGGTCTGTAATTGCCATCGAAACGCACACGCATGTAAATACAAATACATTGACGTGTGTCGAAACGGCGTACACACACACACACACTTGCAGGCAGGAGCCATCATCTAATCTCCCACAAAGCAGACAAAACTATTACAATTATAGCAATTTCACAATCATGTGTTGATTACTATCATTAGAATGTTCCAGTGGAGCGGTCTCTCTGCATGGTTCAACCCTTTGAGATGAAAAGCTGCTGCAAAGGCCCACAAATAATATTCATCCGAGAGAGGCTCCACCAGAGGGCTGGGATGTACAGTAAGTAGCTTGGGATAATAATAGACATGATGAATGATGATGATGTTAACGATGATAATAATTAACTGCCTGCCCTTTTCGCTCGCGGTGCCCGGAGAACACTGAGCCAGCTGCGCCGCGCTGGCGGGAAACGGAGCCCCCTGGGTTTACCGAAGCCCTACCTTCTCGCTCTCCGTGTCCAGAGCCGAGGTGGCCTCGTCCAGCAGCAGGATCTTGGGGTCGCGTATGATGGCCCTGGCGATGGCGATGCGCTGTTTCTGACCGCGAGACAGCTGAGAACCCTGGGAGCCCACGTTGGTGTCGTATTTCTATGAGGAGGGAACAGAATAAGTCTGCAAGAAAATGGCTGTGTGTTGTTAGAAGAAACCACTTGCACCCATTGAGTTGCTCAAAGAACGTGAGCATGGCAAGAACTATGGCATAAACTGTTTTCACTTTTTAAGTTAGCTGGAAAAGGAGCCAGCAGCTGTGAGATGAATTATCCAAGCATTTTGACTCTAAATCTTAGCTTTATGTACTGTTTTTGAAGTCTCACATGGCGGAACTTGATGCGTTCTTGCAACATTAGTGTCTGGGATTTGAATCGTATCTGGTATAGTGTAGCACTGTGCTTAATGCAAAGACTTGGGTCTTCTTTCTACATGGTCAAAAGTTCATTGCAAAAAGGTAATTCTGGATATGTTTCTGGCAAACCTACCTAGGGTGAACCCCCCACCTATTGCCCAATGGGTTCCTAATGCCATTCAATGCTAATCACTTTTCTGAACACCCGTTACCTCAACCCCACTGTTCACCAAAGCACATACACTGAAAATCGACAGTACCTCTGGGAGCGCCATCACAAAGTCATGAAGCTGGGCTTTCTTGGCGGCCGAGATGACTTCGTTCATGCCAATTTCCCGCGAGTTGTCGCCGTACTTGATGTTTTCTGCAATGCTGCAGTCGAACAGAATGGGCTCTTGGGAAACTATGCCGATCTTGGAACGAAGGAAGGGCACGTTGACGCGGGTTGACTCATGGCCGTCAATCAGCTGCGGGAAGGAAATTGATTTTGCCATTAGTAGAAAGTGATTTAATGATCGTGGACTGGAAATACAATCCGCATAATGAGCTATCTTAGCTCTATCTCTACTGTAATTTAGCTCCTATCTACGCAGAGGTGATTCCGTCCTCTTTGAGTATCAGACGGACAATTAAGGCATCATGCTTTCAATACCATTTCCATCGCAATTAAGACCGTTTGATTCTTGGCAGAGATTTCTACCTGGCACAAAGACAGCTCACTGGAACAAGGGCTACACATTTTAAAAAGGATTCACTCAGCATTTCTCACTGGGTGGACTGAAGTAACGTGGAACACATCCATCAGCACACACGCTGAAAGTCCAGCAATTATTCCTTGATATGATACATCGCGAGTTATTTCCAGTTATGATGAGCCTCATTAGAGTGATAATACAAGTCGTCTGAAAGTTCAAAATGTGGCATTTAAAAAAAGGTCAGCAATAGCTGTAGTGGTGAAGTGGTGGCAGGTTAAAACGTGAAAAAATGTGGGAAGGTTTCGTGGCTATGAATACCTTTGGAGGCGCCGTACCCACAATGAAACTGGTGGACAGACGGTAGTCAGATGTCACTGGTTTTTCTCACCAATTTGCCGTCATCCGGATCGTAGAACCTCTCCAGCAGCTGGACGCTGGTGCTCTTCCCGCAGCCGCTGCTGCCCACGAAGGCTAACGTCTGACCAGGCTTCACCGAGACGTTCAGGCCGTTCAGGACCTGGATGTCGGGCCTGGTGGGGTAGGTGAACTTACACTCGATGAAGTCAAGATTCCCCTGGAAGTTATCCTTAACATGACAGAAAGTGGAAACAGAGCCCAAAGGTTATGTTTCATAAAGTGACTTTTTTGTTGTTGTTGTTTTTTTGGCTCCTCTCTTCCAACAAACCCACACACTTCGTTCCTCTGATCTAAAACAAACTGTAGATGATAAGACTTGCATCGAGTCTGCCTGCTTTTGCTGTCTCCGTGGGGATGCAACGCAGAACAATAACATGCCTCCATACCCATTTTTCTCCCCTGTTGCTGTAGACGCTGATTGGAGGCACGCGGTCCAGCAGCTGGAAGAAGCGCGCCGCCGAGATCTTGGCCTTGGCGTAATCCGGAGTGTAAGACGAGGCTCTGCCTAAAGCGGTGCCGCTGGTAACGATGGCGGAGATCACCCTGAGACAAACGGTGATCTGTTTGTTGTTTTATCTCGGATGACATTTTTACTCATTTATTTATTTTTTTTATTAGTGACTCAGACTTCTAACATGACAAGTATTTTTCTGATGACTGAAAATACAACAGCACATCGTAATTTTCAACCTTTTTAAAGGGATTTAATCAACGTCATTCATGACCGTGAATGAAGGAAGCAGAATGTATTTGTATTCTTGAGTTAATACCTTGCAATCTCCCACCTTCTGGGGTTGATCAAAATAATTTAAGATTCTTAAGAATTTAAGAGGTCCATTAAAATCCACTTGGACTTTGACTAGGCCATTCTTTAAACTAAACACGCATTTTTTAGGAAAATAATAATAATAATACATTCATGACTTGTGTTTCTTTTCTCTGTCCTTTAAAGAGTTGTTTTCCAATGCGACGACTCTTAATTTAACTCACAAAATGAAAGCTCACTGATATTTGGAGGTCTCCCACCTGAACACCAAGCTGAAATGGAGCCCCTCTTGTTCCACCAGGTAGCCTCCGAACCTGAAGGACGCGGCGTTTGTCAAGAAGACCACGCACTGCGCGAAGCCGTAGCAGGCGCCGTAGACGTTGGCCTTCTGCAAGGCTGCCTGATAGGGCGCGGTCAAGTGCTCCTCGTACATCTCCACGAAGCTGCGCTCCTTCCCCAGGCCGGCGATGGTGCGGATGTTGTTCAAGGCCTCGCCTGAAATCTGCCAAGCAAATGAAAAAATATAAAAGAAAAAAGAGGAGAGTGGAGAGATTAAAGGACAGACGGAGCGGAGGAGCCGTTTCTAATTTGGCGTTTCTTTTAATGTGTGAGGCAGAGTGAGATCTAGATAAGGCAGTGGCTCGGTTCTTATCTGCATCCTCTCCTATTGAGACCACAGTAAGCCAATTTTCCCCCCACAGGGATCATTAAATTTTCATCTAATCCACTTAACTTGGATGGGTGGGGTTCGCTGCATTGGCGTAATTAACATGGCACAAAGAAAGTTCACAGTAAATTGACTTTTGAACACTTTTTTGAACTCTTACTGTATTGTTATGTTTTTTTGTTTTACTCTGTTCCCTTCAGGCACATTAAGCTTTAAGCTTGGGTGGCTCAGGCTCAGGAAACACTTTTTCCGCTCACAAGTGAGACATGTTTGGTTTTGTTTTTTATGAAGAAGCTCCAACATGGAGCTTAAAATAGACGCTGCTGTCAAGTCTTCTCTTATCAGCCAAATGTGGGTTTGACAGCAGATATCAGCCAACACCTTTAAGGTTACTAAGGTTGCTGTGATGACACTGGTTGACTTGTCATGTATTATCTGAATGATGACATTTTCAGACTATTCTGACAAATAGGTTCCAATTACATGTGAAAAAACTGTACATATATAAATATGTATTTATTTATTTTGACCTGCCCGGCTGACTCCATGGCCTGCTTGTCCTGCTTGGCGAAACCCGTGAGCATCTTGGCCTGGAAGCCACCGGAGAGCGCGATGAAGGGCAGGAAGCAGAGGATGAGCAGCGTGAGCTTCCAGCTGAAGTAGAAGGACATGATGACGGCCACGCCGATGTTGGTCAGGGAGTTGACGATCATGCCGATCTGGGAGCCTGTGGCCTGGAGAGGAATCCAGAAAGGTTAGAATTACCGACTCAAACTGGACGAGTCGTTTCGGCTGAAACCATTAACCGGATCAATTGTGAGGAATCGATTACGGAATTAATCGTTGACTAATTTTGTAAACGATTAATCGTTAAATGGAATGTGCAGATAAACCAAAAAAAAAGGGTATTTGCTGAAAAAAATACAACAAATTCAAAGCAGTAATTAAGTCAAAAGTATATATTGATATACATTTTGCATTTAAGAAGAAAAACACCTTGATCTGTAAATACGTTTTAGCCAAAACTCCTTAAGTGGCAACAATTGAGCAAAAAGTGACATTAAGCAATCAGTTGCTGTAATGCATCACTACCGTATTTAAAACAGTAAATCACTATTTATTGTTTCCAATGCTCCAACTCACCCCTTGCACTTGCGAGGCGTCGGTCGCCAGGCGTGTGGTCAGGGCTCCGGGGCTGTTCCTGTGATCGTCAAACCAACCGATTTCCTGGCCCAGCATGGCCTGAAACCCAATTCGCCGCAGCCTGCTGGTCAGCAGCTCTCCGGACTTGGCAAACGCGTAACCCTGCAGTCGCACGCAGACAGGAACGCTTTTTATTGAATCGAACATGGTGTAACCTCTATTCTGACTTACAGACTCCCGGGGACTCGATATTTCCCTCCCAAGGAGACGGGGTGAAGCTTTTTTATTATTTTTTTTTATTCAATAAATGCATTCATTTATCAACGCGAGAGTGTTCTGTTCTGACTTCTTTTGCAGAAGAAAAACTGCGGAGCGATCAGTCTTGTCGGAGCGCACTGCTGCTCTACCTGCAGCATCTGGGTGAAGAAGGAGACGACGCCGACCATGGCGAAGAACACGCAGATTCCATTAATCTCTCTCCTCTGAGCGTCGGGGTCTGTCACAGAGAAGGTCTGCAAACACACAGCATAACAGCGCAGAAGAAGAAGAAATATTCACTCTGGACGCTCTTGTCGACACGAGAAGTCTGGTGTTTAATTTATATTATTACTCTTACTAGAGCTCGACACAAAGAAGTGCTTAATAGTGAAGAAAAAGGAAAATAATGTAATGTTTTAATTATTTTTAATATTTTTTACATGTATTAATCTAAAAAGTGTGGCGTACATTTTTATTCAGCCCTCAGAAATTGTCCCTCCCAGGTTCGCACTTCTCGATTTTTGGCGTTCATTTCTTCTTTGCAAAATGGCTGACTCTAGATCAGTTTGGACTTTGACTGGTCCATTCCAACACATGAATATACTTTGATCTGCTTCTAACTTAACTTTAGGGGCACTGGGACTTGAATCTCTCTCCAAATCTTCAGCAACCTAAAACAGATTGTCCTAGTTTTAATCTATATTTCAAACTAAAGTAAAGCATCCTGCCAGCATGATGCTGCCACCACCATGTTAAACTGTGGATATACTTTTCGTTTTCTGCCACACAAAACACAACTTCAGTGTTCTGATCAGCCGTCTGCAAATTAGGGGACATTTGAAAAGGGGCAAAAAATAAAAGGCATGCCACACTTTTTAGATTTTCAACTACTTTGTGTTGGTCTTTCACACAAGAAAACACATTAAAATCTGTTCTTTCAAGAACACAAACTGCAAAGATGCTCCATGATGAAAACAACTTCGGCCTTCGCTGGTCTTCTCTCAGATCGTACCGCCAGGATTTGACTGAACAGCAGCGAATAGACTGGGTTAACGCCTCCATTGATCGCAGCCCCCAGAGATCCAAACACCATGTAGGGCCACTCTGGGGCGTTGTACTTTAAAATCCTGGCAACTGGAGCAGGTTCCACCGGCTCCTCCTGCTCCTCCTCCGGCGTGGATTTCTGCAGGCACACACAGGTGAGCTGCGCTGGCCGACTACGGATGGACCAGGCTAAACATCGATATCGCCACGCACCTTATATTTGTCTTCCGGAGACATGGAGTAGGCTCTGGGGCCGAGGTCTCCAGCGACGGGAACCGAGGAGTCCGGGATCAGGTTGGAAAGCTGGGACCGGGAGCGCTGGCGGATCGAAGCTCTGCTCAAAACAAATCGTCTCAGACGGCCTTCTCTTATCACACGCTTACATATTCAGGTGTTTTTGTACAATGTAACCACTCAGCACTGATGGAGTAATTGAACTTATTAAGGGGAACCTTTACGTCTCTGTCTCTCCTCTCGCCACGATATTTAAGCGGCTCTGGATGACGGCGTAAGCTTAAACGCTCTAAATGTCGAAGGAAATATAAAAGGTAATTAACTAAATTACGGTGACGGTGATTGCTGCGGCACAGTCGATCTCAGCTGTAAAAAGACAGCTGGAGCAGTCCTACTTTAGATGCACTTTTAAAGCTGAGCAAATGGATGCGAATCCAAAGTGAGTGAAAGAGCAATCGATGTAGAAAGTGGACAATACCTTAAACTGGCGCGATAGCTGCCTGCTCTGGATAGATTTAACCTCTCGGGCTCCGGCTCGCCACCCTCAGCCACTAATAGAAGACAGGAAAAAGGAAAGTGATTCATTTAACATGGCTCTCTGATCAGCTATTCCTTAATAGACACTGAGATTAAGAGGAAGAGTACAATGTCAGTGTCACGAATGGAGCAGTTAAGGTCATTAAAGAGGTCATTAAGGTTATTAACAACAAGAAGGTTATTAAAGTCAACTCATGTGCACAAGGGAAATTTGCATGACAAATATGTTTTGAAAGCAAAGAAATTGTGTTGACTTTGTACTATTGTAGTCAGTTCTGGCTTTGAAAGAGAAACTTTCTGAGTGTTTGGCAGCGGTCGTGGCCAGATCTCTTCAACATGCTGAACTCACTTTTCCGGGCCTTCTCATTCAAAGCCTTGTCTCCCTGGCTCTGCAGGGTGACGAGAGTGAAGTACACCCCCTTCCTCTCCAGCAGTTCATTATGTTTTCCCCTCTCCACCGCCCGGCCATGCTCGAAGCCAACAATTACGTCTGCGTTCTTTATGGTGGACAGTCGGTGAGCGATGGAGATGGTGGTGCGTCCCATGCGCACCTGGAAGAAACCCCAAAGTATTTCAGATGTCACGACTGTAACTGGGTCACCTGGCAGCGGAACGCATGCGTGAGGCAGACGTACTTTATCCAGAGCTTCCTGAACGACAGCTTCACTCTCGTTGTCCAAAGCGGAGGTCGCCATGTCCAGCAGTAAGATGCGAGGGTTCCTGACCAAAGCCCGAGCGATGGCTATCCTCTGCTTCTGCCCTCCGCTCATCTGGCCCCCTCCCTCGCCCACCAAGGTGTCAAATTTCTACAGGAATTAAGAAAAGAAGAAAATTGCACTTTTTAAACTCACTTTGCAAAAAAATACTATTTCCTTACTTGTGTGATTTTTTTTTTCTCAGTTTTTCTTCCTGTTTCTCTTTTCTGTGTCAAACCTGCGGCAGGTCCATGATGAAGTTGTACGCGTTCGCCTCCTTTGCAGCAGTGATGATGTCCGCCATGGAGACGCCGGGTCGACCGTAGCGTATGTTCTCCGCGATGGTGGTGGCAAACAGTACGGGCTCCTGCTCCACTATGCCAATCAGAGAGCGCAGCCATTGGATGTTCAGGCCTTTGATGTCGTGACCGTCCAGCGTCACCTGGGACAAGGGGGACAGTGAGCAGAAGCTGATGCTAAACTTGATGGATGATGCTATTAAAGCAGTGTGCCACGCGAACGCTCCCCCCTTCCTGCCCTTGTTTTTGTTTCTTTGCGACAATGGTCGTTGTCAGTCTCTTCGAGAACCTTCAGAAAGCGATGTCCTTTCTGATAGGCCGGAAAAGAGGAAGGCGGGGTGTGTGAGGGTGTGCAGTTCTTTTAAAAAGTGAAAAATGAGACTGTTAGGAACCATTAACTGAATAATGAAACGGATTATCATGTACCTCTGTCACCCTCAGGGGATGGTTATTTTTTGAGAGCTGAAAAAGGAGGGAGGTGTGTGTCGAGGAAAGCTTCGGCCTCAGGAGAAGCGATGGGAGCAGAATGGGGGAACCAGTTCAATGTGAGTGTGATACACCGAAGCCCTGCGCCTACCATGCCTTCTTTAGGGTCGTAGAAGCGCTGAATGAGCTGGATGGCGGTGCTCTTCCCCGCTCCGCTCGGCCCCACGAAGGCGGTGGTCTCGCCCGACTTCACCGCCACGCTGAGCTGGTCCAGGATCTGCTCACAGACGGGTCTTTGCTCCATAACGAGACATATGCTGACTGCAGAAGTCTAATCTTAAGGGGTTGGTGTTGTTGGATATTTGTGTTACGGATTCAGACAAAATGTTGGATGAACAGGGCAGCTCGTCCTCTTTAAAACTGACATTTTTTTATATGGCATAATAAGAGCTGAGTAAACATAATTAGGATTTAAAAAATAAATAGTTTCTTCTCTCCAAAGCAAAAATAAATAAATAGGCTATTTATTTTACTTTAATTATTCAGTTGGAGCTTCCTTGTGTGCTTAAAATCTAAAAAATGCATAAAGCTTTCATATATTTTAAGCAGTACTTTACCTTAACCTCCGGTCTGGATGGATAGTGGAAGGTCACATTATGAAACTCAATATCTCCTTTGACCCGGTCCAGCTTGTATCCAGCCTCTGACATGCAGTCAATTTCTGGCTCCTGGGACGACAAGTCAAGGTAATGAAAAATGTGTAAGGAGGCAATTATTTACGGCAACATTTTCAGGGGGAAAATGTAAATCATGAAGCGATCCTACCCGGTCAATAGTCTCAAAGATTATGGTCGCAGCCCCGCGTCCGGCTGCAAACGACTCCAAACACGGGGAGGCCTGACCCAAATTCATGGCTGCAACCAGCACCCCGAAAAAAACCTGAAAGCAAACAAAAGGTCTTGCTGGTTCGTTTTTTTTTTCTACATTTCCAGATAGTATTAACAAAACTCTGACTTGTAAGACATGCATTGCGTGTTAAGTCGTAAGTACCTGCAGCAGCGTTCCTGGTGTGTACTCCTCTGTGTCGATCACCAGAGTGGAGCCGTACCAGAAGGCGAGGGCGTAACACAGGAAGATGATCAGCCACATGTAACCAGTGAAAAAACCCATGATCATCCCCTTCCTGATGCCCCATCGCTGCGCCGAGACCAGGTTCCTGTCATACCTTCAGAAAATGACAAAAGCTCGACTTCATTTCCACGGGAAAGAATCGACGCTTCCAAAGCTTCGCTTTGCACCCTCGCCCAATCCACACCTGTCCACTTCCTTTTTCTCCCCTCCGAAAGCAGCGACGGTCCTGATGGAAGAGAGGACTTCGTCGGCCACAGCGCCGGCCTTGGCGTAGGCCTGCAGCTCCATCCCTGTCAGCTTGGCCACGAACTGCACAGGAAATCGATGCAAAGTTGATTAAAGAGGGCCGAAACTCACTCATATATGCATGTATATGCGAGGTCAACTGAAAAAGTCAGAGACTAGTATAAACCTTCATAAATTCATTTACAAACCAAGTTGCAGCGCCTAAAAATGTATTTGTTTTTTTTTTACAACTTTAGTGCAATAAGAGGATTAAGCCCGAAGCCATTTTTACTTTCTCTGCATCATGTTATGTGAGGGTTTTATAGTCCATCTAAATCTAAACCTCCTCTATTGTACTGTAAATGTAAAAGCATATTTTTTTCCCAAGGAAAATCAGTTCAATAAATTGTGTTTTGTTTAGTATCCCCATTAGTGAGGCTTTACTTTTTGCCCTGCAGGCCTAAACTGGACATTTCTAACTAATGACAAATTTCATTAAATTAGAAAATGGATAAATTTTATATGATATATGTACATCATTAGAGATCGGGAGTATAAAAAAACATTACTTCTCATTAAAAATACACAATAGAAATGTAATCATTTAATCATATGATAAATTTTGCATATATAGCAATAAAAATTAAATGATAAAAGTTATGAAATATACCAAAATGAACACAAAAGACACAATAGAAAAGCTCTTCAGCTTCTTTCTTAAAAACTGAATGAAGTCCAGATTGTACTTGTTACAAGTCAAAGTGAGGTTGAAATGTCAAGATAAGTGCCGGTTAATTAGGTCAAGGTCATCCACACTCAACGAAGAGCGGTTGGGTTCTCACCAGCGCCATGAGGCCCGCTCCAACCCCGATCAGCGGACTGGCGGCGATGATGACGAGCGTCAGCTTCCATCCCTTCACGAACCCAATGCTGAAGCCGCACACGAACGTGGTGAAGCGCTGGACGAATATGGCGACCTGGTCGGCGATGGCGTCGTTGATCTTGTTTATGTCACTGTTGGGACGGACAGGAGCGTCGGTCAGTCGGGAGCCCGGGCTGCGGGCCCCGGAGCGAGTCAACCCGTCCGTCGCTGACTCACTCTGACATGCGGGTGTTGAGCTCCCCGACAGAGGTGCAGTCAAACCAGCCGATCTCCATCCTCATCACTTTGCTGAAGTACATTTTTCTGATGAGCTGAATCTGTCTGGCAGCGGCTGTCACCCACAGAGAGATCTGTCAGTGGATTGGAAGGAGGTCACTTTTACGTTTGGTAAATCAAATATATAATATGTTCATTTTTCGCTTTAATATTAAGGCAGGCAAAATAAACAATACCAGGAAGTCACTTCTGGTTGCAGAATGGGAAGCTAATGTGGAAAAATTGATTTTCAAAGCTCGTCTTCAGCTTCTATTGAGGCAGATCAGCAGTCCAAGATTTAGCATATTTCTACATCTAGTTTCTTTCAGCGATTTCACAATTGATCGGGTCAAATCATTTCAAGATGGCAGCTTCGGTTGTAATTCTAGCATTAAGTGAAGCACGGTGACGATGTGACGTTTCAGCACTAACCTGAAAGTATCCGAGCAAGAATACAGACACTCCAATCCCAACATAATAGAAAGCAAACATGGTCATCTCGTGTTCGATGTCCAGAATCCTGAAAATCAGCACAGCCAGTTAGTAAAACATAGACAGAAAACCTTTTTTTTTTTTTTTTTAACCCCACATCTTCATAGTGCATTCACAGTTCAAAGAGCCAACCTCATGCATTTTTACAGCCCACTTACCCACATGACATGTTTCTGAGGGGAAAGAGCATCTCTATCGTGGCGTTGATGATGAAGCCTACGTCCGACTGGTTGAGAGCCGGGTCTGGGAGCATGGTGTAGTTCTTCTTCCACCGGATGACGTTGTCCACGCACTCCTTGCGGTCGTCCCTCAGCTCGTTGAGCTCGATGTCGTACTCGATGAAGGTGTCGGTGAGCAGGCCGAACACCAGCAGCATCAGCGGCTGGGCCGAGCCGTGCAGCACGGCGCACAGGCTGCCCACGACCATCATCGCCACGTCCTTGCAAGTGGAAAAGCGGAACTGGGCAGCAAAACATCGACAGCGTGCTTTGTGTTTTAGGGGGGAATCTCACAAGGAGAAAATTGGGGGGGAAAAAAAACTAGCAGAAGAATTGTTACCAGCTGGAAGAAGCCGACTCTGATCGCAGGTTGCTCTTGGTTTCCATGAACCCTGGTTGGAAAGTGGGAGGTCAACTGTTTTATTGAAGAAGCGGATGCAATTAGAAATTTATGGCATCTACTGCCGTTTAGTACTTACTTCTTCTCCTTGTCCTTTGAATTAGTCATTGACCTGCGTGGAACAAAGAGAACAATGAGTTACTGCCCCCAGGTAACCCTTTTAGATTACGGCACAATGAGGCCTTAATACAAAATGTATCCTGAATCCTTTCTGTTCTCTGGACCTTTCTGCAAACAGCTAAGAAACTATGTTCTCTTTTAGACTCCTGAAAAAGGAGATTTTTCAACAACAGCATACTTTGAAACACCGGGGACCCGAGTCCCTTCTTCTACCAAACCCAATCGAAATGCAGGAAATCGCGGCATAGATCACAAATCTAAAATCAGCTCGCATTGATTCTTTGAGCATGGTTTCTGTCAGCAATCTTACAGCAAAAGTTGCGTTAATAATTTATCTGCTTGATCATTGGAATCAATCCATAGTGGCAGACTGGAATAAGGTACATTTTAGAAGAAAGTCTGTGTTCAAAGTGAAATGGATGATATTTGAATGTACAGTCTAAACATCCAGTTCTGTTTTTTTCACTAATTTAGAGCCACTGTACCAGCTCAAGACAAAAATACGACAAATACAAATGAAAAATTTTTTGCCAGATCTGTGGCGACAAATTTGAACACACTGAGGTCATTCCTTATGTTTTCAGACATTGACTTTGACTGCTGCGGTTTTGAGATGTTTTAGATGCCATCGTCTATTTGTTGCAATGTCCGATTCTCTGGAACAACTTCATGATGCTGCCAGATTTTGTTTTTTTTGTGTTATCAGACTGCAATACTTACAAATAGGGGCCTGGTGGTCCTGCAACACAAACACAGAACAGATATAAGAAATACTCTGTTTAGTTTCTATCTAACTCTGTTTGCATTTATTGCAACTTGATCAATAGTCGATGTCATTAAAAAAAATTTATTTATATATGTATATTACATTACCTTCGTCTGAAACATCATAGCTGTGGTTATCCTGTCCCAGTTTTTTTATGCTGTTGAGCCTCACAGATCCCGTCGGCATGGTGGCCAAATGAGCCGCGGACGCCTGAGGATGAAACCCAAACTCCGAGTTGGAATTAATTCACAGAACGCAAGCAAGGTATGTTCCCAATCGGATCTCTCTCTCCTGCACGATTTAGAATCCAGGCAAGCATGAACTCCACAGTCCGATGGGATGACGCTCGCCTCCTGGTTGTGACGGTTTCTCAGGTGGATCCAGGTCGACACCCTCTTCACCTTGGCAGCCGAGTCACATGGTGTTATTTGGGCTTGGTTGGACCTGAGGGTCAAATTGCTTTGTGTGAAGGTAAGTGTCCTATCGGTTCCTGTACTAAGGAGGCCAGTGAACTCACAGAACAAACAGTTCCCTTGCAGAAAGCCTGCACTCTCTCTGTGTATTTGCCAAACGTGGCCAGCGGGTCCACAGGAAATTTAAACGGTGACCATTCGATTCTTCAAGAAGAAGGCGAACTCGTAATGAACCGAGTGGCGTTATGAGCGCCAGTGTTTCAGCAACCAATTGGGTGAAAAGCGCGTTTCAGTTCAGAGCAACTTTAATACAGAAACTGCTTCTCATCAAGACTTCGTTAGAGTCCAATTAGGCCAGGAAGGCATTAAAGCTTTCAGTGAATGCATCCAGTGGTTTAGCTGTTCTTCAGCTGAATAGTAACTGTTGTTCTATGATTCAATACAAAATATGCCAGTCGTAATGACTTAAAATACATTTAATTGTGCGAGCGAGAGCCATAATCATCTAGATTAGGTAAAATAAACCCTTGGCTGTAACGCAGGGATGTTGAAGTCAAACACAGCAAGGGCCAAAAAAACAAATATATTGAAATGATTGCACGTAGTCTATTGAACCAAGACCTAACACAGTGTATATTATTTAATAATTACATGAATAAAGCAATATTTTCTTATGGCTTTGTCAGTAATTTCAAGGGAAAACATTTTCAACAGGCAAACAGCAAAAAATGTAATTGTTTTAAAAAACAAAATATGTTTTCTTAATATCAAAATAAATGCATAAATTAAAGTGCGTGCATTATAAACTGAAAATGCATTATTGTGCTGCTCTATGAAGTTCATAATCTTGTCTTTGTGTATGTTTAATAATGCCTTCTTAGACTTAGTTACTAGTTACTTTATTACTTGATTCGGAAAGAAGCTAAGTTACATTAAAAGTTTTAGTTACTTTCAGCGATTGCTAACAACTACACTCTGCTGCCTGTGAAAAATCACATTGATTTTTGGCAAAACTTAATTGCAAGTGATTTTATAATGGTAACATCAACAATTATTTAATGGTTACAACAGTACAAAAACACTTTAGTAATTTGTGCGTGTTTTTGTGTGGTCCAAATCTAAGAAGGATGTTAAACCCTCCATCACACACTTATATTAATATTAATAATTATAATGACGTTCTAATAGTAATTAACTTCAGGGACTTGTTCATTCGTCGTTGTTTTCACATTTATTGCTCTGTTATTAGCCTCCATGTTTGCTATTTTCTGGAGCGCAAGGGGAAGCTTGACGTCATTGAGAGGTAATGTATTAACAAAGACACAGCGGGACAAATAAAAATAGTCACGCAAAGTGGTTTCGATAAGTAGCTGTAGTCTGACAGATGATTTGAAATAGAAACGCTTTAGATTACAAGTTACTGAAAGAAGTGGACATCACTGTCTGCCTCCCACCTGACCTGAAACCCTCAGTTCTCAACGTCCAGGAGGCCATTTTTGAGGACCTGAAGCCGCTCGCGCTTCAGCGGCTTCTCGGGCTACTGTTGCATTGTGGGGAATGTAGTGTTGGTGCGTGCAAAACGCCAGCGGGCGGCTGTGGCCTGCGGGCCAGTTCTACTAGTGATTAAATACCATCCTGGGGGCCACAGATAGTTAATTTGGGCCTTAACTTTGACATATGTGCTGTAATGTATCCATTAGTTTTACTTTTTGGACAGAATGACTTAAACCTTTCAGCGATAATGTTCACAGGTTCTCAGTTTACAGCTCTGGAGACAAAAATATAGCAAAAAAATTTTTTTATAGAAACCTGTAAAATCTTTTAGAACGTATCTTTGTTCTTTATAGTGCTGCTGCAGTTTTATTATATCGGCACACATCACTGCTTAAGTCACAAAGTCAGTTTCATCAATATTTGGTTATGGTTATAACTGTATAACCGTTTGCCAGTGACAGTTTATTGTCGCCACTACATTTTTTAACAATATGTTTTTGGCATATATATAAATATAAGGGGTGTCACAATTTTTTTTTTTTTTTTTTTTTTATAAAATAACGCCTCCAATCTTGTGTAGAGCAGCAAAAGATGACATTTTGAAAGGATGGCAAGTTCAAATTCACCACAAAATTATAACCTGGCCAAATTTGATGGCATTTTCCTCAACACAGCCAAATATTAAATACATATATATATATTTAATTGCCATGGGGGACACAGGAGGGTTATTGTCCTCTGCAAAGTTGTCTCCAAAACGGGTTGCCAGTGCACTAGAGGTTTTTGCCCTCAGCGACCCGGTCACTTATGCACCACAAAACGCCAAGTATTACTAGTGAGCATTCAAAGGAAACTACGAGGAGCAAACTGAACATTTTAGTTGACCTCTGGCGTAGGGTTTTGTCTTCGCAGGAATAAATTTTCATACGAAAGCAAACAGAAATGTGAGCAGCTGAATAAACAGTCGAAACCAGTTCATGCTTTGCTGACATTGGTTCAAAAGAAACAAATGTGCTTAATGGGGAAATTTGAGCAGGAGGATCATTTGAAACATATGAGCCTCATTTCTTATTTCACCTATTATCAGTGTAATTCTCCTGTTTAATACTCCGACAATCATCCTGACCTATATGGACATGAAAACAAGTGAGTGGTGGTGACCAGACGGTCGTTCAACCCCAGCCTTTAAATGTTGCCAGGACCTGCATGACCAGCACCACTGTCTGTAAAACACTTCAGATATTTTTTATATGTGATATTGCTCAGAAAATGTAATAAATTAATATTTTTTAAAAAGCAGTTTTTAGACACACGTCTGAAAGAATTTGAAAGCATAATAATTATTAGTATTTGCTGTTTTGTTTTGTGGGTATGATTTTTTTTTTCTTTTTCATCTGCAGAGTGGAATGCAAGCAGTGATCAGGAAACTACACTGCTGCCACCTGGTGGTAGAAATGTGAGAAGCATCCCACTCAAGGAGACATCATTACAGTTCTGGGCAGACTGACAGCATTTCAAAAGTAAGAATCAATGTCTGTAGCTCTCATAAGAGTTATAGGAAACTGTCTTTCAGCACTTTTTTCTTCTCAAAACTTTAAAAAGTGAAATGGTTTAAGGGGGACGTATGGAAACTTTTAATAGCCCCCCCGCCCCCTGATCAACACTCTTCTGTTTGGTGACATTGATGGAAAGTAATAAACAACCGCAACCTTTTTATAGGACTTTTCTAGAACTTTGTTGTAATTAAGCCTCAAGAGCTAAATGAAAAACTCTAAAAGGTCAAAACAGAAAGCTGCTACTCCTCATTCCTCTGTGTTTGGTGTGGGAGGACAAACGATCTCAAAGGGTTCATGGGAAGAAACACAAAACCAAATAAAAGCATTTTGCTCCTTCTTCCCACCGGCTCTGCATTTCTCGACATCGGCCTCATCGAGACCTAAGGAAGTCCAGCAGCAGTTTACTCCAGATGCACTTTTTGCGTCGCTGAAGTCTGAACAACTTGAGTTAGGACACGCGTTCAGCAGCAGACTGTAAACAGACTGGAAGCCAAAGAATGTTATTGCTGGACGGAGACCAGAAAGTGATGATGGGGAGGTTCCTGCTGCAGATTTCAGCAGGTTTCATCAGTTCGCTACCTGCTGGGTGACTCTTTCGATGGGATCTTCAGGGTGAATATGCAGTTTGGGCTCAGAGTTACTCTCATGAGGATGTTGATCCATTAAAGGTTTTCTCTCTCTCTCTCTCTTTCTCTCTCCTGTAAACAAAGTTCCCTGTGGATGTTTTTAAGGGGGTGTGTATTTAAGGACCAGCTCTGTCTCTTCTTTACAAGTATTATTTTTTTGACATATTAGACATATGATACACAGTGATTTGTGAACAATTTTTATGTGTTTTTAACTATTATCGTTATTGATATTGTGCATTTTAGCTACGTTTAATTGCCACCTTGTCATTGGGAGCTATTGCTCTGTAGTTCATTGTATTTCATTTTATATATATATATTTATATGTGACTTTTTCCCCCACATACAGCACACAGCGGAGACCAGTTGGGTGAATTTCGGTAATGAGTGTCAATAGTGAAAAACAAATAATCACTACAAATACATTTTTATAACAGGTGATCGTATAGTGGATTTTCATTGATAACACAACTTTCAAATAAAATTCATACAATCTTTCTCTTATAAATAAATAAAATCAGGAAAATAAACATAGACAGCAGTCAAATTTAACTAATAAACTATTTAACAGTAACCTCTAACTGAAACAGACAGACAGGCAAATATAGCAAACCGACAACATAATAAACAAACTGACAAACTTAACTGAAAAATAACTGACAACATAACTGACAACATAAATTTCTGACATTTAACATAATATGTCATGAGTGTCAATAGTGAAAAACACAGTAAGCCTCCCTACTGGTCCACCAGTTCTGGTGACTGCAACAAAACTCCACGTTAGTCTCAGAGCACAACCACCACTACTGTTCAGAAAGGAACTGGACTCGATGACCTACCACAGTAGAATGCCCAACAGACTGTGTGGAATCCGCAGTTTTTCCTCCTTTTATAGGCAACCAGTAGGGGGCGCCAAAAAAAAAAAAAACACTCACCACAGGATAACCATGAAACCCATTCTAGCAGAATTTAAACCATTTCAACTATGAATGAAACAGTAAATGAAAACTAATAGGAACTGCAAAGGAATGAATGAAAAAACAGAACGACTGGACCAAACAATTCCTTCCCTCTTCAGCAGGGGGCGCCTGTTGTTGTTTCCCTGTTTCGACATCAGGACTTCGATTCCTGACTCTGTCCCATCAGGTCCACTCGAGCAGGAGACGGACAGCCCGCGGACGTCGCTCTGCTGCAGGTAAAACCTCTTGTTCCACCTTTCCGTGACCCGTGATCACTTTGGGATTTAGAAAATGACAAAGTGATGAGAACAGACAGGAAGTGAGTTTTACTTTAATTTGTTCCGGTGCAAATTGTTTTTGTTTTGGTTTTTTATCTCTTGTTGTTCACAAAAAATAGTGAGAGCGACGCCATATTTGACCTTCTGACCACAAGTAACAGAGAGAAATGATATAAATGTAACTTTTTTTTTCCAGCCTGTGGTTTTATTTATTATCTCGTAAAAGGTTTCGTCTGTTAGGACAGAAGAATGTGTGTGTGCGGGGGAAGTGAGCTCATAATCTCCCCCCTAGAACTTCCATGTACGGAAGAACGTTCATGCCAAATAAAACAAATAAAATGAACCACATTTTCTTGGCCACGTGTGATTTTGAAATCTAGATGGATCACTAAGTGTTGGAAGGCTATCAGTAAATAATAAAAGTTTGTATTATCGACCTGCCGGTGATTGCAGACAGTGAGGTGGACTCAAGTGATCAGCTGCAGGACAGAATTTGTGTTGTTGACATAGAATTTTAAGTTAGCACAATACTGCACAGGATAGCTTTGACACATATAAAATATAACATAGAAAGTTAAAGTACACTCTAGGTTCATATAAATTTAGATGAAACTAAAAACAACGGCTCAATCTCTGAAACGCAGATAAATTCTTAAAAGGAGGATCAGACAGAAGAAACAGAAAACATAGGCCTAGACTCCTTGGATCTCTTGAGATAAGGAGCCTGTATGCCAGGCAATTAACAAATTCCTGAGCATGGTTCAAAAGTTCACTAGGATCTTAAAACCTTTTATAAATAATTTTATCTATATTAGAATTAACTATATTTCTTTAAGCATGTTTTTAAATAGTTACTTATTAGATCCAAACTTATAGTCATTATTTAGCATTACATTGTGTGCAAGCTTGGTTAAAAATACAAACTACTTTCTTGTGGAAACATTTTGAGGCAGAGATAGCGCTGCAGCTGCAATCATATATCAAACTGGACAGCGGCTGATACGAGAAGGGTTTGCCGTATATCTGCTTTTGGGGCTCTTTAGCAGGAGGTAATAAAATTAACATTAAGACAGCCCACACAAAGGAAAAGAACACACCTCCTAATGCATATATTTAAATGATGAGATTACGCATTCTATAAAATGATTTGGTTTACAGCAGAAGTTGGAATCTCTTTGTGCTGGGTGAGAGTTTCCCGGAGGATGCATCTTCTGTCTTTTTTACTCAGTTCTTTGTCTCTGTTCTGTAATGTCTTGGACTTTTGATGTTCTAGGTGAGATGATTATTGTAACATTCTTCTTGCATTGATTTTCTCTGGATAAAACTCTGAATATCTGAAGTCTGACGTCGTACGATTGCTCTTTTCTCTCTGCACACTTACACAGACACAGGAATTCGGGACTAAGAATTAATTAACGAGCTAAGATCAAGTTCTTCATCTTTTTAATTCTTAACAGTGTCATACAACACAAATTGACCGGCTGGTTCAGTTTACTACAAAAACATCAGATTTTAAGGGCAAGATTATAAAAAATTAAATAAAATAATCCAGAATGCAATTACTGAATGTGAATATAGAAACCCACCCAAATGAACCCACCCTATCCATTCCACCATGACCAACATTCCTACCCAATGACTGATGCATATCTGTGCAGACAGATATGCATCCTGTGTGTCAATGTCTGCTGGAAGGTTGGGACATACCTGTATTTACTTGTGTCTGACTTCAGTATTGGCCCCCATCTAGATTTCTTTAGTTTCAGCTTGTTTTTGTTGTAAACTTTCTTGTTGTTGAATTCATTTGCATGTCAGAAAAGGAATCTGAGATTTTACAAAATGCAGTTGTTTCCAACAGGTTAAAAATAAAAGGAGCCTTGCCCTTGTATATTCTTAATCTTGAAATCATTGGAGGGGTCTTATGGAACAAAACTTTGTTTAAACTGTTGCCCCTGCACCAGAATTACATTTCAGATGTTTCTTCTAAAAGTCATGGGAATCTTTTTGCAAAATCTTTGCATTTTTTATGTTCTCAGAAAAAATAGGGTTGTAAAAGTGGACCAATATTGAGATCCGTTATTCATATGTACATTTCCCTACACCATTCTTTTACATTACAGACATGTTCCTGTATCTTCTCGGCCTGGCCGTACTCTTCTGCCTGTTCCGCTGGATCAGAGAGCTCCCCAGGGTCGGTGACAAGGCCAACAAGTATGTGTACATCACGGGCTGCGACACCGGATTCGGGAACCTTCTGACTCGCCATCTGGACAAGATAGGCTTCCGAGTGATTGCCGGGTGTTACACTGAGAAGGGAGAGGAGGAGCTGAAGAAGGCCTGCTCCAGCAATCTGATCACAACACACCTGGATGTCACGTCAAAGGAGAGCTTGGCCAAAGTTGCAGCCATGATTAAGGACAAAGTTGGAGTTCATGGTGAGTTGGTTGTAGATGGACAGACAGGCATTTCATTTGAGAAATTTAGCAAGTTGTTCAAGGTTGTATGTATTTGGGTTCCTTGCAGGTCTCTGGGCTTTGGTAAACAATGCAGGTGTTGCTGTTCCCTCCGGCCCCTGTGACTGGCATACCCTCGACGATTACAAATCGATGCTGGACGTGAACCTGAACGGGGTGATAGGAGCCACGCTGAGCGTCCTGCCTCTGATAAAGAAGGCCAGGGGCAGAGTGGTGAATGTCGCAAGTGTGTTTGGGAGGATCTGTGTCACTGGAGGCCCGTACCCTGTCTCAAAGTTTGCCGTCGAGGCTTTCAACGACAGCCTCCGGTGAAATATTAACCCGCGCTATAAAAGTACTACTGTGCCGACACACGGGCCTTTTAGTGTTGACAAAGATGGCATACTTTCCTCAGGTTCACCTTGGCTCCTTTTGGTGTCAAAGTCCTCTGTATTGAGCCGGGATTCTTCAAGACCAGCATCACAGACAGCGAACTCCACATCAAGAACGTCCAAACGCTGTGGGACAGACTGCCGCAGGACGTCAAAGACGACTACGGGGCTGAATACGTCCAAAAATGTAAGCGTGAACTTTTCGCTCATGTCAATTTTCTTTTATTTGCTTCGGCTGACTCATCTTTCGTTCCAGCCAAAGACGTAATAAAAGAAAAAGTTACCCAAATGAGTGACGGCGATCTGATGAAGGTGGTCAGCTGCATGGAGCACGCCGTGTCCGCCACCTGGCCGCGCAAGCGTTACTCCCCCGGCTGGGACGCCAAGTTTTTCTGGCTGCCAATGTCATACATGCCAACCTGTTTTGTTGATTACTTCTTCCTGAGTAATGCCATTCCTATTGCTAAGAAATTACAGTAACCCTCCATCTATGCATTATCACTGTACATCTTAGCTGACAATGCATGTTTCAATATTAGTAGTCGGTTTAATCTTGAATTGTTCACTGTAATAAGGTTGAGCTGTTCTCAAGGACACTGTCAAGGCCACCCTATCTGCTGCTTAAAGTAAACTCTCCACATTCATGATAGTCAGGTGTTAAAGGTCAAAGAAAAGCAATAAAAAGTCCAATCTGCTTTCAATTTGGTAACGAAATTAGGCTAGTCTGTGCACATAGAAATCAGTCCGACCTTTAGATGTTAGATAATCCAGTCTTTGGCTCAAAATAAGCCCCAATCACCACCCCTCCACCATCGTGCTCGACAATTGGTATGGATTTTTTTAAATGCATTTCCTTTATGGCAAAACATTTGTTTGAAAGTAGCGTTCAAATACAAGTTTGAAAAACTATACTGTGCTGCAGTCTCATTTTTTTCTTTCAAATAGGTTAAAGAGTTAAGTTTATGCCTTTAAAATTACAGAAAGATTCAACATGCTGGCTGCGGTCTGTAGAGCCTGAGAAATTGCATGGTCCAAGTTTTCTGGGACATTCACAATTTTTAGCGTAATCATGCAGAATTATGGATGAGTGGTTTGGGAAAGACTTCAGATTTTTTTTCCAGCTTACCATAAATGTAAAAACTTTTTTTTTTTTAAGATCCTTGTCATCTGATAAAATGCAGTCAGCTTGGAATAGTAATTTTTCACTAGTCAAACGTCCAAGATGTCCTCTGATCTGTGTTGGTTTTATATTCTCATGCTGAAATATTGGTAACCTTTCCACCACCCACTAAAAAGCTAAGATTAATCTACTCAAGTGTCTTCCCAGATACCTACAGTGCCTTGCAAAATTAGACTTTAATGTTTTAAAATAACCTTAAATTTCCACTTTCTTCCCTAAACATTACTTTAAAGCACATTTCCTTACCACAAGAAGTGACAATCAAAAGTTTCCAATTATTTGTCCGTTTTATTTCCAAACGTAACAATCTGCAACACAACTCAGTTTTACAGCTCAAGTATGCCATCTTGTGGTCACAGTAGAGGACAAACATTTCATAAGATTTCTCAAGGAACAGGCCTCTATTACAGCTAAAGCTTATGAAATATGCGGTTGACAAGTCTGTTTGTGTAAAGACAGTGATTTATTCCATCTTTCACTGGAAACATTAAATAGAACTTTCTTCAGGGCAACAAAACGGGTACATTTGTATTTTTGACATGTTTTACAAACCAAGTGCTCCTAACCATAGGACCCTCCCCCTCTCTGCTCAGAATGTTCAGGTGTTTACGAGTGCTCCTCAGCCAGCTTCTCAGCTTTCTGGACCACTTCCTCAATGGGACCGACCATGTAGAAGGCCTGCTCGGGCAGGCTGTCATACTCGCCTGGATCAACAAGAAGCATAGTTATTAAGTGTACGTTTCAGCTGAAATGCAAACATGCTTTTTACAATACTTGCCTCCAAGGATGCTCTTGAAGCCCTTGATGGTTTCTTTCAGGGGCACCAGTTTGCCCAAGTGGCCTGTGAAGACCTCAGCCACCTGGAAGGGCTGAGACAGGAAACGCTGGATCTTGCGGGCGCGGGCCACAGTCAGTTTGTCCTCCTCGGACAACTCATCCATACCCAGGATGGCGATGATGTCCTGAAGGGACTTGTAGTCCTGTAAGAAGGCTAACCAATTAACTTGACTATCCAATAGGTCTTCATAAAGACAAAAAAAAACAATGTAGCATCCCCAAACCTGAAGGATCTTCTGCACGCCACGGGCGACGTCGTAATGTTCAGCGCCGACGATGTTGGGGTCCATGATACGGGAGGTGGAGTCCAGGGGATCCACAGCAGGGTAGATGCCCAACTCGGCGATGGCACGGGACAGTACAGTCGTGGCGTCCAAGTGAGCGAAGGTGGTGGCGGGAGCAGGGTCAGTCAAGTCATCAGCGGGCACGTAGATGGCCTGCAGAGAAAAAGTTTGGCTTCAAGTTTCTTTGATCACATTATTTCCCCCCCCAGAAAAGTAGATATTGCTTAATTCTGTGCAGCAAAAATAAGTAATTTCATTAAGTAGATTTGAGATCGTGTTTTTGATTAATGTTTACCTGCACAGATGTGATTGAACCCTTCTTGGTGGTGGTGATTCTCTCCTGCATGGTACCCATGTCAGTGGCCAGAGTGGGCTGGTAACCCACAGCAGAGGGGATACGACCCAGCAGGGCAGACACCTGAGGGGGCAGTAGGTGTTTCTTTTAGCAAAAACCTTCTCCTTGGTGAATATTCCTTAGCCGTGTTACTCGCACACACCTCAGAACCGGCCTGTGTGAAGCGGAAGATGTTGTCGATGAAGAGGAGCACGTCCTGACCCTCCTGGTCACGGAAATACTCGGCCACAGTCAGTCCAGTCAACGCCACTCTGGCGCGGGCGCCTGGGGGCTCGTTCATCTGTCCGTACACCAGCGCCACCTACAGGGGGAATAAAACCCCAGACTTTAATCTGCCTGTCTCATTACTGCATGGTGGCTGCGTTACTTCTTTGAGGAGTTCGAGCCCCACCTTAGAGGTGGTGTCCTTCAGGTTGATGACACCAGACTCAATCATCTCATGATACAAGTCGTTTCCCTCGCGGGTCCGCTCGCCCACGCCGGCGAACACGGAGTAACCACCATGGGCCTTGGCCACGTTGTTGATCAGCTCCATGATCAACACAGTCTTTCCTACTCCGGCGCCACCGAACAGCCCTGAAACCACAAGCAATGTCACCTTCCAAAAATAGTGTCCCATTTTAGGAATTTTATTTGTTTGCCTAAAACGCCTTTTGGAAAGAAAGGAGAACTAGCTCCACTGAACGCAAAAATTGCATTTACTGTCATTTATAGATATTTAAGAAAAACTGGAATCAACACATCAAAATGGAAAATGCTTCAAATTTATTTTAATTACCCTCAACCCCTTCAAAAACTGAACTACTCTTTTAATGCTAATGCATACCAATTTTCCCTCCTTTGGCGTAAGGAGCCAACAGGTCCACCACCTTAATGCCAGTCACCAGAATCTCCTGCTCCACGCTCATGTCGATGAATTCGGGAGCCTCAGCATGGATAGGTGCAGTCCTAAGGGACAAAGGGTCAAACAGTTCCTTTTAATCCTTAGGTGTGAATAGAATACTTCGATATTATGGAAATTTTACTTTGACGCACTGTTTGGTACTGATTGGACCCCTTTCATCGATGGGCTCGCCGATCACATTCATAATCCTCCCCAGGGTCTCGGGGCCCACTGGGATTCTGATGGGGGCACCGGTGTCCAGAACCTTCTGTCCGCGAACCAGACCCTCGGTACCATCCATAGCGATGGTACGCACGGTGTTCTCACCTGTGAGCAGCAAGCGGGATCAGCAAGCTTCTGGAAACATGAAATAGTTTTGAGAGTTGGAGATTTAAGGCTCACCAAGATGCTGAGCGACCTCCAGGACTAGCCTAGAGTCGCGGCCGGTGACCTCCAGGGCGTTGAGGATGGGAGGGAGGCCCTCATCGAACTGGACGTCGACGACGGCGCCGATGACAGCCACAATGCGGCCCGTGGCGGCGCTGGCGGCGGCGGCGGCAGGAGCAGCATAGTCCCTGCCTGCGGATGGATACACAATTGAGTCTTGCGTGAATAACACTGTTGTTTACGCGCAGGAACAATCCGATCGCAATATTTACTGGTAGAATTCTTTATCAGCATTTTCTGCAGGTTTAAAACAAATTAAATATTACCTTGCATGTTGAGAAAATATAAAAATACATCCTCGCCCCATTGGAAGCTGTGTTTTGAATGACAAATGAATGACGTGGACTCGAGTTAACACTTTCTGCAGCTCCTAAACTCACCCGGACATAGTCTAACAAGTGTACAGTTCAAAATTGTCCTCTTTAATCGTTTATGTTAGACGATTGCAAAGAAAAACTGCGTATTTCTTTGCAGAGGACCGCGTAACCTTGCTAATCTGCTAGCCTAGCAGCGCCTCATGTCATTTCACAAAGGTCATTTCTAATAACTTTACAAACTGCACAGCCCGATTGTTTTCTAATGCAACCCATTATTCAATATAAGCTTGTAAGTAATTATATATGAATGTTATGTTTCCGAGTAGGTTAAACTAAAGTAAAATCGAACATTTTATCACAGAGGCCTGTACGTCACCGGCAGGCTAGCCAGCGTGTTGCTAGCGCCAGCTAACGCAAGCGCTGCCCTCTCGGACGATCAGCAACATCTTAATGCAAAGTTTCCTCTCGAAAAACGCCCAGCCCGCAGGGGACTCACGCGAAAGGACGGCCGGGGATCCAACGAGGGCTTTCAGAGGCTGAACCCCAGGCCTGAGAGCCTGCAAAGCCCCGGTGCAGCAGCGTCCCACAGCTCCTAACATGGTTAAAATGGCTGAAGGTGGAAGGAGACGGAGAGACTCAGGGCTTTATAAATCGCTGAGCGCCCCAGCGGACTGCGCGTGCGCGAAATCTCGAAGCCTTTAAATTGGGCATGCGCAGACGCAACCTGATGACTTTATTCTGTCCTCCGTCCGGCTGGACTGTGTGGCAGTGAATGGGACTGCTAAAATAAAAGGTTAAACACGTTTAATATGTTCTTTTAAATGTGTCGTTCATCTAATTCTGACTGCCACGACCAACAAGGTAAAACAGGCCAGGTTTTGCTGTGGAGGGGAGTGTTTCTCCTGCTTCTCAAGAGAAATGCGACACTGAATTTCCTTCGAGAAATGTATCCCAGCACAGAATATATTAAGCCTCAGCTACACTTAGCTTAAACATACTCTCCTGTACATCTGAACACTGATGTTTTTATCATGTGTTTAATAGAGCTGTATGGGATTAAAACCAGGAGTGTCCTGCAGGTAACAAGTATCTCTTCATCAGCACACCTGAGTCAAATAACCGGGTAATTAGCTGGACTCCGGGGCGCTTGGCTGCATTGTACAGAGGTGTATGAACCAGGAAAAAAAAACAACTAAAAGCTGCTATTTTAACAAGAGTGTGTTTCGCGTTGTAGTTCAGTTTCTACAAAATGTTCAAGTGTTTTCCTTCTCTGTAATTCCATTGTTCCCTCAGCTTTTTTTTTTTTTTTTTTTTTCTGACAGTAAACAGGACATGGGTACCGAGGTCAGGATTCTAATCTGGGTCAACGCTGACGAGGACAACAACAAACTCAACTTTCACCGGCTCACCTGTCCCTCCAGAGGAAAAGAGGAAAAGCATCCCCACATCATGATGCTGTCCCTACCGGGTTTCACACAGGCGCCTGGTGAGCCAAGGAGTTCTTATTTAGCTGTCCACCGTCTTACACGTTTGCTTTTTTACAAGTAAACAATAGTCGTGTTACTGTTATGTACATAATGTCTGAGTGAAAGGAGAAATTGACTTGTTGAGACTTGAATTTCTGCTCAGCGACGCTAGAGGGAGCCAGTGGTGCACTGTAAAAAACGAGGCCCCCCTCAACACAGCATAATAATTAATAAAATGAGCGCTTTCCTGTGTGTTTACCTTTGTGTCATACGCACTTCTCATCATTGTCAAGTGGAAGACGTGGTAGAAATATGAAAAGCATGGCGTGCTGACATTCCTGCTAAAAGTCCAGTGCAAAATCACTGTCGTCAGAAGAAGGTTCATTAGAGACAATTAGCTATTAATCGTTGTTATGGGTCTTCTAGGCGATCACCCAGGGCGGCATTAGAAAGGAGGATGGACATGCATAAGATTAAAAAAGAAAGTACAGTCAATGCGCCATACAGCTTGAAAGATAATTTAATTTCCACCAGAGGGCGCTGCTGCACCAAAGGATGCCATACCTTGACAGGTTGTTTTTTTTTGTTCTGTCAGAACATCACGGAGTTCCTCTTCAGAGAGCTTGAAATTGCAGATTTTTGAAGAAGCCATAATTAATCAGCTTATCTGTAAACAGTTGTGATCCTCTCCAAAGTCGGTTTCCCGCTAGTTTGAGCAGTGATTGCTTAGCTGAGGAGTTCTGACATTATTGCCATTTGATTTCGCCACTCTTTTGGCATCACTCCCCGACACAGCAGACGACTATCAGACCATCTGCACGATTAGACGCAGCCCCAGCGCAAGTCTGACTTCGCCTGGAAAACCCCCCCAACAAATAAACACAACGGCACATGCCACATTTGAATGAGGCTTGCCTCAAAGTGAAGGCCTGATGACTGATGACTGAGATTACTCCGGTGCCAGGCCTTTTTTTTGTGTGTGTTTTGCGCCTCTTGATTATTGCAGACACACGCCAGGGTCGTCAGCAGCTGCCAACACCCGCGTAAACTCCTAAATATTAGGAGGGGGAGAAAAAGTTGCCTAGCAAAATAATGAAGCTAAGGTCAACGGGTTGGATTCCTGCCTGGAAAGAAAGAGAGTGTTAGGTTTCTGTGACTGCAGCTGCATTGGTGTGGATGTAAGCTGCAGGAGCTTTGGTGATACAGGACTGGACATGTTTCCTTGAAGCTTGGTTGCTGATCTGCTACATCATTCATTAGTACTCTCTCATATGCAGCCACTTATGGATTTGATTTCATAACGATAACATTTAGCAACCTCATTGTGTTGTTTTCCTCTTGTGAAGCAGGTTTGCTACAACACCGCCAACAGACAGACTCCATTTTTTCGTGCTTCTCTGCTATTATTTTATTCAAAACCTCAGTAGGTGGAGGACCATAGGGGGATGCTGAAGGGATTTTTGCAATTAATATTTTGGTTTTGTTCTTACCGGTGTGTTCCTCGCTGCCTGCAGCGTGCCTCAAGGCTGCACAGCAATGCGACATGGGCCAAACGCTAAAATGCATAACAATTCTGATGGAAGGCTCTCTGAATATGATCACAAACGCACATGGTGGCTGACTAGCAGTGGCTTATATTGTATCACCTTTTCTGCGACGGCATATCAGGGAAATTGTAGATCAGAAAAAGAGGAGTCCATTTCTGTCAGAAAAAAGCACGGGCATTTTTAGGTTAATCTCAGAAATTTTCTGGAAATTTTATTTTTCAGATTTCAAAAGTTGCAAAGTTTTATCTTTGAGAAGGTTTCTGAGTTTTTAGATCATTTCTGAGATTAACCTCAGAATTTCAGAGTCTGTCTGCATAGATTTCCCGTCTCTTTTTTGTTCCGTCTCTGATAGCATCAGTTGCCGAAGATTAATCGGATGAAAATCTTTATCATTAGCCGGTGCCATATTATGTTTTTTGACAGCAGGAATCCCATTGCATCAGGTGAACATTCGCTATAAGGTCTGTTCACATTCCCCTCTGTGAGGTCTTTCCGCCTCGATGGAGAGCGAAGCTTCTCGTTGAAACAGTAATTTAGGGTTTTAAGCTGTCAATCTTTTGCAGCGTTTATGTTCCGAGGGAGAATAAAAATAACCGCAACCCCAAGGAATACATGACATTAATAAATCTAAAGATCTATTAATTTGGGGCATTTCAAACTAGTCTTACATGTCAAAAGCATGTTCATGCTACACGTTGCGCGTGATGTTAACGATTTAAAAATGTTAAAGAGAGTAGATGCGGTGGTACAACTGTGCATTAACATTTCACGCGTGTAAAACGGCACATTTTTATGACAAACGTAACTTTTTTCTCGAGTGCAGTCCGACCTGTGGGCCTAAATTGTAATATTTTGTTACGGCATTTGTTAGAAAGGCTATTGTTAATCTTTTTTCAATTTTCAAAAAGGCAAAAATTATGGCTCGCCTACAAGTAAGCGAGACATAAAAGCATAGGTTTTTCACTTCTAGTTTTTAAAGAAAGGAAATGTGTGCATCCATTGTTTTCTTCCTATTATTTTAGAAAAGAAATTGCAGTTGGTTGGACACATTTGTTTTCTTAACGCTCAAGGAAACTGGAGGCACTCTTATCTTGCCTTCAGCTTTCAGTTTTCAAGGAAGGCCAACGAAGACGCTTTGCATGAACGGCCATCACGTTTCGCACCAAAATCAGTTAAATAAACAAAAAAAAAAAAATCAAAATTAAGTTTATGTGTCAAAAATATTTCCGCCATAACCGACTGGAATTGTAGTCCAGTCTTCCGGTTCTCCGTTGGAACACGGCGGAACTTGTCGGAGCACACGTTCTGCTCTCCTTGCTGATTCGACTAACCTTGGAAATGCATGAACTGGTGTGACAGTGAAGAACCACAGATGGGGGCCACCTTCTCCTTGGTGCCATAACTATAGGCTTAAAACATGTGTATTATGTTGTAAAAACAGTAGTTAGGCCAAGGGACGAAGATACCCAGAGGGCTTATGGAATATCAAAGAGATAAGTGGTTGCTTCCTCAGTTTTATAGAAGAAAGGCTTGCTCTTGTGTTCTTTATGGCCCACACCTGTTTAGAAGAAAACAAAGACAGAGGAGAAAAGGGGACTGAAGTCTGCTCTTTACTACAGTTATGACTCTGTGTTTACATCCTCACACTCTCAGAACCACCACATTCACTGATTTGCATACTCCGAAAGTCCCATAATTGCAGGGTGCGTTGGAAGTATGACAGATTGGTTATAAATCCGCTTGACAAAGTAGCACAGCTTTAGCGCGCAGGCACGCAAAAAGCGCTGCCGAAAGTCGAACGAGCCTCCAGTCTCTCCCCGCTATGGAGCTCCAAAGCAAGAATCCACGTTTTTGCCTAAACGGTGGACAGAAAGGGAGCAGAGCGAGATTTAAGGGCTATCGTTTAAGGAGAGCATTCTTGAGTGACGGCTGACCTTTTCCTTCTTTCTGAAAAGCGAGGGAAATAAAAAATGCTCCCTTTCACCCTGGTTGCTGGGTTATATGGCTTCAGCTGCAGACTGCAGGCTGCAAACAGCAGCAAGAATTTTCCAAATGAGGGCCAAATATAAAGTTTGATCTGTCACGCCGAAACAGCCTCATTTGAACTTTAATGAGTATTGTTGCTCATTCGAGGAAAAGCTTGGACAAAGGAACATTTCTGATGCTGTTCCACAAGTGCTGATAGTCTATATTTGCTTAATTTGAAACATATTTAGAAAACAAAAATTTAACTCTTGTCATTTTTCACTTTAACGTTTAATCTGCAAACCTAAGTGTCATTTAAGGATTTCATGTTGTAATCAAATGACAGGAGTTCAAATATTTTTCACAAATAAAAATGTGAAAAGTGTGGTGTCCACTGAATTTCAACCCTGTCTACTCTGACTGCCCTAAATATAATAAAAGGAATATGTCAAATTCCAATGGAAAAACACAATGAATCGATTAATTTGATGAAAGGATTGATATTTTTTTTTTTTTAAAGAATCAATACTAGATACATTAAAAGATGCAAATAAATAAATAAATTCATTTGTTGGACAAAGAAACAAACATTTTATTTATTTCAATCCAGTAACGTCATTCTTTTACTGAACTTTAGTGAAATATATTTCTAAGCTGTTTCTGCTCCACTTAAAGTCAATACAGTGTGTATATGAGTGAATGTTTTTGGGTCAACATCTGGATAGCACAGGGTGTTAATAGAAGATTTATTCATTTATTTTTTCCTGAATTTGAACCAAATGAAGCTAAAACAGCCGCATGAAAAGTTCTGGGCAGAACATGAAACATTTTTATAGGCAGTTTTTTTTTATTATTATTTTTTTAAATTCTTTACATTTTATTTCAACATTTTTGGTCTAATTACTGCTCCGAGTATGCTGTTCTTTTAGCAAAACGTCTTTTCTTGAATCCCTATACGCCGTCTAATGATTCATCGGCATGATGCTGCCACCACCATGTCCCACTGTGGAGCTCACATGAGAACATAACATGTACTGTAGAATAGAATAGAAGAATAGAATAGAATAGCATTTATTGTCATTGAACAGGATTCAACAAAATTTCTATTGCAACTCCCGTGCAAAAAGTCAAATATATACAATATTAAATAAACAAACACACAATAATAATAATATATACAACTAAAATTAACTAAAGGCACTCAACCAAACCAAAGAAGTAATGTAATTATGTAATTATATTAAAAACGGTTTCCATTCTCTCTAAAATCCTGTACATTATTCCCAAATAAGTTCTGCTCTGATTCCATCCAGTTGATGGAGGTAAACACAACAGCAGCTCCCCGTTAAGGGTTTTTTAAAAAAAAAAAATTTTTTTTGCTGCTATTGTCATACAGACCGGATTAAAACATCTGGTCTGCATGAAAACATGAGAAGAAAACGATGAATGCACATTCTTGATGAGGAACTTTTTTTTCTTATTCTTCCTCCACACCCCACGCTCCGCTGAAACGTTTGTGAGGCAGTGGGAGAGTTTCAAGAAGAAGAAGGAGGAAAAAAAAGGGGCTGGACCTTCTTTTTATTTAACTTCAGGATCACAATGACTGATATTGAGGGAGTCCCATGAGAAACGGAGTGAGCTCCCAACTTTCTTCCTTTTCTTTCTTTCTTTTTTTGAATTAATAATTTTTTTTATTCAGCTACTGATTCTGCTGGAATTAGTGTGTGGTCCCTAGTTTGGCTGCAGATTCTCAGCTAAGGTCCGACATCTGGAGGATCCCAAATAACCTGCAGATGGAAACCTGAATGAAGAGGTTCTCCTTTGTCATCCTGGAAATTTTCCATTACTGACAGGAGAGCTTAAAGAGTGGAGCAACATTGGAAGGTATGCATCCCTAATGTTTCTGAAAACCTTTTTACTTATACCGAAATCAAAGTTCTGACTTTTTATGTATTTATTTATCATTAATCGTTTTTAAATCTCCATGTTTGCGCTCAAAGCCCTCGGAAGAAAGTCATGGTTCCCTCTATGCACTGGCTGCTCCTGCTGTGGAGACTTCAGGCTGTGTGGGCTCAAGACTATGAAGAATATGAAGATGAGGTTGTGACCACAAGGAGGAAAAGCAAACTCTTCACACCAAATTCCATACCACAGAATGGCAAATGTAAGTTTTCCTCAGAGGTTGCTTCCCTCATTTTTTTTGGGGGGGAGAGAAGAAAAAAAAAGGGATGGGGATGTTGTCAAAAAAAAAATGCTCATAGTGAAAAAGCTGAACCTGATACTCAAGCAAGGACATTGCTGGAGGAGGCAGCGCACGTGGATTGATCATATCTCTGCTCTCCAAGCAATCCATCTCCAGTGTGACCGCTTAGTGCTACGTTACCCAAATGTTTTATTCACTCAGAATCCTGTTTCCTCGGGCACATTGTCTCTCTCTGACATATTAAGGCGAAGATTAATGTGGCTTATCCTCAGCCTCTATTACGTCTACGGCCTCCTCCCGCAGCAGCAGAGTGACGCTCGGAGCAGTTTGTCTTGAACACGAAGACCTGCATTGATAAACTCACGGCGTTCTGAGAAATGTTGCAGAATCCGAACGGACAGCGAGTCGCCAGCAGTTGCAATGATTTTGATCGCAAACCTGACGGGAAATTAAAGTGGCGGACAAGTTGTAGATGGAAGGTTGACAGTCTGAAAAGAAAAGTTTGTCATAAAGCCAAAGCTATGCTGATGGAAAATGAAAACCGGTTAAGGTCGGTGTTAACCAATTAGGTGCTATGCGACAAAAGTAATCCTCCACCTTGTAAAGTGATTATTTATCTGTGGTTAACCGCATAGTTTTACACTCCACTCTCAAAACTGATGGCACCCTGCAATGGAGATTCAAGAAACTAGCTTGACAACATGAATCGGGCTAAAATATCTCAAAAAGCCCAATGTCTTTCTGTGGCATTCCGCTCGATTCTCATCTCCCTTCGCTGCTCTGTCTGGAATTTCTCCCATTGAGCTCATTTTCACCTTTAGAATTTCAACGGGGCCAATCAGATGAGAACAATTTTCCACCCTGTTTTTGTTGGAGAGTTGTGACAACTACATTTTAGCACATTAAATTACAAATAGGATCCTGAAAAAGGTATCACTTTGACAATCTTAGCTGAACAAAACCAAAGTGTAAGAACTTTACACATCACTTAATTTGTTTATCTGAATAGCTAACAGTTTCTACTTGAATAGCTAATAAAATTAGCATATACTGAGCTCTTTTAAACATTTGGAACTAAACAGTTTTCATAAGTTCAAGTTTTTATTTGTTGCTCGCGCATGTTTATTAAATGCTAACTGTGCTTTTTCCATTTTCAGCTTCTATCGATGAAGACTGCAGTTTGGAGTTGGCCTTCCTGGTTGACAGCTCAGAGAGCGCCAAGGACAACCACGAACAGGAGAAACGTTTTGTTTCCGACGTAATGGACCGACTGCAGGGCCTCCGGCTGCAGAGCGGCCGCGGACTCAGCTCCCGTGCGGCCCTCCTTCAGTACAGCAGCCAGGTCAAGATCGAGCAGACCTTCAGAGACTGGAGGGGCATTGAAAACTTCAAAGCCAGAGTCGCTCCCATTCAATACATAGGCCACGGCACCTACACCACCTACGCCATCACCAACCTGACGCGCATTTACTTGGAGGAGTCGGGCACCAAAAACATCAAGGTGGCCGTCCTGCTCTTCGACGGCATCTCGCACCCAAGGAACCCAAACATATTTGACGCTGTGGAGGATGCGAGGAACCAAGGCGTTCGGTTCTTCACAATAGGAATCACACCTGAAGCCAACGAAGCAACCAACATTGCACAGCTGCGTCGAATTGCTAGTTCCCCGCCTACCCGCTACCTTCATAACTTGCAAGATCTTGGCATTGTGGATAAAGTCATCAAGGAGATTGTGAGTAAAAAATTAGTTTACAATCGAACCACAAAAAAGCCGTGTAAAATGAGAGTCTTAGATTGAAGTTGGAGTTTTAGAGAGTCAGGTTAAGACCTTACTTCTTGTTGCTCTTTTGCATGCTAAGTTCAGGGTAATTGGAGTATTTCCTAGCTTAGTATAATAAATTTACAGGAATGATGGCACAGGTTATGGCTCTGCACCAAAACCTCAAATGCCATCTAATGATTTCATTAGGCTGACAACTGAGTTTTGTTCCAGACAGAAAAAAATAACAGGTAGCTCATTTACACGCACGCACGCACGCACGCACACACACACACACACACACACACCCTACACACACCGACCAGACACAATTTCACACCCACTTTCCACTTGCTCTACAGACTGGCTGAATGTGTCAAAAAATCTTCAATGACCACTCAACAAAGATCTCAGTTAAAATTGCGTATACACACTACACAACTCTAAATATAATGACCGGACTATCTCTCAACATTAACAGGACAAAGATAATTAGATAGATAAGCCACGCCTCTTGCATAAGGATACACTATAAGTACCAATGAGCATTCCAAGGACAATTAAAATAAGACTTCAAAGAATGTCCCCAAAATATATTAAAGTACCAAAATGAGCATCAAATGGTATTTAATCCACACCCTGCAATAATGGTAGTGTTCATTTGTCATAAACACAGGCACAGACTACAACAATCTGAGTCCAAATATGAAAAAATCAAGAAGAAATATGGTCAGCAATATAGTGCTAGTTCATTACCAATAAGGTAATGTTCAGACCTACACAAATGAAAATGTATTATGGAATAAACAAACGACATTGTCTTTTGCTATTTTTATTTTTGGAGCAAACCAAAACACAAGCTCTTAGACAGACTTACTAGAACAATTTTGCATTGCTTTTTCATCAACCTGAAAATCAATCTTCTGAATTACTTTGAAAATGATTAAGAGTTCAAGTTTTGTTCAGTCTATTCACACAACATCAGTCTTGGACCAACTTAGAAATCAGAACACATTATAGAAACTGCAAAAATAAACAAGCAAAAACCCCAAAAAAAGGTTGAACGTTCTTAAGGTTTTGTTTAGAACATCTAGGCTGAAGATTTATCTGACATTTTAGCTTTTTCTTTTTTCTTTTTGGACACACCACGATTTCTAACAAAGTCTCTTATGTTCTGAAGTGAGCGATTTATTAAAGCAGGATGTTCTGCCTGTTGACACTGTTGAATTTCAACTAAAGTTGCCAGCTTCCAGTGTCGATGTGTTTCTGAAAATGTTTCAACACTGCTGCAATTTCTGTAGGCGACCAGGGCCGTTTTTGATTTCTCCGAGGATGGTCCTTTTCAGGAAAATCTACAAACAGAGACAATTTTACTCTTTAAAATATAAATCATATGTAGGAATCTGCTATAAAAGTATGCTTGTGATAAAGTTTTACATTCAGTTCTGTTTATTGTGTCATTAAAGACAACCCTTTGACAATTAGATTTCTCAATGTGCATTTAGTCACCACATGAATCCTATATGTATCCACTAAAATTATTTTCTCCAATTTTCTTTTAATTATTAAATTGATTACCAAGTTGTGATACACTGTATTTATTACACTTAGAAATTATGAAGCTACAGGCCTGGCACGTCAAATATGAACTATCACTCAAAGCTTCATTTTATATTATGCTGCAAGCTTTATGACCCTGTTGTTATAGAACCAGGTCATGCTTATCATTCATATCAGTCCGGCGGTAATAGGCGCTTAAATTCCGTGACAGAAAAAAAAAACACTTGGTATTTTATTCTATGTTGCATGACTTTGTGTTTATGATGTAAAGCGCTTTGGAATATCTTGTACCTGAAATGTGCTATACAAATAAAATTTTATTGATTGATTGATTGATTCTGTCCTGTCCATTCTGATTTTAAGCAATTTATTACTTGATCATAATCAGCAACTAACTTTGTAAGATTGTTTCAGCTTTATTTTTTAAAAATTGCACAGTCCCAACCCCTTCTCTGCATGTTCTTACTGGTCTTTTTAAAGCTCAGGATAATACTCAATTATTGTAATATGTTATGATGAGCCTTAAAACAGTATCTCTAAACCGTACCACTAAGTTAAAAAACCACTATGAATAGGAAGACAGTCATACCATCTTGGGGTTCTGAGGGTTTTTCAGTTGGTGGTGCAATAATCTCCGTTCCCTTTCCTACAATACATTAGTAATACTTCAGGTCAACAAATTAAAAGATACAAATTAAAAATAAGTCACTAAATGCCCAATGAAAGGTTAATTGAAATAAGTCATACCAGAAGAGGTCCCAGGAATTCAACAGGAATTGAGGTTTTCTGCATCCTGTCAAATTAAGAGATACAAAACAAGTTGTCTGTTATATTAGTCTTATCTGCACAGAAACCTAACCTTTAGCCAAAATTAAAGCTCAATATTATAATGTGCAATGATTACTATGTTAAGTTATTGAAACTAAATTATTAACCGTGAGGTGGAGGGAGGGTTTTTAAGGTAGTCATATCTTCTACTGTGCCTGACGGCTTCTCAGTAGATGGCATAGAGGATGTTCTCCCTAGAATATAGCATAAACACTCCAACAATGTTGTCAAGGAGGGTAAAGAAAAACCTTAAGAAATGCCAAAATCTTCTAGCAATGTGTAATCAAAATTTAAAGAAAAACAAGGTACCTTGTGATGTCTCTTCTCCTAAACCATCTGTAATTGGATAAGTAAACAGAACACACCTGAATGTCTAATTTTAAAAACATGTAATATTACATCAGGCATGATGATTGATATTCATACCACCAGAAGATTCATTAGATTCTTGATTTGTAGAGCATTGAGTATCATTTACAAGTGGGGACGGGTCACAATCAACCTCACTTTGTCCACTTTCAGTGTCAGTCAGTTCCAAACTCATCTAAAAAAGAAAAATCGAAACCAGTTCAGTAACAAATAAAAACGTTAACCCAAACAAGTACATAGAATTTTGAAAAGTACCTTCAATTTCGATCTCCTCCAGTGTTTTGCCTTGCAGATTTGCCAAAGTCCCCCTTTCCATTGCCAGAAGCAATTTAGAAATTTTTGCCAGTTGAGTCGTAGCCTCTGGTAGCCTGTAATACTCTCTATGAACACGTAATATCATGTCCCAGAAAGTCTGCAACTTGGTCCAGTTCGTGATTTCGTAGGTTTAACACTTGGGACAATGTTGCAACATGCTTGCGAAGTTGCGTTGATCTTAGAAGTTCAGGTTTTGGGCACCACTGTCATTTGCATAAACCCTCAGACAGTCTTGTCCTCTGTAAGGGGTTAGACAGTTGGGTCTAGCAAAAAGAAAGGTGTTATTGTCTGGCACTCCACATTCCTTTCTTCTGCTAATGAGCTGGATGATGGCTTGAACCATGTCTGGTGATAAAAGCACAGCAACTTTTCGTCCCCTTTTCCCCTTTATTTCTACCCTGCTGAAATGGGCACAAAGTTGTTGTTCAAATGCTGTAAGACCAACTGCAACATCTTTATGCAAGGAGTGGTGTCCCTCTCTAGAAAGGCAGACAGCTGCATTTTAGAACCTCTCCACCTCGTCTTCGGTTGAACAAAATGATTTTTGCCAATGTACTTCTGCACAGTTCCCTATAGGCTTGTGGTAACGGATCACTTTTCAAAGTGTCAGATGCTAAATTTGCGACCTTTTCCAAATGCTGGTGAAGACGCTGAACATCCTCAGTGAAGGGCGTGGAAGGCTTGTTAAAGCGCTTGTCACTCAAGGTTGTTAAAGCTCTGTGAGAAACAAGTTCTGACCACTTTGATGAATAAAGTGATTTGAAAGCCTGACATGAATTTTTAAGCTCATCATTCCCTGATACTAAAGCTGTGCAGCATATAAGGTCACTGATCTTGTGCAACGAGTGTCCTAATTTCAAAGCAAGGCTAGGAGTTTTATATGAATGACTGTCTTCTTCAAAGCCAGATACTCTCTTGACTGCTTGAACAAGTACATGGAAGTTTGAGGGCCTGACAGCATCTTCAATGTTGTATATAGAAAACTCATTCCGGAGGATCAGCAGAAGCCTTCCAACTTCACGAATCTTTTGTCGAATATATTCATGTTTGGAGGGATCTTGACCATGTTTATTGAAAAATGATTGTGCAAGCTGTAGAATGTAAAAGTCACTTCGCACTGCAGAAGACACTTCATCATCTTTCATGACTGTTAGGAGCTTAAAAACACCTTGGGATATTTGTTGACATAGTCCAGAATCCGTCATTAAGGCCAAGCTCAAGACCCTGTTTGGTCCTGTCTCATCAGTTGTTCCTGGTCCTGTCTCATCAGTTGTTCTTGGTTTTGGATTTACATTTACGAGCATGCCGCCAAAGGTGCTTCCGAAGGTACAACCCCTGGCAAAACATGCAGTGAACATACTGGTTTATGTTATACTTCAGCTTGGGTTTACGTTTGATTTTTAGCAGTCCACTGCCACTTCTGTAAACCTCTTTGTTGTGAGTAGAGTTCCCCTTATTTCGCAACTGTGCTATCATTTTTTTTCGCAGTTTTGAGGCTTTTGGTTGTGCCAAAGCTTGAGCGACTTCAGCATTTGTCTTCTCATGGACTTTTAAGTGTCGAGCAATCTTAGACTGGGGCTTGCCACAAACAAAGCAGTAGTTTTTTCCATCTCTTGATGATGATATACTTGTAGACTGGATGCTTTCAACAGCTTCAGATCCGGTGACTGGCTCCACAGAGCTCCCTTCAGTTTGAACGTCAATGTTTTTATTTTCAGAAGACCTTTTCTTCTTTTTCTGAACAACCTTTTTAGCACGGTCTTCACTTTCAGAAATAAAACCTTCAGCCAAGTCATTCTCTGCACCATCACTCTTTTGACAGTCTGGTAAAGATGCAATGAATCCAGGATCAAGAATAGTCCCTTTGAAATGATTTGAATCATCTATTGAGAGTTCCACTGAACTATCTGAGTAACTGACAGAGTCAGGTATGTATTCTTTGTCTGAAACATCATCAGCTGAAGATGATTCATCAGAAACCTTAAAAAGAAAGAGATTGTTCAAGTATTGCTCTTTTAAAACATTCCAAAAGGAGAACTAAAGACACCTACCCATGAAGATGGTGAAAAATCAGTCCTCTGAATCTTTTTATAGCAGATCTTGTGCCATATAGAAGAACAATCTGAAAAAAAAGGTTGGGAGTAAAGTTAGGTTTTTATGGACGTATTTATTAAACAGTAATTTGTATAACAAATCATAATTTAAATATTTTCACTAGTAGAGATAACAATCTATGATTTCCATAGGTAAAACTAATCACAAACATGACATATTTGATCATCCATTACATGTGAATAACAAGATCTATACATGTTAAACTTTAAGAGTCAATTAGAAATCCAATCCTAATCCACTTTGAAAATACTAAAGGAGTAATAACCACACAAGAAAAACTCACCTTTACATTTCACACATTCCACCTGAGGGCAACAAAAGGTCCCAAGCAATGTGTGCATTTTTCAATGCTTGAAAATGTTGAGTGCAGTACAACATGGTTGCATTTCTGGAGAAAAAACATTGCATTGTTAAAAATGTCAGTGCATTCTGATCTAAAAGGGTTTTAAATTTCAGAAACTGAATATTGAGGGATGCATTTCATTTATAAAAGAAGTCCCTGAAAGCATTCAGTGATAATTTTGTAGGCAACTTCCAGTCATGTGCAAACACAAACTATGCAGTTCTGGGATTCTTGTTCCCTAACTTTGGTAACATTGTGTAAAAAGCTATGGAAGGCTAGACAAATTGCCTGGAAAAGGTGGAGAAGAAATTAAAGCAGGCTCCCAAAAAACATTACACTAAGGGTTATCGACACACAGATCTCATAATGCTGTCACCTGACAGGAACAAGTATTGCAGGGACTGTGTCTACACTCTCAAAAACCAATGTCCACTAATATACCCGTGGGAAAAATTACAAGATTTGCAAGTCACACAGCTGTTCACCTGTGGTTCAAGAGACGAGGACAGTGATCCCATCGGTTCTTCACCTACAGTTTTGTCAGTGTGAGCAGAAACCTGTGGAGAAGACAGCAAATGAGTCATTAAGATTCATTTAATATTGACTTCAAGTTAGAACACTATAGAGTAACACTGTATAAAGAGATGCGGCAAAGATAGGCAAGTTGTTTGGCAATAGTATTTTAAGCAAGGTCAGAGTGATTGCAAACAGCATTACTCTTCCGGTCATCACACACAGACCTCATAATGCGTCACCTGACAGGAACGAGCATTGCAGGAACTGTGTCTACACTCTCAAAAACCAATGTCCACTAACATACCCGTGGGAAAAATTACAAAGATTTACAAGTCGGACAGCTGTTCACCTGTGGTTCAAAGGACGAGGACAGTGATCCCATCGGTTCTTCACCTACAGTTTTGTCAGTGTGAGCAGAAACCTGTGGAGAAGACAGCAAATGAGTCATTAAGATTCATTTAATATCCACTTCAAGTTAGAACACTATAGAGTAACACTGTATAAAGAGATGCGGCAAAGATAGGCAAGATGTTGGCAATAGTATTTTAAGCAAGGTCCGAGTGATTGCAAACAGTATTACTCTTCCGGTCATCTACACACAGACCTCACAATGCTGTCACCTGACAGAAACAAGCATTGCAGGGACTGTGTTTACACTCTCAAAAACCAATGTCCAAGTGATTGCCAACAATCTTACTCTTCGGGTCATCACACAGACCTCATAATGCTGTTCCCTGACAGGAACAAGCAATGCTGGGACTGTGTCTATGCTCTCAAAAACCCAGTTCACTAATATACCCGTGGAAAAAATTACAAAGATTTGCAATTCGGACAGCTGTTCACCTGTGGTTCAGAAGACGAGGACAGTGAGCCATCGGTTCTTCACCTACAGTTTTGTCAGTGTGAGCAGAAACCTGTGGAGAAGACAGCAAATGAGTCATTAAGATTCATTTAATATTGACTTCAAGTTAGAACACTATAGAGTAACACTGTATAAAGAGATGCGGCAAAGATAGGCAAGTTGTTTGGCAATAGTATTTTAAGCAAGGTCCGAGTGATTGCAAACAGCATTACTCTTCCGGTCATCTACACACAGACCTCACAATGCTGTCACCTGACAGAAACAAGCATTGCAGGGACTGTGTTACACTCTCAAAAACCAATGTCCGAGTGATTGCCAACAATCTTACTCTTCGGGTCATCTACACACAGACCTCATAATGCTGTTCCCTGACAGGAACAAGCAATGCTGGGACTGTGTCTATGCTCTCAAAAACCCAGTTCCACTAATATACCCGTGGAAAAAATTACAAAGATTTGCAATTCGGACAGCTGTTCACCTGTGGTTCAGAAGACGAGGACAGTGAGCCCATCGGTTCTTCACCTACAGTTTTGTCAGTGTGAGCAGAAACCTGTGGAGAAGACAGCAAATGAGTCATTAAGATTCATTTAATATTGACTTCAAGTTAGAACACTATAGAGTAACACTGTATAAAGAGATGCGGCAAAGATAAGCAAGTTGTTTGGCAATAGTATTTTAAGCAAGGTCCGAGTGATTGCAAACAGCATTACTCTTCCGGTCATCTACACACAGACCTCACAATGCTGTCACCTGACAGAAACAAGCATTGCAGGGACTGTGTTTACACTCTCAAAAACCAATGTCCGAGTGATTGCCAACAATCTTACTCTTCGGGTCATCTACACACAGACCTCATAATGCTGTTCCCTGACAGGAACAAGCAATGCGGGACTGTGTCTATGCTCTCAAAACCCAGTTCCACTAATATACCCGTGGAAAAAATTACAAAGATTTGCAATTCGGACAGCTGTTCACCTGTGGTTCAGAAGACGAGGACAGTGAGCCCATCGGTTCTTCACCTACAGTTTTGTCAGTGTGAGCAGAAACCTGTGGAGAAGACAGCAAATGAGTCATTAAGATTCATTTAATATTGACTTCAAGTTAGAACACTATAGAGTAACACTGTATAAAGAGATGCGGCAAAGATAGGCAAGTTGTTTGGCAATAGTATTTTAAGCAAGGTCCGAGTGATTGCAAACAGCATTACTCTTCCGGTCATCTACACACAGACCTCACAATGCTGTCACCTGACAGAAACAAGCATTGCAGGGACTGTGTTTACACTCTCAAAAACCAATGTCCGAGTGATTGCCAACAATCTTACTCTTCGGTCATCTACACACAGACCTCATAATGCTGTTCCCTGACAGGAACAAGCAATGCTGGGACTGTGTCTATGCTCTCAAAAACCCAGTTCCACTAATATACCCGTGGAAAAAATTACAAAGATTTGCAATTCGGACAGCTGTTCACCTGTGGTTCAGAAGACGAGGACAGTGATCCCATCGGTTCTTCACCTACAGTTTTGTCAGTGTGAGCAGAAACCTGTGGAGAAGACAGCAAATGAGTCATTAAGATTCATTTAATATTGACTTCAAGTTAGAACACTATAGAGTAACACTGTATAAAGATGCGGCAAAGATAGGCAAGTTGTTTGGCAATAGTATTTTAAGCAAGGTCCGAGTGATTGCAAACAGCATTACTCTTCCGGTCATCTACACACAGACCTCACAATGCTGTCACCTGACAGAAACAAGCATTGCAGGGACTGTGTTTACACTCTCAAAAACCAATGTCCGAGTGATTGCCAACAATCTTACTCTTCGGGTCATCTACACACAGACCTCATAATGCTGTTCCTGACAGGAACAAGCAATGCTGGGACTGTGTCTATGCTCTCAAAAACCCAGTTCCACTAATATACCCGTGGAAAAAATTACAAAGATTTGCAATTCGGACAGCTGTTCACCTGTGGTTCAGAAGACGAGGACAGTGATCCCATCGGTTCTTCACCTACAGTTTTGTCAGTGTGAGCAGAAACCTGTGGAGAAGACAGCAAATGAGTCATTAAGATTCATTTATATTGACTTTCAAGTTAGAACACTATAGAGTAACACTGTATAAAGAGATGCGGCAAAGATAGGCAAGTTGTTTGGCAATAGTATTTTAAGCAAGGTCCGAGTGATTGCAAACAGCATTACTCTTCCGGTCATCTACACACAGACCTCATAATGCTGTCACCTGACAGGAACGAGCATTGCAGGGACTGTGTCTACACTCTCAAAAACCAATGTCCACTAATATACACGTGGGAAAAATTACAAAGATTGCAAGTCGGACAGCTGTTCACCTGTGGTTTAAGAGACGAGGACAGTGATCCCATCGGTTCTTCACCTACAATTTTGTCAGTGTGAGCAGAAACCTGTGGAGAAGACAGCAAATGAGTCATTAAGATTCATTTAATATCCACTTCAAGTTAGAACACTATAGAGTAACACTGTATAAAGAGATGCGGCAAAGATAGGCAAGTTGTTTGGCAATAGTATTTTAAGCAAGGTCTGAGTGATTGCAAACAGTATTACTCTTCCGGTCATCTACCACAGACCTCACAATGCTGTCACCTGACAGAAACAAGCATTGCAGGGACTGTGTTTACACTCTCAAAAACCAATGTCCGAGTGATTGCCAACAATCTTACTCTTCGGGTCATCTACACACAGACCTCATAATGCTGTTCCCTGACAGGACACAAGCAATGCTGGGACTGTGTCTATGCTCTCAAAAACCCAGTTCCACTAATATACCCGTGGAAAAAATTACAAATTTGCAATTCGGACAGCTGTTCACCTGTGGTTCAGAAGACGAGGACAGTGAGCCCATCGGTTCTTCACCTACAGTTTTGTCAGTGTGAGCAGAAACCTGTGGAGAAGACAGCAAATGAGTCATTAAGATTCATTTAATATTGACTTCAAGTTAGAACATATAGAGTAACACTGTATAAAGAGATGCGGCAAAGATAAGCAAGTTGTTTGGCAATAGTATTTTAAGCAAGGTCCGAGTGATTGCAAACAGCATTACTCTTCCGGTCATCTACACACAGACCTCACAATGCTGTCACCTGACAGAAACAAGCATTTGCAGGGACTGTGTTTACACTCTCAAAAACCAATGTCCGAGTGATTGCCAACAATCTTACTCTTCGGGTCATCTACACACAGACCTCATAATGCTGTTCCCTGACAGGAACAAGCAATGCTGGGACTGTGTCTATGCTCTCAAAAACCCAGTTCCACTAATATACCCGTGGAAAAAATTACAAAGATTTGCAATTCGGACAGCTGTTCACCTGTGGTTCAGAAGACGAGGACAGTGAGCCATCGGTTCTTCACCTACAGTTTTGTCAGTGTGAGCAGAAACCTGTGGAGAAGACAGCAAATGAGTCATTAAGATTCATTTAATATTGACTTCAAGTTAGAACACTATAGAGTAACACTGTATAAAGAGATGCGGCAAAGATAGGCAAGTTGTTTGGCAATAGTATTTTAAGCAAGGTCCGAGTGATTGCAAACAGCATTACTCTTCCGGTCATCTACACACAGACCTCACAATGCTGTCACCTGACAGAAACAAGCATTGCAGGGACTGTGTTTACACTCTCAAAAACCAATGTCCGAGTGATTGCCAACAATCTTACTCTTCGGGTCATCTACACACAGACCTCATAATGCTGTTCCCTGACAGGAACAAGCAATGCTGGGACTGTGTCTATGCTCTCAAAAACCCAGTTCCACTAATATACCCGTGGAAAAAATTACAAAGATTTGCAATTCGGACAGCTGTTCACCTGTGGTTCAGAAGACGAGGACAGTGATCCCATCGGTTCTTCACCTACAGTTTTGTCAGTGAGCAGAAACCTGTGGAGAAGACAGCAAATGAGTCATAAGATTCATTTAATATTGACTTCAAGTTAGAACACTATAGAGTAACACTGTATAAGAGATGCGGCAAAGATAGGCAAGTTGTTTGGCATAGTATTTAAGCAAGGTCCGAGTGATTGCAAACGCATTACTCTTCGGTCATCTACACACAGACCTCACAATGCTGTCACCTGACAGAAACAAGCATTGCAGGGACTGTGTTTACACTCTCAAAACCAATGTCCGAGTGATTTGCCAACAATCTTACTCTTCGGGTCATCTACACACAGACCTCATAATGCTGTTCCCTGACAGGAACAAGCAATGCTGGACTGTGTCTATGCTCTCAAAAACCCAGTTCCACTAATATACCCGTGGAAAAAATTACAAAGATTTGCAATTCGGACAGCTGTTCACTGTGGTTCAGAAGACGAGGACAGTGATCCATCGGTTCGTCACCTACAGTTTTGTCAGTGTGAGCAGAAACCTGTGGAGAAGACAGCAAATGAGTCATTAAGATTCATTTAATATTGACTTCAAGTTAGAACACTATAGAGTAACACTGTATAAAGAGATGCGGCAAAGATAGGCAAGTTGTTTGGCAATAGTATTTTAAGCAAGGTCCGAGTGATTGCAAACAGCATTACTCTTCCGGTCATCTACACACAGACCTCATAATGCTGTCACCTGACAGGAACGAGCATTGCAGGGACTGTGTCTACACTCTCAAAAACCAATGTCCACTAATACACGTGGGAAAAATTACAAAGATTTGCAAGTCGGACAGCTGTTCACCTGTGGTTTAAGAGACGAGGACAGTGATCCCATCGGTTCTTCACCTACAATTTTGTCAGTGTGAGCAGAAACTGTGGAGAAGACAGCAAATGAGTCATTAAGATTCATTTAATATCCACTTCAAGTTAGAACACTATAGAGTAACACTGTATAAAGAGATGCGGCAAAGATAGGCAAGTTGTTTGGCAATAGTATTTTAAGCAAGGTCTGAGTGATTGCAAACAGTATTACTCTTACGGTCATCTACACACAGACCTCACAATGCTGTCACCTGACAGAAAACAAGCATTGCAGGGACTGTGTTTACACTCTCAAAACCAATGTCCGAGTGATTGCCACAATCTTACTCTTCGGGTCATCTACACACAGACCTCATAATGCTGTTCCCTGACAGGAACAAGCAATGCTAGGACTGTGTCTATTGCTCTCAAAAACCCAGTTCCACTAATATACCCGTGGAAAAAATTACAAAGATTTGCAATTCGGACAGCTGTTCACCTGTGGTTCAGAAGACGAGGACAGTGATCCCATCGGTTCTTCACCTACAGTTTTGTCAGTGTGAGCAGAAACCTGTGGAGAAGACAGCAAATGAGTCATTAAGATTCATTTAATATCCACTTCAAGTTAGAACACTATAGAGTAACACTGTATAAAGAGATGCGGCAAAGATAGGCAAGTTTGTTTGGCAATAGTATTTTAAGCAAGGTCCGAGTGATTGCAAACAGTATTACTCTTCCGGTCATCTACACACAGACCTCACAATGCTGTCCCTGACAGAAACAAGCATTGCAGGGACTGTGTTTACACTCTCAAAAACCAATGTCCGAGTGATTGCCAACAATCTTACTCTTCGGGTCATCTACACACAGACCTCATAATGCTGTTCCCTGACAGGAACAAGCAATGCTAGGACTGTGTCTATGCTCTCAAAAACCCAGTTCCACTAATATACCCGTGGAAAAAATTACAAAGATTTGCAATTCGGACAGCTGTTCACCTGTGGTTCAGAAGACGAGGACAGTGAGCCCATCGGTTCTTCACCTACAGTTTTGTCAGTGTGAGCAGAAACCTGTGGAGAAGACAGCAAATGAGTCATTAAGATTCATTAATATTGACTTCAAGTTAGAACACTATAGAGTAACACTGTATAAAGAGATGCGGCAAAGATAGGCAAGTTGTTTGGCAATAGTATTTTAAGCAAGGTCCGAGTGATTGCAAACAGCATTACTCTTCCGGTCATCTACACACAGACCTCACAATGCTGTCACCTGACAGAAACAAGCATTGCAGGGACTGTGTTTACACTCTCAAAAACCAATGTCCGAGTGATTGCCAACAATCTTACTCTTCGGGTCATCTACACACAGACCTCATAATGCTGTTCCCTGACAGGAACAAGCAATGCTGGGACTGTGTCTATGCTCTCAAAAACCCAGTTCCACTAATATACCCGTGGAAAAAATTACAAAGATTTGCAATTCGGACAGCTGTTCACCTGTGGTTCAGAAGACGAGGACAGTGATCCCATCGGTTCTTCACCTACAGTTTTGTCAGTGTGAGCAGAAACCTGTGGAGAAGACAGCAAATGAGTCATTAAGATTCATTTAATATTGACTTCAAGTTAGAACACTATAGAGTAACACTGTATAAAGAGCAGCGGCAAAGATAGGCAAGTTGTTTGGCAATAGTATTTTAAGCAAGGTCCGAATGATAGAAAACCACATTCCTCTCTGGGTTATTTATACACAGTCTTAGGAATGCTGTGTTTTGACAGGAATAATTATTGCTGGGACTGTGTCGAGCAGACACCTTAGGAGTAGACCGCAAACAAACTGTGTACTCTGTTAAATTTTGTCATTTTTGTGTTATTGACTGTCAAATAGCTTTCAGAAATTCTAGTTATTTACCTTCACTCTCCATGGCCATTCAGCGTTTCCATAGTTATAGGTAATCTCTTGCCCTGGATTTATGTCCTTAATTGCAAAGAGACAGAGATGAGGTTTTCCATTCAGTGTTATTGTCTTCATTTTGCTGTTAGGGCTCAAATGGTCATCATTAACCAGTCTTCCCAAAGACCCATCCTCTCTCGCTGCATCAACACTGAAATAAGAAGAAAAATCTCAATGGCCAAGGATGACAAGATATTAAACAGTGTCCATATAATTCTGGGATGATTTCAAGTTTTTAAAAACTTTAAAAATATTTAAATATTTAAACAATTCAAACATAATTTTTATAATTACTTTTAGTTATTTTTAAAATTTACATACCACATCTTTTTTCCATTATGCCGAAACTCAAACATGAAGACCTTCAGGGCATCATGATAGATTTTGACCCGTCTTTCATATTCTTTGCTGTTAATGACATCGCCTCGATATTCCAATAAGAAGGCTCCAGTCTGAAAGTGGCAATTACTAAATACTCCTCGACCTGTTAGACCATATGAAATGTCATTGTCAGCCCACAGTATCAAAAATCTCATTTAAAAACTATGGCTTGTCAACTTACCCTTAAAAGAATTTATGTATTTTACATAAAAACCATCTTTGTCCTTACTCAGACTCACAAAATGAGCTGCTTCCTCTGTTGGTTTGATTTTTAATCTGTGTGGCCTCATTGTTGTCTGCATCTAGAAAAAAAAAAGTCTATGGTGATCAAGAGAAAATAAAAGTAACATATGCTTTAATAATAGACTGAGAAAATCTATGGATATATTATCACCATCAAGTTTTAAACAGAACAGCAGCTAAACAACCACAATGACCATTTGCAAAATTAAATTATAATTAAACTAGGAACTCCTGTACAATTTGTTCATATATTCTTTCTAAGTCAGAGCAGCAAGCAATAACTTACACCGTTAAGAAGTTATTCCAGTTGTTTACACCGTCTACTGGTATCAGTGCCCACTGCCCTTTAGGTTTTGTTCCACCAAAATCAAATGATTGTATTACCTACTCTGTATACCACTTTTTCAGCACAGCGAATGTAACTCACTCAGATCAGCTGTGCCACAATAAGGAAATGCTTAAGACAGTGTTCTCAAACTGCATTACTCAAGGGCCAATGTCCTGTAACTTTTAGATATGCAACTTGTCCTATATTCTTAGATTACATGGTGAAATGTCCTCAACCTCTACTGTGCTAATATTGGAGACAGGTATGCTGAAAAAGAGAGACATCTAAAAGTTGCAGGAAAATATACAAGGCAGTGGGTCCTTAGTACCAGGATTGACAATAAGCATAACAAAGCTCCTCTTTGATTTAATAAAAACAGGACTGAGTAGGGAACAACTCCACACTATTTGATGTCTGATGTTCCTTCATGAATAAATGCACTTATTCATCGTTTTTTTCTGCTTTGTGTTCTTATCACAGTCATGGAAATTAACATAGGACTGCACTTCTATGTTAACCAGCTGCAACTTAACCTCAGTTGCAGCTGGTGTTTTATATTTCTTATTTGTTTAATTTAGCCAACAATAACATCTACAAAATATTTAGAAAGCACTAGTTAAGAAGGGAAACATCAAAAAAAGTTAAAATCACACCATGTGAAACTGTTGAATGATCTGGGCATTTAAACTTTCTTATAAAAAAACTTCTGGTAATATTTATTTATTTTTACATTAACTGCACCATAAATTGCAAAAAAGAAATATGGATTATGAGGTATGCAATGTGAATCACTGTATTCTATAATGAAACTATTCTTGAACATTTATAAAATGAAAATGTAAAACAGTAGACAAGGTTAGCTGAACATGCTAACATCATAACTGAAGTGAGCAGCCATTAGCACATGTTGTCCTTTTTGTTTCTAGTTGACATCGAGTCAGTTTTAACACAAATGTAACATTCTAATTCCTGTTTTTAAATGGCCATTTCATTAACACATGGAGTGTTTAAACCTTGTTCTAAGTCAAGGATGTCAAACTCATTTACATAAGGGGCCAAAATTAAAAACACACTTAAGGTCACGGGCCACCCAGGATAAACATTTATCGAACACACTTAAACTTAATGTTTTTTGGGATATAAATATGAATAAAAACAGACAGGAATATTAAATTTAAACCTTAAATTACTTACAGTATTTATTATTTTGCTCTAAATAAAAAAATATTCTAAATTATACAACTTAGAACTTAACTTAAACAACTTAACATTAAAATAACATTCAAATTCCTTTGCTCCTATGTCAATGTATATATAAAAAAAAAAAACTTAAATATCCCAAAAGATTTTGCTCTCCTTAAAATATCTCCTGTCAAAAGTAGAAATATGAACATTCTATAAAACCTGGAAATATACATAAAATATGTACTTTTTAGAAATAACAATCCTAATTCCGTTTTCTTTGCTCAACTTTTTTGTGTGCTTCAAAGTCACTAAACCGCTGTGCGAACTCAGTGCGTAGTGTGCTCAGTTTGTTGGCAAAGTGCGTTTTGGGGACACAGTTGTGCTGACTTGGTTCAACATTACTTGGCAACAGGGAAAGTGAGATAAGTTGCACTGTTGCATTTGTTCTCCCATAAAAGCAGCTTCACTTGAAACGCCTTCAGTGCGTCATGCATGTCAGTGATCATGCGGTCACGTCCCTGGAACTGCAGATTTAAGGCATTAAGACGAGCTGTTACGTCAGCCAGGAACGCCAAGTCGCATTTCCATCCTTACGTTTTGTCTTGAAGTGCCGTCTTAGATTCAATTCTTTAATTACAGCCACATTAGCGCTACAAATGAGACGTGGGTTTACCGGCAATGTCAATAAACATATCCTCAGCCTCCCATCGGTTATTAAAAGTTCTGTTTTCAGAATCAACTTTTCTTCGCCATTGTGAGGAGTATCTTCGGCTATCTGCGCTATATCTTGTAATAGCAAGACTGAATAGACCTTTTTCACGGCAACCGGAAGCTGTATCTGAAAGGGCTGCAGCACTTCCTGTTTTGGTGACTGTAAATCAAGTACTCTGAAAAATGCCTCTCCTCCTCCTGTCCTTTTCATATCCTTACTTAATTTGCCAGAACTATCTTTCGCTGATGCGGGGGAAATTGCAGCGGCTAATTCATCCACCAACAAACGTGTGAAAGGATACAAGTTCTTCCACGAAAAATATATCCACCGCTATCAAGTTAAGAAAAGACATAGCTTAGTGAACTAACCATTAGCCACAGTATATGAACCACACAAACATCGTAATGAAGCTTAACTTAGTTTGTTAAATTACGTGGAATATTGGAGACAAACATAATTTAAACATTTCAATAATATTTTGATTACTTTCTGAAATGTATTTGCCAGTACAGTTTGTGAAAAACAGCATAATCTCCACAAAATACATAACCACATAATCTTATTATTTCATTATTATGGTCATAATAATAATACACTGCTTAAAAAAATAAAGGGAACACTCAAATAACACATCCTAGATCTGAATGAATAAAATATTCTCATTGAATACTTTGTCCTGTACAAAGCTGAATGTGCTGACAACAAAATCATTGTTGATTGTCAATCAGTGTTGCTTCCTAAGTGGACAGTTTGATTTCATAGAAGTTTAATGTACTTGGAGTTATATTGTGTTGTTTGAATGTTCCCTTTATTTTTTGAGCAGTATATTTTTATAGTAACAGTTACTGAAATGATCTTACATGGAAAATATATACAATGTATTACCTTAATTAGACGTTTACCTGCGGGTGGATGTGCCATATAATCATAGCAGTAGCATCTTTAGCCTAGCTAGCTTTCTGAGAGGACAAACTGCCGTTTCTTAGCCCTCTCGAAAGCAGACTCTCTCATTGCCGGTGCAGTGAAGTTATTCCAGGCAAACCGGGAAGGAACAGCTAAGACGGCTGCTGGATCCGCTAACAAAATCCTCCGGTGAGAAGTGGCTACATACGAAAGTACTCCCCGACTTTATGCAGAAGTCCGGACTTTCATCTCTTCGGATCGCCTGGATCCACTGCCTCCGTTGGTCCGGGTCCAACGGAGGACAGATATGGCTGTTTTCTTAACCCACATGAACAACCACGGACTGAACAAAAACAACTGCGCCGAGAATTAGCCATTTTCCTAGCCTTTAACACGAGAAGTTGTCCAACCCCACATCGGCTTTAAAACCCGGAAGCGTGAAAAAGGTCTCAGCCTAAGCGTTGCATTGTGGGATGTGTAGTTGCATTGTGGGATGTGTAGTTCTGTGCAGTATTGTGTTATCAGCACGGCGAAAAAGGGATATTCTCGACGGCGTTGTTCATATAGACGTGCCATAAATAACGATAATGTAAAATGGTTTTACGGGCCGGATATGATTACACGGCGGGCTGGATGTGGCCCCGTGTTCTAAGTGGTCACTTGTTCTCAACACAAGCTAGCTTTTGCTCATTAGCGGTGCCTTAATTAGGAAGTGCTGCATGAAAATATATGTCAGTCACATTGCAAATATCAGTAAACCTTGCTTATGTTAAAATAACTTGAACAAAGACTTACCTACAAACTTATCCACATCCGTCCGAGTTGCAGTGCAGTATAATTGTACATTCCAAGCAGAGAGCTCAACATCAGTCTTGGGAGGAAAATGCCAGGTGCAGAGGGGTTAAGGCTCCACCCCTTTTTCTTTCTCCAATTTAGTGTTCTTTGATGAACAAATCATTCACTAGATTTTCTGATAGATTAATTATTTATCCACTACCTGGGACATTCATGATATTGATTTCCAAAATTATTACAGGTGTCATTTCCGTAATAACCAAAGTTATATAGTATATGAAGAAAAAGTATATATATATATATATATATATATATATATATATATATATATATATATATATATATATATATATATATATATAAATTCCCTTCTCACCCACCGCGGGTGGTTCTTATCCTCTGAGCTCGGGTCCTCTACCAGAGGCCTGGGAGATTGAGGGTTCTACGTAGTATCTTGGCTGTGCCAAGGACTGCTGCACATTTCTGGACTGAGATGTCTGATGTTGTTCCCGGGATCTGTCACTGCTCCAGTTTGGGGGTTACTGCCCCGAGGGCCCCGATGACCACAGGCACCACTGTGGTCTTCACCTTCCAGGCCCTCTCCAGTTCCTCCCTAAGGCCCTGGTATTTTTCCAGTTATATATATATATATATATATATATATATATATATATATATATATATATATATATATATATATATATATATATATATATATATATATATATATATATTTAAGTAATATATATATATTACTTAAATCTTAGTAGCTAGGTAGTTGTTTCAGCAACTGCATGCCTTAATTTGCTTTTCAAATTAAATGAATTCAGTCTTATTCAAGTACTTTTTGACAATATTTATTGTCATGAACAGGGAGCTGAACATGTATGTTTGATTTCTGATTTTTGATGTTCTCTCATTCACTGAGTGAAAGTAAGATGTCAAGTCAAAAGAAGAACCTAAGTAAAACAAGAAAACTGCATGTTGACAAGTGACTGACCTCAGAAAAAAAACAAATTGAAAAAAGCTTGATTTATATTTTTTGTTTACCATTTGGACTTAAACTATTTAAAAACTAACAGATTTAATAACTGAACATTTTTAAACTTAGATCACTTATTACGTTGGCTTTCAGTAACAGAAATGAGCGCTTGCTTGTCATGCCATAATTTTAACCTGTCCTTAAATGATGTCAGAACCAGTGCATGTGTGTGTATGTGCTCTTTGGAAGGTGTACCTCCCCCACAGGAAGATCCTGATCAATGGATCTTAGACATGGAAGGAATTTATAATTCCTATGGACTAAATGGCCATAAATTTGGTCAAGCTATGCACTCTTCTTTAGGGAAGGATTGGGCAGAAGTCCGGGGCAATTATACTGGATACGACGCTGGAGCTGTTCTCCAATATGAATCCACTTTGGGCATTGAACAATTATTCCACTGGGAGGCAGTACAACAAAAGGTTAAGGAGGTTTTTGACAGACTCCAGGTGTTACAGGCTAAAGAGGCGTTAAATGCAAATTCACTGCCAGACGACCCTCTGTCTCCACCAGAGCCACAGGGGGTGGAACCAGGTGATTGGGTATTCATCAAGGCCATTAAGAGACAGAGCTGGCCTATCTCCCACCTACCCCACGGTGGGAGAGACCATTACAAATTCTGCTGCTCTCCCATATTTTGCCACTAATTCAAAATATCACATTTGTTGTGTTTATACAGGCGAAATGTCCTGTTAATTCACCTGTGCAGTGTGTGTGTAGTTCTGAACTTTAACAGCAGGAAAGTTTTATACATAAAGCAATTTATTTTAAACATTTTATAATTTCTGTCAGGTTTAAACACCTATTAAACACAGGAAAGACAAGAGAGTTAGAGTTAGATACTTTCTTACTCGCGAGGAGAACAGATAGAGTTAAAATCCAGTGTGACAAGAAATCCCAAGCTCAGAGACCAAAAAAGCTTTATCTCAGCGAGAAAATGCAAAATTGACACACTCTGTGTAATCATTCAACATTTAATTTACAATCCAAAAATATGTTATGGTTAGTAATACCATATCATTAGGCCACTGACATTTTAGTCTCAATATTATTAATCCTCCTACCTCCTTCAGTATACTATAAAACCATAGATTAAAGATTAACTTTATTGAAATGAATCACCCAATAGCCAGCTACAGATTTAGTACATCTAATATGATCACTGTTTTAATTTAGCCAGATTTTCATTCAATAAAGTAGCATATTTTTAGGAGAATTGTTATTTAACACACATTTTCCGCACAAAAACCTTCATTACAAAAATGGTAAATGCAAATTCACTCTGTCTCCACAAGAACCAGGTGATTGAGTATTCATCAAGGCCATTAAGAGACAGAGCTGGCCTACGGGGTGGGGGTTTTTCTCAGTTCAGAGAACTGAGAAAATCCCTCAAAAAGGCTCAAATATCCATTTGAGCCTTTTTAATGCTGCATCAATTTTGTCTCATGGGAATTGTCACGTTTCCACAAGGGGGATGGTTCATATAATTCAGCAACATTTTTCAGTGGTTGGTTTTAATGTATATGCTAAAAAGTTCTGTAGAGCATGTACAATCTGTGCAAAACATAATCCACAGGGAAATATTCGACCTAAAAGGGGCCAGTTTCCACAGCTACAATACCCATTTCAGACTATGCATATGGATTTTATTGAACTTTCTGAAAGTGGTCCTCTGGCAGTGAATGCAAATTCACTGCCAGAGGACCCTCTGTCTCCACCAGAGCCACAGGGGGTGGAACAAGGTGATTGGGTATTCATCAAGGCCATTAAGAGACAGAGCTGGCCTACGGGGTGGGGGTTTTTCTCAGTTCAGAGAACTGAGAAAACCCCTCAAAAAGGCTCAGATATCCATTTGAGCCTTTTTAATGCTGCATCAATTTTGTCTCATGGGAATTGTCACGTTTCCACAAGGGGGATGGTTCATATAATTCAGCAACATTTTTCAGTGGTTGGTTTTAATGTATATGCTAAAAAGTTCTGTAGAGCATGTACAATCTGTGCAAAACATAATCCACAGGGAAATATTCGACCTAAAAGGGGCCAGTTTCCACAGCTACAATACCCATTTCAGACTATGCATATTTATCACATAGCTACAGCGCTGATTGTCATTCACTAACTAAGTCACAAATTATTCTGCACTAGATAATCTCATTCCGGACACAGAGTTTTTAACAGAACATGTAGTGAATCTTCACAGAGACAGTTTTATAGCAGTCCAACAGGTCAACATAGCTGAACTTCTGACCAAGAGATACTCCAGGAACCTGCTGTCTCTGCTTCCCATCAGTGACATCTTGTAAAGAAAGGAATCAGAGTAAATCAACAACATAGAAACATTCTTAATTCTACAATGATGACAAGGTTATATGAAAATAACTAATATTTGATTAATAAAGTCACAATTTCTCCAACAATTTCCCTCTTTTGAACTCTAAAAATAAACAAATGTCATTACTTCAATGTAAAAACATTTAATTAAATTATTCTTTGTTAGTGCTCCTTACTGTAATGGTTATTTTTAGAAGTAGCTCCAACTGAGAAGGTCCCTTTGGGCGTTAGTGTTGGTGACCCCTAACCTAAAACATGCAGGACAGGGGAGCTGTGAGGATGTTAGGAAAAAAAAATCTCTTAGTTCATTTACTTTTATTTGAATGGTTATGTTTTCATATTATTCTGTGTGTTATTTTCTTGACTCCTTCCTCTCATAGTATATATACCTTTGACTATCTCTTAGGTGTTCTGTTAAGGGTTTAGAAATGTTTCACACATTCCTGTGTTACAAGCTGTGTTGATCTTTATCTGTATCTTGAGAGTGGCCATCCTTGTGTTCCAACAATGGGACATCAACGGAAGATTTCCAGAACATCCTGTAGCTGTAGGATATTGGTCAATTGTTTGTAATTACTTGTATGATTGTGTGAAAAACCCCACCCCTTTGTTAGTTAACATAATAAAAGGCAGTTGGGGACTGAGAGCCAGTGGAGTTGAGCCCAGACAGTGTTTAGCGATGGTTGTCCGTGTCTGGCTCTCTCCCCTTTTCTGCAGAAAAGTAAGTGTGTTTTTGTTTGATTCTTGCAGGTTGGGGAACAAAATAAACCCAACATTAGGATCAGGGTTGAGAAACACTGGCTTAGTCAGTAAAATCTGCACCAGTAAATCAAACAGTGCTCAACAAAATTTTAGGTTGTCATTTTTGTTTTGGTATCAGATTTTGGGTCCGCAAGAGACCTCATTTTATTCTAGATGCAGACCAGGGTCCACCTATTAGTGACCTGTGGTGTATATCTTGATCTCATTGGGTCTTTATTCAATTAAATTCAAAAGTAATTTGCTTATTCAAAATGGAAATTAAACTCCTATCTAATTAAGGAGTTATGATGGATTGTGACAGCAAAGAAAGATCTCCTGTAGCAGTTCGTTTTACAACCAATCTGAAGAAACGTCTGGCTGAAGAGACTCGGATTTGAAATAGCAGGATGGTCAGTATTGTCTAAAACTTTTTTTAATTTTATGCAAAATCAAAAAAATCATGATGAAGATCATCATCTTCAGAATTTTGACAGTCGTCCCCAGAACAGAACCAATCTTTTTTTAAGCCTGTGGCTTAAAAAAAGAAACTGTCCACCAACTGGACAGTTGTTGTCCAACAACTGGACAGTTGTTGTCCCTGGACAGTTGTTCAGTTGTCCAAAACTGGAAAACTGGACAACTGTCCAACAACTGGACAGTTGTCCCTGAACAGTTGTTGTCCAACAACTGGACAGTTGTTGTCCCTGGACAGTTGTTCAGTTGTCCAACAACTGGAAAACTGGACAACTGTCCACCAACTGGACAGTTGTTGTCCAACAACTGGACAGTTGTTCAGTTGTCCAGTTGTCCAACAACTGGAAAATTGGACAACTGTCCAACAACTGGACAGTTGTCCCTGAACAGTTGTTGTCCACCAACTGGACAGTTGTTGTCCAAACACTGGACAGTTGTCCCTGAACAGTTGTCCAACAACTGGACAGTTGTCCCTGGACAGTTGTTCAGTTGTCCAGTTGGACAGTTGTTGTCCACCAACTGGACAGTTGTTGTCCACCAACTGGACAACTTCTTTCCAGCTGTTGGACAGAAGTCCAACAACTGAACACCACTCAGGTTCAGATCAGGAGATCCATTTCTTCCCTCTAGGGAAGAAATGCCCCTCCAGGTCTCACTGTTATTGCCCATGTCTATGTCTCTTTTTAGTAAAATTAATATTTTCTCATTAAATCTGCAACATCTAGTGAGTTGCATCACTGTAGGTTAGGATTTAGTTGAATAAGGTTTGTCCCTACACCTAAACTATTACATTTGCATGTGATAATTATCTTTCAATCACCCAAGATTTATTAACAGCTATCTTTGAATCATTCAACATTTAATTTACAATCCAAAAATATGTTATGGTCAGTAATACCATATCATTATGCCACTGACATTTTAGTCTCAATGTTATTAATCCTCCTACCTCCTTCAGTATGCTATAAAACCATAGATTAAAGATTAACTTTATTGAAATGAATCACCCAACAGCCAACTACAGATTTAGTACATCTAATATGATCACTGTTTTAACTTAGCCAGAATTTAATTCAATAAAGTAGCATATTTTTAGGAGAATTGTTATTTAACACACATTTTCCGCACAAAAACCTTCATTACAGGGACTCCCATATGCTGGCCAATCAGCATGTCTAAAAAATACACTTGTGTGAATAATTCATGAGAAGGTGCAGTACCCATAGTTACCACCCGGGGCGTAAAAGCGATACACAGGTTACACACAAATGTCTTGTAAATGTGAATAATTGGGACTTTGCCTGATTTTTGGAATTTAACCCTTTGGCATCCATTGAAACCCCCTCCAATCGTTTTTTTGTTGCTAGAATTATGAGGACATCGGCACTGTCCCACTAATTCAAAATGTCCCATTTGTGTTGCGTATAGAGGCGAAATGTCTTGTTAGTTCACCTGTGCAAACACACACACACACACACACACACACACACACACACACACACACACACACACACACACACACACACACACACACAAGCAAAAAAAAAAAAGGAATAACTGACAACTTGGCAAGTTTTTGAATTCCTCCAAACAATTTCATTTGGGAGGCAGATCAGAGGTAGCATGTTTTTGGTGTTCATGCTCAGACTTGCATAAACACCCAAAAGCCCACAACATTTCACTGGAACTTATATCACTTGTGAAATTGCATGTGTGTGTGTTTGATAATTGCTTTTTTTTCTCTCCAGAGGGCAGAAATTGATTGGAGATGGAAGCCTCAAAAAGCCATTATGTGAACAGACGTTTTCCAAATGTTAGCGCCTTAAGATTCACCATGCACCCAATAACAACTTCCCCTGCTTCCGCTGTTGACGGCGGCCGATGCTCTGATTTCCTGGCTTATTGCATCCCTAATGTACACCTGCTGCTAGACTAACAGGTCTGCTCTGGACGCTGTTTGCTGAGATTGCTTCCTACACGCCCTCTTGAGTTGGCAGAGAACGTCAAAGACCTTAAAGGGATTTGTCTGTGAACGTTCATGCTATGGAACTTCTGCAAAAGCATTCGCCCTCGATTGTTTATGTAAACCTTTAACAGTTGACTTTTATTAGCCACTGGTGTGTTAATTAGAATACAGGGCTGCGCAACAGCATCCCGGAGTCGACGTCTTGCTTTCGGTCGCCACACATGCTCCGCATTAAAACACTTTGTGGGGAAAATCGGGTGAAGTAAGCGGCATGAGACTGAGAACACGCAACAGCGTCCAACAAACACTTCAAACGCTGCTTTAGACCCGAGCTTAAGTGTTGACACAAGTGCTACACGCATCTAAATGTGATGGATGAAAAACTCTATGGGGAACATGGTGCAAAAACATCTAATACATTCTACTGGCATGCTAGGACCCAGCAGAGCAGCAGCAGCAGCAGGAGCAGCTAGGACTCAGACTTTCATCTCATTTCCTTGTATAGGCAGCATCTGTATGTCATAAGCATGTGCCTCTGTACCAGCCGAGAGCATGTCTTTTATCTTTAGCCCCAGCATTAAACCGCAGGACTCTATTCCTCAAGAGTGAACCGACTCTTTATTTGACTTCACGTCTCAAACCAGAACCCCTCCTGGTTCTTTGGTGGAATATTTAATTTGGCCAATTTATCCTTTAAATCTCTCTGCATTGCATAGACGAGAATTTAATTTGCTTTCCAGTGAAAGCAAATGATTGTTCTGGCAAGACGTGTCGAACAAGAGAAAGTATGGGAAATAATCCGTCGCACCAGATGGTTTGTTTCACCAAACCATCTGGGAAGTCCTCTGATGAAAACAGCTTAAAAATAAAGAGCAACCGCTTTCAGAAGGATGCTTCATAGATGGTTTAAGACTGTGTTTTCTAGTTTAAGCATCTGGTAGTTTGTAGTATGAGGAAGTGAAATCAGTTAATCCCGACCAGCCGAGTCTAAAGAGAACCTGCCAGGCTAACCACAGCGGCACTGAAAGCTTCTCTGTTGCTGAAGGAAAAATTCAGATTGGTATCAATTTAGAGAGCTCGGACTCTATCAAAGCACTACTGCATTTTATTACCCAGCACCGGTCATAAAGCTTTGTAAAATTGTGAGTCAGAATTGCGTAAAAGGCATTGAACTCCAATTGAATCCATCACACATTGAATTCAAATTGTTTGTAAAATTTTACCAGGCGTGAGGCTCATTTTTAAAAACAATGTTTTCACTCCACATTAAAAGTGATTGTATGACTTGACTCTGTTCCTTTTCTCGCCCTGCAGACGGCGCTGGCAGAAGAAGGTGTAAGTATCAAAACTACCAGTGTTGCAAGTTCTGTCTGCTTGTTGTTCTTGTGCACGTTTTCACCATCATCTTTCATGTTTTTTTTCCAGTGTCCACTCGAATTGAACCCGTGCAAATGTGAGAAAGGTGAGAGAGGACCCAGTGGCCCCGCGGTAAGTCACACTTTACATCCACCCAGTCAGGGATGGTGACTCGTATGCACACACATGCACCAGGGGCCCACAAACAGCATGTTTCCACAAACGGGGCTCTCGTTCTAGAACAAGTTCACTTTGCATTCCTCTGAACATTGGTGTTCTGTCAAGAACGGATGCCCATTTTTTTGGACATCAGCAGTAAAGTACAGTGTCATCAAGAGGGTACTGTCAGAAGCATAAACGTGGAGTTTACCAAACGCCAACAGAACCATCACCGGAACAATGAGCTTTGGTCAGATGAAGCCTGGGTTTGGTTTTTGTGCAACAGAAAGTCCTGGTCAGATTGGTGTGAATCAAAAGTGGAAAAAGTACGTTGCACTAGAGGATCTATGATGTTGCGGATCTAGTTGCCCTGAGAAAATGGTTAGAGAGACCCTGGCACTCTGGGTGATCTAGAGAGATTATGCAAGAGGGATTGAAAAAGAAGACATAATTCCGGTGGTCAGTAAATGGAATGCATGTGCATGTTATTCAACAATTTTAAAATCACTAAACACATCCATATTAAACCACTTCAGTTGTGTTGTGCTCCTCTTTTGCTCCCAGATGTTAAATCTGCCTTCTTAAGAATCAGTGCCGAGGAGAGCTCTGCAGACAAAGGCTCCTACAGGCTACATAATTGCAGGGTTCGGAAGAGTTTAGTGACTTGTGCGGGTTTTTAGAAGTCTTGTCTCCCCGAAGCAGTGAGAATAAAGCAAATACTTTACATTCTTCCAAGAGTTTATTGAGAACAGGTCTAAACGTATATTTACATGGGAAATTAGCAGAGTCACGTCTGTTGAAGGAATCCTGCCTCTCGGGACTGTCTGAGAACACATGATTGGCAGATTCAGGGCTGCATGCAGGACTTTCTTTGGCTGCCAAGCATGTCGTGATACGGACTCGCCTTTTCCTGAACAGAGAAGGTCGGTCACAGTCAAAGTGATTCCTGCTTTGAAGCCGTTTTCTCTGGATTAGAGCAAAGTAATTACCCCTTTACTCCTGATGCTCAGAACAAAAGCTGCTATACATCAGGGGTAGCAAGGGACACAGTGACAAAAGCAATGTGTGCAACCAGAGATAACTCGAAGGCAAGAGTGTTCAGAGTCTATATTATAAAAGACAAAAAAGGCCAAGAAGTTAACTGAGTAGACAAGGCAGCATCAGCTACGTTTGACTCATCCGTTCCCAACACTCAGTGACTTCAACCATTTTTTCTGCAAACAATGCAGCTTGAATGTTTGGTTTGAAACCAAAGATTACCTTTATTCTGGTCATCTTTTTAAGGTAGGCTGATTTCTTGGTTTGGTTTATGTGTATGTTAAAGTGTAGATCCTACTTTGAGTACACCTAGATTTGTTGTTTGCTCTTCTGCATTTACCATCAAACTGTCTCCAAATTCCAAACCACCCATTTACCCATAGCCATATCTCAAAGAAAAGCACAAAGCAAACGACTATTCATCAGGGGAAAAACCTATGGATCATCAGCTGCTGCCCATTTCTTTAAGTGAAATAGTTATCAAGCAATAGAAGAGACATCTGCTTATGAAATAATCTTCAGTGATTGAGATTTTAATGTGCCTCAACTTTTGCCTTAGGGCAAGAAAGGACGTCCTGGAGATGATGGAAGCCCCGGCGCGAAGGGAGCGAAGGTACTGCCAATGCAACAAGCCTTCAACTACTTCAGCGAGCAGTTCAAGGGTTCCACGTTAAATCAAAATCTTTCTTTAGGGTGAAAGTGGTCTCAGTGGGCTTCCAGGCCGCGAAGGAGCCGAGGTGAGTCAAGGGTCTTCAGTTTGGTTCATGAAGTTATGACCAATGTCTCGTCTTCTTTGACCAAAATCCTTCTCTCTCTCTTCTGTCTTTACTTGATTTAACAAAACTCTCTTGCGCACACAGGGTAAACCTGGATACAAAGGAGAGAAGGTATTGTATGGATTTTAATCCAAACCCTTCTTATGCCTCTTTAGGTTCCAAAACAAAGGGTTCCCACGTTGATTTAAAAGCATTATAAGTGACAGTAACAGGGAGATTATGAGCTTCAGACATGATGGCATGCTGCAACTTTGAAAACATTGTGGCATTTTATTGTCTTTTGTTTAATCTCAGACCTGGCTGCAATCGTCTGTACACTGTTATCTTCTGTGACGGCAAAACTCTCAGATTCTGTATATTCCCATGACATTAATTGTTTCAAAGAAGCTCAAACCTGAACCCATAAATAGCATTTTTTATTAAATTTTTTTGTGTAGACGGCTGTTTGAGAAAGAACCTAAACTTTGTTCCTTTACAGGGAGAGAGGGGAGAGTGTGGCACACCAGGCGTTAAAGGAGACAGAGTACGTTTGTAGTTATTTGTCATTCATTCCAACTTAACAAATATAAAATATCATATTTTACCGTGATGCCTGATTTGTCAACTTGAGATGAAAAAAACAAATCTACCTCAAGCTAAGTATTTGTCTGTTTGAAAAGTAATCTACAGTTTACATCTTTTTTTATTACCATCCATTACATTCATTTCTGATAAAAACTCCATGTCCTTTTTCAGGGCCCTGAAGGTGTTATTGGTCCAAGAGGAAACCGTGGACTTCAGGTTAACTTTTTTATATTCTTCCATTTGAATCATTTAAACCAAGCTACTGCTTTTACACAACCAAATAATATATAGAATTGTCCATTCTAGACCAAAAAATCCATCATTATTCACTGTGCAATCACTAAGTCATTCATTGTTTCAGTTGTTGGTCTTGTGGATTTTTTGTCATCCATGTTTATGATCATGAAACAAGTGTTGATACTAGACAAACCTGGACCCGAGAGACATTTTCCAGCATTTTAAGCTGTTTAAGGTAAAAAAAAAAATCTCCTGCAGGAATTTACAAAAAGAAAGTCTTCCCATCTGTGCCTCCTTTGGAGGGATTGTTTTTGATTCTACAGTTCTGGCTGCAATCAAATTTGTCTGTGACCAGTGAAAATAAACAAAAGAAAATGAACAAAACATGTTTCATTTCTGTTACTGTGGCAAGAAAAGAGCTTACATGTGATTTATTGTGGTTTGTGTTTCATGCTCATATTTTAACATGTGCAACACCTTTATTTGTGCTCTAGGGTTTGCCAGGTCAACCGGGTGATGTGGGACCTGAAGGAATCATGGGAAAAAAAGTAAGCATGATTTTTACCTTTTATTTTTTCTTTTCTTTTATTGATGAATGCTAATCTGAGACTAATGACAGAACTTGATGTTTCTCAACAGTTTATATGAAGAGATCACTTTATGTGTTGTTTTTTTTAAGCGCACCAACATGTGAGGACATAAAATAAACTGTGACGGCCGCTCTCAGAAGTAGCCAACACATTCAGATATCCAACTTCATGTCAAGAGTCTTGTGTGTCAGCTTTTAAGACCTTGCGTAACCTTTTTCTCCTTGTGTGTTGCACCTAACACACGAGGAACAGCTTCACGTCTCCATCTTGCCAATCATCTTTCCCCAGCGGTAGCTAACCAGAGCACCAACTGGGCCAATAATAGATGCTGATAGGAAACCATATTCCCCATCTCTCCCTTATCGACAAATAAGTAGGTCAATTGGGAGGAATGAACCTGCCTTGCGATAGACCACAACCTTCAGGACTACTACTTGTTCTCACCAAAGATTTTTTTTTTTTTTTACATTAATTTGACATAAGAACAATATGCAATGAAAACAAAACCTGCAGAGAATCTGGCTATTTTCATTGCTTGCACTTTTGAAACATTTAAATAAAGAAAAAACAGAATGGAAAAAACAGCCATTTGTGCAGACAGAAAACAAGACTTGTCATTAAAGTAAATGGCTTCGGAACAGGAAAGAAGCTGCTATTCCCTGATGATTAACGTGTCCTTGAAGCCATAAATGTCTAATAAGAAAATAGTCAAGACGTCAGCGCTAGTCGTGAGAGTGACGAGGGGAAGTCATGTGAATCACTCAGACATTAAAAATACACAGGATGTGTGGCAAATCAGACCTTTTAATTGACTGACTTATTCAGTCAATTAACTGTCAATATAAAAGCCATATTTTTCATAAAAAATAGCTTGTCTGCATTATTAATTTGGCACCAAAAAGACTTCGTTTCTCTCACGAAGGCCAAACAATTTATACCAGATCGTCGTTTTCCACATGTTTGCTCTTTTCCCTACCTGGCTTGTGTCAAATTTAAGTTTGAAATGGCTCTGAATGAAAACTAAAGCCGCCCTTTAATTAAGTCCGAACACTAAACATGACTATGACATCATTCATACTCCGTTTGATCATTTTTAATAATCCCGGGCAACACCACAGTGTCTTTGTGAGGAAATTGAAGCTTTTATGGCCTGTCTCCACCTATAACTCAAATACATCAATCAAGTCGGTCACATTTTTTTGAATCAGATGCATACGGTGTACAAACGCGTCACCGTTTCAACGACACAAAATCGCCCACCATGATTAAAAAGAGTTCGATTCCGATAGTCTTTTTTTTCCCCTCGGAATAACGCGCAGTAAATAACACTTGCTCTCACGACGCTGACATTTATAATACTTCAGATTACAATCACCTAACGCTGGCATAAATAACATGAGAAATGTCAAGTATCTCCAAAAGCTCATAAAGCAAATGGGGGGAGGCGGTTTGGGGGTAGGAACTATACATTTGAGCGTTTATTGTTGAGTTACGATCCGCCGCCGCTGTGACATTTGAAACTCCTCCGAAGAAGCTCATCTGTTATTAACTTGTCGGCTTATTTGTCGGTTCCTTCTACTTTCAGCCTCCTCTGCCGTGTTCTACCTGCCGTTCCTCCCATAAGCACTTACTCTGCACCAAGTGGTCGCCTCCTAATTATTTTAGAAAAATGTTCACGTTAATAGTCTGGCTGTCATCCTACATCACCAAAAAAGCAATGTAGTGTCTATCGGGAAGTATTGTCCTAACTTGCTTGGAAAGGACAATGAAAGGGGAGGTGGGGGACAAAAAGCACCGGTATGCACCTAGAACAATCTCCACGCCTCTTTTTCCTGCCTTCCATGTGTCCTTTTTGTGAACACCACAGCTTTGATTTAGAGCCACTATGTAGAGAAGCAACAGCTTTAAAAAAACAAAACAAAAACAATTAAGTCTTAAATCAAGTTTCGTCAATGGGCGGTAGAGGCAGGACAAAGTGGGTAGTGTCTGTGGGATTTCTTTGACTTTTCTCGCTTGTACACAAGGATGAGTGACATCATCCTTGTGTACCCATGTTTATCTTTTTAATAGGGGGATCGGGGGCTTCCTGGACCACCTGGCATCCAAGGTGAGACTGGGATCGGTCTTCCGGGACCAAAGGTAAAAATCCACCGCCATAATGTTACGAAAAAATAATTTCATGAGAACATAACCACAAGCCTTTTTTGTGTCTCGCCCTGTCTGAGTACTCCCCTCGCTATCTCGCACTCTGCAGGGGGATGTCGGTTTCCAGGGGCAACCGGGGCCTCCGGGCCCTACGGGGATCGGCGAGCCCGGACCACCGGTGAGTTAGAAACGAGGACAAAACGTGTCACCTGTGTATTACAGACAAACAATGCAGACGCATCGTTCTGCTTCTTACTGTTCCAACCTACTTCTGTCTGGCTTGTCTCTACATAAAATGTGCCTTTTGTTGCACATAAAAACGAATAACCTTTTAATCTCTCTGTTGTAACAATTGCTGACACCCTGAAATGCCTATAAAACCTGAAAACGGCAGCAGAAATGGCTCAATTCATTCTAGCGATAAACTATCAAAAACTGAAGTCAAATAAAGCAGACGAGAACAGTTTGATGAATTTGAAAGAGAATATCAGAAGCCTACACTTTTCCTGCCAACATCTCGAAATGTGAAAATCAACTCAAAACTAGGAATGTTACATTGCCCACACACTACACGCTAAAAAAGAGAAGATTTCAAAAGTGCTCTTTTTTTTTTTCCTATGAAGGGAATAAATCGTGTTCTAGCACCACCTAGTGTCTATTAGTGCACTTTGCCTTATAGCAAGCGTCTGTTTCTTATTGGAAGGTCCGTTATAAGTTAGTTTTGTCTAATTTTATGTTTACAAAGATATTTGCACTCAAAACTAGACCAAAAGTACTATGTGATACTTTTTTGCTTTGCAGTGAATGCGTTGAGTCTTCTTGTTATCGACTGATTTTGAGTCAGAATTAGCTCCCTCCTCTCCCAAATAGATATTTTTAAAAGGTAATTTTACATATTTATTTTATTTTTTTCCAGGGTCCTCAGGGGCCACAGGGAGTCCAAGGAGAGAGAGGACCAACAGGAGAAGGTATCCCTGGCCCTAAGGTGAGTAGGTGTTCATATTTTTTATTTTATTTTTATTTTTTTAAGCCTAAAGCTCCTGGGAGAGACGGCATTTCCTGAAAGTCTCAAGCACTCAAGCCAGCTAAAAGCTTCAGCCTTTCGACCCGTTTTCATGCATCCATGTTCGCTTCACCCATCCACCATCGCCCTCTGACATTCGTGGAGGAAAAAAAAAAATCCCGTCTGGGCTCAAGAATCCGACAGGAAATTGACAACGTGTATGGATAAGAGACATGATAACACATGACAGTAAATTCTCCTTACGGCGCAGCGGCACGGCTTCCATTACCTCATGCCACGGCGCGGCCTATTGATCGACCCCAGCAGGAGGAGATGAGAACATCTCGGCGCGGAGAGGAGAGGATTCAGAAGCAGGACGGGGAATGAAAAGGCCAGAACGCCCCCACGGCTCAGCCAGTGACTCAGTCAGAGGGAACTTATAGTCTGCTATAGTGTCTGTGTTTCCTCAGTCGAACACAAGCAGAACGTCTCCCACATGTGGAAACACATCTTCCTTCATGAGGTTTCTGTTTTCTTAACAAAGATCAGGGGGGTGATGGTATTTTGTGTTTCCACTGCGGGAAACAGGCACACACACGCAAACAAAAAAAACACACTGCTGCTTTTGATTAATCTGAGTAAAACTCTGAAGTTTGGAAAAATATTCACTTATTCCACATTTTTGCTAACATGTGCTGTACAGATAAACTTGACTCAACTTTCAAATCACCTGTTTAACAATTTACTTCCTTCCCCAAAGTAGCTCACAGTAACCAGCTCAGCACTTGGTTCACTAATAATTTTGCAGAAATGATTGATGTAAAACAATATTAAATCACATCGAGGCTCTTCGTTGTGACAGAAGCAGACGTTAAATGAAGTGCAAGTAATCTGCCAAAACGTCTTCCAGCCATGACACGCGTAATTGCTTTTTTTTTTCTTTTCTTGTTTTGTTCTCCTGCAATATTTACCAAGCAACTCTGAAACACGAGGTAGGCTTCGGGTGAAATTCTTACTTTACCCTCACACCGAACTGTCATCTAATTCATCACCTGGCGCCGTTGCTCTAAAAAGTAACAGTTTCCACCATAAAACCTGGAGAAGGTGTTTCTCCCCACTGCTAGATCACCCTCAGGGGTACTCTTTTTTCTTTTCTGTCTTTCTTTTTTCCTTTGCTCTCTTTTTTTTTTTTTTTTTTTTTTTTTTTTTTTTTGCAACAGCACACTTGGCTGTATTCTCACAGATGGCGTTCGCTCTACGGCAGCGTTCTTCACTTGCCCCGACAAGCTCCAGATTCACAGCAGTAAAACCCTTTATACATTTTTTTTTCTTCTTTTTTTTTTACACATCATTAGCGCTTTTGCTGTGATCTCCGATCGCGGATTCATGACAATAAATTGAAACTTCTGGAAGCCTACATACAAATGCGGCCTTGCTAATTACTGTACGTCTTGTTGTGGCTTCGTTTTGTTGTTCCCCGACTCTGAAAAATCCTTGGAAGGCTGGTAAAATTTCCTCCAGGTAGATTTTAAAAGTAATTAATTAATTTTAAAAGTAAGTAATTAATTTTAAATGTAAATTAATTTCTGTCTTTCAGGTGGACAGCTGTAGTTTGATGGAAACCATTACTGTTTTCTGTGCCGCATTTGTGGCTGAATCATTCACAGTCTTGTTGGTTGAAGCAAACTTGTGTCAATATTTTTTTTTTTTGCTCGACCTTTTCTTGTAATTTTTTTCCCAGTTATTTAATGGTTTTATATCAAATAGAAACATTTTCAGTGCCTCCAGGGGAATACCTTGGTATGCACCCTGGGGGAAGCAGGGAATTGGACCACCACCCTGTGATTTATGGAAAGCCTCCTGAGCTTGACCTTTGTGTTCTCGGTTTACCTCAATAACTGTGCAGTAAATCTGCTTCAGCGACAGGGACCTGCTTCTGTTTCTGCTAAACAATTCAAAGCGACAGTATTATGTATTTGCCAGGATTTCCCGAACACGTGTGAAAGAATCAAGGCAACACTCTGGATATGATTCTGAGGAGGGAATAACATAACGTGACGTACAGCTAAAAATATCAATTTTACATCATTTGTCATTTTAAGATAATGTGCATCTATAAAAACAGTTTAAAAAAACATTAATGTTCACCTCTAAAAATCTTATGGCTCTTTGTAAATTGAGAAGAATTGTCTTTTTTTTGTTTTCTACTTTAAAATCACTAATACACAGAACCTGATGGGAACCTGATGGTGCTGACTTCATCTGTATTACATCTTGATTGCTTGGTGCTTTGAGTGACTGAAAATTGAAATTGTGAATATCTGTTTCTTTTTTATTTATGGTCTTCTTTGTTTCAGGAATCAGAAAACTTAATCTAAAGCTTTTAGCCAGAAATATAAATTCTTTACTTGCCCTCTGTACACATATAAAACGTGGTTCTATATGCTCTATGTGAATATTACATTACAGAGGTTACTCAAGGTAAGCTTTTATGTGGCTGAATGTAGCTTTTATGAAAGCAACTATCAGTTTTTTCCCTCCTCTCCCTTTTGCTGATATGTGGCATGTGGTCTTGCTTTGCCATTCCTGTGAACACATCTAATATCTCAAGAAGTCAAAACGCAATAACTTCTCTGTCCGCCTTCACAGGGCGAGCGAGGCATAGAGGGACCACGGGGACCCAGAGGACAGTCGGGCCTGGGAATCAAAGGAGACAAGGTAGAGTACAGAGAGGCCATAAATGAGGCGCCGTGCTGAAAAGATTTCACAAAAGCGGAGAACGCGAGAAAGCTAAAGGCCTGTTGTGAAGGAGGCCAAAAGTTGCCAGAGCTACAGATAAATGCACTGAACACGGCGTTATATAGGAGGTCACAGTCTACAGGCTATGAATTGAGGTTTCAGCTTGAATGGTGTAGGAGGACTGCAGTTTTATGGTTTGGACTGTTGAATGTGGGAGCATTAACACTCTTAAGCGCATTCAGACACCAGTGTAAAAGGAAGGTGTTCATTTGTCGCAATGCGTTGCAGTTACTCGCATGTATCAGAAGAGCTTACGACTCCCAGATGTAGACATGGGTTGAAAGTATTAAACTGATTTTTTATAAGTCACAAGACATATTTTTTAGCATTTATATGGCATGAAGATATTGGGGGTTAGGGGGATACATACAGATCCAAACTAGATCTGTATGGAACAAATAAAGTTGGGTGCTTTTCAAACGTTCTACATAATGAAAGGTTGTAGATGAAACTGAAGGGTGATTCCCTGACTGAGTATGTATGTGGTATACATTTTTTAAAAACTTTCCTTCTTATAGGGGGATTTTGGCCCTCCAGGGTTTCCAGGGCCCCTGGGCCTTCCAGGTCTCGGCATCCAAGGAGAAAAGGTATGAAGTTGGTTAAGCTAAGTGCTATATATCAAACAATCAATCAATTTTATTTGTATATCACATTTCAGCAGCAAGGCATTTCAAAGTGCTTTACGTGCATCATAACAAACAAAACGTCATCAAGTGGGGGGTTCAAGTAGCAGGGAATGACATTCCCTAACATCAAGTAGCAAAAGTCCATGATATGACGATGGTAAATTTATAAAACACAAGAGCATCTTTGTGTGACATCTTAACATGACATGGCTCTTTGAAGCTAACCCTCTGGTTAGTTTTAGAACACCTAGAATTTAGCTGTATAAGCAAAATCCAAGCTTTTATTTGGTTGTGAACCCTGGATGTTTTTTTGCAGGGAAACTTGATCATTTAAATTTTAGAATTTAAAATTAAATGTCAATTTTATATGCATTAAAATTTTAATGTATCATTGAAATAAATGCATTGCCTAAATTTAAATAAATTCATATTGCCTTGTCTTTAATTTCTTTCTATCTTCCCTTCAGGGAACAGAGGGCCCCAGGGGGCCACCTGGAATAAGAGGCCCACCGGGAGAGGGCTTTTCTGGACCCAAGGTTTGTCCTCACCAACCCTACACATTATTTTGATCAAAATTGAATTTACTTGTTGCATCACGAAATATGTTTTAATCCAGCAAAGCTTGTAACAGAGATAAAGAACCTGTGGAGTTGCTGGTTTTCCTTCACTGCATTAGTTGATTTAAAACAAGGACAAGACTCAAACTGAAAATTTACTTATTAAAATCTAAGTTAATTGAGTACATTTTAGTAAATAACGCAGAGGATGACGATACCAGTTTTCAGCATTAAGCAATAGCATTCTAGCATTGCAAACGCATTTGAAACAATGAACTTTATCCCACACAGGGAGACCAAGGGCTGCCAGGAGAAGTGGGGGCCCCAGGAGAAAGAGGAGCTGGCGAGCCCGGTGCCAAGGTGTGTCGCTGTTCTTTTTCATTAAAAATCAACATAAATCAATGTGCTAGGATGTAAGGTCTCATTCACACTGGATCAAGACCACTCTGTTCTTTTGGATCTGCTCCACCGTTCCTCTGAATCTAAAATGGAACCTTGATTTTGATGTAAAGGCACTCTGAATAGTATGTTTTGGGGGTTGTGTTTTTGCTGCTTTTATGGCCATTCTACTACAGTGCTACCAACAAAGGTAGCAGAAAGTGATCTGGATATTTCCTACCAGTCTGCTGAATTGAAACATGGGAGGTTTCAACTCCCCAACCATCAGTTTCAGCCTTACCGTGAAGACGAAAACACCAGCATTTCATCTGCCTCTTAGCAGCCTTACAAAATACAGGAGAGTGCTCTTGTTTTCTGTATCTGTGTCTTCAAAGACCTCCAAACACCATCCTTGTTCTCTCTGGTATTTCATTTAATAGTTTGGTCATTGTCTGGTGTGAATGTGGCCTAAGTTTAAAGTGGCGTTAACGTCTGCAGTCGTCCAAACACTTGAAAAGACCCAGAAACCTTTCTGTAGGGTGAACCAGGATCACCAGGACTGTCGGGTTTGCCTGGACTTCCTGGAGAGGACGGAGCGCCAGGACAAAAGGTAGCTGGATGGATTTCCTCTCGACCTCTGTAAGAAGTGAACGACAAGTTTGTTGAATGTCGGCGTGTTTTGGCTTCAGGGTGAACCAGGAGCCGTTGGTTTTAGAGGTCCAGAAGGCGCGCCTGGGATTGGCACTCAGGGAGAAAAGGTAAACAGTTTCAGGTTTCCTTCCTTATATTTTTCAATATGATGTGATTTCTTGATGTGCTTGTTGTGGAGGATTGTTTGCTTATGCCACAACGGACATGGTCCCTAGCAACATATTGGACATGAATGTTTTGGCTTTTTATTGCAATCTCAAAGAATTTAATATAATTTTTATCCTTTATTCATTGTGTACCTTTTAGCATTTTCATATTCACTTTCTTATTTTTTTTCCCACTCTGGACCCTTTTTTCTAAAAGAAAGAAGTCTCCTGCATAAAGTACGCAAGTGGTAGTGAAGGTTTTGTGTTAAAAAATGTTAAAAGTTAAAAGAATTGGAGGTATTTGTGCAGGGATCATAATTTGGCCAACAGACACACTTGGTGCGCAGCCCCTCACTCCTAGGTCAATTATGAGTATAGGGTTATAATTATCACATGAGCAACCATATTCCTGACATTTTTGCTCAGGGTGACCAAGGCCAAAGAGGAATAAGAGGGTTGACAGGTCCGCCTGGCATTGCTGGACCCTCTGGACCAAAGGTAGGAAACCTTTGAGCCGTTATTAAAATCGTCTGACATGATAAAGACCAATATGCTAATTAATGTTTGAGAATTAATGATGCGGTTGAATCTCTACTCAGGGAGAACCAGGGTCACAGGGTCGGCCCGGTTCCTCTGGACCACCGGGACGTTTCATCACTGGACCCAAGGTATGCGCTTTCAGTTCTGAAAATGCAAGCATGCAATTCCTGCATATTTTTTCCAATTTGTACTTTGGTGATGATTATATGCCAGTTCGTTTTCAGTGAAAGCAATTATCACTTGTTCGCAAATATGTCTTGGTAGGAGTGGTGAAAATATTATTCCTAATCAAATTCCCATAGTGTACAATATAGGGAAAGAAGGAAAACTGGGGTGAGGTTCATCATTAGCAAAAGCTGTAATAGAGGTCCTCTGAAAATAAATTCCTGATTGGTAAAGCTTAGATATTAAATACAGAGCACTGAAGTTTTCTAACAGATATACAGAATAATGTCAGTGACTTCTGTTTATTTACAACCATAGTTAAACCTTCCACTTAAAATACTTTAATCAACAAACTTACTAAGCTAGTAACACCCAACTAAACACCAAAATGTCAGAATTAAACATTAAATAACTTGAAGAATGATATTTGAAGTATGGGTGTGGATGCTTAATGCTGCACTTGGTGTCCTTTATAAAAATGTATTTTCGACATATGATCGTCATCTAGGCATTTTGCAAACGGAAGCAAATTTGTTCTACAGCAAGAAGGGTTTAGCTTGATGTATTTTGAGACTTTTACCCTAGAATGATGTGTTTTCTTTCCAGTTCACTTTAAGTACGCCAAAATGACCTGAAGGGGGAGCTAGTGAAGCTTTAGGACTGTGGACACCAGACTCCATCCCTTAAAAACACCGATGGATATTCGGACTTGTAGAGCTTAATAACAAAGCTTTGCATACATAGAAATAAGCATTTAGTTGACATGGTTACTCATCATACTAAACATTTCAGAAACTTCTAATATAAAACTGTAATAACTCTATTCGCAACAATCGAACTAATTGCTGGTAGGTACATTTATATTCTTCCTTTTTCATCATGACTTATCTCCGTTATTTCAAACATATTCACAATTCAAAAACCACAGTATATATTCCATAACTTTTTGTTTGAAAAGCAAGTGGGCAGAAAATGAAAGTTTTGTAACACCACTCCATTTCTTTCACACATATCTGACTTTCCAAATTTTTCTGTACTTGAAGGCAAAAAAAATGCAGAAAATAAACAATTTTAACAATTCTTTCACAATAATGAAAGATTGAAAAATAGGACCTAGTTAAAACAGTTAAGTAAATGTAGTGTGTATCTTTGCCAACTTAATCTGAAAAGTTCATGTCTTAAAACGTTATAGGGTGATCCTGGACCAGGTGGACCTCCTGGTCCAATCGGCGAGACTGGCTTTGGACTGCCTGGCCCAAAGGTAATAAATTTGCTCTTTTTGGTGCTTAAAATTGAACTAAAATGGAAATAATTTTTTAAAAAAAACTGTAGGCTTGGATAAACAAATATGTCATGACTCAACAGCATTTATTTTAAAAATCAATTATGAGCTACCTCGAACTGGAAGAAGTGAAACATTTTGTTGTAAACTGTTGGATTCAATATCATCCTTCTTGTTCTGTTTTAGGGCGATCGAGGTGACCCGGGCCCCGCAGGTCCATTTGGCCCCAAAGGAGACGGCTATCCCGGCCCCATGGTGAACAAACCAAATCAAACCATTCATCACACATTAAGCCCAGATTTATGTTATGGCCTCTCTCATGTTTCCCACTTTTATCAGTCTGTTAGACATTTATTACCCAAATGTTTCAGAAGATGTTCCGTACAACCTGCAGCAAACACTCAGAACAGAGACAAAGAGGCGAGATTTATAGTCAGGCAAATCCTCATCTAGAAAAACAAATCCCCCCACATACATGTTTAGTTGTTGAGATATCATATTTTACTGACTGTTTTGTAGAAATCTCGATTCGTCATTATTGTTAGAAGTGTAAACAAAATGAGTATGGGATAGAAAAGCTGGATAACATTCTGTGGATTGGTTGTTTAGGGTCCTCCTGGTCTGCCGGGGCTTCCTGGAGAACCCGGGCCAGAGGGCGTGGGCATCCCGGGACCAAAGGTGAGAATATGTCAGAATCAGAGGGAAACCAACAACCTCCCATTATGAGCTCTAGACCCCAAAGAATTCCCATTTAAGGGAGAGAGTAAACTTTTGGAGCCATTAAAATTAAGGGTTCCTCCAGAAATCTTTATTGTGGCCACTTTCCAGGCTCTGGTTTAAGAACTGTCTGGTTTCCAAACATCTAAATGTTTGGTCCTCCAGTTTCCTACTAAGTTTGTCTCCAAATTAATTAATTTCTTTACAAATCTAACAAACATCCAATGGCAACTTTGTACTCAAAGTTGTGAATGAAACGACTGAAACAGAAAATGAGGAAGGACCAAAAAGACCAGCACTCGCCTGAATGCTACCATCTATTTTAAAAATTCTCTGATCAAGATAACATTGGACTTTTGAGTTTCTGTCCAGGGCAAGTATGGTGGCCAGCCAATGTCGTATTGCGTCTCAAGTTTTTAGTGAATATAAATAAAATTTCTATTAAATGTTTTTGCTCTGTACTTGGGTCAGCAGTTTCAGTATTCCTGCTGAGCATCTTGCACGTTTCACGACTTTTTCAGGGGGACATTGGATTCCGAGGGCTGCCAGGTTTGCCCGGACCGCCAGGGGAAGGCGTCCAGGGACCTCCGGTAGATTCACAGCCATTTTGATATCTTTGTTTTCATTCAAGTGTTGGATTTCCATTCTTAACTTTCTCCTAACCTTCAAAATGACAAAGTTTGAACTGAAAACCCGCAACCAGGACTTGAAAGCAGGATTTTAGGATTTGACATTCTTCCAATTTCAACCATAAACCTCAAAATATCTGATTGGGCAACAAAAAATAACTTAAATGTGAAGTTAAGTTATAGAGAGATTTAAATTTCAAATACAAATTTGAAAAGCTAGGTGAGAAGTTTTTATTTGGCACCTCTATTTTTTCTCTTTGTGTCAAACAAGTAAGAAAATAAGGAACAAAATAAAATGCAGAAAGCAGAGAACAAGATATAAACACATGTAAATGCTTGAGGGTTGTGCTCTTTCAGGAGCTGATACGTTTTGAATTGACGTTGTCGCGTTGGCATTAGCTTATGCTCAATATCATGTTGGTGTTAATGGTAACTTTTTAGGTAAAAGTGCCCACCTCTGCAGTTTACAGACAATGTCATTGAAATGTAAACTGTAAGTCCAGCAAAACGTGGTCCCATAAACCAGGAGAGATGTGCCACACTTTCCGGATTTTAACATGTGGAAAACCTCCAAACATTTCCTTCTTTCCCCACAATCATCCTGTGTTTAGGTTATGAAACCTTCAAATTGGACAAATGTGAAACTTATCAAAAAACCCCATCTAATTCACTTTGTGCATCGTATTCATTAAGGTTCAATGCCGCTTCATCACACATGCAAACATATTGTCCACCTCTTCATTTGTTCAGCGTATTTTATATAATCACCCCGACAGCACTATCATGAGAGCAGGGTGTGAATCTCCACTGACACTTGTATGATGAGGAACACTTGTCCTAACAGGCATTGATTGAACAACACCCCGTCTGTCCTCACAGATCCCACCCTTGTCCCCCGTGGGCTTCAGACCGGTGCCTCTGCAGGCTGGAGCGCTTCCACACTCATTTGCAGTGGACAAGATTTAATTAGGGACTTGGGTAAAGTTACCAAAGGCAGAACAGAGTGTGGAAGCACATTACTACGACAGATGTCAGGCGTGGTTCATGCTGACTAAATGATGTTAGACACGAGTCATGCTGGGAAAGATGGGTTTTTATTTTAAGCTAACTTTAATAGCTTTATCTAAGATTTAGATCTTACTGCTGAAATTTCTTTGGAGTTCACCTGGACTGAAGAGATGGAAGTAGATTTCTTTGAAAGCTGTGTCTCCTGTGCCAAAGCACTGATAAAGTATTTGAGAAAGAGGACATGAACCTAATAGTTCAATAAGGTGGTGGTATTTTATTGGTATTGCTTTTATCTTGGATTATGCAATGACCAAAACATCTCTACATTGACATAGAAGACTCATTGCTTGCTATTGTTTTGCCACCTGGGATGTCACAACCAGTTATTATAGTTTGGCAATTTCCTTTTCACACAAGGCCAACCAGCGACACTCTTTGTTTTCTAAAGGCGATTTTGGGATTAAGAACGGGAAATCAACTAAAACATTTATTTTATTTAAATTATCATCTTTGTAAAGTGTTTCTGTACCAATAAAGTTATATATTCCCAGACTGTAAATGTGCATATTTGAGTGATATGGTTCGGTAGTAGTGGCAGAATGTGATGTTTTTGCAGGGTAATCCCGGGCGACCAGGTCCACCTGGCCCAACAGGGCCACAGGGACTAGGACTTCAAGGCCCCAAGGTAGCCTGCCTTTATGAATTGACTCTTAAGGGATATTTTTATGCATTTCATTTAGGGGTTAAATATGACCTTGTGACTTACTATTTGAACATTGTTTGTGCTTCAGGGCGAACAGGGGGCCCAGGGCGTGACCGGACCCAGAGGTGTACCTGGAGAGGGCTTCCCAGGAGCCAAAGTCAGTCAACATGTTGTCCTAAAACTTCCACGTGATGATCTGGGGTCACCTGTAAAGGCTCATTGCCATTGTTGTTTTGATTTATGCGTCAGGGTGACCGGGGCTCGTCAGGAGAGAGGGGGCTTAAAGGATTCAAGGGAGAAATGGGAGACTCGGGAATCCCGGGGCAACCTGTGAGTGATGGTTTGATTTTCTGCAATTACATCGAGCCTGAAAAAATTTATTTGAGCACTTGATTGTGTTCTGGTTGTGATGTAGATCCAAGGCTTCCTCCTATTTAAGATTACATTTGACAGTTTTCTTCCTGATTGAGCTCATTGCATCCTTATCTTAGGGTCTTCCGGGCATAAAAGGGGAAGCAGGCCTCACGGTGAGTCCCACTCCTGACTATTATTTCTCATCAGTTATTTACCATGGCCACTTATGAGCTCATGTTCTGACAATGTATGAATTTCAGAGAGAGGACATCATTCGAATGATCAAAGAGATCTGTGGTAAGTATCTTCTGATCTTTGGCTTGTACGTATTGCATTAGCAGCGAAAATGTAACTGGAGAGGGTTTCGCTTCTGTCTTGCCTTATCTGCAGATGGTTAGATCAGATTTCACCTACTAATCCTTGTCAAAAGTGACATTTCAGCCATGATCTCATTCTAGGATGTGGGATCAAGTGTAAGGAGAGGCCCATGGAGTTGGTGTTTGTCATTGACAGCTCAGAGAGCGTGGGGCCCGAGAACTTTGAGATCATAAAGCGTTTTGTGACCACTCTGGTGGATCGGGTCACGGTAGGCCGCAACGCCACAAGGATCGGTTTGATATTGTACAGCTTGGAGGTGAAATTGGTGTTCAACTTGGCCCGCTACACCACCAAAGAGGACATCAAGGAGGCCATCAGGAACATCCCGTACATGGGCGAGGGCACCTATACTGGGACAGCCATCCGGAAAGCCACACAGGAAGCCTTCTATAGCTCCCGCCTCGGCGTCAGCAAGGTGGCCATTGTGATTACAGACGGGCAGACGGACAAACGGGAGCCGGTCAAGCTGGATATAGCCGTGCGGGAAGCCCACGCTGCCAACATCGAGATGTTTGCCCTGGGGATTCTGAACACGTCCGATCCAACGCAGACCGACTTCCTGAGAGAGCTCAACCTGATCGCGTCGGACCCAGACAGCGAGCACATGTTCCTGATCGATGACTTCAACACTTTGCCAGGTGATTTACCTTTTTTGTTTTTTGGTTGTTTTTTTTTTTTTTTTTACAAACAAATATTTAAATATTGCAATGGAGAAAAAAAACAACTAAAAACCAGAATAAACTTGTACGCAAAGACATAATCGTATCGTAATAAAATCTCACTTTTACTCTCGTCAGTCAGATTTTCCACCTGAGTGGAGGAACTCCTTCAGACGTCTTTGCTACTTTTCTGTTTTGTTTTTCTTTTTTACCTAGCGTGATACTCAAACTATCACAATCCTCTTCCAGGCCTTTCAAAACCATTTAGTGTTTTAACTACATTCACATTTGTGATTATCAGGCTCTACTGAGCATCAGATTTCTCCAAAGTGACGGCCCACCATGCAGTGCCTCTGCTCTCACTGCACTCCTGCCCCTGCTGCTTCTGCAGCTGTCTTCCTTTTGTATCTCATCTCTATGTCACACTCTATCTTAGCGCACAGCGCATTACCCCATAAATTTTAATTTGGTTTCTGTTTAGTGACTTTCTCAGAGGTGGAAGTCACCTAAACAAAGCATTTGGTGTCAGAACCTTAGAGTTCATGGCAAGCTCTAAAGAAGACATGTGGATGATGAAATGAAAATATGGTTAAAAATGAGGCCTAAACTACTGGTGTTTACTTATTGCATGTTTTCTGATGATTGGCAGCAAAATGTATGCATTTGTATGGGGTACTAAAATAAAGGGGGCCCGAGTATGAATCCCTGATGCGCTTTCAGAATTTTGGTAACAATTACTGAAAGCTTTGTATCCTTTTTCCTTCTCTGCATAATTTTACTCAATTGAGAATGACATCCCGCTAAAGCGCTAGTAGTGAAGCTAATCTTTCAACTCTTTTGATAACTTTGAAAACATTTAGCACTCTTAGCTTCCCCTAAATTAGCTTTTCTTGATACATTCAACTGTTGTGCTTGGTGATCAAACCAACGAATGCAAGCAATTCTATCTAGAAACCCTGGAATTTCTCCCCATTCTCTGCTAACACTGACATGCTTACTTTCAAAAACAAAGCGAGAGAAATGCAAATAAAATGTCAACTACGATAACTGATAGATTCTCTGTTTTGTTATTTTATAGGATTTTGATAAAGGTTAGAATTCAGTAATATAGGGGATCCTAAAGCTAAATGTGTTACAAAAAAAAAGGAAAAGTGAATTCTTTGCAGGATTTCTTGAAAATCTTGGTTATTTAACCGTTTAAAAAAAAAATTACTTCACATTACTTTACTTTATTCTGACTTGAGTGTCAAAACAGTAGCAATAGAAGTCATCCTACATGATTTGCTGGATAAACTGTCCTGTTGTGGCTCAGTGAAGGGATCAGGCCTTTGCTTGGCTCTGCTGTCCACCGTTGGCAGCGGTGAACGATGGAGGCTGTGTTTGTGGAAACGTGAATGTAGCCAGAGAGCAATGTTTTATGCTAAGGCTAACACAAACGCAAACCATCCTCCTCCCCAGATGGTCATCCTCCAAGTGCTTTAGGCTACGTTATATTTACGGTGCTACTCTTTGATAGCTCAGTAACTTCATCCCAGCCAGCTGGCTGGTGTTCTGGTAACAAGTGGGAGAGGGGCGGAGCTGTGTGCCTTGATTTTCCTGCAGAAGCAAATAATTTGAGTCGTTTTGGCACGACGGACATCATTGTGGCTTTGAAATTGAAATATTTTGATACAAAATACTGTTAATCAGCTAATGTTTGAGTGTGAAATTAATAAAAATGTTCAGCTCATTTTTTTATTTACCCCAGGGTATGTGAATTTATGAATTCACATAACATGCCATATTAATCAACATGAATACGTCACGTAAATATGCCAGATTTAGCCAAGGAGAGGCTAATTTTCCTTTGTAATCCCTTAGCAGACTAATGCTAAGGGATTTAAAATATCAGGATAATAAAGCATAAAAAGAAGCCGTAAAAAATATTTACGTATCATTTGAAACGGCAATGATGCAAGACGCTGCTTATATTGTATATTGACAGTTATTTACAGATTCCTTTTCTACGATTTTTGTTTTATTAAAATATTGTCTATTTAGTGATTTGTTGAAGTGATGAAAATGATACAAAATGAATCCTTTCAGTTTTAATTTTAGAAAGGTGTGGCCTTTCAGTGTTCTCAAATTAACATTTTTTTTTCTCAGAATGGAAAAAAACTTGGACTCCACTGGCTTGAGTGATTTTATAAGAAATATTTTGTAACATTTCTTATGTTTAATGGTGGTGTATTCCAAGAATCTGAAACCCAAACAGAACTTTTCCCAACTCAAAAAGCCATGCTTGTATAATATTCTGCAGTGACGACATGAATTCCCTGAAACTCATCCGACAGACCTGGAAGCGCTCCTTCATCATCCTCCTCTGTGTGTTTTTGCTTCTGCAGCTCTCGAGTCCAAGCTGGTCAGTCAGTTCTGTGAGGACGAAAACGGAGCCCTGATATACAACCGGATAACGAACGGAAACAACGGCTACAACGGCAACCGGATCACTGGGAGCTACGCCACCGGTGGCTATGGTCACAAGCCCATAACTCAGCAGGACCATCTCGGCGGCCAGCAGGCTGGTGTTGGCACCCACAGCCATGGCAGTAAAGGATCCAGCACTGTTCATGTACAGAACTCTGCAACAAACAAACATGGATATCATTAAATCTCTTTAAACTCTCATTGATCTTTGATTTTTGTTTTTCTTCCCTCAGGGTGGAGGAGGGCATCGCGTGACTGCAGTGCTAACCGCCTCAGGAAGTGAACGCGGGGACACGTTTAACCGCGGCACCTCCGACTACAAAACTCCGCCTCCTGCCAGAGGGGGCTCATCTTCCTCATCTTCTACAAACACGTCATCCTCAGGTGGTTCTGTAGCGTACGTTCCCCCGCCAAGGCCAGCTCTGCCCAAAGGTACAAACTCCCTGAATCTCAGAATGTTGAATTTCCTCTCAGAAATCTGACTTCAAACTCAGAATTCCACAGCACCGTATTAAGGAGCACATTTCCACCGAAAAACCTTTTCGACAAATCTCAGAAATTTTCCCGGAAAAAAACCCAGGAAAATTCTGAACTCGGAAAATTTCCAAAAGTTCAAAGTTAGAAACTTCTATATCGTTTTGTAGAATATCCATCTCAAAAGTTTAGTTAATTCTCACAAATTTTAGATTTTTTCAATCTGAGAAAGTTTCTTGTTTTTATTCTAGAAAATTTCTCAGATTAATCTCAAAATTTCTGAGATTGGTTGCAGATATTTACTCCTTTTTTCTGTCTACAGAATTCTGACATTGTACTAAGAAAAAGAGTTTTTAATTCTCTTCTGCACAATAGACACAAGAAAGTTTTACTTTTTTTTTTTACAGTTTTAAATGCACCAATTTTTCATTCTTTACTATTCAGACATGAAGTGAAACGGAGAATTCCCACCAAGCAGGCACAGCTGCGATAATCGCATGCAAAGCGAAGCAGCAACAACTGCTAATAACACAACACTAAAACTCTCCACCTCTGACAGTTAGTCAGAATCATTACAGGGGGACGCTGGAACCCCTGCGGTGAGGCGACACGATTAGAATCTCCTGTAAAGCAGCGGGCCGGTGTGTTTTAGTGAGCCGGTGGCAGAAAGGACACAGCTTCGCTTGATGTATCCTCCATGCTGCGCGTGCAGCGAAGCGAGGAACAGCGAGGCCAATTATTTTTGAAGTACTGCGGCTATTATTGTGGAAGCAGCTCCTTCCTGAAGAACCGGAGCGGATATGGTCACTCTGGGGGTGGATTTCTACCACAGCCATTTCTTTTTTTCTTCTTTTTTTTCCGCGTGTGTATTTTACCTCTTATCGCGTGACGTTTTCCCGCAGAGACCGTGCCCCTGGACCCTCGCTGCAGGCTGGTTCTGGACCAAGGATCATGTCGAGAATATAACATCCGGTGGTACTACGACAAGCAGGCCAACGCTTGCGCCCAGTTCTGGTACGGAGGCTGCGGCGGCAACAGGAACCGCTTCGACACCGAGGAGGAGTGCAAGAGAACATGTGTGGTGTCCAGAGTCGCAGGTGCTCCTACTTTGACATTCTTGTTTTGTTAAAATGTTACCACAGATTTTAAGTTTTGAGCTGTTAACCTTCCTGGTTGTCGTGTTTTCTGCAGGAGGCTGAGTGAAGGCATCTTCTGTTTCTTCTTCTTCTTCAATTTTCCACCAGATTGCAGAAAGTCGGGTCAAAATTTCTCAGGCAAAACCCACTCACACCAGTTTATTTTTATTTTATTTTTTTATTTTGTGACTTTACACAAAAATGATTTTGTAAAAAAGAGTTAGACGTTTTCATGTTTTGGTATTTTTTGGTGATCATTTCTACTCAGGTATACCAATGAGCTTTCACCTCCACTTCATTACGTTTTTTCCCCCTCATACTCAATGAGAGCTGTGAAGATGGTGGAAAAAAAACCAAACTGTTTGCACAACGTGGACAATCGTTACTCTGCAACTTAACAAGCGGCATCAGTGAATCAATATGGTGTAAAGCCAAACTATCTGTAAGTGCATTTATTTAGGTTCCAACAGTCAGAGCCAGTAACAGAGGTTCACTTTTATAACTTATGTCAGCAGTATTTTAAAAGTCTTGAATCTTCCTTCATTTGTTAATTTTTTATTATTTGCTTTCAGGATGTTAAGCCTGATCAATAGTAGGTGAGATTGCAATCTCAGTCTTGTAAGCCACATTATGCTGATTCATGTAACACTAAGATCTAGAAAAAAGACACCTCAGTTCACATTTGGTCCATTTGTTTTGTCCACACAACTAAATTAAGACGTGTATTAAAGGGGCAGTATTATGTAAAATCAACTTTTTGTAGCTTTACACAATGTTAGGTTGTTATTCCCTTATCAAAAACACAGCTGGAGTGATGCTTTGATTATTTCATACGCGTTTGAGAAAGCCTTTAATCTCCCATGGCAACCATTCAGCTGTACGAAGCGACCGGTTGGATGTAGCTCCGCCTTCAGGACTCGAATTAGAGTCAAATATTTTACATTCATCTGGTTCATAACTTTAACGTAAAAAAAAAAAAAAAAAAGACGAGAGTCTAAGGCAAAATCTTTTAAAACTCATGGAAAACGCAAACTAAAAGAACATGAAAGACGACTTTGATGTGCAAACATTATTAAAAACTTTCTCTTTGTGAAATAATTGTGTACAATTTTTTTTTGATAATATAAAATGTGACTTATTTTCCTCTATCCTTTCTACCATTTCAGGTAAACTGTTAAAGTGGCGCACATATCGCCCTCTACTGGGCAACTCGTGTTCATGCCTCTGAATTTGAACCTTCAAGTTCAGCTGGAGGGTGTTTGTTTTTATGATACCCAGATGTACTGACCGCAGAAATGCGTACTTTACTGTACTGTTTAATGCTTGGTTAAAAGTATCGACCATTGAAATAAACCAGATATTAATTAAAATATGTGAAATGCTCGTTAATGATTAATATTTCAGGTGGCGGAGTACATTTTGTGATTAAAATTCATATTAATATAGCATCCAATCTTCCTGCAACAATAGCCTTTAAATTTAAAATAATTAATAATTAATTTAGTTTCTTCATTTCAATATGCAATGAAATAATTTAGATAGAAGCACATGCATATGCTACAATGGCCTTGTCAAAGTCCGGATTGAAATTCAATTAAAAATCTACGTTTAATCTGACTGAGCTAGAGCCAACAAAGTGAGAGCTATTGAATTCCTTCCACCTTACAAGTTAACTTTCTGTCATACAAAATCCCTGTTAAACATATGGAAATCAGTGCAACTGCAACACAATCACATTTTTCCTAAATATCATTGTAGCTTTAAGGAAGCAGCAGAGCTCGCTCACGTACTCCTTCTGCTTGAATTACATTTTAGCGACTCCTCGACATGTGGCGCAGTCTGATCTATCTTTAGTGCAGTCCGCCAGAGAAATGTTGCCCAACTCTACGGCCTCCTCAAACTTCATCATCAGGCTGCGGAAATAAGACCGAATCAAATAGGCGGCTATCGATCCAGACACTTTTATTTCTGGCATCTATTACCATTTCACAGGGAAGATGTGGCTGCAAGCAACCAGACGTCATTTATGTCCGCAACGAAAGGAAACATGTTTCTTAATCTAAAATGAAAATCTCCGACTGCATTGTTTTGAGACATGCGCACAGGAAATAAAAAAAACCTCATCTTGCTGATTTGTGGAAATTGCCTCTTGTTTGTGCGATTTATCTGTTTTTTCTCACAACTTCCACACTAGAAACTTTTCAGGTCCAATTATAGCTCAGCGTGTCTCTCCAGTGTCTGCTAATTAACGCTAAGATGGGCAACAAGAAAACAAAGCGTATGCAACATGCAGATAATGAGGAAATCACGCGTTATGATAAACAAAACCTTTCATGAAGTAATATTTTTTCCCGGATTGTGAATGTGAACGTGTAATGCAACTTATGGCAGGATTGGAGCTAATTAGATCATGTGAAATGTTAAGCACTGTATTACAGTTAAAAAGGTCAACAGTCAAACCATTTACTGTAATTTGTCAAATTGGGAAGCAGTGGATGACTGTAAGAGACAGATTTTATCTGAAATAGATTAGTGCTGTGATTACGTATTCCTCTTGAAGTGAAATATCTACTCTTGAGGTGTCTTGGGTCACTTCATAGGTGATTTTTAACTCCATGCGGACTGGAAAATTAATTGATGTCTAAAGAACAGCACATATTTTTGAGTATGACAGCCAGTGCTCTGAATATCCTCTCACTCTTGTGTAACTTTAACTATACGGGAGCTATTTAGGGGGCTTTGACAGCATTGTCTTTGCTGTAAATGAACCACATGACACTCTGGAGCTGAATCATGGTGGCGTGTCTCCAGCCGAATATCCCAGCAGTTGCTACTTTCAGTCTGCAGCAGCAGGTGCTGGAGTCCAGCACTGGGGCTGTTCTCTGATTTGCCCCATTGAGATTCCACTGAAGCATGCTGGGGCTAGGGGGAGCTATTTTTAGAATGGGGGTGGATTGAATTGCTCGGTCTTCACACCAGGAACCCTTTCTCTGCTCAGCCTTTTCTAGCCAGGACTTACTGCCAAAAGGACCTTTGGCGACCATCTCCTTCCGTTGTCCGTAGACACTTTTGTTTTGGTGCCCTTACCCCTCTTTGACCAAGCTATGGACCCCGATGCCATCAAGGAGGAGCTGCGGCTGTTTCAGAGCACTCTGCTCCAAGACGGGCTGAAAGAGCTTCTCAATGAGAACAAGTTTGTGGACTGTACCCTGAAAGTCGGCGACCGTAGTTTCCCATGCCATCGGCTAATCATGGCCGCATGCAGCCCTTACTTCAGGGATATCTTCTTCACTGAAGATGGAAAGGAGGTGGAAAACACCAAAGAGGTAGTCCTAGATGACATCAACCCCTCTGTCCTGGACATGATCATCCAATACCTCTACTCAGCTGAGATTGATCTCACTGATGACAATGTGCAGGATATCATCGCTGTGGCAAACAGATTCCAAATCCCTTCTGTCTTCACAGTCTGCGTCAATTATCTTCAGAAGAAACTCTCGCTGGGTAACTGCATGGCCATCTTCAGGATGGGCCTGGTCCTCAGCTGTCCCAGACTTGCCGTTGCAGCACGAAATTTCATTGCAGATCGCTTTGAGCTTCTCCACAAGGACGAGGAATTCCTCAAGCTTGCGGCCCATGAACTGTTCGCCGTCATTGGCGGGGACTCGCTGAACGTTGAGAAAGAGGAGCTGGTGTTTGAGGCGGTCATGGCCTGGGCCCGCCACGATAAGGAGAAACGTGTTAAGGTCCTGAAGGACGCCTTCAACTGCATCCGCTTCCGACTGATGCCGGAGAAGTACTTCAAAGAAAAAGTGGAGAATGACGAGATCATTAAAGCTGACCCGGATCTCCAGAAGATGATCCAGGTCATCAAGGACGCCTTCATGGGGAAACTCCCCGACAAACCTGTGAAGAAAGAGGGTGAGGAGGGAGCAGGCAAGGAAGGAGAGGACGAAGACAGCCCATTCCCCGGTTTCCTCAATAACGACCGCAGACATGGCATGTTTGCTCGCGACTTCGTCTTGATGATCAATGACACAGCAGCGGTGGCGTACGACGTCAACGAGAACGAATGCTTCCTCGCTGCTATGTCAGAGCAGGTCCCCCGTAACCACGTGAGCTTGGTGACGCAACAGAACCAGCTCTTCATCATTGGAGGACTGTTTGTGGATGAGGATAACAAGGACGTGCCTTTGCAGTGCTACTTCTACTTGGTGAGCATCTCCTGAAATACCCAAATAAGTTGCTGGGCCATTTAGCCTTCAGTTGGGTAAATTCACACAATGTCCATCTCGGAAACACTCTTGCAGTGGCTTCCTTGGGAAGATTTCTTTTTTCAAAGATTATTACCACAACTATTCTGTTAACTGCTAGACTCATGAAACAGTAAGTCTAGCATAGCTTGAGAAGCACTGCAGGCACAGACCCAGAAGATACCTTGGCATGTCCTCAAGAATGACCGCTTTCTTGAAGACATGCTCAATGTATTCAATTTTAATACATTTTAAGGACAAGTATACCTTGGGTTAAATCTGTTACATGAATCTGACAATCAGCTTTTAAATTAAAAGACTATTGTAGCTACTTTCTGATTTTAAGCTTTTAACAAGAGCATTTTATTTCCAATTGTAATCAATGTTGGTAGCTTACATGACAGTCTTCTTAGAAAGTGTTGTTGTTAATCTAACTTAGTCCCTTTTGGCTTCTTAGTTGATTTAAAGAACATAAAAAACAAATAGATTTTCAGTAAACAGACGGTTTCCAGTGAAATGAACGGTGCCTACGGGGCCTTTTATGCTTATTTTGTCACAGTAACCAATACGTAAAAGGGTTCTTGTCTTTTATTGTGTCATTTATTCGCACCTCAGTTTGATCCCCTCACATCTGAGTGGGTTGCCATGCCACCCATGCCTTCTCCACGATGCCTTTTCAACATCGGTGAGAGCCAGAACCTGCTGTTCGCTGTGGCTGGAAAGGACCTGCAGACCAACGAGTCGCTGGACACTGTGATGTGCTACGATGTTGAGTCAGTGGTATTAATTTCTTTCTTTTCATGCTACGCCGCCTTCACATTTGTCCCCGCATGTTGTCTCTCACTTCAGGCACACTTTTTCAGGTGATAATTAACTTCAGAAAAATAAACAGCTCTCTTAGTACTGAAAAAAAAAGTGTATATAAATCCATATGTATAAATATGGTTTTATTTAGTCTCAGGTTCTCTAATGAGCTTCGCCGTGATCGGTACATGCAAATTTATGATGTGTAAATGATTGTGTAAAAACAAAACTCAGGATTCAATGTTTTAGCCAAAGTGTCGTTTAAACGTGGACAGAAATATACCCGAATATGGCACCGTATTTTAATGTTTCCACACATGTGGCGTTCTTTAGGAAGATGAAATGGACTGAAACGAAAAAGCTCCCCCTGAAGATTCACGGCCACGCCGTCGTGTCACACAAAGGGCTGATCTACTGCATCGGAGGAAAAACGGATGACAAGTGAGTGTGTGTGTATCCGCGCTACCGCCACGAACGGCTGCTGTTCCTGATCCAGCATGCTGCGAGCCGGGAAAACTGCAGGATACACATCTCAGACAACAATCACAGAGCCACAGGTTTTCTAACACGCAACAATAACGGGAAAATCCTAACCTGCGACTCTTTTTTTTTTTTTTTACAGGTATCACATAAATACTGTTTACTTCCACAGAACTGGCGCACAAATCACTCTGTTTTCCAGGAATGATGACGCTGCGGCTAATGAACTTACTTCAATTAAATGCTGCAACTAATAATAGTCCAGCGATTTCAGCTGCCAGTAACCATGTGGTGAATAAGAAAACTGAGCTGTTGGACAAAAGAATCAAACGTATAACCAATTTAATACACATTTTAAGTTAATTTAACAAAAGAAATTTTTGACTAAAAATATTGGATTATTCTCCCCTCTCCTCTATTAATAAATACAGTGTGTTTATTCTTGTAGCATGCTGCATGTTTGCCAAATTTGCATACATTGGATTTGATTTATGGCAGAACATGCAGAATTTTAATTTGATATATAAAAACGATACATTCCGATTCACAATTAGGTGATATTTTGTCAGTCTGCCTCATAAAAACTAAAGATGCGTCCAAGTTGGTGGGTGTAATGTGCCAAAATGTTAACGGTTGACATTGTTTTCCTGTTGCATTCAAATGAATATTTTAAGTCTTTTTCTTTCTTTTTTTTAAGTAATTCACATTCAAAATCACACTGATTATGTCTTTATCTTATTGTTAGGCTTCCATTTTATAATTTTTCTTTCTTCCAGAAGTTTTCTTTGCTTGTCTGTGCCTTGTTGAAGGGGAAAAAAAGGACAAGTTTCTCATATTTGATGTGAAAAAACATTTCTAGCTGATCTTTGATGCCTTTCGACACATTCATCACTGCTTGTGACCCTGCCTGCCCTCCCCCCCCCGCAGCAAAGCGCTCAACAAAGTGTTTGTGTACAACCACAAGCAGTCTGAGTGGAGGGAGATGGCCGCCATGAAGACACCCAGAGCCATGTTCGGAGCCGTCATCCACAAGGGGAAGATCGTGGTGGCTGGCGGAGTGAACGAGGAGGGCCTCACCGCCTCATGCGAGGCCTACGATTTCACAACAAACAAGTACGTTCAACTCGTAAAATGTCCGTGACTTCTTTGTTTGGTTTTTACATCACTGGCAGCATAATTTTCTACCACCTAATAAAGGTGGACATGCTTTATCATTCCACACAGCTGCATATTCTGCGAACATACCTCAATTACTTGTTTTTTGCCAGCTATAATCATCGAGATTAAAGCAATTCCCCTCAACATAATTGATATTTTAAACTTTTAAATGCATAATATTTATTTGCCTGAACTGTCAGCACACGGTTAAACAAAATGATCTTTTAAAGAGAAGGTTTATTTTAGTTTTCGGTTGTGGCTAGTTTTGTTGAATTGATAACGCTAGGATGTACATAAAAATTTTAGATTTTACTTTAGTTTTTTAGCTGTTTTTTGTTATTATTGTTTGTCCAATTACAAAATAGCACAATCTGGTTGCATACCTGGGCATGCAAAAGAATATAGTTATAAGGTTTGCCAGTGTTTTCGACACCAAACCACGTCCATTGAACAGTGCAGAAACAGGTGTTCGCCAGCAGTGTGACGGTCCTGAGCCTACGCTGGTTTGCCGCGTATCCGCAGGTGGGAACCCTTCACAGATTTCCCCCAGGAGAGGAGCTCCATCAACCTGGTGAGTACCGGCGGCCTGCTGTACGCCGTGGGCGGCTTCGCCATGGTTCAGATGGAGAACAAGGAAGTGGCTCCCACAGAGGTCACCGATGTCTGGCAGTAAGTTCTCCCAAAGACTGATTAAACCAACTGTTCCAATAAGAAGAAATGAAACAAAACATCACTTGTTTGTAAAGTATTTGTATTGTCTTGGCTGACAAACTGCTCACAAACCAGTGTCATCTTTGAGGTCTTTCTGTCGACTTCCTGCTTGTCATCATCACTCAGATGCTAAAAATTTAGCTACTATTACCCATTAGCTCTCCAAACTGACTTGTTTCATTTAAATTTCAATTATTGGAACCATGAATAGGGAAGACACTCCAAAATCCCTTTTTTAAAAAAAATTAAAAAAATCAATTATTTTTTAAAATACTGTTCTTGTTTTGCGACTCTTCTCCTGTTCCTATCAGGTATGAGGATGACAAAAAGCAGTGGAGCGGCATGCTGAGGGAGATGCGCTATGCGGCAGGCTCCTCCTGCGTGTCCGTCCGCCTCAACGCCGCCAGGATGCCCAAGTTGTAGACGGAACCACTTTCCGTCTCGGGGCCTATTTAACAGCTTCCAAAGACCCTCTCCTCCTCCTCCTCCTCCTCTTCCTCTTCATCTTCTTCCTCCTGTGAAATGCTTCTAAGGCGCTCGGTTGATCTTTGACATTAATATTTTTTTTTCTGATTTTTATCTGTACAATCAAAGCTCCTTTCAGCTGCTGCTTCAAAGACGCCTCATCCCCTCAGTGTTAAAAAAAAAAGTCACAATTTAGTTGGCTCTCCAAATCTCTGTTTACACAATTTTAGCTCGTCTTTTGTAAAAAAAAATAAATAAAAAAAACCTTCTTCTTGCCTCCGCTTTTCTTTTTTGCTGTGCTTTCCCAGGGCAGCGCATTAGAAGAGACCTCGAGGGCAAACAAGGAAGTGAAAGCTAAACGTCGCCTTGATGCTAAAACACCGAGTAATGATCTTCAGACACAAGGTCACATTTATCAAGGTCCCAGCAGGACTGGCAGGAGAAAAAACACACAGTGTGGAAAACAGTCAGGCGAGTTGGAACCAATAGCTGCAAAAAAAAAGATTGAATTTAAATTATTTTAGAAAGTTAAATGAAAGGCATAAATTTACAACTAATTATTGAATTACTAGTAGCAGTTCCACAGCATGATATGCCACCACCATGCTTAGGAGTTGCAAAGTAGCATCTTTTTTTTTTTCTTTGAAGTGACACTTTGTTTTAATTGGGCCATTTTAACCCATTAATTATGTTGTGAAAATAATCCTTTGAAAATAGTCTGAAATATTCAATAGTCTGAAATAAATCGCATAATGAAGCTGACCTGCAAAATCTGGGTCAGTAGATTTGACCCAGATTTTGCCAACAAGTTAATGGCTGAAGATTTATTGATATTTTTTCGGGTTCCGCAAAACGTCCCACTCTCTTGTTTTAATGACAGACTTGATAGCGGCGGGCCGTCCCATCCCATCCCAGGTGCCGAACTCTCGGCAGGCCCTCGAGAGAAAAATGAACAAAGACCTCAATTGAGGCCCTTGTTTCCCGAGCAAACAAAATGAAAAGCTCCCGCGCTCGTTTCCCGTTAATTTGCACGAAACCGGACCTTGATCGGTTCCGAGTGTGACTCAGGAATGTGGCGCCGCAGACGGCTAAAGGTGAATTACGTAACAAGCTGAAAATAAATATATACTGGAGTTTCCCCCCCTGGGGCGTGTAAGACTGGAAGTGCAGTGAGTGGGAGGTGCAGAGATGAAGGAAAGGCAACACATTGAGGACCTGGGCTGATGAGGACGCAGTAGTTAAAAGTAAGTTTAAAAAAAAATATCTGTATACATTTCTTTCAATGTTTACTGTGATTTTGAAATGTCTTACAGCTTTCAAATGTAGTTTGTTTCTTGTTTTTTTTCCCCAACAGTGTTGACAACCTAACCTTGACCTACATAGTTGGTGACCCTAACAATGACCTTTGTCTGGCTATTGGCTTGTGAACATGTTTATACATTACATACAATACATTATGAACATCAGCCTTTTTTAGTGAACAATATATTATTTTACAAATTAAGCAGTAGCACATTCAAAATGTGAAAAAAATGAACCTTCGCTTTGAATTGCCTACATTTTTCCAACCAACTAATTTAGCATTTAACCAATAATCCAGTAAGAAAGTGACTATAATTATTTCTGATTTCTTTCTTTTTTTTGTCAAATAACTTAAGTTTAATACTTAAGTTATTTAAAATATATATATATATATATTAGTCTGGCTAAAGCTTGGCTAGCTCCAGCTAAAATATAGTTTGAAATTAAATAGGATGTGCCAATGCCTCATCAAAATATGAGCAGCTCATCGTGGCCAATGTCCCTTTCTCAGGTCTTTTTTTAATTTTTTTTTTTTATGACAAAATCAATGTATCACCTTTTTCTGTTAATAATGTCATGTTTCTGTTTTTTTTTCCCCAATAGGGCTTTTCCATGGCCGAGCTCAATAATGGATGCAGGGACCTGGAAGTGCTGCTGAAACGTTACTACCTCTCTGTTGCTTACAGCATCATCTTTGTTGTGGGCCTCGTGGGGAACATTACATCCTTAGGCATTTACCTGGCAAAGCTGCGTCCGTGGAAGAGCAGCAGCATCATCATGGTCAACCTGGCCCTCACGGATCTCTTCTATGTCCTCACCATGCCCTTTTTGGTCTACTACTACAGCAACGGGGAGTCGTGGATGCTCGGCGACTTCATGTGCCGCTTTGTGCGGTTTGCGTTTCATTTCCACCTGTACGGGAGCATCCTGTCCTTGTCCTGTGTTGCGGTTTTCCGCTTTTTGGTGGTGATCCGGCCGCTGAGAGTGGTGGAGGTGCAACAGAAGGTTTGGGGAATCGTTGCCTGCTTGGTTGTCTGGATTGTCTCTGCCGCTGAAGTCACACCAATGCTTACCGTCATATCCCTCACCCCCAAGGACAACATGACATTTTGCATTGACTTTGCGAACATTGAGTCAGTCGGTAGCATTCGGGAGTACAACTGGTTGCTCACTGCATTTGGGTTTGCTCTACCCTCACTGCTGGTGTTTGTCTGTTACATCGGCATTGTGAAACAGCTCACTAGTGGAGCCCACCCCTCCAGTTCCTGCAGGATGCGAGCGCGGCGCGTCATCGTCCTCATCCTGGTGGTGTTTGCGATGTGCTTCCTGCCGTACCACGTCTTACGAGTCTTGTGGGTGGAAATTCGGACAAATTCAGCGACACAGTGCACAAAATATGTTGTGAATGCAGCTTATATTATCTCAAGGCCTCTGGCGGGACTCAACACATTCTTCAACCTGGCGTTGTACACTCTCTCAGGAGACAACTTCAGAAAGGCCTTTGTGGAGATTTTTTGCCGGGAGCAGTGGCTCGCCAAGGCAGCGTCCATGCTCCACCTGAACACCGTCCACCGAGCTGAGACTGGCATGGCCACTGCGTGACAAAAACGACGAAATTTCCTACAACGAAATTACTGAACGGACACTAGAGAGCGTAATTTGTTACATCACAATTGGACAGTTAGTGCTATTAGGAATTTTACCAGTTTGCATCAATGAAACAATAGATTAGCAAATTGATTGGGTTAATTTAAGCTTTCTAATTGTTGCTCTGACTATATGGACATGTTCAGGTGTATGCTGAAGTCCTTTTCTCTTCGTTGAGTGGTATGTTAACAGTTTTGAATTTCTGTTGCATTTTGCTGTGCCTTTCCAAGTTCCAAACAACCCTTTCACTCGTTACAGATCTTGTCACTTCAAAAAACATCAATGCAGTTTTCTAAGACTTGATGTCAGAGACCAGCACACGTTGTGAAATGTGAAGAAACCCACACGCTGTTTTCAAATATAGCAAATAAAAGTCTCAAAAATGTGGAGAACAGTTGTGCTGAGCAACTTTTACACTGATTTATCACTCACATGGTTTCACTTTTCCCCTCATTCTGAGCCACAGCTGTGCTACGTTTTTGCAGGTCCTCAATGCAACAAGGTCATGTCTCGGCCATGACTGGGGTTAATGTTGTTATGTTCCTCATTCTCTCGTTATTGTAAATTATTAACGCACATTATGTCTCTTTCTACTACAAGTTGATATTATTTCCTCCCAAGGTTTTCAAACAGAGTTAAAAGTATGCTAAATATTAACTTTCTGACCACTAAATGCATCTGCAGTCAAGAGGAAGAGGTTCTGCAAGATTTGGCAGCTCCAGTGAAGAGAAAAGGGGACCGGCGGATGCAAATGATCCCGAAAAATGTACTTTATTCACAACGTCAGATGTCTTAGTGTGTGTATTTAATAGCTGACACTTTAGAGCCGAAGCATATATTGGAAAACGTGAACATTTGGGCGGCTAATGTGAGCGCTGTGGTTAGCCACCGCTAATGATGTTTATTTTGTTCGAGTTGGTTCCACAACTTCCAGGAAGAATTACTAGAAAACAAAACAGATAAGTTTTTTATTTTTGTTTTATATTATTTTATCATTTTTAAAATGTATATATATATATGTATTGGAAGTTAAATAAAACATTGAATAATTATTTCACATTTCAAATCAATAAATGATAATGTCACGTGATGCAAACATTTCAGAAGGATAGAAAAGAAAAAAGGATTTTTGTACATTTTGAGAAAATGTGTCAATCAGTATTAGGAAAGAAACCAAAATGACAGTTTTTATTTAGCATTTTTGTAATTTATTGTGGACAATTTTATATACTATATATTATATGTAGGATGTTGATAATCTCCCCTCTCCTGTTATTAGAGGCAGCTTGATTTGCTCATTGAGGAAGTGACTATCCATCCATGGAGGTCTCTTCAGTGTGGATCTTAAGGTGGGTTAGGGTCTCGCTGCCCATAAATTTGTGAAAGTTTGCACTTCAAATGTCAAAAACACGGTTTAGATTTCGTCTCAAGACATTTCAAAATTATCATTCCAAATCCGTCGTCTCATCTAGCAACAGATGAAAAGTACCACACTGATGAAGGACACTGAATAGATTAGTTAAACCTAAAGGACTACTGGGAAAGATCACATTAATAAATATAACTATAAGATCTGTCTTATTTGAAATAAATGAATAGATTGTACATTCTTTCTCATGGCGTCTGTTTTGCTTGTACCGTTTCAGCATAAGGAGAAATTGCTGCCATAAGGTTGAAACTGCAGTTGAATAAACAGATTGGCTCCTCGGTAGAAATAAGGTAAGTTAAAGCTTTTTAAAATTACTTAATGCTATATAAACACAGGTGAATCTCATGGTAACAAATGCTCACAAGTTTGTTCTGAAGTTTGCTCATTAAATCCTTAAATGTTTATCTTTTTATTGCTATAATTCAAACCTTTGGATTAAAAGATAAGACTTTGTTCTTCAGTAAACATGGACCCCAAAGTGACAGCAATAAGTCCATGTGAAATTATAGAACTTCTGTTCACATTTAACGTTTTGGACAATTTATTTTTGAACTTTGAAAGTGTTGTAAATTAAGCATAAACCATGAATAAGAAAAAAAAAATCACAGTTCTGGAGCTTGTGATCTTTACAATTCACCTTATAAAATGATTAGACGTAAATGTCTTAAGATATCAACTTAAGATATCTTAAGATAACTTAATTTCAGATAAATTAAGTTTGTCCAGAAACGGTCAGTTATGTTTCCTGTGGAAGTAGCTACAATTTAATCAGAAGTCAAATGAGTTTATATCTTCTCTAAAAGACAAGCTGGTTTTCCAGTCAATAATTCATCCAGATGTGTTTTTCTTTGTATGAATTTGGGTTTTTAAGATTCCCATCTTCAGTGAGCACGCAGTCAATATTATGTTTCTCCCCTAAACGCCATGCAGGTAGAGTCGACAGCCGGGAATGGGAAAGCTATTTTAGTCCACGGATATTCTGTTTTTTGCCTCCAAATTGATCTCGACGTTACACTTTTTCCCTCCTCTGGAGCGCATCACAGAGCCGTCAGGAAGTGCGGATCACAGACGCCGGCGCCAGGATATTAATTTTAGGCAATCGCCCCGGCACCTAACTTTTAAAGGTTTGCTGTCTGTGGAAATTTGCAAAACCTGATTGTTTTTCTACTGAAGCGAAAATGGAGCGTCCGTCGAGCTGCACGGTTCTCAGATTGCAAAAAAAAAAGCCTTCAGCTTCTTCTATTTTCTGCTGCAGCAGAGTCACGGCCAATTGAAGTTTAAATGATCAATTTGGAAGCAAAGAGCCCTGTGATCAATGGCCTAATGGTACAAATACCAATGTTCCGTCAGTGTGATGTAAGAGAGCTCGAAGTGGCTCTGACAGCTTGTCTTTCAGGCCCACTGCTCTCCTTTTCATGGGGGAAAAAACTCAACTAGTTGTTGGTTTTTGGGACGATCAATTTTCCTGAAGCAAGCTCAGACTGTATAGCTTTTTAAAAATAATTATTTAGCATTATTTTAAAAGAAAGGAATGACAGAATAGGAAAGAGGAAGAAGGAATGCCCCAAACATAGGAAGGAAGGACACAAAGATGAAGGCAAGGAAAGAAAGTTCAGATGAAAGTAAATCTTTTAGACAAAGAAGAACAGGAATAAAGCCTGGGATTAAATTCTTCCTACTATTACACTCTTTATTTTCTACTTCTGTAGTCTTTTTCCAACCGTGTGGGGAAACGTGCATAATAGCTGTTAAATTTGTGTCACTTCTCTGAAAAATTCTTAAGAATCTAGTCAAATAAAATGTAATTAACTTGTTACACCAGTTTTATTGGTTCATTTGTAACAGTTGGTTTCATCAGTGCAGTCAGAAAGAAGAAAACAACGCTGCTGTTTGCCAAGTTTGTGCTTTGATACTCTTATAAAGCCAAACACCACAGAGTCACAAGATTTCAACATGGAGCTAAATAACAAACAGGACGTCAAGGACGCAGTCATTATTTAGGAACTGTAATAAATTGGCCTCTCTTATATTATACATATTTTCATATCCTTGTATTTTTCTTTTATTGCGCAACTTGAGGCGTATTTTCACCACCTTGAGAACATTCAAAGCACTTGCAAATGAATAAATAAACACATTTTCCACAATTGCAGTGCCAAAAGATTAGCCATAAGAAAAAAAGAAGAAAAAAAAAAAAAATATATATACAAAATGTTCATGTTGCTATAGCAAATACATCCATCGTAAATATTAAGACACCTTTCGGCAGTCTGACATAGCGCTATAAGCCTGTGAAGGGTGAGAGGTCCCGGCTGAGTCACAGGAAGCGATGAAATTCATCCGCGGTCAGTCAGTACTGTAATGTTCCGGCTCCTCACCATCGCACCACCTGGCTACTGTAATCCTCGGTGGTGACTACCTCCTCTAGCACTTTCACCTCCTCCCCTTCTTCCTCTTCCTCCGCTCCTCCACCTCCCAGTCTTAGCAGCTCCACCAGATAGTTCCTGTGCAGCCGCTGCCTCTGCTGCCTCTCCTGCCGCCTCCTGAGCCGTTCTTCCTGGTGCTGCCTCTGCCGGTTATCCTGGTAGCGGCGCAGGAACAGCTCTTTGGCGTACTCGTACAGCTCTACGTCCAAGGCGTTGAGCCCCTCGATGCGCCACCGCACCTTCTCACTTATCCCCACGCTCGCGGCGCGCGTGCTGTTGATCTGGGTGAAGGCCCGGATGAAGCGAAGCCCGAAAGTCCTCTCGAACAGATACTGCGTCTTACGCTGGAACTCCGTCAAGCCGAAGAAGGCCATGTTGCGCAGGTTCGCCTTGGCGCTGGCGAGCAGCACGCGGCCTCGCTCCAGCTCACTCATGGAGGACATGTTGTAGCACCCCACCAAACTTAGGTCGGCCAGCATGCGCACCTGACGGTTGTTGGCCAAATTCGAGGGACAGTTCATGAAGTCCGTGAGGGGCACACCAGTCCAGTCTTCCCCGCTGTAGCAGGCGGGAAGCTCATCCTGAGTGGGAGGGCGGCCATCACACATGTGGAGGGCTGTTTTCCAAGTAGCCCCACGCTGCACGTGCTTCCACTCGCTGAGGTAGCGGGACACCGGATCACGCAGCATAGTGATGTAGTAGAAATTCCTGTAAAGATAGAGACGCACAAGATAAGTACACATGGATGAATTCAGTACCTTCGGTTTGCCACTCGGGTTACCTGTTACTGGAGACTCAACTCATGACTTTCGCCACATTAATAGACATCCCACCTGCTGATCATATTGTGTAATCAATTTGTTCTGTCCAATCTGGGAGGTTTTTGTTGCGTTTTTGTAGGACGTCAGTGTTGTTCCAAATTAGCCGACTTCTGAAGGCTGCTCATTACATTGGATTTCGCTTCTATTTGTTAACCTTTGCAAGGCTGCGTTCTTCATTTCCATCAAATTTCAAATGACATCAGCGCACAGTATTAAAAGGAGGCAATTTCTATGTGTGCAGTGCAATCCTGAGGTTGATGAAAAATGTCTGAGGGGGAAAAAAACAAAACACTGCCAGACACATTTCAGCAGAGCGAAGGAGGATGAAACTATACATTAAATTTCTCATATCCTGCTGCAGTTTGAAAAAAAAAAAAAAGAAACATGAGTGGGAAGAAATACCTCAGAGGTGAGAGCACAAGGACTGCACCGAAATTCTGATTAGGGTTTAAATGAAAAAACATTACAGAGTGCGTCTGAGGATGTTGGAGAATAATGACACAGAAACAAACGCAAGCCAAGCGTGCATACAATTTAATATCCTACAAATGTGGAATTATTCTTGTTTTTGTCACATCAATTTGCCCCTTCCTACCACCAGTAATGAGTTTTCTTTTCCTTTTCTGGTTTTGAATCACTCCGATCTGCCACAAACAGCACTTTAAAAATTGCTGTAACCTAGCTGCGAGGGAACCATTCAGCTGACAAACGCTGCTTTTATTTATTTATTTTCCTCTTTTATCTATTGATTCGCTGATAACTACCATAAAAGTGATGCGCTTGAATAAGCAAGGTAGGGGTGGGCTGGAGAACATTCAATAATTTAGCTGCTTCTTCTTCTTTTTTTTTTTTTTTTTTGCTGAAGGAAAGCGACATAGATAAAAGCTAAATTGAATATGATCATCCAGTGCGCGCAGATCACTGTGACCCGACGTCACGTTGGGAAGAAGAAAAAATATATATAAAAGCTGAAAGCGAAAGCCGGACATTTTTTTTTTACGTCTTATTTTTACTCCGCAGTTTAATACCTTCAAACCTTCAGTGAACAACACAAAGAGCTCATCTGAAAAATCTATCTGTGAAAAAAATCCGCAATTTAACAAGTTGAATTCCATTACGTATAGGACGCCGTACAAGGATCACCAGCTAAACTTTTTTTTTTTTTTTTACATTCATCTGGATTATATATTACGTCTGCTGAATTGTGGTCAATCAGTCATCAGTTGTGCCCCAAACGACTTTTTTTATTTATTGTTGTTTGGCCATTTTTAAATCTTTTACAGTTTCTACAAATACGTTCCATTTGCTGGACAATTCAGACAGATCTTTGTTTTGATTCATTAGGGGTTTTTTAATGTTTTCGTTCGCTACACAATAAAAAAAAAAGTGCGCTGCCTTTTGCAGAATGAGGTTTGTGGAGGGAATACATTTTAGGAGGTGCTACGTTGCATTTCGTTGCTTGTTGGAAAAACCCAGTGGACTGTTTTGGACATCTCGTTCATGAGCCCGTGTGTGTGAAGCTGAGTTTGGACTGCTGTTGTTGGGCCAAGACAAACACTGGCACATTTCACCTTGGGAACTGGTTGAGTTCCAGTTTTTGTCAGCAAAGCTGGAAAACGTCCCCAGAGCAGGACTCAGACCTCTGTTTGCCATGAATGCCCTGAAGCTGTGCATTTGACTGAACTTTATTTTTCAGTCCACATTTTAAATCAGAAAAACAGTTCAGGTAATTACACCATTTTATCTTAGACCACAACACTGCAAAAAAGCACTTGTTGAATTACTTTACCATTGAGTTAACAAAAATTCAGGCTGTTTTAGACTGAATTATGCACCAAAATCCTTCTGCTAAATCTGTCTAAAGCTGATTTTGTTTTTTGTATTCAGTTTCCTTTTTAGCCTTCCTGTTATCTGCATAAAATGTTCTCGTTTGCTCTCTCCCAAATAAAATGAGCAGGAGTCTTGTTGTAGAAAACAGTTTCCCAACGTTGTGGTATAAAAATCCACATACACATTGTTGTTGTGAAAATAGTCGGTTTTGTTTTAATCGGCATGTACTTGTCATGCTTTGTTTCCACCACCAGATGGCATTACTGCACTGAATTTAAGGCTATTACTTTAAAAAAGAAGAATGAAAAAGGTAAACGGAACTAAAACCATTACTAGTCATGATAACACATTATGCTGGACAATAAGTTGTCCCAGAAATTATTGCAATAAATGTTATGGCTAATTTGAGATAATTTTCAAGTAATTTAATGGCAATAGCATAATAACGCAAGCAGACCCCCTTGAAGGGAAATAAACTCTTAGTTTCAAACAAACTTTTTAAGTATCCAAACTAAATAAACAAAATAATAAATAAAATGGATGCTGAAGTCTCTGTAAGCAAAACTGGCCTTCAAAAAAAGTACCAGTTGAGACCAGGACACCAGACTGGAGCTTTTCTCATCCAGTTTGGTAGAAAGAGAGCAAGACGAATAAATAATCATACACATGGAAATGATTGATTTTGTTTTAATTGATCATGATATTAATGGTTTTGTTGCCTATTGTTATTACTATTGGTTATAAAACATCTTTAATCATAAGAATTCACTCCTTTACAATGTCTCCAATGCCTTTCCTTATTTAGGACGTCAATTTTTCTTCTACAGCAGAAGTCCCAAAGGTGTTGCCACCTTTCCACATTACCTGATTTCCACTCCCATCAGAACATCTGCTCTAGATTCCCTATCATCCCTCTTGTTCATTTTTTCTTGGTTAGTAATTCATTGACTGGCTTTATGTCTGCCAGTTTGTCTGAAAGGTGCAGGTTTCTCTGATTCCCTGTTTGTCTTAATAGGTTTTTATGTACATAAAGCAGAAAGGAATACAATGTACATTTTCTTACTTTAAAAAAAAAAACCAAATGAGAAAAGTGTGGTGCAGATTTTGTACTCTGACACCACAAAACAAAATTAAAGTACTGTGGGTTGCAAAAGAGGAAAACAATTCCATTTCTTTGGGGTAATGCACTCAGACTTGCTGTTAATGAAGCCCTGCAATTTTAGACTCTACAGTGATGCACTGCATTAATATGCAATGAGTGTCATCAGTTTAAGCCTTCATTCTCAATCTGCTGCGTATTAGATGTAAAGAGATCATTAGTCGTGTACATCTAATGATTTCACTTCACGGCTTCGCAGAAACGTGATCGAGAAAGCAGCAAAGATACCGAGTCAAGAGCACAGAGCCAAGCAGCTTCAAAGGTCGACAATTTAGCAATTAGAGCCAGACAGAAGATATCAATCAGCAGTGATATATACTTAAGCGAGTGATGTGATGATAGCATGGTACAACACGCACCCTCTGACAGACACACCACCCATAGATAATAGCAGCCCACAGTGGGAACTAAGTGAATTACTTTGCCATACTAGTGGAATAGATGGGAAAGCGATGGATGGATGGATGGGCCAACATGAAGAGGCCTTTGTTGTGCTTCCATGAGAACAGTTCGCTTTTTTCCCCTCCCCCTCTGCCTATCAGCTATCTGCAACAGCTAAACCACAAGACAGGTCGATCAATAAGTGTCCATGCAAACCTGCCTTTTTGCTTCTTCGCTTTCATCGTGACCTATTGACAAAGAGCAGCAAATGTCAAAGCACTCTAGTTACTGTTGTCAGGGACAGAGGCGGGGTCATATTAGGAAGGTCAAGAGTAATTCCTCTTGGATGCAAGGCTGGGGTTACCCAAGATGCCCCCTTTGATCGAGCATTTTATCTTATGTATCATAGAAAATCGGGGGCTTTCCTCAGGCTTCCTCTTACAGATTGGGACTAACAGCCAACCATGCTGGATTAAGGTTTTGTCATTGGATTGAATTTGTTTCCTGAAACCACTTATTTTTATATATAATATAAACATTTTTCAATGAAGTTAATCTATGATGGAAGTTCTTCCAGAACTTCTCTATGCTTTTGAAAGTTTGGGTTACGTTTGGGATTATTGTTCAAAATTCAATAATCATGACATTTTCACCTAGAACATCCTGATATCTAATTGAATCCATCTTCCCAGCTGGTTTTCAGTGTCAGAGGAACCAAAGAGACCAAAGTCTCATTATGCGACACCGAAAGCAAAGTGTTGTCTTTGCAGATGCTTCATTGTCTAGTTTTTATTCTTTGCTCCATGGAACAAAAGTTCCTTTTGTTTGTTCTTATCAAAATGGAGATGACTTTTTCTAGTGCTTTAGAATCAGGATTGAGTTAAGTTGTTGCCCTTAGTTGTTTAGTATGAGCTTTATCATGGAAGCTGAAGTTTGCAAAACCTTCATCAGCATGGTTGCTTTTAGCGCTTCAGCATTAGCTTCTGCTCAACACCATGATGGGATAGCGCTGAGCATGCATTTTTAGAAACCTCTGAAATCGACCTTCCAAGCAAGACTTGCTTGAACGTAAGCAGACAGCGGAGCTGCTGTCACAGAGTGCATAGTCTGTCAAAGCATCACTGTCAGTGAGATCATGCCCAAGCGTTCCCAAACGCAAGGTTAAATCAACTGGTCGCATTTTGCTAGCGATCCATCGAACGCCTCGTCAGTAGCCCGTCACCTTTCTCCACACAGCAAAGCTGCAAACACTATCGATCGCTTTCTCTCCGACTCTCGCTGATTGTCTCTCCCTCGCTTTCTAAATCACCAGAAAAGAAAAAAAAGAAAAAAGCTACAGAGGAAACTCACAGCAGCAGATCAATATCTGCCTTGTTAATTCACTCACTGCCATCAAGGACACCATCAGGCTCACGATAAAAGCCTTGATGGAAACTATTTATACTGGCGAAGACGCAGTCCGCACAAAAAACTACGTGGATCGACAACAATCCGATTTATTTTGGCCTTTGAAATGCATAGAAACACGTCATGTTTCTTCTCGCTTGGGGGGGTTTGGAGGAATTCTCAAAAATAACTTAATTGCAATGACTCAACCTCATCCTTATTCAATGAGTTCTGTGCATCAAGCATCCACTTTCCAAGCTCTTTCAATCAGTAATCTGCCATGTTTGTGCACCTCAAAGCCCAGACTGAGATAGCCAGAGCGTTAAACAATAAAATGCTTTGTTTCCCTTGCGACCATTTCCTTTACATGTAAGATGCCTTCATGAACTAGGTCCATTAAAAACAGAAATATTTCTGTGGTGGGATAAACTAGGCCCACATGAGCAGATTGGTCGTCGGTCCCAATGCCGACACAGAGCCGTGAAACGAGCAGGTCGAGTTCAGCTTGAAATATATTGACTGATTTTAGTTAGATTTTATTACCTCACAGCTGAGAAATGATCAGAAATGACTTTATTGCTCGGATTCTTCAATATGCTGCACTTCTGCTTATTTCTCTCATTCATTCTGTAGTATAAAGTATGATGCCTTATTAAGGCTATTGCAGATGGTAAATCTTCTGCCAGAAAAGACTCCAAATACTTCAGAATAATTTCAGAAAGTCAAAAACGTTCTCCCTGACCGTTGCTTCTGAACCACACAGAGACAGATGAGGTCTTCTGGCATCAGTCTTCAGACCAACAGGTCAAGCGAGATCCATTTTCACTTGTCTAATTTCCCTAATGGAGTAATTTAATTTTCCTGTGACAAGTACAGGCAGAACGATCCCCGACCCCATCTGTGCACAGCAGGCTTACTGACAAACCAACACACACATATGAAACAACACCATATCCGCCTTCCTTTTATCCTTAATCAATAGCACACTTTCTTTTTATAAAACATAACCCAGCTGTGTGAAATGTCAGCAGGAAGCACTGCGTGGTAACTTGTAGAGAGATCCAGATTTATTGGGAGAGGGCTGATGAGAAAGGGGACTGAAGCCGCACGGCGGTCCTTGCCGGTCCCATAAACGAGATGCTATTTCAGGCCATAAAAGCAAACGCCCCGGGGATGCTGGCGTGAAAAAGCGGAGGAACCCAAGAAAGGAACACCTCCAGAAAGACATGACGTCTGGGCAACCTAAGTCTTTCTCCTTTTTTTTTTTTTAAGCTGAAAACCAGGCGACTGAAAATCTTCGCAATGATCTTCCTTTTTCGTTTGGTTGTCGAAAAGCACGCCCACGGGATGCGTAGCGCCGAAGACACCCCCCGCTAAAAGCAATCGGCCGCGTGAAGCTTCACGCGCTTCTGCGACTTAGCTTCAACCTTTGCTTGATAGCTTAATCTTTTACGGTTTGGTGAGGTGTCAGCTGATGCTCGCGGTTCATGTCGATATAGGAGGAATGAACGGGAGACTGTACACTGCAAAGGTCACATCTACCCACACAAACTGCAGAAAGGCTGATTTGAAGTGTGTGAATGCTGCTTCTATCACTGATTAACACCTTTCACACCTTCTCTATGTGCATTTCCCACTTTCCCTCGTCATATTTTCATATTCCTAAGTATTTCACCTCAGTAAATGAAAGTAAAACCAGTGCCTCAAAAATATTTGTATGTCCCTTAAGCATCTTCTCATTTTGTAACATTACATCAACAAACTATTAAGAGGATAAAAGTTACTGCAAATGGACACTTTTTGAAAACATTTTTTAAGATTTGCTTTTTAATGTGGAATTCACACATTCTTGAATGAAAAAGGTTGGATACTGCACAGTATTATAACCAGCATAATAGAAAAAAAAGACCTTTTTTCAATCAAGGCAAAAATCTTTAACCCTACAATAATTAAGTTTGCCACAAAGTATTTGCGTGTAAAAAAAAAACACAAGAACATAATGGTCCTCTATTACTTTACGCTTGTGCTCTACAGTATGAAAAGTCTGAGAACCTTTGGTTTTGATCAGTGCATTTTGATGAAGTCCAGACCTAAATCCAGTTTTCAAATCTCCAACACTAATGAATAATCAACAGATGCTCTTTCCAATCTGAGTGGACTGTGTTGAACTGATAGAGACGTACCCCAAAAATCCCGAAACATAAAAACTAACTGTGCTGTGTACTTTAAGGGTAATTGCTTCATTTTCTTTATAGAACATCTTTATAGATTTGGTCGCCTGCGATGTTTGATCCACAAAACGTTCTTCATTCCCTGTCCGCGAGTTCAAGAGAAAATCCGGACGCCTGGATTAGCACTCGTCGTTCCTCCTCCCCCCCTTCCTTCGAAAACCTTTCTTAGACTGCCGTTAATCCAGACAAGAAGTGTTGAGATTACTAAGATCCTCTGAATATCTCTGACATCTCTGTGTGCTGCAAGGAGGTTCTCTTGTTCAGTGTCTTTAATTTTGTCCCATATTTCATGGTAGGATACGACTTTCAATAAGATTTTAAAAAATTCAATTCACACAAGAAGGCTGACAATCTGCGACTTTTTTATTCTCGTTTCTGTCATCGTTATAAGCTACTCTCATTCCTTACTCTGAAGAGAGAGCTTAACATCCCTTAATTTCTTGTTTACATCATGAAAATAAACAAGAAAAAAGGTCAGAAAAGTTAAAATGCCGACTTCCTAAATTATACCCATGTTAAAAGTCATTCTGCTATATTTTTATATAAAAAGGGGTTTCCATCCACTTACAGTATTTTATTACATTTTCTCTTATTTGAAGGCATATTGGATTTTTTCCTACTTCCTTTGTTTTTGTTTGTTCCTTTGTCCTCAGGTGACTAAAATTAGATTTTCAAAAGGGGACTTTAGTATTTGATGTTTTTGTGAAATCTATTTTTGGTCACAAATAGTGATTACTCTTGCACACTAGTAGCTGTAAAATGTCACAACTTTACATCTAGCTGGTGAGTTTGCTATGAGATTTAATTTCCATTTGACCATTCAAGATTTTTTTTATTTTTTTTTAAGAATTATGATCAGATATTTGTTATATATTCAATTACTTCTGATTTTTTTAAAAGTTTGTTTTAAAGCACTTTTTAATTGATTTTGTTTACTTGGGGGGGAAAAGCCATCCAAGCCACCATTATTGCCCTTTGTGCAAGTATATTACTAAAATGACTAAAAACTGCCATAAAGTGTGCAGCAGTATCACAATCGGATGTAACTCTGGAGTTTGACTAGGCCGCCCCAAAGCGTTTTTGTTCTTGGTCTGTTTGCTTAAGTTTAAGATTAAAACTGATGGTCAGATATTCTCCTTCCTTCATTCATACTATCGCCGCCATGTTTAACAATTTAAACATTTGCCTATCTTTTTTTGCAAGTTTTGGCATACTTTCCAAAAAATTTCATTTTACTCCCAAGATGAAAAAGAATGACTTTGTTGGAGTTTTTTGTACTGTAAGGTTATCCCTATTTTTATAAAGTTTGCTTGTTTATTGTATAGCTAACTGACATTTAAGCTAGCTAGAGGAAAATAGAAATACACAATGTTCTATTAAATGTATTTCATTTTCTAGAAATAAAAGTTTATCCAACAAATCTCTAAATACAATAAATCCTTATTGGGTTGATATTTCATACAAATGTGGTTTATTGGTAATTTCATTCAGAAAAAATTAATGCATTTAGCACACTTTTATGCCTTCATATTAACATATAAATTATACGTTTTCACATATAAAGTGTAGTAAACATGGTAAACATTTTCTTTTATTAATTTTTGATGCTGCAACAGACGGCACTAACAAGCTGGTGCTTTAATACGCTGTCCAAATAGGAACACCAAATGTCAACACCTTATCAGCAAAAAGCTGACGTCATTTGCCCCGAATCCACCCGTAAGCCAGGGTTGTGTGAGGAAACGAGTGCAAACGCATAGAAAACACTGAATCTTTTTAATCTTCGTCTGCCTACTTTCAAAAAGATCTACATGTTCACCTTTACCTAAAAATCCAATTCTCAGGTTGAAAGGTGATAATAAAACTTGCAAGACAATATAATTCCAAGGGTCTATGCAAAATTAAAATAGTGAGGACTTTAGAGTGATTTAAAAATCTGTCGCATACCAATGACTGATTTCAGAGAAGCTCAACAAATAAAATGCTGCTGAAGGTCATTGTGGTCTTCTTGTCCTCTAAGCTAAAGGTTCTTGAAAAGTCATAGCAAATACAACTTTTCCCTTTTGATCCACAAAATAACAAGATCATTTTGACTGTGACAATTACTGTTTAAATCATAAAAATGTTACTAGAAGTAAGAACAATAACTAACTGACCGGTAAATAATATCCATCCAAAGTTTGGAAGATTTTTTTTCAATATCTTAGCAAATGATTTCATTGAAATTTCAGCTGTTGTCTAAAGAAAATGTTAAAATTTTAGATATCTACACTTTAATTGATGGGGAATTCACCAGAAGTTTTGTTGTTGGCAATTATTGAGTGTTTTTGTTTCGCCTAGTGTCATTTTTACAATTTTTTTATATTTATGTCTCCAAGTGGGACCGCCACTTGCTCCAGGAAGGCTGGGTGTTTTGTAAAGTGGCTGGATGGCAATAGTGGAGATTGGACCATCCTAGTTTCTGGTACCATAATCTGGTTCTTAGGACTTAGAATGTCACCTTTGGTGGAGCCATGCCAGGTTGGTGTGTGTGGGAAAAGTCTTCAAACAGTTTGGTCTCTTAAACCCAACTAGGACTCTTTTCTACTCCATAGATGTCCAGGTAAACCGGTCTGATGAGTGAGGGGATACTTACAGACCTCTGGCTGATGCCTCTGTGAAATCCTCTCTGGTGAGCAAGAGGATTGTTTCCTTATAGTTTTGAGTTGCAGTCCTTTTGATTGTTCATGAGCTAAGGTTACCCAGTCTTGTTGGGGTTTCTGGAGGGTGTTTTGGCAGGCTTTTGGGCTTATTTAGTACTTCCAACTCCTAAAACGGCAGACAAGTACCAGGTGGCCAGAAGGACTACATCTAAGTCAGCTGAGGTTAGTCAGGTATCTAATTAGGAGCCCTGCTGGAAGACAGTGACAGAGGATGGATCATCATTTTATTATCCTTCTGTATTTTAAAACTGAAACCTTTTAGTGCTGTTGTCACCCCAGTCATTATATTCTTCCCAGAAGAATAGCTCGGAACTTAAGTACCTTTTTTAAAAGTACAACTACAAGCCGAAATCAGAAATAATGAGGTTCATTACAAGGTTGCACTTTCTGAGTGCCCCATTAGAGGCCTGGAGTCGAGATTAAGCAGGGCAGAACAGCGACTGAAGCAGGTTTACCGTCTGGTCTTACAATGACATTACCTGCTGTGATGCGAGTGCTGTAACCCCATGCTGAAAGAAAAGCCCTACAAAAGCAATTAGCATTCAAAGATACTTCTGTGGGCTTTTTCACAAGTTGGAAAAGAAAAGAAGTCATGAAGATGGATAGATGTACATGTTGATTTACTCATAACTGGATAAAGAAAGGAAAGAGCAAAGGAAGACACCGGCTAAAGAAGATTTAGTTACAAATTTCTTAATCAAATCTCTTTGCCAGCTTGTTTGTGTGCTCTGTAAACAAGATTCACAAACCGCATTCATCTAACAAGCTCCTGTTAACTCGGGAGCTCACCAGCGCTTGTTCCTTTCCAGTTCTTGGTCGTCATTTCTGCGTATCAGAACGTACATATCTGTCAAAGACGCAACATGAAACATTCCCAATGCAGGCGTGGAAGCGCTTATGTAACATTGAGCAGTTGTCTGCGTTTTTCACGGTTTCATTAGCGGTGGAAGGATGTGTAGGAGAGAGGTGACTTCAAGGTGACTGTAAAGTGCATCTCTAAGGCAGACAGATGGAGTGTCTGTGTAACGGACCAGCAGGAACGGGAACATACACCGAATGTACAAAATATTCATTTTTTTTCTGTGATGGCGGTAAGATTAGTTCAGGTGGAAGCCTAAAGATCCCTTGACGGATTTATTCTGTTTATGCTTTCTTGCCACATTGAAATATTGTAGCTTTCAAGCATTTTTAATATTAAAGAAAAATAGAAAATAAATGGTATCCTTATTCCAATAAATGAGATTAAATAGTGCCACCGTGACTACATTTTAGATATTTAAGGCCACCTGCATTTTGCGGCCTCAATTTTAGGTGTAAGAAATTAAGACTTTTTAAGAATTTGCATTTAAACAACTTATGTCTGTCTGATATCAAAAATCTGATCTGAAACGCAACGATGCGTTCACTGACAGACAATACTGTGCTACAATTTGTACTCCTAACATTCAGCCTGCAGTATGAAGAGAGTAGTGAAGAATTTGTGCATCATCCTCCCATAAAACCCCTCTGAGATATTTCATTAGTTGATAGATGGTGAAGAATTAAGCGAGGAGCAAATTTGATGTCCGTGAACTGAAATTGATCATTTATCAAGAGTTTTAACTTCATACATTTTACATGTGATTAGAAAAGCCAGTGAATATTCTGCTAAATCAGATAATACTAGAGTAGCATTGTGTGGACAGAGATATTTCAGTGTCAGAAAGGAGAAAATACAGTATAGAAGTTGGTGTAGTTGTGCAAAACATTTGCAGCAGAGGAAAGTTTGAGTAAAAACAAGCAAGGCAAAAACAAAGTGAATGAATTAGTAAGTTAGTTTAAAAGCTCAAAAAGGAGAAAACTGTCTGCCATATAGGGTTTATATATAGGTTGAAAGACTCAAGGTAGAAATATTTCCAATATTTCCAGTTTAGAAATGACATGGAGAAGCTACTGCTACAGCTCGCAATGCTAATGGGGTCAAAGGCTAAAATTGCTTGTTAAAATATTTTAAAAAGCAAATGAACAAGTTCCCGAATCAAATATTTGAGTTTTTCTCCACTTATTTTATTGAGCTGTTTGTGTCTTAAGTCTGTCTTTCCAATTTACATAAATGAATGATATTTTTCCAGTAATGGTTGAAGAAGTTGAATTGATGAGATAAATAATGGAGAACAAGGCAGGTGCTCTAAAATATGCAAAATCAGCTCGTACTCCAGAAAATATAAATGGGCTTAACCCTAAGAAATCATTGCAACTTATAAATATTATGAATTTAGAAAGTTGGATGTGACGGTAAACAACCTTAATTTGACAGAAAATCCATGAACCCCAACTCATGTTTGATGGTTTCCAAGACCTGAGTTTTCACTGGCCTTCTTCCCTTTACGTTGCGTAAATAATTTACCAGGAAGAAACAAGGGAATCAACTGAGTACTACATATTAGTTTTATATTATACAATATATCTAGATTGATAGATATCCCCTAAGCCTCATTTTGAAAACTGCATCAAAACCTTCTGGGTGTAGCCTCAAGACAAGTGTGATGGGTCTCTTTCCCGTTCATGTCTGACTGCATCCTTCTTGCTATATGCGACCTGTAGAAGGTGAAGCATCCTTGGAGAAAACCGTGTCGTTGCCAAAATGTGAACCTCTGTGGCAATAAGATGAGTGAATTCACAGTTGTCTCGAGACAAAAAACAAACAAACAAACAAAAAAAGCATTACGGAGACAAAAAAATATATATGACGACTGCAGACATGCACACTCGTGCACAAACTCGGCTCAATTCCCCGCGCTGCCATCTACGTCTGTGTCACAATCCATGATGGACCTTGAAGTGACAGGAAAAGAGCCTTTCAGTACCGACTGAGCCCGGTGAGAGCACAGCTCATCCCTATGTGACCCTTACTAGGCAATCTTAACCTTAAAAGACCAGGAACCTTCAACGAATTGTTATTTTTCATGTGAGTTATGTATATATATATAGTTTATTTGACATTTCTGTCTTTAAAGCTGTAGAGTCAGGAAACCAAGTGGGCATCATCCTCGGGGAAATCAAAACTCCGAACAACAGATTTGTGACTCGGGTCGCCTGGCAGTTTCTCAGGGAAACGAGTGAGTTATGATGCATTTGGCTCAAATTCGACGCCCTCCTTTATAAAACAGACATATTGTAAGTGGAGGAATCACTATAAGTGCTAGTAAACAGATTGTCCTTGAGGAAGCCGCTGAATCTCTCTGAGGAGTTGGCCCTGTGAACTCCTTATGGCGTTCACAGCATCAGATCATCTGAAATATCAGGCAATCCTGAAGGAAAAGCCTGTTAGAAAAACTATTTCCAAGTGTTAGATGGTTCTGAACCAATGAAATTAAGTCATTATCTTGGGAAAACTGCTGGGAAATGAAGATGTTATGTCAAGAAAACCATTGAGAAGTTAATTTATCTCGAGAAAAACAGAAAAATAACTTCGTTTCTCAAGAAAACAGGCGACAAAGTCATTATCTCTAGTAAAACGGTGGGATCTGAACTCGTTATCACAAGAAAACGGGAAATTAGTTTGTTTTGAGAAAACTTTTGGGAAATTGTTACCTCGAAAAACTCCTTAACTCAAAAAAAAAACCCTAAAAGTGAAGTAGTTCTCTTGAGAAAACCATCAAGAAAACAACTTATCTCCAGAAAAATCAGGAATATAATTTCCAATTATATGCAAAAAAATGTCTCCTTTTCCATATGTAACAATACTTTGTGCTGATAAACGCACATTATACAGAGGCTGCCACTTGAGGAATATTCACTTATCAACACCCACATGTGTTAGTCGAGCACTTATTTGCTCTGTGAAACATGACTCTGAATAAAATGCACATTTGATTCCATCGTTAATCCCGAGGTGGCCAGCAGTGCTGTTGGTTGATGACTGCTGTTTTCCTCTTGTCCAACATTTATACTGAATGGACAAGTGACGGCTGGAGTGTTGTTGACTCACCCACCACGCTGTTGATTTTCAAGACACCTCTTCAAAACTATTTCCAAGTGTTAGACTAAGTCTGACGGCTGCCACTTAGGGCGGTAAATGGATTCCTGAGGATTCTTTAAGGCCCTCCTTGGTCTCGCTGACACACGCCGGTGCTCTTGCTAACATATGGAGATTTGCTCTCGGGGCCAGCTGCAAGCCAAATTGGCTTCCAACACACAAGCCACGCACCTCAGAGGACCTTGTCGGCTTAAGTGATTTGTTCTCTTAAGATTAGCCATGTTGCTGCTGTAATTACAGGAAACTGAAACGGACCTTTTCCTCTTGGCTGGGCCCCGAACGCGACAGAGGCGACTCTCTGGTGCTGACGTGTGCTGCGCTCGTTAACGCCGCATCTTTATCATCTTTTTACCCGGCTACACTTGCCAAATAAGGCATCGCACACCCAATTTCCTGTTATGTGACTTTGTTTGGAGTCGTCTGATGGTTTTTGTGGCCAATAGGGGTAAATAATGTTGGTATAGTCAAAGACACAGTGTACTTTTGTTTTTTACAATTTAAAACTATTTTACCCCCAATTTAAAACATTAGCTCACTTTTAATTCAACAGGCAGAAACAACTTTTCCATCAGATGCCTGCACAACGGATTTTTTTTTTTTTTACATTTTCTACAGTTAATTTCACATGAAACAGTGAGTTAGGATGTGGCTTTGCATTTTCATCCAATAGTTTTAATGGCAAATGTTGACAATTGCTTCATTTTCTCTTTTTTTTTTTTCCTTTTCATTTTGTTGTCATCTACATGTGTGAGTGCATTCAAAAACATGAAAAAACCCCAGATTTTTTCAATTTAAATGCTAAAAATTGAGATATTTTTTTATGTCCAAAGTACCTCAAAACAATATGTTGTAAATACTAATATAAGGAAGATTCAGGCTGAATAATAACATAAACAGAAACAACCTTATCTGCTCAATGTTACCTTTAGATTTGACATGTTTAAAGATGAGAATTATATTTATGCATTTATTTATTTTTAGACGTTTGCTGTAGCTGTGTTGGCTCTTGATGTTGGTGGACTGAATGTCATAAAATGTTTTTTGACATTTTGACAAAAGTGAGATTTAATTGCAGAAATGAAAGGAGGGAAAAGGTCCGTCACATACCAGATGGGTGTTTTGTTTACACTTTTTAAATTACTCATTTATATATCTATCCATCCATCCATTTTTGCATACTCACTTAATCATTCCACGATTACCAAGAGACCAATCGATCTAAAAGCGATGATTTTGGACTGTCAAAGGAAGCTAGAGTACCCAGAGAGAACATGCAGTCGCCATGCAGAAGGGCCTTCTTGCTGCAAAGCAACAACTCTTACCAATTACGTCACAAACTACGACTATAACTGCATTAATAACATAAAGAAAATCTGAATATGTACATTCAGTCTAGTAAAGTATTTGTGGGATAAAATTGAGCACACAACTTCTTTATTACATTGTCTCAAATGCCTTTTTTTCCTCTTTTTAAATTTTCTGTTTGCTGAGTCATCGTTGCATTAAGAAAGTTGCAATTTAAACAAAGGAAAGTAACACTTCCTTATTGTTTTATTTATTTCCTTTCCCTTTTGTCTCCCTTCATTTGAACATCTAGTCACCATAAAAAAAACGTCAAAACGGTTTGAATTTAGAATCGGAAATTGACTCTTATTGTGAATAAAAACACTAGGAAGTCAAAGTGTGATATTATTTTTAAGTGAAAAAACTCTAAAAAAAAACCCGTCTGCACTGGGATAAAGTGAATGAATGCAACACAATTTCACATTAAATTATAGTTTGACAGTTTTTTTTTTAAATTCCCTAAAGAATTAATAGAAACTGATAGGACAGATCAATGTCTGCATATTTGGCTGCATTGTTTGTGCGCCTGGCTAATCAGGAAACAAAGGAGTGTGGTGCGCTCACTTTTTGTTCTTCTGGACATTCTTCTTGTCCTTCTTGTTCATCACAACCGGCACGCAGCTCGTCAGCTCCGTCCAGTCGGCGTGCAAGCCGCAGCTCCAGCCCGTGGAGAACCGGGAGAAGAGCCACGACTCGGCTTTGCCCGGCCGGTGGCAGGTGCACTTCCGCTGGCCGGGCATGCAGTCGCACGGCTGCTCCAGCTGGATGTTTTTCACCAGGTGCCGGCCGAAAGTCGTCCCGCCGGTCTTCTGGATGTGCAGGAACACCATCACGTCGTCCCCTCGGATGTTGAAGTCGACGTGCCTGTCCAGGTCCCGCTCCGTGAAGTTGAACTTGGACGTGATTTTGGCCGGGAGGTCCTCGTCCGCTTCCGGCTCCGCGGAAAGCGAGTCGAACGCCGGCGAGCGCTGCAGGACGAGCCCCTTCTCGTCTCTCCCGAAGCGGCAGGTGTTGCTGTCCGCCGGGCACACATACTGGTAGCCGATCATTAGGAAAATGACCGCAGCAACGGGGATGAAAATGAGTCTGCTGAACTTCTCCTCCATGGTGTGTGGGGGGGTCTGAATCACGCCGCCGGCACAAACCTGAACGTGATGCCCGAGTCGCGCGCCTCCCGCCCCGGTCTCATCCTGCACGGTCAGCCGGGACTCAGCTGAAACTGAAGCGGAGGTCCCAACAGGGAACACTGGCCTCGTCCCGCACCGGAACACCTCACTCCGCAAACTTCACACCGTCACTAAAGCAGCGGGAGCCAACGGGGCATGTTCGGCGTTCAAAAAGTGACAAGCTGTCAGCGGGAGTCTTTCGCAGCGCAGCCGGGAGGGAAACGCTTCATCCCCGCGTTCAGAGCGTCCGGGCTCGGCTGACCTGCCAATTGCTGATTGGTATCTGAGCTTGTGGCTCCTGCGTCAAGATCACCAAAGGCAACACAGGCACTTCCGGTTTGGACTTTCTAAATAAAACGTCAACCTATTTAGACACATTTTCTTACTATTATTTTTTTTTTTAATGACAAATATTTTTTGCAGTTAATAGAAATTAAAAACAATGGCACAACATTTGCTTGTAGGGTAAACTGAAGGTGATCGAATCCCTTTGTTCTGCTTTTCTTCAAGCATATTACTAATCACACTTTGTTGATTTAGATGGCTTATTTAGGTTCTATATAGGTTTTAATTTATATTCTGCGTTAATAAGAAATACAATTATTTAAATAAGTATTTAAACTTTTTCATATTTTGTCAGATCACAACCACAAATTTAGTATCTAAAGCAATATACAAAGAATAAAGTAGTAGGAAAAGGAAATATTACTTTCATACAATTTTACGTTTTTGTGATTTAAAAAAGGGAAAATTAAAAAATGTGACATGCAATAAATAAAACCCAGTCTCACTAACCACCGACTAGTGAATTAAGTCCACATTTTTAACTTCAGTAAATTCAATTTTTTTCTCACACTTCTTTCTGCACATTTAAAAATGTGAAATCCGAGAAGAAAAAAACTTTTAAAGGGTTTGAAGTAGGTCGATTTTGCGCTTATTTTTCTGTGCAAGTAAAAATACTTGGGGCAGACATATCGACGACGTTGTGTTTGTCTGCATTTTATTTTGAATTGCCACTCGTACCATTGTCGGCGTGGATTTGGCCAGCTTGACCCAACATCTGCGTCAGTCATCTGTCCAGCCGTTGAGTCCATGACGCAACGGCTCCTCTAATCACACACACACACACACACACACACACACACACACACACACACACACACACACACACACACACGAAATGAAGTGTCTGGGGAAAAAAAGCTTGCAGGAGTAGGGAAATTTTCTTGAATCTTGGAATTGTTTTGGGAAGCACTAGCAATATTTTGTGTATGATATGCAAGTCAACTGAATTTTTATTCATTTAACTCTTTTTTTTTGCAAGCACAAAACTAGATATACATATATCCATTGGTATATTGTTGTTTCTTTTATGCTGTTTGGTTTTAGTTTCGTGCTGTTTGTTGCATGTCTGCGGGAGATTATGTCTTAGATCCGAGTGCGGACAAGTGGAGATGTCATAAGCAGGTCTCCACAGAGATCAGGAACAACGTCTCTGCATCATTCGGTTTCCCATGCTGCCCTGCTCCAAAGCCTCAGGGTGAGCACCAGTCAATTCATTTCAGCACCATGGACAGATTCCAACGTGTCAAGTCAATAATTGGCACCGTGTGCGAGGGGGATGTGCAAGAGCGCTCGCAGTCGCCATCCCACACCGGTTTCCCTTTACCACTGATACAGATTGACGCGAGCTTTTAATGGAGATCGAGGGAAATTTACAGCATTGTGTGGACAGCAGAGGCTAGAACTAAAGGCATTTTAGTCGTTTGTAATGGATTTTCTTTAAGCCTGCGCTGATCAAAAGCTTTTGTTATTTTGCCTAAGATGCCCTCCATCAAGGGATTTAACCAGGCGGCACTCTGGTGTGCATTGTATTCAATCCTCTTTCATCACTGAGTGCTCTTTGCCCCCTCCTCCTGACATTGACTTAATCTGTATGGGAGTTTAGTCTGTGCCTTAATTTGTTTGTGCCATCGTCTCACATCCTGCGAGAAGCTGGGGGTTGGCATGAGAGGAATCCGTTATGAAAAGTGTCACAATTAGAGGCACTTTCTAAAGGTCAAGTTGAAACAAAACCATTGGACTTTGCCGAGGTGATGATGACGTCTTGTGTCAGCTTGCACTTTACCTGCAAGACCTCATTCGAGAATGATGCAAAGCTCACTTTGTGGAAAAGAAACTGATTCTTTTTTCTTTCCTTTTGCCTATTAAAGTCAGGGAACCGATGTGAAAGCGCCTCCATTAATGTTCCGAGCAGCGAGGCGAGACTTGTGTTGTTCTGGCTGTGCAGCAGGGGTATTTACAAGGTCCCCGGTGCTCGGCGCATACCGCACGCCTTTATGAGAAATAACCCCCAGGAAGTGCTGACTCTGCTGGCCGCGGCAGTGCGCAGCGCGCCGAGAAATGAGACTGAAAATTTCGCAGAAACGATGATTGGATTGGTGCGGGCTTTCTGTTAATGCGTTTCAGTTCTTTTCCAATTACAGCAGCAGCAGCAGAAGCGGGCTGATGCACCAACAGATATGTAGGTATTTTATAGTGACTGGAATTGGTATTGATCTGAAAACAGTGTCCACAAGGTCGAAGAAAGCTTTTGCCCATGCAAACCCTGATAGGCTGTTTGATTAACTGCATGAAAAACTCAGACAATTTTGGTCAGGAAGCTCGAAATTAAATTAAATAATCACTATTGAACCAATATTTGACATTTGGTGTCATTTAACAGCTGTGATCCATTCAAAATGTCTTTCCTGGACTTTTAGATTATGACACAAGTTTGACACACTTCTGGAATCTTCATATCAAAGCAAGTTTATTTAAATGCTTCATGTTTGTCCCTTTAACAACATCTTTTGTTTTTGATTTTGACTTGTTTCCAACCATAAAACATATTTTAATTGGTAAATTTGTTAAAATTCATGGCTTTTTGACATTAACTGTCTGTTAAGCCACAGGATTAAAATGGAATTTATGACCAAGCTTTGACTAGGCCACTGTTAACAGTACTTGTGGATTTTCTGTTAGAGACCAGAGTTTATTGTCCTGTCAAAGACGTTGTGTAGGTCCAAACCCTTCAGCACTTCATATCAAGCAAAATTTGTGCAACTAAAGTTTTGCAGTCGAGTTGATTGACAGCAGATTTGTTTTTGTTTTGTTTTTTAATGAACAGGACAGTCTGTGCATGTTTACGTTACTCCACCCTCAAAAAATACAGTAGAAACTTCATAATTACAGCAGCAACTATGAGTAAAGAATAACGTTGTAGTGAAGAAGGCTACATTTGAACACCCCATGTCTTGACTCAACATTAAATTAAAAAATATAATGGTTCAGGTCTCCATTTTGTCTGCAAATATGCTCTGACTAGAGCTCTGCGGGTGATCAGTCAGTGGTACTGGAAGCTGCTGGGCGTCAATGTTTAGGTTGATGGTACATCTCAAAGTAGAACATCACACTGCCTCCACAAGCCCATCTGCAGCTCCACAGACCCATATGCAGCAAGCTGTGATGTACCGTGTGTTCAGGCACCTTTCCATCATAGCGAGCATGAAGATTTCCATTTATGTCGCTCATTAATGTAGCAGCTGACTTGTGGAAATGTCTCATTACAACCCCCCCCCTTCTTTTTGCTTTCTGTTTATGCATCATCCTGCTCAGGCATGTACATTTATTTCAGCGTCTGTGCGTAGCCACAAACAAATTAACCTGCATCCCAATTTGTTTCCATGCTGTTCCATTTCGTCCCCTCAAACAAACCATTATGCACCTACAGCTGAAACCAGATATTTACATATGCTGAAAAAGAAGACCAATGCTATAGTTGTCACAATCTAATATCAAATTAAGCAATACCCTTTCTATTTTAGGTCTCTTAGAATTTTCAAAAATAACTTTTTGAGCTAAATTTGTTTGTAACGAGAAGAATGTAGCGGTCTTCAAAAATACTTTTTCAGGTACCTCAGAGTTTTTCTCTACATGTTCAGTTGGGGCTGAAAACAGCATCAACTGAGACTAAACTCCTGACGGGGGCATTGGGTGGAGATTAAACTTCACCAGTTGTTGCTTTTGAGCATTGGCCTTCACAACAGAAAATGTAGCATTCATCTGCTGTTCTGGATTGTCCAGAAAATTCTCTCAAAGGTGAGAGATCTACTTCTCTTGCTGATGAATCCTTTTACTTGGGATCCCAGCCCTGCTTTTGGGGCATCCAAGTTGGCGGAGGCCATTTCTGGCTAATGCATACTAGCAACCTGAGGCTCAGAAACACAAGACTCAAAACTGACAGGAGTATTTCTGCACAAAAATAGAGGCAGATAAAGGTCTAATGCTTGACTTACGAATGGATTAACATTACAACCCGCATCTATCTTCGTAAATAAACTATTTCTTGAAAAGAATGAGATCTTATCTATAAGCAGCTGAAGTTAGATTTTATTTGACAACCATACAGGTAACAGAGGTCAAAGTAGGTATCGAAAGGAGTTCAGGTGATCAAGATGCCTTTTGGGAGTTTAGGGAAATTCTGGCTTCTTGGTGATCCCTACATAATTTGAGAGAAACAGAGGACAGGAGTTGGATGAAAAAAATCTGAATGTAAGATTTTTACAACTGGTCTGAAGTGTTGAAGCTTTGTTTCTACATAGGTCTGCAATTCTGGAGCAGGCAAAGACAGATAAGAATACAAATGTCGGTCTGAATTATTCCAGATGGAAATTGCTATCAGAAAATAGCCCCTTCATGGCATAGGAAAATATTTTGACAAAGGTTTCGGAGGCTTCACAACATTGCACATCGACTTGATGACGAACTTCAGACGAACCACTAGTTCAGCACGAACTAGTTTATGGTTTCTGTTGTCTTGGCATTGCAAATTGGCAGAGTTGTATTAATTCTGCAAACGTTGTGACAAATGGCATTACTCTATCTTGACGTGAGGAGTCAAGAGATGTGACTTCAGGTCAGTTTATGTGTCTGACAGCACATCAGTGACACGCTAAATCTACATCACGAGTGACACCAATGACATGGAACCGGCAGTACCGCCAGCTCTGTTATTCATTTGATCTAATGTTGTAATCGTTGCAATGCAGCCACACGTCTCACCATACAATTTTTATGTCTATTCTATTATTGCAATTAAATGTAATTCAGTGGTCCTACACCAATGGCTTTCTTTTTGCCTCTCTGTTGAGATTTCATAGTCAAGCGTACCAATTGGCTGCATTTCTCGTGACAGATTACTTTATTTTGAAGAATCCGAATGGAGAGGAGCAAAATTGATGAGCTAGTTGGGCGTCTAGACATGTTACTTATCCAACAGGACAGCCACCACACACTTATCTGCTCGATGGTCTGACTGTGGCATCTGCCGCGCAAAGACCACAAATGGTTAACAACCTGTCAGTTTAGGTGGATGTCTATGTGACTTTACCAACTAGATGAATTCTGCAAATGGTTGTTTGAACAGGATTTTATTGAGGTTTATCAGTAGAGGGGGATAAATACCAAAACAAGCCAACATTACTCTTTTCAGTCATTATTTTTTGTTGCACTTCAGTGATGTGCTCCTTTGTGTTTGCATTTTATCTAAAATCCAAGTAAATACATTGAGGTTTGATGCTGCAACTTGATAGAATGTGGAAACGTCCGAAATTTGTGAAGAGTTTTGCAAAACTCGATGCAACAATTCACCTCCGTCTCACTGTGGGAATGTACTCTCAGCTTTACATTTTTAGCATAAATCATATTAGCTATCTCACCACGCCTTGGGTTTCAGCGGCTCAACAAATGGGGCCATTTGCTTCGGCTGTCTATGGTGGGGGTGGCTGAAGACGCACGAACGCACTCCACCGGCAGGCCCACAAACCTGCAGTGCAGCGACGGCACCACGCCAACCATTTCCGGGCTTCCAGCGCGAGCACATCCAAAACGTTTAATCAAAACGGACACTCTCTCTGCTTGGTACCGCATGAAAAGGGGACTGCTGGCCCGTGCTGTGCACTTTGGCTGCCTGACAAGAAATTGCCAGAGCTGGGCAACCATCCACTGCACAGTGAGAATATTAGAGAGGAGAGCCATGAAACAATCAGTATTTTCTCGCAGGTGATTGAGGCTTTGGCGAAGCAGCAGATAGTAACGTGTCCTGCTGCGAGCTAATCGGCCCTTCTGTCCATAACATATGCACTGATGGGTGCTTATCGTCTCCTCGAACAGAGCCCATGTCTCCTTAAACACAGGAGTTGATTTGAGCTGCTGAGTGAATGTCAGAGTGGAAATTGCTGTACTTTCACACATCGGGATTTATTCCACCCAAACGCTGAGGTCACCTTTTACTGGTACCGTTTTATTCTTTCACATCCAACCGTGCAATTTCCGCGTCAGACACAACGCGTCTATGACCTGAAATCATTTTTACTTTTGCAAGATGTAGTGCTTGTCCTCCTGCTGTAACTACTCTCCCATCAGATCATATCGCAATACAACCCCAAAGCAATAAAAGTTACTGTGGCAAAAAAAAAATGAAACAGCACCTCTATTATTTTATGACATATAATTATTGATGTTGTACAATTTATGATTGAGCTACAGACCAAACGGTTAGGGTTTTTTCCACTTCTTCATTGTGGTTTTGTTCTGACGTTGTTTAAATGTATCTATTTGTCAGTTTGACAGTATAAGTTTAGAGGTACAGGCACTTGCCTCTTCCTGGTTTGTCTTTTTGTCCTGGTTTGTGCTGTAAGGTTAGCATAACTGACTTTTTAGTTGTTAGTGCCCACAACTGGTGAAGGGCTAGGACACATTCCCCCTCTGATAAAGTTTGGGATTTCCTTTTAGAACTGTCGCACAGCTACTTGCAAAAGGAAGTTAGAAAAGTTGTCTGGATGTGTGGAAACAGTGCAGAGACGTTTCCAATAGAAAATCGAAACTTACAAAAGTACAAAACTAGCTTGGTCATATAAAAACAAGACTTACATGCACAAGGTTGAACCTATTGTCATTTTTATGCACAGGTTACAAGCTATACATACAGGATCAATTACATGCAGACACCCACACTAATATTTGGTTATATATCCCATGGTAATGTTGAGGGTGAATATGATGTGGAGGCTTGTTTGCTCGGCTTTCCTACATCCTATTGCATGTAGGAATGTTAAAGTTGCTCAGTTTGGAAAGTTATCAAAGCTAAAGTATCATAGCTTACAGGCAGGGAGTGACCCACCAGGTAACCAGAAGACCCGATCCTGAAAGATTGCCTGAGGATGGAAAATTACAGTTTTTATCTGCTGATGGATAAAAGAGGCTACTGAGAGGACTGCCCTCTGAGATCCATTGTGTGAGGCTGTCAGCTGGTGTTTCCCTTTTGTCCTGCTTGCAGCAGTATTGCACCATTCTTTCTTTTTCTTTTTTTTTTCCCCCAAAATTGATCCTTAGCTGGATGTAGAAGGCTTATCAGAATGGCTTAATGGATTCCTCCAAATCCCAGTTCGCAACCCTATTAGATTTATGTAAACTCTGCCCAAAAGTTGTGTCAGAATACAAATCAATTCAAATGAGCACTGCCAATTCTAACAATGCAAGCAATTAAGTATCCGGTAAAACTACCCCAAAATTGCCTTCATGGCCACAAAAATGCGGTCGACTTGCAACTTAGGAGAAATGGACTTCGGTTGCCAAAGGCAGCATCCAAAAAAACGTGCTTTAAAAAAGTCAGTTCTGTCCAACCATACATACTTTTCAGTCAATCCAAATAATTCATTCAAGTTCAGGTTATTCTTGAAATTGGTTAAAAAGCTTTCCACATAACGAAGCAGATTACATTGAGTCATTGACTTGAAGCATTTGCTCCTCCTGGACGAGCATGTAGCGACATCAGACAACCACTTGCAAAAATGAATAAATAAATTGCAACTCTAACCTATCTGTCAGTTGTTTCCTGAACAGATTCTCTGTCGCTTTTCTGCATGTGAAATCGCCAGGGAGTTGGCATCCCCATGTGGTGAGTAGGCACACAAAGAGCAGCCTCTTTCATGCCAGATCTACCACTGCGATGCATCCTGAATGTTCTAGTGTAAATCGTTCCACCTCAGAAAAGAACGCTTCAAATGTGTCATTGAAAGCCCTGATTAATTACATTTTAAATTCATGTCGAAGACTACTTCATCTGAACTTCTGTGGATTTATTTGCTGTCAAAAACCGGTCGAGAAAGTCGGTAGTCCGTCGATGGGCTTGAGCCACTTCACGGCGGGATTTCCTCAGCCTGCATGGAGCCTCGCAGCTCATTTCTTGAAATGTGACCAAATGCTTTTTTAGGTGTTTATCCACATCGTATTCATGCCAGCCACCTGACAGCTGGGCCTCTTTGTAATATGAGCTGCAGAGAAGGAAAAATTAATCAAAATGTGTGTTTGTGCTATTGGTGTCATGATTAAATTCAGGTCACTCCGTTCGCAGGTACTCAAACCTTTAGTAAGGAGGAATTAAAGGGAAAAAAGATTGATGTTGATGTCTTAGGGTGAGGTACAATTTGAAATGAATCATTATCTACCAAAAACACCTTTCTGACAGGCTTCAAAGGGATACTTTTGTCACAAACCAGACACGTTTAGGCGAGAGACGTATAAAGAGGGTCTCTGGGAGGCCAGTCATGGCAGCCTGCTTAGGTAACGGTATTAGACATCCAAACATCAAAGCCTTAAATATTCACAGAATCCTGAGACGATGGATTATTTCTCCTTGAATAAACACAGTCCGAGACAAAGCACCTAGCTAATGCGAGGAGAAAAACGCCGTCTTCGAGGGGGAGCGTTCGGGAAAACTCCCGACGATTTTCGAGACGACAGAAAATGATGAGAGCAATAAAAAATGAAACCGTCTCCCAAGTCATCACAGCCGATCCACATAAATCAGACACTTTTCTCTGCAGTTTTTTTTTACCAGTAAATCAATTCCGCTCCCCACAATATCCTGTTGTTGCCGCTGACGCTCCTATATTGTGCCGCTTCCGCTGTATTAGGTAGCGTCTCCGAGCAAGCGGTTCAACGGGGCGACTGAAGCTGTGAAAGAGAGGACCCGGCGCCTGCAGGAGCAAATCAAAATATCACAGACGGATGGGCTGAAATGAGTGTGAGGAAGTCCTGTGGAGCTATGGGGTATGATGTCTTGTGATGAATAGCTAACCTTGTTTCCTCGACTCTGCTCCGGTGCAGCAGCTTCATCACTATGCAGCTCTATCTTCATATATCTCACACCCAGCCTGATTTATTGGAGAAATCAGGCTGGGTGTATGCAGAAAAACACCGAGTCTTCACACAAAAGTTCAAATACTTACACATACTATGATTGCAAAGACCTAGTAAGACAGGTTTTTGAAATGATTGACAGTGCCTTGTCGATTCGGCGGACAGATCAAGTTTTGACTGGATGATGGGCTTTAAACTAGTTGTATGTTTTCTTGCAAGTTTGCATCATATGTTCTTTCACCCATCTTCGCAATGTAAACTCGCATTAAATATAACGCAAGTTTACAATTGAAATGTGACAAAATGCATGTTTTATCATCAGAATCGTGGACTGCCTTGACTAGCCACATTTTCTTTAGATTAAAAGGTTTCGTACAGAAATGATGATTGATTAATTCGGTCTTTGTAACCATGCCAAAGGACTGACCTTTCGTTATCTGTTAAATATTCATGCCATCTTTACATGGGCGTCCCTTTGGGATAAACCTACATCAATGAAAGGTACTTAGTGTCGTATAAGCAGACAGGAGATTTCTCCATTATCCTCTGAAGAGCGGCATCTTAAAAATGACTGATCCACAGCTAAGATGTGCATTACCACCATCTGGTTAAGATTTTCAATCGCCTACTCACCAAGCTCAGTGTTCTATTCTCAGGCTCACTATTTAAAATGCCCGATGCGTGTGTGGCTTTCTTGTAAGGATAACACCAGCACTTACGTGCAATCTACGAAGATTGTCTATAAGCTTTGAAAAGATCATATGTGATAAAAAAGAGATGAAGCCATTTCAGAGAAAGCTTAACGTGGGGCTCAGAATTGGTGCAAGAGGTGCACGACCAGAGGCCAGGTTGTTCTCTTATCTTTGTGGCCAAAGCTCTTTGGCAAAGCACCCTTCTTGGCATTTAAAGCACATGCCTCCGATAACATCGTTGGCTCTTTTCTCCCTCTCTATGGCCCCAGGAGAGAATCCCTGAGCATCTCTAAATGTCACATTAAGTGCTTCTCTTGTCCCGCGCTGACACGAAAACGAGACGCTCTCAGAATACAAAGGCGTTTTGTGTTGGAGTACAGCCAGGGCTCAAAGAGAGAGACGGTACTCTTTTCCGCTCACTCTCATTTGTTCAGGCTGTCAGAAGTAACATTTAGACCCTAATAGCACTGCCCTAAAAAAAAACAAGACAGAAGACTTCTACTCTTACCTGTAACTAACATTCAGAGCTGAAATGCCTCAATAAAACAAAACCCCACTGCTACATGAAAAGGTGTATCACCATTCTAATCAATAAGACTGAAATTGAAACTCTTCACCCAGCGAGGGTTGGCAGTGGAACTGCAGTTTGAAACTGTCCTTTAATTGCTCAGTAACTCAACACTGCGTGGAAAACGGCATTTGGCTCAAAAGGGAAAAGCGAGTAAAACAACTGGCCCTTTCTTGGCAAATCCAAACATCAAAATATCAACCTTATCCTGCGGTCATCTCAGCCTCTAGATCTAAATCCTTGAGAAATCCTGGAGAGAAGTGGAGAGATTGCACCGGACCATCTAGAGAGATTGTACAAGGAGGAAACATTCACATTGAAAGCTGCTTTTTAGTTATTTCCCTCAAACAGAGAGTTTACAAGCCAGTGCCACCTTGCTGTGTGAAACTGACGAATGAATAGAATGCTTACTCAGGGCGGCATACTGAATATCTCATGTCCTGTCACTTTGCTTCGATTCACGCAGGGCACACAAATACCTCTGACCGCCATCAACAATTCATTGTGCAGGTACTCAACACGTCTTCCAAGCAAACAGTTATGCATGCCTTGTTGTCGAACACCAACAGGGAATGGTAGCAAAGAGAAATTGCTTCTCTGTAGCCACAGTACCCGGCAGGAATGTGCAAGGAGAGATGCAGCAAGAACTGAGAGAGAGAGAGAGGCGACACAAAGTTAATGACATGCAGCGGTGGCATATAAATGCCAAGATTAAGAGAGAGAATGGGGGTGGTGTTTTGTGCGTCGTAGGAAGTCTCAGCAGTATTGGCCTATAGCAACATAGGGCGAGTGAGCGCCAACTGGGATTCCAACATTGATTTCTAATTATAAATTGGGTGACATGGAGCATGAACTTTTAGGACCTCTGTGCAGCCTGTTTCACTCTACATGGCGAAATACATCAGTGAAATGCCAAAAAGCTGGTTTGTAAAGAGAAGAAATGGTGCAAAGCCGTCGTGGATGACCTAGATTACCTCAGGACGCCGTTTCGACAAACAATGCAGCCGAGGTGTAATTTGGTAGAATCAGCTTCCAACAGTTACAGTCTCCAAAAGTATTCACATCTACCATACACAGTGCTTTAAACCTCTGTCCAAAAGTTACATTTTGGACAGAATACCGTCTTCTACGTGATTACTGTTCTCCCTGCATGACTGAATGAGACTTCTTATGGCTTTCATTCCAGATTTCCTGTCTAGTCATGACAATTGATTTAACAGTTCTTTGTTTGACATTGAAAACTTGGGTTGAAATGTTGTTTCTGGCTAAAAATTGAACACCGTTCATACAAATAACCCTCACATTAAATGACATTGACCCATAGAGTAGCTTCTTATTGCCCTTTGCATGAAACCAGGCCATGGCTTTCCACTTTTTCTCTGCGAGACAATTTTCCCATTAACCTAGCTTCATGCTAAGGGCAACATGTTGACTGAACACAAAATATAGCGTCAACTTTTGTTAATAATTCTCTCCTGGAGTCAACAGAAGCGTTAAGTAGCACAAGACATACTTTTTATAGGTCAGATTGCAAATAAAACTATTTTTTTGGGTTAACCTCTGCGACTATCTGCACTAACAAAGTAGCTGGTTGAACCAATATGTTAAGCTGACATTTTGAGGACAGCTACCCTGTAGAAGGGGATGCAACACCACAGTGCATTTCTTTGTGTGTACATTTGAGTGAAATGGGAACTCTTCGATTAAAACCCCTCTAAAGTTAGCTTTTACAAACATGTATGCATTTCATGACGTGCATGAAATGTGTATGGAGTGTAGAAATAGTGTTTGCGTTTCAACTTCTGCCCATGAGCACACTCATCTTATATTATTTTCCATATATATTTCAGTCCTGTTACCTGTGTTCTCTTAAAAAGAAAAAAAACTCCCCTGCTGCTGTGGCTGATTTTCCCTACAGAGCAAAACCTCCACGCTTAGTGGGAGGATGAGAGGGGGGGAAAAAAGTGCAAACTTCATCATTTCTCGGTTTTATATTTATATAATTCTTTAGTGCTGGGGTCTTTTATGACCCGAGCAACATTCACAGGGGACAAAGAAAGCTAACAGTGGGATGCTTCTCTCCTTCTCCCCTCCTCAGTGCAGAACTCTTTCATCTCTCCTTCCCACAAAGCTGATTCACCACTGGTGACCCCTGCTGCTGCTGCTGCTGCTTCGTAGAAAATAGACAACAAAGTAGCTGAGTGGTAAACCGGTGGGCAGTGGCAGGCTGCATCGCCACTCGGCTTCAAGTTGCCTGCTGTGGTGAGCTAAGCTGACACTCGCGTCTGTCTGGATTGTGATCTGGTAAATGGTCCGAACTGGGTTGAAAAAGTCGGTACACGCGTGTGGGCAGTAACGCAGGATGAAATTCCCACAAACTCCGAGGAATTCTTGGCTGCTTCACAGAGTTGTGTATTAATGGATGTTCGTGACTAAGTGGGTTAACACCTGTGGCACATTCTTTCCACTCTCAGATGATGGATTACACAGTACCAAGTCAAATCACTCATTTGTTGTATAACAGTGTCACAAAATGAGACGCATTTGCCTCTCAAGTCAAGCTCTCAAACGTAAAAATCTTCTTTTCTTACTATACTTAGAGGAGAAAGTGTATTTTAATCCCTTTCTTTCAAGGTTTTAATTCTAAAATGTTAAATCCTCCAAATATTCTTTTCACAAAAGCACTCGGCCATTTAAGTGAGGCTCATCCGTAGTCCTTTTGTTGAGCTGGATTTTTGCTACCTTGTACTTTTTTTTTTTTTTTTTTTTTTTAACTCAACAGCATCTCTCTTACCATCAAAGCATTAGAACTATTTGGGCTATTGTTATTAGGGAGCAGAGATACTGTACAGCCTGACTGTATCCGGTGTCTCGGTATGCAGAGTGCTCCGCCGCATCGGAAGATAAGAAGCTCCTTCATGAATAAAGATGCCGGGCCGTCCTCTCCGTTCTGTGTTCAATGCGCACTTGTTACAGAAGCCTTTATTTATAGTCCTGCTAAGGCCCGCAGTGGTGAGAGTGGCTCTCCTGGGGATTGGGAAGTGGAGCCACAGCTACCTATAGTGGGAAGATATACCACCTCACCCCCGCTGAGAACTTTCGTACAGGAAATGAACTCATAAATCAAGCAGTAAATTGAGTGTAGGGCTGTGCTTACTCATCTCAAGAGGTCTGCTCCTCTACCTCTGCATTGGCTTTGCTCCGTTTTTTTTTCTATTTTTTGTACCGCGTGACTAATGCAACGCCGCAACTCCTCTGCCATGCGTTCGGGTCTCGCTTTGGAGAAACTTATCAAAAAAGTGTGGATTTTACACCCAACTTTGTGTCACAGCTGTGACCTGAGGGCTAAAAGGAACGTTGCTGAGATAAAGAACTTGACAGAAAATTGAGTTTGATAGGAAATTGAAGCGAGGACGGCATCAGAGCCTTGTCCTACAGCTGAACTTCAGCTCTCTGCTGAGATGGCGGCGGTGAGAGAGGCCTGGGAGGAGATGTTCCCTTCTTGCCTCAGGCTGTGCTGACAGGCCCCGGCTCTGTCTGGAAGAATTAAGATCTCTATTCATCAGAAGAGGGCTGAAGCTGTCAGAGGACTGATCGCAGAGATGGCCCAGCTTCCCTCAGCACTGGGACTCTGATGAAGAGTTTAACACAATGCAGTCCAGTTTGCTTGACATCACAGCACCGCCCTGTGTGCGACTTGTTCCACAACGTTGCGACTAAATGAAACATTCAGAGAGCAAGCCTGTGCGATCAAAGCACCGTATAAGCAAATATGTCTGCTTTTTTTTTTTTGTTTTTTTTCCAGTTTCTCTTCTTTGTAAAGCAAAAGTTCATTTTCTTCCTGTCATCAATCCTCCACCAGGAGATGCCGACTCATGACAGAAGTCAGATCAGATCTCTACTGACCCCTTCTGGTGACTTGGTGAACATGTTAGTGTGGCTGTGAGCATCTAGGAAATTAATTCAAACCACATCCTGGAGGTATAAAAACCTGTTTGTTCCAAATTAGCATTTTCCACTCCATTATCTTTTCGGAAACATGTTGATTATATAAATAATAATAATCATAATGCATGTATTTGATTTTTATATCACATACAAAAGCATTAAGTAGACAGTTCTTATCAAAAATGAGGAAACATGTTAGAGAACACTCAACACATTTTTACACAAGTGAAAGTAAAACGTAGCCGTCTGAGAAATGACTGAAGTAAGAATGAAAAAGTAATTCATGCAAAAGAAACCCCATCAATATTTAATTCAAAAAAAAATTTACGTCAGGCTTTTCAGAAACATGACATTTAAAATATTCTTTTTTTTTATTGATCTGATGGAATATTCGAATTTTCTGAGATACTTAATTTTTGGTTTTCATTATCCATAGACCCTATCATAAATTAAAGTGAGCACAATAATTTTCACTTGTTCAAGAGTCGTTCAACAGATTTTTCTCTTTAACATTGCTGCATACATAATTTTTCTGCAAACATTTGGAAGTGCAAAATAGTCTGCACTGCCCGGCCACTTTTGCCTGTTTTCCCTGTCTAAGATGGATTTTTTTTAAAATGCAATTTTGGTTATTTGGTCTTGAGAATTTATTTTAATTACCTTATCTCCCTGATGTAGCATGGATATTTGTGAATCTTTTTTTTAAGCAAATACAGAACAATCTTTATAATACTGTAATCCCAGAAGCTACCAAACAGAAGTTCAAACTTAGTTTTTTTTAGCTACTTAAAGAAGAAGAAGACAAGTCATCTATCACTGTCATCAATGTCTGGTAATAAGTTTCCCAAAAAAAAGTTTCTTTCCTTTGAATGGACCCTCAAAGTCACTATCCCATTCTTAGGCTTCCCCTCTTTTTCAAAGCTGTCTTCTCCCTTCCCCCCCCATCTCATTGCCAGTTGCAACATAAAAGAAGGATCAACACCGGAAACGAACGGTTGTTCTTTCAAAGTAAATGTTAGGCGTTTGATATTCACTACTTGAAATAGATGCTGTAGTTTTTCATGTCCATGATGCACATGGCATCTGCTCAACTTCTTGTTTATATATAAAGACGTCTTAAAACTAAGTGTTAACACTTGTGTGAGGAAACTTAAGTTGTAACTTTTTCACAGTGATCATAGGGAGCCTTAGGGAACGTTTCCCAAACATCTGAATCATTAGAGAACAGTTCCTAGACATTGAGTTCCTATTTCAATGCATATTAAAAAAACAAAAACATTCAGAGAACATTATCTGAAGTTTATTAAAATGTGAACCTTCGAGGGAATTTTCTCTAGAAAGTACATATTTTCAAACCTTTAGAGAAAGTTCTCTGAGCGTTGTCTGTAAGCTCGCAATTAAACTCATTAGTGAACCTTCCATGTTCCTTCTTTTCCAGAAAGCTGATGTGGTTGTTGTGTCTTTTAGATAATTTGTTCTTAAGGTTTAGCAAAGGTTATTTATTACTTTTTCCTGGTGACCTTACCTTTGATGCCATGTTGTACAACCATTAATGAATTTCTTGCAGGGAATATTCCCTTTTGTGGTTCATCCTTAAATGGTTCCAGAGGGTTTTGTGACGGCTACATTTTTGAGACTTGATGTTAATTGCAATTTTCCTGTTCTGAAATTTTGGGAACATTCCATACCAGGAACCTTCTGGAAACTGAACTTTATTCAGTAAAGTAGAAAATATTATAATAATAAAATATTATTATAGATTTAGTTGTATCCTTTTACTTTGAAGGTATTGACCGGAAGTGTTGTTCTTTAGCGGTTAGCTTCATGGCGGCCCCTCTTTTCCAACCGAGCCACGGATTTAGGAATGTGGAGACCAGCAGCTACGTCACCCACAAACTGCCTGAGGTGTCGTCGATTAAAAACTTTTTAAAACGGCTTTACATGAACGAACCGACCACTCTCGTAAGTTTATTCGATAGAAAATGCTCAATTAAACCTTGATATGCCTCTTCTGTTGTTGTAAGTGATGGGTACGTTTGTTTTAAATGTGTTTTTTAAAGCGGTTTTCTGAAAACTCCCCGTTAGCAAAGTAACGGCTTCGGGATACAACTGGAAAGAAGCGTGGAGTTTTTGTCAATATACATGCAGATGTTTTGCGTTTAGACAGCTATGTAAGTCAGGTTCGGGCTTGTTTTGCTTTGTTTGGATAGCGGTCCAAGCTGGAGTGGAAGCGGGGGGCAAGAAAAGAAAAAAAAAAAAAGCCTGCAATTCAAAAACACCGACAAATTAGCCGCTGCTAGCACCGGAACCATTTTCCCTCACACACTGCCAGGTAAGTTAAATTCCACTTTTCATTTTGTGTCTTCTTTTCGTCACTATTTCAAAACGTATCCGAGCTATTAAGTCCAGTATGAACCTCTTCATACGTTGAGACAAGTATGTGGTCTACAGGGACGAACATTTGCCGACTGCCTGCGGTGTTTTGATAACATTAGTCTCCCCAGGGACGCTGGTCTCTGTCTCCATGGTGACGCGCCCGTTGACGCTTTGAGCTGCCTGAAAGCGGGTGGGCGGAACCGGAGGAGACCTCACCGAGTGAAGGATGGTAAGCAGGGCAGGACAGAGGCTCAGTCGGCTGCCGTTTTGCCTCATTTCTCGTCGCTGTGAGGTTTTTCTAGGACATTTGATGAAGACGTGAGCTGAATGGTGATTGTCTTCAGATGAGCTCTTTGCTCTTTGTTTCAGCCATTTCACGATGGAGTGTACTACCCCTACGGCAGCGACACCCAGGGGACCCATTCGTCGGCGGGGATCCCCTCCCTCCTGAACTCCCCGCTCAGCCAGCAGTCTGCGGTGCCCGGCATGGTCCCGGCCGCCTTCAAGTTCCGCCCGCGCCGCCAGAGCGTGGACTGGCGGCGCCTCAACGCCGTGGACGTGGACCTGGTGGCGAGCCAGCTGGACGTGGACACCCTGCAGGAGCACATCGGCACCGTGACCTTCTGCAGCCTGGACGCCGAGCGGTGCCAGCGGTGCCAGAGCCCCGTGGACCCGGCGCTCATCAACCTGCTGCGGCTGGCGCAGCTCACGGTGGAGTGGCTCCTGCACTGCCAGGAGATCCTCAGCGCCAACCTGCGCGGCGCCGAGGAGCGGCTGGCGGCGGCCGCCGGCGAGCGGGAGCAGCTGCTGGCCCTGCTCAGGAAGCAGGAGGAGAAGGCGAAGGCGCTGATGGGCGAGCTGAAGCAGAGGAAGAAGGTGATACGGACCCAGCAGTCGCTGCTGGCTCCACGGATCATGAGCAGTCACAAGGTACTGCAGACGTCCCCCTCTCCCTCCCTCGCCCGCTTTTCTCCTCCTTTTGGGCCTCTCTCTCATTATCTATGCACAGCTGCAGCCGAGACATGTTCCATAAAACCTATTGGAGTTCTCCTGGTAAGATTAGAACAAAGCTTTCAGACCTGAAGACGGGATTTAGAGCTGCTGAGCAGATGGTGGGTTTTTGTGCCAAGTAGTTTTTTGTAAATCCACTTACAAAAAAGAAAAGAAGACAATAATCAGAGTGACTGTCCCTCCCCACACGCCTGCTGTTCCATTTTGTCACTGGAGTCTCATGGGAAAAAGTTGTCCACTTCTGTTGGAAAATAGTCAGACCTTAATGTATTTTATTGGGATTTAATGCAGTATATTAGGGTTTTTTGACCAATACAGATTTTTTTGTGCATATTTTTGCAAGTCACCGTGTCTGGAATGAAGCCCATCATCACTGGAGGCAAGAATCAGAAATCTCCTTGTGCTCCTTGAATGAACGATTGGTCACCTTTGACCTAACCCCAGAGGTTGCCATGACGACAGCTCTAGCGTTTCACGGCAGCTGGCCGTTGCTAGGCGTAAGCCACAAGCTCACCTAACAGAGCCGGATCAATAATTGATATAGGCGTCTGACGTTCTCCTTGGAGTTTTGTTTGTTTGAACATTTAAACCCACACAATCACAGCCCGTTTTTAATTATTGTCCGTTTCACAACTTTTGACAGCAGCATTGCACATCCGTGTGGCTATTTTCGGGTCTTCGACAGTATCAGCAGCTGTCGAAGTCCCAGGTGCAGTGAACTGCAGCGTTAAACGCAGCGTGTGGACACACCGGCAGCGTCTGTGCTGGTCGGGGTCTTGGAGAGAGCAGAGGTGCCTGCAGAGATGCCTGCGGCAGGCAGCATATCGGCATCACTATTTGGAAATGTACAGCCGAGCTCCGTGGATGTTCCTGTTCATAATGGTTATGGTTTTATTTGCATCTCTGCTCTCTGTGGAATTGACAAGTTGGCGTTTGCTGGTGTGAGATTCTTAAGATCTAATGAGCATGATTTCAGTTTTTAAACCAATATATGAAACAAAAATTTACATCAATCATTTCTTCCATTTAAAAGGAAAATGAACAGCCTCTTCTTCTGATTCTAAAACAATATAAGGTCAGATTTGTTGTTTTTATTCACAAAATGGACAATGACTTAAAGTGCTTGTTTTTGTGTATATTCTCTACTTATAACCACAAGTAGAGGTTATTATGTGCATATGAGGAAATATGCATTAATAATTAATAGCGCTCATAATACATAGAAATAATCATTTGATTCTATTGATGTTTAGATGATAAATAGATTTACACGTGGAGGAAATTAGTGTTCAAAATTAACAGTGAAATGAAATATATGAGTGAATTTTATGTACTGAGCTCGCATGGATTGTTTTTAGTAAAAAATAAAAAATGAAAGTCGCCAAGGTCAAAATGGCTACTGAGCAACAAAATTGAACTACAAAGAGGCAAATCATCCCAGAGCTAAAATATCATATTGATTTACCTGATTATTATTATTATTATTATTATTATTATTATTATTATTGATTTACATTTACCTTATTCTTATTTCTTATTTACCTTATTCTTATTTACCACATGAGTGTACACTTATTGTGGAGCTTGTTATGCTTTTTTGCTATTTTGCTCTGATAATTCAACAGTGGAATTTTAGCAAACTGATATTAATTTAATTGGTTGCGTTTGTTATAAACTTTGGAGCCTTTCTAAGCCAGCTGGACATCAGTGTGCCATGCATAAATTAAAATTTATATCATAAATATAATAAATCAAAGTTGTTAGAAGAATTGACCACAATAGATGATAAACAATGCAATAAATGTCCACCCCTATTTTGCAGTTACAAAATAACTGTCAAACAGTATTTGTAACTGGCCCTTACTTACTGACAATTTATTTTCTAGCTTAACTATCAAGCCATTAAGAAGGGCGGAAAGTGCATTTCACACCTCAGTGCATTTAGACTAGCTGGAAAATAATTTACAAGTTCAAATCATTTTCAAACGGTTTCTGGGTCGGTTTCAAGGTCGCACGATTAGAGAAGTGTCCAACATTCTTTCATGCATTCGTCCTGTTACGTTATGTGAAGAGGAAATGTTACTTTTACTTAGAGAGTATCAGGAAATGGCGAAAAGCGGCGTATCAGTTTTAGAGCTTTTATGGTTTTTCTGTCAGTAGTTATTTTGCTGTATTTTAACTCCTTCACTCCTTCCTTAAACCAGTTAAACTGATGAATGGCTGTAACAGGTGATCAATGTAAACAAAATGTTCTTTCTGTTTTCTTTTTTTAGTGTGGACATTGCGATAAATCCTTCCTCAACTCCTCCTTCCTTCACAACCACATACAGCGCCGGCATCCTGACGAGCACCACTCGCGTAAGTCCATCGCGCGCTTCGAATATTTGTCACAGACGTCGATTTGGCCGACCGACGGACTGTTTTCAAACTTTGTGCTTCCAGAGCTGCAGTCCGACAGCGAGAAGAAATCTCAGATTGATAGTCTGAAAAAGGAGATTAGCAGTCTGAAGGATCAAATCACTCAGCAGCAACAGGATCTGCAGGCCAAAATTGCTCAGGTCTGATTGTTTTTGCTGTCCTTTAATTGCACAAACTGGGACTGTAAAAACAAGAGACAGCCGCCATGTTGTTTATTTTTTTTGATGTAGGAAAAGGAGCAGCAGTCGATGCACAAAGACCTGCTGAGGGACTTGGAGCGCTTCAAGGCGGAGGAGATGGCCCGCATGGACAAGAAGCTGGAAGACAGCAGGGACGGCATGCGCAGGGAGATGGAGTTCCTCTACAACCGAAACTTTCAGGCTCTCACCGTACGAGGAACCAAACCGCTCCGCTCGCTTCTGCTTCTTTTTACGACATCGTCTCAGTTGGAATTGTTCAAATTAACACGATTCTTCCTTTTGCCCAGGAAGCAAATCAGAATCAGACGGCCAAGCAGGAGAAACCAAGCAGCCCTGTCAACTCTCAAGCCCATCGACACTCTTACAATGACGTGCAGCTGCAAGCCATCCACAAGCTGGAGCAGCAGATGAAGAAACAGGTTAGCAACCAGAGAGGGAAAAAAAAGAGTCTTTTAACTCAGGTGACCGAACTTTACGCACCAAAATGTTTCAGCGGCCAACATTAGCGTCTTCTCTCCAATAAAATCGCCAACATAATACTGTCGTGAATTCTTTCTCCTTCACTTCAAAAACACAAAACCTTTCCAAGTATTTTTAGTCTTAATTTCTACTGCAAATGTCTTAGTTCACTTGAAATAAGACTAAACTAAAATACTTATAAGTTAGTTGAAACTAGTTGAAACTAACTTATAAGTAAGTTTTCAACAATACGCACAAGCCCGTTTTCGGTTAATAATTATTTAATACCGACATGAGAAATGTCTAGTTTGTTTGGCCTATAATTTTAAAAATCCAAACGAAGGAATTATTGACTCAAAACAAGTATTTATATCTTGTTAAAGAGTTACTGTAAGTTAGTTTTGTCTTAGTTCAATTGAACAGAAATATTTACGCTAGAAACTAGACTAAAATACTTGATAAGATTTTATGTTTTTGTAGCGTTTACCTGCACAGCAATAAATTAAACAGGTAATATTTTGATGAAACCAACATTAGTAAGAGATTTGTCAGAATGTTTACAGTCACTTAGCGTTTTGGGCCAATTATTTTCTAATATGTCGATTTGTAAAATGTTTTTTAGCTCATCTCCATCGACAAAAAATGTGAATTTTGTTTTAAAAACTTTATCCAGTGAAGTAAAAAGTCGCTGGTTATTAAAAAAAGAAAAACATTTTTTAAGGAATTATCTTTGTATTTTGTTGACGCCAACATTTCCCTCCTAGGACAAAAGGTGGGAGTCCAGAATCAAAGAGCTCAAGGCTCAACACGAGTCTGAAAAGAATCAGGTACACACCGTCATCAAAGCGTCTTCAGCAGAAACGAGTGGACTTGTAACACCCCTCTCCCAAACTCCCAACCGCTTTGCTTTGCAGTTGCTGAACGAGCTGAGCAAGATGCAGGCGTCCGTGACGGAGCACCAGGAGCAGAGCCAGCGGCTGCAGCAGGAGATGGACCGCAGGCTGCAGCAGGAGATGGACCGCAGGCTGCAGCAGGAGAGGGACCGCAGGCTGCAGGAGGAGATGGACCGTAGGCTGCAGCAGGAGATGGACCGCAGGCTGCAGGACAAGGCGCAGACCGTCAAGGCTCAAAGAGAGCAGGTGGCCTCCGCTTTCTGGCTCTCCGCTGCAATCGGAGATTATGTCGCCAGGGGAAGTGGGGAGGAGTGGTGGCCCTTGTTCAGGATATCCTGGATTTGAGCGTTGACGCATAATGATACTGTACACAGGAAGTGAATGCTGCTTTCCTGGAGGAGCTCCAGAAAGAGCTCCGAAATGACTGATGATTGATGTTGTTTCTAAGTGCTGTTAGCTCATAGGAAAAAAAAACAAATTCTCTGTTTGTCTACTGTGAGAAATAAGGAGGAATCGTGTTTAAAAAAATTCTTTATCTTCATAAAATTCCTTTTGTACTTTCGTTTCAATCCTATGTAAATTCATGACACAGAGGCTTTATTGTTTCTCATATTTTAGTTGACGGGTAACAGAAAAACTTAATTCAGTTAGAAAATTCCAATATTACATCAGATTGCTGAGAAAATGATATTTTAAACAGAAATTCCCTGCTTCTGAAAAGTGGATTCACTTCTGTGCGTCAGTGCTTGGTTCTTGTGCCAAGCATGAATTACTGCATCAGTGCGGCGTGACATGGTAGACCGCTAACCAGTTTAATATTTGTCGTATTTTGAGACACAACTTCTGATAACACAGCGACAAAAGCACTATATATTTTTTCTTTACATTCAAGTTTTTGCAAGAGCAAAATTTTAAGAAGTAAAAACTAAAGTTCCTTTTATTTTATAATGTCATTCCACAGGTGAGGAGTATTTCCTACAGTCCACCCACTACAGTGCAAGAAATACCAGGTAAGGATTCCTGTAAGGCTTTTTTTTTTTTCTTTAACTCATTAAAGATGTTTTTTGTATCTTTATTTTAAAAACAAAAATGCATGTTTTTGACACTAACCTTAAAATAAGTCTTCTAATCCCTCCTGTCTTCCAGTTGCTGCCAGCCCACCAGTCCCAGAACCCAAACCAAAGAAGGTCTCACTCGGTGAGTTAATCAGAACAACAAGCTTCTTTTTTTTAATCTGTCTACGTATGATCTGGCTGATGCTTCCCAAGCAGCCCAGTCTCCCGTCTGTAACCCCCCGTTTGTTCTGGCTCCCACTGCCTGTTCCCCTGAACGCTCAGAGGAGCCAGCCTCTGCTCTAAAGCTGGATCCCATACAGGAGTTGTCGGAAGAGGAGAAAGGTAAACGCGGGTCAGACTGACGGAAACCGGGGCGGCTGCATGACGCTGCATGAGTGCACCAGTCTCCTCGTGTGCCAAGAGAACTAAAAAAAAAAAAAAGACGAACAAACTTGGAATAAGAAAGACTTTTGATTCGTGATGAATTCTTATGTTTGTTGTCTGGTTGGTGGCTAAAGAGAAAACAAAAATTTGCGTCTAACCCCCCCTCATGGCATGGCTTCCTTCTGTATATCATTGATGCATGCATCATTTTGTACCCATTTTTATATATATTTTTTTTGTATTTTTTTGTTTGTTTTTGATTGCCTGTCTTCTCTTTTCCAGATTACAGCATCTCTGAGAAGAGAGTGCTGTCCAGTAAACATGTGACCGAAGCGCCTAAGAAAGCTAAGATGTCGCCTAGCGCTGTGAAAAAGAACCCCAGCATCAAGAAGGAGATGCGAGCCGAGCTGGAACGCTCCCTTACCAAGAAGCTGGAGAGCCTGGGGGTCAAGCCTGTACGAATAATCAACATTTCATTAACTTGTCCGAGTTACGTTTGATTTTCGATTAATGATTATCAATTTATAAAACCAGTCCCCTTCTTCTGTTCCTCTTCAGAACCAGAAAGGCTTGACGAACAAGGAGTACGGTTCCTTCCTCGCCAAGGTGCGTTTAAAGCAGGACGCCGTTGCAAAGACGATGCCCGACTACTGGCGCTGTTGGGAGGAGACCGCGAGCACGGTTCAGCTGAAGCTGGGCGGACAAGAGGAAGACGTCGAAGCTGCCCCGAGACCCAAACAGTCCCATTACGGTGAGTCGGCAACAAAAGCCTCTTAACTCCTGAGATCATCCCGACGCGTCGTCTCTTAACGCTCTTAACGGGTCGATGTGAAGTGATGCAGGTTCGGCCGCGCTCCAGCAGCCTGCCCTCCAGATCCAGCCAGGCGGTTCCTGCAGCAACCGTCACGCAGCCAAAGACTCCGCAGCCGACACCGAGGACCAAAGGCTTCATCCAGCTGAAGACGTCCACCTCCAACGTGAAGCCGATGTTCAGGATTAGCACGAGCAAGTACGGAGATGCTCATTTTCAGCTGTTTTTGACCCTTATTTTTTCTCAAAATTGACCAAATCGAAACATCTTTTTCTGCTTCTAAGAACCCCGCCGTTTAGTTCGGACGAAGACTCGCTAGACTCGCAGTCCGACCTGGATGAGGAGCAGCCAGACCGAGTCAATTCGTTAAATCTGACGCTTCAGATCAAACCTCCGGTTCTGTCCAGGCAGGGCGCAGTCAGCCAGTCGTCGTCCTCCTCTAAACCACAGCAGTCCCGTCACGGAGCCACGAAGGCGCAGAGCGACGACGACGACGAGGAGTGGTCAGATGTGAGCGATATGGCGGAAATTGACTTCAGGCATCTGCGCGGCTTCAAAAACTACAACAACAGTAATGATAAAGGAATCCACAGTAAAGGTTAGATGCACATCATCGTATCAGGTAGATTTACTTTGACTTCAGTTCTTGAGTCAGAGGAGTTGGAATTGTTCTGTTTGTCTCCAGATAAAGTAGCTGATTTGGCCAGAAAAGTAGAAGAGCACATATCAGAGAGACCAACAAAGAAGCCTGCAGGGGGCGTCAGCGTTTTTCCAGAGAGAAAGGACGAAGTTCAGGAGCTGTCGGTAAGAAGACAAGATTAGAAGCAACTAGTTTCCAGTGAACGTCAACCTGCAGAACCAAAGGAACGGGGTTTGTGTTGACAGTTGACAGATCTCGAGGAGAGCAGTGAATGGATGGTCTCCTCTCTGGAGGACAAACCGGGAGCATCTAAGCAAACGTCTTTCCGGGTCTCCGGTCCCCTGAGGAAGAGCCTGGACTCATCCAGCACCAGCGTCTGGGGGACGTCTACAGGAAAAGCCCCCAAATCAGGTCAGAGTCATTCCGACGGTCTGGCTTCCTCTGAACTCCAAACGTGTCGGTCCGTGTGTGATGCTGTAATTGCCGCTGTTGTGCCTGGCAGGTCCGACCGAAGCAGGAGCAGGAAGCACGCTGAAGAGCAGCCTGTGCTCCTTCAGTGACATCAGCGACTCAGAGGACATAAGCAATAAGTAGCATTAGCACTGCAGCAGATCAGGTAACGTAGTTAACATGAGGACCTCAGCCTCTCACTTCTCCAGCCAAAGAAAAGTTATTCTGCTTATTTATTCTATGGACTTTGTGATAAAAAGGGGAATAAAGCAATACCTTCCAGGAGGCTGTTCAGACAGTTCAAGACCAGAATCAAATTTTGATTAGAAAATAGGATTTATCTTGTTTTAACTACGGACTACTTTTTATTCTAAGGTACTCTTAATGCCTTGTGCCAATTCTAGTTTTCTTTTTGTCAGATTTCCATATATTTTCTTTTGTATGTTCAAATCGTCTTAGCCACCGAATGTTTTTGCAAAATATTGTACATTTTTATTAGGTTTTGTACATCAAATTTTGTATTAATTTACGTGTGATATTTATTCAAGCAATAAAGATGAGATTTTGAGCACTCAGGTCATCCTTCCACTCCCCATAGTTTAAATGGAGCCACTCCAGTTTTCTAAATTTAGTCTTTAATCAAATACTTGAAATGATTATCAGTGATTGGATAACAGCAAAAAAAAAAAAAAGTTTGCTGCGGACGGTAGCTTAAGAATCCTGTCTTTTACTGCTTATGTGAGCAACTAAAAACATTTGAATAAAAATAAATGTAGTCATGTATTTTTTTCATTTTTAAATAGCAATTATTTTACCTTTGCATCATTACTTTTTTGTAATAATCTGTTATGGTCTTGTATTGCATAGGATCAGGTGCACATTTTTCACTTGTGTTTTTCCAACATAAAACTTTATTTACAAGCAAAATATAAGAACACATTTCATCGTGAAAAATCTAATTTGTCAAGTTTCCTCAGTTCTGCCTTGCCACCAAATACCACATAAAATAAGGCTTTATTTTACATAGAAAATTAGACATTCAAATTTAAACCTCATTTTAAAGACAATACAGAAACAGAAGAATCTATGGAGTTGGCATTAAAATTAGGAATGAAAAATACTTTCATAATTACAGCAAACAGATTAAATAAAAGTATGACTTAATCAAGGGCGACTCGTCCTAAACCTGAGACTTCTGTTCAGAATACATTTGGTTTTTCCAGAAGCATATTCTCTGTTTGAAACGGTTTAAACTTTTAGGAAGCACTCAACCTTTCATCAAACTTTTCCTTTAGAAACTATCCGGGCGGTAGAAATGTCATTTTATCCAGAAAGTAGAAATTGTATTTCTCTTTAAGTTCTTTAAAAAATGTAACTTCTTCAAACAGACGGCACCGTGAATCCACAGAATCCGCTCTGTTTTGAGTTTTTAGCTCACACGAAGGTGTCCCGGTTCTCGATGGGAGTGGTTCTTCTTGTCCCTCTGGTTGTTTGACTCCTCCCATCTGAATAATACAGCGGCGGCACCAGCGTCACTCTGGACGACGACGGCGGCCGCATGTACGCCCGTCTGGTGCGGACAGTAGCATAAGAAGCCGGCCTTCGTGGGCCTTTTGATGAACTGTAATGGAAAACAGAGACACAAAACATGTCACCCAGCCTCGTTGTTATCATTTTCGATCTGAAATGACACTCTATTTTAATATTTGGAAGTCTGGGCAACATGGACTGAACTGCTTCATTTTACGACGACATATTAGGGCCATTGTAGATAAAACAAACAGTTAAAGATGAGCACATTTCCACCAAAAAACTAAGACATTTTAAGATCAGTCTCAGAACTTTTTTGGGGGGGAAAAAAGTAACAATTTCCCACTTTTAAAATTCAGAAATTTCTAAGTTCTTTTTTTTTCTAAAAAAGCCTGGAAATGTAAAAACTCACAAATTGAGATTTAGGTTGGGTTTTTTGCGGAAATTGACTCCCTTTTCCCCCCCGTATCTTCAATGGCCCTGATACACGTCGTTTCGTTAGCTTTCTCCACTGCTGTTCCTAAAACTCCGGTCAGACCACAAAAACTACGTCGTCGTTCGCAACTTCAACATGTTTGCCAGTCGAAATTCTACCAGAGGAATCAAAGTCAATGGGAGCAAGCTCTGATGGATCTATGACATGATATGAGAATCAAAGCGACTAGCATAAGAACACAATGGCTGCAATTGACCTTTTTGGTAGGCCTTCTTTTCCAGAAAAGTAAGTGAGCACCGTTCCCCCACTAATGAGCAGGATGGATCCTCCCCAGCCAATGAAAACAGCAGCACCCAGTTCAAATCTGGACGGGAAGACACAACTCATTGAAATCTGTTTTATTTAGTAATATTCTAATGAAGCTTTTAGTATTGCTCACTTCTGGTCTTTAAAGTTTGGATCCACAAACTGGGTTACGACTCTGTTAGCCCACCAGGAGTATGTTATCATCCCACAGAAACCTGCAGAAAAAAAGTATACGCTTTTTTTAAAATGTAAGTTTTATCATTTAAAAAAAAGAAAATGGAAGAAATCTGAACACTTTAAAATTATTTTTTTCACCTGAAACTAAGTAGGTTATACCACCAGAAAACGTCACCCTTGCGTTGGTGATCTCCGTCCCGCCGATTTTCGTGCATTTCATCCCGATGAGCGTGAGGACGCCTCCAAAGAATCCTGTGATCACGGCGGAGACCGCCAGTGCTCTGAGCGCGTGCAGGTACACTAAAGCAGAAGTAAAATTAGCAACAGCTGCTTTTGGAAATGAAGTACAACCATTTATATATTTATTTTTTTTCAAAAATAAAGGAAAAGTCAGTTGTGGAGTTTTCAGCGCCTTACCAGGCAGGGCCAACATGGACGGGTAGTCCTTGCAGTCGGAGACCCCCGTCGTGTCCGAGATGCAGTCTCTCCACAGGTTGGAGTAGTAGTTGGCGGTTGTCAGCACGATGCTGCCCACTTCAGAGAACGTCCAGTACTCGGTGGGAAGAGTGGAGCACACCAGGATCCAGCCGCACAGGCTGGTCACAAAGCAGCCGATCTCCACGTACATAATTACCATCCTGTACTCCATGGTCGGCGCAGATTCTCAACTAAAAACGGAAATAATAATGTCTCGCCGTGGGAACCAGGACTGAAGGTCCCCTCTGCGTTATACCTGCAGAGCGGAGAGGTAATAGACCCATAATGCTTTGGGCTGTGTCTCATCTTATCTTTGAGATAGTTTTGCCAAGTAAGCATCCTTCATGTTCCCAGCTGGGTGAAGGGATTATATTACACCACTCCTCTACAGCCACCCTTACAGGCCTATAACAGCCTATTTGCGGATAGAAAAAAGGAGCACATTTCTGCAAAAACTCAGACATTTTCTAGAAAAAAACCCCTGAATTTTGAAAAAAAAAAGGTGGAAAATTTTTTACTTTGAAATTGTTTTAGTCTCACATGATTCAGATCACACATATAAAAATGTTAAAAATCATAGAAAATACAATATGGAGTAAAAACAAAACATTTACTAACTTGTAAAAGATATCTAGACTAACCCATTTAAGCTAAATGGAGGTTGGAGGACCTTAAGCTGCTTAAACATATCTCGGCATCTCTTGGGATTTGACTAGGCCACTCGTTAATCTTTGCTCTTATTTGAGTGTTTCAGATCACTTTACTGTTGCGTAACTCAATAAAACTGTTTATACAGCAGTAATCAATATCAATTAATTGATGTAGCCGTACAAAATTTTTTGTATGAAAACTCTTGTCTAGTTTTTTTTTTTTTCCCCCGAAAATTAAAATGTGCTTGTATCTAAAGCAAAACTTTGTCAACCAAATTCAAAAGTTAAACATGGGAGTGGCAGCGTTATGCTGTGGGCGTCATGCTGTATCATGATTCAGATGGAGGCTGTAGAATTCTTGAGACCTCAAGTTTGTAGTTTTGGCTCTGGACTTAGTCAAACTCGGCGCAATTTTGTTACGCAACGACATTGCCGGCCATCTTGTAAGAAAATATTCCTCAATTTGCTGACGTGGTCTTCATTCTGTCCGCAGCGAAGAGCATAATGTGAAACCTTTTACAGTTTTGTTTTTATCTTAAAGGTAAGTAAACGAACCTCTATGGGCGGAAAACTGCATGCAGTTACGCAGTGAATTGTGCGGCCAAGCAACAGGAGAAGACTCCCCACCAAACCGAGGTAGAGGGGCGGTCCGATCTCATAGCTGAGGAGACGTGATTGACAAGTACTTTTGTTCATAATCTTGATGTTTTTATCTAACATGGCACCCTTCCTCAGTTTTGATTAATCTGCTTTGTTGTGTAAAAGAGCTGAAGTCACTTTGTTTATGTGCAAACAGTAACCAGCCCCGTCTGAGATGCCTGGTGGAGGAGGAAGAGAGGGAAAAACGAGACAAACCAGTGAGTAGGAGTTTTCTTTTCACAACAGCAGCTTGAGCTCTCGAGAACTGATCCCTCTTACAGCCCAGCAGCTGGACCGCCCACGCTCCCATCAGCATCCCGTCCTTGGTCCTATCCACATACTCTCCATCCCAAAAACCAAGAGCCGGAGTAATCCGAGGCAGAGCCCAATCTCAACAGACCCCTCACTGCCTGGATGTATCCTGGAAAAACCACCCCCCAAAAAACAGTAAAATATTCCCAAATGAACAAAACTGGTTATTTATTACTTTTTTATGTCTATAAATATATATTGTACCCACGTTTGACTTTCAAATACTTATATAAAAAGTGGATTATGCTTTAATATTTTGTGTGTCGTAAAATTATCCGTTCTTAACCACACAGTAGGATATATAAAAAAAAAAACCTTTTATAATATAACAATAATAATAAAACCACAGATGAATTTTCTTTTCTGAGTCTGTATGGACATTTGCTTGAATTTCTGAATGACAGTAAAAGAGAGCTTTGTTTATTGTCAACAAACACTTATATCAATCTTTAGACTTTGTTACTACAAAACATTCACTTGTAAAGTTTGTCACATTCAGTTTCAACAGGTGTAATTTTCATAAGGGTAACTTATTTACTGGTTTTCAATTGGGGTTATGTGGAATAGTTATCAGCAGTCAGTGTAAAATCTTTGTGAGATTTTCAAATAAAACGTTTTCAGCCAAAACAAAAATTATTTACAGCACAAATACAATCTATTGTTAAAATTTCCCCAAGAAACAAACAAAACAAAAAAATTTAATAATATGCAGATTTTGAACATACATGTTTTCAATTATAAAGAGGCTATTATTGAATTTCTTGACCTTATTATTCAGCTTGGATCTTGTAATAAGAAGTGGAATTTGTTATGTTGGCAATTTCCATGCTGGCAGCAGTCAAACATGTGCTAATGTAGCTAGCCAAATTAGCTAGTTTGGCTACAGCTAACTAGCTTTTACGCTTGAATTAACCCTTTGATTTATTGTTGTTGTTTTTTTAAAGCTACCAGATGTTTCAGATTACAAATACATGGTTATTGCATTAAAATAAAACTCAACTTGTCAAAGACAATTACTTGACATAAAACGGCTAACATTCAAAAGCTAATGATTCAGTTAGCTTGCATCTGGTAACTTAATCAGAATTTGGCTTTATGTCAGACACATTGACAGATTTGTTTACGTAGTGATTTTGACGTCGACATTTTAATTTATCAGTTCAAATGTAGGCGTTTTTGACAAACGGCGTAGTTCCGCTTCTCAAACTGCCAGACAGCGAGGTCACTGTGCGGCTGCTCCGACTGCTGCCGCTGCTCCGACTGCTGCTCCTCGATCCCGACAAAGAAGACCGGCTGGACTCCAAGGACAGGCTTGACTGAAACTCGGATCCTGATCTGGATCCCGAACCATATTCGGAGGTTCCGTTTGATCTGGGGGTGCGACCCGACCTGGCAGTACGCCCAGATTGGGAGGTGTGTGTCGACAAGGAGGACACATCCGAACGCTCGGACCGGGACGACAGCTCAGAGATGGATGACAGTTTGGTATTGGAGGTGACCTCTGACACGGCAGTAGAAGCTGTGGTGGGTTTGTTTTTCTCCAGGTCTGGCTGTGGTTTTACCTTAATCACCCTAAACAAACAAACATTTTAATAAGTAAAACTGGAAAATGAGCTGTTACCTGTAATCTTTTAACACATCGCTCTATCAGTTTGTTACTTTGAACATGACAAAACATGAAACATTTTAAGGAGCATGGCTGTCTTTGAAGGCACAAAATTCTGACCCAAGTATTATTTACTAAAATCCCGAAACATGTGCCCACTGAAGTTGTTTTATCGTTTATCGTCTGTGGAAGTAAGTACTGTAGTGTCACTTCAGTTTGGTTGCCCAATAGCAGGTAATGACTCCATTACTGACCTTTCACCTCTTCCACAGAGCGGCGTGCATACGGACCACAGATAGAAAAAACCACCAGTCATGTGAAAGGCCGAGCCCACCCAGCCAAGGAACAACGGAGTGCCAAGGCCGTAACTGAAAACGATTACATAAATACCGTGCAAGATTAATACACAAAGATTTTACCTGTGTTAAAAAGATAACAGATTTACAATGAAAAGAAAGTGATGGCTTCAAAGGTCAGGCGGTCAACATGCATGTTTGTTTGATTAACTTACTCGAGTCCAGTCAGGCCGGAATCGAAGTTTTTGATCATGACGTACTCTGAATACACGGCATACCCACATGTGGACAATGCACCTGAGAGAAAATCATGTTTAAAAATATTAACGGAGAATCCAGTCGACACACTTTGTTACATTCCTTATAATGGTTAGGTTTAGTAGATATCGTAAAGTTTCTCATTTTGGCATCCAGGAAAAACTCTTTTCATTTGGAAAAACGTATGAAGGGGGGACATGATTTAAAGCAATATAATAAAACGTGGAAATTACTAAGGACCAGGATTTATTAAATCATGTATATTTTGATTTAAAAAATCAAACATTTACCACTGATGATGTGGCACAATCCACCTATATAGATCTTCTTGTACTTTGAAGGGTCTTTTCCCCCAATACGGGTGCATTCCATACCCAACAGGCTGAGTACGAACCCCAGCATACCCAGAGAAAGAGCTCCCATCAGTAGGCCTCGCACTATTTGAACGTGCCCTTCAATCACCAAGACACACATTTATATGAGCAGATTTACAAACAAAGTGGTTACAGATCGAAGTACATGACTATGTGTTTACTTACCTTCCACAGACCAGAGCGCAGGGAAATCATAGCAATTACTGACTGCAGTTGAATCGGTGAAGCATTTTCTCCATAAGCTGGACCAGTGCCATGCCACTTTGATGATGGACGAACCACCCATACCACCAACTGAGGCGATCTTCCAGCCCTCCATGGCCATAGTGCAGGCCACAAAGATCCAGCCTAACACTGTCATTAAAAACCCCCAGATTTGGACCACTCTGATCTTCATCTTTCGGCCTATGCAGGTGGGTTCTCCTCTCGATTTCTCATCCAACAATGTTTACTGTCTCCAATGTAAAGCCAGATGTGGGGTCGAACTCCTACCCAACTCCTTTCTTCAAAGAAAGTCGAGCAGGTGAATCGGTCTGATGCTGTGCAGAAGGAGTGTCTACCAGATCAGGTGTTTCGTAGAATGTGGGTGGGAGACAGAATTCGCTCTGGTTCCCAGAAGCCACTGCTGAAAACTGCCAGATTAGAATCTAGACTAAAACCACTTAACCAAGCAAATATCAGGTTACACAGGACTTCATGCATCCACTCATGTTTCTCACAGATTCAGGAATATGTGCAAAATAAGACAGAATAAATAATGAAATAATTTTGACTTAAAACGTAGCAACTATGACTGAAAATGGTGAATATCAATATGCCAAACTGCCGTAGGGTCTTTGTACTTTTATATTCCTTATTATATCCCTCTTGTGGTTTCATGTTTTGTCACACAAAAAATAATGTTTGAGCACTTTAAGCAAATTTTTAATGTCAGAAATTACCAGAGTACATACAAAATGCAGTTTTTAACTAACCTGGCCCAGAATAAAGTTAATATACTCCTTTTAAATCAAAAGCTTCCTATTATTAACCACGTTTGTGGCTGAAGTCTAGTTAAAATGTGGCCTTAAATCAGATTGAAATGACCTAAAACGCAGCATTAATTCTCAAAACCTCTTCATTGCAGCTGATTTCTGTCATAAAATACCGGCACAACCTTTCAATTTCAACTTCACTTTTTGACACTTAACTTAGCACCAAGCATCTCTCCTCAAGCATACGTCTTAGTGTTTTTGTTTTTCGACTCCATCTTCTGTTTGATGCGACCATAAACCGTATGTTTCAGTTGTTGTTTCTACATGAAGTATGTAAAAGCGCGACTGGTATGAGTTGAGCTGCTTGAAGCATCGCTCTCGATTGTGCCTTGGGCTGTAAGCTGTTGGTTATTGGTCATTTCACCAGGTACGCACTGTGCCATGGTTCCCAGAAATACACCAAAGGGTCTTTGTGCTGTTCTAATTACAGGTAAATCCAAGATAATGAGTGTTCCCGGGAGCAATGAATGTTCTCATAGCAGAGATGAAAGAACTGTTCTTTGCTACTAGTTCCAGTTGGCTTTTGATGCAAGTTATTCTAGTGATTTATTAAAAATGAACAACTGCTCAGGTAGCCCTTCTTATTTATTTTTTTTAATCTTCTGGCTTCGTACAGAAGGTCTGGACTCTCGCCTAGTGAGAAACGATTGTTTCCTGGAAGCCGTGGACTCTGTTGAAGTTGAGATTTGTCCGTGATGTGTGTAATGCTCCAGCTCGACACAATGAAGCTTACCGAAAATTCATAAAAGCTTACAAAGTATTTTTCTTCAATATTTCTGAAATTGATCTAAAAATGTGAGTTTTTTGGCAGCAATTTTATTCTATCTACAATGGCCTTAGATATGTGCTTCTGTTATTGAGTTATTTCATAAAATATGGAAATCTATGCAGTTAACTTAAGAAGTAAGAGAGTTCACTTTGCTTCACACATAAGCGTTTCTTATGTGTTTCCTCGGCTCTCGTGGCTCCATTTGCAGACTGTTTGCCCTCTTGTTGTGTGTCGTCCCGAATGACGGTGCTCCTGTGTACAAGTATTTGCCTCTGCAAAAATTAGAAATCTATTTAAAAATGTGATTAGATATACTACCATATTTGCAAAGCTTAAAAATAATGCTGATCTTAAGCTGAAGCTTTCAGAAAGGGAGAGGCACAATAGAAGGCCACCTAAAATACAAAGCACGGATCCAGACCAGCCGACGAAGAGAGCCGCCCCCAGTTCAAACCTGCGTAGGGAAAAAAACTCAATTCTGACCAACAGGTTCATGGGAATCTTTGGGTGAAATGTTTTACGATCTTGGATACATACTTCTGTGCAACGAACATAGGGTCGAAGAAGTCTGTTATGATCCTACGAGCATATATGGAACATGCAGTCATGCAGCAGATCCCTGTTCAGACAACATTCATTAATTTCCAAAGGAAGTTTGTGTATTCTGGTTGATTTCTAACTCATATGTCAAAACTCGCCACTGAGAACAAAGTGGAGGCCCGACAGAACGGTCAGACGAGCCTTGGTGGTGTCCGAGCCCCCTATTTTTGTGCGCTTCATTTCCAGCAATGCCAAAGTGGCACCGAAGAAATCCAGGCACACGGCAGCGATCATCAAACCCCGACACACCTGGATATACACTGTAAGTGGAGAATAAAAAGGAATATTTGCGTCTTTACAATACCATCCTATCGACGTCTTCAACAAATGTTTAATAAAATGTTTAGACGAAACAATCGGACATACTTGGAATATTTCCCTCATTCCACCAAAAAATTGTGACATTTAAGCATAAGTACTCACTCCCATTGTAGATGCATTCTCAAATAAAATTCCTGCCAAAACTGCTTCAACAAAAATATTAAAGCCCAGTAATAAAACCTTAGTGAATTATTTGTTTAAAAGTTAACACGAAAATACATTTACAGGAACGACTAAAAGTATGTTGATATATTAGTAAAAACTACTCAAATCTGCTATTGTATGAGGTTGATATTTATGTTTGTACCCTTTGAAAGATACATTTAAAGGCCGTTCATGTTTCAGACTGGCAAGTAATGGTGCTGTCTCAATCTTAGTATATTCTGTATGTTTGTATTGTATGGCCTTTGTTTATTGTTGCAACTTATGATGAAAATATTAAGCTCACAATCCATTTTCCCTGTTGCTGATTTACACAAGTACACAATGCTATACCTCAATATGGTCTTGGCTTCTAGCAGTCACAAAGTTTAAACATCCACCAACTCACCGTCCAGAGCCAGCATCGAGGGGAAGTCTTTGCAGTTGGACAACCCCCTGGAATCAGTCACACACGTTTTCCACAGATTAGACCAGAACGTTGCTGTCGTGATAACCGTCCCATCCACGGACGACACCTTCCAGTAGTCCGTGGGCACTGTGGATGATACCAAGATCCACCCAGACATGGTTAGAAGAAAGGCAACGATCTCCGTTACCATGTTGCCCATTTTTTCCACACTGGATTTGGTTCAGAGTGAGATCTTTTCCTCAGGAGAGATTGGAGAGAAAGTGGGTTGGTCTGAATAGGAGAGGTATGTTGAAGTTGGCAGTTGTGCAGAATTTTGCTTCTACTTCACCTGCCCAGCCTGGGAGGCCTTGGTGAACAGCCAGAGATAATGAAATGTATTCAGGAAGTGTTGTGGATGGATCTGCTCTGATTCATTACTTTAGATCCATAATCTCTGCAAGGGGAATGTGAGGTTAGTCTTTAATTAAGAAAAACTAAAATGTTTTTAATTGACAGGGGGAACTACAAGGAGTCGAAAATAGGACATGACTGGGAGTCAACAGCTTTGTCCACAGTGTTTCTTCTCTTAAGAGGAGTATGGTTGCTTCTTGATCATAACTAATCAAAATTTTAATTTCTAGACTTTGTTTTCTCCCTTGAGCAAAACATCTCTTACTGCATAATAGCGCCATCATGTGGCAGAAAGAAGAAACCGTTTTTACTGTTCTCTCATGGTTACATGTGAGACAGTCAGGACTCTTTGCTCTAAAACGCTAAATATGAAGTAACAATTGGCTACATCTGGGAATCCTGAACCACCTAACATCTTAAAATACTGAGGAGGAGCAGCATCTGGTGAGCATCCACTAGATGGCGGTGTTTCTCACCTAATTGTGGAGATTGGCTAGACTTTTCTTTGATTTTTTTTTTTTTTTTTTACTGAAAAGCGTGAAAAACTTTTGGGGATCTCAACAATCCTTCAATTTTTCTAGTATTGGATGTTTAAACCTTGGAGTGGCCGGATGTTTTGTTCTATACAAGTTTAACTTCACAGATGATTATCTATTATTGATCTTCTATCAGTGCAGGAATGATATGCAGCTGTTTAATTTTAACAACAGCGTTGGACTTTGAGCTCAGATGGGGTGGGGGAACATGAAGAGTAGTGTGAGTAGTATGGAAGTCTGAGACAGACTGAAAATTAAAGACCTGTGTGAAATTTATAAGGAGGAGGTGGATGTGTTGGCACAGGTCCCACTCGTATTCCGTACTCAGGTCGAGGTGACTCAGCATTTTAGGATCTGCAATAATCTGGTGCCAGAAAACATCCCATATTTGAGTGCTGACCTGATTTTGAGCAGTTCAAAGAAAAGATAAGTCCTCCTAATCTTGGTTCATTCCAGAGAAGGAAACATTTTAATTAACAGAAACATTATTAAGACGCTAGCGGCTCCTCTCCAGGCTACCTGTTTTATAAGCGCTCATCAGACAGTGTCTGGGGTCATAAACTGGGAACAGGTAGAACCTTTGCAGGGGAAGAATTCCAGGAAATCCAAGCTCAGCTATTTTTACTGTCAGTAAATGGCACAGAGGCAGGTGCTGTGAGTGTCTTTATGAAATCTCTAGATAGTTAAACCCTCAGACGTACGTTACCATGGCTGCTGTTGCTGGGATGTTTCCGAAAGGCCTCTTGGTTAATCCTGTAAAGCAGCCAATTCAAAGGGAAACAGCTGGTACAGGTGGTTTATGTGATATTGTATGCTGATCATCACGATCATCTGATAACTTTGGGTAGGAAAATTGTCAATTGGTAACGACAGCATTGGTTTTGTTTCTACAGTATTTAGTATCAAAAGCCAATATTGCTTATCACTCCCTAAACAAGGATTTGAATTTGCTTGTGTTGCTTCTCGTGATTAAATAAAGGATACATACATTAAGTGCAAAATAGAGAAACATAATGTTGTATGACCTGGTGCATGACTGATTTTTACAGAGACCAGTAAAGACAGTGTTGCAGTCACCTAATCTGCGGAAACTAAAAGGCATGCACTAGTCTTTCTGTGGCCGGTGTTGATGAAATCCTTTATTCTGGCAATGTTTTTAAGTAAGCTGATTCGGTAACAGAGATTTTGTGCTTGTGAACTTCCAGACCCAAGACAGGCTCCTTGCATTCTCTGTGGTTTTTAACCCAATTGACTCTTGCCGTGTTCTGATCTTAAGCCATGGATTTTGGGACCGTAAACAATAACTTCTGTTATATTTGTGTTGAATAAAAAAAAAAATAAAAGCATTCATTTGTTGACGTTACGGGAACATTCGGTGAGTTCAGTGTATTAGGGTCATACATTGACACCACAAAATAAAGTTGTGTGTCATCAGCATCAAAAGTATATGCCCTGTTCTTGTGTAGCTCTTTATTAAAGTCCAGAGGACTTCAAAGCACTTCTGTTTTTTCCAAAGGCCTTTGCCAAAAGTAGGAGATTGGATGTTTGTTTGTGTTTACATGCTGATGCATCTTCATGTGTTTTCTATAAAACATGTTTATCGCTCCTGTTCTAAAAGCTGTTTAACTAAAACTCGACGGTCAGTAAGAAGGCAGCAAGGTGTTGATTTCATTGTAACTCTTGGTTAAACATGTATATTTCCTCACAAATATGATAGGAGATGAAGGTTTCATCTGTGAGTGATTGAGGAACAGAGCACATGTCTTTAGTGTTGAGAACAGCGTGGGAAAGCTGTACTTATCCACTGGCCGTTATTCTTTGAATAATCTCCCGCTGTCTTCTCTCCTTTGGCCTTTCTCCTAGTCAGTGCTAGCTAAACATCGACAGGAGGAAAACGTGAGTCATGGAGCCTTGGCCATTCTGCTTTGTAACGGTGACGGTATCATTGTTTATCTCAGCACCATGCGAGTGAGTTGCTTCAGAAGATTCCTTGAGTACGATAGCAGCAATAGGAGGCTGAAGGGAGTGCCATGCTGGGAAGTAACCCAGCAGGAAACACCTGTGGAGAGTCAAGGAGCTTCTCTCAAATGCAGGCTCCCTCTGTTTATGCACAGGATATCCTCTCTGTGTGGACAGCATGCCTTGGGGGTCTTTCTGTATCAAACCAAGGAGTGAGAAAATAAAAGGAAGTTTCTCCACTGTGGAAAGTTGAGGGGAAAACTCCTCACTACCTTATTTCAGTCCTCTCACGTGACAATTGGGGTATGAGTTACCTTCTAAAAAGTCCTATGAGCATTGAACTGTCATCGTGATGTAAACATACAGTGAGACATACCATGTGACAGAAATAAAGGAACTTGAACTTATGCTGACTCATAAAAATGTGATTTTAACGAATGGACCACTGGAGATTTATTTGGACATCTTTAACTTATTGTAAGTCTGGTATAAAGTACCCTGCATAATTTATTTGTTCCCCATTTAAACATGTTAATACCTCAGACCTCATTGATTTATATTGGACATTTATTTAGACTTAGACTTAGACTTGACTTTATTGATCCCTTGGGAAGACTCCCTCAGGAAATTATAGTTACCAGCAGCTCACAGGCAAAAATGTGGCACACAGTAAGCATACATAAAAGAATACAAAAAAATACAAATTAAATACAAAACAAAGAATATAAATACAACACAAAAGGAAATTATAGCAATTTGGTGGATAGATTGACCAGTGATATGGTATGGCCTGATAAATATGGAGTTCACATTTGTAGAAAAACTACTCCTTCTTCCCTCTGTCCTGTGTCACCTCCGACCCCCAGTGAGGAGTTGTACAGTCTGAAGGCGTGGGGGACAAAGGAGTTCTTGAATCTATTGGTCCGGCACTTGGGAAGCAGCAGTCTGTCACTGAACAGGCTCCTCTGGCTGCTGATGACGGCGTGTAGAGGGTGGCTGCTATCGTCCATGATGTCCAGCAGTTTGTTCAGTGTCCTCGCCTCTGCCACCGTCACCAGAGAGTCCAGCTTCATGCCGACCACAGAGCCGGCACGCCTGATCAGTTTGTCCAGTCTGGACGTTCCTTCTTGGATGTGCTGCCTCCCCAGCACACCACGGTGTAGAAGAGGACACTGGCGATCACTGACTGGTAGAACATCCACAGCAGTTTGCTGCAGATGTTAAAGGACCGCAGTCTCCTCAGGAAGTACATCCTGCTCTGCACCTTCCCGTACAGGTGGCTGGTATGTTTTGACCAATCCAGTTTACTGTCCAGCCACAGCCTTAGGTACTTGTAGGAGCCCATGACCTCAACCTCCGTTCCCTCTAGTACGACTGGTCTCGGCTTTGGTCTGGACCTCCCAAAGTCTATAACCAGCTCCTTCGTCTTAGAGGTGTTGAGTTCCAGGTGGTTTGTGTGGCACCAGAGAGCAAAGTCCCTCACCAGACAGCGATATTCCTCCTCTCCGTCGTCCCTGATACATCCGACTATGGGTGTGTCATCAGCATACTTCTGTATGTGACACAGCTCCGAGTTGTAGTGGAAGTCAGAGGAGTACAGGGTGAAGAGAAGAGGGGCCAGCACTGTGCCCTGAGGGGCTCCTGTGCTGCTGACCACAGTGTCAGACACGGTGTCCTTTAGCCTGACATACTGTGGCCTGTTGGTGAGGTAACTATGGATCCAGGTGACCAGGTGCTGGTCCACTCCCATGCTGTTTAGTTTGTCCTGGAGCAGAAGGGGCTGGATTGTATTAAAGGCACTGGAGAAGTCCAAGAAAAGGATCCTCACTGTGCCACTGCCCTTATCCAGGTGGGAGTGGGCCCGGTGCAGCAGGTAGAGGATGGCATCCACACAACATCTGCCTGGTAGGCGAATTGCAAGAGGTCCTGATGTTCCACCTGAGGTCTGAGGAGGCCGAGGAAGAGCCGCTCCAACGTCTTCATCAGGTGTGAAGTGAGTGCCACGGGCCGAAAGTCATTCAGCTCGCTGGGCCTGTTCTTCTTGGGCACTGGGACGATGCAGGATGTCTTCCAGAGGGTGGGCACTTCCCTTAGCTGCAGGCTGAGGTTGAAGATCCGCTGTAGTGGCTCTCCCAGTTCAGCAGCGCAGGTCTTCAGCAGCCTTGGACACACCTGGTCCGGCCCTGCTGCTTTCCTGGGCTTGAGCTTCCTCAGCTGTTCTCTGACCTGGTCTGTGGTGATGTGGGGTGGAGGTTGTGCTGAGGTGTGGGGGGGTTGTCAGTGTTTTGTTGTCTGTGGGGAGGTGTGGTAAGGAGCAGAGGTGGCTGCAGTGAGAGAGGGGGTTGGGGGCGCACAGACTGGTTGAACCTGTTGAAGAAGTTGTTCAGTTCGTTTGCCCTCTCCATTGTTCCCCCAACGACTCTGGTCTTTGTGTTGAGGCCAGTGATGGTCCTCACACCTTCCCAGACCTCCCTCATGTTGTTCTCTCTCAGCTTCTGCTCCACCTTTCTCCTGTAGCTGTCTTTTGCTTCCCTCACACACTGCTTCACCTCCTGCTGTGCTGCCTTCATGGCCTCCCTGTCTCCTCTCCTGAAGGCAACCTTCTTCTTGTTGAGGACAGTTTTGACTTCCCGCGTTATTTTCTTTTACATTTTATCTCCTAAATAAAATTATTTGCAAAATATTTTAAATTCACAACAATGTACTACTGTATATGTAATTTATGTACATCACATAAACTACTTAGAAAATTCATTGAAGTCTTGGATTGTGATGTCACAAAAATGTGGATGAACTGAATTTCAAATGTATTCTAAAACTGTTATTTTTGAGATATTTAATTATTTTTAACCAATCTTTAAAGACAAATGTATAAGCGGAAATATTTTAGATATATTCTAAGTAAAAATTATATGTAGGTAAACTGTCGAAAAGCACCGTGAACAACCAGCCAATAGCATAGCAGGAATGTTTTTCTGGCCAATCAGGTGTATTGAGGGCGGGGCTAAAGGGAGTTTTTTCCGTTTCTTTCATTTCTCTTCAGCGCCTTAGGCCGGACGTAAAGGTTTACGTAAACTCACATTCGGGGGGAGCCTTGCCCTCGTGTAACATGCATGTCCTACAAAGTTATAACACGTAACCGGGAGCTGCAGTTTTGAAAAGCGGGGAGACGCAGCGAAACCTCCCGGTTAGTCATGGAGAAAGTCCGGAAAGATGGCAAGAAGAACCCGGCGGCGACGGCGAACATTCTGTCCAAGATATTCTTCTGGTGAGTGGGCGCTGAGCGCTACCTGTGCTGAACCGGCTGGTTTTTATCGGGAGGAATTTCGCGGGGAGTTTAAAAGTGGACTCGGTTTGGGTAGGAAGTGTGACTTTCACTGTTTCGTTTCACACAAAGTTAGTCTGACGGGACAACGTCATGCACGAGCTGGAGGAAACAACCGGGCATGTGCGACAAATCAATATCATTTACGTCTAGTTCCAGCGCAGGTGTTTTAGATTATGCAGCTAAACCTAACGTCCTGTAAACTATTGCATGACGGTGTTTTCACATTTTATAAAACTTTGTGTGTTTTTAAATAAACTTTTAGGATGTATTTTTCCCTTTTCAGTACGTAAAACGCTTTTAAACCAAACAACAGTCTGAATCACCACAGGATTGTTTTACACACAGACATTCAAAATCCATTTTTATTACACTATTTATTTGTCTGGTTTGAATTATTTTGTGCCTGATTGATGCCAAAAAAATCTGTTTTGATCATTCTAAGAATTTGCACATTGAAAATTTGAACAAATAGTTACAGCATAGTTGTAAAACAAAAAACAAACAAACATGTCACTCTGAAAGATCCTCTCTGATTTTAGAAAACTCTTCTTTCAATTGAAGAGCAGGACGTTTCCCTCACCTCTGGAAATCTCCTCTGTCTGGGTCATATATCAGCTGACCCTTAAGAAAAAGGTCTAGTGCAAGAATGCACACAGTCTGGGTCGGGTTTTCCAAACAGAGAGTGACACGGTTTGGGAAGTTTCAAGCTCTTGATTTGCTGTGTAAAATTATCTCAATTCCAAAATACGAGCATTAAAGTGTCATTCATCTCCTGGCCAAACACTATGAAAAACACACAAACCTTTCTTGCTTATTATATGGTAGTCTGAGTCATTTTTCCTGTTTGTGCCCTGAGGTCTGCCTCCATCAGATTAGCTGAATCTGTTTCACCAACATTTTCCAGTAATGTTTACAATCTTTAGTAATGGCTGACTAATCTTTAGTCATGGCTGACTTTGATGGGTTTTGCATCCATTTCCAAGACTGTGTGGATCTAATCTGCTGAATGAAATCATGAAATCCTTTTCCTCTCTTCATCAGGTGGCTGAACCCTCTGTTCAGGATCGGCTACAAGCGCAGGTTGGAGGAGGAAGACATGTATGAAGTGCTCCATGAGGACAGGTCAGAGGTGCTGGGAAAAGAGCTGCAGAGGTACACAAACTGCACGAATAAAGGCCTTAAAATATCTTAAGATCAGTTTTTTTCTTTTTTTTCTTCTTCTTTTTTTACATTTTGTCTTGACAAGACTATATAATCTTGTATTTTTTGCGTTTTTATTGGACATTTCTGGCAGGCAAGAGCGTTAGACACCCTCCAGACTATTGGATCTACCACTCGCTAGTTGCTAATACACGCTTGCTAGTGCAAATGTAACGACAGAGTTCATTCACTTCTGTAAATATTTATTACCTTTACAGAATAAAGGTAATAATTATTACCTTTATTCTGAAGGTAATATACCAGTTTTTTGCTTTTCCAACAGAAAGCAAAAAACTGTCAAAAACGTCCAAATCCTGTTTATTTCTTAACGTAATAAGATAAATGGAGATATTTGCTTTAATATATTCAGCTTCAACTGGTGTTTGTTCAAAATGTTACTTTGCTGCTTGGGTATTATTTGACTTCCTGTGGCCAAATATTGAGCTTCTTAAAAGCGTTTATCATTTGATAAATGAGCTTTAAGAGTTATCCTTTAAAACCTGCGATTTCTGATCTCAGGCATCTGTTTGTCTAGCCTGTTAAAATGTCCTACGGTTAGTTGTCGGAGATAAGATGAAGGAAATATCAGCCGTGTTACGATGATGATGATATGTGGGTATTTGTGGGAATGGAGTTTAACTTCCTGATAGGTCAGTTTTTTCCCCTGAAGCACAGTGAAGTCATGGTCATTTATTAGATTATCTGTTATATTAGGACCAAAACATTTAATTTTCATGTTTTCCTGCAAGTTATGAACCACTATGTATCGGATTCTGAAAGTTCTTACAGCCACTAGGGAGAAGGTAATATACCATATGAACAATGTGTGTTTCCATGTCATTTTTTTTTAAATAAGACAAAAAACACTTGAGAATTAACCTAAATAATCCCTTTTTTCCATTTTCAAAAATACAAATGTATAAATGCAAACACTGGCACAGTGTTTAAGGTTGATGGTCACCCATAAATGCGTCAATAAAAGCAACAGAGACATAAAAACTGGATATTTCTTTAAAACTAATTAAGACTAAATGGGAACTTGTTCAACATTTGATCCCAATCTTTATTCTCAAAATTTGTCAATTTGTTTCTTGAATAAAAACTAAAGCACATCTAATGGACCAAACAGTCATAAAATAGTGAAGAAAAAAAACCTCGTCTGTAAGAAGGTGCATCCTTTGATTTGATGTGAGGTTATTAAAGTTTGCACCAATGTTACTGTAGGCCGTCGATGTGTTCATACCTGCCTGCGACCTGTTTGTTCCTGAACAAATGCCGCTGCCGTCTCGGAGGCAGGGCTGGCCTCGTCTCCATTCAAAGATTTCTAAGCCGATAGACCTCGACTTATCCACTTCCGGTCCTTCTCTGTCACAGATACTGGGACCAGGAGGTGCAGAAAGCTGCCAAAGAGATGAGGACACCTGGGCTGACCAAAGTCATCATCCAGTGCTACTGGAAGTCCTATGGAATGCTGGGACTCTTTACACTTGTAGAGGTCAGAGGTCTGTCTGTGTGAAATGTTCAAGGTTCTGATACAAACTGGGAAAACAGGGTTGTATTCTTCCCCATCCTATTGACTTAAACATTTTCATCCATAGTTTCTATTTTCTGTCCAATCCTATGTTTTTAAGCCTGCACCGATCTACGTTTTTCACCTCCAATACCGAGACCGATATCTGAGGCTTAGCGTCAGCCGATTCCAATACTTGACTTAAAATGTTAGGTTTTTTTAAATGCAGACATAAATGTACTCATTTACAAATATATTTGATAACGCTGCACCACTACAGACAATTTAAATACACCAATAGTTTGTAAATGTCGCAACATTCAAAAGGTGTAGGAGTACTGATTGTTTCAAAGAATATCTGATTTGAAGTGTTTTTTTAAGTCTGCAGGGAATTTTTTTCAATTTTCTTATCTTTAATTATCTCGTCTCTCCTGGAATGCAGGAATCCATCAGAGTGATCCAGCCAGTTTTTTTGGGGGAAGTGATTCAGTACTTTGAGAATTATAATCCAGATGACAGAAATTCTTTGAATAAGACCCTGGGCTACGCGGCCGGCCTGTCCGCCTGCACCTTCTGCCTGGCAGTGATCCATCACCTCTACTTCTACCACGTCCTGAGAGCAGGCATGAAGATCAGAGTGGCCATGTGTCACATGATCTACAGGAAGGTCTGTATCAGGGAAAATGAGGTTCTGATTATCATTTAGCAGTTTAATCCTGGCACTGTCTGTCAGAGTAGATCAGTTTTCCTTTAACCATTGCTTCTTCTTTTATTTTTTTCTCAGGCTCTGTGCCTTAGCAGTTCAGCCATGGGAAAGACAACCACAGGCCAAATAGTCAACCTTTTGTCCAATGACGTCAACAAGTTTGACGAGGTATGAGAAAATGAGCTGCTGTGTCTTTTTCAGGGTTCGATGCTGCCCCAAAAAATTTTTTCGACCTGAACTTCTCCACCTTTTGCCACAAATTGTGATGTGTTTTAATTGTCAACACAAAGTGAATTTCCTTCTAAATGTCTTACAAATGAATATCTGAAATGTATGAAAATACCTGAGGAACAATGCAGCCTTTTTGAAAAATTAAACTCTGAAATGTTTTCTTCAGCTTCGAAGCACAAATTTAATTTCTACTTTCTTTGTTTCTTAAAAAGACTCCAGTTAATCTGGCATGTATAAAACCACAAAAATGTGGGCTGTTTTTCCAAAGTATTCCCCACATATTTCACTTTGAATTGCGTTTCATCTGCTGACATCTGGGACCAAAAACTTTTCCCACATCGATGTCTTCCTAAATTAGTATTACGATGATAACAAAAAAATGCTAAAGATCTGAAAAACGTAGTATTTCTTTTAGTTTTAACAAACAGGATTTAGTGTGTTCATTCAATTTCTTTGCACTATTAAAGATACAAGTTTAAAGTCGGCTCGATAAGAGATAAATGTCCTAAATGGCACACACTCTGCCTCCCTCACTGTAGAGAATGTTCCTAGTTACTAAATTTCTCCACCTTTGTGCTTTCTGTGCCTGTTTACCGTCTGTTGCTGCAGGAGTAACAGAGTTCACCAAATATTTGTTTAATTTTTTCCCATTCTGCAATTTTTCCTCTTTTTTTCTGCATCTTTTTTTCTCTTTTGATTCACCATTCCATATTCATCAGCAGTGACAAACATCCTCCAAGCTATCTGACTCTTGGTTTGTGCTCAAGTTAAATGATGCGATGGGGTTGGCGCAGTGTTAGAAAATGATCAAATGATTAATTTCCTAGGCTGTCGGTTAACATAAATGTTTTGACATGGCCCGGTGCCTGATCATCACTCCACCTAGTCGTGTCAGAAATGTGTTTGCCACAAGCTGTGTGGGTCTCTGTTTAAGGCCTCATTACCCTCTGAGCACTGAACTCTGTTTGTGTGCGAGGAATGCAGAGTTTCGTGTTAATCTGCGGGCAGAGCGTGCTGTGAAAGCCCCGGCTTCTGGAGGGAGTTTGTTTTCTGGCAGTGGGTGGGATGGTAATGACAGCGTGTCACGCTTTCATACCTGACTGGACCTGAGCCCGTTTGACAGAAGGAAGAAGAAACTCTCACCTTGATGGAAACTTAGATTTTTTTTTTTTTCTAATGTTATATTGCGGTTCAACCCTGACTCCTTGTCTCTAGGTGACTATTTTCCTGCACTTCCTGTGGGTGGGGCCACTTCAGGCAGCTGCAGTTGTGGGGCTGCTGTGGGATGAAATTGGCCCCTCCTGCTTGGCGGGAATGGGGGTCCTCCTGTTCCTGATGCCCACCCAAACCATGTTTGGAAGACTCTTTTCTAAGTTCAGGTAAAACACACACACACCGGATGAGACCCTTGTTCAGTAATTGTAGTTGTCTTTATCAAAGTCTTTTTATTTTGTTTTTACAATAATAAACTTTATTTAGAAATGCTCAAACATAAACGTCATCATTTCACGTGTTGTACCAGATTGTAGCAAAAGCTAATTCGCATCTGCAGTAACTTGATAGGTTATAAAAACGGATATGCAATACAATAATAGAATGAAACAAAAAATATAACATAATATATATATATATATATATATAATAACAGTCCACAGACATGGATGAACTAAAGCAAGCAACCAAAGAAAAATAGTGCAAAGCAGAAGGAAAAGTCAAAACTTTCTGGATTTTTCACAGATGAAAATATAAATACACACATTATTTTCCTTCTACTTCACATTTATGTGCTACTTTGTTTGACTGTTATAAAAACTACAAAGAAAAATGCTAAAGTTTGTCATGTATACAGTTCATTTACCTGCACATAGAGACATTTGGATGCTGAAGTGCATTTCCAGCACACTCAGTGTCCTACCCTTCCTTTCTAGGAGTAAGACCGCCGTGCTAACAGACAGCCGAATCCGAACAATGAACGAGGTTGTGTCTGGAATGAGGATCATCAAGATGTACGCCTGGGAAAAACCTTTTTCTGCTCTGGTCACTGAGGTCAGAAGGTAAAAAGAAAGACCAATGTCAGGCAGTTCAAGTTTCACAAACAACCAGAGGTTATAAACCCTCTAGTTATCTTTTTAGGTTTTTCCTGCCTATTTATTAACAGCAGACATAATCTGTTGGTCCCTATAGAAAAGTTACCAGTTTAGTCAGTTGACATAAACATTAACAAAGCGTTAATGCTGGTTACAGACTGGTGTCAATAATTACTTTCTGGATTATGACTAATTTGAAAAGTGTGAGATGTGACCACTGAGGCATTTCTGGAAAAAAAAAAGAAAGGTTTGTAACAAAAGAGGAAGTATTTCTTTTAGCTGTGAAGATTTGTTCTCATCAGACAAATGTTGAACTTGCTGATGCTGCTTTGTTGGAGTTTTAGGATTTAAGCTTCATGGGAGTGTTTATTGTTTTATGTTTGGGAGATTCTTCTGTCACCTTCCGTACCTTTTTGTTGCAACGTGCATATACTTCATCACAAAGATGTTGTGAGCTTATAGTAAACGATTCTTAGAAAACAAGAGCTCACTTTTTATTTGTATGTTTTCTGCATCACAAATGCAAAGAAAAAGGAAAGCTTTAAGAACTAATTCACTAATTAACTAACTAATTATTGCAAAGGACAGTCCATAACTTTAGTACTGGTCTCTGTCATTTTGTTGCTGAACCAACAAAATGACTATTTCCGACTATTTCCCTTCGTCGTCCTAGGAAGGAGATCTCCAAGATCATGAAGAGCTCCTACCTGCGAGGACTCAACATGGCGTCGTTTTTCTGCGCCAGCAAGATCATCGTCTTCATCACGTTCACCATCTACGTGCTGCTGGGGAACCCCATCTCCGCCAGCCGGGTGTTTGTGACGGTGTCGCTGTACACGGCCGTGCGGCTCACCGTCACGCTCTTCTTCCCCAGCGCCATTGAGAAGCTGTTTGAGAGCCGTGTCAGCATTCAGAGGATTCAGGTATAAAAAGAACTCCAAACTCTCTGAAAGTGACTGAAGTAAATCAAAGGAGAAGGCGACTTCTTTCATTCTTTCACTCGGCGTTAAGGTTTAGCATGTCGTACCCAGGTGTTACTGTTGCTGAGATTCAGTAAAAAAAATCTGCATGACTTTGCTTTTCTTGACAGAACTCATAAAGATCGGTCCGTCCTGTTATCGTTCTAATGTTTAGCTCTGTTATCTTCCTCTCCAGATCTTATTGTAGTTTTATAACCTCACAGCCACCTGACTGCTGCAGTAAACCTCATCCATAAAAACCTGGAAGCGACAGGAAATTGTTTTACAATGAAACATTTTTAATTCATTGCTTAGTTTGACTAAACCAAACTGTTCAAATAAACTTGAGCTGCTTTTATGTTTGCATCTAAATGTCATGTCTAATATTAAGATGACGTACATGGACACAATAAGTCAGATGAATTTTCTGGAGACTGAAACATTTGATGCAGTTTGTGTTAAAACATGTTTTTAAAGTTGATGGAGTATTTTCATGTCCATAAATCTCTCCATAGTTAATATAATCTTTTAGACAGACTCTTTCTGTTCAGTCCTGTTTTAAGCTGTTATGCTTTAAATCAGCTGTACAGGACCTTGTTTATTTGTATTTTTAAAATCTGTTTTCTCTTTCTCGTGGTGAAGGAGTTCTTGCTGTTGGATGAGATCACAAAAACCAGCGTTGCTCTTTCAAAGGAGGACAAGAAGGATGTTGGTGTGGAGCTCGATGATCTGACCTGCTACTGGGATAAGGTGGGACTCCACCTTTTATTTACAAATGTCAAGAGACAACTTAATAGAAATCTCTTTTCTAAGCAGGAGATTTAATTCCGTGAAAATCTAGGTGGAGTAAAAAATAGTTTTGTTGTTTTTCCTCCAGAACTTAGATGCTCCGACCTTGCAGAGCATCTCCCTCTCTCTGAATTCGAATCAGTTGTTGGCTGTGATTGGCCCAGTCGGAGCTGGAAAGGTCAGGCTTTGCGATTCCCAGAGTTGTGAAAAAGTTTTAGCCTCCTAACAAATCTTTCAATCTCCATTTTAAGATTCTTATTTTCTTTGAACGTGTTGATGACCCAGAGCCGTCAGTCAGCTCCTAACTTTTTGCGTTTTCACAGTCGTCCCTGTTGAGCTCCATCCTGGGAGAGCTTCCTGCTGAAAAGGGGGTGCTGAGGGTCAAAGGTCAGCTGACCTACGCCGCTCAGCAGCCCTGGGTGTTTCCTGGAACCATTCGCAGCAATATCTTGTTTGGGAAAGACCTGGAACCTCGGAAGTATGAAAGAGTCATCAAAGCCTGCGCTCTGAAAAGGGTGAGATGGATTCTCCCAATATTTTTTGTGTGAAAGTTATGATTTAAAAAAAAACTAAAGTATCTTAACTAGTGCTGAAAAGATTGTGATTAATAGTCAATTAATTTAGTCAGCACTTAAACGTGCTGACTCAAAAAGACACAAAAAAGACCATTTGTTAAAAGAATAACAGAGCAGTGATTAAGCAAAAATATATACATTTTGCATTTAAGATGATTTTTTTTTTGTGTGTGTATATATATATTATATATGTGTATATATAGAAATCTCTTTTATATATATATATATATATATATGGCAGTTTTAGTTTCACCTGGTTTTGCATATTGGGCAATAAAATCTTTATTTTCTTGTTTAAAAAAAGGAATCGACTTGGTTTGAATATTGTAATGTATTTCTAATATAATATAAGAAATGCTGGAGTGAATTTTCAAATCAGATTGTCAGGATAATCTATTACTAAAATAATTGTTAGTTGCTGCCATGATAGTAAGACTTCAATGTAAATATTGAAGGTTCACCTTTTCACCTTAATAGCAAAGTTTAACCAAAGCTGAGACTCGGGTGTGTGTGTGTTTGTGTTTGTGTGTGTTTACCTTCTTCTTGTTGTAAAAAGCTGTTAATGTTTGCTCGGCTGATTGGAGGAGAGGTCAGGGAAGAGGCGTGTGACCTTGGCTAGCTACGAATGGACCGACTGAACTATAAGCTCTTTACACGAAGTTCTTCCTGATCAACTTTATCTGTTTTATATGAAGTTGTCACTGATCAGCCTTTAAATTTGCTAATTCATTGTTGGTGTTGAAATCTTCTTTTTATGTTTAACCCCACAAACTCATGCATGTTCATCTTTTCACCCTTTCTAAGATAAGTTGGGGACAATCTGGTAAATGTTATGTTTTATGTGTAGGACATGGAGCTGCTGCCAGACGGGGATCAGACTCTGATTGGGGACAGAGGGGCCACCCTCAGTGGGGGCCAGAAAGCCAGAGTCAACCTGGCCAGGTAAAAGCCAAGCAGGAAACCGGACGAGTCGAGATGCATTTTTCCTGGATAAACGCTGGAGTAAAGTGTTTTCTGTTTTAGGGCTGTATATCAGGACGCAGACATCTACCTGCTGGACGATCCTCTCAGTGCCGTGGACGCTGAGGTCGGCAGACACCTGTTTGAAGAGTGAGTCCCATCCAGTCTGCTCAGCTGAACGCTTCATGAATCGGGACAATAGATTCCCTGAATTTCCCAGGCAGGAAATGGGTGTAAAGCCTCTGATTCAGATCCCAGTCAGAGGAAGTTGTAAAGAGCAGGGTGGAGACCTGTCAGTGTGTTTACTGGAACTTTCCTCTCTTATTGGCTTTTTGAAGGTCTTAGTGTTTTTGTTCAGGGTTGAACAATGGCCGACAGCCCTCTGGTTTAATTCTGATACGCAATACTTCTCAACTGAGAAGGCAGGTGAAAAGGGACAGAACTGGTTGTGGTGGATAATGAGCGAAGACACACCTTATGTCTTTATTCCAGTGTCAGCAGCAAACACTTTGAGTAATGAAGTCCTAATAAACCTCCAGTTAGAGCTACTCATTCCTGCTTGCTGTCATCAGGTGCATCTGTGGGCTGCTGAAGAACAAGCCTTGCATCCTGGTCACCCACCAGCTGCAGTACCTGAAGGCTGCAGACCAGATCCTAGTACTAAAGGAGGTTGGTTTGAATACTTACTCTTCCCTGCATGAACACACCGAGCAGGAACCTTGCAGACTGTCCTGTTTGCTTCCTCAACTTGGCAGGCTTAAACTGTTATCATGAGCAACATTTCTATGACCTCCAAAATCTGGCTGCACTGCATTCTTTTCACATGTTAGGGCGTTAATTAGGAGATGGGAGGAAGTTGATTTAAACTGTTTTCAGACTAAACTCGTATCTAAATTAAAGGCTTTGAAATGTCTTAAATTGGATATGTATTTATAGAATTTCAGACGTTATAAAGCCTGCATTTTAGAAAGGCGTTAAAGCTCTTATTTGAAATAAAGGTCTTAAAACGTCTAAAACTACTTTATAAAAGTAATTTGGCCTGCAATACGTTACATGTCTTAAATGTTGTGTGAACAAAACTATTACAACTTTCATATTCTATGCGTACAAGATTTTCTATCAGGCAAAAGTGTGAGTGGCACGAATATCTTCATTGCGTTCTGTGACTCAGGACTGTTGAGGCTATTGCTAACTAGCTGCTAACATATCCTTGCTAGCTAGCTAGCTTTCTTACAGATTTCTTGCCAGTTGGCTGGACAAAGTTAGTGCATTTCTTTCCTGATAAGGTCTGAAATCCCACTCTTAAAGGTCTTAAGAAGTCTTAGCTTTGAATTGATGGAGTCTGCACAAACCCTCATCCTGTTGGAGTCAAGTTATGATAACAGATGTTTAGGTTGCCCTGGTTTGGGGTTTTCTAAAGCAAGAAATAGAAAGCTGTAAATAAAATCCTGTGTTTCGCTGCTGAGATGTTTAATTGTTGCCAGCAGTTTAACTCTGGCTGTGTGTGTTCATCAGGGCCACATGGTGGCAAAGGGAACGTACACAGAGCTGCAGCGCTCTGGACTGGACTTCACCTCTTTGCTGGGGAACGAAGAGGAAGAAGAGCAGCCGCAGTCTCCACAGGACGTTCCTCCCAGGAGCAGGACTGTGTCCGAGATGTCAATTGTCTCTCATCACTCCTCGGTTAACTCAATCAAAGACGGAGATCACTTACCGGTTGGTACAGCGTTCTGTTACGCCCTCTTGTGGTCCACCATGAGTTTTCACAGAGAAGAAAGGAGTTGTTTCTACATCTAATCCACATTATTATTTCTTATCTTGGTGTTTATTTACTCTCTTTTAATTATTCTTACAGAAGCTTAGAGGAGAGATTTGGTAACATTTTTGTTTGATGGGACATTTTAAACGGACCTTTAGCTCTTAGTACAAAAAGGGAAATGAAAGAGTGTTGAAGCTGTGATTTTAAACACACTACCATGAACACAGCAGCTGATTCTGCTGCTTTGAGTACGTATTTGCCTTTTGCTTCTCTAATTTCAGATCCCCTTTGTCTGGTCACGTTTAGTCGGTTTGTGTGACGATTCAGAAGTGCAGCTTCATTCTCACACATGTTATTAATTAAAGCACAATAATCTTCTCCGTCTTGTTGAAACAATTTCCTTTGCCTCTCTAAGATGAGATTAAAACGAACGGTATCGATGGTGACCGTGCTCGTTGATGTTCCTTGGCAGACAGAGGCGGTCCAGACAGTGCCGGAGGAGAGTCGGTCTCAGGGAACCATCGGAATGAAAATGTACGTGAAATACCTGAGAGCTGGAGCCAACATCGTCGTCCTGCTGTTTGCTGGGCTGGTTAACCTCCTGGCTCAGGTACAGCAACAAAAACCAGCCATCGCTATTCAGAAATACCAGTACAAGTAAGTAATGATGTTTTCTGTTGCAGGGATCGTATGTGATGCAAGACTGGTGGCTGGCGTACTGGTAAGGAATTCTCTGCGTTCTCCTCCTGATGCTAACAGGGCTGTTTCCTCATTTCATCTGCCATGTTTTAGGGCAGGAGAGCAAGAAAAGCTAAGCAGCACTAATAGCAGCACGGCGACAAATGGAACCAACAGCACAAAGTTGGATTTAGGTTTCTATCTGGGTGTTTATGGAGGTAACCTGCTTCACACGCAGTCTGCCCTGTTTTTATCACTGTTTCTCTGCTTCCTGCTGATCAGAGAGCCCTGCTGGTTTCCCGCAGGTCTCACTGCAGCCACCATCCTGTTTGGCTTCGTGAGGAACCTCCTCCTGTTCTCTGTGCTGGTGAAAGCGGCTCAGAGCCTCCACAACAGCATGTTTAACGCCATCCTGAGAGCGCCCGTACGCTTCTTCGACATCAACCCCATCGGTAAGCCAAGAGAGCGTCATTAAACCCTTTGTGGTCCAAAGAGAACGCAATGTTATGTTCTCACTCGCTGCGTCTCTCCAGGAAGAGTGTTGAACAGGTTTTCTAAGGACATCGGCCAGGTGGACTCCATGCTGCCCTGGACGTTCACCGACTTCATTCAGGTGAGGATACACACACCTGAGTGTGGGCAATATGGACCAAATGTTTTATTATGCTATTAAATAGTAAAATTTAGTAAAATAGTAAAACAGTGTCTGTTCTACTATTGGAATAACAGTATTTATGATTAGTTGTTTTGGTAATTAGCCCCACAAACACATAATTGCTCCTGAGAAACACACCTGTTGGTAATTTGCTTCTTTTAGAAGGCAATCAAATAAATGATTGTGATTTATATCAATAAACTGCTCACAGTAACTCTTTGACTATTTGTACAAATTTATTGATGGGTATTGTTTGTTTACTTGAGTGAAGGAAATTGTGAAATTAAAAACTGCGGACAATTTTGGACGATTTCAAACCTCATCATTTGGAATTTATCGGGATGATAAATTTATCATGATAAATGATAAACCAATGAGTTTTAATCCTCTTCACCTGACACTGAGGTTTGGTTGTGAACACTTTTTGCTGGGATTTTTTTTTAGGTGTTCCTGCAGATTCTCGGTGTGATCGCCGTGGCAGCGTCTGTGATCCCATGGATCCTCATCCCGGTTTTGCCTCTCCTCGGATTGTTCCTCTTCTTGCGCCGCTACTTCCTGCAAACCTCCAGAGATGTCAAGCGCCTTGAATCCACCAGTAGGCGTCTCGAATCGATCGAGTTTTTTTTTTTTTTTGCCGTTTTGTTGCTTCTCCCTGACGTGTCGTCGTGTCGTGCAGCTCGCAGTCCCGTCTTCTCGCACCTGTCGTCGTCCCTTCAGGGCCTCTGGACGATCCGGGCTTTTGGAGCGGAGGAGCGCTTCCAGAACGCCTTCGACGCTCATCAGAACCTCCACTCAGGTTCTGCCCCTCCCTGCACGTTTGCGTCCGCCGATCTCAAACATTTGTACTGATGTTTTGCGGTTGTGAACAGAGGCCTTCTTCCTCTTCCTGACGACATCCCGCTGGTTCGCCGTTCGCCTCGACGGGATGTGCTCCATCTTCGTCACCATCACTACGTTTGGCTGCTTGCTGCTGAGAGACCGTAAGCCGGAGTCGATCAACTTGCACACTCCTGCACCACTAGGGGGAACCAGAGTGTAACCTTTTGAATTTGTTTCTGCCGTCAGAGCTGGATGCTGGTTCTGTTGGGTTGGCTCTGTCCTACGCAGTCACTCTGATGGGAATGTTCCAATGGGGCGTAAGGCAGAGCGCTGAGGTGGAGAACATGGTGAGACACAGCTTAAAATAAAAGTTATTGAGCTTTATGTCATGCGATGATGTTATTCCCTCATCAAAAACACACCTGGAGTGTTTCCTTGATTCTCTTGTACATGTCTGAGAAATCCTTTAAACTGCTGTGGCTACAAATCGGCTTCAGACCAGGAGCTTCAGACGAGCCAACAGCAATTAGCAGAACGAGCAGCGGTTTTTAAAGAGACAGAGGCCTAATTTCAAGGCCTGTGATTACAATGTAAAATTTCTTTTAAGTCATATTTGATTAACGTAGTTATTTTATTAGAGCTATAAAATGGCACCATGTGGCAGGAAGATGCATAATGCTGATTCTTTAACTCCGTTCATAGCAGATCATTGAGACTGAAATGGGAGCATCATGAAGCCTTTATTGACCAATAGGAAATGACAAACTTTTAATGAACATATTTGAATAAAAACACTAGAAAATACAGATTCAATGCATCAAATGCCTTTAATGAGGGTAAACTAGAGAACCTCATCCACAGATGACCTCAGTGGAGAGAGTGATGGAGTACACTGAACTAGAGAGCGAAGCACCCTGGGAAACCAAGAAGCGCCCTCCTCCTGGTTGGCCGAGCAAAGGCCTGGTGACCTTTGACGGTGTCAGCTTCTCTTATAGCAACGACAGCCCCCCGGTCCTGCACGGCCTCCAGGCCATGTTTCAGCCCCAAGAGAAGGTGAGAGGTCAGTTCTCTAAAGCCGCTGCAGACAGAAGCTGACGGTCCTCCTCCGTTTGTCAGGTCGGGATCGTCGGGAGAACCGGAGCCGGGAAAAGCTCTCTGGTTTCGGCTCTGTTCCGCCTGGCAGAACCTCAGGGAAAAATCTACATTGACGGGGTGGTGACCTCTGACCTGGGCCTCCATGACCTGCGCCAGAAGATGTCCATCATTCCTCAGGTGAGCTCAAAGTGGAACTGAGCTCTTGTGCACTCTCAGATGAATCGTTTCCCATTTGTCATATTAAAACCACCATCAGTATTTTACATCAAACACACATTAGAATAAATGAAGTGGAAACCAAATTTATTTTACTAATAAAAGAATCATCTTTGACAAGTGGAACCAAGACGTTTCTTGATTAATCTACAAAAGCTCAGGCTGATTAAATGGAGAGCGTCTGAACAGCATTATAGACGTTTTGCCAAATATTGTGAACTGGACTTTGACTGGGTCATTCTGACAGATTTGTCGCTCAGGCTGTATGTTTGTCCTCTATTGAGCTCTGTTCTCATTAACTGAGAATATTCCCTGTCCTTAAAGGAAGTCCGGCTCTTAGGCTGATTTATTATAAGGTTTAAATACTTATTATTTCCACAACTTGTGCAAACAGTTGGTTTTGTTTCCAGGACCCGATGCTGTTCACAGGCTCCATGAGGAAGAACCTGGACCCTTTTAACCAACACTCAGACGAAGAACTGTGGAACGCTCTGCGGGAGGTCGGCACCAACGTGATCAAGATGTTTGATATGATTGATTAGAATCCAAAAATGTATTTTGTGCCGCAAAAACATATTTCATCAGAGCCAGATGTTACCGTTAAGGAAATGAGTCTTTGGTAAATGAAGCACCTGTGTTTTAGTTCCTGATGTCTGTTTCCTTCAGGTGCAGCTGAAGTCCGTGGTGGAGGAGCTGCCTGGAAAGCTGGAGACGGTTCTGGCCGAGTCCGGCTCCAACTTCAGTGTGGGTCAGAGGCAGCTGGTGTGTCTGGCCAGAGCCATCCTGAGGAGGAACCGCATCCTCATCATCGACGAGGCCACGGCCAACGTGGACCCCAGGTAGAGCGCTGTACATTCACTCCAATTCACTTTAAACCAGAGTATTTAGTCTAAGGTGTGTTTTTAATTCACTTCCAAGTCATCAAGATGAAGTGGTTAATTTCTTGTGCATGAACTGTAACATTAGGATGTTTGCTGTCGTCACAGGACAGACGAGCTGATCCAGAAAACCATCCGGGACAAGTTCAGGGAATGTACCGTGCTCACCATCGCTCATCGCCTCAACACCATCATAGACAGCGACCGCATACTGGTGAGGCCATTTTACACACAAACGAATGTTCAGAATTCATCAGCAGCAAACGCAATGAGGTTTATATTGATTTCCCACTGGCAGTTAGCAGAAATGGAAACAACGAGAGAGTTGGAATCTGTGCAGTTTCTGCTGAAGATGAATTACCAGTGAAAGCATCCAGTTTGTGTCGCCTGGAACAGAGATGTTGCTTTAAGAATGATGTCTTCCTCAAGTCAAATAGCAATGTTTTAGGTGCAGAGGAAGTCAAGATCATCTATCGATGTTTGTCGTGTATAAAACTGTGTTGTGTAAATTCAAACACATTGATGTAGGGAACATCACTGTGCGATGCGTTTATGGTTTCAGGTTCTGGACGCGGGGAAGATCCATGCATACGACGAGCCACACGTCCTGCTGCAGGACACTAAAGGCATCTTCTACAAGATGGTGCAGCAGACTGGGAAACAGGAGGCTGCGGCGCTACTGGAAGCAGCCAAAAGGGTGAGTTTGAGTCCTAAAAGTGAAGGCAGGCACAAGTAAGAAAACTGACTTGAAACACATCTCCAGGCTTACGACAGCAGAAGCCGTCCCAGCGTGGCGAACGGACACGCAGAGAGCGCCGACGTCAACTTGGTCATCTTTGAAACGGCTCTGTGAGCCAGGAGACGTAAAGCTGCTTCAGTACCGGTAGAGTCCAGAGAGGCCGCAGGCCGAGGATCTCCGCTCTCCGGAGAGAGCACTGACCCACTGCAGGGAGGAGGCCGGCGTCTGCTGCCAGGCAACCCTATACACACAATGCTGCTGATTTGTGAAGAAACTGCTCACATAGGACACTACATGTTTTCTATTTATGTTCTAAGTGGCTTCCACATAGCGGTGCCTTAAAGAAGAGGTCTTGTGATTGTTTCAAAGTGCCTAATTTGTGTTTCACAGCAGTTTTTATTTTGGTTGGTGTTTTATCCAAAGATGCTGTAAGAACTGTTGACATAGTTGCACAGATGAGCATACAAAGTTTGTATATGTTGAAGATTTCAGTAAAAAAAAAAAAAATCTTTGTTTTCAACTCTCTCCTTCTTAAAGCCTTCACAGGAAACCCAGCCATGCTGCCTCTGACCCACACTGAGCATGTCATTTCTGCATGGTGAAAAACATTAATATATTTGCAAATTTAATCTCAGCTGTTAATTTCTGACACTCAGTGGACACAGGTTGATGTAAAGGTTGATGTAGGTCAGTGCTTCTCAAATAGTGGGACGGGGCGCGTTTGACCTCGGGGAACATGCTATTTTATTTTATTATTTACATTTTTCTCACTGTCCTAGAATAAAGTGTAATTTCACCTCCACTACATTAGGGGGCAGTGGCGCTCTCACTGGCAGAGTGTACGCAGGGAGCATTCGGTCGGTGGTGTGGGGTTTTGTTTGCACTGAGCATGCGCGCTTCACACACACAGCACAGAGTATTGAGTATGAATTGTAGCAGAGTGACACCATGAATAAATATCCAACAGGGATGAGAAGACAGGCGGAGACAAAGAGACAAACGAAAGTCTCCCGAAAGCAAAGACGAGGAAATAACTGTCTGAAACTGTTAGCAGCGGACAGCATGAAGCCAAATAAATTAAGGCGTCACACCCCAATCACGTTGATAAGCCGTTTGAGTTTTTTCAGTTTAATTAAGGATTTAATTTTATCTTTAAATTTCAGATGCACTTTAAATGTTTTGATAGTTAATAAAGCTATTCTTTGTTGTAAGTTGGTTCGTATTTTATTCGATTTTTATTCTCTTGTACGTCAATAAGGATGCAGTGTTACGCAGAGGTGTGCTTATAACAATTTTATAAAATACTATTTATAGTCACGCTGGAGGGCGTGAGATGTTTTCTACTTCCTTGGGGGTCATGACAGAAAATAAGTTCTGCAGGTTCATCAACTGCCTCTGAGTGTTTTTTTTCTTGGTTATCCGCGGACAGAAAGACGGTTCTGAAAAGTTGGCAAAAGTGCATCCATGAGCTAACGTGTGAACTAAGGGCTTTAAACCACTTACTAGGCTCCTTTGTTAGAAAATGATGCTGACACAGCCTGTATGTAACCAGTCCTCTGCCTGCACTTCACCATCCCCAGCAAATACTGGAGGTTCCAGCTTGGCGCGATGTTGTGCAGCAGCATTCACTCTGAGTCTGTAGGAAAGAGCTATGCAGGTCCCTCTGAGTTCCAGGATAAGGGCATGTGTCATTGGATTGCCTCCCACTGCAGGAGACTTGTGCAGAAGGTCCACCAGACTCAGCATTTTCTGCTGCAGGAACAATGTGTTGTGAAGGACATCCCTCAGCTGTTTGACATCATTTTTTAAAATTCTTGTACCTGCTGACAGAGGTCCTCGACCTCCCTCCAGGTGATGTGTTTTCTGACGATATTTGCTCATCACAGATGCCTCACAGGTTTGATGAGACACACTGATGAAACTGAGTCTAGCCAAGCTTCAGATTGTGCCGGACGTCACAATCTGAGAGTCTGGCGTCACCCCAGGATCACGACTGGTTGCTCAGCTGGACAAATATCTACCAATCCGACAGGCTTGACGGATTGTAAAGTTGATTTGTTCAGGTTAATAAGTGCATATCATTTTCAGTTAAATGTGCTATGTTGAAAGTTTTGTGGTTACAAAAAAAAAGGCAAAGAAATTCTGATTATTTTGGGATGATGGTGGTTTTGGTGTCACCCGTTGTTACACAGGATTAAAAAAAATCTCCTTTAACTGTTCTTTAAAGAGGTTGTGTTGATAAAACGAAGACAAGTTCCCCACTGATTTTGTATTTGCTCTTTGGAACTTAAGCTGGCTTTGTGTTATGGTTATACAGGTGTGGTTTGATAAACCATGTGTAACTGCAGTTTTACAGCGATGTGTTGCTTTGTTCAATTTTGTACTGGTGTCTAGAATCGTGTGCGGCTGAGGACTGCCATTGTTTACCTGGGTGTCACCACAAGGGGGCGCTTATTCCTTTTTTGCATTGTAGTGCTGTTGGACAGAGGAAGAACCTCTCTCTCTCTCTCTCTCTCTCTCTCTCTCTTTCTCTCTCTCTCCCATGTTATTTTCTTTTGTTGAAATAATTTCAACAAAAGAAAATTGGTTTTCAGAAACGTTGCATTGTGTAGGTTTAGAGCCATCTAAACTATGCTTAATCAGTCTAAAACTGCTCATTTATTTCTCCTTATAAGACTGAACTATAGAGGCTCAGAGTGACTTAATGGTGTCTGGTGGAACATAAAGAACTGAATTTGATTCTTTTATGTCTTGGAATTCCACTAAAGAACAAGCTTCGATTTGAGTCTTAAATTTGATGAAACAAAACAAGAAAACTAACACAAAAGGCTGAACCATTTTAATAGGATTAATTGCAGCAAATGTAAATACTATTGTAAAAACTGAGATGAACGAACCCTGAAAAGTTGCCTTTTCAGCAAAAAAATAATGTGGCTTATTAGCAGATCAATAAAATCCTAGGTTAGCAGCACCACCACATCTGGATTGACTGATTTATTTAGATGCTCTGCAAGCAAACAGACTCTTCTGAGTTTTAAGTATCATACAAGATTATTTGTATGTCACATTTTGAGCAAGACAGATCATAGTGCTTTACATCATAAAGACACAAAATACATAATCATGAAAACACCACACAGTAAACAATTGATGCATTGCATCACATAAACCATCTTTGTACATCAAATAAGTTGCTCAATGTTTTATATGTTATGGTTCAAAAGCAACTAGTTGCTTTGTCATTATGTAAGATTTTGTAGTTTAGTTTCTATGTCAACAAATCACAGGTCTGAAGCTCATGGGTTCAGATCATCACGTAATTTCGATAGGCATCAGACATCAAGTAGCAAAGACATAACCTGGAATGAATGCCTTTTTATCAGCCGCTTCTAAAATTGACAGCGGAAAAGACAAAATATTTGCGTAGTCAGAATTAATTTGACAGCTGTGCAATAATGGCTGTTGAATAAAGTGAATTTTCCTTCTGAGTGTAGGAGCTGTACGGCTCAATTTCACTCGAGTCCTGCAGAACAAAACATGTCATAGAATTAGCTTAAAAATCTGCATGTGAAAATAAATTAACATGCATCAATTTTTTGAATATAAATTACCTCCTCTACATGATGAATGCATGACTCTGTTGCATTTCTCTCACTGCAAAGAGTGAGATCATTCTCTCTCTTTGCAGTGAGAAACTGATCTCACTGCAAAGATGCTCGGATACAAATGCATTAGAACTGCTGGTTAATATAAAAAGTTTTAAAAGTTAAATACATTTGTTCTCCTTTCATTTTAAAATGTTTATAAGTACATACATTTTTCCTTGAATGTTTATCAAAGCTGCAGATGCCATCAGAAATATCACTATTTACTGTATGACAGTAAATTCTTAACATCTTGATATGAAGGTTTTTGCTCAGCGACAGCCAGAATCAAATTATACAGATAACAAAACTAAAACAATAAAAAGGCTTGCATTGTGGCATCACTTTTAAGTAGCAATAAAACAAAAATGTTCATGGATATTCAGTGACTGTTTTTATTTTAATCTTCCATCAAACATAAAATTATATCCTTCCATGTAGAAAGAGAAATCAGATCCTATTGTAAATTATTGTGCTATACAGGTGAAATAGTGGCCATCATTTTCAAAGGTGGAGTAGATTTATTTATATATCATTTTTAAAATAAAAATGTAGGAGCTGTTTACAGAAAAAACAAGGGAGCATACAAAAAACACTAGATATGTCAGAAACATGACATAAAAGCAAAATGAAGTCGAAATAAAAGAAAAAAATGTGAAATGCCGAAAAAATAAAATGATTTTTTTGTGTTAAAGTTCAACATGCAAACAAATAAATACTAAATACAACTATACATAAACTAATAGTCCATAAAAGCCTATACTTATGATAGTGACTCAGTTATCCAAGTTTGGTTTTTTCAAAATCCATGGTTATAATTTTTACATGAAAAAAAAAACTTGATTTTTGTGATATTTTTTTCCTCGTTAAGTATTTTTTGATATTGATATAAAGTGACCAAACTGGCATTTGAAAAATACTTTATTCAAGTCTTTTCTGACAGACACAGAGCTTTTATATTTGGAGTTCTCCCAACTTTTTCATAAACAGGACGGGACAAATGTAAAGCACTGTTTTCATTAGAAATACTCAAATCTGCTTAAACAAATTCTAACATTGTGGAAAATGTTTTCATAAGCGATGAAGCTGTAAAGGGTGGGACAGTGACGTTGAGCATTTGTTGTAAAAATTGGGAATTATCTGTATTGTGACTAATCTCAAGAAGAGTCTATTATCTTTTTTTACAATCCAGGATGGAAAAAAAAATGATGGTGTGGAACTTTGTTTAAATATACAAAACCTTTTTACTTGCTGTTAAAAGCCATGAAAACATTTAAGCAAGGAATAAAATCAAATGCAGATATTGAGCAACATTTATCAAACTTGTGGTATTTATAGTAACTGGAGCCAAAGTTGTTACAAAGTGGTTTCGTTGTTTAGTCAACGTACGTTTGAAAAACCTGCTTTGTGATGTGAGTAGAAATTGAAGCACAATGGACGGCTGACTTTGTGGTATTTGTAGAAGTTTGAGGATCAATGCTGCCAGGTGCTTGGTTGGCACAGAGGACAGCGACTGTGTTTCTGTACTGATGTTTGGTGATTCAAGACCTGCATGAGGCGTGGTTTTAAAGTTAAATTTGGAAGACAAAAAGGGTTTTGCAAGTTTGTTGCATCAATCTTGACAAAAGCAGCGCATGATGAAGGTCTTAAGTTTTTTCCTTTAAAGCTGTTGAAACATTCAGTAAATCAAATGTCAGAAAACTATTATTAATCTTCTCATCACACTTCCTGAGCTGGTGAGTTGTTTCTGTGATATGTGTAAGAAGTAATCGTCTTACACATATTATGTCCTGGATACTTTTATAATGATATGATTTAATAATAATAATACAAAGAAAAAATACATCTATTTAAAAAGATCTATTTTTAACATAAAAAGATGGAAGATACGTGTTTTGCAGCATGTTGTTACATGTTCACTTTTACTTATTTCATTTTTTTTCTCTGTTTTTGGATTGTTAATTTGTTTGATTTTTTTTTTATTATTATTTCACTGGTGGGGGCGGGGCTTTGTCAGCCCAAGTGGTTTCAGCTGGGCTCGTGACACACCTGAGGGTGATTGAGTGATGATGACGTTGCAACGGCGTTTGTCGTGGAGTTGGGAACGAGTCAGGGTGAGGTAATCTGCAGTGTGACGTTTTTATTTCTCTTTACAGCTCATATTCACGATCCTAAACAAATCAAAGCAAACATGACATTTAGATCTTAAGTTTTACTAACTAACCCCCTGCTGGGGCAGAAAACAAGACAGGAAGTGCCATGACAACATGCTGTGTGCTGCCAGCTCTGTTTTGATCCAAGAGGCAACAGTACATTAAAATACATTTCAGTAACGGTTGATATAAATGAGTTTTTATTTTAAGTAAGCTTTTTACCTAACATTGCATTTAAGCTGTAATGTTGAGATGTGCAGAGGGAATTCTAGTTTGTGTTCTGATGTTTCAATGTGACCCTGTGATGTAGACACATTTCCTTTTCAGGAAAAAAGTTTTACATCCTCTTGAACCACTTTGAGAGATGACAATTTGTGGTTTGAGTTGTCCAATAAAAGTTCAGAGGACAGTTGAGACTCTCTGTTCAGAGCAGCAGCAGATGTTGCATCGACAAGCAGGTCAGATGGACGCAGTGAGAATCGACTTTTTACTGCTTCTGCTGTGTTTTGCATAAAATCTGGACTCTGAAGGTAACGTTAAAGTTCAATAATTGAAATGTTTTACATCTGTTCTAATTTTTAAAAGATTCCAATATTACAGCAATCAGTTTCTTATAAATTGTTCTTTCTTGCTTTCAGGGACTCTTGTGAAAACAATCAGGAAAGAATCTGATTTCACTCCAATCTGCATCAACAAAACATCAAATATCATATTGATCATTTGTAAAATCAGAACAGAGAGGAACAATAGAGAGCAGTGCAATCTGCTGTATCAGGATGGAGGTGACTTTGTTCATGAGTGTGACTCCAGAATCTCACTAAAAACCAGGAATCAAACTGTATTTCTGCACCTGACCAGTTTAACAGCAGCTGATAGTGGGAACTACTCCTAATCTTCATGGAACACATTTTCTCCATCTCAGCATCACAGTTAATGGTGAGTGGATCTATATAAATGTTATGTCAAACTCATATGAACCATATATTCTCTAACAATGTTTGTTTTATTTCCAATAGAATCAAATCCTGATAATAATCCAGCAGATGAAGTTTGGAGCCAGTCTGCAGCAGTAACTCTTCCTTCTGCTTTGACTGCAGCAGTTCTCCTAATTTTCATAGTTTCAGTTATTCTAGGATGTATATACAGAAGACGTTCACATCGGTGAGACACTAATGCAGTATTCATAATTTCATCCTTTGCCTAAATATCAAATTCACAGCTAAAACCGCTGTGAAGTTTGTATCATACAGTGTAGCATAGTCGATGTTTTTTCATGCAGCTGCAGAAAAAAACGTCTCGTGAATACCTGAATACTTAAATAGTGAGTGTATTAACATAATCGATGGTCAGAAACGTCCCTGCTGTTTCCTAACCAGCTGCACATCATTTCCTGTCAACATCATATGTAACTGGAGGAAGTTTCTGATTAATTCTGGTTCAATAAACAGATTGTTTCAGCTCCAGTAAAGGGGCAGTGACAGAAACCCAAAAAATCTATATTGCATGTGCTTTACAGAATGACCACAAGATGTCACTGTTTCCATCAGGCCCAACTGCACAATTCAGCTAAATGACCCTGCTTCATCAGGCTGAACATCCACAGTCACTACAGTATTGACAGCCAGGACAGTATGGACAGTATGGACAGTCAGAAAGCCTCACACTGGCTGATGTTTCTTTATCTGCAGACAACAAAGACAGTGAGCCAGAGACTGCTTCCAGAGACGATTCAAACCACAACCAAGTGGCCGAAGGTTGCACAAGGGCAGAGGAGGAAGATTTGATGGCAAGCAGAGAAGCTTCCCCAGGGGGTCAAGGCTTTCCTTTCAGAGGTGGATTTACAGGACATCGTGGAGGGTGTTCCACCTGACTATACCAGGTTCTGTTGTAATTCAAATTTGACTGACTTTGAATTCGTATGACGTCCAATGTTTGTTTGTGTCTGTTTGATGTTGGAGTGAATGATTGTTTACGTGTAATGTTTGTCTCAGTGTTCTGTGTTTTCATGCGCATGCGAAGAAGATAAAAACACAATCTTATTTGCAGGATTTTCCAAACATTGGAATGGGACCACCGATGAAACCTGGAATTATATCAACAACATGTAATGACAACATGATTAATTTCTGTATTTCTCTTACAGATCAATTAAAGACTGCAGACCCAAGGAGAACGACCCGTGCCAGCGGGCAAACAATTACATAACCTACAGCCTGGAGATTTTGTGTTTCTTAAAAATTTCAGGAAGAAGAACTGATGACCGCAGTGAAGGGTGTGGATTCTCTTAAATCCACCTGGGTCGTCAACAGCCACTAGCGAGAAGTTCACTGGGATATCGAATCGCCCAGAATCCCACAAAGGAGATTCCAACAAAGTATCTCTGAAAAAATAGGGATACCACCGACGGCCCACTCAGTAGGTGGTCTACCTAGCTGAGGCAGCATGGAGAACATGGTCAGGATGGGACATCGCCGCAGAACAACACCTACATGGATTAAGGATGCCGTACTTCATAACCCATAACTCTCCTGATGTTGAGATTGAGAATGTTTATTTCCAATAGACTCATTTCCTAATAATAATCCCACAGATGAAGTTTGGAGCCAGTCTGCAGTGACTCTTCCTTCTGCTTTGACTGCTGCAGGTTTCTTGGTTGTCACAGTTTCAATTATTCTGGGATTTATCTGCAGAAGACGTCCACAACGGTGAGAAACTAATTCAATATTCATAATTTATTCAATTACCGAAATTCAAGCTTTATAACTGAAGGTGCAGATTTCAAATTTCACTTACGATCTTTATCTGCATCTTCAGTATGATTGTTTTATTTTAAATCTAAACTTTTGTTTCTTTGAATATATTTTCTTAAACTTTACCTCCACATGTTATTAGACCTTAACGTAAATCTGGAGTTTATTATATTTTTAAAGCGCCTGTCTAAGAGCTGAAACATCCGGATCGTCTGCACAAGGAGAAACTGCCACTGTAGTGAGTAATTTATTTTATAAGTAACTATTTTCAGATTGTCACAAAAAGACTAGAAAATACAGGAAGAACATGTTTTCCTTTTATTCTGTAAAAAACTGTCTGAAGAATTTACGTCTAATTTTAGATTTTACATCCATTCTTCTAGTGGTGGTTTTTATGACATCCAGTACAACTAGTAACATTACAATCACTTGATGGCTCAATACTTACTTTTCCTGAATGCTTCAATATTGTGTGTATCAACAGATACGATAGTAAGAAACGTCCCTGACGTTTCCTAACCAGCTGCACATCATTTTCTGTCAACATCATATGTAACTGGAGGAAGTTTCTGATGAATTCTGGTTTAACAAACATATTGTTTCAGCTCCAATAAAGGAGCAGTGACAGAAATTGAAAAATCTTTGTTGCATGTGCTTTACAGAATGACCACAAGATGGCACTGTTTCCATCAGACCCAACTGCACAATTCTGCCAACTGACCCTGCTTCATCAGGCTGCCCTGAACATCCACAGCCAGGACAGTATGGACAGCCAGGACAGTATGGACAGCCACAAAGCCTCACACTGACTGATGTTTGTTTTATCTGCAGACAAGGACAGTGAGCCAGAGACTGCTTCCAGAGACGATTCAAACCACAACCAAGTGGCCGAAGATTGCACAAGGGCAGAGGAGGAAGATTTGATGGCAACCAGGGAAGCTTCCCCAGTGGGTTTTGGCTTTTCTTTCAGAGGAGGATTTACAGGACATCATGGAGGGTGTTCCACCTGACTATACCAGGTTCTGTTGCAATGCAAATTTGACTGACTTTTAATTCTGATGTCGTCCATTGTTTGTCTGTTTCATGTTGGAGTGAATGATTGTTTACGTGTAATGTTTGTCTACGTGTTCTGTGTTTTCATGCGCATGCGAAGAAGATAAAAACACAATCTTATTTGCATTATTTCCCAAACATGGGAATGGGACCACCAATGAAACCTTGAATTATTTCAACAACATGTAATGACAACATGATTAACTTCTGTATTTCTCTTACAGATAAATTAAAGACTGCAGGCCCAAGAAGGACGTCCCGTGCCAGCGGGCAAACAATTACATAACCTACAGCCTGGAGATTTTGTGTTTCTTAAAAATTTCAGGAAGAAGAACTGATGACTGCAGTGAAGGTTGTGGATTTTCTTAAATCCACCTGGGTCCTCACCAGCCATTGGCGAGAAGTTCACTGGGAAATCGAATCGCCCAGAATCCCACCAAGGGGATTCCAACAAAGTATCTCTGAAAAAATAGGGATACCACCGACGGCCCACTCAGTAGGTGGTCTACCTAGCTGAGGCAGCATGGAGAACATGGTCGGGATGGGACATCGCTGCAGAACAACACCTACGTGGATTAAGGATGCCGTACTTCATAACCCATAACTCTCCTGATGTTTAGATTGAGAATGTTTGTTTTATTTCAATAGACTCATTTCCTAATAATAATCCCGCAGATGAAGTTTGGAGCCAGTCTGCAGTGACTCTTCCTTCTGCTTTGACTGCTGCAGGTTTCTTGGTTGTCATAGTTTTAGTTATTCTGGGATTTATCTGCAGAAGACGTCCACAACGGTGAGAAACTAATTAAATATTCATAATTTCTTTTACCTCAATTCAAGCTTAATAATTGAAGCTGCAGATTTTAAATTTCACTTACGATCTCTATCTGCATCTTCAATATGATTGTTTTATTTTAAATCTAAACTTTTATTTTTTTGATCATATTTTCTTAAACTTTACCTAAACATGTTATTAAACTTTCATGTAAATCTGGAGTTTATTTCAGTTTTAAAGCGCCTGTCTAAGAGCTGAAACATCCGGATCGTCTGCACAAGGAGAAACTGCCCATGTAGTGAGTAAATATCCTTATTTTATAAGTAGCTATTTTCAGATTTTCACAAAAAAGACAAGAAAATACATTAAGAACATGTTTTCCTTTTATTCTCTAAAAAAAATGTCTGAAGACTTTATGTCTAATTTTAGATTTTACATCCATTCTTTTAGTGGTGGTTTTTATGACATCCAGTACTACTTGTAACATCTCAATCACTAGATGGCACAATATTTACTTTTCCTGAATACTTCAATAGTGAGTGTATTAACATAATCGATAGTCAGAAACGTCCCTGCCGTTTCCTAACCAGCTGCACATCATTTCCTGTCAATATCATATGTAACTGGAGGAAGTTTTTGATGAATTCTGCTTCAATAAACAGATTGTTTCAGCTCCAATAAAGGAGCAGTGACAGAAATCCAAAAATATCTTTATTGCATGTGCTTTACAGAATGACCACAAGATGGCACTGTTTCCATCAAGCCCAACTGCACCATTCTGCCAACTGAACCTGCTTCATCAGGCTGAACATCCACAGCCAGGATAGTATGGACAGTATGGACAGCCAGAAAGCCTCACACTGGCTGATGTTTCTTTTATCTGCAGACAACAAGGACAGTGAGCCAGAGACTGCTCCCAGAGACGATTCAAACCACAACAAGGTGGTCGAAGGTTGCACCGGGGCTCAAGAGGAAGATTTGATGGCAACCAGAGAAGCTTCCCCAGGGGGTTAAGGCTTTCCTTTCAGAGGTGGATTTACAGGACATCGTGGAGGGTGTTCCTCCTGACTACACCAGGTTCTGTTGTAATGCAAATTTCAGTGACTTTTAATTCTGATGGCGTCCGTTTGTTTGTGTCTGTTTCATGTTGGAGTGAATGATTGTTTACGTGTTATGTTTGTCCCAGTGTTCTGTGTTTTCATGCGCATGCGAAGAAGATAAAAACACAATCTTATTTGCAGGATTTCCCAAACATTGGAATGGGACCACCGATGAAACCTGGAATTAGTTTAACAACCTGTAATGACAACATGATTAACTTCTGTATTTCTCTTAAAGATCAATTAAAGACTGCAGGCCCAAGAAGGACGTCCCGTGCCAGCGGGCAAACACTTATATAACCTACAGCCTGGAGATTTTGTGTTTCTTAACAATTTCAGGAAGAAGAACTGATGACTGCAGTGAAGGTTGTGGATTTTCTGAAATCCACCAGTGTTCTCTCCAGCAAGTGGTGAGAAGTTCACTGGAAATCGAATCGCCCAGAATCCCACCAAAGGGATTCCAACAAAGTATCCCTGAAAAAATAGGGATACCACCGACGGCCCACTCAGTAGGTGGTCTACCTAGCTGAGGCAGCATGGAGAACATGGTCGGGATGGGACATCGCCGCAGAGCGTAGATTAAGGATGCCGTACTTCATAACCCATAACTCTCCTGATGTTTAGATTGAGAATGTTTGTTTTATTTCAATAGACTCATTTCCTAATAATAATCCAGCAGATGAAGTTTGGAGCCAGTCTGCAGTGACTCTTCCTTCTGCTTTTACTGCTGCAGGTTTCTTGGTTGTCACAGTTTGTTATTCTGGGATTTATCTGCAGAAGACGTCCACAACGGTGAGAAACTAATTCAATATTCATAATTTCTTTTACCTCAATTCAAGCTTAATAATTGAAGCTGCAGATTTTAAATTTCACTTACAATCTCTATCTGCATCTTCAATATGATTGTTTTATTTTAAATCTAAACTTTTGTTTCTATGAAAATATTTTCTTAAACTTTACCTCCACATGTTATTAATCTTTCATGTAAATCTGGAGTTTATTTCAGTTTTAAAGTGCCTGTCTAAGAGCTGAAACATCCGGATTGTCTGCACAAGGAGAAACTGCCACTGTAGTGAGTAATTTATTTTATAAGTAACTATTTTCATATTGTCACAAAAAAGACTAGAAAATACATTAAGAACATGTTTTCCTTTTATTCTGTAAAAAACTGTCTTAAAACTTTACCTCTAATTTTAGATTTTACATCCATTCTTCTAGTGGTGGTTTTTATGACATCCAGTACTACTAGTAACATTACAATAACTAGATGGCACAATACTTACTTTTCCTGGATACTTAAATATTGAGTGTATTAACATAATCGATGGTCAGAAAAGTCCCTGACGTTTCCTAACCAGCTGCACATCATTTCCTGTCAACATCATATGTAACTGGAGGAAGTTTCTGATTAATTCTGGTTCAATAAACAGATTGTTTCAGCTTCAATAAAGGAGCAGTGACAGAAATCCAAAAATATCTTTATTGCATGTGCTTTACAGAATGACCACAAGATGGCAGTGTTTCCATCAGGCCCAACTGCACTATTCTGCCAACTGACCCTGCTTCATCAGGCTACCCTGAACATCCACAGCCAGGATAGTATGGACAGCCAGAAAGCCTGACACCTGCTGATGTTTGTTTTATCTGCAGACATCAAGGACATTGAGCCAGAGACGATTCAAACCAAAACCAGGTGGCCGAAGTTTGCACAGGAGTTGAGGAGGAAGATTTGATGGCAACCAGGGAAGCTTCCCCAGGGAGTCAAGGCTTTCCTTTCTGAGGTGGATTTACAGGACATCGTGGAGGGTGTTCCTCCTGACTACACCAGGTTCTGTTACAATGCAAATTTGACTGACTTTTAATTCTGATGTCGTCCATTGTTTGTCTGTTTCATGTTGGAGTGAATGATTGTTTACGTGTAATGTTTGTCTCAGTGTTCTGTGTTTTCATGCGCATGCGAAGAAGATAAAAACACAATCTTATTTGCAGGATTTCCCAAACATCGGAATGGGACCACTGATGAAACCTGGAATTTTTTCAACATGTAATGACAACATGATTAACTTCTGTGTTTCTCTTACAGATCAATTAAAGACTGCAGGCCCAAGGAGGACGACCCGTGCCAGCGGGCAAAGAATTATACAACCTACAGCCTGGAGATTTTGTATTTCTTAAAAATTTCAGGAAGAAGAACTGATGACCACAGTGAAGATTGTGGATTTTCTGAAATCCACCGGGGTCCTCAACAGCCATTGGTGAGAAGTTCACTGGAAATCGATTCGCCCAGAATCCTACCAAGGGGATTCCAACAAAGTATCCCTGAAAAAATAGGGATACCACCGACGGCCCACTCAGTAGGTGGTCTACCTAGCTGAGGCAGCATGGAGAACATGGTCAGGATGGGACATTGCCGCAGAACAACACCTACATGGATTAAGGATGCCGTACTTCATAACCCATAACTCTCCTGATGTTGAGATTGAGGATGTTTTTTATTTCCAATAGACTCATTTCCTAATAATAATCCAGCAGATGAAGTTTGGAGCCAGTCTGCAGTGACTCTTCCTTCTGCTCTTACTGCTGCAGGTTCCTTTGTTGTCATATTTTCAGATATTCTGGGATTTATCTGCAGAAGACGTCCACAACGGTGAGAAACTAATTCAATATTCATAATTTATTCAATTACCGAAATTCAAGATTTATAACTGAAGGTGCATATTTCAAATTTCGCTTACGATCTTTATCTGCATCTTCAATATGATTGTTTTATTTTAAATCTAAACTTTTGTTTCTATGAAAATATTTTCTTAAACTTTACCTCCACATGTTATTAGACCTTAACGTAAATCTGGAGTTTATTTTATTTTTAAAGCGCCTGTCTAAGAGCTGAAACATCCGGATCGTCTGCACAAGGAGAAACTGCCACTGTAGTGAGTAAATATCCTTATTTTATAAGTAACTATTTTCAGATTGTCACAAAAAAGACTAGAAAATACATTAAGAACATGTTTTCCTTTTATTCTGTAAAAAACTGTCTGAAAACTTTACCTCTAATTTTAGATTTTACTTCCATTCTTCTAGTGGTGGTTTTTATGACACCCAGTACTACTAGTAACATTACAATCACTAGATGGCACAATACTTACTTTTCCCGAATACTTAAATAGTGAGTGTATTAACATAATCGATAGTTAGAAAGATCCCTGACGTTTCCTAACCAGCTGCACATCATTTCCTGTCAACATCATATGTAACTAGAGGAAGTTTCTGATGAATTCTGGTTCAATAAACAGATTGTTTCAGCTCCAATAAAGGAGCAGTGACAGAAATCCAAAAATATCTATATTGCATGTGCTTTACAGAACCACCACAAGATGTCACTGTTTCCATCAGGCCCAACTGCACAATTCTTACAACTGACCCTGCTTCATCAGGCTGCCTTGAACATCCAAAGTCATGACAGTATGGACAGCCAGGACAATATGGACACTTGCTGATGATTGTTTTTATCTGCAGACATCAAGGACATTGAGCCGGAGACGATTCAAACCACAACCAGGAGGCCGAAGTTTGCACAGGAATCGAGGAGGAAGATTTGATGGCAACCAGGGAAGCTTCTCCAGGGGGTCAAGGCTTTCCTTTCAGAGGTGGATTTACAGGACATCATGGAGGGTATTCCTCCTGACTACACCAGGTTCTGTTGCAATGCAAATTTGACTGACTGTTAATTCTGATGTCGTCCATTGTTTGTCTGTTTCATGTTGGAGTGAATGATTGTTTACGTGTAATGTTTGTCTCAGTGTTCTGTGTTTTCATGCGCATGCGAAGAAGATAAAAACACAATCTTATTTGCAGGATTTCCCAAACATCGGAATGGGACCACCGATGAAACCTGGAATTATTTCAACAACATGTAATGACAACATGATTAACTTCTGTATTTCTCTTACAGATCAATTAAAGACTGCAGGCCCAAGGAGGACGATCCGTGCCAGCGGGCAAACAATTATATAACCTACAGCCTGGAGATTTTGTGTTTCTTAAAAATTTCAGGAAGAAGAACTGATGACCACAGTGAAGGTTGTGGATTTTCTTAAATCCACCTGGGTCCTCAATAGCCATTGGTGAGAAGTTCACTGGAAATCGAATTGCCCAGAATCCCACCAAAGGGATTCCAACAACGTATCCCTGAAAAAATAGGGATACCACCGACGGCCCACTCAGTAGGTGGTCTACCTACCTGAGGCAGCATGGAGAACATGGTCGGGATGGGACATCGCCGCAGAACAACAACCACGCAGATTAAGGATGCCGTACTTTATAACCCATAACTCTCCTGATGATGAGATTGAGAATGTTTATTTCCAATAGACTAATTTCCTAATAAAATTCCAGCAGATGAAGTTTGGAGCCAGTCTGCAGTGACTCTTCCTTCTGCTTTGACTGCTGCAGGTTTCTTGGTTGTCAAAGTTTCAGTTATTCTGGAATTTATCTGCTGAAGACGTCCACAACGGTGAGAAACTAATTCAATATTCATAATTTCTTTTACCTCAATTCAAGCTTAATAATTGAAGCTGCAGATTTCTAATTTTACTTATGATTTTTATCTGCATCTTCAATATGATGGTTTTATTTTAAATCTAAACTTTTGTTTCTATGAAAATATTTTCTTAAACTTTACCTCCAGATGTTATTAAACTTTCACGTAAATCTGGAGTTTATTTCATTTTTAAAGCGCCTGTCTAAGAGCTGAAACATCTGGATCGTCTTCACAAGGAGAAACTGCCACTGTAGTGAGTAAATACCCTTATTTTATAAGTAACTATTTTCAGATTGTCACAAAAAAGACTAGAAAATACATTAAGAACATGTTTTCTTTTTATTCTGAAAAAACTGTCCCAAAATTTTACCTCAAATTTTAGACTTTACATCCATTTTTCTAATGGTGGTTTTTATGACACCCAATACTACTAGTAACATCACAAACACTTGATGGCACAATACTTACTTTTCCTGAATACTTAAATAGTGAGTGTATTAACATAATCGATAGTCAGAAACGTCCCTGCCGTTTTGTAACCAGCTTCACATCATTTCCTGTCAATATCATATGTAACTGGAAGAAGTTTCTGATTAATTCTGGTTTTATAAACAGATTGTTTCAGCTCCAATAAAGGAGCAGTGACAGAAATCCAAAAATATCTATTTTGCATGTGCTTTACAGAATGACCACAAGATGGCAGTGTTTCCATCAGGCCCAACTGCACCATTCTGCCAACTGACCCTGCTTCATCAGGCTGCCCTGAACATCCACAGTCAGGACAGTATGAACAGACAGGACAGTCAGAAAGCCTCACACTGGCTGATGTTTGTTTTATCTGCAGACAACAAGGACATTGAGCCAGAGACTGCTTCCCCAGGGGGTCAAGGCGTTCCTTTCAGAGGTGGATTTACAGGACATCGTGGAGGGTGTTCCACCTGACTATACCAGGTTATGTTGTATTGCAAATTTGACTGACTTTTAATACAAAAATCAGTCAAACTTTTAATTGACTGACTTTTAATTCAAACCACAACCAGGTGGCCAAAGGTTGCACAAAGACCGAGGAGGAAGATTTGATGGCAACCAGGGAAGCTTCCCCAGGGGTCAAGGCGTTCCTTTCAGAGGTGGATTTACAGGACATCGTGGAGGGTGTTCCACCTGACTATACCAGGTTATGTTGTAAGGCAAATTTGACTTATTTTAATTCTGATGGCGTCCGTTTGTTTGTCTGTTTCATGTTGGAGTGAATGATTGTTTACGTGTCATGTTTGTCTACGTGTTCTGTGTTTTTATGCGCATGCGAAGAAGATAAAAAACACAATCTTATTTGCAGGATTTTCCAAACATCGGCTTGGGACCACCGATGAAACCTGGTATTATTTCAACAACATGTAATGACAACATGATTAACTTTTGTATTTCTCCTACAGATCAATTAAAGACGGCAGTTCCAAGGAGGACGACCCGTGCCAGCGGGCAAACAATTATATAACCTACAGCCTGGAGATTTTGTGTTTCTTAAAAATTTCAGGAAGAAGAATTGATGACCGCAGTTAAGGTTGTGGATTTTCTTATGTCCACCTGGGTCCTCGACAGCCACTGGTGAGAAGTTCACTGGGAAATCGAATCGCCCAGAATCCCACTAAGGGGATTCCAACAAAGTATCCCTGAATAAATAGGGATACCACCGACAGCCCACTCAGTAGGTGGTCTACCTAGCTGAGGCAGCATGGAGAACATGGTCGGGATGGGACATCGCTGCAGAACAACACCCACGTAGATTAAGGATGCCGTACTTCATAACCCATAACTCTCCTGATATTGAGAATGAGTTTTCGTCTTTGTATCCTTTAGAAGTGTAACATTTTTCCATTTTCTGTTTTTTGCTTTGCTTAACATCATCAGAAGACAAAACTCTTGCTAAAACTCCTGTGATGCTTTTATTCTGGACCATTGCTAAATGACCAATGTAGACTGATGTGTTGTGTTTCTCAACTATCCTCTAGCACTTTTTACTTCATTTGATCATTTCTAGGTTTTATTTACTTAGTTATTTGTTTGCTACCCACTAGAAAAAAGGGTGAAGTTGTGAAGTAGATTTTTCTTCAAAGAGAAAATGTTTTAGTTGCATCATACAGTGTAACATAGTCTAGATGTTGTTTTGTGCAGCTGCAGAGAGGGTGTACAAACTAATTGAAGAAGATGTCTCTAGGATCTTGCTGTTTTTCCTGTGTTCTTCCCTGCATGTAGATGGTGTTTAGTTTTCACATCCTGTAGACATGATAGTGAATGAGCGTACAAGGTTGAACTATTCCATCCGTTTTCCTTTGTTTCTTTTGTTTGTTCTTAGAAGATTGAGTCTCCGCCTCTGTTATCAGAAAGGTGAATAAAGCAACTATGCAACTCTGAGTTCGTTGGAGCAGAATGATTTTTGCCTGATGCAGTGTATTATTGATTTCTGTCTGCAGATGTATTAAAGATCGTTTTTGTTCCCTGACGTTTTTCTCTGGACCTCAGTCTCTGAATTGTGCGACTTCACAGTATTTTTTCCATCTCAGTATCACAGTTAATGGTGAGACACTTTTATATCGCTTGAATCAAACTTATATGGTCTGTATATTCTCTAACAATGTTTGTTTTATTTCCAGTGGACTCATTTCCTAATAATAATCCGTCAGATGAAGTTTGTGATAGTCAGAAACGTCCCTGTTTCCTAACCAGCTGCACATCATTTCCTGTCCACATCGTATGTAACTGGAGGAAGTTTCTGATTAATTCTGGTTCAATAAACAGATTGTTTCAGCTCCAATAAAGGAGCAGTGACAGAAATCCAAAAATATCTATATTGCATGTGCTTTACAGGATGACCACAAGATGGCACTGTTTCCATCAGGCCCAACTGCACCATTCTGCCAACTGACCCTGCTTCATCAGGCTGCCCTGAATATTCACAGTCACGACAGCATGGACAGCTTGAACAGGATGGACAAACCAGGACAGTATTGACAGCCAGAAAGCCTCACACTGGCTGATGTTTGTTTTATCTGCAGACAACAAGGACATTGAGCCAGAGACTGCTCCCAGAGACGATTCAAACCACAACCAGGTGGCCAAAGGTTGCACAAGAGCCGAGGAGGAAGATTTGATGGCAACCAGGGAAGCTTCCCCAGGGGTCAAGGATTTCCTTTCAGAGGTGGATTTACAGGACATCGTGGAGGGTGTTCCACCTGACTATACCAGGTTCTGTTGCAATGCAAATTTGACTGACTTTTAATTCTGATGTCGTCCATTGTTTGTCTGTTTCATGTTGGAGTGAATGATTGTTTACATGTAATGTTTGTCTCAGTGTTCTGTGTTTTCATGCGCATGCGAAGAAGATAAAAACACAACCTTATTTGCAGGATTTCCCAAACATCGCAATGGGACCACCAATGAAACCTGGTATTATTTCAACATCATGTAATGACAATATTATTAACTTCTGTATTTCTCTTACAGATCAATTAAAGACGGCAGGCCCAAGGAGGACGACCCGTGCCAGCGGGCAAACAATTATATAACCTACAGCCTGGAGATTTTGTGTTTCTTAAAAATTTCAGGAAGAAGAACTGATGACCCCAGTGAAGGTTGTGGATTTTCTTAAATCCACCTGGATCCTCGCCAGCCATTGGCGAGAAGTTCACTGGAAATCGAATCGCCCAGAATCCCACCACGGGGATTCCAACAAAGTATCCCTGAAAAAATAGGGATACCACCAACGGCCCACTCAGTAGGTGGTCTACCTAGCTGAGGCAGCATGGAGAACATAGTCGGAATGGGACATCGCCGCAGAAAAACACCCACATGGATTAAGAATGCCGTACTTCATAACCCATAACTCTCCTCATGTTGAGATTGAGAATGTTTTTTTTATTTCTAATCGACTCATTTTCTAATAATAATCCCGCAGATGAAGTTTGGAGCCAGTCTGCAGTGACTCTTCCTTCTGCTTTGACTGCTGCAGGTTCCTTTGTTGTCATATTTTCAGATATTCTGGGATTTATCTGCAGAAGACGTCCACAACGGTGAGAAACTAATTCAATATTCATAATTTCTTTTACCTCAATTCAAGCTTTATAACAAAAGCTGCAGATTTCAAAGTTCACTTACGATCTTTATCTGCATCTTCAATATGATTGTTTTATTTTAAATCTAAACTTTTGTTTCTTTGAACATATTTTATTAAACTTTACCTCCACATGTTATTAAACTTTCACGTAAATCTGGAGTTTATTTTATTTTTAAAGTGCCTGTCTAAAAGCTGAAACATCCAGATCGTCTGCACAAGGAGAAACTGCCACTGTAGTGAGTAAATATCCTTATTTTATAAGTAACTATTTTCAGATTTCCTCCCCCAAAAAAAACAAGAAAATACATTAAGAACATGTTTTCCTTTTATTGTGTAAAAGCTGTCACAAAACTTTTTCTCTAATTTTAGATTTTACATCCATTCTTCTAGTGGTGGTTTTTATAATGACACCCAGTACTACAAGTAACATTACAATCACTAGATGGACTACCAGGACGCTATGGATAGTATGGACAGTCAGAAAGCCCGACACTGGCTGATGTTTGTTTTATCTGCAGACAACAAGGACATTGAGCCAGAGACTGCTTCCAGAGACGATTCAAACCACAACCAGGTGGGTGAAGGTTGCACAGGGGCTGAGGAGGAAGATTTGATGGCAACCAGGGAAGCTTCCCCAGGGGGTCAAGGCTTTCGTTTCAGAGGTGGATTTACAGGACATCATGGAGGGTATTCCTCCTGACTATACCAGGTTCTGTTGTAATGCAAATTTGACTCTGAATTCTGATGGTGTCCGTTTGTTTGTCTGTTTCATGTTGGAGTGAATGATTGTTTACGTGTCATTTTGTCTCAGTGTTCTGTGTTTTCATGCGCATGCGAAGAAGATAAAATCACAATCTTATTTGCAGGATTTCCCAAACATCGGAAAGGGACCACCAATGAAACCTTGAATTATTTCAACAACATGTAATGACAACATGATTAACTTCTGTATTTCTCTTGTAGATCAATTAAAGACTGCAGGCCCAAGGAGGACAACCCGTGCCAACGGGCAAACACTTATATAACCTACAGCCTGGAGATTTTTTTTCTTAAAATTTTCAGGAAGAAGAATTGATGACTGCAGTGAAGGTTGTGGATTTTCTTAAATCCACCTGGGTCCTCGCCAGCAAGTGGTGAGAAGTTCAATGGGAAATCGAATCGCCCAGAATCCCACCAAGGGGATTCCAACAACGTATCCCTGAAAAAATAGGGATACCACCGACGGCCCACTCAGTAGGTGGTCTACCTAGCTGAGGCAGCATGGAGAACATGGTCGGGATGGGACATCGCCGCAGAACAACACCCACGTGGATTAAGGATGCCGTACTTCATAACCCATAACTCTCCTGATGTTGAGATTGAGTTTTTGTCTTTGTATTCTTTAGAAGTTCAACATTTTCCATTTTCTGGTTTTTGCTTTGCTTAACATCATCAGAAGACAAAACTCTTGCTAAAACTCCTGTGATGCTTTTATTCTGGACCATTACTAAATGACCAATGTAGACTGATGTGTTGTTTCTCTTCTAGCACTTTTTACTTCATTTTATACTTCATTTGATCATTTCTAGGTTTTATTTACTTAGTTATTTGTTTGCTACCCACTAGAAAAAAAGGGTGAAGTTGTGAAGTAGATTTTACTTTCCAGAGAAAATCTTTTATTTGCATCATATAAATAATTAGCATAGTCAAGATGTTTTTTCATGCAGCTGCAGAGAGGGTGTACAAACTAATTGAACAAGATGTCTGGGAACTTGCTGTTTTTCCAATGATTTTTTCTGATGCAGTGTATTTTTGCTCTCTGTCTGCAGATGTATTAAAGATTGTTTTTGCTCCCTGAAGTTTGTCTGGACCTCGGTCTCTGAATTGTGCAACTTCACAGTATTTTTTCCATCTCAGCACCACAGTTAATGGTGAGACACTTTTATTTCGCTTTAATCAAACTTATATGGTCTCTATTTTCTCGAACAGTCTTTGTTTTATTTCCAATAGACTCATTTCCCAATAATAATCCCTCAGATGAAGTTTGTGATATTCAGAAATGTCCCTGCTGTTTCCTAACCAGCTGCACATCATTTCCTGTCAACATCATATGTAACTGGAGGAAGTTTCTGTTTAATTCTGGTTCAATAAACAGATTGTTTCAGCTCCAATAAAGGAGCAGTGACAGAAATCCAAAAATGCGCATAGGGAGAGAACCTTTTAATTTAGGAACCGAACTGCACTGTATGCAAACAATGATCTTGTGTGATTTTAAACAATTTAAAAGTGAAGAAGGAAAAAATAACTAAATTTAATGTGTCTATTTAATCCTGTCTTTTATAAAGCAGTTCTTCAAACGTCTTGATTTTTTTCCTCATTAAGTATTGTTTTTATATTGATATTAAGTGACCAAACTGCAGTGTTTTATAGTAACGAATTAAAAATAATTCACTACTTTTCTTAAGTATATTTTGGAGTACTTCATACTTTCCTCGAGTATTAAAATTTTTGGTAACTTTCACTGTTACTTAACTATATTTCCGAACTGAATTGCATACTTTTACTCCGATACATTTTCAATGTGTGGTTTAGTTACTTGTTACAAAAAGTGAGAGAGAAACGCAAATGATTTGACCCCACCTACTGATTTACTGCAACACAGCCAGCTTGCCTGGTTTTGTTCATCACCACCAATAGGATGCACAGGCTTCACACCTCCCCACCTACGTCAAAAAATCCACCAAATCTTCTCATTGGTTAGTGCTCCATTTGTGCAGGTTTGCGCCGTTAAAACAAACGCAGCAAAGTTGTTTTCAATTTGGATTTTTGCTATTCCAATATCTGGTGTGAGCGGTCCCTTGCTCAAGGTTGATCTGATTCATGAACGCTAATTTCAGCCAGCTGTTCTCTAGGTCTCCCCCTTCCTCAAGCTCTCGGAGTTTCACTCAGGGAGAGTCAACAAATTTTACATCCAAACTCTCCTGAGAAACTAATGTAAATAGATTTCTTGTCTTGTGACAAACTGACAAAATTCATGCTGTTACACGAAACACACTGTTGTGAATTTTTAGTCATACTCAATATTTTCAGTAATTGTAATCTTAAAAAGTGTATGTTTTGGATGGCCTAAAAAAGTTTTTTTAAGATCTCGGAAACCAAAGCTGCACAAACGAAAATTTTAACGGCACAAACGGAGCACTGACCAATTAGACTTTTTGCTGGATTATTTGAGTCGGTGGGTGTCAGCTTCACGGAGGTCTGTTACCTTTCTCCCATTAAACACAAAGTTTTAAAAAAAGCTCTCCCTCTTCAGATGCCAAATAAGCTGCATTTCCCTCCCAATTCTCTTTTCTTTGGCATAATGACCAGTTGTGTGCACCTATTGTTTGTGAGTAGAGTAATTGTAACGGCTTTTTTTCATGTTGGCCGCATTTTGGCCACTATTGAGTTTTCTCATTTTCAGCACTGACCTTACTGAAAGGGAAAACTTAAGGTGTACAAAAATTTTGTATTTTATGTCCTGGAGGGTATATTAAGAAGCTGGTTCAGTTGTAAAGCAGGTTAAGTTAACCTTGTGGTATAGGTAAAAAACCTAATTTTCTTAATTAAATGATGCCTTCAGGTATATCTTTTAGCAGGTTGTACACTTGGTTGTGTACATTATTGTAAGTGTATTTGACAAGTTTACCAAAGTATAAAATATGTCATTCAAGCTGCATTTGCCTTGTTTTACTTTTTACTTTTACTTTTCATTACATTACTTGAGTACATCCATTTTTACAGTAATTTCCATAGTTTGTACAAGATGTTTCAGATACTTTAATTCTTTAACTCAAGTAACATTTCAGTCAGTGACTTGGACTTTTACCATGAGGTACCTATACTTTTACTTGACTCTGAGATTTCAGTACTTTATACAACACTGCCAAACTGGCATTTGAAAAATACTGGATTCAAGTTTTGCTTCTGACAGACACAGAGCTTTTATATTTGGAGTTCTCCCAACTTTTTTATAATCAGGACAGGACAAATTAAATGTACTGTCTTCATTAGAAATAGTCAGATTAAAACACACAAACTTCATCATACTCAGTCAAAATTAAGGCCTACTTCTGCTTAAGTAAGTTTTTTTTAAAAATCATTTTATTTTTTACTCTGGGTATGTAAGTAATCAATCAATCAATGAATGCCTGTTTGTTCTCAGTGCAGGGGATCGCACCCAAATATTGCTTCACCAACCTGCTTTTACGACGACGTTTCATAGAAGTGAAGATGCCGCATCCAAGCATGACTGACCCATTACTGGAGCCCTTCATCGTGTTGCTGATGGATCCAACATAAATAATCTACAAATCAATGTTGCAGACCTTTGCCATATTGAATATGTTTTGTATGTTTGTCATGTTGAAAGACCCAAGGTTTGTGGTAACTATAATGTGTACAAGATCCTCTGCATGTTTTGTTGTAACTCTGAACATGTAAAGTAAGTAACCATGAAACCAGGCCGTACATGTCAAAATGAACAGCAGAATAGTACACATGTTCACACAATAGCTTCCAATTTTTTGTGAACATAGGAGGAAAAACAAAAAGTATTTTGTTGTTTAGTAATTGTGCAATATAAGTATCAGAATACTTCAGGCAGGGATAGAACTTTTACATTTTTCCAGTGGAAATTATCTTAATGAAGAAAAATATTTTAACTTGGAGCACCTGGATTACCAGGTGCTTGGCTGGTGCAGTAGCTTCCATATTTGCTAATTACCTAAAAATACTTTATTCAAGTCTTTTCTGATAGACACGGAGCTTTTATATTTGGAGTTCTCCCAACTTTTTTATCAACGGGACAGGACAAATAAAAAGCACTTTTTTCATTAGAAATACTCAAATCTGCATAAACAAACTCAAACATTGTGGAAAATGTTTTCATAAGCGATGAAGCTGTAAAGGGTGGTACAGTGACGTTGAGCATTTGTTGTAAAAATTGGGAATTATCTCCATTGTATCTAATCTCAAGAAGAGTATTATTTTTTTCTAACATCCAGGATGGAAAAAAATTATGGTGTGGAACTTTGTTTAAATATACAAAATCTTTTTACTTGCCATTAACCGCCATGAAAACATTTCAGCAAGGAATGTTTTCAAACATGTGGTATTTGGAGTAACTGGAGCCAAAGTTGTTACTGGTTTGGTTGTTTGGTCAACGTGCGTTTGAAAAACCTAATTTGTGATGTGAGTAGAAATTGAAGTGTCATGGTGGTCAGGTGCTTGGTAAGCACAGTGGATAGACTGTGTTTCAGTCTCAGTGGTTCTTAGTTCAAGACCTGCTAACATAGGGTTTTAAACTTTAACACGCGAGACTGACTTTGTGGTATTTATAGAAGTTTGAGCGGCAAGGTTGGCAGGTGCATGGTTAGCACACGGCATAAAAAGTTGGTTATGGTCTCGATGGTTTTTAGTTCAAGACCTGAGTAAGGCATGGTTTTAAACTTTAACATGGAAGACTGTCTTTGTGGTATTTGTAGAAGTTTGAGCGGCAAGGTTTCAGGTGCATGGTTAGCACACGGCATACAAACTTGGTTTTGGTTCCGATGGTTTTTAGTTCAAGGCCTGCTTGATCAATGGTTTTAAACTTTAACACACAAGACTGACTTTGTGGTATTTGTAGAAGTTTGAGTGGCAAGGTTGGTAGGTGCTTGGTTAGCTCACTGCCTACAAACTGGATTTTGGTTCCTCAGGATCTTAGTTCAGTTGTAAAGCAGGTTAAGTTTAAACCTGCTTTGTGTTTGTGTGTTAAAGTTTTAAACTTTAACACACAAGAATTACTTTGTGGTATTTGTAGAAGTTCGAGCGGCAAGGTTGGCAGGTGCTTGATTAGCTCACTGCATACAAACTTGGTTTTGGTTCCGATGGTTTTTAGTTCAAGACGTGTTTCATCCATGGTTTCAAACTTTAACATGCAAGACTGATTTTGTGGTATTTGTAGAAGTTTGAGCGGCAAGGTTGGCAGGTGCTTGGTTAGCTCACTGCATACAAACAGGATATCGGTTCCACAGGTTCTTAGTTAAAATCCTGCATAAGGTATGGTTTTAAAGTTTAACATGGAAGACTGATTTTGTGGTATTTGTAGGAGTTCAAATGGAAAGATTGGCAGGTGCTCGGATAGGGCACTGACTACAGACTTGGGTTTCGGTTCCGATGGGTTTAAGTTCAAGACCCGCCTAAGTCATGGTTTTAATGTTTAACATGGAAGACTGACTTTGTGGTACTTGTAGAAGTTCAAATGAAAAGATCTGCAAGTGCTCGATTGGCGCACTAAGTACAGACTTGTGTTTCGGTTCTGATGGGTCTAAGTTCAAGATCAGCTTAAGTCATGGTTTTAAAGTTTAACATGGAAAACTGACTGTGGTACTTGTAGAAGTTCGAAAAGAAAGATTAGCAAGTGTTTGGTTGACGCACTGCGTAAGAACTTGTGCTTTGATTCCAATGGGTCTAAGTTCAAGACCCGCTTGTGGAATGGTCCGAAGGACAGTCTGAATCCAGAGTGACAGCTGGAGTTTTAAAGTTTAACTTTGAAAACTGACTGTGGTACTTGTAGAAGTTTGAATGGAATGATCAGCAAGTGCTTGGTTGGCACACTGCGTAAGAACTTGGGTTTCGATTCCAATGGGTGTAAGTTCAAGACCTGCTTGTGGAATGGTCTGAATCCAGAGTGACAGCTGGAGTTTTAAAGTTTAACATGGAAAACTGACTGTGTGGTACTTGTAGAAGTTCGAACGGAAAGATCAGCAAGTGCTTGGTTGGCGCACTGCGTAAGAACTTGGGTTTCAGTTCCAATGGGTCTAAGTTCAAGACCCGCTTGTGGAATGGTCTGAATCCAGAGTGACAGCTGGAGTTTTAAAGTTTAACATGGAAAACTGACTGTGTTACTTGTAGAAGTTCGAACGGAAAGATCAGCAAGTGCTTGGTTGGCGCACTGCGTAAGAACTTGTGTTTCGGTTCCAATGGGTCTAAGTTCAAGACCCGCTTGTGGAATGGTCTGAATCCAGAGTGACAGCTGGAGTTTTAAAGTTTAACATGAAAACTGACTGTGTGGTACTTGTAGAAGTTCGAACGGAAAGATCAGCAAGTGCTTGGTTGGCGCACTGCGTAAGAACTTGTGTTTCGGTTCCAATGGGTCTAAGTTCAAGACCCGCTTGTGGAATGGGCCGAAGCACAAGTGGGGAGGAGGAGCAGGGGAGGATAGGGGGAGTATAGGGGAGGATAGGGAAAAGAGTAGGAGAAGACAGAGGAGGGAGGGGTCAGAGTAGGAGGAGATAGAGTAGGGAGGGGTCAGAGTAGGAGGAGTTAGAGGAGGGAGGGGTCAGAGTAGGAGGAGTTAGAGGAGGGAGGGGTCAGAGTAGGAGGAGTTAGAGGAGGGAGGGGTCAGAGTAGGAGGAGTTAGAGGAGGGAGGAGTTAGAGGAGGGAGGGGTCAGAGTAGGAGGAGTTAGAGGAGGGAGAGGTCAGAAGAGGGAGGGGTCAGAGTAGGAGGAGTTAGAGGAGGGAGGGGTCAGAGTAGGAGGAGATAGAGTAGGGAGGGGTCAGAGTAGGAGGAGTTAGAGGAGGGAGGGGTCAGAGTAGGGAGGAGTTAGAGGAGGGAGGGGTCAGAGTAGGAGGGAGGGGTCAGAGTAGGAGGGAGGGGTCAGAGTAGGAGGGAGGGGTCAGAGTAGGAGGAGGGAGGGGTCAGAGTAGGAGGAGTTAGAGGAGGGAGGGGTCAGAAGAGGGAGGAGTTAGAGGAGGGAGGGGTCAGAGTAGGAGGAGTTAGAGGAGGGAGGGGTCAGAAGAGGGAGGGGTTAGAGGAGGGAGGGGTCAGAGGAGGAGGAGTTAGAGGAGGGAGGGGTCAGAAGAGGGAGGGGTCAGAGTAGGAAGGGGTCAGAGTAGGAGGAGTTAGAGGAGGGAGGGGTCAGAGTAGGAGGAGTTAGAGGAGGGAGGGGTCAGAGTAGGAGGAGTTAGAGGAGGGAGGGGTCAGAGTAGGAGGGAGGGGTCAGAGGAGGGAGGGGTCAGAGGAGGGAGGAGTTAGAGGAGGGGTTAGAGTAGGAGGAGTTAGAGGAGGGAGGAGACAGAGAAAACAGAGTGGGTGGTTTTGGTTCCACTCTGCCTCATCCCAGTTTTAGAAGAAAGATTTCAATAATACTACAGTATTTAAGAACAGTATACAGTAAATAAGAACAACAATAAAAATGTGGTAAATAAAATGCACTCCTCTGACTCCTCCCTCCTCTGTCTCCTCCTACTCTGACCCCTCCCTCCTCTATCTCCTCCCTACTCTGACCCCTCCCTCCTCTATCTCCTCCCTACTCTGACCCCTCCCTCCTCTATCTCCTCCCTACTCTGACCCCTCCCTCCTCTATCTCCTCCCTCCTCTGACTCCTCCTACTCTGACCCCTCCCTCCTCTAACTCCTCCTACTCTTACCCCTCCCTCCTCTATCTCCTCCCTCCTCTATCTCCTCCCTCCTCTGACTCCTCCCTCCTCTGACTCCTCCTACTCTGACCCCTCCCTCCTCTATCTCCTCCCTCCTCTGAATCCTCCTACTCTGACCCCTCCCTCCTCTGACTCCTCCTACTCTGACCCCTCCCTCCTCTGACTCCTCCTACTCTGACCCCTCCCTCCTCTATCTCCTCCCTCCTCTGACCCCCCTCCTCTCTCTCCTCCCTCCTCTGACCCCTCCCTCCTCTATCTCCTCCCTCCTCTGACCCCTCCCTCCTCTATCTCCTCCCTCCTCTCATTCCTCCTACTCTGACCCCTCCCTACTCTATCTCCTCCCTCCTCTGAATCCTCCTACTCTGACCCCTCCCTACTCTATCTCCTCCCTCCTCTGACTCCCCCTACTCTGACCCCTCCCTCCTCTGACTCCTCCTACTCTGACCCCTCCCTCCTCTGTCTCCTCCCTCTTCTGACTCCTCCTACTCTGACCCCTCCCTCCTCTTTCTCCTATCCTCCCTCCTCCTACTCTGACCCCTCCCTCCTCTTTCTCCTCCCTCCTCCTACTCTGACCCCTCCCTCCTCTTTCTCCTATCCTCCCCCTATCCACCTCCTACTCTGACCCCTCCCTCCTCTTTCTCCTATCCTCCCCCTATCCACCTCCTACTCTGACCCCTCCCTCCTCTTTCTCCTATCCTCCCCTCCTCCTACTCTGACCCCTCCCTCCTCTAACTCCTCCTACTCTGACCCCTCCCTCCTCTAACTCCTTCTCTGACCCCTCCCTCCTCTAACTCCTCCTACTCTGACCCCTCCCTCTTCTGACCCCTCCCTCCTCTAACTCCTCCCTCCTCTAACTCCTCCTACTCTGACCCCTCCCTCCTCTAACTCCTCCTACTCTGACCCCTCCCTCCTCTAACTCCTCCTACTCTGACCCCTCCCTCCTCTATCTCCTCCTACTCTGACCCCTCCCTCCTCTGTCTTCTCCTACTCTTTTCCCTATCCTCCCCCTATCCTCCCCCTGCTCTCCTCCTCCCCACTTGTGCTTCGGCCCATTCCACAAGCGGGTCTTGAACTTAGACCCATTGGAACCGAAACACAAGTTCTTACGCAGTGCGCCAACCAAGCACTTGCTGATCTTTCCGTTCGAACTTCTACAAGTACCACACAGTCAGTTTTCCATGTTAAACTTTAAAACTCCAGCTGTCACTCTGGATTCAGACCATTCCACAAGCGGGTCTTGAACTTAGACCCATTGGAACCGAAACACAAGTTCTTACGCAGTGCGCCAACCAAGCACTTGCTGATCTTTCCGTTCGAACTTCTACAAGTACCACACAGTCAGTTTTCCATGTTAAACTTTAAAACTCCAGCTGTCACTCTGGATTCAGACCATTCCACAAGCGGGTCTTGAACTTACACCCATTGGAACCGAAACCCAAGTTCTTACGCAGTGCGCCAACCAAGCACTTGCTGATCTTTCCGTTCGAACTTCTACAAGTACCACACAGTCAGTTTTCCATGTTAAACTTTAAAACTCCAGCTGTCACTCTGGATTCAGACCATTCCACAAGCGGGTCTTGAACTTACACCCATTGGAACCGAAACCCAAGTTCTTATGCAGTGCACCAACCAAGCACTTGCTGATCTTTCCATTCGAACTTCTACAAGTACCACAGTCAGTTTTCAAAGTCAAACTTTAAAACTCCAGCTATCACTCTGGATTCAGACTGTCCTTCGGACCATTCCACAAGCGGGTCTTGAACTTAGACCCATTGGAATCAAAGCACAAGTTCTTACGGAGTGCGCCAACCAAACACTTGCTGATCTTTCCTTCGAACTTCTACAAGTACCACAGTCAGTTTTCCATGTTAAACTTTAAAACCATGACTTAAGCTGATCTTGAACTTAGACCCATCAGAACCGAAACACAAGTCTGTACTTAGTGCGCCAATCGAGCACTTGCAGATCTTTCATTTGAACTTCTACAAGTACCACAAAGTCAGTCTTCCATGTTAAACATTAAAACCATGACTTAGGCGGGTCTTGAACTTAAACCCATCGGAACCGAAACCCAAGTCTGTACTCAGTGCACCAACAAAGCACCTGCCAATCTTTCCGTTTGAACTCCTACAAATACCACAAAGTCAGTCTTCCATGTTAAACTTTAAAACCATGCCTTATGCAGGATTTTAACTAAGAACGTGTGGAACCGATATCCTGTTTGTATGCAGTGAGCTAACTAAGCACCTGTCAACCTTGCCGCTCAAACTTCTACAAATACCACAAAGTCAGTCTTGCGTGTTGAAGTTTAAAACCATGCCTTACTCAGGTCTTGAACTAAAAACCATCGGAACCAAAACCAAGTTTGTATGCAGTGAGCTAATCAAGCACCTGCCAACCTTGACACTCGAACTTCTACAAATACCACAAAGTCAATCTTGCGTGTTAAAGTTTAAAACCATGGATGAAACAGGTCTTGAACTAAAAACCATCGGAACCAAAACCAAGTTTGTATGCAGTGAGCTAATCAAGCACCTACCAACCTTGCCGCTCGAACTTCTACAAATACCACAAAGTCAATCTTGCGTGTTAAAGTTTAAAACCATGCCATACTCATGTCTTGAACTAAAAACCATCGGAACCAAAACCAAGTTTGTATGCAGTGAGCTAATCAAGCACCTGCCAACCTTGCCGCTCGAACTTCTACAAATACCACAAAGCCAATCTTGCGTGTTAAAGTTTAAAACCATGGATGAAACAGGTCTTGAACTAAAAACCATCGGAACCAAAACCAAGTTTGTATGCAGTGAGCTAATCAAGCACCTACCAACCTTGCCGCTAGAACTTCTACAAATACCACAAAGTCAATCTTGCGTGTTAAAGTTTAAAACCATGCCATACTCATGTCTTGAACTAAAAACCATCGGAACCAAAACCAAGTTTGTATGCAGTGAGCTAATCAAGCACCTGCCAACCTTGCCGCTCGAACTTCTACAAATACCACAAAGCCAATCTTGCGTGTTAAAGTTTAAAACCATGGATGAAACAGGTCTTGAACTAAAAACCATCGGAACCAAAACCAAGTTTGTATGCAGTGAGCTAATCAAGCACCTACCAACCTTGCCGCTCGAACTTCTACAAATACCACAAAGTCAATCTTGCGTGTTAAAGTTTAAAACCATGCCTTACTCAGGTCTTGAACTAAAAACCATCGGAACCAAAACCAAGTTTGTATGCCGTGTGCTAACCATGCACCTGACATCTTGCCGCTCAAACTTCTACAAATACCACAAAGTCAGTCTCGCGTGTTAAAGTTTAAAACCATATGTTAGCAGGTCTTGAACTAAGAACCACTGAGACTGAAACACAGTCTATCCACTGTGCTAATCAAGCACCTGACCACCATGATACTTCAATTTCAACTCACATCACAAATTAGGTTTTTCAAACACACATTGACCAAACAACCAAACCAGTAACAACTTTGGCTCCAGTTACTCCAAATACCACATGTTTGAAAACATTCCTTGCTGAAATGTTTTCAAGGCTTTTAACAGCAAGTAAAAAGGTTTTGTATATTTAAACAAAGTTCCACAACATAATTTTTTTCCATTCTGGATTTACAAAAAAATAATACTCTTCTTGAGATTAGTTACAATGGAGATAATTCCCAATGTTTACAACAAATGCTCAACGTCACTGTCCCACCCTTTACAGCTTCATCGCTTATGAAAACATTTTCCACAATGTTTGAGTTTATTTATGCAAATTTGAGTATTTCTAATGAAAAAGTGCTTTTTATTTGTCCTGTCCCGTTTATAAAAAAAGTTGGGAGAACTCCAAATATAAAAGCTCCGTGTATATCAGAAAAGACTTGAATAAAGTATTTTTAGGTAATTAGCAAATATGGAAGCTACTGCACCAGCCAAGCACCTGGTAATCCAGGTGCTCCAACTTAAAATATTTTTCTTCATTAAGATAATTTCCACTGGAAAAATGTAAAAGTTCTATCCCTGCCTGAAGTATGCTGATACTTATGTTGCACCATTCCTAAACAACAAATTACTTTTTGTTTTTCCTCCTATGTTCACAAAAAATTGGAAGCTATTGTGTGAACATGTGTACTATTCTGCTGTTCATTTTGACATGTACGGCCTGGTTTCATAGTTACTTACTTTACATGTTCAGAGTTACAACAAAACATGCAGAGGATCTTGTACACATTATAGTTACCACAAACCTTGGGTCTTTCAACATGACAAACATACAAAAAATATTCAATATGGCAAAGGTCTGCAACATTGATTTGTAGATTATTTATGTTGGATCCATCAGCAACACAATGAAGGGCTCCAGTAATGGGTCAGTCAAGCTTGGATGCGGCATCTTCACTTCTATGAAACGTCGCCATAAAAGCAGGTTGGTGAAGCGATATTTGGGTTCCATCTCCTGCACTGAGAACAAACAGGCATTCATTGATTGATTGATTACTTACTTACATGCCGAGAGTAAAAAATAAAATGATTTTTTAAAAAACGTACTTGAGCAGAAATTGGCCTTAATTCCGACTGAGTATGATGAAGTTTGTGTGTTTTAATCTGAAAATCCCATTAAATGCTTAATTAAGCATGAACATTTATTTTCTTTACAGACAAAGTTTAGGATTTGTACAATAATCTTTCATACCAGAGGTCTGATGCCTAATCACAAGTCAAATCATTTCAAAAATATATATATAAAAAAACATTTACTCAATAAAACAATAAATAGGTTTGAAAATAAATAGCAAAACAAATTTAAGTAAAATTTCACATTCCTGGCATTAGATAAAAATGTGCATTCATTTTGCTTTCTTTTTTTTGTGCAAGCAATAAATATCAAAATAACAAAAACATGTCTAAATATATATATTTTAACTGAGGTAAGACGTCCAATAAGTTTGCACGAATAGAATCACAACTTCTCAGGATGGTCGCTGAAGGAACAGGACACTAGATGGCGCCAGAGGTTCAGTTAAGAAGTCGTGTTGCTGACGTCAACGTTCTATTACGCGACACTGCGGCTGTGCTGTGACTTTCACATTCAACAAGGTCCGTAGAAAAGCTTCGAGTTAAAGTGCAATTGCAGAGAAATGTGAGCTGCTGCAGCTCCGGCTGGAGCTTATGAACGTCATCAGTGCAACAGACTCCAGAGGTTGTGGTAATGCTTGAATGCTGCTGAAAAGGCGGATCAAACAGCGATGAAATCGTTGCGTCTTCTCTTTAATCTCCTGGAAAGAGAAAACAGAAAGATTAGATGATGCATGTTGAAGTTTTTTCGCGCAGGCCAGAAAGTGAAACCTCTCACCTTTTGTGGACCAATAGGACCGCTGCGACAGTGATGCAGATGATGATTATTAGGACTGCGATGATCAGAACGTTCTGTGACACATTTCCTGAAGAGAAACGACACTTGGTCAGTCTGCGCAGAAATGAGCCACATCATGTTTCCCCACCCCAAAAGAGGAAGCTGGGAATCCCTCCCTCTCTTACTGTTACTAATGACATTCAGAGAATGAGCCTCTGGGATTAGAACAGTAAACCTGAGACCCCACTCTGCCCCACAGCACACAGTGTGACGTGGGGTTTCCGGGAACATGAAACTAAAGTGAAACTAAAGCCTTGGGGGCCTGTGAGTCACAGCTCAGCTGATTAAAGGGAACCATGACTCAGTTCGCTTTGATTCTGTTGTTTGACTTCCAGGACTACGAATTTAAACTGCGAGTCATTAACCTTGAAGAGAGTTTCTGGGATTTCCTGACTTCCTGATTGGTTGATCATTGACACAATCAGGTGTGTAAATCTTTGACATCACAACCAGGCAGTCAGAACTCTTGGGGAATTTCTTATGCCTGTGTGGGACTTCCTTGAACTGGAGCCAGGTACATCAATCTGAAGATTATCTGGAATTTGAACTTCCACAGCAGTAGCACTTCCTGATCGGTTCCCTCCCAGGCAGCAGATCAGGACAAGCTGCTCGTTTACACACATCTCCACATGATAGCTTTTAAAACCATTAAGTTCAGCATGCGTACCTTGCTCCTCCTCATTTTTTCCAAGTGAGAAAAAAGAGAATTCCTCCTGCCTCTGTCCCAGCAGTCCTTGGTTCACTACACAGTACACATGTCCTCTCCAGTCTCTCGGCATCTGCACTGTGATGTTGCTGATGGTGGTGGACGTCCCATCACTGTTGTTGACTGTAGTCGCTGTGGCGTCTGTGAGAGCGAGATCGGAGATGTTCCAGGAAATCTTGGGTGTGGGTTTCCCTGTGGCTGAGCAACTGAGTTCTTCCTTTCTGCTGTTAGGGCAGAGCTGCTTGCAGAGGAGTTCCATTTCTGCATCTCTGATATCCCTTCATGAAAAATTGGAAACCGTTACTCCTGCTTCGTGTTTTCCGACATTTTGAAACAGAGAAAGTCGTAAAGAAACAGCAGCTCACCTTCCACCTTGAGACAGATCTGCTTCCTTTTGGAGCCGTCGGGATACACGTTGAAGGAGCAGACGTAACAGTTTTCATCTGCCCACGTCACATCCCTCAATGTGATGGACGAGGAGCTCAAAGACGAATTGTGCAAGATCACCTTCCCTTTAAAAGGCTCATTTATTTGCTCCCCAACAGGTTTGTTGTACGTTGCCATGTTTTCCAATGACTCAGGTCTAAGACCCCGCTGCCAGGTGACCTGCAGAACGCCTGCGGGGGAAACAAACAGTCAGTACATCACCGGTGACCTTTGAGAGAGTCCTGGCTGTTTGTTGAGAGCCAGCTGTCAGGAAAACGCTCCAGATGTGGGACTTTACCTGTTGGTTTGCGAGCGTACAGTTGAAGTTTGCCTCGCCGCCGTACGCGACCGTGGTCGTCCCATGGAGGCTGATGGGAGAGGCGCAGGCTGGAAACAGAAATACAGAGTCAGCAAACAGAGTCTAACGGTTCGACAGGGTGAGACAGAATAATCAGAAAATTATTATTGCATAAGTCCTAAAAAAATAAATAAAATAGAAACACATGAATCCATAAATTACATGAATATAAAGAAAATGCAATAAATAATATAATAATGTATCAAAAGTAAACCACAAAGGAAACTGAAAATACATTTCATGTTAATAACTTAAGAAAATAGAGATAATAATAATAATAAATGACGCAAGTGCATAAATAATAATGTATATTTTATGATATACAATCATAAAATTTAAATTGTATTATTGTAAAATAATATATTTTATTTTAAAATATATATTGTATATATCATATAAAGTTTGTTACAAAATATAATAAAAGATATATTTTATTATTTACATGAACTGGATCTATTTTTTTAGCCCAACTAATCACAAATTAACTTAAGATACATTTAATGTTAGAAAAATAATAAAATAGGATTTTAATATTAAAATAACATTTTTTATATGAGCCAAATTCTTACAAGTTCTTATAAAAATATCTTTTGTTTCACTGTGTACTGCACAATATCATTGTTTAATAATAGAGTCATACAGTCAGTACAGGTGAAGCAAAAATAAAAGTCAAAAGTCGTCTTACCATTAAAAGCCAAAAAGAGGACAGAGAGGATCAGTAGCATCCTGTCACTGCTGCAGCAACTAGAAAATAGTTTCTCTTTGTGCTGCGCTGCTTTAATAGTGTTTCTTCTGACTCATGGAAATTATTTGTGGGGGAGGAGAGAAGGTGCTTCCCTCCGCCTCTAAGGATTTTCTTTCAATTCAATTTAATAAATAAATACTGCAAATCATTTCTGAAGAAAGTTAAAAATTTAAAGATCAGATTTGAAGAACAAACAACTTAAAAAAAAAAAAATCACACAAACTTAATTTGAGGTCTTTCCATGTCCGCTTTATGGTGTTTATTTTTTATATTTCTGCTAATAACATTGAAGCTAGTCAAAACACCGACTTTTGCATATATATATATATATATATATATATATATATATATATATAATATATATATATTTTTTTTTTTTTTTAATTATTTTTTTTTTTACTCAGCACCCAGTAAACAGTGTCATCACTTCTGCAAACAATATTTACTTGATCTTGCTGCCAGAGGGGAAAAAACACTGATACCAATAGTAAAAGTTCCCTAAAGTTCTTGGCTTACTCAAGGTTTATTTTCTGATGCATAATCACATTCTCATGTAGCAATGCGTCTCTCACAATCACTGGTCCCTCAGCAGAAACAGTGTGTCGTTTTCTCGTCTTTTCTATTTTGAAGAACGGCTAAGAATCACAAACCAAATACGAAGTTACGCTGTTACATTTCTGGATTTTGTGTTGGTTTCTCATTTAATTCCCGTATGACATGTTCTCCTTTCGCGTCCAGGCGGTGAACCACGTCTGGCTTCAACCACAAAAACCACAGCAGAAGAAAAAAATGTGACAGAAGTTTGCTGAGCTCATGTTCGGTAAGTTTCATCACCGCTCAGATGCCGTGACACGTTCAGCGTCCACTTCACGCCGTTTCGCCCGCCTTCTACAGGAACATAAAACCAACTCCTCCAGGGAATCTATGAACCACGCATGAACGTCATGTCAGAGGAAATCTAAGCTGTGATTTCCTCTGTTCTATCAAGAAACAGAGAACAGGAAGAGGCATTTAGGAGCACAATAAATTTGGTTGGTTGAATCATTACTGTTACTGTAAACCCATGTTGTGAAACAACCATACGATTACCAAGTAAAGCCAACTTGTCAGATCATTTCTTACATCTTTTATAGTTTGCAGAGACGTTACAAAGGATTCTTGTGCACAAAGGTATCAGTCAGGAGAAGGATGCAATGAATACAATAGCATTAAATTTTAAAGTAATTGAAGAAGACATGGGATCGTCAACAGGTGAGCGACGCATTGCCAGGAAGAGTTATGTGAAGAACAGGAACATCCAAAATCCTCTCAGACTTTGAGGAAGGACTCACTGCTGCAGCTCAACGCAAAAATATAGTTTCAGGCTGACTGGGATCTGAGGTATGAAACCATAGCACACGCCCTGGGGTGGACATTTTTCTATTTCCAATAATGGCAACGACAAAATCTTAAAACAAACAAAAAAACACTAAATGGTTAATTGATGCAAATTGTATCCCAAGTTCAAGATATTTCTGAAAAGAGAAACCTAACAGTCCAGACTGAATCACAACAGAAACTGAAACTTAGCAAAAGGATCTTAAGCTCCTCTGTGAGCAACAAACTGAGCCCCAAAACCTTCATGTATGTAAAGCTGCAGATTCATTTGAATCAATTGCACAGCATCACGTTTCAGGTGTTTTTGTAACGCCTAATAAATAACCAGTTATTTATTAGGGGTGTGTTGCTCCACATTGTTTCCTTATTTATGGGGAAGTTCCTCTTTAATTCCTCAGAGTCACGAATAGGAAAGAACCTGGCAGCTCTGGGTTGTGTTGCTGCGGGTTTTTAAAAGACACACAAAACATTTATCATGATTAAAATATGACATTGTTTTTGCTGCAGTGTTTTTTCTATCATATTTCACTTTCAGTCTGAGTCTCCTGCGAGGTTTACTCTTAAGCACGCATTAAATGTCTCTTATCATTATGTAAGTGCGTTATAAGTGTTTTGCACATGGTTACAGCTAATATGACCATAGCTACTGTATCTAAATGGATTAATGACAGTAATTAAGTCATATAACTTGGACTAAATTGGGGCAGGGAAGTACCTTTAATACTGAGGTTCAATCTGGTTTTAAAGCAGAATCAGGTTAGAAACATTAGCTGCTTTGACTTTTATGAATCTAAATTAAACCTCCTGTCAGACTGAAACACAGTTGGGTTTTTTTTATTGCAGGTGTCACTTCTGTCATTCACAAACTTCTCCATCTGACTGTCAAATATAGTCGCAGTCTGCCGGTCAGTCAGAAAGCAGTGGCTCTGATTGGCTGTTTTTGACCAATCGTCAGGCAGCAATATCAGAGGGAGGGCATGGAGGAGTTGGACCTTTTTACAGATTATCATCATTTCAGGTAACTAGTTTTCACTCAGGACGTTTCAGAGAAAAAAACAAAAGAAATTACCTGTGGTGGTTCCCCTGAAGATCCTCAGAAGATCCAGGCATGTTGTTGTTTTCAAATCCTGCTTCCCAGTCTCGGAGGTTTGAACTTTTACCGGGGAATACCTTCATAAACAAAACAACCACAGTTCACACACATAAAACCATGACATCGTGACTGATTAGGAAAAATAACCATCATTTGTGCAAATAAAAAACAAGTGTGCAACTCTATGTTTGGAGCAGCAGCAGTTTATCTCAGTGTTTTCGTCTTACATTAAAAAAAGATGCTTTTCAGCAGAAATTGAAGCTCTTAACCAAACAGTCGGTTGTTATTAAAGGAAAGGTGGACGCTCTCAGTAGTGAAAGTGATATGCATTTAGGGATTTTTTTTTTGCAAGTCACTGAATCCTCATTAGCAAGTATCCTGCTGAACCTGCAGCCTCAGTCATGATAGCTGATGTTTCTTTGGGGTTTTCTTTCGGCCAGGAAGTTCCTTGAATTGTGCTGAGCAACCTGTTCTTCTGACCCCAAGTACTGCAAGTCTGCACAAGTCCTGAGCAACAGTCGCTGTAACAGACAAGAAAAAATAACATGACAGACAGAAAATGTGAACACAGTCGGCTGCACGAATTGCGTGCATAGATGGAGAGAAAAAAAGGAAGTTACACAGCTGATAAATAAAGAGGAGAGGGTTTCAGGTCAGATGTTCTTGACCTCTTACTTCCTCTGCAAGTAAACAGGAATGTCGAAGTTAGAGTCCGGGGAACACCAGACTGCCAAAACATAAACAAAGAAAATGGGCTTGTCAAAGGCTGCAGAAATGAAAGTAGAATTAAAAAACAAAAATATTTAGACTTATGAAAGATTGTATTGTCCCGTTTCTTTTAACGCAATCAAATTAATTCAATTAAAGCTTCCTGTTTCGGGATGTGAAGGGTTCTCTAAATGCAAATTGAATTTGCATTGAAAGAGTCCTGCAAGGTTTAGATGGTCCATTCACCTGAATCAAAAGACTGAATGACCTTCAAGACTTTTTGATTCATTTGTGTTCAAGCAGAAAACCGAAAAGTGCAAATTGCATAAATATATTTTATTCCATGTGATATTTATTAGTAATAAAGTATATTTCGGTGATCGGTGATGCATAATGACAACCTGCTGTTCTGCTAGAATAAATGTGTCCTTTTATTCCGCCACAAATTACAGCAAACTCATTCACACAACAAACAACACGTGATGCTTAGATTCTTATAGTGACACAAAGACCGGAGAGCCATCAGTCTGGGCAGAGCAGCAAACACGTGGCTGGACGTCCGTATGAAACCCAGAGCAGCCTCTGCCAAACGGAGGGGCTTCTCCACCTTTATACTCATCAACAAAAAACCTCGCAGGAGAGAAAGGAAAGGCCAATTTCCCTCTGCCAGACGGGTTACCCAATCAGAGCGCTGCTGCACTCCGTGGTAAAATCGCCACAAACTCAGAGCATGACCTCTCACCTATCAGCGCTTGACCCCCGTTATCCACAAGCTCCATGACTGACAACCACGAGCTCAGAGCATGACCAGCTACACAATGTGGGTTAAAGGTTTACCAGAGTATAAAATGAGTATAAAACACACAATTTATCTAAGAACATAAAAAATTCTCATATCAAGTGGCTCTTTATACAAATAACAGTTTATCAGAATTATTTAGGGCAGAATTTTCTTTAATAATTTTTTTAAATTAAAAATTGTGCAAAAAAAGAATTAATGAGTTTTTCTTTGCATTTGATCCTAAATGGAGTTTTTTCTTCTCTAACTTAATAGCACGCAATTATTTAAGTGCAGCAAACATGCAGCCTTCAGTGTGCATGAATGAGTAAATTTGGTGGTTAAGAGCGGCTCATGGAGGCGGTCCCAAACCGCACAGCTGAATTATTTAATGTGAAAAAAAAATGAGGGGTTGTAGTTTAAAACTGTAGAGCCGGGATGTCAAAGTCAAATACACTGAGGGCCAAAAAACCAAATTTGCTGCAAGCCGAGGCCAAACAGTGTATATTATTGGATAATGAAATGAATAAAGCAATATTTTCTTATGGATCTGTCAGTAACCTCAAAGGAAAACAAATTCAACAGGCAAACAGCAAAAATTTAATTGTTTTGAAAAACTAAATATGTTTCTTAATATCAAGATAAATGCATAAATTAAAGTGCATTATAAACTGAAACTACATTATTGTGCTGCTCTATGATGTTGATGTTCTTGTCTTTGTGTTTCTGAGAAGCTTGTTAGAGCCGTCTCAGATTATATTCTCATTACAGCCAGACTATCTAAAAAAGTAACTTTTATTACTGATTACTCCTTGAAATAGTCATTTAGATTACTGAACACTTTATGAGGAAAGTAACTGACATTAACAGTAACTATTTACTGTTAAATAGTTATTTACTGTTAAATAGTTACAGTAAATAACTATTTACTGTAACTATTTAACAATAGTTTACTATTTATTTACTGTTAAATAGTTATTAAATATTTAACAGTTAAATACTTATTTAACAGTAAATAGTTAACTATTTAACAATAAATAGTTAATAACTATTTAAGTTATTTACTGTTAAGTAGTCACAGTAAATAACTATTTACTGTTAAATAGATAATAACTAAATAGTTATTACCTATTTAACAGCAAATAAATAGTAAATAACTATTTACTGTTAACTATTTAATAACTAAATAGTTATTTAGTTATTAAATAGTTAATAACTAAGTGGTTATTAACTATTTAACAGCAAATAAATAGTAAATAACTATTTACTGTTAAATAGTTATTTATTTATATTTAAATAGTTACAGTAAATAATTATTTAACAGTAAATAGCTATTTACTGTTAAATAGTTAATAACTATTTACTGTTTATTTACTGTAACTATTGTTGTATTGTTGTTGTTTTCAGCAGCTTCTAACAACAACAACGCAGTGAAAATCATATTGATCTTTGACAAAAGTTAATAGTTTTGTCAAAGATCAATATGATTATTTTCTAATGATTATTTTCTAATGATTATTTTCTAATGATTATTTTATAATGATTATTTTATAATGATTATTTTATAATGATTATTTTCTAATGATTATTTTATAATGATTATTTTCTAATGATTATTTTCTAATGATTATTTTCTAATGATTATTTTGTAATGATTATTTTCTAATGATTATTTTCTAATGATTATTTTATAATGATTATTTTCTAATGATTATTTTATAATGATTATTTTATAATGATTATTTTCTAATGATTATTTTATAATGATTATTTTCTAATGATTATTTTATAATGATTATTTTCTAATGATTATTTTATAATGATTATTTTCTAATGATTATTTTATAATGATTATTTTATAATGATTATTTTATAATGATTATTTTATATTGATTATTTTATAATGATTATTTATAATGATTATTTTATAATGATTATTTTCTAATGATTATTTTATAATTATTATTTTCTAATGATTATTTTATAATGATTATTTTATAATGATTATTTTATAATGATTATTTTATAATGATTATTTTATAATGATTATTTTCTAATGATTATTTTCTAATGATTATTTTCTAATGATTATTTTCTAATGATTATTTTCTAATGATTATTTTCTAATGATTATTTTCTAATGATTATTTTATAATGATTATTTTATAATGATTATTTTATAATGATTATTTTATAATGATTATTTTATAATGATTATTTTATAATGATTATTTTATAATGGTTATTTTATAATGATTATTTTATAATGATTATTTTATAATGATTACATCATCACTGTGTTTCCAGTTATAAATTTAAACTGAAGGAGAGATTGTTTAATGGTTACTGTAGTAACCATAAAACAACATCAAGTTAAAACAGTAACAAAAAAAACTTTAGTAATTTGTGCGTCGTTTTGTGTTTCTATTGTCTGGAAAACAAAAATAGTATTTTAACACCTAAAACAGCAACTCATAACATCAGTAAGCTAATTAAAAAAAAAGAAAAAGCCCAAAATGGCTTCTAATAATCGGACGTTTGGAGCAGAACTCAAAATGCACATCTCCCTCCACTGTCCATGTTTCTGCCACATGGACGCTCCCCAAGCTGCAGAGAGGAAGACAAATTTAATTACAAAATAAAATAGAAACACAAAGTGATTTTTATAAGTCACTGTAGTCTGACTGCAGGACTCGACTTTGATATATGTGCTGTAGAAAATGTAAAACCAAAAGCAAACTGAAAAAGGATACACCCACGTGAAAAAGATCCGTCCATCCGCCCGTCCACCCGTCTGTCCGTCCATCCTTCCACCCGTCTGTCCTTCCGTCCATTGTCTGCTGCTAATCCAGGGTCGGATCTCGGGGGAAGCAGCTTCAGAAAGGAGGCCCAGTCTTTCCTGTCCCCAGCCTCTTCTTGCAGCTCCTGTGGTGGAACCCAAAGTCGTTCCCAGGCCAGCTGAGAGACATGGTCCCTCCAGCATGTCCTGGGTCTTCCCTGGGACCCTTGTGAGGGACCAGGACCTTGGACGTGGAGGCACAGATTCTCATCCTGGCCGCTTCACACTCGGCTGCGAACCGCTCCAGCGAGAGCTGCTGATCACGTCCCGATGGAGCCAATAGGACCACATCATCCACAAAAAGCAGAGATGCGATCCTAAGTCCACCAGAACGGATCTCCTCAACACCTTGACTGCCCCTAGAAATTCTGTCCATGAAGTGATGAACAGAATCACTGAGGGCAGCCCTGGTGGAGTCCAACTCTCACAGGGAACGAGTCCGACTAACTGCCATTGTTCCACGACCAGGACGAAAACCACACTGCTCTTCCACAATCCGAGGATCCACTATCAGACGGAGCCTCCTCTCCAAAACTCTTCCATCCTTCAACCCAAGAGACCCAACAGTGCTTCAGAGAGTTGGGCGTGTTTTTGTCCAGATTGCAAAATTGGAGAAATTTTAAAAAATCCACGATGGGACCCAATATCTTAGGGTCCCCTCCTGGTACATTTGAACAAAAGCACGCCCAACTCTCTGAAACACTGTTGGCGTGATGTCGTCTTCCTTCTTCTGTGGGATGTCCTCCTTTGTCTCGGGGGTCTGGGCCTCGGTTGCCTTTCTCTTTATCTTGTCCAATTTTATTTTCAGTGTCACTATCTCTTTATTCAATTCATCATTCTCGCTTTCGAACCAGTGGCAAGCTCTAGTTTTCTCCCTGTATGACTCCTGTGCCTTCCGACCGATTGAAATGTTCGTCCACTGCAACCTTTCATTTTCCTTCCTCATGTCGCTGTATTGTTTTTTTAATGATTGAATTGTTCCTCTAGCTTCCTCCAATTCATTATTTAAAGCCTCGATTCTGCAGACTTGTTGGTCCTTGCTCTCCTTCAACATTCTGTTTTCACTCATCAAGTCTCCAAGGTCGCAATGAGTCCTGCCTGTCAGCTGATTCATTTTTTGCTTCATGCTCTCCACTGTTGTTCTTAAGAATTGGTTCTCATCCTCCAGATCCACACACCTTTTTTCCAGAACGCTCACTGTCAAAGAAAATAAATTCTCCGCCATAACTGCTCTCTCTGTTGAACTTCGTCAAACCGCAAATGAATCTCTCTGTGGAATCTTGGAATATAGAGACAGTCTCCAGTGATGTCACAGAGAGGATGAGTGACATCACAGTTTGTGATGTCACTCCCCCCTCGCACTGTTGTGTGTGAGGGGGGAGGAATGGGGGAAGATGATTTTTTTTAACTTCATTCGCAGACACACTGTATAACGACAGAGTGAAACATTTGTTATGCCTCAAGAAAAACTAATACAGATAAATATTGTTCAAGGAAAAGCTAAGGGGCTTCAGTTCCCAACTATACATTCAAAGCAGTACAGATTTTAATTGTTTTAATAGTTACTTTTTGTCAGAGTCTTGATATAAAACTTAACTTCATTGTAAAATGCAGCAAGGCAAGGACTTTTGTCAAACTATTACTTGACAAAAGTCCATCTGCTGAAGGTTTTTTAATCAATTTAGAACCAAAAAATCCCCACAATTGATAAGTGACTTCTTCACAAACACCAGGAAGCTTGACAGGTTTCCCCATTCGATGCAGAGATGCTGTAATGTGGATCAGGTTGTAGTTGCCAAGCCTCTCAGATTAATGATGCAGCAAACCATACCTCCAGTGACAAAAGCCCCACTGACAGCTGGGCAAACACACACCGAATAAATTAATTACTTACTTTGGTAATTGATCCCAGGAATGATGTGTAATTAAGTCGATAAGGTGTCTGCAATTAGCCAGGGCCTACAAAAAAAAAGAAAAGGTAAACAGTTCTGATCATATTTGTGCTTCCTCTATTGGTTCTGATTACAGCATGAAAAACAGGCGGCTGATTGGCTGCAATGACCAAAAACGACGAGAATCAGTTTTAGTTACCAGCACACAGAATACAAAGTCAGAACTAACATGAATGAATAAACTGGTTGGGAACGATCAAAACTTAATACTAAATATGAACGCAGATGAAAAGTATATAGGTTGTCTGATGGTTCTGTGGTCAAAAGTTGCACAAATTGCACAAGAAAGTTGCTTTCAAATATAAAAAAGCTTCTTAACGATGCAGAACTGGAGTCTTCACTTTTGTTTCCATCCATGTGGAAACTCGAGCTGAAAATCCTGAATCATCATCATCATAAACAAACGATTATGAGGAAGACCTCAAGCTCAAAACCACATCCATGCAGTAAGTCCAATCCACACTTTGATCAGAAACAGGAAAAACCACTCAGTGTCTGCAGAAACGGTTAGGAAACGACTGAGTCAAAAGAAACAAGTTGAAATTTATTGAGACAGAAAATAAAGCAAGTGGTGACAATAATAACACTCTTAGATGTATAGCAATATAACATACATGTTATATTGTATGTTATTTTCAGACTGATTGAAATGTCTGAAAATAACAGACATTTATTCTAGCTATATATTTTATATTGCTATACAGCATGTTATATTGTATAGCAATATATTACATTGCTATATGCAATATAATATATTGCTAATCAATATGTGATATTGTTTAGCAATATGTTATATTGTATAGCAGTATGTTATATTGCTATACAATATATTATATTGCTAAACAATATGTTTTATTGCTATACATCTAGCATATCATATGTTATAGGAATTTATTCCTATTCCGGATATAGAAATAGATTTCCGATTTCCGGTGTTTTATTTTGAAGGAGCATGAGGCTACCGAAAAATAAACATTATATAAATATTAAGGATACATTTGTTGAGATCACGGCAATAAAAAAAAAGTGTTGAAGGTGCAAGAGAGCCACCTGGCGGACATTAGGCAGTACTTCACTCATAAAACTCAATACAGTAAAACAAGATATTTGCATCAGCTATATTCAAGAACACAATAAAAAAAAAAACATTTTTTGCCCTCATCCAACATTAAATTGGACAAAATGTTCTAGTTTCTGAGGCAAAAAGACCAGAGTTTTTAATGATGGGAAAATAAATAAAAAAATCACAGTGATCTGAGAGAATTAAACCCAACTGCACAAATGACACAACATAAGAAACGAAACACAAATGAATGAGCTTATATGGCAACAGCATTAATGAATACAAAGACATTTACTGAGTTTGGCAAGACATATTGGACATAAATAAACTACAAGGAAATAACCGTAAACACAAATTAAACGGCAGCCATGGGCTGTGAAGGCAAATTTGTCTGTTCAAGAGAAAATATTTGCATAGTCAGAATTAATTTGACAGCTGTGCAACGTGGCTGTTGAATAAAGTGAGTTTTCCTTCTGAGTGTAGGAGCTGTACGGCTCAATTTCAGTCAAATCCTGCAGAACAAAACATGTTGAACAATAAGACTTGCTTAAAATCTGCATGTCAATAACATCAAATGCATCCATAGATTTTGATGAACATTACCTCCTCTAGATCATCTCTGCATGATTCTGGTTGTCCTCTGTTATGAAATGCAAAAGTAATGAACAGACTATTATTAAAGTGACTTATAGAAGACAGGAAACGAAAATAGAGCTCGGTCTTTCTGCGCTATGACAACTAGGCCAGATTATTCTTAACTACAGAAAACAGAAAAAATTTTTCTTTAAAAAATAAGAGCGCTGACGCTGTGAACTTGATTCTGAGTAAAAGAAGAAATTATGAATACTGCATTAGTGTCTCACCGATTTGAACGTCTTCTGTATATAAATACTAGAATAACAGAAACTATGATCATTAGTAGAACCATAGCAGTCAAAGCAGAAGGAAGAGTCACTGCTGCAGACTGGCTCCAAACTTCATCTGATGGATTATTATCAGGATTTGATTCTATTGGAAATAAAACAAACATTGTTAGAGAATATATGGTTCATATGAGTTTGACATAACATTTAAATAGATCCACTCACCATTAACTGTGATGCTGAGATTAAGAAAATACGTCCCATGAAGATTTGAACACTGACAGGAGTAGTTCCCACTATCAGCTGCTGTTAAACTGGTCAGGTGCAGAAACACAGTTTGATTCCTGGTTTTTAGTGAGAATCTGGAGTCACACTCATGAACAAAGTCACCTCCATCCTGATACCGTAGATTGCACTCCTCTCTATTGTTCCTCTCTGTTCTGATCTTACAAATGATCAATATGATGACGTTTGATGTTTCGTTGGTGCAGATTGGAGTGAAATCAGATTCTTTCCCGATTGTTTTCACAAGAGTCACTGCAAGAAGTTAAGACCAAAGAATGAGAAACTGATTGCTGTAAGAGTGGAATTTTAAATGATAGAACAAATGAAACTAAGGTTGACAGAAACTAAAAATTTAGTGAAAAACAATTCAAGACTCAATTGAAAGAAAATTAGACTTTGTGCTTTACCTTCAGCATCCAAAAAGCAAACAAAACGCAGCAGAAGCAGTAAAAGGTCGATTCTCACTGCGTCCATCTGGCCTGCTTATTGATGCAACATCTGCTGCTGCTGCTCTGAACAGAGGATGTCTCAACTGTCCTCTAAACTTTTAAACCACAAATTCTCATGTCTCAAAGAGGATGTGACTTTTTTCTGAAAAGGAAACGCGTCTACATAACAGTGTCACTTTGAAACAACAGAACGCAAACCAGAATTATCTCTGCACATCTCAACACTACAGTTTAAAAACCATGTTAGGTCAAAAGTTTGCTTAAAACCAAAACAATCAACTATTCTCAGCGATTGTAAACGTGTTTTCTGCACACAGAAAACATGTTTTTCACACGTTTTCCTTTGTTCTGGCAAAGCCACCATCTTACGCCAGAACAAAGCTGGTGGCATGATAGAAGATCTAAATGTCATGTTTGCTTTGTGGTCTTGACAGTTTTACAGTTTTGAATGTGAGTTGCAAAGAGAAGACACCTCCCTGCTGCAGGTTGATGTAAAATGGGCCCATTTTTTAGTCCAACAAAAACAACAAAATAGACTGCCTTAATGTTTCAATAAAAGACGAAAGCAAGACAAACTTAAAGGAATTCTTATGCATTTTCTTAAAATGTATTTTTGGCTGAGAGTTTTTGTCACTCAGATGATTTTGGCCATCATGACAAAAACGTTTGGACACCACTGCAGATCAGTGATGTCATATAACCCATACGTTTTCAAGCAAGAGAAATGAAAAACATAACATATTAATACACAAATAATAAGCAGATTTTATATGTACATAAGTCCCATGCAGCAAATGCACTAATAGTGTTTTAACAGGTTTGTAAAGACAGAAATGGCACTTTCTGTTCCTAATAGTCAATAACGTGAGAATGAACCTGATTCTGTCCACACAAAGAGGTAAATTAAAACAGTAAATCATAAGAAAATTCAGCCTAATGTAAATCAAACTGTATCTATCCTGACAGATTTTCAGTTTTCATAAATATTCCTGCTCTTTCCCAGTTTTTCCAGGCCGCGGGTGACTTTCTTCTTGGCAGAGTTTGAGGAGACGGTTTGATAGAGGTCTCTGGATGGCCTGGAGATTTACGTACAGCTCATTAGAGTTATCGTCATCCTAAACAACAACAACAATAATAATAAACATTAAAAACTATTTTGAAGCAAAATACTCTTAATCAATACAGACATTAATCTATGTTGCTCCTTTGTGAAAATATTCCTAGAACTGGTAAATCTAATTACTGGAAGGCAGAAATTGACAATAACAGAGTATTTATTTATTTAATTATTTATTTATTTACTTATTTATTATCTTTAATTCACATTTGCAACAGTTTCTTCTCACAGTTTCAGCACAATTAACATTAATGTAAATATGCATATTGTGATTGTTTATCCTGCATCTATGGTCCTGTGTTAGTGCAACAGTGCCATCTTGTGGTTATTTCCTAAAGTACATGAATCCTTTTCTTATGTAAATGAATTCAGTTCATTGATCTGTTCTTGAAGCTAAAACAGTCTAATTATTGAACAAGAATTAATCTCAAATTTTCTCCGGTCAAGGATTTGTTCTGTTAATACACCAAACAGATTTATTTCTGAGGATTTAAACTGCAATATTCTTTTTTTATTCAATATGTTTTATATACAGACGAAACCACAACTGTGTGTGAAACACAGCTTTTTATCTCACTGTCTGAAATTAAGTCAGGTAAAACGTCTTATTTTGGGTTTGTTAGAATTATCAGAATTATTTACATTTTCACAATAATGATATCTGGTCTTATTATTTAAACATCAACAGAGCCTTGTGTACCACAGGGCTCTGTTTTGGGCCTTCTGATTTTCTCCTTGTCTGTTGCCACTTGGATCTATTATCAAACTCCACAATGTCAACTTCCCATCTGCAAATTTATCTCATCATCTGGGTTTTACCTCGTTGTTTAAAGAGACAGAAAACATTCTCGTAAAAATCTGATTTTGAAAAGACTGATTTAAAAAAAGAAAAAAAATTTCTCAGCAGCAATCAGATACAACAAACTCTCTGTTACGAAAGCAAAATAGCAAAAATAAACCACTTGATGATAAAACAGATTGATAGGATGTTTTTCTGTCTCTCAGATCTTTCTAATGTCACCCTGGGCAATTGAACATATGACTCAGATCAAAAACAAAAACTGGATGGATGGAATGATAAATGGAAGACGGAAAAAAATGTTTTTCATTCCAGCCCGACTGGTTGCTACACGCTTGTAATTTCTAAAATGATCTGCAAAGTAGAATAGAAATTGGAGAATAAAACAGAATGCCTGTTCTTGTGTTTACTAGTCCTTTTTATGCCATTTGGCAAAAGAATTGGTGCAAATTATAAAGTAGTAAATTATATTTACTCACTATAGTGGCAGCTGATCCATGTAAAGATGATCCAGATGTTTTGGATCTAAAGCAGGTGGAAAAAAATCAGGATTAGTGTCAAAGTAAAATCATCAAAATGTAGAATTGAGACAAACATTCAAAGAAAATTCAGTTTTCACAATAGATAATGGAATAAATGAGCTGAAGAAGAAGAAAGAGAGAAATGACATGAAAATCAACTATTTTAGTTGAAATAAACCTTTGAATTAGTTTCTCACCTTAGTGAATGTCTTCTGTGAATAAATACCAGAATGACTGAAACTTTGATAAGTAGGAGAACTGCAGCAGAAGTAAGAATCACTCCAGATTGACTCAAAACTTCCTCTGATGAATGATCGTCAGGATTCGAATCTTTTGGAAGCAAAACAAACATCGTTAGGGAATATATAGCTACTAAACATTTGACATAAGCAATAGAAAAGTGTCTCACCATTAACTGTGATGCTGAAATGAAGAAAATATGTTCCATGAAGATTTGAACACTCACAGGAGTAGTTCCCACTATCAGCTGCTGTTAAACAGGTCAGGTGCAGAAACACAGTTTGATTCCTGGGTTTCAGTGAGAACCTGGAGTCACACTCATGAACAAAGTCACCTCCATCCTGATACCGTAGACTGCACTCCTCTCCATTGTTCCTCTCTGTTCTGATCTTACAAATGATCAATATGATGATATTTGATGTTTCGTTGGTGCAGATTGGAGTGAAATCAGATCCTTTCCTGATCGATTTCACAAGAGGTGCTGCAAACAGTGAAGTTCAACTGATGAGAAATAGTTTCAATGCTATAAAAGTCAATTGAGAAAAAAATGGATGTAAATAAAATGACCAGAAACTGAAACAAGACTTCAATGCTACCTTTGCCGTCCAACAGCCACACGAAACATGGCAGAAGCAGTAAAAAGGTGATTTTCATCGCATCCATTTAACTTCCCTGTGACTGCAACGTCTGCTGCTGCTCTGAACTGAGGCCGTCTGAACTGTCTGTACGTTTTGGGCGACTCAAACCACAAATTTTCATCTTTCAAAGTGCTTCACGAGGTTGAGACACTTTTTCCGAAAAGAAAACGCGCCCACTTTGACCACTGCTCTTTGAAACAACAGAGCAGACAAACTGCAGGTATATTTGCATCTGTTTAGTTGTTCTGTTGTGTCAAAAGTTTGCTTCAAACCAAAACAATCAACTCTTATTTATATTACCGAGAAGAAATGGTACTTTTCTGTAATGTAGCATCTTATATCAGACATTGACACAGATAAATGCAAACCCAACCGTGCAACTTGTGGTCGGCAGGACTTCCTGCCGCTTTTCCTGTATCTGTAGGGGCTAAATAAGACGAGATAAAATCTACGTCATGTTTATTTTGTTGTCTTTATATATTTTGAAGCTCGACTGTGAGCTGGAAGAGAAGAAAGCGTCCTGGAACAGATTGATGTAGGTCAGGTCCCTGTTTCTCAATGCAACACTTTCACACCAACATGTTCACAACCAGGCAGAAAAATGCAACAAACATCCATCAGAGACTGATCATTGTGAGTTGAAATACACTTGAAATTTCAATTACTGGAATAAAGCAGATTTTATTAATCTCAGATTATTGGTCCAGAAGTTTTCAGAAATATTACAATTCCTGTGCCTTTCCAGATGTTCCAGGTCGTCGGTCATGATGTCGTTAGCCGAGTTTGATTTATTTTCTTGCTGATGAAACAGTTTGGTAGATGTCTGTTGTTGGCCACTGGAGACGCGTGTACAGTTCACCTGTGTTGTCTTCACCCTAAACAATAAAGTAAACAGCAAAGAACAATTCAAAGAACTGTGAGACCTGTTCATTAAATGCAACACTGCAACATTTTCTTACATTTTTAACTAAAATATATATATGTTTGCATGAATAACACTGCTTTAGTTACTTAGTTTGGATACTGCAGCTCTCAGTAAAACAGTGCCATCTTGTGGCCATTGTCTGCAAGTGCAATATCTAAATGCTACAAGTTTGTGATCTCTAAAACAGGTTGCAAAATTCAGAAGAAAAAACTTGAATTTACTCACAATATCAGCAGCAGATGATCCAGATGTTTCAGATCTAAAACAGAAAATATTACAAAAAAATTCCAGATTAGTGTGATAGTATATTTTTTTTTCCAGGCAGAGTTTAGCCAAACGTATCCAAAGAAATAACAACTTAGATAAAATATCATAGAGTAGATCATGAGTAAAAATTAAAATATGCAGTTTTAGATGTGAAGCTGATATTTAGGCAAAGGATGAAATTATGAATACTGCATTAGTGTCTCATCGCTGTGAACATCTTCTGTATATAAACTCTAGAATAACTGAAACCATGATCATTAGAACTGCAGCAGTCAAAGCAGAAGAAAGAGTTACTGCTGCAGACTGGCTCCAAACTTCATCTGCTGGATTATTATCAGGATTTGATTCTATTGGAAATAAAACAAACATTGTTAGAGAATATATGGTTCATATGAGTTTGACATAACATTTATATAGATCCACTCACCATTAACTATGATTCTGAGATAGAGAAACTGCGTTACATGAAGATTAGCACACTGACAGGAGTAGTTCCCACTATCAGCTGCTGTTAAACTGGTCAGGTGCAGAAACACAGTTTGATTCCTGGTTTTTAGTGAGAATCTGGAGTCACACTCATGAACAAAGTCACCTCCATCCTTATACCGCAGGCTGCACTCCTCTCTATTGTTCCTCTGTTCTGATCTTACAAATGATCAACATGATGACGTTTGATGTTTCATTGGTGCAGATTGGAGTGAAATCAGATTCTTTCCCGACAGTTTTTACAAGAGTCGCTGCAAGAAATTAAGACCAATGAATTAGAAACTGATTGCTGTAAGAGTGGAATTTTAAATGATAGAACAAATTAAACTAAGATTGACAGAAACTATAAATTTAGTGAAAAACAATTCAAGACTCAATTGAAAGAAAATCAGACTTTGTGCTTTACCTTCAGCATCCAAAAAGCAAACAAAACGCAGCAGAAGCAGTAAAAGGTTGATTCTCACTGCGTCCATCTGACCTGCTTGTCGATGCAACATCTGCTGCTGCTGCTCTGAACAGAAAGTCTCAAGTGTCTGAACTTTTTTGGGCAACTCAAACCACAAACTGTCATCTCTCAAAGTGGTTCAAGAGGATGTAACACTTTTTTTTCACTTTGAAACAACAGAACACAAACTAGAATTCCCTCTGCACATCTCAACATTACAGCTTAAATGCCATGTTAGGTCAAAAGTTTGCTTAAAATTAAAGCTCATTTATATCAACCGTTACTGAAATGTATTTTAATGTACTGTTGCCTTTTGAATCAAAACAGAGCTGGCAGCACACAGCATGTTGTCATGGCACTTCCTGTCTGGTTTTCTGCCCCAGCAGGGGGTTAGTTAGTAAAACTTAAGATCTAAATGTCATGTTTGCTTTGCTTTGTTTAGGATCGTGAATATGAGCTGTAAAGAGAAATAAAAACGTCACACTGAAGGTTACAGCATGCAGTACATTAAGAGTATAAATACCTATCTTCAATTTTTTATGTTAAAATTTGATATTTTTAAATAGATATATTTTTTCTTTATATTATTACTATTATTATTAAATCGTATAACAAAAGTATCCAGGACATGAAATGTGTAAGACGATTACTTCTCACACATATCACAGAAACAACTCACCAGCTCAGGAAGTGTGATGAGAAGATTAATAATAGTTTTCTGACATTTGATTTACTGAATGTTTCAACAGCTTTAAAGGAAAAAACTTAAGACCTTCATCATGCGCTGCTTTTGTCAAGATTGATGCAACAATTTTGCAAAACCTTTTTTGAAACGGCAGACAATAAATAAACCACATTGTTTATTGTTTAAACAATGTGGTTAAAAAGTGACAGATGACCCAAAAAGATGTTAACTGATGTCTAAATGTAGTTTAAAGGTGATCAGGGCTGATCATAGTCTAACCAAGTCTGACTCTTAATTTAAAATTGTTTTGGGTTTCTTTCAAAATTTGTGAGACATTGTTCAGTTATGTTTTCCTACAGTAAATAAAAACAAAAGCAAGCAATGTTAAATGTTTACTCAAACCTATTTTTACACAACACAAATATTAACAAATGTACTTTTTTTTCTTTTAATAAATCACCAAAAATGATAACTTTCCTTTGTGTTTGCTTTGTTGATTTGTACATTTATGCTAAACCAACATGCTGCTGAGATCTCTGAAACATGTTAATGGATGTACATATATATCCATTTATTATATGAACACATGAACATGTCTTTATCAAAGGAACTTATAATGAACACTGGGAAATGAACCCAATGTGTCAAGACCTGTTGGACATAAATAAATCAGACGGAAATGATCTGAAATACTCCAGAAAAAAAATCCCAAGAATTATGATGGTAAATTTGTTAAACATTTGTGGAGTCAGAATTAATTTGACAGCTGTGCAATAATGGCTGTTGAATAAAGAGAATTTTTCTTCTGAGTGTAGGAGCTGTACGGCTCAATTTCAGTCGAGTCCTGCAGAAAAAAACATGTTGTAGAATTAGCCTAAAAATCTGCATGTGTAAATAAATTAACATGCATCAATTTTTTAAATATAAATTACCTCCTCTTCATGATGAATGCATGACTCCAGTTGCTTTCTGTTGGGAAATAAAGCAGTGTGACATCGACTTGTTTGATTAATATTTTTACAGAAGATGTATATTATTTTTTTAAAAAATATTGCTTATGTTGAGAAGTCTAAGTGTAAATAAAAGAAAAAATATTGCATTAGTTTCTCACCGATGTGAACGTCTTCTGTGAATAAACACGAGAATAACTGAAACTATGAAAAAGAAGAGAACTGCAGCAGTCAAAGCAGAAAGACGAGTCACTGCTACAGACTGGCTCCAAACTTCTTCTGATGAATTATTAGGATTTGATTCTATTGGAAATAAAACAAACATTGTTAGAGAATATATGGTTCATATGAGTTTGACATAACATTTAAATAGATCCACTCACCATTAACTGTGATGCTGAGATGGAGAAAATGCGTTCCATTAAGATTTGAACACTGACAGGAGTAGTTCCCACTATCAGCTGCTGTTAAACTGGTCAGGTGCAGAAACACAGTTTGATTCCTGGTTTTTAGTGAGAATCTGGAGTCACACTCATGAACAAAGTCACCTCCATCCTTATACAGCAGATTGCACTCCTCTCCATTGTTCCTCTCTGTTCTGATTTTACACACAATCATCATGATGATGTTTGACGTTTCATTGGTGCAGATTGGAGTAAAATCAGATTCTTTTCCGATTGTTTTTACAAGAGGTGCTGCAAACAGAAAAGAACAATTAATGACAAACTGTGTCATCTATGAAGCAGTGGAATCTAAAGTAAATCAAAGTACAGTTAAAGAAAAAGTGAAGGCCCCCAATTGATAAAAAATCTCAAAATTAAATTCAAAGCAATTCAATTTTTACGTTACCTGTAGAGTCCAGTCGGCAGCCAAACCACAGTAGAAGCAGTAAAATGCTGAATCTCACTGCATCCATCTAACCTGCTTATTTCATGCAAATCTGCTGCTGCAATGAACCGAGGACGACTGAACTGTCCTTTAAAACTTTTGGGCGACACAAACCACAAACGCTCATCTCTCAAACAAGCACAAAAGGATGTGACTCTTTTTTTTTTCTTTTAAAGGAAATGCACCTGCATGATGGCGTCTCTTTGAAACAACAGACCACACAAACAGGAATTATCTCTGCACAACTCAAATAAAAGTGAGTTTGATTGAAAGCAAAACAACCAACCTTTATCCATGATTATATTTTCCAGTACTGTAACATCTGAGATTAAAGTTTTTTCAGCATTCTATGACGCTCGGCAGGATTTCCTGCTTGTTTTCTGCAACAATGTGGGGTTAGGAGATCTAAATGTCATGTTTGCTTTGTGGTCTTCACACATTTATAATCTTGAATGTGAGCTGCAAAAAGATTAAAGGTCATGCTACAGCTTTATGTAGGCTTTGTCCCTCATTGCTCCTTTATGCAACACTTTTACACCAACATATTGGCAACCAGACAGAAAAATGCAACAAACATCCGAGAGACGAATCTCACTGCAAAGATGCTCGGATACAAATGCATTAGAACTGCTGGTTAATACAAAAAGTTAATACATTTGTTCTTTCATTTTAAAATGTTTATAAGTACATATATTTTTCCTTAAATGTTTATCAAAGCTGCAGATGCCATCAGAAATATCACTATTTACTGTATGACAGTAAATTCTTAACATCTTGATATTAAGGTTTTTGCTCAGCGACAGCCAGAATCAAATTATGCAGATAACAAAACTAAAACAATATAAAGGCTTGCATTGTGGCATCACTTTTAAGTAGCAATAAAACAAAAATGTTCATGGATATTCAGTGACTGTTTTTATTTTAATCTTCCATCAAGAAACATAAAATTATATCCTTCCATGTAGAAACAGAAATCAGATCCTATTGTAAATTATTGTGCTATACAGGTGAAATAGTGGCCATCATTTTCAAAGGTGGAGTAGATTTATTTATATATCATTTTTAAAATAAAAATGTGGGAGCTGTTTACAGAAAAAAAGGGGAACATAGAAAAAAAACACCAGATATGTCAGAAACATGACATAAAAGCAAAATCAAGTAGAAATAAAGAAAATGTTAAATGCCAAAAAAAATAAAATGAGTTTTTGTGTTAAAGTTTAACATGCAAACCAACAGAAAGGTTGTGAAGTACCACATAACGAGGAAATTCTGTTGTATGCATCAAGACAGATGTTTAATTCAAAATGTTTTCATAAATGTTTCCCAGCCCGTCAGTGACATTTGTTTCTGATTTATACTGATGGTGACCAAAGGAGACAGTTTGATAAATGTTTCTGGTTTGTTGTTGGAGACTTGAGTACAGTTCATCCTGAACAATAAAAGACAAAAATATAGTAATAAGAACCTTCATGCAAATGGCCAAAGTCAAGTGAAACATAATTTAATGTCTCTGTTGGGAAAAGACATTTGAAGAACTGTTTAATAAAAGACAGGAGTAAATAGACACATTAATCATTTATTCCTTATTTAATTTTTCTTGTCCCTCACTTTTAAATTGTTGCTTAAATGCAAAGAAGATCAGTGTTTGCATACAGTGCAGTTCAGTTCCAAAATTAAGATTCTCTCCCTTAGCGCAACAGTGTCATCTTGTGGTCATTTTAAAAAGCACATGCAATATAAATATTTTTGGATTTCTGTCACTGCTCCTTTTTTGGAGCTGAAACAATCTGTTTATTGAACCACAATTAATCAGAAACTTCCTCCAGTTACATATGATATTGACAGAAAATGATGTGCAGCTTGTTAGGAAACGGCAGGGACGTTTCTGAATATCACAAACTTCATCTGCTGAATTATTATTAGGAAATGAGTATTGGAAATAAAACAAACATTATTAGAGAATATACAGACCATATAAGTTTGATTCAAGCGATATAGAAGTGTCTCACCATTAACTGTGATGCTGAGATGGAAAAAATACTGTGAAGTTGCACAATTCACAGACTGAGTTCCAGGGAAACGTCAGGGAGCAAAAACAATCTTTAATACATCTGCAGACAGAGAGCAAAAATACACTGCATCAGGCAAAAATCATTCTGCTCTAACGAACTCAGAGTTGCATAGTTGCTTGATTGACCTCTGATAACAGAGGCGGAGACTCAATCTTCTAAGACAAAAGAAACAAAGGAAAACAGATGGAATAGTTCAACCTTCATGTTTCACTATCATGTCTCATCCTGTAGACATGATAGTTCATTCGCTATCATGTCTACAGGATGTGAAAACTAAACACCATCTCCTTGCAAAGAAGAACACGAGAAAAACAGCAAGATCCTAGAGACATCTTGTTCAATTAGTTTGTACACCCTCTCTGCAGCTGCACGAAAAAACATCTTGACTATACTACACTGTATGATGCAAATAAAACAATTTCTCTTTCAAGAAAAATCTACTTCACAGCTTCACCCTTTTTTTCTAGTGGGTAGCAAACAAATAACTAAGTAAATGAAACTTGGAAATGACTTTCGCCATTAAGCAATAACTAATAGGTGTGATAAACATCACTTCAGCAAGTGTTTTGTCCTCTGGATATTAAGAGAAGCAAAAACATGAAAATCCACAACCTTCACTGCGGTAATCAGTTCATCCTGAAATTTTTAAGAAACACAAAATCCCCAGGCTGTAGGTTATGTAATTGTTTGCCCGCTGGCACGGGTCGTCCTCCTTGGGCCTGCCGCCTTTAATTGATCTGCAAGAGAAATACAGAAGTTAATCATGTTGTCATTACATGTTGAAATAATTCCAGGTTTCATCGGTGGTCCCATTCCGATGTTTGGGAAATCCTGCAAATAAGATTGTGTTTTTATCTTCTTCGCATGCGAATGACACACACACATAGACAAACATTACATGTAAACAATCATTCACTCCAACATGAAACAGACAAACAAACGGACGCCATCAGAATTCAGAGTAAAATTTGCATTACAACATAACCTGGTATAGTCAGGTGGAACACCCTCCATGATGTCCTGTAAATCCACCTCAGAAAGGAAAACATTGACCCCCTGGGGAAGCTTCCCTGGTTGCCATCAAATCTTCCTCCTCGGTCTTTGTGCAACCTTCGGCCACCTGGTTGTGGTTTGAATCGTCTCTGGGAGCAGTCTCTGGCTCAATGTCCTTGTTGTCTGCAGATAAAACAAACATCAGCCAGTGTGAGGCTTTGTGGCTGTCCATACTGACCTGGCTGTCCATACTGTCCATCCTGTCCAAACTGTCCTGGCTGTCCATACTGTCGTGACTGTGGATGTTCAGGGCATCCTGATGAAGCAGGGTCAGGGGGCAGAATTGTGCAGTTGGGCCTGATGGAAACAGTGCCATCTTGTGGTCATTTTGAAAAGCACATGCAATATAGATATTTTTGGATTTTTGTCACTGCTCCATTATTGGAGCTGAAACAATCTGTTTATTGAACCAGAATTCATCAGAAACTTTCTCCAGTTACATATGATATTGACAGGAAATGATGTGCAGCTGGTTAGGAAACGGCAGAGACGTTTCTAACTATCGATTATGTTAATACGCTCACTATTGAAGTATTCAGGAAAAGTAAATATTGTGCCATCAAGTGTTTGTGATGTTACTAGTAGTACTGGGTGTCATTATAAAAACAACCACTAGCTGAATGGATGTAAAATCTAAAATTAGAGGAAAAGTTTTTAGACAGTTTATTACAGAATAAAAGGAAAACATGTTCTTCCTGTATTTTCTAGTCTTTTTTGTGACAATCTGAAAATAGTTACTTATAAAATAAGGACATTTACTCACTACAGTGGCAGTTTCTCCTTGTGCAGACGATCCAGATGTTTCAGCTCTTAGACAGGCGCTTTAAAAATAACATAAACTCCTTAAAGTTTTATAACATGTGGAGGTAAAGTTTAAGAAAATATGATCAAAGAAATAAAAGTTTAGATTTAAAATAAAACAATCATATTGAAGATGCAGATAAAGACTGTACGTGAAATTAAAAATCAGTAGCTTCAGTTTTGAAGCTTGAATTTAGGTAAAAGAAATTATGAATATTGAATTAGTTTCTCACCGTTGTGGACGTCTTTTGCAGATAAGTCCCAGAATAACTGAAAATATGACAACCAAGAAACCTGCAGCAGTAAAAGCAGAAGGAAGAGTCACTGCAGACTGGCTCCAAACTTCATCTGCTGGATTATTATTAGGAAATGAGTCTATTGGAAATAAAAACTTTCTCAATCTCATCATCAGGAGAGTTATGGGTTATGAAGTATGGCATCCTTCATCCACGTGGGTGTTAATCTGCGGCGATGTCCCATCCCGACCATGTTCTCCATGCTGCCTCAGCTAGGTAGACCACCTACTGAGTGGGCCGTCGGTGGTATCCCTATTTTTTCAGAGATACTTTGTTGGAATCCCCTTGGTGGGATTCTGAGCGATTCGATTCCCCAGTGAACTTCTCGCCACTTGCTGGAGAGAACCCTGGTGGATTTAGGAAAATCCACAACCTTCTCTGGGATCATCACTTCTTCTTCCTGAAATATTTAAGAAACACAAAATCTCCAGGCTGTAGGTTATATAATTGTTTGCCCGTTGGCACGCGTCGTCCTCCTTGGGCCTGCCGTCTTTAATTGATCTGCAAGAGAAATACAGAAGTTAATCATGTTGTCATTACATGTTGTTGAAATAATTGCAGGTTTCATCGGTGGTCCCATTTCGATGTTTGGGAAATCCTGCAAATAAGATTGTGTTTTTATCTTCTTCGCATGCGCATGAAAACACAGAACACTACATTACACGTAAACAATCATTCACTCCAACATGAAAGACAAACAATGGACGCCATCAGAATTAAAAGTCAGTCAAATTTGCATTACAACAGAACCTGGTATAGTCAGGTGGAACACCCTCCACAATGTCCTGTAAATCCACCTCTGAAAGGAAAGCCTTGACCCCCTGGGGAAGCTTCCCTGGTTGCCATCAAATCTTCCTCCTCAGCCCCTGTGCAACCTTCGGCCTCCTGGTTGTGGTTTGAATCGTCTCTGGAAGCAGTCTCTGGCTCAATGTCCTTGATGTCTGCAGATAAAACAAACGTCAGTCAGTGTGAGGCTTTCTGGCTGTCCATACTGTCCTGGCTGTCCATGCTGTCCTGGCTGTCCATGCTGTCCTGGATGTCCACACTGTCCTGGCTGTCCACACTGTCCTGGCTGTCCACACTGTCCTGGCTGTTCAGGGCAGCCTGATGAAGCAGGGTCAGTTGGCAGAATGGTGCAGTTGGTCCTTAAGGAAACAGTGCCATCTTGTGGTCGTTCTGTAAAGCACATGCAATATAGATATTTTTGGATTTCTGTCACTGCTCCTTTATTGGAGCTGAAACAATCTGTTTATTGAACCAGAATTAATCATAAACTTCCTCTAGTTACATATGAAGTAGACAAGAAATGATGTGCAGCTGGTTAGGAAACAGCAGGGACGTTTCTTACTATCGATTATGTTAATACACTCACTATTTAAGTATTCAGGAAAAGTAAGTATTGTGCCATCTAGTGATTGAGATGTTACTAGTTGTATTGGGTGTTATTATAAAAACCACCACTAGAAGAATGGATATAAAATCTTAAATTAGAGGTAAAATTTTAAGACAGTTTTTTACAGAAAGAAAGAAAAACATGTTCTTAATGTATTTTCTAGTCTTTTTGTGACAATCTGAAAATAGTTACTTATAAAATAAGGATATTTACTCACTACAGTGGCAGTTTCTTTTGGCTCCAAACTTCATCTGCTGGATTATTGTTAGGAAATGAGTCTATTGGAAATAAAACAAACATTCTCAATCTCAACATCAGGAGAGTTATGGGTTATGAAGTACGGCATCCTTCATCCACGTTGGTGTTCTGCGGCGATGTCCCATCCCGACCATGTTCTCCATGCTGCCTCAGCTAGGTAGACAACCTACTGAGTGGGCCGTATTCTTATTTTTTCAGAGATACTTTGTTGGAATCCCCTTGGTAGGATTCTGGGCGATTCGATTTCCCAGTGAATTTCTCGCTAGTGGCTGGCACGGACCCAGGTGGATTTAAGAAAATCCACAACCTTCACTGCAGTCATCAGTTCTTCTTCCTGAAATTTTTAAGAAACACAAAATCTCCAGGCTGTAGGTTATATAAGTGTTTGCCCGCTGGCACGGGTCGTCCTCCTTGGGCATGCAGTCTTTAATTGATCTATAAGAGAAATACAGTAGTTAATCATGTTGTCATTACATGTTGTTGAAATAATTCCAGGTTTCATCAGTGGTTCCATTGCGATGTTTGGGAAATCCTGCAAATAAGATTGTGTTTTTATCTTCTTCGCATGCGCATGTAAACACAGAACACTGAGACAAACATGACATGTAAACAATCATTCACTCCAACATGAAACAGACAAACAATGGACGACATCAGAATTAAAAGTCAGTCAAATTTGCATTACAACAGAACCTGGTATAGTCAGGTGGAACACCCTCCATGATGTCCTGTAAATCCACCTCTGAAAGGAAAGCCTTGACCCCCTGGGGAAGCTTCCCTGGTTGCCATCAAATCTTCCTCCTCTGCCCCTGTGCAACCTTCGGCCACCTGGTTGTGGTTTGAATCGTCTCTGAAAGCAGTCTCTGGCTCAATGTCCTTGATGTCTGCAGATAAAACAAACGTCAGTCAGTGTGAGGCTTTCTGGCTGTCCAAACTGTCCTGGCTGTCCATACTGTCCATACTGTCGTGGCTGTGGATGTTCAGGGCATCCTGATGAAGCAGGGTCAGGTGGCAGAATGGTGCAGTTGGGCCTGATGGAAACAGTGCCATCTTGTGGTCATTTTGAAAAGCACATGCAATATAGATATTTTTGGATTTCTGTCACTGCTCCTTTATTGGAGCTGAAACAATCTGTTTATTGAACCAGAATTAATCAGAAACTTCCTCCAGTTACATATGATATTGACAGGAAATGATGTGCAGCTGGTTAGGAAACAGCAGGGACGTTTCTTACTATCGTTTATGTTAATACACTCACTATTTAAGTATTCAGGAAAAGTAAGTATTGTGCCATCTAGTGAATGTAATGTTACTAGTAGTACTGGATGTCATAATAACCACCACTAGATGAATGGATGTAAAATCTAAAATTAGAGGTAAAGTTTTAAGACAGTTTATTACAGAATAAAAGGAAAACATGTTCTTCCTGTATTTTCTAGTCTTTTTTGTGACAATCTGGAAATTGTTACTAATAAAATAAGGATATTTACTCACTACAGTGGCAGTTTCTCCTTGTGCAGACGATCCGGATGTTTCAGTTCTTAGACAGGGGCTTTAAAAATGAAATAAACTCCAGATTTACGTGAAAGTTTAATAACATCTGGAGGTAAAGTTTAAGAAAATATGTTCAAAGAAACAACAGTTTAGATTTAAAATAAAACAATCATATTGAAGATGCAGATAAAGACTGTACGTGAAATTAAAAATCAGTAGCTTCAGTTTTGAAGCTTGAATTTAGGTAAAAGAAATTATGAATATTGAATTAGTTTCTCACCGTTGTGGACGTCTTCTGCAGATAAATCCCAGAATAACTGAAGCTATGACATCAAAGAAACCTGCAGCAGTCAAAGCAGAAGGAAGAATCACTGCAGACTGGCTCCAAACTTCATCTGCTGCATTATTATTAGGAAATGAGTCTATTGGAAATAAAAAATACATTCTCAATCTCAACATCAGGAGAGTTATGGGTTATGAAGTACGGCATTCTTAATCTGCGTGGTTGTTGTTTTGCGGCGATGTCCCATCCCGACCATGTTCTCCATGCTGCCTCAGCTAGGTAGACCACCTACTGAGTGGGCCGTCGGTGGTATCCCTATTTTTTCAGGGATACTTTGTTGGAATCCCCTTGGTGAGATTCTGGGCAATTCGATTTCCCAGTGAATTTCTTGCTAGTGGCTGGCCCAGGTGGATATAAAAAAATCCACAATCTTCACTGCGGTCATCAGTTCTTCTTTCTGAAATATTTAAGAAACACAAAATCTCCAGGCTGTAGGTTATATAATTGTTTGCCCGCTGGCACGCGTCGTCCTCCTTGGGCCTGCCGTCTTTAATTGATCTGTAAGAGAAATACAGAAGTTAATCATGTTATCATTACATGTTGTTGAAATAATTCCAGGTTTCATCGGTGGTCCCATTCCGATGTTTGGGAAATCCTGCAAATAAGATTGTGTTTTTATCTTCTTCGCATGCGCATGTAAACACAGAACACTGAGACAAACATTACACGTAAACAATCATTCACTCCAACATGAAACAGACAAACAATGGATGACATCAGAATTAAAAGTCAGTCAAATTTGCATTACAACAGAACCTGGTATAGTCAGGTGGAACACCCTCCACGGTGTCCTGTAAATCCACCTCTGAAAGGAAAGCCTTGACCCATGGGGAAGATTCCCTGGTTGCCATCAAATCTTCCTCCTCGACTCCTGTGCAACCTTCGGCCTCCTGGTTGTGGTTTGAATAGTCTCTGGGAGCAGTCTCTGGCTCAATGTCCTTGATGTCTGCAGATAAAACAAACAACAGTCTGTGTGAGAATTTCTGGCTGTCCATATTGTCCTGGCTGTCCATACTGTCCTGGCTGTGGATGTTCAGGGTAGCCTGATGAAGCAGGGTCATCAGTTGGCAGAATGGTGCAGTTGGTCCTGATGGAAACAGTGACATCTTGTGGTCAATCTGTAAAGCACATGCAATATAGATATTTTTGGATTTCTGTCACTGCTCCTTTATTGGAGCTGAAACAATCTGTTTATTGACCCAGAATTCATCAGAAACTTCCTCCAGTTACATATGATATTGACAGGAAATGATGTGCAGATGGTTAGGAAATGGCAGAGACATTTCTGACTATCGATTATGTTAATACACTCACTATTGAAGTATTCAGGAAAAGTAAATATTGTGCCATCAAGTGTTTGTGATGTTACTAGTAGTATTCGGTGTCATAAAAAAAAAACCACTAGCTGAATGGATGTAAAATCTAAAATTAGAGGAAAAGTTTTTAGACAGTTTATTACAGATATTTTCTAGTCTTTTTTGTGACAATCTGAAAATAGTTACTTATAAAATAAGGATATTTACTCACTACAGTGGCAGTTTCTCCTTGTTCAGACGATCCAGATGTTTCAGCTCTTAGAGAGGCGCTTTAAAAATAAACTCCAGATTTACCTTAAAGTTTAATAACATGTGGAGGTAAAGTTTAAGAAAATATGATCAAAGAAATAAAAGTTTAGATTTAAAATAAAACACTCATATTGAAGATGCAGATAAAGATTGTACGTGAAATTAAAAATCAGTAGCTTCAGTTTTGAAGCTTGAATTTAGGTAAAAGAAATTATGAATATTGAATTAGTTTCTCACCGTTGTGGATGTCTTCTGCAGATAAGTCCCAGAATAACTGAAAATATGACAACCAAGAAACCTGCAGCAGTAAAAGCAGAAGGAAGAGTCACTGCAGACTGGCTCCAAACTTCATCTGCTGGATTGTTATTAGGAAATGAGTCTATTGGAAATAAAAACTTTCTCAATCTCATCATCAGGAGAGTTATGGGTTATGAAGTACGGCATTCTTAATCTACGTGGGTGTTATTCTGCGGCGATGTCCCATCCTGACCATGTTCTCCATGCTGCCTCAGCTAGGTAGACCACCTACTGAGTGGGCCGTCGGTGGTATCCCTATTTTTTCAGGGATACTTTGTTGGAATCCCCTTGGTGGGACTCTGAGCGATTCGATTCCCCAGTGAACTTCTCGCCAGTTGCTGGAGAGAACCCTGGTGGATTTAAGAAAATCCACAACCTTCACTGCAGTCATCAGTTCTTCTTCCTGAAATTTTTAAGAAACACAAAATCTCCAGGCTGTAGGTTATGTAATTGTTTGCCCGCTGGCACGGGTCGTTCTCCTTGGGCCTGCAGTCTTTAATTGGTCTGTAAGAGAAATACAGAAGTTAATCATGTTGTCATTACATGTTGTTAAACTAATACCAGGTTTCATAGGTGGTCCCATTCCGATGTTTGGGAAATCCTGCAAATAAGATTGTGTTTTTATCTTCTTCGCATGCGCATGTAAACACAGAACACTGAGACAAACATTACACGTACACAATCATTCACTCCAACATGAAACAGACAAACAATGGATGACATCAGAATTAAAAGTCAGTCAAATTTGCATTACAACAGAACCTGGTATAGTCAGGTGGAACACCCTCCACGGTGTCCTGTAAATCCACCTCTGAAAGGAAAGCCTTGACCCATGGGGAAGATTCCCTGGTTGCCATCAAATCTTCCTCCTCGGCCCCAATGCAACCTTCGGCCTCCTGGTTGTGGTTTGAATCGTCTCTGGGAGCAGTCTCTGGCTCAATGTCCTTGATGTCTGCAGATAAAACAAACAACAGTCAGTGTGAGAATTTCTGGCTGTCCATACTGTCCATATTGTCCTGGCTGTCCATACTGTCCATATTGTCCTGGCTGTCCATACTGTCCTGGCTGTGGATGTTCAGGGTAGCCTGATGAAGCAGGGTCATCAGTTGGCAGAATGGTGCAGTTGGTCCTGATGGAAACAGTGACATCTTGTGGTCAATCTGTAAAGCACATGCAATATAGATATTTTTGGACTTCTGTCACTGCTCCTTTATTGGAGCTGAAACAATCTGTTTATTGAACCAGAATTCATCAGAAACTTTCTCTAGTTACATATGATGTTGACAGGAAATGATGTGCAGCTGGTTAGGAAACGGGAGGGACGTTTCTAACTATCGATTCTGTTAATACACTCACTATTTAAGTATTCAGGAAAAGTAAGTATTGTGCCATCAAGTGTTTGTGATGTTACTAGTAGTATTGGGTGTCATTATAAAAACAACCACTAGCTGAATAGATGTAAAATCTAAAATAAGAGGAAAAGTTTTTAAACAGTTTATTACAGATATTTTCTAGTCTTTTTTGTGACAATCTGAAAATAGTTACTTATAAAATAAGGATATTTACTCACTACAGTGGCAGTTTCTCCTTGTTCAGACGATCCAGATGTTTCAGCTCTTAGAGAGGCGCTTTAAAAATAAACTCCAGATTTACCTTAAAGTTTAATAACATGTGGAGGTAAAGTTTAAGAAAATATGATCAAAGAAATAAAAGTTTAGATTTAAAATAAAACACTCATATTGAAGATGCAGATAAAGATTGTACGTGAAATTAAAAATCAGTAGCTTCAGTTTTGAAGCTTGAATTTAGGTAAAAGAAATTATAAATATTGAATTAGTTTCTCACCGTTGTGGATGTCTTCTGCAGATAAGTCCCAGAATAACTGAAAATATGACAACCAAGAAACCTGCAGCAGTAAAAGCAGAAGGAAGAGTCACTGCAGACTGGCTCCAAACTTCATCTGCTGGATTGTTATTAGGAAATGAGTCTATTGGAAATAAAAACTTTCTCAATCTCATCATCAGGAGAGTTATGGGTTATGAAGTACGGCATCTTTAATCCACGTGGGTGTTATTCTGCGGCGATGTCCCATCCCGACCATGTTCTCCATGCTGCCTCAGCTAGGTAGACCACCTACTGAGTGGGCCGTCGGTGGTATCCCTATTTTTTCATGGATACTTTGTTGGAATCCCCTTGGTGGGATTCTGAGCGATTCGATTCCCCAGTGAACTTCTCGCCACTTGCTGGAGAGAACCCTGGTGGATTTAAGAAAATCCACAACCTTCTCTGGGATCATCACTTCTTCTTCTTGAAATATTTAAGAAACACAAAATCCCCAGGCTGTAGGTTATGTAATTGTTTACCCGCTGGCATGGGTCGTTCTCCTTGGGCCTGCCGCCTTTAATTGATCTGTAAGAGAAATACAGAAGTTAATCATGTTGTCATTACATGTTGTTGATATAATTCCAGGTTTCATCAGTGGTCCCATTGCAATGTTTGGGAAATCCTGCAAATAAGGTTGTGTTTTTATCTTCTTCGCATGCGCATGTAAACACAGAACACCGAGACAAACATTACACGTAAACAATCATTCACTCCAACACGAAACAGACACAAACAAAAGTTGGACGCCATCAAAATTAAAAGTCAGTCAAATTTGCATTACAACAGAACCTGGTATAGTCAGGTGGAACACCCTCCACGATGTCCTGTAAATCCACCTCTGAAAGGAAAGCCTTGACCCCCTGGGGAAGCTTCCCTGGTTGCCATCAAATCTTCCTCCTCGGCCCCAATGCAACCTTCGGCCTCCTGGTTGTGGTTTGAATCGTCTCTGGGAGCAGTCTCTGGCTCAATGTCCTTGTTGTCTGCAGATAAAACAAACGTCAGCCAGTGTGTCGTTTTCTGACTGTCCATACTGACCTGGCTGTGGATGTTCAGCCTGATGAAGCAGGGTCAGTTGGCAGAATTGTGCAGTTGGTCCTGAAGGAAACAGTGTCATCTTGTGGTCATTTTGAAAAGCACATGCAATATAGACATTTTTGGATTTCTGTCACTGCTCCTTTATTGGAGCTGAAACAATCTGTTTATTGAACCAGAATTCATCAGAAACTTCCTCCAGTTCCATATGATATTGACAGGAAATGATGTGCAGCTGGTTAGGAAACGGGAGGGACGTTTCTAACTATCGATTCTGTTAATACACTCACTATTTAAGTATTCAGGAAAAGTAAGTATTGTGCCATCAAGTGATTGTAATGTTACTAGTAGTACCACCATTAGATGAATGGATGTAAAATATAAAATTAGAGGTAAAGTTTTAAGACAGTTTATTACAGAATAAAAGGAAAACATGTTCTTCCTGTATTTTCTAGTCTTTTTGTGACAATCTGAAAATAGTTACTTATAAAATAAGGATATTTACTCACTACAGTGGCAGTATCTCCTTGTGCAGACGAGCCGGATGTTTCTGTCCTTAAATGAAATAAACTCCAGATTTACGTGAAAGTTTAATAACATCTGGAGGTAAAGTTTAAGAAAATAAGATCAAAGAAACAAAAGTTTAGATTTAAAATAAAACAATCATATTGAAGATGCAGATGAAGATTGTACGTAAAATTTGAAACCTGTAGCTTCAGTTATAAAGCTTGAATTGAGGTTAAGGAAATTATGAATATTGAATTAGTTTCTCACCGTTGTGGACGTCTTCTGCAGATAAGTCCCAGAATAACTGAAACTATGACATCAAAGAAACCTGCAGCAGTCAAAGCAGAAGGAAGAGTCACTGCAGACTGGCTCCAAACTTCATCTGTGGGATTATTATTAGGAAATGAGTCTATTGGAAATAAAACAAACATTCTCAATCTCAACATCAGGAGAGTTATGGGTTATGAAGTACGGCATCCGTAATCCACGTGGGTGTTCTGCAGCAATGTCCCATCCTGACCATGTTCTCCATGCTGCCTCAGCTAGGTAGACCACCTACTGAGTGGGCCGTTGGTGGTATCCCTATTTTTTCAGGGATACTTTGTTGGAATCCCCTTGGTGGGATTCTGGGCGATTCGATTCCCCAGTGAACTTCTCGCCAATGGCTGTCGAGGACCCAGGCAGATTTAAGAAAATCCACAACCTTCACTGCGGTCATCAGTTCTTCTTCCTGAAATATTTAAGAAACACAAAATCTCCAGGCTGTAGGTTATGTAATTCTTTGCCCGCTGGCATGGGTCGTTCTCCTTGGAACTGCCGTCTTTAATTGATTTGCAAGAGAAATACAGAAGTTAATCATGTTGTCATTACATGTTGTTGAAATAATTCCAGGTTTCATCGGTGGTCCCATTCCGATGTTTGGGAAATCCTGCCAATAAGATTGTGTTTTTATCTTCTTCGCATGCGCATGAAAACACAGAACACGTAGACAAACATTACACGTAAACAATCATTCACTCCAACATGAAACAGACAAACAATGGACGACATCAGCATTAAAAGTCAGTCAAATTTGCCTTACATCAGAACCTTGTATAGTCAGGTGGAACACCCTCCATGATGTCCTATAAATCCACCTCTGAAAGAAAAGCCAAAACCCACTGGGGAAGCTTCCCTGGTTGCCATCAATGGAGAAAATGTGTTCCATTAAGATTTGAACACTGACAGGAGTAGTTCCCACTATCAGCTGCTGTTAAACTGTCAGGTGCAGAAACACAGTTTGATTCCTGGTTTTTAGTGAGAATCTGGAGTCACACTCATGAAAAAAGTCACCTGCATCCTGATACCGTAGATTGCACTCTCTCCATTGTTCCTCTCTGTTCTGATTTTTCAAATGATCTATATATTGATGTTTTGTTGATGCAGATTGGAGTGAAATCAGATTCTTTCCTGATTGTTTTCACAAGAGTCCCTGAAAGCAAGAAAGAACAATGAATAAGAAACTGATATTGGAATCTTTTAAAAACTAGAACAGATGTAAAACATTTCAAAGAATATTGAACTTTAACATTACCTTCAGAGTCCAGACATCATGCAAAACACAGCAGAAGCAGTAAAAGGTCGATTCTCACTGGGTCCATCTGACCTGCTTGTCGATGCAACATCTGCTGCTGCTCTGAACAGAGAGTCTCAAGTGTCCTCTGAACTTTTGTTGGACAACTGAAACCACAAATTGTCATCTCTCAAAGTGGTTCAAGAGGATGTAAAACTTTTTTCCTGAAAAGGAAATGTGTCTACATCACAGGGTCACATTGAAACAACAGAACACAAACTAGAATTCCCTCTGCACATCTCAACATTACAGCTTAAATGCCATGTTAGGTCAAAAGTTTGCTTAAAATAAAAGCTCATTTATATCAACCGTTACTGAAATGTATTTTAATGTACTGTTGCCTCTTGGATCAAAGCAGAGCTGGCGGCACACAGCATGTTGTCATGGCACTTCCTGCCTGGTTTTCTGCCCCAGCAGGGGGTTAGTTAGTAAAACTTAGATCTAAATGTCATGTTTGCTTTGCTTTGTTTAGGATCGTGAATATGAGCTATAAAGAGAAATAAAAACGTCACACTGCAGATTACCTCACCCTGACTCGTTCCCAACTCCACGACAAACGCCGTTGCAATGTCATCATCACTCAATCACCCTCAGGTGTCACGAGCCCAGCTGAAACCACTTGGGCTGACAAAGCCCCGCCCCCACCAGTGAAATAATAAAAAAAAAAAAAAAAATCAAACAAATTAACGATCCAAAAACAGAAAAAAAAAAATGAAATAAGGAAAAGTGAACATGTAACAACATGCTGCAAAACACGTATCTTCCATTTTTTTATGTTAAAAATAGATCTTCTTAAATAGATCTATTTTTTCTGTGTATTATTATTATTATTATTATTATTATTATTATTATTATTATTATCAAATCATATCATTATAAAAGTATCCAGGACATAATATGCGTAAGACGATTACTTCTCACACATATCACAGAAACAACTCACCAGCTCAGGAAGTGTGATGAGAAGATTAATAATAGTTTTCTGAAATTTGATTTAATGAATGTTTCAACAGCTTTAAAGGAAAAAAACTTAAGACCTTCATCATGCGCTGCTTTTGTCAAGATTGATGCAACAAACTTGCACAATTTTGCAAAACCCTTTTTGAAATGGGAGACAATAATAAACCCCATTGTTTATTGTTTAAACAATGTGGTTAAAAAGTGACAGATGACCCAAAAAAATGTTAACTGATGTCTAAATGTGGTTTAAAGGTGATCAGGGCTGATCATAGTCTAACCAAGTCTGACTCTTAATTTAAAATTGTTTGTTTTTTTTAAATTTGTGAGACATTGTTCAGTTATGTTTTCCTACAGTAAATAAAAACAAAAACAAGCAATGTTAAATGTTTACTCAAACCTATTTTTACACAACACAAATATTAACAAATGTACTTTTTTTTCTTTTAATAAATCACCAAAAATGATAACTTTTCTTTGTGTTTGCTTTGTTGTTTTTGTACATTTATGCTAAACCAACATGCTGCTGAGATCTCTGCAACATGTTAATGGATGTACATATATATCCATTTATTATATGAACACATGAACATGTCTTTATCAAAGGAACTTATAATGAACACTGGGAAATGAACCCAATATGTCAAGACCTGTTGGACATAAATAAATCAGAAGGAAATGATCTGAAATACGCCAGAAAAAAAAATCCCAAGAATTATGATGGTAAATTTGTTAAACATTTGTAGAGTCAGAATTAATTTGACAGCTGAGCAATAATGGCTGTTGAATAAAGAGAATTTTCCTTCTGAGTGTAGGAGCTGTACGGCTCAATTTCAGTCGAGTCCTGCAGAACAAAACATGTCATAGAATTAGCCTAAAAATCTGTATGTGTAAATAAATTAACATGCATCAATTTTTTAAATATAAATTACCTCCTCTACATGATGAATGCATGACTCTGTTGCATTTCTCTCATGAGATCAGTCTCTCTCTTTGCAGTGAGAGACTGATCTCACTTCAAAGATGCTCAGATACAAATGCATTAGAACTGCTGGTTAATATAAAAAGTTTTAAATATTAAATACATTTGTTCTCCTTTCATTTTGAAATGTTTATAAGTACATATATTTTTCCTTAAATGTTTATCAAAGCTGCAGATGCCATCAGAAATATCACTATTTACTGTATGACAGTAAATTCTTAACATCTTGATATGAAGGTTTTTGCTCAGCGACAGCCAGAATCAAATTATACAGATAACAAAACTAAAACAATAAAAAGGCTTGCATTGTGGCATCACTTTTAAGTAGCAATAAAACAAAAATGTTCATGGATATTCAGTGACTGTTTTTATTTTAATCTTCCACCAAGAAACAAAATTATATCCTTCCATGTAGAAACGGAAATCAGATCCTATTGTAAATTATTGTGCTATACAGGTGAAATAGTGGCCATCATTTTCAAAGGTGGAGTAGATTTATTTATATATCATTTTGAAAATAAAAATGTGGGAGCTGTTTACAGAATAAACAACATACAAAACATCAAATATGTTAGAAACATGACATAAAAGCAAAATCAAGTAGAAATAAAAAAGAAAATGTGAAATGCCGAAAAAATAAAATGATTTTTTTGTGCTAAAGTTCAACATGCAAACAAATAAATACTAAATACAACTATACATAAACTAATAGTCCATAAAAGCCTATATTTATGATAGTGACTCAGTTATCCAAGTTTGGTTACTTAATTTACATATTAACACATATACATGTTCAGAGTTACAACAAAACATGCAGAGGATCTTGTACACATTATAGTTACCACAAACCTTGGGTCTTTCAACATGACAAACATACAAAAAATATTCAATATGGTAAAGGTCTGCAACATTGATTTGTAGATTATTTATGTTGGATCCATCAGCAACACAATGAAGGGCTCCAGTAATGGGTCAGTCATGCTTGGATGCGGCATCTTCACCTCTATGAAACGTAGTTATAAAAGCAGGTTGGTGAAGCGATATTTGGGTTCCATCTCCTGCACTGAGAACAAACAGGCATTCATTGATTGATTGATTACTTACTTACATGCCGAGAGTAAAAAATAAAATGATTAAAAAAACGTACCTGAGCAGAAATTGGCCTTAATTTTGACTGAGTATGATGAAGTTTGTGTGTTTTAATCTGAAAATCCCATTAAATGCTTAATTAAGCACGAACATTTACTTTCTTTACAAAGATTAGGATTTGTACACAAATCTTTCAGACCAGACGTCTGAGGCCTGAACCTGTGGAACGCACGGCCTTCCACACCTTAGAAGTTTCTCATGGCGCATTTCTATTTTCTGCGTTCAGTGGCGATTCTCAAAGAAAAAGTAGAAACTCGCTCCAAGAACTGAACCCTTGTCCTTCATACTTCAGCTGTAGACCACTTAATAAAAATGTCGATAAACACATATAATTCTCTCTCTGTAAACAGATATTTGTACAATGTGTCTCCATGGACTGGAAAGAAGCCAATTGTTTCTGTGAAGCAAGCTTAAGTAAGTTCTGAATCAGTTCCTTGAGTATAAGTAGACACTTAATTTTTAGTCTTCAAAGTTAAAATGAACCAAGTTCTGAGTGACAAATGACAATTCCTACTTCAGTCTTGGTACATCAACAAAAAGATTTCAGATGCTACAGAAATATGTTGCTGCAATTTGTGGCATCTTAAAAATTTGACTAAACCAGATCACAAAATTAAAAACTATGTAAGTAGGAATGAAACGGGAAAAAAAAGTTGCATTTAGTTAGAATGAAATGAAAAGAGACCTACAAGATGGAGTCCAGAGAATGAGCCTTGATGAATTAATATATTTGTAATGTCAGAACATGACAAGTATTACAAAATCTGAGTAAGAGATGTGATCGAGATGTTTTGGGACTTTCCAAAAATATAACCGATTAAAAGTTAGGCCTTATACTTTCGCAAACTATAAAGATGCAGCACTAAATGGTAAAGTATGGACATAAATAGTTTTGAACACTAGATGGCAGAAAAACTTAATTCCTGTTGACTGTCTTGAAAAAAGACAGGTTTAGAAAATGACATCAGTTAGAGGCTCTGATGTCCAAATTTCCCGTATTAAGTCCTCTCCCATCTCCCGATTCCCAATGGTGGTGGGTGACGGGATTTATTAGAAAATTAAGGCTTTCACAGGGTCACCAAGGGTGCTAAAACTTCAGAATGTGGGGCATAAGGGTAAAGAGGGATGGCCCTGTCAGCTGACATCTCGTTGTCCTTACTCGCTGTATATCAATCAATATATTTGTAATTCTGTTGCAGAGAATTGACACTAATGTTTATTTCTACTTCCACTGAAAACAGCCGGTTCCCACCCGTGGTACTTGTTGTCAGTTTGAGAACAAGTAGGTTCCTGCACAGATTAGGCAAAATCCCCTTGGATCAAAGTTTCAGGGTCCTGAATCCTGCTGGAAGCGTTGATGGATGTGAATTGCAACAAAAGGTGGGCGAGCGCTTTGGTTTCAAACAACAGGAGAATTTGAACCTCATCTCTAAATATTTTTGGTGACCTAAGCCATATTACTCCATTAACATGTGTTTACCACAATCAATCCAAGACTGTTCCAACACTGGATGTGAGGAAAACAACAAAGCCAAACTACTGGATGACTATTTGTTCTCTCCGGAGAACAAATAATTGGGCGTTGCTTTGGATGTAGGCTGGGCGAGAACACGGTGTTAGGATCTCCTCAGCATCGCCGAAGGCTGCGATTGGGACCGGGTCCAAGCAGCTGGTTGGTGCTTTTCATGTCCCAGCTGTTAAACTGGGAGTTTTCCTTCAACCTAGTTACATGCTGGCATCACGGCTGTAATTGAGGGTCTTGTTCATTTAAAACTTAAGCCATCATTAAACTCAATCCACAAAGCATTTAATTACTGACTTTCCTGGCAGACTGTCGCAACACTCCACAGGCATCTCACAACATCACGACGTAAAACAAGATACGAGGCACGATTGGTGGCCTCGTATCTTGACCGATGTTGAAAAGGCAGCCTCTAAAAGACGTTACTGTGCTACTAATCCCAGTCGAAGCGAAAGACAAAGCCAGAGCAGCTCTCAGAAGCTCTAACTCAATAGATATGATGGAGGTGAAGGATGCTTTCACACATTCCTGTTTAGTACCCTTCAATGAAATTCTGGTTGATTTGAGGAGGAGAGAATGTGTCATCAAACTCTGCTGCAGACCAGAAAAGCAAACCGGCGCCGTCCGAAATGCATACGTGAACGCCAAGCAGACCAGAGGCCGCCACAAAAGCTGGAAGTGAACTACAGCGCAGGGCATTCTGGGTAAAAACAACCAAATCAAACAAGCCAGTCTAGCGCTAACAGGACAAATGGCTCATAGCCTTTTACTTAAATCTGATGCCACTGCATTTTCGCTTACATTTTGTGAAGAAGGAAGTTGTGCACATGTCTCATTCAGAGGTTTTCAGGTCGTTTCCTTCTGTAGTTCTTGATGCAGGTGAGGAGCAGAACAAGTTTTTCAAAGGGTTCAATCAAGCCGATTGCACCAGACTAACAAGTGTGAAAACGACCTTGGATTTTCGGTTATCCTCAAAGCGTGGTGCTAAGTAAAGTTTATTCTACCAGAAGGTGTTTCTACAGCTTTAAACATATGTATTTATCAGTGTGTAACCACCTGTCTTACCCTCAGGCTGTGAGCAAGCAAACGCCAAAGCAAGAGAACATTAAAAGGAGCTCAGTGGAACCTGTCCAGCCCACATCAGCTCAATAAAAGAGGAGACTCCGCTACTGCTCTGAACTGTGACAGGCCCCTGAAAGGAGGGTTAGCCACATTTGTTGAGCACAAAGATCCTGCCGTTTGGTGCAAAGGCTGCTCTATCTGCGCCTGAGGACAGGATGTTAGGAGAAACCGGCAGAGTTTTATAAACAGAGACGATGCTGAGCAAGGACAGCCGTGGGTGGTAGAAAAAACGTTTAACAAATGAACCCCTCTGAAAATTTTACTCCAATTAATTTTTCAACGAGAAAGAGGTTGAATTTGGGGCTAATTTTTTTTCTAATCAGACAAAACCTGAGTCTGGATCATCCAGAGATACATTTTCCAGAAGTCTCGAGAAGAAATATTCATCTGTTTAAACGTTTAGGTACAACTTGAGATGCTTTATAATAGTTCAAATAAAATATTTCTTAATATGCATCAGTCTCCAGTTCTCGGTGTCTTCACTCCTCGTGTTACAGCCAATCAGCACCAGGGAAGATGCATGGAGCCCTAGAACTGGCTGATTTGCAAACATCAAATAGAATCACATTAAGCTATTCCAGCTTCCCACCCTGAAATTATTTCAGTAACTCTCACGGACCTAAAACAGAAATCCATGACTGTGGAGGAGAAAAAAAATGGCTTTGTGTCTCTTTACATAGTTTATGTAAATATTTGGTTTCTATTGTGATTGGTTTTAAATCATCAAGTGAAGTTATAAATCTTTCGGCTTTTCCTGAATATGACAAACCCCGGTCTGAGTTCACATGATGAAATGAGGAAAGCAATGAGTGGAATGTGGAACTGCTGAGCAGATTTCAACACATAAAGCCAGCGCGCTGCAAGCAGGCACTTGCCACCGTGTGCGTGCGCGAAGGCGTGCGTGTGGCCTGTGTGCGTCTTTAATCCTTTGTAGAGGCTGGCTTTGACTGGCCCAGAAATCGGATGTTTTCTCATTCGATCTTTTCCCAGACGCACCTCTTCCTCCTCCTCCTTTTTTCTATTCTCTCTTCTTATTTCGCCCATTTATCGCTCCGTCTGGCCCCCATCATTTATTTTGCATTTGTCTGTAACTACGTTGCCTTGGGAGGATTCCTTTATTTATTTTTTTTCTACAACAATTTAGACAAAAAGACGAAAGCTTCGGCTCCTACCCTCCCTCTCCTCCTCTTTCCCTGTAATATTCAGACACAATTGCTCGCAGCCTTGGGGCGGAATAGTTAAGAAGGTATGTGAAGTAAGTCTTTTTTCGGACTTTGAATGAACCGAAAGAAGAAAGAACGACGTGAGAGGGGGAAGGGTGGAGGACAAAGATGGAGCTAGATGAAGTGTGAGAGGGAGAAAAGCCTCAGAGCTGCAGGTGTGGGAGCAAGTTGAGTTAAAGTGACTGTGCTTCTGCAGCTGGGAGAATAAGATGCATGTAAAAAATAAAGCAACTCACACACTCTGTGATAGTGTTTCGAAATAGCAATTTTGGAGGCTGACAAACCGCTTGTCTGGTAAATTTAAATCTGATTTCTGCTGCCTCTGCATAACCTGCAATTTCAGAGGAAATAAAAAAGAAAGGGGCAGTATAATCAGCTGAAGCGCACAGATCTCATGCCTCTCTGATCCCTCATCCCGCCCACCGCGCACAAGTCTCCCATTCTTGTATTTTTTTTCCTCATTCACTCCAGCGAGACGCCTGAGAGGAGGACGCGTTCACTTTGTTTGCCAACACCGAAAGCTGGACTTCTTTGGGGGGGGAAAAAAAATCTCAATCTAGGAACGAGATTTGAATTGAGTTTATTCTGTTTTATCCTCCTCCTCTTTGCATTTTCTAAGAATTAAACGGAAAAGTTGTGACAGCTTTACAAAGAAGACAGAGAGAGAGAGAGAGAGAGAGAGAGAGAGAGAGAGAGAGAGAGAGAGAGAGAGAGATTTGCCCTGAAGGCTTTGAAAGAAGAAACAGGAGCCAGATAAAAAAAAAAGGGCAGCGATAATCTGCACAGCTGCTGCGTGGAGGGAAGGAGACGCAGACAGATAAAGAAAGCAAGCGAGGTGAACAAGTGCGAAGGACGAGGAGAGGAGACAGACGAGGACGAGCGTTCGCGTTGAAGGCCGCGGCAGATATAAATACAAAGTGAAGACAAAACCCAGAGGGACACCTGTCGTCAAATTAGCAGCAATGGAGACGCGGCGGGAAGAGACGAGAAAGCTGGACTGAGGAGGGACGTTAAAACACGCCGGGCTCGAGCGAAGCGAGACGAGAGGGTTTCTTCATCATGATTTCTTCAGGTGGCGTCCCAAAATCCAACGACCTGCACGGGAGGAGCAACTTCGTCCCAGGATAGAATGAGAAGAGGAGCTTGATCAGTCAGAACAGTCCTGCTTTCACATTAACTTCTCCAACTCCCCCCACCCCCTGATCTCCATCCCCTCACTATGTGGATACCAGCTGTGCTCCTATGGATGCTTTACTTCAGCTGTCTGTGCTCAGGTCAAGACTACAGGGACTATTACCAAACCGGAGACACGGGCACCGAGGTAAGACTCACTTCAGTTCATCCCAGACCTGAACTGTACAACTTAAAGAAGGGGGGAAAAAAGCACAAATTTTGACTTGCTGCACTATGACGTTCACCGAAAGTCGAACAGAAATGATGAAGTACGTTTCGTAAGAGCGGTGCTATGTGAGGCAGATAAGCTGTATTTACATTGGAAATATCCCTGGGTTGAGGATCACCAGAGAAACGCATTCCGATACAGACGCGACTCACTGGGGAGAAATGCAGATGGGAATGGACAGGAAGACCAGAGAGATTCCCTAGAAGAAGACCGGCTGGTGCTTCAAGCATTAAAATATATGACAAAGGATTAGGAAAATAAAAAATGGAATTAATTCTCACAACAAAGTCATGGTGTTAGGAGAATGAAATCAAAAATAATGCTAAAATAAAGACAATATGAAAAATTATGGTATTATAAGAATTAAGTCATTATCACGATGTTATTTAAATTTTATTCTTGTAACGTTGACTTTATTCTCAAAGTATTAAAACTTAATTCTCATATCACATTCTTATTCTTGTATTATTTCAACTTAATTCTCATGATATTTACCTTATTCTCAAAATATTGGCTTTAGACTCACAATATGTTGACTTTATTCTTGTAATATTGAATATTCTCAAAATACTACGACTTTATTCTCATGCTATCCCAACCTTATTCTCGTAATACAACTTTATTCTTTCATTTCATCGCTTGATTCTCATACTATTACGACTTATTCACAGAACTTTATTTTTTTCCTAGTTTGGACTTAATACTCAGTTGTAAAAATAAAACTGGTACGAAGTCTTCAGTCTCCACTGATCCACATGTGACAGGAAGTTTGACAAACAGCAGAAATTCAGTAACATTGTCTCACCAGCTGCCAATGGGATCAGCCTGGAACCATTGGACTTGAGGTGAGTCCAACATCAGGAGAAGAGCAGTGATGTAACTGCTAAGCCTATTAGGGAAAACACTAAATCGCTTATAATTTGCTCCAGAAGGTATGAGCAAAAGCTTCAAAGGCCAGACTGAGGTATAAAAACGGGATCAAAGTGAAACAGATGAGCACTAACGACAGCACGGTCGTAAAAGAAGAACAAATATAAAAACTAATAAGAACAGGCCTAAAAATACGCTGAAATTAACAGAGAACACAACAGAAGATGCAAATGACAGGTAACAAAGGACGTGATATTAAAAGGTTGTCACAACATAAATAAAGAAAACAAACTAGTCAAGCAAGAAACTGAAAACCAACAAAATGTTGATATCTATTATGATTTGACTCACAGTTTCCCTCATCATATTCTGTTAGCTTTAGCATCTGAGCTACTAGAAATATGCAAATATCGGACATCAAGGGCAGCTAGAAACCGTCCAACTGACCAAATACATTATTGCCAGGCAGAACCTGAATGACTGGCACTCGAAATATAATATCCAACCATATTGCTTCCCAGTACAATTATATATGAACCTTTAATTTACAAAACTTGAATATTGTTGAGAGAATTAAACTATTCGAAATCTAAAACCGTTAAGCATTATTTAAGTTTGAACAAAGCATTGTTTGAATTGAGCAAACAAAGATGTATTTCAACGAGATTCTTCAAAAATCCTCCAGATTTCTGGGCTCATGTTTCTGTGTGTGCATTCTTTACGTAATAAGTATAATACATTTTACATGAAAAGACAGTACTTTTTAAAACTGGAGCTCCGATCTAATTTGAACATTTTCTAATATTTCAAACAATCTACTTTAAAAAAATAGAGAGACATTTCAGGTGTCATTGCGTAAATATTGGCATTGCAATATTTATCCACTGGAATTACAAGGACGGAAAAGAAAAATTAATCAATCGACTTAAAAGATACAGAAGTAGCCTGAGTATTCAGTTCAAGCTTTCATCCCAAAAACTATGAACATCTAGAAAAAGAATAATTCAGGACCAATGTCACAGAGCTGCTCCAACAAGCTGCCACCATTAGAGGCACGGTTCTAGAAGATAACTATATTATAAAGAAGAACAATCCTTATTGTTATAGTCTGCAAGGATAAGTTGTACAAGCTCACTTCCTCTTTCCTCCATCCTGCTGGCTCTGATCCAGACACTGATGTTCAAAAAAATATTTGAAAGCAACGGCACCTAGAGGAAGAAGCAACGAGGCATTCCCTCTGTCGTTTTCTGTTGCGAAAAAAATGTGTTTCTGCTCTGAATGATAAATCAAAGACATCTTCATCGCTTCTCCTTGCTTGGACGTGTCTCAGGTGGAGAGGAATAAAGGCCGATAAATGAAGGTTTTCATAGATGGCTTTTGTCAACAAATGTAGTGGCCTCAAACCCGCAATAATAAAATATTTTTAATAACACTTCAACTCCTTAAACTCAAAATCTATTTATGTTCAACACTTTTTACTTTGAAAGATCTTCACATAAAAAAAAAGACTGCAATTCCCATGTTGCTGCTTAACGTTCACCTCAAATTAAATGACAAACAATCCAGTTCTTGTCACTGCTGAACATAATTAATGATCCTCAAGCGTCAGCCTTACATCAGCTGTGGTGGTGTTCACAAAACCGACGGGATGCAGCTTGGTTTTTAGGTTCATGCTGTTATTATGTGCATCCTTATCTGGAAGCTCGTGTTTACAAAGCAGGAAAATAAGCTCCTGGGGAACATAAAGTGGAGCTAAAGTGGAAATTTACAGATAAGGGCATCGGCTTACTACTCAGAACTTGCTCCAGTTCTAAGTAAAACTGAGTCCGTGCACGTAGGAGGGGGATCTGAACCCAGCAGCTTCTTCTTCATGACATTTCCTGCACAAGTTTTCAAGATAACGCTCTGGTTCAAGCCTCGTATGTAAATCTAAACACATGTTATTTCTAATAGAAAACAGGCTGAGCCATAAATGTATGGGTGTGTGTGTAAATATTTGTGCCTCGGTGCCAGCAGTGCGTAATTCTGGACACACCCCAGAGCGCTGCGTGGATCGCGGCTGGTGCATCGTCAGAACAGAGTCCCACAGCCATGACCTCATGTCATCCGATCGCTTAACAACGCAACGGAGCTTTATGTGATATAGTTAGTCCACTGTAAAACGGTTTAATATCAGCTCATTTCATGCATCGTTCAGCTTTTGTCTGAAACTGCGTCCGCATCTTCAAGATTCGATGTGAAAACGAGGCAGGAAACAAGAAAAACACATCTGAAAATGGGCAAAGAAAGAAACATAACAGAAGTCAATAATCATAGAGTGGTGGGGCAGCCATTTGTACGCATACGAACAATCTGACCCTTAAAATGTCATCAAATAATAAGAATTATGTTAAATATTTCAGTCGCAATATGCAGAAAATGATTTTTAAAAAAGCGGGACTGAATTTCCTAAAAACACAAAGACGATAATCTTTTTAACAACAAGACGAGTCGATAAACTCAGTCATGAAGTCAGAAGCTCTGGTCTTCACTCCCTTACTGGCTAACAGCAAAGACACATTTTGACTGTATGGAAGACAGGATCTCATTGTAAAAATAAAAACCATAGACTTTGTACTTTTGTAAATATACAAAGTCAAACAAAAAGTCTAATTGCAGCTAAAGTACAGCCCGAGTTAAAACTCAGAGTTCCAGCCTTAAACTTGTGATCATTTCACTGAAACTGGATGATAATCGCTTTACTTCTCCTTCTTTTGAAGCCGTCAACCTTCAGAAATAATGAACAAATGCAGCCTGCGGAGTTTGCGCCGAGTATAAACCACACAACTGCAGCAGAGGCGCCTCACTTCTTAAAAATCACACAAATCTTCAGGGTCTCTGAACGGTTTAAAACCCTGAAATATGACTTTCACTTAAAGGTCAGGTCACATTATCCCTTATGGTTAATGTGATCCGATGTGACTCATCCGCTGATCATGATGCTGTCAGGGATGGCACGCTCTGCTGCACTTCTCAACATTTAGATTTTCAAAGTCACATGGATTTTACACATGAAATGCAAAACTACGAGAGAAAGACAGCAAATAAATAAGTTGGAAGTATCTTGCAAGAGAAGATTTGGGAGTGGGAGAAAAATAAGGGTCCGGTTTCTGTTGAGATAGTGCCAGCGGTGCCGGTCGACCTCTTCTCAGCCTGTGAACCTCAGCGACCTCTGATATGCCCACAAGGTCAAAATGATTTGGTGTGAAGCAACCAGAGCACTCACCCTGACATTTCCAAACCCGCAGCTTCGATTTCCCAGTCCGTTAAACAATTATTCCGCTATCATTCATCTACTGTTGCTCTATGGAGAGTCATCAGTCGCCACGGCAGAAAAATCTTTGAGTGACTCAGAGTAGGAAGGTTTTACAAGATAACGTCAACCGTAAAACGTGATTTCCTGTGTGAAATCTGTTGAAATTAACACTTTAAAGTGTGGCAATAATCTCCAGTATATGTGAGAATCTTTTTAAATGGGGAGGAAAACAGCATTCACTCAACGTAATCCTGCCTCTGTTTACAGAGGAGTTTTACAGATTCAGGGTTTTTTTTTTTTCAACCTGAATATTGAGATAAGAACCTGAATGTGAGCTAAATCTGCAGCAGCAACAGAGCTCAGGTGAGGGAAGGACAAGCGTCTTCCTAATTACCAACAGTAGCCGACAGCGACATGTTGCAACACATTGGTAGCTGAGGTATTCATTGTTTATCCTGCACAGCCAGTGAGCCTGAATAGATAAGCTTACCCACATCTAAAAAATTTACTATTACAAACAATTGGATTGTTTTTGATTTGAAACCATAAATATGAGTTTTTCTTTAAGATTTTATACACTGGATTGCAAAAGTATTCAATCCCCTTTGAACTTGTTTCTATTTTATCCCTGGCGGGATAAAATAGAGGCTTCGTTCACACAGCTTACCGCAGTCGGAACGACCCACTTCCATTCTCTGTTTGTTTTCAAAGCGTCTGCAGCATAAACTGTCATTTCATCTCGTTTTTGCGTCATTTATTTGAGAAATGCGTCACAATTCCGCACCAGAAGAAGCCAGACGCTGGAGGTAAACAATGACTGAAAATTGCAATTGTGAAAATGAATTTGTAGTGAATCACATCACAATCCCACCACTCATTGTTCAGACTCCTGTACAGAGGCTGCGGTCAATACTGCATAAAATACCATTGCTAACAGTGTCTCTGTTATTGTTTATTATCTCAAGAAGTGTTTTCCTGTGATTTCCCCCTCCAGGCTCCAACCCAGTCAGATGACCAGTCCAGTTTGGAGACAGTGACCAGCATGGACCAGCTGCTGCAGCTTTTCTACCCTGAATACAGCTTGATCCAGCAGTGCATGAGGAAAAGATCCTGGCACACCTCTTCCTCGTCTTCCTTCCCTTCCTCGTCTTTTTCAACCTCTTCGGCGAGCCCTTTGGTCCGCTCCGACAACGGCGACATGTGGGCTCCGATGCGGGAGGAACCCGTCTACAGAGTGGACGGGACGCTAGCCGGTAACCTGAATACAAATCTGGTTTTCTAACTCTTATCCAATCAAACACATGCAGTTATTGAATCCTGTTTTCAGTCATTCTGGAAGAGATCCAGCGTACGTCGTGCCAGCCGAGAGAGGTGTGCGTTGAGGTGGCCAAGGAGTACCCAGAATCCACCAGTCAGCTGTACCTCCCTCGCTGCGTGGCTCTGCATCGCTGCGGCGGCTGCTGCGGGAACGAGGCGTTTTACTGCACCAACACGAGCTACAGTCTCGTCAATAAAACCGTGAGTCAGATTTCTTGCTTTGATTTTGTTGCCAAACTCAAATGTTTTGTATCATCAGAAACTGGCTCTTAATCTGTTACATCACTGTGGAGGAATTTTGGCTCTCCACTGGAAGAATTGAAAGATTTTTCCAGTGGGAAAGGCCACTGCATCACTGTTGAAATTAGGGCTAGGCTTTGACTAGACCACTGACAACGGAAACATTTTTTTAAGGAATTTACAGGTGGAAATTTGAAAGCCAATTATATCAATCTAACAGACGTCATCCAAATTACTTTTCCCAAAAACGTACCTGCTGGCTCATTGGCACCAGATTCATTCATTGCGGGTCAAACGGGAGACTTTTCGTCTTGTAAAAATGGCAGATGAAGTGGTAGACAGAGCAGGCGAGGAGTACAGCTTAAATTAAACAAAATCAGATTTGTATAGCGCGTTTCTGAACAATAAAACAGAATGAAGTAGTCATTTCCATTAATTGTATTTTTTAAAGAACAATTTTGTCAAAATATTATTGAGTTGGTTTTAATTTATCATACGATTATTGATTGCACGATAAATAATACTAGACTAGACATCCTTTTAATGTCTACAGAGCAGAAGTGATGCTTTTTTAAAAAATTTAGCCTACTTCCTGCTGCCATACAAGATTTATTTAAGTGATTATTTTACTCTAAAAACCTTGCATAAATCAGGCCTGAATGTGGCAAGAGAAACTGAACCAAAACAAGAATTTAATCAAGGTGAAAAGATTGGCTTAGATGGTGTCTTTTATCATGTCTGATGTTACGTTTTTCAATCTGAAACATTTAAATGTCGCAAAAAAAACAAAAACTATAAAAGAACCAGACGGAATCTATCAAGAGGCAATTACTGTTTTGTGGCGCTGTAAATCTGCTTTCACACCTCAAATCCATCTGGACGCTGAAACCAATTTCCCCAATTATGTATCTGGCGGCTCAACACAGCCCACTCCGAAGGGAATAGGTTGTGACTGGACGCAGCGTTTGGAGTCACGCCCATCTGCACGGCATCTGCTCACAACAACAACAACAAAAAAACGCTTTTTCAAACTGGAGAGGCACCTGTCCCTGTGAGCGTCTAAACGTTTCGTCTTCCTGCCTTCCCACCAGCTGATGGAGCTGTCTCCACCCAGGATGGATCGCGCAGTAGCCATGGTGACATTCGTCAACCACACCTCGTGCGAATGCCTCTCCAAGCGGCCGCTTCATTCCATCATCAGGCGAGCGGCAACAGATCATCTGTGAGTAAGAGGCTCGCTGATGTCCGTCTCCACCTCTCTTGTCTTGTGCGTTACTAAAAGCGTGTGTGTGTGTGTGTGTGTGTGTGTGTGTGTGTGTGTGTGTGTGTGTGTGTGTGTGTGTTTGTGTTTGTGTGTGTGTGCAGGTGCTCCCCTCCCGAAGTCCCCTGCACCTCCGGGTCGTTATGGGATCCGGTGAACTGCGTGTGCGTCTCTGCAGACACCATCAGCTACACTCAGAAACAAACAGGTGGGAGCAGAGACCCTCTCATCCTCAGTCCTCCAGATTGACAGTCCTGCAGCTTTTAGATGCTCCAACACAGCTGAATTTCAACATGCCATCAAGCTAATAACCTTTCACTGAGTAATTCATCTGATTCAGGGTCGACCTCCAAATATATATCTTTATCAAAAACAAAGTCAACTCTTGCAAGCAGCTCCAGTTAAAGTCCACATCTTTGCTTTTGTGAAGTCAGAACAGAGAAAAGGAAAATAGGACATATAGTTTTTGGACACAATAAATTCTTGACTTCCATTTTTGCCAATAATTAGCGATCTCCGCTACCCCACACAGAATAAAAGACCTCCAATTGACGGCTGCATTTGATATTTTTAACTGTGAGATTACATGTTGCGTTTAAAGAGGCATTTATAACGGTATTCTACACAAATATTGCCTTTTAATGATAATAACCTTTATTTAACCAGGTTTGCCTCATTCGGATGGTAAGATTTCTTTTACAAGAGAGACCTGGCAAAGAACTGGCAGCATTTAGATGAGTCACAGATCTAGTCATGCACTTGGAGATCCAGCCCAGACTCTCCACACCCTAAAGAGACGATCACAGTGAAAGGAGGAGGAAGATGATGATAATGACGATGATGGTGGTGCCAGAGCAAATCCTCCCTGCCACAAAGTTGATACAATTGAAGCAGGAATGTTTTTTTGCGGCGCATCTCTTGTACAATCATGCCAGCACCTTTCATCTTCAGACCTTTTCCAACTCCAAAATTTCATACTTGACTTATTACATTAGCACAAGAACTATTTTTAATCCTGTAGGGCACGTATACAAATTACTCTGTCTGTAAACTGCGCCCAAACTCAAGTCTCCACGTGCAAATTTAGTGCAATAGACGTAATCAGAGGCGCGCAAGCTCTCTTTGGATTCGCCGTGGTTATGTGATGATACCTCAGAAACAATAATTAGCCCCGTGAGGCTTTCAGCCAAACATCATCAGCATGATCTGGTACGATGTTTATGATATTTAACAAACCATTCCAGCATCTTTACGTCAATTTAATTGGCCAGATCTCTTAAATACCGTGTTTCTCTGCTCCAGAGGCGCTGGACTCGGGTCTGCTGGCTCTCTGCGGGCCCAACAGAGTTCTGGAAGAATCCACCTGCGAGTGCGTCTGTCAGAACGGACTGACAGAAGCCAGCTGCTATCCAGGCTGGAAACTGGACCAGAATACCTGTAAGGACACATCAGACTAGTTTTACTGCTGGGGGTACTGGATTCAGGCAGGTGTCCAATGACAGGTTGATTTTAGTCACACTCACTGATCACTAAATGTGAGACCGCAAGCACCAGTTTGCTGGACCTCTGATGAATTAGGTCAGTCGCCTTAAATGGGGAGGGATATACAGCCGCTTATTTTATGTTTGAATTAAATTGTCAATATTTCATAGAAATATGTTTTCACTTAGAAAAAAAATTCTTTTTCACATTTTATTTAATCAAAAAAAACCTATAGTTTTGTAAAAACTATAAAGAGTAAAACATCCAAGAGAGAAAATACTTTTTAAAGGCATTCAATCTTTAAACTGAATTTCCGGTTTGTTACTTATGTAAACTTCCAGTTATTTTAGGTTTTATTGAGAGTGCTTACTGTAAATACCACAAGTTGATTCAGGATGAGATAGAAGAAAAAAAAAAGAAACGAGCTTTTATGCAAATTTTAAACAAGTACAAACACAAAACACGTTATCTGATGAAGTTTTGGTTGTGCAACTGCTGCTGTGAACTCCGTCCTCTTCCTACCATTGCGGTCAGGTGAGTGCCAGTGCGAAGGCCAAGGCGAGGGGAAGCTGTGTCCTGCCGGACAGCGGTGGGACGACGAGCTGTGCGGTTGTGTGTGCGCGGTGGAGTGTCCCAGAAATCAGCCTCTCAATCCCGACACATGTCTGTGTCAGTGCAGAGAGAGTCCCCAGACGTGTCTACGGCAGGGCAAGAGGTTCAACCCGAACACCTGCAGGTGAGAGAACCAGAACGAAAGGAGGCCGAGTTTATTTAAACCAAATGCTCCACTGGATCAGAAGAAAATCCTCAACAGAGCACCAAAAAGTCAATAAACGCCAAAAAACAACAACAAAAAGACCCCATAAAAACTCAACTTTCATGCTGATTTGGAGTTCGTTTGATATGGAGCGCATTCTTTTTAACTTTGTCCAACAATAAAAATTAAGATCTATCTTGAAACGAACATGACTGCATTTCAATTGAAGGTAGATCCCACTATTTTCAGCATTTGAATGAAAAGAGATGGCACATTTTTTCAAATTGACGTGAAGAGTGAAAAATTCTGATTGGAAACAAAATTGAACCCAAATCAAAGCCTTGAAGAACACCGGAAATAATTCAAGTTAAGAAACATGGCGGGATGCCATAAACATGACAAAACAACCTTAAGAATTGGCTTTTGGAAGCTCCTAAATCCCGACACGTGTCTGTGTCAGTACACATAAGACGTGCTGTGGATGGCGGTGACTCGCAGATTTGGTTGAAAACAGGCCAATAAAGAATTAAAATGATGAAGTCATCCATGAAATGGGATTTTTTCAGCTGTGAAACTGACAGCAGTCGGAATAATCAGTCCAACAGTAAACTCGTGAATCATCTCCAGCTGAAAACCAGAAAGCGTTGATGCATTCAGACCGGGCCTGGTCTGAATGCATCACCAATAGCACGATTCAAAACATTTACTCATCCTTTCTAATACTTTTCATGCAGTTTCTCCTGATCCCTCAAATTTTAAGGTCATCTCTTCTCCAAATTCAAATCCAGAAAAGAAAACCCACTGAAAGATTTTCGGTCACAACTGACTGATATGTTTTAAGATTCACCTTGACAAAAGCTTTATTTCCATCTGAAGAAAGAACCCCTTTCAAAGTGGGAATGGTGTTCTTTTGTGGTGTTGGGTTATTATTTTCAATATTTTTTATTCAATATTTCAGCTTGTATCTGGATACGTGACATTAAAGTAACTGTAATTGCTTTTCTACTTTTTCTAAAATTAAATAGGTCATGTAAAAGTTTTGTTTTCTTTACTTTGAGTGAAAAACTGCGATATTTCTACCTCACAACAACCAAACCTTTCATGCCAGCCTAACGGCTCCTCCTGAAGAACCTGAGGCAGAGGATCGCGATGCGTTACTGGATTCTGCAGAAACGTCTCCTGATGGACGCGTCACGCATTCCTCCGAAAGAGGGAAACGTCGGCTGTTTGTCTTTTTTAGTCGTTCACATGTTTCACTGCAACCTTTTATGGACATGGGGCGTCCGAAGCATTTGCTCGGGGCTTTTCGAGTGTGCCGTAGTTCCCACAGCTTGCGCGCACCGGATCAGCGTCCCTCTGACCCGAGAGGCCCTGCAGAAGGGAAGGGGAGCGTACTGAATGAAAGCGAGACAGACAGATGGAGTGACAGGCACTGTGAAAACACACCAGCAGACATGATTGATTCATACTGGTAGCTTTACATGTGGGAAATCCTACAGGATGCAAAAACATGTGGCCTTTCATAGCAGCTCACTAAACATTTTCAGCTTTAAAGGAACACAGACATGCTAACTGGAGCCGGACCCCAAAACCGAAAACACGTTAAAGCATCAAACATGGGTTTGTTTTTATGCTCTTCTGGAGATTTAGGAGCCTTTTCTCACGAGCTGTCTTGCTTGAGTTTCTGGGACGTCATCTCAAATGGATGGAAGGCCAAACTTTGGCTAGGCCACTATGGTCAAGTTGCAACGACAGCTTTATTTTGTTGCAACTGCAGCACAAGATAAAAATAAAATACAATGAAAAAATACTGAAATAAATATTTAACGTGGATGGCACAACTCCAAATTTGAGGTTTTATAAATTTAAATATAAGCACGTCTAGATAATTATTATAATAATTACTGGTCCGTTTATTATTCTTTTTTTTTGGTACTGCACAGACACAAAGAAGAATATATTTAAACACTTTTCAAGCCTGGAAAATTTTCCTAAAGCTCCATTTAACCAAGGAAGATATTCAACTTGACTTACAAGCCTGGCTTCAGCGGTGCTCTCCAAATATAACTTCATATGGATGAAAAAATGAACCAATCAAATGAACAAAATGATATCTATTTTTCCACTTGCTTGGGAAAAGATAGTTTTTAAGGTCCTGGATGCATCTGAGCACAAAGATAAGGCATTTATTATTTTGTACAATCACTCTCTGTACTGTTTAGTCTGATTTAACATCTGGTCACAGTAGTAAGTCCACAGGCGACCGAACACCTGCTGTGATTTTAAAGACAAGAGTTCCCAGACTTCTCCCCTCTCTGGAAAAATACTCCTCTTTTTTCGGCCTCACACAGAATCTTTTGATGCACATGCAAATAAAACTTGGATTGAGCTTCATCCAGAAAGGATGTGGGGATGTGAATAATGTATAGTATGCATGATCAGAGAATATAATCCCCTTGTGTTTCTTTTTTTATTTCCCCTCTGTTCCTCATCCCAACCTCACCCCTTGAAAAAATCTCTCCTGTTCTTAAATCCATCTTTTGTCTTCTTCGCCCACATTTCTGCCTCTCATTCTCGTTCTCTCTCAAGTTGTTACAGGCTTTCGTGCAGAAACCCCAGACGAGAGTGCCAGGACGGATTTTACTACAGCAGCCAGGTCTGTCAGTGCATCCCCAAGTACATGAAGTGGAATTACCAAACAAGAAAGTGAGGAAGAGGGGGGTTTGTCCCGCTCAGATCGGAAACTCTTTCCCACCCGAGTGACTCCACGCACAGGAGCGGGAAGTGGATCTAAGTGTAGAGACATGCAGCGTTTGCGGGAGGTTTGAGTCACTTTTCTAGTGAACCGTCTCAAACTTCCCGAGAACAAAGGGGAAAGGTTAAAAAAAAATGTTTTATCCAACTAAAAAGGTAACAAGGACAGATATTTGATTCCTTCCACATCTGGAAAGCCCCTCGAGTTCGACTGTAGACGCAGAGCAACAAGGTGGGATGGACCAGACCGAGCAACGTGTTGCAGCAAGAAGAATGCCAACCACCAACCTGCTGAGGAGCTGCAGCTCATGCCTGTGTGAAATGGAATGTGAATAAGATAATAACAGACCCGACTGCATGCTTTTTTCTCCTTCCTTTTCTCTCTTTTTTTTTTTTCCTAAATAAATGTGGGAAAGAAAAATCTTAAGGCAAATTTCCATATTGGCTGGAAGGAAAATCTCGTAGAGCGGATCTCTGAAGTGTACACACCCTCTGTTCTAACGCCAGGTCCAATCAGACCAATGTGAATCATTTCCAAGATGTGGGATACGGACAGATTCGAAACGGAGTCGAAAACGTAAAGAAATGTTAAATGCACACACTTTAAAAAAAAAAAAAAAAAAAAAAAAAGCAAATTTTTACTCTTGTAATTTTTCTAGTTTCAATTTTGGGTCTCATTTTAGTGAGAAAAACAAAAGTTTGTCTCTTTTTATTCACTTTATGTAAACATCTGATTTCAACTGTACACGTTTTAAAATGATTCAACTTTTGATATGTTTGTCATCCAATGTAGCTCATTTTAACTCGGGTATGTACACTTTTTTTTTTTTTTGATTCATTGCATTCAGACAGTTCTGGGTCTGCTTCTAATTTATCTGTTCCAGCTCCGAGTAATTTTATTTTTATATATTTAAACTTTTTATATTTAAAGAGAGAGAGAAAAGAAACTAGTGAAATTTTGAAGATGGATTTGTGAGTAGCTGTACATAACTGTATTTAAATCACGATAATAACTAGAGAGCAATTATATTATTGTAAAGCAAAGCGAGCCGCATTGTTTTTGCAACAAGTTTTCTTTGGAAACATTCGGAATGATGACTGCTGCTTATTCATCTGATTCAGCGAAATATAGTGTTAGTCATTTAATTCTCGGTTTCGATGCGTAATGTCGGGTGGAAGAGCCGGGATTGTAATCGGTGGCGGTTCTTGAGTGGAAGGCATCGACCAATCAAAATGTATGAAATATTCTGCGATTCTGGGAGGGGATCAAATGCGGTCGAGTTCCTATTCTCATTACTCTCAGCAGGAAAAAAATAAATAAAAGCACTGGTTTTTGATCAAGACGCAAAAATTGTGCATTTCTTCTGTGGTTCTTTTTGGAGCCCCCCCTCCTGTAATGCCACCCTGGGAAACTGCCCATATCCAAAAGTGCCACTGGTTGTAGTTCAAGTGCTCTGGGGCTGTAAAAGAATCCATCATTACTTAAGGAAGTGCTGATTAAAGGCTCTGTCTGACTGAGCTGTGTCATCTGATTTGTCTCATTTTACACCCCTAGTCGCCTTCGTGAATTTAGAAAAGCCTTTTAATTCAGCTTTTTCCACGTACCTAAATTCTAAGGTTTTCATTCTCTGTGTGAAATGAATCCAAGTTTAGCATTTTCCACGGAATAAAAAAAAAAGCACCTGCTGCGACAATCGACTGCTTCAAATCTGTCGGGGAGCCTGCTTGTTTGCTTTTAAACGATGTGAGGAATCTTTCATTTTGGGTTGAGCAGGAGTAAAGTATGTGAAACCCTCCACTTGAAAAACTCCAAATCCTCTCTGAACAGCCAATCAGATAATTTAAGACAACAAGGTCGAGGTCAAAGTTCACGCACACATTCTTGAGGCAGAGGCTACGGACAGTCTTCCTGTAGATAAGGGCCGTCATCAGCTGCAGAATCTAATCTCCATCTCTCCGTCGACATCGGCTACAACCACAGACCGTTTTTCCAGTGAAAGACACGCCAGCCCACATCATCACACCGCCTCCACCACAGAACTTTGTTTTTAGATTATTAGACCATTTAAGAGGAAATGGGCTTTATGAAACATGCCTACTCAGTGGCTGTTCACTGGATCACCTGCGGGAAGCAACCTCATTTCTAATTTAGACTCAAGTTTCTTCCTCGTCTAAAGTCTTAGGTTGTCATGTTGGCGAAGAATACGAAACGTAATGGGAAAGAAGGGTTGTTCAGTTTCATTTTGGCCCGTTTATCTGGCGCTCCCCCTCATCTGAAACCTAACGAAATAATAACGTATCTAAAATATTAGATTTCTCACATTTTTATGCATGTCTGCACAGGACCTAGAAAATGAATGAAATCCTGTAAGGCAATTTGAAATGTTTTAATTTCCCACCTCCCCCCTCAAGAACAAAATATAAACCTGGCTCCAGCATTTATATAATAAGCCATTGAAACTCTTCATATATTTACAAAAGATATACATTTATATACCTACAAAAGATAGCAAATAAATAAAACCTGTCGCTGCTCATGAAAAGACACACGCGGGCCTCACAGTGACACTCTGATGACGCGATCCTGAAGGAGAAACACCGCTGAAAGTCGCCACCGCGGTCAATCGAAACGTGACGAAAAGGAAGAAAAGCTGGAAAGAAAACTCATGTAAATGTGAGTCATGATCGTCATTTAAAACAAAAATAATCACGATAAATTAGGAGGTCACTGGCACATTTTCTGGTTCATAATTATTGTTAACTTACACACAGCTTTGCTATGAGCTATTAAAAAAAAATGGAGCCGTTTCTCGAGTAAACACAGTGGTAAATAAAAAGTGAGCAGCTTTAGCGTGTCGGAAAGCATTCAGGTGCCAATAAAGCAATGTGTATCCTTAAATCTTCTCTGAACAGGAAAGACGGGGAGTTCCCTTGATGACTAGATCAAGGTTAGGGCACACCGCCCTCTACTGGTTGGTTACCGCAAGGACAAGCAGTGTAGAGCTGAACGAGCGCCGTACGGATCTTTTTCTCAATAGGAAATAGAATTAGTATTTAAACAAGAGTTATATATTTAAAAAAAAAAAACTCTTACTGAAGACTCACACAGCTACCTTACGACTCTGTAGTTTAGACTCAGTCTAAATTAGGACCCAAGATGATAAAATAAAATTTTCAATTTCAAACCTCAAATGAGTTGATTCTTATGAATCAACAGTGCAAAAAAAAAAAAAAGACCAATGTCACCGTATGGCTTACTAATGGAAACATTTGTAGCCTTGTTTTTATGCGTTGTTTTGTGTGGTTTAGTCTCCATAAGGGGCGACGCAACACGGCGGTTCCAGAGGAGGCACTTCACAAGTTTCTTTAGGCCTTTATGTTCGCTCCACTGAAGCGTCCAACGTTTGTTCCTGTTAAGGGCTGCGTCTGCGTCTCGGGAGCGCCGACTTGCCGAGGGACGATCACGGTCCTCTGGTTCCTTGCACTTTTTGGTGCTAGCTTGGCTCGCATCCAAAAGCTTTGTTGTCCTTGTAGCACTGGCTCAGCCGTTACCTGAAACCACCGAAGAACAAAAATAACGTCAATTTCATACATTTATACAAGTTTTGCTTGCGAAAACTTGCTGAAAAAATATCTGATTTTATCTTTAGGCCATGTCACATTTTTGCAGAGCAAACAATCCAGAAGGAATATTTCTTTTACCCCAAAGAGTGGAGATAAAAAAAAAAAAGACTGGAGACCTTAGCTTCTGTGGTGGAGCTAAGATGACTTCTAATGTGCGTACAAATGCATATCAAGGAACATTTGGAGTTCAAATTATTAAAATATCCAGTAATGACAGAGTTTTCAGAATGTGTCTTGAATATTCAGAGCCCTAACCCCTTCCAACACCGCGGGGGAAAACCACAGACGACTGAACTCACCCTCATCGTCAGAGTCGAACCCAAACAAGTTTGAGCACTTCTGCTGCTGGCTGTGACTCTGCAGCTCCTCGGCGCAGCTGAAAGTGGAGAAGCAGTTGGCGCAGCGGTGCCTCTGCAGAGCCGCTTTCAGGCAGGGCGACTCGAGGACGACGCTGGACTGGAAGAACGGCGACTCCTTCCTCCGCTTCGGCATGGCGGTGTACTTTTCATCCAGGTACGCTGTGGGCGGCAGGCGCAGGTAAGGCTTCTTGCCGTACGCCGCGAGGGTTTTCTTACACGGCATGGAAGCGGCTCCCTCGCTCCACTCTTTGTCTTCGATCGTTAGAGAGCAGCTAGCAGAATTAACGTCAGACGGAGAAGGTTGTGTTGGAGGATTTCCTTTGGCAGCTGCTGACTGATTGCCCTCTTTACATTTTTTCTTGGCAAGCTTTCGTGTCTTGTCTTTATTAATCTCTTTACGCCTCTTGGTTGCTTTACTGGTTTCAGACTTATCTGCGACTTTTGATTTCTTTCGTTTTTCCTTTTTATTAATGCTCTGCTCGTTTGCCTCGGGGACGTTGGATGGACAAGCAATCAAAATGTCAGTAGGAATTGATGGAGGAGATGCATCTAGAGCTGGATTTTCAGGTGCTTCCTTCCTTTTTTCTTTCTCAACAAGCGTGCTTTTGATTAACTTTTTCAGCCCCTTTAATATCCCCTCTGCTCCTTTAGCTTTCACCTGTTTATCCTGCTCTCTGGCCTCCACTGGGGATTTGGGGAGATTTTGTAAGGTTTGGTTTTTGCCTTTCTGATTGAGCCTTTTCTTCAACATTTCACCTTTCTTCTGTGGCTTTTCAGAGCTCAAAGCAGCAGCGTTGGTGCTTTCTTCTTTCCTAACCCCTGACATCTTCTCAGCGCCTTCTGCTGGGGCGGAGCTACTGGACTCCTCCTGAAGTGAATCTTGGTTATTCACCTCCTCATCCACAGAAACTTCAACCACTGCTTTGACTTTAACAGGTTCGGACTCTGTAGACGCTCTCGAAACAGAGTTTAGTTCTTGACGCATCTTGCCAGTCTTTTTAGTCGCTTCAGCTCTTCCAGACTTAGTTTTCTTCAACTTGCTGGAATCTGAAATTGCACAGTGATTCTTGACCTTTCGAAGTTTCTTTCTGCCATCCGCTGACTTCTGTCTGGTGAGGCCCGACTGTTTTGAACTGGTGGACTGAAATTTACTGCTGGACATTTGGTTAGTTTTAATCTGCTTCATCTCTGAATCATTCGATGTCATTTCTGTCGTCATGTCCTCTTGATCGAGTTCACTGTTCTCTTTCGCGTCTTGAGCGAGTATTTTCTGACCGGCGGCAGTTTTGCTCAACCTCGGAGGACATCTTCTTTTCCTAAGACCTCGAGTGGCTATTCTGGCATTCTTCAACTTTAACCTCTTCCTATTCTTCACTTTAGCTTTGTGTTTCAGCAAAGATGATGAGACGACATTATGACTTTTGTGAGCTTGGTTTGTCATGTGGCCTTTACTTAATGTTTGCCTCAACCTACGATTTATGGACATGGGTTGAGGTGAGGTGTCTTTTTCAGAATCAATGCTTTTGTTTCTAACTCTAAGCTTGTGTTGTTGAGCTGCTGTGCTGACAGTAAGAGGAACGTTGATGCGATTTCCTAAAGAGTCGTTTGTTTGTTCTTTTAACTTAAGGGAAGTGAACCTGACTGGGTCGTCTGAGCTTTGACTTTTCTTTCCATCGGGTGTTTTAGACAACCTTTCGCCTCGTTGTGCATTTGCATACGAGTCTGGCTCAGCTGACTTGGAAGCATAGTGCTCTCTTTCGTGAAGATTCAGTGCCCAGAGACAAATGAAAAGCTGGGAGCATCCGGGGCGACAGCACATGGCCTGCAGCGGACTGTGCTTTCTGGTGTGCCGTCGCATTTCCATCCCGCTCTTGAACCTGGCCTTGCAGCCCCGGTGAAGGCAGGGGTGCCTCGGGACGAGTCGGTGTCTCTCAATGTGGTGCTGAAAGTGTTCAAAGCTCCACATCACCCTCATGCAGATACTGCATTTGCTCTTTGCGATGCGGAACGCCAGCTCTAAAGGCTTGATGTCACCGTAGTGTTTGTCCAGAGCATGGTACAGCAGACCAACTCGGTTCTTTGAGAGGTTTGTAAACCAGGAGCATCTTTTTGCAGGACAGGAAACCTTCTCCTCTTGCTCGTCAACATCAACAGTTGGATTCAAGTATGTTTCTTGAAGTTGAAAATATTCTCTACTTTTCTTTCCATTGTCTGAAGACTTCAGCTCCTTGTTGGTTTGACCCGATACTGGACTTTCAGATTTAATTTGCTTATTTTCTTCCAACCTTGAATCAAACATTCGCTGATGCCTTCTTTTATCAAAACTCAGTTGCTGCACAGGTTTCTGCTTGGAATCAGAGTCTTTCTTCAATTGCTTAGACTCTTTTTTGCCAATATGCCCGTTTACCCTGTGGATGGCACTTTCTCCAATGACATGCTTGGATGTTTGTTTGTCATGTGAAGATGTTATAACCGTTTGCTTTTGATGAGATCTTAAAGTTCTGGGTTCAGTTGTGGAGTTCTTGAGTTTCTCTTTGTGTCCGGAAGGCACGTTTGTCGTCTTTGCTTTGGCTGAGGTTTTTGGTGTAGCAACGCTGGTTTCTTCAGTTTTCAACCTCTTCATTTTCTCTATGTGATCAGAGAGGTGCACCATGGCCAACAGGTCGTCTTTGAAGACCGTTCTGCAGAAAGTGCACTCGTCTTTCCGGAAGTGGAACATCGCATGCTCTACAACCCGAGCCCCCATGAAGAACTTGTTGCAGTAAGTACAGAAATGCTCCAGCTTGGATTCCTCCGTTTCTGGAGCCGTTTCCATAAGCTCGCTGTTTTCAGATGTTTCTGAACGAGTATCCTGAGCTTTTGAAGTTTCTTTCTTAACTTGCACATCAATTGCAGCCCCCTCCTGTTCCCGCACAGCGTTGGTAGAGGTAGTTTCTGTTTTCTGAGAATGCTTAGGCTTGCCTTTACCTGCCAGACCTTTAGAGTAGCCTTGATCTTGATCTGTAAGCTGCTCAGGTGAAAGTTCGGTGACTAGCTCTGTTGGCAACGTCCATATAGACTTGTCAGAACTACAAGAAGCAGCTAAGCTTATATTTTTAACAGGGCTTTTGTCATTTCTATGAGGCGCCTTTCCTTTTGGAGTTTTCTTCAACCCCTCTGCAGCCGCCATGTTGGAGTTCTTGCTGTCGTCTTCCTGAGACGACAAGGAGTTGATTTCCTGTTCTATGCTGTTGAGTCCAACATCTTCAGATTGTGAGACAAGATCATTATCTGAGTCACTATTGTTGATCGAAGCCAACTGGACTTCATCTGTAGATTTCTTCTTGTTCTTCACCACCTTTGAGATTTGTGAAACTTGGTCTACATTTTCTTTTATTGGAGGCTTGGAGACTTTGGCTAAAACAGAGGCTTGTGAGGCAATGGTGACTTTCATTTCAACAGCTGACACCTCAAATGCTTCTCCACCTGAGGCGACGGACTCAGTTTGTGGCAAGTCTTGAACGTTTGCCGAGTCTGTAGAAGTCGGCAACGCAGTGGTTCCTTCCGTCACAGCAGGGGAACTTTCAGATGGATCGTTTTGAAAGTCCTTTTCCATTTCAGCTTGAGAGATTCCAGAGAAATTTAGGGCTTCTTTTGTGCTTTGAGCTCTGGGAAGCTTTTCTGAAACATGCAACCCCCTCTCTTTGACCTTTTCTGGTGTGGTACCTTTAGACCCGGAGGCAGGCCTCTCGCATGATTCTGAATCCTTTGACGGGCTTCCTTGCGCCGACGAACGTGTGATTGTCGACACGGAGCCATGAACGTTCGAGCCGCTACCTTTTCCTTTTTGCCGCCGTGCGTAGCAGTGCAGCAGCTGCACAAACATGGTGGCGTCCCGTGATCTTAGAATCACCTCTTTGCCGTGCCCGGTCTTTGTTGGAGGCGAAGTATCAGGATATTTCATTGTTGGTTTATAAAGAAGCACTTGAGAGAACCTTTTGGGTCGGTTGCAAGAATCGTCACTAAACGTATCCATCAGTTCGTTGTCTGGAAGAGACAACTCAAGGATGATTTGGGGAGGGTGTGCCGGCTTCACAGGATCCAAAGAGAACCCGTTCTGGTACTTGTTCTCCTTCGGCTTCAGACGTCTGTGTACTTGGGGTTTGAGTTTGGCGTTGTTTTTCATGGGAGCGGTTTGGGATCTTTTCATGACACAGGATCGCAGAAGCTTCTGTGGTTTCAGTCCGTTCCTTTTCATCTTTAGCGGAACGTTCTCCAGCATCCCCGAATCGTCCAGGAGCCACTTGGGCTTCTTGATCTTTCGTTTCGGCAGGTTTCTCTCAGAAAACCTCGTAGTGCGTCGATGTTCGTCATACCTCAGTGTCAAACTGCCATGTATTCTGTCAAGCTGCCAAAATGAGCGCCTCAAAGGTCCAGAAGAAGATTCTCTCAAAGCTTGTGACCCCTGGTTGCCCCTTCTTCTTAGAGCATGACTATTTACGCGCATTTTCTCAGAGTCCATCTTAAATCTTTTGGTTGCAGTGTTTGGATCTGTTTTACAAAATCTATCTTCCTTATGATGTCGTTTTTTAGCAGCAGGTCCTCGCTGACAAACCGAGCGGAGGGCAGAACCCCTGGTGCAATACTTGTTGATCCATTTGTCTTCCATGATTTCTTCCAGAGCAGCACTGACCACCTTCTCACTCATCAGCTTCAAACAGTTGGTCCGCAAAGCAATGAGGTTCCAGAACTCCGGGTCAAAATACAAGTCCTTCTTCAAAACCTGCAAAACAAAAAGCAGAAAATAAACACACTGCATTTGTAATGGTGTCTAAAGTTATTACACACAGTCTGCAGAAAGCCATTCAACTCTTCAAACTCTTAATTCACGGTTTTCTACAATTAGCATTAGAGCTTAAGAGTTAAAGCTTTCGGTTTATAGATTCTGCAAAAAGAGATGCAGTGCAGCAGGTAAGAACTGACTCAAGAGGTCCGTCATAAAAGCATTGTACCTGTAGAGTCTCAAAGCGAACATTATTCCCTATCGGAGTGTCATCCACGTGGTATTCCTGGTCAGGGTGCATATAGAGCAGGTACACCGTCTTGTAAGACTCGACGGTGCGCTCCAGGAAGAAGACGAGCAGAGCACACGCCCGGCACACGTCTAGGTCGCTGGGCAGCAGCCCGGCGATGGTTTTGTAAATGAGCGTCTTTGTGAGGACGTCGCATGGAAGACAGGATCTCAGAGCATTGGCGCAGAGCTCCACACAGAACTGCACTCCGTCTTCACCGACCTGGACAGGCAGAAACGGAAAGAGTCAGTTTATGCCAGAAGTTCTTATCACCTTCAATGAAGCCTCCCTCACCTCCTGCAGCACGGCTCTGATGAAGGGAAAGATTGACTTGACGTTTGTGGCGGAGAGCATCAGCTGACGACACGCCTCCAACAGAGTCCGCTTGGACGTCTTTAACCGTCGATGCAGGCTGGTCCACACCAGGACGAGCTCGCTACAAACAGAAAAAGAGTTTCAGAACAACTCCCTGGTGACCAACTTCACATGTTAACCTCCGTTTACCCACCATAGATAGTACATGTCTCCTCTCTGGAGCTGCTGAGACAGGAAGGCAGTGCTGAGAGCTAAAAGCATCTCATCCGTCTCCTCACACTCCAGGTTGCAGATGATGTGTAGCGCATCTTTGCCGTTAACGTCAGCCACCTAAAAACGATGAAGGAAGCTGAGCAACGAGACATCAGACCGGATGGCTTAAAGGCAGGTCAGGATTAGGCTCCACCCACCTCTCGCTGCAGGCGGTCGTGCTGTGTTGTTCTGAGAAGCCATGAGAGGTAGACCTGGAGGAAGAACAGCGGCTGTCCTGCAGAGGAACACCGAGTGCAGCATTTAGCCAGAGCCGCGGCGTCGCTGTGGCGTCCGCAGGATGAAAGGTAGCGAACGCGGAGGTCGAGGAACACCGGCGGCTCAGAGATAATGTAACGATCCACTGAGGGGACAGACGGGAAATTCATTTTTAGTTGCATTTTCACAACAACACTGTACAAAGTGGAAGACTCTTATTTACCTTCATTCTGAGGTAAACTGGATTCACTGAGGATGGCCTGTAAGGCGGGGCTGGACCACAGTCCGCCCTGCTGGAGGAAACGCTCCACTTGAAGCAGGAAAACATTTTCATACTTCGCTAACACTGAATTACACTCCTGGAAGAGAAAGACGACAACATGCTGAGGATTTCTTCTTCAAAGTAACCTCGGAAACATTACCAAAGAGATTGGGGAAAAAATATGGTGAAGTAACTTTCCACCAAAAACTCTGAAATTTCTAGATCAAATAAACATATTTATGACAATGTTTTTTTTTTTTTTTTTTGTCTCATGTCAAACAAGAAAAAGAAAACATTTTCCACAATAAACTGCAGAAACTTACCTGGAATGTAGCAGTGAAATGTTTTAACGGCTCCTCGTTGAAATCCTTCTGGTCAAAAAACAGCAGCGACTCAAACACACTCCTATGGAAAGAAATCAGAGCAAATCTTTATTAATTACTGTACAACTTCTGCAGCCTGAGGAAAGGGCTTTGAGCGCTTTGCAAATGTACTAAATACAGAAAACCACAAACCGCTTCTTTAAATGTATCGACATATATTTCTCATATAATTCAACAAGAAATTTGTGACAAAGAGAATCAACCAACATTATTCTTAATTGAAAAAGAAACTGATTCTTCTCCCTGTGAAGTCATACACATGATTGACCTCAGGCCTGTTTTGGTTTATTTCTAGCTAAATCTCATATCTGACATTCTGGATACTTCTGGCTTCTTTATTTATAAACACAAGAATAAAAAAAAAGCCTCTGTTCAATTAGCCTCTGTTCATTTGCTTTGTAGTCTGTTTGAAAGTTATTGTCCGGGATGCTGCTGGAAATCTAAAAGTCAAAGTTATTACTCGACAAAGTATCAGTTTAAACATAAAACCAACGTATAGGAGCGATTCATATACTCACAGCGCCAGACTACTGATGGTGTGGCCTACATGATCACAGCTTGTTGGGAAGAAGGCCGAGACTCGAGAAAACTGCCGCAGAGCCACTTGGAGGATCCTGAGGCGAGGCAGCGGGACGCGCCACTGAGAGGCAGCCTCCTCCACCACCTGCAGAGTCAGCAGAGACGAGTCAAAAACAAAACCAACAAGAACAGTTAGTCGCTTGTGTCAGAAATGGAGCATGAATCCGTGTTGAATGTCAGCACAATATGTCGTTACATGTGTAATACTCGTAACACAAAGTATTGTTTGGAATGCCATGACTATTGGGTAAGCTATTGGAAGCTTTACATCTGCACTTTTCATGCTAATGCAATATTTAGCCAGTTGGTTATCCTCTCACTGCTACAGATGATCACTGGGCATGAATGACCTTCCTCGAAATGCCAAAGGTCTCAGACCAAGCAAGATTTTCTAACATCGTGCAAAAAATCTTTTTTTTTTATTTGCAAATAAAAAAGCAACAATGTTTCATTTTCCATGTAGAGCCAGTTCCCTTTTAAAAGCCTACTTTTATCTAGCCACAAAACCTAATAACTTAAAAAGAAACCAGCAGGTTTCTTCGAGACAGCAGATGCCATCAGATTGTTAAGCTGTATTTACGACGTAAGAGGCACAAAAAGTGTCATAATACTATTAAATTATTCAACTGTCGAATAATTGCTTCACTTATTTTACGTAAATAATGCAGTGTGATGTTTCAGCCCCTAATAACGTGTAAATACGTTTTAAACTGCTGCAAATGAACTTGTTATTTATTCATGAAGCTAAACGTCGAGGCTAATCAAGATGACTAAATGTGCGATTAAAATGCAATTAAGCAGTCCAATAATAGTAATCTTGATTTAAAAAAAAGAGTATTTCATAACTGTTAGTTGCTACACAGAAGGCAGTTGTTTCATCACTCAAAATAATGGGCAACAAACTTGATGGTACATTTTGAGTTAGCTAAACAGTTAGCTTCAACAAATAGCCTTGCTAGCTGAACAGAAAGCCATTAATGTCACCTTCTGATCGCCATACAGATTTTGATATTTTCATTGTATAATCTTGGTGTAAGTTTTTAATATTGGGCACATAGTTTAAAACATGTTTAATCCGGGTTTTAAAGGTTTGTAAAGACCTAACGTCGTAGCAGCTACGTGCTAAAAAGCTCCGCTGCTAATGCAGTTCTGGGGGAGGGGATTCGGCTAACATTAAGACTCTTATCTTCGACAATAAGCCCGATACCGTGTTCAATAACGGGCCTATTACCTTGCAGAAATCGGCGCAGAACAGCTCGCTGTCAGCTCCGGATTCGTCACCTGAGTAGCGGCTCAGCAGGTCCTCTAACTGCTTTTCTAGCCCCTCTGAGTCGCTCACACTGCTCCCCTCCGCCATACTGACTGTCTAGCCTTGCTCGTAGCGTTTACCACACAACACACATAGCCACCATCCCCGGCGCTGATTGGACACCGTTGTCACTTAAGGGAGCGCTCATTTATTACACTTTTGTACGCCGGCGGCGGGTTGAGTTGAGGCGGATCCAAGCAGCCGATAACACCGGGCGCCCAGGTGACGTTTACATGCGCCACTAAACACATGGCTGACACAAAACATAAGCGCCCTGAAACTTTAAAAATTAATGATAGAAAGTTGTACCTTTTCAAAATCTATATTTATATAAAACATATGTCAAATCTGATGAGTTAAAACAATATAACAATGTTTTCCAAATGTTTCACTCTTTTGAATTCAGCATCAACATTTTTATTGTTACTAAAAATGATCTCTACATATGTAATTACCAAATTCGGTAATAAACATGCTAATAAATTGCAATCGAGAGAGCATGTAACTATAACTTTTATCAAGAAGTTGCCTTTGATATCAATAAACATGATTTTACAATCACTCACTGTACCGATTTCATCTCGACAAAAACCGCTCAACTTTGCTTAAACGTTATCATTCAGACACATTCATTGAATAAAAGCAACGCGATACAAAATGTTTCCTCCAAGACACATCTATGACTAAATAGTCGAGACTTTTTTACAGTTACATGACAGACTTTGCGCTGAAACAAAAGTAGGAAAAAATAAAAAGTAAGCTCATCGTGTTTGCCTATGTACAGCAAGATCATATGCAGAAATCCAGCTTTACAATCTCTTTCAAAACGATTAAAGCGTAACTCATAAGCCAACCAGACATTAAAAACTTACAAAAGATTTGCTTTCTACTCTGTAAGGACATATAGTAATAAAAAACATAAACAACATCTGAAACTCCAGACCAAGCTGAATTAATGGACCTAAAATCAGAATCTAAAGAGAGAATATTCATTTTTATCTGAAAATAAGAAATAACTACAACCCAAAAAACTTCAAGGACATTTTTTTCCGGCTCTCCTGAACTCATCCATCGTCATTCTTTCATTTTTGGGGGCGAGAAAGCTTCAGTCAGCTGATCACAGCTCATCGGTGGACTCCGACACGGAGCGCTCTCTCCGCTCCCGGCCAGTGACAAAGTTAAGCAGGTCGACGGCTGTGACCACGCCGAAAACCATCTGCTTCAGCTCAGTCGAGCCGTTGGTCAGGTCTGGTAAGGAAACCGGTGGAAGGAGAGAGAAAGTCGGTTAAAAGCACACATGACCCAGAACAGACGGCGCTCCGGGTTTGATTTAGAGCAACGCAGAAAGTTACATGCTTATCTCTGGCCGACTGCGAAAGGTCAAAAAAGGGTTGTCGAAACGAGACGGAACTTTGGTCGACGATCAATAGCGTTTGACCCATGATGCAATAAATACTGATTATGTTTCTCTTTTCCAGCTTCAGCCTCAAACTTCAATGACGCAGAAAAGAAAAACAAAAAACAAAGAAAAGCCGCCATTTATCAACGTTTCTCCTCCAAACTTACATTGGATCTGTTCATGCACCACCAGGGCAAAGTGGTCGATTTCCAGAATGCGAGACAAGTTTCCCAAATTATCATTCAGGCGGATCTGTGAAGAAAACGGTTGAGAGAAACGGAAAGAAAAAACAAGAGATTATTAATTTTTAGCTAATTTTTTAAGTATAGAAGCAAAATATAAGTTCTGATTTTTATCTGATCTGATTTTTATTTCAGTCTAGTAAAGGTACAGAATAAAATGGAGAAAAAAGAAGACCATGGTACATGTTTAAGACTTCAAAGTATGAAAAAACATGAAAAATAAATTAGTTTTTCTGTTTTCCCAACAGAGTCACGGTTTGAAAATCCCAATGTTCATGAGGCAGAGAAAACAGAAGATATTATGTAAATCATATAAATGGTGAAAATAAACTTCTCAGATCAGTTTGGAAATTTTAGATGTTTAATGATAACAGAAGAATTTAATTTTCTATATTTATCCGGACGTAGCAAACAGAGCAGTTAAATTCAATATTTGGTCTTAAAGGGTTACCAAAAAAAAAAAAAAAAACAGGTCACACATTATCCTCGCCACAAGGTGGCACCAGAGACCAGGCATCTAAATTGCATGCAACCTTTTGTGTTGGCTGAGTGAAATTTAATCTCAGTTAAGAACTTCAGAGGTTTGATAGAGAAAAAATTGGAAAAGAAACATCGTCATGGAGATGCACGGTGGTGGGAGTATCATGCTGAGTGGATACCATGTTTTGAATTTTGAGGGTTTGACGTGAAAACATTGCGGAAAGATGCCAAAATTTTATACACATGATTAAAATCCTGCCATTAGAGGAACTCTGAACTAGTTTTCAGAAGTTTTACTTTCTGATGCTACCCTGCTTAGGGAAGCAACAAAATAAGAAGCAAATGGAGACTCGTGAAGACGGACCTGTTTGAACTGCTTGTAGATAACTTTGCTGACAGGATCGGACAGCTTGATCTTCCCGGCGAGAATCGATGACAGCATGTTTCCCAGCGTCACCATTCCCAGGATCACCCTGCAGAAACAGATGTGGTGATGAAAATCAACACTTCATTGGTATGTTCATTTCCTGCAACAGAAGAAGAGCGACTCACCCCGCGTCGTCCACCACCGGCGCCTGGTCGAAGCCCTTCTCCTTCAGTATCTTGATGGTCTGCTGGCAGCTGACGGTCGGCAGGACGGTGAGCGGCGCCGACAGGTTCAGGCTCTGCACCTTCAGGTTCCACCACCTAGCAAAGCAGGTGGCTTAGCTCCAGACGTGGAAGCAACGGCTTAGGTTACAAAATGCTGAAAGCACATACCAAGGCTTCTTCACCATGATGTCCTCCTCCCTCAGGAAGCCTTTCTGGACCATCCACTTATCACTCAGGAACTTTGACCTGCAGGAAAGGACATGAAAAGTTGACTAGTGAAACCAAGCAGGTGACGTTTGATTCAAGATGACCCTCACATGTAGTTGCGGATGGAGTCCGGCAGGATGACGACGCAGCGCTGGCCCTCTTTCAGCTCTTTGGCGAACTTCACAGCTGCAGCCATGGCAGTACCAGAGCTGCCCCCTGTTGGACAAAACCAGAAAAACAAGGTTGATTGGAGCAAAAATTTATTTTATTCAACCTGAAATCTGATGGCATTTTAGGGCCATTGTAAATAGAAACATAATATCATAATTTCAGAGCTTTGATCGGTGAATAAAAAGTACAGCATGATAAAAATACTAATTTCTTTCTAAAAACTTCCTCAAGTAAAATACAACTAGTTACTACTTAGCTCTGAATCGGATGCATATTTACCACATAGCAGTCCTTCATCCCTGATGAGCAGGCGGGCCATATTGAAGGACTCTTCATCGTTGGATTTGTACCAAGTATCAACAACCTGCAGGAAAAAAAAACAAAAACAGAAAAAAAAAAACAAACAACTCAGAGTGAAAAGCCAGTCCAGAAAAAACACTTGAGGAAAGAAAGAGAGCAGCCAGGACTCACTGATCTGTCGAGGACAGTGGGGATGAAGTCGTAGCCGATTCCCTCCACCTCGTACTGGGTCTTATCGGTCTTATTGATCTCTTCAGGTTCTGCCAGGATGGAACCTTCTGGGTCGACGCCAATAATCTGCACACAGTCGTCACAGATGAGACAAACAGTCAGGATTCCCTGTTGGAAAAAAAGACTTTTCCAACCTGGAAAATCTCAAGCTATGAAAAGAAAAAGAAAAGGTTGAAAGAAAAAAGTTGAAAGAAATACTGACAGTGAATATACAACTTTTTTTCCCCCAATTGCAAGAAAACAGGGAAGAAAGCAAAGGAGATAAAGAACTAGGAAAGAGAGAAGGAATGTTATAAAAAGAAGGGTAGAAAGGAAAGACTTGAAGGCAGAAGGAAGGAAGCAAGGACTCGACCTTTAGACCAAGTACAGAAATGTTTCATTAGAACTGAGCTCACTCTGATGTTGGGGCATTTCTCCTTCAGCTTGCGGGCGATGCCTGTGATGGTTCCTCCTGTTCCTGCTCCGGCCACCAGCATGTCCAGTTTACCTGCAAACAACAAGCAAACAGACACCAGGCGGGTCAAAGACCCCAGAGGTCCAGGAAACCAGCCAGACCACCTGAGTGGACGCCTACCGTCGCATTGCTGCAGGATCTCCTCGGCCGTGGTGTCGTAGTGAGCCAGCGGGTTGCTCGGGTTACGGTACTGGTCCAGGATGTGAGAGTCTGGGATCTCGTTCTTCAGGCGCCAGGCCACGCCCACGTGAGACTCGGGGGAATCGAAACGAGCGCTGGTTGGGGTCCGGACGATCTCGGCTCCGAGAGCTCTAAGCACGTCCACCTGAGGAGGAAAAGGAGAAGAACAGAGAAAGGAACCATCAGCTTTGTTAACTGTAGAGAACAGAGGGAACAGAGAACAGAGGGAACAGAGAACAGAGGGAACAGAGGGAACAGAGAGAACAGAGAACAGAGGGAACAGAGAGAACAGAGAGAACAGAGAGAACAGAGGGAACAGAGGGAACAGAGAGAACAGAGGGAACAGAGAGAACAGAGGGAATAGAAGGAACAGAGGGAACAGAGAGAACAGAGGGAACAGAGGGAACAGAGAGAACTCACCTTCTCCATGCTCATCTTCTCAGGCATGACGATGATGCAGCGGTAACCTTTAACAGCAGCAGCCAGGGCCAGTCCGATACCTAGAGACGGGCAGGAGGAGAATTAACAACCCGGCCGCTCCGACCCACTTCACATGCCGATAGAAAGACTTTTCCGGTACCAGTGTTTCCAGAGGTGGGCTCTATAATGGTATCTCCAGGCTTGAGGATGCCCGCTCTCTCTGCATCTTCAACCATCCGAAGGCTGATCCTGTCCTTCACGCTGCCTCCAGCGTTGAAGAACTCGCACTTGGCCACTAAAAAAACACACAAACAAAAAATAAAATCAGCCCTCAACTTTCTTTTTTTTGTCCTGTAGCATTAATAAAACTGAGTAATCCTCCCATGTTTACAGGTCTGTGCTGCCACAGGTCTTGCTCGTTTTGGGATGTGCTGCAGCTTGAGCAGCAGATGACTCACGTATTTCGCATTTGACTCCAAACGCTTTGGGGATCTTGTTGATCCGGACCATGGGAGTGTCGCCGATCCGGTGCAGGATGTCTGGAAGGATGGTGGGGGAGGCGGACCTGCGGAGGCAGAAGGTAGAGGTATAAAGAAGCTGATTAAATCCTCTGTAGGTGAGAGAAAACGTGTATCCACTTGTCAAGCTTGTGCTAGTAAGAGTGAGTCACCCCGAGGTTATCTAATCTCTTGCTTTGTGTAGACTGACAGAACTGACAGAAGAAAGACTGCTTCTCACTTTGAAAAATGTCCGTGGGGAGAGTCCGCTTTGGAGGCCCCCAGGCTCCACGTGCAGCGGCTGGGGAGGTCCGGCCGGATCCACTTCCTGTCCACAGCGGGGTTCTTTGTGCTGATCTGAATGGTTTTGCCGGAGTCTTCGTTGGCGTTGACGGGGAACGAGGCCTCGTGGAGCTTGGCGTCTCCGTTGGCGTGGCCGTGCAGCTTGGCAGAGAGAGGGCACACGGGGCCTTTCACGGCCTCCTTGGATGAGGGAACAGATGGCATTGCTCAGCCTAAAGGAAAACAGGAAACGGGGGTTACGCAAGTGTTGGATGCCTTATCTTACAGATAAAAAATGGCAGCTGATAAGAAGGGCTTTGTTATGTCAACAAGAACAATTCAGGTGAAACACACAGACGCAGCTTCTGAAATCTCTGAGGAACGAATTGGATTGCAAAGACCAACAGCAGCAGCTCAGTCATTTTTCCATTTCGAACTTGGAACCAGGTATGCAGTTAAATGTATCTGTGCAGATTAGAAAACATGAGATCATCATTGCAAATATTAGAAGCACTGCAAGATTTTCTAATAGTGATATCCAGAGTTTCCATCAACTGTTTTTAATACGATATTTCTAAATGGGTATAAAAAAAACTTTCCAATGGTTAATGGCAATATTCTTTTTTTTTAACCCTAGTTAGACTTTCTTCTTCCAGTTAACAAAAAGCTTCTGACGTAGTTCACCGATCCCAGCGTTCGCGCAACATCACGAACATGGACTGGTTGGTCGCAATAAATTTGTAGCGTCATGCGTCCAAATGCTTAACCCAGATAAACAAATATCAGGGCAGCTGTGGCTCAAATTTATAAAATACGAAAGGAAACAGAGTATTTTCTCCCCTTCGAGCCTCTAAATGCTCAGTGAAAAATGTGTGCCAGCCTACACAGAAAAACACAGCACAACTTCCTCTAAACAATGCTGAGTCATGTCATCTCGCTTTGGTACAAATGTTGCTCCTCCACTCCCAGTTGCTCCCCTCACATAGCAAACACAACCGACACTGGCAGCGGCTCTGGTTTGACTGGCGGCCGATGAGAAAGCAGAAGTGAGACTGGGGGAAAGGCCGTCTGATCTCTCTGCAGCTACTGTTGCGCCAGACATTTAACAGAACAAACGGGAATGTTTCATAATCTTGTTAATGAGCTGTAAGCTTTCCTAGAAAAAAGTGGAAAAAAAAAAAAAAAACGTAATCCACGAGTTATTTCTGATTTATCAGCACAAACCTGCAGAAATGTTTATGATCTCCCTCCAATCCATCACCTTTGTTTCTTTCATCTGAACCTGGAAGTGACTCATATTGGTTAATAGTACCGCAAATGTCAGAGTTACATAACTGACTACTGAATACTATCTCAATGCTGATATCTGGAGTATTTATTTCACATGTTAATTATATAAAAGGAGGGATTTAACTGCGTTTGCTCATTTTAAACAACAATAAAGTTTGCTGAACGATAAACTGCCCTGGTTGTAATAAACGTTAATATTGTCGTTTTCAAGACATATAATGATAATGGCATCATAACGCATGTTCACTCTCTCAAAATGTCTTTCAAATTGTGTAAAGAACACTTAGCGCTGAATCTGGAAGGTATTTTAAATATCCCAAATGAAACAACAGCTAAATACAATCAATAAAACGGAGATTTAAAAACCACATTATCCAAAAATATGAATCTTGGAATGGAAAGTATCCGAGCTAAAACAACATCAGATGAGCCGTCACCAAATCATAGCATGCACATCAGAGGTCAGAGGTCAAGGCCGGGGCCCCTTTTTGACTCCAACATGGCTTCAAATGATGTTCACACACCTAAATGACTCCATCTTCTAAAGCAAACAAGGAGATGGAAACTCAGTAGCTCGTGAATAAAGCTCACTTGGGTTATTCTGACCGATTTCTCTGGGTGTCAAAATGCTAATTATACACACACTGGCTCCTCTTTAAGCTCCACTGCTGCTAATTAAAGTGACGACGGCCACAGCCGCTGCGGTAAATGTGCCAAACACCATGTGGTATGCAGCGGCCTTGGCAGGGTTCAGCGAGGCAACCCGATCCCCGCGAGGACCAGGAGCGAGGGCTAACCAGAGAAACCCGTTCACCCGACAAAGCCAAAGATCACCTGCTCCGTCCCGCCAACATTAAACCCGATCCTGTGACAAATCCTTCGCCGGACCCTTTTAATCAGATTAATATCTAATCCCCTTCGATATGTTCTCCTGCTGAGTCCAGTGAAAGCGTTAAAATCAACTAAAATGGTGCCATTTTCAAAAATTTACTTTAAATAAAATGTTTTTTTTTAAATATTTAATGTATTTATATTTACATAGCAGTTTAAAGAAGAAAAAGCATCCTGTATGAAATCATTTTATTTATAAAAAATGTAAACATGATTTTTAAAATGTTTTAATAAAAAATACCTTGTTTAGAAATTATTCCTGCTGTTGTTGCTAATTATTACAAATAAGAGTTTCACATTTACCGAGGTGCTTACTGTGCAAAACGATGTGGCTTATCTTTATTGAGGAACACTGAGAAAGAGCTGTGCCACTTTTATTATTCAGTTTCTGTGGGCCAATTAATGCTCTTATCTGGTTTTAGTTTTCAAACAGTATTAGTTGGGGTGATGAATGGTGCCGTTTTAGCTTCCCTGTCATGACTTTGCACGTTTTCCATGACAAGAAACTGGGAGAGGGTCTGTTTCATTCAGCTCGAATCAACCGAGGTCACTTGGGCATTTTCAATCACATCTTTTGTTGAAAGAACTATTCAACACGAGATGTGATTTTTTACATTTTATTTATAAGCAGATTTGAAATTGTAGCTTTTTAAAACTATAACTAGAAACCAATGCCTTGTAACATACACGGCAGATGCACACAGCCTAGTTAAACTCCAAAAATTGAAGCAATCTGTTGCATAAATAAGCCGATTTCTATTAATAAATGCACATAAAATTATTGTTCAAAAGAAAATTAGGTTCAGTGGAAAAAATTATTCTGACTTTTTAACTTAACTAGATTTCTTTAAAAAATAAAGATGAAAAAGTCAGAATTGAGCTTAAAGTGACATTTCCCCCCCCAAGCAGAAGCTTTAATCCTCTTCTGCATTAATGACAACTTCAGAGTCAGAAATAAAGTAGCAATCTGACGTTTACCTTTGCAAAAGATTTCATCTCTTTACAAGTTTTCCTGAGAACAGCAGAGTCCACTGCTCAACTCCATGGCTTTTCATTCAGCTGCAGATTCTTTTCCCTTCAAAGTGTGAATCAGGGAAAAGCTCAGCCAGCAGCTACAGCATCAGCTGCTCAACACATAAAGGAGAAGCATTTATTCCCTCGGCCACGACAAAATGTGCACAGCAGGAATGCCAGCTTTAGAAACACAATGCAAAAAAAAAAGAAAAAAACTCAACACACACATCTGCAATCCTGAAAACCAAATCGAAATATTATTGCTTAAATACGAGTGCATGTTCCAGAAAATGCGTTTGTAGAGAAACTTTTTTTTTTTTTACAATGTTATCCCATTGTATTTCTTTAATGGGATAACATTACAAAAAGCGAGGTCAGGTCTGTGATGCGACACAAATATAAGAAAATATAAGTTTGTTTTTTTAAACATTTGTGCTATTGTATAAAAAAAAGTATTTATTGGACGTTTTAAGCTAATGCCAAAGCAATTGGTGATCACTTTCTCTCAAATTCACCTCCGATCTGAATTAAAAACACTTCCTGAACGCAAACGGGAAGTAATATGACAACATGTAAACATAAAAGCTCAGTGAGTGAAGACATTGATCAGAGCTAGTTAAACTGTCAGCATCCCATGTCCGGTCGCATCCAACGGCAAATACCGGGGAGATATTGCATCAGCTCGCCGCCCACCGAGCCATTATCTGAAAACCGCGTCTCCCAGCATCACTCTTACATCCTTCAACGCTCGTCCTTTCGTCACCCGTCCGTGTTCGCTTACCTGGAGGTTCAAATGCAGCCAGGAACCGATGGAGACGGGAAAAAAATGAGCTTCGAGACGAGGGGTGACTTCAGGACACGAGCGTCGGAATGAGGAGCTTCCGGTAGGTACAGCGGGTTTGGAGCAGAATGCGCACGTGTAGCATACAGAGGACGCAAGTAAAGGTACGACTTGATTGGCCAAGACGGGGGCGTCCGTTAGGACTGCGTCGACCAATGAGAGAGGAGGTCTCTCGATACGGGGTCTGGATAAACAGGGACGCCTAGCTGTACGCACCACCTGTTTACCTTTTTGCTGACCAGACACAAAGCCCTCGTACTTTGGTGCCATGTGTCATCTTGACGACTTCCCATGAACTTTGGCTTTGATATCAAACATGTTGAGTAGACAAAAAAAAAAAAAAAAATTTTTTTTACTTTTAAAATAATTTATGCACTTGTGAAAAACTAAAGGATGAAAATTAAAATAACTGTACAAAAGGATACATTTGAGACAGGTTGCCACATGATTATGATTCACTCTAGGAAATACATTGCAAGTAAAAATTCCCCATGTGTCACTTTTACATGATACATGCAAACGTATCACATGTACTTCGTTTCAATTCTCTTAAATGTTGTATTTAATCTGCACTTACCTGAGATACTTCCCAGCATTGACTTCGGACGAAACCTGAGATTCAAGTCAGAAAAATAAACCAAAGAAATTCTAGCAAGAAACTTTCCATTTACCCATTCAAGATTGTAAAGATCTGTTAAGATGTTTATGGCTTTTCATAGAGCTCTTAACAGTTGGCTACTAATTAAACCGGTTTGTGCAAATTTATGTGTGAAAAGTTTTCCTTCCACTCAACCTTCCATTAATGACATTAGGTATAGGATTTGAAATAGCATAAGTAGTTTAACATCTGCAACTTAACTGATTACTGTTTACATGAACGAAACCAACAAAACAAAATCAACGACTTTATATCAAGGTTACTATACATAACCTTGTATGTATAAAATGTCCCTCGGGACATTTTAACAATGTTCCGAGGGACATTTTTATAAACAAAAATTTCCTGAATTATTGATCCTTCTCACCTATTTTAAAATATAAAATTAATGAATATATTGGTGATATTGCTACTCTGGGTAGACTTTGAAACTAGATCACGCAGAGTAGTAATACGGGTGGAAATACAAATAAGAAACAATGAAAAAAGTCAGGACACCCACTGGTGTCCATTTTGCAAACAGAAAAAAAGCCATCAACGATCTGATTCTTGTGGACAGAATTCATGGAGGGATATTCTGACGGTGCAGTTACAAATGTGTTTTATTGAGAAAGCAACACGAGCTTATCTTTTTAAAAAAATGAAAACAAAATTTCAACAATTCACCAAAAGAAAAAAAAGAAGAAGAAGAAAAAAAAAACATTGCTGGGGTTAGAAAGTAGGGGATTCAATGCATCAGTCTCGGCCTCTTTCAGAACCTCCCGGACCGCTCCCGGTCCCTGGACTTCCGCCTCTCGCGATCGCCCCGCCGTCGATCCTTGGAGCGGGAGCGCCGTTCTCGGGAGCGGGAGCGAGAGCGGTGCCTGTTGGACAACAAACATTTACATTTACAAAAGAACAGCGACTCGAGAGAGAGAGAACTTCTGTTTCCACTGAGGAGTAATTACTTTTTCCTGCGGCGGCCGTAGAGCTCCCTACGGAGTTCCCGTGATATGGGCTTCAGATGCATAAAGTTGCAGAATCCTCCTCGGGTGCATTCCCTGTAAACGGGTCAGGAGGGGTTAAAATCTCTGGCCTCGCCGCAGAAAAAGTTGAAACTTTTATCGGCTGCATGTGGAACGAACCAGAATCAAATGGAAAAACCTTCAAGGGCACACAGCTTATCTTGGTTCTGAATAAAATGTTAGTTTGTACAAACCAAATGCAGCTGGGATGGCTTCAGACTTTCAAAAGGAAAACCTTGTGACTCTGCTTTGGTTCTGTCAGAAACGACCTTTAAAGGCCTCTCAGGATTTAAAAGCAGGACACTGCGGCCAGCGAGTAATCCAACCTCGGATGAGGAGAACAGTGAAGCTCTGTCACGCTCTGAACAGAGACAGAACCTTCTTTGCAGCACACAACACAGAACAATAACTTGAGGTCGGATTAAAATCAATTAATCCGACATTAATTGTTTCAGTCCTAGTATTGGTAAAACGAGTGACAACAAACGTAAATAAATGTCTCCTAAATCAGCCAGGATTTACTCAGCAACCTGAATAAAATAGTTGAAATAGCTGTTTTCAATACTGATGTATGGTTTGAGTCATGTTCAGGACAAACCTGTGTGCTAATATTAGTGCATGTGATTAAAAGACAACATTTCAAATTGGATGGTTAAGAATCACAAAAAAAACTCAAATGTATAAAAAGAGAAAAATAGTTTAAGAAAAACCAATTATCATCTAACACCTGCAAGCGCTGATGAAAAACTTTCAGCTGATCTTCTGCCACCTTGTGGTAGCAGCTACACATTACAAACAGTTACAAATACTGTACTGCTGCTGCTACTTCATGCCTTTGCATAAAGGACTGTGGTGTGAGAGAAAACACCTGGAAGAGAAATTAAATTTTTACACCTCAAAGCCATTTCATAATGATTACAAGTGTATTGCTGTAATATTTGTAGAAAAGGTTTCCTCCACCCAAATCAAAGGTGGAGGACACGCTTAACTCAGATTTGATTGAGCAGAAGAAGGAAAAGAACCCAGCACTGATCAACAAGCCAACAGACACTTAACAAGAAGCATTTCGCTCTTCTCATCAGCAAAAATGTTCCTGGATGCATGAAGCTGCCGAGTTGGTCTTCAACAGGTGTGTGACCCACAGCAAGCATGGACAAACTTCCAACCCATTTGAGACTCACCCCATTTCATACTGGCGGCAGCAGGCTTCTCTGAAGTCGGTAACCGGGGACAGCTCCGCGTGGATGGGCTGGGCGTTGAACCAGCGGTTGTTCAGGTCCATGACCGCTTTCTCTGCGTCCTCCTCACGGCGAAACTACACACAGCGGCACAGAGTTAGACATTCGTTTTGGCAGAAACCAGACGTGCGCACACACCGAAAGCATTCCTCGCAGTCTGAGATCAATTCAAACTAAACTTGATATTCGAATCTGGCTAACTTGATGGCGTCCTGGAGTGTCAGATGTTCATGACTCGCCTTCACATAGACATTGCCGACCAGGTGGTCACCGAGGTTATCACAGACATTCATCTCCTCCACCTCTCCATACTTCTCCTCCATCTCTGTGAACACCTCCTAAATTGAGAAATGAGAGGGGAAAATGAATGAAAGATTTGATCCATAATTTTGCCATTTTTCTACATCACGATTCTCATTTTGATGTTTTTTCAACATGAAATAGTTACCAAAACTTTCCACTATTAAGAAAGTTTCAGGCGTTGCACAATTCCTATAAACAAACCCCGAAATGCGCCTAAAAAGGCCCCATTTTGGCTCTCCTGAGGCAGATAAGGAGGCGGTGATGACACAACGGGCCGCTGGCGGGCCAGCCGGTCACTCACCTCAAAGAACTCGTCGTAATGTTCCTGCATTTCCACATCGCTCACGGCACCTGCGAAACGGCAACGACAGACGGTGAAGGACGAGCTGGACGGACGTTAAGCGTCAGGAGACTTCAAGAAAAGTAAACACACGGCGCTTTGAAGAAGTATTCACACCCGAGGAACCCTTCGGGTTACGTTGCAACCGCACGAAAGTATCCCAAATGTTCAAGGTTGTGGTTGCAATGTGGCAAACTGGGGGTGTAAATACTTTCTCAAAACGCTGTAGGAACATTTGGAAATAGGGATTTGATGCAAATTTGAAGCTAAATGTCACAGAAGCAGTCAAAACAAAGTTTCTCCCTCCCAGTTCTCAGCTTGTTTGGTGTTTAGCTTTAAACTGACTTCAGCCAAACTCTGACCTCTTTTCTGGTTGCTCAACTATTGGCATAACTGTGTCATTACAACAGACACACTGATAACACTTTCTTCATGACAAGCAGGCCGAGAAAACATGCAAAACAGCATGAGGCCCGTGCATCTCGCCTTAAAGGCACATCTCTCACTTCTACACTGAGCCAGTTTGGTTTGGGGAGGAGTAATAAAATGAATTCAGTGCAGTCGGTGCTGGAGGGTCCTGTGGATAAAGATAGAACTTACAGTGGAAACCATCAGCGGACTGGGCAGTTTTGAAGGTTATGAAGGTAAATGTTCAAGAGGGAAATGGTCTGAAATACAAAACATAAGCTTCTGTGATAAAAATCCAACCAAATACGAAGCTGGGGAGGGAAAAGAACGTTATTAGATATGTTTCGCTAAAACGGCTTCGATCGATTGGTCGAGAGGTGAAGCTGCATTTAACAAGAGTATTTTAGCAAGTGCTTTCCTGATATTTAGTCTTTATGTTTGAAGCAACTTTTTAAACATACAGATTGTCTCATTGAGAAAAAACAGTTAAGCAACCAGAATGACTGGCCTGACTGGGACAGAACCAGGTATAAAAGACAGGATGCAAGGATAGAGGACATGCTTGACTCAAACCCACAGCCAAGAAAAGAACGTTACAGCAGCTATAAAGCACGGAAGTGGAAGTGTCATGATTTGGGAAAGCGATCATATATCATGTATCAGAGGATTTTGGTTTGAGATTATTGTAAAAAGGTAAAAAAGATTAAAGTGAACACACCGGAAACTCCAGCAAAGACGGCCTAAAGTTACGAAATAAAATGCTCTGGTCTAGTCAAAGTCCAGATCTAATAGGAGAAGCTTTAAGATGATACAAGAAACATTGCAAATATTAAAGTGAGGAATGGAGCCATCTTCCTTAGAGCGATGCTACAGACTGGTGCACAGATAACAGATGTAAGTTCAACTGCGCCGGGTGAAGACTGAACTCCCCCTTTCTCAGCAGAAAAAATATTTGTTCAATTAAAATATTTACTATATTTCTTGCAGTATTTTCTCAAAAAGCTTAAAAAAGCGAGCTAACAAAAATCACAAAGAGCTGAGAAAGACATCTGAAGAAAACTTGTTCATTCTTTTAAATATTTTACACAGATAAAAACAATAATTTAGACTTTGGCATGTAAATATTACTTAAACAACTTGATATTCATATTTTATGTTTCGCTGCTTGTGTTCAGGCCTGAGGGGGGACCGACATTTCCAGGCCTGGGAACGGCGGCGGGTTCCTCTTGCTGACTCCACAGGCATCCAATAACAAACTCCAAGTCTCCCAGTAAAGTCACACTTACTGGTTGTTTAACAGTTTCCCTCAGTAACTGTATGTTTAAAAATATATTTTAAAAAAAGCTCAGTTTGCATATTAGCTAAACTAATATGGGAGGCAACTTTATTTTTAATCTTTAGTTTTCAGTTAGTTGGTGGCTACCTTCAATGATCAAGAGTTTTCTTTTGATATCTTTTAAACACAAAAACAATATATTTGTAATTGGTTAAGAATTTAACCTAAATGCAGACATTAATATTATTAAGGACATTTACTATTTCTACTCACCTCAAGATTGATTTAAATATGTATTTTAGGACTGGTTTATTTTCATATTCATATTTAACACACCTACCTGTATGAGGCGGTCTGTTTCTGTTTACGGCACACAACCAGACCTCATGTTTCTACGTATTCCAAGCTAATCAGCTCTGCCTGGAAACGCTTTTTGCTTTTACATCCTAGTTGGTATCTGTTTATATCGCTGAGTCACATCAAGTCTCACAGATAACATACTCGTCTACTGTCAGCCACTGAATGGCTCAGGGGTTAACTAGCTAGCAGGACAAGAGCAGAGCCTCAGTTTTAAGAAAAACATGTCTGACTTACAGCGAGAGGCGTCGGCGGTCTGAGCGCTGTTCTGAGGGTTACGGTAGATGTTCTGGATCAAGATGGTCTACACAGCAGATATCAGAAAGAGAGAAAAAGGTGTTTGTGTCTTTTTACGTGGATGTTAACTTCTGGTTTGGATGAGGCTCACAGATGTACAGCTAGACAGATGTAGTTCAGGAAGCTGTTGACCAATTGGTAATTTTAGAAATATAAAATCATTTGTAAGGCAGAAACTTACCTGGCTGAAGGTTGGTTTATTGTGCAATCTTGAGCATCGGTCTCCATGTCTGCAGGCTCCAATTTTGAAATAGAAGGAACAATTTACCCTGGAAGGGAAGTCGACATTATTTGTTTATTACCAATTCAGGAACCGCTGCTAACTTGTTAAACAAAAGTAACAATGACAAATTAAAATCTCATGTCTTAAGGTTATCACATGCACAGACTCATCAGTGTAAAGGTTTTGCGACAACATATGGCTTCGCAGAGCCCTGTGAGACTCTAGTGTTGCCCCCTTTCTCTACTCAGCATCAAACTGGAATAATAAGCATACATACAGTAACTGAAGCAACAAGTTGTGGGAGGTGACAGAAGATACCATCACATCTAACTGACACAGTGAGAGTTGTATGTATTGTATGTATTGTATTGTTAACAGGAGCGTAATAATAATGAGCATCTAAAAAGAGACATATTTACGTTTTGGGAGACAAAATGCAGCTTCCTTAGCCTTAAACCTCACCTTCAAGTGACTAAAAAGGGTCTCTATATATATTTATTTCTTAATAACTTGAAATAATTGGATTTTAATTAAAACAAAAAGAAAAAAATCAGCTTATATTTGTACCCCAGTACTCTCCAAATCAATACAAACCAAGTAATCTGCTTTGACAGGCTAACTAGCAGGCTACGGGTTATTGGATTTTAGTTAACAGTGCTGCAGGCTGTAAGTGTAGGTAAATAAACAATAAAAGGAGCGAACATCATATAAATATATTAGTTCCTTAATATTTTGCCATAAACTAACAGGAAACAGAAGGTTTACGTTCTGTCAACATGAGTTTCATTCAATGCGGTAGCTCTCTGTTAGCTTCCTCTCGCTAACGATAGCTTCAGCGGGACTTCCAGCGAAGCTAAAGAACATAACTAACCTGCTAGTAATGAACAATAAATCTGCAGCAAAAATGCTTTGCATAAAAGTCGCAGTTAATGTGTTAATCTTAACCAACATTGAATAAAACTCACTTGTCTTTCTCTGTACCGAAGATGGACGCCAGATACTCCGCCATTTTCGCCCCGTCTCAGACGTTGTGGAATGCGTCATCACGCAAAGGGAGGGACGCCTGCGCTCTAACGCTGTGGAGGTAACCATGACAACATGTACATTACTTTTAATTGACCGCTTTGGGGCGCTGTTTCCCCGATAAGAGGTTTAAAAACGTGGATTATGAATTTGAATATTTTAATTAATCTTGGATATAGGAAAGAGGGGAAAGCCAGAAAATGAGCATATTTGTTGAAAACTGTAGAACCTAACATTAAAAAAGTGAAATTAACAAAAAATGCAATGCATAAAATTCTAGAAATAATAACATTAAAAAAAACTGTTTAAGACGACAGCCGACTTGGCAATTATGAAAATAATCCTAAAATGTTACGGTAAAAACATCACTAAATAATAAAGTCTAGTCTTTTGTCCTCACAATACCAAACCAACACAATGTAGTTCTTCAAAATCTAAATATAGCTGATTCACATGGTGCAAGTGTTCATGTGGTAACAGTGTTGACCTAATAAAAGCCACCAAAAAACCATCAGTGGGCATTTAAGCCATTAGAGAGGCTGTGGGGTCCCTGTCAGCTCATCAGAGCACCTTACAACCTCCACTGAAACCACAGGCGCTCTGCAAGAGGTCGCGCAGTGCTGCAGGAGATGCACAAGACGGAGATTAAAGAAGAGGAGAAAGGAGAGGAAGTCAGCTTGAAGATTGCAAACCGCAGAGGCTGTGAAGAAGTGATGAAGGCGGCGTCAAGGTGCACAGTCTGAAAGACGCCTTGGAAACGACAGTGAGGTCTGTGAGAACGGTGAAGGCTTTGGCTCAGTTTGAGATGATTTCTGCAGCTGGATGAGAAGGGGAAGAGACACCTCGCTGAGTCGGACCTGCAGAAATTGCAGAAGTGAGACCACCCACCGCCTGAGTTTCACCTCAAAAACTATAATCCTGTCTACTTTCAAGGGGAAGAAGTACTGTACATTACAGGGCATGTGAGCGGCAGCTAAAGAGGAAGCAGCTCTGGCTGTTTTGTTTAACAAATTAATGATGTTTTCGGAGGAAGATTTCTCAGTTGAGCTGGATGTGACTGGACAGTAACGAGCGAAGAGATCATGAAGCGTGAGCACCGCTGGATTGTCCTGATTTGGTCCATTTGGACCGTCCAGTTCCTTAACGCTGAGGCCGAGGGTAAGTGAAAATGTTTCCTTTCATAACCACAAAGACCAAGTAAATGGTTTTTGTGCAGACAAAATCCAGAGGGCAGAGGTCACAGCCAAATCTGACTGTGAGTGAAACTAGTAGATATGTCACACCGGGAGGTCAGATTACATAAACTCAAAGCTCCTGATGATTTTGAGGGACCGTCAGCAATTATATACGTTACAGAAATGTCGGTTCTCTTCTCCGATAGATGTGATATATTTTTTTTAGATTTTGAAAAACAATTTTCTTTCGTTTTGTTTCCACGGTACGTATGATCAGGTTATTGTGAAACAGTTTAAAAACTCACAGTAACAGAAAATATTTACAAATTGAGATAAAGAGGGGAAAACAAGGTAATATGACTTACATGTCCCATTTTTTACTCACCAATCAATCAATCAATCAATTTGTATGGCACATTTCAGCAACACAGCAGCTCAAAGTGCTTCACATCCTGAAAACATAAAAGAAAACATCAATAAAAGTCGTGAAAACCAACAAACATTATATTTTGCCATTGTTAAAATAATCAATACGCATCAAATGTGTTGATCATTGTTCCATTTAGAGTTCCTTTATGGTTCAGAAACAACTGTAAATTTAATGCTGACCAATAAAAATCAAAACTAAAACTACAAGAAGGTTTTAGCACTTGTATTTCAATTATACACAGGGTGTTAAACAAATGGTTAGATAAGCAAAGTTTTTAATTATAAGTTGCTATTTGACTGAAAGCCTGTTTTCTCCAGGCACTATTATTTTAAACTGTGATATTATTTGCGAAAACATAATTTATTGGCTCACATTGTAACTTATTTCTTTATTTAAAAGTCACTTCATGTCTTCTTTAATGTTCAATTTCATTAGCGGCACAAAGACGTTTCAGTTTTAACATCTGACTTTCTCATTTTCAATGAATAGTTGAAAAAAACAGCTGTGCAGGATAAAATCATAAGCGTGGTGTTTGATAAAAACGAAGAACTTATAGCTTCTAGTCAGCGGATCAACAGAAGAAAAGTTTCCTGTGATGCAAAAAGGCTGAGGTCTTTATAAATGTATTTAAGTTTAAACTAATGGCATTCACCGCTGACTTATCAACTGGTTAAAAAAGGAACTAGTTTATATTAACTGCGCTTCAGAGAAACAGAGAGATATAACTGTATGTGTGTAAAAATTGACATGAGGTTAAATGATAAAAAGAAAAAAGGAGAAGATATAAAAGCATTTTTAGAGTGCACTTGAGATGTAAAGTCTTTTAGCACAAAGGTAACCTTGTTAAACTGATCGTCTGATTTTAGACTGAACAGAAACCAAACAGTTCTTCCATTGTAGCAAAAGGATTTTTCTGAGTTATTTTGTGAAGTTCATTCAAAGTTTAAAGCTAAGCAGACACAAAATGCATCAGTTTATCTATGTTATCTAATGTCTAATGTTTTCTCTTCCTTTAGATGACGACTGCACACTCGAACTAAGAGTTCGTCGGAACACGATTTATAACACGTCTCTAGGACAAGAACTCAGGGTTGAATGTCCAGTTGTTTTCTGTAACAATTCACCGCCAACAATCTGCTGGTCTAAAGTTGAGGAAGATCATATTTGTCTCAATGAGAACAATAACAATCACATCAAGACAGAATGGAAAGTATTAAATCCGCCAGAAGGGACTTCCTACTTGATATTTCAAAGCATCATCAGCAGTGATTCAGGTGGATATCAGTGTAAAGGTGGAGGCAGTATGAGTCATCTCATCAACATCAATGTTTATGGTGAGTGGTTTTTCAGCTTTACAGTTTAAAGCAACACAACAAGTAACATTAACCAGCTTTACATTTGTATCCGTGCATGAATACTTCCTTATTTACAAGATTATTACTCTGGCTCTACAGACATGGCTGTAAACGACACACATAAACCAACAACCAATGACACAGGTAAGAAAAAGTTTATATCTGTATTCAGATTTTGCACATGTGAATTGCTATTTCATGCTTGTTTAATTGTATTTTGCACATGCAAATAAACCATTGTATTTTTTTTAGCAATTCACATTTTTAAAGACTATGAATACATATAAATTAAATCCTAGCTATTAAAGTGAGTAGGAAACGTCTCCCTGATGATTATGTTAGGCACAAAATGTCTCATGGCAGAAGGGATCAAAATTGTCAAAAAAAAGGGGTGAAAAGAAAAGCATTTGTATTTGAAGAAGACACTTAAGTTGGATAATTTATCATTATTTTTTGTTTTAACTTGTTCTGGTTTGTCTTCCTGCAGATGACCAATCCAACACTGAACCAGCTGACAGATTTTTGATGTACATTTACTCTGCTGCTGGGATTGGTTCCTTTGTCTTTATAGTAATAATTATTTCTGTGATATGCATGCGAGGGTGCAAAGGTGAGACTTTTTTTTCACTAATTTTATGAACATCAGCTTGTAATTACTACGTTGAATAGTCAGTCATTGCCACTGCATTTAACAAACTGTTTATCCTGCAGGGAAGTCGAGGAAAGAGAAACAACAAGAAAATCAGGTAAGTCACCCGAGTATAGCCTGTTCACTCAATGTTTATGCCTTTAAAATTTCACTTTAGTTTAAAGTTTTCTTTCTACTTTTTTATTCCTAAAGTACATAGAGATGCCGTTGGGTGAGGGAGACGTCCCCAACGCCACCGGGATCCAGCACTCACCAAGAGGAAGCCCCAACCCACTGCCACCTCGCAGGCCCAGCGGGAGAAAAACCACCGCAGGGCAACCTGCAGAGCTGACGCCATCCAGAGACAACCCGCCGCCTTACGGCCAGAGGACACGAGACAGAAACAGGAATGGGGCGCAGGCGGAGGAAGCAGGTTCTGTCGTGTATGCTGCTCTCAACCATGCACCCCCACAGAGGGAGGCTCCCCGGCCACAGAGGCAGATAGAGGAGACAGAGTACGCAGCTATACGTTTGGTTTGAAGACTGAGAGTCTGCTGGAATGAATCACACTAGAGGAATACAGTTTGAATCTGGACGAGGAGCACCGGAGGGATTCCTCACAGCAAGGAACAACTCAAATCATGACTTCCTTTAACTTTCGGAAACACTGATCTCATAACGCTGATGGCATCGTCAGTGCAAACTGGATGTGTGGTTCCTACTGTTCTTTGTGGGATGGAAAATGTTCCAGCTGAAATCAAGAACGTCAGCATCACTGCAGATGGTTTCTACGGCGTAAAAAGCACGTTTCACATCCTTGATCAGTAAAACCAAAAGGAAATGAACCATGTCACTTTTCTTTATGATTGTTTACCAAAAGGAATTCAACATTTGTCTCGTTTTCTTCAGTCTGCACTTTGTTTAAAGACCCTTTTCCTGCCCTTAGTGCTTTGCAAGAAGTACACCACAATGGCGAAATGGGGTGAATAAGTAGGTTATTACCAACCTACTTGGCTCAACACGGATACAGAAATCAGTCAGCGTTTCCTCAGCAACTCAGTCCACAGAAAATGTCTAAACAACCACAATAGAGTTGATGGAGCTAGCAAACCCAAACCACTTAGCTAAATACACACTAGCTATTTGGTACAAAAAGGAGCAAAGAGAAAGAGTTAAAAGAGACAAAAGCTTTATTTTGTAAGCATGTCTAATTTGCTAGAAGACAATTTTATTATCTTTTTGTCTTCTTCCACCAGTGGTTTAAGACCCAACAAAGTACGCTATTTTCTGTCGTTAGCGTGTAGCAAACACAGAGCTAAAAGACACCAAGCACCAAAAGTTACCACATTATTTGTGTTTCGAGAAGAGCCATAAGTCGTCATGTTTTACTTCCTTAAACTGGAAACATTGAGTCACACACAAGCAAGAAGACACGTTTTGGAAATAATTGATAATCAGCAGCTAGCTTGAATGAGAACTACAAAAAACCATAGTGACTGGGCTAATTATATCAGGCATTTAGATAAAAAGGATAAAAATGTGCAAAAATCTGAACCTTTTAATGCATAAAAAAGTGATATATTCTCATTCAAATTCAAAAATTCCTTATTGATCCCAAAGGGAAATTAAATATGTAGCATGTTAATAATGCATTAGGTGCTGGTCAATTCACACTTTTGCAGGTTTGATCATTTTGATCAGGTCTGAAAAGATTTGTCAATCACAGAATTACATTATTTATATTAATAATCTAATACTACAGTGTAAGCTCAAAATTGTTGGTAGCCCAACATATTCAACAAACATGCTTGTTTATCTACAATTTATGAAAACGCTTAGAGAATTAAACTGATAAATGTTGGTAAAATACACGAGTAACACAACATTATTCTTTCCTGCAGAAACATCAAATTCGTATTTTCTTCTTCTAATTCGTCTTCATTCAATGTATGTTTTTCTTGCTCTGCTACGAGGTACAAGTACAAAAGATGTTATTTTGTTTTTTGTGTGGCAATCAAGTAGTAATTCAGATCTCTGACAATAATGAATGCAATTACAGTCTACAAACTGAGCTCGTAAACTATACTGTGTGATACACACACAAAAAAACTGTTGTTCTTTTGAATGTTTTGCACGTCTTCGAGTAAATACTGATTTTGTTGCATGTGCATGACTTGAAATCACTATTTGAAACAATTTCAGTCATTTTTGGTACTGTAGCCTATCAGATGAGTCAGTTTCTGACTGTCACTATGACTGAAAATGCTATTCTGATTACTGATTGTGATTCTTTGAAAAGGTAGAATGTAATCCTAATCACTGCGTGCAATGAAATAATCTCTATCTAAAAATAATATCTGGATTTAATCTTGTGGATTTGACTGTCTTTTTTGTTGTTGTAGTAATTATGAGTATTTCCACAAAAAAAAATCCCCAACACAGATCAGCTGAAGTTAAATGAAATGTGAGGAGAAAAAGAAAAAAGTCTCTTCCTGTAATGACATCAAAAGCTGATAGATTCACATTTACTGGAGGAACCGTCAACTCAAAGACCCCCGAATTCAAAAACAGGAAGTAAAGCCAACCACACGCAACTTTCTGAAAAACTCAGAACGCAGTCAGGTTTTACTGAAGTGGATCATTTCTCAGGTGCCCGACATGAAACCTTACAGCTATAAAGTCCTTTTTCATGTCTTGATCCTGGTGGGACTCGGTGGCACTCAGGATGATAACAGTAAGTTATTATTACTACAATAATCTATATGGGTGTTATATTTTTTATTATATATTACAAAATCATTCATTTTGACCTTGTCTGTGTAAATATTGGAGAAAAATAGACATGCTGAAAGAGCAATTTGCACCTTAAAATATTACAGGGGGATATTTTCATCCCGCCATACTTATTATGGCTGTATAACATACAGACGTATTTCAGGCTATATAGTAGGTTTTAGTTTAAATGTTCCATTTTTGTTTACATTTTCTTTCTTAATTTGCATAAATTGAGAAGTATTGTTAAAAATAAAGGGCAAAAGCAACTTTAATATAAAACTGCCAGCACTTTTAATATTCCGCTGTGCTAATTTTAAGCTTTTTGATTCATGTTTTCAGTGGCAAAGACGTAAAACCACAGGATGCACTGTGGGTTCATGCAGCGCGTTTGACCTCAATTTGGTGGACACAGCTGCTGCATCGCACCTGTCTGAGATACCTTGCTGTTAATACTGAGGCTGACGAAGCAGCCAGTCATGTATAATCATTCGTGTTTCGACCTTTTCCTGCAAACGCCGAAACAGAAATAAAAGCACCACAAATAAATGGAGACTTTTGTAAAAGTGACAAAGTCAAAAATTCTCATTTCTAGATATTATTTCCAAAGTAATTGGAGCAGAATCTGGTTAAATGGAGAACCTCTGTAAACACAAAGTCTTAACAAAAAATTCCGATTGACTTTATGTCTGGACTTTGACTGGGCCATTCTAGGTCATGGATGTGTTTAGATTTAAGCCTGTCCAGTTCTATTTTTCAGCCTCTACAGCACATTTTGCTCCAGGGTTGATCTGTATGTAGCTCCATCAACCTTCCAATCAAACCTAATCAATTTCCCTGATTATGTTTAAGAGGAACATCCCACAGCCTGATGTTGCTCCCACCAAATTAACAACGTGCAGAGTAAGATTTCCTTTCAAATTCAGTGTCTGTTTGGATTATCGTGTGCAAATGGGACTTCATTTAGTTTTAACTCCGGTATCAGGTTACAGGGAGCTAAACACAAATGCACACCACACTTTTCAGAATGAAACACATCTGAACACGTGCGGCGTTTTCCGCCCTTCTTATGATTGTTTACTTTCTTCTCTTTTTTTTTTGCAGAGAAGCCGACCAATCTGGACATGTTCAAACATTTTATGTTCCGGATTTTGGTCATTAAGATTTTTGTCACCATCGTTATACTTCTATACATGAAATCTCATCCTGTGACTGAAGGTAGGAGTCTAACAGCCACCTGTTTTTTATATCTAATCAAGATCTGAGAGCTATAACTTATTGTACTTTGTGTTTGTTCTGCAGAAAAAGGCCAGAGAAGAGAAAATTAAGGTTCTCCGTCTTCCCATCACATATGATAATGAACAGCTTCTTCATAGATGTGTAGATAAATATCGACTCATGTTTGACCTGAGTAGAGCTTTTATAGAACAGCTTCTTGCTTTTGTGATCTTGAACTACTGTAAGCCAAACTGCAGAGATGTGAAAGTGAAACTGTGAGGCAGCTTTTGTTTACTGTGCAAAGAATAGTGCGACAGAGGACAGGTAATAGTCATGTTTCCTGTACAGGTAACACATCCGCGCGCATGCTGTATAAAGGTTACATTCACAAGGGACTGTCTAGACTATGGCTCTCACCTTCCTATCTTTTATTTATGATTAAATAAACTTTTCTAATTTGAAGTTGAAATTCAGCAGGAAAATGAACAGTTTGCCAACCGTGCACCTCAGACAAAAGAGAAAAGAAAATCATCAGGATGTTGTGGAAGATGATGATGTTCTAGTATGCTGCAGTTTTTAGCATTTTGGTCATCATGAAAGAAAGAAACAAAAAAAACAGCCATTTTAGGCATTTGCGGCTGCATATGTCGAAGCCACAACTCTGAATAATTTCACTAAAGTTCAACCAGGTTTTTTTGCTCATGCAGCAAATAGTTGCTCTTCAACTTCTTCCGCTTCATCTTGTAGCTTTGTGCTTGAGGTAATTATGGCACAGATTGTGTTAAAACTCATTTCCATTTCAGCTTTCTGAACATTGAAGTCTCGTGAAAAGACCTGCATTTCTTTAGGCAGTGCTAAGGCAGAAAAAAGTACGAGTAGTTGTATTGTAGAAAAACTGCATGAATAGATTTACTGACTTGTCTCATACAACTAAGGAATGCAAATAATTCCTGCATCATTGGTTTTGTTTTTCACTAATTGAGCAAAAGCCACAGATCTTCATAATTATTTGGAAGTGTTGGTTACATAGGAGTGACTGGGACGAGAGCTCGCTCCTCCAGGTGCCAAAGCTCATGATTAAGTTTAACTAGTCACTTATCAATTGTGGGGATTTTTTTGGTACATTTGCACAACTAAATTGATTAAAAAACCTTCAGCAGATGGACTTTTGTCAAGTAATAGTTTGACAAAAGTCCATGCCTTGCTGCATTTTACAATGAAGTTAAGTTTTATATCAAGACTCTGACAAAAAGTAACTATTAAAACAATTAAAATCTGTACTGCTTTGAATGTATAGTTGGGAACTGAAGCCCCCTTAGCTTTTCCTTGAACAATGTTTATCTGTATTAGTTTTTCTTGAGGCATAACAAATGTTTCACTCTGTCGTTATACAGTGTGTCTGCGAATAAAGTTAAAAAAAAACATCTTCCTCGTTCCTCCCCCCTCACACACAACAGTGGGAGGGGGGTGTGACATCACAAACTGTGATGTCACTCTCCCCTCGCATCCCTCCCCCCTCGAGTGACATCACAAACTGTGATGTCACTCATCCTCTCTGTGACATCACTGGAGACTGTCTCTATATTCCAAGATTCCACAGAGAGATTCATTTGCAGTTTCACAAACTTCAACAAAGACATAGCGATGGCGGAGTATTTTACAACGGTGGAGGTTATTGAGAAGCGGTGCATGGAGCTACAGGACGAAAACTCCATGCTAAGAACAACGGTGGACAGCATGGAGCAGAAAATACACCAGCTAACTGGGAGGACAAACAGTGGCATCGGTGATTTGATGTCCGAAAATAAAATGTTACGGGAAAGGATGGAGCAACAACAATGGAGAATCGAGGCGCTAAATAATGAGCTGGAGGAAACCAGAGTGACAATTGAATCACTGAAACAACAGTGCAGAGACTTAAGCAAGGAAAACCAAAGACTGGAGTCAAATAACATTTCGATCAGAAGGAGGGCAGAGAATGCTTTGAGGGAAAAAAATAGAAATCGCCAGTGGTTAGAGAATGAAAACAATGAATTAAATAAAGAACTGGTGACATTGAAAATTAAATTAGACAGAGTAAAGTCAAGGTCAGCACATGCCCAGATTGCAAAAACAAATGAGGACATGGCAGTAAAGATGGTGGATGAGCCCAAGCCAACGGTGTTTCAGAGAGTTGGGCGTGTTTTTGTTCAGATGTACCAGGAGGGTACACTACGATATTGGGTACCATCATGGATTTTTTAAAAGTGCTGTAAATCTGCCATCAAGACAGAAACACGCCCAACTCTCTGGAGCACTGTTGGATCTCTTCAAGAGAGAAGGTCTGGGTTGAAGGATGGAAGAGTTTTGGAGAGGAGGCTCCGTCTGATAGTGGATCCTCGGATTGTGGAAGAGCAGTGTGGTTTTCGTCCTGGTCGTGGAACAATGGCAGTTAGTCGGACTCGTTCCCTGAGAGAGTTGGACTCCACCAGGGCTGCCCTCAGTGATTCTGTTCATCACTTCATGGACAGAATTTCTAGGGGCAGTCGAGGTGTTGAGGAGATCCGTTCTGGTGGACTTAGGATCGCATCTCTGCTTTTTGTGGATGATGTGGTCCTATTGGCTCCATCGGGACGTGATCAGCAGCTCTCGCTGGAGCGGTTCGCAGCCGAGTGTGAAGCGGCCAGGATGAGAATCTGTGCCTCCAAGTCCAAGGTCCTGGTCCCTCACCTGGGTCCCAGGGAGCCCCAGGACATGCTGGAGGGACCATGTCTCTCAGCTGGCCTGGGAACGACTTTGGGTTCCATCAGAGGAGCTGCAAGAAGAGGCTGGAGACAGGAAAGACTGGACCTCCTTTCTGAAGCTGCTTCCCCGAGACCCGACCCTGGATTAGCAGCAGACAATGGACGGACGGACAGACGGGTGGAAGGACGGACGGGTGGACAGGCGGACTGACGGATGGACGGGCGGATGGACGGGCGGATGGACGGATCTTTTTCACGTGGGTGTATCCTTTTTCACCCACGAGCAGTTTGCTTTTGGTTTTACATTTTCTACAGCACATATATCAAAGTCGAGTCCTGCAGTCAGACTACAGTGACTTATAAAAATCACTTTGTGTTTCTATTTTATTTTGTAATTAAATTTGTCTTCCTCTCTGCAGCTTGTGGCAGAAACATGGACAGTGGAGGGAGATGTGCATTTTGAGTTCTGCTCCAAATGTCCGATTATTAGAAGCCATTTTGGGCTTTTTCTTTTTTTTAAATTCGTTTGCTGATGTTATGAGTTGCTTTTTTAGGTGTTAAAATCCTATTTTTATTTTCCAGACAATAGAAACACAAAAAGACGCACAAATTACTAAAGTCTTTTTTGTTACTGTTTTCCCTTGATGTTGTTTATAAGTTTAAATTTATAACTGGAGACACAGTGTTGATGTAATCATTATAAAATAATCATTTTAATCTTTGATAAAACTATTAACTTTTGTCAAAGATCAATATGATTTTTACTGCGTTGTTGTTGTTGTTAGCAGCTGCTGAACAACAAAAAACGCAACAATAGTTACAGTAAATAAATAGTAAATAACTATATAACGTTAAATAGTTATGAACTATTTAACAATAAATAGTTATGAACTATTTAACAATAAATAGTTATGAACTATTTAACAATAAATAGTTATTAACTATTTAACAATAAATAGTTATTAACTATTTAACAATAAATAATTATTAACTATTTAACAATAGTTATTTACTGTTACATAGTTAATATCTATTTAACAGTAAAGAACTATTTAAGAGTAAATAACTTAAATAGTTATTAACTATTTATTGTTAAATAGTTTATTTACTGTTAAATAACTATTTAACAGTAAATAAATAGTAAACTATTGTTAAATAGTTAATAACTATTTAACAGTAAATAGTTACTGTTAATGTCAGTTACTTTCCTCATAAAGTAGTCAGTAATCTAAATGACTATTTCAAGGAGTAATCAGTAATCTGATAAAAGTTACTTTTTTAGATAGTCTGGCTGTAATGAGAATATAATCTAAGACGGCTCTAACAAGCTTCTCAGAAACACAAAGACAAGAGCATAAACATCATAGAGCAGCACAATAATGTAGTTTCAGTTTATAATTTATGTATTTATCTTGATATTAAGAAACATATTTAGTTTTTCAAAACAATTTAATTTTTGCTGTTTGCCTGTTGAATTTGTTTTCCCTTGAGGTTACTGACAGATCCATAAGAAAATATTGCTTTATTCATTTCATTATCCAATAATATACACTGTTTGGCCTCGGCTTGCAGCAAATTTGGTTTTTTGGCCCTCAGTGTATTTGACTTTGACATCCCGGCTCTACAGTTTTAAACTACAACCCCTCATTTATTGTTTCACATTAAATAATTCAGCTGTGCGGTTTGGGACCGCCTCCATGAGCCGCTCTTAACCACCAAATTTACTGAATTTTGTAGTTAAATGCCATATAACCTCTAAACCACATGAGTCACACAATAACCTATTAATCTGGGAAAAAAAAAAATACTGAATTTGTGTTTTTACTACCTGCACAGACAGAAGCAGAAACATAAATCTGAATTATTAAAATTTCTGTTGGCTGGTAAACATTTTGGAGTGTGTGTGTGTGCGTGCCTCTTTTAGCACAGGGCATTCACACACCATTAATAAAGCACTCCAACTCAAATTGCTACATCAACTCAGAGAGCTGGAAAACAGATGCTGCATTTAGTTGAATAAGTACAGCGTCGACAGAGGAGTTTCTTTATGCTCTTCGCAGCGCCGACCAATCGGGCCGAGAGCGTGTGTGAGAGATGGAGGGCCAGTTTGATCGAGCACTACAGCGGGAATCCGGACCCCCAGCAGTATTTGCCTCAGTGCGAACCGGATGGAGAATTCAGGCTGATTCACGCTGAACGGCAGAGATAATTTCAGATCTTCTGATTGTGATCACTCTGCGCTCTCAGTCCGGTCCAGTGTTACATGGAGTCCACTTACTGCTGGTGTGTGGACCAGGAGGGCCGGGAAGTACCTATGTACCCATCACATATGATAATGAACAGCTTCTTCATAGATGTGTAGATAAATATCGACTCATGTTTGACCTGAGTAGAGCTTTTATAGAACAGCTTCTTGCTTTTGTGATCTTGAACTACTGTAAGCCAAACAGCGAAGATGCGAAAGTGAAACTGTGAGGCAGCTTTTGTTTACTGTGCAAAGAATAGTGCGACAGAGGACAGGTAATAGTCATGTTTCCTGTCCAGGAAGCATACAGGATGTAACCTTCATACATCCTGTAACCTTCATACAAATTGTATAAAGGTTACATTCACAAGGGACTGTCTAGACTATGGTTCTCACCTTCCTTTCTTTTATTTGTGATTAAATAAACTTTTCTTCTTGGCATGATGTATTTTTTGAAAGGAAACTAATTTTACCCATCATGACCGTTTTTATTGTACCCAAAGTATTGATTGTACATTCTGAAAATTTTGAAAAAGACAGCCATATCATTGTATTTGTGTTCTGCAAAAAATGATTAATAATTAGTCTCAGATTAATATAATCTGTCTGTTTTTGTGAATAAATTTGATGAATCTTAATATATAAATCCGTAATACCTCTGACATTTGGTGACTTGCAGTGTTTGCAAATAAATTACATTAAAATAATTTTGTCGTAGAAAAGTGTCAGTCAGGGGAAGAGCACAAAAAACTTCAATATCTACAATGCATATCATTAGCGAGCAGGATTTTGATCATCTTAGTTTGACTTCCTGTACATTCTGGTTTAAACTGTTTGTTGCACTAAGGGTAGAAAAAGTTATGAACATAATGATTTCATTCTTAACGTCACAAAAGTCTGAACTTTAACTAGCTTTAAAAAAAATATTCTATCCAGAGCTGAAATTGAATGAACTCGATTTTAAAACGTTAGTTTTCTTCCGTTTCCTTTTTCTAGTAGTACAATTAACAACAGTGGAAACACGTTTCTGCTTGTATATACTTCATCAAAACTATTAGCATTTGCAGGAGGGTCTGTCGACTCCCCGTAATCACAAACAGGAAGTAAACCAACCGCATATGTTGTGGTATAAAACTCAGAACATACAGAAGCTGAACAGAATTGGACGCTTCATCTGACTACCAACAAGATGTCTAACAGCTTTAGAGTATTTTTTTTTGTTCTGTTTTCTATCATACTGATTGTTCCTCTGGATGCTGATGGTAAGTTACATTAACTATTAAACTAAGCTATAATAGATTGTATATGTCGGTCATGAAGATTCAGTCTAAATCTGTTTTTTTTCCTTGAATACCAAAATAAATATTGGTAGAAAGTAGATAAAATGTAATTTCTTTAGCACAGCTGAGGTTAATATCACAGGGTTTAAAACATACCAAAGGTTTTTCACATCACACGATGCTCCTGCATTTCCGCAGTTGACAAAATGACGCATAGACTAAATAATGGAGTCATAAAACTTAACATGTATAAATAAAATCAAACATGGAGTTGGACGTCTTTAATTCTATGTTGCCAAACTAAAGTAAGAATTGATATTTTTACTACATGTTTTAACAAATATATAGTGTTAGTATTTTACATAACGCTACTGTCACTTTGTTTCCTGTCTTACCATATTTGGCGATGTGTTGAAGAAAGCTTTTGGTGGGTTGAAACTTCAGAAAATTAAGTTGAAAATTAAGTCCTACTCCATCTTTAAAGCATGTTTGTTACGTTTTTGTGCTTCTGTTGCAATGTGGATATTGCAACATTAGCATTTGTTTTATTTTTTAGAATCTTGGACACAAAAAGTCCAAAGCCTGAGCTATTTTAATCAAAATAGCCACATTTTTAACATTTAAATAAGCAAACTTTCGCTCTTTGTAAATGACTGTTTATTTCTTTCTGCACAAGTCAAACATCAACCAGTGCTGTTTTTTCGGTCTTTTTGTTAAGTCAAATTTGCTCGACCCCACTGCCTTCCTATAAAATGCACATTTCATACTCTTACAGTTTTAATAACGCAGCAAAAAAAGAAAGCACGCAGCTATGACATTTTAATGTCTGGTTCTTTCCTGATGCAGATGATGAATGCACGACCGAACTAAGAGTTCGTCGGAACACGATTTATGAAGCGTCTCTAGGACAAGAACTCAGGATTGAATGTCCACTTGTTTTCTGTGACAATTTACTACCAACAATCTGCTGGTCTAAAGTTGAGGAAGATCATATTTGTCTCAATAAGAACAATAACAATCACATTAAGACAGAATGGAAAATATCAAATCCGCCAAAAGGGATTTTCTACTTGATATTTCAAAGCATCATCAGCAGTGATTCAGGTGGATATCAGTGTAAAGGTGGAGGCAGTTTGAGTCACATCATCTACATCAATATTCATGGTGAGTCAATTTTCAACTAACTAATTTCTAATAATTCTACAAAAACATTGACAAAAGCAGTTGTATATGCATGTATGTGTAGTTCTAAGATTATGACTGTTTTATTCTACAGGGACTAATGAGGACACAACCACAGAGAAAGCAACGACTAATGTCACAAGTAAAAAGTTTAGATTTCTATCATTTGCTAATTATTTTTTTCCTACTTCTATTTTGTACATGAAACCAAACCATTTCAGAGTAATGTACATTTCCTTAGATTAGAAACAGCAGTGAAAAGAGAAGTATTTATATTTGAAAAAGAGAGTTTTTAAGTTGGGTGAATAAACACTATTTTTAATATATTCTATTTTGTCTCTCTTTAGATGATCAATCTGAAACTGGACCAGCTGACAGGTTTTTGATGTTTTCGTACTCTACTGCAGGGATTGGCTCCTTTGTCATCGTAGTGTTTATTATTTCTATAATATGCATGCGAGGATCTAAAGGTGAGATATTTTTATTATTCTTTCTTTTAACACTCATTTCTAATTAGTAGGTTAAATATTCGTCACTACAAGTGTTTATCCTGCAGGAAAATCAGATGGTACAGAGATCCAGTACTCACCAACACAGGGGGACGTAAAGAAGGCGGAGGAATTCACTTCTGTTGTGTACAAGGTCTGTCAGGAAGGAAAGGTCCTCGGCCGCTGAGACAGACAGAGGAGACACAGCTGTACGTTTGGTTTAATGACTGAAAGCATCTATAAGCATCTACTCTTTCCACAAATTCCCCTTGAAGTCTATGTCTGGACTTTGACTGCTCCGTTCTATCCAATGAATATGCTTTGATCTAAACTGTTCCTGCTCTGGTTGCTTGTTTAAAGTTGTTATCCTTCTGGAAGATGAACTTCCACTTCAGTCTCAAGTCTTTCTCAACCTACATGTAGTCTGTTTTTCTTCATTAATAAACTTGATTAATCTTTAATATAAATCTGCTGTCTGTCCAAGTATTAGTTCCATCACAGTGACTTCATTGGAGAAAGGTATCAGTCAGGAGAAGAGCATAAAAATATTCACTGCAATATGTACTGTGGTGCTGTGATAAGCGTTTACCCGCTTTGTGGTTCATTTCCTGATATCAGTGTTATTTGCTAATATTTCAAATCATCAAAAGTTCTTCAAATGATCAAAATGACAACTTCACTCTAAGTTTAACTAAATAAAACAAATTTAGAGCCACAGATGTTACCTGGCCTTAAGAAAGAAACCATAACTCCAGAAAATGTGTTGAAATTCATACAGAACCCTCTGTATTTAAAATCAGTTGGCTATCAATTATTAAGAGCAACTATTGGTTGTTTTAGGTTTAGCTTTATGCTAAAACTCTCCAACACATCCAATGAGGCTGAATAAAATGGAGCATTAATTGTGATGACGATTAGCATTTGTAAAGTTTATAACACACACAAGAGGATTATTTCTGTTGTAAAAAAATGAAGCCATAAAGTCAACTAAGATGTTTAAGCCGTGTTCCTGAAATAATTTAAGCTGTGACTCATAATGAGAGTTTGTGTTTTGGTATCGGAGAGATGCTATCTGACCAGAGGTCTTTCACATCACGTAGGTTTTCAGACTTCCTCAAGTTAATAATATATGCAAAAAAACACTGCAGCATTAAAACATAAACTTTGGTCCTGCTTTTCAATAAAAAATACCAGAACGCAGTAGAGCTGTGATAGAAACTTGAAATACTAATCTACACATAAGTTACATTTCCAATTACATCAGAGGTAACATGTTCGGACTGTTTTGTTTTCTTTTCCTGTATGAAAGTGAAAATGTGGAACTGCAATTTTAGAAAGCGCTGCTTAATATTGGGTCAGAGGACATTTGTTTATGGTGGTTAACAGACACAAAGTTATTCTTGCAGATCATTCAGTCGTGTTTTTGAACAGCTTTGCCTATTTTCTGCAAAGAGAACCTGCAGGTTCATCATGAAAGATAGCAACCAATTAACCAATTGTGTAAACTGATGCACTCATTTAGTCATTCAAATAAAATAAATTCCTCAAGTACAAGAATAATGACAGAATTAAATTCATCCCAAGTTCAAGTTGGCTTTGTTGAAATCTAGTCAAAGTAAATGAACTTTGAGTTGATTCTGCAGTGAGTTCAGTCAATTTATCATGTTTCATGTCTCGAATAAGCAGTGTGCAAATATTTGCAAACTTTTTTGTTTTTCAAAATCCTTAGCTTGATTAGGAAATTTAAATGTAATTCCAACTGATCAAATCTCCATTGATGATTGTTATTTTTCATTGTGTTGGATCCTACACACACTTTTAGCTTTTCAAAGTGACTACAGTTGTTCTTGCATAGGAAGCGGTGGGGCTGTGAACCCCTTGTGAAACCGTTCATGGTGAATGTGTTGCTCTACGGTGCAGCGGCGTTTACTTCATCGTGGCGCATCGCAGCAAATAACTAGTGTCTAAACTAAAAGTTTTGTAAACGTGACACATGTACAATTTTTTGTTTGTTTTTAACTTTAATCACAAACATGAACATGTTTTTCAGACGACACTCGGCCCACAACAGCAGCAAGTTTTTAACTGTGGATGAGTCCAACCCCAGGTTGGAAACTTTAACTTCCTACTTCCGTTGTGTAACTTTACCAGACTTATATTGTCCACAAAAATACAACAAAAAAAAAGTCCTTCATGAATAAATTTGCAAACAGAAAGGCGCTAATGCTAATGTCAATGACCTCTTATCGCGCAGGGAACAACTCTCAGCACATGCGTGCTCACTATTCATACCGTCTTGTTGGAAGTGGAGCTACCGTCTTGTTGGAAGTGGAGCTTTTGTCATTATAGTAATTTCTATAGGCGTTACATCACAGAGTGTTGAAAGATAGGAGCTTTTAAAATTGATTTACAAACATCTGAAAGGTAAAATACACTCCATTAATGCAGAAGAGCTAACAAAAACATGCCAATTGTCACTTTTTATCTACTTTGCAGGAAGAAGCAGGAAAGCAGCTGATTCATGTTCACAGTCTTCTGATCAAAACTATGGAAATGTTTCAGATTATCTCATAATATCACTGCTACTGTACTGATATTATTACACATAATGCATGGACATTTTTGGATGAATTTTGTTCTTTTTCATGTAGCTTGCTTTATTAAAATGAGTAACTTTAAATCAGGAGACTTTTATGTTCAAGAAAATAGTGTTTCATTTTTCAGGAAAGGAAAATCTAACAATAAAAACTCCATTTAGTGATTTGTGGCTTCAACCGATGCATTTTTGACACTCTGCTTCCTGAAATCGATCGAGTTTAGAGTTGCTTAGTGGATCAGACAGGTTTCGTGGTTTAAGTGAGAAGACATTTAGGTGATCATCGAGAGGGGGGAAAAAAAGAGAAGGTGCCGGCCGATAAATGGAAAACTTTGTACTTTTTTTTCAGCTTCAATCCAGGAAGCAAAACCTTCCAGGTCAGAATGAAACCGTCTGCAGTCTCCTGAAACCGCCGAACCGGAAACGGCCACAAAGTAACATCAGAGAACAATTTTATATCAAATATGTGACCAAAGCCAAAACAAAGTATTATTTAAAAGTAAACAGGAGAGTAAAGTGAAAGAATAAATTAGACTTTGGTATAAAACTGATAACTTACTGATTTATCGACAAGAATGACAAAATCTTTCCATAAAAATCACATTATTTATTCATAAATAAATCAAAGCCAGCAACTCTGAGTTCTTAGCCGCAAATGCAAAGCAAGACATCTTTATCTACTCCATTAGGCAGCATGAAAGGAAGCATCTTGCAGCCGTGACAAAACCACAGAGCGGAGTCGATGGCAGGTGCCGTCAGAACAGGTGTTTGAAAAGAAACGAGGAGAGTGATGGGAAACGTTGGACGTGCAGTCGCAGGGCTGTGTGTAACCCGAGGGGAGGATGGGCCGTGGGACGTGTTACCTCTGCGGTTTTGAAAGTGCGAAGAGTTGACGTGGAGCGCCACGTTACACACGGCTGCAGTCGCACGCGCCTTGCTTTTTTTCACAACAGGTCCCACCTCTGGGTGCAGTCAACCACCAAACACCGTGTCACAGACGCAGGCTGCTGTTAAAACGGCAAAAAGAAGAAGCGCTACTAGAAATCTTTACAGTGTTGTTTTCCCCGGTTACATAAAGGCTGGAGGTGGGTGGCCGAGGGGGGAAGAAGCAAGTCTTAAAGTTATTGAAGAAAAGCCTGATGAGATCCTGTTCAACAGCAAAGCAAGCAGGGCTGCCACCTAGTGGTGAGTTGGCATAACACTAAGGGATTTGTTAAAAAAATAACAGAAAATGCTTCCACTCTACAGAAAATTACATAAATAAATGACCAGAAAAAAATTCTTGAACCTTAAAGGAACCTTCCTTTAAGCATTTTGGAAGGCACAGCACAAGTTTTCCACTGGGTCAAAGGTCATAAACTGGGGCAGGTCACTTCATAATGTCAACCCTGTTGGTTTGGAAACAAGATGCTGCTTTTTTAACCTCATTTTCTGTCTGAAACAAACATTTCAAGATAATTTCTTGCAGCGTAAAGCAACGTGACATCATTTTTGGCGTATTCTAATAAATCCATATTTAGGCTGGAAATAGCATGAGAAACATCCACATTCCCAATAGTTTGTCTCCTAATCACTGCAGTTCTCACAGGCCTTCTTTTTTCAGCCATTTTGGAGTTTCTCTGATGTATTCAATCAGCCCATTTCTGTTTCCTTTCCCACATTTTCTTGTTCTGGTTTTTGTTCCGCTCTTCTTTGCCTGCTTCCGCTTCTCTATTTAATATTTTTTTAATAAAATAACTCATTTTTCTGAACACTGTGATAAACAGTCATCAACTAGCACAGAATTGAGATTTATCTCAATGTTTCATTTCTAAGGAATGCAGAGATTGATTTAGTTAGTGATAAACCACCGTTCAACAGCCTGGCCAGTACATAAATAGGAAATAAGTCTCTCATATAAAAAGGAAAGTGAGTGAAACTCAAATAGTTTCCCCAAACTATTGCTTTGAAAATGACATGTCAGTTTAACAATGAAAGAACAATTGCATCATTTCCTGGTCTTTGTGAGACATATGGAAAGGAGAAAAAAAACTTGTTAAAAAATAATTACTTGAACGAAAAGGTCAAAATATGTATGATTCCGAAAGCGTAAACAGCAGGAAATATTTGCTGAAATTCATAATTTATGTGACAAAAACAATTAATCGTCTAATTTATTTGCTTTGACAATTAACATTTAAATAGAGAACTCAATTTTATTGGCAGCATTAAATAAGAAGGAAAATATTGAACATTTGCATCCTGTCAGAAATAAATTACCAATGGGTTAAATTTTCCAGTGTGGTATCTACATCATAATGTACGTGATTCATGCATGACTCATTCAATTTCCACGTATACCCCTACAGAAAAAGCAAAAATTGTCCCTTTTGTATCTATTTAAAGCAAAATAACATTTGCAAGAGGGAATATTTTAATTCATTTGAGGGTATAAAGATCTTTTGACTTTCAGAGGATTTGAAAGTGAAACTAACTAATAACACCTGCGGGCTGTGGGTGAAAACGAGTTTCCTTCTGTGTCAGTTTTCCCCGAGTCGAGAAAACCGCCAACAATCTCCATGAAATGTCGACAGATTTGCTACTTTTCATAAGAAAAAAACAGAAATCTCCATGTGAACACATTTGATAGTTAAACTATCACATTTAAACTATCAAAAAGAAAGATGAGAGGCTCATCTTTCTTGATGAGAAACCCTGCTTTTCCCCCAAATTTGAAACAAAGTTTTACATAGAAATAAGATTTCATTGGATGTGAGGCATTTGGGAAGTTCAGTAATTTATGGTTCAGCATGGAAAATACTCAAAGAACTAAATATCTGCCATTGATATGGATTTGAAAAACAAATATTAAACAGCAAAACTGCTTCTGTGCGCAGCTCAGTGTTACAAATCACACTTGTGTGTAAAAAATGACAAATGGGTGATTTTGTAAAGGATTCCTGATTCATGCAGTAACAAGATACGTTTCCATTGTTCCACATAATTGCCCAAGACAGAAAGCAGCTGGAGCATCATGCTTTCCACGTGAACAAATGTATTCACGTGCGATTTTATTTATTCAATGGAAAAAACGGAATTGCAAAATTGTGGGTTTTTTTGCATTAGCGGAATATCGACAGAGGCGTGGCTAGAGAAAAAAAAAATCACAATAATTTGCAATGCTTAAAAAAAGTAAGACACTAAAAGATAAAATAGCTGCACAATAGTTAATTCTTTAAAGCTCATCCACAATCACAATGTTTAGTACTCTGTGTCAATGCATAAAAATGATATATATATATATATATATATATATGAAAAACTTGCGTACATTGATTTTTCTCGGTACATCGACAAAAGTTATTGCTTTAATCCGATTAACAGACGCTTCAGAAATGTCGAAGCTGCTCCCTGCAGTTCAGCTCAGTGACTCAGAAACACATAAAAACAGAAACACAGAGACTTCCTTCCAAAACAAGCGCACACGTGGAAACGGATCCGGCCTTCGTCTGCCTCGCACTCCAACACACAAACGGTGATTCACAGGTTGATCGGCTCGGGAGGCGTTTGGCTGGCGCCGAGCCCAGAAACACCCAGATTACATCTCGACCACCCGCGCCGCATGGAGGAGTTACAAACCGACAGAGCAGCCGTCCTCTCCTCTCTCAGAACGACTCACGAAGAGTCAAAAAAAAAAAAAAGTCACATCCAGTCTCAGAACTTTGGATGCGTTTGGGTTTCCCGTTACTTGCAGGTCCAGAACTGGCCCTCCTCTAATCAGCGTACGTCTCCAGGAACCACTAATAGATGCATGTCGGTGGTGTTGGTGTCCCAAAAGCCACCAGGCATGAGGGACAACGGCCAGACGTAGAGCTAGGGGATATTTATCCAGTCAGCACACGAAACAAGGCTAAACATAGAACCAAGTTGGATATTTTTGTTTTTCTTCCAACATTTTTCTGTGCAGTGGATGAACCAAGCAGGACTGTTACAGAAGTAGGGCAGTGGCGTCGCTAGCTTATGGTGCAACGAAGCGTTTAATCTCAACATAAAACAGCCACAACAACAACTTTCAGAGCATTAGAAGTAAAAATCACATTTAAGAGTCAGTTTTGACTTGGATGTGTGGCACTTTATGGCTGCAGAGGGCATTTGGTACAGGACAAAGAGCAACGACATGACCTGAAACCGAATCCTAAAAGGTTTTCGAGCCACTGCGGGTCGACTTGTCAGCAGTTTCATCTCATTTGTAGCGTTAAATAATCCTTTCAGTAGGGAGTGTTTTGTCTGCTCTGGCAGTACGTTTCCGGTTGGTAGGAGCAGAACAAGCAGCTTCCTCTGCACGGTGCTGAGCAGCTGGGTCGGGCTCAGAAATCCACTGAAGCGCGACAGTGGCGGTGATGCCAGATGCCGAATCAGTCTGGACAGAAAGAGAAAATAAAGACTTTTTGAAAAATAAAAAAATAAAAAATTCTGCTACAACAAAATCCTCCTCAACCTATGATGTGTTGTGTAACATCTGACAGGAGGAATCGAACCTACAACCTTCCAGTTGTAAAGCTGCTACTATATCCCTTAGCCACAGCTGTCAAGAGAACTTCAAACAAAATCATCTCACCTCAAATATTTTCTCCCTTTCATGTCATTGCAGATAGAATCTTGTTGATCAAAATGAAAGCCCTTCCTGTTCCTTCCTAATCAACATTCTCTCCTCTTTACTCACTGGGCTGCGCCTCATTCTGAGTTTTATTTCACAATGCACCTCGGAGCACATTTCAGTTGAGGTTTAAGGGATTTACAAGTGGATTTAGAACATGGTTTCTCAAAGACTTTATATTCGACTGGGAATCGAGGGAAAATTAAGTTGTCAAACTTTAAAAGTCTTTTTTGGGTTTGTGGTCATCAACTGTGGTCATCAACTGTGAAACTTTCTTTGCCTGTTTGAAACCTTTTTTTCCCCACTTGCCTTTAATTTTAGTAGCAGGTCATCAACTCTTTTGAGCCGTTTTAATTTTCAAGGTGTTTATTGAGTTCGAATGCTTTCATGCTCCAATTGCTTCACACCCGTCTATGTAAAAACCCTTTGGTCAATTAAAAAAGGGACACAACTGCTATATTTAACTGTGCTACATAAACCAACAGTTTTCTCTCTATCTGAGATGAAAGATAACATGAAAGTAAAAACACTCATGTTAAATTAATACTTTACACAGAGATGTAACGGTATGGAGATTTTACCACACACAACAGAATCCTATGACTCAGAAGAAATACATCCACCACAGTTTCCTTTGACAGTTTGTGAAATTTTATGGCGTCCAGGAAATCATTGTTGGTGGATTTAACTTTGAACCAGTGTTGTGCAATCTGACACAATAATTACGGAGTTAAATTTAAGCCATGCTTGTGTAACTCCTTTGTTCATCACTCAGTGTTGTCAGAGTAAATCATCTGAAATGAGGCGTTTCTGATCTAATTTTAAAGATGCAGCACAACACGGAGGCGATTACAGACCATGACATAAATGTGTCACAGGGTCGACGCACAAGGTTGTAATCTTTTCCTTCGAATCCTCTTCGTGAACGCAACAGGAAGAGACGTGTTTGGACACATAAAACTCCAACAAGCATCTAATGGATTAGAATTTCACACTGAACATGTCATGAGTCACAAAGAAATGGCTGAGCCACCCTTCTGAGTCAACGTCCTGAAACGGATCAGAAAAGTTTTAAAGCTAATTAAGAGCAAAACCATTACCTCGTAAAAACCCAATCAATGCACTTCTACGACCACACCAGCAGGTGTCGCCATCGGCGTGTCAGGATGTTTCCCTTCTAGAGTCACAGAGGAGCTGCTCTCCTGATTCAAGGGCAGAGTGTTTTTTTCAGATCTACGCAGGATGTGGCACCACCCCGCAGCGGCAGCATAAAAGCTGCTGCTTAAGTTTATTTGGGTAGAAGTCTGCCATCCTTGTCCAAGGTCAGCTTCCTTTTTCTGTGGCGGGCTCACCAAGAATTAGAGAAACCTGGTCAGAAATAGATCCAGCAGGTTTTTACTGGAACAAGCTCAGGACTAAGTAATACCCAGAATCAGAGGCCGGTCTGAGGCTTGTTTGTGGTTCGACCTCACCCGCAGACATCACAGCTCTATAAAAAGGTCCACCGTGGGCTTCAGAGACTTTGTCTTAACATCCCGTTTTACTCCAGACTCCTGCGACATGTGAAGCGTTTCGGACTAAACAAATACAGCAAGGAAGTGTGGATTTCTTCATCCATGTGGTAGCAAACAAAAAGACAAATCCTAACCAGGAACACCAACCAAGCCAGCTATGACTGCCTTAGCTTCATATTCTAAAAACACATGTTGGCCAGAATCTTAAAAATGAAGTGAATAAATATCCAAAATAACAAAAGCCATTAGTTACTTGATTAAAAACACATTTTAAAACCAAATTCAACCTCCTTTTTCCTTCACAACTCATTTAATTCAAAGGACTCAACAAGGTGTCAGACACATTCTTCACAAACTTTGGTTGGTACCTATGGAGAGATCACTACTGCAATTTGTCTCATTCAAGTGTCTTGTCCCACATGAGCTTTGTTGGGTTGGGATCTGGAGAAGAAGAATCAGTCAGTGTTTTTAAGACGTTCTGAATTTGAGACTCGCTGAATGTGCAGTTTTTCTTCCCATGCTCCTTGAGCTGCACAGTGTGGGTCCAGAAATGCACTGAGGAGAAGTACTGCCTAAAGGAGACAAGGAAGGCCAAGAAGGACACAGTAGTGCAAGGACGCGTAGTAGGAGACATTGGTGAAGGGACAGAAGATAAGTGGCGTGGGAGCAAGGCCACAAGGAGGTCTGTATTGACAAAAGGCGACAATTTAAAAAATGTTTTTCTTTGTACTACATTAAAACCCTTTCTCAGGAAAAGCAATGCTGAAGTTCCATCCATAAATTCATTCCATGAAAGACAAATTATGAAATGATCTCCACAACTCCTCACTTCATGTAAAAACGAAAGTCATAAAGTATGTGACCACGTGTTTATAGCGTACTCCAGATACATTGAGGAGCTGTCATTTCCCCAGAACAACAATCTGCATCACATCACAGTAACAGGCCGTGTTCCCGTCCGGCGTGTTCCAGCCAAGACGAGGACTGGGAAACACAGACGACGCATCTTTCCCGTCCAAGCTGAGAGGACGCCTTGTTGTCAGACTGGGCATGCTTTCAACTATGGGCACGTCAGTGGTCTCTTTATGCAAACCCCCTGAATCTGTAGTCTTCGTCAGCCGAAGGGGGCAGACTGAAAGAGGTCCTTTTTTCAGGCTGTCAGCTTCTGACAATCAGCGCAGCCACTTGTTATTCAGCTCCAAGCAGGCATAGCTGAGAAAAGAGGAAAAATTCAACTAATGGGGAAAGAGTTGAGTAAAAATATTTTTATTTCAGATGATACGATCGTTCCAACTGAACAAATCACACATGGGCGAAGAAATGCATTTCAGATACGATTGTGACGCTCATCTGTAACTCAGAGGAGGAAGATGGATATAATTTATTATGACAGAAAGAATAAACAGTCCACCTTTTTAAAAAAGCAGGAATTTTCAGTCAGTCCTGCCTTCTTTCTCCTCATCCATGTAATCCGTGACCTGATCAACGCCGTGGTTTATCAGTCGACCTAGGCTAAACAGAAAGACCTCATTTTTCTTTCAACGTTCTGGTTCCTAATTTGTTTATGCCTCCCTTGTGCGCTGGAGGATTTACGGTAAGAGAACTGGGCAGCAGTTCAAGGGCGACATTAGCCTGGCGCCATGCAGTTTAACAAACCAAGAGGAAAAAGGTGTTGCCACCAGTGAAAGGCGTGATGCTGACACATGAAGGTGGGCGATAGCTGCAAAGTGACCTTCTGTCACTCTCAATGTTTCTTTAGGTTCATGGCAGAATATTTTTGCCAAACTGGATTTTTTTTCCCCCTAATGAATTTAACTTGGATACTATCATATCGCCCAGCTTTAAAAAAAACATGATCCTTTGCTGAAACAACAAGAATCTGTAGATAAGACTAGATGTCAGGTTCTCCATTAGTGGAGAACCTGACGCACACGCACAGCATTAATACACTTTGCGTGTTAATGCATGCTAAAGTATATTTGATGTTTTAACTATTAAAACATCAAATGTTGCCTCTTCTAACATAAGAGGGGATCATACATATTCGAGGGTTTGTGGATCTAACAAAAATAAGAAATGTTTCGATGAAAGGAGGTAGAAAAACAAAACAAAGACAGACAAGACAAGTTTTAGATAATAAAATTAAACGGATGAAAATGAGCTGTCAAAGACCAGGTTGGGATGCAGAATTTGGTCTGAAAATACATCATTTTACTTCATGTTTTCCTTTTCCAAACTAGACTGGAGTGCCTTGAACTAGAGAGTCAGAGGTGAAGGTCGCTTCCATGTCTAGAGGATCTAAAACTCGGTCCGACCTCAAAGATGTTGTTCATTATTAAAATAAACGGGTCTAATGAGACAAACTGCGGCTGGGCTACTGTAATCCTTCAGGTCCATAAAACACCAGACAGATTTCTGCTTACGCACCCAGCAGACATGGGAACGTTTCATCACAGCCACACACAATGACAGCCACTCAAAACTTGGCCTCCACAGCCGGCCGCAAAGCAAACAATGCACTGGATATCTGCTGAGCGTTTCCTCCGCAACAGCATACACCCAGAAATATTTGTGGCTAAAAAAATATGTGTGAATGTGTTTAAAAATGCTTCACTTCACATTTAAACTCATTTTCTAGAGTTACAGGAACACCTGTGAGAGTTTCCCAGAACAAACGTCTGGCGAACTGTGAGGGAATCTCTGCAATTTAGTATTTTTAGACCCACATTTCTTTTCCCCAGCTGCAGTAAGGCTGAAAACGGCTCACTGTGACAAAAAAAATCCCTCTTACGTACGCCGAGAGATGAGCTTCTAATTAACTTTTGATTGCCGGCTTCCCTTTCTGGGAAACGAGCTTCAGCTGCCACAAACAGAGCCTCTCTGAAGTGTTGACAGAATGTGGCGAAGCGGACTTCATACTTACCGTCAAATACATATGAAGCGCTTGCAGATGAACACACACAGACCCAGAATGAAGACGGTTGCAATCACACACACCACGATGAGGAGGATGTTGGGGGAGCTCACTTCGACAGGCAAAATCTCATCATCTGAAAAAATAAAAAACATATTTTAACATGTGTAGAAAATGTATGCGAGTTTATTTAGAATTGTTTGATAAATGTGTGCAAGAAATTCTGCCCCTCAGTCCTCTTGACTCGAATGCCACACCAGGATCTTGAAATGCAGCTGCAAACTGAGGAGTTCGGACGTTGACATGCCAAAGGTACAATGGACTTTTGCCTATCAGCAGTTTAAATTTTGTAGATTTTTTTCCAAATTTACCTGTTTGCTGATTTTTCTCGGAACATTTCTAAAATGTTCAAAAGAAACCGCAGCTTGCAAAAGCTGAAAGACCTCAATGCAATGCTACTCAACATGCGACTGGCTTCATAGAGCCGAGCTATTCGTGAGCGGTGGTGATCCTTAACCCTCCTGAATACCAGGATCCACTGAATAACAATGTAATGAAACATTGATAAATAGAAAACCAAAAGGTATGCAGCTGCAATTGAAACAAGATGGCGGTTCTTGCAAAGTATTGATTAAGTGGGAAAAATCAAAATGAACCACATTGTTCTGATATAAATTTGCAAAAAAATGTTAAAAGCGGTGTACAGTTTTGTAGTAGCAGATTGAAATACTTTTATTTCCTTAATTAAAAGCAAGGTTTCTTATTCTCTCTTGCATTAATGAACCTGAAGTTGCAGTTCTTAAGAGAGGGAATGTGAAAAACTCAAAGGGGAGTGAATACTTTTTCAAGGATGACATTTAGACTAAACATGTCAAAGTCATGCGGTGTGAAAAAAAAACAAAACTTTGAGACGTTACGGGATGCAGGATCCAATGACCAGAGTATCCATAATTACACCCTGCCTAAAATAGAAAACTTCTAATCTCTGCACCTCAGAGCCACAGATTGGGAAGCGGCTACAATCATGTCTGGGACGAACAAACATGCATCGCCTCATAAACTGCTCACCGTCTGCTTTGAGGTACAGCGTGAGGGCTTTCTCTAAACCCGGGTGCTGCACGACGCATTTCACGGTTCTGAGCGCGGACCGGAAGCGCAGCGTGCTCGTCACTATCGTGGTGCCGTTGCCCGGACTGTGCACCGACGACACCGGTGGACCCAGGGTGACGCCATTGACGCTAATCTCCCACAGGATGGTGGACGGAGGCCTGGACTGGGCGGTGCAGTTAGCCTCCGTGACTCCCGAGGGCGACGTTGAGTGGCTCACCTCCGGCTTGGGTAAAACTGGGGATAGAAATGGGAGTTCACGTCATTTTTTTACAGCTTTTCACAGTTTTTGGTCAATAAACGTCGAGGTTTCGGTCAATCAGCTTTTTTAAGCACATTGGTTTTCAAAACAAAAGCAGAATTTTTCTGTTCACATTAACAATGACCAAAGTCTCAAACATTTAAAAATGATCGTTACTGGAAGTTTATCGAGCAAAGCAGGACAAACACACATCAACACAGAGGCTTTGTTTGGAAAGGAACAGTGAGCCACTCAACCCCTGGGAGTTGCTTTCCATATTAATCATCTCTTTCCCCCTCTGTGACACTTTCCTCTCCCTTCCTTCCTCATCAGCGTGAAAACAAACTTGCAGGGAAAAGCAAGCAGTTCCTCACGCTCCTCGCCACCGATGTCTGAACTCGATCACTCTCACAGGAAATAAAAGGAGGAGGAGATCAAGTGCTGCGTTGGAAAAGTGAAATCCATCTCCAAGGCAGTCCAGAACAGTAGTTTAATGACCGACCTCAGCTGCCTTCATCTCAGGGTTTCCTGGGGTGTGTTTATGCTGAGAACTTCCTTTTCCTGAGTTGTGGCCTTCATGGGGACAGGAGAAACTTGAATATAGCACAGAGAGCGTGATTTTAAAGGGATCTGGAGGGAGCAGGTCGACAGGTTTGTGGTGTTGGGGGGGAATTTTCCGCCAGAATTCATCTTATTAAAACATTAAATCATTTGCAGAAATATGAGGGGGGGAACAATGTGCTGATTTTCTGCTTTCAAACATTCGTGACTTGTGTTTTCTGCACACTGCTCAATCGGCTTTCACAACAATGCTTCTCTTGCCTCCCGGGACACAATTACTCTCAATAGGATTTATTTCTTAATGGGTTTATACCCCATTGAATGAGCAAAGTGATGCATGTTCTCATTTAGTAATACTTACTTTAACTGTCAGAGAGTGTAATGGATGCCAGATCTGCAGATAACACTAAAAAGGCTCAGGTTTTATTGAGCCAACATGACATTAAAAATCTGAGACGCAGCAACTTGCAAAAGTGTTCGACTTGAACTTGAACTTTTCCACATTTTGCCTCATTACAGCCGTAAACTTTACTGGGATTTTATGTGACGGATAAACAGAAGGAGCGCAATAGTGGATAAAAATGACAGAGCTACTCGGTTTAACATGTTTTACCAGTAAAGACCATTCATTCACTTGAACTAATGCTTTCCAGATGCGTCTTACCAAAGCATCTTCTTCCACATATTTAAAGTATGACTAAATTACACACAGGTGGACTGATCTAATTTATTATTAAAAAAACTTTTTCAATGTTTGCTTGTCATTTCCTACGAAGACATCAGATGTTTATTTTTATTTTTTTATTTTAACTTCACAAAATGTTAGAAGATCAAAGAATTACTCCAGCTTTCCTATGAAAGTTGTTTAAATAATGTTGAAATTCAATATGAAGCCAATATCTCAACTAAATGTTTGCATCACTTAAATTCAAGTTTTTACCTTTCGAAAATCTAAAACATTTACTATAAATTCCTGAGTTTCTTTATCATTTCTGTCTTTTTATGAGCCGCTTTCTGAAAGCTGATACTTTCTAAGTGAATCCAAACTTTCGGCAGAAAAAAATGAAGCTGCTTCTGAAAGCCTGAAAGTCATGCAAGTCTCACCATAGACATGGAGGCAGGCGACGGCCTTCCTGGTCCCGTCCGGGTAGGTGTGGAACTCGCAGGTGTAGCACGCCTCGTCCTCCACTTGGACCTCCTCGATGGTCAGCCTGGTCTCCCCCAGCGTGGGGCTCAGCGACACCCGACCTTTGAACTGCTCCCCCATGTAAGAGCCGACCTTGGCGTACGAGGCGACCGTGACGGTGTTGCCCTGCTCGGTGGTCTTCCTCCACAGAGCCTGGGCGACCCGTTTGATGAGGGGGTACGAGCAGGACAGGGTGACGGGCAGCCCGCGTATGGCCGTCCTGTTCCCCTCCAGGGAGACTCTACCTCCTGTTGCAAAGAAGATAAACAGTGTGCAGGTTCTCCATTTAGGAATTGCCCATTAGCAGCAACGCATTTGCATGGGGTTATCTGCGTGGGTAGGCTTTTATTTATGCTGGGAGTTTTTATGCGTTTACGTACGCTGCAAAACAAACCCAGTGACTCTAATCAAAAAAGTTACATGGCTTCAATAAATAAACTTTAAACGGAGATGAAATGTCAGGCAGAGATGCTGCATGTTTCCTGAGATAACTGGAGTTAAATAAAGTATATAAAAAGCGTGTGAGAAGTGGAGATCTTCCTGCACCCACCGGTGATGGTGATGCAGGTGGTGCCTTGCTGCTTCCCAGAGGGGTACACGTCGAAAAAGCAGTGGAAGCAGCCCTCGTCGTCCGGCCCCACCTTCTTGATGGTGATGTAGCTGGAGTCCTTGCGTGCCACCGTCACCTTCAGGTTGGCGTCTTGGTGGACGATGCGGATCGGCGGCTTCGTCAGATACGCCAGGATCATGTTGGAGTGAGGGTTGTGCCAGCGCACCTGGTGCACGGTCTCCTCCGGCTGCGTGGTGATGTTGCAGCGAAGGTGGGCGGGATCGCCCGCCACTGCGTTCACTTTGGCGGGAGCGGTGACCACAGCAGCTGTCGGGCACACAGAGAGGCAGAAGCTGTGAGCAAAATATCTGGATATCAACAAACTAAGGTTTATGAGGCTGTAACAAGAATGCAATGAATTAGAAATGTGATTATTTTAGTAATTTGGAAAAAGAAAGTGAAACTACAACCTATCCCTTCCTGTACTTCCTTATATTTTCCATCCAACTACTAGGAGTTTCTTGTAACCAAAGTGATTATAAGCTCTCAGTGATTTCTGAAGGTATTTTAAAGTTCTTCTCTGGACCTTGACTAATTTTAAACTGACATTTGATCATTTAGATGTATATATGCTTCAAAAGTCAAAGGATGAACTTGACTTTGATCAGATTTGGAGATTTTCTTTACTTTATATCAATTCCTTTACACAAAATATTCCAATATGATCCAAATGGAACATAATGCTCTTTTTTTTTGGCTTTTTGTTCTCACTTTTCTTCATCCCATTTTCTTTTAAAATCAAACATGACGCATAGAGATTGTTAATCTATGTTAAAAGATCCTCTGGTATAATTTTAGCTTCACTTGGTTCAAATTCTGCAAAAAAGATCTCAAATTTTAGCACCTTTTGATATTTATTCAATCCAAAAATAATCCCGAGATCAGCTCTACACTGCATTAAAAACGGCTGAACTTTTCACATATTGATGTTAGCAGCAAGAAAGTATATTTTTGTTGCAGATCCAGCCTTTGCTACAAATGATCAAGTGTTCACAGAAAGAATGTTTAATAGTGAAAAATTTGCAAAATGTGCCATTTTTTAGCCTATTATTCAATAAATTGTCAATGATTATAAACAATTAACAATAATTGTTAGTTGAAACCCTAAAACAACCAAAGAAAAATTTGGAGAGTACAAGAGTACAAGGTAAACGTAAAAAGGGAACATATATAAAGCATTTGCACAGAAAATTGCTGTGTGCTGCACTGTGAGTCCAACTTTATGTCTGATGTTCTCATAAAACCAGCAGTAGTCTGTATAAAAACCCCCCTGGAGGTCAAACATACCTTGTGTTGTTTGCAAGATCCACAGCAGCAGGCACAGGGGGAGGGCAGGTACACACATCGTCTGATCAAGTCACTTCCACATCTAGTCTGCAGCTGCAAACACAGCCAGCGAGCCACAACCACAACCTCAATCTGAGTGGTAGACCTCAACTTTGACAGCTTGTAACCACAGAAAACATTCAATGGCGATCTGTGATGTTTCCTTGAACAGATTGAGAATGGTGTCTACAAAAACATATTCTGCACATTTTGTGTTCTTTTCAGAATGAGCTGTTTTGTGTCCTCCTGTCACTTTAAATCCAAACAAGCTGCTGCTGGCCACATCTCCTCCCCCCAATTAAACGATGACAATCACAGGTGAAATTGACTGTAAATAGATGACCTATTATCCAACTGTACATCTTTGAATTGTGTGATATGTCTCCTTTAATCATTATACAAAGTAGACATACCTCTGTCAGATGTCCAATGTCCTGGCTTGGTGAGCTGCTGGTCAGCACATGTTGAGCCGCTTCCTAACACCAACTACTGTAATGAGAAGCCAGGCAATGATGATGATGATGATGCCTCCATCCTGATTTCTAAAGAGAACAACACTAGAAGGAGAGATTTTACGGGAAAGGGAGATATTTGCGCTTTAGATGTTTTTGGTGAGCTTCCAAGTTACCATGGTGATGAGGATTATCACCTGGGGTTTTAATTGCCCATAATTACACAAACAAGCTGCCATCTCAACAGTCTAGACGGCATCAAAGCCTCGGGTTTCAAAATCAATACCTTCAGGAAATTACAGATGAGGAAACACAGGGCAGTGAGGGATTAATCACAACATGGAGGATGAGTGTAAAGCAAAAGGTGTGTTTGTAAATCCAGTGGGATGGGTTCCAGCTTAAAAGGTGCTTCCCTGTCAGAAACGATGTTATTGCAGTGAGATTACAGGAGGACCACCCCCCGCTGGCCCAGACCTCACAGCTTTATAGGTATCCTGTGCTGTTTTTACAGGGCCAACCATCTGGTTTAGAGCAAGCAGCCAGCTCCTGTTGGGTAGCAGCTGAAGAACATTTCCGCTCCAAAAACCTCCTTCCACAAACATCCCCAAGAACCCAATCAGAGTTCATCAATCAGCTGCACTAAAATAAGGATGCAAGTGGCTTTTAAGTGACATTTCTGGACCATTTGAAAGAGCTAACTTACCCCTCGGCTTGCTCCATAAATATTAGAAACATTACTCAAGTAATTGATTAGCTTATTAGCATATGTTTACTCAAGTAACAAGGAGCTGTTCAAGAAAACAGCTCCTTGTAAAATAATAGTATTTGGTCAAAAAGCTACTCAAGTACTAAGTAACTGATAAAAAAAATATATAATTAGCAAAAACAGGTGTGGATTTTTGGCAAAAACATGAATTTATTTTAGTATCCAGAAATTGCACTGGAAGTAGCGATACTAGGTAGTACGATTACTCAAGTAAAATTAAAAATCATGGGAGATTCATCATCAGAATACTGATGAAAGTTACTCCAGTAAATGTAAATAATTACTATCCAACCCCGTAACGGTTAATTATAAGCTGCCAGCTCACAGAAACTAACACATAAATAACATTTAGCCACTACTGTACAGTCAGTTACACGGTCTCCTTTCCCAATGTTAGCATGGACTACTAGCACGCTTAACCATTTATATTATTAAGTCAATAATTGATATTTACCTGCGACAGGGCCGACAACAATGGCCGCCTCCGCCGTTCAACACCCGTTACAGCGCTGAACTGACGTTAGCTAACCAGAGGGGCTCAAGGTGTTCGATACGCCCCCTGGTGGACAATTGTTGCAACTACATGTTTACTGCCACCCTGAGTCTCAACAGGAGAATTGCAGCTTGAGGAAAAATTAGTGTTAAATCAGAACAGTTTTCACTTTTAATAAAATAAATGATAACAGAGGGGAGGTGATTATATCTGACGCCTATTCTGTCCCATATCCATAACATATTGAAGAGAAACCTTACCATAATTTATGTTCCCTAAAATTATTTTCCTGTCAAAAAACTATTAAAGCTGGAGCAAAAAAAACCCCACCAAAAACCCAAGCCCAATTAGAATACAATTTTAGTTTTTAATTTTTTTTTTAATTAAACTTACCCAGTGATAGCAGCTAATAGTCCGTAAAAGCAAAAAGTAACTCCGATATGCTCCCTGTTCTGCCTTTAGTGTCCAAATGAAGAGGCTGACCTCTGCACAATCATTTAAACTGCTGGTTTACTAACATCATGCATGCAGCTCTACCGCCACCTGCTGTTGGGTTTATTTACATTACATAGATCCAAACTATTTCAACGTTTGATTGTGCATCAGCCTTTTTTTTTTTTTTAAATCATTACTTTTTAAAAATTATTTATTGAGCTAGATTCACATTAAGGAGGCAATTCAAACAAAAGCATGTTCTTTTATTCCTCAGCAAAAAATTAGACCAACATACATGTCGGCATCATAAAGCTGACAGCTTGATTCTTTAACTGGAAACAACTTGCTGAATTAAAAAAAAGTATTTGTAATTATAAAGGCTTTCTTCATTAGCAGATGTTTGATTAATATCTTTACTGTTTAATTCTCACGACAGAGTTCCCCTGATTTTGAAAGCAGAGTTATGATGCATGAAGTTTAATACTGCTAAAGCCACCATTTTGTCTCTCTCTCTTTTTTTTGTTGAACAGACTCTGTGGATCTTTTTAAAAAGACATCATTCTTATAAATCCTGAAGTAACACCCAGGCGAAGATGCGAAGGTCACTTAAAGCGACAAATTACACACAGAGTTGCTAGTGATTAAAGCTGCATAGTTGTGCAAAACATCTGAAACAAACTGCGCAGCTCTAGAGGCAACAAACGTCAGTCTATCCTTGAACTCTGCCTGTGTCAGGAATTCCTGCCTTCCTTTATTAAAGTGACATTAGGAAAGAGTTACTGTTCGCTCAAGAAGGAAAGTCTGCCTGGTTCCACTAGTGGTCGAAGTACTGTTCTCCTTCAGCTGCTTCGGTCAGGTCCTCCTGATGTCCAGCATAATAATTCCTAAAATATGGTAACCCATAAAGGACACAAAGGTGCTAAAAAGCACCTTTGTAATTCATTCCTTTGCGAAACTGAGGAATGAATTACATACTTACATTTTCTGTGGCGTTCTTTGAAAGTTTTTTTCTTCTTCCTGTGAATGAATTTAATTAAAATGTTAGTAAAGGACTGTTTTTGAAACATTAAGGAGGTAAACAACGACAACAAAAACGATTTGACGGAAGTACCTATCGCAAGCAGGACAGTAGAAACTTCCAGGCTGCCACTGCTGCAGCAATAGAAAGCCATGCTGGAGGAATAAGACGTGTGGTTCACCAAAAGGAAAAAAAAAACAAACTCATTTGAGAATCTGACCGTGAACTTACCGACGCCTCTGTCATACGATGAGGAAAATTCAGACGACTCTGAAAATGAAACAAACGTTTAAATCACATCGACCATCAAATGATCGTCAAACAACGAGCTTCTCACCATAAACTTTCAGACAGGTTTTCCCTATCAGATTCCCATCAGGGTAGGCGGCGAACAGACACAGATAACATCCTGCATCCTCCTCCGAGACTTTCCTTATAACTATGGAGTTCTTCTGCAGTCCAGCTTCCGTGAACTTAACTTTATCTTTATATTCTGGATACACCGATGGACCTAATTTCTCGTTGTAAGCGCAGATATTCTTCTCTGTGTTCCCCGAGAGCTTTTGCCAGGTGACCTGCGTGACAACTTTAGTTTCCTTGAGGTGGCAGCGGAGAGTGGCATCTTTTCCCACTTCTGTTGATACAGTCAGCTGGGTTTGGACCATAGCTTCTTCACCTGTAGGAAACAGTTATATATAACCAGGGCATACTTTTTAAGCTAAAGCTAAATTATTCACCAACTAAAAAGCACTCCTTTAGAGACGAGCACAAAGAAAACAAAAAATGAAGTTTAAGTGGTTCCGTCTGTTTTAAATGAGCAGAAAAATCTGCAGAGCGTGCCAATTTTTTAATCCAATGAATAGTCAGAATAATTGATAGATTAGTAAATAAATAATCATGTTTATGTCTGATGTTCTCATAAAACCAGTATGACAGTATGAAAACCCTCCTGGAGGTGAAACATGCCTTGTGTTGCTCGTAGGATCCACAGCAGGACGCACAGGGGGAGGACCGGTCCACACATCCTCTGACCCGGTTGGTTTCACACCTGAAACACAGCCAGTGATCTGTTCAGCCACTGTTACAGTGCTAAATTGCACTTGCCCTATATAAAGAAGTATCAATAACATTGCTCAAATAATTTATCTCACCTTCCCCAACTTCTTCTGGAACACAAAACAAACAATTATGTACCACAACATACTTTTTTTCCTCAAGTGAAAAGTTAAATCTACTCAAGTTCAGAGTAACTGATCAAAACATTTCATATTTAAAAATTGCATTATCAGATAGACCAAAATGCAAAACTGAAGTGGACTTTCTGGTATTTTTAAGATGAAAAGTAAAGCAATTCATACCAGAATTACAGAGTAACAAAACTAGGCAAAAAATATTAATCTCCTTTCAATGTAAAACTTATGCGACTAGCCAAAACCACAGGTGTGTGTCAGTGATTTTATGTTGAGAACAAGTTTGGACTTAATTCAGTAAAATTACTAAAAAGTTTATTCAAGATTAGATTATTCAAGTTAAAATACTCCTAAAAGTAATTTACCCCCAAAAAGTTACTCGAGTAAATGTAACGGAGCAGATGTAACTAGTTACTATCCCTGTTTAAATCCCGTTAGCGGAACCGTTCATTCTGCTAGCTTGGCTCTACATATTAGCTTACTGAAACGAACACAAATAACATTTAACCACTAAACTTTCAGGGATAAACAGTCAACTTTCCCCAAATATGGAAAGTTGTGTGCAGCTGTAGACATTAACATCGCTATAACTGAGTGAATAATTTATATTTACCTTTTTGGCAGATAAAACGGTCCTCGTTGTTCAACGGCCGTAAAGACGCTTGAACTGTCGTTGGCTCGTCAGAAGAGCTCAATGTGATCGATGCCCCATCTGGTGGAGCACTGCTGAAACTACATGCTTACTGCCACCCTCAGTCTCAATCGGAGAAATGCAGCTTGGTGAAAAATATCTTTTCTATTTTGCTTTTTTTTTTAATTACCTCATGAAATTTACCCCATCACAGCACAGAATAGTCGGTAAAAGCAAAAAGTAATTCCTGAACTTCCTGTTCTGCCTTCACTGTTCAAATTAAGAGGCAGATTTGTCAGTTTTGATGTTAATATCAATGAAGTCGTTACTTTATTTTATGAATTTCTTCTGTGTCAGAACAAAAATCTCGTAAGAAAATGAAGCAGCAAAACCACAGAGCACTTACACAGGCTTTGGGAATATCCACTTGTTTATTTTTCTTAAAATGTTCACAAATAGTAGAAAACTAATTTAATTGTTTTGGAGCAGCAGATAAAAACTGTCTTGCTCTATGATATAAAAAATGCATATCAAATCCAGCTATTGTGTTATTTCTTCATAAACCAAGCAACTCAAAATCAGTTTTGTTTACAGCAATAATGAGGAAAAGGTTGACATGTTGCTCACTCGGCTCATTTAGCACATGCATTTTCTTGCGTAAAATTGAACATGTGTCACTTAACAGTGACATGTTCAAATGACTATATAAGCAGGTTTCCGTTTGTATTGCAAAAGATTATTAAAACATAGAAAAAACAAACTTCCTTTGTATCTTAGTATGTTCATCTACAAATATTTACATTTTTAAAATTGTATGCTTTTCAATTTAGTTTGAAGGAAAACCATAAACACCCCACTTTAACACAAATGATCTCTCTCTGTACACATATATACATATAAAAACTGACGTCGACAGCTTGAGGTTGTCAAACTGTTGAGGTCTGACAACCTCAAACTAGTGGGAGAAGCTGAAGTTCTGATAGATTTTAGTATCAAAATACTAAAAAGTACAGACATACAGTAATAATAAAGGCTTTTAACCATCTGTTTTAGCTTCTACTGATATTATTTAAGATAATATCAGTAGAATCAGGAAATCAGTTCACTATAGTTTTTCAGTTCACTATAGTTTTGTTTTGCTTATGTCACAGTAGCAAAACAAAACTATCGTGAACAATGTTTATTAAAATCCAACAGTTTTCAGAGCCACCTCTATTGTAACTACACAGCTCCAGTAAGAATGTAGCATGTATGGAATTGCAAAAAGAATAAATTGTGGGTTTTTTTCTACGGTGACCGATTTTGCTCCATAATTAATCGACTGCATGCAGGAAATGTGGATGAGCTTCATTGAAGCCAACGGTTAAAGAGGCAACATGGCTGCCGACTGACAGAAACAATCAAAAAAAGATATACTTATCAGGAAATGAGAAAACATCTTGCATTAAACATTAAAATATAATGACCAGTCAAGAAGTCATTATATTACACAGATTTCTTGGGGGTTAGTTTTTTATGTGGCTTCATCCCCTCAAGTGAACAGCTTTCCATATTAGATGTTGGTGATTGCGAGCAGCTACTTTGTCTGTTAATCAGGGTGTTTGTCTTCTTGTCTTCGTTCTTTTCAGGTATCTGATGCACTTCAGACCTTAAAAAGAAACCAAAAACAGATTGAGATCAGAAACTTTTATAAATGAACACAAAGAAAGATAAATATGTCATTATTCTGTGGATGAAATGTGATATCAGGAATATAAAAAAAACAAGTAAGACTCTTACTGGTTATTTGTAAATGGTTCTGTACGGTTTTTCTTCTTTCTGTGTGATACAAGGAGAATTTAAGAATGAGGAAAAACAAAAATATTATTGACAAAACAATGAAGCTGAAAATTGTTACCTGTTCTGATGCGATTTTTTGAACCACAACATGGATAAACACCCAAAAATGCAAAAGAGAAGAACAAATGATCCCATTGCAATAGCTACAAGCAGACCTTGTGGAACACAAAACAAACAATTATTAGATTTTAGCGACATTTCTGAATGAATAAAAATACTCCAACACCTGATTCTGAGCTTACCTACGTCCTTACGATCAGACTCAAAGTCTTCATCCAAACCTGTCCAAAAATCAGAACCACAGAGAGACCATCAGTCTGACCTTTGCAGTGATTGCAATATCTAAAACCTATTTTTTGTTACAAATCTTCCATTCGCCGTTTGTAGCCACAGCTGCAGTCTCGTGGAGTTGACAACTTATTCAAGGCACAGGAGGTTAATGACTTCTTAGTTATTAAAAAAATTTCTTACCATCAGATGAATCTGTGAGTCCAGGAGCGGTGACAAGTTGCTCTCTGAGAGCAGCAGTCCAGTAACACTGAACATCCAACCTGTGTGGTATTAAGATTTGACAGCAGAGCTGTGGTGGTGAAAGTAACAGTACCGTTGATGTTGATCACTCTGCTGGTGTTATACTGGGAGAAGCTGAGGTTCTGATGGAGAACAGTCAGTGTTACAATGGGAACAGGTCGACCTGTGGCTGAACAGGTCACCACCGACCCTGGAGGAGAGTCTGATCTGCTGACATCAATGAAGGGTCCATGCAGCTCTGTGGAGAGAACAGACATGATGTTACATCATCCAGAGGAGAGTTAACCATCTGCAGACGTTCTGCTGCTCTTCACTCACCACAGAGTTTTAAGCAGGTCCAGCCTATCAGTGCTCCATCAGGATAGGTGTTGAACAAACATCGGTAGCAGCCTTCATCCTGACCCGTCACCTTCCTGATCACCATGGAGCATCTCTGCACAGACTCATACTGGAAATCCATTTTCCCCTCCAGATCAGAACTCACTCTAGAACCAAACTTCTTGGTGTAGGTAGCGAGGATCTTCTCTCCACCAGGGCCGACCTTCTGCCAGGTGACCTGGAGAACATCTTTATCCTCAGTGAGCCGACAGCTCAGAGAGGCCTGGTCTCCCACTGCTGCCCAGACAGTCTCCTGTGTTTCTATTACAGCAAAGTGACCTGAAAGAAAAGTTTCCAGAATTAAGGCTCTAAATCAAGGGTGGGCAATTCTGGTCCTTAAGGACAGGTGTCCTATGACTCTAAGACATCTCCCTGGAACAACACAGCTGAATCAAATCACTGAATCACTTCCTAAGTACAGTCAAGTTCTCCAGAGTCCTGCTTATGACCACGTATTTGACTCAGGTGTGTTGAAATGGAGACACATCTAAACGTTGCAGGAGGCCTGGAGTTGCAAATCCCTGCAAAAAGTTCTGGCCAATAAAATGGACACACATCAGTAACCTAAAGATGAGTTTGCATTTCCTGATGGACTAGAAATATTTATATATCTGCAATTTTAACATTTAACCTCTACTTCCTTATTTTATGCTGTAGTATTAAAATAAAAACGAAACCAAATATTCAAATTATCTAGGGCGTACAAAATGTCAGAGAAAAAAAGAACTACTAAGAAGAAAACAAACATAAAATAATAATAATGACAAAACTTTGATATCTAATTCGAAAATAAGACAATGCTTAATGAATCCTCCCTCCGAAATAGATGACACAGTAACTCATATGCTGCCATTCTTCCTCGTTTGCGGTCATGAATAATTTCTCTTTTACTTTGATAACTAAGCACAACTTTGTTTTGTTTTATAACGAAAAACTCCAACAGAAAACACTGACACGGTGAGGCTTCACCGTAAAAAACGTAAACAGGAAACGCTCTCTACCTGCGTCATGACTGATGACATAACAGCGTAACGTTTAGTCAAAACAATTTCTGTTCAACTTTTACAATTATAATAATTATTAACCTTTTTTTACAATAATTATAAGTAGTAAAGTGGCTCGTTGTCGTCACTACTTCCGGTCACAACACGAATTCAACACCATTCTTGTTTTAGTAAAAATACGGAAGTCTTGATTTATTTATTTTCTTCCCCAAACTTCCTGAGCATCACCTGCACCAATGCTTCAAATATTACCAATAAATTGTTGATAATTTAGTGTTTTGTCGTCGTGTAACTCACTTCGACGTCCAGCATTTCACACATTTCGGGACATTTCGACAAAAAAGTTGACGAAATAAGTCGTTGCATCGAATGAAAAACACAAATTGTTCATTTCTCCTCACCTGCTTGAAGGAAGCTGCAAATTAAAAGGCAGCTGGTGACTGCAGCGCGTTGCATTGTTGTCAGAAGCTTTCTGTCAGAAAGTTTACAGAACCACAGCCTCGCAATTCCATAGGTGTGCGCGTGACGTCATTGCGTCGCCAGGTGTTGAATTAAAAATGAGACAAGAAAAAACGTCAACAGCTGTAACATGGATTTGGCTTAATTGGGTCAATAAATTGAAGCAACAAGCTTTTACTGGAAGAGGCAGCCTGCTAACCCTGGAGTAACAAAAACAGATTTGTTGAATAATTCTTTTGTCATATTTTTTTAAATAAAAAAGGACTACATGACACAATATTTGGATCTTATTTCAAACTTTGCATTGCAATTAAGTCAAAAAAGAAAAAAATGTTGCACCAAGTTTTTCAAACTTTATATAAAAAGCAAATCAGCAGGTTTTGACTCTACTTGTTCAATTTTAAAGAAAAGCAGAAAGATATTTGGACAGTTTATTTTAATAACTGAAAATACGTCTTGGAAACCATTTGTTCAGTTTTTGAGTCGCATTTCTTTCAAACTGAATGCATCTTAACACTGAACATCCTCTCTGTGAACAAAATGATGGCAGTAATGAGCTTCAAAAACACATATTTTTCCCCTAATCTGAAAAGGAATTCATTATATTTAAGAATATTTCTGACTCGGTTACTGTTCTATATTTGACAAATACAAAAATCTCTGAGTTCAAGTTACATCATCAGAACCACATTCCTGTTTATAAATAACAAAACTGTACTTTTGACCTGGTTGAATGAATGGGAGAAATGAAAAGTGTATTAAAATGTTTTGACCAACCGTGTCGTTCACAAGGTTCAGTCTTCTTTTTCACTCTGTGGCTTAAAAACTTGAACTCCTCAGGATTTATCTCAAGTCACAAGCTCACAGTATTGAAATGAACTTTGATGTATTCATGTTTTGTACCAGTGAGTCTGACTTTATTGCAAACTTTTAGTTTTGTCTTTTAAATGCTTACCTGCTTAAATAAAATGATATAAAATTCTATGATATATTGATATAAAATGCCTTATTTATGGCTATGAAACAGTATGACTATAAATGAAAATTGTTTGAGAATACAAAGTGGAAATTAAAACAAAGACAATTATCCACAAAGGAATTTGTTTTTACTTTAAATGAAATAAATATATATAAAAAAAAAAAATCAACCATGTGTTGAAATTATTAAATCATCCATTGCATCCATCATTAGTTCTGGGTTATGTCGTGGAGGCGTTGCTCCTTTTGAGGAATCCAAAATCCTCAGACCAGCTGAGAAACTTCGTTCCTCCAGGACGTCCAGCGAACATCTGACCAGGCAGCCTGACTTCACAAGAACTTCTTTTCCCACAGCCTTTGAGCTCAGGTGAGGCTGTTTCATCGCTTCCACCTCAAACTAATTGCTCAGTTAGTTTTTTTGTGGTTAACATTTTCAAATTCAGAATTTTCTCTTGGTTCGTCTGATGACTGCTGCTCTTTGTTCCGGCGGAGTTTTGGGCCTGGTTGAGGCTCTACGATGTCTTCCACTTTCGTGGGTACCACAAGAGGTTCTGAAACACTGAAAACAAGAACAGAAAATATATTATTTTGTGCTATTGTTTGTTTCTTTTGCCATTTCAACCAAAGTGAGTTGAATCTGATGAACACATCAGATGAGAAGAAGACATAATGACAGATTAAATGTTCTGAAACTGAAGGTTACAAAAATCTTTAGTGCTTGAAATTCAAATAAAATTGAGATAGTAGTAAATGTAAAAGTAGGTTAATATTTGAAAATGTTGCAAACAAGAGAAAGCAGAATAAAGTCTGCTGTAAATGAGGAATAACAATAAAAGCCTTACAGAGAGTCGATATTTGATGCATCTTCACTTTCCCTGTGTGATAAAAAATATATTCAGTTGTGATTAAATGGCTATTAAGTGGTTAATCCTGGTTCCATTTAATATTATACCAACCTGATGTTTGTCCTGTTCTGTCCTGTCGTGTCCTCCTGCTCTTCTTTATTCTTGCGGAATTCAAGCAGGTCGTTTTTGCAAAGTGATTTAAAACATTACAGCATGAAAAAAACATGACATTTTTATTAAATGTCACAACAGCACTAATGTTCTATTGAGTGAAAACATTTAAACTCAAGTTTACCACTGCCAAGCTCTACTAATTATATTTTATCACTTAAAACAAATAAATGTTATCAGATCTCTTACACATGCTGTTAAATTACAAACAAATTCAGACTAGCAATGTTTTTTATGCAATTACTTTGGCACCGCTCTATCACAGCATGAATATGGTTCATAGCAGAAAAAGCCAAAGCAGAAAAAATATGGATGGCAATGAGGAATGATTTTAAAAAGGGTCTTACTCCAACATGTTCAATGCATGATCATTCTTCCTGTGTGATACAAATATATTTTAATCACACAAACATTCATCAACTGATGGAGACATTTACTGAGGTGATATAATCTGGAACAGCAGTACCTTTTGTCTGCCATTTTTCTGAGCCACACAAAGATGAAAGCAGCAACACAGACCAAAAGCACCAACAAAGACAATCCTTTAGAGAAACAGAAACACATGTTGATGTGATCAGCTCAACAACATAAAGGTAAAAACTGAAACCTCAGCCTGAACTTACCAACAATAATATTACTTGAACCAGAATCCACATCCAAACCTGGTGAGAAAAGCTCATGGATCAGAATCACAAACAGATCATCAGTCTATAAATGTTAGTCTTTCTCACCATCATCAGATGAACCTGTGAATCCAGGAACGATGACCAGCAGCTCTCTGAGAGCAGCAGTCCAGTAACACTGAACATCCAACCTGTGTGGTATTAAGATTTGACAGCAGAGCTGTCAAATCTTAATATTGGTGGATGTGATGGTACCGTTGGTGTTGATCACTCTGCTGGTGTTGTAGTGAGAGAAGCTGAGGTTCTGATGGAGAACAGTCAGTGATACAATGGGAGCAGGTTGACCTGTGGCTGAACAGGTCACCACCGACCCTGGAGGAGAGTCTGATCTGCTGACATCAATGAAGGGTCCAAGCAGCTCTGTGGAGAGAACAGACATGATGTTACATCATCCAGAGGAGAGTTAACCATCTGCAGACGTTCTGCTGCTCTTCACTCACCACAGAGTTTTAAGCAGGTCCAGCCTATCAGCGCTCCATCAGGATAGGTGTTGAACAAACATCGGTAGCAGCCTTCATCCTGATGAGTCACCTTCCTGATCACCATGGAGCATCTCTGCACAGACTCATACTGGAAATCCATTTTCCCCTCCAGATCAGAACTCACTCTAGAACCAAACTTCTTGGTGTAGGTGGTGAGGTTCTTCTCTCCACTGTGAAAAACTTTCTGCCATGTGATCTGGAGAACATCTTTATCCTCAGTGAGCTGACAGCTCAGAGAGGCCTGGTCTCCCACTGCTGCCCAGACAGTCTCCTGTGTCTCTATTACAGCAAAGTGACCTGGAAGGAATAAAGCTTTTAATAATTGTCTGTTCTTTCTAGTTCCTCTCAAACTTTCTCAATAAAATGGGTCAGAATCAGATTAAACCTAAAAAACGTGAGAACTTCAGATCATATTATTGATATTATTAAAATTTCAATTTAAACTCATGTGAATTGAAGAAATATAAAAAAGTAAAATAAAATACAATTCTTTACACTTTTCGGACTAAATGCTATGCCATTTCAAATTAAACCGTAAAATGCTCCCTTATAGATTATCATTATTTTTAATTGTTCATTAATTTCATTCAGTCAAGTAGCGCAAGTCTCGTTTGGCAAAATTTCGCGTTAGTTTGTAAACGAGAACAAATAAATGTCGACATCAAATTACTATGTTGTCGCAATTCAATAAATGTGTTTAACATCAAATCGAAAACTGAAGAAAACCTGAAAACGTCGGAAAGTTTAACTTCTCTGCTTAAAACAAATCAGTTCTCACCGGTTTGAAGGATGACGGTGAATGAAAAGCAGCAGGTTAAAACAGGAGGAAACATTTTGCTTTTCTTAAAATCTTCACTTCCTGTTTTTCTGGTTTATTTCAAACAGGTGAGACAAAAGTCACGTGACAACTTCTGAGCCTATGTAAGGGTGTGACGTATCTCTCCAGATTCACCACTCTGTTTTTGTCCTTTTATTTTCTTTTCAGAAGCAGTTTTGTTTTTAAAGACACACCCAAAGATTCTCTGATTAGAGCGTACAAACAAGATATATAGACTATACATATAATAAATAAAGGAAATGTTGGAAAATAAGCTTAAACTAATCATGCAAAATGCATTCCTTTCCTTTAGGACAACAAAAATGAATAAAAAGAGAAGGCACAGAACAGATCTACATACATCTTGAGGTGATTTTATTTACATAGAATATTTACAGCATGAGGACAATTCAAACTTCTTTATATGAATTAGAATGGAATACAAACACAGGAGCACAGTGTTTAGTTTATCCAACCAAGAGGGACCCATTCATTTTTCAGGCATTTTGAATGATCTACTGGATCTTTAATGATCTTGTCAATCTGTCATCTAAACAGTTTTTTTGCCACTGAAGGAAATCTTGTGAGGTTGTTTCTTGCTGGACTTTTCTTGGTAGAATGTCGCTGTTTAACCTCATTAGTCAGTTTAATTGAAATGGTTTTGTTCCTGTAGAAAAAATGTAGAATATTAAAACAAGTAAATATCAATATAAATCTGATAAGATCCTGCAGAGGTTAGTTTCATTCCCAAAGGAGACCTACCCAGGCAGGAAGCATAACATATTTGATATTATTTAAATAAATAATCATGTTTATGTCTGATGTTCTCATAAAACCAGTATAACAGTATGAAAACCCTCCTGGAGGTGAAACATGCCTTGTGTTGCTGGTAGGATCCACAGCAGGAGGCACAGGGGCAGGACCGGTCCACACATCCTCTGACCCGGTTGGTTTCACACCTGAAACACAGCCAGTGATCTGTTCAGCCACTGTTACAGTGCTAAATTGCACTTGCCCTATATAAAGAAGTATCAATAACATTGCTCAAATAATTTATCTCACCTTCCCCAACTTCTGTAACACAAAACAAACAATTATGTACCACAAAATACTTTTTTTGCTCAAGTGAAAAGTTAAATCTACTCAAGTTCAGAGTAACTGATCAAAACATTTCATATTTAAAAATTGCATCAGATATACCAAAATGCAAACCTAAAGTGGACTTTCTGGTATTTTTAAGATGAAAATTAAAACAATTCATACCAGAATTGCAGAGTAACAAAACTAGGCAAAAAATATTAATCTCCTTTCAATGTAAAATTATGCTACTAGCCAAAACCACAGGTGTGTGTCAGTGATTTTATGTTTAAAACAAGATTGGTCTTCTTTCAGTAAAATTATTTAAAAAATTATTCAAGTTAAAATACTCCTAAAAGTAATTTACCCAAAAAAAGTTACAAATAAATGTAACGGAGCAGATGTAACTAGTTACTATCCCTGTTTAAATCCCGTTAGCGGAACCGTTCATTCTATGATGCTAGCTTGGCTCTAAATATTAGCTTACTGAAACGAACACAAATTACATTTAACCACAAAATTGTCAGGGATAAACAGTCAACTTTCCCCAAATATGTATGCAGCTGTCGACATCAACATCTCTATAACAGAGTGAATAATTTATATTTACCTTTTTGACAGATAAAACGGTCCTCGTTGTTCAACGGCCGTAAAGTCGCTGGACTGTCGTTGGCTCGTCAGAAGAGCTCATCATGATCGATGCGCCATCTGGTGGCGAACTGCTGAAACTACATGCTGCCACCCTCAGTCTCAATATGAGAAATGCAGCTTGATGAAAAATGTGTTTTCTATTTTGCTATTTTTTTTAAAAAAAATTACCCCATGAAACTTACCCCATCAAAGCAGAGAATAGTCGGAAAAAGCAAAAAGTAATTCCTGAACTTTCTGTTATGCTTTCACTGTTCAAATTAAGAGGCAGATGTGTAATTTTTGATGTTAATATCAATGAAGTCGTTACTTTATTTTATGCATTTCTTCTGTGTCAGAACAAAAATCCCATAAGAAAATGAAGCAGCAAAACCACAGAGCACTTACACAGGCTTTGGGAATATCCACTTGCTTATTGTTCTTAAAAAGTTCACAAAATAGCAGAAAACTAATTTAATTGCTTTGGAGCAGCAGATGAAAACCGTCTTCCTCTAGAATATAAAAAATGCATATCTAATCCAGCTGCTGTGTTATTTTTTCATAGTTCAAGCAACTCAAAATCAGTTTTGTTTACAGCAATAACTAGGTAAAGGTTGACATGTTACTCACTCGGCTCATTTAGCACATGCATTTCTCTTGTGTAAAATTGAACACGAGCCACTAATTGACGAAGTAAACAGGTTTCTGTTTGTATTACAAAGATTTATTAAAACATAGAAAAAACAAACTCACTTTGCATCTTAGTATGTTCGTGTGATAATTTACATTTGTAAAATTGTATGACTTTCCATTTAGTTTTAAGGAAAACCATAAACACCCTATTTTAACACAAATGGTCTCTCTCTGTACACATATATATATAAAAACTGACGACATCCACAGCTTGAGGTTGTCAAACTGTTGAGGTCTGACAACCTCAAACTAGTGGGAGAAAATGAGGTAATGATGGTTTTTAGTATCAACATACAGACATACACTAATAACAATGCTTCAACCATCCGTTTCAGCTTCTACTGATATTATTTAAGATAATATCAGTAGAATCAGTATATCAGTTCACTACAGTTTTGTTTTGCTTATGTCACAGTAGCAAAACAAAACTATAGTGAACAATGTTTACCTCTATTGTAACTACACAGCTCCAGTAAGAATGTAGCAAGTTGCAAAAAGAATAAATTGTGGGTTTTTTTCTACGGTGACCGATTTTGCTCCATAATTAATCGACTGCATGCAGGAAATGTGGATGAGCTTCATTGAAGCCAACGGTTAAAGAGGCAACATGGCTGCCGACTGACAGAAACAATCTATAAAGGAGAAACTTTTCAGGAAATGAGAAAACATCTTGCATTAAACATTAAAACACAAGTCAAGAGATCATTATATTACAAAGATTTCTTGGCAGTTAGTTTTTTATGTAGTTTCAAACCCTCAAGTGAACAGCTTTCTACATCAGGTGTTGGTGATGTTGGTGACTGCTGGGAGCTACTTTGTCTGTTAATCAGGGTACCTGTCTTCTTGTTGTCATTCTTCTCAGGTATCTGATACTCTTCAGACCTTAAAAAGAGACCAAAAACAGATTGAGATCAGAAACTTTTACAAATGAACACAAAGAAAGATAAATATGTCATTATTCTGTGAATCAAATGTGATATTAGGGATATAAAAAAACAAGTAAGACTCTTACTGGTTATTTGTAAATGGTTCTGTACGGTTTTTCTTCTTTCTGTGTGATACAAGGAGAATTTAAGAATGAGGAAAAACAAAAATATTGACAAAAACGATGAAGTTGAAAATTGTTACCTGTTCTGATGCGATTTTTTGAACCACAACATGGATAAACACCCAAAAATGCAAAAGAGAAGAACAAATGATCCCATTGCAATAGCTACAAGCAGACCTTGTGGAACACAAAACAAACAATTATTAGATTTTAGCGACATTTCTGAATGAATAAAAATACTCCAACACCTGATTCTGAGCTTACCTACGTCCTTACGATCAGACTCAAAGTCTTCATCCAAACCTGTCCAAAAATCAGAACCACAGAGAGACCATCAGTCTGACCTTTGCAGTGATTACAACATCTAAAACCTATTTTTTGTTACAAATCTTCCATTCGCCGATTGTAGCCACAGCTGCAGTCTCGTGGAGTTGACAACTTATTCAAGGCACAGGAGGTTAATGACTTCTTAGTTATTAAAAAAGTTTCTTACCATCAGATAAATCTGTGAGTCCAGGAACGATGACCAGCAGCTCTCTGAGAGCAGCAGAGTCTAGTGATACTGAACATCCAACCTGTGTGGTATTAAGAGCTGAGAGCAGAGCTGTGATGGTGGAAGTGATGGTACCGTTGGTGTTGATCACTCTGCTGGTGTTGTAGTGAGAGAAGCTGAGGTTCTGATGGAGAACAGTCAGTGTTACAATGGGAACAGGTCGACCTGTGGCTGAACAGGTCACCACCGACCCTGGAGGAGAGTCTGATCTGCTGACATCAATGAAGGGTCCAAGCAGCTCTGTGGAGAGAACAGACATGATGTTACATCATCCAGAGGAGAGTTAACCATCTGCAGACGTTCTGCTGCTCTTCACTCACCACAGAGTTTTAAGCAGGTCCAGCCTATCAGCGCTCCTTCAGGATAGGTGTTGAACAAACATCGGTAGCAGCCTTCATCCTGATGAGTCACCTTCCTGATCACCATGGAGCATCTCTGCACAGACTCATACTGGAAATCCATTTTCCCCTCCAGATCAGAACTCACTCTAGAACCAAACTTCTTGGTGTAGGTGGCGAGGTTCTTCTCTCCACCAGGGCCGACCTTCTGCCAGGTGATCTGGAGAACATCTTTATCCTCAGTGAGCCGACAGCTCAGAGAGGCCTGGTCTCCCACTGCTGCCCAGACAGTCTCCTGTGTTTCTATTACAGCAAAGTGACCTGAAAGAAAAGTTTCCAGAATTAAGGCTCTAAATCAGGGGTGGGCAATTCTGGTCCTTGAGGACCGGTGTCCTATGACTCTAAGACATCTCCCTGGAACAACACAGCTGAATCAAATCACTGAATCACTTCCTAAGTACAGTCAAGTTCTCCAGAGTCCTGCTTATGACCACGTATTTGACTCAGGTGTGTTGAAATGGAGACACATATAAACGTTGCAGGAGGCCTGGAGTTGCAAATCCCTGCAAAAAGTTCTGGCCAATAAAATGGACACTTGTACACATCAGTAACCTAAAGATGAGTTTGCATTTCCTGATGGACTAGAAATATTTATATATCTGCAATTTTAACATTTAACCTCTACTTCCTTATTTTATGCTGTAGTATTAAAATAAAAACGAAACCAAATATTCAAATTATCTAGGGCGTACAAAATGTCAGAGAAAAAAAGAACTACTAAGAAGAAAACAAACATAAAATAATAATAATGACAAAACTTTGATATAATTCGAAAATAAGACAATGCTTAATGAATTCTCCCTCCGAAATAGATGACACAGTAACTCATATGCTGCCATTCTTCCTCGTTTGCGGTCATGAATAATTTCTCTTTTACTTTGATAACTAAGCACAACTTTGTTTGTTTTATAACGAAAAACTCCAACAGAAAACACTGACACTGTGAGGCTTCACCGTAAAAAACGTAAACAGGAAACGCTCTCTACCTGCGTCACTGATGACATAACAGCGTAACGTTTAGTCAAAACAATTTCTGTTCAACTTTTACAATTATAATAATTATTAAAATTTTTTTTTACAATAATTATAAGTAGTAAAGTGGCTCGTTGTCGTTACTACTTCCGGTCACAACACGAATTCAACACCATTCTTGTTTTAGTAAAAATACGGAAGTCTTGATTTATTTATTTTCTTCCCCAAACTTCCTGAGCATCACCTGCACCAATGCTTCAAATATTACCAATAAATTGTTGATAATTTAGTGTTTTGTCGTCGTGTAACTCACTTCGACGTCAAGCATTTCACACATTTCGGGACATTTCGACAAAAAAGTTGACGAAATAAGTCGTTGCATCGAATGAAAAACACAAATTGTTCATTTCTCCTCACCTGCTTGAAGGAAGCTGCAAATTAAAAGGCAGCTGGTGACTGCAGCGCGTTGCATTGTTGTCAGAAGCTTTCTGGCAGAAAGTTTACAGAACCAGAGCTGCTCAATTGCATACGTGTGCGCGTGACGTCATTGCGTCGCCAGGTGTTGAATTAAAAATGAGACAAGAAAAAACGTCAACAGCTGTAACATGGATTTGGCTTAATTGGGTCAATAAATTGAAGCAACAAGCTGATTTTACTGGAAGAGGCAGCCTGCTAACCCTGGAGTAACAAAAACAGATTTGTTGAATAATTCTTTTGTCATATTCTTTTAAATAAAAAAGGACTACATGACACAATATTTGGATCTTATTTCAAACTTTGCATTGCAATTAAGTCAAAAAAGAAAATAATGTTGTACCAAGTTTTTCAAACTTTATATAAAAAGCAAATCAGAAGGTTTTGACTCTCCTTGTTCAATTTTAAAGAAAAGCAGAAAGATATTTGGACAGTTTATTTTAATAACTAAAAATACGTCTTGGAAACCATTTGTTCAGTTTTTGAGTGGCATTTCTTTCAAACTGAATGCATCTTAACACCGAACATTCTTTGTGAACAAAATGATGGAAGGAACGAGCTTCAAAAGCACATATTTTTCCCATAATCTGAAAAGGATTTTATTATTTTTAAGAATATTTCTGACTTGGTTACTGTTCTATATTTGACAAATACAAAAATACAAATACCTCTGAGTTCAAGTTACATCATCAGAAGCACATTCCTGTCTATAAATAACAAAACTGTACTTTTGATCTGGTTGAATGATTGGGAGAAATGAAAAGTGTATTAAAATGTTTCGACCAACCGTGTCGTTCACACTTTGTCTCCTTTTTCACTCCATGGCTTAAAAACTTGAACTCCTCAGGATTTATCTCAAGTCACAAGCTCACAGTATTGAAATGAACTTTGATGTATTCATGTTTTGTACCAGTGAGTCTGACTTATTTGCAAACTTTTAATTTTGTATTTTAAATGCTTACCTGTTTAAATAAACTGATATAAAATTCTATGATATATTGATATAAAATGCCTTATTTATGGCTATGAAACAGTATGACTATAAATGAAAATTGTTTGAGAATACAAAGTGGAAATTAAAACAAAGACAATTCTCCACAAAGGAATTTGTTTTTACTTTAAATTACATAAATATTAAAAAAAAAAAAAAAAATCAACCATGTGTTGAAATTATTAAATCATCCATTGTATCCATCATTAATCTATAGTCAGGTCATGGAGGCGTCGCTCCTTTTGAGGAATCCAAAATCCTCAGACCAGCTGAGAAACTTCGTTCCTCCAGGACGTCCAGCGAACATCTGACCAGGCAGCCTGACTTCACAAGAACTTCTTTTCCCACAGCCTTTGAGCTCAGGTGAGGCTGTTTCATCGCTTCCACCACAAAATAGTCCAAATACGTTTTTTACTTTCAAATTCAGATTTTTCTCTTGGTTCGTCTGATGACGGCTGCTCTTTGTTGCAGTGGCGTCGTCGACATAATGGAGGCTCTACGAGGTCTTCCAGTTTCGTGGGTACCACAAGAGGGTCTGAAACACTGAAAACAACAACAGAGAATATATTATTTTGTGCTATTGTTTGTTTCTTTTGCCATTTCAACCAAAGTGAGTTGAATCTGATGAACACATCAGATGAGAAGAAGACATAATGATGGATTAAATGTTCTAAAACTGAAGGTTACAAGGTTTTATTTCTTTTCAGAAGCAGTTTTGTTTTTAAAGACACACCCAAAGATTCTCTGATTAGAGCGTACAAACAAGATATATAGACTACACATATAAAAAAATACAAAATATTGGAAATGTTGGAAAATAAGCTTAAACTAATCATGCAAAATGCATTCCTTTCCTTTAGGACAACAAACGTCAATAAAAGAAAAGGTAGAGAACAGATCTACATACATCTTGAGGTGATTTTATTTACATAGAATATTTACAGCATGAGGACAATTCAAACTTCTTTATATGAATTAGAATAAAATACAAACACAGGAGCACAGTGTTTAGTTTATCCAACCAAAAGGGATCCATTCATTTTTCAGGCATTTTGAATGATCTACTGGATCTTTAATGATCTTGTCAATCTGTCATTTAAACAGTTTTTTTGCCACTGAAGGAAATCTTGTGAGGTTGTTTCTTGCTGGACTTTTCTTGGTAGAATGTCGCTGTTTAACCTCATTAGTCAGTTTCATTGAAATGGTTTTGTTCCTGTAGAAAAAATGTAGAATATTAAAACAAGTAAATATCAATATAAATCTGATAAGATTAGTTTCATTCCCAAAGGAGACCTGCCCATGCAGGAAGCATAACATAATATGATATTATAAAAGCATCATTTCATTGTTCTCTGCATTGAGAAAAAGCTTTAAAATGTAAAATATGCAACCAAAATATTCAGCTTATATCAATTTACACTGTATATGAGGAATAGAAAGCACCACTATGGAATCACTTCATAAACTGACCAAACGGAGGTGAAATCTTAACCTAATAAAGGTTTTAAGATTGAGAATGAACAAGATGAAACTCAAACAGCAAATGTCTGTTCTCTTGCAAAATGTTCTCACCTGTCTGATGGTTCTGGTCTCAACTGTGTTTTGTTATTCTCATTGTCTCTGTGAACAAAAAAGTCATCAGAATTTAAGAGATTTTAACTTGGCACCGATTAAAAATGAAAGACCTGTATGGTGACCTGTAATGGACATTTTTATGTCTCCGGAAGGCGATGAATGCAACAACGGAACAAGTCAAAGCTATGACAACAATAAATACAAGGATCAAGGGAATTTCTGTGAGAAAAAGAAGAGAAATGTTTGATGGATCAACACAGAAAACAGAAATCAAACTTTTACACAAGAAAACTTACTCAGACCTTGAGACTCGTCAGTCTTGTCAACACGTACACTAGATTGTTTCTGCAGCTCTGTCAAAGAAAGCCAACTCGAGAACCTCAAACTGATCATCAGTCTATAAACAGAGAGTTACAGAAAGTTCCTCACCATCATCAGACGTCTCTGTGAATCCAGGAATGGTGACCAGCAGATCTCTGGAAGCAGCAGAGTCCAGTGATACTGAACATCCAACCTGTGTGTTGCTGAGAGCTGAGAGCAGAGCTGTAGTGGTGGAAGTAACATCAACAGCTTTTACATGGATTTGGCTTAATTGGGTCAACAAATTGAAGCAACAAGCTGAGTTTACTGGAAGAGCCAGCCTGCTAACCCTGGAGTAACAAAAACAGATTTGTTGAATAATTCTGTCATATTCTTTTAAATAAAAAATGACTACATAAAACAATATTTGGATCTTATTATTTCAAACTTTGCATTTCAATTAAGTAAAAAAAAAAAAACGAAAAAAATGTTGCATCAAGTTTTTCAATCTTTATATTAAAAACAAATCAGAAGGTTTTGACTCCACTTGTTTAATTTTAAAGAAAAGCAGAAAGATATTTGGACAGTTTATTTTAATAGCCTAACTGAAAATACGTCTTGGAAACCATTTGTTCAGTTTTTGAGTCGCATTTCTTTCAAACTGAATGCATCTTAACACTGAACATCCTCTCTGTGAACAAAATGATGGCAGTAATGAGCTTTAGAAGCACATGTTTTTCCCCTAATCTGAAAAGGATTTTATTATTTTTAAGAATATTTCTGACTCAGTTACTGTTCTATATTTGACAAATACAAAAAACCTCTGAGTTCAAGTTACATCATCAGAAGCACATTCCTGTCTACAAATAACAAAACTGTACTTTTGACCTGGTTGAATGAATGGGAGAAATGAAAAGTGTATTAAAATGTTTCGACCAACCGTGTCGTTCACAAGGTTCAGTCTTCTTTTTCACTCTGTGGAAAAACTTGAACTCCTCAGGATTTATCTCAAGTCACAAGCTCACAGTATTGAAATGAACTTTGATGTATTCATGGTTTGTACCAGTGAGTTTGACTTTATTGCAAACGTTCAATTTTGTCTTAACAGCTTTTTCAGAATATATTTTAGAGGGACTTGTTGGACTTTGGCTGATTTTTCAATCATTTTCAGTCTGGTAGCCAACAATGACAGCAAACCCCATAGTTCTAGAAATACTGGAAAGAAGAAAAATTGAGATTATTACATTTTAAAGAGAACATCATCACACACACACAGAATGTTATATTATAATATGTGATTTGTGGGAAAAGTAGTTAAGACCAATTACTATTGGGTCGTTCCTTAAACCTTTATGGTTATGTGTTTTTGTCACAGGTGTTGATTTCTGCCTTGCACTATTTTGAACATGAGCATGTTTGTTTCATTTCCATTTTCCAGATATTACAGCAAATGTTTCAAATAAACTGAGCATTTATTCATAACCTGCAATCAGAAAATGTTAATAAATCACTCCTTCATGCCTTCTACCAAAATATTTAATTCCATAATTCAGCAGAATAACTACATACTAATCAAAATAAACTGATATGCAGTTCTATAATATATTAAATTAAGCAAAAGTAAATGTTGTATTTATGGCTATGAAAGAGTACAACTACAAATGAAAACTGTTTGAGAATACAAAGGGGAACAAAAGTTCTCCATAAAGGAAGTTGTTTTTATTTTAAATGAGATAAAATGAAATTTATGATTTAACTAATAAAAAAATCAACCATTTGTTGAAATTATTAAATCATCCATTGCATCCATCATTAGTTCTGGGTTATGTCGTGGAGGCGTCGCTCCTTTTGAGGAATCCAAAATCCTCAGACCAGCTGAGAAACTTCGTTCCTCCAGGACGTCCAGGAAACATCTGACCAGGCAGCCTGACTTCACAAGAACTTCTTTTCCCACAGCCTTTGAGCTCAGGTGAGGCTGTTTCATCGCTTCCACCACAAAATAGTCCAAATACGTTTTTTACTTTCAAATTCAGATTTTTCTCTTGGTTCGTCTGATGACGGCTGCTCTTTGTTGCGGTGGCGTCGTCGACATGATGGAGGCACTACGATGTCTTCCACTTTCGTGGGTACCACAAGAGGGTCTGAAACACTGAAAACAAGAACAGAAAATATATTATTTTGTGCTATTGTTTGTTTCTTTTGCCATTTGTTTTTATGCATTTGAACCAAAGTGAGCTAAATCTGATGAACACATCAGATGAGAAGAAGACATAATGACAGATTAAATGTTCTAAAATTGAAGGTTACAAAAATCTAAAATGCTTGAAATTCAAATAAAATTGAGATAGTAGTAAATGTAAAAGTAGGTTAATATTTGAAAATGTTGCAAACAAGAGAAAGCAGAATAAAGTCTGCTGTAAATGAGGAATAACAATAAAAGCCTTACAGAGAGTCGATATTTGATGCATCTTCACTTTCCCTGTGTGATAAAAATATATTCAGTTGTGATTAAATGGCTATTAAGTGGTTAATCCTGGTTCCATTTAATATGATACCAACCTGATGTTTGTCCTGTTCTGTCCTGTCGTGTCCTCCTGCTCTTCTTTATTCTTATAGCAGTTAAACAGGTATTCTCTGCAAAGTGGTTTTAAAACATTACAGCATGAAAAAAACATGAAATTTTTATTAAATGTCACAACAGCACTAATGTTCTATTGAGTGAAAACATTTAAACTCAAGTTTACCACTGCCAAGTTCTACGAGTTATATTTTATCACTTAAAACAAATAAATGTTATCAGATCTCTTACACATGCTGTTAAATTACAAACAAATTCAGACTAGCAATGTTTTTTATGCAATTACTTTGGCGCCGCTCTATCACAGCATGAATATGGTTCATAGCAACGTTTACGCCAAAGCAGAAAAAATATGGATGGCAATGAGGAATGATTTTAAAAAGGGTCTTACTCCAACATGTTCAATGCATGATCATTCTTCCTGTGTGATACAAATATATTTTAATCACACAAACATTCATCAACTGATGGAGACATTTACTGAGGTGATATAATCTGGAACAGCAGTACCTTTTGTCTGCCATTTTTCTGAGCCACACAAAGATGAAAGCAGCAACACAGACCAAAAGCACCAACACAGCCAACAAAGACAAACCTTTAGAGAAACAGAAACACATGTTGATGTGATCAGTTCAACAACATAAATGTAAAAACTGAAACCTCAGCCTGAACTTACCAACAATAATATTACTTGAACCAGAATCCACATCCAAACCTGGTGAGAAAAGCTCATGGATCAGAATCACAAACAGATCATCAGTCTATAAATGTTAGTCTTTCTCACCATCATCAGATGAATCTGTGAGTCCAGGAACGATGACCAGCAGCTCTCTGACAGCAGCAGAGTCCAGTGATACTGAACATCCAACCTGTGTGGTATTGAGAGCTGACAGCAGAGCTGTGGTGGTGGATGTGATGGTACCGTTGGTGTTGATCACTCTGCTGGTGTTGTAGTGAGAGAAGCTGAGGTTCTGATGGAGAACAGTCAGTGTTACAATGGGAACAGGTCGACCTGTGGCTGAACAGGTCACCACCGACCCTGGAGGAGAATCTGATCTGCTGACATCAATGAAGGGTCCATGCAGCTCTGTGCAGAGAACAGACATGATGTTACATCATCCAGAGGAGAGTTAACCATCTGCAGACGTTCTGCTGCTCTTCACTCACCACAGAGTTTTAAGCAGGTCCAGCCTATCAGCGCTCCATCAGGATAGGTGTTGAACAAACATCGGTAGCAGCCTTCATCCTGATACGTCACCTTCCTGATCACCATGGAGCATTTCTGCAGAGTCTCATACTGAAAATCCATCTTCCCCTCCAGACCTGCACTCACTCTGGAGCCAAACTTCTTGGTGTAGGTGGCGAGGTTCTTCTCTCCACTCTGAAGAACTTTCTGCCAGGTGATCTGGAGAACATTTTTATCCTCAGTGAGCCGACAGCTCAGAGAGGCCTGGTCTCCCACTGCTGCCCAGACAGTCTCCTGTGTTTCTATTACAGCAAAGTGACCTGGAAGGAATAAAGCTTTTAATAAGTGTCTGTTCTTTATAGTTCCTCTCAAACTTTCTCAATAAAATGGGTCATAATCAGATTACTAAACCTCAAAAATGTGGGAACTTCAGATCATATTATTTATATTATTAACAAAGCAATTTCAATTTAAATTAAAGCCATGTGAATTGAAGAAATATAAAAAATAAAATACAATTCTTTCCACTTCTCGGACTAAATGCTATGCCATTTCAAATTAAACCACAAAATGCTCCCTAATAGATTATTATTATAAATTGTTCATTAATTACATTAAGTCAAGTATCGTAAGTCTCGTTTGTTAGTTTGTAAACGAGGAATAATAGACATCAAATTACTGTGTTGAAGCCACTCAATAAATGTGTTCAACATCAAATCCACCCGCTGTAAAAATGACCAAAACTGAAGAAAACCTGAAAAAGTTCAACTTCTCTGCTTAAAACAAATTAGTTCTCACCAGTTTGAAGGATGACAGTGAATAAAAAGCAGCAGGTTAAAACAGGAGGAAACATTTTGCTGTTCTTAAAATCTTCACTTCTTGATTTTCTGCTTTATCTCAAGCAGGGCGGAAACAGACAGGTGTGTCAAGAGTCACGTGACAACTGCTGAGCCTATGTAAATGTGTGACGTAACTCTCCAGGTTCATCACTCTGTTTGTTTTTGTCCTTTTCTTTTCAGAAGCAGTTTTGTTTTGAAAGACACACCCAGAGATTCTCTGATTAGAGCGTGCAAACAAAATATATAGACTATAAATATAAAAAAATACAAAATATAGGAAATGTTTGAATGTAAGCTTTAAGTGAGCATACACAATGCATTCATTTTCTTTAGGACAACAAAAGTCAATAAAAAGAGAAGGTACAGAACAGATCTACATTCAACTTTTATTTCCATAGAATATTTACAGCAAAAAGACAATTCAAAGTTCTTTATATGAATTGAAAGGGAATACAAACACAGGAGCACAGTGTGTAGTTCATCCAACAAATTGATTTCCAAAAGGGATCCATTCAGTTGAACGATCAACTGGATCTTAGATGCTCTTGTCAAAGATCCAGTTTTTTTGCCACTGAAGGAAATCTTGTGAGATTGTTGCTTTCTGGACTTTTCTTGGCAGAATGTCGCTGTTTAACCTCATTCGTCAGTTTCATTGAAGGTGTTTTGTTCCTGTAGAAAAAATGTAGAATATTAAAACAAGTAAATATCAATATAAATCTGATAAGATCCTGCATAAGTTAGTTTCATTCCCAAAGGAGACCTGCCCATGCAGGAAGCATAACATAATATGATATTATAAAAGCATCATTTCATTGTTCTCTGCATTGAGAAAAAGCTTTAAAATGTAAAATATGCAACCAAAATATTCAGATTATATCAATTTATATAATGAATAAAAAGCACCACTGTGGAATCACTTCATAAACTGACCAAACGGAGGTGAAATCTTAATCTTAAAACCTTTATTAGGTTGAAAATGAACAAGATGAAACTCAAACAGCAAATGTTTGTTCTATTACAAAATGTTCTCACCTGTCTGATGGTTCTGGTCTCAACGGTGTTTTGTTATTCTCATCGTCTCTGTGAACAGAAAAGTCATCAGAATTTAAGAGGTTTTTATGTGGCACTGATTAAAAATGAAAGGAAATTACCTGTAATGGACATTTTTATGTCTCCAGAAGGCGATGAATGCAACAGCGAAACAAGTCACAACTATGACAGCAACAACTCCAAGGATCAAGGGGATTTCTGTGAGAAAAAGAATAGAAATGTTTGATGGATCAACACAGAAAACAGAAATCAAACTTTTACACAAGAAAACTTACTCAGACCTTGAGACTCGTCAGTCTTGTCAACACGTACACTAGATTGTTTCTGCAGCTCTGTCAAAGAAAGCCAACTTGAGAACCTCAAACTGATCATCAGTCTATAAACAGAGAGTTACAGAAAGTTCCTCACCATATTCAGACGTCTCTGTGAATCCAGGAACGATGACCAGCAGCTCTCTGACAGCAGCAGAGTCCAGTGATACTGAACATCCAACCTGTGTGTTGCTGAGAGCTGAGAGCAGAGCTGTAGTGGTGGAAGTGATGGTACCGTTGGTGTTGATCACTTTGCTGGTGTTGTAGTGAGAGAAGCTGAGGTTCTGATGGAGAACAGTCAGTGTTACAATGGGAGCAGGTTGACCTGTGGCTGAACAGGTCACCCACCGACCCTGGAGGAGAGTTGATCTGCTGACATCAATGAAGGGTCCATGCAGCTCTGTGGAGAGAACAGACATGATGTTACATCATCCAGAGGAGAGTTAACCATCTGCAGACGTTCTGCTGCTCTTCACTCACCACAGAGTTTTAAGCAGGTCCAGCCTATCAGTGCTCCTTCAGAATAAGAGTTGAACAAACATCGGTAGCAGCCTTCATCCTGACCCGTCACCCTCCTGATCACCATGGAGCAGCTCTGCAGAGACTCATACTGGAAATCCATCTTCTCCTCCAGACCTGCACTCACTCTGGAGCCAAACTTCTTGGTGTAGGTGGCGAGGTTCTTCTCTCCACCAGGAACGACCTTCTGCCAGGTGACCTGGAGGACATCTTTGGTTTTAGAGAGTTGACAGCTCAGAGAGGCCTGGTCTCCCACCGCTGCCATCACGGTCTGCTGGGTTTGGATCACAGCCACCACACCTGCACGAAGGCGATCACGCCGTTATATATTTATAACATATAATAGAAGTTTGTGCAGCATGACTGCAAAAAAAAAGAACAACAAAAAAATGAGAGCAGCTCCAAATACGATGTGTGAGCTGTTTACTTTCATTTCAGCAGGAGCAAAATTCACAAGTTAAATCATCTTTAACAAGCTGTGCGCAGCTGCTGCATTTTAGCAGAAGGCTGTGAAAAAACAAAAATGTTCTAATCTTACCTTCAATAAGGATTCCCAACAAGAGAAACACACAGCGTGACATTTTTTGTGCGCCAGAATTTGAAATTAATTCCGTCATGCGCACAAATGCCGCAGACGTGCGCATGCGCCCTCAATTGACTGCAGAGCCTGAGTGGAATAGACAGCGACCTCTGCTGGCCATTTACCAAACTTAAATAGTTTTTTTATTTTTCCGTTTTAAAATGACAATCCATTGAATATATCAAATAAATTAATGACATTAAAAAAACGAGCAAAATTGGTTTCATTTCAAAGCGCTAAATATAATATGAGAATATTTATTGTTTGTTGAGAAAATGCAAAATTTGTTTGCAGTTCTGTCATATTTAAGATAATACAAACTAAAGTGACTAAGAAAAAAAAAATCATTCTTGTACCAAATCAATCAAAATTTTCAATCAGTCCTTATACATTTTTATTAGTTTTCCTCTATTTCTAATGTGTGATGCAACATGTGTAAAGTCTCAGGTTGTGTCAGTACTGACTCAGAGATTAATAAAGTACATTCATTCATTCATTTACAACAAAACAGCTGAAAAAGAACATAAAAAATAATGCCCTTTTTTTTTACATCTGTTTGAAGATGATACTTTGTTTTTTCTTGCCTGTAATTCCAAGTTTACGTAGCTTGAAATGAACGTAAAAGAAAAGATACAAAAATATTGATTTCTCTGTTTTGTTAAATCTTTATTTCAATATCAAATTTAAAACATTATACTTTCTGGCTTTACATTATGGAGTTACAAAGATCCAAAATATCTAAAGTCCTCATAGTTTCACAGTTTCAACACCAGCAACTTTGACATTTGACTAATTTGTGATGTAGATGCATTAATTACCTTCAGTAAAAAAAAAAATTCTTCTGTATATTTTTTGTAAAAATAAAAAAAAACATTTTAAAACAAAGAAATGGGAGACCCATTATTTTAAAAAAAAGCAGGAAAACAATCAGGCAATACTTGAAGAGGTGCAAGTATGTTTCTTTTGTTTAACGGCATGGTTACAAGAAATGTTTTGTCGCCATCTTTCATCAAATGTGATGGACAAAACAAAAAGCATCACTGAAAACAACACATAATCAGAAAACATTGATGCTCTTCTAAACACTGATTGTTGTTCAATGGAACAGAGACAAACTCGATTATCGGTTTTCATCCAATTAACTTCAGGATTAGCTGCCAATCAGTCTGTGATGGTCTGATCAGATATTGCTGAGTTGCCCAAACAAAAAGGTCAAAATGTCGTGCTCCTGTTGTCATGGCGATGGATATAATCCACTGTTTAGTTTTTGTTTTTCAGGTGATCGTTGTCTGAGGTTGTTGCTCGACGCTGGTGAGACGTTCATCCTTAAAACAAATCACAATATGTTAGTAAGACACTAACAGTGCTGGACATTGGAAACTGATGTTCTTTATATCATGTGAAGGAGGAATAGATCAATCAAATCCTTACTTTTGGTTTTCTGTGGAGTCCTCTGAAGGTTTCTGATTCCTGTGGCTGATTTAACAGGCAGAAAAAGAAATGTTTTTGTGACTTTAGTGAGGAAAAAAACAGAGCAACAAAACCACTGATGGACGTACCTTCTCTGAAATCTTATTCCGAGCAGGATGGCGAAACAAACCACGACTGACATGACTGCAGCAATCAAAGGCAAATCTTTAAAGCAAAAAGAAAAAAACAGATGAGATACATTTCAATGACAGAAACATCTGAAAACTCCATATGTGGGAATCTCGGTATGTACTTACGAAGGGGGTGGCAATACGATCGACAATGTTTGACCAACTCTGACAAATGAGATTAAAACATGTCAAATAGACCAGTCACTGAAAAAAGAATCCAATGAGAGCCTTTCAAACGGTTCCTCACCATCATCAGACGTATCAATGAGTCAGGAACGATGACCAGCAGATCTCTGGGAGCAGCAGAGTCCAGTGATACTGAACATCCAACCTGTGTGTTGCTGAGAGCTGAGAGCAGAGCTGTAGGGTGAGGTGACGGTACCGTTAGTGTTGGTCTCTCTGCAGGTGTTGTTGTCGGAGAAGCTGAGGTTCTGATGGAGAACAGTCAGTGTTACATGGGAACAGGTTGACCTGTGGCTGAACAGGTCACCACCGACCCTGGAGGAGATTCTGATCTGCTGACATTAATGAAGGGTCCATGCAGCTCTGTGGAGAGAACAGAGATCAGGATTAATATCTAGTTGTAGAAGTTAAATCTATGAAACTTTCAGGTTCTCACCATAAACCTTCAGACATGTTGCAGCTGTCAGAGCTCCATCAGGATAGGCATTAAACAGACACAGGTAACATCCTGCATCCTGCTCCGTAACGTTCCTGATAACTATCGAGTTCTTCTGCAGTCAGCTTCTGTAACTGAACTGTATCTTTAAATCCGTCATTCACTGTTCACCAAAATACTTGCTGTAGGAACCAATATTCCTCTCTCTTTTCTCCAAAACCTTCTGCCAGGTGACCTGCTGGACGTCTTTAGTTTCCATCAGCTGACAGCTGAGAGGAGCATCTTCTCCTACTGCTGCCAACACCGTCTGCTGTGTTTGGATCAGAACTGCTAGACCTGCATGAAGGAGATCAGATGTTCTGTATCTGGCTTTTATGACAAAAGTACCGTGCAAAACGATTTAGATGTTTCACTTTGTCATGTCTCAACCACAAACTTCAATATAGAGTTGAATGTTGTAGATATGCAACAGTTGCAGCATGAATGAGCCATTTTGATAGTAAAAGTGGGCAGAAAGGTCCAGAGTCATTAAAGGCCATGTTGTAACTAACTGCTAAAAACGAGTTGACATCACATGTTTCACTTTTATTTGTAATGCAGTCGGTTGCACTTTATTGACCTGTAGGGATAATAAAGTGAAGCAGCTTCAGCAGAAATGCACGCCACACATTTCAGATTTATATTTGAAAAAAAAAAAGAATCTCTTGCATTAAATAAACTTGAGTTTGGGTTTGAAATAGGACAAAATGCAGAGCAGGAAAACCTTTACATGCTCTAACAAATACAAGAAATGATCCCCCGCCAAAACGTTGTTCACTTGTTTGCTGTAATTTTAAAATATTATCAAAATACAGAAGTTAAAAACGTCTTTAATTCACAAAACTGTCCCCAGCTTAAATGTTCTGATCTCACCTTCATTCCAGATTCCCAACAGGAAAAATATAACCGGTGCAGCTGATATGATCTCCATGTCAGCCACAATTTCATATCAATATTAAACACAACGAGACGCTGAAGAAGTGAAGCACGGAACTGAAATGAATTAGAATTAAATTCCAATTTAATATCTGAGCAAACCGCGTAAATTATTTAAGTTTAAAAAGCTTAAATAGTTTCCGCTGGAATTTGAATTACCGCGCCAGCCAAAACTCCGCCATTCTGCTTCTTCTTCTTTTCTATTATGGCGGCTCGCAAGCAACTTTAAGATGCATACCGCCACCTACTGTACACGAGTGTGTAGCAACAGTATTTCACATCAATCAGATTCTATTTTTTAATTTTGTATTTTGGAAATAAATAAATAATGCTTTCCTTAATATGTAAATATCCATTATATTTCCATCATTTCCCAGTACTCCTTTCAAACTCCATTCTTGATCTGCCCTTTCAACTATTCTTCTCAATTTCACATTTTTTACAGTTCAATAATACATGTTCTACATTTTCTATTTCTTTTTTTTTGCTAATTTATTTGCCCTTTCATTGCCTTTTACACTTTCATGTGCTGGCACCCAACAGAACCAAATATCAATGCCACCTCTATATAATCTAAAAAAGCTATTTTGAATTTCAAGTACTCAATCTTTCAATACTTTCTATTACTGACTTGGAATTTGTGCAAATTACTCCTCTGTCTGGACGAACCTCCTCTACCCACTGTAAGCTGATGATAACTGCCACCATTTCTGCTGTGAATATCGATAGTTGATCATATAATCTTTTAGAAATGTCAATTTTAAACTCTGATATATATATTCCTATTCACACATGACCACAGAGTGAATTTTAAAATAAATAAATAAATAAAATCCTAATATTAAATTCCAAGCCCAGGTCATATTACACGATGTTCCCCAATGGACGCTGAGAAAAGGACAAGTTTTTGGTAGATTATTTTTTTATTATTATTTTGTAAATGACGGTAAAGACCTTTGACCTTAGACACCTTGTGTTCCCTGCTCACTTGGTTTTATGCAACATTTTTATTTCAATGTAAAGCTATTAGTCTAGACAGAAAGCAGTTTAAATCAATCTTGGTTAAAAATACGTCTTGATGGTTTGAGTTCATTCTGTCAGTGGCTTGAGATGTTAGCAAATTATATTGAACTTGAGCAATAATATCAAAGATATGGAACCACAGAGGCACAGGCAGATAAAGACTATAACACAACCCTGACGCCAAATCAAACAGTGCTTTTTAATGATCTTACAGGAAATCAGAAAACACACATTAACACAACAATACCTGGAAAAACAAAACCAAATACATTCTGGTTTCCAGTTTAGAGTAAAATACACTCAGAAACCTAAAACGGTTACAACAAGAAGGCTTCTTAATTTTCAATTTCTAAATTAAAAAATATTTTTTACCAATTGATCAAATGATAGATTGTATATGAATGAGGATGAATTATTTGTGTAAAAAATATATAAAAACAGTATAAAACCAAACAATTCTTCAAAAGGAAATAAATAAAACACTGACATCTAAACTATCAAATGAGTCCCTGAAAACAGTATTTATTACTTGGTCAAGAAATTGGTAACGGCCTTTGATTCAATTAACTGGAGTTTAGCTGCCTTATCAATTTGATCAGATATTGATTAATTACTGTTGGCATCAAAAACGTACCTCAACAAATTCATGCTTGTTTGAGAAATACCAGAATGTTGTGTATTATTTCTGACATAAAAAGTATTTTTGTAATGACTCAAAGTAACAATTTTTTGGAAAAACATGTCATGGTGATGGACGGGAATCGCGGATTTGTCTCTGGCTCTCAGGTGTTCGTGGTTTGTCCTCTGAGCTCGACACTGGTGAATTATCTGCAGTTAAAAACAAAATGAACATGTTGTGAGAAATAAATCTGCCTTATAGCGTTCAGGAAATAGAGACTATGCATCACATTAGAAGGGATGTAAAAGATGAAATAAATCTCCATCTGTGTAACAGGAATGAATAAATAAAATCCTTACTTCTGATTGGCTGTGGCATTTTCTGAAGGTTCCATATTCCTGGGAATAATTTTAGTCAGTAAATCAAATCAAACCTGAGACATTAATGATGTGAAACTCAACAACAACAAAACACTTTTTAATTAAAGTACCTGGTCAGAGATATTCTTCTGAATACTAAAACACCAATAGGGATCAGGATCACCAGGATGACAACAACAATCAGAGGCCATCCTTTAGGAAGAAGATGAAATGTGTTTCAACAACAGAACAAAGCAAAAAATGAAGATGTGAGAATCTGAACATGAACTTACTGAAACCTCTGAGATATGATTGGTTATTCAGACCTGGTAAAAGAGATTCAAACATTTACAATCACAAACACATCATTAGTTACTAAATAAAAAACAAAGGAGTCTTAGAAAGTTCCTCACCATCATCAGACGTCTCAGTGAATCCAGGAACGATGACCAGCAGATCTCTGGGAGCAGCAGAGTCCAGTGATACTGAACATCCAACCTGTGTGTTGCTGAGAGCTGAGAGCAGAGCTGTAGTGGTGACTGTGACGGTACCGTTAGTGTTGGTCTCTCTGCAGGTGTTGCTGTCAGAGAAACTGAGGTTCTGATGGAGAACAGTCAGTGTTACCATGGGAACAGGTTGACCTGTGGCTGAACAGGTCACCACCGACCCTGGAGGAGAGTCTGATCTGCTGACATCAATGAAGGGTCCATGCAGCTCTGTGGAGAGAACAGAGATCATGGTCAACATCAAGTTATAGAAATGAACCCTGTAATCCTCCAGCTACATGCTAGCATGTTGGAGTAGCTCTGTGACTTCCGTACCACTATTTGTCACTTTTTAAAAAAACTTTTGTTCCTCCATTTCTGATAGAAAATTTTTATTTAAAAAATAATCTCTCCCTGGTTTTGATTGTTTTGCTGGTTGGAAGCAGTTTTTCTACTACTAATTTCCTTTTGACCACTTGTCATTACTGCCCAACATACCAAGCAATCGGCTTACAACAGGTGTAACTGATATTTATATCTCCTGCATTTTTTAGACACATGGCTTCCAGATAATCTGACTTCACCATCTCTCTACTGGACTTTCTGACTACACGACAAAGATCTAAAATACCACTGCAAAAGCAAAGGTGGTGGATCAGCAGTGCTTATGAACAATATGGTGTCATCCAGTACATGTTCTTCTTCCTCACCTTTAAGCTGCAATGATGTAGATAAGTTGGTAGATGATTTTCAGTCTAAAGTTTCATATATCATTGATTCTATTGCTCCAATTAAAGTAAAGGTTGTGTCTGGTACGAAAAAATCTCCATGGAGAAATGCACAAATAGTTCGTTCTGCAAGACAACTCTGTCGCAGGGCAGAACGAAAATGGCGTAAAACTCAACTTCACGTTCATCATGACATCTATAAAGAAAGACTACGTAACTATCACTTAACACTAAAACATGCAAGGGAGGCTTTCTTTGCAGATGTCATAAACAAAAACATCAACAATGCTCGAACTTTATTTGCAACAGTTGACAGGCTCACAAACCCTCCTGTGACGTTACCACCTGAACTCCAATCTAATGCTGCCTGGAACAAGTTTTTTCAGAGAAAATTCAAAAAAATCAGAGGATTAATCTGCACATCAACAGAAAAAATGACCCATTTTCAACTATTTAATTATAAAACTCTAGAAGAAATTATAAGTCAATGAAGTTCAAGCTCCTGCTGTCTGGATGTCCTTCCCACACATTTCTTTAAGAAAGTCCTGCCTGTTATTGCTACTGATCTGATCCAAATCGTAAACTCATCGCTTACATCAGGTGTTTTTCCCCAGGCCTTGAAAACAGCAGTCATCAAACCACTGTTAAAAAAGAACAACCTGGACAAATCACTATTGCAGAATTACAGGCCAATCTCAAACCTCCCATTCATCAGCAAAGTTATTGAAAAAACTGTGTAAACAATTAAATAGTTTCCTCATGATGACCAACTGCTTTGACACTTTCCAGTCTGGTTTTCGTGCTCACCACAGCACGGAGACTGCCCTCGTAAAAGTATTCAATGACATCCATATAAATACGGACTGTGGCAGAATGCTGGTTCTGTTGGACCTCAGTGCAGCTTATGAGACTGTTGACCATGACATATTACTGAATCGACTGGAGAGTTGGGTCGGACTCTCCAGTTTGGTGCTCGACTGGTTTGAATCTTACATAAAGAGCAGGGATTTCTTTGTTTCAATTGAAAACTTCTCATCAAAGAGGTCAAAGGTCACATGTGGGGTACCCCAAGGTTCAATCTTAGGACCCCTCTTATTTAATATTTATATTCTCCCACTAGCTCAGGTCATAACAGGAAATAATATTAGCTACCACAACTATGTGGATGACACACAGCTCTAAATTACGATGTCACCAAGTGACTCTGAACCCATTCAATCACTGAATAAATGTTTAGAACAGATAAATGTGTGGATGTGCCAAAACTTTCTCCAGCTGAACAAAAACAAAACTGAAGTCATTATTTTTGGACCTAAAGAGGAACGATCTAGAGTTAATGCACAGCTTCAGTTATTACAACTAAAAACTAGCGATCAGGCCCGAAACCTGGGAGTAGTAATGGACTCGGACTTGAACCTCCAGAGCCACATAAAGACAGTAACAAAATCGGCCTTCTATCACCTGAAGAACATCTCCAGGATTAGAGGAATAATGTCTCAGCCAGATCTAGAGAAACTCATTCATGCGTTTGTCTTTAGTCGCATTGATTATTGTAACAGCGTCTTCACAGGTCTGTCCAACAAATCAATCAAACAGCTGCAACTGATCCAGAAGCTGCTGCTCCTGTTCTCACTAGAACCAGGAAAATAGAGCACATAACACCAGTTTTAAAGTCCCTCCACTGGCTCCCTGTAGCTCAAAGAATAGACTTTAATATACTGTTGTTAGTTTACAAATCACTGAATGGTTTAGCACCACAATACATCAAAGATCTGCTGTTGTTGTGTCAACCTTCCCGACCTCTCAGGTCTTCTGGTTCTGGTCTGCTCTGCATCCCCAGAACCAGAACCAAGAGAGGAGAAGCAGCTTTCAGCATCTATGCACCAAAACTTTGGAACAAACTTCCAGACAACTGTAAAACAGCGGAAACCCTGACTGCTTTTAAATCGCAACTAAAAACACACCTGTTTAGAGTTTCATTTGAAATGTAATATGTAACAATGTATTGTCTATTATATGTTGCATGACTTTGTGTTCTTGTGTTTATGATGTAAAGCACTTTGAAATGCCTTGCTGAAATGTGCTATACAAATAAAATTTTATTGATTAATTATAAATACCTCGGTGTTCACTTGGACAACAACTTGGACTGGAGTTGGAACAATAAAGCTACAAGAAGGGACAGAGTGGACTTCACTTCTTAAGGAAGCTCAGATCCTTCAGTGATTGCAGAGATGCTGCATATCGTCTATGAGAGTCCAGCACCCAAAAGGCTCAACAGTCTGATGAAGACGGCTGGTTCTGTTCTGGGGATGATTGTGTTACTCACAGTGACTCAATTCAGTGTTCCACAATGAAACAGTGTCTCTAGTCAGAAGGTTTTCTAGAACTGCTGACTGTCACATTATGACCCTTTCTGCTCACAGTCATGACCTTCTCTTTACAGAAGCCTGAATAATATGAGTTATATTTGATTCCCCTTTGGCCTAAATAATGTATTCTTGAATTTATACTTTCAGGTTCTCACCATAAACCTTCAGACATGTTGCAGCTGTCAGAGCTCCATCAGGATATCCATTAAACAGACACCGGTAGCATCCTGCATCCTGCTCCGTAACGTTCCTGATAACTATCGAGTTCTTCTGCAGTCCAGCTTCTGTAAACTGAACTTTATCTTTAAGTCCATCATTCACTGTTTCACCAAAATACTCGCTGTAGGATCCAATATTCCTCTCTCTTTTCTCCAAGACCTTCTGCCAGGTGACCTGCTGGATGTCTTTAGTTATCATCAGCTGACAGCTGAGAGGAGCATCTTCTCCTACTGCTGCCAACACCGTCTGCTGGGTTTGGATCAGAACTGCTAGACCTGCATGAAGGAGATCAGATGACCTGTATGCTAAAATGCATGCCACACTTTTCAGATTTATATTTGTAAAAAAAAGAAGAAGAAGAAAAAAAAAGTCTCTTGCATTACTTATGCTTGAGTTTGGGTTTAAAATAGGACAAAATGCAGAGCACGAAAACCTTTACATCCGGGGTGTCAAACTCCAGTCCTCGAGGACCTCTGTCCTGCAGTTTTTGGATGTGCCACAGATACAAAACACAGGAATAAAATGGCTTAATTACCTCCTCCTTGTGTAGATCAGTTCTCCAGAGCCTTGCTAATGACCTAATTATTCTATTCAGCTGTGGTGCAGCAGAGGCACATCTAAAAGTTGCAGAACACCGGCACTCGAGGACCGGATGTTAACACCCTGTTTTACATGCTGTAACAAATACAGGAAATGATCTCCTGCTAAACATTGTTCACTTGTTTGCTGTAATTTAAAACATTATCAAAATACAGAAACTAAAAACGACTTTAATTCACAAAACTGTCCCCAGCTGCTGCATTTTAGCATAAAATGTTCTGGTCTCACCTTCATTCCAGATTCCCAACAGGAAAAACACAACCGGTGCAGCTGATATGATCTCCATGGGAATTTCATCTGAATATTAAACACAACGAGAAGCTGAAGGAATGAAGCACGAAACTGAAATAAACTAGAATTTAATTCCGATTCAAAATTTGAGCAAACAGCGCGAACTATTTAACCTGAAACGTTCATCTGGATTTGAACAACTGCACTGCGCCACTACACGACTGTTTACTTTCACTTCCGGTTATGACGTTTATGTCACGGGACCGCAGTCAATTTCAAAATACATAAATAGATAAAATCCTGATATTAAATTCCAAGCCCAGTTCACACTACACAGTTTTTCCCAATGGAGTCTAACAAAAGTAAATGTTTTTGTTAGATTATTTTTATTATTTATTTTTTGTAAATGACGTTTAAGACCACCTTGTGTTCTCTGCTTCCTTGGTTTTATGCAACATTTTTATTTGAATGTAAATCTGCTAGTCTAGACAGAAAGCAGTTTGAATCAATCTTGGTTAAAAATACGTCTTGATGGTTTGAGTTAATTATATTGAAATTCAGCAATAATATCAAAGATATGGAACCACAGAGGCACAGGCAGATAAAGACTATAACACAACCCTGTTGCCAAATCAAACAGTGCTTTTTAATGTTCTTACAGGCAATCAGAAAACACATTAACACAACAATACCTGGAAAAACAAAACCAAATACATTCTGGTTTCCAGTTGTTGAAATAGAATTTCAAAGTAGCACAATAGTACACAAGTTAACGTTTACGTTAAGATAAACTTAGATACAAATCCAAACTAAGACAACTGGTGAATCTCTGAACTTACATAAATTTCTAATCAGAAAGCAGTCTTATACTCCCTAAGGAGCATTTCAGACAGGGAGTGTATTGGCTATCAGGGCAATAAATTCTTTACTCAGGGTTGAATAGTTCAGGCAAACATTAAAAACTATAGAAGTCTGTTACAACATATAATCAAACATATTAATATATTTCTTTAAGCTTTAAAAAGCATGTTTTTAATTAGTTACTTCTTAGATCCAAACTTATAGTCATTATTTAGCATTACATTTTGTGCAAGCTTGGTTAAAAACACCAACTGGTTACTTGTTGAAGCATTTTGAGGCAGAGATAACGCTGCAGCTGAATATCATACATCAGTCTGGACAGAGGCTGGTACGAGAAGAGCTGGGTGTTTCAGTGGGTCTCAGAGGTAATAAAATTAACATTAAGACAGCCCACACAAAGGAAAAAACACACCTCCTAATGCATATATTTAAATAAGGAGAATACACATTCTTATAAAATGGTTTGTTTTACATCAGAAGTCCGAATCTCTTTGTGCTGAGTGAGAGTTTCCCAAAAGATGCATCTTTTGTTTCTTTTTCCCTTTTTTACTCGGTTAATTGTTTCTGTTTTGTCATGTCTTGGACTTTTGATGATCTAGGTGAGATGCTTATTGTAACATTCTTCTTGCACTGATTTTCTCTGGATAAAACTCTGGATATCTGAAGTCTGAAGTCTGACGTCGTATGATTGCTCTTTCTCCCTGCACATATATTGAAACACAGAAATCCAGGACAAGAGGAATAAATTAACGAGCTAAATCAAGTTATTGCTCTTTTTAATTCTTAACACAGTTTAGCATCTTGCTAAACTGAAGTGAAATACACTGAGAAACTTAAAATGGGTACTGATAAAAAGGCTTCTTAATTCTCAAGTTCTAAATTAAAAAATATTTTTACCAACTGATCAAATGAGAGATTTTTTTTTTTACGAATAAAAATATTCATGTAAAAAAAGATGTATAAAAACAGTAAAAAAACAATATAAAACCAAACAATTCCTGAAAAGGAAATAAATAAAAGACTAACATCTAAACAATCAAATTAGTCCCTGAAAACAATATTTATTACTTGGTCAAGAACTTGGTAACGGGCTTTCATTCAATTAACTTGAGTTTAGCTGCCTTATCAATTTGATCAGATATTGATTAATTATTGTTGGCATCAAAAACATACCTGAACACATTCATGCATGTTTGAGAAATGTTGTGTATTATTTCTGACATAAAAAGTATTTTTGTAATAACTCAAAGTAACAATTTTTTGATCACATCATGTCTTTGGAAAAACATGTCATGGTGATGGACGGGACTCGCTGAATTGTCTCTGGCTCTCAGGTGTTCGTGGTTTGTCCTCTGAGCTCGACACTGGTGAGTTGTCTGCACTTAAAAACAAAATGAACATGTTGGTGAGAAATAAATCTGCCTTATAGCGTTCAGGAAATAGAGAGTATGCATCACATTAGAAGGGATGTAAAAGATGAGATAAATCTCCATCTGTGTAACAGGAATGAATAAATAAATAAAATCCTTACTTCTGATTGTTTGTGGTGTTTTCTGAAGGTTCCATATTCCTGGGAATAATTTTAGTCAGTAAATCAAATCAAACCTGAGACATTAATGATGTGAAACGCCGTTATATATTTATAACATATAATAGAAGTCTGTGCAGCACGACTGCAAAAAAAAAAAAAAAAAAAATGAGAGCAGCTCCAAATACGATGTGTGAGCTTTTTACTTTCATTTCAGCAGGAGCAAACTTCAAAAGTTAAATCATCTTTAACAAGCTGTGCGCAGCTGCTGCATTTTAGCAGGAGGCTGTGAAAAACAAAAAATGTTCTAATCTTACCTTCAATAAGGATTCCCAACAAGAGAAACACACAGCGTGACATTTTTTGTGCGCCAGAATTTCAAATTAATTCGGTCATGCGCACAAATGCCGCAGCCGTGCGCATGCGCCCTCCATTGACTCTTTTTTTTTCTTGGACGACATAAAAGCTGCAGAGCCTGAGTGGAATAGACAGCGACCTCTGCTGGCCATTTACCAAACTTAAATAGTTCTGTTTTATTTTTCCGTTTTAAAATGACAATCCATTGAAATACATCAAATGAATTAAAAAGACATTAAAAAAACGAGCAAAATTGGTTTTCATTTCAAAGCGCTAAATATAATATGAGAATATTTTATTGTTTGTTGAGAAAATGCAAAATTTGTTTGCAGTTCTGTCATATTTAAGATAATACAAACTAAAGTGACTAAGAAAAAAAAAATCATTCTTGTATCAAATCAATCAAAATTTTCAATCAGTCCTTATACATTTTTATTAATTTTCCTCTATTTCTAATGTGTGATGCAACATGTGTAAAGGCTCAGGTTGTGTCAGTACTGACTCCGAGATTAATAAAGTACATTCATTCATTCATTTACAATAAAACAGCTGAAAAAGAACATAAAAAATAATGCACTTTATTTTACATCTGTTTGAAGATGATACTTTGTTTTTCTTTGCCTGTAATTCCAAGTTTACGTAGCTTGAAATGAACGTAAAAGAAAAGATACAAAAATATTGATTTCTCTGTTTTGTTAAATCTTTATTTCAATATCTTTATTAAAACATTCTACTTTCTGGCTTTTCATTAATGAGTTACAAAGATCCAAAATATCTAAAGTCCTCATAGTTTCACAGTTTCAACACCAGCAACTTTGACATTTGACTAATTTGTGATGTAGATGCATTAATTACCTTCAGTAAAAAAAAAAATTCTTCTGTATATTTTTTGTAAAAATAAAAAAACATTTCAAAACAAAGAAATGGGAGACCATTATTTAAAAAAAGCAGGAAAACAATCAGGCAATACTTGAAGAGGTGCAAGTATGTTTCTTTTGTTTAACGGCATGGTTACAAGAAATGTTTTGTCGCCATCTTTGATCAAATTTGATGGACAAAACAAACAAAAAAAGCATCACTGAAAACAACACATAATCAGAAAACATTTGATGCTCTTCTAAACACTGATTGTTGTTCAATGGAACAGAGACAAAAACTCGATTATCGGTTTTCATCCAATTAACTTCAGGATTAGCTGCCAAATCAGTCTGATCGGTCTGATCAGATATTGCTGAGTTACCCAAACAAAAAGGTCAAAATGTCGTGCTCCTGTTGTCATGGCGATGGATATAATCCACCGTTTAATTTTTGTTTTTCAGGTGATCGTTGTCTGAGGTTGTTGCTCGACGCTGGTGAGACGTTCATCCTTAAAACAAATCACAATATGTTAGTAAGACACTAACAGTGCTGGACATTGGAAACTGATGTTCTTTATATCATGTGAAGGAGGAATAGATCAATCAAATCCTTACTTTTGGTTTTCTGTGGAGTCCTCTGAAGGTTTCTTATTCCTGTGGCTGATTTAACAGGCAGAAAAGAAATGTTTTTGTGACTTTAGTGAGGAAAAAAACAGAGCAACAAAACCACTGATGGACGTACCTTCTCTGAAATCTTATTCCGAGCAGGATGGCGAAACAAACCACGACTGACATGACTGCAGCAATCAAAGGCAAATCTTTAAAGCAAAAGAAAAAAACAGATGAGATACATTTCAATGACAGAAACATCTGAAAACTCCATATGTGGGAATCTCGGCATGTACTTACGAAGGGTGTGGCAATACGATCGACAATGTTTGACCAACCCTGACAAATGAGATTAAAACATGTCAAATAGACCAGTCACTGAAAAAGAATCCAATGAGAGCCTTTCAAACGGTTCCTCACCATCATCAGACGTATCAATGAGTCCAGGAACGATGACCAGCAGATCTCTGGGAGCAGCAGAGTCCAGTGATACTGAACATCCAACCTGTGTGTTGCTGAGAGCTGAGAGCAGAGCTGTAGTGGTGACGGTGACGGTACCGTTAGTGTTGGTCTCTCTGCAGGTGTTGTTGTCGGAGAAACTGAGGTTCTGATGGAGAACAGTCAGTGTTACCATGGGAACAGGTTGACCTGTGGCTGAACAGGTCACCACCAACCCTGGAGGAGATTCTGATCTGCTGACATCAATGAAGGGTCCATGCAGCTCTGTGGAGAGAACAGAGATCAGGATTAATATCTAGTTATAGAAGTTAAATCTATGATACTTTCAGGTTCTCACCATAAACCTTCAGACATGTTGCAGCTGTCAGAGCTCCATCAGGATATCCATTAAACAGACACAGGTAGCATCCTGCATCCTGTTCCGTAACATTCCTGATAACTATCGAGTTCTTCTGCAGTCCAGCTTCTGTAAACTGAACTTTATCTTTAAATCCGTCATTCACTGTTTCACCAAAATACTCGCTGTAGGATCCAATATTCCTCTCTGTTTTCTCCAAGACCTTCTGCCAGGTGACCTGCTGGACGTCTTTAGTTATCATCAGCTGACAGCTGAGAGGAGCATCTTCTCCTACTGCTGCCAACACCGTCTGCTGGGTTTGGATCAGAACTGCTAGACCTGTATGAAGGAGATCAGATGTTCTGTATCTGGCTTTTACGAAAAAAGTACCGTGCAAAACGATTTAGATGTTTCACTTTGTCATGTCTCAACCACAAACTTCAATATAGAGTTGAATGTTGTAGATATGCAACAGTTGCAGCATGAATGAGCCATTTTGATAGTCAAAGTGGGCAGAAAGGTCCAGTAGTCATTAAAGGCCATGTTGTAACTAACTGCTAAAAACGAGTTGACATCACATGTTTGACTTTTATTTTGTAATGCAGTCGGTTGCACTTTATGTTACTGTAGAGATAATAAAGTGAAGCAGCTTCAGCAGAAATGCACGCCACACTTTTCAGATTTATATTTGCAAAAAAAAGAATCTCTTGCATTAAATAAACTTGAGTTTGGGTTTGAAATAGGACAAAATGCAGAGCACGAAAACCTTTACATGCTGTAACAAATACAAGAAATTATCCCCCGCCAAAACGTTGTTCACTTGTTTGCTGTAATTTTAAAATATTATCAAAATACAGAAGTTAAAAACGTCTTTAATTCACAAAACTGTCCCCAGTTTAAATGCTCTGATCTCACCTTCATTCCAGATTCCCAACAGGAAAAACACAACCGGTGCAGCTGATATGATCTCCATGTGAATTTCATTTGAATATTAAACACAATTATAATTTAATTCTGATTCAAAAACTGAGCAAACAGCGCGAACTATTTCGGTTAAACGTTCATCTGGATTTGAATGTCTGTGCCGCCAAAAACTGTTTACTTTCACTTCCGGTTATGACGTTTACGTCACGTGACCACAGAGTCAATTTAAAAATACATAAATAGATAAAATCCTAATATTAAATTCCGAGCCCAGTTCACACCACACAGTTTTCCCCAATGGACTCTAAGAAAAGGAAATGTTTTTGTTAGATTATTTTCATTATTTATTTTTTGTAAATGACGGTTAAGACCTTTGACCTTGTGTTCTCTGTAAATCTGCTAGTCTAGACAGAAAGCAGACTGAATCAATCTTGGTTAAAAATACGTCTTGATGGTTTGAGTTAATTATATTGAAATTCAGCAATAATATCAAAGATATGGAACCACAGAGGCACAGGCAGATAAAGACTATAACACAACCCTGACGCCAAATCAAACAGTGCTTTTTAATGAGCTTACAGGAAATCAGAAAACACACATTAACACAACAATACCTGGTAAAACAAAACCAAATACATTCTGGTTTCAAGTTTAGAGTAAAATACAATCAGAAACCTAAAACGGTTACAACAAGAAGGCTTCTTAATTTTCAATTTCTAAATTAAAAATTATTTTTACCAATTGATCAAATGAGGCTTTTTTTTACGAATCAAAATATTCATGTAAAAAAAGATGTATAAAAACAGTAAAAAAACAATATAAAACCAAACAATTCCTGAAAAGGGAATTGCATCTAACATCTAACATCTAAACAATCAAATTAGTCCCTGTAAACAGTATTTATTACTTGGTCAAGAAATTGGTAACGGGCTTTGATTCAATTAGCTTGAGTTTAGCTGCCTTATCAATTTGATCAGATATTGATTAATTACTGTTGGCATCAAAAACGTACCTCAACAAATTCATACTTGTTTGAGAAATAACAGAATATTGTGTATTATTTCTGACATGAAAAGTATTTTTGTAATTATTCAAGGTAACAATTTTTTGGAAAAACATGTCATGGTGATGGACGGGAATCGCTGATTTGTCTCTGGCTCTCAGGTGTTCGTGGTTTGTCCTCTGAGCTCGACACTGGTGAATTATTTGCACTTAAAAACAAAATGAACATGTGAGAAATAAATCTGCTTTATAGCGTTCAGGAAATAGAGAGTATGCATCACATTAGAAGGAATATAAAGATGAGATAAATCTCCATCTGTGTAACAGGAATGAATAAATAAAATCCTTACTTCTGATTGGCTGTGGCATTTTCTGAAGGTTCCATATTCCTGGGAATAATTTTAGTCAGTAAATCAAAAATCAAACCTGAGACATTAATGATGTGAAACTCAACAACAAAACAAAAACTTTAATTAAAGTACCTGGTTAGAGATATTCTTCTGAATACTAAAACACCAATACAGATCAGGATCACCAGGACAACAACAACAATCAGAGGCCATCCTTTAGGAAGAAGATGAAATGTGTTTCAACAACAGAACAAAGCCAAAAATGAAGATGTGAGAATCTGAACATGAACTTACTGAAACCTCTGAGATAAGACTCTGATTGGTTATTCAGACCTGGTAAAAGAGATTCAAACATTTACAATCAAAAATACATCATTAGTGACTAAATAAAAAACAAAGGAGTCTTAGAAAGTTCCTCACCATCATCAGACGTCTCAGTGAATCCAGGAACGGTGACCAGCAGATCTCTGACAGCAGCAGAGTCCAGTGATACTGAACATCCAACCTGTGTGTTGCTGAGAGCTGAGAGCAGAGCTGTAGTGGTGACGGTGACGGTACCGTTAGTGTTGGTCTCTCTGCAGGTGTTGCTGTCAGAGAAACTGAAGTTCTGATGGAGAACAGTCAGTGTTAACATGGGAACAGGTTGACCTGTGGCTGAACAGGTGACCTCTGACCCTGGAGGAGAGTCTGATCTGCTGACATTAATGAAGGGTCCATGCAGCTCTGTGGAGAGAACAGAGATCTTGGTGACATCAAGTTATAGAAATGAACCTTATAATCCTCCAGCTACATGCTAGCATGTTGGAGTAGCTCTGTGACTTCCGTACCATTATTTGTCACTTTTTAAAAAAACTTTTGTTCCTCAATTTCTGATAGAAAAATTTCATTTTTCAAAAATAATCTCACCCTGTTTTTGATTGTTTTGCTGGTTGGAAGCAGTTTTTCTACTACTGATTTCCTTTTGACCATTTGTCATTACTGCCCAACATACCAAGCAATCGGCTTACAACAGGTGTGACTGTTATTTATATCTCCTGCATTTTTTAGACACATGGCTTCCAGATAATCTGACTTCACCATCTCTCTACTGGACTTTCTGACTACACGACAAAGATCTAAAATACCACTGCAAAAGCAAAGGAGGTGGATCAGCAGTGCTTATGAACAATATATGGTGTCATCCAGTACATGTTGCTGTGAAGTGTCGTTTCCATGTTTGAAGTAAGTTTAGTTTCCATTATTATTTATCTAAAGAGTTCACCAGTGTTATTTTCAGAACTGCTCACATTCCAACCTCAGCTGCTATTGACGATGCGCAGTTTCATCAGTGCAGTTGTTACAAAGCAACAGATGTGACACCGCAAAGGCAAAATTTGTGAACTTGAGTCACGCCTCAATATACATTTAAACAACTTGCAGCTGCTCTGTCAGCTGCAAATGGACAGCTGTCAAGGCGTTGGCTTTTTAAAAAAATTTTTATGTAAATGTCAGAGATGCACACGTCTTTGAAGCAAGACCCTCTCTTGACAAATCCAAAAATATTAGAGATGTGAGGTCAGGCATGAAGACGATCACAAGTTTCAAGCCAAAGCAGAATTTGACAGATGAAAGTCTGAATTCTCCTGTCCCAAGCCAAACAGACGTCCTACCTTCCTTTCGTTTGACAGTTTTTCTGTCCTTCAAGATGTGGAGGTGGTTGGGGATTATAAATACCTCAGTGTTCGGTGGGACAACAACTTGGACTGGAGTTGGAAAAATAAAACTACAAGAAGGGACAGAGTGGACTTCACTTCTTAAGGAAGCTCAGATCCTTCAGTGATTGCAGAGATGCTGCATATCGTCTATGAGAGTCCAGCACCCAAAAGGCTCAACAGTCTGATGAAGACGGCTGGTTCTGTTCTGGGGATGATTGTGTTACTCACAGTGACTCAATTCAGTGTTGCACAATGAAACAGTGTCTCTAGTCAGAAGGTTTTCTAGAACTGCTGACTGTCACATATGACTCTTTCATGAGCTTCTCTTTATAGAAGCCTGAATAATATGAGTTATATTTGATTCCCCTTTGGCCTAAATAATGTATTCTTGAATTTATACTTTCAGGTTCTCACCATAAACCTTCAGACATGTTGCAGCTGTCAGAGCTCCATCAGGATATGCATTAAACAGACACAGGTAACATCCTGCATCCTGCTCCGTAACATTCCTGATAACTATCGAGTTCTTCTGCAGTCCAGCTTCTGCAAAATGAACTTTATCTTTAAATCCGTCATTCACTGTTACACCAAAATACTCGCTGTAGGAACCAATATTCCTCTCTGTTTCTTCAAGACCTTCTGCCAGGTGACCTGCTGGACGTCTTTAGTTATCATCAGATGACAGCTGAGAGGAGCATCTTCTCCTACTGCTGCCAACACCGTCTGCTGGGTTTGGATCAGAACTGCTAGACCTGCAGGACATAATCAAAGGAAATGGATCAGGATATCTTTATTTATATCATGTATCATTCCATAAGAGAGCTTTGATTTATTCTCTGTATGTTCTTAGGATGGAAAATTACAAGGACTGAGAAACAACCAAGTGTGATGCAACTTAATATCAACAAGGAAACCAAATCAGTTTCACTTCTTTTTTTTCTCTGGTGGCCCCAAGTAAAACGTTACGATGTGGAAATTAGTTTCTCAAAATACAGACATGGAAATTTTATTGAAGGGCTGCCCGCAAACAGATTTGTAGTAATCTATTTACATATACTTGTTATTAGGACTTAATAAAATGATCTGGTCTCTATCAGGTTCTCTAATGTACAAAGTCAGACCAAATTTCCCCAATGTCATTTATTAACCATGGATATTAACTATTGCTACTTCCATTGGATTTTTAGCAGTGAAGTCACTGTTGATAAAATGATTATAATTTTGAGAGAGCATTTTTATAAAAACAAGAACTTGGAACATTTTTGTCTGCAGCAACAACATCTAGACCAACACCTGGTCACAATACTATGGTGGAAACTAAAAGAGAAATCTGCCTGAACACGTCTGGGAAAGTCAATGAACTAAAGCCTTGTTATTAAAAACAACATTCCTCACCAACTATCATATAACAAAGAAGAAGAACTGAGTTACTGCAGCTTAATGTGCTTCTAGAAGGTGTAAAATATATTTTTACTCATTTCTTTAATGCATTATAGTGAGAAATCTGTTGTATTTTCCTGCAGATGACATTTGATTGCAATACATTTTGTTCTCAATAATGCATAAAAGCCAATTCAGGTCTTTTTGGTAACAGTTGCAAAATGTAACCTGAGGAGACACAGTCTCTACAGACACCTGCACAATGTGATCAGTGTTAATTATGTCACAACTCAAAGCTGTCTTGTTTTCTCACAGTTAATCTTGATGAAGTTAAGCAACATCTGATCTATGACCTTCTTTGTCTGTTCCTTATTAAGCAATTTTATTGTTCAACAACTCTAGTGACTGTCCAAAAACTTAAGGCAACATCATCCCTAAGATGTGAAACACATACAAAATTAATGCATGATCTTTTCAGAGGCTTACTGCAAGAAATGTTAAATGTGTGGATGTGCCAAAACTTTCTCCAGCTGAACAGAAACAAAACTGAAGTCATTATTTTTGGACCTAAAGAGAAACGATCTAAAGTCAATGCACAGCTTCAATTACAACTAAAAACTAGCGATCAGGCCCGAAACCTGGGGGTAGTGATGGACTCTGACCTGAACCTTCAGAGCCACATAAAGACAATTACAAAGTCGGCCTTCTATCACCTGAAGAACATCTCCAGGATTAGAGGAATAATGTCTCAGCCAGATCTAGAGAAACTCATTCATGCGTTTATCTTTAGTCGCATTGATTATTGTAACAGCATCTTCACAGGTCTGTCCAACAAATCAATCAAACAGCTGCAGTTGATCCAGAAGCTGCTGCTCGCATTCTCACTAGAACCAGGAAGATAGAGACATAACACCAGTTTTAAAGTCCCTCCACTGGCTCCCTGTAGCTCAAAGAATAGATTTTAAAATACTGTTGTTAGTTTATAAATCACTGAACGGTTTAGCACCACAATACATCAAAGATCTGCTGTTGTTGTATCAACCTTCCAGACCTCTCAGGTCTTCTGGTGCTATACAAATAAAATCTGATTGATTGATTGATTGATTTGATTGAAGACATAAATGTTCTCAAGATCTGAGTCCTAAAACCAAAGTCTAAGTCACTTCTGAGTCTTTTATTTTGTGTGATTCAAGTTAAAATGCAGCTTCATTTGTTTCCGTTGGAACCTCTGTTATGATTAAAACATGTATTTCTGGATCTATTGTTAGTGTCGACATCCCAGTTCCTCCTGTGTGGTTTGGCAGTTGATGTTCTCTTCACCTCTATACGTTAGTAAAATACAGACACACCTAACCAGTAAATCTATAACTGAACAGTGAACATGTGGCGTTCTCTATTGTGTATTTCTCTGCTGTAAATGTGATTAAAACATTGTTTTTCTCAACATCTTCTAAACCTAACTTCTATCCACCGAAGACAAACTAAACCAAGCAACATTATTATTCAATAGTAATAAACAGAAGTAGAGAAAAACCAAACTAAGGTACAAGAAACAAATTCCCTAATCAAGATGTTTTTGTTTTTGTAAATATTAAACATTGGAAACTAAGACCCACCATTAGTTACTGTAATATTTTACAGTAACTAAATACTGTTCATCTTTATAGATAAAGATCAGCTTTATCTATAAAGATAAACTTTATAGATAAACTACATCTCAGCACATGGGAATTGAAGCCAGACTTTACATCAAATATTATTCAACAGGTAAAAAGTCTGCAGCAGTAAAACTAGTGGAAGTACATTTATTTAAAAAATTAATGCCATTGTAGGTAAAAGTTTTTTGTTTTTTTCCCCCCGGTTTAATGAGTGTAGTAAAAAAGCAGCTTGAAGGAGGCTTGGCTCAGTGCCATCATTGTTACAACTGAAACTAAGAACGTTCATTCAGATCGGATCGCATTTATTTATGAACAAATGAGAAAACAATCAGAACAAGCAAAAGTCACTTCGTGCACAAAAAGCTTGAGCAGTGTTTGTTTCTCTCACCTTTCTGAAATGATCCTCCGAGAGTAAAAAGACACAAAATAAAACACATTCCGTCCATGAGGCATCGCAACCTGGTGATGGAGAATTGAAAGGGGAGAAATGAGACGCTTCACAACCCACACTGTGGGGTGTGAGGTGACGACAATAGCGCCCCCCTGTGGCTGGAGCGTGCATCGCTCTAAACTCTCGCATACTGACCGAAGAGGAAACGTTTAAATATATTCGTAACATCATCACGTTTCTTAATCTTTAAGGCCTTTTAACACTATAATAACTTAAATCATCACAAACCAGATGCTCATTATGTAGAACATGTTTTATCATCCTTAACTGTCTTGACTATTAATGTTTTTTGGGGGTGATTTTAGTTTGAAAAAACTAACTTGCTTTCTATTGTTTTTTTTTGTTTGTTTTTTTACATTTTATCCATTTATTTCCACCTTCCACATTTTAAAGTGAGTGAATAATGACATCATAATGATATTGTTAGGATTGCTCCAAAGTGGCTCCATGTTGATCCAGGAGGAGAGCATGCTGCACCCAGAGACTCCAGGGAATCTGGTAACCTTTGGTAATAAACAGATGTTTAAGATGGAGAGTTGATTCTTACACAAGAAGCAATTGGCTGGTTAGAAAGTGGTTGCAGCTGTGACTCAATACAAGGAGCTGAAGTTGAGATGAAAAAAATGACTGATATACATTAAAGCAAACAAGAGATATGAGAAATAATTACGATTAGAACTAAAATGGTGACTAGAGAACAAAAAATGTGTAAGAAAAACAACTAAACAGAAAATACAAGTTTCCAAACTAAAACAAGAACTAAGAACTACAGAGAAAAAGACTGGAAAGATCTGGAGATGAATATGCAGAAGAAACTGGAAAAAAAACACAATAAAATGAACATTTTAAAAATATTTTTAATGCTCCATCTTCACGAGTAATAGTCACTGAAGCTTACAGACAGGGGACATCAGTAGTTTCAACTGATGAAAAATGTAAATTAGAGACTGAAAGTAAATTCAAACTTTTCAGTTTTTTCTCCATAGAGTAACTGAATGAAGACAGTATGCAAAAAAATGTTTAATAATGATAATAACAAAAAAAAACATTATTTAATTTGTACATAGAATCTTCATTATTTTAAGTCATCCATCATATTTCCTTCTTTTGTCTCACTCATGTTCTTCCCCCATATAAATAATAACAATGACATTCATTACTTTAGCTGTAACTTGCTGTTTTCCTTCATTTCTGCTTATAATATTGGAAATGTTTGTCAGATTTGTAAAAGGTAACATCCATCCTTCATAACATTCTGAAATCAAAGTGTGTTTTCTACATTAATATTTGAACCTCCACATATAGATGAACATGTGCATATTTTAAATCCAGAAGAATCTATACATAACATCGCATAGATTGAGATTATTGTTTATTGTTTTTTGCATGTATATTCTAACATCTATTGTCTGGCTTCACATAAAGAAGTGATTATCTTAGCTGTATTTTTTGTAAGAGTCAAATAGCAACACATTTATGTCGCCATCATAAAAAACAAAAAATAAATAAAAATGCCTCTTTTCCCTGAATATTAAACTGTCTTTTGCTCCAGTTTGGTTTTGTTTCATCTACTGTTATGTAAGTTACTTGTTCCATTTCTGGTTATATCCTCACAAAAATTTTCACAGACCTTTTGCTTGTTGAAACTAACTTTCTCCATTACTCCTTTGGGTAAACATTGGTAAACTTGCTCAATGGCACTCACTAATGCTCACTTTCACAAACACAGATTAAAAGGCAAGTTGGAAACCGAAATCAAACCCACAACGATCTGATTGAGGGAGAAAACATCAACCCACAAAATAATAAAAATCTAAACACAATCAGTACTAAAATCCAAACACAATCAGTACTAGAAAAAGGAATTATTCAAACATAAAATTGATAAAGACAGACAAATAAATATTTCCTCACATTCGTGCTCTTCTTCCAGAAGCAACAAAAACTCAACATCTTGTTAATGCAAGAATTAAAATCTGCTAACAGATATAAACGCAAAACAAATATCTGTTTTCCCTCAAGGTAAAAAAAACAACAGCTGTTTGATAAAAGGAGAAAGTGAAAAACTTATGCTGAACACTAAAGCGCTAATGTGCTAATGCTACAATCTAATAATACAGTTGCTGCTGAATACATTTCATTTGTCTTTCTTAACTAAAAAGATCTCTGTCACTTTAAAAGAGTTGTGTCATTATCAAACATAATAATGAGTATTTTCTTAGTATCAATATCTAGTTTGACATTTTAATTTTATCCGATTTGATCAGAATTGTAAAATCTACTAATTTGAGCTCTATATCATGTTGTAATGTGGTTCCATCTTTAAAAATCACACCTGCAGCCTTGCATTGACACATTGATGCATGTCTGACAAATTCTGGAGTCTCCAGTGGCAACCAGTAAGTTATAGATCATTTCTGATAAGAACAATACATTTGTAAAAACTAAAGATTATTGATCAGCTTTGAAATGATACTATGTGCATGAAATATGTATAATGTTTCTTATACATCTTTGGATGAAAGTCCTCTTAATCAGACATCCAAATGAGGTCATTCTGTGGTCATGGTAATGGACGGGACTCGCTCTTTTGTCTCTGGCTCTCAGATGTTTGTAGTTTGATGTGATGTAATTTTAAAAATAAAATGAACATGTTGATAAGAAATTAATCTGCCTTATAATGCTTAGGAAATATAGAGTATATACCATTATTTAAGGGATGTAAAAGATTAGATAAATCTTCATGGTAATGGACGGGACTCGCTCTTTTGTCTCTGGCTCTCAGATGTTCGTAGTCTGATGTCTGAGCTCGACACTGGTGAGTTATCTGCACTGAAAAACAAAATGAACATGTGAGAAATAAATCTGCCTCATAGTGTTCAGGAACTAGAGATTATGCATCACATTAGAAGGGATGTAAAAGATGAGATAAATCTCCATCTGTGTAACAGGAATGAATAAATAAAATCCTTACTTCTGATTGGCTGTGGCGTTTTCTGAAGGTTCCATGTACCTGGGAATAATTTTAGTCAGTAAATCAAATCAAACCTGAGACATTAATGATGTGAAACTCAACAACAACAAAAACACTTTTTAATTAAAGTACCTCATCTCAGATATTCTTCTGAATACTAAACACCAATAGGGATCAGGATCACCAGGAAAACAACAATCAGAGGCCATCCTTTAGGAAGAAGATGAAATGTGTTTCAACAACAGAACAAAGCCAAAAATGAAGATGTGAGAATCTGAACATGAACTTACTGAAACCTCTGAGATAAGACTCTGATTGGTTATTCAGACCTGGTAAAAGAGATTCAAACATTTACGATCATAAATACATCATTAGTTACTAAATAAAAAACAAGGAGTCTTAGAAAGTTCCTCACCATCATCAGACGTCTCAGTGAATCCAGGAACGGTGACCAGCAGATCTCTGACAGCAGCAGAGTCCAGTGATACTGAACATCCAACCTGTGTGTTGCTGAGAGCTGAGAGCAGAGCTGTAGTGGTGACGGTGACGGTACCGTTAGTGTTGGTCTCTCTGCAGGTGTTGCTGTCGGAGAAGCTGAGGTTCTGATGGAGAACAGTCAGTGTTAACATGGGAACAGGTTGACCTGTGGCTGAACAGGTGACCTCTGACCCTGGAGGAGATTCTGATCTGCTGACATTAATGAAGGGTCCATGCAGCTCTGTGGAGAGAACAGAGATCAGGATTAATATCTAGTTGTAGAAGTTAAATCTATGATACTTTCAGGTTCTCACCATAAACCTTCAGACATGTTCCAGCTGTCAGAGCTCCATCAGGATATCCATTAAACAGACACAGGTAACATCCTGCATCCTGCTCCGTAACATTCCTGATAACTATCGAGTTCTTCTGCAGTCCAGCTTCTGTAAACTGAACTTTATCTTTAAATCCGTCATTCACTGTTTCACCAAAATACTCGCTGTAGGATCCAATATTCCTCTCTGTTTTCTCCAAGACCTTCTGCCAGGTGACCTGCTGGACGTCTTTAGTTTGCAGCAGATGACAGCTGAGAGGAGCATCTTCTCCTACTGCTGCCAACACCGTCTGCTGGGTTTGGATCAGAACTGCTAGACCTGCAGGACATAATCAAAGGAAATGGATCAGGATATCTTTATTTATATCATGTATCATTCCATAAGAGAGCTGTGATTTATTCTCTGTATGTTCTTAGGATGGAAAATTACAAGGACTGAGAAACAACCAAGTGTGATGCAACTTAATATCAACAAGGAAACCAAATCAAGTTCACTTCTTTTTTTTCTCTGGTGGCCCCAAGTAAAACTTTACGATGTGGAAATTAGTTTCTCAAAATAGAGACGTGGAAATTTTATTGAAGGGCTGCCCGCAAACAGATTTGTAATAATCTATTTACATATCCTTGTTATTAGGACTTAATAAAATGATCTGGTCTCTATCAGGTTCTCTAATGTACAAAGTCAGACCAAATTTCCCCAATGTCATTTATTAACCATGGATATTAACTATTGCTGCTTCCATTGGATTTTTAGCAGTGAAATCGCTGTTGATAAAATGATTATAATTTTGAGAGAGCATTTTTATAAAAACAAACTTGGAATATTTTTGTCTGCAGCAACAACATCTAGACCAACACCTGGTCACAATACTATGGTGGAAACTAAAAGAGAAATCTGCCTGAACACGTCTGGGGAAAGTCAACGGACTAAAGCCTTGTTGAAATTTGATTGAAATACATTTTGTTCTCAATAATGCATAAGACCAGACATTAAAAGCCAATTCAGGTCTTTTTGGTAACAGTTGCAAAATGTAACCTGAGGAGACACAGTCTCTACAGACACCTGCACAATGTGATCAGTGTTAATTAGTTACTCAACAACTCTAGTGACTGTCCAAAAACTTAAGGCAACATCATCCCTAAGATGTGAACCAAATACAAAATTAATGCATGATCTTTTCAGAGGCTTACTGCAAGAAATTATACGAGACATAAATGTTCTCAAGATCTGAGTCCTAAAACCAAAGTCTAAGTCAAGTCTGAGTCTTTTATTTTGTGTGATTCAAGTCAAAATGCAGCTTTATTTGTTTCCATTGGAACCTCTGTTGTGATTAAAACATGTATTTCTGGATCTATTATTAGTGTTGCATCCCAGTTCCTCCTGTCTGGTTTGGCAGCTGATGATCTCTTCACCTCTATAAGTTAGTAAAATACAGACACACCTAACCAGTAAATCTTTAACCTAACAGTGAACATGTGGTGTTCTCTGTTGTGTATTTCTCTGCTGTAAATGTGATTAAAACATTGTTTTTCTCAACATCTTCTAAACCTAACTACTATCTACAGAAGATAAACTAAACCAAGCATCATTATTATTCAATAGTAATAAACAGAAGTAGAGAAAAACCAAACTAATGTACAAGAAACAAATTCCCTAATCAAAGATGTTTTTGTTTTTGTAAATATTAAACATTTGAAACTAAGACCCACAATTAGTTACTGTAATATTTACAGTAACTAAATACTGTTCATCTTTATAGATAAAGATCAGCTTTATCTATAAAGATAAACTTTATAGATAAACTACAACATCAGCACATGGGAATTGAAGCCAGACTTTACATCAAATATTATTCAACAGGTAAAAAGTCTGCAGCAGTAAAACTAGTGGAAGTACATTTATTTAAAAAATTAATGCCATTGTAGGTAAAAGATGATTTTTTTCCCCCTCGTTTAATGAGTGTAGGAAAAAAGCAGCTTGAAGGAGGCTTGGCTCATTGCCATCATTGTTACAACTGAAACTAAGAACGTTCATTCAGATCGGATCGCATTTATTTATGAACAAATGAGAAAACAATCAGAACAAGCAAAAGCCACTTTGTGCACAAAAAGCTTGAGCAGTGTTTGTTTGTCTCACCTTTCTGAAATGATCCTCCGAGGGTAAAAAGACACAAAATTAAACACATTCCGTCCATGAGGCATCGCAACGTGGAGATGGAGAATTGAAAGGGGAGAAATGAGACGCTTCACAACCCACATTGTGGGGTGTGAAGCGCCACCATGTGGCTGGAGCGCGCATCGCTCTAAACTCTCGCATACTGACCGAAGAGGAAACGTTTAAATATATTCGTAACATCATCACGTTTCTTAATCTTTAAGGCCTTTTAACACTATAATAACTTAAACATCACAAACCAGATGCTCATTATGTAGAACATGTTTTATCATCCTTAACTGTCTTGACTATTAATGTTTTTTGGGGGTGATTTTAGTTTGAAAAAACTAACTTGCTTTCTATTGTTTTTTTTTGTTTGTTTTTTTACATTTTATCCATTTATTTCCACCTTCCACATTTTAAAGTGAGTGAATAATGACATCATAATGATATTGTTAGGATTGCTCCAAAGTGGCTCCATGTTGATCCAGGAGGAGAGCATGCTGCACCCAGAGACTCCAGTGAATCTGGTAACCTTTGGTAATGAACAGATGTTTAAGATGGAGAGTTGATTCTTACGCAAGAAGCAAGTGGTTGGTTAGAAAGTGGTTGCAGCTGTGACTCAATACAAGGAGCTGAAGTTGAGATGAAAAAAATGACTGATATACATTAAAGCAAACAAGAGATATGAGAAATAATTACGATTAGAACTAAAATGGTGACTGGAGAACAAAAAACATGTAAGAAAAACAACTAAACAGAAAATACAAGTTTCCAAACTAAAACAAGAACTAAGAACTACAGAGAAAAAGACTGGAAAGATCTGGAGATGAATATGCAGAAGAAACTGGAAAAAAAAACACAATAAAATGAACATTTTAAAAATATTTTTAATGCTCCATCTTCACGAGTAATAGTCACTGAAGCTTACAGACAGGGGACATCAGTAGTTTCAACTGATGAAAAATGTAAATTAGAGACTGAAAGTAAATTCAAACTTTTCAGTTTTTTCTCCATAGAGTAACTGAATGAAGACAGTATGCAAAAAAATGTTTAATAATGATAATAACAAAAAACATTATTTAATTTGTACATAGAATCTTCATTATTTTAAGTCATCCATCATATTTCCTTCTTTTGTCTCACTCATGTTCTTCCCCCATATAAATAATAACAATGACATTCATTACTTTAGCTGTAACTTGCTGTTTTCCTTCATTTCTGCTTATAATACTGGAAATGTTTGTCAGATTCGGAAAAGGTAAAATCCATCCTTCATAACATTCTGAAATTAAAGTGCGTTTTCTACATTAATATTTGAACCTCCACATATAGATGAACGTGTGCATATTTTAAATCCAGAAGAATCTATACATAACATTGCATAGATTCAGATTATTGTTTATTGTTTTTTGTCATGTATATTCTAACATCTATTGTCTGGCTTCACATAAAGAAGTGATTATCTTAGCTGTATTTTTTGTAAGAGTCAAATAGCAACACATTTATGTCGCCATCATAAAAAACAAAAAATAAATAAAAATGCCTCTTTTCCCTGAATATTAAACTGTCTTTTGCTCCAGTTTGGTTTTGTTTCATCTACTGTTATGTGAATTTTTCCATTTCTGGTTATATCCTCACAAAAAATTTTCACAGAGGCTTTTTGCTTGTTAAAACTAACTTTCTCCATTACTCCTATGGGTAAACATCGGTAAACTTGCTCAATGGCACTCACCAATGCTCACTTTCACAAACACAGATTAAAAGGCAAGTTGGAAACCGAAATCAAACCCACAACCTTCTGATTGAGGGAGAAAACATCAACCCACAAATAATAAAATCTAAACACAATCATGTTTTTATATTTTAAAAACATAAAATTGATAAAGACAGACAAATAAATATTTCCTCACATTCGTGCTCTCCTTCCAGCAGCAACAAAAACTCAACATCTTGTTAATGCAAGAATTAAAATCTGCTAACAGATATAATGCAAAACAAACATCTGTTTTCCCTCAAGGTAAAAAAAACAGCTGTTTTGCCTCAGCCTCTGAGATGTTCGTAGTTTGATATGAGATGCCAGACCTTAAAAATAAAATTAACATGTTGATAAGAAATTAATCTGCCTTATAATGCTTAGGAAATATAGAGTATATACCATTATTTAAGGGATGTAAAAGATTAGATAAATCTTCATGGTGATGGACGGGACTCGCTGTTTTGTCTCTGGCTCTCAGATGTTCGTAGTCTGATCTCTGAGCTCGACACTGGTGAGTTATCTGCACTGAAAAACAAAATGAACATGTGAGAAATAAATCTGCCTTATAGCATTTAGAAAATAGAGAGTATGCATCACATTAGAAGGAATATAAAATATGAGATAAATCTCCATCTGCGTAACAGGAATGAATAAATAAATCCTTATTTCTGATTGGCTGTGGTGTTTGTTGAAGGTTCATTGTACCTGGGAATAATTTTAGTCAGTAAATCAAATCAAATCTGAGACATTAATGATGTGAAACTCAACAACAAAAAACACTTTTTAATTAAAGTACCTCATCTCAGATATTTTTGTGAATAGTAAAACACCAACAGGGATCAGGATCCCCAGGACAACAACAATCAGAGGCCATCCTTTAGGAAGAAGATGAAATGTGTTTCAACAACAGAACAAAGCCAAAAATGAAGATGTGAGAATCTGAACATGAACTTACTGAAACCTCTGAGATAAGACTCTGATTGGTTATTCAGACCTGGTAAAAGAGATTCAAACATTTACGATCATAAATACATCATTAGTTACTAAATAAAAAACAAAGGAGTCTTAGAAAGTTCCTCACCATCATCAGACGTATCAATGAGTCCAGGAACGATGACCAGCAGATCTCTGACAGCAGCAGAGTCCAGTGATACTGAACATCCAACCTGTGTGTTGCTGAGAGCTGAGAGCAGAGCTGTAGTGGTGACGGTGACGGTACCGTTAGTGTTGGTCTCTCTGCAGGTGTTGCTGTCGGAGAAGCTGAGGTTCTGATGGAGAACAGTCAGTGTTACCATGGGAACAGGTTGACCTGTGGCTGAACAGGTGACCTCTGACCCTAGAGGAGAGTCTGATCTGCTGACATTAATGAAGGGTCCATGCAGCTCTGTGGAGAGAACAGTGATCTTGGTGACATCAAGTTATAGAAATGAACCCTGTAATCCTCCAGCTACATGCTAGCATGTTGGAGTAGCTCTGACTTCATTTCCATTTTTTTTTTACTTTTTAAAAAACTTTTGTTCCTCCATTTCTGATAGAAAATTTTTATTTAAAAAATAATCTCTCCCTGGTTTTGATTGTTTTGCTGGTTGGAAGCAATTTTGCTACTACTAATTTCCTTTTGATCATTTGTCATGACGGCCAACCATATAAACCATACCAACCATACCAACCATACCAACCATATAAACCATACCAACCATACCAACCATACCAACCATATCAACCATATAAACCATACCAACCATACCAACCATACCAAGCATAACAACCATATAAACCATATAAACCATATAAACCATACCAACCATATCAACCATATAAACCATATAAACCATATCAACCATATAAACCATATAAACCATATCAACCATATAAACCATATAAACCATACCAACCATACCAACCATACCAACCATATAAACCATACCAACCATACCAACCATACCAACCATACCAACCATATAAACCATACCAACCATACCAACCATACCAACCATATCAACCATATAAACCATACCAACCATACCAACCATACCAAGCATATCAACCATATAAACCATATAAACCATATAAACCATACCAACCATATCAACCATACCAACCATATAAACCATATAAACCATATCAACCATATAAACCATATAAACCATATCAACCATATAAACCATATAAACCATACCAACCATACCAACCATACCAACCATATAAACCATACCAACCATACCAACCATACCAACCATACCAAGCATATCAACCATATAAACCATATAAACCATATAAACCATATCAACCATATAAACCATATAAACCATATCAACCATATAAACCATAAACCATACCAACCATATCAACCATATAAACCATACCAACCATACCAACCATACCAAGCATAACAACCATATAAACCATATAAACCATATAAACCATACCAACCATACCAACCATATCAACCATATAAACCATACCAACCATACCAACCATACCAACCATACCAAGCATAACAACCATATAAACCATATAAACCATATCAACCATATAAACCATATAAACCATATCAACCATATAAACCATATAAACCATATCAACCATATAAACCATATAAACCATATCAACCATATAAACCATATAAAACATATAAACCATACCAACCATATCAACCATATAAACCATACAACCATACCAAGCATAACAACCATATAAACCATATAAACCATATAAACCATACCAACCATACCAACCATACCAACCATATAAACCATACCAACCATACCAACCATACCAACCATATCAACCATATAAACCATACCAACCATACCAACCATACCAAGCATAACAACCATATAAACCATATAAACCATATAAACCATATCAACCATATAAACCATATAAACCATATCAACCATATAAACCATATAAACCATACCAACCATATCAACCATATAAACCATACCAACCATACCAACCATACCAAGCATAACAACCATATAAACCATATAAACCATATAAACCATACCAACCATACCAACCATATCAACCATATAAACCATACCAACCATACCAACCATACCAACCATACCAAGCATAACAACCATATAAACCATATAAACCATATCAACCATATAAACCATATAAACCATATCAACCATATAAACCATATAAACCATATCAACCATATAAACCATATAAACCATATCAACCATATAAACCATATAAAACATATAAACCATACCAACCATATCAACCATATAAACCATACCAACCATACCAAGCATATCAACCATATAAACCATATAAACCATATAAACCATACCAACCATACCAACCATATCAACCATACCAACCATACCAACCATACCAAGCATACCAACCATACCAACCATATAAACCATACCAACCATACCAACCATACCAAGCATAACAACCATATAAACCATACCAACCATATCAACCATACCAACCATACCAACCATATAAACCATACCAACCATACCAACCATACCAAGCATATCAACCATATAAACCATATCAACCATATAAACCATACCAACCATATCAACCATACCAACCATACCAACCATATCAACCATACCAACCATACCAACCATATAAACCATACCAACCATATCAACCATATAAACCATACCAACCATACCAACCATATCAACCATACCAACCATACCAACCATACCAAGCATAACAACCATATAAACCATACCAACCATATCAACCATACCAACCATACCAACCATATAAACCATACCAACCATACCAACCATACCAAGCATATCAACCATATAAACCATATCAACCATATAAACCATACCAACCATATCAACCATACCAACCATACCAACCATATCAACCATACCAACCATACCAACCATATAAACCATACCAACCATATCAACCATATAAACCATACCAACCATACCAACCATACCAAGCATATCAACCATATAAACCATACCAACCATATCAACCATACCAACCATACCAACCATATCAACCATATCAACCATATAAACCATATCAACCATATAAACCATATCAACCATATAAACCATATCAACCATATCAACCATACCAACCATATCAACCATACCAACCATATCAACCATATCAACCATACCAACCATATCAACCATATCAACCATACCAACCATACCAACCATATCAACCATATCAACCATATAAACCATATCAACCATATAAACCATATAAACCATATAAACCATATCAACCATATAAACCATATAAACCATATCAACCATACCAACCATACCAACCATACCAACCATATCAACCATACCAACCATACCAACCATATCAACCATATAAACCATATCAACCATATAAACCATACCAACCATATCAACCATATCAACCATATAAACCATACCAACCATATCAACCATATAAACCATATAAACCATATAAACCATATAAACCATATAAACCATATAAACCATATCAACCATACCAACCATACCAACCATACCAAGCATATCAACCATATAAACCATATAAACCATATAAACCATATAAACCATATAAACCATATCAACCATACCAACCATACCAACCATACCAACCATATCAACCATATAAACCATATAAACCATATAAACCATATAAACCATATCAACCATATAAACCATACCAACCATACCAACCATACCAACCATACCAACCATATCAACCATATAAACCATACCAACCATATCAACCATATAAACCATATAAACCATATCAACCATATAAACCATATCAACCATATCAACCATATCAACCATACCAACCATACCAACCATACCAAGCAGACAGATTACAACAGATGTAACTGTTATTTATATCTCCTGCATTTTTTAGACTCATGGCTTCCAGATAATCTGACTTCACCATCTCTCTACTGGACTTTCAGACTACGAGACAAAGATCTAAAATACCGCTGCAGCAGTGCTTATGAATAATATATGGTGTCATCCAGTACATGTTGCTGTGAAGTGTCGTTTCCATGTTTGAAGTAAGTTTAGTTTCCATCCATATTATTTATCTAAAGAGTTCACCAGTGTTATTTTCAGAACTGCTCACATTCCAACCTCAGCTGTTACTGATGATGCATAGTTTCATCAGTGCAGTTGTTACAAAGCAACAGATTTGACACCGCAAAGGCAAAAATTTGTGAACTTGAGTCACGCCTCAATATACATTTAAACAACTTGCAGCTGCTCTGTCAGCTGCAAGTTGACAGCAACAAGGCGTTGGCTTTTTAAATTTATTTATGTAAATGTCAGAGATGCACACGTCTTTGAAGCAAGACCCTCTCTTGACAAATCCAAAAATATTAGAGATGTGAGGTCAGGCATGAAGACAATCACAAGTTTCAAGCCAAAGGAGAATTTGACAGATGAAAGTCTGAATAGAGCAAATGACCTGAACTCATTCTTCAAAAGAATCAGTTCAGGAACCAGCTCATCATCTTCATCATCATCATCATCATCATCATCATCATCATCATCATCATCATCATCTTCTGTCCCAAGCCAAACAGACGTCCTACCTTCCTTTCGTTTGACAGTTTTTCTGTCCTTCAAGATGTGGAGGTGGTTGGGGATTATAAATACCTCAGTGTTCGGTGGGACAACAACTTGGACTGAAGTTGGAAAAATAAAGCTACAAGAAGGGACAGAGTGGACTTCACTTCTTAAGGAAGCTCAGATCCTTCAGTGATTGCAGAAGGATCATATCTCATGTCGTCTATGAGAGTCCAGCACCCAAAAGGCTCAACTGTCAGATGAAGACGGCTGGTTCTGTTCTGGGGATGATTGTGTTACTCACAGTGACTCAATTCAGTGTTGCACAATGAAACAGTGTCTCCAGTCAGAGGGTTTTCTAGAACTGCTGACTGTCACATATGACTCTTTCATGAGCTTCTCTTTACAGAAGCCTGAATAATATGAGTTATATTTGATTACCCTTTAGCCTAATTAAAATATTCTTGAATTTATACTTTCAGGTTCTCACCATAAACCTTCAGACATGTTGCAGCTGTCAGAGCTCCATCAGGATATGCATTAAACAGACACAGGTAACATCCTGCATCCTGCTCCGTAACGTTCCTGATAACTATCGAGTTCTTCTGCAGTCCAGCTTCTGTAAACTGAACTTTATCTTTAAATCTGTCATTCACAGTTACACCATAATACTCGCTGTAGGAACCAATATTCCTCTCTGTTTTCTTCAAGACCTTCTGCCAGGTGACCTGCTGGACGTCTTTAGTTATCATCAGATGACAGCTGAGAGGAGCATCTTCTCCTACTGCTGCCAACACCGTCTGCTGGGTTTGGATCAGAACTGCTAGACCTGCAGGACATAATCAAAGGAAATGGATCAGGATATCTTTATTTATATCATGTATCATTCCATAAGAGAGCTTTGATTTATTCTCTGTATGTTCTTAGGATGGAAAATCACAAGGACTGAGAAACAACCAAGTGTGATGCAACTTAATATCAACAAGGAAACCAAATCAGGTTCACTTCTTTTTTTTCTCTGGTGGCCCCAAGTAAAACGTTACGATGTGGAAATTAGTTTCTCAAAATACAGACGTGGAAATTTTATTGAAGGGCTGCCCGCAAACAGATTTGTAATAATCTATTTACATATTCTTGTTATTAGGACTTAATAAAATGATCTGGTCTCTATCAGGTTCTCTAATGTACAAAGTCAGACCAAATTTCCCCAATGTCATTTATTAACCATGGATATTAACTATTGCTGCTTCCATTGGATTTTTAGCAGTGAAGTTATTGTTGATAAAATGATTATCATTTTGAGAGAGCATTTTTATAAAAACAAGAATTTGGAACATTTTTGTCTGCATCAACAACCACTAGACCAACACCTGGTCACAATACTATGGTGGAAACTAAAAGAGAAATCTGCCTGAACAAGTCTGGGAAAGTCAATGGACTAAAGCCTTGTTAATAAGAACAACATCCCTCACCAACTATCATATAACCAACAAGAAGAACTGAGTTACTGCAGCTTAATGTCCTTCTAGAAGCTGTAAAATATATTTTTACTCATTTCTTTAATGCATTATAGTGAGAAATCTGTTGTATTTTCCTGCAGATGACATTTGATTGAAATACATTTTGTTCTCAATAATGCATAAAAGCCAATTCAGGTCTTTTTGGCAACAGTTGCAAAATGTAACCTGAAGAGACACAGGCTCTACAGACACCTGCACAATGTGATCAGTGTTAATTATGTCACAACTCAAAGCTGTCTTGTTTTCTCACAGTTAATCTTGATAAAGTGAAGTAACGTTTGACCGATAAGCTCCTTTGTCTGTTCCTTATGAAGCAATTTTATTGCTCAACAACTCTAGTGACTGTCCAAAAACTTAAGGCAACATCATCCCTAAGATGTGAAACACATACAAAATTAATGCATGATCTTTTCAGAGGCTTGCTGCAAGAAATGTTAAATGTGTGGATGTGCCAAAACTTTCTCCAGCTGAACAGAAACAAAACTGAAGTCATTATTTTTGGACCTAAAGAGAAACGATCTAAAGTCAATGCACAGCTTCAATTACAACTAAAAACTAGCGATCAGGCCCGAAACCTGGGGGTAGTGATGGACTCTGACCTGAACCTTCAGAGCCACATAAAGACAATTACAAAGTCGGCCTTCTATCACCTGAAGAACATCTCCAGGATTAGAGGAATAATGTCTCAGCCAGATCTAGAGAAACTCATTCATGCGTTTATCTTTAGTCGCATTGATTATTGTAACAGCTTCTTCACAGGTCTGTCCAACAAATCAATCAAACAGCTGCAGTTGATCCAGAACGCTGCTGCTCGCGTTCTCACTAGAACCAGAAAAATAGAGACATAACACCAGTTTTAAAGTCCCTCCACTGGCTCCCTGTAGCTCAAAGAATAGATTTTAAAATACTGTTGTTAGTTTACAAATCACTGAACAGTTTAGCACCACAATACATCAAAGATCTGCTGTTGTTGTATCAACCTTCCAGACCTCTCAGGTCTTCTGGTTCTGGTCTGCTCTGCATCCCCAGAACCAGAACCAAGAGAAGAGAAGCAGCTTTCAGCCTCTATGCACCAAAAATTTGGGACAAACTTCCAGAAAACAGTAAAACAGCGGAAACCCTGACTTCTTTTAAATCGCAACTAAAAACACACCTGCTTAGAATTGTATTTGAAATGTAATATGTAACAATGTATTGTCTATTATATGTTTCATGACTTTGTGTTCTTGTGTTTATGATGTAAAGCACTTTGAAATGCCTTGCTGCTGAAATGTGCTATACAAATAAAATTTGATTGATTGATTGATTTGATTGAAGACATAAATGTTCTCAAGATCTGAGTCCTAAAACCAGAGTCAAAGTCAAGTCTGAGTCTTTTATTTTGTGTGATTCAAGTCAAAATGCAGCTTCATATATTTCCATTGGAAGCTCTGTTGTGATTAAAACATGTATTTCTGGATCTATTGTTTGTGTCGACATCCCAGTTCCTCCTGTCTGGTTTGGCAGTTGATGATCTCTTCACCTCTATAAGATAGTAAAATACAGACACACCTAACCAGTAAATCTATAACTGAACAGTGAACATGTGGCGTTCTCTATTGTGTATTTCTCTGCTGTAAATGTGATTAAAACATTGTTTTTCTCAACATCTTCTAAACCTAACTTCTATCTACCGAAGATAAACTAAACCAAGCAACATTATTATTCAATAGTAATAAACAGAAGTAGAGAAAAACCTAACTAATGTACAATGAACAAATTTCCTAATAAAAGTGGGTTGTTTTTTAATGTAAATATTAAATATTTGAAACTAAGACCCACAATTAGTTACTGTAATATTTACAGTAACTAAATACTGTTCATCTTTATAGATCAACTTTATCTATAAAGATCAACTTTATAGATAAACTACAACAGTTCAGCAGATGGGAATTGAAGCCAGACTTTACATCAAATATTGTTCAACAGGTAAAAAGTCTGCAGCAGTAAAACTAGTGGAAGTACATTTATTCAATAAATTAATGCCATTGTAGGTAAAAGTTTTTTGTTTGTATTTTTCCCCTCGGTTTAATGAGTGTAGTAAAAAAGCAGCTTGAAGGAGGCTTGGCTCATTGCCATCATTGTTACAACTGAAACTAAGAACGTTCATTCAGATCGGATCGCATTTATTTATGAACAAATGAGAAAACACTCAAAACAACCAAAAGCCACTTTGAGCATAAAAAGCTTGAGCAGTGTTTGTTTCTCTCACCTTTCTGAAATGATCCTCCGAGGGTAAAAAGACACAAAATTAAACACATTCCGTCCATGAGGCATCGCAACCTGGTGATGGAGAGTTGAAAGCGGAGAAATGAGACGCTTCACAACCCACATTGTGTGGTGTGAGGTGACGACAATAGCGCCCCCCTGTGGCTGGAGCGCGCATCGCTCTAAACTCTCGCATACTGACCGAAGAGGAAACGTTTAATATATTCGTAACGTCATCACGTTTCTTAATCTTTAAGGCCTTTTAACACTATAATAACTTAAAACATCACAAACCAGATGCTCATTATGTAGAAGATGTTTTATCATCCTTAACTGTCTTGTCTATTAATGTTTTTTGGAGGTGATTTTAGTTTGAAAAAACTAACTTGCTTCTATTGTTTTTTTTGTTTGTTTTTTTACATTTTATCCATTTATTTCCACCTTCCACATTTTAAAGTGAGTGAATAATGACATCATAATGATATTGTTAGGATTGCTCCAAAGTGGCTCCATGTTGATCCAGGAGGAGAGCATGCTGCACCCAGAGACTCCAGGGAATCTGCTAACCTTTGGTAATAAACAGATGTTTAAGATGGAGAGTTGATTCTTACACAAGAAGCAAGTGGCTGGTTAGAAAGTGGTTGCAGCTGTGACTCAATACAAGGAGCTGAAGTTGAGATGAAGAAAATGACTGATAGACATTAAAGCAAACAAGAGATATGAGAAATAATTACAATTAAACTAAAATGTGACTGGAGAACAAAAAACATGTAAGAAAAACAACTAAACAGAAAATACAAGTTTCCAAACTAAAACAAGAACTAAGAACTACAGAGAAAAAGACTGGAAAGATCTGGAGATGAATATGCAGAAGAAACTGGAAAAAAAACACAATAAAATGAACACTTTAAAAATATTTTAATGCTCCATCTTCACGAGTAATAGTCACTGAAGCTTACAGACAGGGGACATCAGTAGTTTCAACTGATGAAAATGTAAATTAGAGACTGAAAGTAAATCCAAACTTTTTAGTTTTTTCTCCATAGAGTAACTGAATGAAGACAGTATGCAAAAAATGTTTAATAATGATAATAACAAAAAAAAACATTATTTAATTTGTACATAGAATCTTCATTATTTTAAGTCATCCATCATATTTCCTTCTTTGTGTCTCACTCATGTTCTTCCCCCATATAAATAATAACATGACATTCATTACTTTAGCTGTAACTTGCTGTTTTCCTTCATTTCTGCTTATAATATTGGAAATGTTTGTCAGATTTGTAAAAGGTAACATCCATCCTTCATAACATTCTGAAATTAAAGTGCGTTTTCTACATTAATATTTGAACCTCCACATATAGATGAACGTGTGCATATTTTAAATCCAGAAGAATCTATACATAACATCGCATAGATTCAGATTATTGTTTATTGTTTTTTGTCATGTATATTCTAACATCTATTGTCTGGCTTCACATAAAGAAGTGATTATCTTAGCTGTATTTTTTGTAAGAGTCAATAGCAACACATTTATGTCGCCATCATAAAAAACTAAAAATAAATAAAAATGCCTCTTTTCCCTGAATATTAAACTGTCTTTTGCTCCAGTTTGGTTTTGTTTCATCTACTGTTATGTGAATTTTTCCATTTCTGGTTATATCCTCACAAAAAATTTTCACAGAGACCTTTTGCTTGTTAAAACTAACTTTCTCCATTACTCCTATGGGTAAACATCGGTAAACTTGCTCAATGGCACTCACCAATGCTCACTTTCACAAACACAGATTAAAAGGCAAGTTGGAAACCGAAATCAAACCCACAACCTTCTGATTGAGGGAGAAAACATCAACCCACAAAATAATAAAAATCTAAACACAATCAGTACTAAAAATCTAAACACAATCATGTTTTTATATTTTAAAAACATAAAATTGATAAAGACAGACAAATAAATATTTCCTCACATTCGTGCTCTCCTTCCAGCAGCAACAAAAACTCAACATCTTGTTAATGCAAGAATTAAAATCTGCTAACAGATATAAACGCAAAACAAACATCTGTTTTCCCTCAAGGTAAAAAAAACAGCTGTTTTGCCTCAGCCTCTGAGATGTTCGTAGTTTGATGTGACATGCCAGACCTTAAAAATAAAATTAACATGTTGATAAAAAATTAATCTGCCTTATAATGCTAAGGAAATATAGAATATATATTCCATTATTTAAGGAATGTAAAAGATTAGATAAATCTTCATGGTGATGGACGGGAATCGCTGTTTTGTCTCTGGCTCTCAGGTGTTCGTAGTCTGATGTCTGAGCTCGACACTGGTGAGTTATCTGAACTTAAAAATAAAATGAACATGTTGGTGAGAAATAAATCTGCCTTATAGCGTTCAGAAAATAGAGAGTATGCATCACATTAGAAGGGATGTAAAAGATGAGATAAATCTCCATCTGCGTAACAGGAATGAATAAATAAAATCCTTACTTCTGATTGGCTGTGGTGTTTGTTGAAGGTTCATTGTACCTGGGAATAATTTTAGTCAGTAAATCAAATCAAATCTGAGACATTAATGATGTGAAACTCAACAACAAAAAACACTTTTTAATTAAAGTACCTCATCTCAGATATTTTTGAATAGTAAAACACCAACAGGGTCAGGATCCCCAGGACAACAACAATCAGAGGCCATCCTTTAGGAAGATGAATGTGTTTCAACAACAGAACAAAGCCAAAAATGAAGATGTGAGAATCTGAACATGAACTTACTGAAACCTCTGAGATAAGACTCTGATTGGTTATTCAGACCTGGTAAAAGAGATTCAAACATTTACAATCACATATACATCATTAGTTACTAAATGAAAAACAAAGGAGTCTTAGAAAGTTCCTCACCATCATCAGACGTCTCAGTGAGTCCAGGAACGATGACCAGCAGATCTCTGACAGCAGCAGAGTCCAGTGATACTGAACATCCAACCTGTGTGTTGCTGAGAGCTGAGAGCAGAGCTGTAGTGGTGACGGTGACGGTACCGTTAGTGTTGGTCTCTCTGCAGGTGTTGCTGTCAGAGAAACTGAGGTTCTGATGGAGAACAGTCAGTGTTACCATGGGAACAGGTTGACCTGTGGCTGAACAGGTCACCACCGACCCTGGAGGAGAGTCTGATCTGCTGACATTAATGAAGGGTCCATGCAGCTCTGTGGAGAGAACAGTGATCATGGTCAACATCAAGTTATAGAAATAAACCTTGTAATCCTCTTGCTACATGCTAGCATGTTGGAGTAGCTCTGTGACTTCATTTCCATTTTTTTTTACTTTTTAAAAAACTTTGTTCCTCCATTTCTGATAGAAAGATTTTATTTTTAAAAAAATCTCTCCCTGGTTTTGATTGTTTTGCTGGTTGGAAGCAATTTTGCTACTACTAATTTCCTTTTGATCATTTGTCATGACGGCCAACCATATAAACCATACCAAGCATATCAACCATATCAACCATATCAACCATATAAACCATACCAACCATACCAACCATATAAACCATATCAACCATATAAACCATACCAACCATATCAACCATATAAACCATACCAAGCATAACAACCATATAAACCATATAAACCATATCAACCATACCAACCATACCAACCATACCAACCATATAAACCATATCAACCATATAAACCATATAAACCATATCAACCATATCAACCATATCAACCATATAAACCATATAAACCATATCAACCATATAAACCATATCAACCATATAAACCATATCAACCATATAAACCATATAAACCATATAAACCATACCAAACCATACCAACCATACCAACCATATAAACCATACCAACCATATCAACCATATAAACCATACCAACCATACCAACCATATCAACCATATAAACCATACCAACCATACCAACCATATCAACCATATAAACCATACCAACCATATCAACCATACCAACCATATCAACCATATAAACCATACCAACCATACCAACCATATCAACCATATAAACCATATAAACCATATCAACCATACAAACCATATCAACCATATCAACCATACCAACCATATCAACCATATAAACCATACCAACCATACCAACCATATAAACAATATAAACCATATAAACCATATCAACCATATCAACCATATAAACCATACCAACCATATCAACCATATAAACCATATCAACCATATAAACCATACCAACCATATCAACCATATCAACCATATAAACCATATCAACCATACCAACCATACCAACCATATCAACCATATAAACCATACCAACCATATCAACCATACCAACCATATCAACCATACCAACCATATAAACCATATAAACCATATCAACCATACCAACCATACCAACCATATAAACCATACCAACCATATCAACCATACCAACCATACCAACCATATCAACCATATAAACCATACCAACCATACCAACATATCAACCATATAAACCATACCAACCATACCAACCATATCAACCATATAAACCATACCAACCATATCAACCATATCAACCATATAAACCATATCAACCATATAAACCATATCAACCATATCAACCATACCAACCATATCAACCATATCAACCATACCAACCATATCAACCATATAAACCATATAAACCATATAAACCATATAAACCATATCAACCATATCAACCATATAAACCATATCAACCATATCAACCATACCAACCATACCAACCATATCAACCATATAAACCATATAAACCATATAAACCATATAAACCATATAAACCATATCAACCATACCAACCATACCAACCATACCAAGCATATCAACCATATAAACCATATAAACCATATCAACCATATCAACCATATAAACCATATAAACCATATCAACCATATAAACCATATCAACCATATCAACCATATAAACCATATAAACCATATAAACCATATAAACCATATCAACCATACCAAGCATATCAACCATATAAACCATACCAACCATATCAACTATATCAACCATACCAACCATACCAACCATATAAACCATACCAACCATATCAACCATATAAACCATACCAACCATACCAACCATATCAACCATATAAACCATACCAACCATACCAACCATATCAACCATATAAACCATACCAACCATATCAACCTACCAACCATATCAACCATATAAACCATACCAACCATACCAACCATATCAACCATATAAACCATATAAACCATACAAACCATATCAACCATATCAACCATACCAACCATATCAACCATATAAACCATATAAACCATATCAACCATATCAACCATATAAACCATACCAACCATATCAACCATATAAACCATATCAACCATATCAACCATACCAACCATACCAACCATATCAACCATATAAACCATACCAACCATATCAACCATACCAACCATACCAACCATACCAACCATATAAACCATATAAACCATATAAACCATATCAACCATACCAACCATATAAACCATATCAACCATACCAACCATATCAACCATATCAACCATATAAACCATATCAACCATATAAACCATACCAACCATACCAACCATATAAACCATACCAACCATATCAACCATATAAACCATATCAACCATATAAACCATATCAACCATATCAACCATATAAACCATATAAACAATATCAACCATATAAACCATATAAACCATATCAACCATATCAACCATACCAACCATATCAACCATATAAACCATATAAACCATATCAACCATATAAACCATATCAACCATATCAACCATATAAACCATATAAACCATATAAACCATATCAACCATATAAACCATATAAACCATATCAACCATATCAACCATACCAACCATACCAACCATATCAACCATATAAACCATATAAACCATATCAACCATATAAACCATATAAACCATATCAACCATATAAACCATATAAACCATATCAACCATATCAACCATACCAACCATACCAACCATACCAAGCATATCAACCATATAAACCATATAAACCATATCAACCATATCAACCATATAAACCATATCAACCATATCAACCATATAAACCATATCAACCATATAAACCATATCAACCATACCAACCATACCAAGCATATCAACCATATAAACCATACCAACCATATCAACCATATAAACCATACCAACCATATAAACCATACCAACCATATCACCATATCAACCATACCAACCATACCAACCATACCAACCATATCAACCATATAAACCATACCAACCATACCAACCATATCAAACATATAAACCATACCAACCATATCAACCATATAAACCATACCAACCATATCAACCATATCAACCATACCAACCATATCAACCATATCAACCATACCAACCATATAAACCATACCAACCATACCAACCATATCAACCATACCAACCATACCAACCATATCAACCATACCAACCATATCAACCATATCAACCATATAAACCATATAAACCATATAAACCATATAAACCATATCAACCATATAAACCATATAAACCATATCAACCATACCAACCATATAAACCATACCAACCATATCAACCATATAAACCATACCAACCATATCAACCATATAAACCATACCAACCATATCAACCATATCAACCATACCAACCATACCAACCATATCAACCATATAAACCATACCAACCATATCAACATATAAACCATACCAACCATACCAACCATATCAACCATATAAACCATACCAACCATATCAACCATATAAACCATACCAACCATATCAACCATATCAACCATACCAACCATATCAACCATATCAACCATACCAACCATACCAACCATACCAACCATATCAACCATATAAACCATACCAACCATACCAACCATATCAACCATATAAACCATACCAACCATACCAACCATATCAACCATATAAACCATACCAACCATATCAACCATATCAACCATATAAACCATATAAACCATATCAACCATATCAACCATATCAACCATATCAACCATATAAACCATATCAACCATACCAACCATATCAACCATATAAACCATATCAACCATATCAACCATATAAACCATATCAACTATATAAACCATATCAACCATATAAACCATATCAACCATATCAACCATACCAACCATACCAAGCATATCAACCATATAAACCATACCAACCATACCAACCATATAAACCATACCAACCATATCAACCATATAAACCATACCAACCATATCAACCATATCAACCATACCAACCATACCAACCATATCAACCATATAAACCATACCAAGCATAACAACCATATAAACCATATAAACCATATCAACCATACCAACCATACCAACCATACCAACCATATAAACCATATCAACCATATAAACCATATCAACCATATAAACCATATAAACCATATCAACCATATAAACCATATCAACCATATAAACCATATCAACCATATAAACCATATAAACCATATCAACCATACCAACCATACAAGCATATCAACCATATAAACCATACCAACCATACCAACCATATCAACCATATAAACCATACCAACCATATCAACCATATAAACCATACCAACCATACCAACCATATCAACCATATAAACCATACCAACCATATCAACCATATAAACCATACCAACCATACCAACCATATCAACCATATAAACCATACCAACCATACCAACCATATAAACCATACCAACCATATCAACCATATCAACCATATAAACCATATAAACCATATCAACCATATAAACCATATCAACCATATCAACCATATAAACCATATAAACCATATCAACCATATCAACCATACCAACCATATCAACCATATAAACCATACCAACCATATCAACCATATCAACCATATAAACCATATCAACCATATAAACCATATCAACCATACCAACCATACCAAGCATATCAACCATATAAACCATACCAACCATACCAACCATATAAACCATACCAACCATATCAACCATATAAACCATACCAACCATACCAACCATATCAACCATATAAACCATATAAACCATATCAACCATATAAACCATACAAACCATATCAACCATATCAACCATACCAACCATATCAACCATATAAACCATACCAACCATACCAACCATATCAACCATATAAACCATATAAACCATATAAACCATACCAACCATATCAACCATATAAACCATATCAACCATATAAACCATATCAACCATATCAACCATATAAACCATATCAACCATACCAACCATACCAACCATATCAACCATATAAACCATACCAACCATATCAACCATATAAACCATACCAACCATATCAACTATATCAACCATACCAACCATATCAACCATATAAACCATACCAACCATATCAACCATATAAACCATACCAACCATATCAACCATATAAACCATACCAACCATACCAACCATATCAACCATATAAACCATACCAACCATATCAACCATACCAACCATATCAACCATATAAACCATACCAACCATACCAACCATATAAACCATATAAACCATATCAACCATACCAACCATACCAACCATATCAACCATATAAACCATATCAACCATACCAACCATACCAACCATACCAACCATATCAACCATATAAACCATACCAACCATACCAACCATATCAACCATATAAACCATACCAACCATACCAACCATATCAACCATATAAACCATACCAACCATATCAACCATATCAACCATATAAACCATATCAACCATATAAACCATATCAACCATATCAACCATACCAACCATATCAACCATACCAACCATATCAACCATATAAACCATATAAACCATATCAACCATATCAACCATATAAACCATATAAACCATATCAACCATATAAACCATATAAACCATATCAACCATACCAACCATACCAACCATATCAACCATATAAACCATATAAACCATATCAACCATATAAACCATATAAACCATATCAACCATATAAACCATATCAACCATATCAACCATATCAACCATACCAACCATACCAACCATATAAACCATATCAACCATATAAACCATATAAACCATATCAACCATATAAACCATATCAACCATATCAACCATATAAACCATATCAACCATATAAACCATATAAACCATATCAACCATACCAACCATACCAACCATACCAAGCATATCAACCATATAAACCATACCAACCATACCAACCATATAAACCATACCAACCATATCAACCATATAAACCATACCAACCATATCAACTATATCAACCATACCAACCATACCAACCATATCAACCATATAAACCATACCAACCATATCAACCATATAAACCATACCAACCATACCAACCATATCAACCATATAAACCATACCAACCGTACCAACCATATCAACCATATAAACCATACCAACCATATCAACCATACCAACCATATCAACCATATAAACCATACCAACCATACCAACCATATCAACCATATAAACCATATAAACCATACAAACCATATAAACCATATCAACCATACCAACCATACCAAGCATATCAACCATATAAACCATACCAACCATACCAACCATATCAACCATATAAACCATACCAACCGTATCAACCATATAAACCATACCAACCATATCAACCATATCAACCATACCAACCATACCAACCATACCAACCATATCAACCATATAAACCATACCAACCATACCAACCATATCAAACATATAAACCATACCAACCATATCAACCATATAAACCATACCAACCATATCAACCATACCAACCATATCAACCATATCAACCATACCAACCATATAAACCATATCAACCATACCAACCATATCAACCATACCAACCATACCAACCATATCAACCATACCAACCATATCAACCATATCAACCATATAAACCATATAAACCATATAAACCATATCAACCATATAAACCATATAAACCATATCAACCATATCAACCATACCAACCATATAAACCATACCAACCATATCAACCATATAAACCATACCAACCATATCAACCATATAAACCATACCAACCATATCAACCATATCAACCATACAAACCATACCAACCATATCAACCATATAAACCATACCAACCATATCAACCATATAAACCATACCAACCATACCAACCATATCAACCATATAAACCATACCAACCATATCAACCATATAAACCATACCAACCATATCAACCATATCAACCATACCAACCATATCAACCATATCAACCATACCAACCATACCAACCATACCAACCATATCAACCATATAAACCATACCAACCATATCAACCATATAAACCATACCAACCATACCAACCATATCAACCATATAAACCATACCAACCATATCAACCATATCAACCATATCAACCATATAAACCATATCAACCATATCAACCATATAAACCATATCAACCATATCAACCATACCAACCATATCAACCATATAAACCATATCAACCATATCAACCATACCAACCATATCAACCATATCAACCATACCAACCATACCAACCATATCAACCATATAAACCATACCAAGCATAACAACCATATAAACCATATAAACCATATCAACCATACCAACCATACCAACCATACCAAGCATATCAACCATATAAACCACACCAACCATACCAACCATATAAACCATACCAACCATATCAACCATATAAACCATACCAACCATATCAACCATATCAACCATACCAACCATACCAACCATATCAACCATATAAACCATACCAAGCATAACAACCATATAAACCATATAAACCATATCAACCATACCAACCATACCAACCATATAAACCATATCAACCATATAAACCATATAAACCATACCAACCATACCAACCATATAAACCATATAAACCATATCAACCATATAAACCATATCAACCATATAAACCATATAAACCATATCAACCATACCAACCATACCAAGCATATCAACCATATAAACCATACCAACCATACCAACCATATCAACCATATAAACCATACCAACCATATCAACCATATAAACCATACCAACCATATCAACTATATCAACCATACCAACCATACCAACCATATCAACCATATAAACCATACCAACCATATCAACCATATAAACCATACCAACCATACCAACCATATCAACCATATAAACCATACCAACCATACCAACCATATAAACCATACCAACCATATCAACCATATCAACCATATCAACCATATAAACCATATAAACCATATCAACCATATAAACCATATCAACCATATCAACCATATAAACCACATAAACCATATCAACCATATCAACCATACCAACCATATCAACCATATAAACCATACCAACCATATCAACCATATCAACCATATAAACCATATCAACCATATAAACCATATCAACCATATAAACCATATCAACCATATCAACCATACCAACCATACCAAGCATATCAACCATATAAACCATACCAACCATACCAACCATATAAACCATATAAACCATACCAACCATATCAACCATATAAACCATACCAACCATATCAACCATACCAACCATACCAACCATATAAACCATACCAACCATATCAACCATACCAACCATATCAACCATATAAACCATATCAACCATATCAACCATATAAACCATACCAACCATATCAACCATATCAACCATACCAACCATATCAACCATATCAACCATACCAACCATATAAACCATACCAACCATACAACCATATCAACCATACCAACCATATCAACCATACCAACCATATCAACCATATCAACCATATAAACCATATAAACCATATCAACCATATAAACCATACCAACCATATCAACCATATCAACCATACCAACCATATCAACCATATCAACCATACCAACCATATCAACCCTATAAACCATACCAACCATACCAACCATATCAACCATATAAACCATACCAACCATATCAACCATATAAACCATACCAACCATATCAACCATATCAACCATACCAACCATATCAACCATATCAACCATACCAACCATACCAACCATACCAACCATATCAACCATATAAACCATACCAACCATACCAACCATATCAACCATATAAACCATACCAACCATACCAACCATATCAACCATATAAACCATACCAACCATATCAACCATATCAACCATATCAACCATATAAACCATATCAACCATATAAACCATATCAACCATATCAACCATATAAACCATATAAACCATATCAACCATACCAACCATATCAACCATATAAACCATACCAACCATATCAACCATATAAACCATATCAACCATATAAACCATATCAACCATATCAACCATACCAACCATACCAAGCATATCAACCATATAAACCATACCAACCATACCAACCATATCAACCATATAAACCATACCAACCATATCAACCATATAAACCATACCAACCATATCAACCATATCAACCATACCAACCATACCAACCATATCAACCATATAAACCATACCAACCATACCAACCATATCAACCATATAAACCATATCAACCATATAAACCATATCAACCATATCAACCATATAAACCATATAAACCATATCAACCATATAAACCATATCAACCATATCAACCATATAAACCATATAAACCATACCAACCATATCAACCATATAAACCATACCAACCATACCAACCATATCAACCATATAAACCATACCAACCATACCAACCATATAAACCATACCAACCATACCAACCATATAAACCATACCAACCATATCAACCATATAAACCATATAAACCATATCAACCATATAAACCATACAAACCATATCAACCATATCAACCATACCAACCATATCAACCATATAAACCATACCAACCATACCAACCATATCAACCATACCAACCATACCAACCATATAAACCATACCAACCATATCAACCATATAAACCATACCAACCATATCAACCATATAAACCATACCAACCATACCAACCATATCAACCATATAAACCATATAAACCATATCAACCATATAACCATACAAACCATATCAACCATATCAACCATACCAACCATATCAACCATATAAACCATACCAACCATACCAACCATATAAACCATACCAACCATACCAACCATATAAACCATACCAACCATATCAACCATATAAACCATACCAACCATACCAACCATATCAACCATATAAACCATATAAACCATATCAACCATATAAACCATACAAACCATATCAACCATATCAACATACCAACCATATCAACCATATAAACCATACCAACCATACCAACCATATCAACCATATAAACCATATAAACCATATAAACCATACCAACCATATCAACCATATAAACCATATCAACCATATAAACCATATCAACCATATCAACCATATAAACCATATCAACCATACCAACCATACCAACCATATCAACCATATAAACCATACCAACCATATCAACCATATAAACCATACCAACCATATCAACTATATCAACCATACCAACCATATCAACCATATAAACCATACCAACCATATCAACCATATAAACCATACCAACCATATCAACCATATAAACCATACCACCACCAACCAACCATATCAACCATATAAACCATACCAACCATATCAACCATACCAACCATATCAACCATATAAACCATACCAACCATACCAACCATATAAACCATATAAACCATATCAACCATACCAACCATACCAACCATATCAACCATATAAACCATATCAACCATACCAACCATACCAACCATACCAACCATACAACCATATAAACCATACCAACCATACCAACCATATCAACCATATAAACCATACCAACCATACCAACCATATCAACCATATAAACCATACCAACCATATCAACCATATCAACCATATAAACCATATCAACCATATAAACCATATCAACCATATCAACCATACCAACCATATCAACCATACCAACCATATCAACCATATAAACCATATAAACCATATCAACCATATCAACCATATAAACCATATAAACCATATCAACCATATAAACCATATAAACCATATCAACCATACCAACCATACCAACCATATCAACCATATAAACCATATAAACCATATCAACCATATAAACCATATAAACCATATCAACCATATAAACCATATCAACCATATCAACCATATCAACCATACCAACCATACCAACCATATAAACCATATCAACCATATAAACCATATAAACCATATCAACCATATAAACCATATCAACCATATCAACCATATAAACCATATCAACCATATAAACCATATAAACCATATCAACCATACCAACCATACCAACCATACCAAGCATATCAACCATATAAACCATACCAACCATATAAACCATACCAACCATATCAACCATATAAACCATACCAACCATATCAACCATATCAACCATACCAACCATACCAACCATATCAACCATATAAACCATACCAACCATATCAACCATATAAACCATACCAACCATACCAACCATATCAACCATATAAACCATACCAACCATACCAACCATATCAACCGTATAAACCATACCAACCATATCAACCATACCAACCATATCAACCATATAAACCATACCAACCATACCAACCATATCAACCATATAAACCATATAAACCATACAAACCATATAAACCATATCAACCATACCAACCATACCAAGCATATCAACCATATAAACCATACCAACCATACCAACCATATCAACCATATAAACCATACCAACCGTATCAACCATATAAACCATACCAACCATATCAACCATATCAACCATACCAACCATACCAACCATACCAACCATATCAACCATATAAACCATACCAACCATACCAACCATATCAAACATATAAACCATACCAACCATATCAACCATATAAACCATACCAACCATATCAACCATACCAACCATATCAACCATATCAACCATACCAACCATATAAACCATACCAACCATACCAACCATATCAACCATACCAACCATACCAACCATATCAACCATACCAACCATATCAACCATATCAACCATATAAACCATATAAACCATATAAACCATATCAACCATATAAACCATATCAACCATATCAACCATACCAACCATATAAACCATACCAACCATATCAACCATATAAACCATACCAACCATATCAACCATATAAACCATACCAACCATATCAACCATATCAACCATACAAACCATACCAACCATATCAACCATATAAACCATACCAACCATATCAACCATATAAACCATACCAACCATACCAACCATATCAACCATATAAACCATACCAACCATATCAACCATATAAACCATACCAACCATATCAACCATATCAACCATACCAACCATATCAACCATATCAACCATACCAACCATACCAACCATACCAACCATATCAACCATATAAACCATACCAACCATATCAACCATATAAACCATACCAACCATACCAACCATATCAACCATATAAACCATACCAACCATATCAACCATATCAACCATATCAACCATATAAACCATATAAACCATATCAACCATATCAACCATATAAACCATATCAACCATATCAACCATACCAACCATATCAACCATATAAACCATATCAACCATATCAACCATATAAACCATATCAACCATATAAACCATATCAACCATATAAACCATATCAACCATATCAACCATACCAACCATACCAAGCATATCAACCATATAAACCACACCAACCATACCAACCATATAAACCATACCAACCATATCAACCATATAAACCATACCAACCATATCAACCATATCAACCATACCAACCATACCAACCATATCAACCATATAAACCATACCAAGCATAACAACCATATAAACCATATAAACCATATCAACCATACCAACCATACCAACCATATAAACCATATCAACCATATAAACCATATAACCATATCAACCATATAAACCATATAAACCATATCAACCATATAAACCATATCAACCATATAAACCATATAAACCATATCAACCATACCAACCATACCAAGCATATCAACCATATAAACCATACCAACCATACCAACCATATCAACCATATAAACCATACCAACCATATCAACCATATAAACCATACCAACCATATCAACTATATCAACCATACCAACCATACCAACCATATCAACCATATAAACCATACCAACCATATCAACCATATAAACCATACCAACCATACCAACCATATCAACCATATAAACCATACCAACCATACCAACCATATAAACCATACCAACCATATCAACCATATCAACCATATCAACCATATAAACCATATAAACCATATCAACCATATAAACCATATCAACCATATCAACCATATAAACCACATAAACCATATCAACCATATCAACCATACCAACCATATCAACCATATAAACCATACCAACCATATCAACCATATCAACCATATAAACCATATCAACCATATAAACCATATCAACCATATAAACCATATCAACCATATCAACCATACCAACCATACCAAGCATATCAACCATATAAACCATACCAACCATATCAACCATACCAACCATACCAACCATATAAACCATACCAACCATATCAACCATACCAACCGTATCAACCATATAAACCATACCAACCATATCAACCATATCAACCATACCAACCATACCAACCATATCAACCATATAAACCATACCAACCATACCAACCATATAAACCATATAAACCATACCAACCATATCAACCATATAAACCATACCAACCATATCAACCATACCAACCATACCAACCATATAAACCATACCAACCATATCAACCATACCAACCATATCAACCATATAAACCATATCAACCATATCAACCATATAAACCATACCAACCATATCAACCATATCAACCATACCAACCATATCAACCATATCAACCATACCAACCATATAAACCATACCAACCATACCAACCATATCAACCATACCAACCATATCAACCATACCAACCATATCAACCATATCAACCATATAAACCATATAAACCATATCAACCATATAAACCATACCAACCATATCAACCATATCAACCATACCAACCATATCAACCATATCAACCATACCAACCATATCAACCCTATAAACCATACCAACCATACCAACCATATCAACCATATAAACCATACCAACCATATCAACCATATAAACCATACCAACCATATCAACCATATCAACCATACCAACCATATCAACCATATCAACCATACCAACCATACCAACCATACCAACCATATCAACCATATAAACCATACCAACCATACCAACCATATCAACCATATAAACCATACCAACCATACCAACCATATCAACCATATAAACCATACCAACCATATCAACCATATCAACCATATCAACCATATAAACCATATCAACCATATAAACCATATCAACCATATCAACCATATAAACCATATAAACCATATCAACCATACCAACCATATCAACCATATAAACCATACCAACCATATCAACCATATAAACCATATCAACCATATAAACCATATCAACCATATAAACCATATCAACCATATCAACCATACCAACCATACCAAGCATATCAACCATATAAACCATACCAACCATACCAACCATATCAACCATATAAACCATACCAACCATATCAACCATATAAACCATACCAACCATATCAACCATATCAACCATACCAACCATACCAACCATATCAACCATATAAACCATATAAACCATATCAACCATATAAACCATATCAACCATATAAACCATATCAACCATATAAACCATACCAACCATACCAACCATATCAACCATATAAACCATACCAACCATATCAACCATATCAACCATACCAACCATATCAACTATATCAACCATACCAACCATACCAACCATATCAACCATATAAACCATACCAACCATACCAACCATATCAACCATATAAACCATATCAACCATACCAACCATACCAACCATATCAACCATATAAACCATACCAACCATACCAACCATATCAACCATATAAACCATATCAACCATATAAACCATATCAACCATATCAACCATATAAACCATATAAACCATATCAACCATATAAACCATATCAACCATATCAACCATATAAACCATATAAACCATATAAACCATATCAACCATATCAACCATACCAACCATACCAAGCATATCAACCATATAAACCATACCAACCATATCAACCATATAAA